>NC_045716.1:15397387-17828298 GCF_009834535.1 Camelus ferus | reverse complement strand
TCCGTACAGGTAATTACGAGACGTTGAATATACTTCTCGGTGCTGTACCGTAAATCCTGTTGTTCCTACCCGCTAACACCAGCTCCTAATTGATCCCTCGCCTACACGTTCCCCTTGGGTAACTGTAAGTTTGTTCTCTCTCTGTGTGAATCTGTTTCTGTTTTGCACAGAGGTTCACTTGTACTATTGTTTGGATTCCACATGTATGTATTTTTGTCCTTCTGTCTGACTTATTATACTAGGTTCGGTGCTCTCTAGGTCCATCCGTGTTGCTGCAAATGACAAGATCTCATGCTTTTTTATGGCTGAGTAATATTCCACGAGATTGATTTTAATACATTGAAAATCCCTCTCTCTCTTATCTATCTGTTTTTCTATCGATATCTATCGATCGATCTCTCTATCTATCTACTTATCTATATCTCATATTTCCTTAAGCCAATCATCCACGGATTGACACCTGAGATTTTTTCCCCTGTCATGGCTATGGCCCACGGTGCTGCTATGAACGTTGAGGTGTACGTATCTTTCCCAATTAGAGGTTTTGTGTTTTCCGCATACATACTCAGGATGGGGACGGCTGGATCATATGGTAACTCTCCATTGGTGCCTTCATTGTTGTTTTCGTTGTCGTTGAAGTGTAGTTGATTTCTAAGACCGTATTAGTTTCAAGTACACAGCAAAGTGATTCGGTTTAGAATGTATACTGTATTTACAGATTATTTTCCATTATAGGGTATTCCAGGACACTGAAGATCGTTCCCTGTGTTATTCAGCAAGTCCGTGTTGCTTCTCTATTTTGTACACAGTAGCGTGTATCTGTTAACCCCATACTCCTAACTGATCCCTCCACTCTTCCCTTTCCCCATGCGTACCCGTCACTTGGTTATCGATGTCTGCCGAGTGTGTTTCTGTTTTGTACATAGACAAGTGTATATTATGTTTTAGGTTCCACCTGGAAGTGGATATCATATAATGTTTATCTTGCTCTATAACTGCCTTACTTCACACAGTGTGATAGACTCTAGGTCCATTCATGTGGCTGCGAATGACACTATTTCATCCTCCTTTGGGGCTGTGTAATATGCTCTGGTAAGTTTCTACAGCACATCTTCTTAAGTCCACCGTCCACTCATGGGCCCTTGGGTTCATTCTGGGTCTCGGCTATTGCAAATAGTGCTGCTAGGAAGGTCCTGGAGGAGGGGGGCGGTGCATGTAACCTTTCGAAGTAGAGGTTTCATCTTTCCCACGTACGTACCCAGCAGTGGGGTTGCTGGATCATATGGTAGCTCTCCTTTGGTGCCTTCATTGTTGTTGTCGTTCAAGTGTAGTTGATTTCCAGTCCTGTATTAGGTCGGGCGTACAGCACAGTGGTTCGGTTTGTATGTATATTGTATTTTCAGATTAGTTTCCTTCATAGGGTATTCCAGGACATTGCAGATCGTTCCCTGTGTGATTCCGCAAGTCCGTGTTGCTTCTCTATTTTATACACAGTAGCGTGTATCTGTTAATCCCACACTCCTAACTGATCCCTCCAGCCTTCCCTTTCCCCTCGCATAACCGTCAGTTGGTTTTCGATGTCTGTGGAGTGTGTTTCTGTTTTGTCCATAGATTCATGTCTATTATGTTTTAGATTCCACCCGGAAGTGATATTATATAATATTTATCTTTCTCAGTCTGACTTACTTCACGTCCTTTGATGGACTCTAGGTCCATCCATGCGGCCTCAAATGACAATATTCCATCCTTCTTTATGGCTGAGTAATATTCTACGGTATATTTATGCAACGCATCTTTTTAGGTCCATCGTCCACTCATGGGCCCTTGGGTTCATCCCGGGTCTCAGCAATTGCAAATAGTGCTGCTAGGAATGTGGAGGAGGGGTGCGGTGCTTGTATCTGTTCGAAGCGGAGGTTTCATCTTTCCCACATCTATACCCTGCAGTGGGGTTGCTGGATCATATGGTAGCTCTCCTTTGTGGCCTCTTTACTTCTCGACTCCATCCTCACCTGCCACTCTCCCCAACCACATCCCCTAGGCTCCACACCCCGCCACACACACAGACACACAGACACACACACACACACACACACACACACATACAGACACACACACACACACACACACACACTCAGACTTGAGGCTTGACGGATTGAAAGTGTTTCCTGATGAGGTAATCTGTGTCTCTGGGGCTGTAGAATGCCCCACTCAATTCAGACCTCGCCTAGACCCTGTCCCCTACCCTTGTTTCTGTCCTTCCCTTGCCTGCTTCCTACCCTGCTGCCCCAGCCCCAGCCCCCTGGTTAGCCTGACCACCTCAAAGCACAGCCCACCTGTCTCGCCCTCTCACCCACCGCCCCGCTGGGGTCCTCTCCCACCATCGTCCTCGTACCACAGCCCACTCACCCCCCTGCTTGCTATCTGCCCTTCCTCGAAGACTCCAGGCTCGCTCCCCTCTACCCGCCACCAACCCCTAGTTCCCCAGCCCCTCTCTCACACATCCGGTGCAGAAGACTCACTTCCGCCACTCCTGGCCTCCCACGGGCTCCTCAGACCCACTCCTACTCCATGGCCACCCTCTTCCCTACATCGGACCCACCCGCACATCGCACGCAATTGGGGGGCCAAGGGCAATCGCGGGCCCAAGCTTCGGCAGAGCCCCTGCCTGAGTGGCCAACTACTCTCCTAGCCAGTTCCCCGCAAGCCCCACTCCTCTCCTTCGCACCTGCGCTCCACCCAGTGCCCTGGACTCGTCCTGCCACCTCCCAACCCGAGGCTCAAGGCCGGCCCTTCTCTATGGGGTCGTCTGGCTCTGTTCCCTAAGCCTCGTGGTGTGGCCCCCAACCACGGCGACAAACACCTTCACCCCGTACTCTCGCCCACCCACACTCACCCCGAACACACCCACAAGGGCGTTGACGAAAGCGCCTGCGGTGATGGGATGCACCCATATGCCGACAGGGGCTCCCTTCCACAGGGGAACCGGCTTGGTCTAAATCCAGCGACTATACTGCCACCGCCAAACGCTGCAGCTCATCGGCTGTCCACTCTGCCTCTGAAGGAAACAAGCTGTGAACCGCACACCAAACCCTTTGCTGACAGACGCGCCCAAGCCTGGCCTGAGAGGAGACCGAGGTCGGTGATTCACCATGGCCAGAATCCATAGGAGAAGGTGAAGACAGGCTGAAGAGAGGGATGGAGTCCATCCAATAATAGATAGTAACGTGGGAATGGGGAATATTAGAAGTCATAGCCAGGTGAGTGGTGCATGTGTGTGTGTGTGTGTGACTCTGGTGTGTGTGTATGTGTGTGTGTGTGTGCGCGCGCGTGTGCGTGTGTGTGTGTGTGTGTTTGCTGTTAGTGGAGGGGGAGGTATCGTCGGTAACGTTCTTGCCTCTCTGTGACAGGACTGAGAGTACCGGTAATGCAATCCGAATACCATGTTGGCTGGTAGTCCACCCTGCCACGCATCTGTCTCCACACCCTCCCACTTGCATAGCTAAAGTTTCCCGGGCGGCATCCGGTTTCTGCCTGCTTTCTCACCTCCACTGCCCTTTCGACCAACTACAAGCACGTGGCCAGGTTCCTTTTCACACCTCCGCCTCCCGGCAGCCTGTCTGCTCCCCTGCGCGGTTCAAGACCCCCGCGTCCTTGAAGGCCAACGACAGGCCCACGGGCTTCGAGGGCGGCCCAGGAGCTGGCACGCAGCAGGTAAGCCATCGGGACTGGTCGCTGGCTTGAAAGGAGACGTAAGGGACGGCCAGTCCCGGCAAGTGGCCCAACTTGGAGACGGAGGGCCCTCTCCCGCGCCTTCCGCTTTCCGTCGACGCGGCCACCAGTGATGCCGCCAACCACCACCACCGCCGCCGCCGCCACAACCTGCAGCGCCATCGCCAGCACCCTGTCCACCACGGCCACCAGCACCGTCACCAGCAGCACCAGCAGCACCACCAGCACAAGCAGCAGCACCACCGCCTGAGCTGGGAAGAGAGGGTGGCTTGTCAGCCGCGAGGATTGTGGTGGCGGAAGCAGTGCCGCTTGAGAGTCCAAGCACGCTCGTGGCCACGGCTGCGCCGGCCAGTCGTGTTTGGGGCTGGGGCAAGCGTCGGAGCAGGAGTCGTCGCCGAAGGCCTCGAGTGGGTGGGCGCGCGAGGCCGAAAGTTTTGGCGGGGCACGAGGGTGGAGGTTGCACGCCAGGGCCTGGGGCTGCAGGTGGAGGGTACCGGGTGGCTCTTGTCGGGGCGCTGAGGTCACGGGGCGGGGGAGAAGGAGCGGACGAGTTGGCTTGGTGCGTGGGCTAAAAGGGGGGTGGTGGTGGGGTGGGGGCGGAGTGTTTGTGGACGCGCTGGGGAGGTTGGTAGGCGGAGAGGAAGAAGAAATGCTTCCCTGACCGGGAATCGAACCCGGGCCGCGGCGGTGAGAGCGCCGAATCCTAACCACTAGACCACCAGGGAGCGTCGGGCTCCGCGTCTGGCCTGCCTCTGCTCGACCCAGCCACTGGGCGCTGCCTTGGCGCCAAGGCCCGGCCTTTCCACGTCCAGCCGCCCTCCGCCCCTGGCAAGCCACGTGCCCTAGCGTTCTTCCTGCTTGCTGGCACCCTCAAAACACTGCGCGCCTCCTTCCCGCACACGCGCGAGAAGCCGCAGGCCACCTAGCTCCCTCTTTTCTGCGCCCAGCTCCCGGCTCTCCCTCACGGGCCCCGGGCGGGAGGGCCGGCCGTGGAGCTCGGCAAAAGATGGGCCCGCTGCGTTGGCCGGGAATCGAACCCGGGTCAACTGCTTGGAAGGCAGCCATGTTCAACACTATATCACCATCCCTGCACAGACCGGGCAGCCCCAACACGCCGGCCCCGAGCTCACCGTATCGCAGTCTCGCCGCGGATGACGCTGTCCTTGCGATGGCCGGGCGCAGCACTGAAGGGACGCCCCATCCGCCAGCAGCTCTGCGCTGCGTCAGGCGCGACAGTCAGCCGACCTGGACTCCTAGGCCTCTTCATCCCTATCCAGCTGCCCTCAGCCCCGGCACGACCGATCTGGGGTGGGGTCTGGGGGGGCGCGCTGTCGCTGCCTTGCTGCTGCCGGGCTCTCGGCTGCACGCCCCTCTTCAGAGTTCAGGGCGAGTTGCTTTTGCTTGTGCTTGTTGTGATGCTGGTGCTGCTGGTGACGGTGCTGGTGGCCATGGTGGATAGATTCCTGGTGATGGCGCTGCAGGTTGTGGCGGCGGCGGCCGTGGTGGTGGTTGGCGGCATCACTGGTGGCCGCGTCGACGGAAAGCGGAAGGCGCGGGAGAGGGCCCTCCGTCTCCAAGTTGGGCCACTTGCCGGGACTGGCCGTCCCTTACGTCTCCTTTCAAGCCAGCGACCAGTCCCGATGGCTTACCTGCTGCGTGCCAGCTCCTGGGCCGCCCTCGAAGCCCGTGGGCCTGTCGTTGGCCTTCAAGGACGCGGGGGTCTTGAACCGCGCAGGGGAGCAGACAGGCTGCCGGGAGGCGGAGGTGTGAAAAGGAACCTGGCCACGTGCTTGTAGTTGGTCGAAAGGGCAGTGGAGGTGAGAAAGCAGGCAGAAACCGGATGCCGCCCGGGAAACTTTAGCTATGCAAGTGGGAGGGTGTGGAGACAGATGCGTGGCAGGGTGGACTACCAGCCAACATGGTATTCGGATTGCATTACCGGTACTCTCAGTCCTGTCACAGAGAGGCAAGAACGTTACCGACGATACCTCCCCCTCCACTAACAGCAAACACACACACACACACACACGCACACGCGCGCGCACACACACACACACATACACACACACCAGAGTCACACACACACACACACATGCACCACTCACCTGGCTATGACTTCTAATATTCCCCATTCCCACGTTACTATCTATTATTGGATGGACTCCATCCCTCTCTTCAGCCTGTCTTCACCTTCTCCTATGGATTCTGGCCATGGTGAATCACCGACCTCGGTCTCCTCTCAGGCCAGGCTTGGGCGCGTCTGTCAGCAAAGGGTTTGGTGTGCGGTTCACAGCTTGTTTCCTTCAGAGGCAGAGTGGACAGCCGATGAGCTGCAGCGTTTGGCGGTGGCAGTATAGTCGCTGGATTTAGACCAAGCCGGTTCCCCTGTGGAAGGGAGCCCCTGTCGGCATATGGGTGCATCCCATCACCGCAGGCGCTTTCGTCAACGCCCTTGTGGGTGTGTTCGGGGTGAGTGTGGGTGGGCGAGAGTACGGGGTGAAGGTGTTTGTCGCCGTGGTTGGGGGCCACACCACGAGGCTTAGGGAACAGAGCCAGACGACCCCATAGAGAAGGGCCGGCCTTGAGCCTCGGGTTGGGAGGTGGCAGGACGAGTCCAGGGCACTGGGTGGAGCGCAGGTGCGAAGGAGAGGAGTGGGGCTTGCGGGGAACTGGCTAGGAGAGTAGTTGGCCACTCAGGCAGGGGCTCTGCCGAAGCTTGGGCCCGCGATTGCCCTTGGCCCCCCAATTGCGTGCGATGTGCGGGTGGGTCCGATGTAGGGAAGAGGGTGGCCATGGAGTAGGAGTGGGTCTGAGGAGCCCGTGGGAGGCCAGGAGTGGCGGAAGTGAGTCTTCTGCACCGGATGTGTGAGAGAGGGGCTGGGGAACTAGGGGTTGGTGGCGGGTAGAGGGGAGCGAGCCTGGAGTCTTCGAGGAAGGGCAGATAGCAAGCAGGGGGGTGAGTGGGCTGTGGTACGAGGACGATGGTGGGAGAGGACCCCAGCGGGGCGGTGGGTGAGAGGGCGAGACAGGTGGGCTGTGCTTTGAGGTGGTCAGGCTAACCAGGGGGCTGGGGCTGGGGCAGCAGGGTAGGAAGCAGGCAAGGGAAGGACAGAAACAAGGGTAGGGGACAGGGTCTAGGCGAGGTCTGAATTGAGTGGGGCATTCTACAGCCCCAGAGACACAGATTACCTCATCAGGAAACACTTTCAATCCGTCAAGCCTCAAGTCTGAGTGTGTGTGTGTGTGTGTGTGTGTGTGTGTGTGTGTGTGTGTGTGTGTGTCTGTGTGTCTGTGTGTGTGGCGGGGTGTGGAGCCTAGGGGATGTGGTTGGGGAGAGTGGCAGGTGAGGATGGAGTCGAGAAGTAAAGAGGCCACAAAGGAGAGCTACCATATGATCCAGCAACCCCACTGCAGGGTATAGATGTGGGAAAGATGAAACCTCCGCTTCGAACAGATACAAGCACCGCACCCCTCCTCCACATTCCTAGCAGCACTATTTGCAATTGCTGAGACCCGGGATGAACCCAAGGGCCCATGAGTGGACGATGGACCTAAAAAGATGCGTTGCATAAATATACCGTAGAATATTACTCAGCCATAAAGAAGGATGGAATATTGTCATTTGAGGCCGCATGGATGGACCTAGAGTCCATCAAAGGACGTGAAGTAAGTCAGACTGAGAAAGATAAATATTATATAATATCACTTCCGGGTGGAATCTAAAACATAATAGACATGAATCTATGGACAAAACAGAAACACACTCCACAGACATCGAAAACCAACTGACGGTTATGCGAGGGGAAAGGGAAGGCTGGAGGGATCAGTTAGGAGTGTGGGATTAACAGATACACGCTACTGTGTATAAAATAGAGAAGCAACACGGACTTGCGGAATCACACAGGGAACGATCTGCAATGTCCTGGAATACCCTATGAAGGAAACTAATCTGAAAATACAATATACATACAAACCGAACCACTGTGCTGTACACCCGACCTAATACAGGACTGGAAATCAACTACACTTCAACGACAACAACAATGAAGGCACCAAAGGAGAGCTACCATATGATCCAGCAACCCCACTGCTGGGTACGTACGTGGGAAAGATGAAACCTCTACTTCGAAAGGTTACATGCACCGCCCCCCTCCTCCAGGACCTTCCTAGCAGCACTATTTGCAATAGCCGAGACCCAGAATGAACCCAAGGGCCCATGAGTGGACGGTGGACTTAAGAAGATGTGCTGTAGAAACTTACCAGAGCATATTACACAGCCCCAAAGGAGGATGAAATAGTGTCATTCGCAGCCACATGAATGGACCTAGAGTCTATCACACTGTGTGAAGTAAGGCAGTTATAGAGCAAGATAAACATTATATGATATCCACTTCCAGGTGGAACCTAAAACATAATATACACTTGTCTATGTACAAAACAGAAACACACTCGGCAGACATCGATAACCAAGTGACGGGTACGCATGGGGAAAGGGAAGAGTGGAGGGATCAGTTAGGAGTATGGGGTTAACAGATACACGCTACTGTGTACAAAATAGAGAAGCAACACGGACTTGCTGAATAACACAGGGAACGATCTTCAGTGTCCTGGAATACCCTATAATGGAAAATAATCT
The DNA here is from genome assembly GCF_009834535.1 of Camelus ferus. Lineage (NCBI taxonomy): Eukaryota > Metazoa > Chordata > Mammalia > Artiodactyla > Camelidae > Camelus > Camelus ferus. Next base: position 17,819,933 of record NC_045716.1, on the reverse strand, counting down.
GTAAATACAGTATACATTCTAAACCGAATCACTTTGCTGTGTACTTGAAACTAATACGGTCTTAGAAATCAACTACACTTCAACGACAACGAAAACAACAATGAAGGCACCAATGGAGAGTTACCATATGATCCAGCCGTCCCCATCCTGAGTATGTATGCGGAAAACACAAAACCTCTAATTGGGAAAGATACGTACACCTCAACGTTCATAGCAGCACCGTGGGCCATAGCCATGACAGGGGAAAAAATCTCAGGTGTCAATCCGTGGATGATTGGCTTAAGGAAATATGAGATATAGATAAGTAGATAGATAGAGAGATCGATCGATAGATATCGATAGAAAAACAGATAGATAAGAGAGAGAGGGATTTTCAATGTATTAAAATCAATCTCGTGGAATATTACTCAGCCATAAAAAAGCATGAGATCTTGTCATTTGCAGCAACACGGATGGACCTAGAGAGCACCGAACCTAGTATAATAAGTCAGACAGAAGGACAAAAATACATACATGTGGAATCCAAACAATAGTACAAGTGAACCTCTGTGCAAAACAGAAACAGATTCACACAGAGAGAGAACAAACTTACAGTTACCCAAGGGGAACGTGTAGGCGAGGGATCAATTAGGAGCTGGTGTTAGCGGGTAGGAACAACAGGATTTACGGTACAGCACCGAGAAGTATATTCAACGTCTCGTAATTACCTGTAACGGAAAGTAACGATCTATATGCGTATACATACACATGTATAGAAAAGATAATCAGTTTACTGTACCCCTGAAAATAACACAATACTGTAAATCAACTATACGTCTATTAAAATGAAAATTCAAAAAAAAATAAAAATTAAACAAAGAGGCCAAACGGACACACGCAAGGGCAGAACCGTTGACAAAGTAGGATTTGATGGTGCTGGGGGGTGGTGTCGCTAGGTGGGGTGCCAGTGGTGGGAGGAGGGCTTCAGGGGAGGGGGTGGTGTTTGTTGTTGGGGTGTTGGTGGTGATGGTGGTTTTAGTGGTGGGGGAGCGGGCGGGTGTTCGAAAAATATTTCGGCTGAGGGACGTAAAGTGAACATAGAGTGCACTCTGCCCTGATATTGTGGAATTCCTCTTTGGAATTCCTCATGCAGGATAACGCTTTGGGGACACTCCTGGGGAGTGCAATGTAGCCCTCCCAGGGGCGGCAGCTTTTCGGTTCCTGGTTGAGCAAACACTGTGTAACTTTCCGAGTGTGGGGAGAGTGAGGCAGAGAGCGGGGAAGCGCGGTGAAACGTGAAGAGGTGGGGCGAGCGGGTGCCAGTGTAGGGTATTCCTTCCAGTGCACCGTGTGACCCCAGCGGGATCAGGGTAAGAAAGAGAAAAGGGACAAGGAAGGTGTGTGGGCGCGAGAGTGGCTGAGCCCGCAAGGCGTCAGGTCACGGAGGCTTGGCTCTCGGGGTTGGGGTTTTCGTCCCACGGAGGGTAGGGGGCGCCGGCGTGGGCAGGACAGGAGAGGGAAGGTGTGGCGGTGGGCTGCGGGTGGGAGCATGCTGTGGTAGGACAGGTGCCTTGAGCGTGGGAGAGGGGAAGCCTAGCTCCGCTGTGGGCTGCGGGACCAAAAGGGGACTGGGTCGCTGCATGGGCCGGGAATCGAACCCGGGCCTCCCGCGTGGCAGGCGAGAATTCTACCACTGAACCACCCATGCACCGATGGCCGCCGCCGCCCGACGCCGCCCCAGCGGCGCTCGCCGCCAACCGCCAGACACTGGTGGTTCGCTGCTCGCCCATGGACATCCGCTCCATGTGAGCAGGAGGCGGTGAGTGACCTGAAGAAGAGGCTCCGGGGGAACGGGGAGGACCCCCAGGGCGAGGCGCGGTCGGAGGGAAGGAGGGACGCAGGGACGGAGGCGGACTCGGCCCAACCTGCGCTTCCGAATCTGCCGTCCAGGGCCGCCGACAGACTGTCAGTGTCGCCGGAGGAAGCCAGGAACCGGACCCAGCCTGGCCTGCGCCCGAATTCCAGTCAGGGCAGGCGACGCGTGGCAGGTGCGGCTGAGCTCCGACGCTCCTCACAGCGACCGCCGGCCCTGGCCCAAAGTCCCTCTGGCGCCTGGCTTTCTCGCTCGTGCCGGGCGTTGGCGGGCAGCAGGCTGGAGAGGGGATGCGAGCTCGGGCTGTGAGGAGACAGCGAGTGTGGGACATGGGCGCCTGGGAGCGGCGCCGCCGCCGCCGCCGCCGCCGCCGCCGCCGCGCCAATGACCAGCGCTGTCTGAGCCTGGCTTCTGCGCTCCTGCCGGCCGCTCTCCCGAAGGGTCCCGCTCCGGTGCGTTGGTCGTGAGGAGGAGCACTTTGGCAGAGTGGCTGCTGGCTCGTGGGCAGCCGTCTGAGGGAGCGCGCCGGGGTGTGGCTGGGTCCGGCCGGGGCAGCGGCTTCTCGCGTGTACATGCGCTGTGGCGCCAAGGTGGGTGAAAGAAGTGCCGCGAAGGCCTGCACTGCGAAGGCGAGGAGGGCGTGTGTCCTGAACGGCAGTTTCCAGAGGGTTCCCCCTGGGCTGTTTCCGTGAGGCCGGCGCACAGGACTGGGCAGGAAGAGCAGCTGTGGCTGAGGAGGTCCTGCGTGTGAGAGGCGTCGTGTGGGTGTCGCGTCGAGGGGGCCGGAGTCTGGGGAGCTGGCAAGAGTGCGAGGCAGGAACGGAGTGTGAGGCGGTAGGGTGTTGTCCAGGCCCGGGACGGGCCGGGTGCAGCATTTGTTGGGCGGGCCAAAAAAGGCTGGCTTGTCAGGAGTGGGATTCGAACCCACGCCTCCAGGGGAGACTGCGACCTGAACGCAGCGCCTTAGACCGCTCGGCCATCCTGACGGCGGGCCTGGGCGCGTCGCCGCTCGGCTGGCTGGGACCCGACGCGACGCGGACACCGATGCCCTTGGCCCGACGCGGTGCTCTGCGCCAGGGGGCGGCCGTCCGGCTGCGCGACGGACCGGGCGCGCGCCGGCCAACGGGGCAGCGAGGCCAGCCGTCGCGCCCGGCTCCGCCGCCGCCGCCCCCTCGCCCACCCCTGGCCCGGGACCCAGCCGTGTGCCGCGTCCGGCCAGCTTCTGCCGCCGGCCGCGCCCACCCCTCCGCCTCTTCTCCCGGGACGTGGCACGGCGAGCGCCCACCTCCTCCTCACAGCCTTGCTTGAGCTCTCCGGCCCCCTCGGGCCCCCCTCCTCACGGCGCGATCCTGGCGTCGGGGGCTATAGGCAGCGCGCACTGGGAGTTTCCAGCGCCACGCGGATCCGTGTCCCTGGCGGGGTCCCGGGCTGCCTCCTTGCATGACGCGTTTGGTGTGGTGTCGGGTCAGGTCGGGTCGGGTCGGGCACGTGGCGGGCGCCCGTGGTGGGCAGAGGGCCGAGGGCAGGGGGTAGGCGTCTGCAGGCAGCCGGAGAGCAGTCGGGCGCCCGTGTGGCCGCCGCCGTCCTCGTTAGTATAGTGGTGAGTATCCCCGCCTGTCACGCGGGAGACCGGGGTTCGATTCCCCGACGGGGAGGCCACACGCCCCTTTTTGGTGGCTGGCGCCGCTCTCTGTCCAGCCGCCTGGCCCCAACGGCCCTTCTTCTCGTCCCTCCGCCCTCCAGCGGGGCCTGCCCACCCTCGACCGCCTCCAGCCCTCCACCCCTGCAACCCCTTGCCCGTCCTCCTCGCCGGGCGCTCGGGCGCCACGGCCGAGCGAGGGCCTCCTCTCGACCCCACAAGCGCCCGGCGACATTGCGGCCCGCCCACAGTGGCTGCCGCAGTGGGCTCCTTGCGACGCGACGCACACCTGCACAGCTTCACGGCTGCCGGGACGGGTGTGGGGCGGATGAGTCCCGTCCCCTTTCGGTGCCGGGGAGTGGCCTCGCCCAACAGCCGTTGGAGAAGGGCTTTGGCGAGCGGGGAACCAGAGGTGGCGTGCCCGCGGAGGGGGGCGGGCCGCGGCGTGCAGCCGAGGGCCCGGCAGCAGCAAGGCAGCGACAGCGCGCCCCCACCCCGCCCCCCGCCCCAGAAGCGTTCGGGCCGGGGGCGAGGGCAGCTGCGTAGGGCTGGAGCGGTTGAGGCGCCCGGGGCGGCCGACGGTGGCGCCTGACGCAGCGCAGAGCTGCTGGCGGACGGGGCGTCGGGGCCGGGCTGCGCCCGGCCGCCGCAGGGGCAGCGGCGGCGGCGGCGAGACCGCGCTCCGGCGAGCCCGGGGCCGGCGTGTCGGGGCGGCCCGGGCTGTGCAGCGTTGGTGGTATAGTGGTGAGCATAGCTGCCTTCCAAGCAGTTGACCCGGGTTCGATTCCCGGCCAACGCAGCGGGCCCATCTTTTGCCGAGCTCCACGGCCGGCCCTCCCGCCCGGGGCCCGTGAGGGAGAGCCGGGAGCTGGGCGCAGAAAAGAGGGAGCTAGGTGGCCTGCGGCTTCTCGCGCGTGTGCGGGAAGGAGGCGCGCAGTGTTTTGAGGGTGCCAGCAAGCAGGAAGAACGCTAGGGCACGTGGCTTGCCAGGGGCGGAGGGCGGCTGGACGTGGAAAGGCCGGGCCTTGGCGCCAAGGCAGCGCCCAGTGGCTGGGTCGAGCAGAGGCAGGCCAGACGCGGAGCCCGACGCTCCCTGGTGGTCTAGTGGTTAGGATTCGGCGCTCTCACCGCCGCGGCCCGGGTTCGATTCCCGGTCAGGGAAGCATTTCTTCTTCCTCTCCACCTACCAACCTCCCCCAGCGCGTCCACAAACACTCCGCCCCCACCCCACCACCACCCCCCTTTTAGCCCACGCGCCAAGTCAACTCGTCCGCTCCTTCTCCCCCGCCCCGTGACCTCAGCGCCCCGACAAGAGCCACCCGGTACCCTCCACCTGCAGCCCCAGGCCCTGGCGTGCAACCTCCACCCTCGTGCCCCGCCAAAACTTTCGGCCTCGCGCGCCCACCCACTCGAGGCCTTCGGCGACGACTCCTGCTCCGACGCTTGCCCCAGCCCCAAACACGACTGGCCGGCGCAGCCGTGGCCACGAGCGTGCTTGGACTCTCAAGCGGCACTGCTTCCGCCACCACAATCCTCGCGGCTGACAAGCCACCCTCTCTTCCCAGCTCAGGCGGTGGTGCTGTTGCTTGTGCTGGTGGTTCTGGTGGGCATGGTTTTTAGGGTGCAGCTGATCGTTTTTCACTGTTGATGTGGTAGTGGTGGTATTACAGTTTCTTTTGTTACCTCTGGTTCTTTTCAGTTGGTATTACAGTGTTATTGCTTGTTTGTATGTTGATGGTACGTTTGGTGTCTTAGGTTGGGTTATTGCTTTTTTTTTTTTAGTGTTCGTGGCTTTTTAATTTAATTTAATTTAATTTAATTTAATACTGCTGGTATTTTAAGAGGTTTTTTTTTTAATGGTGGTGTTTTTGTTTGTCGGTGTTCGTTCGTTTTTTTCCAGCAGTGGCATGATTAGGGATGCTGGGCAGAGGCTTTTACATGATGTAAGCATGCTTCTTTGGGAAATTGTAGTCAGTTGTTTAACTGCAGCTTTTAGCATCGACTCTGGTACTTTGCAGCTTACTTTCCTGCTCTAACACTTCTTAATTATTGATATATATTTAATATTATTTAGAAATATTTTTCTATTGCTATATTATGTTGGAAGTAATAACAAATCTGACATATCCATGTAATGTACTTTCTTTTTATTGACATGCAGGCTAATGAGCAGGGAGAGCAGCTTAGAATAGAAAGTACTTTTAACACTAGAATGGGCACAAAATCAGTGGAACAGAATAGAGAGCCCAGATTTAGACTCATATAAATATAGTCCACTGATCTTTTACAAAGAAAGAAAGGAAATGCAATAGAGGAAACATTATCTCTTCAACAAATAATTCTGGAACAACTGGCTATCCATATGCAAAGAAAATGAAAAAGAATGTAGACTGGAAGCTTACACCCTTCATGTAAATTAACTCTGTGAATGAAAAATGTTGCCTGCCATATCAGCAAAATATGCTGAAGCCATCAAGCTATCAGCCACTACCACTGCCCGGATGCCTGCTGCCAAGTCCTCAATCACTGCAGCCACCCTCAACGGTACAACCTGATGAGACTCAGATTGTAAAGAACAGGATACTGGCCCTAGATAGCAAAGGTGTATATTAATTGAATGATTTCATGAGCCCAGACTCTTGCATCTTCCCTACATAGAAAAGCACTGAATTTATTAACTTTAGCTATCTGATTTTCTTTATGTAACAGTAATCTTTTGATGTTCCAACTGCTTGATTTTTGTTGCAGAAACTCCTTTACATCCATGCTCTCTCTTTAGAGCAGTTCTTCAGAGCTATCTGAGAGGCTGCCTCCTGGGCTTGAAGTCCTGACAAAGTCTGCCAAAGAAAACATAATTCTCAACTTCTAGGTTGTGCATTTATTTTAGTTAATAACTTGAAACAGGTCATAGACTTAAATGTGTGAATGAAAAGTCCTGCAAGTTGTACCAGTAAACAACGAATGCTGAAGCCATGTAGTCATCAGTGGCTGCTGCCATTCCCCATTGAAGACAAGCCTGTAGCCCAGCCTCTGCAGCCACTCACAATGGTGCACTCTGAGAGGACTCAGAACAAGAAAGGACAGGATAGCTGGCCCTAGATAGCTAGGTGCTTGTCAAAGGAAAGAATTCAATAAGCCCAAATATTTGCTTCCTCCCATACATAGAAAAGTGCTAAATTCTTTAACTTGAGATGTCTGGTTTTCTTTAGTTAACAAGTGATCTTTTAATGTTCCAATTACCTGGTCTTTGTTGAAAAACTCCTGTGTATCCTAGCTCCTCCCCTACCTCTTCAGAGTAGTCCCTCAGAGCAGTCTGGGAGGCTGTCATCCCAGGCTCAAAGGGGTTTGAGGCCTCAGAAATGTCCGCTGAATAAAACATAACTCTCAATTTTTAGGTTGAGCACTTATTTCAGTCAACAAATGTAAAATGCAAAAGTATAAAACCCCTGGAAGATAACAAAAGAGAAAAATCTAGATGACCTGGGGTATGACAATGACTTTTTAGATACAATATCTGTTCCTAAACTCAGGTCCAGCTGCTCCCCACCTGAAAATCAATACTCAAGAAAGAGGCAAATATTGGTAGAAAGGAAAGTTGCTTTTAATCAGAATGCTGATCATCTGGGGATTTGGAGGGAGTGTCCCCCCAAAGCCATCTCCAAATATTCTGCTTGGCCATGAAAGTTTTTAAACAGAAAAAGGGAAGTAATTTCAGTTAATCATTGAGATGAGGGTAAGTCATCGCCACCTCCTGCTGTAAGCAGGCTTGTGCAGGCTTGTTGAGTTCTTGTAATCTTAGTTGCTATCTTGTTCACACAATTTATTCACACAGTTTGTTCATGAGATTACTTAAGGGGATGCTAGGGAAAAGACCTGGTCATCAGTTAATTACTTATTCTCCATTTCTACTTCCTTGATCTATGGAAAGAACAGATTAGGCAAGGTATTGTGTGATCAAAAGATTTGAAAGGTGGATTTTCTGGTCAAGATAATGGAATGGTAGGATCATGAGCTCACCTCTCATGACTACAGTGAAACCACAACTGAATGCTAAACAACCATCAAAAAAAAAAAAAAAAAAAAAAAAGACTGGAACCTAGCAAGAAAGATCTTCTGCAACTGGAAACATAAAGAGGAAACCACAGCAGGATGGTAGGAAGGGTGTGCTTGCGATACAATTGGGCCCCATACCCTCCAGGTGATCGACCCACAAGCTGAAGAATAGTTAAGTTTCAGAGGCCCTCCCACAGGAATGAGAGCTCTAAGCCCCACATCGGGCTCCCCAGCCCAGGTTCTGCTATCAGGAAGAGAAGGAAACCCCAGGACATCTGGATTTGAAGGCCAGCGGAGCTTGGCTTTGGGAACCCCAAGGGACTGGGGGAAAAAGAGACTCCATTCGCTTGGGAAGTGTACATGGAAACTCACGTGCACCAGGTCCAAGGGCAGAGGCAGTGATTTCATAGAAACTTCGGCCAGGCCTGCTTGCTGGACTTAGAGGATCTCCTGGGGACATGGAGGATGGCTGTGGCTCAACCAGGAGACAGAAAAGTTGGTGGCAGACATCCCAGGAGTGTTCATCTACAAAAGCTTTCCTTGAGGCTGACTTCTTGATTGGATAATTAGCGCCAAGACCTAGCCCCACCCAACAGCCTGTAGGGAAGCCTCAAGCCAAAAAACATACAGGGTGGGAACACAGGCCCACCCATCAACAGACTTCCCAAGCCACAAAGGCCTCTAGACAAGGCCCTACCCACCAGAGTTACAGGACCAAGTTTCACCCCCAGTGGGCGGACACTGGCTCCTCTTGCCAGGAAACCTGCAAAAGCCTCTAGTTCAGCCTCATCTACCAGGGGCAGATACCAGAAATAAGAAAACAACAATCCCAAAGCCTGTGGAAGGAATCCACAAACACATAGAAAGATAGAGGATATGAGGCAGCAAAGGAATATCTCCCAGGCCAAGGCACAAGATAAAATCCCAGAAGAAATAAGTGATGAGGAGACAGGCAATTTATCTGAGAGAGTTTAAAGTAATCATGGTGAAGATGTTTAGAAAACTCAAGAGGAGTATACATGCACAGAGCAAAGTTTTTAGCAAAGAGTTGGAAAATACAAAGAATACCCAGAGTTGAAGAATAAAATCACTAAAATGAATAACACACTAGAAGGAACCAGAATAGACTAAATGAGGCAGAAGAATGGATCACTGAGCTAGAAGACAGATTAGTGGTAATCACTACTACAGAACAGAAAAAAGAAAAAAGAATGAAAAGAAATGAGGATAGTTTAAGAGAACTCTGGGACAACATGAAACACACTAATATTCGCATTATAGGAGCCCCAGAGAGAGAAGAGAGAGAGAAAGGACCTGAGAAAATTTTTGGAGAGATAATCACTAAAAACTTCCCCAACTTGGGAAAGGAAACAGTCACCCAAGTCCAGGAAGTGCAGAGAGTACCACACAGGATCAATCCAAAGAGGAACACACCAAGGCACATAGTCATCAAGTCGACAAAAATTAAGGATAAGGAGAAAATGTTAAAATTAGCAAGAGAAAAGCAACAAATAACATACAAGCTTACTCCCATAAGGTTATCAGCTGATTTTCAGCAGAAACTCTACAAGGCAGAAGGGAGTGGCAAGATATATTTAAAGTGATATAGGGGAAAACTTACAAGCAAGAATACTCTATCCAGCAAGGCTCTTGTTAAGACTTGATGGAGAAACCAAAAGCTTCAAAGATATACAAAAGCTAAAAGATTTCAGTACCATCAAACTAGCTTTACAACAAATGTTAAAGGACCTTCTGTAGTCATTGAACCACAAGAAAAGAGAACAAAAAGAAGAATGAGAGGGGGAAAAAAGATCTACAAAACATTGCTTTGGCTGTTTGAGGTCTTTTGTGGTCCCTTATAAATTTTGGAATTGTTTGTTCTAGTTCTGTGAGGAATGTCTTTGGTATTTTGACAGGGGTTGCATTGGATATATGGATTGCTTTGGGTAGTGTGGCCATTTTGATAGTGTTAATTCTTCCAATCCAAGAGCACAAGAAATCTTCCCATTTCTTTATGTCATTTTGGTTTTCAGAGTATAGATAACCTCCTAGGTTAAGTTTATTTCTAGATATTTTGATGTATTTGATATAATGGAAATGTTTATGCTGGTTATAAAATTCTGGTTTTTGAAGTGGGAAAAAAAAATGAATGAAGGGCTGCAAATGGCAAAATATCCTTCTTTCTTATGGGTGAGTTGTATTCCATTTCATATATACATGCTGCATCTTCATTATCTATTCAACTATTGATGTCCAGTTAGTGAGCCTCCATATCTTGGCAATGATAAATAATGTTGCTGTTAATAGCAGGGGGTATGTATCTTTTTGAATTAATTCTTATTTTGTGGTTGGCTTTATTCCTTTGATAACTATGTAGGTTTAAAAAGCTTAAATTCTAAACATTCTTAGAAACAATTAACAGTACATATATGTAAATTAAAAATATATATGTGCAGTTAAAAAAAAAGAAATGAGCTATCAAGCCTTGAAAGACATGGAAGAAACTTAAAAGACATATTACTAAATGAAAGAAGCCAGTCTGAAAGGTTACAAACTGTACGATTCCAACCAAATGACATTCTGGAAAAGGCACAGCTACAGAAATAATAAAAAGATTGTGGTTCCCAGGGGTTTGGGGAGAGGGAGGGAGGAAAGAATGAATAGATGGAGCACGAGGGATTTTTAGGGCAATGAAATTATCTGTATGATAATATAGTGGTGGCTACATGTAATTATGTATTTGTCAAAACCTATAGAATGTAATACATCAAGAGTGATTCCTAATGTAAACTATGGACTTTGGTTAATAATAACATATCCATGTTTGTTCATTGATTGTACCAAATATGCCACACTGATGAAGGATGTTGAGGGTAGGGGAGTATATATGTTTGGATGGGGAGGGCTATGTATGAACTCTGTATTTTCTGCTCAGTTCTGCTGTGAACCTGAAACTGCTCTAAAAAAAATTAAGTCTATAAAAAAAGAGAAAGATTTGAAAGGTGTTCTAGCGCCAGAGATGAATAGAACATGGGGGTGCCTGGTTTAAGGTTAGTGACAAGACAAAAGGGGCCTCCTGCAGAGTACTCTTTCCCGCAAAGAGCTTTCTTGCCAAAAGCTGCTTACACATCAAAAATATGATCCATGAAAGAAATATTTGATACTTGACTTTACTAAAATTTAAAACTATTGCTCTGCAAAGGCACTGTCAAGAGAATGAGAAGATAGCCACACATTGGGAGAAAATATTTGCAAAAGTCGTATCTGATAGAGAACATCCTGTCCATCCCTCTCACTTTACTGACGTACAGAGAAGCAAAGTGCCTTGCCCAAGACCACACAGTGGCAAAGCTGGGTCTAGAATCAGGTCTCATCTCTCTCTTCCTAAACTAGGTCTTTAGACATGAATAGTCCTCTCTTGTCTAAGCTTTGTCTTGGGTTGTTGCTTCCTGAGAAATAGCCCTTCCTTCCCTCCTATTATTTCTCTCTCCTATCAAAATTCTGAAGCACTCTGCTGTTCTAAGAAAAGAGTGATGGAGAACAAATTCATACTCTGAAGTTAATGATCCACATTGCTTAAGGTATTTGCATTTCTAAAAGGTTGTTAAAGGTGACAATGCTTTAACAAAGATATGAATTCCCAAAGGAAGTTTTCAATCTAGACTGATGATGCTGGCTGTGACCCCTCAAACCAGAGCTTCCCTAACTCCATCATTCTTTCTCCCTTCTTCCCCTTCTGTGGTTGCCTTTCTTCCCAGACTTTCTCTTCCTTTGGGGTCAGCAGCGGATTGTAGTGTTGCCTAGGGTGGCTCAGTTCTTGAGGAAGTGACTGTAACAAGGAAACCCTAGAAAGGACTAAAAAGCAATTATGGGGGCACACTGGTGGTCAGGGTATTAAAAAGAGGAGAAACAAAACCCAACCAGGCAGAGGAGGGAAAAAAAAAAAAAAAAAAAAGAGCACCTTCTGAATCAAGTGACTGGAATCTGAGAGTGTCTAGAGCTGGAGTCATTTGAGTTTATAGAATTTATCTGTCCTTCCCAAAGTGGGCCCATAAACAGCAGTCCCCACTGGAAGTGTTAGCTAAAAACTGGGTTCGCCTCTGGTGAGTGTCAGTCAAAATACATAATCAAGTTAAAGAGTGGGAGAAGGAAAGATTTATGACTTGCAGCAAGTGAGAACACCAGGGATCTTTCCCAAAGCAGTGTCTCCCTCCCCAAATAGCAAATTGGGTAAGTTTTAAGCTAAGGGGTACATGCATAGTCATAAGAGGGGTCTGGGTGATATACGCATATGATACCAAGTAGGATCCTGGGGGGTACTCCCAAACCTCTCCCTCTTGTTTATAGCCCCATGTTATCAAGGCTATTGACCCCAGGATCATACCCCTGCCCCTCACGCAAATAGAAACCAACTGCTTTTATCTAAGTCTCAGGAGGCAGCTGCAAAGAGAAGGAACAAGAATTGGTTAGAACCAACTTAGACCAAAATGGCAGAGGATTTGATTTCCAGTGGACTTTGAGCCTCATCAAAAGCTCACTGTAATGCATTCACATGCTAAATGACACACCCACCAGTACAAAGACAGTTGACCATTACCATGACAACTGGAAAAGCCCATACAGGGATGGAATAAACAGCGACTGGCTCCAGCATACTTGGTTGGAATAAGGACATGACGGCAGAAACCAATGAAAGTCCACATGGCCCAACCCAGAGCTGGAGCTGTCTTGATCGGGCATCTTGGCTGCCAGCTCCTCACTGGAACACTTTCTTCCCTTCTCCCTGCTTGAGCACATTCTTTCCTTTTCCTCTTCTGAGAGATAAAGCAGCTTTTCACTTTCTGCTTCTGCCTCTGCTAGGAATTCTTTCACAGCTATCAGGAAGGACCCACACTTTTGTGGGCCTCTTAATTTAGGGCTCTCACTATCCGCTATTGCACATACATGAAGAGGCTTAAGCAGAAGAGAATTCAGCATAGAATTGAGATAAAGTCTGACAGAGTCCAAGCTTTAGTTGACTGACGTCAAGAGGGTCAGAAAAAGTCAACATCATCATTCCTTAGGTTCCAGTTGATCTGGTGGTTAAGTACTTCAGGCTAATCTTTACCATTGAAACAGAACTAGAAGTCTTTACAGCTGATCTATTATCTTTGCTATTGTTACTTCTCTTGCCTAACAGTCATTTGTTTCTGCATTCTTTTATTCCTTTAAGATCATTAGTTACTGATACCTGTTCAACAGCAAGCATTATAGCCAGGCTTAGATCACAAACAGCTTAGGCTAAAACATGGCTTCTCTTATGTCAAGAAAGCCATTCCTGGTCCTCTTTCTCTAGGGATCCCCTACCCTATCTGCTCACAGAAGGAGTGAACTAGATTCTCTTACTCTTTTAATAATAATGATGATAAAGACTAAAATTATGCCAAGTTCTTTGTTAAAAACAAGACAACAGGCCCAAAGTGGAGTCATTTTTGCTAAACTCTACATCATGAAACTAAGACTAATTGCAGTTTTGCTCTCCCAAAAGTGGAATCTGAAACCAGTCAATCGGGAATAACCTGATCAGCACTAGTTAGATAATCTGCTTGATAGACACCTGACATCCCTTAAGGAAAGTAACCTTGTCATAACCAATCTGCTTTTTGGCCTAGTATAACTTCCTTGCTCCTGCTCCCTTCTGCCTATAAAAGTCTTTCATTTTGTACAGTTCCATGAAGTTCCTTTCTAGCCACTAGATTGGATGCATCCTGACTTTTGACACACTGAATAAAGCCAATAAGATATTTAAATTTTACTCTGTTGAATTTTTTTTAACAGCATGATTCATGGATTTTCTCATTAAATCTTCACAACAGCATTATAAAGTAAGTACTAATGTAACCTCCACTTTACAGATGAGGCAACAGAGCTTAGAAAGAATGAATAATATATCTAAGATTTATAGCTGGTAAGCTGTATAAGTGGTAAGCCTATGGTAAGCTGACTTTTGCTCTGGGTCTATCTTCAAAGTTGATACTCTAATCACTGGACTTTTCTGATTTCTGGATTATTCATACCTTTCCTATTTCCAGACATTATACATTTTAAATCAAGCTGTCCCATATAATTTAACATACAAATACACCAAGTTAGTTTAACATCTCTCCTTTCCAAGGTGACAGACAAATCCCTTGAGAATTCCACAGTATCTCTGGGAAATCTCAAAGTTGCTTTGAGGTTAATAAGATTCCAATTAGAATTTGATTTTGGGAACTTGTAAAGATGGCAAAAGGTTTGAACATTTGACTAAATATGATCACAGATAATTATGAAACAAGTATTTAAGCAAAGTGACAATAAAAGATTTTAAAGACAAATGCAGAAGGTTACAATTGTGAACAAATTTTTTCTCTTTTATTATTGAGAAGTCTCGGTTTTCTTAAGTAATTAAAGATCTGATAGAGACAATATGAAACACAGGAAATTATTTTGGTAAGACTCAAAATATTTGCTTTCCAAGTAGATTACATAAAAAGTTAAAAAAAAAAAACTTTTATAATCTCTTATCAAGAGCAGACCAATAGTCCAATAAAACTCTGATTCTTTTAACAGACAGAAAACCAAATTCTAATTTTGCACCACTTTACTTTTGATATTAACATTCAAAATAATCCATTCCAATTTAGCCCCATCTTCCAGATTGACTACACTTTAAGTTCCTTTCCCAAGAATCCTTTCCCACAAACATTCTACAACTTTTTTACATCAATTAACATTTTTTCCTAAGTTTTTCTCTTTCTCATTCTGGATCAATCATTTTACTTTAGGACAAAGTCATTCTCTTTTTCCCTTAACAAAAACACATCTCCATATCTTGCGTGGAGATGTTTCCCTTATTATATCTAGTAGTTTTATTTACATATATTAATTGTAATTCTTGCCCTTAGAATCCCTTAATTCCTAGGGAAAACTAAGGAGTAAGCAATTGCAGAGTGTTGTTGAACTAGTATCCTGTGGATTCACAAATATACAAATACATCTCATAATTTCTAGGAGTATACTCCTCCTCATACAAAATTTTTCAATGTGGCAAAAAAACATGTTTACTAAGAGTCCCAAATATCTTTAGTTCCTCTGTAAAAGACAGCCAAAAGCAGATAAATCTATGTTCAGTAATTAATATCTCAGTATTTATCTTATTTGGAAATGATCTGGATATTCAGTGAATATCCATCATTTAAGTTATCTTAGTATAATATCTAAGTTTTTAAATTACCAAAAAGATTTTGGAAACTGTTTATAAGTAATTGTACCATAAAGCATAATTATTGCTGAAGAGCTCATTTATAACCTCATATCTTACTTATATCTATTTTTTGTTCTTAGAATTATGTTTAGATTCCTCATGAAAATTTTTTTAAACATTAGACAATTAACCATCATCTTATCTTTCATGCTGAAAAATGAGCTTATTTGACTTTCAGTAAACATAGGTAGAATAAAGGTATTATTTTTAATGTTGATAACTCTAAAGATATGCCTGTTTTAATCAAACTGACAACTTATACTAGCTTTTATTTATTATAATCCTAGATTATGTGAACTTAAAAAACATTTAAGTTCCATATTTCTGAGAGTATACTTGATTTATATAAATGCTTAATTTTCTTTAAGCCAATTAAATAGAGCTCTTTACAAATTAATTTTGCCAGTACCATCCAGAGGTAGGAAAAAAAAAGTCACACAATTATAATATATATAAAAATACATACAGACACAGAGATCTTAAAGCTTCCATTTAGAAATTTTAGCCACAAGACTATTATGATAATGCAAAACTCACTAGCTCATAAAAAAAACCAGTTGGATCCAATCTGAGTTTCTGGCGGATGGAATAAGTTAAGGTTACCTGATCAGATGGCATAACTTTTTACTAGAATTTGTGATAACTTTGAAGATTTTTCATCTACCTAGTTTCCAAAGAGCCTTTCCTTTTTCTTTTTTCTGATAAGAATTACCTCTAATATTTACATTTCAAAGAGATGGTCTAGATGAGAGTTCCTAGAGAAGATTGTGTGGTATATTTACACCTCAAAGGCACAAGGAAAAAAATGCAAGTTCCTCCAAGAAGGAATTTCATTTTCTAAATTAAGAATACCTACAAGTTTTGAGATGAATGGGAAAGTTTTGAAATTGGTAAAAAGGATAGGTGGACTTTAAGTTGTTTCTATAGCTGCAGTTTACTTCTTATAAGATAAGGACAGTTGTTTTTAATTCTTCAAAGAAATGCATTGCAACCTGAATACCTCAAAGGGCTGACCCATCCAACTGCATTATCTTCAATTTGCTTCCTTATATGGAAGAAAATCTTCACCTAAGACAAAAAATTAAAAGAATCCTGTAAATCAACTATACTTCAATAAAAAATAAAAATATACTTCAATAAAAATCAACTATACTTCAAAAAAATTAATAAATAATTAGGTAAAAGAGGGACTTGCCCAACTTAAAAAAAACAATCCTATGTTTTATTACTTATAGCTGTTTGTCTTCGGAATTTTTTTCCTTCCCTCTGGGTATATACTATCATTTAGTTTAGGGAAGAAGGTCTTTAAAAAGGTTCCATCAGCCTTTGAATATCAGCTACCAATGTGCCCAGCTTTTAACCATAGAGCTACTTAAAAAAAGTTTTTTCCTGGGAGTATCGAACAACCCCATGGAACCAAAAGGCACCCCAAATAGGGTGCAAAACATACTAGCCATCCTGTATCCAGAGTCACTCACAAAGTCACCAAAACACTAGTAGTCACTAGGACTGTTGCTGAAAGTGGCCCTCATCACTGACAGGCCAAATAACTCAGACAGGGTCTTGGAGTTTAGAAGAAAAGAGACAGCTTCATTGCTTTGCTGGGCAAAGGGGACTCACAGCAAGCTAGTGCCTTCAAAGCTGTGAACCGACCTTGGGGATGGGTAGGGTGATTACACAGTCATAGCTCAAACAATAAAAAATTGATAACAATCAGCAAAATCATTTTCTTGTCATAAGGTTTAGAGTGGCGTCATGGTGTCTCCAGGCGACCAATTCTATAGAGGCTAGCAATTGTCACTTTTTCAATCTCTTTATCTTGCAAAAGCCTGCGGCATGGGTTCTTTTTGATAATTTATCCTATTCTGTAGGGTTACAGTTCCATGACCTTCCTGGAGAACAACTCAGAAACCAAGCATGATTATAACTTTTGATTCCCAGAATAAAGTAGAAACAATAAGATCAATAGCTTTAGATTTAACAATGGACCTGAAGCTGAAACAGGAGGGAAGGGGGCAGGGCACAACTACTCAAGGAATGACAGCAACCAAAATGGTGTAAGATTCACCTCCTAGTTGGCCTTAAGGATTAAGAGGTTTAACTTCTAGTAGATCTTGAGCTTCATTATATGTTCATTGTAACAGTGTGATCAAATAACATCCCTGCAGGCACCATGACAGCCCCAAGGCTAACCGTAAAAGGCCAAAGAATGGGCAGTGGCCCAATTCCTGGTAATCTCAGCCCCTTCCCCAGGGCAGTTGGATTGATCCCACCTGTAGGTGTGTGAAGCTACTGAGACCATAAAAAATGACAACACCACGCCTAGTGGCCCTTTTTGCTCTCTCCCCTTTGGAGAAGGCCCTCACTCTGTCTATTGAGTGTGTACCTACTTTTACTTTAACCTGAGCACCCAATTCCCACACCTCTTTCCTTGCCTTTCTCTTGCCTTATACTCTGTGCAGTATGTATCTCTAAATAAATCTACCTTAACTCAATGGTGGCTCGCACTTGAATTCTTTCCTGTGTGAAGCCAAGGACCTACACTTGGCAGGGCACTTCCCAGGGGCTCAGCTGAGACCTGGGAGTCGGCCCTCCTCATGCCCCACATCTGTTTCCCTGCTTCAAAGCTGTGAGTAGTAACAGGTCAGTCAGGTTTGTTGACTGTTTTAAGGGCAAGCAATCTGTTAGCCTAAGTATGACCATTTTAATATTTCTCCTTCTGGGCCCCACCTATAAATGGAATGCAACCTTGTTTTGTACTGGTCTCAGCCTATGTTGTTGTTTGGACCAGCTCTTTTGGTTCTCATAATTGCAAGATGCCCTTTAGCAATAACCATCAGGAAACAAAAAAATAGAGGCTTATTACTTACAAGACCTGGAAATTACATAACAAACCTGGAGCCACATTGTGAGGTAATGGGGAGACAGAGTGCACATGAACATGGGATTCTGCTTTAATTGGGGTTGAAGGAAGACACCTAGGGTTTGGGGGGGATCAATCTTTACTGGTGAATTAAATACATAAGAGCAGAAATTTAAAGCATAGGATGACAGAAAACAAAAAACATGTAACCCAGTTGGTCAGTTATTGAAATTCACCAAGATTTATAAAACAGAGTCTCAGTGGATAGAGATGGCCTGGCTCTTTAAACAGTTGTGTGGCTGGTAATGTGTTTAATTGAGATAGACTTCTTTGAAGGGCTTTTTGTAATGGATGCCTTGGCAATCAAAGCTTAAGTCCAGTATTTGCAGTACAAAAAAAAAAGGAAGAAAAAAGAAAAGAAAAGAGAAGAAAAGAAAAGAAAAGAAAGAAAAGAAAAGAGAAAAGAGAAGAAAAAAAAAAAGCCATAGGTGCTTACAATACAAATGCATATTTCTGTCTGGCCAAAGTTTTGGGGCCCCCAACCTGATGGTTGCCTAGTTAAGTTCTCAACACAAACAAAAAGGCAATAGCTGTCCCTAGGAGAGAAAGGATTGACACGCTGAAGGAGTAGGAAGCAAACTACCAAACTGACTTCCCTGATGCAAACTGTTTGCTGATTCATTCTTTACTAAGAATAGATTTAACCCAGAAGTTATGCTCCAGGAAGGAGGTAATGGGAGATAATCTCAGAAGAACAGACAGACCCTCAAGTTCCTCCTTGAACTTGAAAATTCATTGAGGGTAAGCACCCGTAAAATGCCCTGATTGTTATCACCTTTTCTGTTCCATCCAGTTTTTCTATAAAACCTCAAGACCTCAACTCCAAGACAGATTCACAGTCTCTAAGGCATTAGTCCCCTGTGACTCTCCTTTACCTGGTGAGGTAATAAAGCTGGTCTTTTCTAATTTTCCCAAAACTCTGCCTCTGAGTTTCAATCCAGTTTTTGGGGTACAGAGGCCAGTTTTGAGGCAACAAATCATTGGGTATCCGAAAAACAAATTCCTACAAAAGTCTGAATTTGGAAAGGAAAGGAAACATGAAATTTTATTTTTCTTTCTTGACCATGCAGATCATGTATGGGACCATACAGATCCCAGAGAGCTGAATTTTTCACCCTTCAGTGCTTTCTGCCAGTTCTTCCAGGATCCCTTCTGCAGGCTCTGGAGGAAGAAGGGTTTAAAGCTCCAGTATATATCAGAATTTGGCAACGTTTTCCATTAATATTAATTTTAGCTTTCTCTTGGCTGTTAAGGGGAACAACTGGTAGCAGTTTATCAGTCTCAACCACATGAGGGGCCCACTGGGTGGCCGTTCTTTGAGGGTAGATGTGGGGTGTTGGTACGTACTAACTTGACTAACTTTCATTTATAATCTCATAGTCTCTTCAGAATGGAGAGGCAATTCAGAGAGAGGATTGGTAGACTGTGAGTACTCAGGTAAAGGAGGATAGAGGATAGTAGTAGGAGTCACATCAGTCTTACAGTGTTTTGTTTTAGATATCTCTTGTGTCTTTAATTTTTCATGGTCTTTTTGTAATGAATCTTTCAATGATGCTATTTTGAAATCTTTATTGCTAAAAAAAATGCCAAAACAATCACAATAATAACATCAAAGACCACTGGTCACAGATCACCATAACAAATATAATAGTGAAAAAGTTTGAGATACTGTGAGAATTACCAAAGTATGACACAGACGCAAGTAAGTAAATGCAATTGAAAAAAAACATGCTGACACAAGGTGAGAAGGAAAAGCCAGGCTGGGCCAAGTTTAGTAAATCTAAGTGTTGCTTTACTGATCTGATTCCTGCTGGGCCTACTTGTATATGTGCTGCCAAAGCGAGCACCTGCTGGGCCTACTCATAAATCTAAGTTTAACAAGTGTCGGTTTACTGATCTGAGTTTTGTTGGGCTAACTCATAAATCTAAGTTTAATTAGTCGGTAACTGATCTGTTCTTATTAGATAAGTTCTGGTTTACTGATTCCCTGCTTTCCTTTTGTGATATTGCTGAGCTGTTTGCAACTTATTGACCAATATACCCCAAGTTTGTAATCTACCCTATAAAACCTCACGCACACACCTTAGAGGTGCTCAGAGCCCTGGAGCGATAGCCCCTCTGAGCCCGCTGGCGTAAGAAACCCGAGTACTCCAACTCTCCGAGTGGTGCTTGTTTCTTGGCTGGCCTGTCGTTTCCATAACAAAGGTTGCCACAAAGCTTAAGTTTCTAAAAAACGTAATATATGCAAAGTATAATAAAGTGAAGTGCAATAGAAAGAGGTATACTTGGCCTGTCAATTGACAAAACTGAAACAATTTAGTAACAAGTTAGATGGCTTTTATTCAAGGGAAAATAAGCCATGGATTGGGGGAGGAGAGTTCCTCACAATCAGTGGAGAATTTTCCCCAAGGGATTTTGAGCAACAGTGAATTTTATAAAGATTTAGAAGAGGCAATGCAGAAACAGAACATGATTGGCTAGGGGGGTGGGAATTTTCTTATAAGGCTTGCAGGTTCTAGTTTCTAGGGTAAGGTAAGCTGAGTTGGAGGACTGTGTTTGGTGTGTTAGGTTCTTGTAAGTGCAGGCTGACTTAGGTTTAGATTTGTGATGTGGGCTGGGTCACTGGGCTGGCACCCATTTTGTGGGATCCACTATATAAGTTACCTTCAGTTTCTAATGCTATTTTTAAAATATTGATGTCAGTTTGTGGGAGTGCTGTCATTGGTAAATAGGTTTTTTCACCAAATCAGGTAAGGGCTGGAGGTAGACTGGGGAGGCATAGAATGGGGCCAGTAGCAAAAGCCAGTGGCCAAAGGGTGGGGCTGTTGAGGTTTCTGAAGACCACAGGGTGTGAAAACAGGTTTTACAATGACATTTCTTTGAGTATTGCAGTTTGCTTCCTAAGAGGGTATTTGGGAAGGAGGCCACAGAGAAGACCCCAAGATAGATCCCAGAGCATCTCATGTTCTGGAAGTATTAAGGGTAAGCAAATGGTGATGAGAATGATGACAGAAAGCAAAAAAGGGAGACTACCATTCATCAGATACCATGATGCATCAGGCACTTTGCTAACATACAAATTCTCTTTTAATTTTCAAAAACCTTGAATGCAGGGGTGAGGGATAAATTAGGAGTTTGAGATGAACAGATACACACTACTACATATAAAATAGATAAACAACAAGGACCTACTGTATAGCACAGGAAACTATATTCAATATCTTTTAATAACCTATAATGGAAAAGAATCTAAAAAAGAGTTACACACACACAAACACACACAGCTGAATCACTTTGCTGTATACTTGAAACTAACATAACATTGTAAATCAACTACACTTCAATAAAAAAATTAAGTAAAAACTGTTTAGCAAGAAAAAGAAAACAAAAAGCAAACAAACAAAAAACCTTGAGTGCAGTTGTTCTCAACCAGTGGCAATGATGCCCCCAAAAGAACATTTGCCAATGTCTAGAGACATTTTTATTTTCACCACTGAGGGATGCCCCTGGCATCTAGTGAGTAGAGGTCAGGGATGCTGCTATTCATCCTACAATGTACAGTGTATAGGTCCTCACATATTTAGCTCAAAATGTCAATAGTACTGAGGCTGAGAAAGCCCGCTTCACGGGTAGGCATGATAATCTTCGTTTATACAGATGAGGAACCTGTAGTTCTGAGAAGCAACCTGGCATCCAAAACTAGACTCATACAGCTCCGAAGCCCTGCTCTTTCACCGTGCCGTAGCGGTGACAACAGTGATGGGAAAGGAGGTGGCAAAGGCAAAGAATCAGGGCACACGTTTGTGCTCAAAAGATATTTATTGAAGAAATGAGTAAAAGAATGAAAGCAAAGGGGAATAAGAGGATGGGTGTGATCATTCTATTGCCACCCTGTCACACCTCTTTTTCCCTCCTCCCTTTGGGAAGGTAAAGGTCGGATAAAATCAGGGAATATGACCCCAAACTCTTTTCTACCTAACACATATTCTGCCCATTCATTTTTACAGTCTATGTAACCAACTTGCCAAAAAACTCACCTGAGCCTGCGCACTGTCCCCTTGAGAGTGTACTAGCTTTTAATAAACCCTCACTTTACTTTCTTAACCTTTGTGTCCTGCATTCTTTCTGTGATGAGACAAGCGCCTAATCACTGGCAACAGTTCCATAATCCAAAAATGAGTCAGGATAATGATAATAAAGAAAATCAAATGATGGCGGGAAGCTTCCCACTGCTAGGCTCCATCTCAGGAGTAGTCCAATTCCAGTACCTGGGTCTCCAAATGGATCTAGAAATATGAGAAGTCTGCTGGCACACTATCCTCCATCACTTTTTCTAAAAAGAGACAGAAAGGAGGCTCTGAGCTGAGTTTGGGTGACCATTCCTCTCTCTCTCCCAGAGGCTGAGCCCAGCTGTGGCCCTAGGAGAAGAGGAGAAAGTTGTTTCCCAGTTTCTATATTTTCTGTGAATTTGGAGATGGGCTGAGCAAGATTTATTCTTGGAAGTCCTGAAACTGCTGGGAGGGAACCACTGAGATGAAAGGAGGTGGAAGGGGAGGAGCCTATGATAATACAACACTTCTTTTCACTTCCTCTTTTACTCCAGAATTTGTCTGTCCTCTTGGGTGGAATCCATCAAGCCCTGAGAGAAGTCTGTGCTCGCAGTGCTGGTGCTGTCAGAGCCAACTCCTTTGCTCCGGGAGGTGATGGGGATCCCCTCATTCACAGCCCTCCCTGCTGCCGAGAGTGACCAGGCTGACTGCATGCCCTGCCATCCTTTGGGCCACATGCTACTGTGGACAGCCCTGCTATTCCTGGGTGAGTCAGGGCCCCCAGGAGGGACACTGGAGCAGGAACAGAGGCAGGTGCGCTTTTCTAACTCAGGTGCTGCCACCTTGGTTGGGGCTGAGCTTGGGCCAGGGTGAGGGGTGGCACGGGAAGCATGTGAGGAAAGTCAGGAGGGTGAAGGCTGGCTGATGAAAACCAAATTCTCACAACCTTGCTGGCCTTGGCAAATTATGAAATTGGCAGAGTTTGGTGTTTGTTTGTTTGTTTCTGTTTTTTTCCCTAGTCTTCTGCCGAATCTCACTGAGCACCCAGGTCCCTGGTGCTTGGACACCGCCCACAGCAGAGCCAGCTCTGAGGAAAGTCTAGTAGAGGAAAGGGTGTTTCCCTTCTGTAGAAATTTGTGTTTTAGTGGGACCAAATCTTAGGCAGAAGGGCTAATGCTGTCTCTTACAAAAGGAGGTAGGGGAAGCAGTAAAACACATTGTGGTGGTGGGGGCAGCAGCCATTCTCTGTGCCCCTGAAACCACTTCAGGCAGCAGAAGCCTGTTCTCTTTATGTGCAAGGTAATTCCCTGGGAAGAAGCACAAGAATGTCTGGGTTATCCAGGGAATGGGGCTCAGAGAATACATAAACTGGGCAATTCTGGAATCATCAATTGTGGGACCAGGGAAACCATGCATGTCTGCTTGCACTGTACAGACAGAAGTGAGGAAAAGATGAGTGTCACTACCAAAAGCAGCAGAGCAAATTAGCTAGGGAAAAGTGTTAGAATGGGAGTTTAGTGTCCTTTTAAATACGGAGACAGTAAGTTTACACAGATACCAATCTGGCCACCGTGTGGTAGTTTCATTAACACACAGCTGAACAAGTAAAGGCCTGGACAACACAGGTGAATGTAATGCAGAAGGAGAAGGGCAAGAGAGTTAAGGAGATTTACAAGAAGGTGATTATTTATAATGATGAATCATCAAATCCAAACTCTGAGCTAATGGCTGCTTTCCTTTTGCTTCCCAGCTCCTGCTGCTGGGACACCTGGTAAGTGCTCCACCCACACAAATCCTCTCCCTCCCCAGATATCCTCTCTCTCTGCTCCCAGCACTCTGCCTGGAGATGCTCTGAATGCACCAGCAATTCAGGACTGAGACAGAGCCAGGAAAGGGTAATTGCTCCCACAAGACGCCCTACTCCATCCCCCACAACTCTTTTCCTTCCCTTTCTATCAGCAAAGCTGAGAATGGGCAGCCACATGCACAGGGGCGTCAGTCCTTCATGTTCTGTTACCGTGAGACCTCACAGACTTTCTCACAGAAAATTACTGTCCTCTATTTCAATCGCCTTCCTCTTTCCCAACTAAATCATGAGACCAAGCACTTTAGTTTCAGCTGTATGCAAAATCACATGATTTGCTTAGATTATCCTCATGTGTTGATAAATATTTTACTTTTTGTATGTCTGAAGGCTTCAGGGCCTGTTCCCCTGGACAGAAATAGGAGATACCACTGGTTGCAACTTGGTGGGGTGAACCCTGCTAGACACTTTCTCTACACCACTAACCTTTCCACATCCTAGGACTCACAGGAAGGTCGGGCTCTCCCTGGGGCACCGAACCCAGGGTTTCCTAGACTTGCCCTCCAGCCTTTCTCCTTTCTTCATCCTTCTAATAGTCCTCTGTGCTTGGGTGTGAGGATAGTTCTATTTTAAGAGACAAATAAAGACACCAGGTCAGAACAGAAACCGGATGTCTGACTCCCAGCCTGGCATCTCCATCAGATGCTCCCATTTGTCTTCATCCAGCTGTGGAGTTTGTCCACTAGTGCCCAAATGCCTCAGTTTACAGGGGTGGAAACTGAATCCCAAAAGGTATGTATTTGTAGTGTGTGTGTGTGTGTGTGTGTGCACGCGTGTGTGCGCGCGTGCACGCGCACATGTATACAGGAGAGAGAGAGAAGGAAATTGTTCAATGTCCCTTGCTGAGGTGTACTTGTAGTTCTAGAGTGTTTGCTTTGCTCTGTCTTCACTTCTCTTATCTCTTACCTTCTCCCCTAAGGAACGGCCAAGCTCCCTAAGAGGACCTGGGTTCCTAGGAGGCCCTGTGTGGGCTGCCTGAGTAGGAGGAATTGCCCTCAGCTGCAGAACAGTTCTGGATTGGGTTCCTATCTTGATGTCTCCAGCACAGCCACAGTTTCCCATTGTCTGAGATTTGGGGTCCCCTTCCCTCAGGCTGCATCCTCTCTCTTCCCCTCAGCAGGTCTCCCGAAGGCTGTGGTGAACCTTCAGTCCAAATGGGTCAACGTTCTCCAGGAGGATGATGTGATGTTGATGTGCCAAGGGACCAACAACCCTGGGGATGACTTCGCCCAGTGGTTCCATAATGGAAGCTCCATCCCAACCCAGGTACAGCCCAGCTACAGCTTTAAAGCCAGCAGCAATGACAGCGGGGACTACAAGTGCCAGACGGGCCAGACCAGCCTCAGTGACCCTGTGCATCTGGATGTGATTTCCGGTCAGTGGAGCAAGGCCTGGGGGGTCAAGGAGAGATGAAATTTGCTTACATGGCAGAGGTTTTTAGGAAAGAGGGTGGCTTATGTACTGGGAAGCATGGCTGTGAGTTGTTTGGAGTCATTTTTGTCCACTCATTTCCCTTTTTGCCACCCCCTTTGCTTAGTATGTGTGGTGGGGTGGAAGTTCCTAAGAAATTTCTCTGAATGGCTCTTTTGCCTCAGTTCTGACTGAGCAAGAAGATGACAAGGCCACAAGTAGGCAGGCGGGTGTGAAAGAAGCAGAAAGAAATCCCTAATTCATAGAAATCCTTCCATTTTCACAGCAGAGGCAAATACACAGACAGACCACAACTGAGTCCTGGTCCTGGAAATTACTAGCCATGTAAACATGGTGGTTTCATTTACCTTGGAGCCTCATTTTCCACATCTGCTCAGTGGAGGTACTACTGCCTCCCCCATTAGGTTCTGGTGAGAATCAGCATTTCCCTGCTCCTCTTCCCTCTGTGCAACTTGAGGTGAACATTGTGTTTTAACCGTCTCTGTATTTCAAGGTCCTGACACAGGGCAGGGCTTAATAAATGTTTGCTGAATAGATGAGTGATTCTCCAAAGCTCCCGGCAAGAAATAGGTTCTCCATAAAGAAAAGCTGAAATGTGACTATGATGAATACTGTCACTGTTACTCTTCACTTAGTCCCCTTCCGTTACCTGATTCCCAACTTGTCCTCAAAAGTATGTAATACACCAGGTGGGCCTCAGCCCCAGTCCTGCCATCTTTACCCTCTGGGCTTAGCAGGATAAGACAGTCCTGGAGGGAAGCCCCAGAGGCCTGGCAGAGCCTCAATCTCAGTGCCCCTGCCCTTCTAGGAAGGGGTGGAGGCGAAGGGATCCCTCCCCTGAGACTGAGAGTCCCCATCCAGCCACCAGGTCTGGTGACAAGGAACCCTGCACATGAGGTGGACACCATCGTGGAAGACCTGGGTGGAGAGCTAGATGTGCAGCCTTGAGCCCGAGCACCAGCCTTTGGGACCCTGGGCCACTACCATGGAGACGAGAGCCAACAGTACTCCAGCTGCACTGATGGGAGTCCCCACTCAGGTGACAGCGCTCAGCCCCAGAGAGTTCAATGCCACTGTGAGAACAGCAAGCAGAGCAGGCCCTGCAGGCAGTGCTGTGACAGCTCCTTGGGCTCAGTATTTCTACCAGTTTATGTCCAGCAGCAGCTCACCAGGACCCAGCTGCAGAGCCACAACTGCTGTTCAGCAGGCCAGCTCCCCTAAACACCAGCACTACACAGCAGCTGACCACCACCACTCATACCTTATTCCCATGTTTAGCCTCCTGTCTCTAACCTAGGTCCTCTAGACAGGCTTTCGTTGTGGCTCAGACTTGCTCAAGGGCCTCCGCCTAGTTCTTTAGTCTTAGACCAGCCGGTATGGGCAATGGAAACAGCATCCTAAGGCACATTGGTCCAGGAGTAAGTGGCCACACACCTGGGCCTTTGGGTCAGTTGCCCTCCTCAGGAATAGGTGGTGGTGGGAGCCGTCTCATGAAAAGCACAGGAGTGGTGGAGCCTGTGCCTGTATCCCAAACAACGACTGTGATTCAGGACAGCTAGACAGGCAGAAAGTGCAGTGGCCAAGAAGACAGAAGCAGATGGGAGTGTTCGACAGGACATGGCCATGAACCTGACACGCACAGCTACACATGCTCTCAGCCAGACCCTTATTAGCTCAGTCTCCCACCCACAGCCCCAGCCCCATTCACTGATTTAGACACAGCAACAGATCCAGCTCTTGGAGAAGCAGGTGATGATCCAGCAGCAGACCACCTTGCTGACCACCAGCAACAGCTCCAGCCCTGTCAGTTCCGGTTCTCCTCCACACAGCTCTGCACCTCTAGCTGGTGCAGCAGCAGCAGCCACAACTCTCACGGCACCTCAGTCACCATAACCCAGGTCTCTGTTGTCTTCTACATGCAGTCTGTGCACCTGCCAGGCAAACCCAGACACTGGCCATCAAACACAAGGAGGGAGACTATGTCTCTACATTGGGCTCAATGCTCTCACCAAGGCTTCTCCAGTCGCAGAGAGCCCCAAGGCCATGGAGAAGAAGAGCAGTTAGGAGAAGCTGAGCCAGTGACCAGTGGGAACGCTAATTCAACAAACATTCCCATTGTCCATCAGCACCACCTCCTACACTAGCCATGGTGTCCAGACAAATGGGTGACTCAAACCTCCACAAGACATTGTGAAGCCCCAGATGCTCACCCACATGATTCAGGGCTTTGGTATCCAGGATGGAGCAGAACCTTTTCCAGTGGGTTGTTCTCTGTTACTGTAAGAGTCTAAGAAGCCACTACAGACTGGCCTCCCTACAGGGCTGAATGAAAATCAGTCAGGTGGCCACTGGGGAGGGGACAGTCCATCTGCTGAGTGGTCAAGAAGACAAATTTTCCGAAGTCCCAGCACTGTGGGACTCCAAATTTTTTGTGGCTCCAAATTTTTCTGATGCATGAATTGCACTAAGAGGTACAGTGTAAGCTGTAGCTGCCAGTTCTGGCAAAGAGGAAAAAAAATGAAAGTGTTTCAAGAAGCCCCGTATGCTCACATTCACCAGTGCGGTTCCCACTGCTACTCCTCTGACATCATGAATGCTAAGTTCCAGGGCAAGTGCCAATGCCATAAAGAGCTTCTACCTGTAGTTCAGAGAATTCCAATTATGACGAACCGCTCTCCCCAACCTCCCTGGGCCTTTGTCAGTGAAAGCTGGGCATGGGGAACGTGACCAGGGAACCTCCATATGGCTCTGCCTACACCAGGATTCATGGCATCAATCCTGTCTTCCTGCCCAGTAATCTTAGCTACTGGAGTGCAGAAGATTGTGTGAATGTATCGCCTCTTGACAAGGCTTCCAGGAGTGGAGGAAGAGTTTTGTTCCCAGAAGATTGATGGAAGCCCCTTTTATTACTTAAAGAATGTCTCATGAGTGCCATGAACATGAAGCTGGGCCCTGCCCTCGACATCTGTGCCAAGAAATTGCCCTCAAGGAGATGTAAGGTGGCCCTCTTGCACAAATCAGCCTGAGGCAGACACTCTACACTGTCCAGGTTACAACCTGGTACCAGTAGAAGCCTTTGCTGGGAAGAAAGTGCTGTTCTAATGATGCTCACCTTCTGTAGAGGGGATTACCCAGACAGGGAAGAGAAGTGCAGGGATTGGTTGCTGGTGCTACATGGAAGCAGCTCTGACATTTTCTCTGGGTTCTACTTCATTTAAAAAGATCTTTACAATTCTCAGCATTCCCACCTACCCCAATCCAACATTTATAAGAGAGGCAGTCTAGAGAAGCAGGACTGCTCACCTGATCCCGGAGTGGACTGTCTACCCAGGGCCTGATTCTCCAAGGGGAGGAATACACAGGATGGTGGTCAGGGAATGGGTGGGACGCAAGGTGTCTGGGAGGGGTGGGGTCTTCTAGCTTGTGTGACACAAGGAGCAAGATCCAGTCTCCCCACCTTCCTTCTGGATTGTCCCTCTGCAGCTGTGGTGCAGAGTTTTCTCTTTGTTGTCACTCATTCCCTCAGTATTGAACATTTTCTCCTGCATCTGTGGCAGACTGACCAGCCAGTGTAGAGACTTGGTTGGCATCATTCTGATCTGCTGCAGGGACTACGTGTGTTTGACTAACACGTGTGGCTGTTGTCATTTTTCCTCATCCTCTGGCTCCCTTCCAATGTATTTGTTGTTTTCTACCCTTTCCTTCCAATTCCAACTCTGCACTGTCCTATAGCTTTAGGAAGAGGGGTGTGTGAGCTGAGGTCAGGAGTGTAAGTTAAGTACCCACCTTAGCCTGTAAATCCTATACAACAAAAAAATTTTTAAATGTTCTTCTTCAGTAAAAGGATGAAAATTGGGGGAGAAAAAAGTACACAGCAGGCTAATGGCCCACCCATGTAACTGCTGCCTCTAGACAAAGACCCTGCTAAAGTGAAATTCCACATTTACTAACATGCACCAAATAAGGTAATTAATATTTGTTGGATGTCCATGACTTTCCCCAAAGACATATGTCTCTGCTGTGTCCCCTGCACATGTTGTCTCCTGTGTCAGACCGGATCCACCCTCCCTCCCTCAGAGAAGGCACTGTACTCCAGGTTCTCTGGTATCCTTCCTGCAAAGGCCCACTGGGTAGCATGAAGCTGCAGCTGGCTTCTCCCAGGACAGGAACAAGAGGACAAGGGTATCCTGAAGGCCTGCTGTGTGCCAGGAACTATTGTAGATAGGTAATGGTATGATTGTGACCATTTTCACAAACGAGGAAACTGAGACCTGGAAGAGTGAAATTACTTGCCCAAGATTACAGAGCTCATAAGTAATGGAGCCAGAATTAGAGACCAGGGCTGTCTGATTTCAGACTTTAGCTCTTCTCTCCACATGTAATGTCCCACTATGAGGATGGTCTGGGCCTCGGAGCTGAGTCAAGACCTCCTGGGTCCTGTGGTCCCTTTGTGTCTTTCAGACTGGCTGCTGCTCCAGACCCCTAGCCTGGTGTTCCAGGAAGGGGAACCCATCGTGCTGAGGTGCCACAGCTGGAAAAACAAGCCTCTGTATAAGGTCACATTCTTCCACAATAGAAAATCCATCAAGTTTTCCTTTGTGTATTCCAACTTCTCTATCCCACAAGCAAACTTCAGTCACAATGGCGAGTACTACTGCACAGGATTTATCGGGCAGATGCAGCACTCGTCACAGCCTGTGACCATCACTGTCCAAGGTGGGAACCAAGGCTGTTCAAGGAGCTTTAACCTTGGAAACATGGGTAGCGAGGGGATTACTGGTCTTTATTGGGCTTCAGAACCTTCTCTTCTCCTGAGTAGGCCTCTTTGAGATCAGCAGGAACCCTGAAAGTCCTAGCTTGACCTGATTGCTGTTTGAATGTGCAGCTCTGTTCCAGCTCATTTCTTAGGGATTATAGAAAAGAATGTCATTCACTTGGAGTTTTACCTCTTGGAGGATAGAAGCTACCTTTTCATCTTGCCATATCCCTCTGCCAGACACTGCCACCCTCCTTTCCACCTCATTGAAACCATTCCACTTTGTCTTATGTCCCTCTAGGAGTCTAATGCTTGCTTGTATTTCCCTACTGAACCTCTCAGCCTAGGCTTAAGTCTTAGCTGAAGACTGCCATGTTGGCATGAGACTCTTTCTCCACATACAAAGAACTAGGCTTTTGCCTGTTTTTTGAGAAGCTGTGCATTGTGGAATCCATATCATGCCCTTTCAGATGGCATCACAAACTATTATGCCAGACTAGTGTTGGTCAATTAACACCATCTGGTCTTGGGCTCAGAGGAGGTGGTGAGTGAAGATTTGTTGATGTGGTCTGCGGATTCGCTAGTTCAATGTTTCCCAAAGGCTGTTCCCCAATCACAAAACTCCTTGAGGAGCCTTTTAGAATGAAGGGTTCTGTGGTCAAATTAATGCAGAATATGCTATGTATTCTGTTCCTCTCCTTTTATATTCATAAGGCACATTAAAGGCTTCAAGAAATCCTGTCTTAAGGAAAACTTTTCAACTAAGTTTCATAGGGCATTTGCTAAAGCTGGGTAACCACAAAACCTTTTTTCTCTATAACTTCTATAAATGTCCTGCAAACAGATGTGCCTGAGGTCATCTTTTGGGAAATGCTGATCTAGTGCTTTATGCTTCCCACTAATCTAGTGCTTTGCTTGGGAAGTAAGAGAGATGAAGAGATCCTCTGAAGACTTCCTGGGCTACCTGTCTGCCCTTGGCCTTGGCCTTAGCCTTTGGCTTGGATGACTTCACAAAGGCTCCTCACTGGGGACCTGACTGTTTATTCCAAATTTCTGTCTTAACAACTGTCATTTTTCCCCTCCCTCTGCCTCTCCTATTAGGTCCAGCAATTCTACTCATCTTTTCACCTTGGTATCAAATTACCTTCGGCCTGGTGATAGGGCTCCTTTTTGCAGTGGATACGGGGCTGTATTTTTCTGTGCAGAGAGACCTTCAGAGCTAACAGGAGACTGGAGAAGCTGCAAAGTCAGATGAAGCCAGGGCCCTCAGGACAAATGACCCCTCATCTCTCGGTGTAACAGCAGTTGCAGTGGCACCTCTTCAGGTGCTTTCCTCTTACCCTAGCCCAACCTTGATGGCAACCTGGGCTAAGGAGCCTCCAACTACCCTTTAGCCCCAGGGAAAGAAAGGGCCTATGATCTCCAGAGCTAAATCCTAACAGGCCCTTCCGTCACTGATTTCCTGAAGGCCAAGGCACAGCCACAGCCCACTCAGCTCTACAAGGACTCACAGCAAATGTGTTTTCACAGATTCTTGACAGAGGCTCTTCAAATACATGAAACCACAGTAAATCTTGCTTCTACTTTCAAAATAAATCAAACAATCTGATCACTTCTCAGTACACTACTATAGCACCTTGGTCCAAGCCACTATCACTCCTCACTTGGGTTACTGCAACAGCCTCCTGACTGGTCTCCCTGTACTCACCCATGCTACCCCACAGTCTATTCTCACCACAACAGCCAAAACTATCTTTTAAAAATGTGTGTTGTATCTGTCACTTCTCTGCTCAAAGCTATGCAATAGCTTCTTCCTTGTACTTAGAGTAAGAGCTAAAACCTTTGCAGTGTTCTACAAGGCACTATATGCTCTTGTTCCTCAGTGCCTCTGACCTCATCTATTGCTCTCCTTTGCTTTCTTGAACACTTTATACTTCTATTCCAGGTATGTTATTTACTGTTTCTGAAATACTGTTACAGACGTCTACAGCATGCTTCATCATGGTCTTCACTCGAATACCACCTGATCAGTGAGGTCTCATTGATCAATCAATACAACCCCAATCCTCCATTATCTCCTAATCCCTTTCCTGCTTTATTTTTCCCCATGATACTTATCACCAACTGAAGTACCATATGTTCATTTGTTTAACTGCTTATTTATTTTATTGCTGTACTTTTTCCCAATTGTACTTACCACTAACTGACTACCCACTCTGCCATCAGAATATGAGCTCCATGAGAGCAGGGTCTTTGTTTTGTTTACTACCATATACTTAAAGTCAAGGTCAGTATCTGGCATATAATAAAGCACTCAATACATATTTCTGGAATGAGTAAATTCTTTAGCATTTGAAGTCAGAGACTTTTTTAAGTTACATCTACCCCATCTTTCCAGAAGCAGAAGTCCAGTTTAATACTATTGAACACCCTGTTAGTTACGACCTAAAATACACCACTAGCACATGCATTTCAGCTTTGAACATATTTGCCTAAACGCTTTAATATTATTTACTCTCACCCATCACATCTTTGAAAGTAGTATATCAGTTGGACCTAACTTCCCTTTAATTGAATTAATTTTGTAAGCCTATAGAGTAGCATTGTGAAAATACACTGAAAATAGAGCCAAACCACCTAAATTTGTGTTTCATTTCTACCATTTGCTAGCTGGTTGGTCTTGAAGAATTCATTTAGCTACCCTATGAGTTAGACTCTTCTTTCTGTGAAATGGTAATATCTTTATCTCCTTCCCCAGGGATATCTTGTGTCATTCAAGTGTAACAACATACATGGAAACATAATGTCTTTGGAATATAAAAGGTTTTTAAAAAATGTCTACAGAATCTGATGTCTTCAGAGCGCACTATCTAGCTGGCACTTTCCCCTTAAAAAGATTGCTTTTACCATAGTAACCTTAAAGAAAGTTAAGAAGATCTAATTTGGAGTGGGGATGAACTAGAAGGTAGAACTGAGTGAATTACATTTTCTGTGGCTAGTTGCATCAGAAAAAGAATGGAGATAAGCTCACTTGGCCAGCTTTAGCCAGCATGTTAAACTCAGATTCTATAAAAATGCAACGTTGGTGGCATAAAACATCCAAGGTTTATTTCTCACTCAAGTTCTCCTGTATATCTGGAAGACTCCCCCAAGGAAGCTGTTTCTCATGGGATGGCTCAGGTTTCTACCTCCATTTCAACACCAGCTACCACATATTGCCAAGGAAGGCAAAGGGAACAGTAGCAATTATGACAGTAATTAAATGGCCTCTCTCCAGAAGTAATACATTATGCATACTTAAATTTCGCTGATCAAAACAAGTCATATGACCTGATCTCAAGAGGCATGAATTGCTAGCAGGAGGAGAATCATATACATTGGTGAGCATCATAAATGTCTATCATACTAACATTCCTTACTCTACCATTGTGAGGGATAAAAATGAATAAACTATCATATAATGTATGCAACAGCCTCCTGACTGGTCTCCCTGTACTCACCCATGCTACCCCATACATTATATGATAGACATAGCAGCTCACTCCTCTTTTTCTTATTAACATAAGCAGGATTTATTCAGGTATAGAGCAGGTACATAGTTTAGGGGAGATAGGAATCCTCTTTTGCTCCTGGATAAAATCAGAGACTTTTAAAGCTAGAAAGTCTTAGAAATGATAAGTCCAATCTCCTCATTTTAAAAT
This sequence comes from Camelus ferus, assembly GCF_009834535.1. NCBI lineage: Eukaryota > Metazoa > Chordata > Mammalia > Artiodactyla > Camelidae > Camelus > Camelus ferus. The sequence continues at coordinate 17,786,380 of NC_045716.1, read as the reverse complement.
TGAGAAAGCTGAGGCCCAGATGGTTGAAATGACTTGTTCAAGGATGTACAGGTAGTTGGTATCACTTTTAAAGACACTCAGACTAAATTACTAAACATTAGTGGATATGTTTAGGTGTATGTACAAAGTTTGCATTGCATAATAAACTTTCTACTTGAACTTCTCTGAATTAAAAAATAAAGAAGTGAATGATAATGGAAGCATGCTTTGTGATGCTGTGTCTAAGTACAGAGGTGATTGCTTCATTGCTGTACCTGGAACTCTGAGGGGTAGATGTGCAGGTGAGGTTTTGAGGCTGCTGAGGGCTGGGTGAGAAGGCTGGAGCTTGGACAAGGTTGGAGTCCCTGAACAGTCCAGGGCACAGACCCCAGGACAGGCCACCTCTTCCTTTCTTTAGTGAGGCCCCCTCTCTTCTAGGCCCTTGCCTAAAATGTCTCAACCCTGACACGCAGGCCTGGCCAGCCTAGACTCTGAGAGTGAATGAATTTAAAGCTGACAGCTTCTCTCCCCTCCTGGAGTTATGAAATAGTTTCTTTCTTTTCGAGGATGGTTTGATTTTACACTGCAGAAGTTATTTACTGCACACTTCTTCAAACATACACTTTTTTCCTGGACTGATCACCTTCCCATCATAGCTGAGCTCACTAGCGGCAAACTTTGCCAGCTCTTTCTTCTTTCTTATCAATACACTGGGAAAAGGTTGGCCCAGAAACCCAGTCCAGAAATGGGACTGAATCTGCATCCTAACTCCCTCCTCCCTCTTCAAAGACTCTGCAGCTTTCCAAAGGGATCTAAGCCATCTGAGGAGACAAGAGCCACTTATAGAGCAAAGGTTTTTAGTTTCTCTTTTTAAAAATTAGTAGGTTCCTTTGAATCAGGTAAATAATGATATATTACATGAAAGTTGAAGCTACCAGAGTTTAACATTAGAATGTGTCATGTTTCCCTAGGGTGCTATCTGCTGTCTTCTTAGTATAGTGGTGAGTAGCCCTGCCTGTCATGTGGGAGACCAGGGTTCCATCCCCCTATGGGGAGGTTACAGAAGACTTCTGCTTCTGTTTCTTCCAGTTCCACCCTCACATCTCTGAAAAGTCTTCTCCTTTTGGCTTTTTAGAAGTCCATGGCAAATAGAAACACCAGAAAACTCAAATGGGATGTTCTGGATGAAAGAAAGTGAGATAAGGCAATTAGCAAGGCCATAAAACTGATGGGAACCAATGTGGCTTTACCGATCACTGAACTCATCTTGCCCTCTGGCCTCAGGGCATGGGATGCACTGCAGTCTGTAAGGAATTTACTTCCCACAGGAGTCCTGGGCTCTGGCTGGGAACCCATCCAGACCTAAGAGAAAAACGCACACTGCCTTTCCAACTGGCCCCTGGGGACGATGCTGCTTAGAAACACGGGTCCAGAGAGAAGACTCGATAACAGGAGGGACATTGTCACCACAGTTCATCTGCATTCTCCCTCTTGTGCTTGGTCCTCCCCAGGGCTGGGTGGCGAGGTCACGCCTGCGTCTCCAAGCCTCAGCTCCAGGTTCCGACTCCTCTGAGGAATGCGACTTGGTAAAGGAGGGAAAACCAAAGAACCCAGTCTTCAACTAACTGGTTTCGTTTATTCCAGTGTCACAAATTCGAGACTACAAAAAATCTTTAAGTTAAGATAACGGCCTGAAAGAAAACACACCCTTGCATTGGCCGGGAATCGAACCCGGGCCTCCCGCGTGGCAGGCGAGAATTCTACCACTGAACCACCAATGCTCCGCCTACAGAAAAAGCCTGCAGCGCCATCTCTTAAAGTCATCTCTGGCTCTAGCTCCATTCCATAATAGGAATTGGATCGGCCTCAGAGTCACAATTTCGAAGATATTGCCTCTATGTTTCAAGACCCCTCCGCACCAAAAGTAAGACTTAAGAAGGAAAAAAAAATTATCTAAACCGTTGGCTTTGAGGGCCAAGCCTCTAATTCGCATGGTGACATGCTTTCGGCTTTTCTCCAGCCGCTGGACTCAAACCAGCATTCTTCAACTAACGAGGGGACGAACTGTTTTCTTGGGAAGTTACTGCCTTACCTGGCTTCTGCCACAACCGATCGCCCTTAGAACAACCCGGGAGAAGCTGGAAATTTCTCTGCAGCTCTGAATCAGACGGTGCAGATGGTGGGGCCGCCCTGCCCTGTACCGCCGAATCTACCGGAACCTTCTCCCTGAGTCAGCGCGGAGCCTCCTGGGCTGAGTCAGCCGGCGCAGCCAGGCCGGCAGGCTCTGGGCTCGCCGAGAGGGCGCTGGAAGGTTCGCGGCTGCGGGGGCGGGAAGAGGCGGGTCTCCGGAAACTGGATAAAAAGCTCGTGGAAGCGGAGCGAAGCAGATCTGAGCTGGGCAAGCAGAAGAGGCACCGCTGAGTGCACCTCCACGGCTGAGCTGCACCAAGTCCCTGAGGCTCCTGCATCCGACGCCGTATTGCACTCGTCCGCTGGAGCGGGAAAAGCCACAGCCATGTCTGCCGCAAAGGAAGTGGCCATAGGCATTGACCTGGGCACCACGTATTCTTGCGTTGGCGTGTTTCAGCACGGCCGGGTAGAGATCCTAGCCAATGACCAGGGCAACCGCACCACCCCCAGCTACGTGGCCTTCACCGACACCGAGCGGCTGGTGGGCGATGCAGCCCAGAGCCAGGCGGCCCTGAACCCGCACAACACCGTGTTCGACGCCAAGAGGCTGATTGGGCGCAAGTTCACAGACCCCACTGTACAGTCGGACATGAAGAACTGGCCCTTCCAGGTGGTGAGCGAGGTCGGCAAGCCCAAGGTGCGCGTATCCTACCGCGGGGAGGACAAGACGTTCTACCCCGAGGAGATCTCCTCCATGGTGCTGAGCAAGATGAAGGAGACGGCGGAGGCGTACCTGGGCCAGCCGGTGAAGCATGCTGTAATCACCGTGCCTGCTTACTTCAACGACTCCCAGCGTCAGGCCACCAAGGACGCGGGTGCCATCGCGGGACTCAACGTGCTGAGGATCATCAACGAGCCCACGGCAGCCGCCATCGCCTATGGCCTGGACCGGCGGAGCGCCGGAGAGCGCAACGTGCTCATTTTCGACCTGGGTGGGGGCACCTTCGACGTGTCAGTCCTTACTATCGACGCTGGTGTTTTTGAGGTGAAGGCCACGGCTGGAGACACTCACTTGGGTGGAGAAGATTTCGACAACCGGCTGGTGAACCACTTCATGGGGGAGTTCGGGCGGAAGCACGGGAAGGACTTGAGCGGGAATAAGCGGGCCCTGCGCAGGCTCCGCACGGCCTGTGAGCGTGCCAAACGCACCCTGTCCTCCAGTACCCAGGCCACTCTGGAGATCGATTCCCTATTTGAGGGTGTAGATTTCTACACTTCCATCACTCGAGCTCGCTTTGAAGAACTGTGCTCAGACCTGTTCCGTAGCACCCTGGAGCCGGTGGAGAAGGCCTTGAGGGATGCCAAGCTGGACAAGGCCCAGATCCATGACATTGTCCTAGTGGGTGGCTCTACCCGCATCCCCAAGGTACAGAAGCTCCTGCAGGACTTCTTCAATGGCAGGGAGCTGAACAAGAGCATCAACCCAGATGAGGCTGTGGCCTATGGAGCTGCTGTGCAGGCAGCAGTGTTGATGGGGGACAAGTGTGAGAAGGTGCAGGATCTCCTGCTGTTGGATGTGGCTCCCCTGTCCCTGGGGCTGGAGACAGCTGGTGGGGTGATGACTACACTGATCCAGAGGAATGCCACCATACCTACCAAGCAGACCCAGACTTTCACCACCTATTCAGACAACCAGTCTGGGGTCCTGATCCAGGTGTACGAGGGTGAGAGGGCCATGACCAGGGACAACAACCTGCTGGGGCGCTTTGAGCTCAGTGGCATCCCTCCTGCTCCACGTGGAGTCCCCCAGATCGAGGTGACCTTTGACATTGATGCCAATGGCATCCTGAGTGTGACAGCCACTGACAGGAGCACAGGCAAAGCTAACAAGATCACCATCACCAATGACAAGGGTCGACTGAGCAAGGAGGAGGTGGAGAGGATGGTTCATGAGGCTGAGCAGTACAAGGCTGAGGATGAGACCCAGAGGGACAAGGTGGCTGCCAAAAACTCCCTGGAAGCCTATGTTTTCCATGTGAATGGCTCCTTGCAAGAGGAAAGCCTTAGAGACAAGATTCCTGAAGATGACAGGCACAAAGTACAAGACAAGTGTCAGGAAGTGCTTGCTTGGTTGGAGCACAACCAGTTGGCAGAGAAAGAGGAGTATGAGCATCAGAAGAGGGAGCTGGAGCAGATATGTCGCCCCATCTTCTCCAGGCTCTATGGGGGTCCTGGTGTCCCTGGGAGTAGCAGTTGTGGAGCTCAAGCCCGACAGGGAGCCCCCAGTACTGGCCCTGTTATTGAGGAGGTTGATTAAATGACATGTCAGCTGTGACTGTAAGAGTTGGGCTTGTGGACTTTCTAGACTGTCTACTATGATCCTGCCTATACCTTCAGGGGTGGGAGTGGAGGGGAATCTTACCCCTAAACAGGGAGCTTTTTGTCAGTATGTTTTTATAAAGGTGGTGTTTGTCATTTGACTTTTTAAAAAATCTTCTCCCACTTCAAACAAGCAGAAGTAATCACTTTGAACATTTGTGTGGCCCTTCAACATTGCTTTTACCTATATTTTATGTATTTTGTTACTTGTATGTATGGATTTTGTTATATGAAATAATAGAGCTAAATAAACTTTTAAAACTACTTCGTTTTCATTTTATCCAATTAAATAGATGAAGGGCAAGGCTTTCAGAAGCAGAAAATGTTGGGGTGGGTGCTGAAAAAGATAGGAAGAAAATTCACAAGGCTGTGTGCAAGGTTTCTATAGGCGAAAACAGGATAAGAGGAAGAGTTTGAGGCAGGCACACTGAGACAGTATTGAAGTATGAGGTCAGGTATGAGAGAAGTGTGACTTACTGTGTTGAAAGAGGGAAAGAGGTAGAGTTGGAAAAGCAGAGAATGGAGAGAAACTTCAGTCCTAGCAAGACCTTAAAATAAAAATTCTGTATTGGGAGCCTAGTTTAATTTGTCAGTCTGTGTGTCCTAATACACTGACAAAGAGTTTATATGCTAATTATCTCTCTCTAATAATGTGACCTTATTCATTGTTCTTAGAGAACAGACCCTAAGTCCTGGACTCGGGAAGAGTATATGTTAGACTAAGAGGGTAAGTCAGTGGTATAAAGTTATTATTGATCTTATCTATGTGAGAGAAATAGCATTGTTCCATCTGGTTTCTGCTGACAGGCTCCAGGATGATGATGATGATGATGGCGATGGTAACTGTGTAACAAAATGGCTCTATTGGAACCAGACTGCTTAGGTTTTCAGCTCTGTTACCTTATCTACTGTGTAAATTACTCTCCAAGAATCAGTTTCACCTTCTATATAATGGGGATGATGATGAAATAGTATCTCAAAAATTGTTATGAGGGTACAATTAATTAAATATGTAAGAAGTGAAGAAGAATGTTGGGCATATAGTGTGTGACCAACAATATTAGCTACCACTAATTATTATTAATTGATTGTCAACTATGTACCAGATACTTGATGTATACAATCTAATTTAAAACTTGCAGCAACATCATAGGATATTATCTCTTTTTGGAGATGAGGATTCTGAAGTTAAAAGAAGTTAAACAATTACTCAAGGCCCATAGCTATTAAATCAGGGAAGAGGGGCAGTGGGGAGAGTTGGAAATAAGAACCCTGTCCTGTCTGACTCTAAAGCCTGTGCACTGTCACCTCACAAACAGGCTATAACTCCACTTATTACTAGACCCCTAGATGTTATGATATTGGACATACTATTCTTTTAAAACACAGTTGGATGCTGAGCCCTGAGGGAAAAAAGTATATTTTATTGTATATTTACATTATTCATTAAGTGAATATGTGTTTTTTATAGCAAGAGATTGAACCTGGGAAATGTCCTCAGGGGCAATTTCACTGCCAGTTAAATGATCTATAAGAGCAAGGAAAAATTTGTGTAAGTTAGTTCCCAATCAACCCAATCCACACTGTATCTCTCCTACTTGCAAAGGGAGATTTTTTTTTTCTCAGAAATGAAAGTGGATTTGGCTAGAGCAATGCTACATAATATTTAGCTAAAGGTGGAGAGGAGGTTTCAGTATCAACCCACTTGTCCCTTGGTTGTCATTTCACATTTTAAACTGCTTTTTTCTGCATCTGGCCTAAGTCCTATGCAACCTGACTTCAAATGGAAGGAACCTGCAAAAAAGTGATGATGTCACATACACATTCTGTGTTACACTTTCCCTTTTCAGAATTTCCTTCCAACTTCTAACATTGACCACCCCAACCTTTTTGTAACTTCTCAAGAGGAATGATGGTACTTACAGGGTTTAGATAGTTTCCTAGCATTTCAACAGTCTCTATCTCTCTTTAAAACATACACAGGGTATAAGGAGGAGAATTTCATTGTGCTTAGTTGTGAAAACACTTCAGATCCTCTCATTTGGGTGATATGTATTTTTCTACAGAAGAATTTAAGTGAACTAACCACTTCATCTACTTTTAAATAATTGTTGTTAATGGTTTAAATTCTTTGGGGACTGTTTCCTGTATAATAGGCATCTAAATATCATTATGTTGTATATAGTCTTAGTTTGATTATTGTAATTACAACTATATGTGATTACAATAAAAAATAGTAGAACAAATTAAATATTTGTTCCCCAAAATATCAGAACAAATGGAATCAAAATACATGCCCATTATTAAAAAAATCAAATTTTGCTACAACCCTTCTATGAATAAACAGCAGTTTCTTGCCCCACTCTCAATTCCTACTCCTAACATGCAACCACTTGCAAGTTTCTTTTTAAGGCCTTTTAATTTTGCAATAATTTTCAATTGACAGAAGAGTTGCAAAGATATTACAGAAAGTTACTGTATATCCTTCACCCAGCTTCTCCTAATGTTAAGGTCTTACATAACCACGTTACATTTATTAAACCTAAGAAATTGATATTGGTACAATACAATTAATTAAACTGTAGACTCTATTCAGATTTCATATTTTTCCACTAATGTTCTTTTACTATTTCAGAAGCCAATCCAGGATAACATGTTGCAATTAGTTATCATGTCTTCTTTACAATCTAGGACAGCTTCTTAACCTTCCCATGTTTTTCAAGACCTTGACATTTTGAAGAGTACTGATCGGGTATTTGGTAGATTGTCCTTCAGTCTGGGTTTGTCTAACTTTTTTTCATGATTACAGTGAGGTTTGGGGGAAGAATACCACAGGGTGAAGTGCCCATCTTATCGCATTATATCAGGAGGTATATGATATCAATGTGACTAATCACTGGTGTGTTCACCTTGATCACATGGTTACGGTTCAGCTTTGTTATTTTTTCACATGTTTCTTTTATGGATACACTATCATTGTCTTTAGTTTAGACACAGTATTTATTTATTATTTATTTTGGGAGGCTGAATTGTTAACTACTTAAGTATTTATTTTTTAAAAATTTATTGAAGTATAGTCAGTTTACAATGTTGTGTTAATTTCTGGTGATTCAGTTATATATATATATTCCTTTTCATATTCTTTTTTCATTATAGGCTATTACAAGTTTTTGAATGTAGTTCCCTGTGCTATACAATAGGACCTTGTTGTTTATCTATTTTATGTATAGTAGTTAGTATCTGCAAATCTCAGACTTTCACTTTACCCCTCCTTCCCCTGCCCCTTTCCCCTGATAATCATAAATTTGTTTTTTACAGACACAGTATTTAACTTTTTATTCTCTGTTCTAAGCATAGTGTCTTGAGTGTTGTAAGTGCTCAAATGATACAGAGTAAGAGGAAGCAAGGGAAAGGATATTCCAAATTAAAGATCAACCTGTGTAAAAGCATCTAAATTAGACAGACCAGTGCTTCTCAAACTTTAATATGGGTATGAATCATCTGGGAATCTTATAAAATGTGGATTCAAGTAGGTCTGAGGTGTGGCCTGAGATACGTATTTCCAATAAGCTCATAGATCATCTGACTTAATCTTCGCAGCAATTCTATATCCATTTTACTATAAGCAAACTAAGGCTCAGGAAAGTCAAATGCAGTTTCCAAGGTCATAGTCTAGTAAATAACAAAGAATGTAGTTTGGTAAACTTTCCCTAACTAACCTAAAGATCCTTCCATCCTCATGCTTATGGACCTCACACGTTCACCCTCTTTGGATTAATAGTCTCTCCCTCTTCCCAAAAGGACAGCAAAATTTTTGTTATATCTAGCTACTACCAAATTAGAAAGTGAGATCTTTATTTGCGATCTTATTGGCAATCTTTAAGAAAAGGTTCTTGAAACAACCAACTTCATGAGTTTATCTTTCCTGTCTATTACTTTCCTCCCGTTTTGGTGTGTTAATTTCTTTTCCCGGTTTTTGGTGACACAGCAGATCTGTTGAATTAGAACTGGTGGTGGGAGTGGGTCCGGCAAGACGAAGGGGAATCTGAGGCTCACCAAAAGTTTGACGCTACTGCCTAAGCATGAGAAGACTCGGGCCAATTATTGCAAATTAAGGAATCTGGGCTGAAGAATTTTCCTTTTTCTGTCAGATGAGTCAGAAGAGTCTTTTGTATCTACCTACTTGTGCTCAACACATTGTCGAATAAGGGAATGGACAAATAGGCACTAAACAACTGTATTGTAAAGGAAAGAAAAAAATTTTCGTAGTTAGGGATAGATCTAAATGGATTCAGTTTCGTATTCAAAGCGAAGCACAATGTTCACATGTAAATATGCGGCATAAAAAGCTTTCAATCAATATATTCATTTCTGGAAAGAGAAAGAAGTGAAAGACCATCTTGTCAGGAGTGGAATTCGGACCGACCCCTCCTGGGGAGGCTGCAACCCGAACGCAGCGCTTTAGGCGCCTCAGTCATCTTGACATACTGTAGCTGGGCTTTCTCATTTTCCTTTAATATTATCGTATACTGCTATATCGACGTCAATATTTATCAATACTGTTTATTATTTTAAGTAAAACTAGACCTCTCCCTGGACTTCTTCATGAAACAGGGAAAATGAAACTGTCTCCGACTCCTGTTTCCTACTTCTTCACCCTCCTAAACTGTAAAAATCCATTATCTGCTGTGCAATTTCAAGCTCTCCTCCCGCTCGTTCTCTAGCGGGGCGGAGCCACGCCAGGGTGGACACCTCGCCGCAGGTCCTTCGGCTCTCTGCCCCAAATTGCCGTTAAACCGAATCCAACATCCGATGGATCCAGTGCTGTGTAGGGCCCGCCAAGCGGCAGAGCTGGGAGCGTGGAAGGTAGAAGGAGGCGGGGGAAGATGTCCGGGCAGAGGGAGGCTTTGGCTTTCCCGCCGGGTTCTGCGCTGTTCTCATCCTCCGTTTCTCCGTGTAGGGTTGTCTCTGCGTTCCAAGCCCCGTGTCATTGATTGGAAGAGCTGATTGAAAGGAATAAAGACTGAGTTCGCCCTCACCAAGAGAAGGCTCTGTGTACCTCTTATGTAACGTTCCGCAACTTATCCCACACGGAGGCGTTGGTGGTATAGTGGTGAGCATAGCTGCCTTCCAAGCAGTTGACCCGGGTTCGATTCCCGGCCAACGCAAGCTCGTTTTCCTGCGCCCCGCCCCGCAGGTCTCTGAAAAAGGCTAGAAATTGTTCCAGCGATGATTTTTTAAAGCTTGAGCGAAACCAGGAACTGCAGCCATTCCTCACTTTCTCTTCTTTCCTCCTGTATGCTCTCAGGGTCTCATTCTCTTCTCGTCTACATTGTGGAGGGGTTAGATTCCTAAGGTTTTCTTTCCTCTCTTCTCTGCCTCTGCTTTCCTTTTAAACTTTCCAACTCTTGAGAAGTCTTTGGGATCCGGATTCTGCTGTGTCTTGTCTGAAACTCAGCCTCGGAAGGGGGGCCATGGTTTTATATCTGCGAGGTTCATACGGTAGCTACGAGCTATTGGGCACTTGAAATTGAGGAATGCGTCTGAGGAACTGCATTTTTAAGTCTATTTAACTGAAATTAATGCATTCATTAGTTAATTCATTAATTGAAATTAATTACTTTATTGAAATAAATCAATGGAAAAATTTAAACAGATACTCAACCCATGTATTGGAGAACGTTTAAGTACGTTAGGAACAACTTGGGTATATGAATCCACTTTTTCAATTGTAAATATCATGAAATCTAAATACTAATCAAGTTTTTCCGAAAAAAGTTTAATGTCCAGGTTGAAGTGTGCTGTCTGTAAGTGTGAAATACCAGTCTGAATACTAAGTACCAAAAAAAAAAAAAAAAAAAAAAAAGGAAAGAAAAGAAAAAGAAAAAACCTTAATTAATATTTTTATATTGCTTACATATTGAAATAATATTTTGCAATATTGGGTTTAGTCAGATATATTATTAAAATTATCACCTGTTTCTTCTTCTTTTTTAATACGGCTGCTACAAATTTAAAATTACTTGTAGGGGTCCCATTATGTTTCAGTTGCTAGGTCGAGTAAAAGTGCAACTTAACAATCAGCAACTGAAATAACTTCCTATACAGCTGTTTTAAAACTCGTGTTCTAGCTTCCCTCGTTAGTATAGTGGTAAGTATCTCCGCTTGTCACGCGGGAGACCGGGGTTCGCTTCCCCGACGGGGAGACAACACATGGCGGTTTTTTGGTAGCTGGCGCTGAAACAAAAATTAACCTTAAATTTAGATTCTAAGAGTATGTCGCTCGCTTGCGAATTTCGTGGATGGTAACTAAGAGTACTAGTGCGTGAGGTTATTTTGACCCTGGTTCTTCGTTAAATGCGTTGGATAATTAATCCTGCAAGCAGTTTCCACCTGATTTGCCACTTAGTGTATCTTCTCCCACCCCTATAATTTCCTACTGCCCACTAGAAGAACGTCCGAGGATCCAGGCTCTGCCCTAAACCCTGCTGTACTCAGATTCCCACCTTTCCTTGTCATCTCCCTCATCCGTGATTCACTAGACGCTCCTTCTTTCTTCCTCCCGGGTATATTGCTATTCAGTAGGGGCCAGCCTCAGTTTTCAAGAATGTGTTTTTAAAATTTTCAAATACATGAAGTTTTTAAAAGTTATTTTTTAAAATTGCTTTCTGAGTTAAATTTCATTCAGTTCAAAGAGACATATACAATAGATTCCATGAATAAGCTAAGACTTCTTTTGTGGCTTCATATAAAGTCAATTTTCATATACGTTCCACGTGCATTGAGAAGAATGTTTAAGTGAGAATTATTGGTTGCACAGTTCTATATATATCTATTAAATTAAGCTTGTTAACTGTGTTTCTATGCTTATTTTTTTTCTCTGCTTGACTTATCAAATGCTGAGAGAAGTATGTTGAATTCTCTCCCACTGTGGTGATGGATTTGTCAATTTTCCTTTTGGTCTAATAATTCTTGTTTTTATACTTTAATGCTTTTTAATAAATACATATGTGTTTAGAGCTATTATATGTTCAGCATGAGTTTAATCTTTTATTATTATGTGGTAACCATTTTCATCCCTAGTGATGCATTATTTCTTAAACTTTATTTTGTATGATATTATATAGCTATATACCAACTTTCTTTTCATTAGAATATTCCTGACATATCTTTTCCAATTCTTTTACATTCAGTCTTTCTGTTTGTGTTTTAATGTCTTTCTTCTAAACAAAATAAAATGTATTTTAAAAATCCACTTTTGTCTTTAACTGGCAATTTTTCTCCAGTTATATTTATTGTGATTACTGATATATTTGGATTTATTTCAACACCCTATTCTGTACTTTCTTTTTGCCTCAGCTTTTCTTTTATTCTTTTTTCCCCCTCTCTTCTTTCGGATTGCTGTCATGTGTACATGCAAAGTGAAGCATAAGAAATGTATGTATATTTAGAATAAACTTGAAAGTTAATTTTTGTGGCCAATTCAATAAAGGAGGTGAAGATGAAAGTAGTGGTTCCCAAACTTGGACTTCACAGACTAGTAAAAATTTCCCCCAAATGTTGGTGACCAATGTAGGGTTGCCAACTTTTTATTTTGCCAAGTCAGGAAATTAACAAAACAACTACAGCTACATCAACTATCATCTATCCTTATCATAATTTTATAAAAGAAAGGACATTTAAAAACAACATTTTAGACTGGAAAAAAACAATCCCAGCTTAGAGGCCATGTGGTACTTACCTGAGACACACACACACATAATATATACACACACATTTATAACAATGCATATATATATATTTGTGTGTATTCTCATTTCATTGGAAATCACTGAAATCTCTAATCTGCACCTAGACTGGAACCCACTAATTAGAGGATGGTGGTGTAGAAGGAAGAAGGAGGTTCTACATGGAGTTTCCGGGGGCGCCTTGGGACTTGGACAACAGAAAATGTCTGCTTGTATGTGCCCGAGTGCAGCAAAGAACCAATGTGGTAGATGGGTTGGGTACGCCTGGGGCGGAGGTGTTACTCAGGAAGCCTGCGGCTGTTGAATGGCCCAAGAACAAAGAAAGGAGCTTTTCTTCAAGCTGGAGAGTAGAGAGAACCTTACTAGGCTCAGCACTGACCAGTTGATAATGTTGGATAAGGGGTCTCTACGCTTATATATTTAGATCTGGATTACGTCAGTGTGAAAGTCCTTGAATTACAGACATTTATAAACTCTGTGTTCTGTCTGGGTGCTTAATATACTAGTAGAACCTTTCAAAACAACCGGAGTTGAAGATTAATTTTGTTACATTAGGCTCTCTTACTTAGATATGACATTTTGCCAGACATTATTGGATATATGATGCGGTATTTTAAAATTTCACAGTAATAAGCTTACTGTTAAGTTAACACTCGCGCATGTATACATAATTAATGTATAAATTGCCCAAATCAGCAAATAAATTTAATATACTTTCCGGAGCAAAAGCAAGTGAACTCCTGAACCCACAGACAGCATTCATTTTGGGTTCCCCAAAGATCCTCCATTCATTCATCGTCAATGGCTTTAATTTTCTTAACATCTTCCAGGTAGAAACTGAGTCTGTTCTCGGATCTAAGCAGGTGCAGGCGCGGGAAAAAGATCTGCTTCTTTCGGGGCTACCGGCGGTGCCCTGGTGCGCTGGAAGGTGATGGCTCCACTGTTTCCACGTGGTTCTTTTGGAGACACAGAGAACACTAGAAGTTTATTCTTCAGTGAACTAACTTGGCAGCAACTGCTGTCATTGTCTGTCTCTGTGGCGCAATCGGTTAGCGCGTTCGGCTGTTAACCGAAAGGTTGGTGGTTCAAGCCCACCCAGGGACGGAAATGTCACCCGCTTTTGGACCCTAGGATAAACTTACACAGGAAGCGAAGAACCTCAACACTTCAACTTTCTCAATTACTTACTTAGCTTGCGTGTGAAGCCAATGTCCTTCTCCAATCCCCACTTATCTTGCCCCAGCTGTTTTGCTAGCAATTTCGAAAGAGTTGAGCCTTCTGTGTTTTGCTAGCAGTTTCGAAACAGTTGGTTTAAGTGATTAGGGTTGCAATTAGCACAATTTTTACTTGCTCAAGTAAGGTTCTACTAAACTGCTTCATGAAACTCATGTTTTAAAAATATTTACCAACCAAAGCAGGTAAGTACTCATAATCCAAACATAAACCTTTCTCCAAACCTATGTCTGCCTTGCTTTTGTACTTGTATTTCCTACCTTGTGAAATGGGTGTTTCCAGGATCTGGGCCCTTAATCATGCTACTTTCTGCTATTTACCAAGTTTTGGAGAGCCTGTTTTCTAAATATTTGAATATCCACCTTCCTCTCCAGCTTGCTGACATTTACTTACTCATTACTTACGCCTTGAGTTCCTGCATTAACTACCTAGCAGCCTAGGCAATTTCCTGTCTTCAACTGTCCTCTCCCTTCCATCCTCCAAGTAGCTGCCAGAGAGGCTTTCTGAAATGCAAACCTGTTCTGCTTAGGATCCTTTAATGACTTGCAGGGTCACTACAAACCCCTTAGCTTGGAAGGCAATGCCTTTCATGATCTGGCTCCTGAGCACTCTCCTGTCCTTCACTTTCTCTTTAGACTGGAACAGAACCAAACTACTTTTCTGAATCCCTACTTTGGCTTTTGAATCTTTGCCCATGGGCCTTCAGCGTTTCTCCTTTTTGCCTGGCAAACTCCTAGACATTCATCACCACAACACCAAAAATTAAGACTCTTTTTCTGCAGCCCTTTCTTCATTCTCTCATTTATGTTGTTGTTTTTGTTTTTGTTTTTGTTTTTTTTTTTAATTACTAAAATAGAACTTCCTCCAGGGAGTAAGCCTGTGTTGTTCATCTTGATATCTCCAGCACCTAAACTCAAGCTCGGCACATTGTAAGTACTAAATAAATATGAGTCGAATGTTCAATGTTTCCAAATGCCCTTGTCTCATGTCGGAATCTCATCTAATGTTCACATACCAAGCTTGAATTATCTTGGCATAAAGCTCATAGTTGACACAATTAGGCTGACCCTAAACCTCTGCCCAGGCCCTATCTCCTTCCTACCTGTGCCTTCTCTTACCCGCTCCATGCTTTAAAACTACTTCTAATTCCCATTCACCCTCCTATAAAAGTTCCCCTTTGCCCAGTTGTCCCAGCAAAATTTGATAATTCAGCAAGCTAATTCATATGAATTGTGGTGAGATGATTGCAGAGGGGGTAGGGTGAGGTTTCATGAACCCAAGCTAATCCCTGACAGAATTTTGAAAAGACAATGGGAGGGAAAAAGGATATAATTCATGTTTTATCATCATGACTTTTCCATTTTCTCCCTAAGAGTAGCATGCAGGGTCTTGTAAAATGCTTTACTGGAATCAAGAAATGTTCTGTTGAAATGTTCTGTTTCTTCTAAAACAGAGAGATAGCTAAAGCTTTCTTGCATAAACAGTGATTGCCTTCTCCACCTCCACTCCCTTGTTACTGACATGCTGATGGATTTCGAAGATTCATAATTTAACTCAGTAGAGGTTGGTATATTTAATACTGGTTATCCAACATTTGTTTAACAGATGATGTGAACAAAGCTACATCTGAATTAGATACTGAAACGGAAAAGCTGGTTTTATAGTTCCTGCCCCTACTTTCTCTAGTTCTCACTATTGTGGCCAAGAAATGCATCCTCAGCTCCTGCCCATTTCTTCCTGTTCAGTTGTGGCTGACTTTTTTATGCTTTCTCAGTTTGGACGCTGAAATAGCTCTCTTCCCTGAGCTTAATCTGGGACGGTAATGTTACTCTCCTTCCTAAGGGTTTATTCTGTGCTTTCTTTTCTAAATCCTCCGACTCCTATCCCCCTTCCTAGGACCATTCCTACTCATGACATTAAGAGGGTTTATCATTATATACTTGCAGATCATCCCAATTCTGACAGGGGCTCCCCTGAAAAACTTACTTCTGCATCACCTCTGTGATTTTCTTTTATCTTCACCATGGCTCATGTTCTAGGAATACAACCCAGATGGGGGTCTCCTCTGGTCTGTCCGGGACTACCCTGGACTTTTTCAGCCACCTCCTTCATTGGTTCTTTTTTATTATGATTATTATCGAAATGTAGTCTCCTTCATTGGTTCTGCTGTCTCCTCAGATCCCCAGCAGTACTCACAGTCTGTCTAGAAGGAGTTTTACAGGGCCTTGAAGGCAACCAACCCTGCAGCAACAGATGCAGATCACTATCCAGCTGGGTCTCAACCACTAATTCTCTTATCTGCTTATCCATTTATTTAAGAACAATATTTGTATATCAAGGGTCACTTTCAAGTGTCTGTCTTTTGTTCCTTTGCTGTGATGGAATGGTTGGGATAGAGAAAATATCCATGTAGCCCTGAGACTTCTATTCCTGGTAATGCAGCTACTTACTGGGGTTTCACTGTTGGCACTTAAAGATCACAGCCCTTCCTTTCTATAGGAGATCAAGAGAAAACAGAATTGGATAAAGGACCCTCAGCCTAGACTCTGATGTGTCATTTTCCTGCTGATCCCAGAGATACCTGTTGGGAATGATGGTGCTACATAATTTGGAACGAGGTTTAGAGTTGCTGCTTTTATTTCTCTCATTTGTCCTGAGAACCTTGGCTCCATGTGACTTTGGCACCCCTACAGTCCTTCTTTGAGCTTCGAAGGTCTCTCTGCACAGAGAAATACAGCCCTGTATCCACCGCAAACAGGAGTCCCAACAACAGGCAGAGAGCGATTTGGTGCCAAGGTGGAAAGAATAGTGGATTTTCTAGACCTAATAGGAGAAGCAGAGGGACAAGAAAAAATGACATTTGTTAAGGCAGAAATTAGAAATAAACACTGAAATAGCTGAGGTCATGAGTAGGAAGTCTCTCTGACACCTGCTAAGTGACAGATTCTAAAGAATGGTCAGGGAGTCTGGCAGAAATTCATTGCTTCCTCCCACTGGATCTGAGTGCTACATGAGCAAAAGTGTTTTCATGTTTGATAGAGGTATGTGACAGGGAGTGTTGAGCAAGTTAGGTTGTAGCTGGGTTTTGTGTGAAATTGTGAAAGTTGTCAAAGTTTAAGTTGGAGTGAGAACACTATTTCTTAATTCAGTAACTCTCTTGTGTCTCAAAATTAAACCCATAATTTTCATCCCATTAAAGAAAATCTAAAAAAAAAAAGTGAACCGTTGAAATTTGCTGCTTATCGGCAGAAAATTGATAATATTTCTTTATTGAGGCTCAGTAACTAATAATCCAAAATCAAAAGAGGTATAATTTGTTTGTTTGCAATCTCTTAGCCCTTAATATTCTTATTTTAAAGTCATTCCTTGCTGTTGTCTATAAACTGGTAACATTAAAGTGGATTTTTAGTTTAAATTTTTTAACTCTTTTTTTTAAACATTTTTTATTGAGTTATATGTTGTGTAAATTTTTTTCTCTTAATTTTGATTTCATCTCAAGCTTAAAAATATGTTACCAGTAAAGTATAAATAACTCTCATATATTCTTTACCTAGATTTACTAACTGCTTGCATTTTGCCCCCATTCGCTTCATTATTTGCTCTCTCTTTCCCTAACTATTTGAGAGTAATTACTTTCAATTTAAATTTTGATGAAGTTATTTTGTATACAAATTATGGCATTGTTTTGTTAAAATCTCTAAAGATGTGCATCTATCTTGCTGTCTTACTACATGTAAATTGCTTACAGTGTGCGTATTAGTCTGATTACAGGTGGAAGTTTTGTGAAATTAGGAAGTCCGGGAGCACTGCGGTAGAGGATCTCTGACCCTGGAGGATGGCACTACAGAAACTGGAGGTATTTTTCAAGTGACTTAACAGGGTTCAAAATCCTGTCATAGAACATTGGTACCTGTACAATCCTTTCATTTTGGTTAAATATATAGGCTTTGAATCTTTTGTGTGACCTTAGAGACAAATTAATTACCTTCCTTTTTTCCCACCTCAGTTACTTCATCTGTAAAATAGAGTCACTATTACGTATCTCATAATGTTGTGAGGGGTTTCTATGATCACCAAACTAGATGCATATAAAGAAGCATTTAGCACAATATCCAGCACACTGAAAGATGCCGAATAAATGTCAGCTTGTCTTTGTTACAGAAGAGGAAATTGAGCTTCAGAGAGACTAAGTGGCTACAGTCACACAGTTAATTAGTAGCAGAGTCAGAACTCAAGCTCTGGGCTCTTTCTGGAAAAAGTGAGGGGTTACTGCCAGCTTGGCTCTTGACTAAGACTTGAGGCTTGGAGGGGAAAGGAGGGTAGGTAAAGATGGGCCAGCGTGAGGGAGACACATAACATTGTGGGCATGGTTTGAATGAGGTAGGTAAGGACAGGTGTATTTATGGGAGAGAAAATGTGGGTTTTGCTCCTGCTGTCACATTGCAGAGTGAATAACATCTCTGAGTCCCATGTAAAGAAGTCTGGAATAGTCAGCAATCTCCTCCCAACTCATCTTCCCAATATGAATGCAGACTACCCACACAGGGGGCTCTCGGCCCTCTAGGATTGCACATCTCTTACCTTTAACAGTGATGTCCACAGCCTTTGAGGACTCATTTTTATTCCCGATAAGCCCCCTGCAGAAGTAGGAGCCACTGTGTTCAAGTGTTGCTTTTGAAATGTTGAAGTAAGAATTCCAATGATAAAACATCTGCCCTCTGCCATTCCGGAAATATTGGACCTTGTGTACAGGACGGTTCTTCCAGCTGTGGCATCTCAGCCAAATGGGCTCCCCCTCCTTGACCACCCTCTGAGGGGCTTGGAGCAACAGCCAGTCTGAAAGACACAGGAGGCCTCAGCAATCAGTGCAAAGCTCTTATGAAGGGAACGTTCACCACCCAGAACCTAGGGCAAAATGGGAATCTGGAACGGAAGCCATCCTTACAGAACTTTCTTTGGGAAAAAGCCAACTAGGCCCTGCAAGAGAACTCAAGTCACACCAAGAACTTTTTTTCTAATGAGGGAGAGGAACAGAAACACACAAGATTAAAACATAAGGTTAGAGCAGAGGAGCAAAGTGACAAGGCAGGTGAGAAGCAATCTGCAGGGTTCTTAAATGCTACACTTGGCTTTGCTATGACAGGTATTAAGGAGCCACTGTAAGCTCTCCAACAAAGAATAAAAATTGTATTAGAAAATTATTTGTCCAATTAAAGGAAAGGTAGACTTCAGAAGGAAGAGACAGTTGTAGGAATGTTGGCAGACTCTTGTGCCAGTCAAAAAGAAGGTCACTGAGTGGTCACAGGAGTGGCTGCAGAAATAGTGAAGGAAAACTCAATATAAAAGTCAGGGAGGAGAAAGAAAGTCATGCTTGGTATTGCTCATGGCAATTGGTGGTTTCTGAAGGGCCACAGTGTCTCAGTGAGGCCATCTTCATTACTAAGCAAGCTTTTAAGACAGAAAATTTTGTATCACCAAGATACTTGTTCTCACAACTGCCTCGCCAAGTAACCAGACTCCACATCCACAGAGAGAACTTGAAGTCATGGTCAGGAAGTTGACTTGAATAATTAAAAATAATATTGCAGAGAAAATTTAAAATGACATGAGGAAACACTCATGAGATAATGTTAAGTTAAAAAGACAGAATAAAAAATATATATGCACAGAAAAAAAGAAAGACCATGCACTTGAATAGTAACAGGTGTTACATATGTAATCATATATGTATATATAATCTAGTGGCTTTTGGAGGAACATTCTTATTCCAATCCAGCTATCATGGACTCAGTGAATGTCCATATGTACATTCATTCAACAAATACTTTATTGAACACTCCCTCATAGGTTGTAAAGACTGGGGATACCCAGATGACTAAGACACATGATCCCCTATATCAAAGAACCCGTGGTCTAGACGTAGAAACACACATACTCAGAAATAATTACAATACAATGTGTTAAGTGTTACAACAGGCTAGGAACAAAGGACTGCAGGGCCAAAGAGAATGGAACAAAGAAATTTTGCCCAAAGAAGGTAAGGAAGGCTTCTCAGAGAAGGAGATAAGTGAAATGGGTCCTAAAGGATGATCAGGAGTTTGCCTGGTGAAATGAGTGGTCTTGGTGACAGTTTGATACAGTTCTCACTGATTAGACTTTGAAAACCAGTTTCTAGAGACAAGTTTAAGACAAACTAATAACTCTCTGACTTGATTTTTCTATTGCTTCCTGTTGGAAATTCCTCATTTTATGTGGTCATAGGTAGCCATCTCTTACCTAGCATATTAGGCATTCTTCTTATAGCTCTGTAGAGTGAGAACTCTGACAGCTAAGTGACACAGTCAGGCAAAGGGGCCACAAAAGTAGCTTTGGAGGCCTAATTCCATGGAACTCTGCTGTAAGTCCATCTTCATTAGGCCCTCCTTCCCCTCCAAGATTTTTCCATTCACATACATTGTACAGATGGGGCAGCCATGGAGGTAGTCAGGCTTACAAGGTGACACTGCAGGTACCAGGCTATGTGGTGTGATTCCAGGGACACCAGGAGAGATGTCTGCCTCCAAAATACTACCACTACTTGCATCTGATGCCTAGATTACGTTAATACCCAAAGACTTTCATTTCATGATGGACGTGCAGGCTGAACATGTATATATCTGTATTAGGACAGATGGGACATTGCCAAATTTATTCCAAAGTGTGAAGTTGCCTGGGGCATTGATGCAGGAAGAGAGATAGATATGATACAAGATTAGGGATGACTTGGGGGATAGCTTCAGGCATTGTGTGTCTGAAAGTGAGGAGATCGATGTCCTAAAAATGGATTCATTAATTTATTCAATAACTATTATTGAGCATCAGTGTCATGCCCTGACCTTCAGATGACATCATTCATATTGTATATATTCTGTGTGATTGTTGATTCCTGGAGCTGTGCAGTGCAGCAGCCCTGGATCTAGTGTATGCCAGGCTTTGACAATTTTACCTGAGACCTACTTGTAACTAGGACTACAATTCTGATATCATTCATTGGGACCACAGATCATCTCATCTTAGTTTTAACCCCCAGGAACATTAACCTCTGGCTCTTCCCAAGTCTTTCAGGGTCTTTTGTTTTACCCATTATTGATGATTTCCCTCTTCGCCTTCACCTACTCACCTACGTGGACTTCCAGGTGCACTGGGTCACTGAGTGCAGAGAGGCCTGTCTGACACTTGTATTCTCCACTGTCTTCAACTTTGGCTTCTATGGTGAAACTGGAGGCCTGGTTTGAGATGAAGCTCCCATTGTGCCACCACTTTGTGGAACTGTCTCCAAGAGCGTAGTCCCCCTGACACTTCAGAGTCACAGTGTCATCCTGGAGTACCCGGTCCCACTGAGGATCTAGGAGCACCACAGCCTTTGGGAGATCTGCTGAGGAGTCAAGAGAATGTAGAGAAGGGCAGGGGAATGAGCTGGTCCCACACTGGCATTCCCAGGGAGGCTCAAAGCCCATTGCAAACCCAGGGTTGGCAACTCTGCCTTAGTATGGGACTCTGTCTGAGTATCTTGGCTTGAAGACACTTGGCTCCATTCTTGGCCTCTCTTTATCTTGAGGAAAATTGACCAGAAGAGCATAAGGTCAAGCCCCATTGTGTTGGGTCAAGCCCCATCCCTGGCAACCCCACATCAGCAGTTTTCCATGCAATAAACATTCCCGAACACCCTGTGGCTATTACACATTTATGTGCCTCTCTTGATCAGTCTAAAACCATAATGCAAACTCACCAGCTTGAGTGCCAGCTGAAACTGTAAGAAAAAAGAGTGAAACAAATATTGAGTAGAAGCAGAGATCAAGGTGACTGGAGTGTGGACTGAGATTAAACTCCCCTGCCTACCTCTGCCCTGGGAGGCTAGTAATCCTAAGAATCAAGATAAATGTAGTGAATTGTTCTCCCCTTGCCTGCTCTCTGGTCTGCAATGTCTGGGCCTCCTACTCCACGGTCCCCCCAACTCCCTGTTTTCAACACCATTCTCTTACTCCTTGGTCCCTGTTCAAACTCCCAAATTAAAGGTACAGATTGAATATCCCTGAATCAAGTCATAGACACAACCTCAACCCAAGTCCCCTGGAAAAGGTAGAAATTAAAAGTCTTAGAGGGGAGCACCGGAATGTCAGAATGGGAGAGACAGACCTTAAGGACCATCTAGTCCATACTCTTCAATTTATGACGAAACTGAGACCTCATGTTCCCCTTCACCTCCTGATTATGCTCTCAAATCAGAGCCAGCATTCTCCACATCTCTAACCCCCAAAGCTTTGTCCTAGGAGCTAAATCTAAGTCTACAGATGTGGTGAGGGGCCCTATTCCTTGGTAGGAGACCCACCCTTGCCTTGGAAAAGGATCTCTGCTGAACCCAGGGCATCTTGAGCTTCTCTCCCAGCCAGGGTGAATCTGACTTACCCAGAAGCAGCAGAGCTGTTGGTAGTAGCAGCTGCCACATGCTGTGTGTTAGAGCGGACAAGTCACCACTGATATCCGGAGCACTACAGGGACCTAGCTGACTTGAAGAGAGGAAGTAACAGCCTTTATCCCAACCCCTCAGCCCATTACTTCATCGGTTTCCCTTTCCGGGAACATCATCTGACTCTTGAATCTGAACTCTGCCATATGAGCCCTCACTTCTCAGGTGGATCCACCCAGTGCCACGACCAAGACAACATGACCCTGGGAATGAGACTCGCAAGGGAGAGCATTCCCCAAGGGGTCTTTTGTTCTACCTCAGAACTTCTCACTCTCCTGCTTGGCCCAGACCCAGCTCCCTCCAGCCAGGGCTTGTCTACAGAAAGTAGTCATTTAAATCTTTAGACCATTAGATGTGTCTCTCACCCCAGTATTATCTCCACCAACATTTTCTTTCAAAATTCAAAATGCTTAGGATCTATAATCCACAGGAGCTACTAACTTCTTAGTGTGAATTTGATCATGAGATTTGCATCCCCTGCTGAAAGAAACACAAGTAGTGGGAGGCAAGTGGGCTCTGGGAGGAAGAGATACCATCGAAAAGTTGGAAGGAACACAAAAAGGGTAGAGGAAGGAAGAGGGCAAGGTGAGGCAAGGACGGGAGATCTTCACCTTCACCCCAGTGTTACCAGGACTGTGCTGGGCCACAGTAGTTCAGGTTAGCTTGGGCCCCTTAGGGACCCCCTGGGCCCAAGCTGGTCTGTGAGCCTTGCAGCCTGGGTTCCAGGACTCCTTACCAGAAGAGATGGAGGTGCAGGGTCAGGAAGTGGTAAGATTGCTAACCTCTTCTCCTTTTTCTAAATACCTCCTGACAGTACATACACACCCATTCCCTCCCCCTGCCCTTTGTTTGCTCTTACATCAGCCCAGGTCTTAGAAAATCACATACTTAAAAAATTTTTTTTAATTTTAGGGGTAGATAATTAAGCTTACTTATTTATTTCTAGAGGAGGTACTGGGGATTGAACCCAAGACCTTGTGTATGCTGAACATGTGCTCTACCACTTGAATTATACTCTCCCCTACTACAGACAGAAATCAAATGGCAGTTCTCGGCCATGTCACTCTCGCGGCAGGTTCCTAGACATCTGGGACAACTCTCACTTGGAAAAGCCTTGGAAACGCCCAGGAGACAAGCAGCAGACAGATGTGGCCAAGTGATATTTGAAGGCAGAGGCTGACACACTGCTTTGGATCGATTCCCTTTTCCTTTCCAGAGTCATATAAAAACCACTTCAATTCGAAGAAACAAGTTTCGATTTTTGTTTTGTTTTGCTCCTCTGTAGAGTTCATCAATCCTCCCCCATTCCCATCCTCCCCACCCTCCATCAGCTGTTCCTGCAGCAGCCCCTCCCCGACAGGCCCTTGGAACAGATGTCTGATTAGAAAGCACAATGGAAACCAACCAAGCAGCCATTCTAGTGTTTCGTCTCAAGTAATTTATTTACATCTTGCAAAATCCAGAATAGTATCCGAAAACCTCAGGCTCCAGCCTGTAGCACTTCAGTTTATCTGGGAAAACGGAAGCAGAAAGAGTGCCTTCAGGGCTTTCTGTGGCTTCTGAGGCGAAACGTGGCTGTCCTCGGCCCTCTCTGTTGTTCATTATTACCAAAGTGATTTCTGCCATATAATGTGGTGCAAGGCATTCACTTTAGCTTTCCTTCTTTGAGGCTTTATTTCCTTCTTGACGCATCTTCCGTCTGTGGACTTCAGATGGAGGGAGGAATTGTCGACTGCAGAGAGGACAGGCTAGACAAATAGAAGAGAAGGGAGAACACTGGAGGATTGCAAAAGAGTGGGAAACATCCTGCAGGTTTTCATGAAGCACTTATTGAATCATCCTCAGATTGAGTGTTGTTGGGGTGATGAGGGTTAATTTTACAGAGATAGGTAAAATGGAATTTTTTTAAAGAAAATGGGCTTGGCGTATCTTGTACTGGAGTGTTTGCCTTCATGCTTGATTTTTTTTTTCTTTTTCCCTTCATTCTTTTCTTTACTCCCTCCTTTCTTCTCTTCCCTCATGTTGAAATGACAGCCACAGCATGAGGGTCTGAGATTACAGAGGTTGATCAGTTGATCAGTTATCATCCCCTGGGATTTATAGTTTCTTAGAGGGAGACTACCCGATAAGCATGTGAAGTGCTAAAGGGACTATGAGAGAGTTTGTGAAAATCTGTGTGTGCACAAAGAAGGCAGTGGCTATATTTATCTGGGGGAGGAGTCCACGTGGAAGAGAGAACACTTTAATTGGATCACAAGAGATAATTGTATGTTCAGCAGGAAGGCTTTGGGAAGAAATAGACATTTCAGGGAAAAGGAGCAGCCTGAGCAAAGACTTGGTGTGAAATAGGCTGGCATGTTTGCAGAGCTGGATATAGCACCACAAGATTCCAGAAGACTACAAAGGAGAAGCACAAGCTCCTAAAGGGTCAAGAGGGCTGGATTTAAGATGAGTCTGGTACGGAATCCGAACTTTAGTACTTACTTAACCTGTCTAGGTCTCAGTTTCCCTATCTGTAAAATAGGACTAACAAAAATGGTACTAACTCCAAGGAGTTCTTGTGAGGCTTAAATGAAATAATGCATATGAAGTTGTTGATTCCATATCTGGAACCACACCTGCTGATGACTATTAGAAGTGCAATAAATAGAAGTGAGGGTGTCCCTGGTTTTCTGACTTAAGTTTTGACACTCCCATCTCCTGTACTCCTTTAGGAGCTTGTGTTTCTCTTCTGTAGTACTCCTCATATTTATGGACTTTTAGGTCTTTGAGGTCAGGGAATCTGTTCCTCTTGTTCATCACTGTATCACCAGTATTTAGCACAGTGCCTGGAAAGGACTAGGCACTCAATATTTATCAGGTGATCACGAGGGACTCTTTATGTCATGGTGAACAGTTTGTGCTTTCTTGAACTGCTATCAGGGTAATTTTTGCAAAATGTAAAATGATCATCAAGTTTTTAAGCTGTGGAATGGCATAGTCCAAGAAATAAGTTGGAGGAGAGAGAGATTGAAGGTGGAGGGAAAATTTGGGAAGTTATTTTAACAGTCTAGCTGAGAGATAGGAGATTCTCTATTAAAGAAGTGAAAATGCAATGGAAACAGTTAGGAGAGATGTTAAGAAGGTAAAATGGACAGGATTTGGATGAGTGATTGGCTATGAGAAGTGATGAAGTAGGAGGGGGTAGGTAATGCTCAGCTTTCTGATTTGGGTGGTCAGGAGAATGGTGACATATGTTATGGATGTCAGAAATAAAAACGAACAGGCTTTCAGAGAGGGAGATAATGATCTCAGCTTTGACATTATTGAGTTGGAGGTTGGTGGTGATTTTAGGTGGCGATGCCAAGTAGGCAGTTGGACATATGGCTCTGGAACTCAGAAGACAGTTCTGGATGAAACAAAATTTAGAAAGCACCAACATGGTTGATGTTTAAACTTTTGATAAAAGCTTTAGGCCCTCCCCAAAAGAAAATGCAAATATGCACACCATTTTCCTTGCAATTTAAGAAACTCCATGTGAAACCCATCCAGAGATTCTAGGTTAAGATGAAGTATGAATAAGATCTCTCTGACTTTAAGCATATTGAGTGAGAAAAAGGGGAACAGTGAAGGAAAAGAAAGAGAGGAATGTCAGGGGAAGAGGAGAGGATCAGTGACAGAAACTTAGCACTCAGCAATTTTGACAGTGTATAAAGGAAGAATAGCTGACAAAGGAGATCGGGTAGGGGAGGCTAAGGAAGAGAGGAGAACAGGGCAGCTTAGGGAGGACTGATCTTTAAGGAGGGAGAAGTCAATGGTATAAAATGCTGAAGAAAATTCCAAGGAAGTTCTTTCAATGTGGCGATCTAGGACCTATTCATGACCTTTGTCATTTCAAGGGCTGGGGTTGAAGAACAGAAGCTTGATAACTTTTGGTTGAAGATTGAATAGAAATGAAAAAGTGTTTTAATGAATTGAAGAATCTCTACTATAGAAGCATGTTGTCCTGGCTGTTCAGGATCCAGTTCCCTCCCACTTCTTATTCACATCTCATTCTCCCTCGGGGAAGCCCCAGTGTGAGGAGTCTTAGCACAAAGTGGTGATTGCTTTTTACTACAGAAACCAAAGGGGTCCAGATTTTCCTTTTTCCCACCTTGGCCTGGTGTTACGGGCTACACTGTGCCTCCCCCAAATGTATATGTTGAAGCGCTAACACCCAGTACCTCAAAATGTGACCAGATTTGGAGACAGGGCCTTTAAAGGAGTTATTAAGTTAAAATGAGGTCATTATGGTGGACTGGGAATACTTATAAAAAGAGATTAGCACACAGAAATGTGTAGATGGAAAACCATGTGAAGACACAAGGAGAAAATGGCTATCTCTAAGCCAAGGAGAGTAGTCTCAGAAAACAAAAACACAAAAAACCCCCAACCCTGATGACACCTTGATCTCTGACTTCTAGCTTGCAGAACTGTGAGAAAATAAATTTCTGTGGTTTAAGCTCCTCAGTCTGTGGTGCTTTGTTATGGCAACCTGAACTGATTAATACAGAAAGTCAAAGAGCAGGCGTGTGACCTAGGCTTGGCCAATTTGTATTTTCTGGGATGTCAAATTCTGTATAAGTAACATGTATGCATTTATAAGGGAGAGGGATCGTTAAATCCCAGTTACCACAGCAGTGGGATAGACTGACCTGCCTCCAATTTCCATCTAATAAATTTTTTTTTTTCTGAAAATTTTACTCTTTTTAAACTTTACTTTTTTTTAAACTTTACTTTTTAAAAAAAAATTTAGATTCTGATACAGTTGCTTATAATCAAGAGACCTGAGTGACACAGTAAGAAATGAGAATCAGAAGATGTTAAGTAGAGGGGATCAAGGAAAGAAAGGGAGATTTTGTTTTGTTTTGTTTCTTTTTTATTTTATTTTATTTATTTTTAATTTTTAAACTTTTTTTTATTGAGTTATAGTCATTTTATAATGTCGTGTCAAATTCCAGTGTAGAGCACAATTTTTTAGTTATACACACATATATTCATTGTCACGTTCTTTTTTGCTGTGAGCCACCACAAGATCTTGTATGTATTTCCCTGTGCTATACAGTATAATCTTGTTTATCTATTCTACATTTTGAAATCCCAGTCTGTCCTTTCCCACCCCTCACCCTCTTGGCAACCACAAGTTTGTATTCTATGTCTATGAGTCTGTTTCTGTTTTGTATTTATGTTTTTTTTTTTAATTAGATTCCACATATGAGCCATCTCATATGGTATTTTTAGATTTTGTTTTGTTTTAAGTGAAAGATTTGAACTTGCTCACAGGTCTTTGGGAAGACGTCAGTAGAATGGGAGAAGTTGGATTCATGACAAGAAGGGAAAACCTGATGAAGCAAGTGTAGATCTTCAAGGCATGGGAATAAAACATGGGTGGAGACTTGGTTCTGAACTGGTTATGCAACATCTCTCCCTCTGAGCTATAAGGAGGTGGTGAGGAATATGCATATGCAAATCAGTTTTCAGATATTGAGTAAGAATGTTGAAGTACTTTATATCTGATTGCCCTGATTTCCTGGGTCAGGAGTCAGTCATTTACTGAAAAAAGAGGAGGTGATAGTAGGAGACTTAAGGGTACCAGAGGAGGTTTAGAATGGTCATTATGGTGAATAGGAGAAGGAGCTGACAGTTTACATGTAAAAGGATTGCCAAGCAATGCCAAGGGCCCAGCAGGGGTTGAAGGTTATGGATTTGTGGCCAGGCCAGTCCTCAGTGTTGGTAACTTTTCTTCAGCAGTGGTCAGGCCAACTATTCTCTGACTAGCTTGCTGAGTGCAGTCCTAAGCAGGAGCTCAGCTGGTTATGTGTTATGGGAAGGATACTGTTTGAGGAGGAAGGAAATTCAGGTTTTGGTTTCAGTTTGACAGAGACTAGCTGTCTAGCCACTTCTCTTTTCTAAACCTCTGTTTCCTCATCTGTAAGTGAGGTAATTGAGCCAGATTTTGTCTAGTTCTTTCCATCTTAAATATTCTATAGTTTTGAATGCTGGCTCCCATCTGTAATTTCTAGACATTGCAGAAAGTAGTAAACTTTGTCTTCTAAAAAATCCTAATAAAGGCCATTGGACTATTTTGGAGACCCCAAGGAATTTTCTAGCAGAGCTAGCAAATTAATAGTTCTAATTAAAAGTTAATTATAAGAATTGAACTCATGCTTTCTTTCTCTTCCATGCAAACTAGTCAGAATTTACTAGGAAAATAAGGGTGACATAAAAAAAACCTTAGTTTTGAAAAGGAAATGGAAATACTGTTTTGTTTTGTTTTTTATTAGTGCCATCCCTTCATCAGTGGGAGTATAAGAAGAGCTCAGAACCATTCCTAGAGATTCATTCTTGTTCCTCTCACCTATGCTTTGTGTCAATGCTTTAAACAATTTTCTGTTTGAAAATACACACATGACCTGTAATATATTCATACTATAAATAAGTGAAACAATTCGGAAGTAAATAAAGTAAACGTGATATTCCTTTCCCCAGTTTCACTCCTCAGGGGGAAGTTTGTCATCCTTCCAGAACTTACCCTATACATTCATATTCATGTAAACACACATCTACTCATACAGATTTATATTTTGTTCATTTTTGTTGTTTTTGTTTACATATTATGTTATGTGATTATTCTGCAACTTGATTTTTTAAAACAATAATTCCACATACACATAGGGACACAAATGCACACACCACTCAGTATTTTCACATTTTTACTTGAAGAAAAAACATTAAAAAATATTTGTCTTTGAGGAACGTGTGGAAAGGAAGAGATGGTGTTAATCCTTTGACTTTCTTGTGTCCTTAAAAGATTCATTATCAGCATTAGAACAGGGCTTTCTCCTATACAGAGGTTGCCTACTTCACAGCCACTTCTCCATTTGCTCCTTGCTACCGAACATGATTTTGTTCAGATATATGGTGGCCATGAGCTTTAGGGAAGGCTAGACCTTTCCCCAGCCCCAGGAGGTGATTTTTGGTTCATCTAAGTCAGCAGTCCCCAAATTTGTGTTGTATCAGAATCAATGGAAGGCTTGTTAAAGTACAGATTAGTGGGCCTCACTCAGATTTTCTGATTCTGGTGGGGCCCCAGAATTTGCATTTCTAACAGATTAGGATATTGATGGTGCTGGTCACATTTTGAGAACCAAGTCCCTTGTCAGTGATTGACTCAGGACTGAACATGTGCTTCAGTTTTTGACAATGAGACTTCAGGAGCAATCTGCTAGGGGGAAATTCTGGGGCACAAGAAGTAATGAACTCTCTGTCAGTCTTTAAACATGGTAATGTATAAGGATGTGATGCTAGAAGCTGCTGCACCATCTTGCTTCCAAGAGGGAAATGACAGCAAAGCAAAGAGAGGGAAGTATCTGGTCTACTGATGACATAATTGAGTTATAGATAAACCAACCCTGTAACTGCACTATCTTCAGACAACTTGATATGTAGAATAGCAAAATAGTTCTTGTTGTTTAAGCCATCTGAGAGGAATTTTCTGGTACCTGCTGCAGAAAGTCACGTAAATGATACTTACACCTCTCTCACAGCCCAGGGAGACTCCTGGTGATATAGTTGCAAAGAAATTTACCTAAAGCCAGATTTTGAACATTTTTAGGTTGTTTCTAATTTTCATTATTTCTAACAATGCTGCAAAGAGCAACACTATTTTTTAAAATATATTTTGGCACATTTCCAAAGGCCATTTTCCCAGAAGTGAAATTACAATGTCATAGGTATGCATGTTTCTTACCTTTTGATAGTATTTCCACATTTCTTTCCAAAACAATTGTTTTAATTTACACTACATTCAGAAATCTATGTGAATGCACTTAATCACATTCTTTTTCTTGTCTTAGGTAGTTTAGTACATGAGAAATGGGGTCTTGTCATTTTAATTTGCATTTCTTTGATTACTAGTTTTTGAACATTTCCCATGTGTTTGTTTATTAGTTGCATTTCCTCTTTCGTATTTCTAATAAGTGGAAAGCATTTACCACAGTGTCTGTCACACTTAGCCATTTACTATTGTTTAACCAAATGTTTTTGGGTTTCTCTGTTGATATCCCTGCCCTTGCCTGTTTATCACGACTCTGTATTTTTCTCACTAATTGTTTTTATACTAAAAAATACCTCTTCTGGGGAGATGTAATTAAACAAATTTTTTTTCCACTTTGCAATTACTTGTTTATTTTGGGTTGATTTCAGTTTTGCATTATTCAGAAATTTAAAATTTTTGTGAGTGTCTCTTCCTTTGTATTTTTTGCTAAGTTTAGAAATCTTTCTTTCTTTGGAGAATTTGATTAAGATTCAGTGCTATTGTATTCTAGTTTTCTTAGCATGATTTTCCGGTTCACACTATGGCCCTTATGAAATATATTTGTCTGTATTCTGAGAGACGTTGTCTACCTAATAACTTGCCTAATTGATACTTCCAAGTTCCTGCCTCTTAGCTCCCTACTTAAAACAAATTGTTTAAAATTAGCATAAAACTACGGACTAATTAGCTCATGATTTAAGATTAAGACTCTATCCCTCCAAATTGGATTATATGCTCTTTAAATATTAAAAAAAAAAATGGTAAAAAACCCCTGCAACATTAAATTTACTTTCTTAACCATTTTTAAAAGTATACAATTCAGGAATGTTAAGTCTATATCACATTGCTCTGCAACAGCTCTCTAGAACTTCTTTATCTTGCAAAACTGAAACTCTATACCCATTAAACACTAATTCTCCCTCTCCCCTCTTCCAAGACCTTGGCAACCACATTTGTTCTTTCTGTTTCTATGGTTTTGACTACTTTAGATACTTCTTATGAACAGAATCATATTTGTTCTTTTGTAACTGGCTTATTTTGCATAGTATGATGTCCTTGAGGCTCATTCATGTTATAGCATGTGAGAAGATTTCTCTCTTTTTAAAGGCTGTATAATATTCTATTGTATTAATGTTACATTTTCTTTATCTATTCATCTTTTGATGAACATTTGAGTTGTTTCCATATCTTGGCTACTGTAAATAATGCTGCAATGAACATGGGAGTTCATATATCTCTTCAAAATCTTGCTTTGAATTCTTTTGTATATATACCCAGGAGTGGAATTGCTGGATTGTATATAGTTCTATTGTCAATTTTTTGAAAAACCTCCATACTGTTTCCATAAAGACTGCACCATTTTACATTCCCACCGACAGTGCACAAAGGTTCCAATTTCTCCTCATCCTTGCCAACACTTGTTATTTTCTATTCTTTAGATAGTGACCAACCTAATAAGTGTGATGTAATATCTCATTGTGGTTTTGATTTGTATTTATCTAATTATTAGCAATGTTGAACATCTTTTAATATACTTGTTGGCTATTTTTATATCTTCTTTGGAGAATTGTCTATTCTTTTGCATGTTTTTAAATTGGGTAATTAATTTTTTTGATTACTGAGTTGTAAAAATGTAGCTTTCTACTTTTTAATTTTCCTTAGAAAATATATCAAAGAGGTGATATAGAAATGTAAAGTGCTTGTTCTTTTTTTTTTTTTTTTTCCATATTACCAACTTTTTTTCCAGATACTCTTTCCTTCTGGTTAGGATTTAAATTTAATACAGAAGCACCTTTGGATAGAAATAGCTAAACATTCTCAAGCCCTTCAACCTTAGAAAGGCAGCACAGGCTTCCCAGAGGAGGCAATGTTTACACTGAGATCAAAAAGACTTCCCCAGATTTGAGTTCCTTGTAGCTTGAGCATAAGGAGATTAGTGTAGCAAGATGAAACTGAAAAAGAGTAAGTGGGTCTTTGTACCACAATGCCTTGCAGACTACCTTAAGGAGTTTGGACTTTATTCTGAAGGCATGGGCATCCATCGAATTATTTTAAGTAGGAAAGATTATTTTAATCCAATTTGTACTTCAAGAAGATTACTCTGGTTGTAGCTTATAAGCAGCTTGGAGGGAGTAAGACTGGGAGCAGAAAGATGAGTTAGGCTCTTGCAAAAGTCCTGGTGGCAGATGAAGATGGCTTGGGACTAAGGTAATGGTGGTGGAGTTTGGGTATTTAGCAAGGAGAACTGGCAAAATTAGTTGTGGATTATGAAAGAGAGTAAGGAAACCACAGAGAGATCTAGATTTCTGGCTTATGTGGTGCCAGTCCCTGAAATATTATGGGAAGAAGTTTAGCTGGGATGGAGTGAGGAGCTGTGATCAGCTCAGGTGTGGATATTTTCTGAGTTTGAGGTGCCTATAGGACATACCAGTGGAGTGGTCAGGATCAGTTGGCTGTCTGGAAGGAGAGGTATGGGCTAGAACTTGAGACATGGACTCAAGTCCAAGCTGAATTGTGCTTTAGGGAATTAACTGGAAGACATAGAATTGATTCCTTTATTTGTTGAGGCCTTGGGGGTAGGTCTATTTCCAGTGACAAGAGGATAATTTTTAATCACTTAGAACCTCATTTATAGTTCTTCAAATGTTCTTATTGAATATTTACTTGCTATTGAGTAGGGCAGCTTCAGTCTTCTTCAGAAACAGTTTCCATCAACTCTCAGCAACTTTGGCTTAACACAGTGTTCCTACTCTTCTGAATCTTTACCCTTGCTGGAGACCATGCAGTTGATACAGTTCAAGGACAAAGCAAGCTGGAGGGGGAGGCTGTAAGCCATTTGAGTTGCAGATCTTAGACGTTGGGATCTAATTCCACTTCAAATTATGCCTTAACATTAAGGGCCTAAAGCCAGAGTGCAAATTAATGAAAACAAGACTTTGATGCTACTGTCTGAGTCAAGAGTCACTCAAGCAGAAGAGCAGAGCAAGGGGTTTAAAAAAGAGCATCCTTGCTCCCATTTGCTGGGTGTTTCTTATGTTAAACCACTCAGATCTTAAGTTTTCTTGAAAACTGGTTATCTGTGTCCTGCAGCTGAGAATTGCCTTGCCTTGACCACTTTGTTTCAACAGAGGACAGTAGAGAGCAGCAAACAGCCTGCTTTTCTAAGCCCAGGGGGAAAAAAAAATTAGAGAAAGTCATTCTACAACATTATTCCAATGTCAAGTTACCCAAAATACAGCACATCATGCTTCACGTGTTTATGAATGGAAGAGATCTTCGTGGAGGCAGGGCAGCCCCTGGAGAGCCAGCGTCAGTTGAGGGACTCCCCTTGCAAACAAGAGTTCAGCTGTGTGCAAATTATGGGAGGCTTTATGGAGGAGTTTGGTCTTGAGACATGGGTATGAGTTGGCAAAATAGCTTCGTTCACAGAAAACAGCATGGAAGAAATATGGCAACACATTAAATTTGGGGAACAGCAAGAAACTTGATATTGGTGGAGTATAGGGTTGGAGTGGGGGCAGCAGTGATACATACACTCCAGAGGTGGGGAAGGACAGAGTGACCTTCCTGCTTCTGTCATTAAAAAAAAAAAAAAAAAAAACCAAACTTGTTCAGCATAAAAGACTCAATATGTCAAGCTACCACATTTTGGGACAGTGTATCATGACCTCCATCAGTGTATAGTGGTATCTCATTGTGTTTTTAATTTGTATTTCCCTGATAAGTAATGATGTTGAGTATCTTTTCAGGTGCTTATTTGGCCA
The DNA here is from genome assembly GCF_009834535.1 of Camelus ferus. Classification (NCBI taxonomy): domain Eukaryota; kingdom Metazoa; phylum Chordata; class Mammalia; order Artiodactyla; family Camelidae; genus Camelus; species Camelus ferus. The sequence continues at coordinate 17,752,807 of NC_045716.1, read as the reverse complement.
TTTAGATATCCTTTTTTGTGAAGTGCCTGTTTAAATCTTTTGCTCACGTTTTAACTGGGTAGTCTGTCTTCTTATTGATATACAGTTCTTTATGTATTCTTGATATGAACCCTTTGTCAGATATATCTAAGAAATATATTCTCCTAGCCTGTGGTCACTCACTTCTTAAAAGATGTCTTTTGATGAAGAATCGCTTGATAAGTCTCTTTGAAAACAGTTATAGAAGACGGATTGGAATGAAGCAAGATAAGAAGGAAGACTAGTTACAATTCTGTTTCAATATTTTAGAGAAGGAATCATTAAAACATGAAATAAATAATAATAATAGTAGCAGTAAACACTTATGTAGCACTCGCTACGTGCAGGCATCATCCTAAGCAGTAAATAATTAACTTATTTAATCCTCATATCACCTCTGTGAGGTAGTTGGACTATTACTGTCCCTATTTTAAAGATCAGAAAACCAAGGCAAGAAGAGTTTAAGTGACTTGCTCAAAGTTTTATACAGCTAATGAATGGCGGGAAGCAAAGGAATTTGAGAAAATTGGTTGGATAGGAATGATGAAGGAGAGTAAGGAACCTCAGATAACTTGAAGGATTCTGACTTAAGTAACAGAGTAGATCGTAGAGAAAGAAGTGCAAGTTTAGGAAGAATAAGTAAATTTCATTTTGGAAAAAAAATTGAAGTAGAAATACCTAATAAATAGCTAATTATACTGTTCTAGAATTCAGGAGACAAGTGCTGGCTGGAAATAAAGATTTGAGAGTAATTAGCATATTTGGGACAGAGCAGGGTTTTTAAACCAATTTGTTGACATTGGGGGCCAGATAATTTGTTGTGGGAGGCTGTTTTGTCATTGGAGGATATTTAGCAGCATTCTTGGCTTCTTCCCTGTAGATGCCAGGAGGAACCTCAGTTCCCTTTGTACTTGTGACAACAAAAAAATGTCTCCAGATATTGGCAAATATCCCCGGTAGGGGAAAATCACCTTGGTGAGAACTACTAGTCTAGTCGGGGCTATGGGCGTGGATAAAATCATTTAGAAGTGAGACATGTACAACTGTTTAAAGTCTATTCTCAACCCTTTTAAACATAAACATAAAATTTTTTCATCTTCCTTTAATTTTATCTTAATTTTCAAAATTGCTTTGTCAAATTTATAAGTATAAAGTTGTATTACAAAGCTGAATAATCTTTTCAAACTGCATCTCTACCTCTCTCTTGCTTTTCTAGTCTGATACACCCCCTGGGGGAGTCTCTCCCCATTTAGAAAATCATTGGAAGGGACAGAAGTACCCTGAGGATAGAGAGCTGAACAAACACCAATATTTAATGGATGGGTGAGGCTAGAGGAGCTTTCAGAGGGAGAACAAGAGTCATCAGAGGGGCAGCAGGAGAATCCTAAGTCTTGATGAAAAAGACACTAAACAACTTCAAAGTATTTTGGCCCTGCAAACTGCAGTGATACACCACAAAAGGCTACATTCTGCCCCTGGGATTCACAAGTTATTTCTTAGAGAAGAGGATTTTGAGTACTCCCTAGGCTTGGAGTGAAGGAAGGCTTCCATGTGGCAGGACCCAAGGCAACATCTAGGGTAACTCAAGGGGGGAAACCTTGAGATTCAGAAAGAAAAGTGACTTCCTCTTCAAGGTAAGAGATAAGGAAGATTGCAGAGCAAGCCCCTGGAGCCTGAGGAGATGATCTAAAATTTTCATCTTGAAGGGAAGACTAGAAAACAAGGTCTAGATACTAGTATGGTTCCCATCTTTTGTGGAAGGATATAATTGTTGTGTGGCATGCTTTAGAAACTGGGTTCTGACGTTCTTCTTTTCTCATTTCTGTTTCTTAAAAAAAAAATTTTTTTTCACTTTAAACCTTCTAGACGATTGTGAGTTAGCCAAGAGAAAGATTTAGATGTTTTCACTCTTCTGCTAATACAGCCTCTCGATCAGCTACATCTTTGGTGGCTGGCTAGGGTGGTGGCACTGATATCCTAGCTGTATAAGACTTTTAAAATAAAAATCTATTGGAATTTTAGTGATTTTTCTCTTTATCATTGGTTTTCAGGACTTTGAGTATGATGGGTTTAGGTGGTATGTGTGTGTATGTGTGTGTATCTGGTTTGCTTTTGTTCTCTCAGCTTCTTTGATCTGTGGTTTGATAACTTTTACTATTATTTTTGAAAGATTCTTGGTCATTATCTCTTCGACTGTTTTTACTGCTCCATTCTTTCTCTCTTCTTGGGATTTCTATTACACATACATCAGACCAATTTATATTATTTTACTCTTCTTAAATATTCTCTTCTATTTTCTTTCTTTTTTTCCCCTTTGAATTTCATTTTGGGTAATTTCTGTGAATCCATCTACAAGGCACTGATTCTCAGCTGTAGCAGGAGTCTACTAATGAGCCTGTTGAACATATACTTCCTCCTCTTATTATATCTAAATTTTTTTAACATTTCATGTAACTCTTCTTATAGTTTCTGTCTCTGTGCTGAAATTCCTCATCTGCTCATGTATGTCATCCATGTTTTCTACCAGAGCCTTTAACATATTACTTACAGTTATTTAAAATTTTTTGATTATCTTTGATGAAGTTTCCCTTGCTTGAATTTTCTTTTGACAGGTTTTTTAAAATCTTGGTTTTTTGTGTAGTTTCATAATTTTTAATTGAATTCTAAACATCATATGTAGGACAGTAGAGACTTAGGTTATTTGTATTTATGCTTGGAAATGGGTACTCCCTTCTTCTGTTAAGCTATTAATGTGGAGGTTGTGACAATTCAGTCAGGAGTTGAGCGGGACTTAGATTTTCTTGTTGCCATAGTTACCTTCAGTTCTTCTAGTGTCATATTGTGCTTGGGGTCAGGGCCAATTTTCCTGGAGGACTTTTCTCAATGTTTCTGCTCCACCCTAAACTTTAGGCCTTCCCTATGTGCCTGTACCTCAGATGGTCTCTCCCCAGCAGTCCAGTGCTACTGCTTCTTATTCAGGACTTGCTAGCCTTGGAGGTGGGATAGAGATTTCTCTGTTGTCCTGGACTCACGTCAGTCTTAGGCAGGCGTTGTATCCCTGGATCTTGAGGATGGGGCTTTTCCCAGTGATTCGGCACCTCTCCCAATAGTAGCAGCATTCCAGGCCCTCCCCCAAACATAGGGGATTTTTTTCTGTTTCCTTTCTCCAGGTGTAATGATCTTTCTGTGCCTTGCGCCCTTGTCCTAATGATTTAAGGTGTTTGTTCCTTAGAGAAAAGGGTTTAGGTGGGCTTCATGCCCTTCCCACAGTGGCAGCCATTCCCATTCTCTGGGCATGTGCTACCAGGGAAGCTTTCTCTGGTCTCTCTCCCTGCCCCCAGTTTTTTCATGAGCACCCAGTGGTAATCCACAGAGAAGACTTTTTAAGTGGGTATGAACTCCCTTGAATCAGCAGCTCCCAGTTTTTGGCCACACCTGGCTTTTAGCAATTTGTTTAAAATGTTAGCTGAATTCTAACTTATGTGTACAATAGGCCCATCTTCCTCCTGTGCTCTGTTACAGGTAAGCCAGTGCTCGTGTCCTAGCTCTCCTTGGAAGCACTTGTCTTTCCTTAGATTTCAGGTACTTGGTTGCCCTATTACCTCAGGACTCTGCTAGGATCAAGAAAGATTGGTGTAATATTATTATAGGCTCTTTTTGTGGTTCTAATTAAGATATCTTAATGTGCCTGATTTTTACAGCTCTTTTTATACCACTAAATCAAAATGGCCAAGTCCAAAATAAAAATGAAGGAGAAATAATAATATGGCCATGCTTAGGGTAAGTAGTTCTTGGTCTTATACTTACTGTTTGCTTTTAGAGTGATCAGCAAATCTGACTGACCAGACACGGCTCCCAGCCCCAGGCCCATTGTTAGCGTTAGAGCTATTGACTTCCCTATTTGTTTTACCTTGATCTAGTAATTGAAATTTACACTCATGTTTGGATTTTGGGTTGTTCCCCCAGGAAGGGAGTCATGGGACGATAATCTCAGGAGAATGACCAGACCCTCTGAAGTTCCTCCTGGCGCCTAATGAGTCTGATAAGATAGGCCACCGGACAGCCCCATAACACCGGACGCACACACCAAGATTTCGGAGGAAGATTTACCAGAGACTTTTGTCAATTAATATTCCCTTTTATGCCACAATTTGTTCACTATATAATCACTAAGCCCCAATCCTAAGACGGGTTCACAGTTTGAAGGCACTAGCCTGCTGTGAGTCCCCTTTGCCCGGCAAAGCAATAAAGCTTCCTCTTTTTAACTAAGCTCCAAGATCTTGTCTCTGAGTTATTTGCTTTGTCAGGGACTGGGGCTAATCTTTCAGCAACAAAAAGTCACCAGGAAGCCAGGGCATGATAAGTTTAGGCTCAGAAATTTCTCACATGACTTGATCTAAAAAGCTGAAATCCAAAATGGTACTTTTTAAATTAAAATATATTTGACATATGACATTATGTAAATTTAAAGTGTACACCATATTAATTTGATATATTTATATATTATAATATGATTACCATTGTAGTGATAATTAGCCCTTCTATCGTTTTACATAATTATTCTTTGTTTTTAGTAGTTGGAATAATTAAGTTCTAGTCTCTTAGAAAGTTTGATGATTATAATATCATTGTCTATATTCACTGTACTGTGCATTAGACCTCTAGGGCTTATTTACTAGTCAAAACAAGTTTGTACCCTCAAACACATCTGTCCTGTACCCCCACCTCCACACCTCCTACCCATGATAACCACCATTTTACTCTCCTTTTTCACAAGTTTGGCTTTTAAAAATTTCACATATAAGTGGTATTATACACTTATACTTGTCTTTCTCTGTCTGGCTTATCTCACTTAGCATAATGTGCTCAAGATTCATCCATGTTGTCACAAATGGCAGGATGTCCTCCTTTCTCATGGCTGAATAATATTTTATATACATATATATGTATATATATCATACCTTCTTTATCTGTTTATCTATTGATAGGTAATTAGGCTATTTCTATGTCTTGGTTATTGTGAATAATGCTGCAAGGGACATGGGAGTGTGTTTATCTCTTCAAAATCCTATTTTCATTTCTTTTGGTTATATACTCAGAAGTGGGATTCCTGTTCATAAGGTAGTTCTATTTTTAATTTATTGAGGAAACTCCATGCTGCTTTCCATAGTGGTTGAACCAATTTACATTCCCACCAACAGTATAGGAGGGTTCTCTTTTCTCCACATCCTTGACAGCACTGATATCTTGTCTTCTTGATGACAGCCGTTCTAACAGGTGTGAGGTGATATCTCATTGTGGTTTTGGTTTGCATTTCCCTGATAGTTACTAACGTTGAGCATCTTCTCATTTACCTGTTGGCCATTTGGGTGTCTTCTTTGGAAAAATATCTATTTTAGTTGTTCTATCCAGTTTTGTTTTGTTTTTTTGAGGAGGGATACTTAGGTTATTTCTTTCTTTCTTTTTTAATGGAAGTAGTGGGGATTGAACCCAGGACTTCATGCATGCTAAGCACACATTCTACCACTGAGCTATAGCCTCCCCCCTTGTTTCGCCCAATTTTTTTTTTCTGTCTAATTTTTAATCAGGTTTTTTTTTTTTTTTTTGCTATCGAGTTCTTTGAGTTCTTATATATTTTGTACATTAATCCCTTACAGATACATGGTTTGCAAAAATTTTCTCCCATTCTATAGGTTGCCTTTTCATTGTGTTCATCATTTCTTTTGCTGTGCAAAAATTTTTATACTTGAAGAGTCCTTTTGTCAATATTTGCTTTTGTTGTTTATGCTTTTGGTGTCACATCCCCCAAAAATCACTACCAAGACCAATGTCACTGAGCTTCTTCCCGAGGTTTTCTTCTAGGAGTTTTATAGTATCAGGTCCTGTGTTTAAATCTTTGATCTGTTTTGAGTGAATTTTTGTGAGTTTTGTAAGATAAGGATCCAGTTTCGTATATCTACATGTGTTTATCCAGTTTTCCCAACACTATTTGTTGAAGAGACTATCCTTTCCCCACTGGGTGTTCTTTGTTCCTTTGTCAAATATTAGTCGACTGTACAACCATAGGTTTAATTCTGGGCTCTCTGTTCTATTCCATTGGTCTGTGTGTCTGTTTTTGTGACAGTGCCATACTCTTTTTATTACTCTAGATTTGTAGAGTAGTTTGAAATCAGGAAGTGTGATACCTCCACCTTTGTTCTTTCTCTTCAGAATTGTTTTAGCTTTGGGGGATCTTTTGCGGTCCCACACAAATTTTAGGATTATTTTTTTTCTATTTCCGTGAAGAATGCCATTGTTATTTTGATGGGGATTGCATTGAATCTATAGATGACTTGGGGTATGTGAACATTCTAACAATATTAATTGTTCCAATCCATGAACGCGGGATGTTGTTCCATTTGTTTGTCTTCTTTTGTTTCTTTCAGCAAAGTCTTGTAGTTTTAGTTGTACAAATCTTTCACTTCCTTGGTTACATTTATACCTAAGTATTTTATTATTTTTGATGCTATCGTGAATGGGATAGATTTCTTTGTTTCATCATCAGCGTATGGAAATGCAACTGGTTTCTTTATGTTGATTTTGTATCCTACAACTTTACTGAAATCATTGATTAGTTCCAAAATTTTTTTGATTGAGTCTCTGGGATTTTCTACGTACAAAATCATATCATCTGCAAAAAGTGACAGTTTTACTTGTACCTTCCAGATTTGGATGCCTTCTATTTCTTTGTCTTGACTAATTGTTCCAGATAGGACTTCCAGCACTATACTGAATAAGAGTGGTGGGAGTGGGCATGATTGTCTTATTCCTGATCTTAGAGGAAAGCTTTCAACTTTTCTTCATTGAGCATAATGTTAGCTTTAGGTTTATTGTAAATGACCCTTATTATGTTGAGGTGGCCTTTATTACGTTGAGGTATGTTCCTTCTATACCCAATCTGCTGAGGGTTTATGTCATGAAAGAATGTTGCAATTTATCAGATACTTTTTCTGCCTCTATTGAGACAATTATGTGACTTTTTTAATCTTTCATTATATTAATTTGATATATTTATTGATTTACATATGTTGAACTATCTTTGCATCCCAGGGATAAATCCCACTTAGTTATGGTGTGTAAGGTAATCTTGCCCTTATAGATTGAGTTTAGACATATTCCTTCCTCTTTAATTTTTTGGAAGAGTCTGAGAAGGATTTGTGTTAATTTTTCTTTGAATGTTTGGTTCAATTCTCCAGTGAGGCCATCTGTTCCTGGGGTTTTCTGTGTGGGGAGATTTTTGATTACTGATTAAATCTCTTTACTTGTTATTGGTTTGTTCCGATTTTCTCTTTCTTTACGATTCAATCTTGGTAGGTTGTGTATTTCTAGAAATTTATACATTTCTTCTAGGTAACCTATTTTTTTGGCATATAACTGTTCATAATAGTCTCTTATGATCCTACATATTTTTGTAGTCATTTGTAACATCTCCTTTTTCTTTTCTAATTTTATTTATTTGTGCATTCTTTATTTTTTTCTTAGTCTAGCTAAAGGATTGTTCATTTTGTTTAACTTTTGAAGAAACAGCTTTCAGTTTTGTCAATCTTTTCTGTTTTTCTGGTCTCTATTTTATTTGTTTGCACTCTGATCTTTATTGTTTCCTTCTTTCTGCTAACTTTGGGTTTAATTTGTTCTTCTTTTTCTAGTTCCCTGAGGTGTAAAGTTAGGTTGTTTATTTTAGATGTTTCTAATTTCTTAATATATGAATTTATTATTATAAACTTTCCTCTCAGAACTGCTTTTGCTGCATCCCATTAGTTTTGATATGGTGTATTTCCATTTTTATTTGTTTAGAGATAAATTTTAATGTCCCTTTTGATTTCTTCCTTGACTCATTGGTTGCTTAGAAATGTGTTGTTTAGTTTCCACAAATTTGTAGAATTTCTAGCTTTCCTCAGTTGTTGATATCTAGTTTTATACCATTGTGGTCAGAAAAGATAGTTGGTATGAGTTAAAACTTCTTAAATTTACGAAGATTTCTTTTGTGTCCTATCATATGATCTATCCTGGAGACTCTTTCATGTGCACCGGAGAAGAATGTGTATTCTGGTACTGTTGGATGGAGCATTCTATGTATTTCTGTTATGTCAATTTGTTCTAGACCATTGTTGACTTTCTGTCTGGATGAGTTACCTGTTGCTGAAAGTGGTGTTTTGAAGGCCCCTGCTGTTATTATATTGTCTGTTTCTCCCTTTACATCTGTTTGTATTTGCTAAATATAGTTTGGTGCTCTGATATTGAGTGAGTATATATTTACAATTGTTGTATCTCCTTGATGTATTGACCCTTTCACAACTATAAAATGATTTTCTTTATTCAAGTAAACTTCTTGTTACTGTTTTTGACTTGAAGTTTTGTTTGAGTTAAGTATGGCTATGCCCTACTTTCTTTTGGTTTCCACTTGCATGGAATATCCTTTTCCATCCCTTCACTTTGAGCCTATGTGTCTTTTTAGAGCTGAAATGAATCTTCTGTAGGCAGTATATAATTGGATCTTGTTCTCTCTCTCTCTCTTTTTTTGAATCCATCCAGCTACTCTGTTTTTTGATTGGTAAATTCAATCTATTTATCTTTAGAGTGATTATTGATATGTAAGGACTTACTACTGCCATCTTATCATTTGCTTTCTGGTTGTTTTGTATTCTCCATGGTTTCTTTTTCCTTCTGTTTCTGCCTATAAATGGTGTATTTTAAAACTCCCCATCAAACGTGACTAAGAGTTAGGCCCTAACTGTTATTACAGAGTTATATACTTTTCCTCAATTTTTAATTCCAGTCAGAAACTCAAAACTTCTACTATGCTAATACAGGTGAAAGATAAGATGTGTTTATGTTGTTTTTATACCTTTCTCCTGCATGCATCCTGTCTTCCCCATTATAATGAGAATCCCTCAGGGCAGAGTACCTTGCCTCTACTTATTTCTTCATTTTCTCCTACCATCACCCCATCTCTTTTATCAGCACAGAGTCAACATAGGGCTAAAGCACTGGGTCTTGACTGAGTCTACTCAGTATGTGTTTAATCACTTCCCCTTGGGCAAGTTCTCCCTTGTTCAGCATTTGGTGCTATTGCCAGCCTCAGTATCATTGCCTTCCAGTTGTTCCAGAAGACCTAGCTTCACTTCTGCAATTCTGCCAGGGCCCAAGTTTACTCTACTCTGCTCACCTGCTCTGCACCTTTGCCAGAGAAAACTCTTCTTCTGGGGGCCTCTGTTGAGACTAGGGACCACAGTAAAGACCAGATGCTGAGCTGGGAACTTCCACTGTTTTCTTGTACAAAATAACTTTTTTCCAGTTTCTCGATTGATAAACTGACCCCCATAGAGGAACTTTTCCATAAGGCTCCTCAACCAGCAATAACACTAGTTTTTTATTTGTGACTTTACTCAAAGGTCAGAGGAAATCTCCTTTATTTACATTCTTGTCCTTTTAGGATCTGTCCTTTCCTAAAAATATGCCAACTAGTGCCCTAGAGGAATGCATGATGGGAACTTGATGTTAACAAGATTTGTTCCTAATTGAGTCTGGACCCATCACACTTCCATCTGTCTCTGACTTCTCATCCTCCAGAGACCTGATTAATGAGTCCTTCTGGCTTCTGCTTTCTTTCCTGGTGATGGCTTACCTCTTCCCTCCAAGCACAGCATCTGCTATCTTAAGCAGTCATGGTAAACTATCCCTTTGTCCTCACCCTTCTGTGTGTTGCTCCAGAGAGCAGCCTGCTTGGATGTGACCTAGGATCCCAACAATCTCTTGTCCTTGACAGGTTGTAGAAGGTTGGTCACTCTCAGCCTGAGAATCACTATTGAAGAGAAAGTAGAGTCTGGATCCTGAATTTGGTAAAACTGGAAATGCATCAATCTTTACCTTCAACAATGTATAAGTTAAGGACCCAGAAGGACTGGTTAGAACAGGAAGAGCTCTCAAAGAACATCCTGTTATTGGCAAAGAATAGGCAAATAAATCACTGAAACAGAATAGAAAGCCCAGAAATAGACCTATACAAATATAGTCAACTGCTCTTCAGCAAAGAAGCAAAGGGAATACAATAGAGAAAAGATAATCTTTTCAACAAATGGTACTGGAACAACTGGATATACACAAGCCAAAAAAAAAAAAAAAAAAAGAATATAAACACTGACCTTACAGACTTCATAAAAATTAACTCAAAGTGGATCAGAAACATAAATGTAAAATGTAAAACTCCTAAAAGATAACAAAGGAGAAAAATATCGATAACCTTGGGTATGACAATGACTTTTTAGATACCACATCAAAAGTATGATGCATGAAAGAAATACTTGATACTTGACTTTATTAAAATTTAAAACTTCTGCTCTGCAAAGGCACTGTCAAGAGAAAGAGAAGATAAGCCACACACTGGGAGAAAATATTTGCAAAAGTCTTACCTGATAGAGAGCATCTTGTCCATCCCTTTCACTTTACTGAGGTCCAGAGAAGCAAAGTGCCTTGCCCAAGACCACACAGTGGCAAAGCTGGGTCTAAAATCAGGTCTCATCTCTCTCTTAACTAACCTAGGTCCTTAGACATAAATAGCCCCCTCTTGTCTAAGCTTTGTTCTGGGTTGTTGCTTCCTGAGAAATAGCTCTTTCTTCCCTCCTATTATTTCTCCCTTCTTTTATCAAAATTCTTCAGCACTCTGCTGTTCTAAAAAAGAGTGATTGAGAACACATTCATATTCTGAAGTTAATGATCCATATAACTTAGGGTATTTGCATTTCTAAAAGGTTGTTAAAGTTGACAATGATTTAACACGAAGACATGAATTCCCAAAGGAGGTTTTCAGGCTAGATTGGTGATGCTGGTGTGTGGACTGGCTGAGACCCCTTAAACCAGAGCTTCCCTGACTCCATCACTCTTTCTCCCTTCTTCCCCTTCTATGTAGAAAGGACTCATAAAGCAATTATGGGGCTCCACTGAAGTGGTGGTCAGAGTATTAAGAAGAAGAGAAACAAAACCCAACCAGGCAGAGAAAAGAAAAAAGAGCACCTTCTGAATTAAGTGGCTGGAATCAGTGTCTAGAGTTGGAGTCATTTGAGTTCATAGATAGCATTTATCTGTCCTTCCCAAAGTGGGCCCATAAATATCGTTCCCCATTGTCTAGTCCATAGAAGCAGTGGACTAGACTTTCCTAGCCTTTTTTTTTTTAATTGACTATATTCCCCCACATTGTATTATCAACTGAAAAAAAATGTATAATGTAAGAGTTGTGAATTTTAAGTTTTATTTGGGGCAAAATAAGGACTGCAGCCTGGGAGACAGTGTCTCAGTTCTGTGGAACTGCTCCAAAGAGGTAGGGGGAAAGGTCAGTGTTACATATGATTTTACTGAAGGAGAGTTTGCGCAGTCAAGCACACATTTTGGCAGAGACTTGCTGCTAGTCATGAGGAGCAGATGTCACCGTTAATGACTTTTGTGCTTTTCTAGTATGAGAAGATGAAAGAACTGGGGCTCATAAAATCTCCTCCTGAAAATATCTAACTATCTGAAGGCCTGTTCTAATGGTTTCTCCCAGAGCACAGAGTGTCTCATTCCTGATCCCTACCCTGAACTCCTTTCAGGGTGTGTTAAAGGTCAGTGACTGCAGTGTAGAAACTTAATCCTTCCTTGTAGAGGCAGAGGGCAAGTGGCAGTTTTAGTTGGCAGTACATTTCATATCCATGACATTTATTTTGCAACTGAAAGGTTGCAAACCTTTTAATCTCCCTCACTTATTTCTCTCTGGCAACCACCTCCCCTTTGACAACAACCTGTTTTTTCTCTGTATCTATGATTCTTTTTCTGTTTAGTTCTGTTTGTTCATTTGTTTTTTGGATCCCAAATGTAAGTGAAATTATACTTTTTTCATTTAGCATAATACTCTAGGTCCACCCATGGTGTCATAAATGCAAGATTTCATTTTTTATGGCTGAGAAATATTCCATTGTGTATATACATCACACCTTTTTTAGCCACTTAGATCTATTGATGGGCACTAAGGTTGCTTCTATATCCTGGCTGTTATAAATACTGCTGCAATGAACGTAGGGGTGCATATAACTTATCCAATTAGTACTTTCATTTTATTCAGATAAATACTCAGGAATGGAATTGCTGAATCATATGATAGCTCTATTTTTAATATTTTGAGCAATCTCCTCAAACACTATTTTCCATAGTGGCCGCCCAATTTACATTCCCACCAACAGTGCATGAGGGTTTCCTCTTCTCCACATCCTTAGCAATACTTGTTGTTTGTTGTCTTTTGACAGTAGCCATTATGATAGGTGTGAAGTGATATTTCATTGTGATTTTGATTTGCATTTCCCTGATGATTAGTGCTGTTGAGCATCTTTTCATGTGCCAATTGACCAACTGGATATCTTTTTTGGGAAAATGTCTATTCAGGTCCTCTGCCATTTTTTAGTTGGGTTGATTTTTGGTTTTGGTTTTTGATTTTGTTGTGTGGTTTATGAGTTCTTTGTATACTTTGAATATTGACCCCTTGTCAGATGTACCCTTTGCAACTATCTTCTCCCATTCAGTAGGTGGCCTTTTCATTTTGTTTATAGTTTCCTTCACTGTGTAAAAGCTTTTTCAGTTTGATGTAGTCTCATTTGTTTGTTTTTGCTTTTGTTTCCCTAGCCTGAGGAGACATAACCAAAAAATGTTGCTTAGACTGATGTCAAATAGCATACTGCTTATGTTTTATTCTAGAATTTTTATGGTTTATGTCTTACAATTAATTATTTAACCCATCTTGTATTTATTTTTGTATGTGGTATAAAAAAGTAGTCCATTTTGATTCTTTTACAATGTAGATGTTTAGTTTTCCCAATACCATTTATTGAAGATGCTGTCTTTTCCTTTTCTTTATTGTATATTCTTGTCTCCTTTTTGTAGATTCATTGACCATATAAGTATGGTTCATTTCTGGGCTCTCTATTCTGTTTCATTGATCTATGTTCCTGTTTTTGTGACAGTACCATACTGTTTTGATGACTATAGCTTTGCAGTATAATTTGAAAGCAGGGAGTGTGATACCTTGTTTTGTTCTTCTTTCTTACGATTGTTTTGGCTATTCAGGATCTTTTGTGTCTCCACTCAAATTTTAGAGTTGTATGCTCTAGCTCTGTGAAAAATTCCATTGGTATTTTGATAAGGATTGCATTGAGTCTATAGATTGCCTTGGGTAGCATGAGCTATTTAACAATATTGATTATTACAATCCATAAGAACAATATATCTTTCCACTGGTCTGCATCATCTTCAATTTCTTTCATCACCTCCTAGTCTTTTAATAATAATAATGATAAAAACTAAATTTTTATGCCAGGTTCTGTGTTAAACATTGTTAAAAACAAGACAAGAGGCCCCAGATGGAGTCACTTATCCTGAAGCCCACATCATGAAGTTGAAACTAATTGTAGTATTGGCTTTCCCAGAAATGGAATTTTAAAACTATCCATCAGGAACTGCTTCATAAGCATCAGTTAGGTAATTTGTCTGATAGGTCCCTGCCATACCCTAAAGGAAGGTAATCTTGCCACAACCAATATACTGTTTTGGCCCCAGTATAAATTCCTTGTTCCTGCTCCTTTCTGCCTACAAAAAACTCCTCAGATCTCCTATCTATCTGCTAGATTGCCTGCTGCCTGATTCATGAATTATTGAATAAAACCATAAGATATTTAAATTTTACTCAGTTGAATTTTATTTATTAACAGCATTATTCATGGATTTTTTTCATTTAATCTTCACAGCATTATAAGGTAAGTAGTAAAGTAACCTTCATTTTACAGATGAGGCAACAGAGCTTGGAAATGAAGGTTAACATGTCTAAGATTACACAGCTAGGAAAGGATAGACTTTTGATCTGAATCTGTCTCTCTGCAAATCCATGTTCTTAATCAGTAGGCTTTTCTGATTTTTTAAATTATTTACACCTTTCCTATTTCCAGACATATACATTTTAAGTCAAGCTGTCCCTTTTCAAGAATCACCTTTCTCATTAACTTATTTCAGTTTTCATTAAATAGTGTGCCTCTATATTTGTAATAGAAACATCTCTTCGTACTTTGTTCTTTCTTTAGTTTTTTTCCGCTTTCTGCACCTCTTATTTTGCTCCCCTTCACAACAAATCACAACAAACCAATTACGCTTTTCCAAATAACGCAAATGCTTATGCTATAGCCAATCGAATAATCTCTTGCTTTGCTTTCACCTTTTACCTATAAAAGTCTTTCTCCAAGTCCTATTTGTGGAATGCTCCTAACCACTTCCAGTTCAGCACTGCCCAATTGGAATTGATTTTACCCAAATAAACTCCTGAATTTTTAAAATTATGCATCAGTTTAGCTTTTAATAGTTTATTCGTGTGCAAATGAGAGTGATGTAAGTTGCCTTCTGAAATCACTGTAAGTATTAGAGATAATACATGTAAAATGCCTCCTCCACAGTAAGCATTCATATGCTTACATATAACTATTAATTTTGGTCTCTTATTGCATTAACTATGTATTGCTCTTTGCTTTTGTCTTGTCAAATGACAAAACTAAAACAACTGAAGAATAAGTTTGATGTTCAAGGAAGAGCAGTCCGTAGATTGGGGGAGTATAGTGCCTCACAAGAAGTGGAGCACACTTCCCAAGGGATTTGGGGCAAGAGTGAGTTTTATAGAGTGGTAGAAGAGGCAATGTGAAAACAAAGCGTGATTGGCTAGGGGGTCAGGTATTTCCCTAGAATGTTAGAAAGTCCTATTTTCTAGGACCAAAGATTAGAGCTGAGTTTGAAAATTGTGATTGATGTATATTAGGTTTCCTTGATAGGTGTTTTCTGTAAGTGCAGGCTGACTTAACAGTTGTTTTCTAGGGGGCAAAAGATTAGGTTTATTTATTTATTTAAGTGGAGGTACAGGGGGTTGAACCCAGGACCTTGTGCATGCTAAGCATAACTACCATTGAGCTATACCCTCCCCACCAAGTGCAGACAGACCCAGGTTTATTTGTGATGTAGACTGAGACACTGAGGCAGCTGCCATTTTGTGGATCCCAATATACTAATTAACTGTATCAGTTCCCCTCACTGTGATCAAACTTTTATTTGTGCAAAGAGTATTGACCAAAATGTGAGGTATTAGCACCACTCTGAGCTACCACTTCTCATTGGTGTTGGAGTCAGTTTGGTTCTCTCCATAGGTTAGGATACTGAGGTCTCAGTCCCTTAACTGGCTGTTTTATTCATTGCATTTTTGACATGTTAGGTGAATGTTTGGTTGCCAGTGGCTACACAGGTGCATTTAAAGCTTTTGAGACAATGCAGCACACCAGGGAGATTATTAAAATGACTCTAAGCAGAAGAATTCCCAACGTTTGGAGGACATTCCAAAGCCACAGTCAACATGACCCAAAACAACTTAAATAGATCAAAGAAAGACCACACTGAAGGAGACACTTTCTTAAGCCAAGTGTCTTTTTCTGTGATCGTAGGTAGCTGAGTCTCAGCTTCCTTAGAAGTGTGAATCCAAGTACAGCAAGTGGTGTTGGCTACAGCATAGACACCTTTTTGCTGTCTAAAAGATAATCAAGGACTGTCTTATTACAAGAACAACTTTGGCCTGAAAGTCTAGGGATTATTGTCAGGCAGATATTGTTTTAATGGTAGGTTCTTGATATCTTCAAGGGTTAAGGAGAGGTTTCTGATCATAGCCTCATTTAGACTACCTCTTAATCAGAGGAGTACAGATCTGCCATAGGAAGCAAATTTTGAATCATGAATGCTTCCTGGTAATTCTTTTTTTTTTTTTTTTTTACATTTTTAATTGATTTATAATCATTTTACAATGTTGTGTCAAATTCCAGTGTAGAGCACAATTTTTCAGTTATACATGAACATATATATATTCATTGTCACATTTTTTTCTCTGTGAGCTACCATAACCTCCTGGTAATTCTTAACTGATCTGTAATGTAAGTTGAAGAAGCAGCCCAATGTGAAGCCTTGGTTTGATTGCGGACAGTCAGAGACATAGTTAGCTCAGACTGTAGCTTCCCACCATTTCCCAATTATTTAAACATTGAGCTTCTCATGCATGAGGGAGCCCTATCATCCACAGATAAACTGAAGAGGAACACAGGTGGTACCACCAAAAGAGGTATTTCCACAATCAAGGCCAATGGAAATGGAGGACAGAGTGATCAGCCAAGGCTCAGAACTGGAAAGATTACAGCCCTGGAGGTCAGGTGATTTATGATTTAAGATTTAAGGGTCTGTAGACGACACAGAGAATATTGTTCTGATTTCTCTTTCTATTAGTTTTTAACTGGAGGCAGAGAAATTGATTTGCAGGATCAGGTTTAGGAGTCTGACATGATAGAGAGGAGGCTTCACTTGGTCCAGAGAAACGGTGGCATTGGCAATCAGGGAGAAGTTTGAAATAGGCAGAACT
Organism: Camelus ferus; assembly: GCF_009834535.1. NCBI lineage: Eukaryota > Metazoa > Chordata > Mammalia > Artiodactyla > Camelidae > Camelus > Camelus ferus. The sequence continues at coordinate 17,736,303 of NC_045716.1, read as the reverse complement.
ACAGGATCACCAGCGTCATAGGCCAAGTGGGGTCTTTGGTGGCAAACCCAATAATCAAATGGGTTCTCCCTAGAAATACAGATGATAGCATTATCTTTACAAGTGACAGAAAGAGAAAGGAGAATGGTGAGGCAGGTACAAAGGGGAGAAGGTATTTCATGATGAGAGTGGAAGGGACCAAGATTCCTGTTCCAGTGTCTTGGGTTGAGGCAGTCTACTTCTTGATGCCAGCAGCTTCTCATTCTATTAAGCTTGATGTTGAGATCTCCAGTGTTTGTACAGGACCAGATGTCAGGTAGAGCCTTCAGTTGTGAAATATGCATGCAAGATTTGATAACTTGTAATTTGGCAGCAGTGTCAGTAGTCAAGAATTTTTTTTTTTTTTTATTTTTTTAGGCAGGGAGAGAGATAATTAGGTTTATTTATTTATTTATTTTTAGAGGAGGTACTGGGGATTGAACCCAGTACCTCATGCATGCTAAGCATGCACTCTACCACTTGAGCTATACCTTCCCCCCTAGTGGTCAAGAATTCTTGATAGAGTCCTTTCCATGAGTCTTACTTTTGCAAAAATATTAGTGTAAAACAATAACTGTCTGTTAATGACAAAAGACTTAAAAATGCCCATGAATAAAGATTTGATGACAGTTCATCTGATAAGGAAATGTAGTTATTTCTGTGGCATACAGGAAGTTAGCATAGTAATTGGACAATGAGAGTATTGACAAAATTCTAGAATCTTTAAACAATTTCTGGAATACCTATATTAGTAACATACATCCATTCATATATACCCTAAGAAAGTTTATTATCACTTCTTATTTGACAATGCTTCCCATGTAATTTAACATATTAAATAAACCTAATTAGTTTAACATCTCTCCTTTAAAAAGTGAGAGACAAATTCCTTGAGAATTCCAGAGGCTTTCTGGGAAATCTCAATGTTACTCCAAGGTCAAAAATACTTCATTTAGAATTTGATTTTGGGAACTTGTAAAAATGGCGAAAGGATTGAACATTTGACTAAATAAGATCACAGACCTTTATGGAATAACAAATCTATTAACTAAAGTGTAAGTTAAGTAATTAATCAACTTAATTAACTGTTAACTAAAGTGACAATAAAATATTTAAAAGGCAAATACAGAAGGTTACATAGTTGTGAACAAAACTTAGCTCTTTTAAGATTGACATTTGTGTAAACATTTGGGTTAATTTCTGTATTACTGAGAGTGTAGTTGATTTATATAAATGCTTAATTTTCTTGAAGCCAATAAAGTAGAGCTTTTTAGAAATTAATTTTGGCAGTACCATCTGAAGGTAGAAAAACCCCACACATTTATATGACATACATATGTAGACATACATAAACACATAGACAGATGCAACATATAGACAGGTATTACAGCTTTCATTTTGAAATTTTAGCTGAGACAGCTATGATAATGCAAAACTCAGTAGTTTATAAAAGAACAGTTGGATCAGAATTGTATTTCTGATAGATGGAATAAGTTAAGGTTATCTGCTCAGATGGCTTCATTTTTTCACTATTTGTAAAGACTGAAAAAATTTTACGTAGTTTCCAAATAGCTTCCTTGCACTTTTTTCTTTTTTTTTCCTAATAAGAATGACCTCTCTGAAGTTTGAATTTCAAAGAAACAGCACAGGGAAAGAATGCAAGTTCCTCCAAGAAGGACTTTTCTAAATCCAAAATTTTACCATACCTACAAGCTTTTTTTTTTTTTAATGGAGAGGTTTTGGAGTTTGTAAAAAGGCTAGGTGGGCTTTGAATTGTTTCTAGAGCTGCATTTCTGATCTTATAAGACAAGGACAGTTGTTTTTAATTCCTCAAAGAATTGGATTGCAGCCTGAATAACCTCAAAATATTGACCTATTCATCCAACTACATTACCTTCCATTTGCTTCTATATATGAAAGAAGATCTTTATATGAAAGATCTTCAACTAAGATGCAAATCAAAAGAACTCTATGTTTAAAACTAATTTGTTTAATTTGTTTAAACTAATATGTTTAAACTAATTTGTAGCTATTCGTATTTGTAATATTTTTATCATACTCTGGATACATAGTTTTACTTAGATTAGGGGAGAAGGCCTTAAAAAAAGGTCCTATCAGGTGCTGAATATCATCTTCCAGTTTGGTCAACTTCTGACCATAAAGCTACTTTAAAAAAAAACAAAAAACAACTTTCAAATATCTGGTCAGGTTTTAGCTGGGGAAAATAGTAAATATTTTTGGCAGTATTGAATAACCCCATGGACCCAAGAAGTTCTCCAAAGAGGGTACAAAATATACTATCCTCTCAAGATCCAGAGTCACTCACAAAGATAGCCACGAGAAAGAAGTCTTAGACAGTTCCCCTTAGAGCTGGCAACAGTTAGTAGAGCCCCAGAAGCCAATGTGATGCAACCTTGTTTTGTGTCAGTCTCAGCATATCAATAACCAATGTTGTGGCTGGACCAGCTCTTGTGGTTCTTATTGTGACTGCTAGATGCCCTTCAGCGGTAACCATCAGGAAACTTTGAAAAAATAGAGACTCATTACTCATAAGACCTGAAAATTACACAGCAAATCTGGGGCCATATAGTGAAGTCATGGGGAGATAGATAGATCTCCCATGTGCACATGGGCCTGGGTTCCTGCTTTTGTTGGGGTTTAGGGTGGGTGCCTAGGGTTTCATAGGCTCACTATTGGAGAATTAAAAAACAAATAAATAAAAGTAAGAATGTAAAGTGTAGGAAGGAAAAAAAAAAAGGTAGCCCAAACGGTCAGTTATTGAAATCAACCAAGATTCCTAAAGAAAAAGGAGACTCAGTGGGCGGAGGTGGCCTGGCTCTTTATCTACTTGTGTGGTTGATACTGTGTTTAGTCGAGATAACCTTCTTTGAAATGGATGCCTCAGCAATCACAGCTTAAGTCAGGCATATGAGTTGCAAAAAAGAAAAAAAGCTGTCAGGGCTTACACTGCAAACCCATATTTCTGTCTGACCATAGTTTTGGGGGCCCCAACCTGATGATGGTTGCCAAGTCAAGTTCTCAACACAAAACGAGACAAACAGAAGGGAAGAGCTGTCCCTGGGAAAGAAGGATTGATAACCAATAGGTGCCCCAAACCAAATTTAAAAAAAAATCTGAATTTAGAAAAGAAAGGACAACATGAAATTTCATTTTCCTCTCTTGACCAGGCACTATAGAAATCCAGAAGAGCTGAGTCTGGTAAGAATTCTCTTTTCCCCAGCTTCTGCCAGTTTTTCCAGCATTCCTTCTGCAGGCTCTACAGCAAGAGGGGTTTAAGTTAAAGTGTAGTTCTAGTATCTGTCAGAATTTGGCAAGATTTTCCATTAATTTTAATTTTAGTTTCCTCTTGGCTGTTTAAGGGAATACTTGGTAGTAGTCTACCAGAATCCCTCAGAATCTCATCAACCCTGAGAGGGGACTATTCGGTGGCCCTCCTTTGAGGATAGATACGGAGTGTCTGTAAGGCTTGGCAGGCTTTTGTTTACAGTTTTATAGTCTCTTCAGAGTGGAGAAACAATTCAGATAGAGGATTAGCAGACTGTGGGCACTCAGGTAGAGGACAGAGGGGAGCCGTAGGAGTCACATCAGTCTTATAGTGTTTTGTTTTAGGTGCCTTTTGTGTCTTACTTTTTCATTACCTTTTTGTAATGGATCTTTCAGTTAAGTTTTCTGGGAATCTTGAAGCCTTTTGGAGGCATATCAGTTAAAATAGGTACCCCATTCTGTTTGATTTGGGGACTCTTAACTTTCAAGTGCACTCTAAAGTGAATGACCTTGTCTCCTTGGAAGATTCCCTATAATGGCCCTTATAATTCTAGATTGTCTTGGTAAGATGTTTCCATTTTTGTAGCTATCTGCAGCTTCTTGGACCACATTTCTCACATATAAAATACTTAATTCTTCGAAATTTGAGCCACTTCTGTAGCTAAGCCTTGGCTTTCTCAGAGCCAAACTGATGCCTAATAGGGATATGCTACTGGGTTGGGGATTATGTGGTATTTAACAGTGTACCTTGTTGCATGGAAATTTTATTGAGTTTGGCATGCGACCTACTATGGATCTAATCCATTCCTTGACCAACTTAATTTAGCACAGGAATCTGAAAATGAGGTGGTGAGAAGAACTCTAACAGCTTATAAGTGCCTGGTCTGTGCCCACCAAGTTTGCTGCTTTGGCTCACAAGGTTCCCATTAATAGTAGATCTTTATTCCTTTCGTGACAGTATTTCTTTATAGCAGCAGACATGCTAATGGATTTCAGTAGTTTGGCTTGTGCCTACTATGTGCTTTTAGCCAAAATAGTCCAAATTTATTGTCTTAATTCAGTTTCCCAAGTCCCCCAGCAGTTCATGCTGTGGACTTACCTCAGGCTCTGTGAGTTTCCTAATGGTGCCATCATGCTTTCTTTTGATTGAGGGGTACCTCTTACTTTCCCTTGTTTAAATAAGCCTCCCTAGTTCAACCAGACTTACTGTTTCTGACTGCCTGAGCACAGTTCCTAAGACCTGTCAGTACCTCCTGAAGGTGCTTACACTGTAGATGAGATTGAGCACAAACTCAAAGCTCGTGGGCCACTAGGTCTCACCTTGAAATACCCGGAGTTTCTCATATTTCAATTTTCCACACTGTCGTAAATCTGGAGTCTCTCACACCTGAATTTTCCACCTAAAAGGATTAGAACAAACAAACTGGAGCTCCAAATGGGGAATAGGTGGAGCTCGATCTAAGAGAAGTTTACCAGAGATAATGGAGAGCAGCCCGAGAGGCAGCAAACCAAAGTGGCTCTGCAGGAACCTTCACCTTCATCTAGGAGCCAATCCTGAAATCTTTGGTAGCTGTTTTCATATCACTGACAATACAGGCATACCTCTGAGAGACTGCAGGTTCAATTCCAGACCACTGCAATAAAGTGAATATTGCAATAAAATGAGTCACACAAACCTTTTGGTTTCCCAGTGCATACAAAAGTTATATTTACACTATTCTATAGTCTATGAAGTGTGCAATAGCATATTTATAAAGCAATGTACATGCCTTAATTAAAGAAGACTTCATTGCTAAAAATGCCAAAACAATTTCAGTGGTAACATCAAAGATCACTGATAACAGATTACCATAAAACGGGTAATAATAACGAAAAAGTTTGAAATATTGTGAGAATTATCAAAATATAACACAGAGACACAAACTGAGCCAAATTCAGTTGGAAGAATGGCACTGATGGACTTACTTGACAAGGGGGCCACAAACCTTCAATTTGTTAAAAAAAAAAATACAGTATCTGCAAAGCACAAAAAAAGTGAATGCAGTGAAATGAGACATATCTGACCCGTCCAATGACAAAACTAAAACAATCTAATGACAAGTTTGATATCCTTTATTCAAGGGAAAACAAGCCATGGACTGGGGGAGTAGTTCCTCACAAGCAGTGGCGAACTCTTCCCCAGGGATTTGAGCAAGAGAAAATTTATAGAGATTTAGCAAAAGCAATGTGGAAAGGGGGCATGATCAGCTAGGAGGATGGGAATTTCTTATAAAGCTAGCAGGTCCCAGGTTCTAGAGTAGGGTAAGATAGCTAAAGCTGAGCTGGAGAATTGTGATTGGTGGGTGTTAGGTTCTGGGACAGATGTTTCCTGTACGTTTCCTTTTACCAGGCTGACGTAGGTTTAGATTTGTGACGTGGGATGGGTCACTGGAGTGGCTCCCATATTGTGGGTCCCATTATATAAATTAACTTCATCAGTTTCTAATGATATGTTCAAAATGTTGATGTCAGCTCATTGGAATTTTGTCACTGGTAAAGAAACTTTTTCACCTAAAAACCAGATGAAGGCTGGAGGTAGGTTGGGTGCGTGGATAGATAGAATGGGAGTGGCAGTAAAAGCCTTGGCCAACGGGGTGGGGCTGTTGAGGTTTCTGAAGACCACAGAGTGTGACAGCAGATTTTACAATGTCATTTCCTTGAATATTACAGCTTGCTTCCTGAGATTGCATTTGTGAGAGAGGCCCTAGCAAAGGGCCCCAAGTTAGATCTCAGAGCATCTCATGTTCTGGGGATGTTAAAGGTGAACAAATGGTGATGGGGATGATGATAGAAAGCAAAAAAGGGAAATCAGCATTCATTAGATACCTGTGATGCCCCAGATACTTTGCAAGCATACAAATTCTCTTTCAATTTTTAAAAGCCTTGAGTCCAGTGGTTCTCAACCAGGGGCAATGTTGCCCCCAAAAGAACATTTGCCAATGTCTAGAGACATTTTTATTTTCACCACTGAGGGATGCCCCTGGCATCTAGTGAGTAGAGGTCAGGGATGCTGCTATTCATCCTACAATGTACAGTGTATAGGTCCTCACATATTTAGCTCAAAATGTCAATAGTACTGAGGCTGAGAAAGCCCGCTTCACGGGTAGGCATGATAATCTTCGTTTATACAGATGAGGAACCTGTAGTTCTGAGAAGCAACCTGGCATCCAAAACTAGACTCATACAGCTCCGAAGCCCTGCTCTTTCACCGTGCCGTAGCGGTGACAACAGTGATGGGAAAGGAGGTGGCAAAGGCAAAGAATCAGGGCACACGTTTGTGCTCAAAAGATATTTATTGAAGAAATGAGTAAAAGAATGAAAGCAAAGGGGAATAAGAGGATGGGTGCGATCATTCTATTGCCACCCTGTCACACCTCTTTGTCCTGGTTCCACAAATCCAAAAATGAGTCACGATTATGATAATAAAGAAAATCAAATGATGGGGGGAGGCCTCCTGCTGCTAGGCTCCATCTCAGGAGGAGTCTGATTCCAATGCCTGGGTCTCCAAATGGATCTAGAAATATGAGAAGTCTGCTGGCACACTATCCTCCATCATCTTTTCTAAAAAGAGACAGAAAGGAGGCTCTGAGCTGAGTTTGGGTGACCATTCCTCTCTCTCTCCCAGAGGCTGAGCCCAGCTGTGGCCCCAGGGGAAGAGGAGAAAGTTGTTTCCCAGTTTCTACATTTTCCGTGAATTTGGAGATGGACTGAGCCAGATTTATTCATGGAAGTCTTGAAACTGCTGGGAGGGAACCACTGAGATGAAAGGAGGTGGAAGGGGAGGAGCCTATGATAATACAACACTTCTTTTCACTTCCTCTTTTACTCCAGAATTTGTCTGTCCTCTTGGGTGGAATCCATCAAGCCCTGAGAGAAGTCTGTGCTCGCAGTGCTGGTGCTGTCAGAGCCAACTCCTTTGCTCCGGGAGGTGATGGGGATCCCCTCATTCACAGCCCTCCCTGCTGCCGAGAGTGACCAGGCTGACTGCATGCCCTGCCATCCTTTGGGCCACATGCTACTGTGGACAGCCCTGCTATTCCTGGGTGAGTCAGGGCCCCCAGGAGGGACACTGGAGCAGGAACAGAGGCAGGTGCGCTTTTCTAACTCAGGTGCTGCCACCTTGGTTGGGGCTGAGCTTGGGCCAGGGTGAGGGGTGGCACGGGAAGCATGTCAGAAAAGTCAGGAGGGTGAAGGCAGGCTGATGAAAACCAAATAAACACAACCTTGCTGGCCTTGGCAAATTGTGAAATTGGCAGAGTTTGGTGTTTGTTTGTTTGTTTCTGTTTTTTTCCCTAGTCTTCTGCCGAATCTCACTGAGCACCCAGGTCCCTGGTGCTTGGACACCCCTAATAGCAGAGCCAGCTCTGAGGAAAGTCTAGTGACCTACACTTGAAGGACTAATGAGTGGCCAGGGTGTTTTCCTTCTGTAGAAATTTGTGTTTCAGTGGGACCAAATCTTAGGCAGGAAGGCTAATGCTGTCTCTTACAAAAGGAGGTAGGGGAAGCAGTTAAACATATTGTGGTGGTGGGGGCAGTAGCCATTCTCTGTGCCCCTGAAACCACTTCAGGCAGCAGAAGCCTGTTCTCTTTATGTGCAAGGTGATTCCCTGGGAAGAAGCACAAGAATGTCTGGGTTATCCAGGGAATGGTGCTCAGAGAATACCTAAACTGGGCAATTCTGGAATCATCAATTGTGGGACCAGGAAAATCATGCATGCCTCCTGCACTGCACACAGATGGGGAACAGTCACTGATCAAAGAGAAAGCCAGGATCCTAGGCCAAGATCGAGTGCTACTTTCTGACCATGTTCTCAGCTGTGACCAAGGCCTGATGATGCCTGTGGGAGGAAGAGTCTAAGGAAGGCCAAATGGGGGAATGTCTCCTTTAGCTCAGTTTCTGGAGTTTCCACCCTCAAATCCCCTGAAATATAGCCCCAGAGGAAGACACACGGCCACTCTCCAAGTTATGTGCTAGGATTGATAGTAAAATTTGGTCAGCTCTGGAAGCACTCGGCCCTCAATGCTGGATGGCACTGGGACAGGAGGTGGAGGTGAGGAGGAGGGCGTATGTCCCCATGAGCAGGATGAAATGGATTGCAGTAGAATAACATGGTAAAATGAGCATGGAACGACCTCATTTTTCACACGGAGAAGCTCAGGCATGGAGAGGCGGTATGCTTCCCCACCTCAGCTAACAGTGCTACCAGTGTGGCTCTTGGTAAGACTTCTGGGAGAGACTTTTGGTATTTTCCTCCATTTCGTCTTTCACTAAGTCACCAAGGATTTACTCCATCTTTTCCATTCTTATCTGGGCCACCATATTTACATCTTCATTGCTCAGTAACTCGATTTTTACAGCACCTTCTGATCCATTCTTGACTGCTCCTGCCTCCTCTTCCCTGAATCCATGCTGCACACCGAGGCCATGACATCATCAAGTGCAGCTCTGGTTGAGTTGCTGCACTTCATCAGAGCCGTCAGTGCTCCTCCGCTGCCTGCTTAATAAAGCTCCAGTTCTTCTCTTCCAGCCATGTCCCCACACCCCAAGTGGGTTTTTCTCTAGAGCCAGGTGAGGTGTACACTGCACTCTCTGCTCTTCACAGATTCTACAAACTGCTTTGTTTAAACATTAAACATATGCTGTGTGTGGGCTCCGTTCTAGGACTTGGGGATTTATCATTGAGCAAGACAGAAGCTTTCTTGACCTAAAGCATGAGATCTGTGTCTTTCTCGCAATGACTATATTGAGTATGATCATATTTAGTATTCACTATTACTTGTTGAACGTGGAATGAATAAATGGAATGGTGACTTCTCTCTGCATTTCTGCCTCTTAACTTGTTTCTTTTCTTTCTCGTCCTCTTAGTATCTACTTCCCTACATTGTCACCTTGTCAATCCTACACTCTGGTTTTTAGCTTTCATTCCATGTCAATAATTTCCAAACCTATCTTTCTTGCTTGTGTCAAGTACAATTTAAAATTGATTAGTCAGCTCAGAAACAAAACATATTCATAATCCAACTATCATTTTCTCCTCACAAACGTTCTCCTCCTCACATTTATATTTCTGTGGGCACAACTAACCTTTTTCCTTGTCACACACTTATATCACTCCCACATCTCATCAAGTCCAGATTCTCTTGGTTCTGCCTGTTAAATTTGTCTCCTGTCCACGTCCTCATCTCCATTTCCTATAGTCAATACAACTTTGGGCTCTCTTATCTCTCACCTAAATGGATTCAGTGAATAATTTACAGAGCATCAGCAAATAAAATTAATATGCCTACCAACCTCTTGGAGCTTACATTCTCCTGAGGGGTATAAACAATAAATAAACCCACAGAAATGCATAAATACAAATGTGAAAATGGCTATGAAGATGTAAACAGGATACTCTGATAAGAGCAGTTGTTGTGGGGGGATGAGAGAGCAGTCCACTTAAACAGGATAATATGGAAAAAAATTTTCTGAGGAACTGACATTTAGTCTGGGACATGAAGCATGATAATAATTAAGCCATTTGAAGATACAAAGGAAACAGGTTTAGAGTAGAGGGGTCAGCATACACAAAAGTCCCAAATTTGAAGAATTTAAAGAGATCTGGTGTTACTGGAGGTCAGTGAGTAGGGGAAGAGGGACTCGAAATGAAGCCAGAGAGGTGAGCAGAGGTCGTGTCAGGTGTGGCCTTATAAACATTTACATTTTCTTTTAAGAGTAAAGAAAGACCATTGAAGGCTTGTAAGCAGGGGAGTGATATTAGCTGATTTGATACTTTAAAAATAACTCTAGCTTCTCTTTGGGGAATGACTTGTAGGGGGAACAAAAAGGGAAGAGACAGGTTAGGAGATGGGAGAAAGTAGAGTCATGGGCATAGAGTGAAGTAGATGGATTCAAGAACTAAGTGGAAGCAGAATCAGCAAGACTTACTGGTGCGAAGGTGGACGGGGTTTGGGAGGGAGGAATAAAGGAGGACTTGCAGGTTTCAGGCATGAGTACCTGGGTAGATAGCGAAGATGAATACTCATATGGGGGAACCGGGAGAGAAAAAGAATGTGTCCACTTGATTTGACAGCACAGAAGTCACTGGTGATTTTCACAAGAAAAGTTTTAGTGGACCAGAGAAGGTGGAGTTCAAATGTCAGAGAATGAAACAGTGATTGGAAGGAGAAGAAATGAGGACAGCCTATGTAGAAGAAAAGAACTGAGAAATCAGGCTGGGAAAGGGAGCAGAGAAATAATTTTGGTATTACATCTGGCATCAAGTGAGATATTTTTTTCTTTTAATGAAAGATCCTGGATTACATTTATGTTGATGGGAAAGATCTAGCTGACAAGGAGAAATGGGTGATGCAGAAGAGAAAAGGAATAACAGAGAGAGGGAAATTCTTGAGAGGGTGAAAGACAATGTGACCAAGAATACAGACTGACCACAGAGAGGAGAAGCAATATTGTCCCCAGCGTAACCAAGAAAGGAGATGGAGAAAGGTTAGGCAACTTAGTTGGGGGAAGATGTGAGATCTCCTGGCTAACTGCTCTTGTTTTCTCCATTAAGGATGAAGGAAGGCATCACCTTTAAGTGAGAGGGGGCTGGGAGCAGAGGACTGGGAAGTTTGAGGAGTGAGGAAAAGATGAGTGTCACCACCAACCAGAGCAGCAGAGCAAATTTACTAGAGAAAAGTGTTAGAATGAGAGTTTAGTGTCCTTTTGAGTATGGAGACAGTAAATTTATGAGAAACCAATCTGGTCATTGTGTGGTAGTTTCATTAACACACAGCTGAACAAGTAAAGGACAATACGAGTGAATGTGATGCAGACAGAAAAAGGCAAGAGAATTAAGGAGATTTGCAAAGAGGTGATTATTTATAATGATGAATCATGAACTCCAAACTCTGGGCTGATTGCTGCTGTCTCTCTTACAGCTCCTGCTGCTGGGACACCTGGTAAGTACTCCACCCACACCCTCCCTAGCTACCCTCTCTCTCTGCTCCCAGCACCCTGTCCAGCTCTGAATACACCAGCAACCCAGGACCAAAGTAGAGCTAGGAAAGGGTAATTGTTCCCACAAGATGCCCTGCTCCCCACCCCCCATACAACTCCTTTTTCCTTCTCTTCTTACCAGTGAAGCCGGGAATGGGCTGCCTGAGTAGGAGGAATTGCCCTCAGCTGCAGAACAGTTCTGGATTGGGTTCCTATCTTGATGTCTCCAGCACAGCCACAGTTTCCCATTGTCTGAGATTTGGGGTCCCCTTCCCTCAGGCTGCATCCTCTCTCTTCCCCTCAGCAGGTCTCCCGAAGGCTGTGGTGAACCTTCAGTCCAAATGGGTCAACGTTCTCCAGGAGGATGATGTGATGTTGATGTGCCAAGGGACCAACAACCCTGGGGATGACTTCACCCAGTGGTTCCATAATGGAAGCTCCATCCCAACCCAGGTACAGCTCAGCTACAGCTTTAAGGCCAGCAGCAAAGACAGCGGGGACTACAAGTGCCAGACGGGCCAGACCAGCCTCAGTGACCCTGTGCATCTGGATGTGATTTCCGGTCAGTGGAGCAAGGCCTGGGGGGTCAAGGAGAGATGAAATTTGCTTACATGGCAGAGGTTTTTAGGAAAGAGGGTGGCTTATGTACTGGGAAGCATGGCTGTGAGTTGTTTGGAGTCATTTTTGTCCACTCATTTCCCTTTTTGCCACCCCCTTTGCTTAGTATGTGTGGTGGGGTGGAAGTTCCTAAGAAATTTCTCTGAATGGCTCTTTTGCCTCAGTTCTGACTGAGCAAGAAGATGACAAGGCCACAAGTAGGCAGGCGGGTGTGAAAGAAGCAGAAAGAAATCCCTAATTCATAGAAATCCTTCCATTTTCACAGCAGAGGCAAATACACAGACAGACCACAACTGAGTCCTGGTCCTGGAAATTACTAGCCATGTAAACATGGTGGTTTCATTTACCTTGGAGCCTCATTTTCCACATCTGCTCAGTGGAGGTACTACTGCCTCCCCCATTAGGTTCTGGTGAGAATCAGCATTTCCCTGCTCCTCTGCCCTCTGTGCAACTTGAGGTGAACATTGTGTTTTAACCGTCTCTGTATTTCAAGGTCCTGACACAGGGCAGGGCTTAATAAATGTTTGCTGAATAGATGAGTGATTCTCCAAAGCTCCCGGCAAGAAATAGGTTCTCCATAAAGAAAAGCTGAAATGTGACTATGACGAATATTGTCATTGTTACTCTTCACTTAGTCCCCTTCCGTTACCTGATTCCCAACTTGTCCTCAAAAGTATGTAATACACCAGGTGGGCCTCAGCCCCAGTCCTGCCATCTTTACCCTCTGGGCTTAGCAGGATAAGACAGTCCTGGAGGGAAGCCCCAGAGGCCTGGCAGAGCCTCAATCTCAGTGCCCCTGCCCTTCTAGGAAGGGGTGGAGGCGAAGGGATCCCTCCCCTGAGACTGAGAGTCCCCATCCAGCCACCAGGTCTGGTGACAAGGAACCCTGCACATGAGGTGGACACCATCGTGGAAGACCTGGGTGGAGAGCTAGATGTGCAGCCTTGAGCCCGAGCACCAGCCTTTGGGACCCTGGGCCACTACCATGGAGACGAGAGCCAACAGTACTCCAGCTGCACTGATGGGAGTCCCCACTCAGGTGACAGCGCTCAGCCCCAGAGAGTTCAATGCCACTGTGAGAACAGCAAGTAGAGCAGGCCCTGCAGGCAGTGCTGTGACAGCTCCTTGGGCTCAGTATTTCTACCAGTTTATGTCCAGCAGCAGCTCACCAGGACCCAGCTGCAGAGCCACAACTGCTGTCCAGCAGGCCAGCTCCCCCAAACACCAGCACTACACAGCAGCTGACCACCACCACCCAGGCCTTAGTCAGTCTGGTCACAACACCAGCCACCCAACTTACCAGCCAATCCCAGGGTGTGAGCTCTCCCTGCATTATCACTTCGACCCAATCCGTGCTACTGGGAAACATGGCCTCCTCCCTGCTCACCCTGTCTCAGGCCCACATGTATCAAAGGCTACCACTGGGAAACCAGTTCCATGTAATCCAGACTCTGGGCTGAAATGTGCCTTTAGCTTCTCAACTCATCCTGATGCTTATGGGACAGTGGCTACAGCCCAGCAGAGGGTGCCATCTCCTCAGGCTCCTGGAGTCCATGCAGGTGCAGATCAGGTGCAGAACTTGCCAGTAAAGAACGAGCAGGCCTCAGCCCAAGACTCCACTCAGAAAACTGTTTAGCCTCTTTGTCTTTAGCCTCTCTCAGGCCTCAAGCTAGGACCTAGTTGTGGCTTAGTCTTCCTCTGAGGCCTCAGGTGAGTTCTTTAGTCTTAGACCAGATGGTGGGGACAGTGGAAATAGCATTCTAAGGTTCATGGGTCCAGGAGTAAGTGGCCACACACCTGGGCCTTTGGGTCAGTTGCCCTCCTCAGGAATAGGTGGTGGTTGGAGCCGTCTCATGAAGCACACAGGAGTGGTGGAGCCCATGCCTGCATCCCAAACAGTGACTGTGATTCAGGACAGCTAGACAGGCAGAAAGTGCAGTGGCCAAGAAGACAGAAGCAGATGGGAGTGTTCGACAGGACATGGCCATGAACCTGACACGCACAGCTACACATGCTCTCAGCCAGACCCTTATTAGCTCAGTCTCCCACCCACAGCCCCAGCCCCATTCACTGATTTAGACACAGCAACAGATCCAGCTCTTGGAGAAGCAGGTGATGATCCAGCAGCAGACCACCTTGCTGACCACCAGCAACAGCTCCAGCCCTGTCAGTTCCGGTTCTCCTCCATACAGCTCTGCACCTCTAGCTGGTGCAGCAGCAGCAGCCACAACTCTCACGGCCCCTCAGTCACCATAACCCAGGTCTCTGTTGTCTTCTACATGCAGTCTGTGCACCTGCCAGGCAAACCCAGACACTGGCCATCAAACACAAGGAGGGAGACTATGTCTCTACATTGGGCTCAATGCTCTCACCAAGGCTTCTCCAGTCGCAGAGAGCCCCAAGGCCATGGAGAAGAAGAGCAGTTAGGAGAAGCTGAGCAGTGACCAGGGGGAACGCTAATTCAACAAACATTCCCATTGTCCATCAGCACCACCTCCTACACTAGCCATGGTGTCCAGACAAATGGGTGACTCAAACCTCCACAAGACATTGTGAAGCCCCAGATGCTCACCCACATGATTCAGGGCTTTGGTAACCAGGATGGAGCAGAACCTTTTCCAGTGGGTTGTTCTCTGTTACTGTAAGAGTCTAAGAAGCCACTACAGACTGGCCTCCCTACAGGGCTGAATGAAAATCAGTCAGGTGGCCACTGGGGAGGGGACAGTCCATCTGCTGAGTGGTCAAGAAGACAAATCTCCCAAAGTCCCAGCACTGTGGGAAGTACATGCCTGCAGAACAGTTTTGTGGCTCCAAATTTTTCTGATGCATGAATTGCACTAAGAGGTACAGTGTAAGCTGTAGCTGCCAGTTCTGGCAAAGAGGAAAAAAAATGAAAGTGTTTCAAGAAGCCCAGTATGCTCACATTCACCAGTGTGGTTCCCACTGCTACTCCTCTGACATCATGAATGCTAAGTTCCAGGGCAAGTGCCAATGCTGTAAAGAGGTTCTACCTGTAGTTCAGAGAATTCCAGTTATGATGAAGCACTCTCCCCAACCTCCCTGGGCCTTTATCAGTGAAAGCTGGGCATGGGGAACGTGACCAGGGAACCTCCATATGGCTCTGCCTACACCAGGATTCATGGCATCAATCCTGTGTTCCTGCCCAGTAATCTTAGCTACTGGAGTGCAGAAGATTGTGTGAATGTATCGCCTCTTGACAAGGCTTCCAGGAGTGGAGGAAGAGCTTTGTTCCCAGAAGATTGATGGAAGCCCCTTTTATTACTTAAAGAACGTCTCATGAGTGCCATGAACATGAAGCTGGGCCCTGCCCTCGACATCTGTGCCAAGAAATTGCCCTCAAGGAGATGTAAGGTGGCCCTCTTGCACAAATCAGCCTGAGGCAGACACTCTACACTGTCCAGGTTACAACCTGGTACCAGTAGAAGCCTTTGCTGGGAAGAAAGTGCTGTTCTAATGATGCTCACCTTCCGTAGAGGGGATTACCCAGACAGGGAAGAGAAGTGCAGGGATTGGTTGCTGGTGCTACATGGAAGCAGCTCTGACATTTTCTCTGGGTTCTACTTCATTTAAAAAGATCTTTACAATTCTCAGCATTCCCACCTACCCCAATCCAACATTTATAAGAGAGGCAGTCTAGAGAAGCAGGACTGTTCACCTAATCCTGGAGTGAACTGTCTACCCAGGGCCTGATTCTCCAAGGGGAGGAATACACAGGATGGTGGTCAGGGAATGGGTGGGACACAAGGTGTCTGGGAGGGGTGGGGTCTTCTAGCTTGTGTGACACAAGGAGCAAGATCCAGTCTCCCCACCTTCCTTCTGGATTGTCCCTCTGCAGCTGTGGTGCAGAGTTTTCTCTTTGTTGTCACTCATTCCCTCAGTATTGAACATTTTCTCCTGCATCTGTGGCAGACTGACCAGCCAGTGTAGAGACTTGGTTGGCATCATTCTGATCTGCTGCAGGGACTACGTGTGTTTGACTAACACGTGTGGCTGTTGTCATTTTTCCTCATCCTCTGGCTCCCTTCCAATGTATTTGTTGTTTTCTGCCCTTTCTTTCCAATTCCAACTCTGCTCTGTCCTATAGCTTTAGGAAGAGGGGTGTGTGAGCTGAGGTCAGGAGTGTAAGTTAAGTACCCACCTTAGCCTGTAAATCCTATACAACAAAAAAATTTTTAAATGTTCTTCTTCAGTAAAAGGATGAAAATTGGGGGAGAAAAAAGTACACAGCAGGCTAATGGCCCACCCATGTAACTGCTGCCTCTAGACAAAGACCCTGCTAAAGTGAAATTCCACATTTACTAACATGCACCAAATAAGGTAATTAATATTTGTTGGATGTCCATGACTTTCCCCAAAGACATATGTCTCTGCTGTGTCCCCTGCACATGTTGTCTCCTGTGTCAGACCGGATCCACCCTCCCTCCCTCAGAGAAGGCACTGTACTCCAGGTTCTCTGGTATCCTTCCTGCAAAGGCCCACTGGGCAGCATGAAGCTGCAGCTGGCTTCTCCCAGGACAGGAACGAGAGGACAAGGGTATCCTGAAGGCCTGCTGTGTGCCAGGAACTATTGTAGATAGGTAATGGTATGATTGTGACCATTTTCACAAACGAGGAAACTGAGACCTGGAAGAGTGAAATTACTTGCCCAAGATTACAGAGCTCATAAGTAATGGAGCCAGAATTAGAAACCAGGGCTGTCTGATTTCAGACTTTAGCTCTTCTCTCCACATGTAATGTCCCACCATAAGGATGGTCTGGGCCTCGGAGCTGAGTCAAGACCTCCTGGGTCCTGTGGTCCCTTTGTGTCTTTCAGACTGGCTGCTGCTCCAGACCCCTAGCCTGGTGTTCCAGGAAGGGGAACCCATCGTGCTGAGGTGCCACAGCTGGAAAGACAAGCCTCTGTATAAGGTCACATTCTTCCACAATAGAAAATCCATGAAGTTTTCCTTTGTGTATTCCAACTTCTCTATCCCACAAGCAAACTTCAGTCACAATGGCGAGTACTACTGCACAGGATTTATCGGGCAGATGCAGCACTCATCACAGCCTGTGACCATCACTGTCCAAGGTGGGAACTCCGTCAAGATGAAAGGAGGGGAGGGAAAAGGAGGATGGACAATTAGGATCAGGTTCTATGGACCTACAAGGGGATCTGAGAAATGCCAGAGCAGCAAACTTGGGCACTGAGGCAAAGAGCAGGGGTATGGGCATCTTGCTAAGTACTGGCCAGAGATCGGAGCACTCAGCTTCCAGGTGATAGGTGACAAGGCTATTGCTCCACTTTGAAATGTAGAGCACAGCAGCGGAACAGAGCTCCCTCCTTGGTGCAGATGTTCCCTAAGCTCCTGGACATTCCTCAGAACTGAGGTTTTCCTCATTTCTTCTCATGTCCTGTTATGTCCATTCACTCCAAAAGCCATGGCATGTCCCTAACAGTTCAAGGCTGTGCTGGATACACTGATGGAGGCTTCAGATCCACCCTCCCTGCTGTCCCCAAGAGGCTAAGAGGAATACTTCATTTGCCTTACACACTTGACAGTGTGCCTCACTTGTTTAGCTGCGAAATCTGGGTATGGGGGAGGAGGCACAAGTCCAGTCAGAGACATCCCGTGCGCGTGAGATTGGGGGAGGAAGTGAGCGTTGCACCTGGGGGTGACCCAGGCACAAAGCAGCTCCAGGTATAGCGCTAGGGGAGGGCAGGGAGGGTGAGGTGGGACAGACAGGGTGCTGCCTGTCCTGAGGTCTGTCTTCCCCAGGGTCCAGCTTGAGCAGTTCCTCGCTGGTGATGATCGTGGTGGCTGTGGTTGCTGGGATTGCTGCAGTGGCTATTGTTGCCACCGTAGTAGCCCGGCTCCGCCTGAGGCGAAAGCAGACTTCAGGTTTGTGGCTCCTCTTGCTCCCTCTTGTTATCAGTTCCCATTTAGCCAAGGCCATAACCCTAAATATTGTCAGAACCCTTCTCTCTGGGCTTAGAGATTCCTTGGCATTCAGATATAGTTCCATACTTCATTCATTCATTTACCCATTCATTCAACAAGGCCTGAACAAACTTGCTTATGTGTCAAGCACTGTGATAGACTCTGTGGATAACACCAAGATAAAGAATTCTGTCTCTGCCATCAAGGAGTTCATAGTATTGTGAGGAAGACAGAGGGACAAATAGATCCTTTTAATCAGAGGGGGTAAGTTCAGTATTAGAGAAGGCAAAGGCTATGATTGTGGGGGCAGGGGGGGGACTCCAGGGGACAGAAGAGCCCGAATAACTCAGCATAGGCAATTAGAGAAGGTTTCACAGTGGGGTGGTGGTGTACAGCGAATGAATCACACCCTGTGGTGCTAGACTGCCTGAGTTCAAGTCTCAGCAACTCAGCCCACCAGCTGAATAACATTGGATGGGTTAATCAATGTGTTGAGAAGTTAGAGCTGGTATATTAATTTAAGAGTATGCAGATTATGACCTAAATGAGGAGGCACAAGCCACCCACCCACATGGGGTCAGCATCCAAGCTCCCTGATTGGGGAAGTGAAAACCCCAGGGTCATTTTGATTGAAAGCACAATTTCAATAAACTTACACAAAGGAATTAGAGTCACAAGATTTGCTAATTATAGATCCCAGAAATGGGAGGGGGGTGGCAGTCCTCTGTCCCAGGTCATGGGTGAGCAGGAGAGAGAGAACAGGTAGCAAGCAGCCATTACTTATAAGGTGATTAGGTGGGAGGACACTAACTTTTTTGTGGGCTTACGTCTAGGTAGTAACTTTAAACGTGCCCCAGGAAAAGCAAAGCAAGAACTTACGGCAGGAATCCTAAACTCATGTCCTTATCTTAAATGTTCAGGCTCTGAGTATAAGCAGGGTTATGATACTGTAAAATGTCTAGGCAGCAACTCAGGTAAACAAAGTTGTTTTGTTTTTCCAAGAAAATGAAAGTTGTTTTCTCATCACATTCAAATTCCCTGTGCCAAAGTTTCATTGTCTGAGAAATGGGGGACATGAATAGATCTGACCTCACAGGGTTGTGAAGATGAACGAGTCTGGAGCTCTTATAATAGGACATAGTAAACAGCACATAAGTATGAGTTGTTATCATTATGGTGGAGGTGATGTTCCAGGGTAGCTGTTAACCAGGCCAAGAGGGCTAGATGAGCATTCCAGGCATGGGGACTAAGACGTGGAAATGAGAAACACCGTGGCTAGGATAGGGGTCGGGAAAGAGTAAGGAGGGTGCTCTAAGCAGTTTGACGCCCCTGAAGTCATAAATTGTGAGGGAGAAAAAGAAGACAGCAGAAGCAAGGCAGAAAGATGGGCAGCAGCTGGGTCATGGAATCCATGGAGGCTACCTTAGGGAACTAAGCTGTCTTCCAAAGGGGCTGGCAAGAACACAGGAGGGTAGGAACCGCATCTCCTTATTCTGCACTTTTCCCCCAGCACCTAGCACAGTGCTAGCCACACAGCAAGATGCTTAATAAGCATTTGTTCATTGACTGATCAGCTGAAGAACTTCAGCTCTCGGAAAGCAGCCTCCTTCCCCCTTAGTACTAATGTAAAAGAGCTGAGAGAGAAGAGAGGGCACCTTAGAAATCTAATAAGCAAATTGTCACAGTTCTTAACACTGACAAGCTAGCTTGCTAGTGAGAGAAAGCACTAAAGACACCAGGACATAGAGAAAGTAAAGGGAAAAAAAAGACTCAGAGCACTGACAAAGAGAAAATAATACTACGAATGTCTCATAAAGCACTTTGCAGTTGGTTCACAGCCAAGGCCTCAGTTACTGATGATAAGTAAACGTAGAGATACAGGGAGAGTTACAGAGAGGGAGAAAGAGGCATTTTTTAAAAGGCAGAGGAAATGTAAGAAAGCTGCACTGGAAGGACCTTTCTGACAGTTAGCCTAGCCAACTTATATGCCCCTAGAACAGCCCATTTACAGGGTAGGGCAGTCCCTGCGGAGTAGGGAGGAGAGAAGGCGTCTTTGAGGGAGAAGGGTCTGTGTTGGTTCTAACCCAATCTTTCCTCTGGTCCTTGGTCCTGAAGATCTCAGACCCCATCCCATAATCCTACTAACCTCCTATGTGCCCCTCCTAGCTCTCCCAGGAACCCCTGAGCACAGGGAAATGGGAGAGCCCCTCCCTGAGGAACCAGGTGAGTGCAGCTCCCCCTCTGGGGGCTCAGTGACACCCTACCTTGTGCAGCAAGAAGTGGCTTGTGTGAGTTACGCTGAGAGCACAGGAGAGGGAGGGGGCAGAGGGAGGTGGGCAGGGGCTCAAATCTCTTGGTCAGTTCTGAGACTAACTCCTGGGCCTAAAGAGGATGTCACTGGAGATGGGGAGAAGATGAACACCTGTCCCAGGTAGAGAAGGGAGGGCTGTGTCCAGGTTTCTGGGGCTGGAAATGCTGTAGATATTTCCAGAGCAGGAGATCAGAGATATTTGGGTCTTTCTGAGGAGTTTGGCAGAGCTGGCACTAGATGGGTGTTAGAAGTTGTAAGACTGAGGCAAATAGGCTTAAGGGGGTAGGATTCTAAGGGGAAAGGAGGAGGAGGCCTAGGGAATCAACCCTAGATTTGCTGCAGAGTGATGGGATAAGGTAATAGGGCTCAGGTCTTAGTGGAACATTAAGAGGAGATTTTAGCCTGAGGAAGTTCCAGGGTACTAGGTGCATTAGTGGGCTTTACTTTATGGGCAGAGGTAAACCTCCTGTAGGTTTATTAACTAGCTCTGTCACCATCATAGAGTGGGATCTTCAGTGTCATTCCCCATCATGGGGTTTAGTCACTTTGCTGAGGGAGTAAGTGGGTTGTCCTGGATGACCTCTAAGCCCTTCCAAGCCTGACATTCTGAGCATCAGTGACCATCCAACCCCTGGCTCAAGTGGGAGTGCATAAAAGGAGCAGGAGTATTCCAGGCGACTTCTGGATTGTAGTTAAAGCCAGAGCACGAAGAAACCTGGATCTTTCTCGCGGTGGGGGTGGGGGAGCTCCCAGACAGCAAAAACAGACAGGGAAAAGAGGCCCTCGAGGACTCCACCTCAGATGGCTGGAGTAAGACTCAGAGCGGAGCCAACAGATTTGAGAGCTTTAGCAAAATGGCCCAGCTGTCCAGCTGCGCTTTGAGCAAGACCCCTATGTCCCTTAGCCAAGCCAAGTAGGGACAGGGGCCTGAGTCTGCACCAGGGCCAAACTCATGTAAGAAAAAAGCCCAAACACAAGTGGATTAGCCACTTTGACATTTGGTTCTACCTACACTGGTATAAATACATTTCACTATTTCACAAGGCATTTATTTCACAGGAAGGCACTGGGGCTAATGGTTTCCCAAAAGGCACAGCCAGAAGGCTGATGGTTTCCCAAAAGGTTGCTGGGAATGTGGAGGGATGCAGTAGAAGGAGAATTCAGGACGTGGTTTGTTCCAGAATTTGGAGCATGGAACACAGGGACTCCTTTTGTCCTGGAGATGAATGAAGACACTAGATGCATTGTCTCAGACTCCTCCCCCACTTCCTGAGGAATGCTGCTTTGCAGATACTGAGGCTGCTTTTGCACTGGCGAAGTGAGTTTCTTGGCAAAAACATGAGGAAATTTGGATGTGTTTTAGATGTTTACCAGGGAGAGTACTGACCGGCTTGCTTGCTTCCTTCTGTCCTTCCCTCCAGCCTCCCTTGCTCACTCTCATGCTGCCTTTCTTTTGGATGCAGCGAGGATCAAAATTCCAACAGAGATATACTATGGCCAATGTAGAAAGGCCACTTCTGGGGCTGGCAAAAATTTGGACTTTACTTCACTCTGATACCGAACACCCCCCACCTCTTCCCCAGTATCTCAGATCCCCCAAGCTGCCTGGTTTGCTTCGAGGAAAACTCAGCAATCCTCTGAAAAATAGGCAGCACAAATGACTGCCTCCCTTTGCCAGTGCAGCCAGTCAGGGAGGTCATGTCTGGGATATCGAGGGTGAGGTGGTGAATGAAGCTCTTGGTCTACAGGCCTGAACTGGGGATGGTGGTCCTCGCCTCAGGCCTGATTTGGGCTTTGGTTTTGCAGCAGCACGGGTGGGCCTCATGTTACAGAAAGTGCCCTGGCTGATCTCTGTTCTTTTCGCCCACAGCCAGTCTCAATGATGCTGAAGAGGCTGCCAAAGCTGAGGTGAGCCATCCCAGCCACCTGCTTTTTCTTCTCCCTCCTCCCTTCTCCCCAGCCACCTCTTCTGTTGCCTCTATTCCTCTGACGTCTCCATGGATCCTCATTGCTCCTTTCTGCTTTCTCTAGGCTGAGAATACAGTCACCTATTCACTTCTCTTGCACCCGGAAGTTGCAGAGGAAGAAACAGAGCCAGACTACCAGAATCACCTTTAGTTTTCATTGCCTTGCCTGAGACTTGGGGAAGAGAATCGGAGAGACCAGGATCTGGTGTCCTTCTTTGGAACTGCCTCTTTTTGTCCTCTTGGAGAAGGCAGCTCCATAAATTCACGTATTACTTTTATAATAAAATACTATACAAACAACATTTCCTTTGCCTTTTAAATTCTGTATTGGTTTGAGGGTAGCCTGGTTTGGGACTGTTTCTTTGCAATGGTAAGATTCTTGGGAAGATAGTAATGGGTAGGAGGTGGAGGAGAGGAAAGATTTGGAGTATAGCACGAGTGTTCCTCTTCTTAAAACAGAATAGCCTTCTTCCAATAAATCTGTGTACTTGTTTCCATGTCTTCTTCCCCTTCCTCCCATGGCAAGTAAACAATCACATTGTTTCGCAACACCAGTTCTCTGGAAGCCAAGCTTAAGATAAATCCTCAGCAGAGACTGCTGACTCTTCCTGCCCTGCTCTTCTGTTATTGTTACCAACAGTTACCAGAAGAATGTGACCTTCTCCGAGAAGCCATCCCCACAAGTTAGAAACATGACTGACAGCTTCTTTGGGAGTTTGGTGGGTGCCCTTGGAGAAGCCTTGTTTTGTTTTTGTTTTTCCTAAGACTCTAACACGGCTTCACTGTGCAACATTCTTGCATTCAGGATTTAGCAGCTCCCTCTGTTGGGTAATTTCCATAGCTTTCTATAATACTCACATACCAGATTGCACACTCACATATTGCTATTAAAATAAGGAATAGTAATTGCAATTACTGGATTACTGAGGGCTTACTTTATGCCAAACTATGTGCTTTAGAATTAGAGAGTTTGAGCCATTCATATTTCTTCTTTTATAATTTTCTTGTTCACATACTCATGCACATTTTTATAGTAACAGTGTATGTCCCTTTATGAATAAATCACATAGTACAACTTATTTTATTCATATGTAAATTATTTAACTACACTAATTTTTAAAATAAAAGTAAAATATAGATCAACAAAAAAAAAAGATAATTAATGTCATCTATAAATCCACAACCAGAAATAATCAATGCTAACACTTAAAAGATGTCAATTCACAGTCCTATCTGTAGCAATATGTATAAGTATTTGGATTTTTTAATTTGTATCACATTATATTTTTACTTGTTCACAAATACACACAGGCAAAAATTCATGCTCATTGTAAGCACATAAGATCAAATAATACAGAAATATAAGGAGGAAAAGTGAGGGTTCCATTTTGTCCTCACTCCCCAATCCTGTTCCCCTTTCTATGGGTAGCCACTGTTGAACATTTGGTGGTTATTTCTTGATTTTTTTGCAATGCATCTAATACATATTTATAGTTTTTTAAAATACCATAAATGGGATCACACTTTACAAATGCTTATGCAGTTGGTACTTTGATTATAGTATTTTATGGAGCTCTTTCTATGGAAGTATTTTCTTTTTAATGATTATATAGTATTCCACAGTACAATGCTATGCTATATTTTATTTAACCAACATGTTAAATATTACCACTTTTTCATTTTTATACACAATGCTGCAATGAACAACATTCTTGGATGATGTAATTGACCACATGTGTATTTCTGCAGGATAAATTCCTAGAGGTAAAATCATTGACTCAAAGGGTACTCTCATATTGTCTTTTTAAAAAGCAATTTACAGTCCTCCCAAAGTATGCTGGAGTGCCCATTTCCTGCTCCTCTTTTCAGTGTTGAGCACTTTGAATTTTTAATTTTTGCCAATCTGATTATAATGGACTATTTCCTACCCAGTATGAATTTCCCCTGATTCTAGTAACAGAGCCTGATTTCTCTTTGGCTAAATAGCTCTTTCCCTCCCCTCTCAGTCCATGTGGGTAGGAGGGCTGCCTTCATCTCTGATTCCAGAGGAGAACAGGCACCCCAGGCTGGGCCAATCAGGTGCTGTTTCCTTGGAATTTAAATCTTGAGCAGAGTGACACTATGACTGAAAATAGGTGAAGTTCACTCATCCCAATGGCACTGCCCAGATGAGACCAACCTCAATCTGTCGTTTCTTATAGCTTCCAGGATCCTTCAACTTCCTCTTTTATCAGTTAATTTAGATTTGATAGAATTCTCCTATGATATCTAATATGCTGATACCTTTTTCTTTTCTTTTCTTTTTTTTTGGTTGGGGGATAATTAGACTTATTTATTTATTTTAATGGCGGTACTGGAGATTGAACCCAGGACCTCATGCATGATAAACACATACTCTACTACTGAGCTGTACCCTCCCCACCTTGATACCTTTTTTAGAATAGAACTTTGACAAACTTTTTTTTCCCTGTCATTATTGGTCTGATCAGGCTTTTCTATCTCCTTTAGAGCCAATTTTGAAAAAATGTTACTCTCCTAGAAAATCATCCATTTTATTGGTATACAGCTGTACACTGTATTTTCTTCTATGTTTTGGTATAATTGCTATGTCTGTATTTATATTCCCCTCTCATACCTAGCTTTTGGGCTTGCTTTCTTTTATCAGGTGACTTAACTGGAAATAACAGGAAATCTGATTCAAATTGGATTAAACGATAAGAAAATGCGTTATCTTACACAACAAAAAGTTCAAAGACAGGGCGTCTCCAGTACTCTGGATCCACTTTTCTGCAGTCCTCTGGGCGTTCCCCTGGGCATAGCAGCGTGGCAACTCCAGCAGTTCTAGGCATCACTCCTGAAGATCTAGAGAAAGAAAGAGGCTACCTCTTCTATGTGTCTCTTAAAAGTGAGAAAACCTTTCTCCAGCAATCTTTCCATTGTATCATATTGGTCAGGACTGCGTCACATGCCACTACTAAATCAATCACTAGAAAGGGGAATAACTTACTTAACTTAATCATTTTGAGGTGCAATAATTTTTGGAGAGTCAACCACCTTAACCATTAAATCTATTTATCTTAATCAAGCTTGCCAAAGGTTTGTCTTTTTTTTTAGTCTTGTCATAACTTTTGACTCAATGATCAAGTCTTCGTCTTTTGTTTGTTTTCTAATATATTATTTCTTTTTTCTATTTTATTTAGATTTACTGTATTATTCATTTATTTCTACACTTCTGTTTTTAAACAAATTCACAAAAGGCTATAACCTTCTCTCTTATTGCCATTTTGGGCACATCCTTTAGATTTTGTTATACATATCTGATATTGCTATTTTTTTCTAAATAATCTATAGCTTTTGTTTTGTTTTCTTTGTAACTCAAGGTTTATTTAAAAGAGTGTTTCATTTTGTTTGTTTGCTTTATTTCCAAGGTGGGTGAGCACTGTCTTTTTTGTGTTATTTTCCACTTTTATTGCACAGTGATGTGGCCTGTATGATTTTTCTGCTGTGAATGTTTTAAACGTTAATGTGAAGACAATGCTTTCTTTTGTTTTCAAATAAATTTAAAATTTTCTACTAAAGTAACACACACATAATTTGAATTGTATAACAGAATAAAAGGCATACAATGAGAAATAACTGTTTCTTGCCTCTTTCCTTACATCCCCTCACTCTTGTTCCCCAGAACTTCCCTTCAGCAGTTTTTTGTATTTAAGCCCCTGTTCCTAGATTTTATATCTTCCTATTTCTTGGCTTACTTTCTTGCTTGGCTGGAGCATGTTTGCCAGGATGTCCTGAGAAAGGGCGCCTGGGTAGTATAGCAGCTGCCACTGATTCCCCACTTCATATCCATCACTCAACTCACCTGAGTTCGCCTGCATTTGCTAACTGGTTCAATTTCTTCTGAGAATTAAACTATGGTGAAGAAGAATTAGTCATTTGGAAACACCTACTCCCCCTTGTTTTGAGAGAGACCCCCGGAGTCTAACTTCTCCTTTTACAAACCTTCCAGCTATTCCCTTATTTCAAAATCATTCCCGATCCATATCTTGTCTCATACCTAATTCCTCCAATTGCTGAACTTTTCTGGGAACTTCTAGGAAAATTTCCTTCTTCTCAGGAGCATTCCCCTCATTTGGGAAATAAAATCAATTCCCTGTAACTCAATTTTCTAACAAAAGCATGACCAAGATTTGTGCTCATCCCAATGTTACTTCATAGATATTAAACAAAATATTGTTAAATGATTGAATACTGAAGAGACATCTTTATATCTCTTTATCTTAATCAGACTTGTCAAAGGCCTATTTCTTTGGTCTTTTCACAGAATTAACTTTTGGTTTTTTGATCACATCTTTTGTTTGCTTTTTTTCATGTACATTGAAATCTCTTCTATATTTGTAATAATTTTTAGTCTTGAATAATATTCCCTTTATTATTTCTAATTTTGCATTTTTCAATACCAAGGAATATGTATAGACTTAAAGTCACCAATGATATTTGCTCCACTAGACTAGTCTCTTGTTTATTCCTGTGTCCACTGGAATTATATATACCTTCATTTCTTTTTAATTTTTGCTGAAAAGCACAGTTTCATGAGAGTATTTAAATTATACAAGTATTTGTATCAGTAAGATGACTTAAATGTCATCAAATATCTTGTAACATGTAGTCCTGTAACTACTGTTAGTCAAATAAATTAAATACTTCAATTTACAATCACATATCCAATGAAAACCTCTTTTAATAGAGCATGCTTTTGGTGTTGAGTCTAAGAATTCTTTGCTTAGCGTTAGATCCTAAAGACATTTCTCCTGTATTTTTGTAAAAGTTTTATTGTTTTACATTTTATATTTATGTCCATGATCCATTTTGAGTTCGTTTTTTATGAGACTTAAATTGAGGTTCTTTGTTTTGCTATGAATTACTAATTACTCAAGCAACCATTTATTGAAAAAGAAGTCTTTCCTCATTGAATTACTTCTGCACCTTTGTGCAGAAAAATCTGTTTGGCATATTTGTGTGGGTCTATTTCTGGTTCTCTGTTGTATTCCATCAGTTTATGTGTCTATCCCTCTGCCAATCAAGTCTTGATTACTGTAGATTTATTCCTCTCACTTTATTCTTTTTCAACATTATTTTTGCTATTCTGGTTCCTTTGTCTTTCCATGTACATTGTAGAATAAAACTGTTTATATCTACAAAAATATCTTGCTAGGATTTTGACAGGAATTGTGTTAAACCTATATATTAGTTTCAAGAGAAATGACTTTTTTACCATGTTAAGTTTTCTAATCCATGATCATAGTATGTCTCTCCATTTATTTAGATTAAAATTTCTTCATCAGTATTGTCTAATTTTCAGCATACAAATCCTGTACATGTTTTGTTAGATTTACACCTGTTATTTCTTTTTAGTGATTTTAAATGGTGTTGAATTTTTAATTTCAGAGTCTATGTGTTCATTGCTAAACACACAGAAATACAATTGATTTTTAAACATTTATCTGTGTCCTGCAAACTTGCTGGATATTCACTTATTAGATATAGGAGTTTTTTACTGAGTTCTTCAGATCTTTTACACAGACCATCTCATGTACATGTGGGGATACTTTAATTTCTTTCTTCCCAACCTGAAAGCCTTTTTATTTCATTTTCTTTTTTTATTAAACTGGCTAGAATTTTTAGCACCATGTTGAGTAAGAGTGGTGAGAGCATACATCTTTGCCTTGTTCCCTGTCTCATGGGTAAATCATGCAGTCTTTCACTGTTAAGTATGATATTACCTGTAGGTCTCTGGTAAATGCTCTTTATCAAGTTGAGGAAGTTCCTTTCTATTCCTGCCCCACCCCACCCCACCCCAGCCTTTTTTCCTGAGACTTGTTGTCATGAATGGGTGTTGATTTTGTCAAGTGCTTTTTTTTGCATTGATTGGCATGATCATCTGATTTTTCTTCTTTAGTTTGTTAATATGGCAGATTACATTGAATAATTTTTTAAATACTCAAACATCCTTACATCCTAGGAATAAACCCCACTTGGCCATAGTGTATAATTCTTTTTTATATGTTGTAAAATTCTATTTGCTAATATTTTTGTTAATATTTATTAAGAAATTTTCCATTTATATTCATAAGAGCTATTAGTCTTTAATTTTCTTTTTATATATGTGTTAAATCCATATTTATTTAGAGCCAAGGACATCTTGGTTCTAGACCAAAGCCAGGCAAAAAAATACACACTGTTTTCAAGTACCTGAGGAACCAAGATAGTTGTTCCTAGATAATGTTATAAATTTCCTTCTCAGCATTACCTTAACTGTGTCCCGTAAGTTTTGATATGTTGTATTTTCATTTTCATTCAGTTCACTGAATTTTAAAATTTCTCTTGATGCTTTCTTTTTGACCCATGTATTATTTGGAAGAATGTTGTTTAGTTTCCAAGTGTTTAGAGATTTTTCTGTTCTCTTTCTGTTTGATTCCATTCTGTCTGGAAAACATACTCTTTATGATGTCAATTCTTTCAAATTTGTTGAATTGTTGTTTTTTTGTTTTTGTTTTGTTTTTGCCTAGGATGTGGTCCAGCTTAGTATATATTCCATGGATACTTGAAAAGAATGTGTGTTCTGCTGTTACTAGGGGAAGTGTTCTAAAAATATTGATTAGATTCTGTTGGTTGATGGTGTTGTTGAGTTCTTCTGTATCCTGTTACTTTTCTGTCTAGTTGTTTTATTGATTGTTGAGGGGAGAAGTGTTAAGCTTCCAACTGTAATTATGGATTTGTCAAGTTCTCCTTCTATTCTATCATTTTGGCTTCACGTATTTTGCAGCTCTATTGTTTGCTACATATAAATGTAGGATCTTTTTGGTAGATTGACACTTTTATCATTATACAGTGTCCCTCCCTGTTTCTGGTAATATTCTTTGCTCTGAAGTTTACTTTATCTGATGCTTTTGTGGGTATTGTGGAGCCACAGTTTTCCTGTGATGTTGCTGGAGTGGAACATTTATTGTCTGAATGGTTTTGGTCATGTTAAGCTGTTCCTTTTCTAGTCCTCTGGCTAGAGAGAACAGACTTCTTTCCCTGGGGCTTTTTTTTTTTTTTTGTCAGTGTCATTAGTATTCTGGGTTGCTGATTTTCAACTCCAAATTTGAGGAAGCAAAAAGAAAACCCAGGGAACACACCACTGTGTCATTCCTCAGGTCCTAAGGTCTCTAGTTGATCTACTTTCTTCTCCCCAGTGTTTAAGAATCTTATTTTTGTTTTACACATAATGTCCAGGATGTTTAGTTGTACTTAGCAGGAGAAACAGGGAAAAGTATCTCTTACGTGTATTCCCAGGAGATGTCTGAAGCTTTACATTTTTAATATGCATACTTAAACTTATATTTTCTATCAATCATAGAGTTAATCATGGTTTATATTTTCCTCCTGAACTTTTTGAGGGGAAAAGATCCAACCAAACTCTCCATAGGAAAACTCTCTAGAGGGAGGAATTATGTGTGATTTGTTTCCCCTTTATTTCCTTTTTCTGTGTTTTCTACACTTTCTACAATAAGCATACATCATTATAAATAACATTTGGAAGCTCAGTGTTCTATGTGATTTGTATTTCTATTATGAAGTAAAACTCTATTCATTTCTACATCTTTTCTACCAGTAACATAGAATTTTATAGGCCTTCTTTTTGCTTATAGTACTATCCAATAAAATTGCTGGTTTTAATGTTAAAAATGCAAGTCTTCCTACCTAATAAAAGGAGCCTTGGAAAGAGATGAATGAGATGTCTCCTTTCTCCTGACTCAAGAGAGGGAGCATTACCTTTCTGCATGATAAAGCTGGCTCAAAGAATCCAGTTTGATAAGATGTTCACCTGAAGACTTTGATAAAATATCAAAAGATCTAAAATGTTTTACACTTTTGGCTATCTTAATGTAACTGACATATCTGTATTTTTGCACAGAATAAATGCTTGTAAATTTGCTTCGTCAAATAGGAAGCGCTTACAGAAATGTTCACTTTCTCAGTCATGTGTGTTGGGGGAAAAAGGCTGTGGTTTTGTTAGATAGTCCACTTCAACAAAGAAACTGAGAGACATTTCAATTCATTAACAAATAAATTAATGTGAGGCTGAGAGTGGCAGGTTGTGCTCTGTGCTGACAGGCCCAAATAAGGCAGCAAAGAGAAGGGAGATAGGGCATCATTTTGGGCTGCAGCAAGAGCCTGCTTGCCTCTGTGATGTACTTCCTGCCAGCTCAGAATAACTCTGTTTTGCTGAATGAATCTGCAGAGCCATCATAAAGAGAGTAAGAAAACACACACACACACACACACACACACACACACAAACACACACACACATAATTGTTTAATGTGGCCCAAGTACTTCAAGCTGTTTAAATTTTTCAAGGAGAAAGAGCCCAGGGCACTATCCTCTATGAAATATTCTTTTATTTGCTGCCAGCAATCAGATTATATAAGGAATAGCTCCAGGCATTATCTTCCAGGAATATATTTTCTTTATGGAAACGAGGCCCACCTGGCAGCCGGGTGAGTTTCCCATACTTCTAGTCTCCTGAGGGTAAGAAACTGGTTTTCTTTCGGAACTGCTCCCTGGAAGAGAAATTGGGTGAGAGGTCTGGTACATCTGAGAGCTCAGAACATCTCTGTACACGTTTTCTGAATGTGTGTTCTAAAACTTTAACTGTGAGTGAAACAGGCATCCAAAGAGAGGCATGTCAGTTCATGTCTGGCATGTCTGGAGACATCCAGCTTGAGCAACCTGAAACTGACCTGAGAGTATTTTTTCTTTTTTTCCTTCTTGTCCTCCCCTTTTCCCTTCCTCCCCTCCTCTCTCCTCTCTCCCTTCCCTCTCTCTCTTCTCTCTCTTCCTTTGTTCCTTCTTTCTCTTGGAAGAAATATAAAAACAAGCCAAGTCAAGATGTGAGGAGTAACTTTGTGTGCTGCAATACATTTGTCAAATCTTTGGAATAAGATAGGTGGCATCACTATAGATCCTATAGATTTGCAGATACGGGCACTCAGTAGCCACAGTGCTGCTATAGACAGAAAAGGATTTTAAAAGAATTCCATGAAAAACTTTATGCCAATAAATTTGACACTTAGACAAAATGTACAAATACATTGATAGACCAAACTATCCAAGTTTATTCAAGGAGAAATATATATCCTCAATAGTCTTATATCTATTGAAGAGATTGAATATATTACCAAAACTTTCCCACATAAAAACTTTGAGGTTTGGAGGGCTTCACTAGTGAATTCTAACAAACATTTAAGAAATATATAATACCAACTTTACACAGCGTTTTCCAGAAAATAAGAGGAAAGAACACTTCTCAACTCAGACATCTAGGCAAAGATGTTACAAGAAAAGACATCTGGGGACCAGTGTTTCTCATGAACATAGATGCAAAAATATTAAACCAAATTTTAGCAAACCCAGCAGTATAAAAAAAAAAGACAATACATCTTGACTAATGCAAGGTTGGTTTTATATCCAAAAACCGCTTAATGTAATTCACTAGTATTAATACAGTAAAAAAGGAACAGATGCAGAAAAAGCATTTGACGAAGTTCAACACCCAGTAATGATTAAAAAAAAAAAAAAAGCAGGAACAGAAGCAAACTTTCTTAACCTGATAAAAAGCATATACAAAAACCTACATCTAACATCATTAACAGTGAAAAACTACATGCTTTCTACCCAAGATCAGAAACAAGGTGAAGATGTCTGCTCTCACCACTCTGATTCAACATTGTGCTGACAGTTTTAGCCAGTGAAATAAGGCAATAAAAAGAAAACTTTAAAATGCACAGATTGGAAAGGAAGAAATAAAATTGTCCCTATTTGGAAATGACCTACTGGTCTGTATAGAAAATCCCAAAGTATCTATATTTTAAAACTCTTATGACTAATAAGTGAGTTCAACAAGGTTACAAGGTCAATATACAAAACTGTTAGTATTTCTATAAACTAATAATGAATAATCAAAAATTAATTTTTTAAATACCATTTACAATAACATCAATAATATATAACATACTTAGGGATAAATTTAGTAAAAGATGTGAAAGATATATATACTAAAAACTACTAAGAGAAATTCAGGAAGATTTAAATGGAGAGTATGTTGTATTCATGGATTAATCATGGATCAGAAGACTTGGTATTGTTAGGATGTCAATGCTTTACAAATTGACCTATGGAATCAAAGTGCCGACAGACTTTTTTTTAAGAAATTGAGGTGCTGTTTCTAAATTTTATATGGAACTGTAAAAATATTTGCATAGAGATGCAAAATTTATATGGAATAGCTTTTGAAAGTTTGAAAAAGAAGAACAAAGTTGAAGAGAATTTAGACATAGAATCACAAATATATGACCAATTTATTTATTTTTATTTTTCATTTTTTTTAAGAAGCTAGCTTGAAAGTTTTATTGGTTTTCTTTAAACACTTTAAAAATGATTTCTCTTGGTGACATCTGTTGCTTCTGATGTGAAGTCAAGTATCATTCTTTTTTTTTTTAACATTTTTTATTGATTTATAATCATTTTACAATGTTGTATCAAATTCCAGTGTAGAGCACACTTTTTCAGTTATACATGAACATATATATATTCATTGTCACCTTTTTTTCTCCGTGAGCTACCGTAAGATCTTTTATATATTTCCCTGTGCTATACAGTATAATCTTGTTTATCTATTCTACAATTTTGAAATCTGGCCAATTTATTTTTGATAAAGATGCCAAGGCAATTCAATTAGGAAAGTATAATCTTTCCAACAAATGATGCTGGAATAATTGGTAGCCATATGTAAAAATTAAACCTCAGCCCTTAGCACAATAAAGTGAACTTAAAAATCACTAAAGAAAATGAAAAGACAAGCCACAAATAGAATAATATTTTTAACACATATAATTAACAAAGAAGTAATATCTAGAATGTATAAAGACTCCTACAAGTTAATGAGAAGATTCCACTCATATGTGTCTTAGAGAAACTCTTATACCTACATGTGATTATAGATGCACAATTTTCAGTAGCAAAAACTTGAAAATAACACTCACATCCATTGTCAGTAGAACAATTTGTTGCATAATCATATGATGGAATACTTCATAGCAGTGAAAATTAACTAACTGTAGCTACACAGAATATCAGGTTGAATCTCAGGAACATACTATTGAATTTTTTTAAAAAAGCAAGTCTACTACTGCACACCTATTTAGAATGGCCCAAATCTGGAACACCTACAACACCAAATGCTGACAAAGATGTGAAGCAACAGGAGCTCTCATTCATTGCTGGTAGAATGCAAACTAGTCCAGACACTCTGGAAAACAGTTTGGTACTTTATTATAAAACTAAACATAGTCTTACCAAACAATACAACAATCATGCCCATTGGTATTTACCCAAAGGAGTTAAAAACAGATATCCACACCAAAACCTGTACATGGATATTTATAGCAGCTTTATTGATAATTGCCAATCCTTGGAAGTAACCAAGATGTCTTTCAGTAGGTGAGAGAATAAATAAATTTAGAGTTAAAAAGAAATTAGCTATCAAGCTGTGAAAAGACTTGGGGAAACTTAAATGCATATTGCTAAGTGAAAGAAACCAGTTGAAAAAGCTATACACTTTATGATTTCAACTATATGACATTCTGGAAAAAGCAAAACTGTGGAGACAGTAGAAAGAACAGTGGTTGCCAGAGAGAATGGATGAATGAATAGGCAGAGCACTGAGGATGTGTAGGGCAGTGAAAATACTCTGTATGACATCATGATGATGGGTACCTGTCACTACACATTTGTTCAGACTCATAGAATATATAACACCAAGAAAGTACCCTAATGTAAACTACTGACTTTGGGTGATTACGATGTGTCAGTGTAGGATTTTGTTTGTTTGCTTGTTCTGTGGAGAAGGAGGTAATTAGGTTTATTTATTTATTTCAGTGGAGGTACTGGGGATTGAACCCAGGACCTCGTGCATGCTAAGCATGCACTCTACCACTTGGCTATACTCTCCCCACAGTGTAGGTTTATTAGCTGTAACAAATGTACCAACTCTGGTGGGGGATGTCATTGAGGGATTCTGTGCATATGTTAGGTCAGGGAGGATATGGGAACTCTCTGTACCTTTTGATAAAGATGTCTCCATTTTGCTGTGAATCTAAAACTATTGTAAAAAATAGTCTATAAACATGAAACACACACACACACACATCTGAACTGAGGGATGCCATATAAAGAATAAAGAACCTTTTGTCTAAGCCCAGCATAAGGCTAATAAAAAAATTCACAGGATAAAAAGAAGAAAGTCTCAATAAATAGAATATTACTCAATTTATTAAAAGTTCAAAAGTGAAAAATTATTACGTCTATAAAATAAAGGGAGTGATAAATACAAGATCAGAATCGTGGTTGATTATCATGAGGAAGGAAGGAAGCAGATATAATCAGAAGGGACCCAGATGGTACTTCAGGGCAAATGGTAACATTCTATTTCCTCAACTGGGTGAGATTACAAAAGTCTGCATTGCACCATCATTCTTTATACCTTCACATCTTTTATGAATATTTTTTTATCCACTCAAAAATAAAGAAAAGTGTCAGCCCACTTGTGATAAGCCAGGAGCAGCTTGGGAAGATATCAAAGGCCTAACTGGTATTGGGATGGGATGAGGGTGAGGACTTACTCCATCTCCCTGTGAGAGCTCTGGGGTGATCTGGATGGTGCAACTAATTCAAGGAACGGAGGTCAGTCTCCACAAGCACATAGCAGGCCTAGTGTTGCTCTTTTCCCAGTGAATTACACCTGTTCTAAGTAGTTCATGGATCAGGTTTCAAGTGAGTAAGAGTTCCCAGAAGCTTAGATGAAATTTAAGTGTAAAGAATATGATAGCTTCACTTCATATCTTCAGAAGCCTTTTTGCTTTCTATATTGAGAATGGGATCCTGTGAGAGTTGACGCAGATGGTATGTACAGATGCGGGTCTCCATCCAGGTGCAATAGGACAGCAAGGGCAGTAAAGGGGAAGGGGTGGCATGAAAAGGGAAAGATTTGAGGTGTTAGTTTAGAAGCCCCTTAAAGTTCTGTCTAACACTGAGATTCTATATTTTAGAGAGTGTTAGGGACAGAGGGAGGTCCTTCTAAACACATTTCACTTTCTTAATTTTCTTTAGGGCTGGCCTCAACTTTTCTTCCTCTTCTGAGGCTGCTGGTTCTTTCACATCATATCACCTGCAAGGCTTACTGCCTCACTGCCTCTGCTCCACCCATATTAACCCCCTATTCCCACTGGATTCCTTGGGGCCACCTGCACAAGAATATTTGTCTCTCAGATAATGGAAAATTTATTTTAAATGCTTATTTTTAGATTGAGAAATATCCGCTCTCTCATGTCTCTGCTGCTAATATGTCTGTTCTAACCTGTGGCTTTTTGCACAGTTGAAGGGTCATGTTGGCCCTCCTCTGCCTTCATGCAGGACTGACTTCCCCCATTTCTGATGGCTCATTTCAACTCCAAGTAACCAACTGAGGGCCTGGTGGGTGTCCTAATGGGGAGGGGAGAGAATTGTGGCCCCTGTGAAAAGAGGCATGGGCTCTGCCACTGAGGAGACCTCAATCAAACAGCCACCATCTAGAGGCAGGGACAGTGGTCCCCATAAGTTCCCCTGGAGCTGAAGAGAGATGTTGTGGCTTCCATATCGCCCCTATTCCTGAGTCTCCTCAGGTTTCTCAAGCTATCGAATGCCTCCTGTCTCTAATTTCTTCAGGATCAGTGGCTTGAGCTTTGGCCATGAGCCTGAGCCCTGGTCTTACTTTTGGGTCCTCTGGAAATCGACTTTCTTTTTCCCCCCCCTCTGCTCTTTCCCAAGGGACTCTCTCTGCCTTTTTCTCAGATTTCCACTGAGACTGAATAGCCTTAGTCATGCAGCAGAGGCAGAGAGTTGAGACATGGGTGTAGAGAAATTTATGTAAAAACTTGGGTGGGCTTTGGATGGTAAGAGCCTACCAGGGGACTAATCTGATACCTAATTTGGTGTCATTACCAATTTTCTTTCCACTTCTGTCTGGCTCCAGCATACTAGAAACCTGTAAACCTTGGAACGGGACAGGGCAGGACACCTGAATTCTCATCATTGCTCTCACGGTGATTTTCTTTGTAGCCTTCAAGCAGTTTCCTGCCTCCTGTCCCCAGTTGTTTCACCAGTGAAGTGGATGATTGTTGCACTGACCATTTCCAGAGTGTGAAGGCTAGTGGGATATCAGACAATTACATGCTTTGGAAGGGCTCTGAGCTTTATAGGGGAATTCTTGAACAACTGAGAGGGTTATCACTTCATCCATAGCCCTGAGGGTACTGATGATGCTGGGACCAACCTGGCCAATCTGAATGATAAAAGCTGATCACAAAGTTGAAAATAGGGTCCAGATGTGGGGAGATCAGACAGTTAGATTTACTTCCTCTTTTCTAATTTGAGAGGTTTCATGCTAAAGAAAATCAGTGTGTTAGAAGCTGGAGACCTAAACACAGTCACCATGAAGCTCGGCTGCGTCCTCACGGCTGGGGCCTTCTGCTTCTCTCCTGCAATGCTCTGGGCAGCCCAGATGCTACTGGGTAAGTAAAATGTTTGAATGTATGGAAATGGAGATATGCCTGACTTTGTGGAACGGTTCCAAAGGAAAGAAGCATGGAGTAACTTCAGCCCTCCAGAGAAGCAGTGTTCAGGTGGGATAGGAAGGACTGATATAAAGAGAGTTTGGTGTACAGGACTGAATGACTCATTCTGAATATAAAAATCTACAAACTTTTTCCATCCTGAAAGTCTCCTTGACTGTAATGCCTTCTTTAAATACAATCTCAACTCTTTTCTTCCTTTTCTCAGATAGATCTCTTAAAAGAGTAGTCTTCACTTAACTATCTCCACTTCCTCACTTTTCACTCACTCCTCCACTCTCACAGTCTGGCTTCCACTGCAATTAGTTTTGACCAGGGTGCAATGACCATTACAGTGGTGTTGCACACTTTCAAATTCTTATCCTGCTAGACTACTCTGCTGCATTGCGCACGATGATCACTTAATCTTCCTCAGCATCTCTACTCCCCTGGCTTCCATGTACCATTTTCTCATTGTACTCCACATATTTCTCTTGGTCCCTTTGGTAGCTTCTCTTCTCTTCCCCTTAAGAACTGGTGTTTTCTACAGTTGCATCTTTGCTTCTCTACTTTTCTTTATATTCAAAATCTTCTTAGTGAGTTTATTTGTCTTTATAATTTTTACCACTGCAACTCTATAACAAAGAGTTCTAAATCATATCTCCAACCCTGATCATGCTTTTGAGATGCACAATCAAACATCAAGCTTTGCACAAGACTTGCATGTTTCACAGGTATCTCAGTACAAGGTGACTAAAGCTGAACTCATCTGTCCTCTTGGCCCCTTCCTCTCCTAATTTCATCTTTTACTATTTCTGATCTTGGTTAATGATATCCACCCAGACATCCAGGCCAAAAACTTGGGAGAGACAACCTAGATTCTTCCCTCTCCTTCAACCTCTACACATGATCACTTACCAAGTTTGGCAAAGTTTACCTTCTAAATTGGTCTTAGAGCTAGTCTTTTCCCTGAAACATAAGTAATGGTATCCCAGGACAAGCCCTCATCAATTCTGACTTGCGCTAGTCTAATAACTTCCTAATTAATCTCCATGTCTCAGCCTTGTGTCCTTGAAATAAATTCTGCACTCTGCAGCCAGAGTGATTTATAAAATTTAAGTCTGCCAGCCTAAGCTCCTTATCGTGGCACTCAAGCCCCACCCCCTCATAACTTGACCCCTATTTAACCTCTTCAGCCTATTCTTTTACCCTTTGAGTCTTGAAATTTATGCTCCAATAAATCCCAACCTGCTTATATTTACACATTCACACACCAGACTCTTACCTGTCTCTGAAGCTTTGCTCATACTGCTACCTTTACTTGAAATAAGCTCTCTCCATTGCCCTCTATTCCTCTCTCACTTACAAACTTCTAAGCACCCCTAAAGACTCAGCTTAGGTGTCATCTTTACCAGGAAATCATCCTTGAGCCCTCCTCTCTGCTCTGATGGCTGCCTGTGATAATTCTTTCTTATTACTTTCTTCCTCATGCTGAAACAATCTCTTCATATGCCTGTGCCATCCACTGAACTGAGAGCTATTTGTAGGCAAGGACAATGCCTTTTTGTTTTTGTTTTTCACTTTATCTTCTTTATCTTTGAGTTCTCAGCCCCTGCACTTATGCCCGCACAATAGTTTTGTTGAATTGTTTTACTGAACTCACAGAAACAAGACTGGGTGACTGTATTAAGATACAGCAAAGGTCCTGTGGCAAGAACTCCAGACATGGAATCAGATGCTCTGGTTTCAAGCTCCTCTTTTGTTATTTATTAGCTCTCTGTCACTTTGGAAAAGTCACTTCATATCTCTGAATTCAATTTTCTTATTCATAAAATGAGAATAATAATACCTCCCACATTGTTGATTGAGTGAAAGTGCCTGGTAGCCCAACGACATTTTATTTCACAAAAGGAAAGGAGGCTGAGTCCAGTCGAGTGACAGTGGAGGAACTGAAAAGGGGTAGCACAGTGATGAAGGGAGCTGACAGAGGATCTAAAGAAAGCACCTGGTAATGATATAATGAAAATTCGGAAGTAGAGAGGGGCCTTGCTAAAGGAAGTTACAAGATCAAAGAAGCGTATTGGGCCTTTGGGAGTGGAAGGGAACAAAAGCAAGTGGCACAGGAAAGGACAGAGTGAAACACTGAGTATATGTGAATGGCCATGAGGCCAGAAGAAGGGGAGTGGCATTAAGAGGGACAAGAAGTAGTCATGGAGAGGGGAGAAATTTACCTTGCCTGAGTCAACAATGGAGGTAAGCGATAGATTGAGGAGATGTGGTGAGAAATCTGTAACTCTTAGTTTCAATCCCAAAGCAAAGAAAGAACTGCCCCATAATTACCAGTACACACTGGAAGTAGAGGGTCGGGGTAGAGAGAAGTACCATTGCCAGGGCAAAAGGGACAGAGGCCATCAAGGCAGACATAGCTGAAAAAGGAATGACC
Source organism: Camelus ferus (assembly GCF_009834535.1). Classification (NCBI taxonomy): domain Eukaryota; kingdom Metazoa; phylum Chordata; class Mammalia; order Artiodactyla; family Camelidae; genus Camelus; species Camelus ferus. The sequence goes on along the minus strand of NC_045716.1, from coordinate 17,697,011 downwards.
AAGGAAGAAGTTACTAAAAGCGATGTGATAGACAACATATTCAAGGATGAAGAGCCAAGTGAATTTTGGGAGAATGAAAGTATGGAAGAAAGTCCCCATGGAAGTTCTGAGGACTGAAGTACATCATGTCTACACAGTGAAGGGAGAAGAACACTGATTTTGTACTCAGACATACCTAATTTTATTCCTCTGCTCCCTACTTGCTTTTTAAATTTGGGGCATATTAATTGACTTTTCTAAGCCTGTTTATTTAAGATTTATAAAATGGGGGTGAAATCACATACCTTGTGAAGATTTGTGTCATGAGATAAGGTGTGAAAGTGCCTGGCAGTGTCTGGCACAGGATAAACAGCAAATGTTACAATCTGATCACCTCCCTTTGCCTCCTGTCCTGTGTCTGCCGGCTCTGGGGTCCTCACTGTCTTTGGTCTCTGGTTTCCTGCAACTGCAGCTGGATGTCATGCTGGTGAGTTCACCATTCTCTTCCCCACGCCCCTTCCTCAATCCACAGTTGGTTCACTGACAGCACCTGGAAGCCAGAGAATCAAGTCAAAAGTACCCTTCTGAGAGACCCATATGGGTCTCTTGGAAAAAAGATTTTTGGTGTCTTCCTATTCTGCTCTAAAAAGCATGATTCCCTAAGGAGAGGGAGGAGCCCTTGTGGAGGGCAATTTCCTGTCCTCCTTCTCTAAGTCACAGCGTCATTTTCCGGTTCTTCTCGGACCATGCCCCCCTTCAGTGGCCAGTTTGGAGGCACTCCAGTGTGAAGGACCTGTCAGCACCCAGGAGAGCAGCTGCCACATGGATGATGACCTGCCGGGCCCAGGGGAAGTTGACTTCCAGGTCAAGGGCTACACTTTCAGTGAACCCTTCCATCTGGTTGTATCCTATGGTGAGGTCCTGGGAAGGACTGACCAGTGCAGGCCTGCTCTTTCTCCCATTTCCCAAAGCTCCCCTTTCAGCCCACAGCCCACAGGAAGGTACCCTCAGGAAACTGGCTATGGAATGAGATATCTTCTTTCCCATTTTCAGCCCACAGAAGCCAGGGTGCCCCCTGTCCTGGGCCTTAGAGAAGTTGCTCCATACTCCCAACCAGGGGTGAGAGTTACCTGGCCCCTCAGAGAAAGTTTAGCGGGGTCTGTGGTGGGCAGCTCTGGGGGAGCTCCCAAGAAGGCAGTGGGTCACACTCAGCTCTTGCTTTTGACCACAGACTGGCTGATCCTTCAAAGTCCAATCAGGCCCATATTTGAAGGAGACCCACTGGTTCTACGCTGCCAAGCCTGGCAAGACTGGCCACTGACCCAGGTTACCTTCTACCGGGACGGCTCAGCCCTGGGTTCCCCTGGACCCAAGAAAGAATTCTCCATCGCGGTGGTACAAAAGGCAGACAGCGGGCACTACCACTGCAGTGCTACCTTCAGTAGTCCTGGTCCTGGGAGCCCAGAAACAGCATCTCCTGTGGCTATCACAGTTCAAGGTAAGAGCTAGAGGCAGGTGGGGAGAGACAAAATGTCTTTCCCTGGAGATGGCAAGATCACTGAAGGTCTAAGGGACAGGCTGCTGGCAAATGTCCAAGGTGGGCTTCAGGAGGGGCAGTATCTCAGCATTGCCTTTTCAAATCATTCAGCTCCACTCCAAATTCAGCACGTTTTCTACTGCTTCATCCTACAGATCTATACTTCCCAATGTTCACTGGCTGGACATCTGGACTATTGTCAGATTTGCCCATCTTTGGATCTTTTCTAGTCCTGTCTGCTTGAAAAGAGAGAGGACCTGAAAGGTTCAAATGGAATTTTTCTAAGAGAACTCCTGTATGGAAATAGGAGAAACAAAGTGTGACTGGGGTTCTTTCTTTGTCATAGGTCCACCTGAATACAGGATGGCTGAGCTACTCTTTCTCACCTCTCTCTTCTCCAGAACTGTTTCCAGCCCCAGTTCTCAGAGCTACACCCTCAGCAGTGCCCCAAGAGGGAAGCCCAGTGACCCTGAGCTGTCAGACAGAGCTGCCCCTGCAGAGGTCAGCCGCCCGCCTCCTCTTCTCCTTCTACAAAGACAGCAGGACAGTGCGCAGCAGGGGCCCCTCCTCAGGAATTCCAGATCCCCACAGCTTCAGAAGCCCACTCAGGGTCTTACTGGTGTGAAGCAGCCACTGAGGACAACCAAATTTGGAAGCAGAGCCCCAAGGTTGAGATCAGGGTTCAGGGTGAGTTAGTATGTATGTGTCTGTTCGGTGTGTGTGTAAAAAGGTGGGGAGGGAGAGATAGGATGATTGGATCGATGAGCTACGGCTCAGTGTAAGCAGGTTAAGAAAGGATACATAGGAGGCAGGAACAATAAGCCAGAGTCCCTGGTGATGGAAGAAAGCACAAACTGGGACCATGATGCATACCCCACCCAAGCAAGACCTGAGCCAGCTCTATAGCTGCTGCCCTGTAGATCATATACTCCCTGCAGGAACTCTGGGCATTTGTAGGAATATAGTATCTTGAGTGAGGGTAAAGTAGTCTGGAATTTATGCTCAATTCTGGGACCCCCATTAAGAGGGCTGCACTTGACTTGAAATATACCCAGAGCAGGTGTTCAGGGAAGTGAGGGGACTTGAGTCATGTCATAAGGAAAATAATGGAAGGGAGGGGAGATGCTCATCCTGAAGAGGAGGTGACTCAAGGGACCAGCAGAGTTGTCCTCAAAACACTGAAGGCTGACACAAGGACAAGGAATTACACTAATATCATACACAATAAGAGATTGACCTAGGACCGATTACCCCAGCATGCAGCAGGAATCTGATGCTGCCTTGAAAGAGGAGGAACTGGCTAATATCCATAGTCCTCTAATGATGAGGCCTCATTGATGAAGCTGTTCAAGCAGAGGTAACCAATCTTCAGATTCAAATTTGAACCTGGGCCCTGCCAGCGACTTTCAGAGAATAAGAAAGACAGAGCAGGAATATGAGTGTAGGGCTAGAGTAAGACTTCACTCTTATATGTGTTTCCTACCGCACAATCCAGGTCCTTCCAGCTCTGCTGCATCCCCCACCATGAAGCCAGCTCCTCAGAAACCAGCTGCTCCAGAAACTACTTCTACAGAGCCCCCTGGACCTCTGCCTCCACTGTCTACCCCTTCTTCTAAGGATAAAGGCTTCTCCTCTTGTCTGCAGGTGCCAGACCCCCATCTGTATCACCAGATGGGAGTTCTCCTCAAAGAAATGCAGGATTTGAGGGTTCTTCTTGGTCACCTGGTCATGGAGATGAGGAACTTGTCTGGCCACTTGAAGCCTGAGACCACAAAGGGTCCTGCCAAATATGAATAAACAATTAACCTGCCATATTGTTCAGCTATTCCCAATAAATCCAAGTCTATTTTTCCTCTTTCTGCTTTATACTTTTGCAAAAATAGTTTTACAAAATGCACAATGTTTTGTTTGTAACAGAGATGGGTGAGTATAAATAAATTCGTACAGTTATAATTGGAAGTTAGCTATGACTGTGTATTCTCTCATAATGTGACAGCATAATCCTACTTTATCTAGACCAGGAATTGCCTTCTGTTGTCCAGACCAGAATCTGGTGTTTGAAAAATAGAGTTAACGTAGTAATCTCAACCAAGGGCAATCCTTCCCCATCCCAGGGGATATTTGGCAGTATCTGGAGACATTTTTGGTCGTCACACTGGGGTGAGCAGGACGTGTGTGCTACTGGTGTCTAGTGTGAGTAGAAGCCAAGGATGCTGCTAAACACTATCATTCTATAATGCACAGAGCAGCCTCCCACAACAAAGGATTATCTGGTCCAAAATGTCAATAGTGCTGAGACTGGGAAACCCCAGCCTAAAAGAGGTGTCAGACTCTGGGGTGGACCTTTGCCTCTTCTACTTACTCTCCCCTCCTGGCCTCATTCAGCAAATATTAATTACATGCTGGTATTTTGTTGGCCTCTGCTGCATGCCCAAGTTGATGTTATGTTAAGTTTACATATACAGAATCTCTGTCTGTAGAGGGTTTACAATTTGGAATGAAGGGGCAGTAATGCTCCTGCCCATTAAACAATTAAAGCAGAGTATAAAAAATTCCCTGCAGGATCCTACTGGACTCAGAAATATGTGATTGAGTGTAACATTGCCAGAACAGCAATGATTTAATTCGGATCTGACATATTTTTCTTTAAAAACATACATAAATCTATTTTGGTATCATAATAATATCTTTTTCTGTGCTTGGAATACTGTTGTGCATCCCTAACCAATGAGAGCTAGCCTGCCAGATTCTACAGTAGCCTTTGGTCAGTGAGTTAGCACACCATTTTATGACCTCAGCCAATAAGTGTTCTACCATGTTATCCTAAATCACGTGGTATGAGGTTATCCACTATAATATTTCTTTGTGCTATTTATTCTGTGCATAGTTTTGACCCACAATGATTTACAGAAGATGTGTATATGATCGTTCCAGATATGCCACAAAGAAACAAAGGAATAGAATCATGCTGTATGTTAAAATCTGAGCTTTATTAAGGTTCCTATCACCCTCTAAAATGCAAGCTTTATGGTGGTTCCTAACACTTTCAAGGCGGATCAGGAGGCAATTGGGAATTGGTAAAAATCCATAAATATCACTGCAGCATGAGAGGATCAGTTAACAACTGTATGAATGGGAGTTGCAAGAAATGACCAGAGGTATCTCATTTGGTGCATTTGAAAAGTGAAAACTCAGTTGCCAGTGAACTATGCTGGATGTACCTCCAAAGACACTATGTAATAACCATTCTACATGGTACCATTTTCATGAATGCATTCTGTAAGCTCATGCTAAATAAGGAATTCATGTACAGATAACAGAGATCAAAGAAGGAAGAAATAGGTGCAGCTGGCTAAGTGTCACCCCTGTACTCCTCACCCATGTGTCTGTGTGGACCTCTGTCATCACACTGCATTTTAATTTTTACTGTCTTATTTCTATTCACTAGTTGGTGATCTCTCTGAACGCTCACATTGACTCAGTGGTGTCTAGTTTAATGAGGTATATTTAAACTTTCAGTAAATTTTATTTCCTTGAATTGAATTGGGTCAGTATAATAATGAAAGTCATCTTGAAAAAGATGAGAATTAAGCTGAACCTTAAAGAAGGAGTGGCATGTCTGGCATCAGCAAAATCTCCAGATTTTTCCCCCAAGGGATCTGGCTTAGGTCAAGGACTTGGGAGCCTCAGGGAGATATCCTATCATCAGAGATGAGGAAGGCAAGAACAGAGCTGGAATAATGAGAGAGAAAAAGAGAGAGGGCTTTTACCTGTCTCCATCTGCCTGTCTAGCCTGGAGGTTGGGGAGGGGGTAGGAAAGAAGAATTGTTATACTGGGTTGGGTTTATGGCCTGCGCAGTTTAGGATTCTGTAACCCACAGAGGTCCTAATGCATATACACTGGATGTTAGAAATAAATGTTAGATCGCAAGCACATCTATTATCTTGTAAAACTGAATATGTGCGTGTCCAATAACCCAGAATTCCAAGTCTGGATATATATACTAAGAAATTTTAGTATATGGCTACCAGAAGACAAGTATAATAGCAATAACACTATTTGTAAAATAAAAACTCTGGAGTCAATTTTGTTGTCCACCAACAGAAAAATGGGTAAGCTGTGTTATTTTTACAGAATGGAATACTATACAGCAGTAGAATAATGAATCATAACTACAATGCAGCAACATAAAAGAATATCAGGAATAGAACATTCAGTGAAAAAAGCAAGTCCCAGAAGATACATATAGTGTGATGCCCTTTATAAAAAGGAATGTATTGTTTAGGCATCACTCATACAAATGATAAACCTTTTTAGAAAGGCATGAAAATGGAAACACCAAGGTCAGGATAGTAGCTACTTCTGAGGGGTTAGTGGAGAAGACCATAGAGGAGGAGCACATAGGTAGACATAAGTTATTAATTTCAGAGAAGAGGGTATAGCTCAGTGGTAGAGTACCTGCCTGGTAAGCACAAGGTCCTGGGGTCAATCCCCAGTACTTCCATTAAAAAAGATAAATAAATTAAAGAATCTAGTTAACCTCCCCCGCTAGAAATTTTTTTTTAAATTACTAATTTCAAAAACCTTCTCAGAGTAGGAATTTAAGCCTCCTTTAAATATATATATTTCTTTAAATCATCTTCAAATTCCTTTATGTTTTCTGCCTTTAACTTTTCTTAGAGATAATAAGAAACCAAATTTATTACCTACAATGTTAAATAGTTCTTTCCTTTACTGATCCCCAAGTAACAATACCAACCTACTAAAGACTGTCCCCATTATACTCTTAGTATTGCTGGCTTTGGAGAACCTTTGTTTGTTGACCTTAAAGTCATGACTGCAAGTGTTTTACACATTTTCCCAAGCTTTAATCAGGCCAGACAAGACAGCTAATTTTTTCCAGTACTGAAGCACCTTCACATTAATTTGATATTTATGTGCAAAGTACTGTGCAAGGTGCCATCAGAAAAAAAGATAAATTTAACATGATCGCTTTTCTCAACGGAGAGTTCATCTGAAGTTTATGAAGGAAATTTGGCCTTATACAGATCTGTGGTTAGAAAAGGGAAGAACATTTTAAGAGCTTTCTCATATAATTGTGGATATTTTTCTTTGATGCTACACGAAAACCTGACATGGGGTAGTTTCTTAAACGTGAGTTGCATTATCTGACACCATATCAACAAACATTTCTTACTCTATTACAAAAAATCCATTGGTCTTTCTTGCACTTTAAATGCATCTTTTACCCATGCGTTGATTAGTTGAAAAGATTGATTCATAGTTATGCAGATTTTTCAAATGTTGGTAGCATTTCATTATATACAATATTTTTAAAATCACATTTACTATCACCACCAATATCATCAGAAAAGTCTTTAATTACTAAAATCTGTCAAGCTCATGATAATGAATACAAGTTTTTCTAAAATTCTAATTTTCATTTGAAAGCTTGAATTTCATCATTGGCAATAAGTACTGTCAGATGTTTTCCTTGAAAGTGACAGATTCACTTTGATCTCTTTTCAGAAAATGTCTGTGGAAAACCCAAGTCTGAATGACCATAGTGTTTCAGTCATTCTTTAAATTAAAAATAGTATTCCAAGAAAATAAGTGGCTGATTTAGCTCAGAACTCAATTGTGCAAGACCTGTCTCTGAAGACAGCCATGGTATTTCAGTATGGAGCAGAAGTGCATACTTCCCATTTCACTGCATAGAATATTAAAAAAAATGAGTCTCAATTTTAATAAAATTAATTTTTAAAATTATTTCATCAAGATTTTGTTTTTGTTTTGTTTTTGTTTTCTTACTGTGAATGTATGATGATTAAAAATATAGTTTGCTGCCGCTACCTTAAATTGTGCTAAGAAAACAGTTTTATCCCCCATTTCTTTGTGCCATAAATGTAAGTGTCAACATAGTGAAAAAGACACATAACCTCTTAGTATTATTATATACACAGTTTTGACTTTGGAGATCCTCTGAAAGGGTCATAAGTACCCCCAGGTATCTTCAGACCAAACTGAGAATTACTGAACTAGATCATTCTTAAAGTGCAGCCTAACACTACCCTGAGAAATCCCAATATTTATGCATTTCTGAAGAGAAGAATCCATGTATCTTTCTATACCTAAATCAGTTCTCTAGATATAACAAAATAATTTTTGACCTCAACTTCAGGTCAATCATTTTAATATTTTTAATTGGATGCTTTTTTCTTTTTTTTTTTCTTTTTTCAGTTGAGGTATAGTTGACTTACAATACTGTGTTAGTTTCAGGTGTACAGCAAAGTGATTCAGTTTCACATGTATAATATTTTCCATTATAGCTTATTATAAGACACTGAATACAGTTCCCTGTGTTATACAGTAAATCCTTGTTGCTTACCTATTTTATATATAGAAGTGTGTGTCTGTTAATCCCAAATTCCTATTTTATCCTGTTCCCTTTCCTCTTTGGTAACCATAAGTTTGTTTTCTATATCTGGGAGTCTGTTTCTGTTTTGTATATAGATTCATTTGTATTATTTTTTTAGATTCCACATAGAAGTGATATCATATATTTGTCTTTCTCTGCCTGACTTACTTCACTTAGTATGATAATCTCTAGGTCCAAATTGGATCCTTCTTAAAAAGTCTAAGTTGATTATACCACATGTTCTTTTATTCATTTATACATCTGTGAGAAGAAGCAACAGCTTTTGCATAGCATAAGAAGCAATCAACAGAGTGAAAGGCAGCCTATAAAATGGGAGAAAATATTTGCAAACTCTATATGTGATAAGGGGTTAATAAAGAACTCATACAACTTGATAGCAAAAAACCAAATAACCCAATTTGAAAATGGGCGAAGAACCTGAGTAGACATGTCTCAGAAGAAGACACACAGGCACATGGAAATGTGCTCAAAGTGACTAATCTTCAGGGAGATGCAAATTAAAACCACAATGAGATATCACCTCACACCTGTCTGAACAGCTATTATTAAAAAGACAAAAAGAGAACAAGTATTGGCACAGCCATGGAGAAAAGGGAACGCTTATGCACTGTTGGTAGCAATGTAAATTGGTGTAGCCATTCCTGGTAAACAGTATGAAAGTTCCTCAAAAAATGAAAAATAGAACTAGCTAATGAACAGGAATCCCACTTCTGGATTTCTATCTAAAGGAAATGAAATCAGTATCTCAAAGAGAGAATATACCTTCCCACGTTCACTGCAGCACTATGCACAATAGCTGAGAAATGAAAGCCACCTAAATGTCGACAAATGAATGGTGTAAATCCTGGTCTGAGGGCCGGAGAAGACGAGATGAGATATCTCGGCTCCAACATTGAGGCAGGAAAAAAGAGAGGTGAATTCTTCTTAACTTTGGCTTTTGTTATAAAAGAAAAAAAAAAACCTAAAACACAATACTTTTATGTAAATTAATAATACTAAATATTCCTCAAGCATAAATATATACATGTATAAAGAAACATAGTAAACATTGAACAGTGGGTGCTCATGTGGAAGAGAGAATAGTAATGTGAATGAAGGTAAAAAAAAAAAAAGAAAGAAAGAACTTGAAAAGATTAGCTTGCTATAAGCATGAGACAGAAAGTAGATTTTGGAGTGAGACAGGCTTCTATTCAAATTTCAGTTCTAGGAGGGAGGGTATAGCTCAGTGGTAAAGTATATGCTTAGCATGCACGAGGTCCTGAGTTCAATATCCAATAGTTCTGTTTAAAAAAATTCAAATAAATAAATAAGTAAATCTAATTTAACCCCATCAAAAAACTTCAGTTCTATCACCACATATGTAAAATTGGGATAATAATAATAAAAGGGCCCTTGTGGGGACTAAATAAAGTAATATCTGTGCAGCACTTGGTATGGTGCTTGTCACACACTAGTGGCTGCAGCACTCACTGAAAGTAAGCTGGTGTCACTGTCAACAGCAACAGCAACGTTATTCCTTTATCATCATCCTCACGGAAAACATCTTGTTCATCAGAATCCTTATCAGATGATGGCACATCTTGTCTAGAAATTACATTGTGATAGGCTTCAAAGAATTGCTTGGGTGACATGTTAATTGCTAAATTTATCTGCATAGTAAAAGCATGAAGAATTAAAAATTCTACAGGGAAAAGTCCTGGATGGAGAAAGAGATCCAACTTGGGAAAAATGCAGAAGAAAGCCTAGAACAATGAAATATGGGGTGGTAGATTCTTCAAGCCAAAATTTGAACTCTGTATGATATCAACCCCGTGGGTGACTCTCGAGATTTTCAGGGAAGGCTCTGCACCTCATGAATTTTGAGTGTGATCAAGTTCCTTGCAGAACCTGGTGAAAAGGCTGAGATCTGTGTTCTGGGTGATAAGAAGCCAAAATAGAGTCAGCTTCTGTAGACTAAGGGGTCAGCTGATGGATGCATTACATCCTTATCGTAGAGTGGTGGCCTGATGCAGAAGTCAGATCTCAGGGGTGGGTTGTGGATGATGTGGGGAGGCCCATGCTAGCCCCAGATGTGGCATCAGATAGGACATGGGGAAGCTGGGAGCATCTAGCCTGGGCCCACCTAAAGCCAGCAATATATGATCTCTGTACTAGAACTCAGCATCCAGATCTCCCCTCCCCTACTCCTGAGCACCTTATTAATCACCTCCCTACTTTTTAGACCCATAGGACTCTCTCTCTCTTTTGTCAAAACCTGCTCTTAAAACAGGATCTGAAGTGGCCAGGATAATTTAAATGACCAATCACAATTCTCTAAGTGGTATTTACATTTTTACTAAGGAAGAGCATGTTAAGAGAAACAATACAGGAATTCCCAGAGTGGAGCTTTTTGGGCATCAGCAAGCAAAGCCGAAGAGACTATCTTAAAGGGGGTTGACAGTGTCTGATAATCAATCTCCTTCCTGCCAGAGCTCCAAGTGAAGGAGGTGCCCCTGTACTAAAAAGACACAGATGAGGATAGAAGACCGTCCAAGGAGACATACTATCAGGTTGGAAAATTCATTAAGTATTTACATGAGAATTCAGGTTCCCGTCGCTCAGGTATGATCACATGGCTCGGAAAGCACAAGAAGTAGAGTTGGGAGGTTCGATCTGAGAAACTTCTGAGGGGCTGATGCAGTGACTTCTCTACTGCAGGTAAGGACCACTGGAACCAGGGCATGACTAGGGATGGATAAAAGGAAGGAAGGCACAACGGAGTGGAGATGCCATAGGGTGAGTTCATTGGGCTGGGTAGGAAAGGAGAAGTACCTAATTTCCTAACGGTTTATGTTTTCAGGAAGGAGAATGATAGGGGAAACATGTATTTCTATTCTTGTTTGGGACAGTGTAAAGCAGTGACACTGAAGGAGGTTGGTGAGTCATGCTTGTCTACTCATGCATAGGAGGATGTGAGCTCTGAGTGCACAGAGCCCAATGTCAACCTCACTGGGCCTCACACCAATGTCTGTCACCAGGAAGTGAGAAGAATAAAGGCCCTGGGTGGACCTTGAGGACATGAAGATGTGTCTTTCTCAGTTGAGGCTTATGGGATCAGCTGGAAGATGGGGAGGAGGTGGGATGGGAATGGGATATTGATGGGAGCTGAAGGAGGCAGGGTCAGCTGCCAGAGCCTGGGGTTCCATGTGGCTTCTTGGGCTATAGAGGGCACAGACTCTCCTCAGCAGGCCTTCTCTACAGGAGTTGGCGCTGGCCTGACATGTGAGGTGCCTTTATGGGTAGTAGGTGGGACAGTGCCTGATGCTTGGGACAACTGAAGGTGGACACACGTACAGCCTATCTCCTGCTCTCTCCAATTCACCATCTTCAGGAATTAGGAATGAGTGGGGGAAGCAGCAATGTCTCCCAGAACCCAGTGGTCTATATTGGCCGCTGTCTCGCTCTCTTCCCTCAGCCCATGCGAGCACATTTCTGTTGTTCTGCAGCTGTCGCAGGCAGATCCATCATGTGGGCACCGGCAGTTCTCTTGCTTCTGGGTGAGTACTCAATGAGGCAACAGCATAAGGGCTTCAGGCGTGGGGAAGAGTGGTGATCAAGTCGTGTGTGTGTGTATGGTGGGGGATATTCAGTCCTCCATTCCAAAGTTCATTATCTATTTTTAGAGAGGTAAAGAAGAAAGGGCTTTCTCAGAGCTGAGGAAATTAAAGGAAGAATAAAAACAGGCTTTGAAATCAGTTGAGTCTTTCCTGTGGTAAAGACAGTCCCGTTCTCTCCTCTCATCACCAACATTCTCCTTCTTCTTCCTTCTTTATTTCTTGTTTTGCAGTTTCAAGCAGTGGGCAAGCTGGTGAGTCTTCCACATCCCACATCCCACATCCCAATTTTCTACAGTGTCCACTCCAACCCTCTAAGTGACCTGCCAGGGTACTCCCCACTTCCTAGCTTTTCTGGGGTAGTGTCTCTTCCCATGCCTCCTCAATCCCTGTAACTTAGTTTGCTTGTAGGCACTGGCCCTTAGAAATAGGTGCACTTACAAATGGGTGCTGACCGAGGGACTGATAGTTCGTAACCCAATGTGGTCTTTCCTCCCACAGGGATGGGCTAGTCATGTGGGCTGGATACTGGAACTGGAGTTTTCTTAGATTTCCCAATCTCAGACCACATCTTTGAGCACATTGCCTTAATTCTTTGTTTTACATTGCCCCTTCCTATATATCCCCAGCTACTCTGGAGAAGCCCATATTGTCTCTACACCCACCCTGGACCACAATCTTCAAGGGGGAGCGGGTAACCTTGCGGTGTGATGGTTACCACCCTCTGCTCCTGGAACTCCGGCCCATCAGCACTCTCTGGTATTTGGGCCACCTACTCCTGCCCTCTCACAAGAAGAGCATTGAGGTGCAGACACCAGGCGTGTATAGATGCCAGACACGGGGCGCCCCTGTCAGTGACCCCATTCACCTTTCTGTATCCAATGGTGAGTGTTTGAGCATGGGGGAGGGACAGCACACATCTCCTCTGGTGATACTGGCCCTCCTATAGAAGGGGACACTGGGGCACTCCCACTGGGGCAGGAAGGAAGTGTGGTTGATTGAGTCTCTGGAGCAGGCAGAGGCCTGGTACTATGTAAGAGACTCAGTAAGGCCTACCTGGCTCCAAAGTTCCCCTCAGCCTCTGGCCACAGTGGACAACAGATAAACATTTCTGTCTGTGAGACTAGCTCAGAAGTGAAGAGGTTCTACTGAAGGGGTTGGGGGAGAGGTGGGCAGAGAGGGAAAGGCAGGAAAAGTGAGCTGGTTGCGTGCAGCTGGGGGAATTACTTTTGCTTGAACAGAGTGATGCCTCTCTGTGTCTTCCATTAGTAAAATAAGGACAATAATAGTATCTATCTCTTCGGTTTTTGTGAAGATTAAAAGTGAATTATGAGAGGGTGTCAAAGAAAAAAGCAGCAGATGAACAAAGCACCTCATCAAAATTTTATTACAGACATGTACACATGTGTACATGGGAGTCAATTAGCTGTACATCAGAAACTAATACAACATTGTAAATCAACTATACTTCATTTAGAAAAAAAAGATAAAAGAGAAACTAACTCCCAAGGGACATTAAAAAATTTCAAAACAGGATAAGCAACATAAAAGAAACTTGTTCATTAGGGCACAGGACTGACTACTTTGTAGGGAATGTCATTTTAGTCTGGTAGGCTATACTTCACATTCTGAATTTAAAGATCAGCACTCAACCTTCAGATTAGCACTTACACTTCATATCCATACTCTGTGGTTTCTTGTTTGGAAATTGATAGCAAGTACAGATAAGATACTGAATATGACAGATGGTAGTTAGACTGCTTGCAGAACTGAGAGTAACATAGAGATTGTGGCTATTACTTGTGGAATTCTTTTTCACTGTAAAACAACTAAAGGGGCATCTAGCACACACTAGGGCTATGTAAATGTCAGCTATGATGAGGATGGTGATCAGGTAAATAAGGGTGCTGTTTGGAGGTGCCTAAGGCAGACCTGGAAGGTCAGGTAAGTTTTCTGGAGGAGTTAAGATCTAAGCCCAGACCAGCAGGATAAGTAGGCCTCAACTAAAACAGGTGAAGGGGTGTTCTTGGCAGGTACAAAGACTCTGGGCTCAGAGCAGGGCCAGTTTGCCCAGCAGTCCAGTATGGCTGGACTTAGCCTGCATTAGGAGTAGAAGGTGGAGAAGGAAAAGGAGCCATGGGACAGGGGAGAATCCTAAGATGGTGTTGAAAAGGTAAGCAAGGGCCAGGCCAGGAAGGCCCTGATGCCATCCTGAAGAGTTTAAACTGGATTCTGATGGGCACTACTCTTTGAGCCTGGAACCAACACTCAGGCATCTTTGCCTTCTTAGCACCTGATAAATGACTGGCCTTCCCTTTCTCTCCCCTTCTGATGCTTCCTGTTCTAAGGCTTCTGGGGTGCCCAATAAGGGGGGAGGGAGTTGGTGGGGAGAAAGAGGAAGGAGAGCAGAGGGGGAGATGGGGGACAGGGAGGCAGAGAAGAATGGGAGACTCCCCAAGGCTGGACTTTCTCTTGGAAAGGCTGTCTGTGCTGACTGTCCTAGACTGGCTGATTCTGCAAGTGCCCTTTGCTGCGGTGTTCGAGGGCGAGCCGTTGGTCCTGCGCTGCCGTGGTTGGTATGACAAAGTCGTCTACAAACTTTACTACTACCACGATGGCCAACCCGTGCGCTACTTCCACTCCAGCGCCAACTATACCGTGCCTCAGGCGCGCGCCAGCGATAGTGGGCCCTACCAGTGCTCTGGGACCATGCGCATCCCTGTGGAGAGCACGCCCATGTTCTCCGCCAAGGTGGCTGTGACCGTGCAAGGTGGGGGAGACTCGGGACCGGGAAGGGAGGCAAATGAGCCCTGGGAAATTCTAGGACTGGAACTAGGTGGGGAAAGGAGGGGCAGAGTTTCCATTGCTGCCACGTGGTGGATTTCTTTGCCGGACCACGAACACTTTGTTCTTTCCCACTCCTCAGTAAAGGCACAGATGACCTGTGGGTTTCCCTTCCCCCCAACATACATCAGGCTTCTTACTCCAGGTGGGATCTCATATAGGAGGCAGCTCTGTCCGCAGCCCCAGCCAGAATGGCAGCAGCAGTGAATGCGATCACGGTGGGACTGGGGCAGGCAGGCGCATTGATCCCCCTCTAGGCTGGGGAACCAGAGTTGGATGTCAGTCGGGATGTGACGCGAAGCGTCTAGACTAGTCCTGCCTCCTCTCAAGATTTCCCTTTCCCTCGTAAACTCGTTTCCCACATTTCAAAAGACTCCTCCCTCCACGTGTTTTACACACGGCCTCCTCCCTTGCCGGCAAGGAGCCCCAGCAGGAAACCGGAAGAGGAGAGGGGTTGTGGGACCTTGGGCAAGTGAGACCTGGTTCCCGGGGACCCTTGCATTGGCCTATAGCGCATCCTTAGCCACTAGGACCCCTTCTCCGCAGAGCTATTCCAGACGCCAGTGCTGAGGGTAACGGGCCAGACGGAGGCTCGCGGCGCGGCCCTAGGCGGGGTGATGCTGCGCTGCGAGACGCTCTTGCACCCGCAGAAGCGCGACACGCCGCTACAGTTCGCCTTCTACAAGTACAGTCGCTCCGTGCGTCGCTTTGACTGGGGCGCCGAGTACACCGTCCCAGAGCCCGAGGTCGGGGAGCTGGAATCTTACTGGTGCGAGGCAGCTACTGCCACCCGCAGCGTCCGGAAACGCAGCCCGTGGCTGCAGCTCTCTGGGCGAGGTGAGTGAACGCACGCCCTTCCGGATGCCCACACGGGCTTGGCAGCCCCGCCTCCGCCTCTCCGCACCCGCGAGTCTCCCCAACACTCCCGCTCTGCTCTCCCGCCCCCGCCTTCCCATTTCCACCCACTCCGCATCACCACCCCACCGCACCCCACCCTCTGTCCCCTCCCTTCCCCTCTCTCTCCACCTCTATTCCAGCCCTCCTCACTCCCCTCACTCCCCTCCCCGGCCGGGCGCCTCCCTCCCAGCAGCCCAACCCCTCGCCCGCTCCTTCCACCGCAGGCGGTGGGAGGCTGATTTCGGCCGCCAGTATACTGAGTGTGTTACCTTCACAGGTTCTCCCCTGGACTTGGCGTCCACCACCGCCCCGGTCCCACAGGCCGCGGCCTTGGCGCCCGCTAGCAAGCCGCTTTCCTTCAGGAAGCCCCCGGTGTCCAGATCGGTCCCGTCGGTCACCTCTGTCCCGAACACCACTTCAGCAGGGCTGCAGTTCCCCGCCGGCAGAGCCCCCACTACTGGGCCGCCGGCCTGCGCTCCGCTGACGCCGTTGGAACAAACAGATGCAGCCCTGAAACCCGACGTGGACCTTCTGCTCCGAGAAATGCAGCTGCTCAAAGGTCTTCTCAGCCAGGTGGTCCTGGAATTAAAGGAGCCACAGGCCTTCCCGGAGCACAGGGAAACACTTGAGACCTCCTCTTCCCACTTTGCTGTGAGCCGGGGAACCCCGGAAACCACTACTGTGGAGAGCTGAGAGAGAGAGGTGGCTATTGTCCCCTCTCCAGGTGCATTCACCCCTGGACCCCCTGCTTCCCCTCACGGGCAGACCTTCCAAAGCCATCTGCATCTGTTGTCTTGATGTGGTTTCTAAAGAAGCGTGCATAAAGTATGGTGATTGTTATGTCACTCTCACCTAGCACATTTGAGCAGTTTGTAACCATAAGACCCTCCCTCTAATCTCCTCCTTCCCCTCAGATTTCAGTAAGGAAGTAGAAACCTGCTATTTACTACTTTGAGGTTTTTGTTTGGAAGTGAATTTAGTCATCCTCATCTTTTCATGTAAGCCCACCCAACACAGATTTTTAGCACAGGCAATTTTTCGGTACTTAAAGTCACTGAGGTAACTGAGTCCTTTGGAATATTTAAGGGTCTAGTTGTAATTATTTGTCATGAATTTAATGTTACCTTTAAAAAGACTTTCAGTTCTGCTTCTGATGAATTTATTCCCTTAAAGTCCTGGGTTCTAGTTTTAGGGGGAAATGGACTTGTGTGGGACTCCCATTCTAGGTTTCAAGGGTCAGGATTCCTGGTAAATTCACCCAGATGCACTTCCTGCACCGATGTAGCTAGACAGACTGATGGGCTCTGGTGACAGCAGGTAGACCATGCTTACTTCAGCCTAAATTAAACAAGTGGTACCATTTGCGTCAAGAAAGCTCTTTGGGTATGGTCTCTGTGGTGAAATGGGTTAGTGCACTTGGCTGATAACCAAAAGGTTGGTTGTTTAGTTCCACCCAGGGATGTTTATAACTTGCTTAAAAAGAAAGCTCTTTGAAGAAAGTTCAAGACAAATCCTCAAAATTGCCGAATTCTAGCTTTTAGCAGTTTTTTACTTCCCTAACAGCCATTCTAACACTAACACACCTAGAAACACATGTGCACAGATACCCCAGTCTGCAAGCAGACTTTACTGTCACCTGAAGGAAAAAAAGCAAGAAGGCATTTCAATTTCAATTTCAAGGGTGTGCTCCCTATAAATCCCATTTTTATGAGTCCCTCATCACCCTACTAAAGATACTAGTTCTCCGTAGGGCTCATGTGATTTGTTCCCAGGAGGTCTCATTCTCACTGGGTCCATACCCTTGATCAGCTAGGCTTCACTGTTAAGGTTCAGGACTGATAAGAACTTTACTTTCCTATCCTTTACTTCCATTTGATAGATATTCAGTCACAACCCAATTTCCCATCTCTTTTTGAGCAATTAACCAGAATAACATCAACATTCTTTATCCTTTTCTTCTTAGTATTATCTTCAGCAGATTATTATTGCAAAATCACTGAAATTACACAGAAAGAGAGGCAGGCATGTATGCACATATACTAAAATGCAATGTGGTAAGTGCTCTATGAAACACTGTGGGAATTCAGAGAAGGAAGCTGAATCTTGAAGGAAAAGCAACAAATCACCAGGTGGAGATGTGAAAAAGATCGAAGAGGGGGCATGCAGGCTGAGGAAAGGCATGGAGACATGAAAGACCTGGTATTTGTATTGCTGCAAATAATTGGGAGTGTTTGAAGAATTATGTGTGTTTATGTGTGTGGGGGAGGGGAAGGGGAGGGGAGTGTGTTTCAGGGAGAAAGTGGCAGGAGATGAACATGGGGAAGTAGAAAGGAATCAGAACATAAAACTCTTGTTAAGAGGTCCTTTAACCTATTGGATGTTTGGGATGGACATTTGGAAGCATTCCTTATTGAGGGCGTCGGTAAGCCTTACTAGAGGAGAAGCTAATTTAAAAGTAGGAAAGAACAATCAAATAAACTGATCTCAGTGGACACTTGCTTAGCCCTGAGAAGGCATGCCTAGGCCCCATAGTCCAGTACTGAGGCTCTGGTTTACAAGAGTCTTTGTGGCTCTGATTTCCTCCTTTCTAATGAAGACTCATCTCGCTTCTCAGAACTCTCTCCCACAAGCCCTTCCTGGCTAACCCCACTTAACTCCAATAGCCCCCTTCCGATTTTGTTCCCCTGAGGTGTCTGTCATCCTTGATCTAGATAGGAAGTGACTAGCTTTAGTGCCAAGAGGCTAGGTAATCAAAGCATCTCAAGTCATTAAAAAAAAAAATCAGTAGATCTATTTTTGTTTAAGAAGGTAGAAGAGTGAAATAGCCACTCAAAAGAGAACTTTATCTCTTCAGTATCTCCTTCATTCACATCTTGTTAGCAGTCATGATATCCTTCTTCCTGTTCTGCCACCTACCTCCATTTAGAGCTGGAAACGAACAAGAATTTAGCGGTGAGAATGATTATCATTCATGACTCAACTTTTCTGTGTGTGTTGGGGTGGGGAGGGGAATTGACTTTTATGTCCTCTAGTCTCCACTGTCTTTAAGCCCCTCGCTCTTGAAAATAAGCCCCTGCAATATCTGTTAATGATTTCCCAGGAAGACCTGCACTAAGGAAATAGCAGACAGACAACTTACTGGCCATTCTCCTCTGAAGGGAGAAAAAAAACCCTCATCCAGCTCTGTTTGTGGTTCTGACAGGCATTTAGGGAAGCAGAAGGCTGGCTAGCCCAGGATGCCTGAGGATCTCAAGCTCATTCCCAAGCAACAAGGATAGCAACAAAATGCTGGAGAAGCCTGAGGAGGAAGCTGCTTCTCTCTGGTTCTCTGATCACTTCTGTGATGGCCCCTCAGACCCTAAAGCTGGGGGTGTCCATACCCCACCAGAGAGCAGAAAGGGTGTGGCAAATTCCATTTGGATCTCAACCTTACTCTCTCACTCTGTGTCCTCTTATCTGTACTAAACCTAATGGAAAGAGGGAACTCTTTAGGATATGATTTTTCTCTTAAGGGAGTGAATCAAATCCTGTAGGTTAAAGTCCAAACTCCCTAAGGTGGCATGTAGAGTCTATACCTCAGTCACACTGACCACTTGCTCTTTCCCCTGTGTACCAGCCTCCTTCATGGCTCTATGCCTTTACGTGTAAGTTTGGCTACCTCTTTGGGGGCACTGCACAGGCCTTCTGAGCCCATTCCCCCTCATCTGTAAAAAGAGGGAAAGAAGAGTAACCTTACAGGAAGAGACAAATAAACAGATTTTTTTCATTGTTAGAGGTTTTAAGACAGGGGATGCCAAGATACTTAGAAGCACAGAGGAGGGGCACTAAGCTCACCAGGGATGTTCACAAATCACTTTCTGCAGAGATGACATCTGCCAGTCCCTATTGATGGATTATTGAATTGTTTCTAAACTTTTGTTGTTTTACATTACGCTGCAATGAATATTCTTACACCCATAAATTTATGCACATATTTGAATGTATCTGTAGGATAAATTCCTAGAATTAGAATTGCTGAATCAAAAACTGAGTCTTTTTAAAAATTTTAATAGATGTTGTCAAATTATCCCTCAAAGAGATGTAACGATTTGTATTTCGACCAATTAAGCATGAGAGAGCTTGTCTCTCTTATCCTAGTTAAGAAAGCACAGCATCATATTTATGTTTTTTAATTGGACCCAGAGGAACTCTTGACTCTTTATTTACTGTTAAATGCCTCTAGTTGGATCCTTATAACATTACTAACATTGTGTTATGCAATAGCCCAGCAGTACAGTCCTTCCAGAGTCAATGACCCTGTCTGTAATGTTAACCCATTCATCTGAATTCTTGTTTGCTGGTCCACAGTTAATTAAAGAAAATGCCCTTCTGACTACACTTCCTTATTAAAGGTGGACTTTCTGCTAAGCAGAGCTCTTATTCCAGGCTAGGTCTTCCTCATTCTTCACCAAATTTCCAGCAGGTACTACAGCTTGCCCATATTGGTTTAATTTATTCTCCAGTCACTACACCTGCAAAGATAGCTGGTTTCAGTGCTTGACATCCTAATTATAATAATAGGCCTCGTATAATTGTACATCCCTAATTCAGCTAATATCTGAGGCTAAAGAATTGGTACGATACTCTTTTTCAGTTCAAAGGAGCCAATCATATTACAGTGATGTGAGAGACCACTCTCCCATTTCTTTATAGAAAATATGCTCTTAATGCAGCAGGCTAAGTTGCTATAGCCAAGCTAATTAGCTTTGGTCCTGGAAGTGGCAGAGTATCGAGGTTAAGAACCCTGGCTCAGTGGTCAATAGACTTGGGTTCATGTTTACTACTTACCAGCTGTGTAGCCTTGGGCAAGATACTTTGTCTCTGGAGTTCTGTTTCCTCATCTGCAAAGCGTAACAATAGAATCTGCCTTACAAAATTGCCGGAAGGATTAAAAGAGATTATGCAAGAACATACCTAATACAGCAGAAGCAGTAAATTGTTATTATGACTAATTCACAGAATCTAAAATGATGTTGACTGTAAGAGGCACCATTAAAGAGAACACTACAAAAGGAAATCACAGCTGAGTAGTCAAAATGTTTTTTTAGGCTTAAATAGAAATAGAAATTTTAAAAATCATAAATCACTCTTACGTATGCATAAAAGGACAATATGCAGAAATTAAATTGGGTAAGATATTCCTAAAACTATTTCACCTTCAGAGCCTGACTTTTCTGAATCACTCCTCAACTCATATTTATCAAAGTCTATGTTTTTCCTTTATTGTAACATATTCTTTCCTACGTAAATGAGCATTAGTAAAGCAGCATTTCTTAAAAGAAGTCATAACGAGAGTAACAGTCATCATTGCCAGAATTTTAGGCTGGTTTTGCAATTAGCTGGAGCCAGCTTACTTTTGACTTCTCTTTCAGGAGTGTTGCTGGACACGTCTGCTTTACTACCCACTTCACTGCTCCACAACCTATGATTGTGTCACTGTCATCTCTAGAAATTTTTCCCAAGCTGCTCACACTCATTCTCAAATTATGATGCTGGTACTTTAATGGTCATGCTTACTTAAGCAATGAAAACTATGACAAGACAGAAGTTATAAGATGCATCATGGTTTTAGAGATGTTAAAATGTAGTTTAAAAAATTATGCCACAGAATTAATAAAATACAAAATGCACCCTAAAAGTAAATCTAGGAAAGCAAATTTCAAAATGTGAAGAAAAAAAAGTTACACATTACCCTTCATGTAGCCAGAGACTAAATAAAGGTGGACATCTTTTGAGTGAATTTAAAAATCTGGAAGGAATTTAAAGGCTATTTAGTTCAACCAAGAAACCACTTCTTGAGACCTGCTAGACTTCTCCTGCCACATGGCCGTGCAGCCATGCTTGACTTTTTGGGAGGATGTGGCCTTCATTACCTCCCAAGGACGGCCCACCCTATCTTTGTTTAGCTCTGGTAATTAGAAAGCTCGTCCTGTAGATAGTGAGCAAAATGATTTTGTTATAAATTCTACTCACTGTACTTCCCAGGGTTACACAGAACAGATCTGATTCCTGGTCCTCTTGTGAGCCCTTTAGATGTTTAAAAACACTGTTTAGGTCATACTTAGGTTTTTACAAAGATACACTCTTTTTTTAAAGACTTGGTCTTTTTTTCAGTGTTTTCAACTCTCCCTAATTTTGAGTTCCTTCTCCATTCTGGCTTTTTTGAGCACATCTCCAACTTCTCTATATTCAGCTTAAACTGGGGGGCCCACAATTGACTGCAGTTCCTCAAGTGGGTGTGTCCAGGGCAGGAAGGCAGAATTTTATTTTTATTTTTTACAATTAAGCAATTGCACTTGTGACAGGATGTCAAAAGTGATATTGCACGATACAACAGATGTGAAATCCTGAAGCCAGATCATCATATGCAGACTTTACAAAGGAAATATTTGAGGATCTGTTCTATGACTTTTGGACTCTGAAATCACATCAAGGAGATAAAAAAAGGGTCAGGGTATGGAGAGGAGGGAGGGTTCATGAAGAGATTTCTTTGCCATGTGAGTCTCCATCACAATTCTTACTCATAGTGGGGAGTTTGGGGAAGCTTACCCTCTACTCCCCAAGCCTAATGTGGGAGATGCCCGGGGACTCACCCAGAGAGGTCTGAAATGTGTTCCCTATAGTTGGGAGACACAAGGAACTGGCCTGCCTCACTCCTAAGAAAGCTAAAGTGAGTTGTGACTGAAGGATGGAAGAGCCTGTTTTGGGATTCTGCACTACAGATATGCCAGGGCAAAGCCATGTGTGTATGTATTTCCCTGGTTCATGAAAGACAGAGAGCTGGCATGGGGTAGTCTTGGTTTCTATACCATAAGGCTACCAGGAGGGGTTGAAAAAAGCACCAGAAAGCTGAAGGTGAATCTGGATTCCTAGGTACTGAGGAAAGGGGTACAAGTGAACACCTGGAAGAGAGATGCACCTGTCTTGAGTACAGGACCAGACGGGAGCAGTCCCCTCAATAAACACCTCCAAAAAGTCCACAAAAGTATCCATGGAGAAAGAATTGGCTATAGTCGTGTCCAAGCCCAGAAAGCAGGAAGCTGCCCAGCCAGAGAAGAACTTTCTATTTCCTTAGCTATCCTCCCTTCTCTTTCCTCTCTTACTTTGGCCTAGGTGAGGTGAAAAGGAAACAGACACTAAGGAGCGGGGAAGAGATGTACAGAGAGAGAGAGAAACCAGTCAAGCTCCCTTCCCAAGCCAGGACCTAAGCTGAGTAAGTTGGACAAAGACTTATCTCTGAAGTAAGATTGGTTGTCTGATTAACCTCTAGGACTGGGCATTCTAATTCACAAAAGGAAACTATGCTTGTGACCTAAAGTCATTATAGGACTATCCATTACCAAGAGAAGCAGAAAAATCATGGATTGGCTCAAACTTTAATGTACACATGAAATACCTAGGGCCCTTCTGCAAATGCAGATTGTGATTCAGTGGGTCTCGGGTAGGACCCCAGAGTCTGCATTTCTAACAAGTTCCCTATTGATGCCAATGCTGCTGGTTCTTGGGCCACACTTTGAGTAGCAGGGTGCTGGGAGCAGTGGAAATTTACCCTACTGAACAAATTTTAAATGGATTATGAAAGATAAAAAAGATGCATTTTGATCATGCCATTAATTGTCCTTTCAACCTCCAAGTCACTGCCTTTATTTAATTTTTTAAACATAGCATTTTTAATGAATATAGTCTTCATTTGAAAAAAGTCATACTGTATAGAAAAACATTCAAGTCTGCTTTCAGATGCCACCTTCCCACTCCCTCAGTGACTACAGTGGTAATCACTGTGTAATAGCTTGATGTGTGCTCTTCCAGGCTGCTTTTAAAAAGAACTTTCTAAGTACATTGTTGTATTGATCAGGATTCAATTTCAGAGAACAGGCCCACTCCAGCTGGATTGAGTGGAAAGGAATTCATTACAATATTTAGTAGCCTACAGAATAGTTGGGAGAAAGGAAGAAATACTCTAGTTTGAGTTTTCAGCCAAGTCTCCCACTATGGAACCACTATGGGAATTGCTGCCTCTTCCATGATCAGAAAACTGCCTGTCAAGGATCACACAGACAGTGCTGTGATTGAGAAAATAGCCATGATAAGAAAGAAGCTGCTACTTCTGGGGCATCAAGACCATACCCTGTCTGCTATGGTTCAAGAAGTGGATGCGCAGGGCCCTGCCTCTTAGCATCACAGAGCTAGAGACTGGACACTGAGATTGCTGCTACTGCTGCTACAGAAAAACCAAGAGCCTCCTGAACCCACTTTCCAGAAGCAACGGAGAAGCTGCAGAAGTATAGCCTCTGCTTCACTCTCACATTCCGCATGTTGTCCAAGGGCTTCTGGGTAGCCAGACCTAAGTTACACCCAGCACCTAGCTGCAAGGGAGTCACAGTCCCTTTTAACTTTCCACGCTCTGCAATTTGGAAGGGCACTTGAGAAGGCAGTGAAGTGGATGCTGACTCCCTCGTCCACAGACAATAAAGGGATGAGTCCTAGACTTTTACTTTGTAAAAGACCTTGAGGTTTAATCCAATTTGTTAATTTTAGAGATCAGGATATTGAGACCAAGAGACTAAAGGACTCATTAGCGGTGGGGTAAAAGCAGAACTCAGGTCTTCTGACACGGAGTTCAGTGTAGCTGAAAGGAGAGCCACTTGCCCAGGAGTCAAGTGATATTGCCCAGCCTCACTAAACTTGTTGCCTACAAACCTACCTAAGAGACTGTTTCCATCTAAGGCCTACTATTTGATTTCTAGTTTATACTTTTGTAGTTCACTCGAGGGACCAAAGTATAGAATCTTATACTTACCTTTTTTTGAATTTTGTCTTTGTTGGCTTAGTAAGACAATTTGGATCCCAGTGTAGTCCTTCTCAGCTGTAACACATGCAGAATAGATAAGCGTATCTTCTGTACCATAATCTAAATAACTTGGGAAAAAAAATTGAATAAAACAGATTAAAGAAATTTGGGTGATGGCTCTATCTCACTAGAAATCTCTCTCTTGATTGCCATTGATTCATTTTCTCCCTTTGGGTATGATTTTTTAAATAATTACCAACCTACTCAATTGCTTTAATATCCAGCCTGTATTTCTCACCCATATCCACAAGGAGTTCTGTCTAAAAGACTGGAGAAGTACAGATTCAGGGTGTGAGTACTCCCCACAATCGCCTGTATGGCCATTCTGTCAGAATTGGAACAGGTTATGGGGCAAGACTCTTCTGGGTAAGCTCATGCTGGCCCCTACTGGGTGCTGTTGCTGCTGCTCCGCTTCCTCCTTCCCCTTCTTCCTCTTCTTTAATTGAGGTAGCATAACTGACATATAACATTATATTAGTTTCAGGTCTACAATGTAATCATTCAATATTTGTACATATTGAAAAATGATCATCACAGTAAGTCAAGTTAACATCATTCACTACAGTTACACAATTTTTTTTTTGTGTGATGAGAACTTTTAAGATCTATTCTCAGCAATTTTCAAAGAGGCAGTACAGTATTATTAATTATAGTCATTCTGCTGTCTACAGTTAACAATATCAGAGTCAATATAACTGCTTCTTTTTATAAGTGTTTACAAGACATTCTTGCCATAACCTGCATCATTTTGGATTAGAGACAACCTTACTGATTCAATAACTTAAAGATATAGAAGCAGATGGGGCTTATCCACTTAGTACCCCACCATCCATTTTCCATGTAATGACCCCACTATGGAATTGTGAGATCTGCTGTGAAAGGGGCTGTGGAAACACAAGGCCTGTGAGGGACATGTGGGAGCCCCTTTCCTCCACAGGGACTGCAAGTCAGAATGGCTACTGGTAGGGCTGGATGTGGCCAGTGGGAATGAACACATGTCCCAGTGTTAAGCTTGTGAAGTCTCAAAACGAATCACCCATTTTTAAAAATTATGTCCTGGACATTTTGGGTATTATATTATGAAGCACTGGAACTTATTCAACTCTCATTTTGTTTTTGTTTTGTTTGGGTGGGGGGCATGATTAGGTTTATTTATTTATTTATTTATTTTTAATGAAGGTACTGGGGATTGAACCCAGGACTCTGTGCAGGCTAAGCATGGGCTCACCACTCAGCTACATATCCTCCCCGACAAATCATCCATTTCTTAAGACATACAGGGCACATTTAATGAAACATTCTAAAGTGTCAGCCCTCATGTCTCTGTGCCTTCATGCTCTCTGCTCTCTTGTCTTCCCAGCACCTTTTCAGCCCTTTCTCCCTCATCTCCTTCACCTATGGGAAAGACTCAAATTCCACCTTCTCAGAGAACTTCTCCCAGTTTCCTTCAGCCAAAATAAATTATTTTTTTTGTCTGAGCCCCCGAGCATTTTGTTTGTACTATCAGTTTCAGACATGGTTTGGGTAATTTGCACCCCTATCTACAGAGTGGAAACTTGACTCTAAGGTCTTCATCTTATTCCATGCTGTAGCCCCACTCTGGGGCTACTGAACATCCAAAACTAGTTTTTTTTCCTCTTTATTTGGGAAGTTTCCTCCTGCCAACTTGAATGTTTGTAAATGGCCTATGGGGATGAGTAAACTATTGGTAGGAATGGGCAAAGAAATACATTTTGGAAGAGATGAGATAGTGAATATGAAACATACTTTGAAGAAGCAGTAGCATATGTTTGGTAGTAAGGAGGGGCAAGGAACAGCATTTTAAAAGATTTAGAAATATTCTGTGGACTGACCAAAAGTTTACAGGATTTCTGATTTTTATAGTTTAAAATTATTTAGGGAATGTTAGAGCAGGCAGTAATAGCCTTGTTTTTTTTTGGTGGGGAACACTGAAATTCAGAGGGCTTAACTGGCTTGGCCAAGTTATACAACTAATACATGATGGAACCAAAACTTAAGTCTAGGACTTGTGCATACAAGTCCAGAGCTCTTTCCACTATCACACACTGGACTACATTTAGGTAGCAAGAGAGTTCCAAAGGTTGTGACATTGGGAAGGGGGAACTGTGACTATTCTCTGTATTTTGATTGCCTTGGGAAGAATGAAATGACAGAAGTTCTGCAAAATGTAACCCAGCAAACCCTGGTCATGGAACAGGGAACATCTGTGGTCTCTTTTGCTCTACTCATCAGGAACTGAGAACACGACCTAAATGTCACCAACCAGTTTCTGCCCCACAGTTTCTCAGATGGTTAGCCCCACAATGTGATGAGTTTGCAAAGGTTGTGGGTGGTTGGAGGGTGCAGCTGGAAGCAAGGCAGGAGGAGTTGTTGGGTCAATTGTCCAAGTTGTCCTTTTCACAATGAGGGTGCTTCAACTCCATTCAGTCACCTCTGGTCCCAGGGTTTGTGGAGTTGGAGATCCTTCCTTGGAATCCTGACAGTAGGTATACTTCAGGGAAGGAGAACACATCTTTACAAAGACACAGGCTCTGAATGAGTAAGTGGACTTTGGGATGTGGTTATAGCAATGTAGGTAGATAGGATCCCCTTTCCACTAATTCTCATGACCACTGAATTCCTGGACTGATCACACTCACTGATTCATCTCTGCTCAACAGCTTTCACAGGACAAGCCTCTGCAGCCATTTCTCCCTCACCGCAGCTCAGCCTCTCCTGCATTGCATCCTCTCTGAGCTGCTTCTCGTGGAACAGTTAAGTTTGGGATTTCTTTCGCCCACTGATGAGACATGTTGTAAGTTAATTCTTTTATTAACTCTGCAATATGATTATAAGTACTCCTATTTTGCAGATGAAGAAACTGAGGCTTAGAGAAATATAACTTTCTAAAGGCACATGATCACATATCTGTTGGGAATAGGACCAGATGCAGTTTGGTTTTCAGACTTAGGTTTTCTCTGGCTTCAGACTGTGCCCCTCAAAGACAGTACCTTAAAGTATATTTCATGTATATCTTCATAACTGTCCTAGATCTTGAGTCCCATTAAGAACATAATTGGCAAACAATTACTGATAACTCAATGAGTGTGGGGGGCTTGGGCAACATGCTGGGGATAGAAAAGGAAATTGTCTTTGGACCATGATGGGAAGGTAATGGGGCAGAAGAGGGGAAATTTCCCTGCTCATTGCTCAGCACAGATATGCACATACAGCAAATATTTTTAAAGATGAAAATGATAAATCATAGTTGTGACTAGAAGCCAAATTTTTTTTAGAAACAACTAAAGAATGAGGAGGCTGGGTAATACGTATTTTCATATGAGTAGGTCATATGACATAAAATGGGTGGATGTCTTCTTAAAATGCAAGCCACGATATACTTGACCATCTTTTAGAATTTTTGCTTAATTTTTATCAACAACATTGTAGGCTTACTCGTGATAAAATGAACAAATTGTGCATGCATGTGTGCGTGAGTGTGTGTGAGGGCCTACCAATCCTAGGACATAGAGTCTCTTCTTCTCTCCTTGAGAGGGAGCAACCCAACTCCCTCTCTAAAGAAACATTTCCTTCCCTGAGCCTAACATCCAGCTTTTCTTTCAAGTTGCCGTATTCATTTTTGCCTACTTCAAACAGAAAATATATCTTGCCAAAGGGCACATGGTGCCACCTGGTGGCTAAGAGTACAAATACAGAAGTTGGTAAGTACACTTCTGCCTCAGGGATTGAGGCATTTTTATTCACCCAGGTACAGATATTCACTGAGCCAGGTTATGTGGGTATTCAATAACATTTCAGATGTGTCTCCTACTCCTACCCTTAAAGGAATTTATACTCATTTCAAGGATTTGAAGAAGAAAAGCTCATTTCCAACAGAAAACTAATATAACTGAGGGAATTACTGGATATCTTAATAAAATGTCCAGGAGATAAAACGTTTAATTTTCCCCCTTTTTCCAAAATGTATATATCTATGATTGTCAACATCACATAATTTTAATAACAATAGTTGAAAAAAACCTAAAATAATATAGAAAGAAGTATATAAAGCCTACCATGTAAGTCTCCTAATGACTATTAACAATTTGATATATATCTTTCAATGTTTTTCATACATTTATGTTCAGAAGTGCTTTCTATTTGCACACCAGCTTAAAAAAATTTACAATATAGCTAGCATCGATCACTTCGTTATCTTTTTAAAATAGTTGCCTATTATTTTATTAAATGGATAAAACAACTTATTTAGCTAATTCATTACTTGTAGTCTTTTATATGTTTCTAGTTTTTCACTATTCTAGACAATGGATGTTGTATCAGGGCCACCAAGGCCCCCCTCACTGCTCCACCAGATTTGCCAGTTCACTAGAAGGATTCACAGAATTCAGAAGAGCTGTTATACAAAGTTATGGTTTATTACTGTGAAAGGATATAGATTGAAATCGGTAAAGAAAAAAGGTGCAGGAGTGAAGTTCAGGAGAAACCACGTGCAAGCTTCCAGGTATTCCCCTCTAGTGGAGTCACACAGGGATGTGCTTAATCCGCCCAACAATGACGTGTGACAACACATGTGAACTGTAGCCAAACAAGAAGATCATCCAAGCTTAGTGTGTCCAGGGTTTTGTACTGGGGGCCAGTGCCATAGGCATGCAGCACCTGCATGGCTGACCTTGACTACTCATTCTCCAGCCTCCCAGAGGTCAAGCTGGTAGAGCATGGCCCAAGGCCTCAGGCATTTAAAAACACTTTTATCAGGCAGGATATTCTGAGGGCTCAGAGATCATCACCCAGGAACTGTTCAAGCACCAGTCCTCCTGAAGACAGACTTTTCTTTGGCATGTGCAGGACTTGAGCAAACAGAGCCTGCTGGGTTAACCCTTTACTGCACAGAAGCCTTTTAAATTTTTGATCTGAATGCTGATGAGGCTGATCAGACCCTTGGCTGCCTGATCTCCCACAGATCAGCTTCCATGTTCATTCTCCACTCTCATTGGCCAAATTTTCCTCTAACTGGCTATTCTTCTCAAACCTCTGTCTTCACTCTCAGCATACCTGTTCCTTTAATCTTATTTTTCTCTGGCAATCTCTCAATTCTTTTCTCATCTTTTCTTACACTGTCATCCTATGCAATCTCATCAGTTCTTGTCTACTCATAAGCTGATGATCAGATCTCTTTTCTGAGTGTTATATCCCAGCATCCAACCAGGCAATGGTCATCTTTAGTTGGGAATTGAAATGTCCCCAAATGGATTTATTTTAGTCCAAACTGATCCTCTTCCCTTATTCTCTAGTTTGGTGAATGAAACTATCATCCACTCAACCACCCAAACCAGAAACAAAGTTGTCTCTGATTCCTCCCCCTTTTGCCTGTCATATCCATTTAAATCTTAAAGCCTTCTCTCTTCCATGTTCTAAATTGCTCTTAAACACAGTCCCTTCCTCTCTGTTCCCTCAGCTAGTACCCTAGGTCCTTGTGCTCCCTGGACTCAATGATTGCTCTGATCTCTTAACTGGACTTTCTGCCTCTAGTGTTGTTCTTCTCAACTCACTCTCTCCACTGCATTCAGATGCTTTTATAAATACAAATCAAATTGCATTATTCTGCTGTTTAAACTTCTTTAATAGTTTGCATAATCTTTGAGAAAAAGTTAAAAATTTCTTAGCAAGGCTCATGTTGCCCTCATGATCTGGCCATGCCTATCTTTCCTGTATCCTGTAGACAACTGCAAGCAATTCCATCTCCATCCTCATTTCTTCCTTCCCCAACGACACATTTATGGGCTGGGCTTATTGGTGGGCTTTCTGGCTTTTGTGCCTTTGTAGATGTTGCTCCTTTTGCTTAGAACTTCTTTCCTCACCTTCTTCCATTTCACCTGACAAATTCCCACTCATCCTTCAAGATACAGATCAAGTACCACTCCTTTTGAGAAGCCATCCCTGATTATTCCTCTTCCATTAGGGTTAGGTGCCCCTGCCATGTACTCCCATAATTTGCTCTTGTCTCTATCATAACACTAATTAAGCTCTTTATATATTTTTCACTCCAGCTTTTTTCTAAGTTCCTTGAGGGCAAAGACTCATTCTTCTCGCAGCCTCAGCATCTACTGTAGTGTCTGACACACAGCAGATGCTTCCAGGATTGTAAAGTGAGAAACACTGGGTTGATTCAACCAGGGCTCAGAAGACTGATTATATGACTCTTCAGGCGAAAACACTAAGTGAGCCTTTTAGGTAAAGCCTTTGGGGGAGGAAATGGCATTGAGAGGAAAGTGTATGATGTCTCTTCTGGCACTCCTTTTCCTTCCACTTCTAGCACTCACAAGATGGATTAACCACCAACATTAGCCCAGATTCTGTTGTGGATACAAAGATGAAAAAGTGAAGTCTTTACCCTCAAGGGGTTCACAGCCTGTGGTGGGAGTAGGGGAAGATATCACTCTTCCTCTGTCCTTACAAGCTGCCCCCTTCAAGGGGCTATGTTCCCAAGGAGAAGCGTTTGCTGCTTCTTCCATTTGACTTGGATAGAGCTCAAGTATCCCTGCCCTGGGTTTCAAACTCTTTGAAAATTATGAAGTTATATATGAGAAAGAGAAAAGCAGACCCTGGCATCCCGGAGCTGGCCTGGTACTATGAGGTAGGTCTTCCGTGGTGTTGCTCGAGCCGGCCAGGCACTCACAGTTAGGTGTTTTCACTTTCCTGTTGACATCAAAATCAGACAAGGCCACTCTCAGATCATGATCAGACAAAAGCAAGATCACTCAGTAATCATGTCTGAATACAGACAAAACATGAACATCATCCAACCACAAAATACCAAACATACCTCTATCTGAGCTATAATGACTAACGCTACTTTTTAAAAGTTATGGCCAAAAAATACATAAAATTTATCTTCCTAAATACTTTTTTTTTAATGGAGGTACTGGGGATTGAACCCAGCACCTCCTGCACGCTAAGCATATGCTTACCTAGATTTCCAGAAATTCTCTACAGTTCATGATTGAGTAATAAACCCAATTTGTTTAACTACAGGTGCATTCCTGGTGGTCTTTGGCTAGAGGGCACTGACACATAAAAATATGGCATTAATATTTTTAAATATATAGAACAGTATACATAAACAAGGAGTCACATAGCAATTAAAAAAAACTAGGCAAAAAGGAAAAATAGTCACAAGAGAACTATAAATAGCTTCCTAAGCTCTGACAAAATGTTTTACTTCAAATGCATACAATTATCCTGCTGATTCAGTTGGTGGGACCATCATTTCAATTTGGATCCGTTTTCTGTTCCTGCAGAAAGTCTAAAAAATCTCAACACTAAAAGCCTGAGAAGCCTTGTATTTGGGTATAGTTTATCCTATACCACCAAGTTGGGAGAGCCGGGTAGAGACACGGGGTAGAGAGAGAAGCTGTTCTGAATACGGCTTAGATCCACCCGCCTGCTGTAACGTCACCTTCCCCAGTTAAGTCCACATTCCCGCAGTCGATGTGGTCCTCCAAGGGATCCGAGGCGCAATTCAGGCCGGGTGGGCCCGGAGGAAGGACGTTCTAGCCGGCCACCTACTCAATGGTACGGCCCGCAACAGCCCGGCCCCTGGGCGCCGCCATGTTGGAGGTGCAGGGAGGGAGTCATGGCTGCGAACGCTCGAGCTGCATACAGAGCCGGGCCAGCTCCGCCGGGGAGATGCTGGAAGTGCGGCCGGGGCTGTTTCTAGGTGGCGCCGCGGCCATCGAGGAGCTGGACCACCTGAGGGAGGCGGGCATCACGGCCGTGCTGACGGTGGACTCGGAGGAGCCCGACATCAAGGCGAGGGCTGGGTTCGAGGGACTACGGAGTCTCTTCGTGCCAGCGCTGGACAAACCCGAGACCGACCTGCTCAGCCATCTGGACCGGTGCGTGGCTTTCATCTGCCAGGCCCGCGCCGAGGGCTGCGCGGTGTTGGTGCACTGGTGAGTGGTCCGGTCCGTGGGGAGAGCGACTCGCCTCGCTTCCAGCCTGCCCCCGCGTATCCTTTTCCTCCGAAACCCCCAAAGAGGACGAAGGGCCAGTCCGACTGCTAGAACCTCCTCCTACTTTCTCCCCGGTAGGCGTTTGTTGGAGAGAGAGGAGTGGGCAGGAGGCGGCCTCTAATGGCTCGTAGGCTTTCATCCGTTCTAGCTTGTGTTGGTTAATTTTGCAGTCTTCGAGTTTTGTTTGGGGGAGGAGGGGCAGGAGGAGTCTTCAGGTAAATGACAAAAGTCCCTGCACCTAAAGAGTTAAAGCTCTCAGGAGAAGCCGGACACAGACCCAGATTATTGTAATGCAGACTAGGATGCGAAGTGTGTAGTAAGAGGGAGAGTAACAAAGGTTAAAGTTACTCAAACTTCAAAGGAAGAGCAGATTATTTTCAGTGTTTTAGTTTAGGGAATGACTGATGTAGGGGAGAACTGGGGAGAGAAGAATTGGTTAGGACTTAAAAGATCCCTAAGCCATGCCTAGGGGAAAGATGGGGTTAGGTGGTAGCAATGGCAAAAAGATTGTAGTAACAATAGTTTAAATTATTAAGCCAGCACTTTTACTGTGTGCCAGCATTTGTTCCAAACAGTACATAAAGGATGGAAGATAGTTGATAAAATGAGGGAAAAAAGTCTGAGCCCAGATCTCCAGGGCCCTTAAAGCCAAGAGCAAAGGTTAGATTTGTTCCAAAGCCATTATAGAATTTAGAAAAATTAGTGTAATTGTTTTTGAATAGGTAATACATCCACATAGTTAAGAATTCAAAAGGAATAAGAAAGTAAAGGATTTAAATTCTTTTTTACAGTGGTAGTATTTCAGAGGCAAAAAAAAAAAGGTTTGAGTAGAAGAAGCAGACATAAAGTGGACTTGAACTTTACTATTAATAGGAGGCTGGGGCTTTTTGGTTTTTTAATTGTTGCTATTTGCTATTTTATTTTAAACTTCTTTTTCAGTCATGCAGGAGTCAGTCGAAGTGTGGCTGTAATGACTGCTTTTATGATGAAGACTGACCAGCTTACCTTTGAAAAAGCCTATGAAAACCTCCAGACTGTCAAACCAGAGGCTAAGTGAGTTCTTTGTTACAGTACTAATTCTGCTTTTGTGATGTGATTTTACTTATGTAAAGAAAACTTAACTTTATATTTGTTTGTCTTTACAGGATGAATGAGGGGTTTGAGTGGCAACTGAAATTATACCAGGCAATGGGATATGAGGTAGATACCTCTAGTGCAATTTATAAACAGTATCGTTTACAGAAGGTTACAGAAAAGTATCCAGGTAAGTAATAATTGGTAGTATGTATTGAGTTCTTTCTAGATGCTGTTTACTCTGACACCAAATGCTTCAGGTGCATTATCTCAGTTTTCCAGCAATCTCTTGAAACAGGTACTTTTATTTCCTTTTGAAGCTGTGGTTTTGGCTAGCTTGGATTTGAACTCAGGCAGTCTGTGCGCAGAACCCAAGCGCTTCATCACTTTGCTCTCCTACCTCATCCTGATTTCTCAACACTGGAGATATGTATATGTATATATATATATATATACTGTTTTTAAATTTCTGCGGTTAACACTACTTGTCTCAGCTTGAGATTAACTGAATTTTGTCTGAAAATACAGAGGGTTGATTTTGACTAACACGTATGTTTTATGTCATGTAGAATTGCAGAACTTACCTCAAGAACTCTTTGCTGTTGACCCATCTGCCATTTCACAAGGATTGAAAGATGGGATTCTCTACAAATGTAGAAAGTGCAGGTAAAATATTTTGTATCCTCTGGAGATTTTAATCTTGTCTCAGTAGCTGAAAAGTACTGGAAGTTTCAGTTTCTTAAAATCTGTAGGAAGAGTCTGTCTAATTGAATAATATAGAAATTTGACATTCACACCTGATTTTAAGAACATGAATTCTTTTTTTTTAATTGATTTTTTTTGGGGGGGAGGTAATTAGGTTTACTTGATTATTTACGTTTTGGAGGAAGTACTGGGGATTGAACCCAGGACCTCGTGCATGCTAAGCATGTACTCTACCACTTAAGCTATATCCTCCCCCATTAAGAACATGAATTCTTAAAAATAAAAATAAAAGTAATCCATTAGCATGCACAAGGTCCTGGGTTCAATCCCTAGTACCTCCATCAAAAGTAAGTAAGTAAACCTAAATAAGTAAAACTCCCCCCACAAAAAGATCAAAATAAAAAAGAAAGTAATCTAGTTATTTGTAGAGTTATCAAAAATTAAAATAGTATAATCAGTGTTACAGTATTTTGCCCACTAAGAAATGCTGCACATTTAATATATTTTTTTCATCCTTGTGGAAGTCACAAATGTTTTCTTTTGTTTGGGGGTTGCAGGCGATCGTTATTTCGAAGTTCTAGCATTTTGGATCATAATGAAGGAAGTGGTCCTATAGCATTTGCCCACAAGAGAATGACACCATCTTTCATGCTTACCACAGGGAGTCAGGCTCAGTGTACATCTTATTTTATTGAACCTGTACAGTGGATGGAATCTACTTTGTTAGGAGTGATGGATGGACAGGTGAGAACATTTTATTTTCTATAGTTTTATCATATCATCTATATTTTCGTTCCTACTTTCATTTTGAACCATATTTTAACTAGTGTTTTATCTATTTTAACTACTTTCTAGTGTAGAAAAGAATTTATCAAAGATGAATTAAATAAAAACCAGCTGATCTAAAATAGTGAACCATTTTTTGTTGACAGCTGTTGGTCTAAATTAATTTCTTTTAACGCTATTGTTTATATTTTCATCACTTCCAAATAAACCTTATACAGCAGTCATTTCCCATTCTTGATAGTATTATTTGCAGCAGTAAAGTTGTTAATTTTGTTGTAGTCCACTTTATTTATTTATTTATTTTCTTTTGTGGCTTGTGCTTTGGCTTGCTGCTTTTATTTAACCTGGAAAACACACAAGTTTTATAAAGGCATTTTTTGAAACATACTAGACACATTTGTGCGTACTTCTTTGTACACTTATTTGAATTTTGTTATAGAATATATAACTAAAAGTGAAATTCCTGGTTTGAGTAGTGTGTCCATTTTAAATATTACTAATATTCCAGACTAACATTAAAAAGTGCCCATGCAGATTTGCCTTTCACTGATGTTGAATGCTTGTAGTCATTTCCTCATACCCCTGGCATAATGGATATTGTAAAACTGGTTAAGTTTTGTCAGTCAGTGAGATGAAAAATTTTATTTGAAATCCTAAAATGTGTTTTAATTTGAGTCTCCTTGACTACTACCAAGGACTGATATCTTTATATACTTAATAGCCATTTATAGTTTCTTTATAAATTTCCTTCATATCCTTGGCCCATTTTTCTGTGGGTTTTATCTTTCATTGATTTGTAGGAGCTCTTTATATAGTTGAGAGATAATGTTTTATTTAATATATTGCAGATACTGTCTTCAGTCTGTTGCTTATCTCAGCTTTATGGTATATACCTTTTTTTCAGTTTTATTGAGATGTAGTTGACATACAGCACTGAGTAAGTTGAAGGCTTACAGCATGACTTGACATACATAATATCATGAATGTGGGCTTTTAAAAATTGTAGTAAAATATTCATAACATGTTTACCATTTTGACTATTTTTAATTATATAATTCAGTGGCATTGAGTACACTCGCATTGTCGCGCAACCATCACTACAACCCATCTCCAGAACTTCATTTTCCCCAACTGAAATGCCATGCCAGTTTAATACTCCCTCCCCATTTCCTCACCACTCCTTCCCCACCAGCCCCTGGCAGCCACCATTCTACTTTCTGTTTACTTTTATTTATTTATTTATTTTATTGATGCATAGTCAGTTTACAATGTTGTATCAGTTTCTGGTGTACTTTCTGCTTTCTGTCTTGATGAATTTGACTACTCCAGTTACCTTATAAAGTGGAACTATACATCTACTTGTCCTTTCAGGACTGGCGTATTTCATTTGGCATAATATCCTTGAGGTTCATCCATGTTGTAGCATGTATCAGAATTTCCTTCCTTTTTAAGGCTGAATAATATTCCATTGTGTGTATATACTACATTTTGTTTATTCATTCATTTATCCATGGACACTTGGGTTGTTTCCCCCTTTTGGGTATTGTGAATAATGCTGCTATGAACATGGGTATACAAATATCTGTTTGAGTCCCTGCTTTTAATTCTTTTGGGTATATACCCAGAAGTGGAATTGCTGGATCATATAGTGACTCTCTGTTTTATTTTTTTGAGGGTTGTGGTATATTTTGTCATACTAAAATTTAAGATATTTATGTAATTAATTTTGGTTTCTGAATTTATGTCTAGACTTTCTGTAGCTCAATATTAGAAATAAAAATTGCTACCTCATACCATGCACAAGTTAAAGAGCTAAATGTAATAATGCTATAAGTACATTAGAAGGAAATGCAATATGCTTGTTAAACTTTTTTGGATTATTTATTTTACTGGAGTATCTGTTTTGAAATAGCCAGGAATCTGAGGCCTAACTTAACATGCTGTCAGTATCAGTAACAGAACATGAGAATGCTAACATACTTTCCTATCTTTTAGCCATGATGATTTTATTTTGAAATCTAAATTGTAAACTGATTTAAAAGTCAACACATATGTCACAGTAAGGAAACCTTCTATTTCACATCTCAAGCTTTACCTTTCTCCTCTCTTACTGGAATTAATCTATTCCTCCTCTAAACTTCCATGGTACATGCTTCTTACAGTGCTATTGTAGTCCGCCATCTGTTACAATAAATTGCCATTGCATTCTATCTCACTAATTAGATAATCAACTCTTTGTAGGTAGGAGCCATGTCTTACCTGTTTTTATATCCTATATTACCAAAGATAAATACTTATTTTGTATAAAATGAATAAATGAAGTAATGCATTTGTTTTATTTCAGCTTCTTTGCCCCAAATGCAATGCCAAGTTGGGTTCTTTCAACTGGTATGGTGAACAGTGCTCATGTGGTAGATGGATAACACCTGCTTTTCAAATACATAAGAATAGAGTGGATGAAATGAAAGTGCTGCCGGTTTTGGGATCACAAATAAGAAAAATATGAACTTGTGACATTTGATAACTTGGGAAGAAACTTGCTGATGATATGTGCTACCCTTGCTTATTGTCATTCATGGCAGAGTGCCTAATTTTAGGCCATCCACATTTCATTTGAAATGTGAGAAGATAAAATCACTTGCTGTGACTTGGAAGCTATGCTTTGTTGGATTCTTACACTATTTAAGTAGAATATATCATATGAAAATGAAAACTTTTTAATCATGTAAATTATACTTTATTTGATATTAAAATCTTCTGTAACCCAGATATTTTCTTTTTTTCACTTTTTTTTAAAGTTCTGATTTTTGGAATGTTTGCTAGGTAATCTTAAGTTCTGGATGGACAAAGTTATATACAAAAATTGGAAATTATGTTTAAATAGAGATTCTTTTATTTGTAGAAATGTAAAGCAGATTTATTTGGACATATTTTGACATTTATTTCTCTTTCTTTTAAGAGATATTAGTAAATCTACATATGTCTGGATTTTTCTTGGACATGCAGAAGGCAAGTCCATTAGTAAAATACTGACTAAAACGTGGTGGTCTTATTACTGTTCAGGAATCCCAATTATCTAAATTTTTAGAAAACTGTGTTTGAGATACTTTTTGAAGTGATCTACTTAAAGAAATGTATTAATGTTAGGTGTATTCTAATGGTAAAGAAAATAAATGTGCAGTAAACACGTATCAATCACCTTTTTGGCCCGATATGTTAGAGTATTGAAAAAGGTAGTATGTCCAGATTAGCTTTTGAAACTGGAATTTATTTTACTCTGGAAACTGGAATTTATTTTACTCATTACTAAGAGAATTGCACCTAATTAGAACATTTATGTGAAATCAGAATTAGCTAATAAAGAGAAATATAGTCCATGTTCCTAAGGCATTTAGTATATTTACACATGTGAGTCTATATGTACATAAGCACCAAAGTGAGAGTCATTTTAAATACAAAAAAAATGTGAATAATGATTCTCTTAAAAAGTGTAGGAGTGTTACAGATGATTCTTAAGAATATCTCAACATAGTATCTGAAGCCTTTGGCAGCTTTTAATAACTTTTTCTTAAGAGAAAAAATTTCTCCACTTCTGTCTTAGCTTTCACAGTATCTGTTTACTTCTTTATCATATTACACTCTAGAAAGTTTTAGAAAACAATTAGGTTGAACCATGTGAAGTTGCCCCTTTTGTAGGTAAAAAGTAGTTCAGTAGCAGCAGTTTCATATGGTTGAAGTTAATACCTATCCATTGCACACTGTGGCATCTAGTACAGAGAAAATGACATAGGTTTTATTTGAGTTTATAGTTGTCAATAAATATTTATTAAGCACTTATTATATGCACAATTCTAGGTGATACACTGAACAAACTAGATAAAGCCCCTGCCTTCTTGAAAGTTACATTCTAGTCAGGAGACAGAGAAAATAGCACCTTTTTTGAAAGATAATTGGTATTTGGCAGTGAGGAATGATTTTGGGAAACTTTATGAAAATTTTGAAGTTTTGTGAAACATCCACTAAGTAAAATTTTCAGATTTAAAATACTTTAATGTTTTACTTTTTGGAGGTAGAGAGAAATTCCATTATGCCTTTTTGTTAATAAAACAAACAAAAAACTCAGATGGAACCCTTTTGTTTTAATGTTTAGGAATATCAGTTGAGAACATTGGAATGTACACATTTGTTGAGAATGGCAATATTAACCTCATTTCAGAGGCAATGTTGTACAGCGAAAATAGCACTGAAGTAGAAGTTGAGAGTGGGCTCTAATAATTCTGGCTCCACTGATTACATCTTCCTGGAATTGAGCAGGTTTCTTGAAAATTGAGAGTCATTTTTCTTCTTCACAAAATGGATTAATATGTGCCCTGCCCTCCTGACAGCATTGTTTTGAAAATCATTTGCAATAGCCTTAATACCTTTTTATATAAAATAGAGATAACAGTATCCACATCTGGATTATTAAGAGATTTTTGTGACGTAATGCCGATAAAGAACTTTAGTATAGTGCTTAGCTAGTAGCATTTGGCATTCTTCCTAAAAATAGCTGCATTTTATCGAGCACTTAATGTTCCAGTCACTATCCTAAACACTTAATGTGTATTACCTAATTTAATCCTTGCAACAGCCCTGAGATAGATCTGTTCCTATTTTACAGGTGAAATTGAGGCTTAGAAAGATTAAGTCCCTTAAAGTTACACTGTTAACAAATGAACCTAGATTAGAAGCAAGATTTGGCTTTCTCCAAAATCTGAGTTTTAATCTTTGTATTCTAATGTTTGGATTCACTGTTCAGGATGATACATGTCTTAAAGATGTCATACTGAAAATACCAACCAGATTGTAAAGTCTAATAGTATCAATGAAATGCAATTTTTAACTAAGCTATAAATCTACTAGTCAGGCAAACCACCAACATTTAAATGCAGGGTTCAGACGAGTGCAGATCTAAACCTACATACTATTTGCCTAAATATTTAAAAAATTATAAATAAAGCTACCAAACTATTATGTAAAATGTTTCATTATCTTGACAAATATGTCTTCATAATGACCTGGAAGACAAGGTTTGAATTTAGAATTCTCTGACTTTGTGGAGTTTGATGACAAAGCATAGAAATGTGTCAAGAGTTGGCCCCTAACCCACAGACTGCCCCTTTTCCCCACCCCTGGATTTTTCTAGTGCATATGTTTATGTGGACTCCCCATCTGACATTTCTAAGCTCTTTTCTACCCCTCTGGCATACACCGTTGGCACAGTTCTCCCTTAGGAAGTCAGAGGCCTGAGCAAACCCTAGAAGCAGACTTGGAGCTATTTGGGTATCAGAAGCATGTCTAGAAGGGGACATGTGTTCTGGCTGGGCACATCACTTTGGCATTGTGGATTCTTAACCTGTGGGAAGAGACATTACCAGGTGCCAGAGTAGAGTCCTAAGTGTGAATCTAGGCAAGGGGCTAGTTTATGTCTCTAGGCTCTCAAAATTCATTTTTCTTCCAAGGGTTTAAGCTGAAAGCAAATGAGGAATAAATTTAAAAGTATTCAATAACATTCAACATTTATGACTTTAAAAGAAGCATGGTAACTTGAATGAAAGGAAGCTTCCTTTAACAATGTACATATAAAAAAATCTACAGACACAGCACATTTCTTAATGAAAATTGAAAATAAGTTTCCTTGTATTTAAAGAAAAAGTCTCCAGAAATAAATCCTGCAAAAACAAATGAGAAAACAAAATAAAAACCAGTCAAGCCTCTAGATTTTACAGTCAGCAGAATCACAAAGTGGGAAATTCTACTGGACAAATGACAGATTCTTGTCTCCTGTTTGAAATTTTCCATACTAAAGATGAATTAAGATTGTAATGTTAAATAAATAAAATGTATTTTAAAATGCTAGTGTTTGGATGCAGTATTTTTCTACACAGAAAATCCTAGAGAATTTACAGACAAATTATTAGAATCATGTAACTCAGCAAAGTTTTTGGATACAAGATTGCTGTATAGTAATCAAGAGTGTTACTATGTTTCAGCAATAACTAAATTAAAAGGATGTGTAAAATGAAGCTATGAAACCATGAAAAGAAAATTTTTAAAAATCTTAACCTCAGGAGATGGAAGGATTTGTTATGCAGTATCCAAGTAGCAGAGATCATAAACAAAAGATTGATCAATTTGACTGCATTGAAATTAAAGCCTAGAAGACAAAAACCCCATAAACAAAGATGTGTTAACATAGGAGAAGGTATTTACAACATACATGCCAGTTAAATTAATCGAATAGGCTATCTAAAGATGTGCACATCATTGAGAAAAAATCCAATAGCAAATTTTATAAAAAAGATAAGAATAGGCAATGCACAGAAGAGGAAATAAAGTTTAATAAGCATGAAAAGATGCACTACTTTAATTGTCAGGGAAATGTAAATTACAGTCACACCCTTCACAGGCAAAATAAATAAAAATCTGAGCACATCTAGTGTAGATGAGAATGTGAAGCAAAGAGTACTCATCACTGCTAACGAGTATGTAAATTGGTGTAATTTGGCAAATATTAATATTCCTACTTCATGACTCAGCATGTATCTTAAAGACATTCTTGCATCCATATATGCACAAAGAGATCTGTACAAGGATATATTTTATGTAACAGTAAACAATTGAAACAATCCAAATGTTCATCAGTAGGGCAATGAAAAAACTTACGTATACAAATAATATATAGTTAAATATATATAACATATAACATTTAAAACAGATCATCAAAAAGTAATTATTGAATGAGAAAAGTGATTTGGAGAACATTAGTATGATATGTTTATGTGAATTAAAAAAACCCCAAATTGACACTACCTGTGTCTCTACACATATTTAAATATACAAGTAAAAATAAAAATGGACTGTAATGATTCCCATAAAATAATAAATACAAGTTGCCTATGTGGAGGGAGGGAAATGAAGCAGAGGAAAATCAGTTCAAATTTACCTGCAATGTTTAATTTAAAAAAAATTTTTTTAATTAAAAAAATTTTAATTACATATGTTTTTATTGAGGTATAGTCAGTTTACAATGTGTCAGTTTCTGGTGTACAGCATAATGTTTCAGTCATACATGAACATACATATATTTGTTATAATTTGTGGAAAAACTGGCATGAAACAAAATGTTATTTGTTAATTCTTGGTGATAAGTACACATGTTTGTTTTGTAATTATTTGCACTTTTTGAATAAAAAATAAACATTTTGAAAATTAAATGTAAACTTGCTGGAGTTCAGGCACGATGATCTTTTTTTTTTTTAAGACTAAGGTGTCTGGTGCCTACAAAGTAGAAGACTCTTACTGGTTTTATTTTAATTTTTATGTAAATGTTTGAATTTCCCATTGGGTGGGAACAAAAATGTTATAAATTGCACCTGAAATTAAAATTGGTTATTTATCTGATGATATAAAGACTCACCTTTAATGTAAGGGGATTTGTGAAAATTTTTCCGGGTTGGATCCCAGGACTATTTTGTATGTTGTAGATTATGTAATCTGTAGTAATCATCCAGCCAGGTAGAAGTTTGGAGGGTTGTGGGAAGCATTGTTTTGTTTAGCAACCAAAGGAAAGATTCCACTCGGTCCTAGAGGGATACATGTTCTTAAGGTATGTTAAATATTCACCACTGAAATGCTGTAAAAAATAAATTTCAGTAAGTATCATTCTTGAAAGTGTTATCCCAAACTGTTGAAAATTTGAACTCAGTTCAAATTTTAATTGGAGTTCATGATGTATGTGGATTTTTCTAAGCAAAACCGATTCTTAAGCTTTAGAAATAAAAAGATTGGAAGAGAAATAAAAACACCATAGGAGATCGCTCATATGCGGAATCTAAAAAAAACAAACAAAACATAATACAAAACAGAAACAGACTCATAGACATAGAATACAAACTTGTGGTTGCCAAGGAGGCGGGGGGTGGGAAGGGACAGACTGGGATTTCAAAATGTAGAATAGATAAACAAGATTGTACTGTAGAGCAGAGGGAAATATATACAAGATCTTACGGTAGCTCACAGAGAAAAAAAATGTGACAATGAATATATGTATGTTCATGTATAACTGAAAAATTGTGCTCTACACTGGAATTTGACACAACATTATAAAATGGTTATAACTCAATTAAAAATGTTAAAAATAAAAAAATTTAAAAAGGAAATAAAAAGATTGGGAATTTACATTATTGTAGGTTTTAGCGTAAATTCTCTTGGACTTTCGCTACTAAGTACTATGCTT
The DNA here is from genome assembly GCF_009834535.1 of Camelus ferus. NCBI lineage: Eukaryota > Metazoa > Chordata > Mammalia > Artiodactyla > Camelidae > Camelus > Camelus ferus. Next base: position 17,653,955 of record NC_045716.1, on the reverse strand, counting down.
TAGAAATAAATATTTAAGGAGATAAATTTGATCACGGGGAGTTTATTTTGTTTAAATTTGTTTAAATAAAATAAACTAGGCTTTCTAGAAGTCCGATTCATAGTATTTTTGCTTATCTAAGACACTGTGCCTGTGGGGAGGCAGCTGTAACTAATGCGGCAAAATAATTGTATTTCTTTCACATACTTGTGTATATGGATAATTTTTATGTTGGCAGCGATTTATTCGTAAAAGTTAAAACCAAATTTACTTTCTTAGTCTCTATTTTTGTTCTGATATATCTATACTGTGGTATTAAGGATATTTGGGGGAAAGCCAGTATGTTCAGAAAATTTTTTTTTAATTTAATATTATTAATAGATTTTATTTACCGAAGTAGTGTTTACACGTCTTCTCCCCTGCTTTAAAACAGCGAGACAGAAAATGCCGAAAGCTCCAAAAGGGATCTATTTACTCAGAGATCTGTTTAAATTAGCTCAATCTCTGACGTCCCTCGTGTGGAAGCAGTTTGTCTTCATTCGGCCACCGTCTCGTCAGCGTTACGGAGTATTTTGTCCGCCTGCCGCCGCCGTCCCAGATACTAGTCACCGAGCTTCAGGGCAGCGGAAGGTGTGTTTCGGGAGAGCCGGCTGGCGTTGCCGGCACCATGGAGTCGCCTTTTAGTCCGGGACTTTCTCACCGGCCGGATGAAGAGTGGGGTGAGTGGAATCTGAGAATGTACCAGAGGTGGCTCCGGGTTTCTTCATCCCTACTTCCGCGCACTGGTGGTGGTGACAGGTGTGGACGAACCCTGCCGTGGAGCTAGGGCCACTCGTCGCTTCCGTCCGTGGTCCTGGTAGAGTCTAGCAGAACCGGTTGGGTTCTGACCTGGCCACAGCGAGCGTAAAATGTTGCCGGATTGGTATTACTATCGTTTTTCACTGTTTCCTCTGGGAAAGTACCAGGTGATGACTTTGTGGGGCCGAAAACGACGTCATTAGGGAGCTTAGAGCAGGATGGCTGTGACCACTAAACGGGCTGCAGTCTATTTCCCCAGAGTGTGGGATGCAGGCGATGCTTGCGTTGGAGTGTTTGTACGTGTACGTGTTTGATTTGTGTGAGAGTATGTGAATCCTCATCTCGAAGCTTCCACCGTTGACCTAGGCTGATGTCAATATTGGCAGAGAAGCTAAGTACCCTGGCACCTGACCTCGGGTCCCTGATTACCTAGACCTAACGCTTATAAACAGATATAATCCTGACTGCTCTCCAGATACAACTTTGAATTTTATTGTTACGGATATTTGGTTTGGCTTTGTGGTCAGGAAGCGTGGAATGGGGTGCAGTGGAAATGAGAGTGGAGAACCTTTATCATCTAAATGTTTAGAGGAAACTATTCCTCTCTTGTTTGCGAGACATAATACTAAAACTGTTTTTGGGCTTCAATGTAAATTTCGGATTGTATACGCCTTGGGTGGGTCATGTAATTAACCCATACCATTCACCAGCTTTAAAATTTGGGGGAACTCATACTGATCTTCATCCTTACCCCTTGGACCATCATTCTCAGTAGCAAGAGTGTAATCTCAACTCTGTTTGTTGAACTGAAGTCCTCACTTGATTTTCCAAGGGCAGAACTTCTCTTAAGTTATATGCTGTTAGAGATTTATTTCAACCTTTGGGTAGATTTTGTATGAGTTGCTGGAAAAACTTTAGACTATCTATTCCAAGTGTATTTTCCAATCTAAATATAGTAATAGTAATAGGAACAGTTACCATTTGTTTAGCACTTTGTGTCAGATGCCCTGCTAAGCTCCTACAAGCATTACCTTATTTAATGCCCCCAACAATCCAGTGAGGTATTGTTATTTTACAGTTGAGGAAATTGAGGCTGAGAGAGAATGAATGCTCAGTCTGAGTCAGCTATTGAGTGTCAGAAGCAGGATCAGAACCAGGTTTGTCTACCTCCAAAGCCTGTGCACTTAGTCACTATTCTATATTGCTTTCCTAAATTATTTCTACAGATTTGATTCTTACCAAGATCCCTCTCCCTACCTTCCTGGTTATTAATAAATCTACTTTAGTATATTGGGTAGTTATGATATGTTTTCTCATCTAGTTAACTATTATATTTTCATGGTATTTCTTAAATTATAATTGTGGGGCACTTCCTGATAGCATTATTATGTCTTCTGATACCCAGGCTGCATTTTCCTGACTAATCTGATCAGTTGACTTTAGTCTTAATGTTCTTTAATCAAGCATTCAGTTCTTTGTGATCAGTTCACTAACTCAACTCAGGTATCTTGCCCTGCTCCTACCTGAATATGCCCATTTCCTAATGTTTTCCAAACTTCTCTCTTCAAACTGTTAATAGTCTTCTCTTAGTTGAAAACTTTAATTCTGATTCCTCAAGTGTTCAATAAGTAGGATAGATTTCACAGTCACTGGAGTGAAACATTACTGTCTACTAGCATTTTTCAGTATATGGATTCTTTTTCTGGGAGTTGCCATTTTGGGTGTTCAAGTACTTCACTGATTTATTTGATTTTTTTTTCTGGATTAGAAGCTAGCCAGTTAAATTTTTAAAATCAGATTTTATGATTAGTACTTGTGACTCTAACAACTGTGAATAATTAAAAATGATTTACTCAGAACAGCCTATGATGGGATTTGCTTTTTCCCTTAAAGTTGGGTAATGAAATTTAGAACAGGGGTCTGTAAACAGTTTCTGTAAAGTTTCAGATAGTAAATATTTTAGGCTTTGTGGTCATGTGGTCTCTGTTGTAACTACTCAGCTTTGCCAGTTGTAGTACAAAAGTAGTATAAACTGAGCATGACTGTGTTGTATTCAACTTTATTTATGGGCACTGAAATGCCATTTCATGTAATTATTTTTAATACTTAGTAGAGTTTATTTTTAGTATAGTTTTATTTTCATAGAATAACTGAGCAGTTAGTAGAGTTCCATATACTCCTCCCCACCTTTCCCCTATTGGTACCATCTTGCCTTAGTGTAGTACACTTGTTATAATTGGTGAGCCAGTATTGGTACATTAAAGTCTGTAGTTTACATTAAGGTTCACTCTATTGTTCCCTCTGTGGGTTTTGACAAATGCATAATGTCGTGTATCTACCATGACAGTATCATATTGAGTAGTTTCACTGCCTTAAAAAGCCCCCTGCACTTCACCTAGTCATCTCTCCCTCCCTCCTTCTGAGCCCCCACCAACCACTGAGCTCTTCACTGTCTCCCAGTTTTGCCTTTTCCGGAATGTCATATTGTTGGAATGATACAGTATGGAGCATTTTTAGATTGGCTTCTTTCGTTTAGCAATATGCATTTAAGGTCCCTCAGTGTCTTTCTATGGCCTGATAGTTCATTTCTTTTTAGCACTGAATAATATTCCATTGTATGGTTGTACCACAATGTCATTTGGGCTCGCATAACAAAATACCATAAACTGAGTATCTTAAACAACAGAAACTTATTTTCTGACAGTTCTGGAGGCTGGAAGTCCAAGTACAGGTGCCAGTATGGTTGAGTTCTGGTGAGACTACTCTTCCTGGCTTGCAAATGGCCATTTTTTTACTGTGTCCTCATAAGGCAGAGAGGTGGAATGGGAAGGAGTGAGGCAAGGAGGAAGAGAATGAGATGCGGGGAGAGAGACAGGAGGAGATAGATATATCTCTTCTTCTTCTAAGGCGGCTCCAGTTCTGTTGGATTAGGGCCCCACCTTTGTAACCTCATTTAACCTTGATTACCTTCTAAAGATCACCCTACCTCTGGGTGCAGTCATATTGGGGTTTAGGGCTTCAGTATATAAATTTTGGAGGGACATTATTCAGTACATAGCACACAGTTTGTTTATCTGTTCACCTGTTGAAAAACACCTTGGTTGCTTTCAAGTGTTGGCAGTTGTATGTAAAGCTGCTATAGTCACATGCAGCTCTTTGTGTGGACGTAAGTTTTCATATCATTTGGATGAATACCAAAGAGCATGACTGCTGGATCATATGGTAAGAGTATGTTCAGTTTTGTAAGAAACTTTCAAACTGTCTTCCAAGTGGCTATACCCACCAGCATTCCCACCAGCAGTGAATGAATTTTCCTGTTGTACCAGTCCTTGCCAGCATTTGGTGTTGCTAGTATTTTGGATTTTAGCCATCTTAATAGGTGTGTAGTGATATCTTGTTTTAATTTGCAGTTCCCTGATAACATGATGGTGAGTATCTTTCCACATGCTTTGTCATTTGTATATCTTCCCTTCACTCTCTCCTTCCTTATCTTGCTCTCACCCTCCTTTTCTTTTTCTCGAATTTGTACAAAAGCCACTTTTTTTCTGCCACATGTAAAATATTTGTGCCAAGATCAGAAACTTCAATCTGCCACTGTGGTTTCTTTGATAACTTCAGTCTCTTCTGTAAAAGTTCTCTTTGCCTTCTTGCATTGGTCAAAACCTGACTCTACTGATGACAGTGTTTTCTCTTAAGTCCTGGTGAATGGTAGCTATTTTTATTCTCAAAGCCTTACCATTAGGGCCTCTGAAGTTGGGTGAGTTGTCTTCCTTGTCTTCATTGCTACTTTCAGATCATTCTCCTTCCATCCTTCCTAAAAACATCCAGGTTTAAATCTCACATTGTCACAATATGCTGTCCTCTTCGTCTCCAGGTTATATTCATCTGCTAATTCCTGGTTCACTCTACCTACTGTTTGAAAAAATTATTTCATGGCTTACCGTCTCATTCTTCAGCACTCCTTCCATCATGATTTATGGTTGATTTCAGTAATCTCAGAGAAGATCCTTCAAATACCCTGACCTCTCATTTCATGGACCTCTCCATCAGTGATCTTGTCTTATACCCTGTCTCAGCCATTTACTTCCCCAACCATAAGCCTAAACCTTGTCATTACTAATAATCTCAGTTTCAAACATTCCACTCTGACTAGCACCTTCTGTCTCACCAGCTCACTCCCTTCAGTATTGTAATTCCAGCAGTACTTCCCACCCTGCTGAGATTCTGCCATCTTTTCACTGTCCCTCATCTCCTTTATGATATCACTTTCCCCTTATTCGGTTTAAATTCCATGGACCATCACTGTAACCAGTCCCTCACACCCTCAATATCCTTATCTCTCTCTTGTTTTGTAGTTCTTTCTTTGATAAATGACAACCTTTGTTAAATCCAACTCTGCCTACTCCATGGCTGCATCATCATTTCCTCCCTGCTAGATCATCTCTATCAGTCAACAAACATGTAGTTGCTTCTCCTATGTAGAGTGAAAAAAAAAAAAGAAAAAACCCCAAAACCCTCCTAGGATGTTACTTCCCTTCTAGCGGCTAGCCACATTTCTCTTCTTTATTTTACAGCAGAATTCTTTAAAAGAAGAAAAAAAGTCCATGTTCACTGACTCTACTTTTTCTTTTCTCGTTTTCTCTTGAACCCACTACAATCAGGCTCTACCACTCCACCCAAACTGATCTTTCTAAGGTCATTACTGATTTCTAGTGGCCATTTCTCATCTTATAAGAAGTAAATGAATAAATGAATGGTCAAGATAGTGGTCAGGTGGGACTGCTTGCTGAGCAAACTAAAACTTATAGCTACCATAGTTTACTACTGTTAGGAGAAATCTAAATAGTAGTGTGGGATTGGTGAAAAAGATACAGAAGTAGGGAATAGATTTTAGAGATACTTTATAGTGCCACTACTTTCTTATGGATCCTTCTGAGATACTGTATAGATATACAAATGTATTTATCAACTCACTCTCAGTTTTTTTTTAAAGTATTCACAAACCACAGAAAAATTAAAAGATTAGTACAGTGATAACCTCTTTTTCTCTTATCTAGATTTACCAACTGTTAACATCCTGCTGTACTGACTTTTTCTCTCAGTATTACCCCACTTCCCTCTTCTTTCACTGTCTGAAAGTAGGCTGCACATAATATGAAACTCCTACTAAACACTTCACCGTATATTTCCTAAGAACAAGGGAGTATGTATCTTTAAAAAGCATGAATTCGTACTAATACCTGCAGTTTAAAGCCAGTATCACAGGTTCTTTCTCACCTTCTTGTATTATATACTCTTATTTCTCTTTTCCTACTGTGAAAATCCTGATTCCCTATAACATCCCATGTTTTCAGAGGCTCACTCTAGCTGCTTTGTTGAAAACAGACTGAAAAGAAGGGTAAGGGCAGAAGTAGGGAGACTGGAGCAATCCAAGTGATTTATAATGGGAGCAGTGGAGGTAATAGAGTGGTTGGTTATGAGTATATACACATACATTCTCATAGGCATATGTATACACATGTTTGTTTTTATTCAAATTTTATTTAATTTTAAATTTTGAAATAGTTTCAAACCTACAGAATAGTTATAAGAACAGTACAAAGAACTGTTGCATGCCCGTCACATAGATTCCCTTAATTGTTACATTTTACTATATTTGCTCCATTTCACTCTCTTTTGAGAGAGAAAAAGAGAAAGAAATGTGTTGTTAACTCATTACTCTTTATTACAGTTTGTACCACCTCCCCACAAGACAAGGGTACTCTCCTATATTACTGCCATACATTCCTCCCACTCAGGAAATGAATGCTGGTACATTACCACCCAGTTCATAGACACTATTCAGTTTTTGCCTTATGTCTTAATAATGGCCTTTTTCCTTTCCAGTTTAGGACCCTACCTGCAAACACACCTTATGTCTCCTTAGTGTCCTTCAATCTGGAGTGAGTCCTTAGTCTTCTGTTTCTTGTATCTTCAGCAATCTTAAAGAGTATAGGTCTTTTATTCTGTAAGATGACCCTAAACCTAGGTCTGTCCCCTGTTTTCTCGTGACCAGAATCAGGCCGTGCATCTGTGGCAGGGATGCTAGAGAAATGATGCTCTGTTCTTCTCAGTGCATTACATTTGGAGGCACACTGTGTTGACCAAGGTGATGTTACCTAGATCATATGGTGAAGTTAGTATATGCCAGATTTCTCCGCTGTAGAATCACTATTTCCCCTTTTTCATTTGATTAGTATTTTGAAGGAGATAATCTGACATGCCACCGATATCCTATTCTTTGTTAAACCTCCACTCACCAGCCCTGGCCTCCATTAATAATGTCAACTATCACTCTAATGCCGAGTGGGTTCTTATCACTTAACATTCTGTCTGCATTTATAACTTGACCTTATACTGTAAGAAAGAGCTTTCTCAGTTTGTTTGTTTATTTCACTATGGTCTCATTAATTCTTATTTGATTTAGTGGGTTGTAATCCGGCTTTATTTTGATCCTCAGATTTTCCCAGAATTGACCAGTGGGTGTCCATTCATATCAGCTCCTTTGTTCTTTTGATATGTTTCCATCATTCTCTGAGAATTTCCTTATTTTCTGATGCAAAAAGACTTTCCCAGCCTGCTTTGCACTTTCCCTGCCTCAGCCCGGAAATCAGCCTTTTTTCTAAGGAGCCCTTTAGTGGACTTCCATTTAATAGAGGATGGTATTTAGTATCTAAGACCTGGACACATAGGATTTTCAGTGCTGCTGGGATATCATCCCTTTTAGGACCTTTTAGCAGACAGAACTAGGAAATACATGTATGTATATGTGTACACACATTTACAAGTATCTATAGTTCTTTCTGTGCATGTATGTTTTTTAAAATGTGTTCATGTTAATACTTCTAATTCCAATCCAATGTCTTAGAATTCTTTTATTCTCTTCCTTTTTCATGTTTGTAAATCCTTTCTCAGACAGTGAGGAACCTTGCTCCAATTATTTTAGATATAATTAATCATTTGCTCCATCAATTAATATATTTGGTATAATCACTTTCCTAACCACTCAGTCTGCTTCTTTCATCTGCCGCTTTGTTCCTCCTCCCACTGCCCATTTTCTTGGCAGCTGAGGCATGCTGCCACCTCCACTAGGCAACCCCCTCTCTTGCATCATCCCATTTCCTTGGATAGCATGCACATTGCCACAGATGATGACGCACAAAACCCTGTCACCCTCCTTGCTTTCCTGACATCTCTGTGTTGGGAGGAGTAGGGAAGGGAAGGAAAGATGGAAAGGGAAGGAAGAATAGGAAGGAAAGTAAGAAGCCAGATTATCGATATGTATTGTAAGGAGAGCTGACAGGATTTGCTGGTAGATTGAATACAGAGAGTAAGGAAGAGAAGGAAGCAGTAACTGTAGGATTTTTGGCCTGAATTACTGAGGGAGTTGAATTGTCATTAACTGAGATGAGGACAAAGCAGTAGGAAGTTTGGTGGGAGATGATCTGGAGCTCAGTTTTAGATGTGTTAAGTTTGAGATGCCTTTTAGACATCCAGGAGAAGGTGTGTACATTCATCTTGAACTGGAGGTGTGTGTTTGTGAATTCTTGGCATATAAATGCTATTTAAATCCATGAGCTCAGCAGAGATCACGATGGGAGAATAGATAATTTCATGTTAAGGAGATGAAGGAGGAACCAGGAAGGTAGTCAGCCAGTGAGGTGGGAGGAAAACCAAGTGACTATGGTAATTTGGAAGCCAAGTGAAGAAAATGCTTCAGTGAGTATGAAAGGATCAACTGTTTCAAATACTGCTGATAGTAAGATGAGGACCATAAATTTACTTTTGAATTTAGCAATGTAGAGGTCATTGTTTTTTTAACTTTTTTTTATTGAGTTATAGTCATTTTACAATGTTGTGTCAGATTCCAGTGTAGAGCACAATTTTTCAGTTATACATGAACATACATTCATTGTCACATTTTTTTTTCACTGTGAGCTACCGTAAGATCTTGTATGTATTCCCCTGTGCTATACAATATAATCTTGTTTATCTATTCTACATTTTGAAATCCCAATCTGTCCCTTCCCACCCCCTGCCCACTTGGCAACCACAAGTTTGTATTCTATGTCTATGAGTCTGTATCTGTTTTGTATTTATGTTTTGTTTTTTTTTTTTCTTAGATTCTGCATATGAGCGATCTCATATGGTATTTTTCTTTCTCTTTCTGGCTTACTTCACTTAGAATGACATTCTCTAGGAACATCCATGTTGCTGCAAATGGCACTGTGTTGTTGGTTTTTATGGCTGAATAGTATTCCGTTGTATAAATATACCACATCTTCTTTATCCAGTCATCTGTTGATGGACATTTAGGCTGTTTCCATGTCTTGGCTATTGTAAATAATGCTGCTATGAACATTGGGGTGCAGGTGTCATCCTGAAGTAGGGTTCCTTCTGGATATATGCCCAGGAGCAGGATTCCTGGGTCATATGGTAAGTCTATTCCTAGTCTTTTGAGGAATCTCCATGCCGTTTTCCACAGTGGCTACACCAAACTGCATTCCCAGCAGCAGTGTAGGAGGGTTCCCTTTTCTCCACAGCCTCTCCAGCATTGTCATTTGTGGACTTTTGAATGATGGCCATTCTGACTGGTGTGAGGTGATACCTCATTGTAGTTTTGATTTGCATTTCTCTGATAATTAGTGATATTGAGCATTTTTTCATGTGCCTGTTGATCATTTGTATGTCTTCCTTGGAAAATTGCTTGTTTAGTTCTTCTGCCCATTTTTGGATTGGATTGTTTTTTTTTTTCTTATTAAGTCATATGAGCTGCTTATATATTCTGGAGATCAAGCCTTTGTCGGGTTCATTTGCAAAAATTTTCTCCCATTCCATAGGTTGTTGTTTTGTTTTACTTATGAGAGGTCATTGTTGATATTAGTAACTGGTGTGTATAGTGTGGAGTGGAGGCTTGACTGAAATAGGTTCGAGAATGAATGGGAGGAAAGACATGAGAGCAGCAGGTATAGAGAACTCTTTTAAGGAGTTTTAGCCTATGTACATACACGCACACAAAATTATGTACATAGCCACAGTCATGTACTTAACATGTTTTTGGGTTTTTTTTGGAGGGGGTGCTCTGCAGCTGAATTTCTGAGAGTTGTATGAATAACCTTTCGTTATTACTATGCACAAATTTTTTTGCTACATATTATTTTGTTTTAGGTTGATGAAATGTTACTACCATTGGCCAAGTCAGTGATAGACTGGCAGTGTAGTTCCAATATATGTGAAATGAGGAAATCAGCATAGCAGTTTCGGTGGCCTGATAATAGGGAGGACAGAGGCAGGTTTAGATTTGGAAAACTCTTCAAAGTGCTTGAAGTTCTGAAAGTGTTAGAGAAATTCACTCTTAACAGATTGTATGGTAATTAGCTTTCTTTGGCTTTGTCAGCACCTTGACTTTCTGTGTCCATATATTTCTTGGTTTACAGTGAAATCTTTTAAGGAAATTGGAACATAGTTAGATTTGTTGGAATAAGTCTAATGGTTTAGATGAGTGAGTTTTTTATTGTTTGGATAGAAAATTAGTTGTGTACTTAAGGCGTGGACGGCAGATACGTAGTTCAGGTGTTGCCATGTTCCCCTTCGGGCATCACTGTTGATCAAATGTTACTTTTTTGTGCTGAGCTGAGATGTAGCCTCTGAATTTGTGTTAGTAATGTTCCAGAAAGTCACTGTCAATTAGTCCTGACAGGATGTATATATATTTTTTTTAATCTCTGGTGTAACAATTTAGTGACAAGATAAAAATTATGTGGAAAACAATACATACTTCAGAAACTAGCTTTGAATTGGTTGTCATTCACAATTGCTAGAGTTTATCAATAATGGTAATGGCTAATGAGAAACCCCAATAGAGCTGACATAGGGATGTAGTGCTTATTCTTTTGTCCAAACATTGAATTGACAGTTAATATCTATTCTTTTCTTTTGTCTATAGATTCTACCCTGTTTGCTGAACTTGGCTACTTCACAGACACTGATGACTTGCAATTGGAGTCAACAAGTGAAATTTATGTAAGTATTTACTAGAGGAGAAATACTAAATAATGTGTTATTTAATCTTTAATTATTGCAGGAAGATTTCAGGATAACAGGTTTAGGCTAGTTATTTAAGTTTGAATAACTTTTAGCATTGAGTAGGAAAGGTAGTAACGATTTTGTATTCAGTGAACGTAGAAATTGCATTGGCCTTGGTGTGAGAAGCCTTGGTTTCGAAGTCAACCTTTGGCCCCAAGGGTAAGTAACCTTGGAAAAGTCACTTAACTGCCTGCTTCTTGGTTTTCACAGATATTTTGCTGCATAAGGGAAATGGTGTGATCTTAAAGGGGATATGTGAGTCATGGATCTAGTTAAGCAGAACTTACCAACTTCCTTTTTTAAAGTTATGTATCCTTAGTGCAGAAAGCTCTGAAACTTAAGAAATGTCCTTACTTTTTGCCTTTGAACAGTTAGAAGTCTGCATAAAAGCTGTAATTATTGCACTTTGAGTGCTCAAAAATATCTGAAATTTTTTTTTCCTGGATTAGTACATGTGAAGCTTATTGAACTCTTATTTTGCCTTATTCTTTAATGGATGAGGTGCTGTTTCAGCTGGAAGTTAATCAGATGAACAGAGTGATTTTATATGCACATCAATCAGGTTGAATGTTTATCATTTATTTTTTAAACCCTTATTAAAAATAAAGCTTGTTCAGTGATTTTTAAGACATTTCTCAAAGAATAATTTAATCGTAATTTTAACTATGAATCAATAGAAGGGAGTGAAGTACATGGTATTTTTAAAAATCAGTGCATGAGACTTTAATGGTTTCATTTACTCTGTGAGGTGCTTTACAATGTGGTCTGTTGATTAAATTGGCTTTTAATATTGGCTGCTTGCTTAAGCAACTGGTATTTTTTCATAACCTCTAGAGCCTAATATCATCAAGAAACAATATAGTAAATTTGAAAGATTTGAGGAAATATGGCCCTAATTTTATAACTAACCTTCTATTACCTTAAACAAGTCACTCAGTCTTTCAGTTCCTTAATTTTTCTAGTATAAAATGAAGAAATTGGATTAAATGGTTTCAGAGAGCCCTTTCTAGCTTTAAAATCATCATTCTTCCCTATGGCAGTACCGTTTCCCATGAGAAGTCATTGAAGAACCAGATATATATCAGTATGTTTCACTTCACTTAAAAAGGGGCCAGAAAATTTCTAACCAGATAAAATTCTTATGCTGTAAAATGTATTTGACTTTTTGGCTAAAGATTGAGTGAGAAGCATCCCTGAAGTCATGCCACTGCTGAACATGTGAAAAAGTATTGCTGTCACTCAGGCAAGCATCATTGTTCAATTTGTTTAGAGAGTTTAAGGATTTTTTGGTTGCTGAAATATGAGGCTGCTTAATTTTTTGATATATAGATTCAAATAAGAGAAAAAACAAAGGAGATTGATTTAAAAGTTGATTCTTTTATAATTTAAATAGTTTTTCCTTTTTTTTAAATGTGAACTTTCACATATTCTTTTTATGTAACTCGCACTCATATTTACTTAGTTAAGGGCAATATGGTAAGAAAACAGTTTCCCTTCTCTCCTGTTAAACTCTCAATATACATAAACCACATAATAGACATTTTGAAATGATAATATTACTCTAGAAATTATTAACCAAATGGTTGTTAATAATTACTAGATTGATTTTTACTTTAGGCCTGAGCCTTTCTTTTGTTTGATTATCTGTCACATTAAGTTAATATTGACTGCCATTTGACTCTGTTGTACTGTTTATATGTTAATTTTACTTCTGTTCTTATCTTTGTAACCCCAGACTGTCATGATCTCAAACTCATAGGAGGGTTCTGAAATCATGTGGCAGTTCTTTATTAATATGTAGTATAAGATAATCATCTGGATAACCCAGAATATGCTTATATTTAAGTTAAAATAAGTCATCTAAATGAAAAGAAACTAAGAGACCCTCTAAGAAATTTACTGACCCCTGTTTGAGAACCTTAGTTTTATTTTCTAGTATTAAAAAAATTTTAGAAATTTAAAAACTGCAGAACAGTAAAAATAAAATATGTATAAAATTACCTATCCTACTATGGATCTCTTCTTTCTCCTATAGCCATTTTAATATTTGGAATATTTGAAGGTTCAGTTAAAGTCTCTTTATGACTCCTGAATGTCTTTTAGATATGTTTATATTCTTTCCATTGTTTGTAGAGAGGATATTGTAAATAGGCATTGTTTTGACTTTTTTCCTTAATGGCAATGGGAAAACTTATTTTGCTGGATCTCGCTTATGACAGAAGACATATTTTGTGACCCTTGTAATGGTCTATTTCCATTGAAAACAATGAGACCAACCAAATCTTTCAGCTGTTGAATCTGTTACCTCCTTCTTGGTTACTGCTGTGTTTAAAATAACTGAATTGATCTTTCTCTAAGCTATCCAGCATGTATTCTTAAGACAAACTAATAGACTTAGAAAATTATTTTTACCAAGTTGGATAATAGTAATTATATTATTTATGGCAAATTATGTCTGTTAGTTTTATTTCTAGGTGTATATATTTTATGACCATCTTTTTTTTTTTGAAATTGTTGGATTTCCCCCATTGTTGAATTTTAGGTTGCTTTATTCTTTTATTTTTTTTTTAATTAAATTTTTGTTGTTTTTTTGATGGCAGTGGAGGTAATTAGGTTTATTTATTTATTTATCTTTTAATGGAGGTACTGGGGATTGAACCCAGGTCCTTGTGTTCTTTGTATATATTTCAATCTTGTAATATTATTTTGTTGATTTGAAACCTACAGGAAAATAATTTTGATAATCTTGATTTTGATTTGGATTTGATGCCTTGGGAGACGGGCATTTGGGACATCAACAACCAGTTCTGTACAGGTAATAATGTATTTCTTTGGGAAAACCTTAAATGGATCTGTATTATTTTGTAGTTTGGTAATAGTCAAAATTAGATGGAGTTATTGGGCTACTTTTATGGGTTAAAAAATTCCAGGGACTATATATTCTACTTCTGATGTGGCAATGCATACATAAGTTTCTCGCCAAAGTGAATATAAAGGATTTCATCGTTATGTCTTAGTCACATAATGAATAAAAATTTATGTCAGAAATATTGATTTTGAATTATATGTGATATCTCTGTAAGAGATTAATCTAACTGAGAATTAGAATTTAGGGAATCAAAGGGAAGAGGCTTGGGATTATCAGAACCTAATAACTTGCTGTAGGATTCCTGTGTGTGTATTACTGAGGAGGAGGCACTACCTTGCTGATGCTAGTATCTTTAAGGGGCCCAATGAGGTAGATTTTTTGTATGCTGAAAGAAGCTGGATCCTGAAGCAAACTGTCACTTCTGGGATGAAGCTGATAGGCTGCCCTTCTATCTGTCTATCATCCTTCTAGTATTCCCTATTGACATGACCTAAAAGGAAGCTAGCTGGGAGATATATCCATAATTTGCATCATAGACTATAGGAGGGGACTTAGAGCTGAGAGACACTGGGTAAATAACCAGCACATTTCCCTGTCTATATTGCAGTCCCCCTCACCCCTGCAATTTCCTGTTCCCCTTTATTTTATGTATTTGTATATCTTGCTCAGTTCCTGTCTTCCCTCATAGAACACAGGCTACACAAGGCCACTGTTCTGGTTACTATTGTTGTGTAACAAACTACTGTAAAACTTAGTGGCTTAAAACAGCAACTATTTTATTACGCTCTCAGAATCTATGGGTCCAGAAACATGAGGAATGACTTGTCTCTGCTCCATGTTGTCCAGACCTCAGCTAAGATTTGAAGGCTGGGGTACCTTGATATTTGGGGGCTAGAACTACCTTAAGGTTTTTTCATTCACATGTCTGATGCTTGGTCTGGAATGACTTGAAAACTAGGATTGCTGACTAGAGTGCCTACCTATGGTCTTTCTATATGGCCTGACTTCCTCACTGCCTGTTGGTCTCGTGGCAGTCAGACTTCAAAGGCTCAAATGTGAGGGTTTCAGCACACAAAGTAGAAGCTGCATTGCCTGATGTAACCCAGTCTTGGAATTCACATAGCATTACTTCTATACTCTATTGATTGAATGAGTCATAAATCCACCTAAATTGAAACAGAGGGGAAGTAGTTGCTACTTCTTTTCTTTTCTTTTCTTTTTCTTTTTTTTTTTTTTTTTAGTAGTTGCTACTTCTTGATGGGGAAGTAGCAAGATCACATAGGTCACGAGAGATGGTAGATGTTTTGCACATAACTTTGGAGAACAGTCTACCACACAGATTCTTCCCTCCTCCCTTCCTACCTTATGATAAATTTGATACCTAGAAACACTCCCTAGTTTATAGTGGCTCAATAAAATTTTAGAATAATAGTTCAAAAGATAGGAACATTTTTGTGAGTTTTAGTTGTGTTGTCAAAAATGCTTTGCAAAGTAAATCTTTCCTATTTTGTGTGTTTTAAAATTATTTTGGGGAAGTCTATAATTTTTTTCCTATAGTATAATATTCAAAAGGTGCAAAAAATCTGTAGAATTGAAAAATGTCTCTTATGGCTCTTGTTCCTTAGCCAACAAGTTCTGCTCCCAGAGACAACCACTGTTACCAATTTCTTACGTTTATCTTTCCAGAGAATTAGTGCAGATGCTAGTAGATATATATGTATACACAAACATAATTTATTACAAAAATGAAAGCATACTAGATACACTATTTTCTGCATCTTGAATTTTCACTCGGTGATATATTTTGATGACCTTAGCTTCCAAATGATTGAATTTTAAAAGTAGATTTTACCTTCTTTCTTATTCATTTTATTTTGACTTTGTATTGTCCATTGAGTGTATATTGTCCAGTGGGAAAACTTTTGCTTTGTTTTTTTCAGTTAAAGATATTAAGGCAGAACCTCAGCCACTTTCTCCAGCCTCCTCAAGTTGTTCAGTCTCATCTCCTCAGTCAGTGGACTCTTGTTCTTCAACTCAGCATGTTCCTGTAAGTAGCCAATCTTTTGCAGTGATTTTCGTTGTAATGATATCTGGAAAATATGTATATGCAGGAGGCACTTAACATTTATTAAGTGCTACTATAAGCCTTATTATCTCATTTAATCCAGAGGAAGCTGAGTCTCCAGGAAGGGTCCTGGGGAAGTTACAAAGTTGTTAGTCTCTGGTTTTGCCCTCCTTCCCTTACATTCTTATCTTTATAATTTCACTGTTTCATTTGTTTCATTGCACTTTACCAGTATTTTCCAATATTTTTGTTTATCGGCTTATTGTTTTTCCCCCGCCACTCTTTCTTCTTCCTATTAGAATGTATGTTCTTTGAGGACACGGAAGACTGTAAGATCATCTGTTTTCGTAACTCCTTAGCCATACAGCCTAGAGTGGTCTCTTTAGTTCAGGAATGCCTAGCACTACTGTTTGAATGGGATGATAAGGTTTTTCACAAAAGTTTGGTAGCTTCTTGAAAATGCTTCTGTTCTTCATCCAGACAAAAGCTCTGAGGCCAAGAAAAGGAAGTATCAAAGGATTTAGATGTTTTTTGGAAGGGAGAAGAGCAAAATAGAAGAAAAATTCAAATTAATGTTTCAGTTAATTATATCTGCTATAAATTCAGATATCTTCCTTCTGGCAGGATTTACCTCTAGTCAGTTACTAAATCCTGATGATTCTGTCTACTTAGTATCTCTGGGATTCATTTTCTCTGCCCCTGCCGGGCCATCATCACCTCATCTGGATTAAGGCAATAGATTTTAACTGGTCTCTCTGCCTAATTCCCCAAATCTTTCTTAGCAGAGGAATCTTCAAAAATAAATCTTTCAGAATCACAAATTTGATGGTGTCAGTTTTTTGCTTAAAATCTTTTCATGACTTCCCAACCCTTACAAGGACAAAATTCAAATTCCCAGTGTCTAGGTGCTCTGTGATCTGGCTGCTGCTTACCTTTCTAGTCTTGTTTCTCACTGTCTCTTCCTACCTTCACACTCCCCTTAGCTTTAACCCAGAGAGCTCCTGTGTGCTCCACTCATTCAGCAACTGGGCCAGGAACTGTTCTCAACACCGGCTGTGAACAAGATCAGTGGGATCTCTGCTTCTACCTTGTAGGTTTTTGCACACGTTCTTCTTTTTGCCTGGAATAGCCTCATTTTGTTTTTTCCTTTGTTTGGAAAACTATTCATCCATAAGTCCCAGTTCAAAAATTACTTCCTCCTTGAAGGTTTTCTCTGATTGCTGCTATTGGAAGTTCTCTGTGGTTGCACAATTTCGCTAAATGATTTAATTTTTCAAATTTAATTTACTTTTAAAGTCAGAAGTGTATAACACAGTATATTCACAGAAGCCTAAT
The DNA here is from genome assembly GCF_009834535.1 of Camelus ferus. Taxonomy (NCBI): domain Eukaryota; kingdom Metazoa; phylum Chordata; class Mammalia; order Artiodactyla; family Camelidae; genus Camelus; species Camelus ferus. The sequence goes on along the minus strand of NC_045716.1, from coordinate 17,636,784 downwards.
TACTGTCCTTTCCTTTCCATCCTTCCTTACACAAAAGGTAGGATCTATATACCCTGTTTTGCACCTTACTTATTTAACTTAGTGGCATATCCTGGAGGTAATTCCTATTTCAGGGTATAGGATCTTTCTCATTTCTTTTAATGACTGCTTAGTGTTCCATTGTGTGGATATATCATACTTTATTCAGTGACTTCTTTATTGATGAACATTTGAGTTTTCAGTCTTTTCTGGACTCAAGACAATGCTGTTATAAATAATTTTGTACATCAGTCCCTTCACATTTTTGTCAGGATATCTTTGGGATATACTCCTAGAAGTGAGATTGCTGAGATAAGGGTGAATAAACTTGTGATGTTACTGGTTATTGCCAGACTTCCCTCCAGGGCTGTTCAATTGTGTATTCTGACCAGCAGTATGTAAGACGGCCAATCATCCCATCGTCACTACACAGCATGTTTTATTTTCTACTTTTTTAAAATTGTAAGTGTGGTTGAACGTCTTTTCATATATCTCATATATATAAGGCCTATTTGCATTTCTTTTTATGAACTGTCAGTTCAAATTTTTGTTCACTTTTCTATTGGACTGTGTTGGTCTTTTTCTCTTCAATTTTTAAAGTGTTTTTTTATCTGAATTTATTCGAAAAAAATTACTCCACTTACAGTTTTCTCAAATTTCACAGGTTTAAACCACTGTTCAGTGATTTATTTTTCTCTTTTTAAATGACATATAGTTGGTTTAGAATGTTGTATTAATTTCTAGTGTACAGCATAGTGATTCAGTTATATATAGAAATTACTTTTCATATTCTTTTTCTTTGTAGGCAATTACAAGGTATTGAATATAGTTCTAAAGTGTTTTTATTACATATTGAATTTATTAGTACTTAGTTTGTGAAATAATTTACAAATATTTTTTCTCCAATCTGTCATTTGTTTTTAAGCTTTATTTATGGTGTTTATTTTCTCCATAGCTGAATTGCTTTGTTGTTGTTGTTGTTACTCAAAGGAAGGTTTTCACCACTCAGTGGTTATAATATTTTTGTTGTTGTTTTCTCACTTACATAGATTTTTTTGCTTGGAACAGCCTCAGATTTACAGAAATGTTACCAGTACCTTACAAACAACTTTTTTTTTTCTGAACCATTTGAGAATAAGTTGCCAACCTGATGCCCTGTCACCTCCAAATACCTTAGTGTCTGTTTTCTACAAGCAAGGATATGTCTTAATTGCCACAATATAGCCATTAAAATCAGGAAATAAACATTTATACCTTACTATCATCTAATCCTCAACTCCCATTTAGATTGTGCCAGTTGTCCCAAAGATGTCCTTTAGACAGCAGGAGGATCTAGTTGTCTTGTCTCTTAATCTCCTTCAACTGAAACAGTTTATTCTTCCCTGACTTTCATGACCTTGTCACTTTTGGAGATTAAAGACTAGTTATTTTGTAGAATGTCCCTCAGTTGGGTTTGTCTGATGTTTCTTCAGGATAAGATTCAGGTTTTGTATCCATGGCAGGAATACCACAGAAGTGATGCTATGTTTGTCTCATTTACTTTTGATGAGGTGGCACACAATTTCAATTTGTGCTATTACTGATGAGATTCACTTTGTTCATTTGATTAAGGTGGTGTCTGCCAGGCTGTTCCACTGTGAAGTTGCTCTTTCTCCCTTTTCTGTAGATAAGTATTTTATGAGGAGGTACTTTAAAACTATGTAAAAATATCCTGTTTCTCATCAAAATTTGTTCGTTCATATGTTTATATCAGTATGGACTCATGGTTTCCTATTTTATTCAACAGATTATGACCCATTACTATAATTATTTATTCCAATTCTTACTCTGTTCTGGATTTGGTCAGTGCAGATCCCTTCACATTGACTCCTATGTTTCCCCTGGGTTTTGACATCCTTCATCAGGCTGACCCAGTGTGGATGCCCTTACTACCCTGCCCTGACTCCCATGCTGCGCTGCCTGCCCTTAACCTCCTCACATTGGAATCCGACACTCCACCAGGCTGCCCCTCTGCATGGATGCTGGTCTCGGCGCTGCCCCATCTTGTGGCTTTAGGATCAAATTATTCTGAAAGAAATAGTTTCTAATATTTTTCATAAGATTTTATTTTTAATATTTAGATCTCCCATCCATTTGGAGTTATCTTGGTTTATGATGGTATAAATCCAATTTTTTTATTTTCCCAAATGACTGTCAAAAGGATTGTTCCAGTACCATTTATTAAAAAGTTCATCTTTTTCTCACTGATTTCCATTTTGTGTATGTATTTTAAATTTATATAAGTGGCATTGTATTAGATCTCTTTGTTTCTTACTTTTAAAAATCAGCACAGTGTTTTTAAGATCAATTCATGTTGCTCTGGAAGCATTATGCTGTGCATCAGAAATTGACACAACATTGTAAACTGACTATACTTCAATAAAAATACATGTACAAAAAAAATTCGTTGTGCCCGTCTACATTAGTCTGTTGCATGTAACTGCAGAACACTTCGAGTATATGTTTGCTATGTTCTGCCTACACTGCAGTGAACATTATCCAAAATGTCCCCTGTAGGCCCATGAGTTTACCTTAGTATGTGTTAGGTATGAATCTAGTTTTAATTTTCTCTATATAAGTAAACCAATTTACCCAATTGTATCACTTTTATTATCATTGTATTAAGAATATTGTATATTCTTATATATTATAATACTATATATAATTATTATTTATAATATTATAGTATAATATATTATTATATCTCTTTACTCAGATTTTCTTTTATGCCTCTCAGTTAAGTTTTCTAGTTTTCTTCATATAGGTCCTGCACATTCCTTAGAAGATTAATTCCTAGGAATTTTATAATTGCTATTAGTATTGTGAGTGAACTATTTTTTATTATATTTTCTAAGTGATTATTAATACAATATTTTCATAATGAAGTTTTTTTTAGTTGGCTCTTACATGTGTTCCAAGTATACAGTATATCACCTCACAAAATAAGACATTTCTGTCTCTTCTATTTTAATATTTATTCTTTGTATTTCATTTTCTAGTATAATTATTTTTGCTAGAATTACAAAAAAGCAATTTGTTACAATTTATTTATTTCTTGTCCTGACTTTAATGGTAATGTATTTAGTATTTTACCATTAAGTATGACTTTGACTATACGGTTATGCATAGCTTTTTTTTTTTTTAATGTTAAGAAAGCATACCTTCAATCCTTATTTTCTAGGATTTATATGAGGAATATTTGCTGAATTTTTTCAAATACCCTTTAAGCATCTAAGGCCATAAAGATAATCGTTTCCTCCTGTATTATCTCTTGCTTTTTTTTTTTCTGAAATATAATATACTCTGTAAGGTTCATATAGCCCAGCTTAAGGCTACATGCTAAATAGGTGTTAAGGATGAATGAATGAAGCAGTTCTCGTTCTCACCAGCATGACTGAGAGTGATTTTTTGACTTGAGGGAGCCTATATCATGCTGAGAGTAAACAAATATCCTCTTAACTTTTCTTTCAATAATCTTACAGATTCTTTTGAAGATGTATGATGTATGCATGTATATATGTATGCCCATTCTGTTATTGATATAACATCTTTTTCTCTTAGAATTGAAATACTACTTTTATCCTATGTTAAGTTTCTTTATTTTAACAAAGAGCCACTGAATATTAAAAGACTTTTGGAAAAGATTAATGTTAACTTTATGTATCTCTTTATTATCAATCCATCCATTAAATAAAATAGCCCTACCCCTTTCAGTGTTTTTCTTTCAAAACATTTGCGACAGTGTTAATAAATAGAAAAGGATAAAAATAGTAAGAATAATTTGCTTTTGAGATTCCTGTAGGACTGAATACAAGTTGGTGGGGAAAGGATATTAGGGTTTTAACTGTAACCTCATAATGATACTAGTATTTGACTAGGAACCAAGTAAGATATAAAGTTTGTGGGAGAAAATGTAGAAGCAGATCAGATCAGTGATTCATATCTTTAATATAAAAGGATAAAATAAACATACTCTGCATTTTTGGTTATTTTCTCTCTAGTATTAATGGTTAATGTTGATTTGTTCATAGTCTCTTAGTACTTTACATATAGTTATATTTCTGATATATTATACTTTTGCCTTGAAGTTGTCTTGAAGTATTTTCTCTGTTTACATATGAATCTTGCCTCTCTTTCTAAGCGATTTTCTGCCCAAGGAGAGTATTCTCCTGCTGAATTTGTTTGTGATTTATTTTGCTACAGGAGGAGTTGGATTTGTCTTCTACTTCCCAGATGTCTCCCCTTTCCTTATATGGTGAAAGCTCTAATAGCCCCTCGTCATCAGAGCCACTGAAGGAAGATAAGCCCATCATTGGTCCTAGGAGCAAAACTGGTATTACTCCATCTCCTAGCCTCTGTTATTTCTATTTATACTGAGCTTAGGCTTCATTTCTTAAAAGAAAATGTAGGATTAAGTGTATATTTATTAAGCTGGCTTTCTGTTTTAAAATTAGTAGACCTCTTTTGTTTGTTGTGGATGATTAATGTGGGGAGGAAAGGGAAGAAATCATCTTCTTTGGTTGTCTTTGTCTTTATAGATGAATGATACTTTAGAGTTAGGGCCCTGTCATCTTCAGGAGACATTTCAAAGTTTCAGTTAGAGATTGAATATTAGGGCTATTTGGCTGTTACATTTGTTACCTCATTCTCTCTAGGCTTTACTCAGTGATTTTAGCTATTCTCCTTTACTCGTTCATGTGTCCCTTTCCCAGAGCTGCAGCTTGGTCAAAAAGAAAGACCTCAGATTGAGGACTTTTCTTCAGTCCATTAAGATAGAGTAGCTATGCTTAAACTTCAGTTAAGGATAGTCAGAGGTCAAGATAATGCGTAGGGAAAGGTGTATAATAGAATCTGTTTTCTAGGATTTGCTTAATTGCCCTTAAATTGATTTGTGGTTTGTTTGGTTTTTCTCCAGAAAATGGACTGACTCCAAAGAAAAAAATTCAGATGAGTACAAAACCTTCAATTCAGCCCAAGCCTTTATTACTTCCAGCAGCACCCAAGACTCAAACAAACTCCAGTGTTCCAGCAAAAACTATCATTATTCAGACACTACCAACACTTATGCCGTTGGCAAAGCAACAACCAATTATCAGTATACATCCTACACCCACTAAAGGTACCTGAATGGAATTTGAGCATGCGTGTATTTAATTGGAGGGCACTAAGGCTTGTGTCATGATTTGTTTTAATTCAGGTTATAATTTCTGAACACATGCTGTGTTTCAGGAATTGTCCTTGGTTGTGAGGATGTTTTAGAGAGACTAATATGTGGTTCCTGTTTTAACAAGGAAGATAGCTATCCAGATCCATTACATCTGATACTTCTTTTTTCTCACAGTTTTAATTGTGAAAACACTTGTCTCTAAGGCTTGTAGTTTTATATAACCGCTTGTAACAAAGAAGAAAATCTGGGAAGCTTTCTTGGTGCCATTTTATTCTGAGATTTTTGTGTCCATGAGCTTTTTTGTCTTTAAGGAGAAGTCAGTGTTTAAAATAATATGATTCATTTCAGGTCTGATAGGTGTGTTTTGGCAGTAGAATCAGGCTCTTAATCTCTGATGAGGCAGCATTGTTTAGTAAACATGATCTTGTACGAGGCATTAAGAGACCTGAAAGTCTGTCTTCAAGTAGTTAAAAAGGTGTGTTTCTATATTTTGTCCACCAGATGGCCTCACATAGTTGATTCTACAAGGAGTTGAAGTCTGTATGGAAAGATGTTCAAGTGTGAGGATTTGGTACTATTCAGACATAGGAATCATTTGCACATAGAGATCTCATCATTGTGCTTATACTGATATGTGTACACATGACTAAAGGAAAACCTGTGCAGCATTCTTTCCTGTATTGAGCTTGTTGTTACCATGTAGGACTAGGTGTCAGTAGGTTGTAAATAAACACCCGTGTTACATTTATGGCTGTATTTCCAGCTGTGGATCTCATTTCTTTGGAGCATGGCTTTAACGAGGGCAAAGTCATAAATTTGATTTCCATGTGCTCTGTGAGCTTTGTTCTATTCCATGGTCATTGACAATGTGACATTGATAAAAAGAACTGGTTGAGAGACTAGATGGATCAGTGAAAAGCCATCAATCAATTCCTACCAAAAAAACCCAAAAAAAATTCCTACCAAAAAATACCTGCTCTCTCAATAGAGAGTTAAAAATGCTGCATTTTTCTTGTGAAAAATAGCAGTCCTGTAGAATGGTATTCTTGTTGTCTGTGGATGGATGTTAAGTGTGCATGAACTCCCTGATATAAAATGCAAGATATAGTGAGTGTTATTTGTGGATTTTTCCTGGAATAGTCTCCAAACTTTCATCGGAATCTCAAAAGGGTCTGTGTCTTTCCAAAGGCAAAATTTTAAACTTGTGAAGATCTTCATTATAGTTCCCATAAGCTATTAAAACACATATATAAAAAGTAGAAGTTTGACATTAAAATGACCAGTATGAAAAGCAAAGAGTATTCCTAAGAATTTAATCTTAGCAGACTATTGATTATGTTTGATGATAGAAGGTCTTACCTATAGCAAGAAGAAAAACTTCTTTTCTGAACAGTTTATCAGTTTCAGAAACCTGACTCATACATTATCCTGAACTTCAGTGCTTTCCCATTATCTGAAGATAGTATGTATTTGGGGGAACATATGCTAATATAGGGTACTTGTCTGTTTTTATAGTATAATTAGAGAGATGATATTAATATAATGTACAGATTTATGTATATGTCTTTCATTTATTTGAAAACGGGGAGGGAAGAAGAAGGCAAGTGTAGGAGATGCATTTTACAGTTAATCAATATCAGTATCTGTAGTAAATATTTTCCCACTAAAAAAGAGGTAATTCTTACCAGATTAAGTTCAAATTCTCTAGCTTGGAATGTAAAACTCATCATGGTTTGGCTCCAATTTAGTTTTTCTAACTTTACATCATAATAAACCCTTTCTGTAAACCCTTTAGTCCAACTGGTCTGGCCATCGTCCCTTGAATTTTTTTGTTTTTTCTTGTTTCTTAACATGCCACTCTGTCTGCCTGAAACAGCTTCTGCCTACTTCTGTATCTGAGTCCTATACATCCATCAAGACTCTTATGAGTAGTGCAGGTGAGAGATAATGGAAGTCCGGAATATCAGTGAAAATGAAGAGCCAGCGGAGGCAGTAGAGATGTTAAAAAATATAGAATCACAGGGCTCAGTAATCAGATGATGTGAAAGGAGGATGGAGGATAGAGAGGAAGGTTTCCTGTCTTGGGCTTTTTGGGTAGATTATAGGGCAAATCGCTGAAATGGAGGATAGAGGTAAAATAACTTGCCCCAAGTTAATCTGCTAGTGAGAGAGTCAGAACTTGAGCCCGGGTGGTCTGGCTCAGAGTCTACGTAATTAATCACTGTACTATATTGCCTCTAAAAGAATGCGGAGATGTGATCCTTGATCTCAAGAATTCTACTATGTAATTGGGGAGCCAACACATTTACACTTGGGTAAATAACAGTATCTATGAGAACTAATGAATTAATAATACGTGAGATGCCCTTATAGAAGCAATTATTATACATAAAAGTAGATAAATAGTAGTAGTGGTAGTAGTAATAATAATGGCTAACACTTAAGACTCTTACTGTGTGCCAGATAGTGTTCTAAGTGTTTAAGTGCATTATCTTATTTAATCCTTAACATCAACTCTGTGAGGATAGGTGCTATTATTATCGCCATTTTATAGATGAGAAAATTAATACACAGAGAAATTATTTGCTCAGTCACACAGCTGTACTATTTTAGGCAAAGGAAGCATTCAATCAATGTTTGATACAAAATTTGAAATCTTTGAAAATAACTGAATAGGAAGAAACTGACTATCACAATCAGTGAGTCATACATAGTCGAAGGTGTCCAGCATTGAATCCAGCCATGGTTCATTATGGGGGATTTGTGTGTAATGCCAGAGAGGATTTTGAGCATGCTGACATGGATAAACAGCCTTTTGTTATGTCCATTTTAATTGTTTCCGCACTAGAAACTGTAGTAACTATGTTCAGCTGCTAACTACTTAAGAACTGAAACAGTTCTTTGCATTGCATTTTGTGATCTGATGAGCATCTTCTAGCAGGTCAGGTTTAGCAAGTCAACAGGAGACATTGTAATAGAAATTAGTTGTTTCTCCTCATTCTGCCTTAAACCCAAACATGCCTAGGATATTTCAATCCTTGATTTAGATGCTGGATAATTCGAGCATATCCAGGGATGAAAGGGCTTGATGTGCATTATGGAAGAAAAAGGAGGCATCAGTGGCCTGGTAGGATCCGAAGTCACGTTTGGCATACAGACCTTACCTTGGTATTGCTCCGTCTCCCTCACTCCGTGCTGCAGGTCTCTCAGCAAGGATATGGTGATAACTAGACAACAGACAGTACAGACTTGGATTATTTTTCTTAATTCGTTTTAAGAAATATTGCAAAGCCAACTGCATGTGTTGCCTGCCAACACTTTAGATCTGTAGCTGGAGCTAGAGGTAGGATCCTTTCTTTGAAATGACTTAATTCTTTATGTTTAACAGCTCCTCCGTTCTTTGGAATGATCCAAAAATTCATTCAACAGTGTTTAGCTTTCTTAAACTCAGAAGATGTGAAACACTGCTTCTGATAATGCTCTTCTCAAAGTATTGGTTTAAGTCAGTGGCTCTCAACCTGTAAACTGTGGGCCCTGGGATTTGGATGGTGGGAGGAGTAGTAGCCTTTGGTAAGGGCATCTGCAAATCCATGTTGTGTCAAGCATTTTCTGTAGACTGAATAAATAATTTGTTTCATATATCTTTGTACTGCTATTTTTCAGATTTTTGTGGCTATACTTCTGATTTGTAAACTCCAAATTTATATCATTAATAAATTCTTAATAGCCTTTTCTCATCACATATTCTCTCAGTGCACAGAAACTGAAAGGAAACCATGATCATCTTGGGTGACCATGATATTTTTTGATATTAAGGAGGGGTATTTATATTCAGAGTGGGAACCCTTGGTTTAACACCTGGATTGACTGTGATATCTTCGTATATTTGAAAACCTAACACTTTGTCATATGCTGTTTATTTTATTTATTAATTTTTATTTGAATATTTGGCATAAACAAATTTGTATCTGCTTATGAGTCATTTCCTTATTTTATATGTTTTTATTTTATAAAATGAATTATTTCAAAGGAAAATTAGAAGAGCAAAACATTTAGTGATCATTTATGCCCATGTAAATTGTATATATTACAAATCTATGCAATTATTTTTAGACCTTTCTTACTAGTTTGCTAACTTACTTGGGATAAAATGCTATTAATTAAATTCTACTTTTAGTATTTTTTTTGAGGCCATCTGAAACATAAAGACTTTGATTTTATGGAACTGAATTTTTTTAAACTAAGACAGATGTTCTTAACAAGCAGGTGTTCTGAAGCATTATTTTGATTTTTAGTTTTCCTTGATCCTTTGAAATACTGCGATGAGATTCACATGGATCATGTTTTACTGTCTGAAAGTATAATGCTTTGTTTTCCTTAAAGAAGATTATAAATATATTTTGTGAGATTTTAGTTGCCAGTTACTGTAGTACCTTTATTTTGCTAGATAGGCCCAAGCAACTGTGGATATTAGGGGAGGCTTTCAACACCTTATAAAATTGGCCGGATCTGAAAGGAAACACTCTGTGGGCAAGTAAAATTTTTAATAGACCAGTGTGAAGAATTTTACTAGTCTTTAAGTTAATGATACTAATTCTCCTCAGATTAGCATAATTTTAAAATAAGGTAAAATGTGAAGATTAAGAAAAGACTTGTAGACCTGTTAGGTGGAGAGGGGAGTTGATATTATCTGCAGGCTATTTTAAATTATGGACTCATGTTTCCTGCGCGTGTTAGCTAAAAATTCATCTCAAATGGTTTTAACTTTTTGATATTTGTAGCCTGTCATTCTCCCAAGTACTGAGTTACTGAATCTCTGTTCATGTATTCTTGGTGTTGTATGTATTTCTAAATCTCATCAATTTAAAATACATGATTCTCTGTTTAGTATAAAAAGTTATTTATAATATGAAAAATGCTTTTAGCACTAATAAATTTCAGAGGTTAATACTTAGAGAAACCTATGTAAAACAGCTACTTTGAGATGTGTTAGTTGAAAAAAATTTATGGAAATATAATAGTTAATGATAACTTCAAAGAGAATGAATTTAGTTGGTTTCATTAAATACACAAAAACAACGGAAGTCAGTATGAATGTGTGCTGCTGTTGATTGTGTTTTAATAGGTGGTTTGAAATCCCTTTGTATAATCTTACCTATTACATATGCAGAAGAGGCCTAAATGTTAAACAGCTGTCCCTGCCACAATAGTTAGGCACCCTCTGATTCCTTTTCTTTTTTCTCCACTGCAGGTCAGACCGTGGTGCTCTCTCAGCCTACCGTGGTACAACTCCAGGCACCTGGAGTTCTGCCCTCCCCTCAGCCAGTCCTTGCTGTCGCTGGGGGAGCCCCACAGCTACCTAATCATGTGGTGAATGTGGTACCAGCCCCTGTGGCAAATAGCCCAGTGAATGGAAAACTTTCTGTGACTAAACCTGTCCTACAAAATACCATGAGAAGTGTGGGTTCAGATGTAAGTTTTGAAGCTTAGTGCTTTTTTAATGCCTGATGTAAAAAATGAAAGCAAAAACAAGGACAAAACACTTTTTTTTTTGTTGCCTTGTTTTTGTTTTTTAAAACTTGTTTTTACTATGTCAAATGTGATAAAATTGCACATTCACATCCAGTCTGTGGTAGAAAATTAGGGTGGGGCTTGTTATATTGGAATCTAAGTGAAAAGGTTTAAAAAAGTCTGAAGTAGTTTGATGAAAAGAGAAATACACATACCTTCCTCTTCTTTAACTCCTTCTTTTGAGCCTTTTCATCATATTTCTCCAGCCCTTTGCTCCTAACTCAATCATACACTAGTATTTTACAGGATTCTTTCATGTTTTCTGATTGAAATATTTTTGGCAACTCCCCAGATAAGAGTCTGGAGACTGCTTTTTAGTCAGGGTGTACATTTAGCTTCTCTCTTGACTTACTGAAGGGTTTCCACCACTGCATAATGTTGACTTGCTACTCTTAGGAATTCAGTCTCTTAATGATTATCTGGTATTTTCCCATCTTTGCAAACCTTCAGATTTTCTGTTGTAAGGATTTTTTGTAATTTATAAATCACAGAAAGTTTCCTAAGATCTGAAACAACCTGAAACCAGTTAAAGCACTTGCCAGCTAACTCTTGCTTTCTTTAGAAGTGATACAAAATACCTCATGTTATGTATTAACAGTGATTGAACATTGTGGGCCTGAAGTTTAAGGGAAGTTAAAGTCACATAATCAGTCTAAAAGTGAAGTCTTGTGGGGAGGGTACAGCTCAGTGGTAAAGTACATGCTTAGCATGCATGAGGTCCTGGATTCAATCCCCAGTACCTCCACTAAAAAAAAATGAATAATAATTAAAAAAAAAAAACATAATTACCCCTGCCCTCAAATACTAAAAAAATTAAAAGCAGAATCTCTAAAATTGTGATTGGGAAGGCAAACCCTTCTGTCTGGTCTGATTTCTTTAAAATGAAAATGGATATTACTGGTTGTTAATATTGCTACTCCACTTTTTCGTTGGTATTGCAAAGTACTTTTAAAATCCTGTGAGTTACATAAGGTTGTTTATCAGACTACTGACTGATCTGTCTACCAGAATTTATTAACTAGCATGTCAGGAGCCCATTTAGTTGTGAAATTGCTCTACTGTTGCATAAGCACAGGCAAGTACTCTCAATCAGCAATATTGTAAAGACCCATAACAAAAGAATATAATCTAATGAAAGTAGAACTTCAAAGTTCTGCAGTAATTCCCACAGTTTATGTATGTATTGAAAACAGCCCCTGCCAAGACATGAAGGAGAAACATTAGTGTTATATGAGAATAGACATGGATAATACAGGATTAAGCTTGACTGTTACACTGGTTTATTTCGAAGACTGAGAAAAGGTAAGCTTGGTACTTATGACATAATAGGAACTATTAGGCACTAAAGCATAGTATGTGTTTCAGTTGAAGATGAAATGATATGATGCTGGAATTTGCTTTAAAATACTCTATGGGGAGGTAATGAGCATAGGATAGAGGAACAAGATTCGCAAAATGTTAATAATCATAGAAGTTGTGTGTGTAATCTTTCTTTCCTTTTGGTGTTTAGGAAGATTTCTACAATAAGTGAATGAACAACAGTAATAAAAATCTAAAAATATTTCAAGATATTTTCAATTAAAAAATTGTGCAACCAGTAAAAAAAAAAAGTTTGTCTTTCACAGGAGACTAAAAAGGTTAAGAATGATGAAAGAGGATTTTTGTTTGCTGGGTTTTTTGTTTTTGTAATTATAGATTCTATTTCACTTTTGGTGATTGGTCTGGTCAAATTATCTGTTTCTTCTTGATTTAGTTTTAGCAGGGTGTATGTTTTTAGAAACTGTCCATTCTTTCTAGGTTGTCCAATTTGTTGGTATACTATGGTATCAGTTGTTTTTTCTCCTCTTGTATTTTTTATTTTGTTTATTTGGGTCCTCTCTCTCTCTTGGTCAGCCCGGGTAGGGGTTTGTCAATTTTGTTTATCTTCAAAAAATCAGCTCTTGGTTTTAATGATCTTTTCTATTTTTTTTTAATCTCTGTTTTATTTATTTCTTCTCTATCTTCATTATTTCCTTTTCTGCAGACTTTGAGTTTTGTTAGTTCTTTTTCTAATTCTTTTAGGTGGTAGGTTAGGCTGTTTGAAACTTTTCTTGTTTCTTGAGGGAAGTCGTCTATTGCCATAAACTTTCCTCTTGTAATTACTTTTGCTGCATCCCATAGATTTTTGTAAGGTTGTTTCTCTTTTCATTTGTCTTGAGGTATTTTCAGATTTATTCTTTGATTTCATTATTGATCTATTGGTTTTTTCATAGCATGTTGTTTAGTGTCCATGTGTTTGTTCTTTTCATACTGTTGTGGTCAGAAAAGATGCTTGAAATAATTTCTGTTCTGAAAGAGGATTTTTAAAATAATCTTTTAAAATTTCCCTTTAATATTCTTTAAATTGTGAATTTGAATGTTTCTTATATAATGCTCCCAAATAGAACTAGCAATAGAAAATATTCGAAATTGTCTTTATATCTTTTGTTTAGACATTCAAAGCATGTATTATGAAATATTTTAGACATGAAAGAAGGCAGTGACTAATTGAAAATTTAATGATGGTAATCATCATTTTATGCCACTGGCCCATTTTGTATCTCAAAACATTTCAGTTAATTATCTATTAGCAAGACATCCTTATAAGTACTTTGGTGTGAAAGAATATGTCTCTTCTGCTTTTGCACTCTTGAGAGTGCTCTGTAAATTTGGTGAATAATTTACTGATGAGGTCTCAACACTGAAGAACTGGGGGATGTGTGAGATGGGAAAGTATAGAACCAACAGATATTAGCTTTTTTCTTAGCAGTATTTGTTGGCTAGCATTCTTACTACTTTTCAAAATTTAGAGTTGACAGTTTTACAGAGGAAAGATTCAAGTATTGTGTGTCTGGTGCAAGAGACCTGAAGACGATTAGAATAAATTTTCTAGTCAACCTGCATTGAGGTTTTTGTGCTTATTTTCCCTTGGCCAGCCCATCAGGAAGTGAGCCAAGCCTTTTCAGTATGAGTTTTCTGGTAAAGGTTTGACTTAATGTTTATTTCAAGTAAAGAAACATCAGTCTGTCCTATCATCTGGCCAAGCCACTCAGGAACCCAGAGTAAATCTGTTCCAGAAGGAGATGCGGAAAACTTTGATCTGCTCGTATATATAGTCTCCTGTGTTAGTAACTTGATTGACCTCAGTGGTGCATGTGTTTATTAGACTCAAGTCCTTTTAAATTAGGATAAATTTGAATTAGTATAAATTCCTGGTGCAAAATGGCCAAACTGAAATTTTTTTCATCAATTATTTTCTGTGTTTTTAAACCAAAAGTGTGATGAAAAAGTTGTAATTCAGTGCGCACACACACACAAAAGTGTATCAGTCTTTTGTGGCTTTGTATTGCCGACATGGCTTCTTTTTTTCCTACCTTTTTTGTTCTTTTGTTTGGCTGGTTTTACTCTCTAGAGGCCTGCTACTGCTATAAAGTAGCGTTTTTAGCATACCATATTCTGCAAACTACATTAAGTGCCACATTTTCTGTTATGAAACAGTTTGCCTGGTTCAAATTATAATCTCACTCTTCCTGCCTTTTGCTGGTAAATCTCTTCTGTTTAACTCTTGGAAACCTCACCTAAGTTTTCAAGAAATATGGTTGGTTTTTGGCTCTGATCCTGATGGAAAAAATGAACATGGTCTCTCATTTCAGTGTAGAAATTCTCTTATGCAGTTTCTTGGTAAATAGCAATTTTGGAACTACAAAGATGGCTTCACGGGAAAGCATGCTTATCTTTCTTCAAAGCTATTGAATGTTGCCAATTATCAAACCAAGGACTTGGAAACAAGCAATCTGTTTAAATCTGCACTCAGTACTTCCACCTACCCATCATAATTCCACAAAGTTCATGAAACTTTATGACCCTGGTTTTAAGTCTGTAGAGTTGCATTGTTTTGGTTATTGGGACAACTGACCAGGGGAAAAAAGTGAAATTCTATTCTAGATATCCTGCAGTGGGTCAAGGTGGAGCACAAACTCTTGGCAGAAATCAATTGGTAGGAACAATGGAAAGAAAATGATGAGGAAGTTGGTCAGAACTAGAAATAGCATCAGATGGGAGACTGATGAAAGGGTACAGGTTTTACTGATAGGAGGCCTCAGATCTTCCTCTCAGCCCATTCACCTCGTTGAGCATCTTCCAAACCCTTTATTACTTTGGACCCTCTGTCTGATTCTTTGCTTAGTGGCTTTGACCCCTTCCTTCCCAGTCCCTTCCCTTTGGGAGTCCCTGCCCTGAGTCACTAGAGCCATCATGAGACGGTAGGTGCTGGGGGGATCCGATCCCCTTTCACTGGCCTGCAGGTATTAGAAGTGGTGTGAATGGGATTCCTCTGGTGTACACACCTAACTGGAACTTTGTATTTCTTTTCTCTGGAGACAGTGTTATACAGTTAACCTCAAGATTTCAGGTATTGCTAGTATTATGAGCATGGAGGTGGTGTGATCTTGGCCTAGAAGGCCTTTGCTTTATTGCAAAGGAGAAATTGCTGAACTTGAGAATTGACTACCTTAACACAAGCAATAAGCAAGTCTCCTTATTGTCCAGAGACAGGTGTTACCTCATCTCTGAAGGTTTCTTGCTGGAAATACAACCCTGAGAAATGGCCTCAGTTAAGAGTGGTCAGGGCCTTGTATTCTTATACCCAGGAAGATGTGTTAGTAGCAGTACTCACAGGGGCCCCCCAGAGGGGTAACTTTCAAGAAAAATTTGACTCTAAAATAATCTGTTTACAATGCAAAGAAGTGCAGAGAAACTGTTAGAATAATGAAGTGTTCTATTTCAGGGGAAAAAAGGGTGTAACTTCTACTGACACTTAAGCTACTTATTTTATCTGTAACACACAAGAATAGATACTCTGTTAGGTCAGAGTGTGAGCTGAACATTTAAGAAATTATGTGGCTAGCTTAGATCTAAGGAGATTAAATAATGGATAGATACTTTTTAGTAACAAAATTCTTTAACAAGAAAGATATTGAGATTGTGATATCTCTTTAGGCTATAAGGTAGTGGAATCCATCAGAACAAATACAGCAGGAAAATTTGGAGATCTGAAAAGCCGTCAGATTCTCATGAAAAATTACTTCTGTGCTGACTACTTTTTGGCTTTGCTGCTACCAGGGACTCTGCAAATAAAAGAAAAACATGCTTTGTTAAAATATCCGTAGTTCCCCTTTAGATGGAGATTTGGGGTTTCTAAAAATTTATCTTGAATAAAGACTCTGGCAAGTAATCTCATTTTTGCTTACTGTAGCTTTGGAATGGAAGTGAATAGAAAGTTTTTTTGGTGGTAGGGGAGTGGGTATAGCTCAGTGATAGAACGCATGCTTAGCATTCACAAGTCTTGGGGTCAATCCTCAGCACCTCTATTAAAAAAAAAGTTTTTTTTTTTCCTGATGTGTTGCGTTAGGTTAAATTTATGTTGTAGCAACTTTAACACAACATTCTTTATTCTTTATTCTGTGTTTTTCAGTTTGGCATCTTGATAAGGTTAATAGTAGTTATTTTTAAAGGGACGCTGAGTTGTATCAATAAATAATTAAATATGTCTCTCTTTTCTCTGATTTTCCTTTCTCGGAGACAATCCTCCCATGGCCCAGGTGCTTTCTAGCCATTTTTGCCCCCTTCTCAGAAGCAGTCATTATTACTAGTTTTTTGTGCATCTTTCTTGAGACAGTTCTTTGATATATAAGTATTTGTATTTTTACCTATTTACCTATTTTGTGGAATGGTAACATAGTATAAACACTGTCTTGTACCTTGCTTTTCTCACTTAATATATCTTAGAGATCCTTCCATACCAGTACATAAAAAGTTTTCTTATTCTTTTAATAGCTGCATCGTAGTGTATTTCATAGGTGTGCTATAATCATTTAAGACTTCTGCAGGTTTTTTCCTTCATAAACATACCTCCATTGAATAACTTGGTACTTATTTAACTTTGTTCATGTGCAAGTATATCTGTAGGATAAATCCCTAGAATTGGAATTGGAGAATCAGAAAGTAGGTAATTTTTCACCTTAGGGGTAGTTGTGATTTGTTTTTCCACTTTCAGTGTCCGAGAGTGCCGGTCACAGGGTTTCTTAATGGAGCCCATAGTTACATTTCAATGTTTCCATAAAGAAGTTCCCTTTTCTTCAGCTAGTTCCTTACCTTGGATAACTGTTGTAATACTTTGTGTTCATGTGCATTTGTCTGGAGAGCCCACAGCTTCTGTGTAGTTTGATTGTTTGTTTTTTCAGTAGCTTAATTAAGCTACAATTCATATATCATAGACTTTACCCTTTTAAAACATAGTTTAGTGGTTGTTTAATATATTCACGGAGTTGTGCTACCATCACTGCTATCTAATTCCAGAATATTTCATCACCCTAAAATGGAACTCCATTCCGCATCCTCCCCAACCCCTGGCAACTACTGATCTACTTTCTGTTTGAAGTTGCCTATTCTGGACATTTCATATCAGTGAAATTATATGCAGTGTAGCTTTTGTGTATGACTTCTTTCACTTAACATAGTATTTTTTCAGGTGCATTCATGTTGTGACATGTATCAGTACTTATTCTTTTTTTTAGAAAATTGTATTGGGTCATAGTCAGTTTACAATGTTGTGTAATACTTATTCCCTTTTATGGACAAATTATGTTCCATTGTTCCAGTGCTGGGACAAGAATTAAGAGCTCCTGACTTCCAGTGTTGTCATTTAATAACTAAATTACTATTCCTGTTACTCATTTGGCTACACCAAGTATTTCTAGGGACATGCAAAGTGGAGGAGTCACTAACTGAAGGCACAAGAAATTGCTCTGAGGATCTTTGAAGGTCCTTGTGCTCAGGATTAAGGTTCTCTCATTCTTCAGGAGGCTCTGCCCACAATGTGACTTTCCTAAGGGCACCTGGTGGTTACTCCTGCCTTTGCCCATCTACCAGTTTTCTCTTCACACAGAAGATGAGATTGGATAGGGCAGCCTGGACCTACAGTCTAGCAGGGGTTTTGGCTATTATCCTTTCTCACTCTGGAAATCATACTACCTGTCACAAGGCATTCTTCATTCAGGAAAAAGAGAAAGAGAAATTTCAAGGTGAAAATTATTGCCTTGACTCTGCCAATCAAATGGTTCAGGTTACCAGTATTGAAGCTTCTTTATTTAATTTTTGGTGAGTAGGAACCTGGTTATACCACACACCCCCCCCCCAACCTAAACACACACACACCTGAATAGAGAGTAAAATAAAACTTTGGCTTTCTGTCATGAGATTTGAGAAGTGTAGGGGTAGTACAAGTAAAAGTTTTCTCTTTTTGTGCTTTAAACAATTTTATGAAAAAAAGTATACTTAAGATTCTTAAGAGGAATCAAATTAAAATATTTAATTTATTTGAACATAAAATTAAAAATATAAATTAAATTGGTTATAAGTTTAAAAATTTGACTGTAAATTAAATTTGCCAATGAGTTTAGCTGTACACATTTTTTAGGATATATTTATAAATATATTTACTATAATATACAATAATATGTAAATTTTTTAAGTCGTGTAAGAAAGTTTATTCCTTTGGCTTTTAAATCAGTTTCAAATAGACAAAATTTATTTTTAAAATTTAATTGAAAAATTTGTTTGATGTGATGAAGAGATTAACTGGGGACAAATTCTGCTTATACATCAGTGCAGAGAGAAAGATTCAGCAAAATGAGAGTTAGAACTGGTAGAAAGACGGAAAGTAAGCCAGTGGCTCATTCACTTGTAGGCCATCAGTACTTGATTTGGCCTGAGCTTCTGGGAGATGTTGGAATTTATTTCTTAGCATTAAAATGTTATACTTTACTGTCTTTAATTTATTGCCATCCAGGACTTTGAAGCTCATTTCTTTTATTTTTAAACTTGTAGTTTTTATCAGTCAATAACTTTTAAAATTAAAAAACATACTGCAAACAGACTTAGAATTTTGACTCTTAAATTGACCAGCCTTTAAAAAGTACTTTTCCATTTGTGAAAGTTCTCCTTTTATGAGAGTCTTTCTTACAGTTAAATAAATAGTTTGTTTAATAATAATGAAACACCGTATTTTATAGTGCAGTGACACTAAAGGGAGAATATTTTGTGGCTGTGGAGTTCTTTTTTTGTTTTGTTTTGCAAAGCACAATGCGTGGTGGAAAAGTTGTCTGAAGGCAGGATGATCGGAAGCAGAGACTGGCTAGCTATTCACTCATTTGGGTCATGCTAAATCATCTGATATGCTCATAAGGGAGATGTGTGAATTAATTAATGGGCCAGAGTATTGATGCATCTTTTCAGACTGCCAACAGAGGAGATTAAGCTTCCAGATACAAGCAGTTCCATCAGTCTTCGATTTCAAATGGGCACATAATTGAAGTCATCACACAGTTCACTTAGTTTAGAGTTCCAGGCTGTGATGCAGGACTTCCTATTTGGTATTTAAAAGCAGTGTGGAGCTGTTGTATAAGTAGCACTGGGCTTGGAATCAGCTGTCCTAAGTTCTAGCCTTGACTCTTCTACTCTCTAACAATATCGAACAGTGAAGCTTATTTTAAAGAATCTTGAAAACTGTAATATTTTCAACAGGAAGAGATTAAGTATATTTTGGAATATTACGATAATTGAAATACTATGCTGCCATTCTCATGGCATGTCAAAGATGATCATAATACATTGTATTTGCAAAAATCAGCTTACAAAACAATAATTACAGTGTAATCCCTTTTTGCTTATGAAAATCTCCCCTCACCAAAAAAAGCAGTATTTTTGTATGAGTGTGTGTGTTTAACCTGAAAATATATATATATATATATATATAGCCTAGGAAATACAGAATAATTTAAATATTTTTTACTCAGATAGCTGAAGATAGCTTGTTGAGATACAAAGTTGAAACTCTGTGTTTGGTGATTCCTGTGGTTTTATATATTTTTACTGTATTTATCCTTTGAATTTATTGGTAGTATTTACTTCATTTTCAAAACTAGTCTATCTTTTTGTATGGGAAGAAATGAATATTTGGCCACAGGTGGTTTTCATTTTTTTTGTATGAGGCGTGTGCATTGACAGCCTTTGAAACTCTATGCTGTGTAGTACGCAGGTGCTTTTATTGTTTATAGAAATCCCTAATCCTTGTTTGAAATTTATTAAATGGTATACCATCTGTAAGCCTCCCCAAATTCCATATATTAACTAGCCTTTAAAGTAAGATTGCCTTTTATCTTAACTTTTAGTATAAATGCTTCCATCTGGGAACCTTCTCTTTTATGTACTTGTTCAGTGTTCTGTGTACTTCAGCACTCTCGTATTAAGTATTAATTATGGACACGGCATTCCTAGTAACAATGAAGATCACTAAGAATAACAGCAGATTGAACAGGGTGTCATTGTCCAGAGAATAGTTTGAATAATTGATGCGTAATCAGTCCATCATGGCTTTTCCACTGCTGTGTGTGTGTGTGTGTGTGGTGTGGTGTGTGTGTGTAGCATTACTTAAGAGTGGGATAGTTATTCCACAGGGAAATTTATAGATTGATGGTTATATAAGCCAGTATTCTTGTGAAGTTTCAGTTAAAAAAAGGAAAAATACCCTTCTTGACATCTCATGTAATGTTTCTTTTCCTTGTGAGTTCTGATTGAAAGGTTGTTGACAGTGTTTGGTGCTGAGAGATTGCCTGGTTGGCTTTGGTATACCTCTGTGTCTAGCAAATGTAGCATGGGGTGGGAATTGTGTTGTTATGTTAAAAGAAATCAGTATTAAATTATTTAATTTTATTTACCCATCTCAGTAAGTTATTAAATACCCACAGTAAAATGTTTTTTTTTAAAGCCCTTTACAAAACACAAAGAAGTCAGTAAATCAGTCATCTGTATACTTACAATAATACATATAATATTATTTGGTGCTTTTTATGGACTTAATTTTGCTACCTCACCATCTCTCACAAATAAGTTAGACTAATGCTGAAACAAATAGGTTCCATAATTTAGTTTAGAAAATGTGGCAACAAATTTGCTCAGTAAGTTTTGATTAATGGTAGATATTGTGGGTAGTATTATATGATTTTGTCTTCTAAGATTTTATAAAATCTAATTGGAGAGAAAATGTTAACATTTACGAACCAGTTGAGACCATTAGAGTGTTCAAGTGTGTCTTCCAAATTGTAAGGGCATAAGAAAGTCAGACAAAATATAAACTCTAAGTGGTTTAGTTTGGAGGGTCCTTAGAATTAGGTTGGTGGAGGAGACAGCATTCCAAATTGGAATAAACAGTATGAATAAAGGAACTAATTAGGCATGTGTTAAGACTTTGCAGTAGCCTTAATGATATGATTGGAGGGTGTGGTGTGAACAGTTGTGGGGTTAGGGCAGTAGGGAGTGGTCACATTATGAAAGATTTTAAAAGCAAAAGGTGGGTAGCTAGAAAGAATGACTAGCTTGTTTTTGTAATGGAGTTGCAAGATTAAAATGGTTTTTTGGGAAGGAGGTTATCTTAGAAATGGTAGACAGGAAGAGATTGAAGCCAATTAAAATAGGAGGCTGTTGCAGTAGTCTAGAGATGAGTTAATGAGTGCCTGTATTAGGAAAATGGTAGTGGAAATGGAAAGGAAGTAACTGAGACATACTTTCACTGGAAGAAACTTGGATATTAGCATATCCTCAATACATATTTAGTGAGTACGTGAAAGATTGAGAGATGGAGTAAATTTAGAGAATGAAAGAAAAATAGGTTAATGGTCACTTCTTCCTTTATATCCTGAGAGATACTTACCACTGACATAAGATGAGTAGAGTAAAAAAAAAAATTTAGGTAGAGGGAGATAATAAGTTTGCACATACTGAGATAGAAGTGATGGTAACTCTGCAAGTTGATGTGGCTTAATAAGTAGTTGGATATATGATTCAGGAAAACAGTCAATTAATTCAGGACCTGCAGTATAGATTAAAGGTGTAAATGTATACATATGTATACATACATATATATGTAGCATTTTTCTAAAGGGAAAAATTGGAAGATCAATAAATAAGCCTTAAAAAACACTAGAAGAAATTATTTAGTATTTAGACTTTAGAAGGTCCTATTAATCATTTGATGTCAGTTTACTTAGAGTAATATTTTTTAAAACCTGTTTTAAAACAACCAATAACCTATGCCTTGAATAATTTGTTTAAAAATAGTTGTAAAAATCAGTATATTCTGGTCTGATCCTAAAATCCAAATGTTCTGATTCACTGTAACTTTTCCTAGATTGCCGTGCTAAGGAGACAGCAACGTATGATAAAAAATCGAGAGTCGGCTTGTCAGTCCAGAAAGAAGAAGAAAGAGTACATGCTAGGGCTAGAGGCAAGGTTAAAGGCCGCCCTTTCAGAGAATGAGAAGCTGAAGAAAGAGAATGGATCATTGAAGCGGCAGCTGGATGAAGTCGTGTCAGAGGTGAGTGCCTGGGGTAGAGCTGGGGATGATGGGTTAAAGTATTCTTTTATCCTAAGAAATCAATTGGAAATTTTACATTTTAAATTAAATTGTATAAAATAACAGTACCAAGAAAAGACCAGCACAATAAGCCCAAAAACATTTGTAGCAAGGATAAAGTATTGGAAAGAGGAACCTTTGAATTGTACCTCCTAAGCTTTGTACGAGAGTTGTCTCCTTTTCCTGTGTTTCTCCTCACTCATTACCGGAGCACTCTTCTTCCTCTTCTTGGTCATCTCCCTCTCCTACTCTTTTGTCTCCCCCCTCCCCCTCCCCACTTCTTCCTTCCTCCCTCTCTCCTTTTTTGACTAAATGAATCCCATTGAGGATCTTAAATAGTCCCCTTATGTCATTCCTTTTAAAAAAGGAAACAACACAAAATTTAAAAAATTTTAGTGTTTTCTCACGACCACAGTTACGTATTTTGCATTTTGTTGCCATGCTGGTCTTAACAAGGTTAACCTTTTCCTTAATTCTGTTCATGTAATGTGCTGTTTTCGGAGTTTCCTACTGCAGTGCTGTCCTGTGTGTAGATGGGCCTGCGGTGCTGGCCCACGTAGATGTCTTGTGCCTGCTGAGTGAGGCTTCTTACGTTGCTCTTTCTCTCTTGCCCTGAGCACATGGGAATATTCCATTATGTTACTGAAAACAGTGATTTAAGAGGGAGACAAATTGCAGAAGTATTTCAAACTTCTTTGAAGATCCATAAAAATATAAAATTGTTGAATCCTTTCCTTTTGGGTGAAGAAGCATCTGCAACAGACTGGTGACTGTGTTTCTTCTCTCCTTTTCTCTCTCTGCCAGAGAATTTGGAAGGTTCTGCTCTAGTGTTTTGAAAAGTACTATTTCCTCACCTTTGAGTTTTGTTTTTTTGTTTAAGCATTCACATAACTGGTGAAGAGGAGAGTTCTTATCAAAGAAGATGCTTTTTGTGAGATTGATGTGTAGTTTAATTGTATTTAACATCATTATTTTTTTTTTAGAACCAGAGGCTTAAAGTTCCTAGTCCAAAGCGAAGAGCAATCTGTGTGATGATAGTATTGGCGTTTGTAATACTGAACTATGGACCCATGAGGTAAGTGTATAGACAAGTATTTTGGATATTAATGTTAAAAATTTTAATTCTCATTATTATTTTAGCTCTACTCATAAGCTAGAGAAAAACAGATTTGTTTTGTTGTTCTCAGAGAAAAGAAGGAAGAAGAAAGATTGGTTCCTCTTCCTTGTTCTTCACCTCGGTCCAGCAGAAAGTTTAAAATTTTTTAATGAAGGAAGCCTTAAATTAGTAAACAGATCACTGGTGAAGCAGAATAATGAACTGATTGAGATCATGGGCCTTGAAATCAGACTGAGTTCAAATCCTAGCTAATCCACTTAGTAATTTTGTTGTCTTAAGCAAGTTATTTAATCTCTCTGTGCCTCAGTTCCTTCCCTTCCTCAGTAATGTAATACTATTACCTGCCTCAGTTCTCTGATACATGAGCATCAGTGATTAGAAGGCACTTGGATGGCTTCCTCCTTAGCTAGAAAATAAGCAGCCAGAGCAGTAATTCTGTTTCTGATTTTGTAGGTTTGGAACGGGAATCAATATAAATATTTTAAGCATTTCAGCTGAATTTGGTACAGGTTTTCAGCTACATGACACCTAAGAAAGTCTGCTTTTAGGTTGGAGTCGTAGACTATTAGAATTCAAAGAGATGTTAGGAATCATCTTTTTCAGATTCCCACTCACTGTGGCACACTCAATACATAGACAAAACCAGCATCCCACGTGTTAGGGAATCAAAGAGTAATCAGGCAGGGGCTAATTCCTTAGTCCCATCATGAAGTGCCATAGACCTGTCTACTTTTTAATTACTTTACTAAGACTGTTCAGTGGAAAGAGGTCATAATTCTGAATTGACTTATTTTTGAAAGTTCATACTATACTAGACATATTACAATAGAATATGCTGAAGAGATACCTGGAATAAGCAAGCAAAAAAACTTTTTTGCTACTTTATTCATTATTTACTCTTGACATTTTGCCCATATTCTTCATGTTAAAATTATTTTGTCATTTAAATTTTTGTGTTTGAAGACTGGGACTTTTTTAATTCACGAAGGTCTATCTCTTGATTAATAAAGGAAAAACGAGATATGTTAATCAAAACCTTGTACTCCTGACTTAGGAACTTAAATATAATTAAATTCTTTGAATAGAGTGAATGAGATTACTATAGAATGAATAGAGTCACCAGCAGCTCTCAGAGAAAAAGCATTTTATACCCTCAGTACCAGAGGGGAGCTGCGTGGGTCTGGGCCATTTGTTAAAACTTCTCCAGCTACACTCATTCTTCCTTTCAAAGTCTCTTTTATATAATCACTTTTTGCACTGATTTCCCTTCAAGACTTGTCCACAGCCATTGGGAAAAACAGAACCATAGGTTTTAATTATTATATTTGTTTGTTTTCTTTAAAATTAAAAAAAAATTTTATACAATTTTTAAAGGTTACTTTCCATTTACAATTACTGCAAAATATTGGCTATATTCCCCTTGTTGTACGATATAAACTGGAGCCTATCTTACACACAGTAGTTTGTGCCTCCCACTCCCCAACCCCTATGTTGCCCGCCTGCACTGGTAACCACTAGTTTAATTATTATCTTATATTTAAGTATTAGCTTTTTGAGGTGACCATTAGTCGGTATACCCTGAAGAGTCTAATTTTGATCATTATAGAGGCTGCTCCTTCTCCTTTTCCTTTTAAATGTTCTTTAGACTACCTGGAACCCCAGGGTGCTATGCTTTCAGAACTGCTGCCATAATTAATGTAACTATTCTCCTATTCATAGGCATTTAAGTTACTTATTTTAACTTGTTTACACACACACACACACACACACATATGGTATTGTCCATATATACATAGAGAAAGAGTATGTATGGGGTGTGTGTGTGTGGAGAGAGTAGACTGGAGTTAGAAGGTATGACTATCTGAAATGTGATAGATTATGCCAAGTTGCCTTCCAGAAAGACTGTCCCAGTTTCCACTCCCACCAGCAAGTGGAAGGAAGATCCGTTTCTCTACACCTTTCCTAATGTGGTTATTGTAAATGTGCTTTAATATTTATTTAAATATTTCATATTTGATCTTATGAATCAAAAATATTATCTTTACTACAGCCACACTGGCCTCCTTGCTCTTCCACACACTAATGATGTTCGTGCTTCAGGGTCTTCACATTTGTTATTCCCACTGCCTGGAGTTCTCTTCCCCCAGTGGCCTTCCACCAAGTGTTAGCTCAAATGCCACCTCAATGAGACTGTCCAGGACTACCTTCTCTAAATTGCCAGCCCTGCTCCTGCCACCACACTCCCTATTCCCCTTCTTCCTTTACTTTTCCTGGTAGCACCTCTCATTTTCTAGTATACTATGTAGTTTACTTATTTATTTTCTTTACTTTCTTGCAGAGATTTTCATCTCTTTCTGTTTTACAGTGCTTAGTGCACACATAGTAGTAGTAGGCACGTAGTAGTCACTCAGTATATGTTTGTAGTATGAATGAATGTATTCCCTATGTCCCCCATTAGAAGTAAGTTATTTTTTGATATGTCTTTAGCTAGTTGTATTTCCCTTTTAAAAGATTACTTGCAGTCTTGACCAAAAAAGTCCTTTCTTTTAGTATGAGTTGCTATAAACCCATTTGCATATGTTAAGCATGTATCTAGTGTTTATTGACAACTAACCCACTTTCCATACTCTACATATATTTGCTAATTCCTACTTTTGTATGTTTACACCATTCCGAGACAGAAAGGACTTCCTTCTCTCTCTCAACTTACGTTTTTTATTTTCCCCACTGACATTCTTGGTATTGCTTTATTCAACTGTTTCTCACCATTTATGCAATTTGTTACGTTTTCTTCTACTTGTTGAAGTTGTGCTTTGTGCTATTGTTGTTTCTTACACATGTTTTTTTTTTATCGTAGCTGTAAGGTCTCAGGTCATGTTGTCTAGTTCTTTAATTTTATCCTATAGAGACAAGACAGTGTTCATCCCAGAGCAGATACATATTTATGTGTGTTCATTTGCTATTTCTCAAAAACGGTGTGCTTTTAGTTCCTCATGCCTTATCTAGGCTATAGAAGGTACGCATTATTTATTCAGTCAGACATACGGCAAATATTTTTAGACCACTGTTATTTGCCAGCTACTGAGCAAGGAACCAGGGAGGCAAACATGAATAAAAGTCTAGTAAGAGAAGCACATATGTAAACAATTGTAGTAGAAAGAATTATGTAGATGTCGTATAAAGATAGGGGCATATTCCTGAAGGAACATCAGTAACTGATAATGGGAATCACAGAAGCTTTATGCAGTAGCATTTGATGAAAGAATAAGAAGAATGGAATTAAGCTGCAGGAAGTGAGGATGGTGTTGGGGAGACATCTTGTTGTGAAAGCCCTCCTAAGTCAGTAGAGATTTGAAAAGTAAGACAGGAACAAAAAAGTTTCATGAATTAATGATCTTTACTGATGCTGAGGTGATGGGTGTCTTGGGGGATGGGCCTTATTTCCATGAACAGGTAGATCGATCCATTATGGAAGGAGGAGATAATGGTCTTAGTTTATCAGTTAAGGTTTGTGTTACAAAAATTAGATGGACAGTACAAAAAGAGGAATTAAGAATGGGAGAAAGTTTAAATACTTGGAAATCCTGAGGAACAACCTGAGGAGATCTATGTGTCTCTCTCTGTGTGAAGACTTTAGGAACAGAAAGCCAAGAAGTTGTGGGAGAATTAGGAACTGTTCATATTTTTAAAAACATGTTAAAAGGCTTAGATTAAAGAAAAGCAACAAAGAGAAGAGCTGGAAGGAATGCAGAAATACCCAAGTGTCTTAACAAGCTGGAATATCACCAGACACCAAGAATGAAATCAGAAAGAAACTGGCCATAAAACTCATAAAGACCAGAAACTATTTCTTCTAGAGAAAGTTTGGCACAAGCAATGTAATATCACAGCTTAGAGTGCAACAGTGATTTGAAAGACTGAAATCTACCCCTGAACCAAATGTTAGGAATGGAGATATTCCATCACGTATATTATTCAGAAGCATTTCTTCATTGACCTCATTGTCCGCAGCCTCTTCACTGCGGGACTGAGGGTCTTCTCGGGCCTGGGAGTCTGCCAGAGGAGCAGGAACTCCCCAGTTGAACCTTGTTAGTACCACCTGCTAGATATTTATTGAACAACATCCACACCCATGGCCTTGTATATGTATAAAGCAAGCATTATTATGTTTTAATTGGCACAGAAACTACATAGGCTTTTAAATAACAGATTGTGAGTTCTAACTGAACTTTTCTAAGGTACCACAAAATTAAGTCTGGCCAGACCAATAGACATTTAAATCGGAGATTTCCAAAGCATTTTAAATTTAGGAACCTAAATTCTTTCAGAAGAGATCACATTACCATAATAAAGTTGTTAATGTTGTTTCAGATGTTCAATGTAGAATTGAACTTTTGTGCCTTATTAGTGTAAGTCCAAGTGAAAAAAAAATATAACACACGTTTGCCAAATATAGGTATGCCTTAAGAAACATTTCCTGAAACCACTTGGTGATGAAATGTAAATACATCTTACATCTAAAGTAAGAGAGTTTTGTCAAAGTAATGTGTAGCAAAACTGACTAGTTTGAAGAGTTTTGGGTTACTGAATAGTCATCACACAGAAAAAGAAAATAAACTAAATAGACTTGAAATGGTTAATTTTTCTGACCTTATTGATAGTGTGTGGATGGTGAAGAAGGCATCTAGCTATTTTTGGCACAGGATTCAAGGAACTGGCCTACTCTGGGTGGTCTGTAAAAATAGTAACTTTAGGCAGCAGGGAATGGCTAAAAGGATAAACGTGAATTGGTAAGAAACCCTCTTCTCACTTACTACTTATTGAGATTGATTGTATGATTATTAGTCATATTTTATCATTGAAGAACCTGAAATTTAACCGAGGTCTCTTTTTAAAAATTATCATTAAAAACTGCCTTTTCTACTATACCATAAAGCATTTTTTTTCCTACCATTGTTCAAGAAACCTTAAGGACTTCTATTTTTGGCAATATGGTAGGTTAGAGGTACAGAGAAATTCTTTGCATTTTAGTACACTAGAAAATGCTGGCTTGAAAAACAAATCAAAACTCCTTTATTTCATGGCTGAACTGAGGAAAAAGGACGGACTTCCCAGAGGCCAGAAATACTAAGATAGTATGAATCCATAATGGTAAGTTAGCATTAGCATTGGAAGTGGTGCTTGTCCTTGAGTTATTTCCTGATCCTTTTGGCCTAGCATCTAGCAGTGGGAAAGAAAGCTCTGTAGCCAAACAAATTGAGAAGTCACAGCTGAAGCCCTCTCACCCAAGTAGAGCTGGAACTTCCAAAGAATGACACTCTTGGTTGCTAGAAGGAGGGAAAAGAGTAGATTGCCATACCACACAGGAAGAGTGTTGGTAAGTACCTATCTTGGTATTGACTTGGAGTAGAGTGGAAGTAAAGAAAAAATTTTCTCTGAAGATTCTTTACCACAAGTCCTAACTCATGCAGATTTGAGTCTGAATTTATACTACCTCTGTGGCCCTCAAAAAGACCAAGCCAGAAAACAGTTTAAGCAGTTCTGTGTTGGTGGTACTGCTAGTCCCCTGGCAGAAGCAAATGCAAATCCTTCTAAGAGAAAGGCACTTTAAATAGATACCTAAAAAAAATTGCCAAAGATAGAGTTCCAGTTGAACAGGAACCCACATCCCCTCACCTCCCCCACATTATTAAACACATCAGGAAACAGGCCACCATGAACAAGAGTTAGAGGAAATAACAAACTGCAGAATCCAACTCTCAAAGATTACAGATATTTGAGTTAACAGATATAAGATGTAAAATAAATATGTTAAATAAAAGAGGGAATTAAAATATAACAACAGAACAAAAGACTGTCAGAATTGATCATTTTAACATTTTGAAAAAATCTGGAAAAATGTAATGATTAAAAGTTAAAATGAGAAAAACAATGTGCAGGTTAAAACAACAAATTAGGCACATTTGAAGAAAGAAATATTGAATGAAAGGATGGATTAGAAGAAGTTATACAGAATATAACACAGAGAGACAAAGAGATGGAAACATGAGAGATATTAAGAGACTTGGAGGTACACTACCTTAACCAAGCAGTCAAGGTAACAATACTAGTCATGGGATGCGCTGACATCTTGTACCTCCTGATGTGATGCACTGAAAAGGGCAAAGGGCACAATATCGCTTCTGTGACATTCCTGCTAAAAGTGCATTACCTAGATTTTTATCATGAAAAAACACCAGATAAATCCATATTGAGGGGACATTCAAAATCTTTTGTAATCTGCAGAAGTGTCAAGGTATTAAGGAAGAAGGAAAATGACCTCAAAAGAAGGTTTTGAGATATAGAAATGAATAGCGAACACAAAAATAATAAATGTGGGTGAAGCTTTAAAAAAAGTTAATGATATAAAACATTAACAATGTCTAGTTTGTAAGGTTAAACAAATAAAGATGGGAGTGTATTATCCCCTCCTTATTCTTGGGGGATATTTTCCAAGATCCCTCATAGATGCCTGAAATCGTGGATCGTACCAAACCCTATATATACTATGTTGTTTCCTATACATATATACCCATGATAAAGTTTAATGTATAAATTAGGCACAGTAAGAAATTAACAACAGTAACTAATAATAAAATAGAATAATTATAACATTATCCTATAATAAAAGTTTTGTGAATGTGGCCTCTCTCTCAAAATAAATTTGTCTTATGGTACAAATTTAATGCCTTTTCCATCTTATCTAAGCACTTATCATACACCGTGACCATAACTTTTGAGTTTGAGGTGTGGTGATAAGACTAGTACAAATTTCTTTTTACTTTTTCGCAATTTCACAGATAGATTTGTTTTTACCATAGATCTTAGCAGCCTCAGCATATGATTTTTTTCCTCTCCTTATTAAGTTGAGAACTTTTTCATTTACAGGAAGCACTTTAGAGCTTCACTTTGGTGTGTACAGATTGTCAGCATCACTACTCTTGTACTTTGGGGCCATTATTAAGTAAAATAAGGGTTACTTGAACCCAGGCACTGCAGTGCTGATACAGTCGCCCTGGTAGTTGTGAGATGGCTACTAAGTGACTTAACGAGTAGGATACACTGAACAAAGGGATGATTCCTGGGTGGGACTGAGCAGGACAGTACGAGATTTCATCATGCTACTCAGAATAATGCACAGTTTAAAACCTATGAATTGTTTATTTCTGGAATTTTTCATTTAAGTATTTTCAGGCTATGGTTGATCACAGGTAACTGAAACCACAGAAAGCGAAATCGCACGGGGGGACTACTATAATTTCTGGATAGGAATATCTGATAAATTGTGAGGGGAGTGATTAAACTTAAAACACTCAGTTTCTATTCTTGTTTGGGAAGTAGGTAAAGATAATGATTATGTCTAGACTTAAAATTAATTGGCATTTTAAAGTTTTAAAGGGTAACCTCTAACAAATATAATTAGAGTATATCATTTCAAAATCTAGTAGAAGAAAAATCATGGAATGTGGTGGACAGACTCAGTCCAAAAGATGGCATGAAGAGAGAGAAAGAAAGAAACTGCTAGATTATGAAAGCACAAAATATTATAGTAGAAATGAATCTTGAATATTATCTATAATCACAGTAAGTGGAAATATACTGAACTCTGCATTTAGAAGGCAGGGGGGAGGGGAAAAAGTAAAGTTCAGTTTTATGTTATTTATAAGAGAAATACCTAAAAGCATAAAGCTATAGAAAAGTAGAAGCCCAAAGGATGGAAAAAGCAAATACTAGCCAAATGAAAGCTGGAGTTGCTTTGTAAATATCAGACACATAGACTGTAAGGAGAAAAGCATTATTAGACATAGTCACTACATGCTGATTTAAAAGTTTAGTTTACCAAGAAGATAAAATAATTCTAAATTAGTATGGTCCTAATAATATAGCTTGGAAATAGTAATTGATGAAACTACAGGGGAAAATTGACATTCTGCTGTTACAGTAGGAAATTTTAGCCTACCTCTCTCAGTAATTGATAGATAAGAAAATCTGCAAGAATACAAATGATTGGATTATTGTCATGATTAAATTTGACCTAATGACTGTATGTATATAAACTGCATCTATCAACCTCAGAGAGTTTTTCAACCATACACGAAAGTGTTAAAAAATTAATCTGTACGAGGTCATAAAGGAAGTATCAACAAATTTCGAAGACTAACATAATTGACTACATTAACTGTCAATGCAATTAAGCTAGAAATCAATAACAAAAACATGAAACTAAGAACTCCTATACTACTAAAAATTACAAAGCATAATGAAACCCATAGATCAAAGAAGAAATCATAATGAAATTTGGTATTCAATTATGGTATTAAAATGCTATTTATCAGACCTTGAAAGAAGTATCACATTGTGTGGGAAAAGCAAATTGCAGAAAAATGTTTATAGTATGATGACATTTATATCAAGTTCAAATCAGAAAAACTGTACATTATGAATGAATGTGCATATGTGGTATAGCTATAAAGAAAAGCAAGGGAATTGTTATTACAGATTTCAAAAGTGACAGTGAGCAAGTTTAACTCATCCCTGGAGAGGAAGGGGTAAGTATTTCTTCTTGATGCTCCCAAATTATCCTGTATACGTATCATAGAATGTATCACACTTTACTAATTGTTGGTGTATCTGTCTTCACCACTATAGACTCTTGTGTTTTTTTTTTAAAAGACTAGAAGTTCTGCCTTATTTCTTTTTCAGTGTTCTCAGCATCTAGCTTAATGTGTATAGTACATGGTAGACACATGTTGCACTGAATTGCTAAGAAGGGTTTTGTCATGGTGACAAAGAGAAAAGGACATTCCAGGCAGAGAGAATACTCTGAACAAATGCTTAGAGAGTTGAAAGAGGGTGGCTTTTACCTGGAATAAAACTGCAGTCAGGGATGGTTAGAGCTCACCTTGTTTTTAGTTGTACTTGATATATTGTAGCTACTTAATAAATATTTGTTGGATAATGGTTGAGTGACTAAATGAATGAATGACTGAGTGTGAATGAGCATGGAATATATGGTGGGGAATGGGCTGAAACAATTGCGCTGAAAAGGCAGGCTGTGACCAGGTCATACAGGGCATCACGTTTGCTACAAAGGAGAAAAGGATGAAACAGTGACTAATGCAAGGGAATGTTATAGTGAGTACTAAGTGATATGGTGTGTGTTATGAGCGTTGTACTGAACAGAGGGAGATAAATGAAGATAGTTACTTGTAAGGAAAGGCTTCACTGGAGGAGAATAAAATGAAAGATTTATAAGAAGAGGAGAGATAGACATTCCAAGGGAAGGGTATGACACATGACAATAACCAAGGTATAATGCAGAGATAGGAAAGAAGTTGTCCCCCTGCTTAAAAAATAAAAAAGGCAAAAAATTTTCTTCCAATCCTGAGCCTCTCATGACTGATTACATTTAAAATTTTTTGTTGGACATTTTCTAAGGTACCTTAATTTTCATAGCTATTCCTTTATCTCATTACTACTACTTTCTGCACTATAAATGTAGTTTCTTCTAATCATTTTTTATATACTAAACCTTCTAACAGATGTTGAAATTGGATAAGATACAACATAAATGGTTATTAAGTTTAAATTTTATGAGATTGAAGGGGATATTTTCTTTGTTGGGAGAGGGCTTGATCTTTTATAATTTCCTCCTCATGGGTTCCTACTTCCTTGAAGCAGTGGTCATAGAGCACACCTGACATTGTTCATACCAAAGGCATGGTTTTTCATTGCTACTCTATGCTGTGTTCTGTTTAATTTATAAGTTTTATTATTGTTTTAAGTTTGTACTTCATGACTGTTTTGACAGTAGGTAAGTTTAACTCGCTCCCAGCTGACCCCAAGGGTTGATGTAAATCTCAGACTTGTATAGATATCCAGGAAATACGATGAGGTAGGGGAAATGAGCAGTGTTCATTTTAAACACTTGTAAAAATATTTCTGCATGGAGGGAAGTTGAATTAATTTAAGAAATCAGAGGAAAATAAGGCAAGAGAAAGGGAAAATTGATTAATTTTGATGGAAAGAAAAGAATTTCCAGAAGATTTTGTTAGCAACATGGATTTTAACCAGCAGCAAGTTTTGCTAAAAATACTTCCTTCTTTATAAAACAGGGTGATTGAGAGCCTATTGGAAAAGCATCAGTCTAAACCCTACTTGCAATTTGTTATTTATTATCAGCTTTGTTATGTTCTGAGCTTTGTTGACTGTTGAGTAATGGTAGGGCTACAGTTTTTATCACAGAAGTCTGTCTGATACTTTTGCAAATTTTCCTTTTCTCCTTAACAGTTTGGATGATTTTTTTGTTAAATTCTCTCAAAGTGGTTTTCAATCTTGCTTGCACATAATCACTATGAAATCTTAAAAGGAGAGCTAACTGAGCCCTACCCTAGATCTCTGGAATCTTAGTAAGATGGGTCTAAATCATTTGTTTTTAAAAAGCATTTTCTTCAGGTGATTCTGAAGTATGTCCAGGGTTGAAAACTACTGTGTATAGTTTCGTATTTCTGTTCTTTCTATACATTGACCCCTATGGAAATTCTAAGAGTACTTATCCCTTAAATTAGGAGGTTATACACACACACACACACACACACACACACATAAATGAGAAGTTTTATTGAATCTCTATACAGACACTTGTATATTTGTAGGTTTGTCTTATATAATTGAGGAAATTTATGGACCTGTGTTTTGGACAGCATAGAATCCACAGCATAACCCTGTGAGAGGAACTTCTTCCTGGCACATAGGATTGCAGTTTATAGATTCCTTTGTTATATTTTCCCCTTTCTATTTTAAAAGTCACTATATTCGTCCTTCTTTTCTGCAAATAATAAAGCAACATCCCAAGGTTTTAAATATATTAGGGCTTTTAAAAAAATTAGCAGGTGTTTGAAGTTGACAGTATTTTTTCCTTGTTTGTTCTGTGTTAGGTGCTATCCCCTCATGAGAACCAGAATCTTTTCAGTTTGGGACATCAGACTTGGATGAGGAAGGGTAAATCAAGGGCCAGCTACTCTGGTTTTCTTATGAGACTATGTTATAAGGAAAAGGTGACCTCAGAGAATATGGTATTGAATTTGAGTTGTCTGGAACTGGTTAGAAATAGTCTTTAATTCCAGTATTCTCTAAGTTTGTCAGCTTTTCAGTATTTTTACAGGAAGAACTGTAGCTTCTTATCCTGAGATGAGCCTGTCCCCAAATCTGGTTTCAATTTTTTTCTGTTCAATTGCTAAGCACGTTTTGCTGTATGATATCACTGTTGGCTGTAGGCTAAAAGTTACTGTATAACTTAAATGTCAGGCTTCAAACCACCAAATATACATAGTTTTGTTCAGCCAGACTTTTAAATGAAATCTAATTCAAGTTTTTGGCTAAAAGTACTTTCCACATTTATCAAAGTGACACATAAACTGAAGAAATACAATACATCTAAATACCAGGTGTTATCGAATCCAGGATTGCAGAGAGGTAGTGGAGCTAAGGACAGTTCTTTCTTCAAATAGTCCAATCTATTCGTGTTCTTCTAAAAAGTATCCATGCAGAGTAATTGGTACTTTTTTCTTCTAGCCTCTGCAGATTTAATCTTTTGTTTAAAAAAAAAAAGTGGCTTAGAGTCCATCAGTAGTGCAGAGCTGAGTTTTGAGGCCATGGAAAATTCTCTTGAGGATTTTCTTTAGTTTTGTCTTATGATCATATGAGTTGCATATAGAGAGGTGTATAAGGAGTATCCCAGTGGCTTTATTATATATCACTTGGCGACCTTTCCCCTAAACTTGAATTTTTATAATGAAGGGAAAAGCAGTTGAAATCAGAAATCTACATCCTTTGATAACTTCCTTCTTTACCTTGAGTAAGTCACTATGTCACTTTCAAACATAAAAGGATGTAATGTAGTAAATTCTGCTGCTTCTGTCTTGTGAGGATGTCAGTGAGAAACTAGGGCAGATGAGAAAACTGTTGGAGTTTTAAGTTGGTTACTTTGATATTTTCTTTAGACTACAAATCTTAGTTTAACATAAAACAAGTGGATGATTTGTCTGAAAAAGCTTTCTCAAACACAATTTTCAGTAGTAAGCTGTGCAAAACATAAATAACAGAAAAATACACAGCTTTACTTTGTAACATGAAGGTCTAGCCTAATATTAAGGTAGTAGAGGATAACTTTGAAACTTTTGATTATATCAAAATATATGTAATTATCTGTTGCTTCTAGGCAGTTTGCCATTAATGCCTTATTTTCTCCAGATCTGACCTGTTTTGTCATTTCAGTAAGCATTTGAAACTTATATTTTAAGATTCATTCTGCAAATTGTTTTCAATCGAATTATGGCTGCTGTGGCATGAACTGTGTGTGCTGTGCATTTAGATTTTATGGTGTCTGTGTTTTCCAAACGTAAACTGGCATTAATATCTTTTGTTCACAGTCAGTTTTATCATAATCCATGATCTCGGAGGAAGTAGGATTGAGGAATTACAGGTACTCTTTGTGCCTTTTATGGCTTTTTATTTCAACCCTTTTACTGGAATTCTCAGTAAAGCAGCATTACTTGTCTTCATTTTTCCTCCCCATCCCCCCCTTTTTTTGATGTGAATTTGAAAATGAGAAATAAATGGAAATAAGGCAGTTGGAAAAAAGATGGATAAAAAAGTGGACACAGTTAGTTCCAGAATCTAGGTTGGCTGTATGTTGATAGCATTTGTGCTTGATTGGTAAATGTAGTGATTTTAGTGTGTTTTGTTGTGTTAAGCTTTTATCAGACATTTGCTACATACCAAGTACTAGTGTAAGCACTTTATATAAATTAATTCCTCCTTGAACTATAAGGTAAGTATTATAATTTCCATTTTACAGATGAGGCAACTGAAATCACAGGCTAACATGTGGCAGAGCTGGGGTTCATAATCTGCATTTGGAGCCCTTGTGTTAATCACTAATAGAGCAATAGCCATTCATGCAGAGGAAAAGAAGTTGGTATTTACAAGTAGAAGAGTTAGGACTCTATCCAGTAGCTTTACCCATTTTCCCAAAGCTTAAGATTGGATGTGAAAGGGGAAAATATTTATTTTATGGGTTGATATGGGATTGATGTGACTATAACATAAAAGAGGTTGCACTCATACACTGGAATTTGACACAACATTGTAAAATGACTATAACTCAATAAAAAACTGTTAACAGAAAAGAACAACTTTAAAAGAGGAAAAAAAAGAGATTGCACTCAAATTTATAGGCATCTTTTTTTTGACACTTAGCATAGTGCTTAGCATGTGCCTTTCTCAAGTGAGAGGATACCAAAGAGTTGTTTGCACACAAACTTTTTACATTAAACATTGACTTCAGCAATCTAGTAACTTTAGTGTATTAGTTACCTACTGCTATTAACAAACCACCCTAGAACTTAAAGGCTTGTAACAACAACAGTCATTTACTTTGCTAAAACATCTGCAGTTTGGGAAAGGACTCAGTAGACATAGTACTTCTTTGCTCCATGGAGTGTCAGTGAGGATGGCTCTGGTTGGAGGACCTGCTTTCAAGATGGCTCAGTCATCCTGGCCAGTGAGTTGGTGCTGGCTTCAGCAGGGACCTGAGCCAGGCTATTGGTTATGGTTCTTGTTTTTTCTTGTTTTTTTCCTTCATTTGGGCCTATCCACAAGCTGCTTGGCCTTCCTCCATGGTACAGTGACTGGATTCCAAGAATGAGCATCACCTCTTAGAAGAGTTGTTGTTTTATGATTGTTCATTGAATGGATGAAAGAGTCTCAGGTTGTTTTCTTGCTCTTGTTGGCTCTCTTGGCAAACTGCAACTATAAAGTACATGTTTCATCTCAGGGTCTGGTAATCCCTGGTTCTGAGAACTGCTAGAGGGTTTTTTGTTTGTTTGTTTAGCGTGGTTTGGTTTGGTTTAAATCTTGACTATTATTCATCTGTTTTTTCATCCATTCAAATTTCTGTTTCTAGTGAATTACCTGCACTTACTACTAGCCTATAGAAATCATCTATGAACCATTCAATAAACAGAGAAAAATAGCTTTTTTAAGATTTGGAGAACTCCCTGTTTTTTAGCTTCAGTTGCAATGAAAATTAACAGAATTATGACTAGTTTAAGTTGTATGTGTGGCCTTGTAAAATAAAACACAGACACACACGATGTTTTATTGATAAGCCTGATTTCTAAGCCCTTGATTAATGAGTTAAAAGTGTTAAATATATCTATTGCAGTATTTGACTGATATTTATATATATATATATTTGCCACCAATACTTATGCCCATCAAGAGAACATACATTGATGAAGAAAGTATTAGAGAGGGTGGAGAGAAAGAAGTAATTAGGACATTTTTACAGGCATTAAAACAATTTCTGTTAGCCTCATTTGATAGCCTGCCTGCTGGGATTGTGAAAGGCTAATGTATTTGGCTGTTGATAAAGAGAGTAATTCTCATTTCATTTGAAATATTTCCTCATTGAAAACATCAGTTTTCAGCATCTATGACGACTCATATTCCAGTTATTATCTAAGTTTAGAATTTGTTCATATGTATGTTGTACCTATTTCTACTTTATATGTATGTATATATCATGTAATTAAAGACTTTTTAAAGCATATAAAACACTGACTTAACTTAAAAAGTTTATAAACAAGCTACCTCTATACTTATAAAAATTATTTTCAAAATAGTTTTTGATATAAGTACAGGATGCTAACCTAGGAATTTGACCATGTCAGTAAGTTGTTTTGACTTGCTTCTATGCCTGGCATTTTTGTTGTGTGTATGGACCTACAGAAGGAATTCTGCCTTGCTTCAGAGCTACATGTAGTACACATGTATATGACATATTTTAATTTCAATTATTTCTTCACATTTTAAAATTTCAGCCTGTTGGAACAGGATTCCAGGGGAATGAATCCTAGTGTGAACCCTGCAAATCAACGGAGGCATCTTCTCGGATTTTCTGCTAAAGAGGAGCAAGACACATCAGATGGTATCATCCAGAAAAACAGCTACAGGTTAGATGGAATGTCTCTGTTTGTTAAATTGATTTAATGAAACTGAAGCAGAATTATATAGTATAACTTTACATCTAAATTGTTTATACACTGTTTTAACTAATAGAGCAAATAAGTTACAAGGACATTTATACATTTTACTGTTAAGATCAGTTCCAAGAATAAATTTGCTTTTTAAAAGCTTTCCCAATTTTAGAATTCTTATGGAGGTGGGACCTTAAACCTCAGTTTGTGTGCACTGATAATACATATTGAAACACATGCGTTATTTACACATTACATGGTGTATTATGTCTTTAATATAGTCGTTTTATCTGTCTATCATATGTTTATACATATAATGTGTTTAATATTTGTTACTGTATCATCTGATGGATATGATTTGGTGGAATAATATGGTTGAACCTATTTACAGGCATTAGGTAAAATCATTTGTACATGTTTACTGTGATCTTTATTGACTCTCCTTCCCTTGTTATAATTTAATACTGTCTTGATAAATTTCCATACAGCTTGTCAACAGTAAAAGACTTGTAACTCTATGACAGTACAGTTTCTATATGATGTTAACCAGAAGGTTATAGTGGACCTTTTCAGACCTGTATACTTTTTGATAAACATTTCCCTGTACTACTTGGAATTTTTGTCAGAGCCAAATGGAGCTAGGTCTTTGACTAACAAGGCAGAGGGAGGTTATAGTGTGGCAACCATTCTCAGGATAATGCTTGAAAACCATGAAAGATTTGTTTACTCTTAACTCTCTGAACACTTTACAGGTCAAAGGCCATAGGGGAATCATTGTTCTGATGTTTACTCTGTTACACCCATACTGTTTAATGAGATTATTGCCATAGTCCTTCAGGCTTGTCTCCTTTTTGTCTTCCTGAAAATAAAATGCTAGTGTAATTTTTTTTTTTAAAGGAATCTTCAGTGTACAAAGTACTATGGTAAGTGTGGTGTAGGATCCAAAGAATTATGTAGTCATAACTATAAAGCAACATAGAAGTAATAGATCAGAATGCTGGGAAACCTAACATTTCCTGCTTTTTTTCTACATGGCAAAATCAGCCATACTTCTGAAATACTGATCTTAGTGATCATATAACGGTATCCCTGAATATTGCTAGAGTTTAATAATATTTTTAATTTTACTAAATAATTTTTCCAAGTTTGCCCTACGTGTTCTATAATTTTGAATTCTGTTGTCTACATGGGATCCATCAACAGTTACATTTTTACTAGATAGGCTTTGGATTTATGAGAGTTGAGAGTGTGCCACTTAGGAATATATAGCTTGCTGCTAAAAATAGAACAAATTATTGATAAGACACCTGAAATTACAGTTCAGAAAAGCTTTGTGAGAATGTTCTTTAGTTTGCACTAACTACAATAAATAGAAGTCTTCATTTATTTGTCCATGTTAGAGTAAGGTAACATGGTGGCTCCTGGAAAGATCACAGATCATACTACGCTAATCATAGTAATTCAGCCTAGAGATCTGAATGACTTCTAGGCTGTAATTTATCAGCTTTCAACATACTGCATGAAATGCAAGTCATCTCTCTGTCCCCCACCCCAAAGTCACCATTGCCTGTGTGTAATCTGGGTTTCTGGTCTTAGTAAAAAATGGGAATGATTATTGGTTCTTGGCTACATGCAAGTCTCTTGAAATATCAAAGA
This sequence comes from Camelus ferus, assembly GCF_009834535.1. Lineage (NCBI taxonomy): Eukaryota > Metazoa > Chordata > Mammalia > Artiodactyla > Camelidae > Camelus > Camelus ferus. The sequence goes on along the minus strand of NC_045716.1, from coordinate 17,596,648 downwards.
TTATCATTGAGCCACTTGGAAGATTTAGGTACATGTCAGTCCATTAACTTGATGTTCTTGCTTTTATCACTGTAAATACTGAATAAAAGATTCCCCCCAAAATGTTTGTGAAACATTTGAAAGGCACCAAATATGAATTTATTTTAAACTGAATTTTAGCTAGTTTATTTATATTCAGCCATGACACTTGTACTTATTTTTTAATGCAGCTTATTTTATATTTTGTTTCATTTTTGAGAAGAGTTATGAGAACTGGTTCAAATAAAAAAGCAGTAGATTCTAATCTTGTAATTTATAATATTGCATTTGCCTATCATTTAATAATTAACTGCATATAGTATTCAGTCTTAGAAATGTATGGTATATAAATAAGATGACCAGATAATTTGTCAGTGAAACTTTTAAGAACGAAAAGTAGTGCTAGTAATAATTACCTCAGGATACCAGGCATAAATCAGGACTGTCTTGGATAAAAGGAAGAAGATAGTCACTCTACATATAAGGCATCAAGTCAGAACCTGTAGTTATTACAGGAATTCTCATTAACTCTAGCAACCTAACACTGTCCTTCACTTTAGTGGTTTATTGTTGAAAAATTTTTCTGTTGATATGAAATGGTTTGCAAGCAGCCTAGAACTCTGACCATCTCAGGAGTCGTGTGGACCTAATTGTCTCCAGATTGTGTGTTGGCTTAGATTCTCCCTTTCCTCTTTGACTCCACCCAGTCTCTTCCCTGATATTTCTTCTATCAGATTTTTTTTTTTCTTTTCCAAAGAATATTTTTGGCCTGATAGAACAAAGCCAGTCAACACAGATATGCAGAAATCATTTACTTGAGTTTATCACATGGAAATAAAATCAGAATTACATTTTCAAAAGGGGTTTTAAACTTTTCTGATGGACTACAGCATTTGTATTTCTGTAAGTATGCAAACCTGTTTTTATTTTTTTATTTTTTATTTTTTAAACATTTTTTATTGATTTATAATAATTTTACAATGTTGTGTCAAATTCCAGTGTAGAGCATGATTTTTCAGTTACACATGAACATATATATATTCATTGTCACATTTTTTTCTCTGTGAGCTACCATAAGATCTTGTAAGAGAAGTCCTGAATCTGGTCCTTTAAAGGCGAGACTACATTTTTTTTTTAAGTTTATATACTTAATTAGTTTATTTATTTTGGTGGGGGGGGTAACTAGGTTTATTTAGCACTTATTTATTCTTAGAGGAGGTACTGGGGATTGAACCCATGACCTCATGCATGCTAAGTATGTGCTCCACTTGAGCTATACCCTCCCCCTGATTCTTAAAATGACACATATATGACAGATCTTTGTTCTTGGTGGGTTGGTTTGTTTGTTTATTTATTTTAGTATGGCAAACAGCCTTTTCTTATAAGCATTCAGAATTTACCAAGTGTAAGGCAGAGTTTTTTTTCTTCTCCCTCAACTCTTAATTTAGGCTGATCTCCTTTTGTGTGTGCAGTCATTACCTGTGTACCACCATCTCCATTTTATTCTAAGTAACTTAATCCTAACAGGCAGAAGAAGGGATGTCAAGAATGATTCTGGTGCAACCTGCAGGGAAGAAAGATCTGTATTCCTTAAGCTGTTTCTTTTTTTCCCTTGTGTGTGGCATACAGAGAAGTCTCTAACTTTTACCTTGAAGTTAGTTTTCCACTCTGCCAAAATTATTTTTGTCAAGAGGGCCAGTGACTTCAGCGTTGCCAGATTCAGTGGAAAACTTCTGTATTCATCTTACTTGATCTTTCTTCAACATTTGGCTGTGTAGATCACTCCTTTTTGAAGCGTTCTCCTTTTGTATTGCTATATTTTTAGTTTCCTCTTTTTCATGGGCTTTGCTTCATCTTCATATGCTCCTTCTCTATCCAAATATTAAGGTTGGAACTGTGAACTTTTTTGTTTTCTTTCTGCCTAGGTGACTCATTCATAATGTAGCACACAATCCGTTTCTAGACATCCTGATGACTCTTGAATTTGTTTCCCATCCAGACTTCTCTTCTGGGTTTCCAGAGTCATATATCCAGTAGTTTCTTTGACTTGTCTTTTAACATTTCGAACTTAACACCTGCACGGTGGAACTCTTCTCTACAACAGGATTCTTCGTTTTTATTGCTCAAGCCGGAAACCCTGATTCTTTCCTTTAAACAAGTGCTGTTGATATTCTTTCCAAATACTGTCTTGAATTGGTTCATTCTTCTTCATCATCAGTGCCACCAGCTTAGTCCACGGTATCTTCAGCTCTTGCCCGGATTGCTATAGCTCTCTCCTAACTGGTTTTCCAGCTTCCCCTTTTGCCTCCATCAGAACTGTTTTTGGTACAATAGCAAGGTGCAAACATAAATTGAAATATATCACTTCTCTACTTAACACCCTTTTTTGGCTCCCTATTACATTTAGTAATTCCTTATCATAATCTTGTCTCTGTCTTTCTAACCTCATCTTGTGCCTTCCTTACTTGCTCACAACTCTTCAGCTGTTGAGTAGTCTTCCTTAAATTCCTTGAACGCTTCTTTTTCCCACCTGCCTCTATCTACAACACTGTTCCCCCAATTTCTATAGGACTGATTCTTCTTATCCTGACTTAAATACTATCTCCTTCTCAGACCATTTTATCTAAAGTAGACATTGCCATTGGTTTTATATTTCAACCATATGTTTGTTTCTTTCATAGCTCTTACCACAACTTGTATTTATTTTATGTGTTTGTTTTCTTGTATTTGGTCCATTTTCCTCATTAAGGTCTTTGAGGATAGAGACTTCATTTCTTTTGTTTTCTGTTGGAATACCAGCACCTAGCACAGTACTTGGCACATGGTTGATATTCAGTAAATATTTGTTGAATGAATTAAGAAAAGTGCAAACCTGGCCATGTCCAATTTTATGTTTGTAGTTTTTCTGTTTGGATTTTAATATATCTAGTTTTCTAAATCCAGAGTATCATATATAAAGAAATTCAAGACAGATCTAAGATTTTTTAGCAAGAAAGCTAAAATAGCAGACTGAAGAGAATAAATGGCAATAATGCCTCAGCTCAAATTCTAATTTTCAACTCAGATTTTGCTCCCTATATCACACCCTGGATATGAATTCACATGATCTAGATCACTGTGATGGTTAGGAAAGCATATTTTTTTGAAGCAAATGGAATGATTGGTTAATGTCACTCTGGTGTTTTGTTAATGATTCCTCCATGATTCTAAAATTTATATTTAGGTTTTTTTTTTTTAACTTAAAATTTTTTAATTTTGTGGTGGGTCGGTAATTAGGTTTTTATTTATTTATTTATTTTAATGGAGGTACTGGGGATTGAACCCAGGACCTCATGCATGCTGAGCACATACTCTATCACTGAGCTATATCCTCCCCCCCTACATTTAGCTTTTCAGTGCGTTTACTTTTCTCCTGCCAAGTATTTTATGCTTTTCCTTCCCCCTTACAACACATACTGTTTTAAGGAGACTGTTCAGTTCTGTTCATCACAGAATTGGGGATGACCACAAAACTTTAATCCTGGTTATCTAGTACTTGCCTGTCAATCAGTGAGTCTTTCCCCCCGTTACTATGTCACCTCTGTTCCAGCAGTACTGTGTATGCCTTTAGCTCATTGAAGACATGAACCACATGTTATCACTGTATCCCTAGTTTCTGGTACATAACAATTGCTCAGTAAATGGGAACTACCATGATAATCTCGGAAAATTGGAAAATGACATTTGTGCTATATGGTCTATACTTCCCTCCTTTTCCATTACATTGGCTTCTATCTTACAGTATGTTCTATTTACTGTATTTTTATCGCCTGTGTAAACTGAATACTGGTGGTGATTTTCTTTATAGCAGACTTCTTCTTAGGAACTTAAGATACAAGATGATGCATTTTTTTGCATGTATGTTTCAGATATGATCATTCTGTTTCAAATGACAAAGCCCTGATGGTGCTAACTGAAGAGCCACTACTTTATATTCCTCCACCTCCTTGTCAGCCCCTGATTAACACAACAGAATCTCTCAGGTGAGTTTTATAGATTGTTGCAGATATATCTCAGTGGGCTCCTGTGTTTAGCTTTGGAACCTGGAGAAGTATTTGTTCAGATTAACCAAGTGGCTGAGAAAATCTCTGAATTATTTATTGGATAAGCATAAGCATATCAATTGTTGTCTGCTTTCCCCACCAACCTGATAGAGATGGTGATGGATCTGTTTCATGTGGTGGTACTGGGGTTGTATATGTAAACATGTCCTATTTGAAAACTACAGAATGATATTAGTATAAAAATTTAGGGTAAGTGTTAGACATGCAGGTAGTAATATTCATAGTGGAAGGTACCTTGTTCTTCAAATGGGAAGATAATAATTTGAAGATTTGTGATTCTGGAGTCACTTTTGCATTAGTGTACCTTTCTTTATCTACTTTTCCCTTGAATTTTTTCCTGTGATTTTGAATCCTATCCTCGAACCTCAAAAACTGCTTCAGTTTTGGGGTTTTTTTGGTGATACATAGTAATCAACTATAGTTAAGTAAATATAGTTACAACTATTCTAAAAAATAAGCAAAATAAAGGGAAGTTATATTTGAGCTAGGCTTTTTTTTTTTTTTTTAATTCCAATGTTGGAAAATCTGGATTGAAATTTCTCTCTTTCTCTTTTTCTCCTCCCAAAAGAGCATGATTTTCAAAGGCTTTAATGCCTCCATCTGTTGTTAGGAGTCTTATGACTTGTTTCGTGTTCTCCAGTGTCTCCAATATTTGTGTGTACATAGTCCAAGAGCAGAAACAGGAAATACATTTTTGTGGAAAAACCTTTGCATCCAGTATTTATGTTTGGCAGGTATTTAGCTATGATTTTCTTTGAATTTTGAACTCATGATTGATGAGGTACTGTATAAAAATGCATGTCTTGTTAAAAACAACATTATCTTAGCTTTCTCAAATCAAAAAGCAGTTTGAATTATTAGGCACTTGGAATGCTTTTTGGAACGTAAGAATATGATTAAATTCATTTCCAGCCATGGTTGAGATATCTTTTCTATGAAATACGTTTAATTAATTAAGCTGTTTTATAGGTTAAATCATGAACTTCGAGGGTGGGTTCATAGACATGAAGTGGAAAGGACCAAGTCGAGAAGAATGACGAATAATCAAGAGAAAACCCGAATTCTTCAGGTTTGTTTCTGCTTGTCTTTGAGCAATAGTTAGCATATTTGTTAGAAGACTTCCCCCAGATGGGTTGCTCTCTTCCCTGGGAGATTTGGGAAGCTTGAACTTTGGCCACTTCCTGCTGCCTCCTGCTGCTTCTGATTTAGCTTCACTGCCACTGAAGCCCTCCTCCCATATTTCACAGCATCATTTAGGTTTTACAGCACTAGTATTTCCTGCTCAGGCATAGTGCTGTTTCCTACTGTCTCCCTCACACTTACTTTCAAGCCCAGGGGTTCCTGTGCATGGACATCTGTATCAAATGTTTTTGGCACAAGTGATATAATAAATGATACTGTTTATCTCCTTTGTTCTTAGAGCTTTTCAAACATAGGACAGCTTGGAAGTGAAGACACGTCTTCATGGAGAGCATTCTTGTACTTAGACATGTAGCACTATAGATTAATGACAACTCTTATTTAGAGCCTATTTAGTTGAGCTTCTGTCTTTAATGTTGTCTACCACAAAGCACCATTTACTGTCTTTCTGTTGTTCAAATATTTATTACTACTTCTGAAGCACTTAGACCCACACATTGCAAGCTCCCAACATATGTTACCTGTGGTAGTAATAATGAGCCAGGTACTGTTCTAGACCCTGGGAATATAGTAGTGAGTATGGTAAAGTCCCTGCCTTTGTGGAACTTACATTCTGGTAGGTGAGATAAACAATAAACAAGTAAAGTGAAATAAGTCAGACAGAAAAAGATGAATACTGTATGACCTCATTTACATGTGGAATCTTAAAAAAAACCCAAGCTTCCAGTACAGAGGACAGATTGGTGGTTGCCAGAGGTGGCAGGTGAAGGGTATAAAGTTCCAGTTATAAAACAGAAAAATCATGGGGATGTCATTTATAGCATGGTAACCATAGTTAATAATACTATAGTGTATATTTGAAAGTTGCTAAGAGAGTAGATCTTTAAAGTTCTCATCACAAGGGAAAAAATTAAATTAAAAAATAAACAAGTAAATAAGTATTTAAACATACTAAAAATTAGAAGTTCTCTGAAGAAAAATCAGGGTTGGAGGTTAGGGTTTGAATTGAGAGATGAGTGGCTGTTTTAGATTGTAGTTAGAGAAGCCTTCTCTATAGGGATTCCACTTGAGAAAGATATTATCAGGTACTTAATGCTAGCTACTTAACTAGCCTCAAAATCTCAGTAGCTTAATGGACTAAACATTTGTTTCTCACCCACTCACAGTCTGAAATAGCTCTCTAGATTGCCTTTCCTCTAAACAGTGACTGAGGAATCCAGGTTCTTCCAGATTGTGGCCCCAACAACTTGAAATCCTTTGCTTCTAGCTTTGAGTATTGGGGAGGAAAGAGTCTGGAAAATTATGCAGAATGTTTTAGGGATCAGGCCTGGTCTTTAGTCCCTACTGCAGTCTCCCTTGCTGTGGGTGAGGTAAATGTAGAACATTGCTTTTGCCATTGGCAGAAAATGAAGGAGTAAACAATGTAAAGATCTAGGAGAAAATTTGGAGAAAGATCTTCCAGAGCAAGGGAATACCCTCAGGAGGAAACAGTTTGCGTATTTGAGGAACATCAAGAAGTTGAATAAAACTGGACAGCAGTGACTAAGGGGAGAGGAGCCAGAGATGATGTCAGAGAGACAGAGAAGGCTAAATCACATCAAATCTCTTAGGCAATGGTGAGACCTTTGGTCTTCATCTCGTGTGTGAGAGGATAGCATTGAGAGGTTTGAGGTGTGTGACTTGATCTGATTTATATTTTTAAGAGATCACTCTAACTGCAACACAGAGTAGGCCATAGCAGGGAACTTGAGTGGAAGTAGGGAGACCATTTAAGCCATTTCACTAGTCTAGGCAAGAGATCATCGTGGCCCAGACTAGTGTGGTAGATGTGAAGGTGGAGGAAAGTACCTGAATGCCAAACATAGTTTAAAAGTATAGTTGATAAAATTGCTCTTGTAAAAGAACAAGGAATCAGTGATAAATCTTATGCTATAGCTACCAGGCAAATAGTGATGCCACTGACTGAGACTGGGGAAAGATAAGTTGGAGGCAGGAAACAAGAGTTTTAGATACAGTAAGTTTGAAACAGCTATTAGACATTCAAATGGAGAAGTCAAGTGGGCAGTCAGATATCCAGGTCTGAAGTTTAGGGAAGAGGTTGAGATTGGACATTTCATTTGGAATGATACCACCTAGAGAGACAGTAGAAAGGAAGGAAGAGAGTTAAGGAACTGAGTCCTGGAACAACTCCTGCATTAGAGGCTACAAGACAGGGAAGATCAACACTTGAGAAGGAAGAGGAGTGGCTGGCCAGTAGAATGAGAGAAAATGTAGAATAGTTGTGTCCAAAAACCCAAGCAAAGAAAGTTTCTAAAGAAGAGGATGTGATTTACTATAACTATTTACTCTAATAAAATAATGAGGGTTAGTCTCAATGAGCTCAAGCTCTGACATTCTGAAATTCTACGATTATCCAGTATGTGTTTTTCTGGGTCTCTCTGACACCATTTGTTTACTTATTATGGCAACTTTATTGGTTGTTAGTACTTCTGGAGGCTACTGGCATCATTACCAATGTCACAGTTACCTCAGAGTCCCAAAGCTGCTTACTGGCATTGGAATACAATGCCCAGTACTGCAAAAACTCACGTCTGCCAAAACCTACATGTTAGCTGCTACCATGGCCAGAGGAAAAATGGGCTCTGTCTCCCTTCTGCCTTCCAAATCTGGTGTAGGTGTATATTATTGGTAGAACCTAAATTTCTTTTTTCTTCTCATTTTATCAGTGCTCTTTTTATTTTGTTTAATATGTTTATTGAACACCCACTATGTGAGATCTATGTTAGATTTTCATATAATAAGATTCTTGTTACAGAGCCAGAAATTGGAAGCCCTGTATTCATTGGTTGCATCTACCACCAAACAAAATTGTTCCTTCTTATTTTTCCCTTAACGCTTTGTATATTCTTCTGTTTTAGCATCACACTATATGGTTTCCACATATCTGTCTTCCCTGTTAAAGTTGAAATTTCTTGAGGACAGAAGTTAAATATTAAATTTTATAGTCCCAGTGCATGTCTATGAAAGTTTGATTGGTGAGGATGGATGGATAGATGGATACAATAATGAACAAATGCTAATAATCTTATGATTAAACAATTACTTAAGTCACCATTTGACCAGGTAATAATAAGGTCACTTCCTAATGTAATAACTGGTAATGTGCCCTTAAACTCTGATACGCTTACAAAAGTTTTCTGAAGATCAGCTTACAAAGCTTCTAGGGACTATAAGAAGGCATAGTGGAAAGCAGATGCTTTATGGGCGACAGGATTCCAGTGTAGTATGTATAGACCGCTGATTGTTCCAGATCTGGTCAGGAGTCATTGATGAGGACTCTTTAATGATGAATTAGTCCACAGGTATATTTAGGCACAAAGATCTTTGTGTTTAACTCAGTAAACAATAGGGTCTGGTTTCACTGCGAACCTTTCAATCTTCAGGAAATTCTCATTGAGAAATTAATTATTTTAGACAAACGTAAGTTGTTATGTGTTCAACAATACTTGGTCAAAGAACTTACGATGCTTGGAGTAAGTTTTTGCGCTGTTTCTTTAATCTTTGTGGGAAGTGCCTTAAAATGTCTTACTGTCCGTCAGACACATCTCTCAGCCCAGAATATGACCAAAAGAGTTCCAGTTTCTGTGTTGTTGTTTAGTTATGTAAACCTAATATGTCAGAATATTCATGAAAAAAAAACTTTATGAATACTTTAATGAAAGTTTTGTAAATGTAAATGTAGGATGAGTCAATTTAGGAAACTCTTCATATAATTTCATAATATGACATTAAACCATTTTTTTTCTTCCAGGGTGCTCTGGGACAGGGCTCAAATTCTCAGCTCATGGCCGTCCAATACACAGAAACCACTAGTATCAGGTAAGAAAGTGTGGAAACTCATGACTAAGGAATTTTAAGTATCTAGTATTTTAGTAAAGTTGAAATGCACACTTCCCTCCATTTAAAACTAGTTCTCGTCATTATCCTGTAGAAATAGATAATTCAAATGTATATAGTAACTCTGAACCAGAATATTTCATTCATTTACTGTATATATATTTAAAAATGGATATTAAAAAATACCATTTTTGACACATCCTTGTGATGGCATATTATTTCTTCATTAGTTAAGAATGTTTTAATCTCTGTACCTTTCTCTCAACCTTGATGTAAACCTGAAACTGCTATTTAAAAAGTCTTTTTAAAAATGTTCTAAATAAGTTAAGTTTACCTTGTTTATTCATGTATTCTGTATTTAAGAATCCACCTACTTGCGAAAATTTGTAACCCCAAAATCAGTACTCAAAAGTGCTTTCATAGTCATTTGCATTCCCAGCTGAAATTTAACAAAGCCGTACTCTGCCTTCTGTTTCAGCTCTCATACTGTAAAAAAAAAATTGTCCTTTTTGAGATCTATTTAGTGCCATATCTTTCACATTTTGTGCTTTTGCTTGTGAATTCTTTGTTTAAAATGGCCCCCATGCATAGTACTAAAGTGCTGCCCTAATTGCTCGCAAGAGTGCAAGAAAGCTGTATTGTGCCATGTGGAGAAAATGCATATTAGATGAGCTTCATTCAGGCATGATTTACAGTGCTGTTGACTGTGAATTCAATGTTAATGAATGAACAGTATATATTAAAGAAGGTATCTTTAAATAGAAACACATAAAACAAGGTTATATGTTGATCAGTTGACAAAAATGTTGTAACTTGGGGCTCACAGAAACCTACCCTTTTTCCCCTTAGGAGGATGGTTTAGGATTTGCTAATTCATTGTTCGCACTGACTTTGTAGAACATCGGCCACCATAAATAATAAAAATTGCCTTATTATTCAAAATATTATGGTCAGAAATGGCCTATTGAGTACATGAAATTATTTTAAAGGAAATTCTTGTGACTCACGTATGATTTCCTCTTAGGTCAATCTTCCCCTCCTCTTAAGTTAATACAGTTTGATTGAAGACATAAAAGAAGAATATATAAGAAAGAAATACATATGTTTTCTTTTTGAAGAAAAAATGAAACATTATTTCTTTAACTCTCCTTTAACTTTTGGATGTTGGCTTATTGTGCTAAACAGTAAAAAAAAAAAAAAACCCTAGAAAATATCATTAAGAGCTATATTAACATCATTTGAGTGTATCTTTTGGGATATGATGGGGTCTGAGGTACTATAGTTTTAGTTACAATTTTATCAAGGCACTGACATGGTACTTTTAGTATCTATGGCTAGCAATTGTTGAGTGACTCCTATGGAACAGGACCCGTGCTTGGTAGTAACATTTCTGACCCTCGTAATAGTACTATAAGGTTTATATGGTTATCTTCATTTTACTGGTGAGGAAACTGAGGTAGCTCAGAGATTGATTCCCCCAAGAATACCTACTTGAGGAGTGGAGTGGGAATTCAGAGCCAGGTCTATTTGTTTCCAAATCCTAAGCTTTTTTCACCTTTCAGTTAGCCTTGTAGGCAATCATGCCTTCACAGATTTGACAGAATGGTGAAAAATAACTTTTCTTCAGACTTAATGTTTGTTACCAAAATTTTAAAATCACGCAAACCAATGCAGAAATCTATTTTCTGATACTTTTATTGTTTTTACATGCTTGACTGTCTGGTGCACTTTAGAGCCTTGATACAGAAATGAGAGTTCTAGGTTTAGTGAATTGGATCTTACAGACATCCTGACCTTGAGCTTTTCAGAATGTTATTATAAAAATTACTGCCAAGATACTGCTAATATTTTGATTGAGAGAGATGCTTACAATTCAGATGTCACCTTAGAATGGGAACATTTTTGAGAGGATAGAAATTTATTAGTTTAAGTACACTTTGCCATTTTCTTACCTCAGCAGGAACTCAGGGAGTGAGCTACAGGTGTATTATGCTTCACCCAGAAGTTATCAAGACCTCTTTGAAGCCATCCACAGAAGGGGAGACACATTTTATGTTGTGTCGTTTCGAAGGGTAAGTTCATTTTCAAGGAATAAAGGAAGTATTTTTGAAAGCCTCCTGTATACAAGGCGCTGGGCTGAATACTGTGGAAGAAAAAAAGATAGAGATAGGAAGCAATATAGAATAAACTATGTGAGTAAAACAGTCTAAGTGCTGTAATACATGCTTGACTTTGAGCTGTTCAGCACTATGGAGAGGTGCATGGAATTGATGTCAGGCAATATTTAGAAAATATAAACTGCTTATAGGTTTTTATTCTTTTCCATCTTGATAGCCATACTGTTTGTTTAAAACTAAAGAAGCAGCGCAAAGATAAAAATTTCTTTTCAGGCATTGTGGTGATATTCTCATTTGGTTATTGAAAAGTAGACTTCCCAAATTTTGGTTTAATATGAATCATGGACTGATTAATATATTAATTATGGAATGTTTGGATCTAAGTTCCTCAGCCTCTCTAGTCTTCTTTACTCTTCCCTTTATCAAGCATTTACTCCTGTTAGTGAAGAATGTGTTAGATAATCAGTCAGCTTATGCAGAAGGAAATGTTTATATGAGCACTTTTGAGTGTTATAAATGTTAGACTTACTGGGGAAAAATGCTTAGCTTATTTACATTCCATCTACTTTTCCTCTAAAATGAAAATATAGTCTCCATAGGAGTTGCCATATGAATATTTCTGTTGGAGTGCTGTATGTTAGTTAAACCAGGAGCCCATGAATGAGTTAGAATTCCTTGGTGGTCTATATCCTAGGTTTTTCTTTTTCTTTTTTCTTAAAAGAATGTGGAGGGGGCATAATTAGAAATAAGCATATACTAGCAGTAAATGATTCAGTCTCTGATTATTGTCACCCCTCACTATCACTGTTGAAATTCTCAGTTAACTCAGTTCTTTTCCTAACATGTAAATATCTAGCAGCTCAGAATTTTGGACCAGAGAACTTCACACTTGAAGATTAGGGAAATCAAACATTTCATGTATTTTTAGTTATTAATCAAATATGCTAGGAGATTTGGAAGACTTTAGTGATATAGAAATCTCATGATTTCTGCCTTTTCACAAAAACTCCCTGTGCTCAGCCTGTTCTCGCAGACATAATTGTCATATTTCTATACTGCACCAGCCTCAGAGTTCATTTTCAGCAGCAAGAGGGCAGCTGAGGACAGGGTTTCGGCAAGGCTCCAACTGTGTTGACTGATGAGAACTAAATATTAACTTTGTGTTGACACAATCACATTTAAAATGGAGGGAAAAACAAACTTCTAAATATGGGATCTAGCACCACAAAGAGACTTGATGGATATTAAAGTGAATGTGTTGAAGTATATGTTATGGAAGTCATCACAAAAGCATATTTTTAACACTCACATAGCCAAATACTTTTTCTTAGGTTTGGGATAATTTCTCTATTATTTGATAAAAACAGTACAATATTTATTAAAAGTAGCCATTGTCAAGCCACGGATTGATGTGACTAGTAACATTTTTCTATGGAAGAGAAAAAGTATTTGTTACAAAGAAAATAATCCTAGCCTTAAAAGGACTGTATTTTTATAAAGGAAGATGGATGGTATTTTTTTTTAATATGTGCATTACATTTCTTGCATTTGTAAAAGCTGTTTCTTATTAGTTTGCTGTAAAAGGTGCTACTAGAGAATAATTTATCACTGTGCCATCCCCCAATCCTTTGATGTTCCAGAAGAGACAGTCTTATGTTTAAAAATACTGTTAGGACTATATCTTACATTCTGTTTGAGGTTTTCAGTTCCTAATTAATGATTTATCATATCTTAGTGTTTTATATCAAGGTAAGGTAAGGATAAACCTGAACTTAATTAGATAACAGTAGTTAGGGAGAGAGAGACAGTATTCTTTTTCACTTTTTCTTTCTTGCTTTGTTTCATTTTAGCAGTAGGGATAAAGAAGTTAATTTTACCATCATGACTATAAACTATGTCACTGGACAGGAATTTGATTCTTAAACAGTGGATTGTTCTTTTTGTTTTTGCTAAAATGCAAATGAAAGAAGTAAATGATCTCATGTCTTGGTTCTCTTTTCCATTTTTAAGTATGAAATATTCTAACAGTTTCATCAAAAAGGCTGGTGGCATCATTTCTTGTGCAGAAGGATATAGACTTTTTCTCCTACTTAGGTTCTTAATTTCATTGACAGAAATCATTGTAATTAATGCTGTGCGACTGCATTAGAAATTAAGGGATACAGGAATTCTGATGCCCTAAAGTTTTGCTTAGGATAAGCCAGATTAACAGAGCCAATAAACAAGCCATGTTGTTTTATTTTATAATTGGACAGGTGTTAAACAAAATATTTAATACCTAAAAAAAATGTGGCCATTGACTGTTTAGTATACCATTATTTAATAAACCAGCTCTCTCCCAAACTTAAACTCCCTCGTACCGCACACTCCTGCACCCTTTAATCTCATTACAGTTGAGCTGCTGAAATGATTTCTCCAAAGCAGACTCAGTCTTGGGTAACTACTGAGGTCCTGTTATAGGTCAGCAAGGAAGAATGCTTATGATCCCAGTAGTCCCCACAGAGCTTCCAACCTTTCCGGTTCTTTTGATTTAAGTTTCTGCCTCCAACGTAGAAACCTCCTTTACTTTCTTTGTTTTGTTCCAGGTATTCATAACTCGTTTTCTTACAAGTATTTTGTCTTTCTCTCCTCTCTTTGACTTACTTTAGTGTGATTTGGAGGGGAGTTGGGGGTAGGTGGTGGGAAATAACTTTTTCTCAAACTTTAATATTTGAATGTGGTATAACTGATATAAAAATAAGAAATCCAACTAGATTTAATGTTTATTTTTTCTTAATGCTTTCATATGATAGTGTAGGGAGGGAGGAAGTAGTTTAAAGAATATTAGAAAAAGAATTCAAGAGTGTGGGACAGGTATAAATACTCAGGAAAACTCAAGTAAAGTAGGATGAGAAAGTGATTCCAAAGAGACGGGAAGAGGGAGAAAAGATAACATTGAGAAGAAAGGTAGGAAAATGATACTTACTTTAACTATAACTCCAATAAACATTGAAATACTATCCTGAGATTCTGCTTTCTTATCCATTAACAACCAGAGGAAGGCATTTTTTATCTTCCCAGGGCAATTTCCCATTAAGGACAGGTTCTCTTTGATTCAGATGGCTGTGAATGTCAGGTCACCATATAATCTTCAGTCTTGTTTGATATGTCTTTTTTAGAAGAGATAGATGCCTACTTTTGGAGCACTTTTTGTTTCTTTTATATTTTTCATGTTCAGTACCTGTCCTTCAAATCAAAAGATTTTCTTTTCATCTGTTTCAGATACATACCTAATGTAGCTCTGTGCTGGCCTCAGAGATGTTTCTTCTCTTCCTGAGTACTTTATGTATTCTAGACATGGTACAATATTTAGGTATTTCACATCTTCTTGGTCTCTTATAAAAAAAAACTTAGAACAGTATCATATGTATGGATTTTAAGGATAACTTTAAGCCATATGGTCTTATTGTAAGATACATGGGAATTGAAGAAGCACAAGAAACTGGTCCAGGAGCTAAGTAGTCCCTCTGTGCTTGTTCTTCACAGACTGGAATGTACAATAGTCCTCACGGAGAATTGGAGTAGTGGCTTGTTGTCATTCCTGATTCAACAGCCGCTCCAGTAATTCCACTGAAGTCTTTTTCACACATTGCTCATTCAGATTCCCCAAACAGAAAGAGGGTCTGATTGTTCTGTGTGTGTGTGTGTGTGTGTGTGTGTGTGTGTGTGTGTGTGTGTGTTTACTATATCTTATGTAGAATTGCTGTGACAGCCTTGGCTCATGATCCATGATCCATGATCCATGATCCATTCATTTGTGACCAGGGTTGGATTCCAGGACAGGGGAATAGGGTTGATTTCATTAAATGTATTATCTTGCTTTGTAAGCCAGCAACTTTAGGCAGAAGGAATGGCTTCTGAGAAAATGATTTTGGTACGTCCTTAGAGCTTCATAAACTGTTTATTATGTTACACAGCCCTGCTTTTAAAAAAAATTCTTTCTTGTATTGTCCCTAATTGTTTGATCTTAAAGGCTTGTCTTCTCATCTATATCATAAGCCTCTTAAAGGCAAGAAGTGTCATATGCTTTTTAATTACCACTCCTGACACTCAGCACAATGCCAGCCACTCAGTGCTTATAAAACAGGACAATTTTAGGTATGGTTCACTGAGAGAAGTCACAGTGATGGAAGTTCATTGTTTTTCGGAATCATATAAAGGGTATTTTTACATCTGTTTTCTTAAAGAAATTTGCATCTATTTTACTGACATAAGCAGTGCTGAATTCCCTGGAAAGTTCAGTTAGAGATGACCCTTCTTCTGTTCCCTTATGGTTGTACTAGCCAGAGATATGTCAGTTTTGTTCTTGTCTCTGAGTCTAAGCTTTTAAGCTAAAAAAATCACTTTGGTGAAATGTTTGACTGTGAAATGTTTGATAATCAGTAGGTAGAACTTTGAGGTACTCATATCCACATTTTTTTTTTTATATATTTGGTGGAAACATTTTGGATTTGATTGTTAGACCTCACTGCTTTCTTTTGTGGAGAAGAGACAGTATCTGGTATCTCTACAGATTCAGTCAGCATAAGTCAGAAACTTGAAATTTTGTACTATATATAAAATAAACAAGCAACAACTTTCTTCTGAATAGCATAGGGAACTATATTCAATATCTTGTAGTAACCTATAATGAAAAAGAATACGAAAACAAATATATGTATGTATATGTATGACTGAAATATTATGCTGTACACCAGAAATTGACACAACATTATAAACTGACTATACTACAATTAAAAAAAAAAAAACAACTTGAAACTTTGGACAAAGAACAGGAAAGACTATAATTAGTGAAGAATGGTTGACTGGTGATGTTATTGGTTCAAAATGTTTACCTAAAGTTTATTCCCATGGAAGGCCATAAAAGAGAATTCCACAGAATAGTAATGATATTTTCTAAATTAATGCCTAAATTAATACCTAGTACATGCTTAGAAGAATGGCATATTTTCTTAATGCATAATGTTTATTTCTTGGAATTTTTTTGTTTAGTATGTATAATTTTATATAAAACCTTCAGAGGCAAGAGAAATTTCCTTAGTAATGAAAGGAAAATAATTTATAAAGTCTACTTCGAAAGGATACAGCTCCTTTTGTTTTGGGGCTTTACAACTTGAGCCTACACATGAATCTTGGAGTTTGGCCATTTTCTTATCTCTACTTTTATGGCCTTTTGGCCAAATTCTTTCTCTGGCTGGAAAAAAAAAAAAAAAAGAATAAATGAATTTGGAAAGATACTTACTTTTTTTAAAAAAAAAAAAGTCTTATCTTAGAAGAGAGACTTAGGAAACAACCTTGTAGAGGGCTTTTTTCTAAATAATTTTTAGCTTAATTTGAAATATACTGTCATTCAGGTCTAAAGCACATTATAAAAAATAGAACAGAATTGCCTGAGAATCCATTTAAACTAGGTTTATAAGTTTACTTAATAATTATATCAATAACATTATCTTTATATATCTATTTTCTGTACATTTCATTTATATACAAATACTGACACCTTTAATGTATACAGCCATTATAGTTTACAAACCCCTTTTACATATATTATCTTGTTACTTCCTTACACATAATAAAGTATGTATTCCTAGTCTTGTTTTACAGATGAATAAGTGAGGCAAAGAGAGGTTAAGTGGCTTGTGTAAGGACAAAGAAATGATGAGCAGTGAAACGAGGGCAGGAATTGAGGTGTTCTAATTTAACAAAAATGTTTTTCATTACATTTTGGTGCTGCATTTTAGATGTATTACAGTGTATTTAAACAGCAAAATTACTCTATTCCTCCAAAGCCAACCATGTTGTGTTGCCAAATCTCCTAGACAGTTTTGCTGGAGTTATTACATAACAATAAAAAATTTTTGTTAATTACCTGATTGTTGATTAAGTGCTTTATTAGGTTACACTTTCTAGTAGTAAAGAATAACCTAATGGTCTGAAAGATTATGGTATATCTTCAGACTTCAAACCAAGGGAATAGAAGAAATAGACTTTCAGAGTTTCTGGTTTCTTTTTAAAACAATTGGGAAAAAAAAAATCTTTGCTGTGTCTTTAAAAGGAAGTACTTTTAGCCAAAATAGACACTATTTTAATGATTAGTACTCTAGAACTTCTCATAGAGAAGTGTGGTTTTTGTGCATGTGTAAATACATTTTATTATGGATTCTGTATATGGCATGCCAGATTCTTGAGATCAAACACTTTTGATCTCAAGCTCCTTGTTAAATAAGAGTTACTGTTGTGTGGTTTCAGGGGATTTAGTCATTTGTTCCTTGGCTCTGTAACAGATTCCTAGCTAACATAAAAAAATTTTTCTATTCCTTGAACTTTTCAATTGCAAACTCTAATATAACTTGTTTTATGTTTGAAAAATGAGTCTCTGTAACTAGACTAGTAAGTAGTCATGGTAGAATAGACATGGACACAAAAAAGTTATGAATAATTTGAAGTCTTCAAAATTCTCAGGATGGTAAGCAAGTCCATCTGAGTAAGGATAATTTTCCAACCATTTGTTATTCATGTGCTCTATTTAGTAGTCTTTATTTTATAGTGTGTTTTTCATATGCATTTGCTTAATATCCTGTTTTAGGTTTCATGCTTTCTCTGGGCAGGGATGAAGTTTATTCATTCTGTTTTATCTTTCTACAAAGTCTGTTGCAATGTACTGCAGACTGTGCAGAGCAAGTCCTAAATAGATGTTAGGGCTCAAACTGCCACTTATTTGTGCCTTTTAACCTTATTTTTTATATCCCACCATCCAAAAGATTACTAGAGGTGGGGCCTGCAGAAACAAAGAAGGAAACTTTTCTCAATGCATGTTTGAAATTACTTTTGTAATTTGAATAACAATGAAAATTTAAAAATATATAGTTTCCTTTGATATGGGTGGTCCTTTAGCTGCAGAAGAGAATAACTTTTTTTTTTAATATATATATTTTTATTGAAGTATAGTCAGTTTACAATGTTGTATCAATTTCTGGTATACAGCACAATGCTTCAGTCATACATGAACATACACATATTCATTTTCATATTGTTTTTCAGAATAAGTTCCTTCATTATACTGAATATAGTTCCCTGTGCTACACAGTATGAACTTGTTGTTAATCTATTTTATTTTATTTTTTTAACATTTTTTTATTGATTTATAATCATTTTACAATGTTGTGTCAAATTCCAGTGTTCAGCAGTTTTTCAGTCATACATGGACATATACACACTCATTGTTACATTTTTTTCTCTGTGAGCTACCATAACATTTTGTGTATATTTCCCTGTGCTATACAGTATAATCTTGTTTATCTATTCTACAATTTTGAAATCCCAGTCTATGCCTTCCCACCCTCCGCACCCCTGGCAACCACAAGTCTGTATTCTCTGTCTATGAGTCTATTTCTGTCCTGTATTTATGCTTTGTTTTTGTTTGTTTGTTTGTTTTTGTTTTTGTTTTTTAGATTCCACATATGAGCGATCTCATATGGTATTTTTCTTTCTCTTTCTGGCTTACTTCACTTCAAATGACATTCTCCGGGGACATCCATGTTGCTGCAAATGGCATTATGTTGTCGGTTTTTATGGATGAGTAGTATTCCATTGTATAAATATACCACATCTTCTTTATCCAGTCACCTGTTGATGGACATTTAGGCTGTTTCCATGTTTTGGCTATTGTAAATAGTGCTGCTATGAACATTGGGGTGCAGGTGTCATCCTGAAGTAGGGTTCCTTCTGGACACAAGCCCAGGAGTGGGATTCCTGGGTCATACGGTAAGTCTATTCCTAGTCTTTTGAGGAATCTCCACACTGTTTTCCATAGTGGCTGCACCAAACTGCATTCCCACCAGCAGTGTAGGAGGGTTCTCCTTTCTCCACAGCCTCTCCAGCATTTGTCATTTGTGGATTTTTGAATGACGGCCATTCTGACTGGTGTGAGGTGATACCTCACTGTAGTTTTGATTTGTATTTCTCTGATAATTAGTGATATTGAGCATTTTTTCATGTGCCTTTTGATCATTTGTATGTCTTCCTTGGAGAATTGCTTGTTTAGGTCTTCTGCCCATTTTTGGATTGGATTGTTTATTTTTTTCCTATTGTTTTGTATGAGCTGCTTATATATTCTAGAGATCAAGCCTTTGTTGGTTTCATTTGCAAAAATTTTCTCCCATTCCGTAGGTTGTCTTCTTGTTTTACTTATGGTTTCCTTTGCTGTGCAGAAGCTTGTAAGTTTCATTAGGTCCCATTTGTTTATTCTTGCTTTTATTTCTTCTAGGAGAAAATTTTTGAAATGTATGTCAGATAATGTTTTGCCTATGTTTTCCTCTAGGAGGTTTATTTTATCTTGTCTTATGTTTAAGTCTTTGATCCATTTTGAGTTGATTTTTGTATATGGTATAAGGGGGTGTTCTAGCTTCATTGTTTTACATGCTGCTGTCCAGTTTTCCCAACACCATTTGCTGAAGAGACTGTCTTTATTCCATTGTATATTCTTGCCTCCTTTGTCGAAGATGAGTTGACCAAAAGTTTGTGGGTTCATTTCTGGGCTCTCTATTCTGTTCCATTGGTCTATATGTCTGTTTTTGTACCAATACCATGCTGTCTTGATGACTGTAGCTCTATAATATTGTCTGAAGTTTGGGAGAGTTATTCCTCCAGCCTCTTTCTTTCTCTTCAGTAACGCTTTGGCAATTCTAGGTCTTTGATGGTTCCGTATAAATTTTATTATGATTTGTTCTAGTTCTGTGAAATATGTCCTGGGTAATTGGATAGGGATTGCATTAGATCTGTAGATTGCCTTGGGCAGTGTGACCATTTTAACAGTATTGATTCTTCCAATCCAAGAGCATGGGATATCTTTCCATTTTTTGAAGTCTTCTTTAATTTCCTTCATCAATGGTTTATAGTTTTCTGTGTATAATTCTTTCACCTCCTTGGTTAGATTTATTCCCAGATATTTTATTACTTTGGGTGCTATTTTAAAGGGATTGTTTCTTTACTTTCTTTTTCTGTTGATTCATCGTTAGTGTAAAGAAATGCAACTGATTTTTGAACGTTAATTTTGTAACCTGCTACCTTGCTGAATTCTTCAATCTAGTAGTTTTTGTGTGGACCTTTTAGGGTTTTCTATATATGGTAACATGTCGTCAGCATATAGTGACACTTTTACCTCTTCTTTTCCAATTTGGATCCCTTTTATTTCTCTCTCTTGCCTGATTGCTGTGGCTAGGACTTCCAGGACTATGTTGAATAGGAGTGGTGATAGTGGACATCCTTGTCTTGTCCCAGGAGAATAACTTTTGAAGAAAGATTTCTAAATTTACCTTGAAGAAAGGTAGGATTTAATAATTTATAGTTTAAAGTTTTGATAATTTCCTTCTCATCAAATTTCAGATTTTTCATAATGAGGGAAGAAAACATTTCATGAAAGCAAAACTGCATTCTAAAAAAAAAATTCTTTATATCATGAATATATGAGGGAAAATGTTTCTTAAATAATTCATAGATGCAGGCTTTAGAGATCTGCATTCTGGCCCCAATTCTGCCACTCACTATTTGACTTTGGACAGATACTTGTTTCTAAGATCTTGATCTTCAGTTTCCTTATCTGTAAAATGAAAAAGTTAGAGTAGATTTGCATTTTCATTCTGGCTCTAGAAATCTAGAGTATTCTTCTAACTATTTGTGTGAGTGTAGGTGTGTTGGTGTATGTGCGTTCCTGTGTGTGAACACTGTCCTCTTAGAAATCTATAGTATTGTATTAAAACTCTTTTCAAGCTACTAGAGTAATTCAGTCTGTTGGAGTTAGTACATTTTAAGAGTTTTGAAAAACAACCATAACAAAAACAAAATGTCAAGTTACAAGGTAGGCTCATAAATTAATGAGTTTGATTTTTGAATAGCTAGTGGTCTTATAATTTGTTTAATAATAATTTTGTAGCATTTAAAATATACCAATCTTTAATACTCATAATATCCCTATGAGGTAGGTCCAATTACTGTCCTCATTTTACTGATGGGGAGCATGAGGCACAGAGAGGTTAATTTGTCCAATGTGGCATAATTTGGAAATGATGGAGCCAGAATTTAACCTAGAGAGTCTGGTTAGACTCTGGCCAGACTCTTTGTTTCTGGCCAGTGCTCTATATTGCCTTTCTAGAACTTTTATATTCAAATGTCTTATCTTTCAGAGTATTCAACTTGGAGTTTAATTCCATTGATCTGTCTGTTCAAAATATATTTTGAGTTGCTTCAGGGTCGTTTTCCAAAGAGAACAAGACTAAAGACAAAGCCGTGTGGAAAACCAGGCCCTGTGCTACTTAGAGTAATAGTGTAGGAGGAACAAGAGCTACCAGGGAAACACAGAGGAAATGATTAGAGATATAGGAGAATTGGAATGGCATACTATGGATGAAGGGAAAAAAATCAACTTGTTTATTTTATTTTAAAACATGGAGATCAAGGAAGAAGAGTTCAAAAAGGAGGTTGGTTAGCAGTATCGAATGTTACAGAGCTCACTGAGAATGAGAAATGAGAAAAGCACATTTGGCCTATGTAAACAGGGAAATTGTTGGTGATGAGATTACAGTTATGTAGAGTAATCAGAACAGAATCCAGGTTAAAAGCAGTTAAGAGAGATTGTGAAGGAAATAAAAAGGTGGATTTGGTAAATTTGGCATTAAGGGAAGGGGAGATAGCCTGAATACAGGTAAAGAGAAGAGAATTGAGGAGGGGGTGTGTGTCTGTGTATCTGTGTGTCCGTGTATGTATTTAAGGAAAGGAGAAATATAATGGTAAAGGATAAAGAAAGAGTATTGTGGTTAATTTTTGTACATATAAATGTGAGAATGGAATGCATATTTTATTTTGACAGATGTTTTGAAGGAAAATAAACAAGTCAATGTTCCTCATCTGTATTAATGTTTTTCTATTTAAAGCAGAGCATAAAGTTAAAGAACAAATTTTGTTTGTTTATTTGCAGTAGTACTACCAAAAAATATGGAATTAAAACCAGATTTCTAAAACTAAAATCATATTTATAGTATTTCTTGAGATGTCAGAAGTCTTCTAAATCTTAAATTGGAGCTAGTTTTTAATAATAGTAAAACATTTTTAAAATATAAACGTTGATAGAACTATTTCTAATTTAATTTATGAACAGATGGTCTTGGAGTTTTTCCTCATATAAAGTCAGAAAAGTAGCAGACTGTTAAATCATTTTATGCCTAAACAGAATTTGGTGTAAGCTTTTGTATGATGTTACAAAACCTAATTATGGAGGAAGCAATTACTATAGTTAGGAAAAGTTGATTTATGATCTGACTCAGGACTAAGGTGTTAAATGCTTATGTCCTTTCTTCCCCTCACCTATATGAGGTAATTTGCTTATTTTGGACTCTGATTTGTTTAAGTTTGACAGTATCAGCAAATCTGAATACTGACACTTAGTTGATTTTTCTTGAAAAATCCTAAGGCTAATAGTTGTGGTTGTGTAGTATTTATTTCAAGGCATTGATGCTAATCTAAAAAAAGAGCCTATTATGGGTAGGCTTTGAGATGTTTTCCAGTTCATAGTGTAGGAATCACACTGGAAGCCAGCAGGGTGGATGATTAGCTGAGACTAGGAGTGTGGCATATATCTAACTAAATAATTATGCAATTGTTTGCTTACAGTTTGTTTCCCTTGCCAGGCCTTAAGCACCCAAGGGCAAGAACCATCTCTATCTTAGTCATCGTGTTATCCCTAGTATCTAGCATAATACCAGGCATATAGCAAGTATTCAGTAAATATTGCATGAATGAATGAATGAATGAATGAACTGGATACCATCAGTTTGACAACATATTCTGTGTTAGTTTATACCATCACCATAATGTGATAGTCAAGAATTTCTTGACTACTTTTATCAGGGCCATCTATGTCTCATGGTAAATCTAGAAGTCAGTCTTTGAAAATTAGTGAATTTAAATACATTTTATACAGCACAGGGAATATAACCAATATTTTATAATAACTTTAAATAGAGTATAATCTACAAAAGTTTTGAATCATTATGTTGCACACTTGAAACTAATATAACATTTTAAATCAACTGTACTTAAATTTAAGAAAGTAAATAAAGGCATTTTTAAAAGAGTAGGTACCATTTGCATGAGGGATCCAGTAAGATCGTCTCTGTGTTTCAGAGTTGAAATGCTGAGCCTGGTAGTGAGTACATGGATAAAAAAGACTTTTTTTTCGGTTAAGTGTTATTTTAAGCTCTAGAATTAATAAGCTGCAGACTGAATAAACTCCATATGTATAGAGACCCATCTACAATGTATGTCTGTGGTATCCAAGAAGGGTGGGATGATGTTAGCATTTTATCTCTTGTGCAGTGTTTATTTTAAATATGTAAGGTATTCAAGAAAAGCTTGCCAACTTAAATTGTTAAATCTTCCATAACCTATATTTTGAAGAATTTATTTAGCGTAATCTATGTCTAACTATAATACACTTAGAAATAAATCTTCGTGATAAAACTAAAATATATCATACAGAATAAATAGGCCTCTGTTATTCAGTTTAAATTTTATAGCTGTTTTCCTTCTCATTCTATTTGTTATTGAATAGAAATTCAATAACTTTTATTCTGTTAAGAATGAGTTTGCCTTGGAGAGGGGCATTAGATGTCTACTTTGAAATTTCTTGAAGAGACTGGTTACATTCTTCCTCTTAAATGTACTTTGAATTAGTAGCTTTTGGATATCTATTCTGGTGGAGGTACAGCAGTATGAAGAGAATGATATATAGTCAAAAAATAATTTTTCCTTGGCTTTGGAATGAAAAAAATCCAACTCAGAGTTTTCCAGGCAGACATTTATCTGCACAGATAATATTTATCCACTCATTTTCTATATATTAGGCTCTGATTTTCAGACTTCTCTTTTGCCTGAAAAAGCCTCAGACTCAACTGAGTAATAAGAAAGTGGAGATCCTCAGACTGATGTAGATCAGTGGTTCTCAAACTTTTTGGTTTCAGACTCTTATATTTTCCAAAACACAAACATTACTGAGAAGAGTGGCATGATTTTATATTTTTATGAATCTCTTTAATACCTGGCTTAATAAAAGCCAGCTGGATTCTCACATGTGCTTTTGCATTAATCACTTCCTTTCGTTTGAAATACATGAAGAACATCTGACCTCACACAGATATGTAGTTGGATAAGGAAGGAATATTTTTAAAGCCTTTTCAGATAATTGTGGATATTCTTTGATGCTACACTAAAATTCAACAAGAGATAGTTTCTTAAAGGGTAGTTGCAGTGTAGAAACCAAATCCAGGAACTTTTAGCCCTCTGTTACATTAAAATCCATTGGTTTATCTTGCACTTTGAATGGATCTCTTACCCATGCATAATTTTGTAGCCTCACACGTTGGTCATTTGGAAAAAAAAAGTAGCTCACTGAGTTATGCAGCTCTTCCAAATGTGGGTACATTTTATTGTACAATATTAAAAGAAAATCACATTCTTTAATACCATCACAAATCTTATCTGAAAAGCCTTTCAGTATTAAGAAGCTGTTAAGTTCATGGTAGCAGATTCAAGTTTTTCAAAATTCTAGTTTTTGTTTGAAGGCTCAAATTTATCACTGTCAAAAATATTGTCAGTTGTTTTCCTTGAAGTGGCAGTTTCTTTTAATTCATTTGTCTATCAAATGCCTAAGTAAAAATAACTATAATTTGTCTATCTGACATTCTTTTACATAAAACTCATGTTACATTAAAAAGTAGCTAGTACAGCTCACAAATCAAATAGTTACGCAAGTGATTTTCCTCTAGACAATCATTATACTTTGGATGCAGCAGAAATACATATTTTATGTGTATTTCCTATTTTGTCACAGAATGTTAAAAAGCAATAATATTGCTTTATCAAGGGTATCCTTAAGATGACTTTGTGTGTGTGCACATACGTGTGTGTATCTGAACATGAGGTGATGAATAATATACTGAACTCTAGTGCAGTTTAGTACCACTGCCTTGATTCACGTTAAGGCACCAAAATTGATTCTGCAGCAGCAATATAAATATCAACACAGTTGTTCCAGGATAAGTGATGAAATTCAAAAACATATTCAACACTGAATATTTTAGTACTGCTTGTGTTTGTTGCCAAGCATTGCCATAAAAGATCTTTTTTGCTGATTACTTGGTGTTCATACCGAATGAATATAAACAAAATATTGTAGGTTCTTTCATTTGTAAAACAAAAGCACAATTCTATAGTGGAAATATTAACTCAGTCCTCATATTTGCAACTAAATCTTTAGTTTGATTAGTTACTATATGATTAGAAAGTAGCAGTGCCATGATTTCTTTTACTGACTTTTCATCCAGCAGTCACTGAGCAAGGTCAACTATCCAAGATTTTATTAGCCTCTCAGGTATTGTATTAGTTCTTCAACCAATGCATTATAAATTTACCACATAAGATATTTCAGTGTATTTAAACTCTACATGATTGGTCTCAGAATAACATTAGAACTTAACTGACACCCTAATAGTATTTGAAATGTTTTGTTGCATAAGAGACAATAAGGTCAATTATTAATGCCCATAATGTAAGGCAAAGATAGCTTTCAACATATGGTCATTTCTTATTAATAGTTTGAATCAGTTTCTTGGTTCTTGTGGGCACATTCTGCTTTTCCACAAGTCACAGAATTCTGTAATATGTCAGTTTTATCTCTTTCAGCATCTGAGATGTAGACAGTACAGCTGAGGGTTAAGGAAGCAAGTCTTTTGTTTTTCTATTGAAGTATATAGTTGATTGAACATATTATGCAACTTTCTGGTGTACAGCATAGTGATTCATTATTTTTGTGGATTATATTCTATTATAGGTTATTACAAGATAATGGCTATAGCTCTCTCTACTACACAGTATATTCTTGTTGCTTATCTATTTTATACATAGTAATGTGTCTATGTTAACCCCACACCCCTAATTTCTCCCTCCCCTCTTCCTTTTCCCCTTTGGTAACCACAAGTTTGTTTTCTATATCTGTGAGTCTGTTTCTGTTTTTGTATACATTCATTTATATTATTTTTCAGATTCCACACATAAGTGATATCATACAGTATTTAGCTTTCTCTGTCTGATTTATTTCACTAGGCATAATATTCTCTAGGTCCAACCACATAGCTGCAGATGGCAGTATTTCATTCTTTTTAATGGCTGAGTAATATTACATTGTGTGCATGTGTGTGTGTATGTGTGTGTGTGAGATGATACACACACATACACACATATACATATCTCGTGTCTTCTTTATCCAGCCATCTGTTGATGGGTACTTGGATTGCTTCCATGTCTTGGCTATTATGAATAGTGCTGCTTTGAACATTGGGGTGCATGTATCTTTTTGAATTAGTGTTTTTGTTTTTTCCAGATATATACCCAGGAATAGAATTGCTGGAACCAATAGTAGTTCTATTTCTAGTTTTTTGAGGAACCCTCATATTGTTTTTCATAGTGGTCGTAGCAATTTATATTCTCACCAACAATGTACAGGGTTCCCTTTTCTCCACATCTCCTCCAACATTTATTTGTAGACTTTTTGATGGTAGCCATCTGACAAGGGTGAAGTGATGTCTTACTGTTTTGATTTGAATTTCTCTAATAATTAGCTATATTGAGCATCTTTTCATATGCCTTTTAGCCATCTCTATGTCTGTTTTGGAAAAATGTCTATTCAGGTCTTCTGCCCATTTTTTGGTTGGATTGTTTGTTTCCTATTGAATTGTATGAGCTGTTTGTATATTTTGAATATTAACCTCTTGTCAGGTCACGTTGTTTGCAAATATTTTCTCCCATTCTGTAGGTTGTCTTTTTACTTTGTGAATGCTGTGCAAAAGCTTCTAAGTTTATTAATTTGTTTCCATTTGTTTATTTTTGCTTTTATTTCTTTTGCCTTAGAAGAATGATCCCAGAAAATACTGCTGTGATTTATGTCTGTGTGTGTTCCATCTATATTTTCTTCTTGGAGTTTTATGGTTTCAGATCTTACATTTAGGTCTTTAAACCACTTAGAATTTATTTTGTAGATGGTGTGAGGGAATGTTTTAATCTCATTGTTGTACATTTGGCTGTGCTCCTTTCCCAGCACCACTTGTTGAAAAGACTGTCTTTTCTCCATTGCATATTTTTGTCTCCTTTGTCTTGGATTAATTAGCCATAGGTGTGTGGGTTTATTTCTGGGCTCTCTATTCTGTTACATTGATCTGTGAGTCTGTTTTTGTGCTACCATAACTTTGTAGAATAGTCTGAAGTTTGGGAGGGTTATACTTCCAGTTTTGTTCTTTTTTCTCAAGATTTCTTTGGCAATTCAGGGTTTTTTTTGTGATTCCATATAAATTTTAGGGTTATTTATTCTAGCTCTGTGAAAAATGTCATGGGGATTTTGATAGGGATTGTATTAAATCTGTAGATTGCTTTGGTTAGTGTGGCCATTTTAACAATGTTAATTCTTCCAGTCCAAGTGCATGGGATATGTTTCCATTTCTTTGTATCATCTTCAGATTCGTTCATCACTATTTTATAGTTTTTAGACTATGGATCTTTCCTTGGTTAAGTTGATTCCTACAAATTTTACTCTATTGTATGCAATTTTAAACAGAATTGTATTTTTTATTTTCTCTTTCTGATATTTCATCATTAGTGTATAGAAACACTATAGATTTCTATATATTAATCTTGTATCCTACAACCTTGCTGAACTCATTTATTAGTTCTAGTAACTTTTTGGGTGGAGACTTCAGTGTTCTCTATATATTAAGTATCATGTCATCTGCAAATAGTGACAGTGTTACCTCTTCCTTTCCAATTTGGATACCTTTTATTTCTTTTTCCTGTATGATTGCTGTGACTAGGACTCCTAATTCCTGTGTTAAATAGAGGTAGTGAGAGTGGGCATCCTTGTCTTGTTCCTGAATTTAACAGGAAGGCTTTTAACTTTTCATAATTTAGTATGATGTTGGCTGTGGGTTTGTTGTAAACACCCTTTATTATGCTGCGGTATAATCCCTCTATACCTACTTTATGGAGAGTTCTTGTCATAAATGGATATTGAATTTTGTCAAATGCTTTTTCCGTGTCTATTGAGTTGATGATGTGATTTTTATCCTTTTGCTACTTGGTTTGTGCTGGGGCGCACAGTGAAGTGGTCAGGGGAATTCTGGCTGCTGCACTATCATCCGGAGTCTGGACTGCTTCTGGAGTGTAGCTTGAGTAATCGCCAGCAATGGGACCAGCAAGTACACTCTCCTGAGAGGTGACATTTAACTGACATCATGAAGCGAGGGCGAGGATTCCAGGCAGAGAAAAGAGCATTGGAGTAAGGCAGGAAAGAGCTTTATTTGAGGTATTGTAAGAAAACCAGTGGGGCAGAAGACTTAGTGAATGGGATGGGGATGGTGAGGCTAAGTTATGAAAATGAGTTTGGAGAGACTGGAAGGAGCCACATCATGCAAGAACTGTGAGCTTTGGTAAGGAATTGGGATGCTATTCTGAGGGCCAATTAAGGGATTTAAGCAACTGAATGACATGAAAGATTTAGTTTGTAGGATGGTTTGACTTGCTGTCTGGGCAGTGGATTAGAAGGAGACATGGTGGAAGCAGAGAGATGGATTAGACCGATTAGAAGGCCAGGCAGTGGAGTAATGTATGGGTTCTAAATACGTTTTACAGATAGATTCAGTAGGAATTGGAGATGTTCAGATTTGTAGCTTGAGTAACTAGGTAGATAGTGCTACCATTTACTGAGAAGAGAAAGATTTGGGATATGACAGGATAATGTATTTGGTGTGACTATATTAAGAGTTCTTTTTGGGAATATTTAAGTTTGAGATGTCTGTGAGAATTCCATCTATGTAGAGTGTAGGGGGCGAAGAGGGCCCAGGACTGAATTAGAGATTCCGTTAGAGAAGGATAAGCCTGCAAAGGAAGCTGAAACGGAGCAACCAGCAAAGTAGGAGGAAAGCCAATAGAGGTGGTTTTAAGAGCTAAAGAGTAGTTGATTTGAATACTGCTGAAAGGTCAGATAAGATAAGTATCCACTGGATGCGTCGACATGAAAGTCATTGGTATCCTTGACAGAGCCCTTAAGTGATGAGATGGAAGTGTAAATTAGATTAAGGATGGATTAGGCAGTAAGGAAATGATGACAGCATAACTATTTTAAGAACTTTGCCTATACAAGGGAACAAAGAAGAGGTATTTTTTTTATCCCAAGATAACAATTTAAAATTTTTAAGGAATGAACCAGTGGATAGAAAGAGAGTATTGTTAAATAGAAGTGATGAAGTCCTTGACGGGGGGCAAAGGGTGGAATTCATATCACAAGTAGAAAGACTGCCCTTTGCTAAAAGGTGAGACCTTTCTTCTCCTGTGGTAGAGGCAAGGCCAGTTTATAGGTAGGTGGTTTGGTTCCAGGAAGAACACTTCTGATGGCTTCTGTTTTCCCACTGAAGAACAATGTGATCAGCTGCAAATCAGGCTACTGGAGGAGGTATAGGGGATTTGAGGAGAGAGGAGCAGGTGTGAAATAGTTGTCTTAGCTAATGGATAGTGTGCCTACCAGAGAAACCGGAGGATTGTCAGGCCATGGAGGGGTGCCAGTTTGCAGTAGGAGACAAGTAGAATCTCTGCAAGAATGGGGCGGGTGTGGGGTTACAGTTGATTAATATGACACAGCCCTTGCACTCAAGGAGTTTATAATCTAAAGAATGAGAGACAAATACTTAAATTATAACATAGTCCTGTGCAGGGAAATCCTCTTGGGTCTTAACAGCTGCATTATGACTGCTCTGAGATACCTAAAACTATTATATCATAGTTCATGGTGACAAAAATATTCTGGAAGGTGTGATAGTCACAACTGTATTATTACATCCTTATGCAATAGTTTGTTTTCTTTCTGCTAACATCATCAGTTAGCACCTCATTAACACTCTGTGATGCTGTGAGGAAAAGGGCCATCCTTCTTTTCTTTTCCACTCTTCTTTCCCCTCACACCTTTCTTTAGTTCCAGCTGTTGGGAGCTAGCAAATTATATGAATTTGTAGATACAGCCTAATAATACTATTTTGTTTTTATTTGGCATGTTCTTTTTTCATCATTTTCAAAATAAATATACTAATTTTATGCTGTTGTAATCAGGCATTTTTTTTTAATCAAAGAAAGAAAAAGTTTATTTATGACTTAGTTACACAGGTATAGAAATTTATGTTGAAATTGAAAGTTTTCATAATATGAATTGGTAATAATGATTTTTACACTTTTCCCTAACGTGAGTCAATATACAGAATATTTTAGTTATGGTGGACAGTGATATGAAAATTGGCTGCGAAAATAATCAGAAATAGTTGAACACTTTGTTGCTTTGACTAAATTTAGAGTTGCTTTTCAACTTATGTAATCAGGAATATTTGAACAATTAACGTTTAACTTGAATTTCTGCCTTATGGCTTTCTGAGGAGTTAGCTTTGTTAGCAATTAGGGACCTATACCATTTGGAAGACTCTAATTGTCTTAATGTAAGAATTAAACCTTGTGGCTAGTTTGGACTTAATTCTCTGCTATATGAAACAAATATTTATTCTTTAACATAGTTTGTAATTAAAATTGATAGTGAAAATTTGTATATCATGTAACGTCATTTTTTAAGGTAAAGATTAGTATTCACCGCACCCCAGCTTTATTGAGATATAATTGCTACATAATACTGTGTAAGTTTAAGGTATATAACATAATTATTGAATACACATATATAATATAAAACGATTACCACAGTAAGGTTAGTTGACACATCCATCACCTCACATAATTTTCTTTTTTGTAGTGAGAATATTTAAGATCTACTCTCTCAGCAACTTTCAAGTATATAATATTGTTAACCATAGTTACCATGCTGTATATTAGATCTCAAGAACTTATTCATCTTATAACTGGAAATTTGTACCTTTAACTAACATCTCTCCATTTCCCCCACCCACCAGCCCCTGGCAACCACCATTCTACTCTTTTTCTATGAGTAACATTCTATTTTGTTTCAACTTTATTTAGAATCCACATTTAAGTGTGATTATACAGTATTGTCTTTCTCTGACATTTTTTACTTAGCATAATACCCCCAGGGTCCATCCAGGTTGTCACAAATGACAGGATTTCCTTTTTTTTTAATAGCTAAATAATATTCCTGTGTGTATGTGTATGTGTGTTACATTTTCTTTATCCATTCATCCATCAGTAAACACTTAGGTTGTTTCCATGTCTTGGCTATTGTGCATAATGCTGCAGTGAACACTGGGGTGCATGTATCTCTTCAAGTTAGTGATTTCATTTCTTTCAGATATATGCCCAGAAGTGGGGTTACTCAATCACATGGTAGTTCTATTTTTAATTTTGGGGGGTACCTCCATACTGTTTTCCATGGTGGATTAGTTTTTTTTTTTTAAGCTTTAATGAGGTATAATTGATATACAAGAAATTGCACATATTTAACTACACATTTTATAAGTTTTGACAAATGTATGCATCTGTGAAATCATCACCATAGTCAATCAGCATGCCCATCATTCCTGAAAGTTTTAAATTTCTGCTTGCCTCTTTGTAGTTTTTCCCTAGTTACTTTCTCCCATCACAGGCAACCACTGATCTTCTTTCTAATACTAGTTTTTTTCATTTGCATTAAAAAAATTTTTATATGAAGGAATCATACATTATATATATTTTTCTGCCAGCATAATTAGAGAATCATCTACATTGTTGTTTTATCAGTAGTTCATTCCTCTATTTCTTAGTAGTCCATTGTTGGGATATAACAATTTGTCTATCCATTCACCTTCACTTTTGGCTAATACAAATAATTGTTAATTATAGTTACCATGCTGTATATTAGATCCCTAGAACTTACTCACCTTATAATGGAAACTTGTACCCTTTGACCAACATGAGTTTACAGTCAAGGCTACTATGAATATTTGTGTACAAGTCTTTGTAGGGACATGTGCTCTCATTTCTCTAGTGGAAATACGTAAGAGTAGAATGCCTGTGTTATATGGTAGGTGTATGTTATCTTTTTTAAGAAATTGCCAAGTGGCTGTACCATTCTACATTTTCACTATCAGTGTATGAGAGTTCCAGTTCCTCCACATTCTTACCAACACGTGATATGGCCAATTTTTTTTTTTAATTTTAGCCATTCTAATAGGTGTATAATGGTACCTCAAGTTTTAATTTGCATTTCCCTAATGACTAATAATTTTAACCATCTTTTCATGGATGCTTATTTGCCATCCATATATCTTCTTTGGTGAAGTGTCTGTTCAAATCTTTTGCCCATTTTTAATTGGGTTGTTAGTTTTCTTATAATTGATTTGAGAATTCTTAAATATTCTAGGTACAATTCCTTTATCAGATACATGTTTTGGATATATTTTCTCCCAGTCTGTTGCTTGTCTTTTCAGTTTCTCATCAGTGTTTTTAAAAGAACAGGAATCTTAATTTTGATGAAGTCCAATGTATCCTCTTTTTTCTTTTATGGATTGTTTTTATTGTCCTAAGAAATCTTTGCTTAACCTAAGGCACAAAGATTTTCTCATGTTTTCTTCTAAAAGTTTTAGTTTTAGGCTTTAGATGTAGGTCTATGATCCATTTTAAGTTAATTTTTGTATATGGTGCAGGGGTGGGTCAAAGTTCATTTTTTGCATATGGATTTCCAGGATTGTATGATATTAAATGCTGTGTTTTCCTCAAATAGCTTTTTTTCTTTCAGTTTTATTGTGATATAATTGACTTACAGCACAGTATAAGGTGCACAGCATGATGAGTTGAATTACATACATCATGAAGTGATTATCATAGTAAGTTTACTGAAAATCCATCAACTCATATAGATGCAGAATTAAAGAAATAGAAAAAAAATCTTTTTCCTTGTGTCCAATAGCTTTTAATAGAATTAAAATTAAAGCAAAGCCAAGCTTAAAAGGGTATACTAGGCTGTCACTTTTCTTTGTGTTATCCTTAAAATTTTCTTGTTAGGTAGTACATTTTGCTGGAACTTCTTAAAACAGTATCCTGTGATTGAACTTCTTCAGCCTCAAATTTCCAGTCTTTATACTTACCCAGTGAAATGTTATTTATACTCTTTGGAAACATAGCATGTACTGTAGATAATTATAGCAAAAGTGTAATGGGTAGCAGAAGATATTGCCAAACCCAAGATTCTGGAGACCAGATGAAATAAACACATAACATGTGTCTATATAGATCACAGTGCTAGGAAATACACGAAAAAGTTAAGTGAAAGAGGAACTGAAAATAAAGTTCTTATAAGAACTGTCTACTACTTTTTGTCTAATCTACTAATGTCTTTCCCCCCTTTTCATACATACATACACATACACTTACACATATTTTACGCATTGGCTTAAGAGAAGAAAAACAACACAGGGAATAAGATAGTTTATCCTGTAGTGTTTTGCAGCTTTATTCAGAAATAAGAACAAAAGTTTTTCCACTAAGCTATGAGTCATTACTTTTTAGTTTAGTGGAGAAAATGACTTTTAGGGGGCTGAGACAGCAGTTTTTTGTTTGGTTTTTTTTTTTTTTTTGGTAGGCAATCATACAGCTTGGGCTTTGCAGTCAGATGAATTTGGATTTCAACCAGATTCCACTGCTGACAAAATCAGACTTTAGGGAAATGCAGAGCATTGGTGTCTTTATATCTAATACAGTAATATTAATAGTTACCTCCCTTCCTAGGTTAAGAAATTTAAACAAATAATTAAATAATAAATCGGGTACTTAGCATAGTCCTTAACACATGTTAGGTGTTGAGTATGTGTCTGTTTCTCTGCCACCGGGGGATTGACCTTTGAAGCATATGGCTATAGTCTGAAGAACCCATAAATGGATAGGACAAGGGGAGAGAGTTTGTTTTTCATTAGCTGCAGCACAGTCATCCATGATCCCTCCACACCCCCAACTCTTCATAAAGATTCATTTTAATGCCATTATTTTCATTATCATCCATCAACACAGAAAATTAGCACATTTGGAAAGAATATGAAATCAAGATTTTACAACAGTGGCTTCTACTTTACTATCCATTATCTAATTAGGTTTATGAAGGCTTGATTTAGATAATTTAGACCTACTCTTTATTCATTTTTGGAGGAAAGCGTATCATAAATTTGAAAGGAAGAGCTCTTCCAAACAGAAGGACAGCCCGAATCTCCCTCAGTAGTCTATAACCTCTTACTACAGCCTTTAAAAAAAGTGATTTTAGAGTGATTTCCTGAATTGATTCTATTTCAGTGTTCATTTCACATGATGTCTACAGAAACTAGATACTTGACAAAAAACCAATTAACAGAGGACACCAGATTTTCTGCTGTTTTTAGGGTTTATTCAGATTGACTGTATCACATTCATGTTGATGGCTTAGTGACATCAGCTGATAAGTAAACAGAAAATATGTAATCTTTAATCTGACTTCTTTCCATATTGATAGGAGTCATATGACTGTTATGTTAGATATATGATAGGTCATCCATTATTTTCATTTGTAGCATAAAACGAGTCTTGTTTTCCTGTAAGTATTAATAACATATTCACAAAATCATAGATATTTTAAAACAGTTACAGTCAGCATGGGTTTAGTATTAGGAAGATGTTACTGCACAAAGTTCCAATTCTGTTGCTCATTTTTAAATGCAGCCTGTTACCTGACACTTTTATGTATAATAGAATTTCATACGTTATTAAGTAGATCAAAAATTAATGATAAAATAACTTGAATTCAGAATATAAAACAGTTCAAGTCTGTTCTGATGAAATAGCTTCACTTAGGACCGAGTCTTTGGGGTCAGCTTTTTAGCTGTAAAGTTTATCTTGCTTATTTTTTTTAGTAAAATTTGTAAGTATATATAATATTCTACCAAACAGAAAGAAGTGGGCAACCTAATTTCTGTGCATATATGATGCTGATTTTTTTGGAAGCTAATACCCTCCTAGGATTACTTTACTAGTTTTGTGTTCAGCTTAGATTAGGGAGAATATAGTATCTCCTTAAGCAAAATACTCATTAGAATCAAAACAAGTCCAAACTCAATTGTTTTTATTTGTATTTTTTAAATTTTACCTCAATTTAGTATAGTCAGCCTGAGTTTAAAATAGAAAGCTAAAGAGGCATATTTTCCATTTATCAAATGTGAATCTTAATTTCATTTTGGAACAAACACTTCTATTTTAAGAAGGTGAACTGTAGTGATAAATACCAAAATGCAACTTAAAATACCCAAAAACAAATAGTGCCTCTTTTGTTGTTCTTAAAACATAAATATGAGATATCTTCATAGCATAAAATGTTTTTTTCCTTCAGACTTTTAAGGATTAACTTTATTAGTCAAAAAGCTTTATTCATGCTAAGTTGTGACTGTCTATTTGAATAATTACTTTACTTTTATAACAAAGGTTTTCCAAATGCACTTACCCTCAAAGAATTATTTAATCAAAAGGTTTAAACAATTTTACTGTAATGCATTCAACAGAATGTCTGTTACGTAGCCATTATGTTCCAGGCTGTTCTCACTGCAAAGAATCCAGTAAACAAAACCAAGAAAGATCTTGCTTTTATGTTCTAGAGACAGACACAACAAATATACAAATAAGTATATAATAGAATTTCAGTTAACAGTAAGGGCAAGGAAGGAAAATCAAAGTGAGAGGACAGAGAGTAATTTTAAATGAATATAGAGAAAGTATATTTTTTCAGGCTGAAGCATATAAATTCTTTGGCTTGTATTTTTAAATTTGCTTTTGACTGTTGCTGTTGCTGGTGAAAATTACTTAGAGAAATTAGAAACTCACTGTACGTATTTTGTACACTAATTAAAAAATTTACCCCCAACTAGTGAATTTAGCATTTATAAATGGAAGTGTCTATGGAGGAATAAAATCTTTAGTTAACCACTATTTTACTTTTAGCAGTAAAGTCTGCAGCTCATGAAATTTGTAGTTCTGGAGTGGTTTCAGCTTGCTCCAGCCCCTGGGGAGCCTGTTGATACAGCACTGAGTTACAGATTATTATTCAGCTGTAGAAGTTTTATGCTTAGGCATTTTCTTACATCTTCCTCTCTCAGTCAGTGAAATCTTGTATTTTTGCCAAATAAAACAAATCCCATACTAATACGAAGCTATAAATAAATAGTAGGAGCATTAGTCAGAGCCTGCAGCACCCTTATTCCTTGTGTGTGTACCTCTCTAGTATGCCCTGATATGTTCATTTTGCACCAGCATATCGTAATGCATAACTACTGTTCTACAGACAAACTCCAGTTATTCAAGTGAGGGCTCTTTTTTAGAGCTAAGCGATACTGTGGTAATTCTGGCGTATTACCAGAGTCAAAAGCAGAATGTGAAACTGCATGCTGTTGATGGGAGAAGAAAGAAATAGGTTTCCTACTCTTCCTTAAATCCCCAAAGAGTTTAGCCCAGAACACTGCTGGTAGATCTCCAAAATGGATTTTTATATGATGTAGCATAGTTCAGCAATTTTTCAGGAGGAAAAAAAGTTAAGTTGCTTGAGAGTCCTATCTTTTCTGCTAGTCAGATGCTGTCTGATAAATTTTATCCTGTTTGTTTCATTAATTCATTCATTTATTCATTCAGCAAATATTCATCAAACACTTACTGTTACCAGGCACTCTGCTACCATAGGATATATAAAAATGAATAAGCTGAAATCCTTATCCTCAAGAGATTTATTATAGTGGAGAAAAGTGACTTGTAAATCCAAAGTTACAACACTGTGATGGGAACTATAAAAAAGATATATGCAGAATACTTTGAGATAACAAATAAAACTACTACTATTTATGAAGAGTTTACTGTCTTAGCTGTTTTATATAAGTAGTTTCATTTTATCTTTTCAACAGCTTTATGAGGTAGATATTATTATACTATTTAACTTGTGCCAGGAGCACTGACTTTATCTAGGAAGGGAGAAGGTAGTATCAGGGAAGGTTTTCTCAGAACACAATTCTTGAGTTGATTATAGCAGGATGAATGAAAAGGGTAGCGAGTGGGAGGAAGATGATGCAATGTGGCATTTCACACAGAGAGAGGTGAATATATAAAAGCATGGGACGCATGAGAGAACTGTTGTTGGAATGTAGAATAGGTTCTGGGAGATAAAAGATGGCAGGATCCAGATCATGACGGAACTTGTGGGCTGTGCTTAAGGAATTTGGTCCTTACCCTATAGAAGATAGAAATGTGATGAGACACACATTTCAGGAATGTAACTCTGGAATTGTTTCCACAAGGCATTAGAGGCAGGTTTTTACTCTTAAAGGAAATAAGTTTTTACTTTTAAAGGGAATCTTCTAAAAGGAAGAAATTCTCCAGCATCAATTTATGTTTATTGAGTACATATAACATAAAACTCACATCTTCCACTTTTAGTTTTACAACTACAAAACCAAAATAAAATATGTTATATAAATATAACTTATTGTAAGTTAAATATAAATAATATTACAAAGATAAAATTCAAATCAACAACCTGAATTTATGTAGCAGATCATGCTTTGTGAAAGTCACTGCTAACAAGTGAAGATGTTACTGACTCCCATGGTGCAAGTCCTTTCAGTTTTTAATTAAACATTTCCACATTATTGAGTACTCTGTGATTAATTAATTCTCCCTCTAGTTTTCTCCATCTGAACCACTGAGAAAACCTTTGTTCTGTCTGAGTAACAGTTGTTTGGGAGAAGGAGAAAAAGGATCATCATATCTAATAGGCTCCTCTCTCATCAATTAAGGTATATGTACCCAAGTGGTGCCATCATAATCATAAAAAATTCTAACTGCTGGCCCCCAAATTGCATGGCAGTTATAATATGACCCAGAATATGCTTACATCAATTAATTTATCATCAAAATGAAAGCACACAAATAATTATAGGGAACCAGTGGGTTTCAATTTGAGAAATGCTGAAGTAGAAGATTCATTGTTCATTCAGTACATTATTCATCCAGGGATTTTGTAAACAAGAAAGCTACCAGTGACTTGGGTGGAGAGTCATTGGCCAAAGCATCTTAAAAAGTCAAGAATCTGGGACCCAGAGATCAGTAGATTTTTGTTAAAATCAAAGACCTTAAAGGACCCTTTAGAGTAAGACATCATTGTTTCCAAACTATCTCAATTATGTAATTTGTGAGGTAAAATAACATGAACTTGATGAAGACATGACTATTGCCAGGGGATTCTGTTCAGAAATGCACTTTTCAGCCAAGATAGCCAGTAGAACTTTGTGCTTACTTCACCTATGCCCTCTGTGATATGGCCTCTCAATACTGATGATCTCAGAAATTCAAGCCAGTTTTTAAAAATACTTCTATTCAATTGTCATATTAATATGACTATTTATCAATAGTCATCATTGATAAATAATGAGATAGTAAACAAGAAAACTGTATCTTGGTTTGGTTGTCTAGAATACACAGTTCTACCCGATTTCAAAGAATGAAGGGAGACTTGCAATATAAAGACTCTCCTTCAGTAATAGCTAACATTTATTGAGCAGTTACCATTTTGAGGCACTGTGTTAAACTCTTTACATGTATTAACTGATTTAATCTTCAGAACAACTTTTATGATATAGCTGTTATTATAATGCTCATTTTATAGATGAAGAAAATGAAGCGTGAGAGGTTAGGTAATTTAGCCAAGCTCACATGGGCAGTAAGTAGCAAAGCCAGGATTTGAACATGACAGGCTAATGTCATAACTTTAACCACAATGCAGTATTGTCACTCTTCTTCATTTAAAGTCAGGCATGTGTTAGATATGGAGACTGATTCTGGAGATGCTGGATTGGCAATTACAACTGACAAAAGGGCACAGGAGTTGAGTGCTTCTACATCGTTTATTTCTGTACCCTTACTTGCCGCAATCTAGGAGGAGGAATGAAGGAAGATGGTGTGATATATTTGTCATCCCTAGAAATTGCTCACTTGGAAGTATTCATAAATGGTAAATAAAACCATTTGGTCTAGATAATGTTAAGATCTGCTGCAGCCCAGAGATGAAAAATTTCATAAATATAAGGGGATAAATATTACCATCCACCAGAGTCTTAAGATTATCTAGATTTAGGCTCACTGATTGTATTTCTTTTAACTTTTATAGACAGAGAGAAGTCTATGGGAAAACACATATTTTGAAAGATTAAATTCCAATCCATATCTCAAAGTTACAGGTATTCCCAATGGCTGACACAATTGCTTAGAATAGTTCTGTAAATGGAATGTACATAGGACCACAGAATCCCTTCTTCACAGGGCATAGATTCAGAGCTGGAGGATAGTTAAAGGATAAATCTATTCATAAATCTGTAAATATTCCTACAAGAAGAGTGGGGAGTCAGTTATTGGCATCAGTACATGATGAACCCTGCTGGGTTGTGGAGAAAGGAGAAACTGACCTGAACCAGACAACACCCTACGCAGCTGTCCCTGGCTTTCCTCCACCTGTTAGCACTCAGTCTTAATTCATGGGTCACATCAAGGCACGCAAGTGCATTAAATGATTTTGAAAAAACAACCACTGATTGATGATGGTTGATGGGGGAAGAAAAAATAGGAGCTGTTACTTTCCTACCAACTTCCACTCTCATTAACAAGGACAGGAAACATTATGAATAAATAAAATTCTTTCCTCACACCACAAAAAAGAGCAACTGAATCCCTCAAAGGATTTTATATTTTATCATTAGACAACTAAAGAAAATAATTTCATATAAATGGCTACATTAATCACTGTCATAATGTAAGTAGAAAGAAACTTCCCTACTTCTTTAAAAAAGCAACTAGAAATGTTTTCTTTTTGAAAACAGAGTAACCATTTGTTAAACCATACATACCATGTATACCATTGAGGATGTTTTTGGTATAAAAGGAAATATCCATGCTGGCTG
Organism: Camelus ferus; assembly: GCF_009834535.1. Taxonomy (NCBI): domain Eukaryota; kingdom Metazoa; phylum Chordata; class Mammalia; order Artiodactyla; family Camelidae; genus Camelus; species Camelus ferus. Next base: position 17,556,310 of record NC_045716.1, on the reverse strand, counting down.
CATCGTAGTCTTTTATAACCAAAGTTATGGAGAAAATCAAGATATGGGAAACTGTAATCATGTTTCAAGATTCTCTTTTCTGTTTGATAGCCCTATTTAATTCCCAAAATTTGAATGTAAATATGTGTGTGTAAAAATGTATATATATTTAATTCGCCTCTTAGGAGAGGTTTAATGTAAGCATAAATGGAAATTCTTTATCTAAGCCAAAAAATACATAGTATTGAATTCTGCCTTTCTGATCTCTCCACATCTAAAACTATCACCAAGTACTATTAATTTTACCTCTTAAGATAGTCCTTGATGCTTCTCTTCAGCCACTTTAAATGGGGCATACTTTCTCATTTGTATCATGGCACAGTCTCTCTTTAGTCTCTTCTTCAAATCTACCTCCACCATTGAAATCATCCATCTGTGTGTATTTTTTTCCCTGCCTAAATGTCTGTCATTGGCTTTTATTAAATCCGAGTTCCTTAAGCATGGCACACAGGGCCCTGCCTCCATGAGCTGGTCCTTCCTTATTTCTCCTGCCTCATTTCCTACCACTTACACCTTAAGATTCAGCTTGCCAGTAGTTTCCCAGTACTTCCCCATATATATATATGTATATACACACACATACACATACATACATACACACACAACACACACACACACACACCCTTATTACCCTCCCCCTTTGAACATACAATTCCTGTCACTACATCCTTCTTTGTCACATTCCTGTGCTGAATATAGCTGATTTGAATACAACTTAATAGCTAGTTTGTTGGTATAGGTATCTTGATATCTTACACGTGTAGTTGAAGCTATGCTGAGCTCCCCAGATCCCTCCTCAGTACTAAAGTTTTAATTTCCCAACTGCTAGAAGTCCTGCTGCCAAGCAGCCCTCTTCAGGAACTGCCTTGACCCCACCTCAGGACAACTTGAAGGGCATTTCCCAGTTCCCCTCTGTTGAGGCCTTGAAATTGTATCAAAGTCCAACTTCTTCCTGTTCTGTCGCTTCTTTTCTGCAGGTGTTTTGTCTTAAGAACATTCCATAATAAACTTCCGGCAAGCAACTCCTCTGCTTGCTGGGAAACCCAACCTGTAACAACATGTTCTTGTTGATACTTTCCTTTTAGTTCTAGATTTTGTGAAGTTATAGTTAGCTAAAATTCTTATGAAGTCAAGATCATTTCATCAGACTAAAATCTTATTAAGTCAGGATCATTTCATCAGACATGTATTGTGCACCTGCTCCATGCCAGCTGCAAAGGAAATGAATTAAGACTTGGCCTCTGCCCTGAAGGAGTTTACAGTCCCACAGGTGACACAATTACATTTGAAGCTGTGCTATAGCATCTTTAGAATAATCCTTTTTTGACCTAAAGTTCAATAATTTTAGAATAAAAGTCAAAGGCATGGATTTTTCTCTGTGGCCTTGTGAAGAACAAAAGGAAAATATTTTAGGGAAAGGAAAATGAATATAAATAGAGTGAAATTTCAGAAGATTACTGAATTTGTCTTTATGATTCTGGAAGCCTTTAGGGAAAAGGTAGTTTTTTCACTTTTATTTTGAAATAAGTTCAAACTTACAGAGAAGTTACAAGAATAATACTGAACTCTCATATACACTTCATACAGAATCATTATTTTTTACTATTTCTCCACATGCTTTAGCATTCTCTATACACACAAACACAATTTTTTTTTTGCTGAATCATCTGAAAGTAGGATTTTAAATACATCATATTACTTTATCCCTTAATGCTGTAGTTTGTACTTCCTGAAAACAAGGATATTAACCTCTGTAACCACTATACATTTATCAAATTCAGGAAACTTGACTTTGTAACTTTAATCTACAGTCTAGATTCAGTTGTTAATTATTCCTCAAAAGACGAGTTTTAAGAAGAGTCATATAACAACATTTGTAATTTAAACTGAAAGTTGTATGAAGTAAGCTACAGAAGATTTCAGAAGTTTACTAACTTGATTAAAATACAGTAGGTTAAGTGAACTCACTTCTGACTTTCTAAGGGCCCAGGTTACCTGTACAGGTGTGACTTATGACTCTCCAGTAGTTAAGCCTTGCCTTGGAGAGCCCATTTCGTTTAGGTGCCTTTCGAAGGACAGTGTGTATTCTGGATCCAGGGATTGTGAATTTCCTTGAGCTCCTATGTAAAGTACACTTGTCGCTGCCTGGTCTTCACAGCTGAAGTTAAACGATGTTCTTTGGAACTGGCTTCCCGCCAGCCAGGCCAGTAGGGGAGGGGCTGCTCCGGTAATTAGATCTGGCTGGGTTCCGCCTGACACGTGGCGTGATGCTCTAGAGGCCCCGCCTCCGAATCCCTGCACTCAGCCTGGACTGCCTGCAGCGGAGGTGTGATCAGCCCGAGGCTCCCGCTTCCTGCTCGCGCACTCGCCGCCGGCACCCCCGGGACGTCATTCCGGCCTGGCGGGGCTTGGGCTGTTGGGAGTTGGCGGTGGCGGCGGAAGCCCTGACCAGCCAGCCAAGGAGCGGGGGAAACCCAGGCTGTGTCCGCCCCAACACTCGACGCCACTGGAGGTCATGGCTTCTCCGCTGAAGCTAGAGCAGGACGTGCAGGGGAAAGTAGATTCATTTCGGGCCCGCATCGCCCAGGAGGCCGAGGATCTGGTGTCCACCTTCTTCCCGCAGAAGCTGTCGGAGCTGGATAGTCGGGTCCAGGAGCTCCGCCTGCAAGACTTATCCAAAATCCGTTCAGTGCCAGCCCCAGAAACCCCGGTTGCCCCAGGCACTGCGGGCGATGGGCCCAAACGGGATCTGCCGCCTCCGCAGACCCAGTCCTCGAACAAAGTAGTAGCACTGCCAGGTGGCGAAGGACAGCTTCTGCGGAGCAACCAGCATCTGGTGGAGCTGATTGAGCGGGTAAAACCCGAGATCGAGCTGCTGAGAGAGAAATGCAATACGGTGCGAATGTGGGTGCAGCTGCTCATCCCGAAGGTGGAGGACGGCAATAATTTCGGAGTGTCTATCCAGGAAGACACCGTGGACCAGCTATGGACCGTGGAGAGCACAGCAGCATCCTATCTCCGCCGCTTCTCCACCTATTACAACACCCGGGCCAAGTTGGTATCCAAGATAGTGAAATACCCCCAGGTGGAAGATTATCGCCGCACTGTAGCTGAGGTTGACGAAAACGAGTACCTGAGTGTGCGCCAGATCCTGCTGCATGTTCGGAACCAGTATGCCACCTTGCATGATGTAATCCTCAAAAACATCGAGAAGATCAAGACCCCTCGGAGCACCAACACTGAAAATCTATACTGAGGACCTTTCTTCACCCTACTTTTCTTAAGGAGTTGGCTGAGCTGTTCAGCAGCTAGAAGGCTGGTTATTTATGACTTTACAGGTGATGAAACGACTGGAAATGTGCGTTACTCTTTAGTGACAATTTCGTACAGTTTATCCTCATACTGAATCCTCTTTAGGTGTAATTTTTATTTGATTTTTCTTTCTGAGAGACAATGAGGAGAAACCATCTGGTAGAAGGTGGTAAGGTTGGCCAAGGAGAAAGGACTGTCATTTTTAAAAGCAGCTTTGTAAAAGATGTATGTTGGCCAAGGTTTCTTTTTTTTATGGCATTGGTGACATTGGTTTCAGGGGTCACTAAAGAAACCTTAAGTTTAAAAGAACGTTAAATGAAGCTTTTCCTAAGGTTCTGCTCTGTTACTTTGTTCAAACCTCAGAAATGCTCCTTTTGCACAGCCATCATTTGTCTTTTGCAAAAGCAAAGGAGTTTAAAGGGATGTGTTTAGGTCTTTGTATGATTCCAGTTTAGCAGATTGAAATAAAACTTGGTTTTAACATTTTTTGATGGTGTAAGTGTGCTTATCTGAACTTTAATTTTCAGCTGTATAGTCTTCCTCCTCTTTAGTTGGACTCCTACTCCTGATATTTTTTTCTCTGATGTGTAAGAAAAATGAGCCTTTAAAGAGTAATAGATCTTAGTTGTTCTAGAGAAATGGGCATCAATACTTCCCTTAGAAGGAAGAGAAATCTTTGAAAATGGCTTCCTTGCCCGTCATTCTACCTTCTCAGCATCTTCCATTTTACTTTTACACACAATTTAGAATGTCTTCTATGTATCCATTGCTTTTAAGTCCCTGCTAAGTCCTTTAAGCTTTATGTCACATTTTTTTCCCCCTCAGCTGATTTCCATCTCCCTTCCCCTTTTGTCTCTTAAGATATTTCTTATAGGCTCTCATAAGAGTTTTCCTTTCACACTACATGGGCCATTTATTAAAATCTAAAGACTCTAAAATGTTATTGGGGTTTTTCCTCCTGCTTGCTTTTGCTGTTTGGTTGAGGGGAAAGTATTGTTGTCTTCTGTACTGTTGTAATATTTTAAGTCCAGCATTTCCAGATTTTGTTTGCAGGTAAGATAAATTACTGCACCCCAAGTCACTTTATGCATCAGAGAGAATTTCTTGTGATGTGATATGATGGAATCCTTCCTCCATAATGGTTTTTGTTCAGAATTTTATCTTTTCTGATGATGATGATATTTCAGCCAGCTGAAGTATATTTATTGAAAACATTTTTTTCAGTATTAGTATTATTTAAGGGTCTTCATCACTCAAAAACACCACCTGTGGAAATTATACAATAGACACTTGGAAAAGTGTGAGTGTAAGTTATTTTTTATGCCTTTTTATATGTAGGAATTAGATTGTTCCTGTACAATTGACAGCTTCATCTCTTTTTTCCATTCAACTAACTGGGCCCTGAATCCTAATAATATTTTTGAGATTATTCATGCAAAAGTTATGACCTTAATCTTTTAATGTATTTTATAGAAGTACTTTCATGCAATAAATTATTTCTCAAATGAGTTTTTGGTAGGGAAATTATGAGGGATTAAATTAATTTTTTGTGAGAAATGAGGATGTATTTCCCTGTGAAATTTCTTTTCCATGTAAGACCCTCTGAAACTAGGTAATCATGCAAGAGTCAGTCTAGAATCTATTATTAAAACTAATTTGTAATTCTACCTTTTTTTCCTTTTTGCACAGTGTCTTTATAAGAATATATTCCTTACTGCAAAGGAAATTACCTTCAGATCTTGTTTTAGACAAGGTCAAACATGATTATTTTATCTATTCGTTTAATTGAGCCTAATCATCCTTCTCCCCCTACTTAGTGAGTGAAATCACTTTTGAATGAGACGTTTTATTTAGGAGTTTCTCTTCAACAATGTGTTTGGTTGCCAGGGGTGAAAACCAGTATGAATCTTTATTGTACAGACTTGACTGTAAAAGCTGCTATGAAAACATTTTCTATTTAACGGCAGAAATTGTTTAAGATAAAAAGCAGGGATGTTTTCTTTTGCCCCCCCCCCCTTTTTTTTTCAAGAAATCTTTCTTAGTTTGAATTACACCACATTACCAGTGGGTGGTTTTTGTTTTCCTAAGGTGGGTTAGTGATGCCTGTTACGTTTTTTCTGAGGTGGTGTCAGTGTCTGTCCAGAAAGTGCCTAATGATTTTTGGCATTTCTTTTGCTTTTTCATTTTCCTTATGTTTCACCTGAAGGAGTAAACCGACTATTTCTCCATGAGTAAAGTGAATTAGAGACATAAAATTCTGTTTCAGTCACCTTTTAAAAAAATTTTTACTCTTAGTTATAGAACATAACCTTATACTTGGGCCTGTCCTTACTAAAATGGATATGATTATGTGTCTGTTGTAACCTGTGTGGATTAGAAAAATTTGTAAACTGGTTTAGTGGAAACTTTATTTTCAAAGTAAACTTCTAAAAAATGCTACCAAGGTAGAATAAGTTTATTCTTTTGTTGGAACTTCTAGAAAGCCTGAATCTAGTTGGTCCTTAAAAAAACATCACCAACAAAAGATAATGCCTAATAAAAGGACTTCTGTTTGCATTTGACGTTCCCCCTCAAGCATTCTCTTTATTTCTCTTATAAAGTATGTATGATTCAGAAAAGTGCCAGGAACCCTACATCAGTTCATGCCATTTGATAGGCATTGAATTGCATACAAGTATATAATGGACAGTGTAAGGGAAGTTCAGTTGTTGCTTATTTTTCAACCATAGTCAATCATCTAATGTTTAAAATATCTGTTCCATACAAAATATAACCATCATCTTTTACTTGTTCCTTCTGCTCTTTTTTTGTTGTTGAGGTTTATAAAGGTGATATTTATTACACTAAATGATAATTGACAATTTCTAAACCTTTATGGGAGAAGATAGATTATAGCTTGCTTTTTTATCTTCAAAATATAAACTTTATAGTAGCATTTATTCACTTCTTAATATTACTTAAGCTCAGCTTTTACATGGAGAATATAGTTTTGTATAAAGGTAAGAAAAAATCATTGCAGCCTGAATATTTGACAAGATATTTACGTTATAAATACAAACTTTGACTTATGTTTAATGAGCCTAATCTCTGGAGAAGTTTCTAATAAAGAAAAATACCCTAAATCCAACAAATGATTCTCAACTTTATCTGGACATTAAAATTATGTGAGGTGCTTTTAAGAAATACCAGTACTCAGACCCCACTTCTAACCAACCAAAATAACTTGTTCCTTATACTCTTAAGCTATCAAACCCTTTGCCAGATTGAAATAAATTGCATCTTAGTACCAAAGCATGCCTTTTACTAAGAAAATATGCATATCCTTTATAGTTAAAGATTCTGGCATTTGCATTTTTCTCCCTGTTCTAACATTATATCAAACAAAATTGGATCTGGAATGCTTTTATAAAGTCCCTACTTCTATAAAAATTAAGCTCTTTGTGATTTTCCCCTTTCTTACAAATGGTTGCAAAAGCTTTTAATAGTAATAATCCTATTTTAGGAAGTGATGTGAAAACATGGTATCCAACATAAATCATTTACCTGTTGTTAGTATTCAAAGCCCCTTTTCAATTTCTTTTAAAAAGACAGCTGAATTGAGGGAGAGTGTGTTTATGTTTCGTTCTTAGGAAATGGTTTGAAAAACTCATTTTGGAATTAAATAATTTTAGTTGTAAATTCTTTTTGTGGTTCACGAGAGCTACTAACTGAAATTTGATTGGAAATTCTGAAATTGGTAGGTCTGGTTTTTAGAACTGAGTAAAATTCTGAAACCTTAAGCCATATGAATGATGTAAAAGGCTTAAATTTAAAGTTCTCAAACTTTGGAGCTCAGAGGTTTTTAAAATTACTGAATTGTTTATAAATTCTTTGGTTGTTAGAGGCAACATTTTTTATAGTCTTTATGGGGTTTTCATATTTCTGCTGAAATGGCCTAAACCGTTAATAGATAACTACGTGATCAATTTAAAATGTTTTTTCAGTTTCAGAAGGACTATCTCAACACTCAGAAATTTGAAAAACAAACTGGGAGAAATCACCCATAATCCACTATTTTTTTAAAAATTATTGAAACATATGTATGTGTTTCACTTATTTTAAAGGCTACATACATGTTTTTACATTATTGCAACAAAGATTATACACACTTCAATAAAAAATAAGCATTTATGTTTAAATCCAGTCTTACTGATACTAGAATTTCATTTGATTGAAAGCCCCAGATTGAGATAGCAATACATAAACCTCCTTTCGTTGTGTCTTCCAAGGATTCTCAGGGCTCTGTTACCTAACTGTGAAAATGATACTCATCTGAGGCAGGGATTATGACTAGAGTGTGGAAAATAGAGATCGTGTAGCCAGGAGGACATGTGCCTGGATGACTGTATGAATGTCTAGATATTTAGATTAGGATTTTACTCTGTTTTCACATTGGGGTTCCATAATGGCATTAGCAATATGTCTGTGATAATTTAATTATTTAGTGCTTATCCCCACCAAAATACATTTTACTACCTCTATAAATATGTATAAAAAAGCAATTACATTATCTTATACTGATTAGATGAGTTCTGCCTGCTTACATGATTTGGTATGAGTAGGAGGGAATCCTACTTCCTCTGTCAACATATAAACATTTCTGAAAGATGCTATTGTGCACTGACATCAAGGCATTTTTTTTTAATTTCTGATTTTTTAAAAAAAAAACAAAGAACTCAGTCAATTACAGAAACAGGTGCTGGACCACCCTTGTTCTCTGCATTAGAACACTGTACTGCTGACACATAAGTGTCTGCCTACCCTGAACTGAAATTATCCATGGAAGCAGAATATATATGTATATATATATAAGCTTCATGACATCTTTTCATCAGTAATAGCAGGTGCTTCTTATTAGACGATTATACATTTGTATATTTTTTCTTTGCTTTCTTTATTGTGATGTCTTCAGGTTCCTAAAGGTCAATTAGCAGTATTTTATCAGTGAAGCTTTGTGATCCCAGTCACTCAAATTTAAAATGTTTCACTACTAAACTGAATTTAATTAATTTTCTCACATGGAGAAGGTCAAGTGTTACTTTTACTTATTAGTGAAAAGCTAGCAGGAGCTAATGAACAGGAATTGAACCTGCAATTCAAAATTTGGTTCATTTTACAATCTGACCATTTATTTTGGCTTTGTTATTCATTCTCACTCTTACAGTTTTACAACATTACATTGGAAATAACAATTACTTCAAATAATATGCCATTTTGAAATTCTTGAATAAATTTATAGTTTCCAGTTAAGATTTTTGAGATTGAGAGATGTACTTTTGCCCCCTTAACTTTACAAGTGAAGAAATTTCGATCCAGACAATTAAATAGATTCACACAACTCGTGTGACAAAGCAAAGTCTAGAAGCTTAGTCATCTTCCGTTTCAGGCTAGTGCCCTTTTCACTGCACCTTACTACCTCCTTATTACCAATAATTGAGATTATGTTAAGAGAGAGTTCCAGAAATACGTGAACCAGAAGAATTCCACAAATTAACATAGTCTCTAATTAGTGGTAGTGGTATATTATTTTATTTTGCAAAATTTAAGAGATATTGAAATGTTTCTAAACCAGAATGGGCTGTAATATTTTTACTTAATTAAAGATTATGTAAAAAAAATCTAAAACAATCTCTATATGTTAAATGTAATTCTGTTTTGATCGTAAAAATGACACTTCCTAAACAAAATCCAGGAGTTTCAATACCTCCAGTTCCACTTCTTCTCAGGAGGCGTTATTCGATACTTTTAGCCATGCCATTTGTGTTGGAGGGTGATGCTACTAGAGCATTTGGAGGTAGACTAGGAGGAGTTTAGTACAAGATTTTATTTAACTTTTGAATGTACAGGCTTAAAATATCCTACTGACCAAGTCCCCCACCCTCCGCTCTTCACCACCAAAAAAGCTGCTAAGTGGAGTTGTCATGGCTGTGTTCCTAATAACCTACAAAACAAAGGAGGAAAGCAGAGAAGCTGTAATTTTTTGTTAAAGAGGAAGGCTCAAAGGACCATTTTCCAAAAGAAGTTTATCCTCTGGAGCTGCACTTTCACTACACTAGCCACTAGTCTTCAGATGTAACTGGTCCTAATGGAGATGTGCTGTAAATATAAACTGCACACTAAAGTTTGAAGACTTAGAGTTTGAAGGAAAAAAAGGAAACTATTTCAATAATTTTCCCATTGATTACATACATGTTGAATGATAATATTTTGGATATTGGGTTAAATAAAATAGATTATTAAAATTATTTTCACCCATTTCGTTTACTTTTTTATTGTGAACTAGAAAGTTTACATGGGCTTGTATACATGGTTCGCAGTATATTTGCACTAGACAGCATGTACTAGGGCTAAGATTCCTAACGTAATGGGGATGAGTCTTGAAGCTGAACCAAAAGCTTCTACAATGATATATTATGGAGACATTTATTCCATAAACTGTAGACTTTGCTTTGTCATCTCTTTATAATAATACAATATAGTAAAAGTCATTCAGAGAGAAGCTAAACTTTGTGAACCAAGCGTTCTCAGAATCCAACTTGGTCTTGGAACTTGGAATGCCTAAAAGACTGGATGGCTAGCATGCCCCTTAAGCATACCTTCTAAATATCATATCTTTTATCTAGATTTTTGGTGAGAGCCTAGAGTACTAGTATTCTGTATTGCTAATTCACGGTGGCTCCATATGCTTTTGAAACCAAATGGATGGTAAGATGGACATCTTGTTTTGAAGACTGAGACACTTTCCTGTTTTTATCTGGATGAAAGAATAATGTACCTATGGTGCTGACAAATAATTTCAGGCAAAGTCAGGTTCTTCCTCAAGGAACAGGATGTGAACACTCAATTAAATCCCCTAAATTCCATTGAATTCCTGTAATACTTTTTCTTTGTATTATTTTTATGTGTATATCTCATATCTTCTGTAGATGTTGAGAATAGAGTTTTTAAAATTTACTCTTTATCCCTCATGGTGTTTTGCATATAATAAGTTTATAAAGTATTTTGAGTTAAGTTGAATTGAACCAAAACTGGATTATAAAGAAAATTATTTTCTCATAAGACATATAGTAAGTGAGGCACTCGGTTACAATTAAGGGTGTTTGTGGGCGTATACCTAGGAATATGTAACAATGAGAGACATCTAAAAATTTGATTCAGAACGAAACAATTTTAGGCTTCTAATTAAACTCTTTTGTATCACAATAATATAACTGTTTTAAAGTACTCCTGGCAATTCTTCAGTATTCCCAGTGATTTCATTAAGCCTATTCACCCTACAACAGCTGCAAGTTATTCCAAACATCTGTACTGAATCCCCATGCTGCATAAGCCTATTTGAAAACAACTCTCTCACCCCATTAACAGCATCAGTAATTCTTTTATTACTTGTCTAACCAAGAGTTATAGAGAAATAAGTCTAGTATATCAAAGAATGAATACTTAAAAGTGACATAGTTTGTTAAATACTTAAGAAGGAATTCTCTTAGATTTTAAGTTTTATTTGGTAATAAATATAAAGACTTAAAACATTCTGATTAAAAAATATTTCATAAATATTAAACAGTTTAAAAAGCATAATGAACTCAACACATCACTATCTTACTCCTTTGTTTCTGTAATATTGGTGAATATTTTTCTCTGCTTTTTTCCCTACATTTTATGCTGTGAAACAAGCACAAAATTATTGAACTCGTTACTTATATATATTTCATAGGTTACTCCAGTACTTCTATTAGGCACCTATCCAGACTGAAGAAATTTGACATACTTTTATGGTTGCTGTTCAATGAAGGAGTAATGAAAAAAGGCCTCTTAGAAAGCCCTTTTTTTTTTTTAATGAATTTCATGACCTGAGGGTTAATATTTTCAATAAGAAGCCAATAAATTGAATATAATCTTTAGCATTTAAATTCCACATTATTGCACTGTATTATAAGAAGTCTTAAAGACTAGTTAGTAAGGTAGGAAATATTAAACGTTACTTATGAATCTAATTTCTGTGTATACTTTTAGAAACAAGATTAGAGTAATGGCAACAAATGAGGTCAGAACAGCTTAATCTTGTGGTATGTGCTACTTTTTTGCTTTGCAAGTACATAAATTTATGTGTTACCTGAGACGTGCTCATTCTGTAAAAGTTTTGCGCAAAACTAATGAACTTTAGCCCCATAAGAAAATTTAAAAATCTGAAAATTAAAAATGACATTTTAAAATCAAAATTTTAAAAGGCTATGAGAATTATCATAGTCAGAAAGGAGTATAATATTACTCATTTCTTTTAGCTCTTCCATTCCTACCTCAAAAATCATTTAAATTTATTCAAAAAGGTTTAATTTAAAAGTTCTACCTAGAAAATAAGTTGGAGACTTTCAATATTGTTTCAGAGTAGTGCTGTTCTAAACATATGTATACAAGAGGCAGATTGTTGTTCCTTGTAATGAATTAATGCTAGGATCTGGTTATTCCTTTAATTATTTTATTTAGTCTCTTTGAAACTTCACTATTTTCTAAACTAACTAAATTTACTCTGAAATTAATTCTGAAATTTTTAGCTACACTATCAGGTTAATGGCTAATTTATTTTCTTAGTTACAATCTCGATCTTCTCTCAGTAATTTCAAGAAGCAGTATTATTTCATTAAACTGTGAAATTGTACCTGTCTGTTGATTAACGTATCCTGCGGATTTATTGATCAGTTATTTTGTGCAAGTGTATATGAAACCCTTTCTGTACATTTACTAATTTACATTTGGAATACTTTTGCTGTTTAATCTTAGTAACATTAGTTACAGTAGAGAGACCACTATGTCAATCACCCATATATTATTCGGTCCTGTTAACCAGGAAACATTATCCTTAACTATCATGAAACAGATTTTCCTATTTGTCATACATATGAAGTATCTGAATGTACTTATGTGAAGTAATTTTTAAAGCCGCTTAGTCTTCATTAACCAAACATATTCTTCAGTCCCAACATGTCTCCCTGCCCCCACCCCCAGTGTATTTAAGTATGTTTTAGGTGAGCCATAAATTGGGTCTATATCTACCGTTTTGGCAATACTAATGTGTGTAGCAGACAGCTGCTATTTTTTAGATTTGAACTTGCTCTTGAATAACATATAAGTAAATAAATAGCTAACTTATGTACTCACCTAAAGTTTGGTGGTTTAAAACCACTATACTGTAATTTAAACACTATTTTATAATGGAATGATTTTATTTTCTAGAAAAGTTTTACAACTGAGAATTATCATCAGATTATACTTTGATCATTCTTTGTCTGCCCACAGTAGAGTCACACATTTATTTCATCTTTGTGATGAACCAAGAAAGTCATTTAACAGTTCTCGATTCTCTTCATGAACAAAGTTTATCTTGGGAGTTGTAGAAATATTCAAAGATTTATAGGACTGTTTCCGCTACTGATCACTTAAAATATATAAGAATAATTACTAATAAATAAGATTGCCTGTACTTATTTTGACAGTAACATTTTAAAATGTGACTGTGATAGAATTGTTCATGCAAATGCATTTTAGGGTCCTATTGATAATACTGAAATAATTATATTGAAATTCTTTAAGTCACCTTTATTTACAGTCATCCCTAGTTCTTGCTCTCATGTAATTAGTTTTTGCTTTCATGTAATTATCTATCATTCGTATAGATTAGAGACTATGTTTTTGTTTTTGTTTTTATTAGGGAGAAGTAATTAGGTTTATTTATTTATTTCTATTTGGAGGAGGTACTGGGGATTGAACCGAGGACCTCCTGCATGCCGAGTATGCATTCTACCACTTGAGCTATACCCTCCCCCTAGAGACTATAAATATTATCTATAATGACAGTTTTCTCTCCAGTATATTCAGCATCCTGATCTTACATGATTCAGAGTGATGTTAAAGGTGTAGTGTGTGCTTCCTGATCACACACCAAAGAAAGACCAGAAGAACACAAGGGAAAGAGTGGAAATTTCATGTGAAGACAAATATGACTTTATTATTAGGGACATCCCAGAAACCTATCCAGGTAGTGGGCAGAATCCAGCACTCTTAGCAATTTGATATACTGACTTTCATGAGTGAATTGTATTTTCTACTTTGAAGATCTCATTGTCGTTTTTCTTGGTGATTTTAGAAACATTTATTTTGATCTGATGATTGTTGGTATGTAAGAATAAAATTATTGTTGACAGAGTTGGTCTAAATCCCAGCTGGGGCCTCAGCTTTTTCAAATGAGGGCAGAGGCTCCAAGATCTCTGAGGTCTCTCCTGCCCTGTGACTCTGTGCTTTTGCCTAATGACATTTCTGTCATATTTTGGTTGACTTTTTGAATGTAATAACAGACTTTTAAGAAAATCTCCTACATGAGACTTGACACCTGAGATTTCAGATCAAGAGGGAGATGATCAAAGCCTTCAAAAACAAAACAAAACAAAACAAAAGTATGAGCTGAATCATGTAAGCCAGAAAGGTATATTCCCAGTATAGAATAATAAAGGGTCAGGACATCACAGACACAGGACCCTCACTACAGTACCTAAAGAAAGGAAATAAAGGAAATAATCTGAGTTTATTAGAATTCAGGGAGTATTGTACAGGATAAGGCTGGAGAAGGAAATTGGGACCAGATTTTCAGTTTATTGGCTATCACATTTTGAGTGGTACAAGAGAGAGTTGGGAGAATAGAAAAATGTCAGGGAAGTTTTAGACTACTTTGGATTATTTTATTTTTTAACATTTTAGAAAGCAGCAGTTTGCTTTCTTTGCTTAATAACTGTATGTTGAAACAGAGAAAGGGGTCAGATTAGTCAACTTAATATCTTTACCTCCCTTTTTTATCTAGCATTCACTTCTTGGACATTTTCCTTGGTGGGTTTTTAAAAATAGTACCTATTTGTTTTCCTAAATGATAGGTTTTTATTTTTCTTTTTAATTTATGGCTCCTTTTTATAATTAGCCTGATACTTCAGTTCACTATTTCATATTGTCATTCTAAACAACATTTGAGGTCTGTGTTTGTAGGTGATTTCTCATGATCTTCTTTGAATGTCAGAGTTCACAACCAGTTTGATAGGTCTAAAGGACATATCTATAGCCATGTTTCCTAATAAAAGATTTACTTGTTATAAGAGTAAAGATCCAAAACTTAGAGAAAAAAGTCCTCCCCCCTCAAAAAAAAAAAAAAAAACCTTCTAGAATAAGGAGCATTACCTTTGTAATATAGTATCTTGCCAAAGGCCTCCCACCTATTCAGAGTCTTTGTTTATGAAGAATAATTTTTTGTTTGACCTAGCATTCCAGGGCAGCGCTCAGCACATCTTATTTCCTCTAGTGCTTCACCATTAATTACTCATATCAGCACTTAAGTAGATCTCACACTGGAGAGTGAACTGTAGTTTAGGTTCTTGTTAAATTGTTTTGAGAGTTTCAGATAATTGTGGATCATTTTTTTGATACTACATCAGAACTCAACAGGCAATCATTTCTTAAAAGATTAGTTGCAGTATGGAATCTGACACAGTATCAATGGAACTTTTATATACTCTATAACATTAAAAGCCATTGATCTATCCTGCATTTTGAGTGGAACTTTTATACATGGATGATTTTGGAACATCATGCACTCACTGGTCATTTGGAAAATATTGGTTCATTGAATTATGGAGATCTTCCAGATATTAACACATTTCATTACACAATATTAAAAATCACATTCATTAATATCACTACCAGTCACATCAAGAAAAGCTATGCTTATCATGGTGGACACAAAGTTACCAAAATTCTGATTTTTGCTTACCAGCTCAAATTTTATCATTTGCAATACATATTGTCAGCTGTTCTCTTTGAAGTGATAGGCTTACTTCTCTTATTTTCAAGAAAATGTCTAATGGATACCCAAGCTTGAATAACAATAGTTTGTCAGTCACTCTTTCAAGTTAAAGTGGGTAGTTCAGCTTGGCAACTGAATCACGTAAGTCCCCTCCCCCTTCCCCCACCAGAGATAGCCATCATGCTTCAGTAGGCAGCAAACTTTTTAAACGTACTTCCCCATTTCATCACAGAGAATATTCATAATTTTCACTGCTTTGACAAGGATATTCTTAATTGAATTCGGCTTTAAAATTTTTAATTCACTTTACATTCATACACTGATTCATTTTTACTAAGAGTGTGTGGCGGTGAAGAATACAATGATTACTATTATAGTTTGGTGCTACTACCTAGATTTATGCCAAGGCCCAGCAGTTTTACCTTGCTTTTTCACCGTCAGTGCAAATTTCGAGAGGGTGAAAGAAGGCAAATAATGTCTTAATATTATTACGAAAATAATTTGACCTTATAGACTTACTGAAAGGGTCTCAAGGACCCTTGCCTCCTTGAGGCAGGCAGCTAGTTAAAAGCTATTATTGTAACTTCCCTGTAGCTAACTTATTTATATTATAAACCATTTTTGTATACCTGTCATATGAAGGACCATAATAGATCCTGGGAATTCACCAGTGAACAAAACAGATTAAAAATATCAACTCTTATAGAGCTTGCTTATAGAGGATACAGACAGACAGTAAGTATTAGGGACAAAAGTAAAGCAGAGAAGGGAAAGGATGTGAGTGTGTTTGGTGGGGATGTGTTGTATAGTTTAACTAGGGTAGCCAAGAAAAACCTCATTGAGAAGCTGACATTTGAGTGAAGATTTGAAGGGGGTGAAGACACATGCCATGTGCATGTTTTAGGATAGGATATTCCAGTAGGAACAGCAAATATAAAAGCCCTGAAGTAAGAACATACTCATTGTATGTGAGGAATAAGAAAGGAGGCTGCTGCAGCTAGAGCATACTTAAGCAAAGAACTGTAGAAGATGATGTCAGAGAAGTAAGTAGCTGGGTCATAACATATATTTTTAAAAGGCCACTGAGGTTATTTTAATTTTACTCTGAGATTGGGAATCATTGGAGCACTTTGGTGTACATTTTAATAGGATCATTCTGGTTGCTGTGATGAGAATAGACTTCAAGAAGGGAAGTGCAGAAGTGGACAGATCATTAAGGAGGCATAGTCTGTATACAGACAATGGATAATGATGGCTTGGACTGATGGTTAGATTCTGGATATATCTAGAAAGTAGAATCAGTAGGATTAGCTGATGGATTGGACATGGAGTATGAGAAGAATACTGCAATATTTTGGCCCGCGCACCTGAGAAGAATGGCATTGCCACTGAGATGGAAAACACTATGGGAGAAGCACATTTGAGAGATCTGCCAGGAGCTCAGTGTTGGATATCTTAAGAGGTATCCAAAGGGATATTTTAAGTAGGCAGTTGGCTATAGGAATCAAGGCCAAGGGAGTGAGCTGGACTTAGAAATGTAAATTCAAGAGTCATCAGTATATAGATAATATTAAAACCCTGAGACTAAATGAGATTACCAAGGAGTAAGTAGAGGAATACAAAAAATGGCATTAAGCTCACCAATAAGAAAGGGGCATATTTAGTGTTGAGGGCAAGAAAAATGGAGGAGTCCAAGATGATTCTAGGTTTCTACTTGAATAGCTAAATTGATATTGATGAGCTGGATAAAGTGGGGTGGGGGAGGGGGAGGAATAAATTAGGCAGTTTGGGATTAACATATATACACTACTGTATATAAAATAGATAAACAACAAGGACCTACTGTAAAGCACAGGGAGTGATATACTCAATGTCTTGTAATAACCTATAATGGAAAAGAATGTGAAAAATAAGTATATATAACTGAATCACTTTGCTGTATACCTGAAACTAACACAACATTGTAAATTAATTATACTTCAATAAAAAATTGTTTTAAAGAAATTGATGAGTTAACTAAAATAGGAAATCCAGGGGGAAGATAAATTGTAGTTTGAGGACCATATTATAGAATATTCCAGAGGGGATGTTTAGTGAACAGTCATGAATATGGGTCTTCAGTTAAGTTTTGAGAGGTTTGAACCAGACATATACTTCAAGTCATGGGACTAGATTAGAATGCCAAGGGATGATATGGATTGAAAAACAATTCACCTCTAAGAAACACCAATAATTAACATGGAAGGTGGCAGAAGAGAAGGCAACAACAGCAGAAACATTGGTGGGACATGAGAACTAAGAGAGTTTAAGGAGGGAAAGTTGAGTGTCAAGCGCTGCAGAGAGGGGTCTGGGGTGAGGGCTGGATAAAAGCAAGGGGCTTTAACAATTAGAATATAATATTTATGAGGACACTTTCAGTAGAATGGTGGTGACACGGTCAATTTTCATTACTTTGGGCATCAAATGTAAGATAAGGAGGTCCACTGATTTATAGCTCAATCTGTTGTATTTTATCTACCTACAATAATGGCATGATTTATCTAAGTAAAATCAATGTTTCCAGAAAATGTTAGATCAGACATTAACTGGCAACATCAAGTATGTCGGAAATGAAATTCCAGCTCTGTGCCAGTAACTGTTTCTTGGTTGTAAATGACAGAAACCTACTGTAACTTAAATTATAGCAGAAACTTCTTACATTAAGCAGAAAAGGAATTTATTGGGGGTCTATGTGTTTGTTCTCACAATTCTGTGGAAGGTTGGAGAGTTCAGCTTGAAATATGGTGGGAACCAAAGGAGGCCACATAGCAAAGAATAGCCATTGTCCCGGCTCAAGAAGTGGGGTTAGGACAACCTACCACTGGCCACCCCACAGCTGCCAGCACTGTTGCCAATGGCAGGCTCTCATCACTGCTATGAATAATCTATATCTCTCCGAGTCTTTATTCACTAAGGCCCGAGTCTTTGAATTCAAGAGAAGTATCTGACTGCCAAGCTGAGGACACATGTTCATGGCCTAGTTGCCAGAGAACTGGGAGAGAGGCTATGGCTCCCTGCTTTAGGCTTCTGTAGTTGGAGATACTTCCTCACAAAAACCACTCAATGGTGATACCAACAAGTAGTCAAGCTATTGGAATGCTGGATAGCCAAAACCAACAGCTTATACTATTAAAAACTAAGTACCAAATCTTAAAGATTAAGGGAAACTAATTGAAGTTCACATGACCAAAATGAAAATTATTTAATAAGCTCAGGGATGTAATCCATGGCTTGCCTTACCAATATTAAATATCAAGAGCATCAAATTAAAAACTTGGCTTTGTTCTCTCCTACCTTATACCTTATAGTATAGGCCCTTCATTGTTATTTCTGTCCACAATTCTGGGCCCCTATAATGTACACTGCTATTCATGATGGCAGCCTGGTCAGACCAAATGGAGGCAACACTAGTGAACTTAGTAGTACAAGCACATTTATAGGCATGAGATTATTCTCAGCTAGACCTGGATGGATATTAGGAGTAACTGTGACCCTTTGGAGGTGGGAAAGAGAAAAATACCACAGACGGAAAGGCAAACTGGGTTGAGGCTGCGGAAAAAGTGCTTCTGGCCACAGCAGAAGCCGAGTGATTGGACCAGGCCAAGGGTTAGGTAGGGTAGGAGACCTGGCAGTGGAGGGATGCGGAGAAAGCCATGTGTTGTACAGATAGTGGCTGCCCAAATTCTTCAAATAACTAGGCCTGGGAGAGCCTTTTTTTTTTTTTTTAACTTGGATTTTTTTTTTTTTAATTTAACTTGATTTTTAAAGGTGCTTCCCTGCCAGAAGACCGTTATGTGTCCCCCCACCGCCCCCAGAGAAAAAGACCCTTTATCTGTGTAATGCAAATAAAACTAGACTTTTTTGCTTGCCCTTTTAAAAGACTAATTTTGACATTGTGACACATCCAAAAGAAATACAAATCCAAAACTTCAAAAACTTGATAAGTAATGTAGCCCTTTAGTGAAGTCTCTTAAAGATAACATAAAGGGAATATTAAATCAAACAGCAGACAGCAAAATGACCGCTTGCCTTCACCCCACACAAAGAGAGCCACTAACCCAGTCTCTCTTCTGTCACACAAAGGCCTGCAGCACAGGCTAGCGCTCTTTACTCATCTCTTTTCCACCCTTGCAAATTCCAGACTTTCTTCCCCTGCTAACTCATACTTTAAAAAAAAAAAATTAAATCAATTTAGCTTCTTCGAAGTCTCCTCTCCAGCTATAACCTCACCCCTACTACACACACTATCCAGCAGTTCTTTAAAAAAAAAAAAATCCTTAGAAAAATCATAGAGATAGAGTAGAAGCTTTGAATACTTGTGCTTCAGTTATTTTTCCCCTGTCATGTTTTAAATTAAAGAAGTGAAATATGGGGATGTCTTCCTTTCTTGGTTGAATTTATAGAGAATATATGTGACAGTTGGCACCAGTGTTTGTGAAAAGGAATAGTGAGAGATCACGGCAGAAAGAGGCCAGATCAGTAGGGACCAAATTATAAAGAGCTTTCATTTACAAGTTCAAGAGTTTGGATCAGTTGTTTAAGTCCCTGTCACCCTCAGTTTCTTTTATTCAGCAGTGGAACATTGGCTCTCAACTACAAGGTGAAAAGGAATAAACTTTTTTTCATGCACTTTTTGTGTGGCTGAAAGGGGAGTTCAAGGTCAGTTGGGCAGTTTTGGGGGCTTCCTGTGGAGTTTGATATGAGAACCATATCTTACAAACCAAACTTGAGTTTGCACTTCCTAGGATTTCAAGCTAATTTTTCCTCTGGTGACCTTGCCTGCCTTATCATGTCTGAATTTAGTGTCAAAATTTTCCTCTTGTCAAAATATAAACCTTGGCTCATTCTTGGGCCATCTGTTGTGCACTAATAGGTTTGATTTATTCTTCCACTGGCTGACATGTGTACTATGCAGATGCAAACTTTATATTTCCTTTCATTAAAGGCTAGTTTTATTGCTTACCCTAGTGGCACAAATAACGGCATTCATATTAGCTAGTTATATTAACTATTTCTAGTTTTGGGATGAGTAATATACTTTGCTTATGTTTTTACTATGATGGGAAGTCCTACATCATAGACATTTTAATAGACTTTTAAACTGGTTACACTCTACTTAATTTTATTATGTCTAATTTTTTTTTGCAATTTTTATGTTCAGGATATATCACTATGTATGTCTGTATTTTAATGATTTCAAATATCCTAATTGCCTTTGCTTTTTAATTGCTTTAAACGAATGGACACATTTGGTTTCTGATCAACAATTAGTATAACTACTGGAAAATAACATTAGTTCAGAATGTTGTGAATTTGATAAATAATTTTGAAAGGCCTACTTCTGATTATTGCTTTGGCCTTCTTATTTTTAAGGTTTGATATGTTCTTCAATTTGTTTGGCAGCTTAAAAGATACTTGGTAAGGTACATGAAGTAGTGACAGTAGAAAACAAAAGCTCCCGAGGGTAGGAACACAGATAAGAGAAAATTTAATACAAAGCTATTTTTTTCTTTTTTTCCAGTTTTATTGAGATATCATTGACATACATCACTGTATAAGTTTAATGTGTACAACATATTGGTTTGATTTAACATATATTGTGAAATGATTGCAGTAAGTTGGTTTTTGGGTTTTTGTTTTGGCAGGGAGGAGGTAGTTAGGTTTATTTATTCTTAGAAGAAGTACTGGGGATTGAACCCAGGACCTCATGAATGCTAAGCATGCACTCCTTTGATTGAGCTATACCCTCCCCGCTGATTGCAGCAAGTTTAGTTAGTGTCCATCATCTCACATAGATACAATAAAAAGAAAAAGAAGGAAAAAAAAAGTTCTTATGATGAGAACTCTTAGGATTTACTCTAAACAATTTTTATACGTATCATACCAAAGCTATTTTTGAAATGAGGATAGATGCTCTTTTTGTTTTGATCTGGTTTTGACAGTTTTCTTTGTTGGAAAACTAACCTCATCTCTGTAATCCAGTGTATATGGATCAAATATAAAATGTTAAGAGGCCATTGTTATTAATATGGGCCTGATCTGCAAAACTTTTTGACTAATAGAGGTCCATGTTGATCTAAATGAAAGCTGCTTAGCGTCACAAGTGCAGCCTGAGATTCCCTCATTCCTAGGGGACATCCTTAGATATTAAATACATTCCTTTCTCTCAAAAATAAAGGGCTCCAGCCTTGACTCAGAGTTTCCTAATACAGGAAAAGCTGTTTTACCTAGTACAACAGAGACTAGTAGGTGATCTGTTAATTAATTAACAAAATTAGTTAATGCAGGGGATCATTTTCTAAAAAAGAATAATATTTGAATCTTTATTTTATTTAATTTACTTACATAAACGTGCATGCATTTGCCAAGTTTTTTGAAGTAGGGCCAATTCCTTTTGCGTTCAGATATAGCAGAGTCCCATGTTGTCTTTCTTGCATAAACTATACTCAGTGCTCTCTTTTTTTTCACACCATATTTTATCAGCGATGTAGTATTTTATTAAATTACACAAATACAATTAGCAGAAGTTTGAGAAAGCTTAGTTTAGGAAAAATACACAACTAGTCATAAATGTTCAGTGTGCTAGGGGCATCAGTCAGTAAGTTTTAGAGGAGGAATGGGAAAGGCTGTCTAAACTGGTAAGTCAGTTTAAGTTGAGGTCAGTTTCTACTTGACACAGATATGTAGAATCAACATTTGACAACACTTAGTAGGGCCTCAGTTTTATTGTGTTTTACCATCATAACCTTCAGCTGAACAAAATGTGGTCCTATTTTTTTGATGTTAGTCTCTAATGCTTTAGCTCTCTTAAAAAGAGAAGAAACTGATAACTTTGGATGCTCTATGATGCACTAATATTTTCTCTTTTTCTAACAAAGTGCTTAGAAGAGGGGATTGAGAGAATTATATGAAAATAGTGTATTTTCTCATGCACAAAATTGCATAGCATTGGAAAACTGATACTTTATTCTCACAGTGAAATGTTTTGGTGTTTTCCCACCAGTGTTTCTCTAAGTTCCTCTGGGAATAAAAATGACAAAGTGTTTATTATAATATCTGTCCACATAGTTTCCTCCCTAAAGATATCCCTTTGTATCTCAGTCCTTAAAGACTTTTCAGGAGTCCATTTGAAGATATCTTAAAGTTAGTGACATAGTTTTGAATGACAATGCCAAAATAAATCACATTTATCTCTGTGGCGACATCTTTTTTCTACTTCTCCTTTTTATTTTTGAATAGCTTCATCTTTGTTGCAGTTGGATTATATTAACTGACTTAATAGGAAAGAAAGAGTTTTGTTAAGATTCATCTAATTGAATGCACCTCTCCTTTTCCAGGACTGAATTTCCTGTACAAGTTCTTTAATAAATAAGTAAAAGTGAGAAGGGTGGTATGTATCAAGAAGGCTGTATAATAAATATGGGGGGTTTAATGTGGTTAAAAAAAAGAGTAAAATGATCTCTGATTATATTAACCCTTATTGAGATTCCTCTTGAGTAAATACTGTTAATGTTATTTCACAAATATATAATATAACTAGCAATTAGGTTTAGGTTGAGCTATGCATGACAGAAAATCTAAAATAATAGTGGCTTACACCAATTAGAATTGTATTTCTCTCTCATTTTGTAAGTTCTGGAGACTATCTGGTAGCTCCCCGATCATCAGGATCCCTAACTCCTTCTATCTTGTTGCTCTGTAAACCTCAGACTGCAGTTTCCATCTCATGGCCCAGAGTGGCTGCTCCAGCTCTAGCAGTCATATCTGCATTCTAGACAGCAAGAAGGAGAAAAGGGAAGGAGGAGGGTTGCCTCCCACCATCACCACCTTGACGAAGTTGCATGCACTATTTCTCCTTATAGTCCATTGACCAGAACTTGAATGTATGGCTTAATATGATTGCAGAAGAGGCTAGGGATTATAGTCTTTATTCTGAGTGGCTTTCTGTTCAACTAAATGTGGAAGGTCCTATTTCTATTCTAATATTATAGAAGGGAAAGCAGATACTGGGCGTAAATGACTGTTTCTGCTACAAAAATCATTCTTTCCCTAACAAAATAAAAACCTGAAAATATTCTCTGTAGCACAGTGCTGAATACATGGTCGGTCACTGTGCTCAGTAAATTTTGTTTAATGAATGCAAGAAGTCAATAAGTATTTGTTGATTGACTCCTTTGTTTCTGGAGATGTCACTAATAGAATGAATGAAAGGCCATAAAAGGGAGTGAGATGAACACAGTTGGAGAGAAAAAAATGATTGAAGATTCACTGTGGCAAGAAACATTTAATTTGAGGAAGTGAAAGTAAATGTTAAATGAAGCAACTCTACTGTGCTAGGTGTGTGTGTGTGTATAAATTATTTTTAATATAAAATAAGCACAATTCGAGTTTGTAGTATTTTTGATTCTCTGTAGTTCTAGTGTATGGGCCACTTTGGTAAACTAGCATTTTTTAAATTATAGGTTTTCCCTCCCGTTTGCAAACCTTTATTTATTAGAGGTAAGGCAGCTTAACTCTTAATAGTTTTTATGCATTCAAGATGTGATTTTTCTTTTTCACAAATAATAATGTGTTTTTTAGTTTTCTGCTGCAAAAGTAACTACTTTGTTTGAAATTTAATGAAGAGAGAACATAGGAGGCATTATGTCCGGAAAATCATGTTTAAAAACATACAGTATGACATCTAGATCTTAGCAGGAACTCAAGTCTGAACCTGACCTCAACCCATAACCAATGGAATCTAAGTGTGTTTATTTTTACAATAGCCTTAATTTGGGACTTGTAAGTTTGTTGGTTTGTTTTCTCATTCGATTTTGGGGATCTTGATGCAGTATTTTAATTACAGAAGTTTAGCTATTTATAGTTTTCATGGCATGAAGATCAGCAAATTTTGTTTTGTCTTGGCTATCATATGTTATCTTACTCTCAGAAACATGTGATCTTTGTGTCTAACAATGCACTTTAAAAAAACCCCAAAAACCTCCTTAGCTGCAATGTTGAAATTCTAACAACAATTTCACTCATCCTTTCCCCTCTTTTTAAAAAAAAACACGTTCTCATGGAGATGTTGCCTCGAATTAGACAAAGTAGAAGCAGTTACTGGAAATGTTTTCTATGCAGTCCTGTTCATATACATTAACTTCAATTTTTTTTCACAGCCTAGATTTTTTCTTAGCTTTGCTGATAATCACATTTCATAATCACAATGACTTTGAACTAAGATGCATTGAATTTTTATCACTCTCAGCTGTGTCAAATCCTACTTTTTGATGACTCCTTCCATATAGAAGTTTGTTGACTGGTGAAACAGATGAACAAAGGAATAAGAAAAGAAAGCAAGAGGGGTTAGACTGAGGGTCAGCTTTATCTCAGTTTAACTATATTCCTTTAAATGGAAACACTAATGTACATTTTTTTTCTTTTGTCTTTTTTTTCCTTTTGTTGTGACCAGTCCCATGTTTTTGCTAGGAAAAAGATGAAGTATTGAAAACAGTAGTTAATATCAAAGTCATAAGTCATTTGTAATACCTTACAGATGTGCATACCTTTTCCAAAACATTCATACACCCTTTTTTGAAGCCAAACCCCTCTTGGCTCATTCTTACTTCAGTATTTGTGTGGTTGGAAACCAGAAACCTCAGATGCCATGGGTTACTTATAGATGACCAGTCATTGGCAGTATTAAATTTAGAACTATATAATTGCACTAGGCATGCATTTATGATGTTTTTAATCCTTCCACAAAACTGTATGCTTTTTGAGGGCAAGAACTATACATTTTCTTTCATGTATACCTGTTGCTTACTAAAAACAAACACACAAACAAAAAAAAATCACTGTAGCTACTTAAAGAGAGAGGAGGAGGCTAAGCAGGCAAGGCTTTATTTAGATCCTGGCCCTGCTTTAATTAGAATCTTCCTTTTATATATCAATAATTTGGGACTAGAATTTTTAGGGGGGAAAACATTCCTTTTTTTCCCTGACGCTGCCCACCCCCATTCCTCTTCTTTTGAAAAGAAGTTTAAAATGACTCTATCGGACAGATAACTTCAGTGTCTTGTGACATTATCTAGACTAGCCTCCTCAGTTTACAGGACTAGAAACAGACCAAGTTTATACAGCTGTTCAGTGGAAGAGCTGGAATTAAAATCCCTCCATTCTGATTGCTTGACCAATATTCTTTATAGCGTACCTCAGCATATGTTATCAGACATAGGAGTATTGCAAGAATGCTGCATAGTACCTGGTAATGATAGACACTCAGTACTTCATAATGCTTATTGCTTATTGCATTATGAATAAGTGAATCATAAAATGACTTGTAGTTAATTATCCCAAAACTCAGTTCAAACAAAAACTGTTTTTTTTTTTTTTTAATGATCACAATGAAATGTTGGCCTCTTAGAAACTCTGAATTTGTTCTGTTACAAGACTAAGCCAATTGTTATGTGTAACAGACTGTTCTTTTGTTAATCTTAGGATCACCTGCTGTTACCAGCTACCACCCATAACAAGACCACAAGGCCAAAGATGTCAATTGTATTACCAGCAATAAACATAAATGGTAAGTTGGAATTTTGATTTGTGAATGATATTAGATTGCTTTCTTTAACCAAGCTTGTTGTGTTCTCTGAGAGTGAATCTATAAGTTAGGTTTTTTTGGAACTCAGAGCAGTTTCCTGTGTTACATAATTGGTGATATGATTCCCAGACCAAATCTCAGAAGCCTATTCATATCTAATCCAGAATACTGATGAATTTGGCATTGATAGTATTACTGTTGCATTTTGTTCTCCCACTAGTGCTGAGTATTAAGTAAAATACAAATACTGTAATACTTTGAGAGTATCTGAAGATGTTAAGGCATAGAGTACTTGCTTATACTCTAGGAGGAAAAATAAAGCAAGCACAAAAATCGCTGTACTCCAAAAAGAAAGCCTCATAAGGAATAAAAGTACTAAAGAAATTTAGTAAAGAAGCAGTTACTCTCAGCTGTGTTCTTCACGGAAAAGAGAAATGGTAGCTGTGTGTTGCAGATGTTGTTGGCTGATTGCTTTCTCTGACACATCATATTAGGCTCTGATAAAAGTGGGGATTGGCTCTCCTTCTCAGATCCACTTATCTGGTGTAATAGAACTACGGGTAAATGTTCTGTCTAGTAATGAGAACCTCATAGCTTAATGAGTAAGGTGAAAATAAAAAGCCCTTTGAACTAACCTGCTGTTGAACTAGTCTCCATTCTGATTGATGATTATGAGTAAGTCACCAAAAACAATTACAAAACAACATTGGGATTCTAGATAAATTCCAATAAAATTTAGCCTTAGAGAAAAAATATTAGATATTCATTATGTGTTTTAAGACCATGGAGGAGTATAGAGTTTCAATTAGCTATATACAGACAGCTTATTTGAAATGCTTAGGAGGCAACTTTATAGACATAAAACTTTTTTGTTAAAGCATATAAGAATTATGACATTTTCTTAGTCTTTACGAAGACATTTAGAACATTTGGGGGGAAAAAACCAATTGAGAACTTATCTTCCTTCAATAAAGGCACACTTCTGAAGCTTTCATGGAGCAATCATATTACTACTTCAAGGGGGACAGTATATTCCAAAGTGTATTATATTATATTCTGAAGAATACATTTCAGAAATATTGTTTATTCTTATCCTATTGGTACCTGGGTTTCTCTACTTGAACCATAATAGATTTAAAGTCTGATCAGCTTATGCCCAGAAAGGCTATTGTCTAAGCTTCAACAAGGCAGAATTCACTTAATTTTGTTGTTCTGATCTTGAGTTCTTCTGCAAGAGAATGCCTGGCTTTATTTTATAACAGTGAGCTATCTGTATTAAGCCAAGAACAGTAAGATGCTGTTTGACTCTGATTATGTTAACCAGGGGACTGAGTTTTGAAAATGAGCTTTTCATGGATTTGAAAAATACAATAATTGGAGGATCATTTCCATTTTAATCTGGTTTGGATTTCCTTATAAATAAATTTTGTTTTGTTTTCCTTTTTAGGATGTAGTAAACTATTAGAAAAGTTAAGATTCAAATTCAAGAAATAGTGAGAGTATATACCATGTGTCAAGTATTGTGCCGCATCCTCAACCTCTTTTCTGAACAGTCCCTCCACCTTCTTGCTCTCAGTGAGGATACTTCTCAAATCAGAGCCTGATTTTATTTCCCCGCCGCATATACCTCTGAGCCTACAGGTGGGGTAGGTAGTAGTATCCTTCCTCCCTGCTACAACTGGCGAATTATCTCTCCTTCTTTCTTCTTCAGTCCCCTTAACATCTTTCAAGTTTATAGCACCAGACTTTACTCCTCTTGCCTGTCTTTGTTGCTGTCTTCTACCCCACCTTTACTGATGAGTCTGCCCACTGCTCTTGGCACCTCTGTGTATAACTTCAGCATGCTCACAGAGGATTCATCCAGCACTCTGGCCCCTTTTGATCCAGTCATCTTTTAATCTGCACCACCTCAGCCTCCCCTCCACACGGTCATACTCTAGACCTCATCATCATCCATAAGAGCACTCCCTTTGAAATCTCCTCTTCAAGCATCCCGCTCTGTATTTACTCTCCTGCTGTAATACCCGCACTCCAACTACTCTCTGACCTCACAGATCTCCAGTTCTCTGACCCTATCACTTTTTCTGTGTCTATTACATCCATAATAGCCATACAACCCCCTCTTTCCCAGTCTACATTCCATGTCCCATACTGTCACCACTCTCCTGCAACACCCCCTCCCTGGCCCTTTTTTTCTTAGGTCCCACTTGTTTGCAAAAATACCACCCTAGTTAAACTCAGCTATCTATCCTCTTTATGCCTGCTTTCAAGGAGTTGAAAATTGCTACAAAAAGCATCCAGTCAGGCCAAGTAGATTCACTTCGAATTTATGACCATTAATGCCAAAGGGATATTCAGTATGGCCTGCCATTGCTAGTAAATACACTTGCCTTCTCTCTGAAACAAGAATTTCTAACCTTCTCAAATCTCCAACATCCCCTCAGCTGTGAACTCACCAAATAGCTACACTGAGAAAATCGGTGTAATCAAATAAGAGCTGTCTCGTTTTACCACTACCAGCAGCCCAGCTGCATCTGCACCTGCAAACTCTGCCTTTCCTCTATTGCCCTGGGGAAAAGTCTCTAACATTGAGTTCTAAATCCCAACTTTGCTACTTACTAGATAGGTATAGTTGGGTTAGGCAAGCTAATTAACTTCTGTGCCTCAGCTTCCTGTAAAAGGACATTAGTAGTAATATATTCCTCTTAGAGTTGTGTGAGAATTAAATGAGCAAATATGCTTTAAATATTGCCTTGCTGTTTTCAGTTTAGTCACTATGTTACCACCTCTGTCACTGTCATTGTCATCATCACCATTATCTAAGGTGACTTCTAACTTTTACACCCTGCATCCCAGTCCTTCTCATAGTTTCAGACACTTTGTGCCTGCGTTTTTAACCTACCTTTCCGTCCTCCATGATCAGTTGTTTATCTGCTAGATCATTCCCATCAACATACAAAATGTTTTAATATTATTTTTGGTGTAGGGAGACTCTCTTAACTCCATATTCTGTTTCTCTGCTACCCTTCATAGCAAAATTCTTGAAAGAGTTACTTGTACTCTTTGCCTTCATTTGCTTATCTCCCACTCTCTTCTCTGCCCACCTTTACCTGGCTTTTGCCTTTTACTCTACTGAAATGCTCTTGCAAAAGGGTCGCAAATGACCAATATCTTTCCAAAGCTAAAGGTCATGTCTCCATTCTCATCTTACCTGACTTCTCAGCAGTATATGACATGGTTGACTTCCTTCTTTTTTTCAGTGCTCCGATTTTTTTTTTTTTTAATTTCCAATCTACAGGAAAGTTGAAAGATGAGCATAGTGAGTATATGGTGACCTTTTACCTAGATTTTACCAATTGTTAACATTTTCCCGCATTTGCTTCATCTTTATCTATCTACACTTACGTGTGTTTTTTTCCTAAACCATTGGAGAGTTAGTGGTGGACATGTTGACACTTTACCTCTAAATACTTGATTATGCATCTCCTAAGAAAGGGGTATTCTCCTACATAAGCACAGTAAAAATGACCACACTTTAAAAAAGTTTGACATTGATACAATACAGTTTAATATATAATCCATATTCAAATTTCCACATTTGCCCCAAAATATTCTTTGTAGCTCTGGGGGAGAGGGATTCAAATTCAGTCAAAGATCATACACTGGATCTACTTGTCACACCTTTTTAGTCTCCTTGCACTTAAAATAGGTCCTTTGCCATTTTTTAAACCATTTTTAAAAACTGACGTATAGTTAATTTACAATGTTATGGTAATTTCAAGTGTACAGCAAAGTGATTCAGTTTATACAGATATATAGATTCTTTTTCAGATTCTTTTCCATTATAGGTTATTATAAGATATTGAATAAAATTCCCTGTGCTATACAGTAGGTCCTTGTTGTTTATCTGTCTTATATATAGTAGAATGTATATGTTAATCCCCAAACCTTAATTTATCCCTCTCCCCCACGCCTACTCTGGCTTTCCTCTTTGGTAACCGTAAGTTTGTTTTCTATGTTTATGAGTCTATTTCTGTTTTATAAATAATTTCATTTGTATCTTTTTTTAGATTCCACATGTACAGTAATATCATATTATATTTGTCTTTCTTTGTCTAACTTACTTCACTTAATATGATCATCTTTAGGTCCATCCATGTTGCTGCAAATGGCATGGTTTCATTCTTTTTTATGGCTGAATAATATTCCATTGTGTGTGTCTGTGTGTGTGTGTGTATCTCTCACATCTTCTTTATCTATTCATCTGTCAATGGACATTTAGGTTTCTTCCATGTCCTCTGCCCTTTTTAAATTGTTTTTCTTGACATACATTTTTTAGAAATCAGATTTATTGAGGTATAATATACATATGTACAATTTAATGAGTTTTGACAAATGCAAACAGTTGTGAAACCACCACTTCAATCAACATTTTCATTAATTCAAAAAGTTTCCTTGTGCTGCTTTACAATAAGTCTCTTCAGGTGCATTTTTGATATTCCCTCTTTTTTGAAACACTTTATTTGGTAGGCTTTCATGATACCATGGCTTGTCTAATTTTCCTCCTATATCTCCTTCTCAGTCAGCTTAGCCAACTTCTCCTCCACTGTGAGGACAGGAATCTTATTTGTTATGTTTGCCATTTATAACCATTTCCTCGGTACCTGGAACAATGTCTGGCACAGGAAACATTGTAAGATGTTCATCTCTGTTAATTTAAATAATGCTCAGCTAACAGCTCAGTGTTATCTTCATTTTGTAGATGAAGACCTTGAAGCTCAAGAAAGTAATTTGTACCATTTATACAACTACTACATAACAGAGGCCAGGATTTAAATACATTGTATAAAATATTTTAGATTAATTATTATACTGTTAATTAAATATTTTGGTATTATAGATAATGCAAATATTAAAAATATTTGGACTCCAGAACTTAAGATAGATTTTTATACCACTTTGTCCCTATGGTATAAAGATTAAGCACATTTATTGAGATCAATATGGTATAATTCAATGTAATATAATGTTTTGGATTTGATAGACACATGTTTGTTGAATTACAGAATAAGGTAAATGTTTCTTGGTCATTACTTTGTGGTCTCCTGAAATACTTTACTATTTTAACTACATGATTAAAAACAGTTGGCAAGCACAGTTTAGTCTAATCTTTTCAAATGTAAAATAATTAAAATGTGTACTAGGTTACCTTTCTACCACACTAATTGAGGTTTGAAATTTATAGTAAAGAGTGAATTGAAATTATTAACCTCCTTTTCAATAACTATTTTACAAAGGAAAATATATGCAAAAAATTGACCTATAGAACTCTCCAAGATCCAGAGATAGATTCCTTTGGCTTATTAGGCAATGAATTTGACAAGCAGTACTATAATTGTATCACTTATAATCCAAAAAGTATAAGTTACATAGGCACAAAAAAGTTTGAGTATTTGTTTATTGAAGAAACAGAGACATTGTGAGGATATCTCTTAACTTAAAAAAGAAAAAGTTTTTCATCCTGAGCAATATAAGGACTTGAGAAAACGGAATAAAATATATTTTCTGCCATTTCTGAATTCGAAAGTTACATGTAACTTGGAAAGAAAAACAAGTTGTACGTTGAATCTGTCTCTCTGACTTAAGTGGAACCTGTAGAATTTTGGAGAGAGTTGTAGGGGACATAAAGTCAGATTTTATTGAGCAACTGGTTTTTGTAGTACCCTGGGTAAGGATATTCGGGAAAAGGAATTTGATTTTCCAATTTTAGCAAAGTAAATTAGATTCCCAGGTCAATGTCTGGTCTTAAACTATAAAGTATAAAAATTCTTTGTGGTTTAGAGCTGTAGAAAAAAAAGTCTGTATAAGAAATAGCTAAAGAGAGTGAGAAATGGGCATGAAATTAATGCCATTTAGAAAATACTCATCATTTCGTGTTCCCCATGCACATTGTAATTAACTGCTCATTTTGAATTAATCTTTATTAATTTAATTTTTTGTCTCATAAGAGAGTTGAAAACAGGTTAGTGAAGCTGTAAGAAAGTCTTTTTTTTTGTCTGAGGAAGTCTTCACATCAAAGATTATTGAAGTAAAATAAAACTCTAGGTATGCTTCAAAAAAAGCTTTAAAAAAGTGATTGCAGATGGATGGCAGAGCAGTTGATAATAAATTAAAAGCTATTGCTATTTAAAAAAAAAGATTCTGAAAGGTTTCCTTGTACCTTGTCAGCATTTCCTGCTTTTAAATTATTTCCACTTATCTTATGGTAAAACTGCTCATTTCCTTTCTTTTGCTCTTGACAAATAATTCAACAAAATAGAATACAGAATAGATTAGTTTTTAATGGTAACTACTTTATTAGACATCTTTCATCAGGGAATGAATACATCCATTAGCAGATACATTTCATAATTTGACCAACACTTTTGTTGATTTGGTTTTACTGTTCTCTTTCCCTCTGAATGCCATGTACCTAAGTTAGTGTGGTACATGAGTAGTAAAAATAAAGCTGTAACTCTCTTTCTACCCTGTCATTATTAAGGGTCCAAGTAGGTGAACAAATGACCACAAGGCTAAAACTGTGATTATATTTAATCTCAAAGTAATTTCCATGTAAAAAAAAATTTAAATAAGTTACTAGCAATGAAATAACCTTCTTAGTTGGAGAGGATATAATAGAAGGACAGAAAGCAAACCAACCAAATAAATGGGTTGGTTTTATTAATAAGAGAATGTTGATACAACTGCTTTTGATGATAACAGTTTCATAGAAGTACTATCCCAAAGAAAATATATGTGTAAACTGTCCTATTTTAGACATGTTCTGCTCAAGCAGGCTGGTTGCCCAAGAGAGTTGTGCCTGAAAGTTCTGCCTTTTCTTCCTATAAACTCATTTCTCCTTAAAGGCCTGCAGGTTACCTATTTTTTTAAATGTATTTACAGCCTTGCACATTCATTGCATTTCATTCCATTTCAGTGCTATATAATTATATCCAGTTGAGTGAATGGAGTCTTCTCTTAAAACCATGTTTTAATTTTTTAAATGCATAATCAGATAGTTCTCTGACTTTTGACTCACTATTAAAAAACCAATAGTAAAATTCCCATACTAAGAATTTCTACTGAGAAAAGGAGAAAAATCACACTATTCACCTGAAAAAAAAGTTTTTCTCTCTCAAAATGTATACAGATCTATTAATTATATATACAGTAACTGACAAGTAAAATTATGAGTATCAGCGTTTACCATACTAACTATGATAAGCAATGCCTTTGTAAAGATCTAAATTTACATTTTGAGCCACTGGATGTAGTTGGCAGTTTTCTAGTGAAAAGAGAATCACCTAATGGAGACAGAGTATGACTCAAATTGTTTTTAAAATTTGGCTCAATTCCTTAGGTCCCTTTTTAGCTCACAGCCTCCATTGATGGTAAGTTACCAGCTATGTCTGGACCAACAGTGATGATTTAGATCTGTTCTAAACCAGAAGCAATATGCTGACTAATGTTTTTAAAGAGAGATCAATTAAGTACTAGGTAGTTATAAATCCCAATGCCTATGTTATGGGATCAAAAATTAGAATATGATAGATAATAAAATCTTGATGACTAACATCTTTTGGTGCCTTGGGAGATAAAACTTGACCTGGACTGTAAAGGAAACTTAGAAAATAAGGATGAGGAGAGTGTAAGATTTTTTTTTATATATAAAAATTGCCTTCATCTACCAGTAACAGGAAACCTAATTAGGCACTGGCTTAAAAGAATTGCATTTTTTTTCTTGTATATTGAGAAGTCCACAACAGTGAAAGTTCAGTTGTTGGTATTGATACAACAATGTAACGATGCTAGTACTTAGGTTGCTGCAATTGTTTTGGCCTTTCCCAGATGCTCTCAAAGTGTCTGTTGCAGCTCAAGCCATTATATCTGTATTTCAGACAAGAAAAAGGAGGAACGTATGGCATCTATCAGGAAAGCACATTTTCCAGAAATTTCTAGCAGACTTTTGCTTATGTCTCATTTGATATAGACTGTGTCACATGCTTATGCCTAGCTTTAATGGAGGCTCAGAGATGTAATGTTTTAATTAGGCATATTGTGATCTGAAAAAAATGTGGACTTCTCTTGGTATTGAAATAATGGATATTGGGTGGAGAGCTTAGCAGCTGCTTGCTGCAGCACTCTATCATGTGCTATGATGTGCTACTGGGAGTAGACAGTAAAAGAGGAGATTCATGTTGAAGAGAGATGAAAAATAAATGCTTACCGCATGGGATGCAGCTATGTGATTTAGGCCATTGATGAGTTAAGGAAGTGACTTTAAGCTGTCAAACAACAAAAATAATACTATGAAAGTTCTATTAGGAGACTATTCATCTGGCTGAGGTCTGTAAATATAAAAATATTAAGAGAGAAGATGAGCTGGAAGGAAGGGTAGGGTGAATTGAAACTGCAAAGATGATGAGCTAGGAGACATTGCAGCCATCTTGGGGTGAGGTCATTAAAGGCCTGGAATGGAGAGAAAGGAACAAATTTCAAAGGAAAAATCTATAGTGCTTGGCAATTGAAGGAGGAAAAAGTAAAAGCTCATTCCATGATTTTGAAATACACAGCTATCCTATAGCTGTTTCTTGCCACCCTCATTTCTTCTGGTTGACTTTCTTTCCCTTTTTGTTTCTTGAAGTCATCAGAGTATCCATTTTTAAGTCATTCCAAACCATTAGGTTATCTCCACTTATCATAGCCTTTTCTAAATCCTCTGCTACAAAGTAAATCTGAAAATAAAGACTTTTAAAATAGAAAAAAACAAGATTAATGATATATCTGCCTTTCTGTACTTAGAATACTTATCACTTTGTGGAGAATGATTATTGCTTTGATTTATTGGCAGTTGCACAGATAATTTTTTTCTATGAGTACTTTGTCTTTTTTGTATGTGATTTCCTAATCAACCATTTAATCTATAGGAACTTTCACAAGACTCCAGAGGTTTAAATTAGACCAGCTTGCACTGCATCTTCTAGGACATGACAGTTTCCTTGACCCAAAGGAGCTAATTGCCAAGCCCATTGTACCTAACTGACCTTCAGAGCCCCGTTAGCTCCAGTGAGATCACTTTCACTCTTTCTCCCTTGTGGCAAAAATCTGTTTCTACTTAAACAGATGGTTTAGCTTTCAACTAATAAATACTACAGATCATCATTTATTTAAGCCAACAATATTGGTTTGAACCTCCTACTAACTGTCCAAAATCTGAATTACTATTTTTTTATACACATTAAGCTCCCCAGAATGGATTTATCTTTTTACTGGAAAATCAGGAACCTTGTAGTGTGTGAGAAGACTGAGCCATTTCACATAATCTCAAGTTTCTGTTTTTCAGAAGAACTGCTTAACAAGGACAGGTTCAACTCCTCTGTGTATTCTCTTTTGCAGTGATTCCAATTGGAAACCCTAGGCATCATAACTTTCTATGGAGTTTTACATAGTTCTTTCAGCACTTACATGATAAATTCTTTGATATTTAAGACATAAGCTGAGGACAGGGTGATAGGCCAGCATCATCTCAGGGATATACATGTCAAAGATGTAATTTTTGTTCACATTATGAAATACCACTCCTCTTGGGCTTTTACAAATAAAGGTCAGAGAGTCCTAAGAAATGTGTATTTTATTTTTCTGAATCCAGAATCTTGAAATTGAAAATATGGACTCAGATAGTTAATTAGAGAGAACTTTTGCTTTGGGGATCTTGAGTACATCAGGCAAGAATTGCCTTTGAACTCAACTAAATATTCATAGAGATATTTTCCTCCAGGTTTATTACAGATTTTACAGAAGCAAATGCATGCCTTAAGCATAAGATTTAGATTAAATAGTAAGACAAATGTGAACTATAAAATAATTTGTTGCTGGGAATGGAGTTGTTAGGAAGGCCATATAGTTAGCCTCTTTGAAGATATCTAAAGCCCATCTCTTCATTTTTATTCTACTTACTATATGGGAGAGAACCTTGTGGGAAATATGACCTACTTGGCATTGCTACAGTATAGATTAGGACAAAGAAAGACTCATTAATATTCATGTATTCAAGCCATAAAATATCAGGGTTTAAAAGGCTTTAGTACAAAGCTATCCCCACTAACTCCCTTCCAATGTTTGGATTCCCTTCTGCAATGCTTTGCTCAGTGGCCAACCAGTTTGGATATAGTCACTTTGTGGGATGAAAACTGCCTGATTTAAATAGCTCTGGCAATTTGTAAATTGTTCCTTTTCTGTCTGTTCCTTACTCTACCGATAAACCCACAAGATTATATATAAGTGTTTCTTCTACATGATGGGCCTTTAGTTATTTATATACTATATATCCTCTAAGTCTTCACATACCAAGGCCTTCCAGTTTTCAAAAACCATTCTTCTTGTGACCTGGGCTCAAGGTGCCTCAATTCTTCTGAATGGGCTCTGCATTCTCCACCTCTCTTAAAGACTCACTGTTGGTAGAAGGCTTCAGCTTCTTACTATGTTGGCCTCTCCCTGGGGCTTCCTCCAGAGCAGCTCATCCCTGAGAGTGGGAAAAAGTGAATGAGTGAGAGAGCTCCCAAGAGAGAAGTCAGTCTCTTAAACCTCATCAGGGAAGTGCCATCCCATCAGTTCTGCTGCGTGCTGCTGGTCACGTAGCCTGACCATGGTTCACTGTAGCAGGGAACGACACAAGAGTATGAATACCAGGAAGTGGGGATCATTGGAGAACATATTGGGGCTGCCTACCACACTGGCTTATGACAGTGTATAAAGAGTAAGCCTAGAAGACAGGTTTCATGGTTTGTGGAGATGAGAGGACAGAATACTTCACATAAAAACTCCCCTATTAGTCATTTCTCCTAGCTTCCTGCCACCTAGAGCAGGGAAAGGAAGCATCTGTTTGAAATGTAATACAGGACCCCACTGAAAATGTTAAGGAATGGTTACTTTGCAATCATCCTT
Source organism: Camelus ferus (assembly GCF_009834535.1). Taxonomy (NCBI): domain Eukaryota; kingdom Metazoa; phylum Chordata; class Mammalia; order Artiodactyla; family Camelidae; genus Camelus; species Camelus ferus. The sequence goes on along the minus strand of NC_045716.1, from coordinate 17,519,477 downwards.
AGTTTTATACTACAAGATAATAATCTGGTTCTACATTTGTTTATAGTCTAATATAATTGCAGTTCAGATTTAGATATTCAGTGCATAGCACTATGCTAAGTAATGTATAAATTTCAAAAGAATTCTAAGATGTGCTTTATGCCTTCAGAGAACTAATAATCTTACTGGGAAGCAGGATAGATTTAGATCATAGAGAATCTCAGAACTGGAAGAAAACTTTGGGACAGTCTAGCACAACAGCTTCACCATACAGGTAAGAAAACAGGTTGGGGGAGCAAATAGCTGATCCAGCTGAGCTACTCTTGGAGCTATGAGCAGAGCCGGGATCTTCAGGTCCCCAGGCGCAGAACTTTAGTAAAATGTGAAAGGTAATTTATTTATACTACCAAGGATGTTCTTTGAGAACATAAACCATTTTTATATTTGAAGCAAAATGACTTAGTATGTGACATGGGGAAAGAAAAGTGAGACATAAATATCTTAGAAGACATTTTTTCTTCTCTTAAAAGACCCACTCTGTCACTGATTACTGTATGACTTTAAGCTAAGTTATAGTACATTAGTAAAACCTAAGAATATAATTAGCAGTGTCACATACCTTAGTTTTTTGAAGCAGGGACCACCATAATTGACAGTGAGGTGTTTTTATAAATTTTCCCATATTAAAGTGATAATATCCAGGTTTAAATAAAGAATTATGGTATAAATAATGAGTAAAAATAGTACGTAAGTATGAACTACACTGTTAGAATAATGAGAGGGTGAAAATAAATTAAGCATATACAAGATTTATTCAGCATATTTCACAGCTTAAAATATTTTAGAAATCCTCCCCCCTGCCACAGGTTTTCCTGTGTTGCTAGATAAAGTTACAAATTCAGGATTAGTTCCTCCCTTTTTTGGAGCGTCCACCATGTATATTAAGCATATTTCTGGTTAATTGCATTTGGTCTTCACAGAGTCTCCATGGTGTACTTTTTTATCCCCATTTTACAGTTGAAGTGGCTGAGAAATTAAGAGAACCATAACTGAATTTTCTGAATAATCCTTTGCAGTTAGTTTTCTTTAGCCCAAGCTCTGGCCCTCTAATAGTATCTTCAACCTTTCCTTTAATTAGTTTGTGACTAAGTGAAAACAGTAGAACTAAATGCCGGTTTATGTTACCATAATTTTAGAGCAACAGCTACTGTGTTTATGTCCCAGTCATCCATAAATATTTAATATTAAGCACATAATTTGGCATGGTGGCCAACTAAAAGATGAAATATTTATATTCATAAGATAGACATGCTCACAAACTAGTTCCCTGGAATTTCCATGATAAGCCAGAAAGACTTTTTCACTAGTATATTAAAATATGAAGAAACAAATTGGGAAACTGTAAGCTCTAGCTTTCTTGGCATCATAAGTTTACTGAATTAAAGCACTTTTTAAATAAATTCACTCCATCTAAATTTAGCAGACATTGATTTCAAAGTTTGCTTGCTTTTTCCATGGCACTTAAACATACAAAAGTCTTTTTTTGTTTACATTTTCTAGTAAGTAAATGTTAGTCATTTCCCTGTCCTAGCCTGTCCCAGACCAACAGATCAGTTCTACATTCAAAATAAAACATGTCATTTAATAGCAAAAATAACCAGTCTGTCTTCTCACTAATAAATTTATTGTCTGCATTACTATAGATATGAGCATGTATCTTCCCAAGGAAGCAGGCTTGTACTCAGATTAAGATAGTAAGTTCCATTACTTATAACTACCAGTTTATTAAAAGATATGATAACGGGCACTGGTGAACAGCCAGATGGAGCGATCCATAGGGCGAGGTCTGGGAGGGTCGCAGCACAGGAATTTCTGTCCCCGTGGAATTGGGGTGCATCACGGTCCCAATGCATGGATGTGTTCACCAATTGAAAGCTCTCCTAACCTTGTACTGTTGGGATTTTTATGGCATCTTCATCACATAGGCATGATCAATCATTAACTCCATTTTCAGCCCTTTTCCCTTCTCAAGAGAATTGAGGAGGCAGGGCTGAAAATTCCAAACTTCTTATCATGGCTTGGTCTTTCTGGTGACCAGCCCTCATCTAGAAACTCACCCAGAATGGCCCCATTAGGACAAAGGTCACCCAGGAAATTACAAAAGTTTCAGGAGCTTTGTGTCAGGAGCCAAGGTCAAAGACCAAATCTTAGAACAAATGATGTTCTTAGTGTGCTTATCACTTAAGAAATTGCAAAGGTTTCCAGAGTTCTGTGCCAGAAACCAGGGGCAGAGACCAATATATATTGGTCTATTCTATTATTTCACAGGAACTTAAAGTTACATAGTGAGAGGTTAAGTTCTGCCTCATGAGATAGGAGATGCTCTAAATCTACAAAGATAGCTAGATGTTAAGTGACTAAAAATTTCTATCAACTACATTTTGAATAATCAGAGAAGGTTAAATACAGGAGGTGAGAAGAAGGAAACAACCAAAGGAGAAAAATGGTGAATTTTGCCTTACTTCATGTCACTGAAAGAGAAAAAAAAATCTTTTTTCCTAAACCTTTTGATGAAATTCAGTTAGTGGAAGACTAGGTGATAACTGATATTCTCAGAAGTTAATAAGGTCTTAAAGAAAGTAACTCCACTTGAGGCCCATTATCTCTTTGTAGATATAGGGACTATCATCTCTCTAGAAAGGGTTAGTCTCAGCATAATACTCAGGAAAACAACCCCCAGAGTCAAAGCTCTTAGTTCTCACCCTGCTCAGCCTTTAACCAGGTGTGAGACCCATAAGCAAGTAGTTCAGTTTAATACCCTCATCTGTAACATAAGGTTGAGGTAGGTGATCTTTAAAATTCTATAACTTCTACATAATAGGCTAATGATAACTAATATCTTTATTTAAATGGATTGTGTATTTTAGAAAGCAAATAAATCATGAGCTTATTTTTTTGATGATGATAAATTTTCGTGAACTCAAATAATTAAGTCTTCAACTCCCACTTAGGTTTTTATTTGTTTCTTTTTAAAACAATGGTATTTTCCCACACAGTACAGCTTAGACATTCAAGTTGCAGCAGGGGAAATACTCATTGAATTTGTCATCATTATTTTTGGCTTCTATTTTTATTACAGCCTCTTTGGTTTCCTAGTTTCAGTAATCTATTTCTCAAATAGACCTGATTTAACATTAGGATTAAACTGCATTTATGATAATGATTTAGAATGTTACCATGCTTCTTTAAAAAATAGTTTTGTCTCAGTATGAAATACAAGATTTTTCACATTTATTATAAAGTGGAGGATTTTGGAGACATAAATCCACTGGCCACTAGTCAGCTATTTTCCTTTTTTGATTCAGTTGATTTCAATTGATTTAATGATGGAAATGGTAGCAAATTGTGCATTTAAAATAAAGTGAATCAACTGAATAAATGCTAAATTGTTTTCCATAGCAGCTGTACCTTTTATGCTCTCAAAGTTGTATGCAAGGGTTCCATTTTCTCCACGTTCTTAACAACACTTATTATTCTCTGTCCTGATTATAGCTATACTGGTGGGTATGAAATGATATGTCAGTTGTGGTTTTGATTTGCATTTTACCAGTGCCTAATGTTGAACATTTTTTATTGCTTTTTGGCCATTTGTGTATCTTCTTTGGAGAACTGCCTTATCAGATCATTTGTCCATTTTTAATTTGATTATTTGTCATTTTATTATTGGGTTGTAAGAGTTCTTTATATATTATAGATATAAGTCTCTCATCAGATATGATTTGCAGATTTTTTACTCATTCTATGGCTTGTTCAAGAGAGTGAAAAAGCAAACCTACAGAATGAGTAAAAATATTTACAAATCATATATCTGATAAGGGACTTATATCTAGAATATATAAAGAACTCTTAACCCAATAATAAAATATTATTATTATTATTATTATTATTATTATTATTATTATTATTATTATTATTATTATTAACAACTCTGGTTAAAGTTTGCTTTCCTGAACTTTCTGCGAGATTTTTTAAACATCTAAAAATGTGAAGTAACCTGAAATTCTATGAAGGTAGAACTAGTTTCTAACTTAAGACTGTAACAGAAAATAATAATTGTTATAGGAACCAAATTTTTTTGATTGTTTACCATATACCAAGCATTGTGCTGAGTGCTTAACAATCTTAAAATGTAAGTACTCTTATTATTCCTATAATACGGATAAAGAAACATGCATGAAGAGGTCGAGTTGCACAAAATCAGAAGGCAGCAATGCCAGTGCTTTAAAGTTGGAATGCCAGTGCAGGTTATTTTCTTTACCAGTATTCATCGTATTTTGTTTTGTTTCTTTATATTCCACTGTCATGCTTTTAAAAATAATATTATTTTGCAACTAATGTTTTATCCAATAACAATCTCTAGATTTTTCTCAGGTATATTGGAACCCAGTCTTCTTTTTTTTTTTCAGTTGAAGTATAGTCAGTTACAGTGTGTCCATTTCTGGCGTATAGCATAATGTCCCAGTTATGCATATATATAAATATATTCATTTTCATTTTTTTTCATTAAAGGTCATTACAAGATACTGAATATAGTTCCCTGTGCTATACAGAAGAAATTTGGTTTTTTATCTGTTTTTATATATAGTGGTTAACATTTGCAAATCTCAAACTCCTAAATGTATCCCTTTCCACCCTCTTTCCCCTGGTAACCATAGATTGTTTACTATGTCTGCAAGTCTGTTTCTCTTTTGTAGCTGAGTTCATTAGTGTCTTCTCTTCTCTTTTCTATTCTTTTTTCTTTTCTTTTCTTTTCTTTTCTTTCTTTCTTTCTTTTTCTTTCTTTTTCTTTCTTTCTTTCTTCCTTTCTTTTTCTTTCTTTCTTTCTTTCCTCATTCCTTTCCTTTCTTTCTTTCTTTTCTTTTCCACATATGAGTGATATCATATGGTATTATTCTTTCTCTTTCTGGCTTATTTCATTTAGAATGACAATCTCCAGGCCAATACATTTTGCTGCAAATGGCATTATTTTATTCTTTTTTTAATCACTGAGTAGTATTCCATTGTGTAGATACACTGCAACTTCTTTATACAGTCATCTGTCAATGGACACTTAGGTTGCTTTCATGTCTTGGCTATTGTATATAGTGCTGCTATGAACATTGGGGTGCATGTATCTTTTTAAATTAGAGTTCCCTCAGGATATATGCCCTGGAGTGTGATTGCTAGATTATATGGTAAGTCTATTTTTAGTTTTTTTGAGGCATCTCCCTGCTGTTTTCCATAATGGCTGCACCAAACTACATTGCCACCAACAGTGTAGAAGGGTTCCCTTTTCTCCACACCCTCTCCAGCATTTATTGTTTGTGTACTTTTTAATGATGACCATTCTGACTGGTGTTAGATGATAACTTACTGTAGTTTTGATTAGCAATGTTGAGCATTTTTTCATATGCCTATTGGCCATTTGTATGTCTTCATTGGAGAATTGTTTGTTTAGGTCTTCTGCCTATTTTTGGATCGGGTTGTTTGGTTTTTTCTTATTAAGTTGTATGAGCTGTTTATATAGTCTGGAAATTAAGCATTTGCAAATATTTTTCTCCCATTCCATAGGTTGTCATTTTCTTTTGTTTATGGTTTCCTTTACTGTACAAAAGCTTATAAGTTTAATTAGGTCCCATTTGTTTATTTTTGCTTTTATTTCTATTGCCTGGGTAGACTGCCCTAAGAGAACATTGCTAAGATTTATGTCAGAAAATGTTTTGCCTATGTTTTCTTCTAGGAGGTTTATAGTGTCTTGTCTTATAGTCAAGTCTTTAAGCCATTTTGAGTTTATTTTTGTGTATGGTGTGAGGGAGTGTTCTAACTTCACTGATTTTCACACTGCTGTCCAGTTTTCCCAACACCAGTTACTGAAGAGACTGTCTTTTCTCCATTGTATATTCTTGCCTCCTTTGTGAAAGATTAATTGACCGTAGGTCTGTGGGTTTATTTCCAGGCTTTCTGTTCCATTCCATTGATCCATATGTCTGTTTTTGTGCCAATACCATGTTGTTTTGATTACTGTAGCTCTGTAGTATTGTCTGAAATCTGGGAGGGTTTTACCTCCAGCTTCATTCCTTTTCTTCAGTATTGCTTTGGTAATTCTGGATCTTTTGTGATTCCATATAAATTTCAGGATTTTGTGGATGACATGATACTATATGTAGAAAAGCCTAAAAGATCCACACAAAAACTACTAGAGCTGATAAAAGAATTTGGCAAAGTAGCTGGATACAAGATTAACATACAGAAATCAGTGCATTTCTTTACACTAACAATGAAATATCAGAAAAAGAGAGTAAAGAAACAAACTCTTTTAAAATTGCATCCAAAACAATAAAATACTTAGAAATAAATCTGACCAAGGAGGTGAAAGACTTATACATGGAGAACTACAAAACATTGATTAAGGAAAATAAAGATGACTTAAAGAAATGGAAAGATATCCTATGCTTTTGGATTGGAAGAATCAATATTGTTAAAATGGCCATACTGCCCATGGTAATCTACAGATTTAATACGATCTCTATCAAATTACCCATGACATTTTCCCAGAAACAGTCATTCACTTCTGCTTTTAGATTTCTCCCTCTTTAGAATCTCTTAGTTTCTGACCAAATCTTTTCATTAATATAACCTTTGGAATTTTTTTTTTTTTTTGGCTGTCCTCTCCAAATTGGCCATTTTAGACTAATTCTGTATTTGTCAAAGTTTAAAAAATACTATAAAGGTAAACTTGCTATTACAGAGTGATTAAATGTATATTTCAGACATTTTAAATATCTTTTGAATGAGCCACAGTTAAGAATTTAATTGATCTATATCTCCATTAAAATGTATAAATAGCTCAATGTATTAGTTTTATATTGTTCTGTAACAAATTATCCCAAAGCCTGATGGCTTAAAACATTTATTATTTCACAGTTTTTGTGGGTCAGAAATCCAGGTGTAGCTTAGTTGGGTGCTCTGGTTTAAGGTCTCTCCTGAGGTTATAGTCAAACTGTCAGCTGGAACTGCAGCCTCATTCTTAAGGCTCAGCTTAGGGAGGATCCATATCCAAGTTCACTCACATGGTTGTTGGTGGGATTCAATTCCTTGTTAGCTGGTGGCCTGAGAGTTACATTTTCTTACTGGCTGATGGCCAGAGGCCTCCCTCAGTTCCTCGCCACATGAGCCTCTCCATAGGACAGCTCACAACACAGCATCTGGCTTCTCTTAGAATGAGCAAATAAGAGAATGCTCAAGATGGAAGCCACAGTCTCTTTGTCACCTAATTTCAGAGTTGATACCCCATCACTTTCACCGTATTCTGCTTTTTAAAAGCAAATCATTAAATGCAGCCCACACTCAATTGGAGGGAATACCAGGGGTGTGAATGCCAGGATGTGGGGCTCACTGGGGGTGATCTTAGAGGCTGCCTATCACACTCAGGGAATCTGTTGTCCAGTCATGGAGTACTCAGAAGTCATGGTGGCAGAATATTGACTTACATGATTCCTGTCATGCAAACAGGTGATAATTTTATTTTCAGAAAATATGTATTATAAGCAGGTCTCCATCCTAAAATATATGCCTATGTGTATATACAATACATCTTAAGTGTGAATATCCACTATTTGTTAATTCATTTTTATCAAGAAAGGGCATTAAAGTTCTGAGACACGGTTAGAAGAGAAATTTTTATGTGCAGTTTCATTTTTTTCCCTTGACTTAGAAAGATTGACATTATTCAGTTTTAGTAATGGAAAACTGTGGCCAATGTAAAGATGATTTTTTAAAACATGTTCAACATGCAAAAAATGTTTTCCTTTCTCTTAAATCATACTACAAACTTCAGTTCTAATTTAACAAAATAAGTAGTTCTGAATGGACTTTAAAAATTCATTTACTCAACAAGGCTTATTAAGCTATTCTCATAACTCATTATAAGTTACACTTGTAATAAAGTCCATACTCCCAACTTTGGCCTCCATAGCTCAGCTGACCTCTGTCCATCACTCCAACTTCATTTCTTCTATCACTACTACCCCCATTCTATTCCCAGCACACAGTCCATGCTCATCTTCAGCCTGACTGCTTGATCATGCTTCAGGCCTTTCCATGTTTTTGGAAACCTCTTAACCCAAATCATCACATGACTCACTCCTTCCCATCGTTTACTTCTCTGTTCCAGCATCACTACCGTAAGGAGGCATTCGTTCACCATCCTTCACAATATAGTAAAGACCATCAAAGGCCAGGGATGTGATAAAAGTAACGTTTGAGAAAGTTTAACCTGCTGACAGTGTCCAAGATGACTTGTGTGGAGACAGAGGCTGGATTAGACATGGATGAGCAGAGCCCACATTAGGAACTTTCACACTCATTCAGATGTGATTTGATAATGATCTGACCTGGAAGAAAGTTTCGGATGATGTACTCATAAGCTGAACACAAGACACTACAGAAGATAGCAAGTAATCTGCCAAAACCATATTATTTTTTCTTGACCGTTTAATTGAACTGGGGTTCAAAGGACCCTGTTCAACTTCTTGCATACAATTTTGTCCATTCTATAGCCTTTGCCTTAGAGCCTTGCTCAAGAGAAATGGTTCCTCATGAACGTAAATGTCATGTTGATAAAGGACTGGGAACTTCATTCCATGGTTATTCTGTGGTCATTTCTATTTAGCACAGGGGAAATCTCTGTCTATGAGCTTAAATGGAAAACATCTGCTATTAGCCTTTTGGTTTGCCTTACTATTATAAGGAATGAACAGAGTCAGTCTTCCCTGAATGGCAATCCAGTTACCTTTGTATGTTCAGTGAGATTACAAACCACTCTTCCTGCTTCTGCACTTGAGTAGAGAAGTCTCATGGATTTTCAGAGTTCATGTCAAGCATTCAAGGCTACTGTGGTGATCTGGGTTAGCTCCCCTGCCTGTATCTGTAGCCTACTGAAAGCCTAGATATTCTTTTAGACAATTTTTGTTGTACTCGTTTTGGTTTGGTGTTTTCTGGAATATATGTGAGGTTTTCTTCATACATGGTTTTTCCTCACCCATCTGTGCTGAGGATGTTTTTGAGACCACAGAGAGATTATTGTGGGTAAGTAGGTCAACCTGATGAAGAATCTTCCAGTCCTCTAAACTGATGAATTTGGCAGTCTCAGATTTAATACAGTTGATCCTATCGTGAAAATTATTGTCAAAGAATAGAAAATTAGTGAATGCAGTTTTTCAAAAAGGAAGTTCGTGAAAACTTGATTGAGGCCAGCTTTTGTGCTAAGACTTCCCTGACAAGTTCACAGTCATCTGTGTGATTACCTGTGAGAATGTATGTTATTATCATCATGTAGGGAAGTGAAGGTTTCATTTTTAATACAGGCCACTATATTAGGGAGTAGCATGGATGCTAGTGCAGAAACATGCTGTGGTAGACGACTCATCTGTGAAACAGCATAGAGAGTGACAGTTGGAAACTAAGCACCGATCGAGCCAGTGGGTAAGTACTGGTGGCTAATTACCTTTGGCTAGTGTAGAAGTAACACATGTTGCTTTGTGAAGAAAAATTTTAATGAGGACACAGTGGTTGAAGCCACACACATGTCCTTTTAATGAGAAGGAAGACTCTGCCTCCCCCATACAAAGCAAAAGCTCTATCCAAGCAGGTGTGTCTGTTTCACACAAGGACTCCTGGGAATCTGAGCTGACCCTGGTGAGCCACCCAGTAGTGAGACCACCTTCGTTGTGGGTAAAGCTACACAAATGGTCTTTGAAAACCAGATCTTCCCTCTGGTTTATGATGTCACTGGATTGTTGCTGCCTTCCTTCATACTCCTTTAACAGAGCCTCTTTACAACTCAAACCCTGATAAAGAAAACTTTGATAAAAATAGGAAATGCCAAAGAAGTAGCAGGAAGTTCTTTATCAGGAATAAACCCTGCTGATTAGTACCCACTGAGTAGCAGGGACTCAGCTAGAGGAAGGAGTGAGTCCTTCAAAGTTCCATACATCTGTGTGTTGTTGCTCCCGAGGCTCCTTCAGTTCAGACAGAGCTTCTGCTGGACGCACCACATACTTCACAGCAGGCTTTTAAGGAAGATGTATGGCCAACGCCCTCTGTGTAAAGGCCCATAACTCTCAGGAGTGTGGGTTCAACTGTAAGTTTTTTCCATAGGAGTTATGATTTGGTGCTTTTTCTTCTTCTAAGCTTCCTTCTAATTGTTTTTCCTCTTGTTCTTACCCTCAGTGATTTATTTTTTTCCCTGTATTTTTCACATGCGTGTGGAAAGAACAAGTATGTTTCCATGGCACTTAGCATGTTACAAATGCGTTGTTTTCCAAGGAGTAAGCTCATTCTTCCACTGACAGCATTAAACCTACGTTCCTAAGGTAACCCGTGTTTTCCTGGGGGCAGGGCAAGAGTCATGACTGGCTTTCACATTCCCAGCTTTGTTCCTGGGGCATCATTACCCATTGTGTTAATTAGTCCCAGGAAGTTTCTCCCCAGAAATAACATTACTTCTCTCCCTATCCTCCTTCCAATTGACTTTCCACTACAGCTAGAGAAAATCTGACTTTACAGAGAACTCTGATATGTACTGCACACAGTTATAAACAAAGGTGCAGATGGGTTTCAGTAATTGGTATGAAATTGTCACAGGGCTCTATAGATTAACAGGTACTTATAAAGTAGGCAGGATATTTTTTGTTCCATGTCAATTATAACACCACACACTTGAAAATACTCAAGAGAGACATGCTTATATATAAGCATGGGTTTTTGAGACCAATGGACATAGGTGTGAATCCCAGCTCTTCCTTAACTGTATGATTTGCTCACTTTGCTCCAAGTTTTAATCTCCTCTTATGAGGTTGTAGTGAAGAATGATTTACTATGTTACGTAAATTGCCTAATAATATGTCCAACATATGAAAGCATACATAATAGATTCTCAATAAATAGTGACAGTGCACAAACATTTCTAATAAAAGAGCATTGATTATCTCTAGAGATGGTCCATTTTGTTTTCAGACAGCTACAGATGTCAGGAACTTCTTTCTATATTGCTCCAGAATCTATGCTTCTCAATTATTGGTTCTAGAACCATTAAAAATAATTTACAGGGAAGGAAGTTTGTACCTCCAACCTCAATCTAACCCCTAAACTCCAGATTCAGTTATCCAACTGCCTATTTAAGTATCTCCAGTTAGATGATTCCTAGGCAGCTCTCCCTTAACCAGACTCCCTCATTTCCACCCCCAGTCTTCTGCTCCCATAATCTTTCTATCTCAGTTAATGGCATATGTATCCTTCAGTTTGCACAGCCAAAAACCTTGGAGCATCCATGGCTCCTTTTTTTTTTTTTTCTCCCACACACCACATCTAATTAATCCCTTAATTAATTCTGATGACTCTACTTCAAAACATACCCTGAAGCATACCTCTGCTACTTCTCACCTCTGTACCCCACTGCTTTGGACCGGATATCATCATACCTAGATCCTTCAGCAGACTCCAAATATTTTCTGCTTTTACCCTTGACTTCTTTAGTCTCTCCCCAACACTACAGCTGCAGTAGTCCTGATAAAACATAAATTAGATTATGTCTCTCTTCTGCTCAAAACAGTACCTTTCTGTCTCACTCAGTAAAAGCCAGAACCATGACAGTTGCTATACAACCCTCCATAATTCTGACCACACACACAAACATGCTGCACTCCTGACCTCATTTTCTACTCTTCTACCCTGTTTTTTTCCTCTTCGTGCACAGTGTCCTCCTTGCTGTTCCCAGAACATGCCAAACATACTCCCACATCAGGGCCTTTGTATTTACTATTCCTTCTGCCTGGAGTGCACTTTGTTCATCTCTTTCACTGTCTAGGAATCTTCTCTGTGAAATCTTCAGCTGTCATTTTTTTGTTCAAGATTTTATGTACTAATAGATTTAATAGGACTCTTAGCTAATGGCAGTTGTAGATTTGGCTTTTGGACTCACATATCTGAGTATGTTAGAATTACATCTGAAGGAGTAAGTGCCTCTGTATACAGAGTATTTTTTGTGAACAGTTAGATTCCTTCCCCATCTCCTTTTCTACTAAATGTTAATGATTTTCACAGCACTTGAGATTTCCCTGTGACTCTAAGAAAATACAAGAGCCTAGAAGAATACAAGGATTTTCAGGGAAATGGTCATATTTCTCCAATAGAAAAAATACACCAAAGTTTTTAATCCATTGGTACCAAAAATATAAGATTTTAAAAGTTTGTAGAAGAAAGTTAAGTCAGACTATCAAAAAGATTTTTTTATAGGCACTAATTTGTAAACAAGAAAGAGTCCCACAAATTACCCCTGTTTCTATTTGTAGCATAGCGATAGCATTTGTGCTATTAATTTGATGTTAGGGGTCTCAGGTTTAACAGCTTGAGCTGTCATTCCTTTAAGGAGATGAGTTTGGATTATCTTTTTAAAGAAAGAACTACTTCTTTATAAAAATTTAAGTATGTCATACTGTATTTCAAAGCTCTTGCTTTTTTTTTTTAGCTTTGCATGCTTTTATTTTTTTGATGTTATAGCAGCTTTATTCTTTTTTAAATATATTTTCATTGAAGTACAGCCAGTTTACAATGTTGTATCAATTTCTGGTGTACAGAACTTCAGTCACATGGGAACATACATACATTCATTCTCATATTCTTTTTCACCATAGGTTACTACAAGATAGTGAATATATTTCCCTGTGCTATAAGTATAAACTTGTTGCTTATCTATTTTATATATACATTAGTATCTGCAAATCTCGAACTCCCAATTTATCCCTTCCCACTCCCTTGCCCCTACTGGTAACCATAAGTTTGTTTTCTTTGTCTGTGAGTCTGTTTCTGTTTTCTAAACAAGTTTGTTTTTCTTTTTTTAGATTCCACACATAAGTGATATCATGTGGTATTGTGAAGTAAGCTCTTGCTTTTTTTAAACTTGTCATCATCGTAATTTTGATAATAGTGCTCACTTATTTAAAAAAATCTTCCCTTGATCCTTTATTCCCTCTCTTGTTATCACTCGTTTCTTTATCACCCTTTGTAGCAGAACTCTTTGAAAGACTCATCTGTACTTTGTGTTTCTTCTTTCTCTCCTGTTCATTCTTAACCCACTCCATATAGGCTTTCATCTCATCCCTCCACTAAAACTTCTTGTCAAGGCTTCCGTCACCTTCATTCTGCTAAACTCGTTTCTCTGTTCTCATCCTATTCCCAGCAGCATTTGGCACCATCTTGAAATACTTTAGTTGATTTCCACTGTAACCTCCTGTTTAGTGTTGTTTTGTTTCATCTTATTTCACTAGCAGCTGCTTCTTGGTCTCACTTGTTGGCTCTTTTCTTTCTTTTCCCCCAAACTCTAAACATTGAAATATCCCAGGGCTTAGACCTTAGCCCTGGTCTTTTGCCTAAGTTATCTCATTTAATCCCATGGTATATCAATTACAATATAGGTTAAGCGCTGTAACAGAGAAACGCCAGAATGCAGGTGCTTAAATAAGGTGAAAGTTTATTTTCCTTTCCTGTAAAAGTGTGGGTAGATGATCCCACTGATATGATAGCTTGTTAATGTTGGAGACCTAGGCTCTTTTTCTCCTGTTTTTCTGCTGTGTTCAACATGCTGCTTTCATTTCCTGGTCCCACATGCCTGCTTTAGCCTTCACAGCATGTCTGTGTTCTGGCCAGCAGGAAGAAGAAAATAGGAAGTGAGGGACACATCCCCATCCTTGAGGACACAGGAGTTAAACATTTCTACTCTCATCCCATTGGCCAGAACACAAGTTGCTAAAGGACCTCTAGGAAATGTAGTCTTTATTGGAGATTTTTCTAAAATAAAGGGCATTTTAATGAACCTAAAAGATCTTTCTGAGCCCAAATAAAGTATATGTTCAATTGCTACCTCTTCTTGAGAGGTCTTATAGTCTGCTGTCATGGAAAAATACTCAGTCTTTGGAATCAGACCTGAATTCAGATGTGATTCTGCCACTTCTCTAGCTGTGTGCTTTGGGGCAATTTATGTAAATCTCTCAGACTCGGATTTCAGGTATAATGGGAACATCCCAGGACTGTCATGAGGATTAAAAGAAACAGTGTATGCCAGGTGACCTGGTACAGTTCTCTTCTTGTTTCCATATCATTTCCTATTTCCCTGTACTCTAAACTTCTTTACTCCTTTCTAATAAAACCACTTAATGCTATTACGTGGTTTAATTGTGTTAATTTCAGAGCAGCCATAGCCACAGAAGTGGCTTGTACCTGTGTGCATTCTTTAATAGAAGTTAGTTTGGAACATTACAGGAATTGGAAGCAATGTAGGAAATGTAGCAAATTCTTTAATAATCCCTTGATAATCCCTTGTTTTTCCAAATCATTTTTGAGTAGCCTATTTTGAATGTTAAAAAAAATAAAAATAAAGATAAAAATTGTACTTAAGGGAAAACAGTTGTGCCACTTTATTACAAAAGCAGAGAGGTTTTTTTTTCACTGTGGGTCTAAGAGCCATATTGGACTTTTAAGACTCCTCTTAGATTGGGCTTATGTCTCAGCAACATTTATTAGAGACAAACCAGTCCCAATAAGGACAGAGTGTGACTCATGCATCAGTGGGGTTATGCTCTAGATGTTGGGCACACATTAAAAAATCTTTATTCCCTCCGTTTCTCTTCACTGGCAGAGATAAAGCAAAACTAATAGACCTCTTCACTCCAAAGGAAAAAAGTCAAGATGTGTAAAACTGAAGATTGAATCATCCGTTTGTTCTTGTCTCCATCCTTCACCAGCTCTACCTTCTTTACTGCTACCCATTTAAATAAAATACATACCCAGTTCTGTTTCTCATTTCCTTAAAACTCTTCAGTGGCTCTCTGTGGCCACTGGGATAAATTCCAAGTGTTTCGTGAACCACTCCTCCTCCCCTCTCCAGCCTCATATCCTCACTTTCCACCTCACACTGTAACTTCAGCAACACCTTGCACAGAATGTTGCCTCATGACTTCATGTATTTACTAATGCTTATCCTTCTCTAGAGTTTTCCCTGCCTCTAGTCAGGCAAAGAATCCTTCAGAGTTCAACTCAAGTGGCACCTCCTACAGAAAACCTTCCTTGTCCCCTCCTCACCCCCCAGGCTAGGGAAGGCACCCCTTCTCTTTGTTCTCATTACACCGTTGCATACCCGTATAGCATTTATGCCACGTGGTATCTGTTTACATAGCTGCCTCCCTTACTACATGGTAAAAGCCTTGATCTGGGGCCAGGTCTTACTCATCTCGGTCTCTCCAGCACCCAGCAGTGCCCAACACATAACAGCTGCTAAGTAAATATTTGTGTAATTGAATCATATTGATCATATGAACAAACTCCCACTGGGAGAACATCTGCCTTGCCTTATATATCTGAGAAAAGCCCTTGTTTATTACACTCTATTAATTGAGAGCTGCTGTGCTACATATTAAATTGGGTATTTTAGTCCCTGCTTGAAAAAGAAAAGTTGAGCAAATTCATAGCTCTGGTAAGATTACATAGTGCCTGTTAGTGCAAAAACAAAGTTAGTGACTGTACTTAACAGTTGTTTGGGATGTGTGATGCCCAGCTGCGGTCTAGGGTAGTGTTCTGTGTTTGGCGGCATTTTGATGAGATGAGCTAATAGTGTAAAAGTAGCGGGTCACTATTAGTCTGAGGAAGAGGTTGAGTGGCAAGCTTTCTCTGCTTTAAAGTCTTGCTTAAAAAAAAAAAAAAAAAAGAAATCCCAAGAAATGTAGGGTCTTTCAAGAAAGTTTATGGCCTGCATTTTCTAAGTCATAAACCAACCTAGTTTTCAGCCTTCAGCTTGGTTCCCATAGAGATTAACAGTGACCTATATAAACTCCACGGTGGTTCCAGTTGTTCTACCCAGGACGGGCCCCAAGAGTTTCACTGAAGAAGCCCAGAATGAAGAGATGTCACGGATTCTGGTGAGAAGTACTGAGTTACAGAAGCTGATTGGGATAACTTATCTTAAAAATGAGAGATAGGAAGCTTGCCATATTTTCTAGTGCTTTCTTAGCACTAAAAGAAGACTTAAGGTTTAATACTTGCCAAATTTTCCTCTCTGGAACCATTCTACTGTGTGATAGAGATCTGCTGCTGCAAACCTGTCTTCTTTTTCTTTTCTTTTCCCCCTATTTTTTTTTTTTCTTAATAAAAGTCATAGAACCTGAAAGGCTCTGGATAGTGTTTTCAAGATAAACAGATAAATCCCACATTGTTTCCAGTGCAGCAACTTTCTCTGGAGTCTTTCACTGTCTCTTTAATGTGAGTCTTAATCACACTTGTATTAACAGTAGAAATCCTCCACAGTATCTCCTTTCATACAGCGATGTCACAAGCATTAACCCCTTAACCCTCGTAGCACCACAGGAAAGCAGCAGTCACCGTAACCTCCATTCATTGGAGAGATAAAGTGAATTAATTATGAGAATGCAGTTGACTTCCTCACCACAAGAGCATGGGGCAGCGGAAGGCCAGGGCTAGACCTCAGGATCACTCACACCTCTTTCTTGTGCCCTGATGCCTTTCGGTTCTTGCTCCTTGGAGAGGTATACACTACATGCTGTGTCGGGTACTTGAATTAATATGTATAACTCACACAACCACCCTGCAAGTATAATATCCCTATTTCAGATGAAGCTACAGAAACTTGCTACTAATTAGAAAAGCTGGCCTTCACACCCACATCCGTGATTCCAAAGCCTGGTGTGTCCACTGTGCCACACCAACGCCACACAATGACAATAAGTTCCATTTTACATCACTTCATAGCCTGAAAGTTCTCCACAAAGTTCATCACATTTCATTCTTAAGAACTTTGGAAATATGAGTAGTTATCTTTTGCAATAAATAAGCAAGACAGTAGGCAGAATGATCTTACTACTAAACCTAAAGTCAGTCAGTGACACTCCTGCGCAGACCTTCCAATGGTGTCTCATCTGATTAGAGTAAAGGCCCAAATCTGTGTGACCTGTAAGGAGTCTGGTCCCCTGGTTCCCTCTCTGGCCTCATCTCTCCTTGCCCCCCTCATTCTCTCCACCCCAGTCACACTGGCCTCCTTGCTGTTCCTCAGATACTCAGGGCTTTTATACTGGCTGTTTCCTTAGCCTGAAATGCCCTTTCCCCAGATGCCTACACGACTAGCTCCCCAGTTCTGTCAGGTCTTGACAAAAAAAATCACCTTCCTGGTCAGGCCTTCCCAGACCACTGTTTCTAGAATTCTAGTGTAGCCCCCAATATTTCCTGTGCCCCTTCCATGCTTTAGTTTTGTCCTTAGTTTTCATCATTTTCAAGCAGACTGTGTATTTACTTCTCTTGTTTGTTATCTGCCTCTTCCTGCCCACAAGAAAGGACATACAAGTGCCACAAAGAAATGCTTTTATCTGTTCTGTTCACTTCTCAACTCCAGCACCTAGAACAGGCTTGGCACATAGTTGGCACTCAGTCAGCATTTGGTGAATGAAAAAAAAATTAGAAATTGGAAGATGAGAAAGGTAAACAGATTTTTTTTTCTCATAAAATAGTGTGGCCCAGAAGTGTCAGAGCTTAAACCGACAGGGGTCTTCTGACCCACATTCCATGCTTTTTCAGTTTGGAGCCTACCCAGACCCAAACCCAGAAAAGGTTGTAAGTGATTTTAAAATATAAAACCCAGTTAATTATGAATACTTTTTATGTAATTTGTACTTTCAAGGCAATTGTGTCATCAGTTACCATATCGTAGGGGATGTAGATCATTCTGTCCTATGGACCGTCTCCCCACAACAGGAACGATGAGAAGGTTATAGAACTTTGCATAAGCTGGTATTTCTGGCCCTCTGAATCCAAACCTCTAAAATAAGGGACTGTGTCATTTTGAAGCCCCACACAGCTCTGACTTGTCTTGACTCCATCACAAAAATGTGGATGAAGTACCCAATTTTCTTTTTAATTTGCTTAATTCTATGCATACAAGATACACAGAGTTTATTCTGGGGATGAACTATGAAGGTGTATTCTTGCAATTCCCTTTTATCACAGATGACCCATGCACATGTGTTTGGTTCTTTCCCCTACATTTATGCAAAATGTAGGCCTTTCGTCTCACTGTTACATCACAGGACAGGCATGCACGCTGATCATCTTGTGCAGCCTCGGCTGCACGGAGACTGTAGCCACTGCTTCCTCAGAGTCATCCAAGAGGCAAACAAAGCAGAAGGCAAAGCTACTTAAGGCCAAGGAACTAAATCAGGAACAGTACAGTGACACTTGGGTCAGGAAGGGAAATATGTCTACAACATAGCCCCGCACTGTTGGCATTCTGAGTTAAGGACATACCAGGTTGTCCGAACTAAAAAGAAGTACACCAGTATGTCAGGCGGGTAGTTGTCCAACTCTGTCCAACAGTTTTGGCAAAGAAGGTTAAATGCAATATTTTGCATTGTATCTCAGCCCTGTTCATTTCTTTGTTAAAAATTGTCTCTATAGATAAAGTGCAGTAACTTGGAGGTGGTGTACATGTCCTTATGAGCAGAAGACAGCTTTCCAAGCTCCTTCACAAATAATAATTACTCAGCACACAACCTGAGTAAGGTTTGTCGTCTCCACCCCTGTTACACTGTTGCACAGTGGTTTCTGACTGAGGGAACCTGCCATGAACCATGGCAAGATAGAACACATTTGAGAAAGTAAGAATGGCAAGTTAATTACTGAATTTAGAATTTGATGCAGTAATCAAACCAAAACTTTGATTTTATAAGAAAATCAAACAAAATGCCAGCATCCTCAGTCATTTTTCTCTTACTTAATTTCCATTTGCTCCAGAAGAAATTAATCTCTTATTTCTCCTTATCCCAGAGCACTTTTTTAGCTGCACTTGGTCAAAGGCAACTCTGTTCATTGCTTGAACTGAAGTTTCCTTAATTTATTATAATCATTACTCCTTTTGCCGTACCAGCTAGTGTTTAGAGTTTACTAATAAGTCTTGTGGTTTCCAAAACACCAGTCCATCATTACTGTATTCATTCTTAAATGACTTTTCACTGAGAGAAATAATTATCCATCACACAGAACTACAATTAGGACCCTAATAATGCATTTACTGTTTGTTAATTTCAGTTGCACATGGGCACACTGTTAATTTTTCTGTAATTTTTTTTGTATTTTCCTTCTAAACTGTTACCAGTGTTTTCCTTCCCTGTGTATTTTGCCTGCTGACTTGATTATAAACTACTTAAAGATAGAAACTGTGTTACATGATCATTTGGAGCAGAATACACGCTAGTTCTATGAATGATCACAGCTAATCGGGAATTTGGTTGGACATTTCAGCTGAAAGCAGTCCCTGCCCTGATACCACCCTGGGTCCACTGAACCCACAGCCACTAGCTTTTATGAGCTCATTTTCTGTGTCTCCCACCCAAGTATTTACATAAGACACTACTGGATACCTGGCTGCAAACCTGCAGAGTCTTTAACAAACAGGAATGAATGTGAGGAGGAGTCTGGGGAAGAAACTCATTCACTGTATCCCTGTGGTTAACACTTGTGAGACAACTACGGATCCTCTAAGAAGATTGTTTTGGCCATAGCAGTGACACCTATTAGGAATTGTCCCATGAGAGAGCATGAGAAATTCTCTGGAGTTCAAAAAATCAAAATGACATCCTTGATAAAAAATCTCTTTATGGTGTGAGTATCATAGTTGACACCAGGAATCTCTGGGAATTTGGTCTTGAAGCTGTTCTCAGAGTGCGCGTTGCATACATTCCACAAGGGCCTTGGGGGAGGGAGCAGGCTTAGTTTTTGGTTTTCAGCAGAGTTTGTCATCTTCACAGCTGAATGGAACACTGGAATGTGACATTTACTCAAGTATGCCCATTTTTCATTCAGTATTTATCATTTTCAATGTAGCAGGTATTGTATTTAAAAAAAAAAAAAAAAGAACCACAACCTCTTTACTTCTGTAAATCTAGTTTGTAAAACAAATGAGAGAATAAGACTTCTCTCCACCCGTCTTCATCCCTGGGTATTATCCTTTACTCTCTGTTCTCACTCTTTTCCTCAGCAAGTCAGATGACATTTATTGATCAGAGCATTTTTATGGTTGATTTACTTTAAAATTTTCCAAAATGTCATTTGGCTTCTTGTCCAAGAGCTTTAGTACCAGGGTTTTACTCAGTAGCTTTGTAAATGTGACTGCTTCCTTTTTCTGAAAGAAATAGAAATAGGACTGAGAGAAAAAGGCTTCCCTGCTAAAAAGAGAAATGGCTTTTTATGGTTCAGAGAATACTAGTAGAACCATAGCTAGAGATGGCGTGTCTGTATCCCACTTGATAATAATTCAAAAATCATGATAAATTCTTGGAAAAGAGGCATTTGTTTTAAGAGTCAGAAGTGGTATTACTTGTAGACTTATGTGGTAGTGTATCAAAATTCACAGAATGGAAAATTACTCCGTGTATAGAACAGTATATTCCAACTTATTTTGTGTTATAGAAATCAAAAATATTCTACAGTCCTTAAGCCGTTTCTTTTGAGAATCTGAGAGAAGAGTAACAGCCACTTCATTTCTGATTCTGGTGAGGTTGGGACATCAGTTCTCGGCAGAGCCTTAGTTGTCCTTGGTCGCGACCTCCACCAGCTATTCAGTCATGTGTTCTCTAGTACTTTTTCTCTAAAGAAATACAGAGATCTTTCCTCAGTTGTTCAGCAACTTTTCTAGATTGGCTTCCAGTAGTAGCAAAAGGAAAAATCCTTTCTTCCATCTTTTCCAGAATAAATATTTTCTAATTACCTCATCTGCAAGAGTAACATAAACATTGGAAATGCCAAAGTGAGCTTCAGTCATTTGTAGGAATGACTAAATAAGGCAGTCGTCACTTCTTTCTTTTCCAGATACCTACAAGTGATATCTACTTGTGTTTCTTAACTAAAATTTTTAAAAACCCTATTTGTTATCAAAGACCTCTGTGTCTAACAGATATACTTAAAATTTTTTAAGTTTCTGGAAAAGTAAAACCTTAGATGATTCAACACTGGCTTAAATTTCAACTAAGGATGAGATAGAATTAGCAATCTCAGAATCTCAGCATATATTCGGCCTTACCTATTGTTAATGAAACTTGCCTGCAAGCAGGGCTGCATGTTGCAAAGCTTAAACAGAGCGATAAAACTATTTGTAAATCCAGACACCTTTATGAAGACCTGTTTCCTGGGTTTCACTTATGTAAGCCCACGAACCTATCAGCTGTAAATAACTGAGGGGGTAAAGACATGAAAGTTCTCAAATGTCTAGGCTTTTCTGAACATTATGAGATTGAAAAGCAGCGAGGTTTACTGAGAAGATTGAGAACTGCAGACATTTCAGCAGAGAAACTGAGACCCAGAAGGGCAGATAATGTCATGGACATTGACCTGTGAGCCTGGTCTCCACCTCCCTCTTACATCCACTCCTGCCCTTTTCTTTGAGGAGGAAGGAAGTCTCTAGTTAAAAACTGAACCCCTTAGTACAGCCTGTCTCTCCTGAGGGAGCTGCCTCACTCTATTCTTGCTGAGCTCAGTTCTCTGAGTGTGGCGGAGGAGAATGCCCCCGACACCCTCTTTAAGTCAGTGTCCTGTGGGGCCACTTCCACACAACCAAGACCTCATTCATTCATTCATTTATTCATTGAAAAATGTTTACTGAATGCCTTCTGAGTGTCTAGCACTGGGGATTCAGCAGTGAATGAGCAGATACCAATGCCTTACCCTCAGGGAGCTGACATTCTGCTGTGACTCCTCCTAGGAGTGTGTCCAGGTTGAATTTAGTAAAGAGCGGATGTATCAGAGAAGCCTCAGGAGTTTATGGGGCCCAGAACCTGTTGCTGCGCCCTCCAACAGGTTTTATACCCGAGCAGATGTGAAAGAGAAGAGACACATCGTGTTTTTAAAAAAATATGTAGAATGGTTGCCTTGAGTGTTATACAAACCACTTTCTGGCTATATATATAAGAAAATTGACTTTATGGTTTTTAGTCTAAAATTGTAATACCATGTCAGGTCTCATTCATTTTAACTTGTTGGCAGTTGTTTCTAACATATGAATGAGTTTTTCTGAATATACTTGGTATTATGTGACTATCATTCCCCAGATATTTTAAGATTCCATTTTATGAATAAAAAGTTTGCTAGACTTTTTAATAGGCTGAGAGTAATTTGATAATATTCTTAAGGACATAAGGTCCTTAATGTTCTAAATTCAGATTTGGTGATTCTTTTTTGAAACTGAGTCTTTCCAACACAGTAGGCAGAAATACTGCAAAGAAAGCCATCTTGATGCACTGAGAAGAATGTATAATTCCCATACATTGATTTTAAATGCAATTACAGAGCCACAGTTTTTCAGAAGAAAGTGCTCTTTGACCCAATGTTAGTATTTGCAGAGCTTTGATCCTTAATCTGCCTGCAGGGTAGTTGTCCCACAGGGTCTAGATTTTATAGGGAAGTGCTTCTGAATATTGATTCAGTTCTTACAGGTCTTGAATTTCAGATTGTAATACCAGAAAACAGTTTTCCAGTACTTGGTGCTAATGATTTAATTATTAGAAGCAATAAAATTATTGGCCATCCCTAGAGTTGGGCCCCAGACCCCAGGCAAACAAAAAAAAAAACTGTGTCTTAGGGCAGCAAGTCAAGTCCTCAGTCTATTTCACTCAGCTTTCAGAATGAATTTTAATCCTAACCCAGTCTTCTCCTGGGTCCCTTTGTTGCTACTTGTATCTGAGTTTCACTTGTTTTCAGTTTTTGAGACACTGATTGAAATGACATAATCAAGTTTCAGTTTGGAAGTCTAGAAATTCAATTTGAAGAAATGAGTAATAATTGTGTTAGTCATATCCACTTTAATGGTCTTTCAGGGGCTGTTGGAGATCGATGAAATGTAACTCTTTTCTGTGAGCTAATGAAAAAACCTCTCCCATTTGTGGGCAGCATTTTCAGGGAAAGAATAGGCAGGTCCAGAGAAAAGCAAATCTAATACCGTTAGTCTGAACAATTATGGAAATAGCCAGATTGCCTGGAATCATCCTAGGAGTCTATCAAAAGTCCTAGAGGGGCTAAAGTTAAGAAAACTAGGAACTTGACCATACAAAGCTTAGACCTCTGTAGCAAAGCCCCTAAATTTCCCCGGGGATGAATTTCATCTGATCACTTTTAAAAGAGTCATTGTTGATGGTTATGAATTCAAAATATAAACTTGAGGCTGAAGAGACGTAATTTTGGCTGTGTTTCAGAGGTCTTAATGGGATTATTTTTGTGTTTGAGGACGTTAGAAATTCTTGGGCGCTATCACCATTTCTAGGATGGCACTTTCTCAAGTTGGGGCCAAGAGTGGTGGAACTTTCAGAAAGTAAAGAATTACCTGATAACATGACTAGCAAGTATGAAGGACAGCCAAAGTGAGACCATGTTCTGTATTTTTCAATCTACTGGGTACCAGGGACTTTGTTAACTCTGAGTACATAGTGGTGAATGAAACAGACATACTCTCTGACTTTATGGAGTTGATGGTTTAGTGGGGTGGCATATGTTAAAACATGTAAACAAGCCAATGTTTAATTACACATTGTGATTAGTGATATGAAGGAAAAGAACTGACATGATTTAGGGATGCTAGTTTTGGTAGTAGAGGAGATGCATTTGTTTAACTGTTTCACCGATACTTTAAATGTGATTCTGCTGCTTTTATAACACTCCTGTAAGCTGCAAAAGGGAAGAAACCTCATTTTCTTCTGTAATTACTCACAGTTTAAGACACTCAGTATATATTGGCTGACAGTTTTGTGACCCATCATATGGTGTCCATTTTCCTTTAGAAAACTCATCCTCTGTTTAATATGGATACAGAAAATGGTACCTAAATACTTACAAGTGAGTTTGTAACCATGCCTAGCACATAGTCAGTATGCAAATAATTGTTGAATGAATGAATGAAGATTATAAACTGAGTTTGGTTTCTCAGTTAAAAGTACTCTTAGTGTTCTGAGGAAACCATAAACCTGCCCTTTCCCTTCATGCCCATCCTTCTTAACACACATGTTCCCATCATTCTTTCCTCAAGAGTACCATTTCGTTTCAGGGCTCCATCTGTCTCTTGTCTGCAGATAATTCCCAAATTGTAGATCTAGCCCTGTTTTCTCCTGCCAATCAGTCCTCACTCCTGTTTCCTACTGCTTGCCTGTTCTCTCCACTAAAGTGTCCTCCTGGAATCTCAGACATGTGTGCACTCAGTTCTTCCCTCGACAGCTGCATGGCTCATGCCTCACTTCCTGAGGTCTTTACTCAGAGAGGCCTCCCCTGCGCACAGCATCTAAAACTGCAAGTCTCTCCTCACACCCCAACCCTCGCTTCCTTTTCTCCACACCACTTATTTACTGTTCTACATACTTAACGTAATTATTTTATTTTCTGTCAGCCCCCCCCACTTCATCTCTCCATTTATGAGAATTAAGCTCTGTGAGGGCAATGGTTTTTTTTTTTCTGTTTTGTTCACTGCTCAGTGCCTGGAACATAATAGGAATTCAATAAATGTTGAATTAATGAATATATATAATTTTCAGGCATTGTATATTATAATGCTTATATTGCATTAGAAGACACAGTGAACAAATCAGGTGCTTGACATGATTTCACTGTGAGTGCAGCAGCTACAAATGCAAACCGAGACTAGGGTTTCCTGATGGTAACCCGGATACCAAGAGTATCTTTGCCACAGGTGATATGATTTTCTGAAATGAACAATTCTTGGTTAAGTTTAGAAAAAAACAATATTCCCAGCATAGTGCAGTGGTTATAAGAATGTATTCTAAAGCACCTGTGTTTGAACTTTTCTGCTCTACTATTTGCCAGGTGAGTGGCTAGTCACGTGATGTTTCTATGCTCCACTTTTCTCATCTATAAAATGGGGGATAATAATAACAATAATAATACCTGACTTAGGAGGTTGTTTTGAGAATTAGATAAAGCGTGTCTGGCATACAGAAGCACTAGGTAAGTGTTCATTAAATAAATAATTATTCAGTAGTTTTATTCCTGGAAATTTAGTGTATATAAAACCCATGTAAAATTGCTCTATACTTAAATGTAAAACAGTGAGTATATTAATATAGTAATAATCAGGGTTTTTTTTTTAGCTACATGAATATTGTATGAGAGACAGGACAGCTTTGCATGACTGTCTCTGTGCATTACAGACTGTGCAGCTTCCTGACCCCTGCCCATTAAATTTCAGTAGTTCCCTTCAATCATCATGACCACAACAAGTGCCCCGTAAGGGTTTGTGGTTTGTATATACATTGTTCTAGGCCCATATACTTTTTTGTGTGAAATTATTATGGATCATCTAACTCGATAAACACTTTCTCATCTGACTCCCCATTGTTCAGGAATATAATACCTGTATAATATTTAACAAATTCTACTTACACTGATCCTTCTCAAACTATTCTGAAAAATTGAGCAGGAGGGAACACACCCAAATTTATTCTATGAGGCCACCATTAGCCTGATACTAAAACCAGACAAAGACACTACATAAATGATTTGATAGCCACTGCAAAGTAGCAGGACTTGTAAAATTGGAGTTAAGTTTCCATAGAAATGGTCTTAAAGAATAGGTAGGGTTAGTTAATACACAGGAACAACCAACTGCTCTTCATTGCTAGTAAGGCTGGGAAGGAACGACATTAGCTTCAACTGTAATCAAAGAGATTTATAAGACTTGTAATGGGAAATTCACCATCAGTGGAGACTTGTAGAAATTGCAATCAGCCTATGAAAGTGGAAGAATATTTCCCATTGGCTTTTAAATAGAATATAATCCTCTGCTCAAGGCACTTAAAGTTGATAGATTATTAGATTGAATAAATTTTAACTTTTGGTGGGTTGTAAACCCCGTTAAGAATCTGATGGACACCTCCCCCCTAGAAAAATGCACACACAAATAAACCTTTGCAGGCAGTCTCAGGGAGCTTATGGACTCCCTGAATATGCATTGGACCCTAATTTAAGACACCCTGGATTAGATGATCTCCGTAAGTCTTTCTCTGCCTCATAAGTGACAGGCTCCGTAGCTCAGTTTTCCTAAACGTAATGGATTCTGAAGATCAAATGTTAAACTCTGGATTTTCTCCCTCTAGGTTTATAATACTCGGCATGCACAGTGTAGAAGTTTAAAAAAAAAAAAAAAGATAATGGAATAGAAAGAATTCTACTTTTAAATTCAATTCTTTGTCTTGGAGAAGCCAAGTGTTTAATTTTAAAAATCATGGGTTGGCTGTGTATCATCTTCATGGAAAGGCAGCACAGAGCTAGGCCTTCGCCAGCAGTCATTCTTCCCTGTCTCCACACCCAGCCCTGGATTCATGGATGAAACGCAAACTGAGATGCCACGTTGACTACCCTGCATTCTTCCAAGATCACACATCTTCTAACTGTACTGCTGTGAATGTCCAGCTGGACTGGAAAGATGTTATCTATTTATAATTCTTCAGTTTTAGGCCTGACTTTCATTGACTACAGTTGGGAAATGACCACCCAGAATTACAAATCAGGAAATAATTTGGCCCTCTTCCTAAAATAAAGAGCTTTCATCCTCTTAGGAAGAATGGAGTGTAGTATATGTCTGTGTATATTAAATTTATATGTGTTAAGTATGGCTAGATATGGGTTTTCCTGTTCCCTTATGCCAGTAGTTTACCTAGAAGTCCTACAGCACTCCTTTTAATCCCAAATTGGAAATGTACTGGTTTCTTTGTACCTGGAATCCAGAACTCTGGAATTAAAGGTTACCTTAAATGCATGGAAGGGAGGTGACAGTGAGCTCTGAGAAAGAGCATAATTGGCAGGTGTCTATAACTTGTCAGTCTTCACTGTCCTTTATGTTCCTAAGTGCAATCCCTTAAATTCATAGTTAGGAATGTCTTAATGAAATTAGAAATATTACTTACGAACAGGAGACAAGGACTCTTGGCCAAGTTCTCCTTACCATTCACCTGATATGTTGGTCCTTTTTGACAGTTATCCCTTCCCAGTGTTGAACGAGGAGGGGAGGACCTATGTATTATTCCCTCC
Organism: Camelus ferus; assembly: GCF_009834535.1. Lineage (NCBI taxonomy): Eukaryota > Metazoa > Chordata > Mammalia > Artiodactyla > Camelidae > Camelus > Camelus ferus. The sequence goes on along the minus strand of NC_045716.1, from coordinate 17,492,327 downwards.
ACCACCACCCCCTCTTCCTCACTAAAATCTCCTTCTGTTCCAGTTGCTCTGGGCATGGTGATACACTGCATGGAAAGCATACAAGACATAATGTCTGCAGACAGATAATCTGTGGTATTAACTCTGACAGTGGCTCCAGCCCTTACTGAGCCAATGAAAGTTGTTTGGAAACTAGAATTGAGGAGAGGACAGGGCATCCCGGCACCATAGCTCATCTTAGTGATTGATGAAGTCTCTCTGTACGCTTGAAAGCATGTTGACAGTTCACACCCTTAAAGCTTGTTGATATCTTTCTGGGATTGAAGCTCAGAGCAGAATTGCACATTCTGTTGTATATTTATTCCTTGTCTGTATTCCTCTCTGCAGAGAATGTGATCAATGGGCAGGATTACGAAGTGATGATGCAGATTGACTGTCAGGTGATGGACACCAGGATCCTCCACATCAAAAGCTCGTCAGTTCCTCCTTACCTCCGAGATCAGCAGAGGAATCAGACCAACACCTTCTTTGGTTCCCCTCCAGCAGCCACAGAGGCAGCCCACGTTGTCAGCACCATCCCTGAATCATTACAGTAGTCCCCTGAGGCTCCATTGAAAAATGCAGAGTGGGACTGGAGAGTGGGTGAGAGAAATGCTTCCTCCTGCCTTCTTGGTGACAGGCAGAGAACTGCCTCATAATAGAATTCAAGAGATAAAAGAGGAAGAAAAGAAGCTGCTTTATTTTTCACCATCTGCCCATCTGCTTGGGAAGCACTGGACCTCAGACGCCAGGGCAGCAGCAGTTCTCCAGTGGCCGAGTAGCCCTGCTTCCTCCACTGCTGCCTGGCATAGATCTTTTTCTGTACCTTTCCAAATTGCTTTTCCCTCTGTATTGGTTTTGTGTTTAAACAGTCATCTTCTTTCCAATAAGGCCCACTTACCCTCTCTGCCATTTCACTTATAGGTATAGTAAAGAGACTTTTATTTATAGCAGTGCAGTACACTGATGTTTCCACCAATTAGATCTTTCATCAACTTAATGCAAACCAGTTGTGGATATTGTGCTTACTGGAAAACACATTTCCAAACCAGAAGAGCCAAAAGCATCCCCAAGAGTTAAAACAATTTGGAGCTTTAGGTAAAAGGAAAAACCCCCAGGTGGTAAAGTTTATCTTGGGATTTGCGGTTCACACCTGATACTGCACGTGACTAACTGTGTTGGGGGTCGGGGATGGGGTGCAAATATGAGAGTGAAATGGAAGAAAAGGGCCAATGGTGGGGCTTTGAAAGAGGAGATAGCTCCATTAATACATTCACTTAAAACACTGCAAGTTTGATTTGATTGCAGTTTAAGATTAAACGCACAGCTACTATTTATTATGAGGACTCTAGGCCGCTGAGTGTTAGCACACATACCTACGTCTTCTCTATATTAATCAGGTGCAGATCCTCAAGGACCACAGGACAAATCCTTCATTTTTATTCTGAATCTCCACACACTACACACTTTTTATTAATACGATGATACCAAATTCAGCTCAGGAGCATGTAGGTAACTTTAGACTTCAGAGAAAAAGTTCTTGTTTGTTTAATTGACAGATATTTACTCCTTTAAGACTATGCAGACAGACATGCTTGGGTTCCTGCTGGGGGCGTGCATCCCATAATATGGCAATAATTTTCAATTCTCCAGTGAAAAGGCAGTGGATGAATTAACTCCTTTGTCCTCCCCCCCTTTTTTTTTTAAGAAAACAAACAGAAAATCAAAAAACTTACTATGTTCACTTGTGCTTTGACTACTTTCTTCTCTCTGATTTCTACCTTTAACTTCTAAAGTGAATCTTTTACTCTCTCCTCCTTTGAAACTTTTCAATCTCTCTATAGAAGTCATTCTGCAAACACTGCTTCTTACCCTCATTGATTCACCTTTGTCAGATTTCTTCCCTTCCATTCTACACTGTTAACAATCTCTTCCTCCTTGCAAGAAAAGGAAAGAGAAATAATGTCAACTCCTCAAGGATTCCATGTAGCCAGTTAGTTTTCTGCCTGTGAAATTAGACATGGCTCCTAAATAATTCTGAAGCATCACCAGTACTTCTCTGGATAGTGATGCCTCTCTGCTCAAGCCAGTTAGGTACTTTCTGAGGAAATCAGTTTAACTCTCTTGAGGGGAAGAAGAGGGATGTGTTGCTCTGTTCCTGGGGAATCTGGAGTTTGAAAAGTATCATCAGTTAGCCTCCTTTTTTTCTCCATATACAAACCGTTTTAAGTCAGGGCAGCACTCTTCTCTGACTTGGCCACCCTGGGCCATCTTCAGACAAGACCCATTTTCCCTGGGGACCACTTTTACTTCTAACAGGTGCCAAGGAGAAGGCAGGTGCCTGGAAGACCGTTAGGTTACAGGGCAGTCCTCTCATGGAATGTCTTCTCCTGGCCCTGCTCCTTCCCATTCTGTCCTATGCATTAGCTGAACAAGAGGCCCTGACCATGGTTAGTAGGCAGTGGCCACGTGATCATTCCTAAGCTGCTCATCTTCTGGAACTGTTGTCACTGTCACAGCAGATGCAAATCGGTGTGCATGGAGTGATCACAGGTGGTGCTGCCTTCCTCTCCTTTGCACTGACTCACAAGAATAAACCATCACGTGGACTTCTTGTTCTCAGCACTTGCTTTTCCTTCACCCCTCCGTTCGCAGCTTCCAGTGCTCATTTTACCAACTTGTCGGCCTGACGACTTTGATTATGTCACCTTAATGCCTCTCTTTCAGGTGACAGTGTGGGTGAAGGTTGGGAAGGAGTCGTGCCCAAGAGAGGGGGCTGTCAGAAGTGATGAAGTTAAGGTTCCTGTGGAGCGACCACCAAGAGCGGTCTGGGAGCCTTGCCTTCCCTTTCCACTCGCTGGCCCTTCAGCTCCTTGTTACCTGTTCTCGAACTGATCTTTTTGAGATGAGGGAACAGGACTCTCCTCAGGGTGAAGTTTTAGGAAATGAGTGAAAGGCAACTGATCAGTGCAAAGAAGTATTCTACTTTTTTTTTTTTTTTTAGACGTATTCTACTTTTTGAAGTGCTGGCAAAGCTCTTGTTAATCCCTGGGCACAATGGTGGTTTTTATTTTAACATCTGTATGCTAGCACAAGGCCCTTTAGGAAGTGGAAGGTTGCTATGCCTGATCAACAAATGAAGCTGGTCTTCTGGCTTAATTTTTTTTGCCGAGATTGCCTTTGGGAGCTTGCAGCCAGGAATTGTAAGGAATGGGTGGGTGTGGGTGTATATTTATACATACATAATTGTTTTTAACTTGTTAAGTTTTTAGGTGGCATTTTGCAAGCTTATGAGAAAATTAGATAAACTCATGGAGAAAGCAAGTCTTCCTGTTATTCGATGACTTTGTGCCCTTTGGGTCACCAATACTGCTCTCTTGGGAAGTGATGGTGGAGACTGCTGGAAATGATTTTTCCATCTAGTTGCAACTCCCAAGTTTCTAAAGCTTAATAGAAGTGGATGTTCCGTCCTGCTAACTACTGAGTCAGGAGCTTATCCCCCATGGGGTTAACTCACTGAGCAGAACAGGGACACAGCTCCATTAGAATGGTAGTATAAAATGCCACTTTCCAAAGTTAGGATTTGTAAAAGGATTATCTCGAAACAAATGTATTGCTTGCCAGGCTTGTAGTTTAGAAACTTTACATTAGATTATTGAGTGGGGTTTGTCTTTTCCGAAGTAAAAAATTCCCTGTGCTTATAAAAGCTCAGAGCATCTTCTAGTTGTTTTTTGTTTTTTTGTTTTTTTGTTTTTTTGTTTTGACTGAAAGCTCCAACACAAAGCTGGCATTTCTTTGCCTTTTCTTCTCAGTAAGAAGTAGACACGGAGGTATTTGAAAGCAGCAATGTTACATGAGTCATTCTTGAATGTTCTGAACAAACACTAAGAAACACAAGAAACTTGGGATGCAAACTGATTTTTCTAGCATTTTTAAAGAGACGCTGTCCTAATTAAACTTTCCTGGCTCCCTGAATCTTCCTCCTGGGCATGTGCCCCCAGTAATCACAGCAATGACAACCTGATGACGCTGCTGCTGTGGCATTTGGAGTGATTAAAACTGGAGAACTCACAAGCTCCTTGCAGTTTTTGTACTATTTTCTGATTCTTGCCATTTTACTAAGCTCAGATTGTGAAACTTGACTGAAAATACCACAGGGGAAAACTTATAACTGTATTTGACTTTCTAACACATTGAGTTTAGTTTCAAAGCAGCTTCCACATTCAACAATTTATTAGAAGTAACCACTTTTACTGAAGAGCCAGAGTAAGATCCATACCCCGTCGGTCCGACTCCACGGAAGTTTTCCACCACCAAAGCCCTCTTCCCCCTGCACACGGCCGGGCCGACCGGCATCCTGCCGCAGAGTCACAGGGCTGAACTTCAAATGAGACCTTACATACTGTTGGCCGTTTTCATACAAATTAACCTCTCAAATAAGATTGCTTAATGTCAAAATTGATAGACATTTATTACCACCTATGGACCCCTCATTCTTTACCAAAATGTTATTTTTGTCAGTCCTGAGTTATTTTAATTTATAGAAATTAGGATCTTTGCTGCTAATATGAATACTTATTGTAACTTTTACCTTAAAAACAAGAGTAAAGCCTAACGAAAGAAAACGAACTGTAAGAAATTTTTATTTTCACCCTGAATAATACCTAGGAGGGAGCAATTTCTATTTCCCCTCACCCCTAGGGGTTGCGGTTGATTTTTAATTTTCTAGGAAACAGAATTTGGACTACCCAAGAAGATGTTGCCGGAGTCCAAATGGAACTATGCACATTTTTAAAAAATGCATTTTTCTCTTACCTGCAAAAAGAAATCAGAGTGTATCCTGTTAACTTATATTTTTAATGACTAAGCTAAAAACAAAGTTTATTTTGGATAAGACTAGAACTTTTAGCAGTTTATTCTAATATCTGTTTGTTAATATCTGTCAGGTCATCTGTCTGAATTTATGAAAAGAAGGATGACAGAGGCATACTGATCAGGCGTTTGATTGTATGTGTGACTCATGTCATGCCTGGTCACTGTCGAATAGTGGACCCCATTCTCAACGTACTAGTTTGCTAACTTGAAGCTTTAGGGACTTAGCACATTAAAGGCTTTTAATTAGATCAAGTTGGGGAACAAAGGAGTAAATAAGTCATACTTTATTATTTGCCAGGGTCAACAAACAGCACACTGTTTGGCTGCTTGCCCCCAGTGAAGTTGGTGACCATTAATTAATAAGCAAACCAGGAGGCTTGGCATATCACCCAGTAGGATCATCCTAGACAGAGATTAGCGGGTTGACACTCATGGTAAATGTATATTGGACCATTTTAGCTCACACTCAGCCCTAATTTTGAGGTCAGTCATCTGGATAAGAGATGATGGGGAAATAGAACTTTAGATGAGAACTACTATGCACTACTGGCCTTAGAGAGACTAGTTTCTTGTTCTCATCATGTTGGGAACATGGTTGGGCTCAGACCAATAGTGCTTCTCCCATGGAGCCATTAGAACATGAGGACAGAGTGTTAGAGATGCCATTTCACCAGGATTTTCTTTCTAAGGTTGTATCCCTCCTAAATCAAGAATGAGTTAAAAATGAGGAGGAAAGATGTACCGTTTTCCTTCTTATTAGTTACGTTGGTTTACAACACACAAAGAAACAGTGGCAACAGACTATATGACATGCTTTTAAGCAAGTCTTGGTAATGCAATACTCTTTCTTTGTCTAACACTGAAATAAAGAATTTTTAAAATTGCCTTGTTTTGTTCTGTATATAGAAAGAGAAAAAAAAAAAGACCTAAAATGAATCTTCAGTGTGAAGTCATTAGTAATGAGAAGGTAAGCCTAAAAAGATTCTATGGCCTGTTACTATTTAGATGAAACAATCGAATCCTTTTCCACTCTTCTTCCCAACCTATTAAGTAAAAGTTTCCCTTATTGTGTCCAGATATTTGAAATACAGTCTTACCAAGGGGAAAAAAAAATTGTAAAAACTCATACTTTGTCCTTCTACATAAGGAAACTGAGTTACACAATCACACCAGTGGCCTCTTCCCAGATTGTAGTGACATGTCACTGTGCAGGAAGCTAGTCACTGCAGACTGACAGCAGAGAATCCATCTGGGAATAATGAATGCAGGCATTCATTTACTGAGGACCCAGCGTATGCCTCAGACACTGCAAGTTCGCTAACTTATCTTACTTCATTTCCTAAGATGGTTACGTAACTAGTAAGTAGCAGAGCCAGTATTTGGACCCGGGCCATTTCGCTCCAACACGTGGATTCTTAACTAACACTGTATTGTTCCACCTCCTGAGATGTAGATAAAAGCTCACTGTGGCCTGTGGAGCCAGATACGGGAATATACAAAATTACAGTAACGGCAGTGTTCTCTCTGAGGCAAAAGTACATTTGCCTCCTAAGTACCTTAGACTGCTTTAGAAAGTAAGACAGCAAATACCCTCTTCTGCAGAGAAAAGTCCACACACATTTGAGGCCAGGGGGTTGGGCAGCAGAAAAGGAAAAGGGGACCCAAGCAACATGGTTTGGTCTCTGCACGCTGGAGCCTCTCAGGGATTCATAAGAATACCTGGTGGCCGGAAGGCAGAAGGACTTCAAACTGTTGTGCTAAAATGTAAATCTTCATGGCCTCAAATAGTAAGTAAAAGCCTGCTGCACACACAGCTTCTCATCAGGGTTGTTTTGGGGAGTGAAAGAATGGGAGTAGGATCCAGTGTAGTGTAACTAGTGCAGAAGAAAGCATGCAGACAGAAAAGCAAGCATAATTCATAAACCAGAGTCAGTGACGCAACAGAGGTAAGTAAGGAAACACAGCTCCCCGCAAACCCTTGCCCTCGGGGGGCCTGCCACAAAATCCTTACGGGATTGTCTCCCTGGGACTTCCCACTGGATGTGGGATACTGTTCAAGCCAATTTTGGATCTCAAAGGGTAACTGCAACTGGTATTTAGATTACACAATACATGGTGCTGGAAATAGAGGACTCTGCTGGCATATACTCTGCAGCTTATCTAACCGGTCCTTTTTTGTTACAAATTTAGACCACTTCCAATGTTTTACTAACCACAGGAAATCTATATATTTCCTATAGATGTAGATTTATCTATATATAAATCTATATCACTCACTCTATCACAAATGCCTAAAGAGAATCCTTCCCTTAGTTGACTTCATGATAACAGCTGATGCAACTGAAGACTTAACCTTTGCCAGACATTATGATAAGCATTTGTAAGCATTAGTTTATAAACTTTACAGCAGCCTTATGACATAGGTATCATTATCCAGATGTTACAGATGAAAAAAAAAATGAGCTCAAAAGATTAAGGAACTTACCTAAGAACAGACAACTAGCACATACCACAGCTGGGATTTGAAATTAAGTCTACCCTGATTTTAAAGCCATAGTCTTTCTACTATAGTACATTGCCAATCATCTTTTAAAGCCATAAAGGATGCAGCAGGAGACAAAGTGGAGAGGAAGAAACCAAGCCACACATCACAGGCAACCAGGGTGTTGAGGAATGTTCAGGAAAGAAGGACAATAGCTAAGAGGCAAGGTCCAACAAAGCTGGTGGGTTTTCTTGAACAGCTCATTCTCTCTGAAGGCATCTACTCAATGCCGGTTGCATTCGGAGCCCACAGTGGATGGTTGCCCTGCTTCTGGACTTCAATCCTTGGGATCCTCATCTTGGATGAGTTACTTAGTGGGATGAAGACAAGCTGGGTGCTCCTATAATTGAAGGACCCATGCTTGGCCAACCTGCCCACTCTCCTCAGGTCCAAGATCCCAAGTGTGACCATTCAGCTCCATCCCCAGGGTGCATCCAACTGTCTAGTCTTTTGATCACAAGTTCTGTTTTCTTTAGAAAGTCTTCACTGCAGAATTAACTTCTAGTGTGGATGCTGAACTATGAGACAGAGAGAGATGCTTTTGTAAGAGGTCACTAATCTCCAGGTGCAAAACTGAAGTGCTTTGGTCCTGAAGTGAAGGACATATCTTTAAAATAGATGTAACATACCATGTTAAGAAATGGATCACCTTGTAAGATTATTTGCAGCACTGTCACTCCCGAAAAACAGTACTCATTTAGATGGGGGGCACCGTGTGAAGCCAACCAAGAAATATTTCCAGTTTTTTACAGGTATCGCCCTGTTTCTGCATACATCAACTGGTTGCAAAGGAATAACTGACAGCCTCCAAAGCCATCCCTGACTCTCATTTCTTAGGTGTCCTGCTTGACTTTCAAAGCCTCTGGGTGTGTTTGCATTGCCTGAGGACTGGGTGGAACTTGAATTCTTGGGCTTAATTTCTGCATAGACAGTGGGCTAAAGCTAGTGGCCCCAGAATTTAAACCTTCACCACAGATTCTAAGTGTTGGACCAAGCTCAGGCATCTACCACTTATCTGTGGGAAACTCTGCAGATAAACCAGACAGTATCCTTGTCCTCCAAGACATGTGAATAGTGTCTCTTCCATGGGTCTTTGTGGTCATCCGTCTTTTCCCACAGAAGAGTAAAGATAATTTCCAGAAGATTGCATGATTTCTGGTCAGCCTGAAAATAAGTTTAGTTAGACACAAGCTACTCTCAGGAGAGCTTTGGGATGGAAGGTTCATTGGCCAGCATCTTTGTCATGGCCACAGAACTCACCCACTCGCTTGGCTGCTGGTCCTGGGACACACAATGGTGTGCTTCACCACATTGTCTCCAGTTTCCTGGATATGCTGGAATTTTCTGCTCAGCATCTTGTTCACATCAGACCAATACATTGCCCCCTCCAGCCTGGCAGCCTCAAGCAAGACAGAATTACAGCTACCTCCACACCATCAGCCTGGCTGTTTCCATCAAATCCTCGGCTAGGGGAAACTAAAAATTCATCTTAATTTAAACAGTATGAGCCAGAAAGATGCTGAAACATATAATCTCTTATTTTAAATGGCTCCATGGGTCCCCACTCAGGTGAACACAACTAGATGCACATACCAACTCACAGCATATCTGGGGCTAATTCCATCTCCCCAAGATTTAATCTAGTACAAGTCAGCAGGACATGAACGGTCCAAGAGGGGGAAGATCTACTCTTAGAAAGTCAGCTTCTTTTCCAAACTCTCACCTCTGCAATTTCTTGTTTAATATGTGTCATCCCTTTTGACACAACATTGTAAAATGATTATAAATCAATAAAAAATGTTTAAAAAAAAACCCACCTGCATGCTATGAAGCACGTTTATGAAAAACAGAAAAAAAAGTGTCATCCTTGATTGAAGGACAGAAAACTCCAGAAGGGCAGGAAGCCTGTAAGTACCTAATTCACTCTTTTATCTCCAGTGGTGTTATGACTTCATGTGCTTGGGATATGATACTTCGAGCATTTTAGGCTAACTCAATATTTTTTGTTGAGTTACTGAGCATTTAGACAGCCACAGACAGACACTGTCTTCCCGGGACTGTACATGAGACTGGCATTTGTTGCCCGTGTTTGCTGTACCAGCTACATCACCAGATGCAGATGCTCATGGTGCTCTCGCAATGTGGGACTCACCACGCCAGTGTCGAGCAGGAGGGACACACAAGATGAGAGCCCTGCCTTCCCTCAACAAAGGAGGCAACATCAGCTTTTCCCTTCTCTTTTTTATTTCTTCCCACTGCTTCTTCCTCTGATTTCAGTCTATGGCAAATTGGAGGTGGACTGAGAGAGGCTATAGACCAGGGGGTCTGCAAGTGTGACCGCCCCCTCCCCGCAATCTGCAGCAGCAACAGCCCTGTGGAACTTGCTAGAAGTGCAACTTCTCTGGCCCCAACCCAGACCCACTGAGTCACACTCTGAGGCTGGGCCCAGCAATCTGTGTTTTAACAAGCCTTCCAGAGGATTCTGATATGAGTTTGAGAACCACCCATGTAGATGCTGGTCAGAGAGGCCGGAAGAGTGAGGATAGCAGACTTCCGCCAGAGATGAAACTTCCTGGGGCTGCTGTCACTGGGGCTCTAGGGAATTTCCTCATTCAGTCTCTTTTTGAAGACTGCAGGGATTACATCTTGAGCATCCACAGTCTCCCATCCCTTGTCACATCACCTGGCCTCCTGCTACCCTGGGTGACCTCACTCTCAGCTGAGCAGCTGGAAATCCAGGCTGCCCGCAGACGGGGAGCTGCCCTTAATCAGAGGTGTGCCCTCAGCCAAGTCAGCAAACCCAGGGCTCAGGGCTGCGTCCAAAAAAGAGAGACAGACCTGCCTGTTTGCTTCCCCGCCAGATCCGAGACTCTCCCGGGGATTGAGCTCCTAAAAGGACTTGCCTGGAACCAACACTCTTTGCTGAGGAACGGGGAGGTCTCCCGGGCTGCGGTCAGCTCTCCCCAGAGCAGGTCTTCACCTTGAGGCCAGCAGAACCCTCAGTGCACTTGGCAGGGACGCCCCACAGAGAATGCTCCTCACCCCGCTGGGGACATGGGACCTGCCCTCCACCACCATCTCTCACCTTCAGAGCTCTGAAGACAAGAAGGTCTGAGCCCCAGGCTCCATGACGTTTATTCAGTTGGCAGCAGGCTCTAACCCCCTTCAGTACAGCACTAGGCTGTGGTTCCCAAACTTGGCTGCCTATTGGAATCACCTGGGGATCTTTTAAAAAAAAATACTCCTGCCTGCTCCCACCCCCAGATGTTCTGATTTAATTGGTAGAGGGTGTGACCTGGCCATAGGCATGTTAAAATTTCCCCAGGTGATTCTAATGTGCAGAAAAGTTTGGGAGCCAATGAACAATTTTTTTTGAGGCCAAGACCCAGCTCATGTTCTAATGTTTAGGGAACAATGCAGTCCTAGAGGCAGAAGGTAGAGCAGGGTTCCAGGGGCAAGAAAAAAATGTGTTTGAATCATCAGACAGACTCAGATTTAGCAACTAGCTGGTAAAGAAAGGAGGGGAGAGAGGTAGGGGTGGGGGCTGGGGGGCATTGGAGTCACTGGTGGAGATGATGTCAGACATTCCTCCGCGATGTAAGAAGTGGGGAAACGCATGAAAATAACCATGGCTGTGAAAATGGAACTTTCTGTGAAATGGCATATTCTTGGAAGGAGAGGGAGCAGGGAGGAGAGGGAAGGGGAGAAGGGGGAAAGGGGGAAAAGGAGGGGAGGGAAGGGGGAAGGCCCCAGGCCAGAGAGAACGCAGGAGGGAGATTGGACCCCAGGCCTCAGGAGAACTGGGAAAATAACAAGAAGATGTAAAAAGGTAGGGGAAGAAGAGGAGGGGATGGTCTGAGTTCACATGAGGAACAGGGGAAAGAGGGCGACTGCTGACCCAGAAGAAGCTGAAGCAACAGGAGAAAAGATAAGCCAGGAGGGAGAGCAGGAATTGACCGCTAAGAAAAGAAAAACACACAGACTCCGTATTTGACCCAAACCCAACCAACCTCAGGCTTGGGCCAGAAGGAGCACTTCCCAGGAGTAGGCTGAGGGGACAGCTTCTCACCACACAGCCCCTCAGGGGAAGGGACAAGGCGTAGCTGACTGCCCATGTGTCCCCTTTCCTTCCTCCTCCACGCCTGGCTGTGCAGAGGAAGGAGCTTTGGGCCTGATGTTGGGAAGCCAGGTCTTTCCTCTTCGAAGTTTCCCTGAGGGAGAGAGGGCAGTGCCCCCGAGGGACATGGGCCTCAGGCTCCCGCGGGTCCTGAGGGGGGCTGCTGCCCTTTCCTAAGCCTGACACCAGCCCCTGATTCTTAAATCTCACCCTAATGGCTTCCCCCAGGGCGAGCCATCCAAATATTGAGTCACCGAGAGAAAAAAGCCTTGCAGACCAAACCAAGAAAAATGACACAGGCTCCTCAATTCCTGGACAAAAGATTTCACACCTCCTCTGTGCAAAATCAGAAGACTTCTCACGACTGGGTGTGATTGTAAGCCAAGTGTCTATGACAAGCCCCCTGCAAAGTAACTATCCAGCCTCGTCACATGATGTGGCCCCTGTGACACTCAGCACGTCCTGGGAGGTGGGCAGGCGGGTCCCATCTTGGAGCGTGAGATGGCTTGGGACGGAGCAGGCACCGAGACCCCAGCCCCCCTCCTGGGATCAGTGCTTTCTCCCATCGGAGGGTGTCAAGTGATGCGCTGTTCAGGCTCAGGGAACCAGCTGTGGTTACTGGAAACTAATGCCAGCATCAGGTCCTACAAGATGCTGGATGCTGTCCACCGGCCAGCGTCTCCTGGGCACCAGGCTGGCCCTTGCTGTGCCAGGCCGGGTGGCCCCGCGGTGCTGCTGCTCAGGCCGTTTCCCCCACCCGAGTGTCTTGCCAGCTTAGACTCAGGGGCCATAGGAGTCACACGATAAAGCTCTGAGACATGCAGCTGGGAGCAGCCTCCGAGCACTTCAGAGTTTCCAGTCAGTGGTTTCCTGTGGGAGAGCGGTCCAGGGCCTCGGCTCTCCACTTACTGGCAGGCCTCCCTCTCTCTGCTCGGCCCCCCGTCCATCCTGACCGCTGGCCTGGCCTCACAGAGGAACAGAAAGTGGACTGGCTCCCTCAGAGTTAGAAAGACAGCAAGCCCGGGAGCCGGAGCCAGGCACTAGCCCTTCTTTTTCAGGGGAGAGGAGGGAAGTAGAGGGGCACCTCGGACCCCAAGGTCAGGACCCTGTCTCCTGAGAGCTGCAGCGGCTAGGACAGTCTGTCCTGCAGGAATGCAGTAACCCCACGGGTGTCCCTGTGAGGGCCCCATTTGTTCTGAAAATGCAACACGGAGGGCAATGCCCCCTCCATAATGGAAGTGGCCACTGTGAGACAGAGAGGTCAGAATGCGGCTGAGGTGCTTGGGGAGGGGGAGGTCATCAAGGTGAGGGGCCACTGGAGCCTGGTGGGTTCCAGGGGCTGTTGGGAGAGTCAGACACCCCTCTGCATGACTAGAGTTGAGTTCTCTGGTGGCAGCCACACGTCAGCACATCAGTCCACCTACTCTGAGCCAGGTCCTGGCCGAGCTCTAGCAGGGACACAGAGACTTCCATCCTCCAGCAACAGTCAAGCTCGGGAGGAAAACACGTGCAGCTGTGAGCAATGCAAGGGTGGCCAGATGTGGCACATGCTAAGACACAGGTGAAGAGGGAAAAGGGAGAGGAGAGGATGGGCAAGCCAGGAGGGACTTCTTATATAGGAGGTGGGCTTGGGGTAAGGCCTTAAGGGAAGGGGAGAATTCAATCAGGTGGTGACTAGGGAGGGGCACCTGTCAGGGTGTTTCAGGAGGAGGGAACAGCCTGAGCAAAAGCAGGGAAGGTGCACTTGGGCCAGTGTGGCTCCATGGGTTAAAGGCTTGTTGTGCCCAGGGATTTGTAAAACTGGCTGGTAGATAACTTTCAGCACCTCAAAGCACTACTCTGATGCTGGGATTGGTTTTGAAGAACCCCAAATGTTTCCTTGAACTTGGATAGCTCTATCTCAAGGGAGTCATACTGTCTTGAGGAGTTACCCAGGAGGAGTTAGGTGTCACCCTGCAAAACATGAGCCTGCATTTCACTGGACGTTGCTGTCCTCCAGTGACCAGAACCCATCTCATGGTCCTCAGAGTCACTGGGCTCAGTGGCCCTGGGGGGCAGGAATTCCTTCCACAATACTCCTGACAAGAGTCCTCTGGACTCTGAAGGTCTGGAGGGTCCCCAGTGGCCCTTCAACCAGAGGAATAGCCAGCACCAACACCCTTCAGTGGGGCTAATTAACTGAGACTCACTATGAGACTGTTCCTCCTAGCCGTGGCCAGCTGCACAAGGGCTGGGTGCAGTCAAGCCATGTGCTCAGTATGAACAGACAAGCTGGACCAATCAGGGGATTTGAAGGAAACCTGGGGACAGCAAACAGTGGGGACTCAGGCTCAGAGAGCTCATTGATGCTGCTGCCATGCTGGGCCATGTGTAGGACGACTGAGCAGAGAGAAGCAGAAGGGAGGGAGCTCTCTGAGGGCCTCTGAGGGATGCAGAGGACTGACAGTCCATGAATTTTCTGTCTCAGTCCCTGAGAGATCCTGATACCTCTGAATATCTGCAGACTGCCTGTTGCAACCTTACAAACAACTGTCTTCTATGTGAGTTAGTCTGAGCAGGCTTCTGCTCTCCACAACCAAGAGATCCTGGATGAGAACACCACCCTCCCGCCTCTCCTGGCCTCTGGGCTCAGGCAGGGAAAGCCAGCTTATCACGGAGGCTGAAGGGTGGAGCTGGGGTTCTTCTGAGGGCAGCAGGCAGACCTCCCATCTTCCCAACCCCAGCCCTGCCTCTCCAAACCCGAACTGAAGCAGCTATGTGACTGGGAGGTTCACCAGAGTTTTCCAGCCCATTCCTGGCACCTGCTGCTGTTGGCTGCACTTACCTCCCTCAGGCACTGCCAGATTTTCCTTGGTGCTCCCCAGCCAGGCAGTCTCCTCCAGAGAGAGAGAGCTCAGCTGAGGTCACATGGAAAATAACGCATGAGCAGAGCCCTGCCCCAAGCTGCTTCAGCTGACTTCCCTTTGTTCTCTCTTTCTCTCTCTCTCTCACATGAAACTGGCTTGTTTTACCAGGTCAAATTGCATTCCTCTAAACACAGGGGTGCTGTGCAGTAAAAGTTTGATTCAACTTCTTGCGCCTAATCACTCTGGGAAAGCTTTCAAAGTAGAGAACTCCAGGCATACCGTGCCACGATGTCTTTCTAACTGCTGGCTTTCAGAAGACAAGCCCTTCCAGTGGGAAAACTCACAGTGCAGATGAACCTTGCTTTATACCACAACACATTCCTGAAGAGTCACAGATAAATCAGCTCATTTATATTCTGCTTTATTCCAGGAGAAAAAACAAAAACCACAGCATACACCAAGACGGTAAATTAGAGAGAAAGAAAAAGGAACATCAAAAATATAAAATAGAACCAGGAGAGAGGCAAAAACATCACGGACACCATAAAAATCCTACATGCTTTCTACGGGCAAGACACAATTGGGCTGTACACTCTCCAGCAGCTAGTCTGGAAAGAGAAATTTGATTAGTTACACAAAGAGCCATGTATGAACTGAATTTTGGGAAACTGAATCACATTTCAAGTACATAAGCAAAGGTTGCTATTGAGGAAAACCTTGGTAACAGACATCTGGTTTTGTTTCTTGGTTTTTGTTTGCTTATTTGTTTTTTGTTTGTGCCTGCTCAGCAGTGCTTTATCTGGGGAACTGGCCCTTCCTGATAAGGTGTGAAGAGGGTGAGCTGTCAATCACAGAATCTCACCCTGGTTATGGAGGTGAGCTTGGGATTCAAGCTCACTAATCAGACCCTCTATTAGAAATCCACACCTTGAGATAGTTGGGGGCTGTAGATGGTTAAAGCAGAGGCTCCCATGAGGGTATCTTCACAAGAACTTTCACAATGTCCTGCTACTCAGAGCTCCAGAGCTGGCTGGGTTCTGTCCCTCCCATGTCCTGATTTTCCAAGTTTTCTTTGAATCGGTCAACTCCCCAGTATCCTTCCAATAAATTTGTTTTAGCTGAAGCTAATAAAAGTCTGTTCCTGTTGCTTACAACCAACAACTCCTAAAGATATGATGCTAATAAATTCAAATGGAATATGAGAATGCTCTCAAAGAACAAAATGTGGGGGAGGGGAGGATACAAATTTAGAGCTTCAAAAATGTATTGAACTTGTGTGATTATCAGTCTTGTCTTATCAGGAGTGGGGTCTGCTTCCAAGTTGCTGGAGTGAAAGCCCTGAGGATCGGGCTCAAGCTGGCTCTGTTCCCGTTAAGTGTGTTTTTCCTTCTCCCGCAATGCAGCCTTTGCCCCAGATTTGAACAGACTGATCACTAGAAGTGAAATTGATTCTGTAATAATAATAATAATAATAATAATAAGCCCTCTCAGCAAACAGAAGTCCAGGACCAGACAGCTTCACCAAACATATGAAGAACTTACACCTATTCTTCTAAAACTATTCCAAAAAATTGAAGAGGAAAAAAATTCCCAAATTCATTCTATGAGGCCATTACCCTTATACCAAAACCAGAAAAAGACACTACAAAAAAAGATATGACAGGCCACTGTCTTTGATGAATATACATGTAAAAATCCTCAACAAAACATTAACAAACTGAATCCAACAATGCATGAATAAGATCACACACCATGATCAAGTGGGATTTATTCCAGGGTCACAAAGATGGTTCAGCAGTCCCAAACCAATCAATGTGATACACCACATTAACAGAGGGAAAGATAAAAATCTTTGATCATCTTAATAGACACAGAAAAAGTATTTAACAAAATTCAACATCCATTCATGACAAAACTCTCATCAAAGTGGGTTTAGAGGGAACGTATTTCAACATAATAAAAGCCATTTATGACGAACCCACAGCCAGCATAATACTCAACAGTAAAAAGCTGAAAACCTTCCTGCTAATTGAGGAACAAAACAAGAATGCCCACTCTTGCTGCTTTTATTTAACGTAGTATTGGAAGTCCTAGCTGCAGCAGTCAGATGAGAAAAAGAAATAAGAGGTATTCAGATTGGAAGAGAAGAAGTAAAACTGTCACTATTTGCAGATTGGTGCAGCCACTATGAACTCACCCAGCAATTCTACCCCTGGGTATATATCTGGAAAAAATGATATATATTCTACATAGAGAACCTTAAAGTTTCCACCCAAAAACTATTAGAACTAATAAATGAATTTAGCAAAGCTGCAAGATATAAGATTAATATGCAGAAATAGGTTGCATTTTTATATACTAATAAAGAAATATCAGAAAGAGAAATTTTTAAAAATCCCATTCAAAATCACATCAAAAAATAAAATGCTTAGGAACAAATTTAACCAAGGAGACGAAGGACCTCTACTCTGAAACTATAAAACATTGATGAAGGAAATTGAAGATAATTCAAAGAAATGGAAAGATATCCCATGCTCTTGGATTTAAATAATTAATATTATTAAAATGGCCATACTACCCAAAGCAATCTATGGATTTAATGCAATCCCTATCAAAATACCCAGACATTTTTCACAGAACTAGAGCAAATAATACTAAAATTTATATGGAATCACAAAAGACCCAGAATTGCCAAAACAATCCCAAAGAAAAAGAACAAAGCTGGAGGTATAACCTTTCCAGACTTCAGACTGTACTTTACAAATCTACAGTAATCAAAACAGTATGGTATTGGCACAAAAACAGATGGATCAATGGAACAGAATAGAGAGCCCAGATATAAACCCATGCACCTATTGTCAATTAATCTACAACAAAGAAGGCAAGAATATACAATCTCTTCAGTCTCTTCAACAGATAGTGCTAGGAAAACTGGACAGCTACTTGTAAAGCAATGAGATTAGAACATTCTCTTATACCATATACAAAAATAAATGCAAAATGGTTTAAAGACCTAAATGTAAGACCTGAAACCATAAAGCACCTAGCAGAGAACATAAGTGGAGTACTCTTTGACACACAAATCATAGCAATATTTTCTTGGATCAATCTCCTAAGGCAAAAGAAATAAAAGCAAAAATAAACAAATGGGACCTAATTAAACTTAAAAGCTTTGCACGGCAAAGGAAACCATCAACAAAAATATTTGCAAACAATGTGACTGATAAGGGGTTAATATCCAAAATATCCAAACAGCTGATACAACTCAATATTAAAAAAAATACAAAATGGGCAGAAGACTTGAATAGACCCTTTTACAAAGGAGACCTACAGATGGTTAACAAGGCACATGAAAAGGTGCTCAACATCGCTAGTTATTAGGGAAATGCAAATCAAAACCACAATGAAGTATCACCTCACACCTGTCAGAATAACCATCATGAAAAAGTCTACAAATAACAAATGTTGGAGAGGATGTGGAGAAAGGGGAACCTTTGTACACTGTTGGTGGGAATGTAAATTAGTGCAGCCACTATGAAGTTGACCCAGAAATTCTACTCCTGGGTATATATCTGGAAAAAATGAAAACACAAATTCAAAAAGATACATACACTCCAATGTTCATAGCAGCACTATTTATAATAGCCATGACATGGAAGCAATCCAAGTGCCCATTAAGAGACAATTGGGTTAAGAAGACATGATATATATCATGATATATATCTGTGTACACACACACACAGATAGGCACAATGGAGTTTTACTCAGCCATAAAAAAGAATGAAATATTTCCATTTGTAGCAATGTTGATGGACCTAGGGAATATTATGCATAGTGAGATAAGTCAGACAGAGAAAGACAAATACTATATGATATAACTTATATGTGGATCAAAAAACTAATACTAATGAATGTATGTGCAAAACAGAAATAGACTCACAAACATGGAAAACAAACTTGTGGTTACCAAAGGGGGAGGGATAAATTAGGGGTATGAGATTAACAGGTACAAACTACTATGTATAAAATAGAAAAGCAATAAGGATATACTGTACAACACAGGAAATTATATCCATTTTCTTGTAACAACCTATAATGGAATATAATCTGCAAAAATACTGAATCACTATGCTGTACACATGAAACCAGCACAATATTGTAAGTCAACTATACTTCAATTAAAAAAAAACAAAGATCATCCTGAGTTGCCTTCTTGGAAAGTCACAATCAACTTTTATTGGTGTCCAGTTGTAATTTCACAAGAGTGGCTGGAGGGGACTGAGAAAACCAGCAAGTAATGGAGGAGATGGGGAGGATTCCTGACACTGTGGGTGTGCCTGGGCGGCTGGGGCAAGCTCTGTGATCACGGATGCTGAGGTCCTCACCACCCCACTCAGGATCAAACCTTCCAAGACTCAGTGCTCAGTAAAAACCCCAGATGGCCAAATTTCCTGTTAATTGTTAACTGGTTGGGAAACGGGGTATAATTCTGTATCTTTTGGTTTCAAGTGAGGAAAGCAGCCTATCATTCTCACTGAGGCCTTTACAATGTGAGATGAAATGGACATGTCCTGGGCTCAAGGATGACCACTGGGCAGAGACTGGTGACCCTAGCAGGGGTTCTCTCTAAGGGTATCCAGGAGTCTGCCCTCCTCAAGTCTTAGCTTCCCTGAGCTTCGGCACAACCACATTCAGGCCACCCAGTCTGTTGAGCATTGCACTAAGAGTCTATGGGCAGGACAACCTTGAGAAAAACACTATTTGAAAGTAACTCCCCAAATATATACTGCCAGGAGGCCTGTGACTCTGCCAGGTGGCCAGATCCTTAATGAGCAGGCATTATGAGCCAGATTCCGTGCTAAATGCAATGGAGAGCCCCAGATGAATAAGGGGCAGCCTCTGCCCTCCAGGAGAGGGATGCCTCATTGAACAGACAAGGCCTGTTCACAGAGAAATGCAATAAAAGGCAAATGTATTTAGTGCCATGCACGGTATTCAGGGCTACAGCCACTCTGGCTAGGGTGTTAGACAAGACTTCCCTTGGGCTGGAACTTGAAGACAGTGTAAGTGTCAAGAAGAAAAGGAGGGTGGTGGCTGGGAAGGCATTCTAGGAGGAGGGACCTTGGGAAGTGTCACAAGAAGTGCAGGTGGGAGTTTGCAGCCCGAGGAGACATGAGATCTCCCATCACAAAGGGGAGGCGAGACTGTATACTGTATTCATCACGGAGGTGTCCAGAAACAGGGTAGAGAATTTTAAACTCTTCACCTATATTAAGATTATATTTTAAAAAATGAATTGGATTTTTTCAAAGAGAGTGTTTGAAGAGGATTCCTTTGGAGACAGCTTTTTAGAGGTCCACCCTTCCCCCTGGGGCAGGCAGTGCCTGCCCTTCCCCTCAAGGCTAAGGGAAGAGAGCTTTAAGGGAACCAGATGGGACACTTAATCCAAATTCCTTGTAGTTTGGGGCTCACAGTGGACAAGTGACTGACATCCATTTGGGAGACCCAGGGAGGGAAGATGGGCTGGCTGGCTACTTTTCCTTAGAGCAGAGATTACTTATGTGGAAGCCAACCTGCACTCCCAGGCTTGGTCAGGATAAATGACGTGTAAAACTTTTCTGTGGACCAGATGTGGCCATATGTGGGGTCATCTTAAGTCTTATCCAAGAGTTTTAGAGGGACAGAGATTTCAGCAGAATGCTGCTGGAGGTATCACCAGATTCCTAGGAGCTGGGGATGGGGCAGACGAACAGCCAGAATGGAGATGCTTTCGTCTTTGTGAAGAGAAAATGACCAGGTGTCCGTATCAAAAGAGGAAGACCCTCTTCAAAGGACCCACAAACTGAGAGTATTTTAAACACCTCCCACAAGAGCTGGGCCACCAGGACTTTACCAGTCGAATCATAACTTCCCTGCAACTTTCAATTTCCTCTCCCCTTCCTGATCAACTCTGGACCAAAGTTAGCCATCTGGGGGAGTCAATGACCCCCTCACCAGCAGCAGGCTTCCTGCCCCCAACAGGCCCAAGCAGGGATGGGGTAGGGGGCAGCAACTTGAAATCATGTTCAACATTTTGACTATTAAAATTGACTGGACAATTTTAATTGCTTAGCTGAATCTGTTTTTAAAAAATTTATTTAAAATGACCAGAGGACTTTTTATTATAAGGTCTACCAAACAAATTTATAGAGATTTTGGTAGGAAAAATAAAGGTGCTGAATGATTGCAGGCCTGGAGGCACTCTTGTTCAACTTGACAGTTACAAAGATATGATCAAAGCAAGATTCATTTGTCAGTGATGGTCTTGACAGATCCGTGGGAGGGGACCCAGGAGGCTGCAAGAACTGGAACGGGGCGAGCGTCCGCAATTCGCCATCCTGGCGTGGTGGGGCTGAAGCGGGGCAGTGGAAGTAGTAGGG
The DNA here is from genome assembly GCF_009834535.1 of Camelus ferus. Taxonomy (NCBI): domain Eukaryota; kingdom Metazoa; phylum Chordata; class Mammalia; order Artiodactyla; family Camelidae; genus Camelus; species Camelus ferus. The sequence continues at coordinate 17,471,510 of NC_045716.1, read as the reverse complement.
AAAATATGGAAGATACTGAACAACAGGTTCACAGCATCACTGTGCAGTCTTGCTAAAACTGGTGAACCTGGATCTATTCAAGCCTTCTGATCCAGCTTCCAGTTTAAAGGAAAAACAAGGGAGAGAGGAGTAAGTTAAATGATAGCTGAAGGAAAGCAATCAGATAAAGCCAGAAGGTGATATTCTGTGGAAAACCCAACATGGTTTTATTCAGCAAATCAAGGCATGAAAGAAAGGGGGCAGAACAGGAAGGAGCTACTCTAGACTAAGAGATCTAACTGCAGTTTAGTTAATAGTAATGTTCCATCCTGTGTTTTTTTTTTTTAAAATGAAAGTACTGTTCCTCTCTTGGTTTCACTGATTGATCTGATTCAAACGTCCAAATGTACAAGACATGTTTGAGACGACTGGGGAAACTGAATGAGAGTCGGGTGTTACGGATTTTAAGGAATCATCGTTAATCTTGTTACATTGAGGTTCTGTAGGAAAACGTCCTTTTTAAAAAGACACCTCCTGAAGTAAGTAAGTTTGGGTAAAATTCATGATGTCTTTAAAATATTACAGCAAAATTTTTTTTAAAGCTGAAGCAAATATAATGAAATATTGATAATTATTATATTCTTGGTGGGGGCTCATACTTTCCTCTGTATTTTTCTGTATGATTGAAAGTTGCCACAATAAAAACAATTGAGTGCCTATTATTTGCCTTGTGCTTTAGATGTTATTTTATTAAGTCCTCAAACAGCCATATAAGACAGATTCATTACTGAGGGCTCAGAGAAGTTCAGTATTTTTACCAAGATCACACAGCCAGAACAGGGCAGAGCTGAGATTTGTCCACGAGAACCCACTGCTTCCCAAAGTGCCTCGGGTAGAAGGAAAGTATCTCGGGAAGGAGTTAAAAAAGGATCCTTAAGCTTGTGTCCCAGGGAACCAGGAGACCAGCAGGGAAGTCCAGAGGAGGAGCTGGCTTGAGGAATTAAGAGCTTTAGCGTCAGACAGTGATAATGGCCAATGTTTTTCACTTACTTTTCCTTGCATTGCCTTGTTTGAATGTTTCGTAAACCACCCTCCTAAAACAACATTGTGCTCTTTTTTAACAGATGACAGCCAGGTTCAGAGGGGCTAAGTGACTTATCTGAGGTCACAGGAATGCCAAGATGGGAAGCCAGGACTCAGACCCAGGCCTTGGAGACAGTTTCCTCCAGGAGACATCCCTCTTTACTGGGTGGTAACGAGACCAAGGCCTGCACGCCATCACCCAATTGTGTTCAGGTGTGTTGGCACGGCAAGCAGCAGCCAAATGAACTTGCTCACTGCCCAGGGTGCTGGGTTGCTTGCAGGTGCGTTAGCCTCATCTGGTACCTGGAAGGACTCTGGGCTGATGATGGTGGTTGAGGGCACTGCAGGGCTTTTGCTTGGTTCTGTCGCCTGCTGTCAGCATCCAGAGATCTGCATGCTCAGCCCTTGCCACCTTCCGCCAAATGTCCCCAAATCACTCAGGCTTTCTCTGATGGGCACCCACAAAAAGCCACCTTCTGTTTCCCTCCCGTGTTTCTCTATATCCTTTCCCTGCTTGATTGTATTGGTTCCTATCATATCACACATAAATATATTCCTTTTCTCTCTTCCAGACTAGAATATGTGCTCCCTGAGGTCAGGGACTTCGTCTTGGTCACTCAGGACCCCCACTGGGGACTCCATGAATATGTGTTGAATAAATACACGTACATATGAATAAATGAATGTAAAAAGAATGAAAGATAAATTGTTAGTCCTTTTCTCTCTCCACTTTTGAAAATTATACTATCGGCCATACTTTAACAGGAAAATAAGAGGAAATCTATTTTCCTACTGGTATCAAGCTATTTAGATGCCCTAGGTTAGGTGAGGGGTTATCCGCTCGGATAAGACTCAGTCAGCCAGTCTAAGGGCTGGAAAATCCCCCTTCATTTTACAGGTGCGGGAAAGGCCGGGGAGGGTTGGTTCCTACCTGGCTGTTGCTCCGCCTCTTCAGCTTTCTGAGAAACCTGTTTTCTAATTCTTGTTTCCAAAGTTGAATCCCATGGTGAGGGAAGCTGCTTAGAGAAGTCCTGAATGTGCCCTGGGAGATGGCGTCTCTCAGCTGCAGGCCTACGGTCTCTCCTGCTTCCTCCTTCCAGCATGTGGGAGGCCCCCGGCGAGCAGGTCCTCACCTCTCCTCAGTGGGCTTTGGGCTGCAGGGCAATTAGATCACCCAGACACGCTGCAGCTGGCATCCCAGGGGCTGTTCCTCATGGCCCTGTGGCTTTCCCAGCAGGGGGAGCTCCCTGACAGCCGCCTCACTGGGGGCTCAGGAAGTGGAAGTGCCCCACAGAGGGGGCTGGGAGGAGGCTCAGAGGAGCTGCAGCAGAAAAACTGACCCTTAAGGAAGTGGCCATGTGAGTTTTCAGGCAGGACCCTGATCCCAGGGTCACCGAGGGGGTGAGGAGTTGCCTTCCTTACCTGCTGACCATCTCTGCCCTGGGACCCACAGATCCAGGCCATGGACAGTTAGGAAAGTCGCTTCCTTTGGCTTAGGCAATACGGCTGCCTGGTCCCCTGCTGTGCTACTTCAGCCTTGAGGCTCCTCATGCCAGGTTCTGTCTTTTCAGGAGACACAACCCATGTCCTGGGACCCTACACCCTCACCTTATGAGCCACGCCTCCCAGAATGAATTATTTTGCATGACACCTTGGGCCCTGTCCGAGCCCTGACCCCTTCCTACTGACCCTGATTACTTGTTCCTGGGACCTTGAAGTCTGAGGTTTTCCTGGACACTGCAGGGCAGCCCAGCTTTTAGAAGGTTCACGGAGAGACCTGAGGAGTGGGCAGACTGGGAGGCCCTGGCATCATATGGACAGCAGCAAAGAGCCTAAGCTGGGGGCCAGGCACAGGTGGAAGAGGGGCGCACATCCAGCACTGGTCTCTGCACAGCCCAGCAGTGAGGTCCCAGGACGTGTGAGGAGTGGGACAAGTCCTGGTCCAGGAGTCTGGCAACTGTAAATATATCACTTTACATAGATGGATTGGTGGGTGGGTGGGTGGATCGATGGATGGATAAACATTTCTGTAAGATGTGAATTCCCCACTGGCAACTCCCCTGGTGGCTTACCCCACTCCCTCAGAGCAGCCTACCTAAAGCTCAGGCTGACTCTGCTATTTCCAGCTGAGGCCTGACAGAAGGGCCAGGGTCTAGGGAGGCAGCCCTACCACCACCATCCACCAAAGACCTTTTGAACCCTGGACACACCATCTCCCTGCCTCTAACCATGCTGCTGCACCAAGCCTGACAGGCACTTCCATTTGCTCAGGAGACCTGGACCCAAACAGCCCCAAGACAGAAAGAAGTCATTAGGACATTTGTTATTTGAAATCGTCTAAAGCAGAGAAAACTGCTATCGGAGTGAGGGGTGGAAGCCACCCACCGCCCAGAGAGGTGTAAGCGGCACAGGGACCGACTGGGGAGTGTGGAGGGGGAGGCGTCTGAGGTCTGTGCGGGCCTCACCAGGCGGCAGCGGCTCCCTAAGCGGGGGTGGGGTGAGGTGGGGCTTGGACAGTGTAGTGACGTGATGTGCTCAGTTCCCACATCATCCTTGGGTTCCTCTCTCTACCCAGAACCTTAGGAGACACCTGTTCTAGCTTTTTCCACTTTTCTGTCTCCTGTTTTGTGTCATGTGGAGGAAAGGGCACACTTGTGGGCAGCAGGCACTGGACAGGGCTCCGCTGTGCCCGGGGAGGGGTGGTGGGTCTTCTCATCCTGCGAACATTTCCCTCAGGGGCCTTGTCGTGGAACCAGGCCTTTCTCCTGAGGGGAAGCAGGAAAGGAGGGCTGGCTGAAAGTGAGTGTTCAGGACGAGGCAGAGGAGAGGATTGTAGGGAGGAGAGAGATTGATTGATTGACTGATTGATTGAAAGCTTCTTAAGAAGTACACAGTCAAGGTCACACTCACTCAGCTTCCTGTTTTCAGCAGTGCCGACCACCAGCCACGTGGAGGACAACTGAGGAATGAACAGGCTCCTACATCTTGGGTAATGACCAGAAAAGAGCCAAACAGAGCAAGGAAGCTGGTGTGACGGTGGAAGAGACAGGAAGGGATCAATGCCACAAAATTAAAGCAAGCACAGGGGTCAGCTCATTCCGAATACCCTCCAAGGAACCCCCTAATCAGGAGGGGAGATGCTGTCCCTGGGAGCAGCTCAGCGTGAGGACGATTCTATGGAACACAGGCCACGTCTCCTTCTGGCGGAGGGATCCAACCCCACCAGACATCAGTGCTAAACAAAAACGCATTTTGCGGGAGAGGGGTGATTTTAAATTTCTTCTTTATTTAAAAAAAAGCATTTTTCTGATTTAAAAAAAAAAAAAAACTTCTCCAATACATAAACATTTTTTTCCCGCCCCTTAGCACTTCTTTCTTGCCTCCTTGACTCCTGCTCCTGGTGCCGTTGGACCTGCAAAACCCTGATGAAGAAACCTTCTCAGATAGAGATCCGGGAGCTGGAGGGGGTTGAGGGTTTGAAGGAAGGTGGTTACTGGTCAAAAGGAGAAGTTCATTTGCACAAAAATATAAACCATGGAGGATGAGACCAGCACATACACGTGTGGATTGATCTACAATCCAGATAAAAAAAAAAAATAGACCCAAATTGTCATTTAGCACTTGCAATATTATACAAAATAATATATATATTTTTAAACAACACATACCCATCTACACATACACACACACACAAAAACACACACAAGGTGCCAGTAGCCCCTCTGCACTTCTGCTTGTGGGGACAGGGGTGTCAGTAGGCAAAGATGACATGGTAGGTGACCTGGTGGCCATTGTCCCAGGCATAGAGCAGGCGGTCCTTGGGGTTGTAGTCTATCTGGGTGGTGTAGGAATACTCATTCTCAAACAGCAGCCTGGGGACGATCTGCGTGTTAGTGTGGGTGTCAAAGGCGTAGGAGATGTTGGCGTTGCGCTGGTTGTAGCTGTCCACAGCATACAGCACCCCGCAGATGACGAAGCAGTTGCCGTAGAAGTTCCGCCGGAGCCCCGTGCGCCATGTGGTCTCCTTCTGTGTGCTCAGGTCCACAGGCATTGAGCTTGCTAAGGACGATGACCTCCTGACTGAAGCCCTCGTCGTCCAGGGCTGGGTAGATGAGCCACAGGCCATTCTCATCCACCGCAAAGTCCACATCCGAGTGGCCCTGCCACCGCCAGGGCGTGGACTCCTCGTAGGCCACGTCGTGGAGCATGGCCCAGGCAGCCACGTAGCGCTGCTTCAGGTCGTACTTGATGATGTTGCGGGTGAAGGCCCGGTTGTAGTAGAAGGCGCCATTGTACACCACATGGCCCGTGCCAATCCAGCTGTAGGGGAGCTTGTAGGAATTGCTCCAGCGGCCTGCGGGCGGTGAGAGGGCAGGAGGCTTCAGGGCAATGGTCAGAGACAACCTGCCAGGCAGGGAGGGGGCAGCCCAGCGTGATGGGATGTGCAAACCCCTTGAGGGTCTGGAGACCTGGGTTTGTGGCCTGGCTCTGCCACTTTCTAGTTCTGTATAGCTAATCAGTTAACCTTTCTGAGCCTCAGCATCCTCATCTGTCATTTAGAATTCCCACTCCCCTCAAAGAGCTGTTTCAAGGATCCAGAGCGCTAACACACGTGAGCATGGTCTGTAAACTCAAGGACCATGGGAAAGACTACTGTCTCCTGGACCAGACTCCAGGCTGTCTCCTGTCCCAGGGGCTGGGAAGGAGGGGCAGGGCTGAGAGATGAGAGAGCAGAGAATGTAAAGGAAAGTGGAAGAAGCTGTTGTCCTTCTTGTCCACTGTCTTCACCCTACGCGATCTGGCCATGATTAAACCGGAGGACAGTGAGGAAGGAAGAACCCCCTGAATCGAACCCATATCACGTACCTTGTTTGAAGTTCTCCAGGTTCCGGAACTCCACCAGGGTGTTGCCATAGTAATAATTGGTTACGTAAATCCGCTCATCCTTGGCCAGGGGGTCCTTCATCCAGGCCCCTTCATTCCGCCCATATGTGTTCTGCGTAATCGGCCCGGTGATTGTGGACAGGGTGTCCTTGCACCTTCCTGATGAAGAAGAGGTAGACGGAAGGGTTGAGATGATGGAAGGATGCCCTGCCCCTAAAACCCTTGCTGGCTCCCCGAACTAGAATCCAAAATCCTCGGTGGGCTTCCGCAGCCCTGTATAACCAACCTGACACCAGGCATTTGCTCAGCATCATCCTCTGCTAGTCCTCTCATCCATCCTATATTTTACTCCTACAAAGCCATCTACTGTCATCATCCTGGGCTACCTTCATGCCATCGTGCTTTGCTCCTGTTGTCCTCTTACTTCTCAATCCTACAAATCATCCCTCAAGGATCTAAGTTCCAATGTCCTTTTCAGACACCACATCCTCCTGTGAAAACCCATTCCATTCTACTGGATCCCATCCTGCTCCCACAGTACTGTGAATGTACCTCTATTACAGGACCTACCATCTTCGCTCAGTGATGCTTCTGCATCTCTCTCCTGCCTCCATGCCCACCCCCACCCGAGGGAGCAGAGTCTGGCTTTCCTCTTTGTGTCCTCAGTCCTCAGAATACACAGTGTCTGGCAGGTCACAGGCCCTGAGCAGATGTTCTGAAACTTGGATATATACACAGTAGCATGAGAAATGTGACCAGAGGAGAGGACTCTGGGGGTGTGACCAGGAACAGAGAGCCCCACCAGCCACTGAGCTGCCCAGAGGGTCTTGGCCCAGGCCACCAGCCCTGACTGTGTAGTGGATGTCATGTCCCTGAGGGCCACCTGCCAGGTTCCAGAGAGCTGTCCTCAAGCCTATGTCCCTATCACTATTGTGGATGCCAGGGCCCCCTTCTGGGGAACTGGAGGGGTTGGGGACCAAGTTCCCTCATAAGGAGCTTACTCTGGCTGTAGGAGCCTCCTTCAAAGGGCAAGTCTGCTTTAATGGGACAGGAACTCACCAATGTCCTTCTGAGTGGACAGGAGAGGCCCTCAAGGACACTAGAACCATGCTGGATTTTAAACCAAGTCAAAAGCCTGCCTGAGTGCTTAATAGGCAGTATTAACATTGAACATGGCTATGAATGATACTAAAATCTCATGTGACTACTGAAAGCACATGCTCTTTCTGTCCCCACAGTAGCCAGTTATGGAGGAGATGGGAAGAGGGCAGTGGAGGGGGCAGTGGGAGGAGCAGATGAATCCAGCCCTCACAACTTCCCCCTACTCCTCCCGGCAGCTGAGAGCAGCAGAACACCCCCCACCTGCCATCAAAACTGGCACCCAGATGGGCAAGAGCACTGTGTGTCCTGGGTCCCTGACATTCACAGGGGACCCAGAGAACGAGGGCCGATAGTTCAGATTCAAGGTTCTCTAAACTCCAGGCCACCCCATCTCCAAACTGTTCCAACCTGTTTCATCTGTTCTGCTTCCCCATTAGTGGTCTGAGCTGGCAGGACAGGGCAGGCACTGTGCCCTTGGCCCTGGGCCAGGGGAAGCCAGGCGGCTGAAAGTAGGATGAACACTGTTTCCCAGGCAGGCCCCACAGTTGGGTGCAATTGGCAGGATTCAGGCATCTCTGTGTGGGGTTTATTAGGTTCTGGTCTGATGGAGAGGTGGGGGGAGTCAGTCTCTGTAAGACAAACAACAGAGCCTACCAGCCAAAGCCTCATTCCCCACAACTGAGCTCGTCTGCTGAAGACAATAAAATAGAAGGCTCCGGCTGAGCCCGGGCTACAGAGGTCTGATGGAAAATGTCCCATTCCCTGGCCCTGAGTGGGGCCCTTGCTGCCAGTGGACAAGCTGTGCTTCCTTTGCACTGAGGTGAGCCCTAGTGTGCCATCCTTGGGGGGGCATTTTTATGTGCCCCTTTCCCCCAGAAAAGCCCAGCAAGGACACTGACTCCCTTTGTGGGAGGCAGCCCCCAGCCCATGACCAGGACCCTACAAATTGGCTGTGTGAGGTGAAGGATTTCTTTCAGGGGGCCACCATGGCAATGCCACCTCTCTGCCCAGACATGGGAACTGCGGATGAGCTCCTGGAAGCAGGACTTATCTGTGTTTCCATGTACTGGGTTGCCCCAGGCAGCCCCCAGATCCTTACAGGGTCCTGTCTCAGCACTGAGGCTATGCAATGACAGGGCCTTAATGTGGGGCTACAGTATGTGCCCCGGGTTTGCAGCCAGAAGCCTGGCATTGGTCTTGGCCCTGCTACTGACTCTGAAGTCTGTATTGTCTCTAAAATGTCTGAGTTTTAATTTCTTCCACAGTATAACAAGTATAATACATGCCCTATCTCCTTCACAAGAGTGCTTGGAGAATCCACTCTGATGATGACGTGGTAGGCTGAGTAATTGCTCCCAAAGATATCCAGGTCCTAATCCCTGGAATCTATGAATATGACTTTATATGGCAAAGGAGCCTTTATAGATGTGCTTACATCAAAGATCTTGAGATGGGAGACTATCCTGGATTATTCAGGTGAGTCCTCATCACAATGACAAGTGTCCTCATAACAGGGAGGCAGAGGGAGATTTGACCACAGAAGAGAAGGCAATGTGATGATGGAAGCAAAGATCAGAGTGATGATACCACAAGCCAAGGCATGCTGGCAGCCACCTGAAGCTAGAAAAGGCAAGAGATGGACTATCCGTTGGAGCCTCCAGAAGGAAACAGTCCTCTGACACCTTGGTTTTCACCCTGTAAGCCTCATTTCAGCCTTCTTGCCTCCAGAGCTGTTAGGGAATAGATTTCTGTTGTGTAAGCCTTAAGTTTATTGTAATTTGTTACAGGAGGCACAGGTGACTAATAGAGATAGAGTCAGCTTCTGGAGTCTTTGTTTTTGGAGGAAGAGGGGAGTCCCAGCTTGCAGCCTCAAAGCCCTGATACCCAGGACCTCAGGACGTATCTCCACGTGCCCTCAGACAGAGCAAACGCTGGTGGCACGGGGCAGGGGGGTGTGGAGGGTGGCGGTCAAGCACAGGCAGGTACGGTGGGACTGATACGTGCAGTTTAAGAGCATGTGAAGATAGGTTCAAGGGAGAAGTTCAGCAAACCATGAGGCCCAGACGCATCACCACCGTCTGAGACTCTGAGGCAGTTCAGATGCTCCCACCCTTGGCAGCAAACTGTCAGCAAACTCCTTTTCAGGGGTAATGAGAGAAAGGAGGGAGACAGTTCAAAGGCGATGCAGACAGAAGTCAGTGCTGTCTGCAATTCATCTGAGAAGTTTTCCCCCGAGCGTGGTCTTGGGGGACAATCCCTGGGCTGTCTCTACATATTAACTCATTTAATCATTTACAGTCCTGGGAGATAGCCAGCCCTGTGTCAAAGGTCCCCAGGGTCTGAAAAGTAGGGGCTCTTCCTCTCAGCATGTAAACCTGCTCAAATCTTGCCACCTAACAAAAATAAATCAGCACACAGGTGGCTCCCCCACCCTCTGGGGCTCTCAGGTCATGGGGCAGGCTCCCCTGCACGGGGCGGGGAGCTCACACACCCCACAGCCCCTCACCTGACTGCTGCCTTAGATGCTTACACACTGCCCGCCAGGGGGGGTTCTCTGCTCCTTTCGTTCTTGTCAAGCCTGTCTCTTCTCTGAACCTGGGTACCACCCCCAGACCCCACCTACCCACCTACCTCCTTGCTCAGGGGGCTTTCACACCCCTCTCCCAGTCTCCACCCACCTCCCTGGTCATACTGTCTTTGGCTGGCCCTCTTTTCTGCCCACCTTTCAAATGGTACCCCTTACAGCCCCACTTTTAGTCTCATCTCCTCATGTCCTTCCTGCGTCCCCTGGGCAAACTCAGCTCTCGCTGAGACTCTCAGCCAGAGTTTATTTCTGAGCACCGGACAGCCAGCTGCCTACTAGACAATTCTCTGGTTCCTCCCAGTTCCTCAGATTTAATGGATTAAAAATGGAATTCACTTATTTCAGTTCACAGTCCATTCCTCCTGTACTTCCTGTCCTGGAGAAAGACACAGCACATCATTACCCAAGCCAGGAAACCTGGGCCTCCCTGATGGCCCCCTCCTCCACTCACACGCCCGTTGGTCACCATTTCCCACATCTGCACCTCTCTGCCCTTCCCCTCCACCTCAGTGGCTTGGTTGAAACCTCATGGCCTCTTGCCTGGATCATTCCAATTACACCAGTGGTCCCTCTAGCTCATCTCTGCCTCCTTCTGACCTATCACCCCACCAGTAGTCCTGAGCCACTTTTCTGCTTAAATCCTTAAGTCACCATCACCAACCACCACATGAAGCCCTAAGTTCTACCCTAGCACCTCAGCCCCTTCTGCATTTGCCATTACTTCTTGCCACCTCCCCTCCTGCAGAGTTCTCAGACTCAAATGCCTTCAGGGGCCAAGCGGGGACTGAGAGGAGTGAAGCAGGCTGAGTGTGAGATAAGAAGCAGCAACAGAGACTGGTGGCTGGGAAGAGCAGCTGATCCGAAGACATTTGAATTTAAGGCTGTCAAGAAATTTGAGGATGACTTTGGCCCTCAGGTTGCCAGCTTTGAGATCTCCTTCCATCCCTAACTGCTTGTATTCCCCATGGGTGCCCTGCCCAGGGCTGGCTTCGCGGGCACGTGACCTGTGCAATCACACAGGGCCCTCATTCAGAAGAGCCCACCCTTGGTTTAATGCTCTGCTGTCACCATCTTGAAATTCTTAATAATTTTATCTTCAATTTTTGTTTTGTAAGAGACTCAAAGTGAAGACAAGGCAAGTGTGTTGTCTCTACAATTGAGTAAATGACGCCTGACAGCCCCAGAGGCCACACATGCTGTTCGAACCAGAACTTGCTACGAACACGGAAAGAAGGCGGTGGTGTTCTAAGAAACAAGAATAACCAAGCAACCCTATCATTTCTTTCTTACTTGTGTTACTTCCTTGTCTTCGCCAACAACTCACGCTGAAAATGGTGCTGAAGAGGGAAAGACCGCGCAACTCACAGTTCCTTTTCTTTTTAGCCTTCCTTACTTAGCAAGCCCCAGGGGTGCTTGTAAAATGTGCACATACCACGAAGTGACACAGCAACAGACGAGTTAGTTTTGTGCAGTGTTTCCTCTGTTCTACTGAGAACAAAATACATACGAATGTAGGAACTATGAAATACGAATCGTGTCACTTTGGTGGAATCCACATATGAGTTAAGTGACCCTACATTTGCAATTACAACTGGCAGTGCACAGTATCAACATGAAAGACAAAATTCCTGCCGATTATTTACATTTTTAATGTTTCTTTGCTTACGGTGGCATGAAATAGCAAAGAAAAAACACCAAATGAAAGCGGAAGACCGCAGAAGAAAGGAAACAGCTTTATACTCACTACCTTAAGTGGCACTTTTCTCCTGCTTTTTGAACGAGGGGCCTACATTTTCATTTTGCACTGGGCTCCACAAACTACGCAGTCGGCCCTGACCAAACTGGTTCACTTCTGGTCCTTCTGTCAGCTGTGGTCCTTCTCACTGCAGTGCCTCCTTCCTTCCTGGTCAGTCTTCCCTGTCTATCTCTCTTAGAATTAAGTCCCGACTTCTCACTCCCTTCATCATCTGGCCCCTGTTCCTTAGGACTCCCAGTTTGTGCCAGGACGAGGGGGCCTTCTTCAGTCCCCCCACCCAACCCCGGCTCAGGCTGTCAGCTCTGCCCTGGTGCCCGCCCTTGGAGATGGAGCTCCACACTCAGAACTGACCACAGGGCCATGCACCTGGCCGCTGGCAGGCCTGGCCACTTCAGTCACCTGCACCCCCCCACGGTGACCTCTCTGTGGGAGTGACCACAGCTCGCGCACCCTCACAGCCAGCATGGCATAGGGCTGAATGACCCTTTAACCCTGTAGAGAGGCGTAGACTTTCTTCCTTCTCTGTTTACAAGGAGCGTCTCCATTTTATATTCTTGTCTCTAGGGCCAGTGGCCCTGGTGCTCTGACTGGAGTTCCCAGTGGTTCCAGGGGGCTGGTGAGGTGGGCAAGGACTGAGAGCAGAGTGTGCCTGAGGAGCTGGGGGCCGGGGAAGCTGCCTGACAAATGACTCAGGGCGGCCGACTGTGACGATTCTTGGCCCTGAGTCTGGGTGCCATCGGGGGTCAGGCCAGCCTGGCCCCTGCCTCCGTCAGCACCACCTTCCTCAGGCCACCTCAGACCAGGCCCGCTGACATGCAGCGGAGTGGCCGGCCACGCCTTGGGCACTGCTAAGGTCGTCTGCTTTTTGGGGAGACAGGCTTCAGCTGATCAAGCTTCCTAGGTTCAACCACGAGGCAGGCCTTCGGGTATTGCTGTCCCTGTGACTGTCCTCATGACTGCTCCTCCCTGCCCCTGGCTCCAACCAACCTCTTCTACAACACTCAGCAGGAGGTGCAGTCCTTAGCATCTGGAACTCCGCAGAGCCGTGGCCACGTGGCACAAGCATTCCCTTCCTCTGAGGTAGCCTGAGCAGACCTCTCCAAGCCGCTGAGCGTGGTGACCGGCCCCTTCCCCGCCCTTCCCTTTGTGAGCCCTGGCAACCCCCACTGACAGCGTCTTTCCTCCTGTCTTAGAGCTAGCGTGCTTTGTCCAAAAGTTAATTCTAATTTGCTCGTTTTTGGAGTTTTTCTGAGCATTTTACAATTCCCCAGAGGAAAATGATGGACATTTTCAGGGCATCACAAAACCAAGTTTGGAAACAAGGGATAGGATGTTCCTTTTAAAAGCAGCCCCATTTAAAACCACTCAAATAGCTCAAAGTCAAAATGGCCAGGCTCATTAAACAGCAAACAACCTTTCATAGGCAGCAAATCAGCGGCCTGGGTTGGTTTCATACAAATGATTCTTATTTAACTGATGACTACATGTAGGGCATCATGGTCTTGCTTGGCTAGGCTCAGACCATCGGGAAGTCTGCAGAGGTTTCAGAAAAGAAATACTATCCACACTAACAGCAGCCTGAGAGAAGCACTTGACAGTGGTAAATGATTAAAAGTGATTCTTGAAAAAACTTGCCAAGACTCCACATTGCCTGAATAGCTGCCTTCTCTGTGCCACCCTCTCTTTTCATCCCTTGGTATTTGAAGAAACGTGACAGTTGTGTCCCCGTCCCCATGTTTTTTTCTGCAGTAGACACAAGAGGCAAGAACTCCAGCTCTTCTGAAAAATCCTACAGGCCAGGCTTTAAGTAGAAGCTTACATCCTCTGTGACGACATCATTCTGGTTGAACAGAATACTGAAAAACAAGAGTAAATGTATCCCCTGTCTCCAGCTCCTACTGCCAGGCAAGTGTCTGCTGGGACACAGGTTTCTCCTCTCTGGGCATCAGCATCTCAGTCAGGCTGATGGACAGGGGTGGAGTCCTAAGAACCCAGGAAAGGTGCTTGTCAGGAGTTAAGCCTGAAAAGCCCACTGGTGGCGACACCCAGGGGAGGCTGGTGGGGAGAGGCTTCGGGTGCTGGGAGCCAGGCTGGAGGTGGGCTGTGGAGACAGTGGAGAACGCCACTGCTGGCTAGGTAGTCTCCAAGGGAAGACGAGTCTCATCACTGAGGGTGTACAAGCGGTGTGCATGTACCTGTGGCCTACTCCATGATTTGTATAGAAGAGAAGTGGCTAGAAGCCACTTACAACACAAAACCATAGAATATAATGGAGGAAACAGTCCTTAGCAAATTTTTAATTTCCGAGGTCTCCGGAAGGGTGGGGATTTGGCCCAGGTCAGAGATCAGGCTATAACCAGGGGTTTGGCTCCTGGCAGGTGGTCCCTCCACTGCCCGTCTCTGGCAGTAGCTGGCACCTTATTCCGAGGAGGGATCGCAAACGAGGTTGCCAGGGGAGTGGAAAGTGGGAAGAAGAGGAAGACAGGTATGAGGGAGACCGTGTCTTCTGTCAAATCCAGTACACTTTTCAACAAGTATTTTGATGAAACTATTTTCAATAGTGTTAATTTTCAATTACCATCGGTGGTGACTTAATGAATATTCCCTTTAGTTTCTTTGGAAGAGATGCCTGTAGCCAGCTCCCATTTCTTTCTGGTTGTCTTTCCCCCACACTCTAATGTCTCACTGTCCTCAGAGTCATCTTGTGGCTATGGAGCCCCCAGGCACAGAACAGGGCTGCATTCTCTGTGCTTCTGGAACATACCCTGCTCCTTTAAGCCCAATAGTCAGAAGGCTTCTCTTCTCTGCTTAGAAAACTCCCGTTCAGCCTTCAAAACCCAGCCCAAAGGCTACCTCCTTAGAAAAGCTTCCCCAGCCTTCCTAGCAGCCAGGTCAAGCTTCTGCTCCCTCTTCCATTTCTCTGTTTCTCTACTCCTCTGTTACAGCATTTATCACATGATGCTGTAATGTTTCCATGCTCTCTAAGGCCAGGGTTCTGAGATTGTTCCCTGGGGCCCACTGCACTGGTTGTTCCCTTGTTCCCATTCTTCTGTTATTCTGGGATTCTTCCCCAACACCCGCCCCAATAAAAATCCCTTGTTATTTCACAGCCTGGTAAACGTACTGCAGAAAACTTAACTTAGTCATCACCAAATAACCAAATACCCAGTATCCATCACAAAGCCTAGTATACCAACACTTGGCAAATGTTTGTATTTCTAGGCTCAGCCTTTCACCCGAGCAGAGGATCCAAGCCAGGTAGAATGAACTCACCTATGACATTCCGGATGTCATCTTCTTCCTCGGGGCTCAGGGTAGGGCTGGCGTGGGCTGTGCCCTGTCCAGCAGTAGCATCTTTCCCTGGTGAGTCTGTCCTGACTGTGGGGGGAGGGACTGGGGCCGTGTGCGGAGCTTCCACAAATGCATCCCCAGGAGCCACTGATGGAGGAGCTGAGGCGGGAGGTTGCTGGGTGGCTGTGTGGGCCACGGTGGTGGCTGGTACCTGAGTGAAAGGTTGAAGGACTGCCTCCCGTGTGGGATCTGGCAACACTGAGGTGGTTTGTAATGGTGTTGAGAATTGTTCAACTGAGGCAGAGAGGGTAGGGTCAGGGAGGCCGGGAGCTGCGGTTGAGGCCTCTGGCCGTCCGGAAGGCTGGGCTGTGGTCTGAGTGCCAGCATCAGTTGTCACAGCTGCACGCTGACGGGTGGCTACTGGCCTCTGGGTGGCACTGGTCAGCAGGTCGTTGTGTCTCAGAAGCTGATCTTCAATCAGCAAATCCACTCCGTGTTCACCACTGAAAAACTCGTCTTCTGGGAAACAAACAAAGGTGCATTTGTGACTTAGGGAGAGGAACCAGGAGCATTTGGATGGGGCAGATTAATGAGGGTTTCCTTCCTCAACGTGATGCCTTGATTTAGAGATGGAGCCCGGCTGGGGTTTAGAAAAAGGCAAAAAGGAGCACAGATGGAAGCATTTCTTGGAGGATCTCTCTGAATAGACTGCCACTATCCTCCACATGGGACCCAGGGGCCACCAGGAGGATGCACAGCCAAAGGCTACGAAACCTGGGAGGCAGCTAGTCCTCCATCCATTCATTCAGCAGCTATCTATGGAGCATGTACAACGACAGTGAGCAAAACAAAGATTCTGCCCTCAGGGAGCTTCTGTCTAGTGCAGAGACACTGAGTAATAAACAGATTGTACACTTGAAGGTGCTATAGGAGAAATCTAGTAGGGTGAGGAGGGTCCAGAGAGCAAGAAGGGAAGGGAAACTTGCAGTAATGGATAAAGTGGTCAGGATGGGACTTGGTGGGATGGAGAGATGAACAGAGGCTTGAAGGAGTGAGGGGGGTCAGCCAAGCAGCTGTCAGGGGGAATAGTTTTCCGGGGGGGGGGGGATAGCAGCAGCTCAAAGGTCCTGGGGCCAGAACATGTCTGCTGAGGCTGAGGAGCAGTGAGGTGGACAGTGTGGACAAAACAGAGGGTGTGAGGAGAGAGTAACAAGAGGTGAGGCCAGAGAGAGCACAGGAGCTAGGTCATGTGAGGCTTGGCCGCTGTGTTTGGACTTCAGTTTTTATTCTAAGTGAAATAGGGGAGTTGGCAGGGTTTCGAGCAGAGAAGGAATATCCGGAGTGGCAGGGGATGGGGGGAGAGGGGGCAGAGATTTCTTAGAGAAGACACAAAGAGGTCTAACCACAAAAGAAATAACTGATAAATTGGATTTTATCTGCTTGTCAAAACACCATTAAGGAACTGAAACTGCAAGCCATGGGCACGGAGAAAATATTTGCAATAAATATGCCTGACAGAAAAAGTTGTTCCAGAATAAAAACCCCACAAATCAATAATTTAAAAAGACAACAAACAGTTTAAAATGGGCAAAATGATTATGGCGGTGACTGGGCGAACATAATGTAAGGAGGCAGAGACAGAGCAGGGAGATGAGTCAGGCAGGTGCTGAGCTGGACCTGATGGGAGGAGCTGGCACTGGCTCTGGTTGAGCGCGGAGAGTTGGGGGGAGGGGGGTTCCTGGCGTGCTGGGCAGGGAAACAAGGGAGAAAAGGTATGGGCAGGTGTCTGGGAGGGAAACAGGAAGAAGGAGTATTAGGGAAAGAAGATAAAGATGAGAGGAAAGGGAGCATCTATTTTCTGTGCAAAGGTAAGAGGGATAGAGATCAAAGGGGAGGTGCTGAGTCTCAGTCAGGAAGCCCAGGGCTCCTGGAGAAGGAATGGACAGGCGAGAGAAGCCAACTGTGTGTCTCTGAGGGAGTCATTCCCCTCCACGCCTCAGTGTCCTCATCGGCAAATGGGGAGGACTGGACTGGAGGGCACTGAAGTCCCTTCTGGCTCAGCCATGCTCTGCCATGTGATCGTCTGCCAGCCCAGAGAAGGCAAGCAACTTGCCTCAGGCCACTCAGCAAGTTGTGAGGAAAGGCAGCAAGTACTCTGGGTAATTTGTAACTGCAGGAAATTCTCAGATGACTCAACTGGCTCTGCGGGGCCACAGGAGTAACCAGACCGCAGGAGGGGGGTTTGGCTCATGGGAAGTGAACCCCCACAGGGTCCAAAGGGTGACTCCCTCCCTGTTCTGCCTCTGAGGGGCGGCCCTGCTGACCCCAACTCACTTTGCTCTTCGATGTCGTTCTCCTCCTCAGGGTCCTTGGCTTTGTAGTAGGTGATGCCCCGAATGACAGTGGGCTTGGAGGCCGGCCGGCCCCTCAGGTGGACCTGCCTCTGCAGGGGCCGCTGTGGCTTCACCACCTCAGGTGGAGCCAGCGGCCGTGTCTGCAGGAGTTCGATGGAGTTGATTTGCTGGGACACAGTCTCTTCCTGCAGAAACCGCTCCTCATACTGCTCCTCAGAGGGAACACAAGGGAAGGTCAGGCCGCTGGTCAGAGAGGCCGTGGTCAGGTGGAGGCAGTGCTGGAACCAGGGCCATACTAAGAACAGCGGTTAGTCCTAAAGCAGTTTCTAAGAGCCAGGCACAGTTCTACGTGCCTTGCGTACGGTAACTAATTTAATCTTCTCATCAGCCCCGTGAAGTAGGAGCCATTTTTAATCATTCCCATTTACAGATTAGGCAGCCGAGACACAGAGAGGTTATGTAAATTGCCCAAGGTCCCACAGCAGGTAAATGGTAGAGGCAGGATTTGAACCCAGACCATCTGGCTCCAGAATGTCTCTAAACTCCATGCTAAAGTTCTCAGAGGGTGCGGTTGTCCTCCCAGCTCTGGCCTGGGGATGCTGGGAGACTCACACCTGGTATTGGCTGTTTCTAGTGAGGCCCATGTGGCTGGGATAGGAAGGCTGAGGACCACGATGCACACCTCAGGATGAAGCATGATTGCTTTGACATCTGCTACTAGAATGAATTGCCCCAAACCCTCCCTAATGCAGCCAGAATTAAGTCCAAAGTCCTTGGCCTGACATTGGGAACTCAAACTGACTTGACCCAGCTCAGTCAGCACTCTCTCTTGCTCCACCCTCCGCCCCTATGCCCTCAGTATTCCAGGTACTTTAACTTCCGAGCCTCTAGGCTCTCCTGAGATGCTAGGACTTTGTTCAGACTGTTTTCTGTCTAGAAGGCCATTCTCTTTCCTCCACAAAGCTACTTAATGAAATCTACTTATTTCTCAAGGCCTGGCTAAAAATTTCTGGACCCCAAGGAAATATCCCCAGACTATCTCATTTCCTTCCCAATCTTCACTTTGCCCTTTGTGGCAGAGACTTCTAAGTGACTACCCAAATCCCCTGTCTCCTTGTTCCTGACTTAATGAGAAAGTGATTTTGTGGGAGTGGTCATGGGACTAAGTTCTGACCAGTGAGATATAAGTAGAAGTAGGTGGGAAGAGCTTTTGGAAAAGTTCCTTAGAAAAGGGGGCTGACTCAGCTGGAAGGAATTTTTTGTACTCTTCCTCATTTCTATGGCCAAGAAAATGTGGACAGGATGGCTGAAGCTGAGCAGCCATCTTGTGACCATGAGGGGATTTTGAGGATTGACATCAGTAATGACACCTTATAGCTAACTATACCAGCCCTGGACCAAATGCCTTCAGAGATCTTCTGAATGAAAGAACAACAAACCCCTCTATTGTTAAGCACTATATTCGAGTCTCTTACTCAAAGCTGAACATAACTCCTAGTGCTTACAAGTCTGTACTTCTATGATAGCACCTCTCCCAGCCTGCCTTCCACAGGTATTATTTAAGAATGTTGTCTCTGTAGATTGTGAGCAACTGGAAGAGTAGAGACCACCTCTTGCTCATCTTTGATTCTCCTGGGTGGAAGCTCCTTAATATTTCTTAAATTGAACCTTTGAATCATACAATATCCCAAGGAACTGCCTACATTTGTGACTGGCACTAGGATTTTTGTCCAGTTAAATGAGGCCTTAAAGTAGGTAGCCCATGAACTGGACATCTTGATGGAACCACAAAAAGGCCTCTGTGATAGTTCTGGTCACACAGAAGGACCACCCTGTCCTCCAAGCTGCCACCCAGGGATTGACCTCTTGTGTACACAGTGTGACAGGGTCTCTTGGTCCTGCCATGGTTCATCTAGTCATGTCCCTCACCCAGGGTCACAATAAGCCATGTTTGAAAGCAAAGAACCTTGGGTGCAGGGCCTGGGAGGTGGCTGTGCTCAAAATCAGAGCTACCTGACAGGGGTCCAGCCCCTGAGGGGCAGTGGCCCCTTAGTGAAGCATGCAGGGACCTAATGGGGTGTGGCTCAGCCCTGCTCTCATGGGGACTCCAATGGCTGAATAACGAAGGGGCTGCTACCCATAGTCACCTAAGCCATGAGAGCTCCATTCTTACCAGGAGGAGGTAGGAGGGCCCCTTTAAATCTTTGGTGAAATCCGCCCAGAGAGCAGAGCTCACTTGGAAACAAAACCTCTGTCCCTAGAGGCCTCAGTGCCCTGAGGGGCAGAGCAGGACCTTCGGGCTCACTGAACATTCGCTGGCAGGGATCCAACTATCATGGCCAACTTTCTCACTTTGCACGGGAAGCAGCAAATCAGGCTCTTGTTGTGAACTTTAAAATCTGGCCTGGAGAAAAGTCGGAGTCCTCATTCCCAACCACACCCCAAGCCTGTACTGGTTTTCCCATGACAAGAGAGTTTATCCAGATAGCACAACAGACATGGCAGTTCCTACATGTGTGTTCCTCACTCTCCAGCGCACAGCAGTGACTGGCTCCTGGATGACAGGGGACACTTTTTTTGCCAGCATCCCCTGGCTGAGGCCAGAGAGCCGCCCAGAAGAAACAGTAGATTTGTGCCCTGGGACAGCCCCCTGTCCTGCTGCCTGCCCCGCCTCACTTCCCATTTCTTGCCGGCGACGTGACCTCAACTAGCAGGTGCAGGGAATACCTGGCTGGCGGTGATGGCATTTTACCAGGTACCTATTATGGTCCGATGTGTCCCTTTATATTATTTTTAAGCCTTAAAACAATGGGACAAGGTAAATATTGTTGTCCACATTTTACAGATGAGGAAAGAGAGGCTCAGAGACAATTAGCAATTTTGGTGACAGCCAATCAATTAAGTGGCTGAGAGGGGGCACTTATTAAGTCATATGGCCATTAAATAGGCTCAGGGCTGCCTACATTCAAAGCCTGTGCTCTACCTTATATGAAAGCTGCATTGTCCTCAGCTGTGATCACGGGACTAACTCATTTGCGATCCAAAAACTC
The DNA here is from genome assembly GCF_009834535.1 of Camelus ferus. NCBI lineage: Eukaryota > Metazoa > Chordata > Mammalia > Artiodactyla > Camelidae > Camelus > Camelus ferus. Next base: position 17,451,428 of record NC_045716.1, on the reverse strand, counting down.
ATCAACATCCCCAAGTCCTCGGGGCCATGGTCTGGCTCGCACCCAGCAGACATGGGGATCCCTCATTTCCCATAGGAAAGAGCTGCCCCAGAGGCTGACAAGAGGCCCCAGCCCTTGACTCAGACCCTGCGGGCCATCTAATTGCTGGACCCTGGTTTCCCTCTGCATTGCAAAAGCAAGTTGTCATTTCTTCGTGGCAAACCCCAGGAACTGTCTTTAATTCCAGGCTCTCAGGGACGAGCGGGAAGTACAGTTTTCCTTCTCCCAGCCAAGGAGATGGAGCAAGACCATGGACAGCCTCTGCCAGAGAACATATAATTTCCTTGGATTCACTGGCGACAGGCTGCACTAGGCGTCAGAGATCCCCCCACCCTGCTCCCCCCAACACCAACCAAGCTTTGATTTCCTCTCTGTTAAACTGTTGTATGACTTCAACTCCCAGTGTCCTGATGTTCCCAATTCTACCCTGCCCTCTCCACTCCCACCCAGCCCCCAGAGCCCCTTGCCAGTCCTCCAGGCAAGGACCTTCTTGAAGAGAAACCTCCAACAAAGTGCCACTGACCACCTGATGAACGCCGACATCATCTTCCATCACCCTTGTTGAAGACCTCCCTTCCTGCCTCTCTAGCCATGTTCTATAAGGACGTCTTCCTTCATCACTCTTGGGCGCCTTGTGCCCCCCTTGCTTCCTGGTGCTGTGTGCTAGCTTTGTTCCTGCAGTGCACTCTCCCCTCTCTTGCACGCAGTTCCAGCTCTTAGAACCCTGAAAGTCACAACCAAACCCAGACACCGCACACACCCCCTTTTCAACACGGGGTTCACTACAGAGACAGACGGATGAAAAGGGAGAGGAAGATCCTAGCCTTGCCCCCTTTCCCACTTCCCCCTTTCCAGTCCTGCCCTGGCCCTAGATCTGCCCCCACCACTCTGGCTGGGGTGGATTGTGCTAACTTCAGCAGTGTGTGCAAGGGGATTTCAGGAGGGAGAAGAGCTTTGCTGAGCAAGGAGAAAAAGCGTTTGGTGTGTTTGATTTGGTTTGCTGTTTGCCCTCAGGAAATCTGAGCTGGGTTCCTGAACATACCACATAATGTGTCATCGAGACAACAGATGGAATTCTCAAGCTCAGCCGACTGGGAAATTGGAAGCCAGAGAGGGCAGGGAGTGTCTGATTCCGCTGGGCAGCTGGGCCGGCAGGGGATGCCGTTTGGGCTGCGATAGTTGCCGCGGCACCCCAGGTGTGATGCGCGGGTGCCTCCAACTTCCCTTCCAGCCCAAATGTCCTCTGGCTCTTTGGTTTATGAGCTCAGACCTGCTCAGGGATGTCCCACCAAGCAGACTAAACACAGGCTTAGTAGCTGGCATGTTGGGGACACCCAAAAATGAGAATAAAAATAATTTTTGAAGCAATATGATATTTCTAAATAACCATCAAAGCAGTCATCATGGGCTAAGCCAGAGAATTATTGGCTTTCCTTGTACTTATTTTCCGGTTTGGAATTGGTTTTATTTTGAGTTACAAGTTGGGCAGGGTGTAGGCACCATACTCCCTTCAGGGCTTCTTGCCTCCAGAGTTCTAATCTGCCTGCTATCCTGCCTTCAGAACACACGTGCCTGGGGTTCCTGAAACCCACAGCTGCCACCTACCTGGCACCAGTTTGGTGAGTTTCTCTACCTAAGAGTGCCAAGCCCACATACCTAGTCTTACTTCCTCTCTTATCCAAGTTCTCAATGACCCAGGCAACAGAGGCCTTCGCAGCAATGCTTCCCAGCCCTTTTTCACATCACAGCACAAACAGGAACAGCTCAGGGGCCCTGACTGTCCCTCTCCCAGGCCCTGCTCTGCCCACACCCTGCCTTCCTGCCCCAGGCTGGGGGTCCCTCAGTGGTTCACCTGGAATCCACACTCCGCCATCCACCACCGACAACCGGCCCAGTAAGAGTAAGCAAGGCCCCCCTTAACAGCTGCTATTCTGTAGTTGCCAGGGACCCCTCTTACAATACTTTATCCAGACCTGCCTTGCAAAAATATTCACAATCTTCAAGTCCTGCTACCAAAATTTACCTGTTTCCTCTTCCACTTTTGGGGGTTAGCTCCCAAATTAATGCCTGCCTTTCAGGCATCAACTTAGGAGATAACCCAACACATTAAATAATAACATATGTAACCATTAGCACATAAACATAACCTAGTAACCAGAGCCAAAAGAAACAGGTATCAAATGGGGAGGTATTTTTAAGCAAACAGGTCCTTTGGCATCACTTCAAATCACATTAGACAGTGTTTCATTTCATGCACAGGTGACTTTGTGCTCAGGATACAAGTGAGTGGGAAGAGATAAAGTTTCAAGACGCCCCCAGCCACCACTTCCTGGCTGAGTAAGGGAGACCTGTGAGCATCCCTGGATCTGTTTCTCCATCTGCAAAGTGAGGATATTGATCTCTACCCCAGGCTGTCTTCCAGAGTGATGGTGAAGACCACATGGTGTAGTGATGAAAGTACATGGTGTTATCACAAAGTACCTCTTACATAGGAAGGACCATATCGCTTACTGTTTCCAAACCGGGACAGTTTTGAGAGTGAAAGAAGGAGCTATTCATAATTATGCCAGGACAGCAGGAGTGAAACAGGATGGACCCAGACAAGCTACCTAACTTATAAATACAAGGGATGCTTGAAAAGGCAGCATGGACTATAATAAAGAATGGGGACTGGGACTCAGGAAACCCAGATTTGAGTCCTGGCTTCAACATTTACTCGCTGACCCTCTCTGGGCTTCAGTGTTAAGGTACAATGGGGTCAACCCCTGCCCCATCAGACCTATAAAACTGTTGTGTAGATGAAATGAGACCATGCCCGTGGAAGGACCAAAGCCTGAAAACTCCATGCACATGTGAGGTGCAGGTGGCACACTTTCTGTGGTCAGGGTCCCCTGGAGGCTGGGGCTGTACCTCAGGGTGGGTGTAGGCTGCTGCTGCGTCCCTCTGCAGCGCAGCGCGGATGTCTGGCATGCTGTCGAGGACATTATCCGAGCAGTTCTCTTTGCTTTGTTTGTTCATCTCTGTTCGAATTTCTTCCATGTCCTCTTTGATTAGCTCATTTTCCTTGGTGAGGTTTTTAGAAACTTCCTGAGAAGAGAGAAAATTTTAAAAAGAGGATTTTTTGAAAGTGCTTGAAAGACAAGCAGGAGGGAGCTGGCAACCATGTTCTGCTCAGAACACAGAGACGCTACAGACTGAGAAATCAGCTGGAAGCAATTGGGGACCTAGAGTGTGTCCAGCCCTGTGCTGAGGACTGGTGCTCGGTCCCAGGCAGCATTTCCAGGGCAGCTTGGCTCTGGAATGTCCACTGCTGGAAATACTTCCCAAGACCACCACAGCTTTCCTAATAATAACACTGCCATGTCCCCAGGATACTGGAACACCTGCTATTTTTCCATCCTTTGTACACAGTATGCCCTTATCCAGTGATGAGTAACACTACAAAAAAAATTCCACTTGCTTGCACCCTTACACATGTGAACCAGTGGCTCAATTAATGAAAGAAGGATTTCCTAAGCAATTTTAAAAGAGGTGGCCAAAGAAATCTACGTAATCTGCTTTTCTAATGAGCACAAACTATTCCCCAGCACTTCTTTTACTCTTTTCTTATGTAAGTTGAAATATAGTTGATTTATAATATTGTGTTAGTTTTGGGTGTACAGCATAGTGATTCAGTTATATATATATATATATTTTTCAGATTATTTCCCTAGGTTATTACAAGATACTGAATATCGTTCCTTGTGCTATACAGTAAATCCCTGTTGCTTATCTACTTTATGTATAGAAGTTTGTTTCTGTTAATCCAACTCCTAATTTATACTCCCCCTTTCCCCTTGGGTAACTGTAAGTTTATTTTCTATGTCTGTGAGTTGGTTTCTGTTTTGTATATAGATTCCTTTGTATTATTTTTTAGATTCCACATATAAGTGATTTCATGTAATAATTGTCTTTCTCTGTCTGACTTATGCCATTTAGTATAATATTCTCTAGATTCATTCAAGTTGCTGTAAATGGCAATGTTTCATTCTTTTTTATGGCTTACCAGCTTTTAAAATCATCATTTACATAGGAAGTTGATAGACTGGCTTTAAACTTTCCTATCCACCCACAAAAAGTTTCCCTAAATGACCCCTACTTGGCGAATTAGCCATATTCCAGATGTAGTTCATACTGAGAAGAACCAAAGCTTCACTTCAGTCAACCAACACCGGTGAGTACCTCCTGTGTCTAGGGTACAGTGTGGCAGCCAGAAAGCCTCTAATTCCCCTGGGGTCCTTGTCCTGGGATGGGGCGGGGGTGGTATGAGGACAACTGTAATAAGGGACAGAGGGTCCTCACTGCAGGAGGAAGATGACCAACCATGTCAGCTTCTGTAAGTAACAAATGTGGGTTCAAAGGAGGGAGGGAGTGGGCAATAGGCACCAGGGACAGAGAAGTGAAGCTGAATGGGATTTGAATCATGGACAGCTGTCAGCAGACTCAGAGGTCTCCTTTCTCCTCTAAGTTATTTTTAGAGACATTTACTGCACCGAGATCTAACATTCTCCAGCTTTGGCCCCCATTCTAAGGTTTCCATGAGCATCTGAATTTTTAAATGTGATGTTCTCCTTTGGGCCTTGTTTATGAGGGTGATAGAGGAAGCAACCATGTCAAAACAGAGGATGAATTTGCTTTCCATCTTTCTTTGACAGCCAGACACGGTAAGTGCAAAAGCTCAGACGGTGCCCAGGCACAGTCTGCAGCCTGGTAAGCTGCTGCTAATGTCCTAGAGGGAAGCCACGGTGGCTCAGATCTAGGGAGTGCATAAGGCAGATGGTGACACCCAGACACTGTGGCTCCAGTGGGTCTACATGGGCTGCCCAGAGGAGCCCACGAGGTGCTTGTTAAAACTAACCAGGCTGCAGACCACTGGTCATGCCACTCTTATGGCATTTCAGAGCACGCCAGTTTTGAGCACTGGAAAGGCTCAAAGTGTTCTGTGGGGCTTAGGCCAAGCCAGCCTCTCTAGATTGCACAGAATTAACTGTGACAGCTAAAGCCCATGGGACAGAGGTCTTCCTGGGTGTGCGGTCATTGCTGATAAGTGTACAGGGTCAGTCAAGGGCAGTGGTTTAGATCGTGGATTCTGAAGGAAGTGGTCTGGTTCACATCGAAATGCTGCTATTGCTAGATTTGTGATCTTAGGCAAATTACTTAAACTCCCTGTGCATCAGTGTGCCCATGTGTGAAATGGGGAGAACACTAGCACTTTCCCTCTGGGTTGTTACGAGGATTAAATGAGTTAATATGTGTGGAAGTGCATGGGACATACTAAGTAGTTGTAATTTTTCCTAGAATGTCATAGCTGGAGTGGACCCCAGAACTCAAGCCTAACCCTTCATTTCATAAATGAGGAGACTGATGCCCAAGGTAAGGATGTGATCTACCCCAGATCATTTTAAAAAGTGGCAGAACTGAATCCAGTGCCCAGCTTCCTGACTCTTGCTTTTCAGTTCACTTGCTGGATCACTAAGAACACTGGGAGACATTAACAGACGATTGGCTTAAGAAGATATGGTGTATACATACAATGGAATATTACTCAGCCACAAAAAAGAATGAAATATTGCCATTTGCAGCAACATGGATGAACTTAGAGAATATTACACGTAGTAAAGTAAGTCAGACAGAAAACAATACTATAAGCTATCACTTCTATGTGGAATCTAAAACGTAATACAAATGAATCTATATACAAAACAGAAACCGACTCACAGACATAGAAAACAAATTTAAGGTTACCCAAAGCAGAGGGAGGGAGGGGCAAATTAGGAGTATGGGATTAACAGATACAAACTATATGTATAAAATAACATAAGCAACAAGGAATATAAAGCACAGGGAATTATATTCAATATCTTGTAATAACCTATAATGGAATATAATCAGAAAAAAATTATTGAATCACTATGCTGTACACCTGAAACTAACACAATATTGTAAATCAACTATACTTCTATTTAAAAAAGAAGAAAAAAAAGAACACCAGGAGAGGTTCCTGGCACTCAGCTAGCTCTCAAGCAGCACTGAGCACATCACAGATGCCAATGAATACATCAGTTTGGTCTCAGGATATACAATAGGATATGCATATACAGAGAAATATAGAAGTGTTGGACTCCCATAAATCCTTGCTGCTCAAAACGGCCGTCAGCATAGGCATCACTTGGGAGCTTGTTAGAAATGCAGAAGCTCGGGCCTCCCCCAGACCTGCTGAATCAGAAGCTGCATTTTATCAAGATCCCCCAGGCAATGTGCATACACATGAAAGTTTGAGAAGCACTGTCTTAAATGTTGGAAGCTTAAGGTATAGCTGTTAGCAAGGGGGCCCAAATGTGTGAGAGAGGCTGTTTTACAGGAACCAGGTTCTTTCTGGGGCCTTAGTGGGATTCAAGCATGTCTGTACATCCATGAGCACCTGCTCAGAGCAGAGCCTGTGCATCGTCCCCTGTAGCTCCCACGTCCTGGGACTTATAGTGAAGCCCCAGCGGGTTCAGGGGCTCGATGTGTTACTGCCTCATGGGTTCGGCTCTGGGCTCTGAGGGTAAACCAGACCTGCAAGGATCCTACTCCAATGAAGACCACCCTCACTGAGGGGAAGTAAGCAATAAACAAGAAATAAACAAGAAAGCATCATCTAGTGAAACCTGCTGTGTAGAAAGCAAGTCAGGGTGATACAACAGATGCAGGTTCTGACTCATTAGCAAGGTCGATAACATGTCTGTAAGGTGGGGATTGAGGTATGTCCACATCTACTGTCCAGCTGTGGCCCTAGGACCCCATTTTGGGTGGACCCAATGGCTTGGCCTAAGTAGCCTTTTACTAAAACAAGATCCCACCCAATTCCTTGACACCTTGGAAGAGTCAGCATTGGCCCTGGCACTCACTATGAGGCGAAAGGGCAATGCCACAGATTTGGCCCCTGTCCCCTAGATCTTGGGTTTTCTAGGCCCCTGGAAGGCCCCCCTTTCATTGATTTATAAATGTCCAATACTCTTTCTAGTTTTAGTGAGGAGTCATTATTCTGGGTTTCCACAGAGGAGGATTTGAGGCAGACCTGGCCCTGAGAACTCAGAGGAGCAATATTCTTTATTCCCCTCAAGGGAACAGCAAAGCCCACCAGCCTCCTGAATAAACACCAGGCTGGCGGTGGCATCACCCCATCGGCCTGCCAGGCCAAGCCAGCTGGTATCCCCCAGGGTGGCAGGAGCAGCAGCCCCTCCCTGGCCACCCTTCCCACTCAGCCACCTCCACCCCAGGGGTGCTGGCCTTGCAGGGCTCCCCACTCTTCCCTGGGGCTCTGCCTTCTTCATACCAAGGGACTTTTGTGGGGGTACATCTCAGGAGGCACTGGGGATGCCACCCACACAGGATACTGTTGATCCTGCCTTGGCTGAAGAGTGAACCCCATGACCTCATGCCTCTGGCTCTTCCCCTCTGAGACAGTTGCAACCATGACATTTATGGTGTGTGCAACTTGGCTTGTGCGCAGAACTGGCAAGGGGGTGGAGGAGGCAGGAAGGATGCCTATCTAGCAGGGGTGAGCACGCCACGTGGGCCCTGCCAAGGATGCTGATGCTGTGAGGAGGGAAAGGAGGAGGGAAGAAGAGCAGGTAGATAGAGGGCTGGCACAGAAAGCAGAACACAGCCAGACATGGCAGTTAAAGATCTGGGAATTGTGCGTGGGTCCTTGGGTTAGGCAGAGCCAGGGAACTGAGAGGGATTCACAGAACAAGTGCCAGGGGCTGGAGACATGCAGTTGGGCATTGGAGGGTGCCTGCTGAGAGCAAGCCTGCGTTGCCAGATGGGGACGGGTGTCCTGTGCTGACCACAGCCAGATGCACAGATGCCCAAGGGGAGGAAGAATGCAAACTAGGCAGGTCCCCGGCAAAGGGGAACTGGATGTAGGTGGAGTTGAGGGTAAAGCTGGCAGTCAGCAATGGGTAGCACTGTTGGTCAGAGTACAGCTGTTAACGAGTTGTGGAGGGCCAGCACAACCAGGTCTGCAGACTGGTGCCATCGGCATGGGCTGTTCCATGGGTACACACTGTGTCCTGACCTTGCCCAGCTGTTGGACAAGTGTGTGCGTGCCTGGGTGAAACCATGGAGCAGCTTAAGCCAAAAGGGCGGACCTGAGGGAAAGATGACCAGCCTGCAAAGCTCTTATAAGCTTGTTGTGGTCTTGTTTTCCAGACCAGAAACAGGTGTAGGGGTGCGGTGGGGAAGGTGCTGGCTCTGCAGATCAGGTATGAAACCCACACCACAGTCACCGTCTGGTTTTATGGAACCACATAAGGCAAGTGACGGGACCTCTCCAGGCCCCAGATGGAGGAGGAAGGAATGGCGATACCTCCCTCACCAGGCTTGGTATGGAAAATGAAAGAAGGGCTGCATGTGGCACGGTGCCAGGCACAAAACAGGGCTTGACACATAACCAAAGCTGGAGTGGGACAGACCCTTGGGATCTCAGTAGCAAATACACAGGTGGAAAGGGGAGGGGAGCTCAGGTTTGGCGTGGCTGGGACAGGGAGGAAGGTGAGGACCCAAGGCTGGTGTGTTGTAGAGAGACACACCAGACACCTTTAGGAGGGGACTAAGCAAGACCACAGCTGGGCCAAAGTGTAGCCCCATGTCATGCAGCAGGGGTGTGCCCCCGCATCCAAGAGGCCACCAGACCCCTAGCAGTAGATGGCTGGATGTGCACAGGGCACAGATGCAGATGGCAAGCCTGAGGGCAGAGGGAGCAGGGTTCCCTGTGGAAGGGAAGTGAGATAGCGTGAGGGTAACTGGACCTGGTAGGGAGGGCTTGGAGTCCTCATCCGCTCACCCTGTCCCTCCCCTCTCGGATCCCTCCAGGACAAGACGAGGACCAGGTGGCCTGGGACAGCCACCCCAGCTGACAGCTGTCTCCAGCCCCTGGTAAGAGAGCTGGAGGGGGAGAGCAGCTAGAAACAGCTGGTACTCCAGCTGTCGGGACAGGCAGGACGCAGTACAATCCCTCTGACCACAGCTGATGGCAGGAGGGTGGCCAGCTGATGTGTTCAATTACTCCCCCAGCTGAACAGCTGTGAGCCTCTAGTCCACATCCCATGCTCGGCTAAAGCCTGGCAAACAAAGATGACTTCGACCCAGGTTGTCCTCAAGAAGTCCAGAGCCTGGAAGACTGTCGAACAAGTAAAGGGCAAGAAGTCCCAGGCCTCTGATGAAAAACCCCTTAAATACAGCCATACACTCCCTCACACCCTACAAGCTATTCCTACGCCAGCAGGTGGAGGGCCGACACTCACACCATAGATCCCTTTAGCCATGAAGAACACCTTTCATGCCACAGTGACAATTTAGATTTGAAGTATATCTAACCCCAGGAGAGGTAATATATTGACCTGAACCCATATTAAGACGTAAATTAAATTCAGTAACATTAGAGCTGACATGCATCTTAGAGATATTATCTCCAGCCCTTTCTCTTTTCACACTGTGGTCAGACTGGCTGAATGACACTCCTCTCTGGGGATGCACCTGAGTAAGGAGAAGAGTGAAATGACTTACAGCAAACCCTTCTGTGAAGGCAGATTTGATCGAGAGAGAGAGTGAGCACTTGGGGTGTCTCCATGAGAGAGGAGGACGGGCAGAAGGGAGAAGCTTGGAAAGAGACAGCTCCCCTGACTCGTGGCCAGGACCTGCACAGACAAAACTTACATTTTCCTAGTAGCTGGTAAAAAAGATATATCCCCCAGAGTCAGGAAGGATTCTTTGATCTTGCCTTCCAGACCCGAAACACAAAGTCACCAAATCCTTAGGTCTAGGGGAGGAGACCTCAACAATGCCTGTGCCAGCACTTTCTGGGGAGAGGGCCAGTTCTGGGTCTGGTAAATCCATTGTAGACTAAATCGCACATGGACACAGCATCAGGAGAAAAGGCTTCAGGTGACACGCAAGGTTCCACAGTGCCCATCTGTACTCATGGATGGGGTCTGCAAACTCCAACAGGTAGGTGTGAGAGAAAAAGAGTCACACAGCCTGAAGGGGCAGGGCTTGGGCAACAGAAACCACACTTTGGGAAACTTGCAGGCATGTATCTATTTAAAGAGCCTGGGATATGCACCCACACATATACAAAGGCACTTGTGTACACGGTCATATCCAAGTACTTATAAGCATTGACAGGTGTCCTGCAGCTGAGGGGGTGGGGCGTTTCTTCACAAAGATTTGAAATTTTTATGGGCATGATTTAATTCAGCTAAAGCCTTGATGCTAGAAGCAATTATTTTAATGATCTGTCCCTCTATTTGCCTTTTTCTTTACTTTGATAATAAATCTGCTCCTGGAAGCAGTATGTGGTATTAGGGTTGTACCTCCTGCCTCTTGTCTTGCTGCTTCAGAATCCGTTTTTAGGCTGGGGCTGCCTACGAGTCTTTGTGTCTCTGGGTGTAATCAGAGCTCACAGAAAAGTCTTCTGAGCTCAATCTGTGCTGCTGCCAGGCCTACATGCAATGAATAGGGTCTGTCTTTGCCTTTGAAGCTACAGCTTTTCCTTCTAGACTTGCAATTCCTGTCTCCTCTGGCACCTATATTCTGTGCCCACGCCCCCCAGCTCCAGCACACACCCATACTTCCTGCATCCCCTCCCCTTCCAAGTCATTGTCAGGAGAGTGTCAGTCTGGACCTACCACACTGAAGGTTCTTGGGCCACTGACCACCTGGGATGTTACTTCTACTTGGCCCAGTTCTGGAGGAATGCCCATGGGGTTTCAGGCCTCCAACAGATGAATAGGAAAGATGTTTGGGGGAGGTTACATTTTTGGTACACAGTTAAATGGCCCTACTAAGATATACGCTCCAAACTGATAAAAATTAAAAAGTCTGACAAGACCAAGTTTTGTTAAGAACGTGTGTGGAGCTTTCACACCCTGTTGGAGGCAATGTAAACCTGTACCACCACTTGGGAAAACAGTTGGGCGATGCAGTCATTCCTTGGTATCTGCAGGGGATTGGTTCCAGGACTCCCCATAGATACCAAAAGCCATGCGTGCTCAAGTCCCTTATATAAAACGGTGTAATATTTTGCATCTAACCTACGGACATCCTCCCAGGTACTTTACATCATCTCTAGATTATTTATAATACCTAATACAATGTAAATGTTATGTAAATAGTTGCCAGCATGTGGCAAATTCAAGTTTTGCTTTTTGGAAGTTTCTGGAATTTGGGGGGGAATATTTTTGATCCACAGTTGGTTGAATCCAGAGATGATGTGAAACATAGCTATGGAAGGCCAACAGTATCCCCTAAAGTTGACAATCAGCATAGCTAATGGCCCAGTATTTCCGTTCCTACTTATACATCATAGAGAAATGCATGCATGTATGGGATGTGAATATAGAGGGGTGCTCCTGGGGCTACTGTGAATTCCAAAACTAAAAACAACCCCCATATCCATCATCAGTAGAACAGATCAATAAATTGTGGTCTATTCACACACTAGAATACTTACAGCAATAAAAATGAATGAACTACAAGCCACAAAAAGTACATAGGTGAGTATTAAAAACAAAGCTGAGTGAAAGAAATCCAACATACACACACACACACACACACACACACACACACGCACACACAAACACATACAATTCTGTAGAATTCTATATATTTAAAGTTCCAAACAGACAAAACAATTGTATTTAGGGATGCATCCTTAAGTGATAAAACTGTAAAGAAAAGTAAGGAAGATAACATAAAAGTCAGGAGAGAGGTTCCTTTCAGGGAGGCGGGGTGAGTGAGGGAGGGCATGCGGGGGGCTTCTGGGGTAGAGCATTGCTCTGTTTCTTGAACTGGGTGGTGGTTGCAAGGGTATTTGTTTTATAATAATTTGCTAAGCTGTACATTCATTGTTTATGCACTTTTCTGTGCATGTGTTATTTTCACGATTTAAAAGCCCAGCAGAAATCACTCCACCAAGCAGAGTTCCCAGAGCGGATTTCACCAAGAGGCGAGGTTCTCAACAGTTCAGATTCCATTTCTCTCTCCTTCCTTCCTCTTTCATCTGCAAATGGAGTTTCCATTCTTCCATCCTCCTACAGACCCGAGGTGGATGTACACACATGTGTGTGCCCACTTCTTCTGCCAAGAACTGATCTTACTCTGGGCAAAATGCCCCTCCAATCTGACCCCTTTTGTCTGGTCTGACCTCCAAAGAACTCTCCTTGGGATTCAAGAATATCCAAAGACCAGGAGCAGAGTTTCACTTCCATTCCTCCTGCAGAGCCATGATGGAAAAGGAGTGTTTTTTCCATTTACCCAACATTCTGCCTTTTCAATGCCTGCAAACTGCAGACAGAGTCAGCCAGCAAGAGCCAGGAGATGACTGGCTGGACCTGAAGCCAAGAGACATTGCTCTACTCTGTGGGCCCAGAGCCCAGAGCCATCTGTGTCTACTGTCCACCACAGCGCCCTGTCATCTTGGGCTGCCTGTTTGGGGAATCTCTCACTGGATGGGACCTTCCCTAACTCAACTTTAATCCTGTTTAACAGGATTTATAGGATATAGCCATGGTTCTGCCTAGAAACTCCTTTGGAAGAGCTATTGCTTTAAATTCTAGTTAGGAAAAACTGATGCTCCTAGGGCAGCCAACAATGATTTGAAGAAACTTCTGAGCTTGATTAGAAAGAGCTCTGGACCAAGGACCAGAAGGCCTGAGCTCCAGCCTACACTTCCTGAGCACTGTGATTGTAGGAAAGCCATCTCATTTCCTAAGGTCTCACATCCTGTCCAGTTCACAGGACCAAATGAGCTAAATGTATATGGGATGCTTTAAAACCATAAATGCTATACAAATATAATGGATGATGATGATGCTTGTAAAGCTCCAGTTTTTGCAACTAAACATTCCACAGTTCTGAAAAAGAAATAACTCTCATCAATGTAACTAAGATTAATTTTGGCAAAAACCCAGTGATTGTGCGACTGCACAGAAGATACATCCTGCAGGGATAGTGGCATTGCACCAAATTCACCCACTCTTCTAGCCTTTGTTAGCAGGGAGGGCTCTGCTGCTAGACAAGGCTGGAAAGAGGTCATAGCCCTTGAACAGAGCTCAGCCCACTGGCCTTCTCAGAGGCTGAGCACCCGACCTTGGCCTCATGGACACTGTGTTCTACCTCCAGAACTATCTTTCCCAGGCTGTGTTCTCCAGACAGAATGAAAAACGTGTGGCTGCCAAGGTCAGGTAAAAGCAGAAGAGGTGGCTGTTACCCCTGTTCCTATAGAAAAGCAATCTTTGTTTTTAAAGGGGTATTGCACATTTTGATGGTTCTAGGGGCCAAAGGAAAAACAGGCACTAATTTCCAAGTTCCCATTGGATCCTGGTTTAATTCCTTTTGAACCTGTTTGAAAGCATCAGCAAGTGCTTTTAAATAGGAGAAAGAATCCCAAGTCTGTGTGAAGTCCACTGGTAGTCGGATGGTGTTGACCATTCCTCATTCCATCATTCCAGCTGGCAATGTTGGGGAAGAAGAGATTCAAGATGCCAAGTGACCTGATTCTCTTACAGAGCCCTTCCAAGAAGAGCGGGCTGAAACGAGTGGGCTGACATAGTCCTGTTGGGCACCATGACCTACAAATCTTGGGCTCAAGTGTCCCAACCCTGCTCATTAGACCTTGTAATGGAAGTGACTGGTTCTGCCAACCCTCCCAGAGCAAATGGAAAACACTTCATCACAGCACTGGGGGAGCTAAGGCTAAGGGTCAGGGAGAAAGAGCTGATGTTCACTTTCTACGAACATTTTGAGGATTGTAAGGAGTGTACTGAATTCAACATTTGAAACCACATAGTTTCATCATCCTTGCCCCAGTTCTCTCTGTGAAGCAACAGAAGGAAATTTGCCTCCACTCACTCCTTGGTCATAACCTGAGTGCTTTGTTTTATGCCACCGTTTCAAAGTATTTACAAAATGATTAGCTCAACTTTTATGCCCTCAGCAATCATACAAAGTAGATAGGGAACCTTTCCCACTTCACGGCGGCAGAGGGTGAGGATGGCTGCCCAGTTAGTGGCAAACAAAGAGTAATTCACTCTGTCCTGATTCCTAGTCCAATGAGTGCTCTTTCTGCCACACTAAAGATCCTTACCTTTTTCACAACCTGCATCTATTAATCACCCATCAGGGAGTCTCAGCTCCTCCAGTAGAGACCCCCCAAAGCCCACTTTTTCATGAGGAATATTGCTATGTTTACAGTCATCCCTTAATTAAATTTGCCACTTATATTAACATGCTGAAAATTAAATATATTTCTACTTCAAGTAGGGGTTCTTTCAGTCACAGTTTCAAGTATCTGTTCAAGAACTGGATGCCAGTCGATGAAACATACCCATCAGCTTCTTACCAGTAAGGCTGAATGATGATCATTCCTTTTCTGGTGACTAAATGATTTCTTATCTCTATGTTAAAGCATTACAGCAGCAAAACAATGTCAACATTATCGTCGTCTATGACGACTTCTGTCTCCCACCATCACATCACACACCAGCTGAAATCATAGCTCTGGCTGTGCATCTCTCTGGAACCCAATCATACAAATGTGGTGTCTCTGTCTACGAAAATTACATTACCAGTCTATTCTTCCTGGGGGTGATCAGCCTGAATGTCTTCCAATAAGGAATATTATTTAATAGTAACCATTTTTACGTCTTCTTTCTCTAAAATGGATTTGAGATGGATTACCACACACACACACACAGGCATGCACTAGAAAAGTTAAAAAAAAAAAGTTAGCAACCATATACCCAGAAGGGAGATAACTCCACCTTAAAACCAGAAGTAAGATGCTACTTGTACTTTTACACTTCATTTAGCTCTGAGTTCCCTGGGAGTCAAGGGAAAAATAGGTATACACTGGTTTTGTGGTTCTTATTAATGAAAAAAGAAGGCATTTACATTTATGTTTCAGCATTTCACCTTGTCACCCACAATTTGGCATGATTTCGGATGAGAGTTTCATCTATATATTTTTCTTTCCAACGTATGGAATGAATTAAGTCTAGTCAGAGTACATGCATTCTGAAAAAAGAGTATGGGAAGTTTGATACACTTTGGGGCCTCATCAAGAGAAAGATATGGAAACCCAGAATCTTCCTTACCTTCTCCAGTTTATCCACTCGCCCCACCAGTTTGGTGGTAACCGAATGCAGCTTCAGGAGATCCAGACCATAGAAAGCGCCTTCCAGCATATCTATGATGGTGGAGAGCTATGAAACAAGGGCAGGTGTTAGTCCACGGCTGGGGCTGACTGGCCAGGGGCAGATGTTTCCTCTGAGATCTCCACGTTGGAGGGAAGCCACTGAGCCAGGAATTGAGAGGCGGCTCTCAGAAACTGGCACTTGTGTGGGTGGCACACAGGCAGACACAACGGTGTAGATGTATTCTGCCTACTGGGTCACTTGGGTAAGAAAATAGGAGAATCCAACAAGACCAGGCCAGCTGAGGTCTGGACACCTTCACTGAATGGTTTACACTTCTTTTATTAAGTCTATCAGTTGCGTGCACGTCTGTGTTTCCTACTAGACTGGGAGCTCCTTGAAAATGGTGCCGTGTCATCTTCGTCTCTGCTTCCCCATGATACCTAGTACACTACCTAGCCTGAAACGAGAGACCTATAAGCACTCAACAGAGGGGCTTACAAACATCAACACCTTGAGGATATGCTTCTGAAACACTCAGCTTCATTGTCCGGTGAAGTCCCTGGAAGACACCAACAAGCTTTTCCTTAGCTCTAAAAGCAAAAGTGCCTCTGGGGTAAAAGAAACCCAGGGGCCCATCTTTGAGGTGGCAAGATGTCATAGGGTGCCCAGCCCTCTTAGTTTTTTCAACACTGTCCTTCCTGCCAGTACAGAGCCACTGGGAGGGAAGTGGCTGAGACGCTGCTGATATCCAGGGCGTGCAGAGTGCAGGCAAAAGGGGCAGGTGAGACACGCTTAAACGGAGCCTCCCTGCCAAGGACTGTCCCCGGAAGAGTTTGCTGGAAACACTTGTGCAATCTTTGTTCCCCAATCTTGCTATTAGATGAAGAATTCCGTGTATGAAATGCTCATGTTTAGAAAATCGCCTTCCTCCCCACCAGAGGAAGATGGCTGAATCCTGGGCAACAGCCATGGAAGGGTCGCTGATTAGGATGTACTGGGATGATTTTCTGATTCCTAACATTCTGCCTACTGTTGTTTCCAATCCCCCAAGAGTCCAATCGTAAAACTGGGTGACTGTGCCTCTCTGGTTCAGAAAGTAGTTTCACAGCATAGCTGCAGCTCTGACTGATGTGGCTGAATCCTGGGACACTCATTTTACTGGTAAACCCTACTCTACTTAAAGGGATATCAGTGATGACCAGTTACTAAGTGTGTACCTCTGCCGGCACAGCAGTAGCACTTTACATGGTCACTCACTATGGAACTGGTGTCTACTGAGCCCCAACCATGTGTCAGGCATTGTGCCAAGTACTCAATAGTTGTCATCTCATCAATTCTCAAAACAACCCCACGAGGTCGATGTTAGTCTTCCCACATTTTATTCAAGGAGACTGAGGTCAGACCAGTTGAATAACTTGAGTAGGATCATGCAGCAAGTAGTAGCAGAGCAACGCTTTGAACCCGAGTCTGCGTGACTTCAAACCAAGCTCATCCCAAGACCCCACGCTGCAGTTGAAGAGGGGAGGGCACGGATCAGATAGGGCAGGTAGGGCCTGAGCTGCCACACCCTGTGGACCAGGATCACAGGATCACAACTTGATGACTAAACCTAGAGCAGGCCCCAGAACTCCCCTTCCTGGGTCACTGAGCCCTTGTACTGAGGCCTGGAAGGCTTATTGCTTTCTGTGTGTCTCTTGCCACTGCGGAGTGCCTGCTGGGCTGACAGTAAATCGTGGCAGTAATTCTCCTGGAGAAGAACACGGAGTTCTTTTGGCCGACTGGGCCTGACAGCTGCTCCCAGCCCTGCCTCCCTGGCTTTACAAGAGAGGCGGGCACACTTTGCTCCAGGCATCTCCCTTAGACACCAGAGTTGCAAATTACCAGTTTGTCAGGTCACCAGCTTTGGGTCCACATGCAACACTCTCAGACCCAGGGCCTGACCTCCTGTAAACGTTACCACAGATCCCACTTATTCAAAGGCCTATGATCCCCAGCAATGGCCTTGCCAGACTCACGCATCCCTAAGGCACCCTCTCACGCAGGCATCGTCGCACACCAGGTCCTACCTTCAAGTCCCGACTGTCTGCCTCCCGAAGCTTCTGGAGCCTGAAGTCTCCCTCGCAGGGATTGAGGGCTGATGGCGGTGCAACACAGGCACACTTGCAGGAGGAGCCTGAGGTGATGGTTTCCACGGTGTAGAAGTCTTCCTTCCTGGAGGTCCCCTCATTGACCCTCTGGCAGGCATCTCGACCCAGGGGGCGCACTACACACTTGCACTGACAGTCCGAGCCCTCAGACACAGCCTTGACCTTGTCATAGTCTCCCAGCAACTAGACAAGGAGAGAGAGAACAGGTTGGAGGTGTGCAAACACGCATCAGTCAGGTTCCCTGCACTTTGTCAGATGTCCTGCAAAGCCAGCGACCTCAGACAACTCTGATGTGGAGTGAAAAGGTCACTGCAACACAATTTGCTGACTGTAACATTTCCTGGAAGGCACTCAGAGTTCAGCTCTCTTCATTTATCTTGGAAAGCTATGCATTTCTCAAGGGGACCTAGCCTTTCATCATTTAAAGGAAAAAAAAATGAGCCCCTTCATTCTTCCAATAGTCCCTGCCTTAGCTAAAATCCAGATTTAGATTTTAAATGGAAGGGAGAAGGGATTGATGGAGGGATTGGAAAATTGACATTCCAATTTCAAGACTACTGGCTTCTGTCCTCCTTTACAATTTTTCACCATTTATTGAGTGCCACCTTGGGACTGAGCTAGGTGCTGTGAGAGGTAAAGCAATGGGCCATCAGAGAGCCTGCTCTCAAGGGCTTACAGGGCAGGACATATATAAAGAGCAGTCACAAAAAGTAGGGAGTGATAAGTGCCCCTGAAATGGGAGTGCAGTGGGATCTCAAACAGAGGGCCACAGAGAGCAACTCTAGCTGGGCACCAGGGAAGACTTCTCGGAGGACGTGGAATCTGATCTGGTCTCAAAGGATAGGTTAGATTTGGAGAAAGGGAAGTGGGAGGAGAGAGACAGATCCAGAAGTCAATAAGGTTTTCTAGGCCTAAGGGTTCATTTGGCTCCTAGAATAGCTTCTGCCCTCAAGCCCCAGGCCAAAGCCGGGAAAGCAAACTGGCAGCACTTGCTGCTTCTACAGTGTAAGCATTTCCTTCTGAGCGTGCGTCGTGCCAGCCTCCCCAGGCAGGAAAACACGCAATAGCAAGCTTTCTGGAACCACCATCCTAGGCACTTGCTGGGGAAAAGGCTCCTCCCCAGCTCCTCTCCAAGTGACCCTGCATCCCCAAAGCCAGGACTCCCTTTGTGGACGCAGAGGAGGGTTCCCTTCCTTTGACTAATGACTCTGGCAGGCAGGCTCTGAGCTTATTGGAGTGGATATGTTCCTGGGATGCTGTCAGGGGGGAAGAAGGCTTGTAATGTTTTTCTTGCAAAGCCTGGATTTCTTCTAATACTAATATTTGTTTTAGGACTGTTGTTAAACACAGAATGGATCAGTGGAAGAAGGAGGTGTAGTTCAGGGTGACTTAAGTGGCCGGTCTTTATGGGCTGACAGTAAATTGTAGCTGTCTGCTCCCTGAAACTCTGCCTAGATTCCTACATAACCCTGCTCTGAGACCCTGGGTGGATTCCTTCCCTTCAATAGGCTTAGGTTTCAGGAAAAGCTTTTGTTGATGGTCCTCCAGAGCCCCAGTGTGAAAAATTTTTATCTTTTTGATTTGGGGGTCAGTGTGAGGTTATGGGTGGGTATAGGACAAGTATTTGCATAATTATTATAGGAAGGGTAAGGAGACTAGTGTTTGATTAATGCCAAAGTGGAGCTGATTATTCTTTCTACATGAGGGGGACAATGACCCCAGTCTAGGGGCTTAGAGGAAGTGCAGGCAGCACCACAGGTATCCTTTCTCAGCCATCCCTCATCCTCAGGATTATGGTGACACCCACCACACAATCCTCATGCCGGCTCTGGAAAGCTTGGAATAAACACCCTAGAGAGAACTATCTTTTACAGTCATGAGATCTGGGCTAAAGACTGTCAGAAGACCTGTCTCTGCCCATCTCTAGGGTTCTTGACTGTTCCAAGTCTTATGGTCCTTACCTGTAGAATGGGAATAAGGGGGTGTGAGGATTGAGTTCGATAAAATAAGTGAAAGTACTTTGTAAAAGAATATGTTACAGATCCTGTCCTTATCAGCTGTCATTTCTCCCAATCCCCACCTGCCAGACCTGAGTGGATTTGCATTTCCATTCTACCTCCCTCGTATGAGGGGACTGCTCTTCCGTCTCTGTTTGGAGGTCACCTCACATTCATCACACTTGTTGCTGTTCTGTCTTCTCCCTGGGTGTCTCACTCTGTGTCATGAAATATCTCCCCTTGGGTTACGCCATCTGCCTGCTTCCAACATGCCCGCCTGTTTTCACATTCCAGCTCTGACAAACAGTCACACAGACAAGAGATGGCCATACTTTCCAAAACCCTTGAACCAAAAGGTTTTGATCTGTTTTTTTCCTTTCTTCTCAGGGAGTTGTGCGGTGTTTTCCTGTCCTTCTCCTCTCCTTTCTCCCGATTCTGTAACCTTGAAAGACCCCGTGATTTAGAGAGGAGGACCCATGTCCTGTCACTTAAGAAAATATTCCGATAAATGAAAAACAAATGCCCTTCCCTTTGGTAATGGAGGGAGAAACGGCTGCCTCTGAACGCTTCAATGAGGACCCGTTTTCTTGCCACCACCCGGGGCAAGAGGGGTGGGGCATGGGACTCGCAGCCTACCTGAGATAAAACGTTTTCCTGGTTGTCCGCCTCGTTTTGCAGGATCTCGTCCTCCGTGGGTGCCACAGTCTGCACGTCTGGGGGCTCAGTGGGCTCAGTCGTCTCAGTGGGGCGAGTGCTGGACCCCCATCCCGGAGCCACAGCCAGAGCGAAGCAGAGAACTAGCAGCAGAGATTTGGCCATGAGGGACGTGGCAAGAATGGGCTCAACCCCTTCGGAGAAGAGCTGGGCTAAGGGGGGTCGCGAGTGTCTCAGCAAGGACTGAGGCGAGAGGGCGTCTTGGCTGCAGCCCGGGAGTGGCCACTCAGTGCGCCTTCTAAAGCTGGGTGCGGCTCAGTGAGGCAGGAGGGTGCACCCCAGAGGCCCCGGTCATCTCCTTCCCGACGCGATCAGCCCTGACCGTGCGGCCCCGGTGGAGAGTGGGGCGCAGGCTAGGGGGTGACGGGGAAGGTGGAGGTGGCACGGCTAGCCGAGCGCGTCGTCCTCTGGAGAGGACTCAGGTGGAAGGAAGGGGTCCGGGCGGACGCGGGCGGGCGGGACGGTGCGCGCCGGGGCGGGCTGCGGGGAGCCTGCGGGGTTAGGGGACCCGGTGAGCGCGCGGGGCGGGCAGCGGCGGCGGCGACGACGAGGGCTGCTGGGCGAGGGCGCAGCGAAGGGCTGGCGCGGAGGGAGGGCGGAGCCTCTATTGTGCCGGGGCCGCGGAGATGCAGCCAGTTACGGCGCGGAGGAGGAGGACCAGGAGGCGCTCCGAACTCGGGCAGAGGGGCGCGCGGCCAACCCCGCCCCCCACTCGGCCTCGGTTGCTGTGCAAGCCCTCCGGGGGTGACTCAAAAGGGCGCCCCTTTACTTTCATCTGGCCGCAAATGGTGAAGCGAGGGACGTTTACCCCGAGCGAGGTCCCTGAAGTTTGGGGATCCTTTGTGCCCATTCTCCCTGAGAGGAGCGCGTTTCCTCTGGGCTGGGAGGCAGGCGCCTGGCACTCTCTCCAAGCCCGAGCCCGTAAGGATCCTCGGCATCCTCTTTTTATTGCACCTGGAGGAGAGAAGGAGCGTTTGCTCTTGGACTTTTCTTTTCCCTGACTTGACTCTGGGCAAGCAAGAGCTTTGGCAGCTTTGAACTTAGCGCCACTGGTAGGTTGCTTGCCTGCCACAGCTTTAGAACCTGGTAATACCTCCACCCAGAGGAGAACTATTGAACTCCTTACTGGAGTGTGTCCTAAGTTGTGGGAGTGTTAAATACAAAGAGAGGGCCTTGTCAATAAATCTCTGACACTCTGTGTGTCCCCGTGGGGGGAAGCTACTGCCTTGAGAGGCAAATGATCGTCAAAGGGAACATCTCTCACTATCTTCGTGGTTTGGGACAAGTCTCTGGGTCTCTGTCACTAGATGATTTCTAAGAGGGCGTCCACTTTCAACAGTGTACGACTATATTACAATGTCCCTTAATCAGTGTCCCTTTTATAAACCTACTGAGAGGATTAACAACGTGCAAATTTACTGTGCCTTCTGGGACAACTGTCACCCTGGAAATACTAAACAGAGCCAGACCCCTTAGAAGATGTGAATGGTGTTATGCATCTTTGGGAAATCCAAACACCTTGCCTTTTATGTTAAAGAATAAGAGTTGTAATGATCTAAGTAAAAATCTAAGGAGACTTCAGCTCATATAAATGATGATAGTTGACAGAAGTATAATAACCCTTATTAATATGTTTTTAGGCTGTAAAGACTTCAGAGTATTATATCTTAAAACTTAAAAAAAAAAAATCCCAGTATATGGACAAACCCCCAAAGTTCTGGTTATCTGGGCTTGTGAAAATACCTCTCTCACTCACACATACACACAATACTCTGTGCAAGCTATCAAATCTTTTCCAAAACTAGATGGGAGTAAATGTCTATCAAATACAGTTTTAAAATTCAATTAAAATAAATATTGAATGTTGGCTAAGTGCAAGCCAACAGATTGCTGGATATTTAATGGGAACAGGAGATAGTCCATGTCTTCTGAAGGAGTCGAGTGGGACTGAGGAGGTAAACAGAACAAGTACTCAAATTATAAGGCAAAGTAAGAGCATATCCCAAGGGCTTAAGGAAGAAGGGGCTAAAAGGGGGCTTAAAGGAAGAATAGGTCACTTCAAATTGAAAGGTAGGATTTCATGCGATTGACACTAAAGATGACTGGAAGGATGGGAAGGTTTCAACAAGGCAGTAGATAAATCAACAAGATGTAGGCAAGAGAGAGGGGCCATTCTAGGTAGAGATACCAGCCTGAATGTGCATGTTCAGATCTCAGACTGGTGCTCACTTCTCACGGAAGACTTTCCTGACTCCATCACCAGAGTACTTCCTCTGTTATATGCTCCCATTGTACCATGTACCTCTTCTTCGCAGAATTATGGGAATTACATTTTTATATTCCTTGGTGGGTTGTTTCAGTAGTGCCTGCCTTCACCACTAGACTATAAACTCCATGATGGCAGGGCTTTTGTCTGGTTTTGTTCACCATTACATTCTCAGAGTTTAGCCAGTTCCTGGAACAAAGGAGACACTCAATTAAATTGGTTGAATGCATGGGGACTACAAATATTCCAATTGGATGTATTCCCAATTACCTTGATAAATACCATCTTTGTATCCATTAGCGTGCATTTGACTACAAGGAACAGAAAATCAACAATGGCTTAATCAAATTGCCGTTTATGCTTCTCCCACGCTAAGACCAGAGGTGGCTATTTGAAATTCGGTTCAGCAGTGCAGTGATGTCATCAAGGACCCCAAGTTCTTTCCATTTTCCACTCTATTGTTCTTAGAGTTTTTAAGGTATTTTTAAAAGGGTTTTTATTTTAGATATTTAAAGGGTATTATTCTCAGGCTTTTTGACCTAATTGTAATTGGTTTAAGCTGGTTCTAGTTACTGCTTGGCCATTCTCTTTTGCCAGACGTTCAGTTTTCCAGTCTCTCACAGCTAGGGGTAGCCACATGATTCATTTCTGGCCAATAGAATAAAACAAATCTGCAGAGAGTTTTTAGAGAAGATATTTTGCTTCCTGATAACAGAAACAAATAGGAGGGAGGAGCTTTCTGGTACCACCCTTCCCCCACTTTTGGACTTTGACCGTGGTCCCTGGAGGTGTGGCAGCTGTCTCATAACCATGAGTTCTTTCTCCTACTGAGAATATATCTCCTTTTAAAGTCCACTTTTAAATCCTTTTAAAGTTCAATTCTACAGTCTTAATACAGAATATGTCTTAGACCTTTCCCGCAAGAGAGCTTTTCTTCCACTTAAAGATAGGAAGTAAGTACTTCCTAAATCTCTTTCTCAAGCTAACTATACACACTTTCTTCACCTTTTATCTCCATTTTATTCATCTTTTTCTCAGGCCCACGGCCATCCAGATCTTCTATTATTCTGGTTATTGTTTCTCTAGAAAGGCTCCAGTTTGAGGAGATGTTAGAGCATATTGAAACTATTTCTTCTCTTTTTCTGGCCATTGTTGTTTTATTAATACAGCCCAAGATTGCCTTAGTGTTTTTGGCAGTTAGATTGCACGAATGATTCACATTGATTTATTTTTTTTAATGCAGTTTTTTCCTGTTGTTTTTTAAAGTAAATTTTATACTGGTTTTCTTCATCGGGTGCTTTCCAGCTATATTCCTTTTTTTTTTTTTTTTTTTAACCCAAGGGCAGGCCTTTACATTTTTTCCTAGTGAATGTCATGATGGTTTTGGCTCATTTTTTCATTCTGTTGAAATCTGGCTGTTTTTGCTCTTATCTCAGTTTGGGGGTAATTTCCAAATTCAATAAGCATAGTTTCTGACTTAATGCAAATCACTAATTTTATTTATTTATTTTTATTGTGAAGTATCGTTGATTTACAATGTTCTGTTAGCTTCAGGTGTACAGCAAAGTGATTCAGATATATATACATGTGTATATATATGTATATATATATCTTTTCACATTCTTTTCCATTATAGGTTACTATAAGATATTAAATATAGTTCCTTGTGCTATACAGTAGGTCCTCAAATCACTGACTTTAAAAAGTCATATTCATTCAGATAGGGATAGATTCTAGAGCCCTACACATAATAGGAAAAGTCTTTCTTTATTGATATGAACTGTTTTGGTGATAGTTCAGGCAGTCAGAGGTGCTGGTGCCTAGGCCACATGTCTTCATCATGTCTAAGAGCATTTCCTAAGAGACTTTTGTCACCTACCTTTCAGAAATCAAGATACAATATCTGTGGCATCCTTCCCACCTGTCAGTCTGATAACTTGATCTGAAGATCCTGAGATGAGTTTGGTTTGGCATTAGAGAATCCAAGTTGACATAAACTCTGTGCATCCTTTACTAAGTGCCTACAGATCCTGCTTCATTTGATCCTCAGCATATTTATGTAAAATAAGTATTGTTCTCCATGTTTAACAGATGAAGTCACTGAGGCACCAAGACAATGAGCTGTATGATGGCCACTCTGTGCTGAGTGCTTACTGTGTGCAGGCGTCATTTGATGTGCAAATCTCTTCCCACCCCTGCCTGGAGCTAGGTAGTATCATCCTTTTTTAAAAACAAGGAAACAGGCTCGAAGAGGGATACACTTACTGTGGAAATGTTCAAAGAACAGGGTCTCAGAAAGCCCTGAGCATGCCACTTCAGCAACCTGAGACCCAGGACCTTGACAGGTTTTGGCCAGCTGGCAGGTTGCCAGGCTCTGGGGACCCCTCGGCTGCTGGGCCCACCAGGCCTCCCCAGCCAAGTTTGCTTCTGGCAAGAGCATCTGTTTTCCAGTTTACCTGGGAGCCTCCGGGCTTAGCTCTGAAATGCCTGTCTGTTGAAAACCAAGGCTTCATTTGCCAGGTGGGGCTGGGGCAGCTAGAAATGACCTGCCACCTTAGTGTGTAATTTAGAAAATGCACCTGCTGCACAGCATCAGAATCAAAGAGCAGAGCAAAATCCCACGAGCAACATCATTCTGCCATCTCCCTTCCCTGGCTCGCTACAGGGTGGGAGCCCTGCCAGGGAACTGCCATAAAATGCTGGAAAGGGATGATGGAAAGCATGGCTGAAAATGAGGTCTTTTTTCCCCTGTTCACTCTGCTTTGCTGTTTTCTCAGCTTCTTATTTTGCCTTTGATCTCTACTTTCTCTCTCCTTTAATTCAGTTTAATTCATTTATTGAATGTATATTATGAGCCAGGTGCCCTATGGCCTGCTGAACACAAAAGATGAAGAAGACAAAACCTCTGCCTTTATGAACTCATGTTAGAAAGATTATGTGTCATCTTGGGGAGGCATACAAAAGAGCTTTTTTTCCTCTCTGAAGATATTTTAGCAAAAACAAAGTTGTTCTTAACTGTATGAGAGTTGGGAGAATGTCTCGTAGACAATGAGGAGCCATTAAAAGATTTGGGCCCGGAGAATGCCATCGTCAGATCTGCAGATTAGATGAATCACCACTGTAGTGGTAAAGAGTGGAAAGCAGAGAAAAAGGCAATACAATAACCACAGATCTCATTCACAGACTACCTGGCCTCCCCAGGGAGCTCTGCCCAAGCCAGAGTCCTGCACTGGAAGGGTCATTGCTCTGACCCAGGGGGGGCTCCCTTGCCCTCCATGACTCGTGGTGACCCAAGGAGGGATAGATAGGCAGAGGCCCTTTGCATTCCCAAGGAATTTCCCATGGCTGCTACCTGGCAGAACTTCAGGAGATGCCACTTCCATCATAGCTCCATGAGTGGAACCTCCAAGAATCGTGCAGGCATAACCTGCAACCACCAGACACTTTCCTGGGAGAGGCCAGGCACACTGCATACAGCCTGTTGCTTTCACACACCATGATCAGTCGACCTCTCCCTCTGTCTCTCTCCCCCAACCTCCCACCCCTCTCTATACCTTCTCTCCCTCTCCCTCTCTCCTGGTTCTAAGAGACCTCCATGTTTACACACAGAGGGCAGCTCTGGCACAGATTATGTGCTGTCATGTGATGTGCTTTTTCAGGACTTTCACATACCTCCCCTGCCTTTTTACAGATGCCTGATGTCCCTTCCTTTTAATACGTTCTGCCTTCAGTGATGAGTCTTTACGTGCGAATACTCCCAGTAGAGGTAATGCGTTGCATTAAATCTATGCCAGGGTATAAATAACTGATAACAGATTTCACTAGGGAAGCGGCAATGGGAAAACTCTGCAGAGTCAAAAGGATATGTTATAGGACAACCCCAGAGTAGGGAATGTGGAGAAAGGTGGTCTGTGCTTTACCACCTTCTAGACTAGAAATGAACTTTAAGGACTCATGCTTATTCCTGATCATTAGGAGATGCATAGAAGCTGGTTCAGTGAAGATGGGGAGAGGAGCACTGCAGGTAGAAGCCTAGAGATGATAAGACGGGGATGGGTTATTGGGAAATGCAAGCAAAGCTGAAGCAAGGGGTTACAACAGACAGAAGAGGACGGGAAGCAGTCGAGGTGAAGATGGACGACCAGATCACACCAGGCCTGTGTGCTATGCTGGGAATTTGGAATTTGAGCCAAAGGCTCTGGGGACAGAAACCCCCAAATTGCTGTGATCAAGGGAGTGAAATAATTAAATTTGAGTTGTGGTAGATGATCCTGGCTGTAGTGTAGAGGATGGTTTGCAGGGTCGGCCTGAAGTAGGGAGACCAGTTAGGAGGCTGCTGTTGAAATCCAGGCATGAGATAGGAAATGCTCTGATGAAGGTAGTGGCATAGAAAGAGGGGGAGTAGGGAGTACAGAAAAAGGAAGAAATAATAGGACTTGGTGACTCTCTGCATATGGGGAAGAGAGAAGGGTGAAAGTATTCTTGAGTAAAAATTCTTGGTTGTAAGTAACAAAGCAACTTTATCCAGATTGATCAAAGAAAAGGGATAAGGAAGGAAACTTTATTATAAGGATATAGGATTGTCTCACAGAACCCAAGGGCCCCAGTGCCAGTAGGGACATTAAAGACTTCACAAAATAGACAGAAGGTGTCCAGGCTACAGTTACTGGAAGAGAGACTGAAGCTGTCTCCTTTTCAGACCCAATTCCAAATGTCTGGGGAAGGGACTCTGGTGCAACATGGGTCGGGTGCCCCATCCTGAAATGATCACATAAGGTGCATGTGGAGGGGGTCAGGTCACCGTGTAGAAGTGGGAGGTCCCACTTCTATCCACTTCTAGACTAGACGAATCAATGGGCATCTACTGTGTTCTAGCTCATGGCTGGCTGGCTCTCTGTCTCCCCTCGGCTTCCAAAGATGCAGTTACTTAACATAAAGTAATCATCTTAGAGAAAAGTGAAAACGTCTCCCCATAAGAGACAACCCAAATTGGTACCTAGGAGTGTCACAGGCAACTCTTCTGGGTATCCACATCCCCGGGTGATATCTTTTCCAGCGTGGCTTGAATCTAGCCCAGATGTGACTTCTCACCATCCTACAGCCACCAGACTCAATGATAAATTTAACCTGGCATATGCATGTAGCTCTCAGCTCAGTGTGGACAGGTCACTTGGTAGACTAGCCTCCAAAAATATTTGCTCCATACATTTGTTCTTCAGGGTACTCTTGTTCACAGAGGTGCACGAATCTCATTTAATTTTAGCTTTGTTAGACAGCCTGGAACCGCGGGGGAGCCTGGGCTTTCGGTCAGACAGGTGGGCTGTGGAATCCTGGCTTTACCACACTTACTATTGACATTGGGGAAGTCACGTCACCTCTGTGACCCTCAGTCTCCTCACTCTAACCTGGGGATAATGCAAATATCCTCCTCTGCTTACTATGTGCTCACCACGTGTTCCTTTTTTGACCCTGACAGGAATAAACCCCAACCCCAATTCTAAGGCTAAAAATCATGAGGAATATAAAGATCACAGAAGGCTTAATAAAAGGATAAGCCTTAGAATTACCATTAAGAGGAAACCCAGACACTGACACAAAGCTGGGGGTTTACTAGTAGGCAGCGGGGGGGGGGGGGTTCTAGTCTGAGTGTCACGAGGGCTTCAGAACCACAAACCTGGGCTCAAATCTGAATCCTGCCACCCATCTGGTGGGTGATCTTGGGCGAATTTTTCTCTTCTGAGCCTTAGTTTTCTAACATTGCAGGTTGTTGTGGAGATTAGGGATGTATAAAAATGCCTGACTCATAGCTTGCCACATTTACAAATGTTTGCTGAATGTTGAATGAATGATTAAATAATAGCCATTTAGTAAATGGGGACATTATTATTCCTGTTTCTGGCTCACTATGTGAACTTAGTAGGAATTCTCTCTGTGCCTCAGTTTACTTATCTGAAAAAGGAAACTGTCATTTTTGATTCTTTGTTCTTTCCATTTGGTGATTGTGATTTCTGTAAACATGTTTTTCCCTTTTTTGGGGTTGCTTTGTTCCAGGGACTAAACTTTAACAAGGTAATTTTCTAAAGCTTGAGCAATTCCTGAGGTGTCTGGAGCCAGCTGCCAGCCCCTTGCTTTTGTTGGCAGCGCAAGCCCAGGCACTTTCGGCAGCTGCAGCTGCCCAGCGAGATGCTGCCCCCAGTGGGGGAGCAGAAGGGGGCGGAGGTGGGTAGAGCAGGCGGCTTCTCTGGGAGGACGGACAGCACTGCCCAGAGCTAGGAGGTGAGCAGAGCAAGGCTGCCACAGCATCCTTGGTCTGACACTGAGCCCTGAGTGAAAACCTAAGGGGCACCTCACTCCAGACAGGAGGAAACGCAGCTATGTGCTCTGAGAGCCAATGCTCCAGTCCAAGGAGATGCAGCTAAAACAGCAGCCACACAACCGAGACACAGAGGCACCACCCCAGGGTTCCAACTCCTGCCGACATTCTTTCTCCCCCTTCCTCTAAAAAATTACTTTCTTCCTTTTGAAAAGCCTATCCAAGTCGTTCAAGTTAATCTTGGGATCTTCCCACCCCCACCATTCCTAACCCTCCGTCATCTCATTGATATTGCCCTGCTTTCCTCTTGTTCCTCCTTCCTCCCTTCTTCTCGCCACCATTCAGAGCTCTGCTGTCTGAAAGTGATAGGTGTGGTTCCTGAACAACATGTGCTGTTGAGGTTTTCCATTCCTTCACTGAAGAGTGTCAGTGCCTGAGCGTCACTTCTTTTAGACCTAGAATTGTATGTCCAGTAACACACTGCCTTTGTGTAACTACAGGGGGACCATACAATGTCAGTAGCATCCTCTGGAGTTAAGGACAGTTTGAGTACCTAATATGGCCAGGTGGAAGCATCTCAGTTTATCCTCACAACCATCCTGCAGTGGCGGTGTTGTTATCTCCAGGGTGTGGGTGAGGAAACTGAAGTAGAGAGACTGACCAATAGCCCAAGGACAAAAATACACGGCTTGTAAGTAGCAAGCTAGCTTTGATCTCAGGTCTGTTTGACTTGAAGCTCATGCTGTTAATCACACCCCACCCTACAACATTTAACTTTTAAAATCCAACTTCAGCTCCTCACACACATGCCATCTCTCCTTCTGGAATTCCATATTTAGGTTCTCCAACCACTTATGTGCAAGGTGGCATATCTATGGAAAATTAACCAACCGCAGAAGCAGTGGGCAGTAAGA
This sequence comes from Camelus ferus, assembly GCF_009834535.1. Taxonomy (NCBI): domain Eukaryota; kingdom Metazoa; phylum Chordata; class Mammalia; order Artiodactyla; family Camelidae; genus Camelus; species Camelus ferus. The sequence continues at coordinate 17,421,817 of NC_045716.1, read as the reverse complement.
TGTCCCATCTGAGAGATCTGGCATTTAGTCCCAATACTGTCACTCCAGATGTGTGTATGTGAACTTGGGAAGTCATGGGCTTTAGTTTTGTCTATTTTCCAAGAGAATTGGTAGGACTGAGTGATTTCCAAGGTGATCCCTTTCAGCCCCAATATTCTGAATTCTTTGGTGCAAGCAGCTTGATTTGTTGATCCTTCTGTACTGTGTTCTGGAACATAGTTAGCTTGAATGTAGATACCCACAGGAAAAAAAATAGTTGTTTTGTATGTTCCTGTAAGGCCATCAGTTTCTCTAGAAAGTGCTGAATATTTGAGATGTGAGAAGGGTAGACATTCTGAGCTTTTCACGACACATTCCTCAGTAACTGTGCATTCTGGGTTTCCTCAAATTATAGCATGGCAGTCTGCACCTCGAACGCAGGCGGCAGCGGAGGGAAGAGCAGCAGGCTTCCCCAGGGCTTGCTGCCAGGAGAGTTTGGCTGGTCTACTCAGAAGTGGTGGATCCCTCCTTGTGGAGCATGCATTCTGGCCTAGGCAACGGAAGAAACAGTCCTGTTTCAGACCAGCTCACTCTGGGATGGAGACAAGCTAAGTGGTGATAATGTCACTGGCAAAGCCAATTAACAGTTCCTGGGAAATAAAAATAGAATCTGGATTAAAAAGTCTAACTTTTTTTTTTTCTTTTCCTTTGTGCTTAGTCTAGTTTCACTTGCTCATAGTTTCACTTGCTCATATTTTCACTTACTCAAAGGGTATCGTGTGCAGAGGCCTTGCACCTGGCACTTCAGACCAAAGATCCTAGTGTGAAGGGCTGCACCGACACCTCAGTTCAGTGGGCTGTGTGCAAACGTGCTGTGCGGGGCACTCAGTTCAGGACTGCAGCAGTGGCCGTGTGCAGAGACCTGGAGCAATGAGCAGCACACCTGTGCACCCTTTGAGAACTACTACCCTGCCCCTACCCCCAGATCCCTATAAAGCAGCCCCACCCACTGCCTGTCTGGAGGGCATGCCAATAGCAGCATTCACGACAGCACCAGTTCATGGCTTTACGTGCACTGTCTCTCATTCTTAAAGAATTGCCGGCAGACAGAGAGTTTTATCCATCTTATAGGTGAAGAAAACAAAAGCTCAGAAAGTGTATGTAATCCAACCAAAATCATAGTGGTGGTTGGAACGTGGGCTTATTTATTCAGAACCAGGGCTGCAGTCTTCATCTGTGGACCGAAGGGCTTGAACCAGTGCTTCTCCACAAGTGACATGCATACCAGGGGTGTTTCAGAATATTTTAGGTGATGCCCACTTATTTACTAATTTTAACTGTTATTTTTTTTTAATTTTAAATTGTGCTAGAAAAAAAATTACACACATAAAACTTAACTATTTCATAGATAATATTTCAGAAGAGTCCAAATAAAAAAGTCAATTGATCTAAAGTCTATATAAAGAAAAGGGCTAAGTCAGTCCAGGTGATGTGGCAAAATTTGTGAAGGTGGGAACTTCACAGATAACTGAGGTTTGAGGAGACTGAATCAGATAACAAGCTCATTGGTTCCATGAGGACAGAGCAGGACCTCCCTGAGCTTCTGGCACTGTGTCTCCAACTTCTCGGGCATTTGGAGCTCTTTGAATAGGAGAGAAACCAGTTGTGTATACAGAGGACTTGATAGACCAGGCTCAGTTTATCCCACTTCTTGTATCTACTCCATCCCCACCACGCTGTCTCCTACGCACCCAAGGCTTTGCTGTCAGGTATCTCTCAACATACGCCTTGCGTGAGAAGCCTAAGGCATAGGTGCAAAGTGGCTGGCTCTAGATGTATTTAGTTAGGCCAGCACAGTGACTGTTTATTTTTAATTCCTGAATCTGCATGTCTTGAGGGAAGGCACATACTCTAGTTTGCACAGATCTCGTGTCTTCACATAACATCATCCTTCATAACTCCAGACCGCTGAGGACACATGAGTCTGTGATCACTGGTTTAAAGTCTTACCTTCCCCAAGATCAAAATCCTTAAAGGCCCAAGGACTGGTTCTTCAATGGTGGGATTTCAGAGCGGAGAGCTCCCAAGGAGCCATTGGCAGCGTGGATATCTGTAACACACCGTGAGTCTCTAATGCTTGTAGGGCTTCTGCACCAGCCCCACAGGAGAGGAAGTCAGGACAGGAGCCTGAGCCAGGAGGTGGCAATCATCACTGCTTTTTATGGTCCTTTGGTAGCTCAGTGGCTGCTTTGCAAATTTTCAAATAGGAGTAGAGTGACACCTGGTGTCTGGTGTCATTCTTCAAACCCAGCAATTCCCAGTCTGAGTTAATCATCTCCATCCCTAAACCATTTCTCCTCCTTCCCTTTACTCCCCTGTTTGGGGGCAGGCAGCCTGGTATCAGGTTTAAAACTTCACAGTCATCACCAATAATTTCTTCTCTCTCTCCTCCCACATTCTACCCATTGCCAAGGTCTATCAATTTGACTTAGGTTGATTTTATGTGTCTTTTGCCTTCTTGTCACTGCCTCTTTTTGGCCCACAAATTCATCTCTCCCACTGCAGTGATTTCTAAGGGTTCTCACCTACACATCACTGCCTGATTAATATTCTTAAAGTACCGTTCCAACAAACCAGTCATCTGCCAGAAGCCAATAGTTCTCCACGACCCGCAGAATTAAGCCCAACATCTCAACCTGCTCATGACTTGGCCCCTGGCTACCCTTCTGGCATTTTCCACTATTCCCTTGTTCTTCAATCCACTCCAGGCTTTCTGCAGCTCAGATGGCTGCTTTTACCCATGTGAATCACTCTTTCAAGAGGGTTGGTTATAAAGAGAAGTAGAGAGACAGAGCAAATGGTAAGAGAGGTGATCAGAGAGGAAGTTTTAATTTGATGAACAGAAATGACTTGAACATGTTTAAGGCAGAGGTTGAAGTGCCCACTGAGGGGGAGGTTAAAAATTTACAGTGGCACCCACTGAACACCACCTGTGGACCAGAGACTTGACTCTGTTTCATAAAGAATAATTCATTTAATCTTCTCAACAACTTTACAAATTAGGTACGATTGCTATTCCCATTTTACAGATAGGGACACTGAGGCCCAGAGAGGAAATATATGAGTTAAAGCCAGAAGGAAGTAGGGATGAGATTTGAACTCAAGTATGCTCTCTTAACCACTTCATACAAGAGAGTGTGGATAACTAGCAGAGTAGAGTCCCTTAAGAGGTGGAAGGAGGAATAATTCCCAGCTCAGGGTGTTGTGGTCATCCATTGGCTTTACACAGGAAGAGGAGCACCTCTTCCCTGAGCCAGGAAAGAAGCAGGGTCAGATGAGGATGCCACAGTTAGAATCATAGATGGAGGAAAGAAGTTGGAAATGTTCTTGCCAACAGTTCTCTGTTGAGAATTAGGGGGATGTGGTGTGGTAAGGAGCTTAAGGAGAGTAGGGAGAGCCTAAAAAAGTTGCTGTGGGGGAATTAAAGAGTAACTGTGAGAGCCTGGAGTCAGCCTCACTTAACAGAGGTTACAGACCGCAGATTTATAAAGGTCTCAACCTCACAGTGTGTGCCCTCTCTTGTCTCATCTATGCCAGTTCTAGGTATCACTCAAATACTGTCTCCTTCATGAAACCTTCTCTGATCCCTCTTACAGGGTGTGAGTTTTCCCACATCCTTTTGACACTTTCGTATGGTCCTTATATTAATAACCTTATATGACAATTGGATTTGTACATGTGTGTCTTCCTTGGATTGAAGAGTCTCTAATGGCAAGGATGATGTCATACTAGTTTTCTGTCCCTCAACAGGGCCAAGGACATTCTGTTTTATCATAGTTGCTCATTAAAAGCTATTCCCTTATCGCTTGACTGTTCCCCTCCAGGTGGGGCTACTTCTTTCCTTTATTTTCCCTCCCTTATTATTCTTCCATCTCTTTCTATCTGTGCCCCAGAATCTCTCTTTTAGCTGTTTCTATTTTTTAATTCCCGCTTAAACTCTCAGGTGACTAATGGTGGCCATGAGCACTGCCTTGCTGATCAAGGTCCTCTTGAGGCTAAGAGGTTGTGCAGAACAACTCTAGAGTAAATGAAGATCTTGCAACAAATGGAGGTGGTAATGTATCTGAACATCCTTGGGGATATGTCACTGTACTTCTTATAGACATAGGGGGACCTTGACGAGAGTGGGCCCAAAATGGATAAAAAGAAAAATCTTTAGTTACTGCAGACAGAAAGGATATTTAACTGAATAGTGTTACACAAGGACCCCACAACAGCCTTATTTCTACTTAGTTCATTTTTTCTGTTTTTTTCTTTCTTTAGATGTTACCCCTAAAGTGCCACGGCATAGCCAGAAGACTTGCCTCACAGAATTCAACAGTAATTGAGGTAAAACTCTTAGACATGAAGGAAAACTCCCCACATGATAGGCTGAAAAATTACGGCCCACCTCCTCCAAAAAAAAGATATCCACATCTTAATCTTTGGAACCTGTAAATGTTACCTTATTGGAAAAGAGCATCTTTGCAGATGTTATTAAGGGTCTTGAGATGGGGAGACTCTCCTGGCTTACCTGGGTGGGCTGTAATTATCACCCCAAATGTCCTCCTTGGAAAGATGCCGAGGGAGAGTTGATACACACAGAGGAGAAAGCAATGTGAGGAGGGAGCAGAGAGAGATTTGAAGATGCTGGCTTTGAAAATTGGAGTAATGCAGCTCCAAGGCAAGGAATTCCAGCATCCACTAAAAGTCAGAAGAAACAAGGAACAGACTCTCTCCTACAGCCTGTGGAGGGAGTTCAGCCCTGTCAACACCTTGATGCTGGTCCAGTGAAGCTGATTTCAGCCTTCTGGCCTCCAGAACTGTGAGCGAATACATTTCTATTGTTTTAGGCCACCAAGTTTGTGGCAATTTGTTACAGCAGCCACAGGAAAGTAATACACTACACCACTAAAGATGAGGTGCGAAGCCCCATGAAAAAGATGGCAAGACCCCCCGGCAGGGCCACTACCCTCCTGCCAGCATCATTCAGTTCTCTGGCCCTGCAGCATTATCTCACTTTTTAAACTCTGAAATGGCTTACTTCTAGGAAAGCAGAACTTGTCCCTAAGATTCTATTGGTTCCCTGAGCTAATTCCTGATTGGTCCATTTTCCTCACTCCTGATTGATCCATTTCTCTCACTCCTGATTGGCCCATTTCTACAAAACTTGTTCCTAATTAATCACCTTTGTTATACCTTATTTGCATACGATGTTACAAAATGATGCAAAGTCTATACTGGTAGCCTATAAAAGCCTGTGTAAACCTACAGATGGGGTCCAGAGCTTGGAGTGTTAACTCCTCTGGGCCGGCTGGAGTAATAAACCTGAGTTCTCCAACCCTCCAAGTGCTGCTTGATCTCTCACCTGGATCCAGGTTGCTGCCACAACTGAGCTATAACACTGAGCTGTAACACACTTTGCTGCAACAAAGACAAGCCATTCCCTGCTGACAAGTAACCAAATGGAGGGCATTTTGCTGATTATACTGGAAGAAAGAAAAATCCATTGCTATTTTGGTTTACAAGACTCCGACAATTTTAGACAGAGGCTGCAAAACAGTTGTGCCTCTGGTAAGAAATGCAGTGATGAATAGACCCCTCCATTCCAGCACAGACACATATGCCACTCAGAAGAGGATCAGCTGAGTCTGGACAGTGAAAGAAAAGGGAAATCCAGATTATACCACAACAGACACAAGCCCCTTAGGCATACTCAGGTAAAGATTTTTCTATCTCCCTTATAGGGAAAATTTGAAGTTAATATAAAAAAAAATCAAATTGAAGTGACTATTTCATGCTTAACTAATGATAACCAATTGTACTTTTTTTTTTAACTTTCTAAGGATAGATGTAACTATTTCATTTTTATTTATTTTTAGTTTTTATTTTTTAAATTTATTGAAGTATATAGTCAGTTATAATGTCTCAGTTATCAATTGTACTTGATTCCTCATTTGTTGATGTGAGCTCAGTTACTTTCAGTTAGTCCTTGTGCTATTTTCATAAGCTCCTGAGGTCAAAAACTCCTCTGATATTGTTATGGATAATTCTGGACCCAGTAGGCCCCACCTGAGGACAGCAGTCAAGGCCTGTTGCTCAGAGAATACAAGCCAGATAAGTGGTACCTCTTTGAGAATGCTGCTTCACAAGGCTTATTCCAGGGTGCATGGACAATCCATTCATGAAAGCAAGGTAGGGTAAAAGAGTAGCCAGCTGATAGTTTCTGAGAAAACAGACATAAAAGATAAGCTCCTTTTTGGTAAAAGGAAAGAATCAAATCAGAAGTGTGATCTCTCCCTGTAAGAAAGGAATCTGCTTTACTTAAATGGAAACAGAACAACTCCCTCTTCTGGCTGCAATGGAGTAACTGAGAACAGACTTGGACTCCCATGGTAAACAACTAGAAAACGAGACAAAATGTTTGAAAACAACGGCTTCAGACATTGCACAACAGACAGCACAGAACTATGATCCCTGAGAGAAAGGAAACAAATAAAGTGAACCCTACAATGAACACAGTTTCCTGCCTGGGGGCGCTTTCTGGAATGTGATGCAGAGGTGGGAAACCCAAGAAAATCATAGCAGTCTGAGTTGAGGAGACAGCGTTCAGGGAGTCCAAGACCCCTTAAATGTGCAAGGCAGCGTACCAGAAACAAGGGAGCTATATAGAGAAAGAGATTCAGAAATATGCATAAGATTTCCTTTTGAATCCTTGGGTGAACACAAAGCTGTACCTATGTAGCATAAAACTCCATGAAGGCTATGCAAATAAAATTATAAGAGAAGAAGCAATTACTGGAGAGGTATAAGATGAGTAATTGCTAGAGTTCACACACGTTGAGCAGATATGTAATTTCTGACCATTCAAAGTGGAGGACCTCGTCTAACATCCATGCATTCAGTAGAGCCCCAGGATAATTATGCTTTAGTATTAGGAGTAAACTAGACCAGAGTAAAGGCAGTGGTGTTGGAGCTGGCTCAGGCTAGGCGGTGGGAGCCAACTGTGCACATCTCCTCCCAACTCCACCTTCAGTGACGTCATGTCGGTAGCTGGAAATCAGCCATTGTGAAATATTTACATCAGGGAAATCAGCATACACTATAAACCTGGGCTGTTCCCTTGTGAAGTTGGTTGTTAAACATTTACCGGCATACCTGTGGAGTCATAGAAAGACATTTAGTTTTATCCTCTGGTTCCTAGCGCAGAGTTCCTAAAACCCTTGGAACTTACTGAGCAATAAGAGTAGTAAGAGTGTTTTTCATTCTAATGAGGTGACTCTTACCAGGTCTCTAGATGGCTTCAGGATGGGAGTGGATCTGGTTTCCAGAAAGACCAAGCTTTGATGGAAACTTTTAGCGCCACCCAACCTCTGGGGAAGTGAGAGGGGCTGGAGATTGAGCTAATCATCAACGACCAGTGATTGAATCAGTCATGCCCACATAAAGAAACTTCCATTGAGAAACCCTAAACAATGGGGTTTGGAGAGCTTTCTGAATTGCTGAACATATTAATGTGGTGGGGTTGGGATGCACCCCACTGGGCCCTACTATCTCTCTCTATACATCTCTTCCATTTGGTTGTTCCTGAGTTGTATCCTTTATAGTTAACCAGTTACAGTAAGTAAAATGCTTTCCTGGGTTTTCTGAGTTGTTCTAGCAAATTATTGAAACTGAAGGGGGAGGCGTCATAGGAACCTTCAACTTTACAGCCAAAATTTACATAAGTGTAGGCAACCTGAGGACTCAATACTTGCAACTGGTGTCTGAAGTGAGGACAGTCTTGTGGGACTGAGCCCTGAAACCTGTGGGGTCTGACATAACCTGCAGGTAATTCGTGTCAGAATTGAATTGCGTTGTAGGACACCTAGCTGATGTCAGAATTGGTTGGTGTCAGGAGGAAAAAACCTCTCAATACTACTGAGTAAAACCTATTGAAAGTCTACCCTTAAAAAATGTTTTTAAAAGTCTCAAGGTGATCTGCAAGTAACTTAACTGCCTCTGGAAGCAAAATTAAACCTTCTTTAAAGAAAGGCATCAAAATACAATCAACAGTGTAATATTCAAAATGTCCAGCATCTAATAAAATTTACTAAACATACTAAGAAGCAAAAAGGTGTGGCTTGTCACAAAGAGAAAAATCAGTCAATAGAAACAGACCCAGGTGGAGTTAGTAGATAAAATTTTAAAGCAGATATCATAAATATGCTCAAGACTTAATGGAAAAATATATAGATTGTCCCATACAACAAAAAACAAATAAATAAACCAATCCATAAAAAGATTTACTGAAAAATATAAATATGAGGGGTGAGGGTATATTTCAAGTGGCAGAGTACATGTTTAGCAGTCATGAGCTCCTGTGTTCAATTTCCCAGTGCCTCCTCCAATGATAAATGAATGAGTAAACCTAATAAAAATACATAAATATATTTATATAAAAATATACATAATATATGTAAATATGAGAAGAGAAGTGAAAGATATGAAAAAAAGAATCAAGTGGACTCTCTAAAGCTGAAAAATACAATATCTGAAGTGAAAATTTCACTGGATGGACTTAATAGTATATTAGAAACTATAGAAGAAAAGATTATTAAACTTGAAGACAACAATAGAAATTATTTAAATTGAACACCAGAGAGGGAAAAAGCTAGGGGAAAAAACCCACAAGAGCAAACAGACACAGTGAGTTGTGGGACAATATCAAGTGGTATAAATATGCATAATTGGAGTCATAGGAAGAAAAATATTTCAAAGTGTAGTGAATGAAAAACCTCCTTTTTGATGAAACCTACAAACCTAGTTATCTAAGGAACTAAATGAAGTAGAATAAACACACACCCCCACAAACAAAAACCAAAAAGGAACATAATTTTAAAAATTGTTGGAAACTAGTAGTGAAGAGAAAAACCTAACTAATAGAATGAGTCTGCACAAGACTTAGGTTGAATAAGCCTAGATTTTCATTCATCACAGCTGTATGAATGGGACATGTTTCCCCTTCTTGGGCTATAATTACGTATCTTTTGAGGGTCAAGAATGAGTCAGAAAAAAAAATGTTTTTTATAGATGAACATTTTCAGTTGATCTGATGATAGAGAACACTAACCTTGACCCCCACTTAAGGGAAATGTTATCCCATTAATAAAGAATTCTGTTCTTCTCATTTGTACACCAAATACAACAAAATATCATATTCAATTACATTCTGATTTCATCAATAAAATTTATGAAAACCATAAAAAATAAAAGGTGAGTCTATATGTCAGACCAAAAATAAATAAACGAAAGAATGAATCAGCAAACTCCTACCAAATTAAAGATGCAGATTGCCTAATTAACTCATACTATCTTAAAGATCTGATACCTAATTACAATTTTCTATATTAATTTTCTTTTTCTTGGTCACATGATTAGCTTACTCCTCATCTGTACTGGTGATTGTACTAATCACATGTACTCATATATAAATGTCTTATCAAAGCATTCTAGTTATAGATGATTGTATAAATGTAAAAGTAAGATGAGGGTAGATCTGACATGATGATGGTCTGAGGTCATGATAAGAGGAAATCTGAGGATATTTAAATCTTCCCAATTTTTTAATCTTATATTTTCATTTGAAAATATTTTAAAAGTCAGATATAAGGATATTCCAGAACAGGGCTCACATTTACTTTGGTGTTCATGACTGTGTTGTTACCCAGTGACCCCCTAAGTGACAGTGCTTGATTTTTAATGTGTTGTAATAAAGTCTGATATGTTCTAATGTCAAAATGGTCATTGACTTATTATTATTAACATGTTGAATTCTTTTAGTAGTTTAAGGACAAAACCTTTCTTCTGCAATGATAATTCCTGCTGCAACATCAACTGGTCGACCCTTGGCACAAATGCATTATTCACAGTTTTAAAGAAGTAAAACTGTTTTTTTTCTTTCAATTGAAGTACCGTCAGTTACAATGTGTCAATTTCTGGTGTACAGCACAATTTCCCAGTCATGCATATACATGCATATATTCTTTTTCATATTTTTTTCATTAAAGGTTATTACAAGATATTGAATATAGTTACCTGTGCTATACAGCAGAAACTTTTTTAAAATCAATTTTTATATGTAGTGGCAAACATTTGTAAGAAATAAAACTCTTGAATATAGCGTTGATGCCTCAAGTGCAGATTATTTTGAGTTCAGCATGTCTGTGCCCTGTGACTCCATTCTCCCTCCATTTTTCTCTATTTGGATTACTAACAAGGTGCACTCCACTTGGTGCAAATGCAAACGCAAACACAGGTCTCAAAGTATGTGGCAGTACTTGGTTATACAATGACACTCCAGATTGATCCCCCAATACACTTTTTATTGCATTTCTTCCTTTTTAAAATGAAACTGAAGCTCAGAAATGTTAAGTGACATTTCAGGGTTGCAGAACCACTAAGCAACAAAACCATAATTTGAATGTAGATATTATGCCTCCAATTATAACGCTTTTTCCACTATCCCAGTGTTTCCCAGGTTGGTATGCATACCACTGGTGATATGTCTGGTTATCTTAGGTGATAAATAGGAAAACATTTTTAACAGTTGTATTAGTTAAATGTGTATTCAAAAATATAATTCATTATGCATCAAAACTTTGATTTCTTAGGTGTTTGCATAGGACAGGGTTACAGTAATTATTACCATGGAATTCTATTTTAGTGAGAACACATAAAACATATGATACTCTCAGGCAAGCATATGGATGTTTCCAAATTCCAGTAACTGAATCTTCTGTTATATAAAATTATTGATGTTAGAGATGACATAGATCACTTATATGGCTTCTCATATATTGAGCTCTTGCATTCTTTTCAGGAAAATATTGAATTCTTTCTTTCATAAACTCTCAGTTATTTGTAAAATCAGTAAGAAAGCTTGTTTCTCATATATAATCTATTGCAGCAATAGGAAAATTTACTTACTGATACCAACACAGGGAAATCTTTCCCAGCAGAGAACTGCATGAAGATTTAACAGATCTGTTGAAATTGTCAATCACATTAAGAGCAGGCCAATATATTCTTGACTTTTTTCCCTCAGATAGGTGGTGTCCATAAGCAACATTTGTTTCATACTGAAGTTCAGTGGCGTTCACGAGAAAAAGCCCTTTCTTGTTTATTTTAGTTGCAAAAAGAACTTCAGAACTTCCAAAAGGAATCCAACACTCCATATGATTGTGGGCATTACTGAGACTGACTTTGCAAACTAGCTTATCTCACAGATATATTTGTTCTTCAAAAAAATTTAAATTTTTCTTTTCAGGGCAAGCTTATAAAAATATATCAAGTACATGCAATTCTCATGAAACTGAGGTGTGGAATACACACCATAATTGTGTGGTCCTTGGTTCTTTTTCTTACCTAAGTTACCCGGCTATTGTTTAGATTTCTGAGGTTCCCAATAACATCTATTCCTCCTGTATGTTCTCCATATGTGACTTGCTATACCTACTTATTAGTTCTAGATCATTTTTTATAGATCCATCAGGATTTTCTACGTAGATGATCATAGGTCTGAGAATTAAGACAGTTACCTCTTCCTTTCCAATCTGTATGCATTTCATTTCTTTTTCTTGCCTTATTGCTAGGACTTCCAGTATGGTATTGAATAGACACTAGAGCAGACTTGTTCTTAGTCTGAGAGGGTGTGATAATGTGATTTATAATAAGAAATATATATTTGGTCTTCATCTCCATTTCTAGTACAGGGCTCCTAAAACCCTTGGAATTTCCTAAGTGATGAAAGCTGTAAAGATGTCTTTTGTTCTAATAATTGGGTGACTTTTGGACCCCACATAAGGATATGAGCTGGTTGCCAATGGAACCAACTGTGTGATTAGAGAGTTGGAACTTTCACTCCTGCCCCTCTGAACTCTGGGGAAGTTGGGGGGGGGGGCGGTTGGAGGCTGAATCAATCACCAGTGACAAATGATTTAATCTGTCATGCCTATGTAATGAAGCCTCCGTTAAAAACCCAAAAGGATGGGGTTCCAAGAACTTCTGGGTTGGCAAACACGTGGAGATTTGAGGAGAGTGGTCCTCTTGGAGAGAGCATGGTTGCTGTATGCCCTTTCCCCTAGACCCTGTCCTATGCATCTCTTCTATCTGGCTGTCCCTGAGTTATATCCTTTTATAATAAACTGGTAATCTAGTTAAGTAAAACATTTCTCTGAGTTCTGTGAACTGCTCTAGCAAATTAATCAAACCCAAAAAAGAGGTGTGGGAACCTCTGATTTACAGCCAATCAGTCAGAAGCATAAGTGGCAACCTGGACTTGAGATTGGCATCTGAAGTGGGGTAGGGGTTGAGGGGCAGGCTTGTGGGACTTGACCCTTAACCTGTGCAAGTTAATGCTATCTCCAGGTAGATAGTATCAGAATTGAGTTGATTTGCAGGACACTCAGCTAGTGTCTAAGAATTACTCGGTGTTGCCGAGGAAAACCTCATGCATTAGAACTGATGATCTAATATCCCTTTAGGAGAAAAAAATTCAGACTTCCACCATAAGAATAATGTGAACTAAAGTTTTTCATAGATTTTCTTTTTTTTTGTGTTACCTATTTTAATTCTCCCATCAAGCTTAGTATTTGGGAAGAACTATCCCCATTTACAGATAAAAATACTGAGGCTTAAAGAAGTTGTATAAATTTCCTACAATCATGCAGCTAGCAAGTGGCAGTCTAGACTCCAATGCAAGTGCTATTTCAACTGGACCAATGATCCAGTTTCTTGAGTACCTGGTGCTTTATTCAATTTAAATCATTTGTTTAGTAAACAAGTATGGAGTTCATACTTTGTGCTGTACTTTAAAAGTACAAAGCACTAGAAAAAAGGTATTTATTTGTATTAACAATAGTTTTAAAATGAAGATGATACCTACATTATTTTGAACAGATTACTCAGAAAGATAAGAGGAAGTCACTTTACCGATGAAAGTAATGTTCAATCAGGATGGTACATACCATTAAGCATCAAAGAGATGCTGAGTGTTAGTTCAGTAAAGCATGGGTCTGTGTCTCCAGAGATAATATGTGGTAACAACTATGCATTTGATAGCTGTATTTACCCTTATTGAAGAACATACTAATTCTGCTCAAATACAGGCTGTACTTAACGGAGTAGCATCGCTGGTTTCACAATTGCCAGTGTCTTCTGTAAGCATCAGAGAATATCCTTTCTGATTTTATTGGGAGTTAATTTATTCATATTTTCAGCATTGTTGATGAGGAAATTTTAATCTTAGGTCTAGTTAAAAAAATCTTTGTACATATGTATGTTCTAGTTTACTCATTTGAAAGTGAAGGATAATTTGCAAAGTGAAAATCAGCTCATCTTTTTCCTTTAGCTCATGCATAAACATGAAGTGAAAGGAGAAGATTATGGAAAACAATCACAGAATGTAAGGACTAAAGAGACCATGGTGAATGCCATTGGCAGCAACATGGATGGGCCTGGAGATCGTCATTCTAAGTGAAGTAAGCCAGAAAGAGAAAGAAAAATACCATATGATATCACTCATATGTGGAATCTAAAAAAAAAAAGACAAATGAATTTATTTACAAAACAGAAACAGACTCACAGACATAGAAAACAAACTTATGGTTACCGAGGGAGAAAGGGATAATTTGGGAGTTCGAGATTTGCAGATAATAACCTACTATATATAAAATAAATAAACAAGTTTATACTGTTTAGCACAGGGAACTATATTCAATATCCTGTAGTAATCTATAATGAAAAAGAATATGAAAAGGAATATATGTATGACTGAACTATTATGCTGTACACCAGAAACTGACACAACATTGTAAACTGACTGCACTTCAGTTAAAACAAACAAAAAGAGACCATGGTGGCCACCTTGTCATTTTGCAATTGGGGAAATTGAGGCCCAGAAAACTTAAGCCACATGTCTAAGATTATACGGCTACTGTCCAAGTGGCAAAGCTGATTCCAAAATCAGATCTTATGTCTACAAGGCCTGTATTGTTTCCACTTCCACAGGCTGATAAGCATCAGATGAGTGGCTGGAACAGTTGACTTTCAAGCTCCCTTTCAACTCTAGGAGACTTGTTATTTTATCCTATTATATGTAGAAATGTATTATTCCCACAAAAACTAATATTTGAAGTATGTCATGCTACGCTCCCTGAATAAAGAACATTTCAAATTACAAATAATAGTTTTTAAAAAGCTGATTTTTGTCCAGTTTAATTAGAATCACTACCACTTTTGAAGAAAAATACCCGGAATTCATACACATTTTAGTTAAACAGAATAATTTTGTGTAAATGTTCGTGTTTTACGGGATCAGTGGTTGTCCTTCTAATACCTGCTCCAATAAAACACCCAGGATTCCCCGCCAGGATGGAAATATTCACCTGCAGTGACTCCACACACCTGCACCTAAAGGATCAACTCGACATTCAGCTTTCTCAAGACAGGAAATCAGCCTGAAAAAGTGAAAAAATAGATCACTGTTTTAAAATGTAAAGTGCGTGCTGCCAAAAAGTGAAATATGCATATTCAATTTTTGAAAGCTCTGTAAGATTGTATCAAGAAACAAGAACATTTTCCTTTTAGAAAGGAAAAGATTTAATTTTTACTGGTTGGTGATAGAAATAATTTTTTTAAGTTGAAGTATAGTCAGTTACACTGTGTCCATTTCTGGTGTACAGCATAATGTCCCGGTCATGCATATATATACATATATTCGTTTTCATAGTCTTTTTCATTAAAGGCTATTACAAGATAGTGAATATAGTTCCCTGTGCTATACAGAAGAAATTTGTTTTTTTTAATCTATTTTTTATATAGTGGTTATCATTTGCAAATCTCAAACTCCCAAATTTATCCCTTCCCACCCCCTTATAAATCTTTTAATTTCTGTCAAATGCACTAAGTTGTAGCCTATTAGCTGAAGGCTGTTTTCAGCTACATCCCCAGCACCTATTTGAGAATTCCTTGGTCGTGATGATCAAAAATGCAGATTTCTGGTGCTATCCCAGACCACTTTTCTAGTTGGTGCCCTGGGACTTTCCACTTTAATCCACTCTCTTCCTCACTCTCAGGATGACTCTTACGTACACTAAGTTTGGATCATTGGCCTAGAAGACAGTTTAAGAATCTCAGTTTAAATACTACTAACCACACAGAGTGCTTCATACTGCATTCTCTGATGATGATAATGTAATGCCTACTGAGCTCTACTCTAACGCCCCTGTCAATACAGCTTCCCAGCCCCTACTTACAGGCAAGTCCCCACCTCGGTTCTTGGAACAGTCTTGTACGTATTGAGGGAGAATTTCAGGATCCACAGTTCAGTGGTCCAGGGGTCAGCACTGAGGGTGATGATGCTGTGACATCAATACCTATTCTGGCCCCTCTCTCTTTTCCTGCTTTTGGTGGCCTCAGGGAAGGGAGAGGGTGTATACTACAGGATACTCCTCACCTCTAGGGGGTGCTGCTTTTCACTATTTAGTTGGTTCATTCCACAAAACTTACCAAACAGCCTTCAAAATGACACTTCCCCTCCCCCACCTCCCCTAAGTCTACACAAAAGGGCTGGTTGGGCACGATGTGAGACTTGGGTAATATTTATATCTATGTTTTGATGGGAGAGTGAAGAATTGTTCATTTTTATCCAAAACAGACTCTTTCAGGTCTTCACACAGGTCTTAGAGCTATCTCTAAGTTTTAACTACACTTTCCCATAGCCTAATTGCCACTCAATTTAACATAGATCATTGACAAGTCATCACCTCTAGGTTATGGAAAACCTACTTCTCAGACCAGAAACCCTTAGATACTTAAGTCTCATGTTTTAAAGATAGATATATGGACACCAGAGGTCTCAGATTCAGTTCTTCCTGGGCCAGTGAAAGTACCCAGAGGAGGCCAGGCCTTCTTTTTCCTCTCTAGCTGACTCTTCAAACTGCTTCTTCCTTTAGTGCCAAAGGTCCATACAGTCATCTGTCTTTCTCAGCACAGAATTTCTGGTGCAGGGAGCACACTTTTAACTGTGACCTACCTTTATGATCTGTTGTATCTAGAAGTGCGTGAAGAAACAGATGAGATAAAAAGTTCCTTTGTCTTTCCATCAAGCTCCCTTTCAGTCTTGAAGGGTATTTGGGTCTTTCCTCCTCTTCTCCATTTGTACCCTCTGGTTCCAGGTCCGATATGGTGGTGATCCAGGCAAGCAACTGTGCAGATCTTGGGAGGGCTACCGAGGATTCTTGGGTTTTGAATTGATTTTTTTTTTTTTTTTACAAACTTCCCCAGGAACAGGTTGTTGTCTAGATTTTATAGAATAAAATATTTATAAGTCAAACAATCATTCTTCTTACTTCTCTCTCATGGCAGATCTTTAATGCCTAATTATCCTCAAGTGCTGTTTTGGCAGGAATGACTAACCCCCAAATCTGTGCTCCCTTCCAAGATGAAGAGTGATTGCTGGCAAGCAGCTGTCTCTGCCGTAGTGCATGTAGCAAGAACCACATGACTAGGCTTTGCCAAAAGATCTTGAGCAGAAGTGATGTGTGTCACCTCTGGCTGAGCTGGTTCAGTTCCAGGGACATGGTTGGTCCTCTCTCCCTTTGTCATCCGGCTGCATGCAGAGAATTGGGTGGAGATGACGAGGTGGAGCCCAAGACAACAGGAGCCTGGATCCTGAGTCACCACTTTAGTGGACAGCTGCCCAGAAGAGCTGCTTGGCTGGGAACATCCACTTCACAGTAGTGTGAGTGAGAAATGAACTTTTATTGTGCCCTGCATTCCTAGGATTTGGGATTGTTATAGTAGCAGCTAGAGTCAATTACTCTGACTCATACAACCATCTTCCTTAGGGTGAGGTATGAAGAGGAAACAGACAAAAGTGGGTGAAGGACTGGACAGCCCTGCTGGTCACATGTGGAAGAACAACACACATAACTAGAAACCCAGGTGCCTAGAATGCCATACTTCACACGAGGAATCCCCATCTCTAATCTTCCTGCCTAAAAGCACAGTATTCAGTTCTAACACTCACCAAGCTGCTGTGTGCTGGCCACGCAGGAGGTTCAGAGACAGATAAGTTAGAGTTCCTTGAGTCTCCGAGGCAGCACAGTGCCTGCCAAGCAGAGCACTTGATAAATGTTTGTTGAATTGGATCGTTTGAGAGTCAGCAATGAAACAAGATACAACACAGGATAAGGGTCCAAACAGGGCTATGGGAACCAATGATAGAGCAACTAATTTTGCTTACATAGAGTCTATATCACTGGTTAGTGAAGGCCACAGTTTCTGGATGTCTCTCACAGAACAAACACACGGACAGCACTGTCTCCTTATAGCTCTTGGGTCAAAATAAAGCCCACAGCTTGGGTCTCACCTCCCATCATTGCTGTTCTGGGAACTCCCAGACCCCTCAACTCTTCCTTTAGTGGTCCTTCCCATCCAGGTCACCCTTTGCAGGTCCCCTTTCCTCCTTCCTCCTTCCTCCTTCCCATCCACACCTCTGCTCTAGGGAGGCCAGGGCTTCTGGCCCCCACCAGGGAGATCCCCTTGCCTCTTTCCCTGCTGGACTGCCAGCCCCTCCAGTTCACTGAGTGCTCTGTGCCCAGAACTCTCATCTCCTCCAGCTCTTGATGAGAGGGCAGTGCTGTGGCTCCAAGTAGGACCAAGATGGAGGAAATGAGCACCTTTTTCTCCAGCTGAGAGTCACCTCACCACTTTCCTCTTCTGCACACACACTTCAAGTTCAGATTCTTTGGGGAGCAGGCACTTGGCATGGCCCTGTGGGCTCCCCAGTTCTCGTATGAGGTCAGGTCCAGGTCTGGTCTATGCTTCTGAGAGCAGTAGGGGAAGTCTGTGTTTCAAACATATTTTGATATACTTAAACATGTTTCATGAAATTTAAAATAAAGCAGTGAATCCAAAGTATTCTGCAAAATTGGGGTGGAGGCAGATTAGAGGCTTCCAGGCTTTGTCTTACCAGCAGAGCAGTCCGCACTACTCTGTTCTGCCCCTTGAGGGCACCAGAGACTGCTTTGCTGTAGAGGGAATGGTGCCTAGAGGGAAATCAGGCAGGTTCTGGGGCAGCAGTCAGTTGTGAGACCAATGAACAGAGTCAGTGTGTGGCCAGCCCTGGAAACTCCCCATGGGCATAGCCTGCAGAGTTCTGCGTGGCAGGTGGATGGCAGGTGGGCTCCTGGGATGATGACAGGACTCAGAAGTTCTAGCTCCAGCTCTGCTATCAGCTGTGTGGCTTTTCAAAATTCACTGAACTTCTCTGGGTTTTAGTTTTCTTCCCATGTAAAAGAATGGGGTTAAAGGAGCTGACCCAAATGGTGTCTCCAGCTTATTAACATTGCTTTAAATAATAAGGGAAATGGGAAATGGGAAATGATAGAACAGCATAGAGTCTTGTTTCCTGGAACCTTTGAAAGTGTCCCTGTCCTGGGCATGGACCTCAGCATGACCAGGAGCAAGTCTCATGATGGCAAGATGGCTGAGAAGGGGGTGACATCATAACTCTGAATGACCCTGGAGGAGAATGAGGCTCATGAGATAAATTAGAGGTGGAAATCTCACAAGGTCTCCCTAATCCACAATCCTAGCCAATGCTAGGAGCAGGATCTGGCAGAAGACTGGATAACCTCTTTGTAACCATCCCACGCAGTCTAGCTGTGTGTGAAATAACAGCTGTGAGGGGCAGTATAACCCAGACCTACTCAGGAATATTGGGGTTCACTCACGAGCCCCCATTAAACATGGGTGGAGATCGCAATGGTATTCTGAGGCACAGCTGAGCTTTCCCTGACAATTCATTTCCACATCCAAGTTGTGCACGATATTTTGGTTCACACCAGCTCCCTGGGGTAGGGAGATGAAAAGGGTGCATGGAGCATTGTTCCTGAATAAATGAATGAAAGAATCAATGTCTGAAAGAAAGAGTGGGCACTAAGGGGAAGAGCCCAGGCGGTGAGGATAGTGAAGGCAATTCTGATTCAGCCACAGCTCTTTAGAGTATTAGCAACTGGCTCCTGAACAGAGAGAGCGTGATGGCCGGTCAGTGGGGTCTAGCCCACTGTCTCAAGCGATGCTTGTGTGTAGGTTAGACTCAGAGACCAGGGTGTCGTGGAGGACTCTAAAGAGACCATGTGGGGAACGGGGAAAGCATGGTCCCCTACACTGTAAACGCCAGAGTCAGAGACAGAGGCAGCATGAGATGTTCTGAGTGCGGGGAGAGCAATGCTGTCATTCCATGGGGGCAGCATCAGACATTCCACTTCTCATCTCGCAGGGATGTCACATGGGACACGGGTCAGTGAAGCAAGACAGAAGCGTGGGGAAGAAGCTTGCTTCTTACAGAGGGGTGTCAGGGACGGGGGATCCCTGCAAGCCTTTCTGAGAGGTCACGGCCCTCCTAGTTTACAGAGTCTATCACTCTCCCTGTGGAGCCATAAGAAAGGTGAAGAACTAAGTTTTTGGTGTTGACTTTGCAGAAGTGCCTCTTTCCAGAAGCTGCCTCTCAACAAGGGAGCCACAGGCAGACAGGCTTACCATGGAGTGGGGATGGGACACAAAGACTGAAGAGAAGGAGTGCACAGAAAGGGTGGGGTAGGTGTGGAGGGCTTGCCTTAGACCTGGCTTCTGCCTTTCGGATGCCTCCCTGACTGATCCTTACATTCCTTATCTGCACCATGGAAACCATATTCACACTTCCCTTGGAAGGGTCTCATGAGAGAATAAAAACAACAGGGCTTTGCAAATTATAATGCATGATATGAAATTACACTATTTTTATAATGAAAGACGGAGGGTGTGTGTGTGTGTGTGTGTGTGTGTGTGTGTGTGTGTTTACCCAGAACACCAGGATTATTACCATTCTTGCTTGGTGGGTTTTTGGAGACCCCTGCAGGCTGGCCAGAACTGCTTCTATTGGGTGACTGCGAGTGGTGGCAGATTCAGTTTTTGAATGCACTTGAGAGCATTCTGTATGTGGCCCGAATCCTTGCATTGCCACCTCTCAGCTTGGTATGATCTGTAAAATCACCTTTTGAAGTAGGTTGGGAGGGGATCTGGAAGGGGTTCCTGCAAATTCTCTTCTAGTTCTTTACACAGGAGACCTGCTTCTATTTGGCCATGGTCGCCTCCAACTTCACTGACAGCCAGCAATGGTGACTAGAATATTGTATTGCTTTGTAGCCCACTAAGCCATGAATGCCTCCCTGCTGTGCCCCAAATCGCATATCCTGTGGTTGCAGAGCTAGGCAAGACAGACGTGCATAGGTTTAGACACAGGGTTTAGGAATAGAAATCCTAGGGGCCAGACAATGCAACATATTCCCAAAACATGTCTCTGGAAGGCTATGTGGACCCTCTTGTCTCAGTGTACTGTCAGCGCCATCATAGTGTGCAGCTGATAGTAATAATGAATTAACTGAGAAATTACAATGTGCCTGAAACTCTAAGTACTTTACATATATGATCCCACTGTTTATTTTTTTATTGTGGGAAAACATACATAAAATGTATTATCCTAACCATTTTTAAGTGTACAATTCAATGGCATTAAGTACCTTTGCAAGGTTGTGCAACCATCACCCTCCCACCTCCAGAACTTTTTCATCATCCCAAACAGAAATTCTGTACCCACTAAACCATTAATCCCCACATTAGCTCCCTCCTCCCAGGCCATGGCAATCTCTATTCCACTCTCTGTCCCTATGAATTTGTCTGTTCTCGGTATCTTATATAAATGGAATCATACAACATGTGTCCTTTTGTGACTGGCTTATTTCACTTAGCATAATTCTTTAAAGTTCACCCACATTGTAGCAAGTGTCAGAATTTCATTTCTTTTTAAAGCTGAATGATATTCCATTGTATGTATATATGACATTTTGCTTATCCATTCATCTGTTGATGGACATCTGGGTTGTTTCCAACTTTTAGCTCTTGTGATTAATACTGCTTAAAACTTTTTTTAATGGAAAATTTCAAACATACAAAAGTAGACCCCAACAACGTAATCAACCTCTTTTTACAACAATTAACTCATGGCCAATCTTGTTTCATCTATATTTGTACCTAATTCTCTGTCCCATATTATTTTGAAGAATCACAAACACCATAAATGCTATTATTGTTTCCATTTTATAGCTGGAAATGCACAGAAAGGTTAAGTATCTTACCAAGGTCACAGAGCTCATAAGTGATGGGGCCAGGATTTAAGCTCAGGCAGTGTGACAGCTGAGCCCATACACATGTCTTTGCTACAGCTGTGTGTGTGTGTTCACATACATACACAAACACATCAGGTCAGCTTTGGGCAAGTTGGAAAAGTACATTTGGAAAAAATTTGCGACTTCTGACATTTTTTCCCACACTGGGATGCTGCTTGGAATTTGGAACAGACAGGCATGTTTTTGAAGTCTTAGTTCTCAGTTACAAGTAGAGTTAGTGATCTCCAGCCTCCAGAATTGTGGTGAGAATTAAATGAGATAAAGTCAACGAAAGTGCCAGGCACCTCCTAACATGTGGCAGGAGATCATTATCTGTGTTTCCCCTCCTCGGGGGTCCAGGCCCACCTTCCCTCCACAGAAGCAACCTCAAGAAAACAGGCACTATCAGAGTATGACTCTCAGAGGTCAATATGTAAACGCTGCTGGGAGATATGTGTTGTGAAATAAAGGATTTTATCCTTTGGCCTTGTGGTGTGGGGTGTGGGTGAGTGCAAAACAGAGGTGGTGCAATTCCTTCCTGCCCTTATGTGTAAGCATGTGCTTATGCACGTGTACGCTCAAGTGTGTAAGCTGGGTCTATAGATAAATTCAGGCTTCATTCTCTGTCCAGAGCATTCCATTGCTTTGTTTTCTATAAAGAATTGTGACCCTGAAACAAGCAACCCCTTTTTCTATCCTTTTCCTCTTATTGGCTGAAACAGGAGGAAAAGCCCTTTGTTGGGACCCCTGTCATTTTCTGGTCCAAGAACCCAAAGCCACAGGATGGAGGTCTGAGCCAGATAGGTATTGGCAAGTTCTGCTCATCTCCTCTAAATTTCTGTGGCCAGGCCCTTTGAGTTAATTTGGGAAGAGCCTTTAGAGCTCAGGGGACAACTGAGCAGAACTCACTGGCCGACCACAAAGAAGTCTCAGGTAACCTCAAAATGCATCTGCAGAGGAGGCTGGGAGGGGGAACACTGCAGCCTCAAGTGTATTAAATGATGGTCAGCGAGAGTCTGGCTATTTCCTCTGCCTGGAATGCCCTTTTCTGATCTTGCCCAGGGAGGTAACACAATCTTTTAATGCCAAGCTCAAATACCACCTCCTCTATGAAGCTGTCCCTACACCGCCTCCCACCTCCCGCCACCACCCATCCCTGGCTGCCACACAAAGTGATTTCTCTTACTCTGAACCCTCATAGCATCACTCTTTGTACCCTTTGAGGCACTGTGGCTGTTTTATTTTTATACTATTTGAATACCAGTCTTAACTCCTTGACAGATCAAAGTGAGTGCCTGGATAATGGAAATCATTTCATCTATTTCTTTCTACTGTTCAGAGCTCTTCACAGGGCACACAGTCAGCAACCAATAAATATTTGTTGAATAAAGGATGTACCTTACAACAATGGCACACAGTAGGCACTCAGCAAGTGCATACTGAATGCAGTAACATCCATCTCCCACAGCTGGGAAACGTGACAGACTGTTTACCTTGCCCTTGATGTCTAGACAGAAACCAGCTCCACATAACCCGTTGAGTTCTAAGATCTGTCAAAACTTCCATGGAAATAACCATAAAAACTGCCTTGAGGTAGCATATGGGATGGTCTCCGTGTGGTTCCAAGTATTCTTATATGTTCAAATGTGCCATTTTTCCTCATCTGTTTAGTATCCCAACTGGTCTCCAGAAGAACATGAGGTGTCACAAGTAGAGTGGGTGCATGATGGTTTAGATCATCTCAACTGGAACATCTGGTTAATCAGAACTTTTCTGCTCATCAGACAATCATCGTTGATAGCTGAATCAGTGACCCTATAGTTCCACAAGTAACCCAATACCTTATTTAAAGATGCAATATCTTCAGAAACATGCTTTTAAAAACCATTTAAAAATACACAATTCAGTGACATTAAACATATTCTCACTGTTGTACAACATCACCACTATCCATCTCCAGAACATTTTCATCAGTCCAAACAGAAACTCAATACCTACTGAACTATAACTTCCTATTTCCCCTGCCCTCAGCCCCGGTAGCCTCTATTGTATTTTCTATCTCCATGAATTTGCCTGTTCTAGGCATCCCAGATAATGAAATCACATACTATTTGTCCTTTTGTGACTGGTTTAGCTCGCATGATGTACTCAGGTTTCATTCATGCTGTGGCATGCATTAGAATTTCATTCCTTTTAAGGCTGATGATATTCCATTGTATACATACTGAATATATTGTATATTCACCTGTCGATAGACATTTGAGTTGTTTTCACCTTTTGGCTATTATGAATAATGCTGCTATGAACACAGGTGTATAAATGTCTGTTCAGAAATATGCTTTTATCATAGATTCGTTCTCCTTGGTAAACCTTATACGCATGGTAACGTCCCACTAACCAGAAAACTGGAATAATCAGAATACTCTGTTCCACCATTAGGCTTGGGAAGGACTTCTTGGAATATGTGGTAGATGCACAGCAGGCGGTGATAGGGAACGATGCCTCGGTCTCACGTATGGACACCTGCCACAGGGAGGCAGGTGACGGGGTCACAGTAGCACATTAGTAATGTGCCTGGCATATTAGTCTGGACAATCAGAATTGCACTGAAATTCCACCCCACCTGCAACCCTCACCCCAACCCTGTCACTGTTCTAGCTGTTAGATAGGGCTGCTTTTCCAGAAAGGTATGAACTTGAGGAACATTTGCTCTGAATTAAGCTTGGCTGCAGTCAAAGTGTTATCATGTATATGAAGCTCAAATTACAGAGGCTGCCTTTGGCCAGTGAATGGCACAGCACGGCTGCTCAGAGAGGTGGAAAATTCTGAGGCCCCTCCAACACTGTTTCAGGAAAAATGCTCTGAGTGGTGTGGAGAGGGGCCAGCTGGTGATGTCAAGGGATTTATAAAAGAGATTACAAGACCTTTTAAGGGAATGAGGCAGTTGCTAATGATGGAAAACTGCTAAAGCTGGATCTGGATAAGGCCTGAACATTTAATTTGCTAGTTATCTGAAATGCTTGTAATTTTTAAAAAACATATTGAGCCACTCCCTTTGTGTGTAGTTCAAAAGACAGCAGTAGAGTATGGAGAGAAGAACCTGTTACGCTAATCAAAGTCTGGGGTACCTGAAACTGAGCCTGCACACATAAAGCCCCAAGTGGGCCATTCAGGACCTGGGAGGAAAATTAAATGCCCAGATGCACCTGTGTGCACTGCACATCTGTATTTTTCTTTCTGTCTTTCTTCCTTATTTATTTACTTATTTTTTTTACGCACACTAGTGGGGGTCTGGAGGAAGCTTTACTTTTTAAGCAGCTACAAAGCTGCTTAAAAGCTTTACCCCTCGAAAAGATCTGAATGTAAAATATTTACTTATATTGCATTTCCAAGTGTTTCCATAGTCTTTTCACAGCCCTTGTATCATCTTAAGAATGGGGCTTTTATAAAGAGGGACCCAGATCATTCACAATGACAGGATAGATTTAGTTGAGCAGAAAAGCTCCAACTTTAACAGCTGGGCTTACTTGGTGTTTTAAATAGATAACTAATGAAAGTCATCCCAGATTTAGGAACAGAGATCTAAGTTTGGAGGGGTAAAAGTGAAGGTCCTAAAATCAGTTTTCAGTGGAGCAGCTGAAGAAAATTCTCTTTGCCATCGTGGAGCACTAAAACAAACCAATGAACAAACAAATAAACAAACCAAACAAAACTAATAGCCCATATAAATAATCCTCAAACTGTCAGCCAATGAGAAGGCCCAAAGCTAAAGTGGAACAGAAGCAAGAATCAGAAACTAGCATCCCTGAGTGGGCAACGTGGAGACACTTTGGGACCCATGATCCTGAGGCGTAATAGGTTGCAGCTTTATCCACTTTCATCATCCTTTTGTGTGGGTATGGGAGACCAGTGCAAGGACAACCCTCCAGACAGTCTTGTAATATGGAAAATCCAATCATCTGCTTTAGTGCCATTTTTCAATTGTAGCTTAAATAAAAGGGTCAGGAAACATATGTTGTTTTCTTTTCTTTTCTGGGGGTGGGGAGGAGGGTAATCTTTCTGAATTAGCACCCTGGGTCATATCACAGTTCAAACATTTCCCATGGAGTGCAGTCATCTCAGCCCCATGTTGAAGGCCTCCCTTCTCGGCCTCCAGATCTATTAGTCTTATCACCTCTGTGCTCCAGTAGGAACTCTCCATCCTATAAGCTTATCTCCTCACTGTCCCCAGAAGACACTTTGCAGATTAAAGTCTCTACAGACCCTGTTTCCATGTTTTCTGCTCTCTTCCTGCTCTGTTCTTTATATTAAACCGTTTCCTTTTTTCAGGCCAGACTCAAGCCTCACCTCCTTCTTAAAGTCTTTCCTGATCATGCTGGGCCCAGTGATTTTTCTCCTTCTTTTCCCTCCTGTGACACTTAGAAATGATGCCTCTCATTTTATACTTTGATCATACTTAGATTACCTTCTGCACTGAAAAGTGCCTGTCGCATTAAGGGTGTATCTATTTCTCTCATAATCCCTGCTACCTGTGGGAAACTATTATAGCAGGCATATTTGTTAAATATGATTTTATTGCTTTTGGCCAAAAGCTGCTGAATCAATAAATAGTTTTCACCTAAAATATTAAGCAGGGCCAAGAAACACAGCTTATTAACTTTAACCTGGAAGAGAATCTTTTGAATTAGAAGCAAGGAATGGCTATACCATCCAAGAGAGATTCTTAGAAGAATTTACATGAAAAAGGGAAACCCAGCCTTCTTACTACAACTAAAAATTCTTCAGACCTTGCTCCTTTCTCTAGATCTCTGAATTCCTCACAAGTGCTTCAGGTGAAAGAGGGTTGTTAGGTAGCCTGCAGGCCCTCTGAAAACAGCAATAACCTTCGATACTATTTGTTTCGTGCCTTTCTGGTCCAGGGATGGGTGGGGAAAGTGCTAAAGAAGGCAGGAGCTCCAGCCACCTTCTTCCCACTCAACCTGCCTTCCCTCTTCCTCTCATTTTGCCTGCACTGGAGAGCTGTTGAGGAAAGCTTGGAACCCAAAAGACATTCCTGTCTGGAAGTCAATTAGAAAGAGTAGTGAATTTATAAAAATACAACATGTATAATGTTGTAGAAAGAAAGACTTAATTTTAAAACAGAATTAAATGACTCAGGAAATGCAGCTTGCCCTTGTAGAGGGGTTTAAGTGGGGGGAGTCAGTTTCATTTAAGGGGAAAAAATATGTAGGCCAGCATCAGAATATGGGATACCTTCTAGAATATTTTTTATGGGGCAAACATTCCAAATTATTGCTTACATAATAAAAGATCATAATAAACCACATTTGAATTAGAGACCATTGGTGATAGAGGATGCTTTTTTGAGGGGGTTGCAATCACTTAACATCTTTACTGTCACCTTTTAAAATGGGCTAATGAAATCTATATGCCTAGGGAGACAGTGTCAGGTAAAAATGGTGCCACAAAAAATAATATGAGCTTTTTGGAACTAAGTGTTAGCTAATGGAAAGAAATCATTACATGTTGTTAATATTTAACGTTATTATTTATACAAAGATTTTGTGAGTTCTGTGTGTGTATCTGAGCAGTTTTGAGAAAACTGATATATTCTTCAATCTTTGTTGGTTATACTCATGAAAGGATTCCTAGGGCTTATTGCTCTATGACCTACACAAGCTAATTCTCTCTCTCAGCCTCAGCGTCCTCATCTGTAAAATGGGGATACTCATTTCAAATGGTCAAATGAAACAATGCACAGGAAGTGCTTAGCATGGCAAAGCAGGTATTTTATGATCAAAAGCAAATTAATTTTCTCAGTTCCAAATATGTGCTAAAAATAAAGTTTGCTGTCAATTTATTTTTAACCCATATTCATGTGATAAAAAGATTACTGAGTTAGGAGTTCTAGTCTATAGTGATGACTAGGCAAATTATTTAACCTCTCTGGGTTTCTATTTCTTTGTCTTTATTTAAGGGGCTGAATTAGAGGATCTCTGGGTAATTTCCAGTTTTAAAGTTCTGTGTTAGGAATTTTTTTCCATTTCATTTTAAAACAAAGTTTTAATAAAATTTAACATAGGAAGTATTGTATGCTTTAACAATTTATTTTAATTAAATGCACTTCAGATTAAAAGTGTATTATGCAATGTTTAAAGTACAGAAGGATATGGAAATTGATACATGTACCTGTCATTCACCTTAAGAAATGAAACTTAAAAAAATACATTTGGAAATGCTGTGGGTGAAATTCAACTATATTTAAAGGTGCAAAAACAAGATTGAAATCACTACTGAAAAAAAAAGGAAATTACTTTGGACGCCATTGTTTCTGGAAGAAGGGTGTTTTTATGCCTGTGTGGCTCTAACATTAAATTAGGTGGAGGCCAATGCAGAGGACAGACCTCTCCTTTTTGGAACATTTCATTCAACTGAAACGGAATAAATATAGCTTAGCAACAAAATACACCTAAATAAAACATGGCCCCTGAATTTGATACACATGTCATTTGCAATAAGAAGCCTTTCATGGCAATCCAGGCCAATGGAAACACTTCTTGACAAAGAATTGGATTCAAATTCTGGCTTCTTTCCTTTCTGCGTATGTGACCTTGGGCAAGTTATATAACCCTCTATGCCTCAGTTTCTTCATAAAATGAGGCTAAACTTAGGGTTGTTGTGAATATTACATGAGATAATACAGGTAAGGCTCTAAGAACAATGCCTGATACAAAGAGAAAGCTCAATGAATATTAGCTATTATTCCATAAATAATTATTGGATGTCTACTGCATAGTCTCTGTACTAGATCCTGAAATATCTTTAGGGCTTCAGCTTTTTGTGTCTGGTCTACAAAGAATATGTTACAGAATGGGATATGAAATTCTGGGAAATTCAACAGTCCAATGGGACCCAAATTAATCTAGAAAAAAATGCCATTTGGAGTGCAGAAGACTTTTTAAATTCAGGAGGGAATATGAGGTGTAAATGAAGTAGTGACTTAAGGTCTTGCCTTTATGTTGTTGAGTGCCTGTGCCAGGTTTTAGAGAGTGCATTATGATGCATACTAAAACCATGGTGACATTCAAAGAGTCAAACATGCCTGATTAGACTTTCATGCCCTGTATTTATAAAAAGGTTAGTGGTGCATTTCCTCAGTGCAAATTATTTCTGGCTCTTACTAATATTTACGACTATTGTAAAGCCTATACAGCATAATGGATGTGACTGATTTCTTTTAGTCGTCAGCTTGCTTTTATTTAAGGAGATATCCCAGAAGATGCTACATCCTGACCAATAATTTCAGCAGATAGAGTAGGCAATACACAGGGAAGGACAACTGTGCTTTGCTACTATGGGACAAAATAAGAAATACAATTATGGCAGTAGTGCATTCTCTTATATATATTTATCATGGAAATGGAATAGGAAGACATGCCTTTTGCAAAAAACTTCACTATGATGCTTTATGGTGATTCCAAGACTTGACTATACAACAAGCAGTCAATGATGTTTGGTTTTCAAGTTACCCTGGGTGAATATGTCCAAAGGGTATTAAAAGCAGGTTTAAGTTGAATTCCACAGAGAAGCTGACCATTTGGTCTCAGGGATCTCAAGTTGGGCTGGCTTTGGCACTGACTTATTTGGGTTGCTTTTGGTGACTTTGGGGTCATATTAAGCCATATGAATCATAGTTATCTGTACCTGTACTCATGGGGTTTGACAGACACTAAATAATTGGTCACTGACTTTGCTTATGGCCCCTTCATTTGCACATTTTGCATGGCAATAACTTGCTGTAAAGGAGAAAAGTGAATGGGCTTCTTCCTAACAATGGGCAAATTGAACTGAAGCACTTACTAAGATAGGAGGAATACTATAACAGTCAGAAATAACTTGGAAGCTCATTTTTCCATACCCACTTACAGGTTATTCAAAAAAAAATTAAAAAGGTTGTGGACTCTCTTGTCCTTAGTACTTTTTATTGCCTACTCCCTTTCCACAAGGCTGATTGTTGACTTCCAAATACTGAAAACATCCTCAAAGGCATTACCCTTCCCAACCCCCACCCCAAATACACAAGTCACAAAACCCTGCTCAAGAGAACACAAAGCACCTGAGATAGTCCCCCATCTGGGTGCAGTCTTGATTCTGCAGAAAAAGGGGACTCTCAGAATTAATGATCTGGATATATTCGGGTGAGGACTTGGGCCTTCCCAGTAAAACATAAACAACAAACACCGCCCCTCCCCACCGACAAAAACAAAAACAAAAAACCCAAGGCGCTGCTATTGCTATTAGCAGCCTGGTTCAGAATCTGACTGTAAAAAGCAAAAAGAGGACCGAGCCTGGGTTCCTGAGACCCCGGCTACCTAGGGCCGGGGCGAAGTTCCCGGGGTCGGGCCACGGGGAGCGGGCAGGGCCGGGCGCCGCGCTCCCGGGGACTTTCACCTGCTCGGCGGGCAGCACGGGGGCGGACCCGGCGGCGGGCGGGGCTTGGGCGCCCCGCGGGAGGAGCCGGCCCGGGCCCGCCCCGCAGGAGGAGCTGCTCGCCGGCGGCTGATCCGGCGTCTCCGTGACAGGCACCCCGCTCCGCCACCGCCACCGCCACCGCCGCCGCCTTTTCTTCCTTGTCCCGGGCTGTCCGCGCCACTGCTCCAGGGCCGGCGCCGCGCCCAGTCCCGCCGCGG
Organism: Camelus ferus; assembly: GCF_009834535.1. Classification (NCBI taxonomy): domain Eukaryota; kingdom Metazoa; phylum Chordata; class Mammalia; order Artiodactyla; family Camelidae; genus Camelus; species Camelus ferus. The sequence goes on along the minus strand of NC_045716.1, from coordinate 17,391,858 downwards.
GCCGCGCGCCCACCGCTCCCCTCCCCCGGCCCGGGCGCCACGCCGCCCGCTCCCGCCGCCGCCGCCGCCCCCGCCGCCCTCCTCGCCGGCAGGAATTGCGCGGCCACAGCGCCGCTCGCGTCGCCCGCATCCTAGCCTCCCGGTGCCGCCGGGCCCTCGGCGTCGCTCCGGGTCTCGGCTTCCACCGCCGCCGCGCGGCCAGCGCGCCCCCAGCCCCGCGACCCTCCGCTTGTGTTCCCTCCACGCGCCGCCGCGCCCGGCGCCCACATCCCCTCCCCAGGGTCTGGCCAGTCCCTTCCTGCCGCCGCCACCGCCGCCTCTGGAGAAGCCGGTCCACCGCGGGTCACCATGCCCAGCAAAACCAAGTACAACCTTGTGGACGATGGGCACGACCTGCGGATCCCCTTGCACAACGAGGACGCCTTCCAGCACGGCATCTGCTTCGAGGCCAAGGTGAGGGGTCCCCGGAGAGGGGACTGCCCGGAGTGGGCACTGCCCGGAGTGGGCATGTCTGAGTGGATAGGATGCGCAGCCATCCCGGACGTAGAGCTGGTGGGTTAGGCTGATCTGGGGGCCTTCCTCTCAGGGAGGATGACTCCCCCTTGTTAGCATAGAATTCCGCGGGCTTCTGCCCAGAATTGCTAATGAGCAACTGCAAAGTTTGAGCGGTATTGCTTCACCTTCATCCTCCCACCTGCAGACTCCCCAATCCTTACCCGCTCCGGACTGATTGAGTTACTTCACCTGAGGAGGTGAAGCCGGTGGGTGAGCGCAGCCTGGAAACAGTTCTTTAGAATCGGTTTAGGGAAGCTCTGGTATTTATTTACCTGTTGGGATCCCATGCAAGAGGTGTTTCCAGGAAGGTCTTTTAAAGGGGAAGTATTTGCTTCCTGATTAAGGAAAATAATACCAGGGTGGTTTTTGTTTTTAGATTCCAGGTAACCCGGGCCAGGTGTCAGATTCACTTCCTAAATGCCTTATTTGCCACGACTCCTTTGCAAGTGCCAGTCATTGAAGGTGGGGGGGGAGGTGTGGTGAAGCTGCTGCCCATTTGCTAGTTTTGTGGCCTAATGTTAAGTTTCAGCAGCTCATAGGGGACCGCTGCTGAATTTATCGAAGGTGACTGGAATTTTCAGCTCTGAGCCCCAGGTCTGTCCTTGGGAGAGGGGGCGGGGCGGAAGCCTCTGTACTGGACCATCAGGTGTGAGTAAGGCTGCCCCCCTGTGATGCACTTCCCAGGGTGAGGAGTTCTAGTTACTGAGATTACAACTGGGGATCCCACTGCCCATCATCCGGGAAGAGTGCTTCTGCTCTTCCTTCATGCTGCTTGATGCCCCCAACCTCCCCCCAAAGACCCAGGGATGCTCACATCTACTGTGTGCCTGTCACTGATAAGTGACAGAAAATATTGCCCCTGCAAGTTGATTGTGTCTTGCTAGTTTTGAAAAGTTAATACTTTTGACGTGAAGACAATTTTGCTCTTCATTCCCTTTTTCTCTATTTCCTTCATGACTTTGTAGATGCAGGGTGTTAGCATCTCAGGCAAGGGTTACTCCATCAGGTGGCTATTTCTTTCAATTTGTGAAACATCTTTTCCAGTGTCTGATATGAGCCCAATGTGGTTAGTTATCTTTAGTTATCTTTAGATTTTTTCCTTCTCATGAGATCCTTTTCTTTTCTTTTCCTGGAATAACCGTCCCCTAACCATATTTGCTAGAGCTCGGAGGACGCCCCCTGTTCCCCCAGACATCAAACCCTGCAGTGGAATGCAGAGCTGAATTACTGGGTATGGCTGGGACCAAAATGGGGCTGTAGCCAAGATCTTATCTTGCTTCTCTCAGAATAGTTTTGGTTGGTCTAAGATAGGAAGTTTGGGTTAATTTTTGTCTGGGCCTGTTGCTTTGGTGAGCAGGTTTTTAAATTTTGAGTTTTTAAAGTTTGAGTTTTCATTACAGTCATGATTTAATTTGCTTCAACGTGTATAAATTGGGGAATTGGCTTTTATCTTGTTTGGTTCACCAGTGCTCTGTTTTGCAAGAATTAGTGGAAAAAGAGAGATCAGAATTAAAGTATTTTTAACCTTTTTATCCTTTTCACACAGTCTCTGCATTTGGTCCTAGCTGGGTCTCGTAAACTAGTACACGTAAGAATCACCAGGTGAGATTGTTAAAAAGTCTGATTCTTGCCATCCTCAGTTCTAGTATGATACATCTGCAGGGAGCCCAGGACTGTGCACCTCTAAGGAGCATTCCAGGTGATTTAATGCAGGTGATTGGGGCCAGACTTTGAGAAAAACACTGATTTGAGTCTTGCCTCTGACTTGCTGGATCTTACTCTCCCTTTCCCAACACCCAGTTTCTTTTCTAAGCAAATGTCTGGGGGCTGCGTGCTTTAGTTCCTATAGTAACTTCCCTGGATTCACACACTGGTTCTCAATAAGAGGAGGGGGAGCCACAGTTGGTCCCAGCTGTGTTCCCAAAGCAGATCTGATCTGAGACATAGGGGACCAAGGGTTCTGCTTTGAGAATGAGGAGGTTGTGGAGAAAGGACAGGGCTGACTTTGAGGACTGGGTCCTAACTCCCAGCTCTTTGTAATCGATGCTGGACACCAGTACATTCAAACCATGTCAGCCAAGACCTGAGTAGAGGTGGAAGCAGAGGCTTTTCTGTCCCACGTGCACCTGGCAAGTGCTTCCTTGTTTTGGAAAAGCACAGGTTATAAAATGTAAATGTATTAGTGCTGCCTTGTCAGGTACCCTTGGAAAATGAGCCCAGGTCTTTCACTCCCAAGGGCTGGCAATTTTTCAGAATCAACACTGGATGAGGTGACTTTTTGGATGGATGCCTCTCATTTTCAGGGTACTGTGGAGATTGAAAGGTCATGGCTAGGGTTGAAGGGCATCTGGGTGTCAGAGGTTTTGTGCACTTAAAAAAAACACCATGCACTTAATTATTGAGCAGAATCCTAGAGGTTTTTCACCTGCAGTACTTCATGTAATTCTCACTGCTTCCCTGGAGGTGGGTCTCCTATGTTTTATAAATGAGGATATGTTGCCTGCTTTAGTGCACACAGCTGTGTATGGCAAAGCCAGGATTTCAACCTGGGAGCTTTAACTACAGACTCTCAAATACAATGCTTATTCATTTAATAAATTTTATGGAGCGTTCATTCTGTGCTAGGCAGCGGTCTGATTCATGGTTCACCAGTGGGCCATCCTTAGGTTGCTGGCCTCTCTGACTCTGACTTAGAAAATTATTCAAACTTTTGATGCCTGGCTCTTTCCAGATATCCTCTTAGGCTGGGAGCTACTCTTAAGGGATGCCGCTCTCTGTATTCAGAAAGGGTGCCTGACTCACTGATCATTGTGATGGGTGGGTGGTAAAATCTAACTCGCTTGAAAGCTTCTGTGGCCCCTTTGTAGCTGCCTCTGCCTCTCCCAGTATGCCTTCCTCGTAGCTAGTGCCATCAACTGACTGTCTCTACTTGCTGAGTGAGCAAGAGACGTCTAGTGATGATGGTACAAAGAATAAGAGTATTAATAACATACTTGTGCCTTACATTTGTAGGTGATTTTTGATTTGCATGGGACTTTCACACACAGAGAACTTTCCTCATGTGAAAATGGGAGTTTTAGTGTTACCTCCATTTTTCAGATGGAAAAATTGGGGATCAGAGAAATTAATTTGTCCAGAGTCACAGAACTGGTAAGATGAGAACATAAGGATTATAGCTGATATTTAATGAGCCCGTACTATGAGCCATGTATTGTTCTAGGTACTGCTTTATTTAATCATCACATTTCAGCGCTTTGACTCCTGGTCCATGGTTCCTTCACCTGATCCTGAAGCAGTATTCCTAGCATTAGTTGCCTAGTCCATCCACTGATCTGGGCATATGTGGCACAGCCTGTTAGAACTGGAAATCACCTTAGCTTACCTCATACAACCTCCTCATTTTGTAAATGAGGAAATTGAGATCCAGAGGGAAGTCACTGACCCAAGGTTATGTAGTTAGATAGGAACAGAACCAGGACTCATCCCTAGTTTCCTGACTTCAAGTTGGTTTCTGTTATCTATTGCTGCTTAACAAGAGACCCCAAAACTCAGTGACTTAAAACAACATCTGTTTAATCTGCTCATGATTTGTGGGTCTGGAATTCAGGCAGAGCTTGGCTGGGCTGTTCTGTTGCACATGGTGTTGACTGGATCACTCACTTGGCTTCATTCAGCTGTGGCTGGGCTGGAAGATCCTAGAAGACTTCACTCACATGGCTGTGCCTTGGTGGTCCTCCATGTGGCGGTTCTCTCCCCTGGGTAGCTTGAATTTCCTTATACCATGGTGGCCCTTTGGTCTGGTAGCTGATGGCTCAAGAGGGAGCGTTCCAAGCAGTGAAAGTGGAAGCTCTCAAAGCGTGGCCTCCAAAGTGACAGTGTCACTTCTGCTGCATTCTGTTGGTGAAATCAGGCCATAGGCTGGCTCAGATTCAAAGAAAGGAGAAGTAGACTTTACCTCTTGAAGGGTCATTGTCAAGGTCATGGTGCAAGAGTGTACGTGGGATGAGAGGTACTGCTGAAGCTGCATTTGGATCAGTCTCCCACAAAACTTTTGTGTTCTTTCCCCTCTGTGTATACCTTCTCCAGCAATGTCGAGTGTTCTTTGAGGACCTTGTCTCATGTTTCTGTGTACAATGCCCTACCCCAACATCAGGTACATATGTATTACCCCTGCTCCTCCCTCAACTAGAAACCAGGTACTCTTATCTAAGTCTCAGGAGGCAGCTGCAGAGAAGAAACAAGAACTGGTTAGAATTCAGTCCAAGATGGTGGGAGATTTGACTTCCAGTGGACCTTGAGCCTCATAATATGCTCATTATAATATATTAATATGCTAAATGACACACTGACCAGCGCCATGACAATTGACAGTTACCATGACCACAATCGGAAAAGTCCATACAAGAACTGAAAAGCCCGTACAAGGACTGATTGGCTCCATCACACCCGGAATGAGGACATGATGGCAGACGCCTCCCATAAAAGTCCACGTGGCCCAACTGGGGCCAGAGCTGTCCCTACTGGCCATCTTGGCTGACGGCTTCCAACTCGAGTGCCTTTTCCTCACTTGAGTGGTTTTCTTTCCTTCTCCCTGCTCAGACACTTTCCTTCCTTTTTCTCTTTTAAGAAATAAAAGTAGTTTCGCTCTGTCCCTCTGTGACAGCTGGGAATTCTTTCCAGCTGGCAGGCAAGGACCCACACTTTGGTGGGCCTCCTAATTTTGGGGTCTCACTAATAGCTAACAAATGGTGACATATATAGCTGGACAATATTAAATTATTTGTCAAGTGGAAGAAATTACCAATTGTGGAAAATCTGAAAGCAGTAAATACATTGTCTTTTTGCTGAATGATTTTATGGTTTTGGAGCTCTTAGTCAAATCCGAACTAAATTCTCTGGCCATATTTTCCTCCTTGCTAAATGACTTCACTGACTGATGATTTCCATGATGTGGGTTTTAGAGATTCCAATAACCCCACACAGCAGGCTGCCTGTGGATGCTTCTTGAACAGACTGTCTTGAGGGCTTCCAGATTAGGACATTACATACATTGGCTCACCATAAATGGAGTGTTCTGACCCAAAACTTAAGCCTGTAGTATGAGATAAAGAGCTCTCGGAACCAGCCACACCATATCCAGGGTGTGGGCCCTCCCCCTGACACCCCACAAGGATCCTGTCTTCCAGGATCATGAATCAGGGTCGGGTCATCCAGGATTGTGGACCAGTAAGGATTCTGGTGTATTCACTGATGTCATCATTGAAGTGGAGGTTTATTTCACCTTATTAGGTATTTGTCCAGATGCTTTAAAATCCATTGTTGTTTTCTGCCTGGTTCAGATGAGTCTTTAGGGGGCGATAAGTCTCAAAGATATAGCACCTCTCTAAAGTGATGACTTTTTATCCACCCTTATTTTGCTCTTGGGTGCCCCAGGGTGTTGCTCCACAGCTGGTGTTTTGGGATTTGATGGGCAAATCTGTTTCTACCTTAGCTGTACATTTCATGATTTTGCCATGTCTCCTTTGCCCAAAATGTCCCAGTCCATTTAGTCACATTTACAGTCACATGTAATGCTGACCCTTGCCAGTCATCCCTGTCCAAGACCATAATTAGACTCATTGGTGATTATCACTCATAATGCTGCCACTTCCAAGAACTCAAACCTTCAGAATGCTTTCTTTGACTATCATTTCCTGCCTCATCTCACCTCATTGCCTTGAGACTGCCCTTAACTCCTCAGTGACCTCCTTCTGCCTTTATTCTGTTCCCCCAGGAGCCTGGGGCCATGCCCACGACTCTTGCCATCCCACCCACTTTCCTGCCCTACACGGCAAACTTGGTCTCTGCTACTTTCCTTCTTCCTTCCTGTTTCTGGAAAGAGAATTTCCTTCCTTCCTCTGCTTCCTTTTTCCTAACAGCTTTATTGAGATATAATTCACATACCATAGAATTCACTAATTTAAAATGCATAATTAAGTAGTTTTTGGTATATTCATAGTGTTGTATAATCATTACCACAGCCAATCTTAGAACATTTTCATCACCTCAAAAAGAAACCCTGTACCCTTTAGCTATCATCTCCCTATCTCCGCATCCACCCCAGCCGTAAGCAACTACTAATCTACTTTCTATCTCTAGATTTGCCTATTCTGAACATTTCATATATATGGACTCATAGAATACTTTTTTTTTTTTTTTGGTAATTGGCTTCTTTCCTATCATATCATACATGTAGCATGTATCAGGACTTCATTCCTTTTGTGGTCAAATAATGCATGGACATACCACATTTTATTTGTTTATCAGTTGATGGACATAAAGGTTTTCTTTTTTTTGGCTGTTATGAATAATACTCTGTAAACATTTCGGGTGTAAGTTTTTGTGTGATACATACTTAAATTTCTCATGGGTAGATAGGTAAGAGTGAAACTGCTGGATCCCATGGTAACTGTGTTAACCACTGTGGGGCTGCCAGGTTGTTTTCTAATGTAGCTGTACCATTTTACTTTTCTACCAGCAGTGTGTTAGGATTCTGATTTTTCCACCTCCTCACCTGACACTTATTATAATCTGGCTTTTTGATTCTAGCCGTCCTGGTGGATGTGAAGTGGTTTCTCACTGTGGTTTTGATTTGCATTTCCCTGAAGAATAATGATGTAGAACATCTTTTCATGTGTTTATTAGCCATTTGCAAATCTTTTTTGAAGAAATGCCTATTCAGACCCCTTTGCCCATTTTTAAGTAGGATTGGCATCATTATTATTATTATTATTATTATTATTATTATTATTATTATTGAGTTGTAAGAGTTCTTTATATAGTCAAGTTCGTTATGTAGATCTGCAAATATTTTCACCTATTCTGTGGGTGGTCTATTCACTTTCTTGGTATTGGCTTGTGAAACACAAAAGTTTTTATTTATAAAGTCTGATTAATTTTTTTCTTTTTCCCTCTTTTTAAGACTCACCTGCTCTCTATCTGCTGCTAACCCATGTCTCCTGAGTCTTTGTTCATTACCCAATTACACCCCACCCCCACCTTTGCATGGTTCCATCTTCCTCCCCGCTTGCTTACTCCTCTGCCCTGTACTATGACCTTCCCTAAGTGAAAACTCTCTTCTCTCCACCTTTTTCTTTATTAACACGTTGTCCTCTTCCTTTCACAGCCAAGCCTCCTGAGAGAGTGGTCTACTCTCTGCAGTTTCCCAATATTCATTCAGTCCCTGGCTGTGTCCTTCTTGCTTCTATCCTGGCTGTCATGTAGAAACTGTTCTACTGTCACCCTTCTCTGTCTTCATCCTTTTTGAGTTTTTTCCCTGAGCAGCCTGTTCTTGTCTTTCTTGGGATGCCTCACTCAGCTCTCTGTGTAGGATCTCGGTTGGCCGTGCCTAGCCCTCTGTCCATACTTCCTCTTCTTTGCTGGCTGCTCTTTCCCCTGCACTTTGACTTCTTAGGTAAGTGCTGCATTCCATCCTCCTTCTACCTCCCACCTCTTCTCCTATACAGGCTGGCTCCTGGATCTCTAACTCCAGACTCCAGATCTTTATTTCCAGCTTCCTGCTGGCCATCACTACGCCAACGAACATGTTGCAGACTCCATTACTCAACAAGCTTAAATTCTAATTTCTCTGCTTACTTCCTACTTCTTTTAACGACCCCAGCATCCTCTTGGGCACCCAGGCCTGATACTTTGGAGCAGTGCTTGAATCCTTTCATATAACAGTGGACTCACTGGCTGTTTATTGAGTACCTGTAGTGGCCAGGCTCTTCTCTCCTGGACTCCCCACTTCAGATCAGTTGCTGCATCCTTGAATTTTCCTGGTGACATTCATCCATGCATCCTGTTTGTTCCTTCTCTTCCTACCTCTGGCTGGTTCAGATGTTCACCACCTCTCACCGTACTGTTTCAGTAACCTTCTGAAGGCCTCCACTTTATCCTAGAAATTTTTGCTCTTTTAATTTTCCTGAAATATGAATATGACAGCCTTCTACTGAAAAACACTAGAAATTTCTAAGCCTACTATATTAGATCCAGAATTCTTAGCCTGATATTCAGGGCTCTCTGGTTTTGAACAATTCCCTTTAGTTGCCCTATGTGTCTACCCAGCTGGGGTACCAGCCATTCCCTCAACCCTCCCTGTGATTCCCCACCCATCCCTCAGGCCCAGTCATCTGTCACTGAGTGAAGTGGATGTTACCAGACCCTCTTCTATGTGAAAGGGACTGACCAGACCCTGTTGTGGATTATAGCCTCCTGCCTCTGTTGGGTTTTCATCCCCACTTCTCACCATTAGGGTCCCTGTCACTCTGTCCCCAGTATCTTCTGCAGTGCTGACTGCAGTGCCTTGTGTATAGAAAATATATTTCGAATCAATCAATATAATTTCTAAGATGCTCCCTACAAGGACTGCCATGGTCCTCCTGTGTCACACAAGACTGGGAGATGCCTCACCTGACCAGTCTCCTCCTGACTTGTTTTCTTGCTTTAGGTCTGTAACTCTCAGTCCCTAATGACCTGAGGGGCTCCCTGTATCCCAGGCCGTATCTCCCACTCTCACCTCACAGAGTGTCACTGCCTTCCAAAGGAAGTGCCGAGTAAACATTTTTCCTGAATTAACTAGAATTCCAGTGATGGATGTGCAATGGAATTAGAATGTTTGGATATAGAACATATGGCCAGTTTCAGGAGTAATTAATTATCATTTATTAGTAAAAAAAAAAAAAAAAAGAAAAGAAAACCCGTATTTCCAGCCTATTGTGTCCTCATTGATACTTTCCCCCCACAATTCATTATTTCCTTTAATTTGTTATTTCATAGTTTTTATGACATAAATTTGGTTGACAGCAAAACGTAAGTGGATTCAGAACCAAATTGTGTTTGGCTTCAGATCCTGACTCTGTCCCTCAGTTGCTCTGTGAACTTGTGTGTTACTTAACGTCTCTCCTTTAGTATCCTCATCTGTGAAAAGCGGATGCAAATAGCACATACCTCATAGGGTTATTAGGAGGGGCATGTAAACACCTAGCACAGTGCTTGGCACAGAGTGGGTCACTATTTTAATTTATTTATTTTTTTGTTTTATAATATTTTATTGGTTAATAGTACAAAAACACTTTTTTGCTCTAAAAAATTATAGAACAAAGTGAGGAACATTGTTAAAATCATGGCTTAACAGTTTCTGAAGTTCTCATTGGAAGTTCAGTTTATTTTGATAGTTTTTTAAAAAATTCTTATTTTTTATTGAGATGTGGTCAACTTACAATGTTAGTTTCAGGTGCACAGCAAAGCGGGGTCACTATTTTTATTATTGTTGTTATTTAGTCCTACAAATCGCAATTTAAGTTTCATCTGTGCATGGTTTTAATCTAGGAGTTGTCATACACTTTTTTTTTATTGATTTATAATCATTTTACAATGTTGTGTCAAATTCCAGTGTAGAGCACAAGTTTTCAGTTATACATGAACATATATATATTCATTGTCACATTTTTTTCTCTGTGAGCTATCTACTTTTTTTTAAAAAATAAAGTAGTGTATTATCTTCATTTTACATGCTTGCTTAAAAAATCTAGCTTTTTATTGTAGGTATTATTCTTGATTCCTAAAGTTGCAAATCAGACAGCATGACTACTTTGTGGACTTAAAAATAGCTGTCAGACCCTTGGGAAGGAATAAGGAGGGGTTAACTAGATTCTGGTGCATGCCTCCATCACATTTGTTCCAGGCTTTTAATCCTCGTTCAGGTTAAAAATCACAGAATCTTGTTAAGTACAGTGTGTTGTCTTTCTTCACTGTCTTTCTCTGAATTTCTTGGATAAATACTTCTTTAAGCAGAGGTAATCTAAGCAGAAGGAATCTTGCATCATGGGATTAATTAATACCTTGTGATGCTTATAATTCCCTTTTCAATTTTTATATTCAGCATCATGTTTCCTTTTAAGCACTGGAGCAGCTGGCTTTAAAAGTCACTTAAAATGGCACTTCCAGCAAGTTCTGTGCCTAGAGTTGGGACACTTTAGAGCCCCCAGTCCTCCCCCCGTACGTGTGACCCAGTTGGTTTTCTGCAGCACTTCAAGACTAGTGTGTCTTATGTTCTCATGGTCCATCCACAAGAACTGAGGACAGTTGCTACTACCCACATTTATTCATTTTTTAAAATTTATTAAAAAAATTTATTTTGTAGGCTTTTTTTAAAATTGAAGTATAGTTGGTTTACAGTGTTAGTTTCAGGTATTATAGCAAAGTGATTCAATTACACAAATACATACATGTATATATTTTCAGATTCTTTTCCATTATATGTTATTACAAGAAACTGCCTATAGTTCCCTGTGCTGTGTGTGTGTATATATATATATATATGTGTGTGTGTGTGTATATACACATACACACATATATATATACACACATATATATATTTTTAATGGAGGTAGGGATTGTGTTTTTATATATATATATATATTTTTTTTTTTAATGGAGGTAGGGATTGACTGGGGATTCAGCCTAAGACCTCCTGCATGCTAAGCATGTGCTCTACCATTGAGCTCTCTCCCTTCCCTCCCCCTCCCTTTATTCTTGAAGCTGCAGTGCCTTCTAGAACTGTTGAAACGATCAGCCTTGAGAGTTGAATGAGACCTGGGGCTCCCTACTAAGGGGTGGCCAAGAAGAGCGCACTTGCCACCCAGTGCACCCTGTATTCAGAACATTCTGAACTCTGTTAGCCTGTATGTGAGTGCGTTAGAGAGAAATACTATTTGTGTGCTTGCAGAATTATCACGTGTCCCATATTCTGGGCTGCTCTTCCCTGCTGGTTCTGTGTGTGCACTTCTTATCTTGATCTAGGCTATAAGCTCCTTAAGGACGAAGGGGACTCCCCGCATATCTGCCTTGTGCTGTCTACATCATAGAAAGCTAACACAATAATTGCTATCATTTACAAAGCACTTACTATGTTCCAAGCACTGTGCCAAGCTCTTTCTAGGAAATGATTAATCTTCCTCAACAGCCGTGTGAGTTAAGGTACTCTCATTATGTGAGTTTTATAGATGGGGAAGCTGAGGCATAGAGAGGCTGAATAACTTACTCATCGTCCACATTTAGTCATGGATAGATCCTCAGGTCAAACCCAGGCAGTCTGGCTCCGGGCATCCACTATTAACTGATGTGCAGAATATCTTTCAAGATGCCAAGAGCCATTGTGTATCAAGTATACCACTTTGAACACATGGTTCTCAGCATTTTATATATGGTAACTAATTTAATTTTACAGTGGCCTTGTGAGGGTAGGTGTTCTTTTTTTTTTTTTTTTTTTTTTTTAATGGAGGTACTGGGGATTGAACCCAGGACCTTGTGCATGCTAAGCACACCTCTACCACTTGAGCTATACCCTCCCTCCGAGGGTAGGTGTTTTTATTTCCATTTCGCAGAGGAAGAAACTGAGGCCATCCTTCTAGGCTGGATTGAATGGGCAAATGGTCTGTGAAAGGTGGTGGTCTCAGTCCATTCCTTCGAGGTTAAGCCTGTGATGCAGGGACTGGTCAGCTGCTGTGTGCCAGTGGGCAGCTGGCCCCCTCTGGTGGGCCCCCCGACGGGCCATGTTGATGACCTCTAGATATGGAAATAAGGTGTTAGTAAGTGGAAGAGTGGAGACCTGGCAGGAAAGGGGCTTTGGGAGGCCCTTCCTTCCTGGGGAGTGTTTTTCTTCCTTGGGCTCCTGCCCGTGCACTTCCTGTCTAACGGTGGCCTCCCACTCCCCCACACCACACCTCTTCCTCCTGTCAGCTTCCACGCCCTCTTCCTTGCCTTTGTCAGCTCCGTTTCTGAGGACCAGTTCTCTCCACTCCACTTGGAGCCTCCAGGGCCCCTGCAGGAGAGTACACATGCAGAAAAACTTCCAACCCAGGAGATGCTGTTGCCTTTCGGTTGGAAATAGCCCACAGTGCACAATGGAGAAGCTCCTAGGTTGTGTCCTTTTTTTCTATCTTGATTATAAACTCTTCCCTTTTTGTTTTGGTCTCTTTGGATGGGAAGAGGCGCTCATGTGGAAGCATTTTCATTTTCTGCCAAGAAGAAGATTAATGTCTCCCACGGGCCAAGTGACAGCTAACAGATTATCTCGCTCCCATGCTATTTCCCATGAACACATAGAACCTGAACTGTAACTGCATCTACACACTGGCCCTCAATGTGTGTGGATTTTCTTTTCTTAAATTTGTCAGCTCAGGTTAAACACGTTATATCCTGGGCACCCATATCCAAAATATGATTGAAACTTTTTAAAAATATGATTGAAACTTTGCCTCTTGCTTCAAGGTCACCTAAATGCCACTCTTTACCTCCTTCAGGTCAGGAATTTTGCAGCAGCCGCAAATAAGGGGAATTAATTACCTGCAAATTCCTTTGGCTGTTAAAGCGTCCGTTCTCACACTTTGGTGTCTCTTAGAATCACATGGAAACTGATAAGTTTACAGAGGCCCAGGCTTGAAGTAGCATAGGGCCCGGATCTCTGTGCCTTTTATCACGTTTTCCAGGTGATTTGGATAGACACGTTAGTTTGAGAGCCAAGGAGTTGGAGCACTGGTTCTCAAACTTCGTGGCTCATTGGAATCTTTGGGGAGCTAAAAAAACATTACTTGATGGCTGGATACTCTTAGTGATTTTAATTTAATTAGTATGGGGGTATAGCCTGGGTGTTGCCATTTTTATATCTTCTGTTTCTTTGCTGAGACTTTTTCTCTTTGTTTCAAGGATATTTGTAATTGCTTGTTGAAGCATTTTTTTCGAAGGTCACTTTAAAATCCTTGTCAGGTAACTCTGATATATCTGTCATCTTGGTGTTGGCATCTGTTGATTGTCTTTTCTCATTACTGTTGAGATTTTCCTGGGTCCTGGAGTGACGAATGATTTTTGATTGAAACCTGGATGATTTGGGTATTATGTTAGGACACTCTGGATCTTGATTAAATCTGTTTTAGCCAGACCCCTCCTCCAATGTGCTGGTGGGGGGAGGGGAGAGCTGCCTCCTTACCTTTGTGGGTGGGGTGGAAATCTAGATCATTTATTGGCCTCAGCTGAAACCACTCTGGGACGGGTAGGAGGGCCTCGTTACTGTTGCTTACGTGGTCTTCACTGGCCCTCTGCCTTGGGCCCCTGGGTGGCGGTGGAAGTCCTGATCCTCCACTGGGACTCCACTGGAATGTGAGCAAGGAGAGGAGGAGGCTTTATTATCACCAGGTAGGTGGACCTCCTGACGTCCTGGTTCTCATTCAGTCTTCTCTGATACCGCCAGGAAGAAGGTAAGCTTGGAGCATCTCCTTAGAGCCTGGTGAGGGCAGAGCCTCGTTTCTGACACTCCTGGTGGGGTGAGAATGGGAGGCACGTTTTTTTCCTGTGGTATTGTCTACAAGTTTTCTGTCATGCGAGGCTGCCCTCTCCCGGTCCTTTGGCTAGAGAAAGCAGGCTTTCCTTGGGACTTTGTTTTTTAGAGGGGGTCTGTGTCCATTGGCGTTTCTGGGTCCCTGGCTTCTCCAGCAACCAGTGATGGAGATGTGAGGCAAAAGAACCCAGGGAACTTAACTGCCATGTGGTTCCTTAGGTGCTGAAGTTTCTGGCTGGTCTGCTGCCTTCTCTCCATCTTTTGGAGTTGTCTTACAGTTGTTTATATATAATGCCTGGAGTTTTTGGTTGTTGTTAGTAGGAGAAATAGGGCAAGGTATGTCTGCTCTATCTTTCTGGAAATGAGAATTCCATACATTGGGAGGTTTCAAAGCTCCCCCAGGTGATTCTAATCAAATCAAATCAAATCAAGGGGCACAACTGGAGATTCTCAAAGGTTAGAGTACTGGAGCAGGCCAAGGTAGTTTTGGTGGAAAGACCAAAAGGACCTGGGGTCTTCCCCAAGTGGAGGTCTTTATGAACTATTGTCTGCTCCCTTGTAAATTCTTCTGTCACTTATGTTCACTTTCCTTCCATAGATTTCGTTTTTTTCCTCCATATAACCCTTTTTGAATTCCCAAATGCAGGTGGGAATAAATCCAATCATATAGGAAGTATTTATCATGCTTCTCCTGTGTGTAGGACAGAGTGCTTGGTGTTGAAGGTGTCAGAGATAGATGCGACAAGATGGGGACTTGAAGTCAGCCTGGCTGGAGAGATACTGAAAGACAGGCACAGTGATAGTGTTATGTACGGAGCACATACTGTGTGCTGGGCATTCTGCTAGGTGTTTCATAAACTTTCTCATTTAATCCTTCCGACTATGCTGCATGATGTTGTTTTGTCCCTTTTATTGTTGCAGTTTCAAAGGCTTCATAGTAAGTGACTTTTTCAAGGTCATTCCATGTCCGATTCTGGGACAAAATTGGATCAAAGCTTTGGTGCTGGAACGAAGCCTTGCTTTTGCCACACAGAGATGCTCTGCTGAGCTTTGTTCATGAGCATGCTCATGGGGGTGGTGCTGTGACGGGGCAGAGCTCACCCATTTATATTCTTCCCTGGGACCCGAGACCATTTTTAGAGGCAGCTGTTGTTAGTGGCTTAATCTGTGACTTTGGAAGGGGTCTTGCAGGGGTATGAGATGCTGCTGCTTGAGGTTTAAAAATATCACTGTAGCAGTTTTGTGGTGAGTGGGTGGGAGGGGGCAGAAATAGACCTAGAGAGACTGTTTAGGAAGCTCATCCAGTATCTCAGGTGCGAGATGGTCGTGGCTGCAACCAGGACCCATATTCTACTCTGGAAGTTGCCAGGAGGCATCTTTTAGTTTGGAATGACCACAAGTATAAGTAAGGACGGGAATAGGTAGCTTCTGGGTAAGTAAAAAGGAGAGGGAGGGTGGCTCTGTGGTATGAATGTGGTATGTGGGGGTTTATTGCTGTTTTTTTTAAGGGGAAGGAGATAAGAAAACCATAAATAATAAAGAAATGACAGAGAAGTAGGAAGACCTCTCTTTTAAATATCAGGCTTGACATTTGCAGCACCATGGATGGACCTGAAGATCGTCATTCTAAGTGAAGCCAGAAAAAGAAAGAAAAATACCATATGATATCACTTATATGTGGAATCTAAAAAAAAAAAAAAATACACAAATGAATTTATTTACAAAACAGAAACAGACTCGCAGACATAGAAAACAAACTTATGGTTACCAGACGGGGAAAGGGGATGGGAAGGGATAAATTGGGAGTTCGAGATTTGCAGATACTAACTACTATATATTAAAATAAATAAACAACAGGTTTATACGTATAGCACAGGGAACTATAGTCAATATCTTGTAGTAACCTATAATGGAAAAGAATATGAAAAGGAATATATGTATTATATATATGACTGAAAGATTACGCTGTTAAAAAAAAAATAAATGCCAGGCTTGAGAGATGTGACTTCACCTTGCAAACAGTGGGGAACAGAAATGTGTACCCCTAGGGGATGATGTGTGCACAATACACACACGTATATGTGTGTGCATGCACACACACACACAAAGTCATGTATGAGGGAGAGGAAATGGATAGGAGCTGTTGTAAAAATGGAAAAGAGCACTGAGGATGTTTCCATGTGTGAGGTCCTGAATCAGGATGAAGATGATGGGCATGGAAACGAATGGGTAGATGTAAGAGAAATGGCAAAGAAAGGCTTGGTACAGCAATGTGTATTGTGTTCTTAGGGCCAGTCTGTATTTAATTAGTCTTACTTCAAGGGACTTATATCTACGTGAGTCATTACAACTCACGTGACAAAGCTTTAAACGCCTTCCACTGGAAGGACACTCTAATATCTGAACTGCATGATCCTGAAAGGTGGTTGAACTTTGCTCATTTCTGTATCTGATCCTAAGCTGTCCATTGTGGGTTGAGCCCTTAGCCTCATTATGTCCTAGTATGCCATGTAGAATTCTCTTTTTAGAGCAGTCCTGGTATCTTAGACTGTCTCAGAGTTTAGGAATCATATTAGGCTGTTGAAATTTGTTAATTTAAGGTCCATTTAGCCAAAATGATGAGAATGAGGCTGTGTCCATATGAGACCCTCTGGGAAATGAGAAAAGGGCTGAGTAGGGTGCTAATAAAGGCTGTGAAAACATAGACCCTAGATAGCTGACAGTCTCAGCAAGTTAGGATTATGAGGTCTCTTTCTGCCTCCCAACCTCTTGTTGGAAGTAGAAGTTGCTGAAATATGAAAACTTCAGGCAGGGATTCTATAAGTCACCGGTGACAAATCCATAATGAGTTTGAGTCTAGATTGTTTGGGATATTAGAGAGCAACTCCCTTTGTGTCCCCAGGCTTCCTGTTAATCCTTACTGTCTATGTTGCAATTATTTCTGTCTTCTGCAATCTCCCTCCACTCCCACGCCCCCTCCAGGTTGGTACTCCCTGGCCTGTGAGATGCTGAAACAAGCACCATGTCTGATTTGAGTTTGAATTTCCAGGACTTAACGCGGTACTGGACACATTTTAGGTGCTCCATTGATCCTGAATGAACCAGTGAGTGAAGCTGGTGTCATTGAATACACAGTGCATTGTGCCTCGCACATTTACCTGGGTGCCTTTGCCAGGAGTGGGATCCTGAACATGGCTATTACCCAGTATAGTAGTTCTGCTTGTCCTTCCCCACCCAGTTGTCGTTTGAGTTGTGTTGGTTGTATTTTTTCAAAATGATTTTTGTGGCAAGAATGTGGTGTGCAGTGACTATGCCCTCCCAGTCATTCCATTGGCAAGATGGTAGGGATTTTTATGGTGGAGGGATCTCACTTTTCTTCTGGCTTTGTTGTTGTAGACCTGGGATGAATACATCAACTCCGTTCTCAATCTTATGAGACTTAGCTCATCAAATACTAGGCCCCCACACCCCACCTGCCAACACTACGTATGTTCTTCTTCCTTGAACTGCAGTAGCTCCATTTCGTTTATAATCCGTTATTTGTGTCCTCGTCTTAGCATCAGCCCCATAAAAGGTTGTTAAACTTTTGTATTTTCTGCAGTATTGGCAGAGGCCCCGGCACATAGTAGCTGCTTAGTAAGCAAATGTAGTGGTGCATGGAATTTGGCAAGGGTTTGGTTTGTAAGTGAGGCCTTTGGGTCCTGTGAATGTCAGGTGCTTGATGACAGTGATTCCTTTTAGTGATTCTTCATTTCCTCTTTCCAGCAGTAGCTTGAAGTTGTTTTTCATTAAAAGTATGTCTGAAGCACAATGTCTGAAGCACACGCTTGAGGCTGCTGACTCACCTCTTCTAAGGGAGAAGCCTTGATGCCTTGGGTATGTCATGTGGGAGGGATGCAGTCCCTCCTCTCACCTCCCCATTCCAGTGTACTGCTTTCTCATAATAGTCTGTTTACTCATTACTCAACAGGGAGGCCAGAGTCTGAGAGACTAGAATGAGCCATGGGAGAGTTCTGCACTGGTTGCAATGCCAGTCCTACCCTTTGTTGGATCACATGAGCCTTGAACTAGTTACTTTCATCTCTTTGTACTCCAGTCCCCCTAGTCTGAAATAACAGTTACTGAGAACCTAAATCTTAGATGACCCCTGAGGTCCCTTGTAACTCGAACACTCTGGGATTCTATGTTTCATTCTCCCATATCTTCTGCAGACCATCCCCTTTCCCCAGTGAAGTCACATTCCAATGCCTGAATGCCCACACACTGGTTGACAGATCAATTAGAGCAAACAGTCAGAACACAGTAAGGCTGCCCGTGGAGCTCAGCATGCTCCCGGCTGTGTAAGTGCCCTCTCTTTCTCCCCGAGGTGTGGGAGGTGGGAACTTATGCTGTTTCTTCCCCTAGCTGTCCATCAATGTTGCTCAAGTGCAACTCCACGTAAGCAGAATTTATTAGTTACTTGTCTTCTGTTCTCAAATATTTACACCTTTTCCTGCTCCATGAAAAAAATGTTTCATGTCTTAGTCATCAATTTTCCCCTGTGGCAGCCAAAAGAGAAGAGTTTTGAAAAACAGCAGAACCCTACAGGGTAACATTCTGCAGAAAGACAAAGGAGAAAAAAGACTGAGCTGCGATCTTGGATTTTGTAGACATTCAAGCAGGAAGAAGCCTGTGTGTGCTTGACAGCCCCAGGGGCCAGAGTCTTAGCCTTAAAGGGCAGCTCACTTTTCAAGGGTTAACTTTCAGCCTTGCTGCTCAGAAACTTAATTTTGTATTCCAACAGTGCTTTGCAACCCAGCTATGCCTTGGGATCACCTGGAGAACTCACGAAATACAGATGCCCACTACCCCTAGGGATTCTTACTTCATGTATCTGGGCTGGGGTCCCACCATCACTGTAATTTTAAAAGCTCCCAGGTGACTGCAGTGTGTAGCCAGGAGAACTGCTAATGTATGTGTGTGTGTATATATATATGTATATATATAGAACAGTGGTGGTTATGAGCAGACCTGGGTTATTCACATTGACAAGCCTGATTTATTAGGCGAGAATGCTTTTTAACGGATTTATGATGAGATACATACTTGAATGAGTGACTGGATATTCTTGTAGATGCAAAACCAGCACTTACCTGCCTGCAGCTAAGAGGGTGAAGGTTAGAGGGGCATACGCAGATCTCCATCAGAAGGTTGGTTGTGTACATTTAATGTCTGCAAGCCAAGAGGATTTGAGGTGTCCCCTCACATAACGGTGAAGATTTCCCTGGTGAAGCCATAATATTCAAAATCTATAGGTCAGAGCTCTCCCCTGCCTGCAAAGATTTTGGCTGGACACTGCCAGCAGTCGCCTTTATATGACTGTGTCTAGCGCTGATCAATACCTCCTTCCCGTCCCTGTGACACCTTCTTTCTTTACCTTTGTAAGCACATAGCCTGGTAACTGGCATCTCCCTGGGCTTGGGAGATTCTGAATCTCCCATCTGCTCCCCGCCCTCTGCTCTCCTGCTTCTTTCCTTCCCCTTCTCTTCCATTTCTCATGTTTTCTGCCTTAGACCTGAATCAGCATTTCTCCAGGAACACCTGGTACCTTTTAATGCAAAATGATTTTTTAAGACTACCATGTAGGCATTTGGGATGCTGATTTTTATTGGATTGGCCATTGTTTTTTTTAGATCTTCAGTGACCTGAACTGAGAAACTAAACAGAGAGAGCATGAGAATGAATGTAACAGATTTAAACATTCTTGTGAGTTCTGATGTTTCCAATTAGAATTCAAGA
Source organism: Camelus ferus (assembly GCF_009834535.1). Classification (NCBI taxonomy): domain Eukaryota; kingdom Metazoa; phylum Chordata; class Mammalia; order Artiodactyla; family Camelidae; genus Camelus; species Camelus ferus. Next base: position 17,372,150 of record NC_045716.1, on the reverse strand, counting down.
CTACAGGTTTTTACCTAATCTTTTCTATACTTCATCTGTTCATTCTTCCACACTGTGAATGCTGATTTTCAAGTACACAGGGAAGGACAGAATTTAATATCCCATAATTACTCATTTGCTTTATTCCACAGTGTACTGTTAGCAGTCTCAGAATAACAATACTAACCTCAGCATCAGTTATGATACTGAAAACATCCAAAAACTTTTTTTTGCATATGCCATCCTTACCTTCTGTCATTTAAAATATAGTTGTACTGTATGGATCATTGTGGTAGGCTGAATAATGGCCCTTCAAAAAGTGTCCAGGTCCTAATCTCTAGTACCTGTGAATGTTACTTTATATGGCAGAGACACTGCATATGTGATTAACGGTCTTGAGATGGGGAGATTGCCCTAGATCATCTGAGTGGGTCCTAAATGCCATCACAAATGTTCTTATAAGAGGGAGATTACACACAGAAGAGGAGAAGACAGTGTGATCCTGGATGCAGAGATTGGAGTGATGCAGCCACAAGCCAAGGAAGGCTGGCAACCACCAGAAACTGGAAGGGCAAGGAATAGATTCTCCCCTAGAACCTCTAGAGGAAAGGCAGCCTGCTGGAACCTTGATTTTCGTCAAGTGAAATCGATTTTGGATTTCTGGCCTTCATAACTGTGAGAGAATAAATTTGTTATTTTTAGACACCAGATTTGTAGATAATTTGTTATAGCAGCTGTAGAAAACTAATATAATCAAATAGCCATCAGTTATGGCCACCAGCACAATATTACACATTGTGTGTATTTTTTTAAGCCTTAGTTAGTCTTAGTTTCTTAGTAACTATATGTTCAATATTTACTACCAATACTTGTATCTATGTCTAGTCATTTTGGTCATGTGACGTTCATTCTCTAATATCCTTAGGAAGGGCTCATGGGAACAGTATTTCCCGATTTTTTTTTTCAAATGTTGGTAATCTTTTTGTCAAAACTGCTGGGTACAAAATCATTGGTTCACATTTTTTAAAAATCTTAAGTGTTAGTCCATTTTCTTCTGGCATAAACTTTGTTGTAAGTCTGCTAATCTAATTTTCTCTCCCTTATAATTCATGTGCTTTTCCCCCCTTAGCCGTCCAAAGGATCTTTTCCTTTAAAGTCCTGTAATTTCACTAGAGTGTGTTTTGATATTGGTTGTTCTGAGTATTCTCAGGTACATGATATGCTCTTTAATTTTGAGATTTCAAATATCTTTCTTTTTGGAGAAAGCTTTTATGAATAACTTTTTTTTTAGAATTCTGTTTGCTTACACTTGTTTTTCAAGAGCCCCTCTTAATTGTATGTTGGCTCTTCTTTGCCATCTTCAGTATTTGTCACTTTCAAATCTCTTTTATCTCTTTCTATATTTCTTTTTCATTTAAAAACTTTCCCCACTTTTCAGGCATTTGAAGGTTATTTTTTATTGTATTCCTTCTAGTTTAGTTTTCATTTCTAAAATGATTTTCTTTTTAAAATTTCTCATTCTTTCTGAATTTCTTGAATTCAGTCATTTAATTTCTGAATTTTCATGATTCTAATTTATGTTTTCATGTCATGCATAGTTTGAGGTATTTTTAAGCTCATTTTGAAATGATGGTGTATATGTATCTGTTTTTTTGAATGGGTCTTTTTGGCATGTTTTTACTGGCACATGTCTCTGAGATAACATTTTGCTGCTTATTCTCTTTTTCTTACAGAAATGCCTATGGAGTTGACCTTGTTACTCCTCTGTTCATTTTTATGGGGATTTGTTCTCAATTTTTAAAAGGATAATAGGTTCAGTAGCATTTCCTCTTCTGTTGCTTTCGTGTAGGTTAGAAAACTGTGGTGGCCCTTTTCCCTCTCCTGCTTTTATCTGAACGTTCTCTTCTGTTTCTGTTGATTATGCTGCTCAATTTTGACTCCACTCCCGATGGTTTCTCCTCGATGTGGGGTCCTGCTTGGTGAGTCAGTTTTGAGAGGTGATCCAGCCCTTCAGACCTCACTCTGGGCCCCTTCTACCTCTCGTTTCAGCTGCAGTTCTCTAGTTTGCCCACTGTGCTCATCAGGGACACCTGTTGGCTCTTCTGTGTTCTCCTCTTTCAGGTTCAGCATGTGCCCCATTGCTTCCCTTTGTTTTCTCCCACATGGGCACCACTATCATGCTGGCACTTAGTCATTTGTCCCCAGCTGCATGTATTTTGGGGCTTGTGGGTATATGTTGTCAAACTATTGTTGGATGTTGTCTATGAGTTTTAAATTTTGTTATTTTGTTGCTCTGTTTGTTTTTGTAAGGATTGCAGAAGATCCAATAATTATACTGCCACCGTTGTCACCATTTTCCCAGAATTGGATTATCTTTTTATTTTCACTACAGTAGGGCAAATTGCTGACTGAGATTTAAAAGCACCCCCCCCCCCCATGGAGCAGCAAAAGGTGTAAATATTTGAGAACAGAAGACAAGTAATGAATAAATTCTGCTTACGTGGAGTTGCACTTGAGCAACATATTGATGAACAGCTAGAGGAAGAAAGAGCACAAGTTCCCGCCTCCCACGCCTGGGAGCATGCTGAGCCCCACGGGCAGTCTTGCTGTGTTCTGACTGTTGCTTAATTGATCTGTCAACCAGTGTGTGGGCATTCAGGCATTGGAATGTGACTTCACTGGGGAAAGGGGATGGTCTGCAGAAGATATGGGAGAATGAAACATAGAATCTCAGAGTGTTCGAGTTAGAAGGGACCTCAGGGGTCATCTAAGATTTGGGATCTCAGTAACTTATTTCACCGATGAGGGGGACTGGAGTACAAAGAGATGAAAGTGACTTGTTCAAGGCTTGTGTGATCCAACAAAGGGTAGGACTGGCATTGCAACCAGTGCAGAACTCTCCCATGGCTCATTCTAGTCTCTCAGACCCTGGCCTCCCTGTTGAGTAATGAGTAAACAGACTATTATGAAGTGAAGAGGCCTTTTATAGAGTAAATTGAAGGGTATTCACTCTTATGTTTTAAGAAGTTCAGTGTTTCAGTTGGTGGGTTTTCTTAAAATAGAGGCACATATAATTGGGTGTCTGTGGAATAATTGAGGGGCAGAACAGAAGATTCCATCAGCATCACAGCTCTCCTGCGGCAGAGTCAAGACAGAACCTGAAGGCCTGACTGCATCAGTCCCACTGAACTTTTCACTCCATCAGGTGATAAATCTGGCTTTGACATTTCCAAGAAAAGGAGGTGTTTGTCTGAAAGCTCTGGATTACTCATTGAATGATAGTTTATGATGGATGATTCAATGAGTTGATATTTATTCATCTCAGTGTATGTTCTCTTAATGGTCTTCTTGTTTCTTTGGCCAAGAAGATAGTAATTCATAGTTGTGTCCCCAGTGCCTGGCACATGATTTGTGTTCCATATATATTATATGCCTTGAATGAGTCTGTTAGGGGAAGTGAGGCTAATACATGAAAAGATGAACAAACTCACATTCCCTTGCATGGTTGAGTACTAAACAGTATGCCGTGAATCCTGAGAAGGTGTATGGTATGGACAATCATCTGGATGAAATGGTACGGAGGATTTGGGTACTCGTCCCTCTTCTCCTGCACTCACCAGCACACGCGCTGACTGTGATAATGACATGCTATCACGTAGGAAAAATGTATTTTGCTATCAGAGAGAAATAGTTTCCTTGAAGAGAGACAAGGGTTCAGCTGCTGCTTTCTCACCACTACCTCAGCCTGTTTTCTTCTGCAGCTTTTCAGACATTTTAATTACAGTGTTTGATCTTTAGATCCTTTATTTGAGATGGTTATTACAGTTTTCCCTTGGTATCCACTGGTGATTTGATTCTGGGGCCCCCCCCTACCCCTGCTTCCCACAGATACCAACACTTGAGGATGCTCTAGTCTCATATGAAGCTGTGTAGTATTTGCATCTAACCTACCCACATCCTCCTGCGTACTTTCAGTCATCTCCAAATTACTTAAAATCCTAGTACACTGTAAATGCTGTGTAAATAGTTGTGAATACAGAGTAAATGCTATGCAAATAGTTGTTGGTATGTGGCAAATTCAAGTTTTGCCTTTTGGAACTTTCTGGATATTTTTCCCAAATATTTTCGATCCGTCGTTGGTTTGGTCTGCAGATGTGGAGGGCTGACTGTATTTCCACTTATAGGTAGGGACATTAGGTCCTGTCCTCTGAGTGTCATAACATCCCTTGGCTAGTGAAAGGCAATTCCCACTGGAACTGGGACTCCAGAGCCCCTGCTGTATTGTATGCCATCTCTCAGAGCTGGTTCTGATAAAAAACTATCTCCCCTCTTGGAGTAGAGGATCATGGAAGGCAATTCCATTATTACAGTTAGCAGGTACTTCCTGAGTACTGTGCAGGCTGGGTACAGTGACTGTGAGCAAGACAGTGGCTGGCTGCAGGGGTCGTGTGATGTAGATCACACAAGGTTGGCATCCCATGGGCTCTTCAGAATTATCCAGGCAACAGAAAGAACAGGGTGCTTTCTATACGCACTCTGTTTTTTTGGTTTTGAGGGCATTAGGTGTATGATAGGCATTTTGTCTCTCCACCAGCCTGCATATAGATGAGTGGAGGAGGTACTGAGGACATTCTTGAAAAAATTCAGCTGTACAAAGCAGTTAGGCCATATGAACAGGGGCCACGGTATAACTGTTGTCCTCTAGGATTTGTGCTGATTGTGACCGCAAAGGTGAGCTCTAAGGTTCTGGCTGCCCAGTTATCCTGTGGCCGATTGAGAACTCAGGGTGCTCACAGTCTTTAAGGCATTAGCCTGCTGTGACTCCCTTTGCCTGGCAAAGCAATAAAGCTGTTCTTTTCTGTCCTCCCCACTGCCCCGCCCCCCTCCCCGAAAGAACTCAGCACGTATAAAGTGCTCCTTTGTAACCTTCCTAGCCTTCCTCGAAGCCTGCTGTGCCAGTGTGCATGTGGTATGGGAGACCTGTGCTCATGGCAGAGCACGCAGCTCAGCTCTCAGCTGATGGGTGGGACTGAGTTGTTACCTGCTCAGGAGGGGGAGGAGGCCCTGGCATACTCTTGCCTCACCCTGAAAGTGGACTTAGCTGTCTGATGGAGTGGCCCTGATGGCGTCTTAAACATAGGTTGGTTCCCGATGCTTCTCCATGCTCGTAATTTCATAGGTTCTTATATTCCACTCGGACAGCAGATGGGTTGCTGAGGAGGGTAATCTTTGCTTGTGAATCAGATTTTGGTCTCATTGAAATGGTGGTGATGTGTAAACTTCTGCTTGATTTATTCTTCCCCTGGAGCCCACAAAACCCGTTAAGACAGAATTAGAGAACTAGTCCCTAATCAAGCTTGTTAGGGCTAACCATAAACACAGTCTTGTTGATGGATGGATGGATGGTTTAATAAACATCTACTGAGCAGGTGAGCTGAGTCTGCAGGCGTGCCCTGGACCTGGCCAGGAAGTGGACGTGGACACGTGGCAGATTCTTGGACATTGCGAGGTCATCTCTTCCTTTCTTTTGACTTGATACTAGTTGAAGCTCAGGCTCTGACAGGTTTGGTGATTTATCCAAGATCACACAACTAGTTTAGGATTGAATCGTGACTTCTGTCCTGTTGTGGTCCCTTCTGAACTGATCCAGCTGTCATTGTGTGGGTGGGGGTGGGCCAGGTGTCGCTGTCCGATGGAGTTCTTAAGTCCAGCACTGGGCAATCACGTGTCATCTCCTGCTCCTTACAGTGCTTCTGGGAATGTGGTCTCTTTGCCATAAAGTAGGTCCTGTGGGGATGGGGTTGTGTGAGGCAGCTCTCCTCAAGTCCACCTGAGGCCCCACTGGGATTCTGCAGGGATTTTATGTCATGAATGCGAGTGTGACCTAAGTTTCTTTTTTTCTTAGCTCAGTGTGGACAGTCGGTAACAATTCTAGGAACCATGGCATCATAACTTATCCTTAGTGGGGATTGATTAATGGTGTAGAGACAGGATATGTGGGTACTGTACGGCATTAGAAGATAAAGCTGGGAGACAAGGAGACAATGTTAAATTGTCTTTTATACTATCTGTATGTCAAGTTCTACGGGGATCATTTTAGGCCATGAATCTGCCTGTAAATGGAGTTCTCTTATCCTGTGAGTATGGTTACTTGTGCCACAGAAAGGTGGAGGGGCTTGGTGTGTCTGGAGACCTGTGTTTTCAGGCTAGCCTTGACACTAACTCGTCCTCCTAAGATTTTGGCCAAGTCCCTTAACCTTTCTCAGCTCCAATTTCTTAATCGATGGAATGGGGTTAAACCATCCTCACAGTATTCTTGTGCAGTACTAAATAACACAAGTCAACTGTAAAATACTTTTCAAAGGCTAATTACCATAAGGAGTTTATTGGAATAGTCTTTGAAACCACTATAGAGGGTCTCTCTGATTACTGTAGCTACCACTGATTTCTCTCTTCTCTGGTCACCTGTTGTATTCATCCTGTTTAATCCTCATTGGTGAATATAATATTTCAAATTGCTACTAGTTTTTAGAGTTCTCTTTTGTTCTTGTCTGTTTTTAACCACTAGAATTTAAGGAGACTTTCAGGAAGTGCTTTTAAAATTTCTTTATTCAGGGGAAGGGTAATCTCACAGTGGTCAAGCGTGTGCCTAGCATACACAAGGTCCTGGGGTCAATCTCCAGTACTTCCATTAAAACCTTGTTGTTGTTGTTGTTGTTGTTGTTGTTATTCAACAAATATTAATCAGGCATCTTCCAAGCATAGGCTCTGCAGTGGAGATAGAATGGTAAACGAGCTACTAATGGTCCTTTCCTCTGTGCCATCTTCCAAGGGAGGGTGTCTGCCTCTGACTAAATAGCTCCAATGAGGGAAAAGTTTTCACTTTCCAGGTCAGCATATTTTGTGTAGAGATGGCTCAGATTTTTAGAAGACGACTCCTTGTCTGGAGGACCAGTGTCTTTCTGGTATCTTTATCAGTTGAAGCATAATCAGGCCTCTTGACATGAATTTAATTTTTAAAAAATTATGAAGTATTTTAGGCATACAACAACATGGGTAATATGGGTAATAGAAGGATCATGTAGGTATCCACCACTCAAGATTTTTTTCTTTTTCTCCCAGACTGCCTTTTCAAAAAATTGAGGTATAACTGACATAACATTATTAGTTTCAGGTATATAGCATAATGATTCTATATTTATATATATTGCAAAATCACCACAATAAGTCTAGTTAACATCTATCACCATACATACAAATTTTTTTTCTTGTGATGAGAACGTTTAAGGTTTATTCTCTTAGCAATTTTCAAATATGCTTTCACATTTAACTCTGGAATTTATTTTTATATCTGGTTTGAAATAGAAGTCTCATTTTTTTCCTTTATGGGGATAACCAGTTGTCCTGGCACCATTTTTGTCTGTCCTTTCATTCCACTGCTGTCGTATATCAAGTGTCTGGAGGTTTGTTTCAAGGCTTTCTGTTCTGTTGGTCTGTTGTCTCTCATTCCTGCAGAGCATCTATTTAATTATCATAGTTTTATTGTAAGTCTTGTGAGTTAGCAGGATGATTCCCAACCTTAGGGTCTTGATTTTTCTTGGGCCTTCACTTTTTCATGAAAACTTTAGAAGCAGCTTAGTATGTTCTTTAAAATAGAGATCTTTGTACTTACCATTTCCTTTCTTCTTGGGGTGAAATTTTTATTCAGAACTGCATTGAATTTATAGAATAATTTTGGAGATAATTGACATCTTTATGATATTTAATCTTTCAGTCCCTGAATGTGGCTTCTCTCTCTTATTTAGGCATTACTAATGCCCAATACAACTTTAGAATTTCTTAAATTTTTAGCTACCTTTTATTGGTTTGGAGGTGCCTTATAGTTTTGGTTGCTATGGTAAGTGGCATCTGTTTCAGACTTACATTTTCTAATGGTTGGGGGCTGGCATTCTTTGCTTGCATTTCATGGCTCTTTTCACCACCAGGCCACCTTAAATGTCTCTCATCCTCTGTTCCACTCGTCTGTGTTCTCTCTTGCTTAGGCTGTTCAACAACAGACCTTTGAACTTACCAGAAATATGAAGGATTATTACTCCAAATGGCTCTCATAATCGTATGAGAGAATGCTCAACTTGACTCGGAAGAGTAATGTGGACTATACTGAGACGGCATTTCTCACTTAAAAGATGGGCAAAATTTCAAAAGTTTGATAACATTCTCTGTTGGTAAGGCTGTGGAGGAAGTATATATTCCCAGTTGCTCAGCGGGTTGGGGGAATATAAAATAGTATAATACATATCTTTCTAAGGGGAGCTGGCTTTAAATAGTCCAATTACACATGCATTTGCTCTTTGATGTAGCAATCCTACTTCTAGAATTCTATTCTGAAGATTTACTGGCAAAAATCTTTTTTAAAAGTATGCATTTTGCTATTCATTGAAGTATTATTTGGGATAACAAAAGGCTGAACATGACCGAAATGGTCTTCACTAGACCTCTGGTTGGATAAACTAGATGTCTTCACATGAAGGAGAACTAGGAGGCTGAAAAAAGGAATGGAGTATATATCTATAATGGAGTGATATCGTGGATATATTAAGTGAAATGGCAATATACCATTTATTTAAGAAAGGAGAGACTATGTAGTTACATTAAAAAAAGAATAAGCCATAAAATAATAATTGAAAAAATGATTATCCTCAGGGGAAGAGAGGTAATTGACTGGCTGGAGGGAAAAGGAATAAAACTTTGTCTTCTCTGAAGATACTTTGTTTTGTTAGTTTGGCTTTGAAACATGCAAATTTTAAACATAATTTTAACACTAAATAATAATCAAGCAATCCCCGAGGAAATCAAATAAATCTGTGTATTGAGTTGGTTGGCGTAATCCGTGGAGAGGAACTCTGCCAACTGGCTTTAAGACACAGTGATTTGATTGCACATTCCTAGTGACATACACCATAAAGATGCCAAAAGTGCAGAAAACATTCTGGATTGTTTAATATTGCTTTGGGTGGTATTGGTATTGTTATTCTGAGATCCTTCTATGTGTGTTGTGGGAAAGAGTCAACAACTAATTACATTGGTTAGGAGGAAGGAAACACCAACATAAGAATAGTGAGATTAAGTAAAATCTCCACAGCCCTGAATTTGAATTGAATGTATGTGTGAACTCATGAAGCATTTCATTATTTAAAAAAGAATAGATTTAAAAAGTTTCTTCTGTATAGCACAGGGAAATATGTTCAATATCTTGTAATAACCTTTAGTAAAAAATATGAAAATGAGTATGTGTATGTATATGCATGACTGGAACATTGTGCTGTACACCAGAAATTGACACATTGTAATTGACTCTACTTCAATAAAAAAAAGATGTTCTACCTCTGCCCACTGACAAGGCCTAGGAACAATGATGACAATGAGTACTCCTAGTGTCCATATAGTGATTGCCAAATACCATTTCCATATAAAAGGAACCAGGGCTCTTTGTAGAAATGGCTGGTTTCAGATCTGGGGCAGGAGATACACAGAATGTGCCTGGAACATTATGTCACAGCAGAAAGCAGGGAAGGGCTTCCAGAGTCATGTCACAAAAGGACCCAGGAACTGACTTGAAGAGGTTGCCACTGGCCAGGGGGGACAGTCTGAACATCGTTAAGGATAATACTACAGTGGGTTGAAATACATTACACAGGTTTAAATACCTGAGTTTATAATGAATACACTGAAAAGAATCAGTCACTTTTGTAGGATGAAATTAACTCATTATTTTGAAAAGTGGTAAGTCAAGGAAAAGAAACATTTTACAAATGGTACTTTAGGATAGTCAAAGAGCTGATGAAAGGAACAGGGGAGTTTCTCTTTATAGAAGTAGTGCAGCTAAGAAATGAAGAGGGAATGATAAAATCATTACCATTTTGTAATACCTAATAAACTCAAGAGATCTAGGCAATGATCGAGGACTATGGACAACATAAAAGATAACCAGACACAATGTGCCTCCTGATGTAGCCTTGCCAAAAAAACCTGAACCCTAATCTGATTAAGCCTCCAGATTTAACAGATGTTTTTTATGATACACAAAGGGCAGAGGAATATATTAAACAGTACCATGGGAATGCAATCAGCAAAATCCAGACTGTGAGAAATGCCGTAAGAAAATAAGCAGGGTTTTAAAATAATTACCTATATTAAGTTGTGAAAAAAAGATGGTGGGTAAACCTGTAGATTAGAATAGACCTGTTAACCAGTTGCAGTGGCCCGTGTTTGGATATTAAGTAGAACAAACTGTTTAAAAATTTTTTTGAGACAACAAGTAAAGACTTGAGCACTGGCTATTTGAAAGAAATTAATTCTTTTTAGGTGAGATAATGTTGCAGTTATCTTTAAAGAAAGGTATTTATCTTTTAAAAATGCGTACTGGTCTGTAGCAGTCTCTTACATGATCCTTTGTACTTCTGTGGTGTCGGTTGTAACTTCTTTTTCATTTTTGAATTTATTGATTTGGGCCCTCTCCTTTTTTCTCCTTGATGATCTGGCTAAAGATTTATCAACTTTGCTTATCTTTTCAAAAGAACCAGCTGTTAGTTTCATTGATCTTTTCTTTGTTTTTTAGTCTCTACTTCATTTATTTTTGTTCTGATCTTTTTTTTTTAATTGAAGTATAGTCAGTTACAATGTATCAATTTCTGGTGTACAGCACAATGTCCTAGTCATGCATATACATACATACATTCGTTTTCATATTCTTTTTCATTAAAGGTTATTACAGGATATTGAACGTAGTTCCCTGTGCTATACAGAAGAATTTTGTTTTTTTAATCTATTTTTATGTATAGTGGCTAACTTTTGCAAATCTCAAACTCTCAAATTTATCCCTTCTCACCCCCTTTCCCCTAGTAACCATAAGCTTCTTTACTATGCAAGTCTGTTTCTGTTTTGTAGATGAGTTCATTAGTGTCTTCTTTTCCCCCTTTTTTAGATTCCATATACAAGTGATATCATATGGTATTTTTCTTTCTCTTTCTGGCTTTACTCTGATGTTTCTAATTTCTTTCCTTCTACTAACTTTGAGTTTTGTTTGTTCTTCTTTCTCTAGTTTCTTTAGTTGTTAGGGTTAGGTTGTTTATCTGAGGTTTTTCTTGTTTCCTGTGGTACTCTGGTATCACTAGAAATTTCCCTCTTGGAACTGCGTTTGCTATGTCATTTACTTTTGAAATAATATGATGGCTGGAATTGCTTTAAAATAAAAGGCTGTTGAGGAAGTGGGAGGGTGTGACTGAAACCAGAATGGCCCTGAGTTGGTGGTGATTGAAACTGGGCAATGGATTCATGGGAGTTCATTCATTGTACTAGTCTCTCTACTTTTGTGTGTGTTTAAGTTTTTCAATGGTAAAGCCTTAAAGGAACATAGTCTTAGCATAAATATGACTCAGAAGAGGTGAATTTCTGAAAAGTTTTTATGTAAAGTGGGACTCTGTATAACCCTCATTTTCATTTTATCTTTGTACATTAGAAATAAATTCCAAGAGAGGAACAGAACACACACTGGTTGTCTGGAATTAGTTCTTTTTGGGGGGAGGAGGGAGGGGAGATAATTAGCTTAAAATTTTATTTATCATTAATAGAGGTACTTTAATAGAGGATTGAACCCAGGACCTTGTGCATACCAGACATGCACTCTACAACTGAGCTATACCCTTTCCCTAGTTCTGCTTTTAATTCAGTGATTCAGCAGCTCACCAAACTCTTTAAGCCCGTGACTACTGAGGGAGACAACCTACATTTGCTCCCCTGGAAGACCATTCATCAGAAGACTTCTTTGTGTGGATTATGATTCTCTTGTAATCTGGCTCTGTCTTCTCTCATCATTACTTCCAGCCAACTGCAGGCTGTAGTGTCTCTGTGGATGGAAAAGAATGTTTCCATAATCCCAAGTGTTCCAGGGCCCTTTGAAAACCAGCAGCCTGGTGATGGTCTGTGGCCTCCCAGTGTCACTTGGCTGGTAGGTAGGATAGCTGGGATTTGAACCCGAGTCTCCAGACTCCCATTGCCCTGCACTCTATGCTTTTCTCCTATTTGGTAAGTTAAATTAAAATTAATTCTACATGTTGTTCCCCATGTGATGAAGGGTGTCTGTATTTTTCTTTGCTGAGCTTCCACTGTGCTGTTTAGAGAGAATTGTTGCCCTGAATAATTGATAGGCCACGGTGCCTGTCTGGGTACATGCTCACTAGCCAAATAACTTGTAACATGCCCAAGGAAATGAACACAGCCTCCAGGATCTGAGGAATATTAAACTGGGGGACAAGAACATTTTTAATATTGATAATACTCATAAGTATGGTGCTTTAGAGTTTGGAAAGTGTTTCACATAAATAGACCTTCTCCTTTGTTCCTCTTCACCACACCTGCTCTTACCAGTGATGGAATGGCTGGTCATGTCAGAAACGGCAGTCAGGGTCTTCTGACTCCACACTCCATGCTGCTTCCGCTTTGTCACACTGCCCGTGTCATTTAGCAGGGGTTGAAAGTAGGAATGTATGATGTCTTTAGATGATGTCAGTGGTCCATTATTATGGCATAGGCTGCTGTCGTCACTGTCACCACCACCATCATTATCAAATGAGTAACGATTACTCCTCAAGTCAGTTTGGGGCTCACTGTGTCAGGCATGATCAGAAACCGGAGTCCTCGTATTTAAAAATAATAAAATTTAATTCTAATAAAACCCTGTGGCATACACATTAAAATCTTACTAGCTGTGGGATCTTGGATAAGATTAAATATTTTCCCAAGGTCACAGCACTCACCAAGAGCTGAGCCAGGATTTGAACCCAGTGTGTCTGATGCCAGGGCCTGTTCTAACTATTAACTCATTCACTGATTTTCATTAATTTATTCAATTAACAGATACTTACTGAGCAACTACTCTATAGGAGGTACACTTTTCAGGCACTAGGGATACATTTGCAAACAAGACAGATACACTTGCACAGGGAACTATATTCAATATCTTGTGGTAACCTATAATGAAAAAGAATATAAAAATGAATATGTCATGTGTATGTATGATTGAACTATTATGCTGTACACCAGAAATTGACACAACATTGTAAACTGACTATACTTCAATTAAAAAAAAAAGACAGATATACTCTCTTGGTCTTAAAGAATTTACAACTAGTGGGGTGAGACAGACAGTAAACAAGGTATTTTTAGGCAATGAGGAAATAAAACTGGGTGGTATGACACAAAACGTCTGAAGTATGTGACAAGGGTGCTATTTTAGGCTGGTCAGGGGGCTTCTCTGAGGTTAGTTAGGACTTGGGTCTTCTAGACAGAGGGGACAAGTGAAAATTAAGTCCTGTATTGGGAGCTGGCTTGGTGCGTTTGGGGAACAGGACCGATACAAGAGAGGATGTGGAAGCCATTGGAGAGGGCAGGGTTGTCTGTCCAGTGGTAGGCATAGATTTGCAGTGAGCTCCCACATTTCCTGTCCCAGTTTCCATGGTGACCTGGGCATACCTAGGGTGAGTGGTTATTGCCTTTGACTGTGGACTAGAGGTCATTGACCTGTGAGGGGGTCTCATTTCTGGGAAACTCCATTTGAAAGAAATGATATATTTCAAGACTGTTGGCTCTTATCTCACAACCAGTAGGACAGGTATAAGGGGAGACCTGGCTTGATGGCAAGTGTGAAAACAATTTTAGTGACATCAAGTAGAAGCAATGTCAAGTGTGACATCTTTGCCAAAAAAGTTGCTGCAGTCAGAGGCTTTCTTGATGGATGATACATGGAGAGGTAGTGCCTGCCAAATTCAAGGAGGATGTTCTTGGCCAAAAATGGAATAGGCATCTTTAGATGTGAATGCATTTCCTCATAGTTGATGAGAAACCACACTGCCCCTTGTCAAGATGCTGCAAGATGATTTAAGCCTGAGCTGGAAGTGGGGGAGGAGTCAGATGGAGGCTCTCTGGGCCTACCAGCTTGCACTGAGAGCCTCATTGCCAGGTGGCAGTCAATGGGAGTGGTGGTGGTGGTGGTGGTTAGAGGCAGTTTATGGAAGGTGAAGGATCCAAAACCCGAATTGTGTTCCTATGTGCCTCACAGTTGAGGCCAGTGGTCCTACGTGCCCTGACTTCTTGTTGCACGGCTGCATAAGGTCACTGGTTTGCTCCGGGAGCCTTAGTATTTTTAGTGGTGTCTTACTTAATGCAGTTCTAGATTTTCCAGCTAACTGACACCATCTGTCTGTAATCACACTTTTCAGAGCTGCCTTTTTGTCATCAGTCTGCCCACCTATCTGATGGCTTGGAAACTAGATGTGTTCTCTGCAGACTTTCTGTACTTAAAATTTTTTACTTGGCGTGGTCAACAAAGGTATCTTATAACATCTGTAGAAGCCAGCAGAAGCCTTGGAACATAGGCTTGAGTTGTCATCTCATGATCAGAGCATCCTGGTCTCCAGTGTAAGGTGTACAAGGGTTGTTGCTGGGTTTTGTTTGTGTAGACTTGGCTGTGTCTTTCAACATCTTTGGGTTCCAAGTCTTTTATCTCTAAACCAGTTGATAGAATTAGACCAGTGGCTCTCTGGAGGGCATATCCAACTGTCCCGTCATTCAGAAGTGTTCTTTGCCTGTGCTCTGCACCACCAGGAACATACTTGGTCTTTTAGACAGACTCCGACTTCTCAGAGCTTGCAATCTGAGACTTTCTGATATGGCTACACATTTAAAAGACAGGCTCCCAATAGATTATTGAACAGTTTTGCCTATAGTGTGATGAACCTGTCACTTCTGAAAAAGGTTTTTTTTCCCTCCACTTTCACTGCTTAGGTTAAATCATTTGCCCTAAGAACGCCCTCAAATACAGGCATGCATATACCATAGACTGGGTATGTTAGCAGTTTAAGCATGTCAAGGACGTAATACAGTTGTCCTAGGTATCCCCAGGGATTTAGTTTCAGGAAACCCCATCCCCAGCTCCATATGGAAATCCATGAAATGCTCAAGTCCCTTATATAAAACGGCATAGACTGGTGGTTGGCGGAACTTGCACTTGGTGGAGGACTTGTGTCTGGTGGTCCATTGGAGTCCTGACAGTGGGATGTGCAGTGGGGCTGAGGAGAGTGCCTCCTCTCTCCTGTCCATCCTTCACCTCTTAGGAGGGAGGGCAGCCACAGTAGAGCACCTGCCTCTCATTGCTCCTGAGCACCCTTCTGGGGTGAGAGAATTAATTTATGGATGCAATTTAAAAAATTATTCTAAAGATAGTCATTATATAGAATTTGAAAACCCAGAACTTAAAGAGAAAACGTTGAGTCAACGGGAGGATAGTTTAAGTAGTGAGATGGTATATATGGTTTCCTTTACTCATGGTCTTTGTGTAAGGTGGTGCTGTGTTTGACACACTACTTAATTTGAATGGAAAGAACTGTGGTGTCTTTCATCATAAACCCCAGTGTTGGAAGAGGCCATGTTGCTCTCTGGCGGGACAAGATCACTGTGCTTAGCTGGACTATCAGCTGGGGAAACAAACTAGTTGTCAAGAGATAAGTATATGAAGAGATTTGTTGCAAGGAACTGGTGTAGGTGATTGTAAGGGCTGTCAGGCTAACTCCAAAATCTCTAGGTAAAGCCCTCAGGCTGGGACTATTGGGCATGGACTGAAGCTGCTGGCCACAGGCAGAGTTTCTTCAGGGAATCCTCAGCGATGCTCTCAAGGCCTTTCAACTGATTAAATCAGGCCCATCCAAATTATCTAGGATAATATTTACTTAAAGTCAACTGATTATGGATCTAAGTCGTATCTATAAAATACCTTTACAGCAACACCTAGATTAGCATTTGATTGGATGACTGGGTACTGTAGCCTAGCCAGATGGACATATATTAAACAAGACAAAACCCATCATATTTGGTAAACTGTCCTATTCGAAAATTAATCAGGAGAATTGGGTGCATCGTCTGCCTTTAGTCCTGTCCGTCTTTCTACAACCCTCCCTGCTAGGACATACCAGGTCTGGTCCCACCTAGACCTGTCTGCCTAGAACGTCATGTTCTGTCTGGCCTTCGTTACATTCATTTGTACTTCTGCTTCCTGAGTATGCTTAAGAAGTCTTTTGTGTATCTGTGACCTTCCCCCATGGCTAAGTTGGAAGTTCTTTCAGGGGCAGGGTGGTGCCGTCCCTTGCATTTGTCTGTCTCTGGTCTGAATCCACGCTCCAGTGCTCTAAGTGACTTCTCAGTGACCAGTGACTACCACTGATGACTTATCTCCAGGTTCAAGAATGACCAAGATTCTTGTTATATCTCCTCATGGAAAAAAAAATGTGTTTGCTTTTGTTCATGCAACAGGTATTTTCAAGTGCCCACTATGAGCTGGGATTTTTCTCGGTATTGAAAACGGAGCTGTGAGCAACACAAACTCTCCTTGCTCCTTTGGAGCTTTACCTACTGGCATGGGGACTGGGGATGTGGGAAGAAAGAAGGAGAACAGGAAATAACTGTACAAATGAAATGAACTTGCCAACTTCAGATGGTGCTAAGTGTGTTGAGGAAAATAGAGCAAGATACTGTGACTCTAAGTTTGGTGGTCGCTTTCTGAGTTCAGGTTTTGACTTCCTAGTTGTGTGGTGTTGGGCAAATTAATTACTTCACCTCTGAGATGTTTGGAGTGGGAGCCATTGTAGGTTTTGGGGAAGAGGTTCTAGGAGGAGGAATTGTCCAGAAATGTCTTTCGGGATAGTTAGAGCTGTGCTCCTCGGAGTGTGGCTTGTATCCTGGGAGACCTTGTTAGAAGTACAGGCTCCTGAGCCCTGTCCCAGACCCACTGAATCAAATCTGTGTTTTACCAACATCCCCAAGTAAGTTCTCTGTATACTGAAGTTTGAGAAACACCTTAAAGTGAAGGAGGCTGAGGGCAGTTTGGAGACTTACTAGAGCAACTTAGGTATAAAGCTTTGGATTTGGAAGGGAAGGAAAGGGAGAGAATGAATTCAGAAGGTCATTTTAACCAGTTTTATCCTGGGTGAGGTCAGTCTGTGAAGCGTTGACTTACAAGAAACTCACTTATGACCGTGAGCTTATTAGATCATAATGGGAGGTATGCAGGTTTTAAATACTGAGCACTTGAACTTGTCTCTGCACAGGATACTTCTCCCTGGTTCCCAGGTCCTCTCAGCATGTCAGATACACAAGGTAGCAGGCTGTCTGGAGAGTAGAGGATCAAGAAGTTGGAATTGGCCTTTATCATAAAGCTGCCATTGCTGAGTGTCTCAACCTCTGTCACTTCAGGAATGTTTCCTTTAAATGGCTAGGCTCAGCCATCAGGGAGTTGAGCCCTGTCCTCTGAAGCATGTGGCCTGCTGTCACAGCCACTGTCACCTTCTCCAGAAGGTGTGTGTGCAGGCCACTGTGTCACCGTCTTCCTTTGTGTTTGTGACTCCTAGGACTGTTGTGTGCGAATCCCATTGTAGGTTGGCTGCTTCTTGCTGCCTTGCGGGAGACTCCTTGATTCTGGCTGTCTAGTGTTTCCAGAACAGGTTGCTTCCCAGTAAATTTGCATAGACAGCTAATCCCTTCCACAGGTTGACATTCTTGTATGCTTTATTCCCCCAGAGGATGAGTCTTTCCTCCTTGGGTGTCTTCTTTGGGCTTTTCCAGAATCCATCATAGTGCGGGTGTTTACTTCACTCAGCACTTACTTTGTGCTGGGTATTGTTTAGGTATTGTATTTAACTACAGCTCAGAAAGATCTTGGCTGAGCTGGTAGCTTATAATATGTTTTCCTGGAATCAGGCCTAGTTAGGGACAGTAGTGAATGCTGTGGGGTTTTCTTTCAAAAGTATTATTGTGTTCCAGAGGTGTCACATAGGGGAAAGACAGCTGGGCAGACAGAGGACAGGTACGGTTTCTGATTGAACACCTTGGCATTCTGATCTATTGACTTTGGTGCCGCTTCGGTATGGGTGGGTGTCTTAAAGTGACCATGACTGATGAGAAGACAGCTCTGTGTGCCTCCTTCCCTCCCTAGCATCCTCTTTAACAAATACAATTTCCTCAGAAACTTTTCCACCTGTAGTTTTTGATTCTCCTACAGAGATCTCTGGGCTCTTTTGGGGAGTGAGGATGTATGTCATCAGCTTTGGAACAAGAGGCAACCTTTGTTCAGCCTGAATCAAAATGAAACCCATTTCATTTTTTAAGTTACTTGAGCTTTCATGAAGCTCCTTGCAAATACATATACCACAGCACCAGGGAGTAAGAACAGAGTTAAAAGCACCTCTGTGGACAGCATTAATCCATTTTCTGGGGCATAATCTAATAATCAGAAAATGCTGGCTTCGGTTTCCTGGGGACAGGAGCTCGTTTTACCCATTTTGTTCTGTTTGCATTGGCTAGTCTCTCCAGATATTGCAGGATTCCATACATCGGTCCTGTCTTTATCAGATTAACGTCAGGCAGTAGTGACTAGATGTGTGTATGGATTTATTTGCTGCTGCTTAATGGATGGCAGCCTGTGTCTGACACTTGACTGCTGGCTTTGTGGTAGCTGTTTTTCTTAAACTGATGAATTCTTGCCAGATAATCTACCATGAGTTTTTCTTTCTGTAGACGGGGAGGCGTGAACTCATGTATCCTAGCGCTTGTCCTTTTCCTTTGAGAGGAAGGGATGGAGACATAGGGAAGCCTAGGGACACAGCAAGGCCCCAGCCGCTCAGAACCTTGAACCTTGTGGAACCCCAGCTGCCTCTTGGCTAAGACTGCTGACCTCCCTCCTCCTGGCATTTCAGGTGTGTTGTTGAGCCCATTGGTGAATGAATGTGCCATTGTTCTCCTGGAATAAAGAGGGGCTAGTGCTTTGCATGCACCTCGTCGGGCTGCAGCTAGAAGACTTTTTAGTTCTCCTTTCTACTGAGGGCCCCATGGTGAGCATTTCTTGGGGCTGTATCCTTCTAGCCCCTCCAGGGAGGTCTGTGCAGAAAAAGCTGCCTGGTACGTGTGTGTGTGCATGTGCGCCCGTGTGCAAACACAGAGGGACTTCCACTGTCTCCTGGGGTCCTTAGGGACCCATAACGGCTTCCTGCCATCTGATGATGGTCAAGCCCACATATTCTTTGTCTCTACTTTCTTAACACATGTCAGTCAGTGACCATTTATTGTATCTTCTGGGCACCAGGCACATCTCGTCCTCCACAGTGTTGTTAGGAGAAGATACAGATACAAAGATTGTGAAATGTTTTGTCAGTATCAATTGCTTAGCAGGTGCTGTGTGTTGTGATGTTACAGTTGACTCTGTTTTTTTTTTTTTTTTTTTTTGAGAAACCCTTCTGGCTTCTGGTTTCTCCTGCATGATTAATCAGTATTTGTAGAGCCCTTATGTATAACCATCGTTTTTTGAGTAGACACGGTAATCGATGGATAGTTTTCAATTTGCTCCATATATACTGAGCACCCATTATCTGTCCAGGGCTGTTCAAGAGAATAGGGTCAGGGTCAAGGTCGGGGTGAGTATGTGTTCACTGGGGATGAGTCAGAACTCTGCTCTGGGAGGACCCTTGGCTCTTTTGGGTCATGGATCCTGTGAAAATCTAATGACAGCTTTGGCCTCAGAAAACTGCTGGTAAACAGAGAACCTAGCATAGTACTTCAGGGAGCCCATGAGAAAGTTCATAGGATTCCTAGGACCCCAGCTTAAAAGCCTCTTGTCTTGATGATATGACATGTCACTTAAGAGATTTATCTTTATCCAGATGATTGGATAAAGAAGTTGTGTCAATGCAATACTACTCAGCCATAAAATAGAATGAAATAATGCCATTTGTAGCAACATGGATGGACCTAGAGATTATCATATGGAGTGAAGTAAGTCAGACAAAGACAAATATCATATATCACTTATATGGAATCTAAAAGGACGCAAATGAACTTATGACAAAACAGAAGCAGACTCACAGACATAGAAAACAAACGTATGGTTATAAAGGGGAAAGGTGGGGGAGAGATAAATTGGAAGTTTGGGATTAGCAGACACAGACTACTATATGTAAAATAAACAAACAACAGGGTCCTACTGTAGAGCACAGGGAACTATATCCAATATCTTGTAATAACCTATAATGAAAATGAATATGTATATATATGTATGTATAACCGAATCACTATGCTATATACTAGAAACTAACGCAACATTGTGAATCAACTATACTTCAGTGAAAAAAAGAGATTTGTCATTATCTGCATTTTGGGAGGTAGAGATACTAATTTCTGGACCTTTATAGTATGTTTTTATTTTAAGAAACTGGACCATTTCACTGCTACAATAACCAGAAGAGGGTCTGTTTGGGGACCATGGATGGGAACTATTCCAGTGGCCTGTGAGGGAGAGCAATGAGAAGTTTGGAGCAGGTCATCCAGGCATTCCAGAGAGGTCTTTACTTCCTGCAGTCTGGAACCTGATTAACAATAAAGGATTTACTCTGCAGACATAACTATGCAGGCAGTGGGCCTGTGTGTTTGCGTGTCCCTGAAAACTACGTAGAGATGTCCCTGATTTCAGCTTCTGTTTCACTAAAGCTGAGATCTCTGTTGGGTTTACTCCACATTTTGCAAAAGCCAAAAACCAAAACGAAACAAAAAACAACAAATGGCAAAAAATAAGCAAAGGACTTGGACTGCTTTTGTTTATTTTTTTATTTAGGAATTGCCAATGTGACCAGGATTCAGTGCAAGAAAAGTAGTAGGAATCTACTTGGGTAACCTTTTTTTTCTGCCTTTTAAAAAAACTGTATGAGAGTCTTCCTATGCCTTTATGCAGCTGCAGTTTTCTGTTGGATCCTGGAGCACTGTACAGCCAGAGCTAAGAAATCACTGTCTTGTCTATGTGAAATATTGAAGGGTAGCAAAAGCTATTCATGTCAGGTGAGGGGATTTGCAGAAGAACTTGAAATTGCCCAGAGTTGTCCTCTGAAGGCTTGGAGAGTGAAACATATTGTCTTGTTGGAGAGGAAAGGGATGGCGTGGGGGAAGCAGAAGGATGGCGATGATGGATATATGGCCAGGGTGACAAATGTGAACCTGTCTCATGTCTTCTGTGCTGCCAGTGAGGGTGTAAACCTCCTAGGAAAGCGATTTGATTACATACGTGTGTATCTATCACACATATATGTATATATTTAGATACTTCAACATTTCGTACCCTTTAATCAAATAATTCCTGTTTCTGGAGCTCTGTCCTAAAGAAACAGCCTAAATATGGTAAAATATTTTGTGGGGTACATCTTTATATGCAGCAGTTTTATTTATAATAGTGAAAAGTAGAAAGACAGCTTAAGTGCTCACAATTGAGGAATTGTTAGGCAAATGACAGGTTATTCAAATGATGGAAATTTGTGGAGCCATTAAGCTCGTTTATGAAGAAGGAAAGAATTAGGAATCTGATGCAGGAGACAGGGAGAGAATCCTTTAAGTCCCACCGCCCCAAGCCCGCCCCATACCTTTTAATACGTGCTTCTTCACATTGTCCATGTATAATTCTCTCTAGAATTGTTTCTTGATCTTCTCCACTCCCAACTGCATTCCTTAGCAATCTGTTTCTATTCAAACACTTGCAAAAGGGTTAATGCTTCTGCTCTCTAATCCGGGTGTTCATCTCTCTTGGATACAGGTTCTGAAAAGAACCTTTGCAATGCAATTTCCCGTTTACCCATATCTGTAGAGCAGGATTCCTTAGGAGGAATTCAGCCAGATAGTTACCGCAAAGCCACATTTGGGTGTCGTGAGATGCCTTTTAGAGAAAGAACTCGGAACGTTAGTTTTTCATTTGAAAAACTGCATTTGAAAGGGACAGACTGATCAGTTCAGTTTTGGAGAGTATATGTCCCACCTCCTCATTTTGCACATGGGAAAACAGAAGCCAAGGAAGGTGCCCCAGATGTCACAGCTGGTAGTGATGGGTGTGGCATCCCCTTCTGCAGAGGGGGACTGTGGAGGATGCTGGCTTTGCCCTTTATTAGGTGTGTGACTTTGAGCAAAAACTCTGAGGGTCTCAGCGGGTGTGTTTGTAAACTGAGCTTGTGTGAGATGTTTAGCAGTGTGTCTGCCATATACTAAGTACTCAGTAAATGTTAACTATTATAAACAATAAAAATACAAATTACAGTGAAAGTTAGTAACAATTACTTTTTACTGTTATTACTTAAGAGAAGGGACTCTTGCTTCCATTATTGTTTGTACCTTCTCAGGAAGTTGAACCCTTACCTCCTTGGGGATGTGGAATAATTGTTCAGATAATGTCCCCACATAGGGGACATAAAGCAGCAATTGAATGTTTGCGGTTAGGGTGGAATAACCCACTTCTAGGTCCATCTGAAACAAACACATTACAATGCAGGTGAACCTCTATAATAAGAGCTGGAATGTATCAACAGATAAATTAGAGTGATTACAGTTATTACAAGTGACTTCTTCCCTTTAGAGAAGAATTTCAAGGTATATTTAAGTAGAGAAGTTCCTATTGAGTATTATAAATAAGATTGTTCATTGGCAGTTTTCCCTCGTACAGTGATTAGCGCAATGAAAACTGTAAAAGAAGACATATGTAATCTATTGTTGAGGTAAAATTGTCTTCTAATGATATAAGAAATGTTCAGAAACAGTGCTTTCAGATGTCATCATTGTTTAAAAATCCTAGTGATAAAAAGATAATAAATAAACTGTCTGGTGGGCGTGTAAGAAAGTGAGAATTATTTTAAGTTTTATTCCACACAGGTCAATGAATCTTAAATTGAATTGATGGAAAGAGTAGAGAACCCTCCAGAAACTGAGGTTACGTTATGTTCTGCATGTAGTAGTAGGTTTTTGGGAAACATATTTCAAGAACTTTTTATTGTCAAAAAATTCCAAAATACACAAAAATGGAATAATACAATGAACCCCTAAATACTTAATGCCCAGGTTCAATCATTTTTTAACATTTTGCCGTATTTGCTTTGTCTATAACCTGCTTCCCCTATTTTGAAATATTTTAATGGAAATCGTGAGAGCATGTTGTTTAACCGCTACATACTTGAATGTGAATCTCCATAGAAATGTAGACTTTTCTTACACACTCAAGGCAATTAGCAAAATATCCATAGACCTAGTCCTTTGTTTACTTCCTCCAATTGTCTTCAAATGTCTTTGTTGGAATCAGGATCAAGTGCAATCCACGAGTTGTAGTGGGATGTTAAGACTCAGAGCTCTTTTTATTTATTTATTTATTTATTTTTCAGGTGAATGGCTTTTTTTTTTTTTTTTAAGTTGAAGTGCAATTGATTTACAATGTTAGATTCAGGTGTACAGCAAAATAATTCAGTTATACACATACATATATATGTTTTCTGATTCTTTTCCATTATATGTTGTTATAAGAAATTGAATATAGTTCCCTATGCTATACAGTGGGTCATGTATTTTATATATTGTAATGTGTATCTTTTAGTCCCATACTCCTAATTTATCCCCCCACACCCTTTCCCCTTGGGTAACCAAAGTTTGTCTTCTATGTCCGTGAAGACTCAGAGCTTTTGTCTAGAGTAGTGCCTCTCCTTTTTCCATCCCTTGTGACTCTGACTTTAAAGGAATTGGCTGAGTTGTCTGGTAGGATGTCCCACACACTGGAATTTTTTTGAGAATCATTATGAACACATAGATATTGATAGATTCAATGTGTTTAAATAAATTTACAGTCATTATTCATTTTGGTGCTCATATTGTCTCGAATTTTGATAGCGATGAGCTCTTCAAGCTGCTTCTGTGTCCTTTTGACATGACCCCAGTTGTTTTTGTTTTTGTTTTTTTCCTGTTAGTATTCATGGTCTTCTGGCTTTGTAGTACATCAAGATATCTATACATTTCCTAACCCAGACCTGAGGTCAGCCTCCCCTTCAGGGAGCCCTGTTCCTTTTCATAGATGAGGAATCTAGAGACCACAGTTTGAATATTGGGGGTACTTGTTGCTGGCTTCAAGGCCTTTTCATTGTGAGAATTAGGAAATGTTTATTTTTGAAAAAAGTTCATGCTGCTATTTCGAATGATAATGAATATACAGGATTTTAACTTCTTTAATTTTATATTTATATGTTTTTCTTTTCATTGAAAAATCTTGGTTCCTAATATTTATCTTACAGTATATATAGAATAGTTTCAAAAATACTAATATTGCTACTTATAATAATATTGAATAAGGTTTGATTTCATCACAGTTCTCTTTTCCTTAGAATATTCCAGTAAGTATTATTGTCAAAGTACTGTGTTCTAAAGGCTACTGAAATACTGATTGTATGTTTCTATTACCAACTTGAGATATTAGGTTCATTTGTTTTTATTTGTTTTCAATTAAAACACTTTTATTTATTAAATAGATAAGATATTCATGTGATTACAGATTCAAAGCTGTTAACATGGTATATTCATAGATGTCTACTCTCTACTGTCTGTCCTCTCTCATCCTGTGTGTAAACGTTTTTATTAATTCTTGAATAATTTTCAGTGTTTCTCTTCTGCAGATATGCAAATACTTCATCCTTTCCTTAAACTCATACTTAAAAGGGGACATACTATATTTACAGTTTTTATATTGGTTTTTATTTTGAATTAATGTCAAATAGAACAATTGCAAAAATAGGACAGAGAACTCGTTTACCCTCCACTTTCCTTCTCTCTCCTTCCTTCTCTCCCATCCATCCATCCATATACACCCACACATTATCTTATACAGATTTTATTCACATTTTACCACTAATTTATTTTTTGTGACCTAGGATCTAATCCAAGATGGCACAATGTATTTGGTTGTTAGATCTCTTTAGTCTTCTTTAATCTGGAATGGTTCCTCAGTTTTTCTTTGTCTTTCATGACCTTGACATTTTTCAAGAATACAGACTAATTTGTAGATGCCCCTTATTTGGGATTTGCCTGATGTTTCCTCATGATTAGATTTTGGATTAGCATTTGGGACAGGGATGCCACAGAAGTGCATCATATCAGGAGGCGCAGGGTATTGGCTTGTTTCGTTACAGGTGATGTCAACCTTTGTCACTTTGTTAACCTTTGCCTTTTTTCTGCATGTTTTTGCTTGGAAAATCATCCATTCAAATGTATGGAACACTTCCTTATTCCTTTTTATAGCTGTATAGTTTTCTATCCTAATGAACATTATTTATTCAACTTGTTCACTATTGACATTTGGATTATTTCTAGTTTTTTGCTATTACAAATAGTGCCACAATGTATAACTTTATGTATATGTCATTTAATGATTTTGCCAAGGCTTTTTTTTTTTTTTTTTTTTTTGGTGTTAGGGGGCAGGTAGTGGATAGATTCCTCAAAGTGGGATTTCTGAAGTCAAAGGGTAAATGCATATGCATTTTTGATGAGTGTTGCCAGACTTCTCTCTACAGGGATTATATCATTTTACATTCCCACCAGCAATGATTGTTTCCATAGCCTGACTAATAGATCATATAGTCAAGCTTAGATTTTTGCTAATCTGCTAGGTGAGGAGTATCACAATACAGTTTTAACTTGAATTTCTTTTATTTAAGTGAGGTTGAGCATCTTTTCATTTAAGGGCCACTGGCATTTATTTTTCAATGAACTATTCATATCTTTTATCATTGTTCTATCAAGGTTTTGGTCTTTTTTTTCCCCCTCATAATTTAAGATCTCTTTGTATATTAGGGATATGATGTTTGTTGCAAATATTTTTTTCTACTTTGTGATTTGACTTTATGGTGCTCTCTCCCCTGTCCCACCTAACCATATACAACTTTTTATGTTTGAAAAATGTTTTAAAAGTCAAAAGAATAGTGCAGTGAACCTCTATACTCTCCACATAGATTCACCAATTTTTAATAATTTAATGCTATTTGGCATATCTCTTTACACATACAATTTTGCTGTTTCATTTGAAAGTAAGTTGCAGAAATTGACACTTCACTAAATACTTAAGATATATGTCCTAAGAATAAGAACAAACCTTTACCTAACTGCAACAACATTATCATGCTGAAAAAAGTTAGTGATAATTTGGTTTTGGTAGTTTTTGTTTTTGCTATGCTTTCATAAAATTTATTATATGGTTTGTATGATTTTATGTAGTGTATCAATCTTTTATTTTAGTGCTTCTGGATTTTGAATCATAGTAAGATTTTTCTTACTTGAGGGATGTAAAGAAATTTACCCATGTTTTCCTTTAGTACTTGGGTGATTTTATTTTTCTTAAATTTAAATTCAGATCTCTCATTCATTTGGTATGTATCCTAGTATACAGGATGATGTACTGATCTAATTTTACATTTTTCTAATGGAATCCTGTTGTCCTAACAGTATTTATTAATAAGTAAATATCCCCCACTGCCATGGAAATACTGCCTTTATTATACACTTCTTTTCCTTATGCACTTGGGTTTTTTTTGTGCTTTGTATTATTTTGCATTGTCTGTCTTTCGGGACGTTCATTTAGTTGAATTGTTATTTCAGTTCACTCAATGATCTATTCTCCTCTGGTTTCATTCTAATCACGAAGGTGTCATTCCTTGTACACATTTACAAAAAGCTCATCATACCAGAATGAAATATTCAGCATTATTTTAAATATTGATAATTTTCTCCATCATTATCCAATATCACTGAATGAAGTCTCCTCAAAATATGTTTATATTCCAAACCAAAGTTTATTTGTGATCTTTCTTTAAAAGGGGTAGAATTTCCTATTTTTCATTATCTTTTTTATTCTTCCTCTTTTTATTTACAATATAAATATTTGAATATCTGCTATTTATAAGGTAATTTAACAGATACAGTATGGCATATAAATTGTATGAACAGGAAAAAATTTATTCCACATTCAACCCCTGTTTCCTTTATTATTTGAAGAAATCAGTTTAAACTGAGGAATTCTTGAACCACCAGCTGCTGCTCTGTGAAGCCCGCCTGGGACTTCCTTGTCACCTGATTGGTTTGGTGGGTAGCTGTTCAGTCACCCAGGGGTGGGTCCTGATGAAGTCGTTGATTCTCTTTCCCCTGTCCTAGGAGATTCTTATTTGGCCCTGATAACCCCTGGCTTGATTTTACCCTTTACTCTGCACATAGGGATTCACAAGGATTTGAAGGAGGTAAATATACTGATTTTTATGAATGTTCTTGTCATCTCATGCCAAGGTAAGGTTTGGGGACCCCATGTAAGCTTTTCTCTGTGTTATCTTCTTCCATGTGTGCTTACCTCAGTTTTAGCCATAATTGACTGTTCCAGCTTTCTCTGATCCTTCTTTCCTCAGAATTCTCTGTCCTCTGGTCTGGCGCATGGTCACACATGCCTTGTGTTATTGTATAACTGTTTTCTCTAGGTCTCCTCCCCCTAATTGAATAAGCTGTACTGTTTGTATCTGACCTCATTTTTTCCCCCGATCAGCCATTGTTGCTCACTTGTCCACAGTGTATACTCCCCATTCTGCTCAGTCAGCCCTGTCACCGCCACAAATAGATCGTGTACTTTCCTACCTTTGTGTCTTATCTCATGTTTTCCCTTCTTGGAATGTCTTCTCTTTCCACTTCTATATATTTATTTATCCTACTAGGCTCAGCTCAAATGCTGTATCCTCCGAAGCTGTCCCTGACCTCTGCTTCATTAGCAAATTGTATAGTTCTCTTAGAGCCCTTACTGTATGAATGCTGGTCTTCATAAGGCTATGAACTCCTTGAGGTTGGTGATTCCATTTCATTAAACTCTTCTCTTTCTTGGTAAGCCTGTGCTGGGCCCACAGCAGACACTTACTAGTGTGTTGAAAAAAATGAATAAATCCAAATCTTTCCTAGCTACCCGAGCACTGCTAAGTCTTGCTCCAAACTCTCGAGGACTCTTTGCCCCACTCTTCTTGAACCAGACAGTGTTTAGAGAGCTTATGAGGACACTGAACATAATGTCCTCCATGTATTTTCCATGATTTGATTTATGCATATTAATTTTTTCCATGTCAATTGCTTTTTAAATTTTTAAAACATTTTTGAGTTTTCTATTAAGTTAAAGTCAGTTTACAATGGTGTGTCAATTTCTGGTTTACAGCCCAATTCTTCAGTCATACATGAGTATACATATATTCATTTTCATGTTCTTTTTCACTGTGAGTTACTACAAGATATTGAATATATTTTTCATGTAAATTGTAAGTCCCTTGGGGATAGGGACCTACACCCCCCCCCCCCACCAGTGATGAAATGCTTAAGAAATTCCTTGGGCTTAAATATGTACTTTACTTGATGGTTGAGTTGTTGCATATAGCCTTTCAGTAGGGGAGATGCTGTGCTGGACTTTTTGTACCTCAATACCAAATTTAGTCTTACAGAGTAGAAGTAACAACTGCTACCAGTCATTGAGCTCTTGTTCTAGGAACTTTACAGCTATTTCTGATAATGGCTATAATAACAATAGCCCTATAAGGGAGGTGGTGTTTTCTCCCTTTTGCAAGTGAGAAAACAAAAGCACGGAATATCTGGTCCAAGGTCTCTCAGCCTGTCAGTGGCAGAGCTGGTATTTGAACCCAGGTCTTTCTGACTTTTGGGGCCACAATACTCAATAACAAATACGTGTTGGGTGAGTTTTATTCCTCCTACAGAATTGATTGTGGTGCTTTATACCTGATAGATACTTACCACTTACTCTTTGAGAGCTGTTTGCCAGCTTTGGTTTTACAGGTGGTAAGTATTCACCTGACCTCTATTTCTCAGGCAATATCCACACGATTTCTGGTACTTACTAAAAGCCCTGTTCTCGCGAAGAATAGGAGGCACAGACCATCTCTGCTGTGATTTACATCTGGGTGTGGTGCTGTCCAAGGCAGGGAAGAGATCTTTCCAGAGGCTCCCTTTCTGTTGAGCAGGCTGAGACCTTTGAGAGATCATCTAGTCCAGAATCTTCAAAAGAGGCTTTGCAGTCAGCTTCACTAGGGAGGCGCCACATCCATTTTATTAGAGTAAGCCCAGCCCTTGTACAGTGTCCAGCGTGTGCCATAACATTTGTTGGATCATCAGAATCACCTAAAGAATTAAAAAATAATATTGGTTCTCAGGAGTCACTCTAGGCCTAACAGATAAAAAATTTTCTTGATTGGGATCAAATAGGTTTGATAGTCCATGTCTGACATCTACAAATGTAGCCCATCTCCACCTTTCAATAGATAAAAGAAAATTAAGACTTAGGAGAATGTGTGTGGGAAAAAGAATCGAGAGTGAAGCAGAAATGCTTTCCTATTTTCTTACCGTTTCTGCAACCAGAGGAGTTTCCCCTTCAGATTTCTGTGGTGGGGGTCAGTGAATATATCGGGAAGCATGTGCCTTCAGGATGTGTGTGTATTTTGTATTTGGTTGAACACTTGTGATATGCTAGGTGCTAGGTGTGGGAATTCGAGAGGCCTTTGGACTTGAGGGCTCTCAGTGCAGTGCAGAAGCAGGTATATAAGCAAATAACTTTATTGAGGTGCTGCTGATTCCCTGACAAGTGACAGGGCACAGTAGGGCCTAAAGGGGGCTTCATTGTATCGACTATTGAGGTAGGTGGGCCAGAAACAGTTAAGTCTGTGATTTCTAACTTAGATTGTACTTTGGATCAGCCTGTTTACCAACGTCCTTGCAGGGACATTTCCCTGGGAGACTGGAAAGGATTCAGAGGTGATTTGATTTAGCTGCTGTCCAAGCACAGCAGAAACAGTCTTTTTATGGGCCTCTTGGACTGTTCTGTGGAGTCTAATGTTATCAGTGGCATCTTTTCTTGATTGTGATTAAGACAGAGGTGGGAAAAGCACCAGGAAGGGAGTCAGAATCTCTGACTCTTCATTCTTGTATTGCTGTGAAACTCTGGGCAGGTATTCACCTTTCCCCCATCCTCAGGCTTCTCACCTGTGAAATAGCAGTAGCCATGCTGTCTGCTTGTGTTGTAAGATTATCACCAGGATCAAATAAGATAATGTGTGAAAATGCTTTGAAAACTGTAAGCTGCACAGTGCAGTCCTATTGAGAAGTCTAATTTGGCGGCAATGGCATGTGTGTGTGTCCCAGATACGTTGACCCCAGCGTGTGTGGAAGGATGGGCTGAGACTATCTGATCATGGTGGAAGATGGTGAGAAGTTTAAAGGTACCTGGGAAGGGAGAAGGTTACGGGACACCTGACTTAGCCAAAGGTGTACTACTCAATCACAGTGCTCCCTGTAGCAGAAAGTCATGGCATCCACAGACTTTTTGGGAAAGGGAGATATATTAGAAAAAGGGCAGGTCACACATGCCTGCCCAAACAAGGGAATCCATGGCAAGCTCATGATGGGAAATAAGGGTGGATGGATGCGAAGTGATGCTACTGTGTGAAATCACTTTCTGTCCACCTTGATCATTCATAAGAGAAGTGACCTTGGTAGAGAGAAATCAAGAGAAAAATGTAGAGATTCCTCCCTGAGCTTCAGAAGTAGTGAAACACACGAGAATTGCCTTTGGACAGATGAGGTGAGGTCAGAGGAATGAGATGATTTTTTAATAATAGAACTAAGTGATTGTTCAGCTTAATCTCAGCTCAATAAAGTAATATGGGAAGTAGTGCTCAGTGTGTTCTGAAACTGATATTGGTATAAAATATTCTGATAATGACGTAGTAAGAATCCAGAACAGAGCTTCCCAGCCCACATGTCTCTATGTTGATTCCGTCAGTCCTGTGGGCCACTGAGTGGCTTCTCCTGGGTTTCAGACCCCTTCAGTTTACCCCAGTTACCGTGCTGTGGGTGCTATGATGGGGCAAAGATCTGCTTTCTGAAACCAGAGCTCTCTTCTTGTTAAGATTCCCAGCTTTACTTGAATGTGCCCTGGCTTCCTTGTTTGTTGTCTGTTCTTTCTGAGCTGTGGGCTTTTTTTTTTTTTTTTTAATCTTTTCCTTTGTGGTCTCTTTTGACTTGGCACCTGATTGAAAGTTTGATGTCAGCAAGACCCAGTGACGGTCATTGATGGAATATCACTATGTCACATGTTGGCTGAAATGTCGGGGTTTGTTGCTTCAGTTCCATCTGAGTTCATTCTCTGGCAGCGATTTACCTAAAATATTCTCCAGATGTGTTCTTACTATGCTAGCCCACTTAATTTCTCTATGTTCTTGATGTTTGAGCTTAGACACTTTGAATTAAATTCTAACTGCAAAGGTAGGTCATTGCTTTATCAGATGCCCTTTATTTGGTTTCACTTTCCTAACTCACCATAGGAGACCTTTCAATCTCACCAAACATTTTGGCATATTTTAGCCTGCAGTTATTCCTTATCTATCTTATCTATTCTTGATAATAGCACCAATTCTAGTAGGTTTCATACCCCTCTTGGTTACTATTGTGCCTGAACCCAGAGACCATTTATAGTTTTTTCTAAAAGTCTGTAAATGACGTCATACTATCTTCCTGTTTAATCGTTCTAAAAGGATGATATTTTATATGAAGTAGATTTTAGAACAATCTCTCCTTTTTATAATCTGGAAGCAGTATAAATTATTGATGTTTACTATTCCGTCTCTTATGTGGTAGATTAATCTGTTCAATTTTAGTTATCGAGTGACTCATGTTGCTAGCATTCTGCTGTGGCAATGGGTGGTCTTTAGCAATTTTATTGGACTGTTACATAAAACACTGTCAAAGAAATATGTTAGAACTGGTATTTATTGCCTTAATC
This sequence comes from Camelus ferus, assembly GCF_009834535.1. Lineage (NCBI taxonomy): Eukaryota > Metazoa > Chordata > Mammalia > Artiodactyla > Camelidae > Camelus > Camelus ferus. Next base: position 17,340,433 of record NC_045716.1, on the reverse strand, counting down.
TTGTTTGCTTTGAGAAGTTGCTAACTAGATGTTTTCTCCAGCTTTTCCTTAATTGCAGTAGTAGTTAATTCCTCTCAATTGCAGGAAACCAAGGTGTTTGTGGATTGTTATTATTTTTGCAGTCAGTAGAACTAATCAGCACTCACTGGGTGCCAAGAACGTGCTTGGCGTCAAGTACACCATAGAAGCAGATCTACTTCCTGCCCCATGAACTTGATATGAAATGAACTGGGCAGGGAGGAGGGAAGGAAGAGAAGACATTTTCCACAAAATTGTGTTGCTCTAAAAGGGAGAGAAAATGAATTCAGTTCAAAAGGACACCTTTGGAATTCGACTGAGTGGGATAAAACACAGGTGACAGCCATCAAGTCAGCATTTATGCTAAATTACACAAATCTGAGGAGTGAGTCATAGCAGGCGCAGGTATAATGGGTAACATATCTCAGAGCAAAACTGCGGCGGTGTAAGTGAGGGAGGAGAGGTAGGAGAGTGGGTAGAAAGTGGGACTGCAGTCGGTAAAAGGTTAAAGGAAGCTGAAAGGAATCCTGAAAACCATCCTGGATTCGTCCCTGTTCCCAGCGGCCACATCCGTTGAGGTTCCAAGCCCGGTGCCTACTACCTCTTGGATATCCCCTCCCCTTCCCCCGACTCTGTGCTCTGATTCTGGTCCTCCTTATCTCTCACTGGTCTCTCCTCTTGCCCCCTCCAGTCTATCATCCATGAAGCTGCTGTATCAATCTGACCAAAGTTTGCTGTGTAGAATCCTTAGGTCTTGGGGCTAGAGGATGTGTAGCATCTGAACAGGCCTTGAGCCACGCTGGGTTCACTCTGCGTGCTGGTGCTGTTGTCAGGAACAGGCCCTCTCCTCACTTTCCATCTGACAGCAGCTACTCATCCCTCAAGTTCTGTCTGTTTTTTGAAGACAGCAGACCTGCACCCAATCAACTTAGGTGTTTTTTCGTCTGTGCTTCTACTGTGCTTTATAGATATAACCTTATTATAGTGGTGACCTTAGCACGTTGTCTTGTTAAAGCATATATCTGTCTTTTATGTCTACTGTTAGTTCTTAGAAGACAGGTGTCATTGTCTTTTAGTTTTTATGTCCTCGGTGGTAAAGTCTGATGGCTGACAGAAGGACTGGCTGGGTCACGTCGGGCTGTGAGCTCTTCAAGGACAATGTGTGTGCTGAGTATCTGAAAAGGCTTTGACTCATATATTGCAAGGAGAAGAGACAGGCTCTTGGAATTGTGGGAAGATGAATTTCTTTCTCATTCTGGAAGATTTCCAGTCCTGGAGGATGGGAACAGTTGGTACAAATGTCCTGAATTTGTTGATATGCTCGTGATGGGGGGACACCTGTTCTGTCTGCAGAGCTGGCAATTACTTTGGACTCGGAGAAGCGGAAGCCTTCTACATCTCCCAAGGGGACTGCCAGGTCTTTGTGGGGAGGTGGCAGGCCCAGGTTTACTTTGTAACTTGGCAATCACTGTCACCATCTGGGGACCTGCCTTAAAGCATGAGGGTAGCTGGGACACCTCTGACCTCTGTGGAAACTCAAGGAGGATAGCTGAATTTCAAGACCAACAGGAGCAAACCGGCAGACCTGCCTTCTAAAACACCGAAGGCTTCATCTTAAATGAACTTTGTGCATTTAGTGGACTGCAGTGTTGTTTGGCTTGTCCATGTTTCTTTAATTTGTCTAGGAAATAGAGTATTTTAAATTGACTCTCTTTTGAAGTGGCAACTCTGAACATTTTTTTATTTATTTAAAACCTGTTTTATATTCACCTCTTGTGTGTATATAATGACTGTTAGGTCTTATAGGAGGTATGATTTAGGTACATGACACTATCTGGGATCCTAAGATTCTGGGAGTCCAGTGAAAGCTCTGTTTTATGAGTAAGTGAGAACATTAAAACAAGGTAGTACTATAAAAATGGATTCAACAAATGCTACAGATCTTCAGAGGAGGGAGATATTGCTGTGAGCTGGAGAGTTCAGGGAATACCGCATAGGGAACAAAAAGGTTTGAGCTGGATCTTGAAGGTGAGTGGAATTTGAAGAGGTGTAGCAGAGGAGAGGTGATTCCAGGGTGGGATAAGAGCATGCACAAAGCCAACCAGATGGGGATCCTTCATTTAATATTTTTAAGATTTACAGTGTTGACTTGACCAGGTATTTAATCATAGAAATCTGGGCTCATGACCCCCACCCCCACCCTGTTTGTCTTATTTTTATCTAACCTCTTCTAATTCTTTGAGTACCTACCAGGTAGCCAGCACTGGGCTGAATGCAAATGCAAGACAAAGCCCTTTTCCGTACTGAGCTTCAGTCTTGTACTCTATCCTGCTAAAAAATAGAACCAACAGCAGTTTTTGAAATGGAAATTTCAAATTATAACCTCAAATTCTGTCTTCCTGGTGTGACACTCTGGGCTTGCTCTCCTTTCTCCAGTTGCTTTCCAGATGTGTTTCTTTTCTTCCATGCTGCAGAGGTGGGTAAATGGCTACTCCTTACCTCTTACAGATGGGAAATTTGATGTCAGATTATTTGCCAACGTTCAGGGAGACCAGCTGGTGGAAGAACCATAGTAAGAGTGTTGTTTTTGTGTCTGTCCTTTTTTGTTAATTGCTTCTCAGCTGGCATAGCAGGAAGGGAGCTGCCTTTGAGCAGAAGGAGGTGCCTCTTGGCCTTTCCGGGAGGAGTACTGCCCTTCTAAACATACCTTGGGACTTAAAGAAGAGGCAGATTGTATCAGGCCAGCCAGAGTGCAGGTCGCAGTGCAGCAGCTCTGGGCTGCGATGGAGGAAATGGTGCCTTGGACTTATGCACAGGGATTCTGGTCAGCTTAGGACTAGATCTCTGAATCTCCGTCCTACCGTCAGAACCCCCACCAGCCTCGGTTTTGGTGATAGAAGTGGGAGCTGAGAGTTAGAGTCCGTCTTCCTTTGCTTCTTTGACTGTCGTTGAGAGATGCTCTGCCCCAGATCAGGAGGCGCGGCACGATTTGTGCTTTACACAGCCCCCTGCAGCAGTGCCACTTCTGGACACTTTCTGTCCTTGTATCTTCCCCTGGTCAGTTTCAGCCTCTCAGCCGCATTCAAATTCTGAGCCATCCCTGCTACCCCCCACTGCCATTTGTCTGTCCCTCTGCACTTCTGCAATGCTATTGATTTGCCATTTGCATGCATTTTAACTGGATTTGGGTTGGTGTGTGCTTCTGGATGCTTTTCTATCTATCGATCTGATTTAATGGTACCCATCACCACAACTTCTAGGAGTGCTTTCTGGGAACAGCACAGTGTGTTTTTTGGTTTAAAGCCAAGGCAGTCCAGTGACTAAGAGGCACTAGAGGTAAAGCACAGAGCTCTGTTTTCTTTTTAAAAGTCTGTGTATGAGAACCTTTCCCTGCCCTTTTTCCGCTTTATTTCGAAATCCATTTTTCCCCTTATTCAGTTGCCTGCCCCTCATTCTGCTGTTCCATTAATTAAAAACCCATGCCTTCTCCCCACTGTGGTTGCTCAGCACCTCTCCTGTGCCTTAACATATGCACATGGGTTCACATGCACACATAATTCTGACTTACTGTGGTGTTACATACACAGGCTGGGCATTTCTCTTAGGGTCGCTCAGGTTCCTCCCCATCTATGAATCCACGGAGAGAATACCCTCCTTAGCTAAAAGAAAGTTAACAACAGCTGTGAATTGGCCTGGAGCGTGTATCTGAGCACGTGTAGGTCTGTGAGAGAGAGGATCTGCGCGTGTAAGAGGGGAGTGCTGGTGTGCTTAGTGGAACCATTGTCTGCTCCTGGTGTCACATATAACCTGGTGGAACAGGATGCATTGGGTAATTCCTTCAGGTTTTCTTTGAATACATAAGGTATTCATTTGGTAAATAACTCTAGCTGATACGACAAATATACTCTGTGTGTTAATAGCCAATTGCCTCAAACTTTAGCAGCTTAAAACCATCATCATTAATTGTATCACTTAATTTCTGTGGGTCAAGTTTTTAGGCGCATCTTAGCTGGTGGTTCTTGCACAAAGTCTCTTAGGAAATTGCAGTCAAGACACTGGCTGGGGATGTGATCATCTGAAGATCTGACTAGGCTGGAGGGTCCAATTTTAAGACGGCTCACTTGCGTGGCTGGAAAATTAGAGCTGGCTGTTGGCAGGAGGCCTTAGTTCCTTGGCTCATGGACCTGCCCATAGAGCTGTTTGGGTGTCTTCACAGTATGGCATTTGGCTTCCCCCAGAGCAAGTGAACTGAGAGAGAGAGGTGGAAGCTGTAATGTCTTTAAACCCTAGCTACAGAATTCAACCCAGTCATTTCCATAATATGTTACTTAGATATCTTGAAATGTATCCACACTTGGTGGGTCAGCCTATTCACATCTGATGGGAACTACACAGTGTGACTGTCAGGAGGCTGAGAGTCATTTAGTGCCGTCTTGGAGGCTGGCTACCACACACCAAAATCTCAGTGGCTTTTCTCTGAGTTTTTCTTATTTCACGGTCCTTTGTGGGAAGGGGGCTTAGTTACGTGCAGTTGTCTCGGGACCTCGATCCTTTCCATCTTGTTGGTCTACCCTCCTCTAGGGCCTTGGTGCCCTCCAGTCATCTGAGAATGAGAGAGACAGCAAGGATTTAACTGTGGGAGTTGTTTTTAATAATCAGGCTTGGTGGTGGTGAACGTCACTTCTGTTCTCATTTCATCGGCCAGAACCCACAGGATCTCACGAGGGAGGCTGGAAAACGTCACCAAGTGTGTGTTCTCAGCAAGGCAAGAAGAGCATGGATGCTGACCTAGTGATTTCCATCACATTTCATCAAGTCATAAAGCCTGTGATAAAGGCTCTGTGTCCTTCAAGAAGGACACATATCAACTGAGTAGACTGGTGGTGCCAATCACCAGCCAGTCAGCAAATCCTCCTGCATTCCCTGACAGCGTTCTTCACCCCCAGCGTGATTGGACTGGCTGTGGTCGGGCAGCTGGGCAGTTAGCCCAAGGAGGGATGGGGAGCCGTGATGTCTCAAACATTTCCAGGCTCTTCACAGAAGAACTTCCGCTTAGTGAGGTGCTCTGTGTGCTTTATGTATGTCATCTTATTTAATTTACACATCAAACCCTCCACTGAGGTATCATCTCCATTTTACAGATAAAGAAATTGAGGCTCAGTGAGGGTAACTGATTCTTCTGAGACCTCCATGGTCAATATGTAGTAATGTTGAAATTTAGACCCTTTCCACTCCACCAGTCCTGTGAGCTATCCCTAAATGGAAACCAATGGCGCTAACAGGCTAGCGATGCTTTACGGTGACAGTGGTGGGCCTTGGCATCTTGAGAATGGCCTCTTCCTTTTCAGGAGATAGGTGATGTCCAAAGACAATCCCCCAACCAGAGCACATTGCTCTGCATCCTAGGAGCAGGTAGGGCTCTAGAAAGGTACAGAAGAGTCTGTGGTCCCCAGGCCAGAAAGTCTGGTACTTTGGCTTTAAGTCCCACCTTCTCCCTCTGATTGTACCTGCTCCTATCCTAGTGGGTAGGGACCTGGTGCCACATTACCCACATATTATGGCAATATCACCTCTTGCTCTTGTAGGGCTTCATACTTTTTCAGGATACATTCACATTGATCACTGCTTTGAGCCTCACAAACACTCTACAAGGGTAGGGAGAGCAGGTATTTTTACTCATGTTTAGGGAGGCTGCGGCCCGCAGGGGTTAGTGTATCCTTCTGTTGGGCGGTGGAGCAGTGGTGATGATGGGGTATGTGGTTTCCCTTGGGTTTGGTTTTGTAAATGTGGGAAGAGTGGCTCCAGAGGATAAGAATTTGTGGTAATGAATTGAGGGGGTTTATAGTGCTTGGAATTTGTACAGAAATGCATGCATTGATATTAATATGTAGTTATTCATAATTGTGTTATGCCTTTGAATAGCATTTTATTTTGCCCATTTGTCTTCCCCAATCCATCCTGGGCAGATGATGGAGTGAGTGTGGAGGAGCTGGCATGGCTGCGTGTCACTTTTCAGAGGGCATCCTTATAACTCTGGCGAGATGGGGCCTGACACCTGGGATCCTTCCTGCCTGGGAGACATCCCAAGGGACTGGTCTTGTTCCCTTAGCACCTATTTCTTCCTTCCTTTTCTGTAGCTTTACCCAGGACCAGAGGCATTAAGAAGGCCCTTCCCTAAGAGAGGTCGTGTGCTTAGCAGGCAAGGCTGTTAGCATCTACAGCACTCTTGGTAGTCAGGAGTGTGTCACCGTTTTGCTAGGGAAACCAGGGTGGAGGGGAGGGGACACTGCAAACAACCAGGAAGGGGGATTGTCCAGGATTTGGAGTTTTCAATGCTAAGACCAGGACAGCGCCAGGCAGACCGACATGGCTGGTCACCCTGGTTGGCCTTCACCCCTACTTTCCTTGCTCCTTTCCCCTGCTCCTCAAGGAACCTCATGGCTCATGACAGGTGAGTATATGTCAGAAGGCTCCTTTGTGGTTGAGGGCCCTGGTTCAAGATGCAGCATTTCCTCTGTCCCAATGACTGCCTCTCAGCCTATCCTGGCTTTTGGCCTTATCCCCTTCAGAGTTCTCTTCTCTGAACCTTCCAGAACTACAGGGATCTGTCAGCGACATCTAAACGGTTTGGAAAGTCATGTTGTCTCAAGCATTTCCAGGCTCTTCCATAGCTCTGTGCTATGTAAGGTGAATCTTTTATACCTCTCCACAAAAAATCTTGATTAAAATACTAATTTCTCCTTAAAATGTTTGTTTTTCAGACAAATCTGAACCCTTGTGCTCTGGTGGCATTCCAAAGTGGGACGCAAGCAGTGTGGTTTGAGGTTCAGGTTTTAGGCCAGGTTTCTTACTTTTGTGAAGAATTTCTCTCTGTCCTACAGATGACCTTTGCCTGCAACCCCTTCTGTCCATGCCCTCGACCACTTCCTTTTCTCTAACCTAACTCTTCTGGTATTCATTCAAGGCCCTCCAGACAATCATTTCCAGACTTAGTTCTTTATTAGGATACAGCTTGGTCATTCCTTGTTATCATTTTTTCTCCCTTATAGTCTTTTTTATTCTTATCCCTGATCTTTGGCAATTAAAAAGTGTTCTGTAATTTTTTCATAAAGAAAGGCATGGAGGGAGAGGGTATAGCTCAAGTGGTAGAGTGCGTGCTTAGCATGCACAAGGTCCTGGGTTCAATCCCCAGTACCTCCTCTAAAAATAAACTTAATTACCTCCCTCCCACAAAAATAAATGAATAAATAAACAAATATTAAAAAAAAAAAAGAAAGGAATGGAGCTCTCATAAGATACCATGTGCTTTTCATATATGGTCTCATTTAATTCCCATGATTACCCTGTAGGGTTCTATCTCACAGATGAAGAAGAGAAGGCACAGAGAGGTTGCCCAGCTGGTTGAAATTCATAGAGCTGCTTAAAAGTGGCAGAGCTGGGGTTGGGACTGCCAAGCCTTTTCATTTGATTCTGTCATACTGTCGTTATTAGAATATTGGCTTGGAAGCCAGGACACCTGGGTCATAGTCTCATCTGGACTCTGTAACTGGGTGACTGTGAGCAAAACACTTGGTTATTGGACATCATTGTGTTGTCTTGTTGGAGTGAAATAGGAAGTGGGATTGAAAGACTTTGGGGCTGCCTTCCAGTGCAGATGTCTCTCTCCCATCATTTCTACTCTCTGGGAAATTCTGTCTTCCAAGTCCATGTGTGACCCCATTTCTGCCTCTTCTCTCAGGATGCCCTTGTAGACCCTTCTCTTTGATTGGACTTCTTTGATTATCCTTGTGGCTTTTTTTTTACCCTCTTTCCCTCCACTTTATGGAGAGAGGAATTGTTACTATGACTTTGAATTCCTCAGACTTCCTGCTTCCCACAGCTTACCTAGATTACCGCATCTGAAAACTCATTGCAAAAATATTGCTGTTTTATAGTAGTAAGTAGTGGTGGTGGGAATGCTGCTTAGTTACTCTGAGATGAGAACTGTGGGGTGGATCACTGTGGGAAGTTAGGTAATACGATCGAGGCCTAACAGTCTGGGACTGCCTTAAAGTAGGTAAAGAACTGAATAACATCTTAAAGAGTCTCACTTAACAACAGGAAAAGCTACTATTAGTTCATTTTTGTTTGACGGGTAAGGCTTTATGCTGGGTGTTGAGGATACAGTGGTGACAACTACATGATACCTGGTTATTACAGCCCTGGTTAGGGGAGGCAAAGTTAATCTAAGAAGCAATTCTAGACTCACAACTTTGATAAGTGACATCAAGTGTAACGGAGAACTAACCTAGACAGGGAGCTGAAGGAAGATGTAAGTGTCAAGACTTTGTATACGTTATCTCATTTAGTCTTTACAGTGGCTCTGTAAAGAGCGTAGTCTATTTCCCATTTTATAGAAGAAGAAACTGAAGTTCACATTTCAGTCCAGATCTGACTCTGAAGCCCAGGTTCTTTGTGCTACGTACTTCGTTACCTTCCTTAAGAGCCTTTAATCTCAGCCTCTGTAATTCTCTGTGCAGGGCCGTCACTTAACATTTGGGCAGAATAGACGGAAGCTTCTATGTTGTGATTTGAAGGCTAGAGTTAGTTGAAAGACATCTCTGTCACCAAATATCCTCTCCACTGATCTGATACTCAGTGCTAGAAACTCTGATGGCCAGTGAATAGCCTCTGAGAATGTTTGGTTTTCAGGACACACATAAGATATGAGTGTGTCCATCTGGCTGGGCTAGTAAATTAGGACGTTTGCTGCCAGTGTTGTCCTAACATGGACTAGTTTGTCTAGTTAGTTAGCTGTGTGTAGAATGGATAGAGGCTGAGGACATGGAACACAAGACAGGGAAGTTTTTTTTTCAATTAGTGATAATATACTTTTATTTTTTTCCGAATTTTTTTGTTAATAGATTTTTTTTTTAGAGCAGTTTCAGATTCACAGGAGAATTGAGCAGAAAATACAGAAAGTTTGCACATAGCCCTCCACACCCACACATATATTCTCCCCTACCCTCAACATCCCTCATCAGTGTGGCTATATTTGGTACAATTGATGAACCAACATGGACACATTATTATCAACCAAAGTCCACAGTTTACATTAGGGTTCACTTTTGATGTTGTACATTCTATGGGTTGTGACAAATACATAATGACATGTAGCCACCACTATAGTATCATACAGAATAATTTCATTGCCCTAAAAATCCCCTGTTCTCCATCTGTTCATTCCTCCCTCCCTCCCTCCCTCTCCCCAAGCCCCTGGAAACTATGATCTTTTTATTGTTTCTATAGCAGTGCCTATTCCCGAATGTCATTTGGTTGGAATCATACAGTTTGTAGCCTTTTCAGACTGGCTTCTTTCATTTAGTAATAAATCTTTTAAGGTTCTTCCATGTCTTTCATGGCTTGATAGCTCTAACTCATTTTTTTTTACTGCATATATATTTTAAAATTTACATATATGTACTATTCATTAAGTTTTGATTAAGCTCAAGCTATGTTCTGTTCTCTCTTTGAGCCTCAGTTTTCCCTTCTGTAAAATGGGTTGGATCAAATGACCTTTAAGGCCACTTAAGCTCTGCTGTTGGGTCTGACTTCCCTGTGATTTCATCGTGATCTTTGTTCATCTCTCCATTCCTGGCTCACCTGGTGGTTTTACAGGTGATGATTTCATTATTGTGGAATATCAGTGTTTCTCCTCGCCTCTCACTATGCCCTGGGCTTCCCCCTTTTTCTTTTTCTTTTCTGTAGGAGAAGTAACCTGCTGGCCAGTAAGCATCCTAGGTAGGCAGGGTGGAAAGCACTCCCTGCCCGGGATGCAGCTCTGGCCTCTGCCCCGAGCCTGCATTTGTGATGTGAGCCAGAGATCTCAACCACGGAGCTGAGGCTTTCATTCATGAGCTAATAGTTGAAAAACCAGAACAGTATTTCTGTCTTACTGCTTTTTTCTTTCATCTTTGCTGTGTCTCTCAGAGTCCTCATAATAAAGAAAAATAATCAGGCCAACCTATCTAAGCTTTTGCTAATGGAGACTAAACCCACAGAGGCAGCTTCTCCATGGGCACGCTGGATGCTTCAGTTTTACCCTCTGTCCCTTTTAGAGACTCGCACAGCATTGGCATAAAGACAAGTAACCACAATTATTTATTTTGCACCCAGCCCCTTAATGTTGAGGAGCATGAAGGATTCTGCCATGATCTCAGGCACATTCATCAGCCCCCACTGAGCCCCTGATCAATAGTGACACAGACGCATCAGATGGCCTTCAAATAGTGCTTCCTTTTTTGGATGGGCTGGGAGAGAGAGGAAGAAATATAAGTGCCTCATTCCTCTTAGACTACAAATAAATAAAGACGTGGTGTGCAGCTGCATTTCAGGCATTTTGGAAGCTTTTCTGGTGTGCGTGGGTGTTGGGGGGGGTAGGAAGAGGAGGGGAGAGTGGGGAACCTGCAGTGAAGCGTCTGTCTTGTTGCAGGCGGGGGTAAGGACACTGGTAAATGTCCATATGGGTACCTCGAAGTCCCTACTCCCCCTCCCGCACACCTCAGCACCTGGGGAACACAGAGCAGGCCTCAGAGGCGGGGAGCGGGACACCCCGAGGCAGCTTTACTCTTTTTTTGGCCCTTCCCCCAGAGCATTTAGTAGGAGGTCATTGGCTGAGTGTGTGCCCTGGAATCCGGGGCCGCTGCTGCCACTGCAGTTAATGCTGCTTTGTTCAGTGCTAAATGAGGCGAGAACTTTCACCCAGGTCACATTCATAATCCCGCTCAGCAGGACGCTCAGCTGTGCACCAAGAGCAGTTTCTGCAGGCAAGGAAGAACTTTCCCGTTGGAGCATTCACGCTGGCCTGGAGTGGGGAGACAGGTTTCTCGACCTCAGTTCTGCCATGACTGTATCTTTGGGCATGCCAGTTAACTTCTGTGGGCTGCAGTTCCCCTCACTCATTCAGCAGATACTTGAGTCTTACTCTGCCAGGCCCTGTTCTCAGGGCTGGGAATGTGGGAGTATGAGGGCAAGGTGTCAGCCCTCAAGGATCTTCCATTCTACTGGGGCAGGCAGATGGTCACCATGTGAATGAGGCAAACCCCTAAGTGCAGACCATGTTAACTGCTGGGAAAAAAAACAGCGATGGTGAAACAGTAACTTTAGGTGGGGTGATGATGGTGAATATTTATTAAGTACTGGCAGGATACCCAGCTGTGCTAAATGCTTTTGATATGTTCTTACTTAATCTTTCTTTTGTGACATAACCTTGGACGTGATTCCTAAGGTTCCTTTTGGATTTGAAATCATCTGCTTCTATGATTCTAAGTTTTTAGCAGATATATCAAGACAGCCTTGGTTAGGGGACTGATTCACACGGGCCCTTAACAACTAGTGATTCCTAGATGCAGACAGGATATCACATTTCCTACTGCTTGTTTGTGTTTTCCGAGAGAGGACACAGGAGGCCCAGAGGGATAGGAGAAGGTAGGCAGGGTGATGGAATAGAAACCAGGCCAGGTTTGGGGCCTGAAGGAGAGAGGTGATAAGAATGCAGGCGGGAGGTCCTGGACTGGGAACCAGAAGCTGGGGGGAGACCACGCCCCTTCTCTGCCATCTGCTAACTGCTTTAGGCCTCATGGTCCATCTCTGTTAACAGGAGGGGCGTCCTCCTGAACCTCATGTGGGTGTGCTCTGGGCTTAGCCTCTAGAACCGATCAGTTTATAGAGAGATGTGAGTTGGGATTGCAGAGATCCAGAGACTCACTTTACATTTATAGGGGTCCTGTCCTTTTACCCCTGGAGAATGTGGCACTGTAGTCTCTTCCCATGGCCTTGCCTGCATTGGCCAGTCAGTGGGGGTGCTTATAGCCCCACAACACAAGATTCTGTTATCTTCTTCTGAAGAGTGTAGATTTGCTCTTAAGGACAGTTAACATGGCCAGTTTTACATCCTGCACCTGCCTCTCCTGAGGTGGGCAGCTGCCACTTTTGGCTGGACTCCTTGTGTATTTGTGCATTTTGGGGGTCATGTAAGACCTGGGTGGGGTTTATACATGATTTGGAGGCTCCCTTCCTGTGACACCCTCCTGTCAGGGATTTCTGCCCTTGCTTTCCAGCTCCTCTGGCTGTTCCAGTCTCTGGTGACCGGGTCCCTGGCGGTCTGAGTGTGCATTTTGGCTTGAGCTCCAGCCAGCCCCTGCGGCACTTGGGGGATTGTCCTGCCAAACAAAACTGCACGAACCAGGTCTCACCTAGTGCAGTTCCCTTCTTTCAAGGGTTGATTTCTCGCCAGTCTCTGCCTGCTTTTGATCTCTTGCCAGTGCCTTCAAAGTCATTTTTATTATTTCAAGTAATAGACTTTGTTTTTTAGAGCAGTTTTAGGGTGATAGAAAAACTGGGTGGCATGGACCTAGATCCCTATCCCCCCTCAGCCCCCCTCACAGTTTCCCCTCATTACTTGCATCTTGCATTAGAGTGGTGCATTTGTTACAATTGATGAGCCATTATTGATAAATGATTAACATCCATGGTTTGTATATATAATCCATAGTTCACTCTGTATATTCTGTGCATTTGCTTTTTTATATCTTGTCCAGAGTTTGTTGGAGACCTAGTCTGATGATAACAGTTTTTTCAACATTGTTAGAAGCAGAATCATCTGATGCATTTAGTTTTGATTCATACGTAAGTTTTTTCTCAGTCTCTAGAAACACTTGACAGAAACTTTGTAAATAAAGGGAGTTCCCTGAGGAAGGGAGGGGCAGAAAGTCTAACAAGTCGATGGGTGGTGGTGATATTGGTGACTGTGTTAAGCTGTTACGTCTTGCTGCTTTTAGTGTTGTGGTTCATGTACCAGGAAATACTATGGTTCAGTTTATCATTGTCTTCAGAAGTTAATCTCCAGAAAATAGGGTGGAAGCAAGAAAATGAAAGAAGAAACTGTGTGAGGTATTAATCTAACACCAAGGCTGAGGTTGCCCAGAAACTTACCACAAAAAATCTGAAGTCCTTTGGTTAACCTTATTTGTAGTTAACTCCTGCTGATCTGGAAGATGAAGCCACAAATAAAACTGACACAGATAATCTCATCTCTTGATTACTCCATACAGTTTGCATCGTCCTTCTGTTTTTTTTTTTCCCCCTCGCTGGTAATGAAAAGGAAGTAGGCCCTTTTTTAACTTCTTTACCCCGTTTCCCCCGTAAAATCAGTGGCAACTATTCCGAATAGAGGCCTTGTGATATCTTACAGGAAGGATTCCCAGAAGACTGACACAGGAATTCTATAGGAGTCTTCCAGAATGCTAGGTGATTAAAAATCCACCAACAGAAGGGTTTGCTATCCCATCATCTCTTGGTAAGCCAGGAATTACTTGTGAGCAGGTGGCTTAGGTCCAGTTCACATACGTGAATAAAAGTCAGGTAAGTTTGTAGAATCACAGTAGGGTGGGAAGGTTGACTGGAAGAAGCAGGCTGATGCCTGTAATGCCTGAATACCAGGCAGAATCGAGGGCTTGAGCCCTCTTTTTCTTTCCCTCCTTGGGGTGGAGATTCTCCCATGTGCACTTAGGGGTGAATAATAAGGGTTCATTCTTAGATATGCCAGTCAGTCAGATATGTTTTGAGTATCTCCTGTGTGCCTGGATCTCTACTAGTCATGGCCAACCAGTATGAATAAAACATGTTTAGTCACATGTTGATGCTCTAAAGGAGAACTATATGGAGTTATGGGATCCATCCATACAAGAATCTCACCTTCCCTAGGGACCAGAAGAGGTAGAGATCTACGGGATTGTGGGTATTGGAGGACTGGGGGGATGGGGGTGGAAGAAGAACATCCTGCGCACAGGGACGAGCATGTGAGAAGATATGATGTATTTGAGTACCTTCCGAATAATGGAGAGGCCGGTGGTGTGAGATGAAGCTGGACAACGGGGACTGTGTGGGCCAGGCTGAGGGTTTTGATTGTCATCTTTTAGAGCAGTTGGAAGCAAGCACGGGAGCTTCTTGAGCCTGGGAGTAACACAGCCTGATTTGCATTTGAAAGAGATCACTGATAGCCTCATGGAGAATGGTTTGGAGTTGGGCCATGGGGACAAGAGAGAAACCAATGAGAAGGCCTTCGTGTAGATTAAGTGAGAGAGAAAGGTTTTCTGGGATCAGGTAGTGGAAGTGTTGTTGGAGAGGTGGAGGAGAGAGAATTGAAGGTCCTGGTTGCTGATTAGCTGTGATGGATAAAGGAGAAGCACATTCAAGGATGACTCGCAGGTTTCAGGCTTGAATAACTGTTGGACAGAGTTGTAAATCAAGGTGAGGAAGGTTAGGGGAGGAGCATGACCGGAGGGGTGGAGGGGAAGAAAGCATGAGTTTCTATTTTGGAAATGATTCCTCCAGTTCCCAGGCATTGAGTTGACCTGCCTCTGTTGTCCAGAGCCCAGTGCCCTGCAGGAGAGGCAGATAAAGGGGATGCCGTTTCTGAGTAATGACCTGTCATCGTGCATCAGCCTTTGACTGAAGGCAGGGAATTAGTTTCGCCTGATTCCTGTGGGAGGTGACAGAAGCCTGGATGTCGGAAGGTTGTTAAGTCAGCAGACGAATGAGGTTCAGATCTGGGAGCCAACTTCCCAGTCTCAAGCGGTAGGTGCCAGCCTAGATTCAGTTTACCAGGGAAATGAGCAGTTTGACCCTCGAAGTTGAGTGGTTACAAGGACCCCTTTCCCAGGTGGGTCTTGTCTCAGACTGTGTCTTACTTTGCTCAGAATGGAGCCTCAGGGTGGACTGAAGTTAGCTGTGGAGGGGGTAGTGGCCAGGTATTGAGATGCTCTTTGCGTTGTGGGGTTATACATGTACGCAGCAGCAGCAGTCACTCATCGTACCCTCTGATTTTGCCCTGAGGAATGGATTTTCTGATCCTTCTGCTTCCCTGGAATTGGCTCTGCTTTTTTGATTCATGATTAGTGTGGATATTTAGCTTTTGACTAGGAGATTTGGACCTGAACCCTGCTTTGTTTTCTTTTCATTTCCTTGAATAACTGTAAGGTGCAGCTATGGTAGAGATGGGTTATCTGCTCCAGACTCATTCTCAGAAAGGCAGATTTGTGATTTTCTTCACATGATTGGGAGGGAAGATGAGCGTGTGGTGTGATTGAGTGGGATGTGTTAGTGTCGGATGGCTGTGTGCATGCTTGGTGTGTGTGGGGTGAGTCGTGTGTGCGGGTGGCACGTGAGGTGTGTGAGCATGTGTGCACTGTGTGTGTGTGTGTGAAGGTGTGTAATGTATGCGTGCACACGTACCAGCTTGGCTGATGGCTGGAGGAGGCACTAGCAGGGTGAAGATGTTGGGTGTCCTCTTGTGAATGCCTTCGCATACAGAATGCTACTCCCTTGTTAGGAAATCTTGCCTACAGCTAGAAAGCTGCCTCTCCTCTCTGTGTTGCCTCCATCCTCTGTACCCTGGCTGCTTTGCGATTCTCAATCCAGCTGCACCTCTTCCTGAGAAGGGAGAGTTGGGCTGGGTGGAGGTCTCAGGGTGGGGATGGGTCTCAGGGTGGGGATGGGCCCCAGTTGGGCACTTGCGTTCAGGCCCAGTTGTGGCTCTCACTGGGTATCAGGCCCTTCCTCGGGGTGCAGGGATCAGTGTGGGAGGACTGTGCTGTCCCCTAGGTTCATCTATAATGGGTGACCTTGCTTGATCTTGAGGTCCCAGCTCTCATGTGATGGCCAAGGGAACACAAGCCCTGAAGGTCTGAGTGCCAAGTTAATCCCTACTGCTCACAGTTCAAGGCAAGAGCCATCAGGCGTGCAGCGTCCTGGAGAGGAAGCGTGGAAACTGCCCCCGGCTGTGGGTGGTGCTTTGAAGTTGGGAAGTCACAAACCTGGCCTCACGTCATTCCTGCCTATGTGGGTCACTGACATGCTGACAAACTGTGGGGCCCCAGCAGAGCTCAGAGGGGAGAAACACCAACCATGGTTAAATCTGAGGGGTGTTTACCTGCTGTGGTGACGCTGTCTGTCTAGGGCCCAGTCTGCAGTGCGCACCCTGCTTACTACAAGCTGCTCTTCAGTGTATTAGCACAAACTGTGGATCTGTACTGGGGGAAGTCCTTTTGCAGTATTTAGTTTTTGAAACCCTCCTCACTGGGGCCAGCCTTACCGCCCGATTTTAGGAAGAACCTTCTATTCCCACAACCACAGGAAGTACGTTTCCTGCAGAGACAACTGCCCTGCTCTTACCTTCTATTAACGCGACCTTTGCTTGGTTGGATAGACGTTTAAATCATCCTGGGGCTGTTGATTTCTAGGATGTCCCCTGGGCTATTTTATATAGTTTGTGTGTAAAAAGGAAGGGCACACGCCAGTGGGTCAGTATGGACTGGGGTGGTATCTTTGAAGGCATATCACATGCTTCGTAAATGTTGGGTTGTCATCCTCTTTTCTTGTTTTATTCTGCTGAGTAATGATACCTGAAATTATCTATACTTTTGATTCAACAATCCCACTTGTAGGAATATAGCCTAAAGGGCTACTTGGATGAGCTCAAAGGTGTGTAGATAAGGAGGTTTGTGAAAGCAATTTTGTAACAGTGCCCTAGGGTAAGTAGCCATCAGTAGGGGAGCCGTCGCATGTAATGTGACAGACCTATATGCATTGGTGGAGAAAGATAACCAAGTTTTATTTAAAGTCAAAAAAATGAAGTTGCAGAACGGTATGAATAGTAGGAACCTTTTTATATAAAACAGATTCCTCTGTATGTCTATGAATATATGTGTCTGTCAATACACAAAAGGATGTACATCAAACTGTTGACAGTGGGGGGACTTTATTCTTTTGCTTTGCATGTTTCTGCATTATTTGAAAGGGTACAGCAAGAAATTATTCATATATTAAACAACCTGCATGTCGTTTGGTTTTAAAAAATAAAAAGTCTAATCAGGTTAAACTTCTGACTAGAAAACTAGTCCATTCCTTTTCTCCATTTAGGAACTTACCCAAGGGTCTGAGGTCTCTGTGACATCCAGGGCTAATTCAATGAAGTTCTATCAATAAAGAGTATATATTCTTCTTTTTTATTCTTTGGGAGTGTTTTAATATGTGCAGAGCACATTTGTGTAAGAGATTTGTACCTTATCTCGTTTGATCTTTGCTGAAATCCCATTTTACAGATGAGGAAATTGAGACAAAGGCTAAGTGGCTTGTCACAAAGAGAGGGGTGGGAGATTCTTCACACCCAAGTTTTTCTGATTCAGAAGCGCTGCTGTTTAAACACAGTGCTTGCTGTGTCTCTGATTAAAAATGAGGCGAAAAGGGAAGCTATTTCTTGTTTAGTTGCTTTTTAAGAAGTTAGAAATAGTCTCAAAACAAGACACCCTTTTTGCTCTTGATTTCCTCACCTGTAAAATGAACTGCATGACCTCTGAGGGTCCTTCCAGCCCTAGCATTCTGTGACTGGGGACGCTTGCCATCCCTCTTCTCAATGAATGTTTGCTTCTTCCCCACAGTACGTAGGAAGCCTGGATGTGCCGAGGCCCAACAGCAGAGTGGAGATCGTGGCTGCCATGCGCCGGATCCGGGTGAGTGGCTGGAGGTGGGGCTCTGTGGAGCGGGAACTCAAGCGTCCTGTCTGCTGGCCCTTTTAGAAAATACTGAAAGTGCCAGATTGGATGGCTGCACCCTTTGTAAACGTTGGACCCCCTCTCCTTACACTGGCCACGGACACTGTTGTGAGTTAGGTAGTTGATCTTGACTAAAGGCCAAGGTTAGAATGGCTATGGTGGCTGGAGGGTTATGTCCCTCCCTCCCTTATGACTGCTGCTTCTCCAGCTGAGTTGCATGTTACCCTTGAGGATGTGTGGGGTCTGCCAGGGAGTCAGAGAGAATGGTGAAGTATCTTTTTGATTCAAAGATTTTAGGGAAAATGTTTAGTGATTAACTGATAATTGGCTCAAAACATTTAAAAAGTAAAGCATTTTTATGGTACATAAAGATTTACTTAAATTTTTAAGAAATGTAGGATTTCAACAAAATCTCCTTGGTTGCCCTAGGCTCTGGACACGTGTGCATTCTCTTCTGGTATTTTGGGTACTCTTAGAAGACTTAGGTCAACATTCCAACCTGTTGCTTTCTGACTCTGTGATACACAGAGCAGAGACTGAATAAAAATTAGGTTATCTTCCAATCACTGTGAAGGAGTTTGCCCATGTGCTCTGCCATGAAATGAGAAATTAGATGTGTGCAATTTTGAAGGTGGGGTTGGGGTTGGTCAAGTGAATTGTAAGGACTTTTGGAGAGAACCAGTGTTGGAGGTGGCTGGCTTGGCTGTCCTGGTTGTAGCCTGAATTGGGCTCTGTGTCTTCTGGAAGAATCTGCTCACCTCAGTGGAAAACACATAGCGGGTGTTGGGTGCTTCATTTTGTTTTTTGCCAATTTTGCTTTCAGTCAATTCATCTGATCAACAGAAACTGCAGTTCAATGACAGCAATTTTGGGAAGAAAATTAGTATTTTGCTTCTGATTCCCCAAGCAGTTCATCAGCCTAATAATCTTTTCACTGCTTTCACCAGCCCGGTCCTTCTGCATTTTTTATTGTTAAGTTGAATTTGTTGAAACTACCATTAAATGCAGTGCTGTTTTCCATGAACATAGAAATGAATCACTTCAAAGCATTTTCACTTGGGTTCATTTAATGTTCACAAGCTGTGAAATAGGGGTCATGTTACTCTCATTTTCTGGGTTAAGCTGAGGCCGAGAGAGTCAGAGGGGTCTAGAAATGGCGGGCGTGTGGCCTGAGTGCGCGTCTCCACTTGGTCTCGTGAGAACTTGCGAAACGCATCGCCCCTTTGGCTTCAGGCCTGGCCTTCGGTGTTCCCACGCCTCTTCTCTTCCTTCACCTGCCTGCTCAGGTAGAAAGCACTGAGGCTGCAGCTGGGCATGTCTGGGGTGTTGCCCTTGTGAGGATGCGTTACTGTTCTCACCACCGATGCCACCGTTGCCACTGTGATAAGAACTGGACCTGGAGCTGGCCTGGCCTTAGGGTTTCAAGTAAAAAAAATTTCCTCTTTTCTTCATATTTGACGGAGAGGCAGGGAATATGTTATTGGTAATATCACTGTTAATAATATCTCTATTAATACTGGTAGCCATTTTGACTGGGACATTGTGTTGTACACCAGAGATTGACACATTGTAATTGTACTTCAATTAAAAAAAAGTACTGAAGTGGAACAAAGTTAGAGGAATGGTACTATCTGACTTCAAGACATACTATGAAACTACAGTAATCGAAGCCTCGTGTTACTGAGGGAATAATGGATTTTATGTGTATTTGTTCTGACTCTATTTCTGCATATATATTTTAAAGTTACATCATAATAATTAAAATGATTATTCTTACAAAAATACTAGTAGCTATCAGTAATAGTTACTATTTAGTACTTTGTGTTAGGTGCTTTATTAGGCCTTTTAATATTGAAATGTTGCTATTTGCAACTACTCTGGATGAGGTGAGGGTATCATTGTTACATTTTATAGATGAGGAAACAGAAACTGGGGGCATTAGATAATCCTAGATGAAACTGGTGTTGGTAGTTGGAGCTGGAATTCACACCCAGGACTGCATGGCTCCTTGATGGGGTGGTGACCTCAGCTTGAGAACCCAAGGGTCAGGATGTGGAGCTTCCCCAGCGAGGGAGTCAATGGCAGAAATAAACTTTGTAGACGGAACAGAGGTACGGGAAGCCATCGATGCGAAGCAACAGAGGGTAGGACGTGTGATGGGGCTGGCTACACATGGTTCCTGGAGGCCTTTGGGGCTGGTGTGTGGGTATTCCTTCCCCTCCCCAGTCTGCTTTTCCATCATCACCTGTCAGCCCAACTGGCCATGTGCCAGCAGCTCCCTTCCCTATGACCTGCTTCCAGTGCTTAACGAGCAGCTCATTAAATGAGAGGGAGAAATTAATTGGCCAGAAAGCTGTTTGGTCTGGCTGTCCAGTCCCCTGTTTAGTCTGGCCACAATAAGGACTCTGGGTGTGTGTTTTACTCTGAACCCCCCAATTCACTGCTAGATCCAGTCTGCTGTTTTCTTTTCTTCTCTCTCTTTCAAAAGCTGTTTTGGCTGTAATTACAGTTGTCAAGAACTAGGGCATGTGATTTCTGTGTAAAGGACTATTCCTGACTTTGTCCTTTTATGTTGAAAGATGCCAGACTAACGCTGGGCAGGACACTGTGGGGTTTGGTTGCTGGATGTTCTTGTGGATTCACAAGATGCAGCCCTCAGCTTGAGCCAGAGCAGTGGCTCGTCCTCAGAGAGAAGCAGTCACAGTAAGGACCACAGTGCCTTACACCTGTGAAGTGCATTGTGCCTCGCCAGGCCCTTTAGATGCCAGTCTCCTGCATCCTCTCTGGAGCTCTGCACAGGGGAGTGGATGGAGTAGTGCAGACCGTGTTCATTTCTCAGAGCAGGAAGCACTCAGAGTGAAAGGACTGGCATGAGGGTGGCCAGATTGATCTTCTGAGTTGGGGCTCAGCAGGTGTGTGGTTTGCTGTTCTGCCCCAATACTGCACTGCAATGTTGACTCTGAGCTAAATATGTGGGCTGTTGATCTGCCTGGTGGCTTTCCTCTTCCCTCTCCCTGTTTCTCATTTATTCTCTTGCCATGTAGATTTTCTTTTACGTTAAAAAAAAAATCTTCTCAAATGTGCTTTCAAAGTTTTTTTTTTTTATGGTGGTTAAAATCATGTAACATTTAACTATTTTTAAGTGTGTAGTTCAGCAGTGTTAAATACATTCACACTGTTGTGTAACAGATCACTCTTAAACTTCATCTTGCTAAACTGAAACTCTGTACCCATTAAACATGAATTCTCTCTTCCCCTTCCCCCCAGTCCTTGGCAGCCACCTTTACATTTTCTATCTCTGTGGTTTTGACTGCTCAGATACCTCATATGGGTGGACTCATACCATATTTGCCAATTTGTGATGCTTGTTTCACGTAGCATGTTGTCCGCCAGGCTCATCCACGCTGTAGCATGTGATCAGATTTCCTTCCTGTTTAAGGCTGCATAGTATTCAGCTGAAGGTATATAACACATTTTCTTTATCCATTTCTCTGTTGGGCACTTGGGTTTCTTCTACCTTTTAGCTTTTGTGAATAATGCTGCAATGAACATGGATATGCAGGTATCCATTTGATATCCCGTTTTGAATTCCTATGGATGTATACCTAGAAGTGGGAATGCTGGATTCTATGGTAATTATTTTTCTAAATTTTTTGAGGAACCTCCATACTGTTTTCCATAATGCTTGCACCGTTCTGTATTCCCCTAACAGTATATAACGGTTTCAAGATTTTTTTTTTTTTTTCTTAGTAACATGTACCTTCCTGGGTGCTGGCCCTTTAAATAGGTTTTCTTTTTCTGGTAAGGATCTGTTGGGTTGGGAACCACTAAGCCCTTGGAGTGTTGCTGGGTGGTCTCAGGAAGCAGGACGTGCATTCACTCTGGATTGCCAGGTTGCTTGCTGTCATAGGGCCCTTCTAGCCAGGGCACAGGAGATCCCCGGGAAGTCTGTGGGGGACTCACTGAAGGCTGGGGTCAGTGATAGCAGCCAGGTGACCCCTGAGGTGAGGATACCGTGGCTCAGGGAGGACTTGCAGTTCCTGGAGGGCAGGGACCACAACACATCATACTGCCTTTGAACCCCAGCTGCCTACCCTGGTTCCTAACTATTAGTACACACTCACAGGTTTATCTTGAATGAAAGAACGACTTAAATGTTTTCCCCAATATAATGTACTGGCATAAACTCAGTCTATTATGTACTTCAGACATATGGAATCATAGCATATTATTCATTGTCTGAAGTGACTGTAACTGCAGTTTATCAGTTTGTCCACCGGATTTTACAGAGGCCCAAGGTCATACAGGAGGAAGACTCAGATCTTCCGACGCCCAGCCCAGAGTGCTTTCCACCACTGCAACGTGAGGCCGCTGGAAATTCACTGCACGCTTTTTTGCTTCCTTGTTTTCTTTGGATAGCTTCTAGGAGTTTCCATTGATTAATTTGGGAGTTGGGGTGGATTTTGGGGAGCACTGACTGTCAGACAGAGTTGGAATAAATGGTAGTCGTGGTAGCAGTAGTTTTTGGATCTGCCCCACTGCTTTTTTTTTTCTTTTCCTCCTGTTGTCATTTTCTTTTTCAGGGCCTGCCACTTTCCCCAAGGTTGGCAGAGATATCTTTAAACTGGTCCCCTTGACCCAAAAAGACCCTGATCCGTTCCCTTGTTTGTCATAAGAAGTCTTCAATTTCTTTTATTTTCTGTATTAGTTTTACTGTTGCTACTGAAACAAGTGACCACACATGTACTGGTTTAAAACAATACATGTTTATTGTCTTACAGTTCTAGAGGTCAGAAGTTTTAAATGAGTCTTATGGGGTTAAAATAAAAAATGGGTCAGCAGAGGCTCTCAGGGAGCATCTGTTCTTTGCCTTTTCCAGCTTCAGAGGCTGCCTGCCTTCCTGGGCTTGTGGCCTCATCACTCTGAACTCTGCTTCTATCATCACAATCCCTTCTTTGACTCTGACCCTCTTACTTCCCTCTTATAAGGACTATTGTGATCACTGGGCCCATCTGGATAATCCAGGATAATCTTCCCATCTTAATCATGTCTTCAAGGTTGTTTTGCCGTGTAAGGTAACATAGACACAGGTTCCAGGGATTGGGACGAGGACACCTTTGGAGGCCCATCACTCCACCTACCACGCCTGCCTTGTTTACTGCCTGCCTAAAGGGATAAGCTAAGTGGTGGGGGCAGGGCCAAACCTGCAGGCCCTCTGATTCCGGTTTGGATACTTTCCCCACTCCAGGTCAGCTGCCTCTTATTGGGTCAACCCATGTGTTCTCTTCTGATCCCTATGTTGACCCAGGCAGGAAGGCAGCTTAAGAGACACTCTGCAGAAGCACTGGATGACTGTCCTGCTCTTTGTCTGCCAGGGATCCAAAGGTCTGCGAAGATGCTAGCCAGAAGAGGAAAACAAGAGAAAAGGGAATGACTTTTTTTTTTAAGAAGAGTTCACAAAGTTTAGTGAAGTTCTGCGTGAACCCACGGTTGGTCTGGCACTGGGTTTGCTCCCTTGGAGGTTACTGGTTGAAAGTGAAGGGTGGCTAGTAATTCTGAAATCGGGCTGCTGGCTTTGCACCATCGGGCCTGCTGTGTGAGTAGTGAATTTGGCAGCGAAGTATTTGGTATGATTTTTGAGTCCTTTGTTCCCAGAGGTTAGTACCAATCACCTGCGTGGCACTTTTTAGCATCCTTGCGAAGGCAGCTCTGTGTAGTCAAAACAGCTCTCAGTGAGGAACAGTGAGAGCTGGACTTTGAGTCTCCTGGGCTTGACGGCTCACCTTGCTGGGGTGTCTGATGGCCATTAGTCTCGGTTTGCTTGTTTATAAAGGGGAAATGATGACGCTTCTTGTTCTCTCTGGTGCTATTGTTGAGTCTGCAATAGTGCATGAAAAAATACTTCGTACACCAAAAAGGGCTATTTATATTCATCAGTATCCATTTTATACCTTCCTCGGGATTTCAAAACATTTTGTAAGTGCACATAAATACCGTGAGAGAGATTGCGCTGCTTCACCTAGCTCCTTTTAATAGCCAGCGTCTCTTTTTATCAGGTTTCCGTGCAAATGTCATTTCCTTGGGGAGGCCTCCCCTCACTCGGTCCTTCTGTCCTCTCATAGGATCTGTGGCCGTACCCCTCTCTTTTGAAGCACTTGTGGCAACTGTATTCCCGGTGTCTGGCAGGGTGCCCACCTTTGCTCAGTAGACTTTTATTGAGTGACTGAGAAAATTAATCTTAGTTGATAACCATGTGAGCACGAAGCAGTGAAACTTAGGGAGGCTCCACCGAGGGGGTGTCAGGAAGAAAAAATTCAGATCTGACCAACCGTCTACCTTCACCAGGGCCACTGGTGTGTGGAGAGCCCGGCCGGGCTCCAGCCTGGCAGCTGGTGTTCTGTTACTCTCCTACCTTTGGAACCTGCTGTAGCTGCTGGAAGGGAAGCCTCAGGTCGGGAAGGGGAGAGGCATCCTGTTGGGCCTTCAGTACTGGAAAGGAGAAGGCTGTCCTTGTGGCCAGAGACCAGGTTTCTGGCCATTAAAAACCCAGGGAGCAGAGCCCTGCAGTAGAAATGTGGTGCAGCCTCATGGAGGCTGTGCAGCCTGGACCTGGCGGGGTGAATGTGTGCAGCCACGGGCACTTGGAGATGTGTGGTCCCGCATCGTGGCTCCTCTGGCTGTGGGCTGGGTAAGCTCTTGACTGTATTGCAAACAGCTTTCCCACAGTCCAGCATGGGATTGGAGCTGGCTGTTGAACCGTGACTTGATTTCTCAAGAGTGGCTGCTCGGGACTGTTGTTGGTCAGTAGCCCTGAGCAAAATGGTCTGGTGACCAGGAAATGGCCAAGCCCTCCCTTCTCCCACAACTCCCTTCCAGAATTGCCAAAAATTTCTCTGAAGAAAACAAACAAACATAAGTTGGCCCTGGGTGCTCTTGGGAGAACAGGAATGAAATGCTGTTGAGGGAACCTCCGGGGACTGGGGACACTGGTAGCTTTATGGAGCAGCGACTGGAGCTGTGAGTGCCTCATAGCACGTTTTCCTCCCCACAGGCATTAAGGCCCTGCGCGTAGCCTCTTTTCTTCATACATTCAGCCACACAATCCATATTTTACCTGCTCTGGGAAGCTTTGTCCAGGGATCACTTCATCCCTTTATGTAACTCTCCTCCTTAGCGGCTACTCTCAGCATCATTTGCTCTTTTTTCATTAATTGTTTCCTTCTCTTCCCAAGTTCAGAGTTGGCAAGTCTACCTCTGAACAGCTTAGGTTGTAACACCAACCTCCTTTTCATTAATTTAGCATGGCCCTATTAATTTCCTATTGCTGCTGTAAACAAATTACTACAAACATAGTGGCTGAAAACAACACAAGTTTATTATCTTACAGTTCTGGAGGTCAAAATTCCAAAATGGGGCTAAAAATCAAGAAGCTGGCAAGGCTGCTTTCCTTCTGAGACTCTAGAGAGACTCTGTGCCCTTGCTTTTCTGGCTTCTAGAGGCTGCCTGAATTCCGTAGTCCTTGGCCCCTTTCCATCTTCAAAGCCAGCAATCACATCACTCTGACCTCTTTGACTCTGACTCTTCTGCCTCCCCCTTGCATGTATAAGGACCTTGGTCATTACGTTGGCTCCTCCTCCTTCCCCCGAAGATCCAGGGTGATCTCCCCATCCCAGGGTTCTTAATTTATTCACCTCTGTAGAGTCCCTTTTGCCATATCAAGGTAACATATTCACAGGTTTTGGTGATTAGTGGGCATCATGGGGGTGCAGTGTAAGTGGTGTGGTGGTGGCACTATTTTGCCTACCACAGAGGGATTACAGTATTAGGCTTTTGTAGCAGGGATTGGAAAGATTCCACCCCTTTACTTGAGGGGTCAGGAAGAACTAACTTCAAATTCGATTTCTTCTGTTGACTAGCTAAATGACTTTGGACCCATTTCTTACTCTATCAGTCTTTAATTATCCGTAAAATTGGGATGTCTCCTTTACAGTTTGATGTGAGTGCAGGCAAAGCACTGAGCGAAGTGCCGACCACATGTGATGTGCACCATACATAGTAGTTCCCTTCCCTTGTGTGTATTGTGCAGGGACAGTGGCTCAGAAAAGCATACAAGCTGGCTGTCAGACACACTTAAGCACCTGGTAAATGTTAGCTATTAGTGACATCAGCTTTGCATGTCGATTGATTTTTTTTCCCTTAGTCTGAAGATGAGTGTTTCTCAAAATGGGTTCTGTGGCTCTCTTAGAATTTAGGGATGTATTCTCTGGCATCTGAGTTCTTTATAAGAATAAAAAAAAAATTGTGTTTTCATTTGATCCAATGACAACTAATAAGCCTATTCTGGACTCTTGGAAGGACCATGTTTTGCCTGAGTGCTGTCAACTGATTTTATTGTCCACCGTTGTGTTTGTTTCCTTGTGTTGGCACCAAATAGTTCTCTTGTAATTGTCATGCACTGAAGAAAAAGCTCCCAGTATGCCTGTAATGAATTCCTTTAAGGTGGAGGATAAATGACCATACTGCACCTTGTAGGAATTAAGATTTGGTAGTGGTTGGAACAGAGGACGGTGGTCGAAAAATGGAATCAGCACATGGAGCCCGAGACTGTCGGCAAGGCTGCAGTGCAGTCAGGCTCCCTGCAGTGGCCGAGTTGCTTGTGGCTTGTGTGTCTGGTGTTTGTTCTGATTAGCTCCAGTATCTCTTCTGATTTGTTGGCACCTGTCTGTCTTACTTGTCAGAATACTGAGTATCGCCCAAGTCTGTGTATGCTGGATTCAAAAGAACTCACCGCATATTCTTGTTGTGAGCAGTGATATAATTTCAGTTAAATAACAAACTCTTCTCTGACATGAACATCTTTACCTGGAATTTACTGGTTATGCTATTTGTGTTTAATTCATAAATTTGTAAAAGACCTGTATGTGTAAGTAGTTTATATCCCGCTTTATGTTTAGATATTTAAATAACATTATACATGATTTTCCAACACTTTTTTTGGTAACAGCTTTATTGAGGCATGATTCTCATATACTGTACAACTTACCCATTTAAAGTATATAACTCAGTGGTTTTTCAGTGTATTCATAGTGTTGTACAACCATCACTATAATCTGTTTTAGCACATTTTCATCACCCCAAAAAGAAACTCTGCACATCTTAACCTTCACCTTCCAGTGTTCCCCAAGGCCTCCAGCCCCAGGCAACTGCTAATCTACTTTCTGTCCCAATGGATTTGTCTATTTTTGGACGTTTCTTACAAAAATGGCATCATACAATACATGGCCCTTTTGACTGGCTTCTTTCACTTTGCGTAATGTTTTCATGGTTTATCCATGTTAAGGCATGTGTAAGCACTTCATTTCTTTTTATTACTTACTGAATAATATTCCATGGTGTTGATATACCACATGTCATTTATTCATTCAGATGCTGAGTGTTTGCAATTTATTTTTCCTTGTAAAGGAGCCCAGACTATTAAATTTTAGAAAACGTTTGACGTGGCTTGAGGAGTGTGTGATGGGATGGTTATGGTGGTTGTCTTCTCAGCCAAAGGGAACAAATCATTGCTTTCTTAGGTAATCTGGGATGAGACATTCTCATCAGTATAAAGAAAGGTGCACTGATAGAATAACTTTATTTCTTCCCACTCATTTAAAAAATGCTTTATCTGTAAGCAGAGAAGAGTTAGTAAGAATCAGCTGTTGTCAAAGCTAACACATGCTTGCTTTTAAAGATGTATTACTTTATTACAGCCATTTATGCTCAAGAGTAAGAAGTAATGTAATTGAGCTTTCACAGGAGCATTTGAATATTGCCTGGCTCAGCCCACAGTGTCTTGTGCCGACCTACTTAATGCTCGGGGGTCTTTTTAAAGCCAACAGTGTTTATCCGTCCCATCACGAGGAGATGAAGAACCCCAGGTCCTTGCTGCCATGTTAACCAGTCTTTGGGCACCCATTTGTTCATGTTCCTGCCATTAGTAACCGATTGCACTGAGCATCTACTGCTCGTATTAATGTCTTCTGTGCATTTTTAAAAAGTATATACATAATATTTATCATTTTAACCATTTGTAAGTGTCCATTATTATCACCACTGTCTATACTCAAAACTTTTTCCTCATTCCCAACATGAACTCTCTACCCAATGAACAGTAACTCTGTCTTTCCTCTCAGCCTCTGGTGACCTCTGTTCTACCATCTGTCTCTGATTTTTGCTTATTCTAGGTTCCTCATATAAGTGGAATCTTGGATAATATTTGTCCTTCTCTGTCTGGCTTACTAGCATGAATGTTTCAAGGACCACCCATGTTGAAGCATAAATCAAATTTCATTCCTTTTTATAGCTGAATAGTATTCTCTGCTGTGACTTTTTGCACTTACTGCATTATCCAGGCTTTGGTGTGTGGCTGTTTCTTCTCAGGACCAAAAGCAGCATATTGTGGTCAGGGATGCACAGTCATGGAACAAGGCATCCTCAGCAGTGAACACTGAGGACCTGAGCTGCTGGAGGGAGCCCTTTTTGATCTCTGCTGAAAGCCTGATCTGTCACTTATGTAGTACTATAGTTGTTAAAGTCAGTTGTCATGTCCATTGTCGCCTAATTTTGGTCTCCAATAACCTTATAAAGAGCAAGTATCACCCCTGTTTTACAGATAAGGGCCATCTGTGAAATGTGAATGACTTGCTTAAACTATTTATCTTATTGTTGTCCTTATCAGTGATGACGAGACTTGATTCTAGACTTTGCCGTGTGCTGTGTGTCATGCTCCATGGGAAATGCTTCCACAAGTACTATGTTACTTGATCTTCAGATCTTCACAACTCTCTGTGACCATCATCTCCTTTCACAGATGATTTAACCGAGGCGCAGAGGGTACACACCTTGCCCTAGATCGCAGAACTGGTAAGTGGGGAATCTAGGATTCCCTCCAGAGCTTGAACGAGGTATAGTTGTAGTACCAGAGCCAAGCAAAGACCCCCACCGTGCTTACTCCTGGGTCAGGGATCCTGGAGGAACATGCTGTTTCCACTTTACCAAGTATCTGTCCAGGCAGCGTCATCCATGTTCCTGAGTGTGCCTTTTTCCAAACTGGGAACACTGCCAGGCAGTGTAGAGCACTAGATATAAATAAGGCCATCATTTGATTTTTTATAAAGTACTTTTTAGATTTTGAGACTCATATATCCTGTGTGACACCCTCCATTTGGATATCCCAAAGGCACCTTAAATTCAACATGTCAGGAACGGAATTCATCATTGCCACAGCCTTTGCTCAGAACCCTCTCCCCTGCAGGTTTTTTTTTTTCTTTTTATGTTTTCATATCTCATTGAAAAGTATTTTATCAATCCAATAATCTAAGCTGGAAACCTCAGGGTCACCTTAGACGTTTCTCTGTCAGTAGCCTCTACATTAATCACCCGTACTGATTTTGCCCCCTAAATATTTCTCAAATGTGTCTCTCCCTCTCCATCCCTCCCTGGGGGGACCCATGTCATCTTACAGTAGCCCTTCAGATTGCCTCTGTGCCCTAGGCTTGTCCCCTTCCTACCCATCCTCCACTCTGTTGCCTGGCTTATCTGGCGCATCTGCCTAAACGCAGGTCTGTAGGACTTGTCCTGCTTAAGACCCCGTGATGGTGGTTCATCGCTTGCAGGCTGGAGTCTGGACTCTGAGCAAGGCATGCGCCAAGGCCGTGGTGACCACAGTGGCAGTCCCGCTGTTCTCGGTGCCCTGCACTTGTCCTGTTGGCTCCCGCCTCCATTCCTGCTCTTGCCTCTGCCTGGGATGCTCCCCCTTCTCCGGGTGGCCTCCTCAGGACTCAGCTGAACTTCTGCGTATCCTACATGAACCAGTTTGGGCTTCCATCCCCTCTGTCTCTACACTTAGACGACAATATATGTGTCTCCTTCGGGGCAGGGACTATGATAATCATCTTGAGAGCCATGGGATGAATGCTAATTCTTCTTGTAAAACAGGAACAATGTCAACTCTGTTAGAATTAAAGCCAACAGCGATGTCAGGTCCTTAGCATGTGCCTGGCCTATAATGGATATTCAGGGAATGTCAGCATCTCCTCTCTGTGTCTCTGCTGCATTTGTGATTAGAGAGAAACTTTCCCCGGGCATCCACACACACTGTCGTTTGCTGCAATGTTTCCTTCTGAGCTGTTCTGGACTTGGAGGCAGAAACCCTTTGATTATTTTCCTGCTCCACTACTGTGACTTTGGGCAAGTGAATTTCTTTGAACCTCAGGCTTCTACTTTGTGAAGTGAGGGTTGTCTTTGCTCAGTTTCCTCATAGCTGTTTCCTCAGGGTTAAATGAGATACCACATAGAAGGCTTTGTAAATTGCCAAGTGCACATATAGATAGTGACGTTTGGGCCCAGAAGGCAGCAAGACAAGTGCCACAAGCCCCTTGGTCAGGACCCCTTGCTGGTAGAATTTCCTCCCTGGCATTGCTGTCCATGGTTGAATCTGGTGCCTCCGTCACCAGGTCTAGATGGAAAACTTGCTGTCTGTCTGTTCTGTAGCGCCTGGCCCTCTGGCACTGCGTCAGGGTGACAGCTAACGGGCAGCTGCTGCTGCTTCGTCTTCTGTCTCTGGAGAGGTGTGTAACCACGCTGTGGGGATGACAAATCACTTCTCTGCAAGGAGCTCAACCCTGCTATCTAACAGTTGGAATCCCCGTTGTTAGTGTGATATTAGCAATTTACCCTGTTTCCTTAACCACTAACCGTCTTGAGAAGATTTGGGATTCTCCTTTAATGCTATTAATAGTCTCATCAACCCGAGGGCTTGTTAAACAGGAGGAACACACACCCTGGATTTCTACTGAGAACTGTCACTCTGAGCTCTTCCTCCTCACAGAGCTTCTCTCCTGTAGCTGCCGGAGCCCTGGGCTTTTGTTCCTCTCCTTTTAAAGGCCTTGGTGGGGGGAGCATGGACTCTGGAGCCCCAGGCTTGACCCTCTGCTTGGCTAGGACTTGTGTCCAGAGTGACTTTCTCACCCCTGCCTCCAGGAGGTTGTGAGGGTGACCATTTCCATGTGGGAAGTCAGTATCCCCTCTTGCCTTTCCCTCTGGCTGGCTCAGCTCTTCCCAAGACGTTCCAGGCTCCTCTCTCTCCAGCTGCTCATGGAGTGAGGCCTCTTGCCTTTGCTTTGTGCTCCAGAGCAACCCTGCTTGCTACCTGACAGCCTGCAGCCTTTCTGCAAGAGGACCTCTTTGGAAGGGGCAAGCAGCTCCAAACAGCTCAGACACAGACTTCATCTCACTTTCTTGTTGACAGCCACGTCAGCCTCTACTGTGTTTTGTCACTCGTGGACCCAGGTAGCTAAGTTTTTTGTTTATCCTGGCCCAGGAGAAGCTGGAAAAGAAGGCAGTTTGAATAGCTCTGGGTATACATGAGTTGTGAATATTTTAAAAATTTGACTTGGTGTCTCCTCCATTCTTTTTCCTGGTGGAAAAACCAGAAAAGAAGAGGCAGGGAATGGTTTCATTTCTTTTAGGTGATACTGATACCCAAACATCAGACACAGAAGAATCAATTGTCAAATTCAAAAATAAGTAACAGTGATAGCGAGCCTGCAGTAAATACTAGTTGTGTAACAGGTACTGTTTTAAGCATTTGGCCTCTAGTTCTCACTTAATCCTCTCAACTACTTTATGAAGGGGAGTGTCGATAACGTGCCCAAAGTCACACAGTCAGTAAGTGGCCAGGGCTCCGGCTCTGGAACCCGGGCTCTTGACAGCAACACTGCCTCCCCAAGGTGGACGTAGATCACCCCCAAGTCACCCTGTTTGAAACTGTCTGCAAGTTGGACATCACGTGCCAACTGCAGAGTGCAGCCGTGACCTCTCTGTTGGACCTTTCCCTGCACGGAGCCAGCAGTGGTCTGTACTAGCGCCACTCTGTTGAAACGGGCCCCGCACCATCCCCTCTTCTCTGGGGCTGTTGGTTGAGCCAGTCTGCTCAGGTAGGAGCTTCCGAAGCAGCCTGTCCTCCTGGTCCCGTCAGCGAGGCTTTGTGACAGCAGCTGGTACAGCCGATAAACAGGGTCAGGCTGCTCAGGGAGAGGGTGGTAGCAGGGTCCCCAGAGGAGGCTGCCTGCTCCCTTGGAAGAGAAAAGGCCTAGAAGTCCACTTGCATCATCTGAGGCTTGTGGGCACGTGGGTTGGTTTGTCCTTCCTTGAAAAACTAAGATGAGGTCCTAGTAAAGATAATAAATAGAAGAGAGGACCCAAGCCTACAAAAAAACTCTACCTTCTCCAGATGGTATAAAAGCTGTTGTTCCTCATTGAACAGGAGGCCTAAGGGGCTGCGAGGGGCTGTAGTTGCATCCGGCTCTGTTCATTCTTGAGTGTCCGAACAGGCCCACTTTTAGTTGGGTTGTCTCCACCTGGCGTGCAGTTTGCACCCACAGCTTCTCTTCCTCTTGGGGAGCTGAGCTGGGCTGTCTTCTGAGCACTGGACTCTGTGGTCAAAAGAGAAAGTCTGACTCTCCTGGCTGGGATTTCTGAAAGAACGACAGGATGCTGACAGCTTTGCAGGACGCCAGGCACCGCTTCCAGGTGAGGGCCCTCTTTGGATGGGCTCTAGAGCAGCACTGGCCTTTCCTTGCCAGTGACTCTGTTGATCTGGAGCCCTGGTTTGACTTTTCTTCTCAGTGCCTGCAGTCTTCTGGTCAGCCCCCCCCCCCCCCCCCCCAGTTTTCTCTTTTACAGAATTCCTTTCTTCAGACCTGACTAGATTTCTTGGCTTGCACATCTGGTCTTCATTTAGCAGGGATGACACTTAATTTAAGTAAGAGTTTGGCTTCCTTTAAACTGAGCAGCTTCACCCTGCTGAGGGGGCCAGTGGGGAGTCAGTAGCTAGATGTTTATTGAAAGAGATCACATTGATTTATGGTTTTCACTTAAATCCATTTAATTGTGTGGCTGGGCACTCAGACTGCACCTTTAAGAATCTAGTGCCCTTGTCTCCAGAGGGAGAGAGGTTTCTTCTGAGCCGGTAGGCAGGACCATTGTATGCATGTGGCGTGCATCCCTGCACCCTCATGGAGGAGACTGTGTTGGCAGAGCTGGCAGGCCCCCCATGCACCTAGCACACTGTGTCTGGACTAGTATGAGGCCTGTCATGTCTCTGCTCAGAAGCCTTCAGTGGCTCCCCATTGCCGGCAAATGAAGTACGGAGTTCTCAGCTGGTGGTCAGGGCCTTCCCTAAGCTGACTTCCTCGTGCCTGTTGAAACTCATTTTCCGTCATTGCCCAATTCTCTGACCAAACTGAGTTCCTTACTAGTCTTCAAACATGTGGTGTCTGGTTTTTCCTGCCATCTGCCTTTAAGTTCTTCCCTTTCTCTGGAATTCCCTTCATTCCTTGGCCAGTATCTATTCTTCAAGGCCCATTTCAAATGAAAATCTTTGCCATGAAATCTTTTCTGGTTTCTCTCAGCTGTAGCGTCCCCCTGTGAATGCAGCCACCCTCTGTGTCTCTCCTCAGGTACGTCGGCCTGCTTTGTTTTACACTTATTCTTAGTACGTTGGACTACCTGAGAGTAATGACCCTGGGTTGGTCACATGTGCCCTCCAGCAGAGCGGAACTCAGCTCCTGGAGTAGCGGGAATGAACACTTCCTGAGTGCTTTCTCTGCGCCAGTTCTGAGCAGTGTGTGTATTTTCTCAGTAATCCTCACCCAAGCTTTCAGAGACAGATGCTACGTTTAGTCCCATTTTACAGAAAAGATAACCGGGATAGAGAGGCTAAGTAATCTGCCCAAGGCCACTCGGCTAGCAAGTGGCAGAGCTGAGGTTCTGTATTATTCAGGGTTCTCTAGAGACACAGAACCAGCAGGGTAGGTTTAATATATAGAAAGACATTTATGATGAAGGCTTGGCTCATGCGATTGTGCAGACTGAGAAGTCCCCTTGATCTGCTGTCTGCAAGCTGGAGGCCCAGGGAAGCTGCTGGTGTAATTCCAGTCTGAACCCGAAGGCCCGGGAACCCTGGGAGCCAACGGTGTAAGTCCAGGTCTAAGCCCAGCGGCCTCAGAGTCAGGAGTGCGGATGTCCAAGGGCAGATGAAATGGATGTCCCAGCTCAAGCAGTGCAGATCTGCCCCCTTTCCACCTTGTTCTGCTCCGAGTCTCAGCAGTTGAATGATGCCAGATCTCACTGGTGAGGCTGATCTTTACTTAGGCTTCTGATTCACATGCTAATCTCTTCTGGAAACAGCCTCAGAGACACACCCAGAAATCATGTTTTACCTGCTCTCTTGGTTTCCCTTAGCCCAGGTGAGCTGACACAGAAGATTAACCATCATGGATCCCCACTCAAACTGCCTTTCTAGTCCAGGCTCTCTCCGCCCCTGCCACGTGGCCTCTTCTGTAGTAGGTGCTTGCTTCATACATGTTTACTGAGGAGAATTGCACTGAGGTCCAGAGATGTAAGTGTGCAGCAATAGATTAGTTTAAGAACAAGGAACAGGAAGAAGAGAAGTGTAACTAGAATGAACAGGTGGGGAGAGAATCAAGGAGAGCGAGGAAACCAAGGGGCAGACCGGAGAGGAACACAGGAGGTGGAGCTCATCGTGTGGGGAAGCTTGGGGCTCCTGCTTGTGAAACCACGTTCAAGGGTGCGGGGTGGCCGCACCCTGAGGCAGACACAGGGGTTGTCAGCGGTTGTACCTGGGTCCCAGCACACATGGCACAGTCACCCCAGATGTTCCAAGTGTGACTTAACAGCTTTTACCAAAAGGGGTAGATGGGGGAGGATGCAGATACCAATCTCTCCAAGCCTGCTGGTGAGGAAACGGAGGCCAAGAAAGGTTGACTTGGCCTGGATCCCACTATGGGGACTAGAATTCAGGGCCCTGGTTCCTTCTGCTTTATTTTCATGCTTTGTAGAGAGCAACAAATGGCTTTCTCTCACCCTACCTGTTGTTGGAAGGGGTCGTTTAGAGTGTGTGGGTCTGCTTCTCTCCACCTTTTATTCTGCCTGTGTCTGTTACATCATGCATGTTTCCCTGTTTCTACAACTTCCACTTTGGTCCAGGCCCCCCCATCTCTTGCCTAATAAGTTGTGGTCTTCTTGCACTGGGCTTCTATACTTAGTTTTTATTATCGCCAATGTTGTGTTTTCTACTCCTTGCCTCAACTGTTCCTACCCCTGAACTCTGAGCCTTCTGGTTCTAAGGATCCTGCAAGTGAGCTCTGAGACAATCACCTTTTAAAGGTCTTTCATCAGCATGCTCCACCTGTCTCTTTGTGCTTGTCTCCTTCCACTCACGCCTCGATATGAGCCACCTACTCTTTGGGTCCCACTCTTCCCTTGAGAGTTCATTCCATTTGTGACCTCTCTTCTCTCCTATTGTGCTTCTTCTTGTGGCCATATTACAATCAGTGTGTCAGTCATTTCTTCTCCATGGAGTCTTCTCAGTGCGTCGAAGGAAAGTCAATGACATTCTCCCACATCACCCTTTTTGGGTGATTCATTCCTTCTTATAACTCCCTAACCCTTTATATGGAAAGATGTCATTCCCAAGGGACCCACTCACCAGCCCCAAGGTGGTGACTTCAGCAAGTGGGCTGCTTGATAGTGTGGCACAGAAAGACACGTGCTCAGTGGGAGAGACTTCCTCAGGTCTTACTCAGCCTACCCACTGTCCTTCACCCAGCACAAGCAAGACCTCTTTATAAAGCCATACAGGAGCGCAAGTTCAGAACGAACCCATCATGGATTGTGGGGCAGAGGGAGGAGAGCAAGCCACGTATCCACCAATAAATGGCAGCTAAAGGTAGACATGGATTATGCCTGTTCTGAAGAAGGAAGAATAAATCTCACATTTCCTGGACAGTAGGGTAGCTGTAGCAACAGAAATATACGTACATCATGAGGTTCTGACTTTGAACTTAGAGATCTGAATCGCAGAGACCGAGTCTCTGTGGTGCATATAAACCACTTCATCTCTTTTTATTGAAGAATGGTGTTAGAAGCCAAGGTCTGGGTGTAGGTGTGCATGTAGCTACTGGCATGTCTTTGTTCTAACTCTCAGCCGATAAAGCACGGAAATAGATGTTTGTGTACTACTGTTGTATATATACTTGTTTATCACTTTTTCTGTATGTAACCATCTGTATCTGTATTAAGCTAAACATAAATTAATATGATATCCCCAAATCTAATCCATTCGCACATGAGTCATTCCAGCCTCCTCCCTTTGCTTATCTATAACTTCCTATTTCAACAGTGACAAAACTGGCTCCACCGTCCACTTACTTAATTGCTCAACTCCAGTGTAGTGATTTAAGAATTGTTAACCCTCCTGTGGGAGACAATTTTGACAACTACTGTCCAGTATTTAATATACAGTTCCTTTTGCCTTTCGTCTTACAGACTCTACTCATTTCCAACTGTTACTTTGGTCAGCACCTTTCCCTCACCTCCATGAAATGAGGTTGTTTCATGATTTGTAATTCATTTAGATTCTTTTGTCATGGTTTGCATTCCATCCTGGAAGTTCCCCTTCCCCTCCCTCCTAAATTGTTTTCAAAAATTTGCATACATTAAGATTTACTCGTGTGTCAGTAAAGTTCTTTGGGTTTTCGACAAATGTTTAATGTCTTGTGTTTACCATTACTGTATCATACAGAATAATTTCATTGCCCTAAATAATCCTTCTGTATTTCATCTATTTAGTTCCCCTTACTCCCAAATCCCCAGCAACCACTGATATGGATGCTGTCTCTATAGATACTGCTTTTTCCAGAATGTCGTCTGGCTGGATCCAAACCGGCTTCTCTCATTTAGCAATGTGCATGTAAGAGTCATCCATGTCTTTTTGTGGCTTGATCATTTCTTTTTATCACTGAATAGTATTCCATAGTCTGGATGCACCACAGTCTGTTTATCCATTCACCACTCATTCATTCATCCACTCAGTGTCCTTCATTGAAGGACTTCTTGATTTCTCCCAAAGTTTGGCAGTTATGAATAAAGCTACTGTAAACATTCACGTGCAAATTTTTATGTGGATGTAAGTTCCAAATCAGTTGGATAAATACCTAGAGGAATCCTGCCTCACTGGAATACTGTGCTCTCAGCATCCGCCTCCCCCTCGTTCCAGTTGGACGATGTCAGCACACTCTGAAATTCTGTCGCTGAGCTGTCTGTATACTGACCGGCTTTTTTCTTTGTAAGTGGTAAGCATTGCCACCCTTGTTGCTGAGAACTGCTTTCTTTTCTTCTGTTTCTAATCCACGAGGTGACAGGGAAGAGTAGGTTGATGATGTGGTTTGGAGCAGCCTTGGAGTCTAGGTTTGCCTGAGCCCCCAGGCTCACTCCATTGCGTTGAACAGGAGCTTAACCCTGACCTCTGAAAACTGTTTTTCGCTTTACCGGGGTGTGGCAGTAAGGGCCAGTAACCACAGGGTTTTTGCTCCAGCCAGGGATTCACCTTGTGTGACTTGGGTGGGAGGCTGGTCCGCGCATGGTCCTTTCAGGTCTTTGGGTCAGGATGGGATGGCAAGTCTGTTTTATAGGTAGGTGGGCTGTGCACTCTGGTTACTCTCTGGTATTTGAGTCCCTGGTATGAGGGGAAGTAGCACTGTGGTCAGTGTGGTCCGCCCTCCCTGCCAGTTTACTCAAACCTTGGTTTGCGGTCCGGTTGCCTGTAGAAGCTTCAGGTGTAGGACATCCTGAGTTCACCTACTGTTTTAACTTTATTTTTAAAGCACATTGACTGATGGCCTGCCACATAGCAAACATTGTGTTATTTTTTCATTTATTATTAATTAATCCTTTCAGCAACCTTTTGAGGTAGGGTTTTCCAGTTTTGTAGATGAGGAAACTGAGGCTAAGGAGGGTTAGCTAGCTAGAGGCGGAGTTGGCATTTAACCTAGCTCTCTTGGTGTCGGGATGTTCTCTGTCCACCGCGCCATCTCTGACAGCAGCATGTTGGAGAAGGTGGCAGCCACCTCAGGCTCGCCAGGGATGCGAGTCTGCTTACAAACAGCAGAAGGAAGCGCTGCTCCTTTACATGCCAGAGGCAGAGCCTTGCCTGGGTGCCTTCACTCTCCCTGGATGCTAAGCCTAGTCTGAACTATTGAGATTTAAATTGTTGGCATTCTAGAAATTGTCAAACACGTCGAACCAGAGAGACCAGTAGACTCTTACATCTACCACTCAGGTCCTGGAATTATCAGGATTTTGCAGTTGCTTTCTCTGTTCTTCTGTAGTTTTTATTTTTTCTATTTATGCCTTTTTTCTTCTTTTTTTTTTTTTGGCTGGAATATTTCAGAACAATATGGAAGACAGTTTTACCATTGGCTCATCTCCCTGATCTGTGTGGCATTTCTTCTTCCTTTGGATCAGTTTCTTACCTTTGTGTATCATGTGGTGGTTGGGTATTTATTTTACTTAAAGATACTTATAGGATCTAATCATATGCCAATACCCTTTTCTAAGTCCTTTACAAATATGAGCCAGCTTACTCCTCATCAGAATCTTATGAAGTAGATATTTTTTCTTAGAGATTTTAGAGGCTGTGTTTTTTTATTTAAAAGAGATTTTTCATTTGGAGATGAAACTGAGGCACAGAACCTGAGAGTAGCCTGCCCTGGGTCATTCAGTGGTCTAGCTGGCCTTCAAACTCAGGCTATGTAGTTTCATAATCTGTGTTCTTAGTTGCCATCCTGTGTTACAAATATGATTAATGTAAAAGCCGTCACTGTCGTCTGTTCCCTAATGGTGCTAAGTTACAGGAAGGAAAAAACTAGTCGCTGGCCTCCAGATGCTCCCTGTATGATGGGGAGAAGAACTTGGAGACTAGTAACTGCAGCACAGAGGAGTAAATGTTGTAATGCTTATGTGTAGGATTCAGTGGGAATGTGAAAGGAAGATCATACAGGACTCCTGGGGAAATTAAGGTTGGCTTCACAGAGGCTGTGATCCTGAATCTCCTATCAGAGGATGGATGAGGGGGAGAAAATTCAGGTAGATGCGACATCCTGGGCCTCAAGGTGAGAACACAGATAGGACTGGAGAAAGATGGATGTGGCACTGGACTTCTCAGGCAGTAAGATTATGAAGGCACTGACTTGCCTGCTAAAAAGCTTTGAGTCAATCCTGCTCCTAGTAGGGAGCTACTGATGGATTTTAAGCAGAGAAGAAACAGGGTGAGATTTGTAGGTTAACTAAGCTCTCTCTGGGGGCAGTATAGAGGATGGATTGGGAGGAGGTGTGACTGGTTGCCTTTTCATTTGTGCTGGTAAGAAAAGCTGGGGCCTGAACCAGAGACTCATCTGTTGGGAATGGAGAGAGTGGATCTGAGAGGTGAGGACCCAGGGGGTCCTTGTTATGCAAGTGTTCGTTATTTGATTTTCTGAATTGCGAGGTTGCCTAGGAAATCAGCAGTGGTCATAACCTTAAATTTTCACTAATGAATCGATCACTTATAAAAACAGTTCAAGTGTGCGAATGTACTTTAAGGTGACCCCCAGTGCATTATGCCATCGTGTAAGCCCCTCCATGGGTATGTCACATTATATAATTTTAGCAGACTGGAGCAAGAACTTCTGCAGACTTTGAAGAAGTGAGCTGCCATGTTTAGGGGTGTGGATCATGTGGAAAGGAACTGTGGGCCGCCTCTAGGAACTGAGAGTGACCCCCAGCTGACAGCTAGAGAGAAAATGGGGGCCTCAGTCCTATAACTGCAGGAAACTGAATTCTGCCAACAACCATATGAGTTTTGAAGAGGACCCCAAGCTCCAGAGTGAAATACAGCCTGGTTGATAGCTTGATGGCCTGTGAGACCCTGGACAGAAGACTCAGGTAAGCAGTGCCTGGACTCCTGACCCAGGGGAACAGGGAGATAGTAAATGTGTTGTCTTAAGCTGAGAAGTTTTTGGTAATTTGTTTCACAGCAACAGAGAACTAAGAGTTCCCATTCAGTTATCTTCCCTCTAACACCAGTATCTGTTCTTGTCCATCCCCGAGGTCTGTCAGCCAGTGTTTGCTCTCAGATATGGCAGTACAATGCAAATTTCATGCAAATAATCTTTCAAAGTTAAATTGCAAATCTTTCAACAGATGTAGGATTATGGATAGTCAATAAAAGGATTGCTGGAGAACTGCTCAAACCATTCTACAGACAAATGAGGATCGAGCAGGGCTAGACCCCGCTCATAATTGGCGAGAAAAACAGCCAGCATGCTGACAAGAAACCGGTCTCGAGAGAGAAGGATTTGAATATCTTTGAATATTAAGAAACACCTTGGAGAAAATGTAAGCCTTTAAATAATTTTTGCAAACAGTAACCCTCTTTGTATCAGTGTTGTGTGAAAGTCAGAGGAGAAGTGAAGGATGTCATGTTATTCTGCAGTTTTGTTGCAATAAGGGTAAAATTACAACAATAAATCAGTAATTCTTAGTCCACTCTAAGAATTAAGGCAACATTCAATATAACGTAAATGTTTCACATTTTTTATACTGTTTTACGTTTGAAATAAACCTATTTGCATAATTTTTACTTCATTTAGAAAGACTGTCTTGATCAGCTCTTATTTTTTTCACTGTTAGCTGTGAAGATTTGGTTCCCAGTTTCAAGGGCCTTTACAGGACCAACTGCCCCTGGATAATAGTTACTGAGGGCCTTCTGTAGTAGACAATAGCGTAACAATGGTAGACAGTTACCAGGAAATGGATTTGGGTCCCCTTCCTGGGAAGGAGTCCAGAATGTCCAGTTTATTTCATTCATGGCTTTGTGAGCCATCAGAATCTCTGATGCTCTTAAGATTTCTGTTTAGTATTTTCGTGACATGAGACAGGAACAGTGGTGGGCCACCCAGTACTGCCTGAGTTCAAGTGCATATAACATCTTTTCCGGTGATAACCTAGGAATGGTTCATCTTATGAAGGACTCTGGAAAATGCCTGGATAGAAATGGAAAAGTCCCACTTGGCATTGGTGGTGGGCATGCGTTTTTCACAATGCTTTTGTTAACCATTTTTCCAGGCAAAGGAACGAGACAAATCCCACAAGGAGAACTAAGTGATGAGGAGGTAGGCAGTCTACCCAAGAGAGTTCAGAGAAATGATTGTGAAGAAGATCAGATAATTCAGGAGGAGAATGGATGCACAGAGCAAGAAGTTAGAATTTTTTAGCAGAGTTAGAAAATATAAAGAACAACCAAACTGAGATGAAGAACACAATCACTGAAATGAATAACACACTAGAAGGGACCAAGTATAGACTAAATGAGGCAGAAGAACAGATCAGTGAGCTAGAAGATGGGAAATCACTACCACAGAACAGAAAAAAGGGAAAAAAAAAAAACGACAGTGCTTTTATAACCATTTTAATTTCAGTCCTCAGGGCTGTGGAGCCACCTATACCTTCATTGTTTACTAGGAAGTAAAGGCCTGGAGAGACTAGAATGCAAGGTCATGTGGTTAATTACTCACAGGCCCAGAATCTGATTGATTGTTAGCAATAATTGTCACTGTTATGGCAGTCACCACTTCCGGTGTCTGCTCTCTCACAGGCACTGTTGAGGGTGCTGATGCACATACGGTATTTAATCTTTCCAGCCAGTCACAATACTGTCAGGTCAAAGAAAACTGAGACTTGAGTGGGTTACTTGCTTCTGCTGAGTGGAGAAGCTGGGATTTGAATCCCACGTGTCCTGACTCCAGCACCTTACTCTTCCCACCACACCGTGGAGGTGTTCTAACCAACTTCCTCTCTACTCCACTGATAGTGTGGCTGGCATGATTGGAAAGGTCTCCGTAGGATGCCTGTAGAGGATGTGTTGTACACAGTGTTTGTGGCCTTGGCTGACACGTAGCTGTTCTGTGAGGCTTGCTTATTAACTAATTTGACTTAGTGATCAAACTGTGCAGGACTTTGTGCATTCTGGATTTTAAAAGTTTTTTATTATGCGTTATATCAAATTTACCACTGTATGAGTGGAAATTAAACTTTATGTAGTTTTTATATGTTGTAATATTTCTTCAAATAAATCTCTCCTGTAAATTAAAAAAAAACCCAAAAGAAAACACAGTTGCCTTGTTTTCTGATATCTCCCCTGAGATTGACTGAGGTGAGAGGTTTCCATGAAATCAAGGCTGAAGATTTGTTACTGTGTGTGCTGCACTGGGAAGCATGATTCTAACTGTTGAATAATCAAGATAATGTCTATGTTGTTTCCTATTGGTGTGGTGACAAATTACCAAAAACTTAGCGATGTAACCTAGATGTATGATTTTACATTTGTACTGTCTCACAAATGTATGAGTCTCCCTGGGCTAAAATCAAGGTGTCTGCCAGGCTGGGTTCCTTTCTAGAGGAACATCTTTTTCCTTGTCTTTTCCAGTTTCAAGAAGCTGCTGGCATTCCTTGACTCATGGCCCCTTCCTCTGTTTTCAAAGTCAGCATCATATGTTCTGCAGATGAGGATGTGGACATCTTTGTGGGGGTCAGCGAGCATTATTTTGCCTATCCCAGTCTGTTTGGTGATGCTAATTGTCAGCATATGCTAATTTTATGGTAAACTGATTTTACCATATTTCCTAGAGCTTTAATGGATTACTCTTGTCTTTTGATCAGTAACCCAGTTCCTTGAGGAGCTCCAGAATCTTGATGAGGGTTAGCCGAACACTTAGGCAAAGGGCTGGACTATAGGGAGGCTGCGAAGTCAGCAGTTGGGTCCTCAGTCCTGGGCTGTGATGTTCTCCTGCTCTGCATGTTGGGACAGGTGGCATAGCCTTCTACCTCTGATTGTATGTAATTTTTAAAGTAACGTTTATGCATATATACACACACAATATAAAAAGCCAAAGATACTGATGAGGAATGGCGTGGGATTTATGGTGAAGAAACAAATCATACAGATTCAGTAGGGGATGCATGTATATCACCCACTTCCCTACTCTGGAATCAGGTTTTAATTCTGAACCTCTGGCTGATACCTCCTTTCTTCTCTTTCAGGAGGCACTGAGGGTCTGAGTTTCCCAAGATGCACTGGGAGCACATCCTAAAAAAGGCTGATCTTGATTATAAGCCATTGCCTGGGAGGCAGAAAAGCAAATTCTTTCCTCCT
The DNA here is from genome assembly GCF_009834535.1 of Camelus ferus. NCBI lineage: Eukaryota > Metazoa > Chordata > Mammalia > Artiodactyla > Camelidae > Camelus > Camelus ferus. The sequence continues at coordinate 17,297,728 of NC_045716.1, read as the reverse complement.
CCTCCTTTCATAGTTGCTTTTCTTAACTTTTTGTTTATATATATATTTGCAAGCATTAAAATAACACTGGTAATTAAGACATCAGGATAGGGTGGTCCTGGTGTGATGGGTCTATATCCAGCAACATATGTTCAAGACCTCAGGAAACACACAGTGAAACTGCATCCTGGTTGGCACCGTGTTATAAATGCGTGTTGCTGGGCAGAAATCCTAATGTCACCGCTCTTGGTTCTGAGACGTTGTGATCATCTCCCACAAATGAGTGTTTAAAACCTGTGAGACATTTCCACAGAGCACTGAGTTATTTTTAAGTAACTTCTGGGTTTTTTTTTTTTTTTTATATGAAGTCTGATTCACATTTATTACATAAATTTTTTTAGAAAGATGGGGAGAAAAGGAAAACAACTTGCTGGTAATCTCACTGGCTGGAAGTAGCCACCGTAAAGCCCATTGGTGTCTGCCTTCTAGATTGTAATTTTAACAAAAATGGAATTTTTTTTAAAATGAGCTCTTGTTGAAGGTTTTGTAATCTTTTTTAAAACTTAATATTTTATAAGATTAATGTCATTGAGTTATCCTTTACATCATCATTTTTAATGGCTGAATATGTTTACATTCTCGTAAGTGGATATAGCATAATTTATGTAACCAGGTCCTCAGTGTTTGACATTTAGTTTGTTTCTAGTTTCTCACAGCTCTCTCTCAGCGTCCTTGAGTTATGTCATTGAATACATTCAGAATTGCTCTTTTATAATAAATTACTAACTGGAGTTGTTGCATTTAAGGGTATGTAGCATTCTAAGGCTTTGGATACATGTGTTGCCAAACTCCCCTCCCTCTTAAATATTGTACCATCTGAGTCTAAGAGTGTGCTAAAGTCTCTGCTGCTCTCGAATGTGCAGAGGTATGTCACAGACATCTGAAGCTGACTGAACAGAGGACACTGGGGACAGTTCATGGAAACATAGGTCACCGATGGTGAGCTGGAATCTGAGTCACAGTGGCCTTGCAGTTGCAGCAGGTGTCTAGAGCCCATGACCAGTTGCCTGCTGCCTTGATTTAAAATTTCCAGCGTCTGGGATGCCATGTGATGTGCTGGACAGAAGCCAGACTGTGTATGCCCCTGCCTGATTCAGCTACACTCACACAGCCATGAAGAGATCAGAAATACGAAAGCATTTGGAAGAGTTCCCAGGACCACATGAATATATGGTGAATGTGGTATAACGTCTTCCTGCTCCTGTCCCTGGCTTGCCGTTCTTACCACGAGGCGCTCTCTTTCTGGCAGAGAGAACTAGCAGCAACCAGCGTTAAAACCAATTGAATCACCCACTGAGTGTTTTCCTGTCTTCCTGGTGGAGAAAGGTGCTGGACTCTTGAGAATTGGGACTGATTCTCACTGATGTTTAGGACCTCAGCAGAAATGGCCTCTGGTCAGATGGCATGCTGGAGTTTTCAGATAAAAGATGCGATTTTGTATAAGCAAATGATGCCCTTTGCGATCATTTTGCAAATTATCTGTGGCTTGCTGGGAAACTTGCTCAGTATTCTGTCCCACAAATTTCTGCCTAGTGACCTTAATCCTCCTATATTTCTGTTGCTGGAGTTGGGCCTGTACATAGTCTCTTCATGGGCTGTTTTCATAAAGCTTGATTAATGTTCTATTGTTAATGTCCTTTATAAGACCTGGACACTTGCTTTATTGAAATGGAACTTTGAGACTGCAGGGGCAGCTCTCCTGTTTGTTACATGGCCTAAGACCCAACTCCAGCAAACTCCAGCTAAATTTTGCAACTTTGATGCAAGAGAACAGTCTGGCTGGCAACTGTTAAATCTTTAGGAAAAAACGACCAAAGTGGTGTGACCATAGGCTGCACGTGTAGTGGCATTACATGCCATCCTTGAGGTGCAGTAAGTTTTACTGAACGATACCAGTGTGATAAACAGTACCATTTTACTTCAAATGTTGAACCATTTGCTGATATTAAAATTATTTTCCACAAATTTGGATTTGTATAATAGTATATAGGTTGTATTATTTCTATCACATCATTTTACCTTACGGTGAAATATCTAAGAATGGTCTTTTACATGTTGAACGTGTTAGTTATTAATAACAACCCAGAAATTATCACTTGAAAGCACCATTATAGAAAGCTGAAGTAATATCCTTATCTAGGCAGACTTCATCTGTTTGAAACATGGAAAAAGCTTAAGGTGCTCATTAAATTCTTCTAATGATTTATTACAGAAACGGTGGCATATTTTTGTCAGTGCTCTGCTAATTCTTATTTTAAGCAAACTAGTTTTTTTTTTAATCATTTAGATACAAAAGAACAACCTTTGCATACAGAGCTAGAATTCTCATACTTAATGAGTGTGGACTGTGCCTGGTGTTTCAACAAATATTCATTTAAATAACAAATATTTGAGTATCACTGTCTGATGGTATTCTAAGTGTTGGGAAACAGATGGGTGAGGCCTCACTTCTCGTGGAACTTATGTTCAAGTGGAGAAGACTCATTACAGTACAACTGTGTAATAAGGAAGGTAATATCGGATGGTGGTAATTAAGTCTTGTGAGGGAAATAAAAGGGATAATGTGACCGAGAGTGACGCTGGGGGAGGGTGGGTGGGTGCACTTTGGAGGTGTCTGCAAAGGACTTTCTGAAGACGTGTAATTCAAGCTAAAGCCTGAAAGTTGATGAAGAGCTAGCCGTGCCAAGATCTATTCGTGGCTGAGGGATCAGCAGGTACAAGACTGAGAGGCAGAAACGAGCTTGGCCTCTTCCAGCAACAGAAGGAAAATCCACGTAGAGTGTGGTGGGTGAAAGCGACACGTGGTTGCAGAGGTGGGCAGGCCCAGGTCATGGAGGGCCTTCCAGGCTGTGGCTGGGAAGGAGTTTCTCAACGTTTTTATACCCCAGGCCTATAAATTGGCAGCCAGTGAGATTTTGTGGAGTTTTACTTTTAGTAGTTGGTATTACAAAAATCATGTAACTTTTACAGCACTTGCCTTACCCTCCACATAGTGCAGGCTTCATCTCTTCTCTGTGGAAGCCCTGCAGGTGTTTGGTGCCCCGAACTCTCTGGGCTAACATCTTTAGTTTTCTCAGCCGTCCTTTCCTGTGTGGATGGATTCTTCAGTCCTGGGGCTTCTCTTTTCTCTGAACACATTTTGTCTGAGGACTTTAGAAATCCATGACATTTTGGTGATGTGAGGAGGGCAGCGGAAGAGGGGTGAGATATTAGGGTAAGTGAAGTCAGGGTTTTTGAAAGCAGTGTCTGTTTCCAGAAGCGAGGGATCCCCATCGTGTAGCTTTTCTGGAGTCCTGAATGAGGAGAGACTCCCAATAGACAGAATCTGACAGTTGTTCCCCTGCTAAGACCATCCACTACCCCAGTAGCTGAACTTGCCTGTATTAGCATTATTTAAATCAGCTCTTCTCTTGACCTCAAGTTGATTTTCTTTTAGCGTTTCAGAGTGCCCATACCGCTAATGCTTTCAGACAACAACATTCAGATCTGAAAGCACCCCTGAATTTAAGAGGCAGGTACTGCTCCGAGGATCTTTCCGTCCCCAACCCTCTACTTCACCTTCTTCCCTGGGTCGTGTTTTTCACGACTTTCTTCTGAGCGTTCTTTTTCTGGGGGTCTGTCCTGCTTGAAAGTGCTTTCTGCCTAATGCACTGCAGTGCAGGGGTCTGGTGGGGGAGGCCACCCTGCTTGTTTCTTTCTGTTTCTTCTCCATAACCCATAGATCTGCCATGACAAGGTTCTGTCCACTAGCTGCTTACTGCTGGCACCAGCATGGAGGTCCAGGGGGAGAGGATTCCTCTGGTTCCCCAGGACTCTGTGTGTGTATTCATTGATTTACTGAGTTGCTCAAGGAGCTGTGTTTGGGCTGGCAGAGGAAGATAAGGGATTCCAGAAATTCCTTCTGCTTTCTCGCAGATAGCTGGAGAAATTCCCTTCCTCTTCCTCCCCCATGAAAGAGGCCTGGGGGCAAGAGGGAGTTGAGATCAGATTGGTCCTGTAATTGACCTCTTTGTGTTTGTCACTAACTCTTGATCCTTCTGATCAAGATGATTTATTGGCCCATTAATTCTATTAATAATTATTATTATTGTCATTACAGTTACACCATTCATGTAGCCTAGGCATTGCCTTGTTTATTCATTTAGAATTAGATAATGTAGGCTGGGGCGGAAGGTATAGCTCAGTGGTAGAGCACATGCTTAGCATGCACAAGGTCCTGGGCAGGACCTCCTCTGAAAAATAAAGAAAGAAACCTAGTTACTGCCCTCTCTCCCCCAGAATAGATAATGTAGGCCAAAGTGCTTGCATAGATCCTGGCTTGGTGTTCAACCAACAGCCACACTGCCACTCACATGGGGGTGATTGTCTCCTCAAAGTTAAGGGAATTATTTGGGGGTTTCCATCAGTGAGAGGTTTTTTGGTCCCCCAACTCTGTATCCTGGATTACTTGAGTGGTCTAGTCCAGTGGTTCTCAAAGTGTGGTCCCCAGACCAGCAAGCAGCAAGCTCACCTGGGAACTTTTAGAAATGCAGGGTCTCGGGTCCTACCCAAGACCTACTGAACCAGAAACTCTGGGGGTGGGGCCCAGCAATCTGCTTTAACAGGCTCTCTAGGCGATTCTGATGTATGTTCAAGTTTGAGAACTGCTAAGCTGGGCCATCAGCCCGATTTCCTCTTCCCAGGGATATTTCAGGGTATGTCTCAGACTCTAGTGTGAAAATTACTGTCTTCTAAGATGATTTGGTTGAACTGGATAGGGTCTTAGGAGGGGTTCTGAAAGAATGTGTGGTTTTGTTTTGGTGATTAGCTGTTCGGAAGAAAGACCTTTAGAGCATAGCACAAGACCTGGTGGGGCTGGCTTGGAGTTGAAGTGGAATGTTTAGCAGAAGGGCCATTGGGGATTGTAAACTCAGGACAAGGAGTACAAGTGACACTTGTGTGAGGGAACCAGGCGACGAGGCTTGAGGACTGCCATCACCCCCACAGAGAGCTTGGGCAGTGTGTCTTTGGGCCAAGGCTGCTTTTCTGTGGTCTGTCTCCATGGGGCAATGCATGTCTACTACAAATCTCAGCCTCTCTGTACTTCCACTAGTGACCAATCCCCCTTTTGATTTGGGTAAGTGTAAATACAGAGGTGGATGTTTAAATAATGTAATCTGGTTCTAGCCAGGTTTACCAGCCTGGGCACCTTTCTGTTTTCCTTAGGTGATCTTGCATCTTTCTGCGTGGATCTGATACGTGTTTGATTTTTAAGTCGAGTACTCAGCAGGAGACGTGCTTATTATCACCTTTTTGTCCTCCTTCCTGTCCTCCCTGTCTCTCTTATGGAAGAGACTTGAGAAGGGATCTCGTCCTCTCCTGATTGCAGCCAGACCCTCCTAACAGTCCCACTCTGACCCCTGGTGAATGACTATGGTGTTCCCTTTGCAAGGAACCGACAGCCTCTGCTGAGAAATTTTTGTGATGAGAGTGCTCACCACCCTTGGAGAACACACAGGATGTTGCAGGAAAGTTCTCATGGTTAAAGGTTTTTCTTAAGTGTTACTGAAAAGATGACTGTCATCTTTCCTAAGCAAATACCTAAATGCCTAAGAAGTGATTCTGACGTGGCTGGAAAGCAGCTGAAGTTGGGAGCCTGGATTGTCCTATAAGAATAGGTGGCTCTAGATCCCCTGTTTTAAATCCCACTTAGCACCAGGTTGTCTGTCTTGAAATATCTTAAGGGAGACACTTGAAGTCTCTCTTATCTTGAAGTGGGGTGATGGGAGATAAGATTTGGGGCCATTTTGTACTAGAGAATGTCTCAGTGCCCTGGCTTAAATGGAAGGGCCCAAGCCACTTACAGCTGTTGGGAATGTGGACTTGCTAAAAAGCCTCTAGAAGAGATGAAGTAGGAATGGGCCGAGGATTAGAAAGGGAACTGGACAAGAGATCAGGTCTGAGCAGAGGAAGGAGAGGAGCGTGTTCAGGAATTTGTGCAGATGGATAATTGTGTGCTTCCCTTTCTCTTTACCATTTACTCAGTGTTTGTCTGTTTTGCTGAACAGCAGCCAGAAGACTCTAAACTCTCTTGCCTGCCATCTGAATAATTTAGTTGGGTTGTCTGTTCCCTTCCCTGATGATTCCCTAAAGAATCTCTCCTGATTTCAGAGGGGTCCAGGGAGAAGGGACACTTCTCAGAAATCACGTCAGATCTTTTCTGTTTTTTCCTGACTTGTTTCCCAAAGCCTGGGACCCCTCTTTGATCACCCCCCACTCCCGACAATATTCGATTCTGCTACTTAATTTTCCATTTCTAGATGGATGTTTCTTTTCTTTTCTTTTCTTTTTTTTCTTTCTAATTAAGAGATTACCTTGCCATTTGGGCTACTGGCAAGTATTTGCCAGAAGATCCAAGGCAAAGCTGCCAACTTACTGGAGTGTGACACAGCTGCTGGGGCCGCCCATCTCACAGGCTCTGCAGGGATGCGGGGCTGCCACTTCAACAAGTGTCAGATACACGCATTTCGCACGCATAGCCTTAAATTAATATCTCCGACTCCCTTTTCCATCTCCATGTGTCTTTAAAACATGATTTTCTGACTTTCCAGTCACCACCTACCTACACCGCTATTTATGCCCTCTCTTCTCTCTCTCTGTCTCCAGTAAAAGAACCAGAGCATCCTTCACTACTATAATAGAGCAGATAGTATGTCCCCTTGACCATGACCAGTTGGCAAGACTGCCCAGACCGGCAGAGAGCCTGGTTGGTTCATTGTGTAGTTTGGGAACCCCTCTTTGATTGAGGAGAGGCCCTCCACATATTGAACTGATTTTTAGTGCTGGCTATGCCCCTTTTTAATTTTGAGACCTTTTCTCAAAGGGCACTGCGGTTTCTGCTTGACTGTTGGAAGTTCTGTGTCTGTGGAAAAGTTCCCTATAACCTTTCAAGGTTTGTACTCTGTTCCAAAGGGGCTGTTGGAAATGAAATTGGTCTTTTTTTCTTAAATGATCTCACAGATGATCAAAAGGAGCTCATAAAAAACTGTGCTGTGGGGTTGGCAAGGTTGCCAGTGTTCTCTTTACCTTTGGTCTGGACTCATAGGTCTGAGACAGTGTCTCGCCAACAGTCCTTGGCTGTCCTTGGAGATTGGGGCTGGAGAGACACGGAGGGGAGGCAGGAGGGGGATATTAATGCTTTGAGCAAGTCTGACTTCTTTTTTATCCTAGGAGAGGTATTTGAAATCAGGTTGAAACATTCAGTCCTGAAAAAGTGAGCTTGTGGGAACTGGAGTTTGATGTCCAGCATTATCTTGGAGGGTTTGGCCAGTGGCTCGCTTGGGTGTGATTGATGCTAAAAGGCTCGTCTGCATTAAAATCGCTCATGCCTAGTAGCAGAGGGAGTGCCAGCGATGGGGTTCTCTGAATACAGGCTGCCATGTAGTAGTTCTGGGATCTTTGTAGAATTTGCTTCCTCTCTTGTTGAAAAGAGGTGGAGGTAGTGACTAGAGGGTTCTCTGAGGATTAACTGAGTACTTAGTGTAGTGCCTGGCATGCCATGGGTGTTCAATAAATGGAAGCTGCTGGTAAGAATAACAGTATTGATAATTATTAATAATAATGCAATATTGGTATTTTTCTTACCAGCATGAAGTTTGTGTCCCATCTTTACCGTCCCATAAATACCTTGTAACCACAGTACTTATCACTCTGTCCTTTAATTGCCAGTGTGCTTGCTTTTTCTCTCTGAGGCCGTATGCCTAGGTCCTTGAAACCGCTGTCATGTTTACATTGCATCCCAGCATCTCCAGCAGTCCCGGCACAGAGGATAGGCTCACTATGTACAGATGAACAAACTCTTACAATTGACTTTTAAATATGCTCCCAGACTTCACATTCCTCTGCTCTGCAGTGTGTATCCCGTGCTTCATGAAGGCTGGGTGTCTCTCTGAACTCCTTTCCTACTTCCCCAGTGACCATGTCAGTTATCGTTTCCTTTATCCATGCCGGCCCCCTTGTTTTGAAATGTCATTTATCTTCTCTGTTGCCATTCTGCGCCCTTTTCTCTCTTCCTGTGTTCCTTCTCTTCTGTGATGCATTCCCACCCACTCCAGCCCATATTCCTCCCATTCACACAGTCTTCTTTCATTCACGGCCCCTAAACTGTCGTTGTTCCAGGATTGAATTTTTGTGTGATAGTTTTATCTTTCCAACTAGATTGTCAGCTTCTTGAGAGCAACCATATACTACATACATACTGTGTCCACTATAGGTCATAGATCAGGGCCAGGTAAGTCATTGGTTCTAGATAAGAAGGAAGCCATTATCAGAATTACCAAATGAATTAAGCTGTTGGACTAAAGGGGTAAATGAGATAAGAATGTCTTTGCTGATGGAATAGTCTTTGGAGTTGGTTGTGTGAATGTGGGGGTTGAGGACAATTACCAGCGCCTACCAGCGATTTGCATTTTCTCTACTCTTATCTTCCCAATTCCTATTCTTTCATTTCCCATCAGTTCTTTTCCTGAGTGGGACTTTGGTGTGTCCTCTTAAGGGTTCTAAACTGTGATATTTAGACCAGTTGTCATGAGACAAAGCCTGGCTCTCACTTGGCGGAGTTCTTGTTCAGGAGGTTGCAGAACTCGAGTGCTGAGAGGACCTGAGTCGCCTCGTAGGCTTATGATCCGGCTGTCTTCCTCGGGTGCTAGAGTTTCACAGTCTTCCCTCCTGATTATTTTATTTTTACGCTGTTGGAAGCATTCACACTTCCTTAAAGGTGTAAAGGAAAATGGAGTAAAATGAAAACCTGTCTGCTGTCTCTAGGGAGGAAGGTAACGTGTTCGGTGGTGGTAACGGAAACGGGAATGACTAACAGGAGCATCAAGGTTTACCATTTACTTAGTGGGTTTTATTTACCCATGCTGTGTTCTTTGTGTTTTGTTTTGTTTTGTTTTCATTAATTTGGTTGGTACCAAGCTGTTTCAGCATGAAACTATGATTGCTTGATTCATTCAACATATTTGGAGGCCAGAAGTCCAGGGGAGAACTCTGCATGTGGGAGTTTCTGGAGATGCAGTGTGCAGCTCATAGTAGGTGCCTTGTTAGTGTTTGGGAATGGGTGAATGCTGATGGGAGACACGCCCTGCAGGAATGTGCAGCCTGGTCTGGGACTGCAGTGAAGCAGCAGTGTGAGGGCTGGGGTGAGTGGGGGTGGAGGCACTGATCACCGAGAGCGAGCAAGGCCTTGGGAAAAAGGAACAGGAATGAGGTGCTGGAGGAGCGTCCCATGCACGTGGACTTTCACATGGACAGTGGAAGGCAACCGCTGGTAGAAATGGATGTGTTTTGAAGAGATGCATTATGGTATTCTCTTACAGTAGATGAATATTGAAATAATTATGGATTTTACAAACTAGCAAAGGGGTTATTTGAAGGGAGCAGACTGCCTGGCATTTAGCAGACGGTCAGTAAACATTTATAGAGTGAATGAATTCAGGGCAGAGCGGGGCTGGCGGCCCTAGGGTTTTTGTTCCTCTTTTTCGTTTTCACACCCAACCCTCTGCTGGTTCAGGCAGGAGCTTTTCATTTTCCGTCTGTAACTAGCTGAGAAATTGTGAAGAGTGATTAAAATAATTTATTGGTAGTTCTCTTTTTGCTCATTCCATTGTGAGTAAGTAAGGCCAGGTACTGTGTGGACGTTTACTGGCAAGTCCATAAAACACGTGTTTTTTGAGGGCAGAGTCCACGTCTTTGAGTAATAATTAACTGCTGATGGCATTGTCGTTGGTGCTATATGGTAAATAATCAGGAAATACTCAGTTTTTCTTCAATGAGAGTTTCTAGGCCAGTGCAAAGACCACACACAGGCAAACCTGAAAGGTGGTGTTTTGCCTAAACACTAGTGGAAACAAAAGGAAAAAATCCTGCTGGTTTTGTGTTGCCATGTTTAATTGCACGAAAGTGTCGACTTCCCATGAACTTCCTCGTGCCCGGAAGGCACACTGATGGTGGTGAGGAGCACAGAGCAGAGGCTCTCGGCAGCCTGGGTGTCCTGGTTGCTGGATTTTCAGCTGTAGCTGAATATCCCTTGGGAGTTTTTAGGTCTGGGTTTCTGTGAAATGGATTGAGCCTTGTCTGTCCTTAAAGTAAGCCTCTGAGAACCAAGCAGAAGCACTGAGTAGTAAAGGCTTTTTAGTTGGAAGCCTGCAGAGAAGGAGCTTGGGAACAGACTTCAGAAGTCAGGCAGTTTCGGGCTCCTCTTCCCCAGCCCTCCTTAGGCTCAGGAGAGAGGAGATTCTTTGTTCAGGGTCGTTCAGGGCGAGGCCTCAAGACTGGATCAGCTATGTTCCCCTCCCTGGGCTCCTTCCACCAGGTACCAGGTCTCCAGAAAGTCACTGTTCTGAGTGAGGAAGCAGAGATGCCTGATCTGAGGGTGCATCGCAGGATGGCAGGACTGAGAGCACCTAACCTGGGTCCCTCTCCTGCCTTGGAGTCACACTGTCCTCAGGTTGACTTGTGTTCTCAGGGCTCTGATGGGGAGAGCTTCACAGCACCTGCAGTGTGAGGAGGAGGGGGAGGGGGAGGAGGAGGGGGAGGGGGAGGAGAGGGAGGAGGAGGAGGAGGGTGCTTGCCCCACCAGTCTCACCCTGAGTGTGCCCCGAGGCAAGATGGATTTGCCTGCACCCCTTCCCCACTGCCTGAGGGTGCTGCCTGCTCTGGTGCTGACCTGGAAGGCATTCTAAGAAGACGGGGGTGAGCAGAGGGATGTAGGAGTGAGTGGGCTGCCTTGATGCTCTTTTAGGGGCTTAGGGAGGGAGCTGGGGAGAGAATGACATTTTAATTACAGACTGACTTGTCAGGCCTATAATCTTCCTGATGGTCCTCCTTATTTTCTAGTCTTCAGAGTCATCTGCATATGAATCCGAGGTGCTGAGGATTAAAATTTCTGTTTTTGTAATTTCCAGTCAGTCTAACCTTTTGTGATTTTGCCCTGGGAGTAAACAGAGGGCAGTAGCCAGCTCGTTTTTTTTGTTTGTTTGTTTGTTTGTTTGTTTCTTTTTTTGGCTCTCTCATTGGCATGAGAATTGGATTCAGTCATTTCCAGATCTGTTTTTTAGAAACTTGAAGCAAAAGTCAACTCAAAAAGAAGCCTGAAGGTGCTGCAAGGCTCTGGGTGGTTCTTGCTGACCTGGCTGGGAAGGAGGACCTGGGAACCACTCGCATGTCTCCCGGAGGCTTTGGAAGCAGGGACATCAGTCTGATGTTTGTTGGTATGAGTATGCAGTGAGTCTCCAAATGATTCTGTTGTCTCAGATTCACATTTAATCCATTCATTCTTACATTGAGTTATTAATTGGCCTACTGTTTATTGAGAGCTTTCCCTGTGTCATGCTCTTTGTTAGCCCTGGAGATAAAATGGCAAACTGGACGCACTCAGTGCCTGCCTTGAGAGCTTCGTGTGTAGAGGCTGGAGGAAGGAAACTGGACCAACGCTCTCACCCGCTGGCTTCCATTTAGATGTGGCCTCTGAGGCCTGAGAGGAAAGATGCTTGCCCACAGTTTCAGGGGTGGGAGCCATGTTTTCCTGGTGAAATAGTAAGCAGTGGGAGGGCAGGGTCAGGTTTTGTTCTTCTGCATAATACCCTACAAGTAATAATTACTCTGCAGATATGGATTGGTTGATTAAATATGGCAAAGACACTCCTTAGGACTTCTCCCAATTGGCCTGCTTCCTCAGAAGTTCGGATAAGTTCCTGTCCCCTGCCTTACAGGGTGGTAATTTACTGGTTTCCCCCACATCTCAACACAAATGCAGCTTTAGTCTCAACACAGATGCAGCTTTAGGTTACATTTGACTGTCAGATCTCTTTGAATCTGGTTCTAGAATTATGTGTTCAGATCTTGATCTACTTCTAGAATTATGTGTTCAGAACTTAAGGCAGGAGAAGACCAGATGGAGATTTTACTCTCCTAATAGGGGAGTCTTGCCAAGACACCCTGTAAAGGGTGGGAGAAGAGAACAGGACCGTTGATCGATTTTCTGCTGTGCTGCTCTGTGCTGGTTGCTTCCTCACACTGCACTTGTTTTATTTAATCCTTTAAACCTTTGTAAGGATCAATAGGTGGTGTGATCCCAGTGTTGCCAAGGATAAACAGCAGATAACTGATGCAGCTGGCTGAAGCCTGTGTCACTGTGCCTTCTGCCATTTTCCCCAGCCCCTCTGGGAAGTGTGTAGGTAGGCGCAGTTAGGAGCTTTGAGTGGTTTCTGTGCTTGCTTTTCCCAAGAAGTATTGGAGAGACTGGAACTCGTAGAAGTTCCCTTGATAATCCCTGAAGAGTAGAGCATGGATTGCTTCGTGTGTGTGTGTGAATCCTTGCAAATTCTCCTGCCCCTAGAGTGAGTGCTGATAAACCACCAAATTTAAAAAGCCTGTCGCCACCTCCCTGCACTCCCTACTACTGTGCTGGGATGCAATTGAGTGGACTGGTTCTAACATTTAGGCATCATAGTTCTGGATTTGAGGACAGTTGCAGCAGACCGTCTAATTGATTTATCTACTTGAAATTAAGAACTGTGAATTCTGTATGCAAATTAAGCAGGATACAAATGATCATTTTGGTTTTCGAACCCAGAGGGCGGTTGATGCAGTTGGCTTTACAGGAAGAGGCAGTGGCTGGTGGTGGAAGCCAAGTGCTGGAGGTGGAAGCTGTTTGTCACTGGGGACAGCTTACCATGTGAGATCTTAGGAGACTCATTTCTCTTCTTCAGCTTCAGTTTCTCTGAAATGGGGGGTGGGGGAGAATGACTGTTGGCCATCCCTTTCCTAGTGCTGTCTTATCCAGAAGAAGTTGTGGTGCTTCAGGGGAAAGAAACTACTGGTTGCCCAGACAGGGTAAAAGCCTGTGTGTGTGTCCATGTGTGCACAGATATTTGCATGTGGGTGTTTGGTGATTTTCACCCTAGAGGTCTTTCTGTGATTTGTCCCATCAGACCCAGAATTCAGCTTTTTAAACTTGAACCTGACTCAGGACTGTATGATGACACAGAAATAATTCAGACACATCCCACTTCACCTCCCAAAGGGCTGCACATGTTCTGAGACTTGGAGAGGGGCTCTCTGTGACTCCCTGGGCTATGGGACACCTACCTGGGCCCATGAAAACAGGTTGAACAGAAATCTGGCCCAAGAGCCCTTATATTTTGTGCGGCTCTGGAGCCTGGCGTTGGGAGCAGAGGATTATGTCTAGAGAGCTTTAAAGCACAGGTCTTCTGCTACATCTTCCCTGGCTCCTCCTCTAGGGTTTAGAAAGCTCTGGACTTGTTCTGAATGAAGTTCAGAATGACATCACCCCTGAGGAATTCTTTGGGGGATGTGGAAGGATAACTTTTGAAGAGTCAGAAGTTCTCCAAAGAGAGAGGAAGTGTATATCGCTGTGGTGAATTCCATCATTCTTAGGAACCTGAGCTGCTCTGTTCACTCCTATCCTGAGCTGGAAGGAAATAGGAACTTCGGTTGCATTAACAGAGATGCTGTATCCAAAATAAGGGAGGTGAGAATCCCACTCCCTCAGCACGTTATTAGACCACACCTGGAGTGCTGTGATGAATTCAGAAAAACACGTTTTCCAAGGGATACAGACACATTGGAACATATTCACAGGAGAGTGGAAGAGCCCGCTCTGGTCTGTAGGGGTGGCTGGAAAAACTGATTTTTTAACCTGGACTGGGCAAAACTCAGGCTTAGGCTGGATTTTCTTTTTTTCCCCATGTTTTTAAATTGAAGTATAGTTAATGTAATAGTAAGTATATTTAGCATGTCACACATTATCTTCTAGTATCTCTGTGTATTTTATTTTTCTTTACAAAGTTGAAATTAATAGTGCACAAACAATTTTGAATCCTAATTTTTAAGGATGATTACGTGCAAAACATTTAATCTTACATTTAATAATTTGTGGTAAATAATATTTTAGTTGTTTCATAATATTCTATCCTAAAGATATAATGTAATTTTATCTAAAATTTTCTCCAACATGGGCTATAGGCCACTAAGTTTATTTCTTAGCTTGTGCTTTTACACTAAACATTGCTATGCATAAATCTTTGAATGTGTTTGAGATTATTTGCTTGGGTTAGATTCCTAGAAATGAATTTGTTAGGTCAAAGTGTATGAGCAATTTAAACTGTATGAGCAATTAAATGTTGATACACATTGCCATATGGTTTTACAGAAATGTTATAGTACTATGCTAATTTACTCTCTGTTTCACTTGAGACACTTTTGCTCCAGATGATCAGAAAACTTTGACTTTACCTGCCTTGAGTAAAAAAGGAATGTATTGGCTTATATAACTTGAAAAAGATGTAAGGCTAGAGTTAAGCTTCAGGTATGCCTGGATACAGGGGCTTAAGTTCTGTCTCTTGGATTCAGTACTCCCTTCTCCCTCATGATTAAGAGTTACAAGATTGTTAGCTACTAAAGGCAACTGGTGGTGGTGGTGGGGTGTGTGTGTGTGTGTGTGTGTGTGTGTGTGTGTGTGTGTGTAGGTCTGTCTGTGTACTTGGCTATAGTTGAACCTTGAATGAGGAGTCGTGTCTCCGTGACTGGCACAGGCTGCCTCAATCTAGGGAAACTATCAGGGGAACCTGCTTTTATTTCTTTGGTCCCATTTGATCTGGTTTTGCTGACATGAAAATTTTTCCTGTGAAGTTTTTTATTAGACAAAGGAGGTGGATTATAGAGCCTTAAGGGGCTGTCCCTTGATCCATCTCTCCATCTCTATGCTTGCCCATCTGTGTCTTCATTCTTTTAGATAATGTAGTGGAGTGAGCCTTGTATAGGAGTTAAAGGATGTGAATTCTCATTCAGGTTCCAGCGCTGGTGCCTTTATACAGTGTGCCCTAATGGCAATGACCAAAACACAGCTGGGATCAGGGAGCAGGGAGCAGTTGCTCCTCCTGGGGTACCTCTTCCAAAGCATCTGCTTTCCAGCAATTTTTAAAAGGCAAGATGTTGTCCACATTATAATAAAGAGAAAGTAGTGTGGAAACCAGACATGGAGCTACCCAGGGAACACGATCAAAGGGTGCTGTCTCTTTTTCCAGCTGATTTGCAGAGTCCACCCCCAGGGTCACTCACCATGACTTTGGAAGCTAAATTTCGCATCTGCTTTCTGAACATTTCCTCATTATTCAAAGAAGGCTAATACCAGATCTGCCACTCTCAGAGAGTTTGGGAGATGAAATGAAGATGCACATGGTAGCACTGTGTAAATGTAAGATGATGTGTTAAGGGTTGAGCACCTAGGGCATGAAAGCAAGTACCACCTTGCTTCTGAAAGAGGTGACTATATCCCATTCAGTAGGGCCCCAGAGGAATTGGTCTTTTTCCTCTTTGGCAGGAAAAGTTTGGTAGGATATTCCGGAGCCACTGAATCTCAGCACATAAAGATCTGGACCTCAAAAGAGCATGCCGTAAGTGTGGATTCACCTTCTTGTCCGTTGCCACCGCTGGCCGCCTTCAGCCTGGCTCACGTTACCGCAGCAGCCCCGCCTTGCTGCTCTTCCCCCTGCATCTTCCCCGTAGACTGTTCTTTCTTCAGGTTTGAGTCCCTCCCATCATGCCGCTTGCCCTGCTTCAGCCCTGCTCTTGGGATGCTGCAGACTCCTTCACGGAGCTGAAAGGGCGTGTAGGAACGATCTGCCTGCAGCTGATTTCTCCACTTTATTTCCCCCCTTACTTCTCTGCAGCTTTACATTGTGGTTGGACTTCTTTGTTAACACCATGCCCTCTCCTGCCTTTGGACCCTCCCACATACAGTGCGTTTCTCCTTAACCCCTTAACCCCAAAGCTTTTAGTTCAAATTCCCCCTTACGTGTCACTTCCTCTAATTTTTGTCCATCAAAAAAAAAAAAAAAATCGATTGGGAGACCAAATGGCTAGTCACTGACTGTGACTTGGAGTTAAAATGGCTTATGTTTGTGCCCTCTGCCTGGGCAAGTGGTAACTTGGTATGGAACACAAGTCCAGCAAGACGTGTGGGAGTGGTGTGGTCACTCTGAGCACAGTTCACAGTAGGAGCTGGGAGGAAGGTGTTTCGTGTCTGCTTGTCCCTTTCACATCATCCTATGCACGTCTCACGCGTGCTTTGGGCATGTTCTGTGTTAGTGCTTTTGCCCCAGGGTGTGGCGTCCCAGCTTGTGATCAGTGCAGCAGCTCCCAGCTGTTTAAATGGCTTTCAGAAGGGAGTGGGATGGAGGAACGTAGATGTCAAGCTTACACATTTAATTCTTACAAAATCATTATGAATCTGAATTACTGTGTTGGTGTCGCTGCAATTACCTGGGGATTCTCTGGGGCACACATGGGGCTGCGGGTGCTTGTGTGGTATGTGAATAGATAGTGATTTGTTACGGGTTGGACTGTGAAACTGAGAAGAAGCTGCTAAAATTTATCCTGGATTTTGCTGAAGTGGGTAAGAAGATATCCAGGTTCTCTGTACAACCAAACATTCATGAGGCTGAAAGACACGGGCATCAGAACTGTTTTGATAGTTCATTTAGCACAATTATATCGCCAGAAATCCCAGGGCTAGTCATTTGGCCCTGGAGATGGAACAGAACTGATGCCTAGCTTCTTAATGGGTTAGGATGTAAAAAGAAACCCTGTGAGCCCTAGACAAGAGGCTGGTTCCTGGTGATTATTTATATATTTATTGAGCAAACATGTATCGATTATTATGTGTTAGTCTTGCTAGTGCCTGAATACACATTCCCTCCTTTTTTTCCTCACAGTTTTAGGTTCAGTTTGAGTTTTATTTTAGGAGTTTTTAAGAACTACTCTTGAATTTGTTTTAGAGGCTGTGAATGTTTATCTAACGGGGAGTGGGGTTGCCTTATGCTCCTTGATTGTAAGACA
This sequence comes from Camelus ferus, assembly GCF_009834535.1. Classification (NCBI taxonomy): domain Eukaryota; kingdom Metazoa; phylum Chordata; class Mammalia; order Artiodactyla; family Camelidae; genus Camelus; species Camelus ferus. The sequence goes on along the minus strand of NC_045716.1, from coordinate 17,280,790 downwards.
AAGCATTAGAAAGGAGCTCGGCTCTCTTTCTCTACCTGCCCTACCAATTCTTCCCCCTTTGGCATGAAGGTGACTATTAAGTGACTAGGGGCCAAAGAAAGTACAGTTTGTTAATAAGCAAGAGGCGTCTTGAAAATGGAGTTCAAAGTTCTAGAGTTTTCCTTGCCTCCCCTTCTGAAAACCACTCTGATATTGCCACACTCGTGCTTCCATTTCTGTTTTTCATCCAGAATGACAAAATGTCCTCTCCAGGGAGTATTTTGGTGTCATCACGATTGGATGTTTTTATGAAGGAGGACTTTGGAGGTGTGTGGAAAGGGTGATTGGTGCAGAGTGATAGGTTTGGGAATTGTAGCTGTCTTGCTGTAGGGCAGCTGGGTTGTAATTGCTAGCTCTGGTGTGGGGGCCACCCTGCAAAGTTCTGCACTCTGTGGACGACCTTGCTCTATGAGCAAGGGCTGCTTCTGAAGCCTGTTGGTGGCTGTTTATTGCCCTTCTTCAGATGTCGCTTGCAAACTATTATAAAGGCTCATTTCTCGCGTACTTTTTAAGAGGACCTTTTCTGACCTGCCTGACTTGTATTCACCCCCCTGAAGTACTAACCAGGAATCTAGGTATCAGAAATCCAAGTTACGCACCTGTTTGATCACTTACCTCAGTGGAGCAGTTGTTCCTGCTGCTCAAGTGAAGGCCACTTTGTGAGGGACCTGGATTGTCAGTTTACATTTTGAAAGGCGAAACAGCGGCATAAAGCCTTTCAGTGAATGTTATATAAGGAACTGGAAAACTCGGAGGAATTGGGGAAGAGGAGCAATGCTGAGCCAAGTGGTTGGAGTAGGATAAAGGGATCTTTACTTCTGGGAGCTCTGCAAAGGGAAATGGACTGGGGCATGTTAAACCTATTTCCATTAAAAAAAAGTTTCCTATATTTTCTGATTCCTAACTTGTAGGGGATTTGGCTCCTGTGGGTTGTAAAAGGACAGTGTATTAGTCTTTTTGGGCTGCAGACTAATTTGCCATAACATAATCCCAGAGCCTTGGTGGCATGAACAACAGAAATTTGTTTTCTCACAGTTCTGGAGGCTGGAAGTCCAAGATCAAGGTGCCATCAGGGTTGGTTTCAGGTGAGGCCTCCTTTCCTGGCTTGTGACAGCCTCCTTCTCACTCTGTCCTCATGTGGCTTTTTCTCTGCACACACACTCTTGATGTCTCTTTCTCTTCTTTTAAGGACATCAGCCCTATTGAACTGGGCTCCACCCTTATGCCCTCATTTAACCTTAATCACCTCCCTAAAGGCGCTGTCTCCAAATATAGTCTCATTGGAGATGAAGGCTTTAATACATGCATTGTGGGGGAACACAGTGCTGGGAAGATGTTATCATTTAATTTAGAGGTCAGCAAACTAGTCTCCCCTGTCCCACCTGTTCTGTAAAGTTGATTGGAGCACAGCCTCGCCCATTCATGTATAAATTATCTGTGGCTACTTTTGCACCACGAGGGGAGACTTGAGTAGCTATGACAGGCAGTCTGTCGTACAAAGCCTCAGATAATTGTTATCTGACCTTGTACAGAAAGAGTACCAACCCTTGAAATTGGCCGAGCCTCTTCTAATAAGAGAAGGGGATTATTTTTGTATCAGGTTTTGTATCACAGTGATTTTAAAACATTGATACACGGGTAGCTGTTCATTTCTTTACATATTAAATAGGAAAGGAATGGAGAGTGAGTGAAAGGGCCATGCCAAGGGGTTGGTACATATCAGGGTTGCCAGAAAAGGCAGCTCTGGTCGGAAGACCTTGCTGTGTGACCATGGGCAGTTTGCTTCACATCTCTGAGCGTTGGTTCCTCCACTGGAAAGTGGAAATAAGGTGACCTGTCATATAACATAATTGCTTGGATCCAACGAAATAAAGCCACGAGAGCCCTATAAATGGAAGGGGGACTGTATAAACAGGAGGTACATGCTGTGTAAAAGTACCCTATTATTTAGAGACTGAGAAATATTTGGATGGTGGTAATGTGCTACTCTGGGAAAAGGAGTTGCCAGTAGGATTTTTATCACATAATTAGAGGGTATGCTAAAAGTGCTAGTGAAAAGAAGCTGCTATATGCTGCTGCCTCGTGTTAATGTGGACCAGGGGTCCTGAACCTTTTCCCTGAGGATGTCTTACAACAGCATCCCTGCTCCATTCCCTTCTGCGGTGCTGCCTCTGGTCAGCAGAAATTCTGGGAAGTCCTAGTCATAGTGCCAGTGCCACGGTGGCCTCATAAAATCGCTACCCACTGGACACCTATGCTTTGTGAACTAGGTGCTGGTCAGCCACCTCACATCTAAATCTTTTGAAAGGAGAACAAGCTGGAAACTCTGGGCAGTGGCAGGAATCGGGAAGATCCCAGGTTAGGGTGAGAGACAGTCAGAGCTGTTCAAGCTATTTCTTGGTTGACTCATTTGTTCATTATCTGTTCATTCCATCACTGAGTGTCCTCGTTTTGAGAGTGGTAACACTATGTACTTGATAGGGTTGTGGTAAGGATTGAGTGAGATACTGCAGATAAAGTGTTAAGCAAAGTCTCTGATGTGGAGCAGATGCTCATTAAATGGTGGTTCTTATTTTTATTGCTGTTTTCTAATTATTATTCATTAACTCCATATCCTGTTCCAGGCACTGGTGAACAGAGATAGGAGATTAAGATGTGTGGGTTCTGACCAGCCTTGGCTTCTGTGACTGGCAGTGATTCGGGAGGACCAGAGGTGTTTTTTTTGTGTTGTCCATCAGGCATGCATTCTCAGAGGCCAGTGATGCTACTGCTGTCCCTTAACTCCGCCTGTTCATCTGCCAGAGCACCCCAAGCCTGCTTGTCCAGATCTCACCTTTCCTCCATGACCAAGGTGGGGACCTGTATTCTTCCTAATTAATGCTGGCTTACAGGTGTCACACTCTTTCACACTCTTCTCAGAATCCTAAAGTACCTTCACACCCAACTTAACTTTGGATCACATCCCACCCCACCTTATATCGTTATAATTGCTTTATGTAGCCCTGAGAGAAGAGGCATGCCTTACCCATCTTTCATTCCTCAGTGCTTGTAACAGTGCTTAACCCATGCATATGCTCAATAAATATTGAACTGGATGAAATGTAATTCATTTAACCATCATTTATTGAGCATCTACTTCTGGGTTTCTCCATCTCATCACTACTATCATTTTGCATGAGAATTCTTCATGTGGGGCCGTTCTGTGCCCTGTAGGATGTCGAGCAGCACCCCTGGCCTCTAGCGGCTTGCCAGTAGAGCCCTCCAGTTGTGACAACCCAAAATGCCTTTAGATGTTGCCATGTGTACTCTGAAGGGCAGAATTAACTCCTGGTTGAGAACCACTGATTTACTGTGTTCTAGGCACTGCATGTCTCTTGTCTTCTCAGATTGTGACTAGCTTGGGGGAGAATTTTCATTGCCTCCGCAGTGCCTGCCCCCTGGCCATAGAGGACCTGTCTGATAAATGCTCAGCTCATTTTCCTCGTTGCACTGCCTTCAGCTGAGGCTGGGGAGAAAGGAAAATGCAAGGCCACCTTCATCATCCTCAATTCGCAGGCATTAAATAAATGCTTACAGTTGCCTGGTTTTCGTTTTGCCTTCCTTGCTGACTCTCAGACCTGGAGATCCCAACTTCCAGAATGCCAGCATTGCAAGGGGATGAGTGAATCCCACATCCTTTGTTCAGATTTCCTTTGGGAAAAGTTGATTAATATAATAGAATTATGGGTATATATATATTTCTCCTCTGGAATCTCATTTATGGACCTAAAACTCCATGAGGCCTCTGTTTGTAGTTTTTGCACAAGATGGTCCTACATTTGCTTAGGAGTGGCTTCTAGAAGTATTTGCTGTGCCCCTCTACGGGTGAACACCAGCATGGGGCTCAGGTGTCCCAGGGACTCAGTTTTATATGTAAGGTTGTACCAGGGTAAACAAAGGCCAAAGATCAAAGTCTTTAAGTTGGGAGCAGTGCTGGACTAGAGTGTGTGTGTGTGTGTGTGTGTGTGTGTGTGTGTGTGTGTGCATAGTAAGGTGATAGTGAGGACAAAGGACAGGTATGTTGGGGAAAATTTGAAACATTGTTCCAGGAGAATTCAGTACAAAATGCTCTGGAGATGAGAGCTCAGATCTGAGCTGGGATGCACCCCTAAGTGGCTGTGAGGACTTGGGCAAGGCAGTTGCAGTGTTCTGGGCCTGGGTTCCACCTGTGAAGGGAGAGGAATGGACTAAATGATCTTTATCGTTCCTTCTACTTCTGAACATGTGTGACTTGAAATTTTCAGTCTGAGGCCCACTTCTTTTGTACTCAAGGAAGAGAACATGATCAAAGACTGGGCCAGAGAAGCTCCAGCACCTTGTAAAGACCAATCTCTTGCTAGTCACCTTCAGCTTTTGGGAAGGCTGTCATGAAGCTGAGAGCCTGGAGTTGTTCTTTTGTCCTCTTGAGAACAGAACCGGATAATCGGAAGGCAGATTCCGGCTCAGCAGAAGGACTTTCTAGCTGTCAGAGTTGTTGGAAAGTGAAATAAGGTTGCGTGGGAAGGAGTTTCATCACTGGGGGTATTTCCCGCTGAGGCTGATCTGGCTTGGCTGAAACTGATGTATCAAATGAGTGATCAGAGTAGGTGACTTAAAATCCTTTCTGTGAATTTTTAAAAATTCTATTTTTTGGTTAATTTTTCTTATGTCTTGAGATCCTTGAGAAGGGAAGGGGAGATAGGGCTGCTGTCTGGGAGCTAATTCCCTGGTGGAGGTGAATGTTAGTGAGGGCTCTGAGGGAGTGACTTTCCCGCAGAAGTGACTTGAGTGGGAAGTGGCTTGGCATGTAGGCAGTCAGGTGTGGGTAGTAAATCTTTGAGGTCCACTGGCTGTGGAGCCCTGGCTGACCTTCACGGGCCATGACTGGCCCCCACGCTGAACCCACAGCTCTGTGTGCCTCTCTCCCTGGGAGCTGTCCTGCCTTACCTAGCAGTGAGCAGGAGCCGTGGTGTTTCCCCTGCCGCTGTCTGTCTGTCTCCTGGCGGCTCTGAATCAGCCGTCATGAGAGTTGGCTGTGACTGAGAACCAAAATTAATCCACTTTCTCTGGAAATTATTTTTTTCAGGCCCATGACTGTCACATTGCTGAGCTCTCTGAGGCCAGCGTCTTTCTGTGAAGTCCTTGCTTTCCATGAGAGCATTTTTATAGGGCTCCACAGAGGGCCCGCTCCACTCTGTAATTGACTGGATATATTTATGTCACCTGTAATTACCTCGAGGTAATCGTCTGCTGAGGCCACGGCAGCGGTTCCTCTTGGATGCCTTGCCTGGGCACTCGTAACGGTGCTTCCCTGCTGTGGGATGGGAGGTCAGTTTTACTTGGAAGGTAGGACCAGGGTGATGCACCCAAATCGTTCCATGACACTGGCCTTCCTCGTTGCGCTGACTGCCTTTACTTCTTCATCTCTGCTGTTGCAGACAACCGTGTGGCACAGTTTCAGGTCGTAAGCTGGCAGCGATGCCAGAGGGTCTGCAGCTCTGCCTCGAAGCCTAGGAAGCTCTAGATGTCCCACCGTTTGAAGGAAGTTGGTCAATCTGCCGCTCCCCTGGCCTTACCCTCTCTCTCACTGTTCTGTTCTTGTGTTTTCACCTCTCTTCTCATCCCACCCATACGTTTGCATGGAGCTGATAAATCCATAATGGGCTCCTCTGGTTTTGGAAATCAGGGTGAATGGCATTTGAGGTTGGGGAGAGCCAGCAGTCTGCTTGGATCTCTGAGTGTCTTAGCTTGGCTGCCATAAAAATATCATAAAATACCTTGACTGGGTGGCTTAAGCAACAGATATTTACTTCTCACAGTTCTGGAGGCTGAAAGTCCAGGACAAAGTATCAGTGGGTTTGTTGTCTGGTAAAGACTCTCTCCTTGGATTGCAGACAACTGTCCTCTCGCTGTGTCCTCTTATGGCCTTTCCTTGGTGCATAGATGTGGGGAGAGAAAGATCCCTTTCTTCTAAGGCCATCCATCCTACAGGGTTAGGACTGTACCCTTCTGACCTCATTTAACCATGATTACCCTCCTAGAAACTCCAATTCCAAATACAGTCACTTTGGGGCTTAGGGCTTCAATATATGAATTTTGGGAGACACAATTCAGTCCATAGAACTTAATTATTGGTGATTTTTTTTTTTCCAACTTCAGAAGACAAAGAAGAACTCCCCTTCTGGTGTGTGAACAACCCAGTGAGGCACTGGTTATATGGCTGTCCTCTTTCTGTCAGAACTCCTGCTTTTTTTTTCCCTTGCATTTTTCTCTTGACTATTTGAGATCTTGAGGGAGCCACTTTCTCTCTCCATCTAATTCCATTGTCCACAGAGTCACTGTTTCCTGGTTAAAGAACTTTGACAGAGATCAAGGGTCTGTAGACACAGTGCCACTAAATGACTGGCTTAGTTAAGAGTGCCTGGACCTGATTCAGACTTGGCTACCAGGAGTGGCTTATATTTGAGTTCAGTATTTGTAGTCCTCCTCTGCCAAAAGGTCTTTTGACAGGAAACAAATGCTGCAAAAGTTCTGATGGTTGGTATGAGGTCTTGAGACAGCTCAGCAGCAGAACCAGGAGCATAAATAAGCCTGTTTATAATCCCTGGTTGTTATTGACCTGGTGAACTCCTTGGGAGATTGTGGAAGGGGATGCCGTGCTCCTTTGAGGAACCCTTCCTAGCCTTACTCTTGGGGGTGTTCTTCATTTCACACTTGAAGGGACAGGGAAAGGGTGAGGTCGCTCATCTCCTGGGCTTCTCTGCAAGCTGAGAAGGTGTTATATGACAGTTAATGGATGAGGGACTGTATAGCCCGAGATATGAGCAGATCTTCTTGAACAGAAAGCCTTTCCTTTAGGACTGGCATGTGCTGTTTAACCTCACTCTTCATCCAGGTGGCAGGTAGTAAATGTTTAGCACTGTGCTGGGTGCTGGGATATGATGGTGAGGAAGGCGGGCTTGCCCTGCCGTCATGGAGCATAGTCTTAACTTCTATCTTCCTTACCTGCCAAAGCCTCATTGATATATGTATAGAATGGGAACCTCTGAGTAACTGGGAATTGGGATGGGGAATGTGTAAGCTCTGGCCCTCCCTGCTGCCCAGATTTGGCAATGGGTGTGTATTTGGTGGTGGTGGTGGAGGTAGAGGTGGGGAGGGATGTAGGTTGAGACCAGGGAGATTTTAAAGGCTTGGAGATTTTAGTGAAGCTGTGCCTTTACCTGAAGCAGGAACTGTTAGGGTTCCAGCTGTGGGTGAAGACCTAGAACGGATGAGTGGATGGGGTGCGAAATAGCTTACAGGACGGCTAGGGAGATTGTCCCCCGCATCTCTTCCTTCCTGCTTGGAGGCCCCTTTGACCCTGGCTATCCCCTGAAGTTTCAGCTTCTGTAGTCGACCTTTTTTTTTTTTTTAATTTAAACAAATTTAAGAGTTGTATATATTTAACGTGTACAGCATGATTTGACATACGTAGTGAAATGATTGCTAGAGTCAAGCTCATTAACGTATCTCCTTACATAGTTACCATTTTTACCTTGGTGTGATGAGAACACCTGAAATGTACTCTTTAAGCAAATTTTCAGTATTCCGTACAGTATTATTTAACTAGGCATCATGCTATACGTTAGATCTCTCGACTTTTTCATCCTACATAGCTTCAACTTTTACTATTTGCCAGTGTCCCCTCATTTCCCCCACCTCCCTGTCCCTGGTAACCATTCTACTCTCTGCTTCTATGTATTAGATCTTTTTTAGATTCTGCATGTAAGTGAGATCATGCAGATTGTTTTTTTTTTCTTTTTGCGTCTGGCTTATTTTACTCAGCGTAATGGCCTCCAGGTTCATTTTTTTTGTTATTGAACTGCCAGGTTCATTTATGTTATTACAAATAATTTTTTTTAAAACTAAATGATATTCCATTGTGTGTGTGTATATATATTGATATATACACAATGCTATTTCTTTACTCATTCATTCATCAACACTTAGGTGGTTTTCATATATTGTCTATTACAAATAAGGCTGCAGTGAATATGGGAACACAGATACCTCTCTGAGGTGTTGATTTCATTTCCTTTGGGTGTATACCCAAAACAGGGATCGCTTGGTAGTTTTATTGAGGAACCTCCATATTTTTCATTTTACATTTACATTAACACCAATTTACATTAACACCAACCGTGTACAGGGATTCCCTTTTTGCAACATCCTTGCCAACACTTAATCTTTTGTCTGTTTTTGATAATAGCCATCCTAACAGGTGTGAGATGATATCTCACTCTGATTTTGATTTCTGTTTCCCTGATGATTAGTGATGTTGAGCACATTTTTATGTACCTGTTGGCCATATGCATGTCTTCTTTGGAGAAATGTCTCTTCAAGACCTTTGCCCTTTTTGAAATTGGGTTGTTTCTTTTGCTGTTGAGTTGCAGGAGTTCCTTATATATTTTGGATATTAACCTCTTGTCAGATGTATGGTTTGCAGATTGTTTCCTTTGCTGTTCACAAACTTTTGACTTTGATGTAGTTCTGCTTGTTTATTTTTGCTTTTGTTGGCTAAGCTTTTGGTATCATATCCAAAAATCATTGCCAAGGCCAATGTCAAGGATTTTTTTCCCTAATGTTTTCTTACAGGAGTTTTACAGTTTCAGGTCTTCTGTTTAAGTCTTTAATCCATTTTTTTGTGTATGGAGTAAGATATGGGTTCAATTTCATTCTTCTACACATGAATATCCAATTTTCCCAGTACCATTTGTTGAAGAGACTATCCTTTCCCCATTGTATGTTCTTGGTACCTTTGTTGAAAATTAGTTGACTGTGTATACATTGGTTTATTTCTGGGCCCTCTCTTCTGTTCCATTGGTCTGTGCATCTTTTTTTTTTTTTCCTAGTACCACACTGTTTTTGATTACTGTAACTTTGTAATATAGTTTGAAATCAGGAAGTGTGTTGCCTCCAGCTTTGTTCTTTTTTTCTCCAGATTACTTGACTATTTGGGGCCTTCTATGGTTCCATATAAATTTTAGAGTTGTTTTTCCTATTACTTTGAAAGTCTAGTTTCTACTCTCTCCCATGAGTGTTCCAGTAGCATGGGCTCAGCTGTGTGTGGCAATACCAATTACTAGATGAGCCCAGTGACTGTCCCTTGACAGTCTCTTCCATGACTACTTTGAGCTCACGTGGCAAGCTGCTAATTCTTGTTTAGTGCAACCGTTTCTGACTCTCCTGAATTTTATGGGTGGAGCAGGAGTTGTGTCTAGGCAAAGCAGGTGTGTAGGGCTTCTGGGGGGTGGAATGAACCAGGGTAAGACTGGCTGCCTACCCCCCCTACCTAGAGGAATCTAGGTACAGTTAGGGAGTCCCGAGTTACCTGAAAACCCTGGCATATTTCCTTAGAAAGGACATGAACTTAGGATCACTGTCCCCTTTTGCTTTATTCTCCATATATTTTAAATATCCTGGCAACTCTCATCCTTAGCACTAGCTGTAATAACCAACTGCATTTCCTGTCTCAGAGCCTTTCCTCCTCTAATAATTTGCTCCTTTGTCCTGCTCCTTTAATCTAGTAGTAGTTATTACACTGGGAGCTGCCTGTGTAGGAATTTTTGCATTAAGAGTGGAGACTCTCCCACTGATCCTGTGCAGGCATTTTTGCTGACAGGTTGCTGTGGCCGAAGCTGTCAATCCAAGAAGACCTTTCACCTCACCTGGTCCATGTGCTTTTGGAAGAGGGAGGTACCCACCCCTCCCCTATCCCCTACTTCCTGTTCTCACTGTTGAATTCAGTTAACATTCAATTGCCTAGTCTGCAGTCATACCTGACTAATTGGATTGTTTTTAAATTCTCCTCTAGATGAATTATGAGCTTTCTTGACTTTAGTCTGGCTGCCTGGAGTCAATCCCAGCCCGGGCAGGTGCTGTGCCAACTTTCCTGGCATGTGCCCGTGCCAGCGTATTTTACTATTGACCCCTAGCTCTCCCTTGGAAATACCAAGGCTGGAGCTCTGGAGAAGGCCCTGCCACTCCTGTAGTTCTGAAGGGCTCCTTTGTTCTGAGGAATGCCTGTGGCAATGAAGCCTGATAAATAGCCAGCTCCTTTCTTCTGTAAATTAAAATGAAAGAACCTTGACTGCTAGAAGTAACTTCACTTGTTTCTTCTCATCTTCTTTGTTCAAGCCTATTTAATGAATATCTATTTCAGACTTAAAATCTAGCACTGTGCCAAGCACATAAAGGGGGATGTAGAAGTAGAAGTTTGTGGTCCTTGCTCTTTAGGACCTAAGGCTTTTTAGTGGACACAAATATATGCACATGAAACCATTAAACAATGTATAACATGCAATTCAATGGAATGCCAAATGTATGAGTTGCCTTCTCTGGTTGCTTTATGGGACCAGAGCTTCCTTTTCCCATGTCTTGTAGAGATGTGCTTTTTGAGGGAAGGAGACAGGGCACAACCATTGAAGGAATGACGCAGCAATTGGGAACAGGACAAACTGGTTAGAACCAAGATGGTGGAAGATTCGGCTTCCAATAGACCTTGAGCTTCATGGAACCACCCACAGGCACCATGACAGTTCCTAGAGTAACCATTAAAGGATAAAAAGTAGGCAGTGGTGAGGGGGGTGGGTGGGCAAAGGGGGCAGAAAATACCTGCCTTCATCCCCAAAATAGTTGAAATAATCCTCCTACTTTTTAGCATATGAAATTACCAAGCCCATAAAAACTAACAACCCCACATCTCTTGGTCGCTCTCTTGCCTTCTGAGATGGCCCACAATCTGTGTATGGAGTGTGTTTCTACTTTTATCCTTAAACCAAACACCCCACACCTCTCAGCCTCTCTGCCTCTAGCCTTTTGAGATGGCCTGCATTCTGCTTATGGAGTGTGTGTCTCCTAAGCCATTCTCCCTTCTGAGTGAGATGGACTGCACTCTGTCTATGGAGTGTGTATCTCTCTAAATAAACTTGCTTTCACTTTACTATGCCTTGCTGTTGATTTCTTTCCTGCACAAGGCAAGAACCTATTCTCTGCCAAAGCCTTTAATATTTCTTTGTTGATTCATTCATTGTTCATTTATTCATTCATTTATTCACTCATTCACTCAATAAACACTAATTTAATGCTTCCTCTTTGCCAGGCACTGTGCACTAGAGACAAGGAGGTGACTATGAGACATGGCTCTCAACCAGCTCCCGGCTGAACTGGAGAGAAAAAGAAAGAGGGAAATGATGGACAGTAGTAACGGCTGTGCTCGAGGCAGGGATAAAATGCCATAGGAAGTAGAAAATAGAAGAACTGGTTAGCTTCTAGGTTTGACTTTACCTTCATCATTTGTCTTCTGTTCAAAAATAAATCTCAGTGTTGCTTTCATCCTTCCACCATTCAAATGGCTGATTAACCTCTCTTTTCTGTCAACCTGCACATCTTTTTAGTTGTTTGAAATATCCTTTTCTTCATTAGTCAACTGTTTTCCTTTGCTTTTTATCTTATATATTTGTTACTTTTCATTTGTGTTCTTGAAGCACCTTGTAGATCTATTATTTTGCTTAATTTTCTGTCTGGAATATCCACCCTGTGCTTCCATAGAGTAGCTGACCCCATGTGAGAGTTCCATCTATATGCCTAAATTTGTTGATTAGTCAGATTTCTCTATTTCTTTGACCTCTCATAGTTGCTTTGAGTTGCTAATTCACCACTGTTATTCCTGAATTCTTAGAAGTTTTTGAAAAATGTTACTTTTTTCCCTCCAGGCTGCATCAGTGAATAGAGCACCAAAAATAGAAAACTTTAATAATATAAAACAGTATTCCTCTGCCTCTGCCCTGTCCACCTCAGTAGAAGTTTCATGCTGCTTTCCTGCAAAGCTTCTCCAAGTATTTCTGGGCACCTCTGGGAGGTGCCTCATGGGTCCTAAAGACCACTTTCTCCTGAGTTCTCTGCGTAGTGATGACCAGTCTGAGCTCTCACTGCAGCCCTGGGACCCAAGTCCCAGGAAGTGCCCTGCTGGGCCCTGCGGCTGGGTCTCCCTGATGCTTACCTGACTTGGACCATTTGGCACCTTCCTGCAGTCATGCTGCTGCACCATTGCGTGCTGCCTTGCTGGGCCACACTGGTGATGCACTGGCGCCTCCCAGGCGGCAACACTGTGTCGTGTCCTCCACTGAACTGATGAGACCTTTACTTGCAGCTTTGGGCTAGACTCATTTCGTGAGCCCTGGGACTTTGTTGTCTGCTGTGCCCTGATTTGTTATTTGGTCTTTTGCTAAGATGCAAACATGAGTCTATGAATGCCTGGCCAGAGAACAGAGTGACTGGCACTGTGTTACGCTCAGAACTTCCCTACTCCCTGCCCATGCCCTGTTGACTGGCTCAAGTCTGTGGACCCAACTCTCTGCCCTAAAGATAACGTTGTCTTTCAGGAGGCCCTTTTTTCCATCAACCAGATGGTCTTCCAGCAGAATGGCTCCTAAGGTCCTTCACTCATGCTCAGATACGCCTGAGTCCTCAAGTGAAGGCACTGCAGGTTTAAACAGGCACTTTTCTTATTTATAAAGTACTATAACCTCCTTACAGAAAATTTGGAAAAAAGAGGAAAGGAAAAATAGTAACTCATGGTTTTACCATCCTAGTTTTGTTAGCGTTTTGGAGCGTTTTCATCAGATCTCTGTCCCCTGCACATATTATTTACTTGATTATGGTTTGTGCCTCTTTTCCACCGTGTGGTTGAAGCCCAGCCTCCAGGTGTTGGCCTCCCTGTAGGACTGGAGGTGGAGACTGGTGCAGAGGGCCTTACGTGGACCTCCGTTTCCTACCGGGAGCTCCAACTACACTTGCTTCTTCTCCCTCCTTCCTGCTGTTACTCTTCAGAGCCCATTGACACTTGTTTACGTTCCTTTCCCTTCTCGCCCTGATGCTCATCCCCTCAGCGCTTTCTCAGGTCTCCCTCTCATTAGTTACTCACCACCCTGAGCCACCTGTGTCCCATTTCCACTCCTATCTCTGCTGGTGACCACGGTGGGCTGGTGCTGGGGGGGGCGCTCGGCAGCAATGAGGAAAGCGCTTCTTCATGCAGTTGCCATGAGGGGAGAAGGTCTCTGGTGGGGCTGGAGATTGTGGCAGGATCGGTGCGTTCTTACCTCTGACCTGGCCAAAGCAGCGATGAGGGTAAGTACTGCTGATGGGGGCGCATGTATGACACCTGTGACATCTATTTTCTCAGTGTCTAGACAGTCATTGGACCACTTACTTCTAGAGTTTGACGCTTGGTGACTGGCATTTTAATCTCAGCCCTGCCCCTGATTCCCACTGTATACTTTACACAGGTCATTTAACCTTGGAGCTTTGGTTTTCTCATCTGCTAAATGGGAATATTAAAATTTGTCCTATCGACCTCACAAGTGTATTTGCAGATAGCACGACAAGCTTTTTGTAATTCTAGGAGTACAGTTGACCCTTGAACAACACGGGCCTACTTACATGTGGATGTGTTTCAATAGAAACACTGCAGTACTACACAACGTGCACATGAAACAATGGATACAGAGGAAATGCAGACATGGAAGGCTGATTTGAAGTTATATGTGGATTTTCAACTGCTCAGAGGGTCGACACCCTAACCCCTTTGTTATTCAAGGGTCTACTATACTATGAAATATAAAAGAAAATACATATATCTATTAAGAGAGGTGCAAGCATTATATAACAGTATTATTACATAAAACATTGACTCTGCAACCAGATAACCTGGGTTCAAATTTTAACACTACCATTACTGTCTGTGTGACCTTGGGCTAGTTTTCAGCACCTCTGTGCCTTGGTTTCCTCTGCTCTAAGATGTTAAAGCAGAGTAATAGTACTTACTTTCTGAGCTGTGGTTATGGTAGGAGTAAATGAGTTAACGTTACATAGCACGTTTAAAGGAAGGCTTGGCACGTTTGCAAGTGGGTGCACTTATCATTTACAGAGACTCTCTGTCGTCAAACCTGTCCCTACTGGCTAGGGAAGGGGCCCCAAGCGAGTGACTTAGAGGAGAGGAAGAGCGGTCATGGTTATCTGGTGCCTGTAGTGTGATAGCTACAGCTGGTACTTCTGTGTATCTTCTCCTTGGATGAAGAAGCTGAGAGTGAGAGGGCACATCTAGCAAGATTCAAACTTTTTGACTGACTCCAAATTGGCGCTCTTTTCATTGTATCCTGCCACTTTCCATTTGGGTCCTGACGCATCTGTTGTCGGCATCTGGGTCAGCCACCAGTGTGTTCGAATGCATATGGATGTCTTAATTATTGTTGGTGCCAAAGAGGCAGGGTGGGTGTGCGTGGCTGACTCACTGATGCCAGGGCCAAGGGCACAGCCTTCTGTGTTCACCCTGTGACTAGAATTAAACATGCACGTGCACCTTTCTCTTTATCCTCTTCCTTATTCTGTACATTTCTCTGATTTGATCAGCGTCAGTTTTAAAAGTCAACCTTTGGCTGCTCTGCTGGCTGATTTACCACTGTGATTGGAGATGACATTGTACTACTTGCTGAGTGACAGCAGCTTCCTTCCTACCCTTAGATACAGTGATAGCAATGATAATGATGGCCTTCGTGGGCTGATTAGATAATCTCATTTATTTCTCATTAGCAACTGTGAGGGAGGTAGTTTTATCCCTCTTGGTGGAGATGAAGAAAGTCTTAGGGAGACTGACTAACTTCCTCAAGATATCACAGCCATAAGTGGCCAAGATGGGATTTGAACCTGGCCCCCACCACTGCATCCATCAGATCAGTTCTACTTTTGACTTAATTTGAGCTTCCAGAGAAGATTCTGAGACTTGAAACATTTGAAAATCACTGTTCTAGGAAAAAGACTCTGGCTGGGAGACCGATGACCTGAGTTCTCACTTGGGGTTGATATGAAGTCACTTGTCCTCTACTGAGCCTCAGTTTCCCTTTCTGTGAAAGTGGGGCCACATGATCAACCTCAAAAATGTCAGGCTAATGAACATACCACGACAGTGCTTTGAGCTTTCTTACGCATTTGAAAGCAAGCCTCTTTAGCTGTGCCCAGAGTGATCACACTGAGAATTTCATAATAATGATGACAGGTGTGACTGTCGTCCCTCTGTTGTTCCTCCTCCCCCGGCCCACCCTGGGCCAGGTCCTGCAGGTGTCATCTTCCAGCAGGTCTTGTGAGAGCATCTTCAGGACTGATTAGGGGCTTGATGGTCTCTGGGGGCGGTGATCACACATGTGGTTTGCTAGCCAGCAGGAGCGCCTGTTTAAGACCAATTTCCCTCACTGAATGGCCTCCTGACTCCAACCTCCCGCTGTTCCTGGAATCCAGCCTCTCAGGGAGTGGAGCAGGTTGTCTGCAGTGTCCAGGCCAGCCTGCCCCTTCCAGCCCCACCCATTGTCCACATGGGGTCGCTGCCATTTGCTTGCCCTGCTAGAGGGCAGATGCAGCTCTGAGTACAGCGGCCCTCACTCTGCCTTTGCAGCCACTTTTCAAACTTCTTGGCCCCAGCAGAGCATGTGCTGATGGACGGACCTAAAACAGTTTTTCGTGTACAGATTTTGGACTGCCTTAGGACATTCTCCACGAGCCCAGGGGAGGGCCTCTTGTGTAGCAGCAGCCTAGTGTGCACATGAGGTGTTATGTAGTGCTTAGCAGTGGGATGGGGGGCATTCAGATACCCTGCAGAGTGACATGTCACTCCAGCATTTACCAGCTGTCTCTCACTGAGAAACTCCTTAACCTCTACCTCTCTCCTTGCAAAATGGGGCCGAGAACACCCACTTTCTTAGGTCCCTGTGGTAGCTGACATAAGGCATGGCCAGTGCTTCCAGCAGTGCTGGGCACATGGTAGGTGCTTTGTGATTTTAGCTGTTAGTAGCAGCTGTCTCTGGGAACGGGGGCAGTCAGACCTAAACCTGAGAATTATTTATTTAGGTGTTGTATAGGCTCTTGTTTTCATTTTCCTTTCATCTCATAGCTCCCAGAAATCTGATCCTTCTGCCTTTTTTTTTTTTTTTTTTTTTTTTTAAAGCATCTGTCATCCTTTACTGGCTCTTCTACCCCAGTGCTAGGGATCAGGGACCTGGCCCTTCACTTATCCTTCAGCCTCTGTCTCTCCTTCCTTTCTCCTTCAAAAAATCTTTTCTTTTTTAAAGAGTTACCATTGCTGGTATCATCAGCGAAACAGATGGGACACAGGAAGTGTTCTTTTGAATAACTACTTAGAGATGATGCTTGATGTGAACCTTCAGAGTGGCTTGTTGCCCCTGGTGGAAAGGACTGAGTTCTGAAGAGAGTAGCCCTGAAATGGTTCAGCCCTCTAGGAAATTTCTTCTTGTAGGAATGACTAGGCCTGAAGTTTTAAGCTTTATTCTGTGATTCACTTGACTTTAATCACACTGCTGCTTGAGGGAAAGATTGATGGCTTGGAAAAACATTGCCTGTAACTTTACCTTTCAGAAAGCAGCTTTTATCCACTTGTGCCCCTGAGAAAGAGTAAACATTGACACATTAAATGAAATAACTTCGATTTTTCCATGTGGACATGTGTGATGAGATGCTGTGGGAACTGGAAAGTTTCTTCTTTCTTCATAACCACCTCCCTCACTGCTGTTCAGCTAGAATTTGAGGATCCTGCTATGTGTGGTGCGCAGATCTAAGTTGCTGCCACGGAAAGCAAATTGGGGTGGAGGGGTGTGTTAGATGGACAGTGTACAAAGAACACAGGTGCCCAGAGTGGATGTTGAACCCATGCCTCTGAGTTGTCTGGCCAAACTGATGGAAGCGCAGTTGCCAAAAATCATTTTTCTCATGTATAAAATGGATACATTGTGATATGGACTTCAGAGGCACTTGTGTGGTTATCTGCAGCGTTTCCAGGGCCAGTGCTGATTGAATTTCCTGGGCTTTGTTGAGCGGAAGCTTACCAGGTCCTCCTGTGTTGTCTCGAATGTTGATTGCCATTTTGGCCCTAAATTCTCACATTTTGGTAGTCTCATCAAGCAAACCTATCCTTTCCCTGTGGCCTTGTGCCAAGGGCCCCCTGCCATTTTACATATGGTTATTTATTTATTTATTTATTTATTTATTTATTTATTTATTTATTTATTTATTTAATTTTTGCATGTGCTCCTGGAATCTTTGGGCCGAGTGGGGGAAAAAAGTTGATATGATTCACTATTTTATTTATTTAAATATAGAAAATATTATTAAATCTTTCTTTACTTTCAGATATTTTGAGGGCAGAAAAAGCTCAGAACAGCTTGATAAATCTGATCAGGCATCTCTGAAAACTAAAATTCCTCTGAATATTGTCTCTACACAGTAGCAAACACATCCAAGTTACAGGGAATTTGGCTTTCTCATGTTCTGTTGCTGTGATTACAAAGTGGACCAACTTCTATGAAGCCAATTGGTAACAGCTCTCAAATTTTAAAACATGCTTCCCCCTTTTGGCCCAATAGCCCTGCCCCCAGGAATTTAGCCCGTAGAAACTCACACTGGTACCCAAAATATATGTGAAAGAAAATGTTCACTGAAACATGGTATATAATGTAATTAGAAACAAGCTAATTGAACATCAATTGCAGATGGGTTGAATAAATTGTGGTTTTTAAACCTCATTTAAATTAAATGCTGTGGAGGAGCCTTTAAAATGATCAGATAGAACTCTGTGTCCTAACGTGAACCAAAGTACATGATCTGTTGAGGGAAGAATCAGGTTATAGAGCAGCATGTGTCTTACATATGTTATCTTATATGGATTGGAAGATACAGCTCAATTTTTCCCAGTTTTACTGAGAAATAATTGCCATACGTTAGTGTATACGTTTAAGATGTATGACCGTGATGTTTGATTTACATCTGTTTGAAATGATCATCACAACAGGTTTGGCTAACGTCCATCTTCTCATAGATACAATAAAAAGAAAAGAAAGAAGAAAAGAAGAAAGAAAAAAAAAATACTCCTCTTTGTGATGAGAACTCTCAAGATTTGCTCTCTGAACAACTTTCCTGTATGTCATACAGCAGTGTTAGCTGCAGTCATCATGTTGCACATTACATCCTGAGTACTTGTGTATCTTATAACTGGAAGTTTTTACATTTTGACCACCTTCCTCCAATTCACCATGTTGACATATTTATCAGACAGTGAGTCTTATTATCCAGAATTTGTTGATCTGGGCTCAACAGATTTATTGATTAATGATTAGGGCTCTATTCCAAATGAAAAAAAACCAAACTGTTTAAATACTATTTTTAACACATTTTGAAGCGGTGATTGGACTTATTACATGGTGTTAACCTATTTAGGAATTCACACTGAAAGGCCTATTGATTTCCTTTCTTTGTTTTGTCTTTCTTATTTTTCAATTACAACTAGATCTTTTGCTGGCAAAAAAAATCCAAATTGTATAGAAGATCAAGCCATACTCTCATACTCCCTCTCTAGAGGTTTACCAGCATCAACATTTTGGGGAGTCTTTTTAGTTCCTTTTTGTGTTTTAAGCACGTAACACACACATACACAAAGTTAAGAGCACGATCTCTGGATTCAAAGCCTGACCTCATGGCTCACTGGCTTTTTACCTAAGGCAAATCACTATACCTTTCTCAGCCTCATTTCCCTCAGTTTTCAAATGGAGAATATTAAATAGCTCATAGGACTGTTAGTGACTATTCAGTTAAAAAACCTATGTCAATATTTAACATAGTATCTCAAACATAAGCACTCAATAAATGTCAGCTACTAATTTTAAAAACAAAAATGGGATTATACTATTCATACTCCTACAACTTTTTTTTTTTTTAAAAAAAGATCATGGTAAATGGCATCCTTTCATGTCAGTATATACCAGTATTCTTCATTTTTTTAAATACCTCATAGTGTTATTGTATAGATTAAATTATAATTTATATAATGATTCTCCCCATTGAATATTTGTTTTTTTAAAAATTCTTTGCTGTTATAAAGAATGTGGCAATGAATATGCTTGTATCTCTCTCCTTGCCCTCTCTATTTCCACAGGCTTTGTTGCTAGGTGTGGAATGGCTGAATTGGATGCTATGTCAGTTTTTTTAGGTACTGTCAAGTTGCTTGAATGCCCACTGTTAATGTTCAACCGAAGCAGCATTACTGAGTAGTATTATTACGGCAGTACACAAGGAACAATATCTAATAGTGGCCAGTAGCATCATTCCTTTCCTGAGCGTGGGCAGACATTTAGGAGACCCTTGTACTTGACCGGTGTTACTTAAAAGAGCTCATTATGGACTTGGGTGCACTCTGTGTTGTCAGAACCTTCCAATATAAGGACTGTTTAAGTGGTACTGACACTTAAACACATTACATTTATGTATCAAGAATGCTCACTGGTGTATTTTTCGTCAAGCAGAAGTTTTTTTTTTTTTAATTTTGCAATTTTTGGCATGAATCGTTTAATGCTAGGTAAGCCACGACTATGACTTTTTTTTTTACATTATTCAACCTAATATGTAATCCAAACAGGCAAATGCGTAAGTGCAGGTAGCCCATTGTACCTGCTGGTTGGTTATGAAGTTGTACTGTCTTTTACCTCTTCGGCAACTCTGTTTCCAGTTGATCATGATGAGCACATTTTGCATCATTCTGAAAAGGCATGAAACCACTGAAAGAAAAGCGAAAGAAGAAACATGACATCCACTTTTAAGAAGGCATATTTACATTCCTGGTGGGGCAGGGTTAAGGCCACGTGTGGCTCATTAGGTCAAGAGAATGGAGGAAAATGAGTGTGGTGGTGGTGTTAGGAGACTGTGTACACAGATCACACTATTCTTTTACCATTTTGTTTTTGGAGAGCCATGAATAAGCTCTCATCAGTTGCCATTTCAGCTTGTTTATTGATTGCAGTATCACCTTAATGATCTGTTCAAAGACTTTTTAACATTTTATTCAGGATGTTGAGTATAAAGTATGTGGCATCTTTAGTAAAATGGCCCTGAAATTATATCCAAGACAGTTGTGATTATTATACATGTAAGAGTTTAAGTGAAAAAAATCTCCTTTAGAATCTAATTATGGAAATTTCTGCTTTCAACTTAGAGGTACAGTTGTAGGCACACCTCCCTAACCCCACACCCTCCCCCCTACTCTTTTTTTTTTTTTTTTTTGATCTTGTGTTGAGAAAGCAGAAGAACTCAACTGAGGACAGGAAAACAACTAAGAACAGTCCTGTGATTATTTGAAAACAGCTGCAGAGTAGATTCTTCCTTACCAAAAATTGGATTGGCATGGGGTATGAAGGTCTGGGGGCTGCAATAATTAAGGAAAGACTGGCAGAAAGGCTTTTGGGGTCAAGCTGAACTTTATGTTTGGAAGAAAGTCTGAAAGAGGTTGGGTTTACAAAGTCAAGGCAAAGAAAATATTTTGGTAAAAATCTGAGGTTAAGAACAGGTTCAATTAAACTGTGATCAGGGTATTTTTTGAGAAAAAAATCCTAATTGAGCTTGTAATTGTTTTACATAAAATATTTTCTTTATGAATCAACTGTTAAGTTCACTTGCTTTAATAATCATCATTTAGTAGGTAGAGTATTGGAAATTAGAAAGTCAGATGGTGAAAGACAAATTGCATATGATTTCACTCATGTGAAATTGAAAAAAAAAATGAACAGAGTGAACCAAACAAAAAGAAACACATACAGAGAACCAGGGTAGTGGTTACCAGAAGGGAAGGGGGTTAGGGGTAGGGGGAAATGGGTAAAGGGGGTCTGCGGTGTGATGACAGGTGGAAACTAAACTTTTGGCAGTGAGCATGCTGTGCTGTATACAGAAGTCAAAATATACTGTGCACATGAAACATATAATATTATAAACCAATAAAAATAAATACATAAATTTCAAAGGGCATACCTTGCAGTTCAGAGCATCTGTATTACCCATGTTGGTCCAATAGCCTGTCTGCAGGAGAAACCCTAAAGGAAACCTAAGACCACAAAGTCAGGATAAACATTTCAATACTACACAATGACAATATGTATAAAATTTATTTTTGAATCAAAAGAACACCTTTCACTTGGGCCTGGGTACCCTGGATAGTATCTTTTCTACTAGAGAGTCATTCTGCTAAAGGCAGTCTCTATTTCACTTTTAGGAAGTTTATATAATTAGTTATTTTAATTTATACCTGCTGGCACTTTGCATTCGCAGGTTTAAAGATTGTGTAGACTCATTAACTTTTAATTAACAAGCGTTGCAGCCCTAACACCTTTCATTCACGATCTCGGGGTGTTTCTGGGAGAGAGAGAGAAAAAAGGCAGACCTTTCTCAGTCCATGATTGACAGATGGGAGCACTTGGGATGTGTATAGTTCAGGGATCCACTCAGCAAACAAGGTGAGGAATGATTCTTGAGGCCATTCATTCATTCAGCACATATTAATTGCCTGTCTCGAGAGTCAGAGGAAATATGCCAGTGGAAACTTAGGGCATGATTTGGTTTTCAATATGGTTGAGCTTTATGGGTACAGGACCTTAGAACTGGAAACCTGGGAGTCAAGAAAAATGTCAGATAGATAAAAAAATACATGTTGTGTTGGATGAGGTAACTGGGACACTAAGAGGGGCAACCCTCCTGATATTATTGCTTTAACCATTAAAAAATTGAAAAACGAGGAATTATACTGAACAGGAAGACAGAGGAGATGCTGTGGACCCATTCCTTGAACCTGATTTTATTCAGAGAAACTGGCAGAAGGTGAGAGAAGGAGGGAGGTTAGGATAAGAACTGTCTGTTCATTTTTGTTGCCAGGGGACTTGGCTATAATCTCCCATGGTTTTGGCTAAGACTGATGGTGTTTCCAGGATCACCACAAGCACAGAGTAACACTGCTTTATCAGAGGGAGACCGGGGTAGGGGGTTTGGGGCTCATGAGTAACAAGGAAGACAGGTGGTGAATGCAGGGCCCTGGGCAGTCTTAAACAGGGAAAACGTGAGCTTCCAAAGAGCATCTCAGTAACCATGAGGCTCTGAGTGGTTTTCCCCTTGGAAATTTATTCTCTTTCCAATGATAGACCTGAGACCCAGAAGCCTGGAGAATGATGCTTGCTGCCCTTCCACCACCCGACATACTTCTCTGATTCTTCATTTGATTCTGGCCCCTCTTGAGCCTGCAGTGATAAATATCGGCACAGATTTCTCTGACCAGGGCCCTCTGGGGTGGTTAGGAGGTCACGCCCCTTAGATCCTATTCATTAGTTTTTGGTAGCTCTGCCTGTCCCTAAAGGCCTGGACCATTGTCACAGCACAGACCACAGCCAGTCATAGGAGAAGTGTATCTTCTGAGTCTGTCTCTTCTCTTCCCTCATTCTCTTCTGTGCTCCCTGTGGGCGAGGGCTCCAGCCACTGCAGCAGGTACTCCGGCCCAGCTGTATCTCTAAGAGCACCATTTACCTTTGAAGTGGGAGGCAAAGGGGCAGGGCACAGCCACTGAAGGAATGACACAGCAGTTGAGGACAGGACAGACTGGTTAGAACCAAGATGGCAGAAGATTTGACTTCCAGTAGAACTTGAGCCTCATGGCACACCCACAGGTGCCATGACAGTTCTTAGGCTGACCATAAAAGGTGAAAAGTGGGTGGGCGGGACATTTGCTGGAAATCCTCGTCCCTTCCTCAAAATAGTTGGAATAATCCTCCTACTCATTAGCATGTGAGATTACCGAGCCCATAAAACCTAACAAGTTTACACCTTGTGGTTGCTCTGACTCTCGCTCTGGCTCTGGCTCTGTCACACTCACCTTCTGAGACGGTCCATTCTCTGTCTATTTAATGTGTATCTACTTTTTCTTTAAGCACCCCACACCTCTTGGTCTCTCTCCCTCTTACCTTTCTGAGGTGGCCCACATTCTGTCTATGGAGTGTGTGTCTCCTAAGCCATCTTCCCTTCTGAGAGAGACAGACCGCACTCTGTCCGTGGAATGTACATCTCTCTAAATAAACTTACTTTACCATGCCTTGCTCTTGAGTTCTTTCCTGGGCGCAGCAAGAACCTGTTCTCCCCTCTAACACCTTCCCAGCCTGTGAACTGGGTACAGTAGTACCTGCAGTGCCTCCCTCTTAAGATAGGTTGTGTAAAGATAAGGTGAGCCAGTGCTTGTGGGAGCTCTTTTTATACATTATGAATTGATTAATTTGTGCCTCCCTTTTCCAAAGAGGATTAAAGTACCTACAGGTGCTTCATTAATAATCCAACTTGTCCCACACTCCATTTCCTTAAAATTTTTACTCAGTCACAGATCTAACTAATCTAGGTTAAGGCTGTCAGTTTGCTAACTTAGGCTGTTTTGTTCACTTAAAAGGGGTGAAAGTTTCAGAACCACATCTCAAGGAGACTTGAGAATTCCTCTTGTTCTCTGCCCTCCCTGATGGCACGGTCCTTGGGTTACTAACAGTGCTCGTGGGACGCAGTAGGCCCAATGGTTGTCTCTGTTTTAGCCATGGAACACTAATAACTTGTTATATTTTTTCCATAAAAATGAAATTATTTAAGGAAATTAAATTTATTTTCTGTTCAGAAACAGGGAATATTATAGAGGAAGTGGAAAACGCAAGCTAAGTAAAAAATATTTTTGCTATATTCAGCCTTCATTTAAGAAAATTTATTGGGCACCTGCTAAAGTGCCAGGCCCTGGGGACGCTGCAGTGAATGAAGGCTCTGCACTCAGGGGGCTTGCATTGTGAATGGGGACCTAAATGCCGCACTGAGCATTATAGCGAGAGTGTGAACTTGCAACCTGCGGTAAGTGCCATGAAGTAGGGGGTGTGATGGGAACCTAACGAAGTAACCTGATTTAGCTTGAGGGCACAGCAGAGGCTTTTGTGTGGAGGTTTTATCGAAGCCTTTACTAACTTTAAATTATTATTTTTCTATGTATTTACTTTTCACCTATAGGCTGACTCAGCTCATTTCTCCTCCTTTGGGCTATATTTCTTCATAAGATCTACTGCTCGTTAGAAAACAAGTGATAAATACGCCCATTAGCACTTTGTGTCTTTCTAAGCTAGTGTTGCCCTCAGGGAGCTCTTAAATTCTCCCCTCTTTAATCGCCCTTTGATGACAGGCCTTGGACTCTGCTCTTAACTCTTCTTTCTCTGGTATGCCAATAGCTCTTTTTCTCCCCAAAGGGCCAGTTTGTCTGGGGTGGCAGAGGAAGGGTGAGCAAAGAAGAATAAACAGGCCTTCCTGCCTGAAATCACACCATTCTCCCTCTTTGGGTTGCGAGCTTAAAAAAAGAAAAAGCGTCCTGGACAATAATGATTACAGAAAATGTGTTTAAAATAATTTTTTAAGCTTAAATATCATCCATAATTCCAACATTCAAACTTAACACTGTTAACATTCATGAAGTATATATTCTTCCAGTCTTTTATTCCTCTATGCATTTGTTATTTAATGTTTCCATTTCTATATATAAAATATCATGGTTTACTTTTTTAAGCATGAGAGCTTTTTACTATTTAAGAGAGCCATATTAACATATCTTGATGACTTTTTGTGGATATAGTAAGTATAGTTAAGCACATTTGAAATCCTCCCTCCTCTGTTTCAAACACACAGAAACTAGTTTTTAAATTCGTAATTGAATTCATAGTCAAGAGGAGAATTTTTTGGACCAGGAAGAGTGAAGTCGATGGCCCAGACTTCAAAACCTGCCCTAGAAAAGAGTTTCAGTGACCTTGCACATGGCAGGAAACCAGAACCAGAATTCTGTATGAAGCTGGGGTTAGGGCCATGTCCTTGCCAGTGGACTGGAGCCTGACCATTTACAGTGGTCCTCAGCTTTCCTTTGGCCCAGGAAGGCAACAGAGCACCTATGAGAATAGGACCCAGAACTGTGAAGCATATGGTTGATATCTACCATTTTGTTGTCCGTAAATGGAGAAAACCCTAAAAACCTACCTTCCAACCATGTGCAGAGTTGCCTGCCCTATAGGGCAAGGTTCATCCATGATATCAACTGGCAGAGAGTAGCAAATAGGAGGGGAAAACTCCTATGCCAACTCCTATGAGTTTGCAAAGGAAGCTTCCCGAGAATTCAAGGAAAACCAAGTCCTTGCAAGACAGGCAGCAGACCCCTGCCAACAAGAGAACCCAAATCCAAGAAAAGAGGAGCAACAGAGCAGTCTGGAAAGGTCTTTAATAATGTGTGTATTTAGAATCTCAGAGACAAGAGAAGTAGTATTTCTAAAATGAAAATAGATTATTAAACAAGAATTCATCAGTATGAAAAAGATCCGAGTGGCAATCTCTGAAATAAAAAATACAGGGATTGGGGGAGGAATGAAGAAATGATGTCAACAGTAGACTAGATGTAACTCAAGAGACTATGAATTTGAAAACAGAAATGAGGCAGCACAGAGACATAAAGGGCTGGAAAGCTGGACAGAAAAGAGCAGGTTAGATTGAGACGCTCTAACATACAATCAGTAGTTTCTTGGGTTTCTTCTGGTTTTGTCAGAGTAGCTTATATCCTGTTAACCCTTCCACTGTGGATACTAGAAAAGCATACACACACACACACACACACACACACACACACATACACATATATACATATCATGTATTTGAATATAAATAATATAAAATCTGTCTGGAGGATGCTGAAGCAGTGAGGCCTAGAGAGACCAGGATCCCGGACAGAGGAGAAATGCAGAGAAGTGAGCTGGACATTTGATGCCACTTTCCCTCCACGTATCTGCCAGTGTGTGTCAGCAAAGTGACTAAATAGATGCGCAGAGCTTTTGGCAGTCTCTCAGACCTGGGGACCCAGAAATTGCAGTTCAGGGCCTGCCTAGGAAGAGGGGCCCTGGTAAACACCCCAGCTCTCCATCTGGAGCCCTGGAAGGTTCCATCTAGGGAGTGAGGGCAGACTGGAATACCAGCACTTGAAAATCTGACACGTACCTTCCGTCAGCTCAGTCGCGGATCAGGATGATGCTTTCTCTGTTCACCTTTTTTGCCTGCCAGAAGCAAATGTAAATCCTCTCTGTAGGAAAATAACATTCAGATCCTCAAATTAACTCAGTGCTTTTTCATATGCTGTGTACGACAGCCAATAAAACATTACCAGATGTTTGAGAGAGTAAAATCAAATGGCTGAAAAACAAGAGGAAACCAAAGAAACAGGAAACAGAACTGCACAGGAGCTTCATACGTTGCAGAGATTACATGTGGACTTTAAAACAACCGGGATGAGTTCAAGGAACAAGATGATAAGGTGGAGAATTTTGGCAGGGAATGGGGATCTATTAAAAAGAATCAATTAGAAAATCTGGAACGAAAATTTTACAGGGAGCAGGCAGTATCTTAATCCTTCATTAAAGATTGGAGTTTGAGTGAAGTTGGAGTCTGGAGCCGTGATTCTGACCAATGGAAGGGGCTGCTGTTCGCTCGGGATTTTCTGCAGTGATGTCCCAGGGCTGTGCAGTCTGCTTGTGACTTGGGTAGGAGGCAGAGGCAAGTATGAGAGTAAGGAACCAGTGCTGATTGAAAGCAGAGCCTTGGTTAGTGAGGCACTGGATAGATGCCTACATGGGGAAGAGGGAACCCTGGAGTGAGGAGAGAGCATGACAGAACGTTGTTTTTGTGTTCTTTATATATCTTCCTATGGCCACTTAGGGTACTCAGAATGGTGTAGCTCCTGCTTTTATTTAAAAAATTTTTACATTTATATTATTTTCTGTTACGTTTTAGTGAGTTGTATCATCCTTTGTGTTTATTTACTAGGCTGTTAGGTGCTTCAAGCCAAGGTTTCTGTTTTACCTGTTCATTTCTCTTCTCTGCATATGACCTTCCCTTCCATCCCCTCTACCAGCCTCTGCCCAACATCCAGCGCATTACCTTTACAAAGTAGGAGCTAAGCAAATATTTGCTGAATGAATAGAAGACATAACTCTTGATTGACTTCTTTGTTAATTCGAGTTCTTAAAGTGCTCCCTGAATGGTGATCAAAGGGTGACAGCGGTGCAGTGGAAAACATACATTTCTGCTTTTAGGGAGTTGACAACAGGGAAGAAGGAAGATGGTACTCGGGAAAGAGAACAGGAGGAAATGGAGGATACATGGCAACTGCCCAAAGCCTCGCTGACACTCCTTCAGCAACTTACTTGTCCTCGTTACAAACTCTGTCCATAGGGTCCATACAGGAGACAGAAACCACACCACTGATTAGAATAGGGGAAATTTAATATAAAGAATTAGTAAGTAGTAAATGAAAGCTAACTACTAAGAAGGGTGAAGAGAATTTTAAAGACTACAAGAGCAACTTCTGTCTCTAGAGCTGAAGGAAAATATCTGAGGAAGGATAAACTAGGAGAGAGAGTCCCCCAGAGTTAACATTTAGACCTTGGAGTGTGAGTGTCCGGGGCAAACTGGATGGCAAAGTCCTGGGGCACCAGCAAGACTTGGGGGAAGGCGTGTTATGCCACTGAGTCTCCCACTTACCAGTGGCCAGGAAGTTGCCTGCTGTGCCACAGAAGCAAGAACAAAAGCACTGGAACCAGGAAGAAACCCTTCCTCCCGCAGTGTCCTTCCAGCACCCTCTGCTGACAAGACCTAGCGCTGTGCCAGCTGGCAAAGGAGAAGTGTTTAGAGCGGCTCAGTCCAATAGAAATATAATGCAAATCACATATATATAATTTAAAATTTCTAGTAGCCACATTGGAAAAGCAAAAAGAATCAGGTTACATTAATTTTAATAGTACATTTTACTTAACGCAGCATAGCCAAAATATCATTTCAATATATAATCAATATAAAATTACTAGTGAGCTATTTTACATGTTTTGTACTAAGTCTTCAAATTTTGATGTGGTTTTATACTTAAAGCACATCTCAACCCACACTAGCCATGTTTCAAATGCTTAATGAGGTGTGGTTAGTTGGCTACCGTATCTAACAGTGCAGTTTACAGGGTCCAGCTCCAGTATCGGAAAGCTGGTTGTAGCACATGGATTTGAAGCTGAAAGGCAGTGAACCAGTAACTGACACACAATTGTAATAATTATGTGGCTACATAATGGAATATTATATATAATTAAGAGTGGTGTTCAAAAAAGTTTGCAGGAATTTTGGAAAAAGGTTTTTATTATGGTAAGTCAAATATCATTTAGAATTGTATATAAATAGAATCTCAATTTTGTAACAACATCAGAACTCCAAACAGAAAGCCATGTATTTAAAAAGATGATCAGGAAATACACCAAAATATTAAAATGATTTCTTCTTCCTACACTTGTGTATTTTCAAATTCTTTTTAATGAGCACACAACTCATTCACATAACGTCCATGCTGTCATAGAACAGAGGTGTCCTTTGCATCTCCAGACATTGGAGGGCCTCAGTTGGTCACAGTTTCAGAGAGAAATGGGAATACTGGAAATGGGATTGACTCTGAGTGTGAGAGCTTAGCTTTGTAAGGTGCAAAGCTTTTGTCATTCTGTGTTTGGAAAGTATGATTGGGAGTCCTTAAGGTAGCAGAAACCCTAATCTCTCTGAATCTGTGGATAAGGGAAGGTGGTTTATATACTTTCTGTTAGAAGCTGCTTGGTAATGGCTGGGATTGGAATGCTAGGCATTGTTCATTTCCTTTTTTCTCTTGAGGATCAGGGGATTAAAATGCTGTTGTTGGAACTGATTTATATTTTGCATCTGCTGTATAGAGCATTTTATCCCCTCTGCTCTGTCCTAAAAAGTAGAGGCTGTTTTTTCTTTTCCTCAGAGAAGCTGAAGATGGGGAATGCTGTGATCTGTCGGGTGCTGTGTGTGTGGGGGGGGGTCTGCTGACACAGCTGAGAGACAGCTTGCCCATTTTGTGGGTTCCCCTTGAGTTTTGGTTATTAGCCCGACTCAGCTTTATGCTAGTTTGGTCTAGAAAGGCCAGAGGTTCATGAGACCAACCCAAAATCTGACTGTAAAATTTTTAAGGAAGCAAATGCTTATTGACCTTGTTATGTACCGGGTACTGTTGTTAAGTGCTTGTCATAAATTAGCCCATCTAATCCTCAGAATAACCCTATAATATATAGGTATATTTGCTTCTCCCGTTTTATAGGAGGGAAACTAATGCACAGAGGTTACATAACTCACTTTTGGCCACATGGCTAGTAGGAGGAGGAGGCAGAGTTCAGATTTACACGGTCTAGCTCTGAAGCCTGTGTACGTAAGAATTAAGCCAGTGCAGTAGTTCTTAAACTTTAGCGTGTCTCAGTCTACCTGAGGGCTTGTTAAAATGTGGGTTGCTGAGCTCTGCCTCCCTTTTCTCATTCAGTAGGTCTGGGGTGGGGCCTAAGGACTGGCATTTCTAGTAAGTTCCCAGGTAATAATGATGGAATTGGTGCGGGATTACACTTTGAGAACCTGATAGGCTCATCCTTATGACCAGAGCGCATAGTCCTTGCTAGGCAGCTTCTGCCTCACCCCAGTGTCTGCTGCTCTCGGGTGGTGGAGGTCGGAGGGGCAGCTGGCTGGGGCCCTGACTCTCCTATAGCAAGGGTCAGACTACCTCGGACTCTAACCTGTCCGTTTTCCAGGTGCCCTCAGCGGAAGGTGCCTGTACTTGATGTACTTCTATAAAAATAACCTGACTGAGACAGTATTCACATGTTATACAGTTCACCCATTTAACGTGTGCAATTCAGCGGTTTGTTGTATATTCGGATTTAGAATTGTGCTACCACCACCACAATTAAAGAATGTTTTTGTCGTATCAACACGAATCCCTGTACCGGTTAGCAGTCACTTGTGTTTCCCCCAAAGAGCCTCCAGCTGTAGGCATACTTTTAACCTGTTGGGGTCCAGCATCAAAGAATAACATGACTCTCAAGGACTTTTACTTGAAAGACAGAGCTTTGAAATCATGCCTCCAAAAAGCTTTTTGCCTTGTGGCCAGGTCTTGTGAAAATTTGCCTGGACTGCTTGGTGATTCCTCTTCTGCCAAGAACTTATGTGAGAAATTTAACCACTTTTCCAGACTCCTATATATTCTGGGATTTGGAGTCTGATGCTGGCACCTTGGGGCAGTTTATGAAGGAGCATGATTGTCTTTTTTTCCTCTTAAACTCAACAGTTAGGAAAATGTTCCACATACAGTAATCACCTTTTTGGAGGAGGGCACCATGACTGCTGTTGGAATTATATGAAGATGGACAAGACATATGGTCTCCTATCCCCAAGGAATTTAAAGTTCAGTAGGAAAGATGGCCATACACAGAAACTGCTGCTAACACTAAGCAAAATGTGGTCAGCACTCCAGGGGATGTACAGAGTGCTGAGGAAGCCCATTTTGCTCATGGAGAATGATCTGGACCTTGAAAAATGGGTATCATTTTAGTAGACGAAGATGGAGAAAAGCTAAAGGCTGTGACAAGAGCCCCCAATAGTGGGAAAATGCAGGGCATGGTATCCAGACAGTGAGTTAGTATGGTGTCCCTGGAACAAGAGGGGACTTAAATCTCCCTTTTAAATCCCTCCCAAGTAGAGTCAGTCTGTTTGTTCCTCTTGCTGTGTCCTATATCATTTTATGTCCCCATCCTTCCCAGCTCAAACTTCCCCTCCTTTAAAACTGCCCTGATCTCCATGATTCCAGTCTAATCCAAAAGATTCACGTCATGAGAGGAGGGGGTGCTGCTGTAACCGTTGAGCCCATTCCAGAAACCCCATATGTGTGTGTGTTCACAGTGCTCTGTGGAAGGACCCTCCCCAACCCAACCCCACTGGCCTTCGTGTTTGGCCAAATGGAGCGGTGAATTTGCACTGATGCAGGAGAAGAGGTCATTACTTCTGGGGCCCCACAGTCTGTACCCTGTGAGCTGAGGTGAAACTCTGCTCTGATTCCAGCCCCACTTTGCTTCTTTCATGGGCCCAGCCTGTGTCTGTTCATAACATCCTCAACCTGTTCATTTAGATGTGGGCTGCTATGTTTTATTATTTTAAATCTGGAAATTCCTTCAGATGCAACACAGAGACAGGGGAATTTTTCCTTTCAAACATTTAAAAACTTTTAAACAACTTGTCAACTTGTCGTGATGTGTCAACTGAGGACCTGATGCTGCGAGCCTTCCCCTCCTGGAAAGATTCACTCAGCTAAACCAGAATGTGAACTGATTCTGAGTCATCTGCCTACAACAGAACATTTTTCTCTCCATCACGATTACATTGCATATGTAGCAACCAACACGCATTTAAGAGCTTCCCTAAGCAGGGAAGCCTTCCCTGGTGCTGTTGTTGGTGCTTTCGCAATGAGCTTTCACTGCCTTTCTCCACCGCCCTCTCCTTGGCCTCTGCCCCTCTGTGGGCCCTCACTGTTGCACATACCTGTAAGGGGCCATTCGGAGCCTTGTCAAGGCTGAACTGTCAAAGGCTTTTGCTGGTTTATGTTTCAGGCTCTTGGAGTGTGGTCAGCCGTGCAGAAACGTGCCCCATGGGTAGATCAAAGCTTTGGTGGCTGGACTGATGCAGTCACTGCTCTGACTAATTAAAACCAGGCCTGTGTGCGTGGCAGTGATTAAAGGCAAAGAGACAGTTACGAAAAGGTGATGGTGGTTAATTCCTGACATTCCGTCTCTTGGTCCCCATGGGGCTGATGTACAAGGAGAACTTGCCTGTCACATGCACTCCTAACAGGACTGTGTTTCCATGCACACCTCATGCACACACGT
The DNA here is from genome assembly GCF_009834535.1 of Camelus ferus. Classification (NCBI taxonomy): domain Eukaryota; kingdom Metazoa; phylum Chordata; class Mammalia; order Artiodactyla; family Camelidae; genus Camelus; species Camelus ferus. Next base: position 17,249,036 of record NC_045716.1, on the reverse strand, counting down.
ATGCATACACGTGGTTAGATCATTTGCCGACACTTGTCAGTTGAATGAGTCACAGACATAGAGAATCTGAGAGCTGTAAGAGACATGGGGTTCATTTGGTCCCATCTTTTAGAGACAAGAAACTGAGGCCAGAAGGACCCCCAGAGTTGGCTAGGAGCAGAGTCTGTATTTCATGTCACCTCTCCCAGTCCCAGCTTAGTGTCATGTTGTAAATGCAGCTATAACTTAGTTGCTTAGGTTTTCACTCATTCCAAAGATGTTTGTTGATCACCTGCTGTGTGTCAGAGTCTTTGATTTCATCACTGATTTCCTCCTCAGAGATCTTTGACTTCTGCTCATCTGGCTCCTTCCTGTCTTCAGTGCTGAAGGTCAGTTCATCTCCACATTCCCTGCGCTGGTAACTCTCCAAATTTCTAATACTGACCAATAGTTTCGAACACCTACCGTATCCTATGCAGCATGCCAACATTTTTCCTCAGTTACTAATAACAAAACTAGCATTATGTTGAGCCCTTACAAATGCCCGAATCTTTGTTAGATGCTTTACAGATGCTATCTCACTTAATCCCAGGAAAATATTTTTAGCCGACTTATCCCTCACAGCATGCCATTCGTATTTCCAAGGCTGAATTGCTACAAGCCTGAGCAGTGTGCCCAAGAGTACCCAGGGAGTAACTCGTGGACCTAGCCTTTTACTCCCATGGGTCCTCTGTCTGCCATTACAGCGCACACTTTCCTCAGATGCTGCCCTGATAAGCTGTGAGGGGGTAGGACAAGTCTGTTCTTCCAGTGGTCCTCTGACTCCTCTCTCCACCCTTTACCTTCTGAAAAAGAACACTCCAGGTTTTGGGGCGGGAGTCTGCTGTTTCTCCACTCTCCCTTCTGACTGTTTTCATTGTTTAGAGATAGTCTCTCTAAACTGAAACCCACAGCTCACGGACTGGTCCACTGGTTGCAGAAGAGGCTTGCTGGTTTCAGGCCTCCTTCCACCAGCCTGCTCTGCATTCAGGTCCTGCTGCCTCGCTCACCTGTCTTCCCCTCCCCCTGAGGTATCAGAGCAGCCTCATATGGCTGAATCGTTGCTTACTTGCGAGCGGAAGTGGTGGCATCTTGATCATAACGCGCTCACCAGAGCCTTGGCTAGCCATGTATGTTCTGTTGAATGTGTCTTGGTGTCTGTGGAGAGGGTGGTGAGTTGAGCCAGTTCATTTCCCGCTTACAGCTAAGGCCAGCTCACCTTGGCTGGAGAGAGTTCTTGAATATTTCTTGGTAGCAGGAAGTCCTGAGTTAATGAGGTCTTTTCAAGAGCTTCAGACTGAAAGCTAAGGTCCCTAAGGGAGCACTGATGTTGACATTTTCACTGGGCAAATTCTCACTGGAGACAGAGGGCCGAGGATTGGGCTGGCAGAGCCTAATGTCTACTAATGTTGACTTCAAACCAGTAAAGCCCTTGCTAAGCTATTTAACTATAAAATTGGAACCTGGGAAGGCAGTGCAGACTCTGGGATTACAGGTCTGGAAATTTGGATTTGCTTTCCAGCCCTCTACAAGTCAGTCACTTACTTTCCATCTCTGTTTCCCCGTTTTGCACAGGGATTTACATGGGCATTAAGACCCGCTGGGAAACAATTCCTTTTTCAGCTGGGTGCTGGGTTTGGTGAAGATGCTGTTCAATCTAGATATGAAAGCACGTGATTTTGGATTAACTCTCCTACCTCTGCCTGAAACTGATGCAGGCAACTGACAGTTGATTAATGAGGATGGAATTGAAGTCTAGAGAATTAAAGCATAATCAAGTCCTTTATTACTAAAAGAATGCTCAACTCAAATGGACACAGACCACCTGTTCTAACACTTACCAGCTATCATACTAAAAGGGAGACTTTGCAGGGAAAGTTTCAGCTTTATATTTTGAAAAATTTAAGTGCACTCTCTAAATAAAAACTGTTACGTTGCTGTCATATTTGGTCCTTTAGAGAAATGCGAATCCTTTCCAGCCTCTTTGTCTGTCTCTGAGGGCGAAAGGAAGACGCGTGTGAAGCACTTGGCTCACGGCCAGGCACACAGCTAGGCTCAGTGCTGTGTCGCTGCCGCCCCAGGTAGTGGGAGCCAGGCCTGAAAGAACCGATCACATTGCATATGCAGGCATCTCTTTATCTGACTGTGCTGTTGTTTTTAATGAAGGCGTCATTTATAGTATACTGCAGTGCATTAATCCTGTAGTCCTGCCTAATTTGTGTTCTGAGTAACACAGGGGTTTGAATGAAGAGAACACAGGGTGGGAGGCAGGCTGGGGGCAGAAGGAGGGGGAATGGGTGTGGGAATGAGGGAGAAGTGCCTCTTTCTCTGGGTGGACCCAGCCCTGTGCTTGCAGAGGGTTTCAGTCTTCACTCTCCCCCTTGGTTGGGTGCCTTTGTGCAGGTCCCAGCCTGTGCTACCCTACCCGTGGCCCTGGTTGGGGAGGGCGTCCATAGACAAGTGTAAGAGACTTGAACGACTTAATCAGAGCAGCAGCTCTCAAGTGACCTCCATTTAACTCACTCAGTCACTTGCTGGTCTCCATTCCTCTTGCGAAACATACTCGTGGCTCCTGCTGCTACGTATTTGTGTTCCTGTTGTCATAATTGCCACCACGATTCTGCTCCCTGCATTTGGGCTGACTGTGTACTAACAGCCAGTTGTGTAAGTTTCCAAACCTGTTTGTGCCAGTTAAATTTGTAATTGTAGCTGAGTAATGTAATCATTACGTAAATGAAGTGAGTGGGGAAGATAGCTAGTACTCATTGAGCACTTACTATGTACTAGGCATTCTGCTATGTGCTTAACATCTAGTCGCCTATATTTGCTGTGTTTGTAAAACTAAGTTGAGTGTTTTGAGCAAAATTTATAGAAGTGAGTTGCTACAAAAGAAGTTACCAATGAATTAGGTATGAAGAAGATGACAATAAAAAGGTTGGGGGGAAACTAAAAACCTTGGACAGTTTCTGCATCCAGAAACCTTTGCATTTACTTAGCAAAGATCTTTAAGTTCTAAATCTACTTGGAAGAAAGGAAAACTAGAAATCAGTCAATATACTATTTATACAAGAAAGACTTTGGGAAATTAATCTGTGGGCCCATACCTGGAGGTAAGCTCTCCAATCTAAATAAAAATATCAGTGAATAAGCATACATTGATATGTTTCTATTTAAATAAAATGTTTTAAGGTATGCACATTATTTTCTATGACTTTTGGCTTTAACATCTGTTTTACGTAATAGACCACCTTTTACTGGCCATGATTGTGTTGATAATTCTTGTACTGTAAGAAAGTTACTGAAGCCAAATCACATATAAGCCCCAGATGGCCTCTGGTGGCGTGGGCAAGTGCCTGTAGGTGAGCCGAGGAGGCTCTTGTAAGGAACGTTCTGTGAAGTAACCATTGTTGGGATCATATTCTCCTATTGCAAGTTCCTTTTTTCTCAGTTATTGGGTTGGATTGGATTTTAAAACATCAGATATTTCTAAAACTCAGTGGACTACATCTGCCAAGGTTTTGGAGCTCTGTTGTGAGTGTAATGAAATTTGACATACAATAACATTGCCCTCTGGTGCCTGTGACCAAAGGAATTTCTTTGTGGTTCCAATGGCCAGATCCTCTGAGGATCTGAAGGGTGAGCATGTATGCGTGTGCACGGATACATACACACACGTGCTTATATTAAATTACACAAGTATTCAGTGAGCCTCCTGTATGCCAAGTGCTGTGCTATGAGCCATAAGGACCCAAGAAAATAACCTGATGGGATCATTGCCCCCAAGGAAGCTGGGGATGTACCTAAAGGAGTCACACATCACTGGCTAAGATAAAAGGGCTGCTAGAGATCATTGTGCAGGATGAGGACAGCAGGAGAGGATGCCAGTCAGAAAGCAGCTTCGAATTAGGGTGACATTGCAGAGGAGTTATACAACATCAATGATAATAAGAACTTACATAATAATTTACTTTTTTTTAAATTGAAGCATAGTCAGTTTACAATGTTGTGTCAATTTCTAGTGAACAGCGTAATTGTTCAGTCATACATACACATATATATATTTGTTTTCATATTCTTTTTCATGGAAAAGGGTGGAAAGGGATAAATGATTTACTTTTGAATTGCTTTTATGTTTTCTGATTTAATTTTCAAAATAATTCCAGGAAGTAGAAAGACCACTGCCTTGCCGTCCAACACGTAGGAACACAGATGCAGAGGGAAGGTGATTTGTCTCAGTGAAGTGGAGCCAGAGCTCTGACCAGGCTTCCTGGTACCTAGACTGGTGCTGCTCCCACCACCTAGCAGCTTTGCATCTTGGCATCTTCCTGGCACATTTGCTTACCTCTCACCCTAGAGATGCTGACTGAAACCCATACTGTATCCACCCAGGTTAAACTCCCTTGTAGTCTCTCCTTTTTGATATGCCACAAATACTGCCAACTTACTACATGTAGGACCATGTAACTTCCAGAATGGCCCACGTCTGGTTCCTGCAGCGCCACGTGACAGGTGGGTGTATCGAGGCACACCTACTTGTCTGGCACCCGACTGGGATTCCTGCCTTCTGGACCTGTGGGCAATGGCTGGGGAAGCATTCCCATCCAGTGCCTTTTAAACCATGCAGGGAAATATTTCAGGTGTACACATTCTGCCCAAGCCGGGGCAAGTTCATTTGGACCCTAGAGTAGCCCTTTGCCATTTAATTGGGGGGGTTGCATTTGCAGAAGTTCCATAAGCCACCAGGATGAGGGCCCTCAACTCTTTCCAGCTGGAGCCTGAGTTACACTGTCCCTGGCAAAGAAGGGTCTGGAAGCCTCCCTGTCTCTTCCTCTGACTCAGAAGAATAGAAACTACAAACATAAGGGTAATGATAAAGCTTTGCGTGTGTTATTGAGTGGCTTTGTGCTTACACTGGGACACTGGAAGATATAAACGACCACAAGGGAAGGATACAAGGCACATGGTCCTTTCTTCATGGTCCATTCATTTATTCAACAAGTGTTTGCTGAGCACCTATTAAGTACTCAGTGGTATCTGAGGTATTGGAGCAATCGTTTGCAGCAATCATGACCCTGCTCTTGCAGAGTTTACAGTCTGCTGAAAGGATACAGACAAATCAAGGGCTAAATACAGTGGAGAATGATAAATGCAATGGGTACAATCTGGAGGCAGGGTGGGGCTTCTCAAGGGCTCTTGGCTGAAGGGGTGAGTGGAGGCTGGAATCCAGCCCATGCTCCACTCCTCAAGACATGTGCTGCCTTGGAGAAGTGACCAGCAGTGACCTTGATTGGAAAGACAATTAACCTAGATTTGGGATGGAAGGGAAAGCTTCTTGGAAAGAAACATCTGAAATGAGACTTGAAAGATGACTAGGAATTAGGCAGCCAAGGGGAAGAGAGGAAAGGTGGGAAAGAGAAGAGCATTGCAAGCAACATCATAGTTGCCAACACTGAGATAGGGCTTAGCATGTGCCAGGTGCTGCTCTGAGTGCTTTAAGGTTAATCCTTTTGAGAGGAAGCTACATGTGAAAGGCACAGAAGTGCAATAAAACACTGCATTTTGGGGAATCTAAAGGATGTTCATTATGGGTAGAGCACAGAGTTCAGAGGAGAGGGAGATGGCGAAGGCTAGAGTGGTAATTATAGCAATTCCACTTATTAAATGCTAGGTGACCTGAGCACTCAGCGTGTAGTGAATTCATGTAATCCTCACAACAATTGTATGAGGTAGAGACTATGAAAATATTTGTTTTGCATCAGATGCAAATGAGACAGAATTTGAGTAACTTGTCCAAGACTACACTGCAGAATAGGAAAGACAGGATTTGCACTCAGGCTCCAGGTTATTAATCCCCACCCTGCCTCTCTGGAAAGAACCCAAGATGGAGACAGGCCTCCAAAGATTGACTGGGCAGAGATGGGAAGGGAAGCCCATAGAGACAGGGTGACAGATGTCAGCCTGGACAAGGGGGTTTGCACTGCAGCCTTGTGAACAATGAGAGACCAGCCACGTGGTGCCATTTCTCGTCTTTTCCAGCAAGTCTGGGAAGATGAAGATCCTCCCTTGTAAATTATCTCATTTATTCCTAACCGCAATCCTGTGAAAGCTGAATGTTGTATCTCCAGCACAGCAGTGAAAAACAAAAACAAAAACAAGTGGAAGGAAACAACTTTTCATCTTAAAAAAATAAAGATTCCTACTCTGGAAGCTCATTCATTCATTCATTCAACATCTGTTTATTGAGCATCTGTTATGTGCCAGCCACTCTGCTGTGTGTGAGAGAGACAGTCGTGAACAAGGCACACTTCCTGACCTCAGGTAGGTGGGGATTTAAACCAGGTTAGTGTGGGGATTTTAAAACATGCCTGCAGATTCTTTGACACACATGCCATTGAGAGATGAGATCTAGGACTACTCCTCTGGTATCTGGGCTGACCTCAGGGACTCACTTATAACCTGTAGAATGCAGTGGAAATGTGTGACTTCTGAGGTTGTGGGACTTCTGGGTCCGGGTCCAAGAAAACGCCAGACAACTATCCCTCACTCTGATGGAAGCTAGCTGCCAAGCAAGAAGTCCAACTAGCCTGATACAGCCGTAGCGGAGAGGCCACGTGTGGGGACCCTGGTTGACAGCTCCGGCTGGGCTCCCAGTGGAGAGCCAGCATCAGCTGCCAGCTTTGTGAGCGAGCCATCTTGGACACTCAGCCGCCTCGGACCTTCAGATGACTGCAGCTCTAGCCAGCTTCTTACTGTAGCTGCATGAGAACCCCAAGTAAGAACTGCCTAGCCTCTGTCACATTTCTGACCCATGAAAGTGTGAGCAAGATAAAAAGGTGGTCATGTTATAGATGTTGTGATTTGTTATATAGAACTAGCCACTGGGATAGTCAGCCTCCAAGAACTGAGGGCAGCGGCACCTCAGGGCACCCAGTGGAGATGGGGCTTAAATCCTGAGAGGAGAAATTGCTTAAATACTCTGGTTCAGCACTGAACATAACAGTCCCAGGTATCTCTCAGCTTTTATTGCTAACTGGCCTCGATGAAGGAAGGGACAGGCAAAAGTAGAAGAGAAAAAGTGAAGTAAGCAATTTAATAAAGAAATCTTGATTTTTGCATGCTGCTTTGTGTTTGAACTGACATCCCCGCTCCATACACACATACATACACGCACGCACACGCACACACAGACACAAACACACACACACCCACCACACAGCAGGCAGTGCTGGAGCCTGATTAACTAGAAGTTACGGCCGTCACTAATGGAGCCGACTGTTCTCAGCCTTCAAGCTGGTGATGAATAGTGGTCTCTGCTTTAGTCCTGGCATCCTGATTAGTTCAGCTGTTTGCAAAAGTCTCTGCAGTGGCTTTGCTTCAGGCGTGTCTGCTGAGTGGTTATGGTGGCAGACCGGGGACTGAGGTGAGGTTAGTCCCCAGTGCCCGGTCCCCAGGCTGCAGCTGGAAGAGAGAAGCATGCTCCTCAGGGTTCCCTCAAGCTCTGGGGTAGTTGCAAGCAAACAAAGGAGGTGATGTTGAGGGGCAACGGGTGTGGGCTATTGCCTGGGAACGTTTCCTATCAGAGACCAAGGTATTCACTTTCTACATTGTGTCTCACCTTTGCTTCCTTGTTTTGCTGTGGGTATGAATAAAGGAAGCCTTCCTTTCTTTTCACAGAACAACAGAGAGGAGAGACGACAGTGGTTAACAGTGCATCCCAGTTACTGTCATCCTGTTGGAAACGGAGACAGCAAGGAGTGCAGAGTCTCCTTTCAGTTGCTGGAAGAGCAAAATCTCTTCCTTAGCCGGGGTTGACCTTGCTCCTCCACTTAATGTGTCAGTTATGGTGGAAATCATCGTGCTTTCACCAGAAATATCTATGGGCAGCTCTTGGGATTACTTTTGAAAGGCAAGTGTTCCTGGTAAATCTTCTTCCTTAATTAATGTTTGTAATTTTTTAATCAGTTAGAAATGAAAGAACTTTACCCCTGGGCTGTCCAGGATGTTAGCTGTCTATTTTTGCAGGGACCCTTAGGAGCAATTTTCAACCTCATTTAACCTGCAAAACAGCTGTTGTAAGAATTGGTGAGGATCTTAGTACCCCCCAAAGGGGGCATGAGTGGCAGAAACTTGATTAGGATTCAGCACTTGTGTTACCTGGGCCGGCAGGGAGCCTGCTGTTTCACCGAGGTGAGTCCCAGGGTGCCCTTAGGAGGTGACTTTCCTCCTATCAGAGCTCTGTCAGGATCTTCAAAGACACTGTATCACTGGCACCATCTCACTTCTGAGTTGGAAACTGTATCTGCTAGGCAAATTGGCTCTGGAAGGGTTTTCACATGCTCTGCTCTGCAAGTCACATTTGCACTTGAGTTCATCTTTACATCATTGAAGTTGAGTGACTTGGGGTGAAGCAAAGACACTGTAGAGACTTTTGCAAACAGTTGAACTAATCAAGATGTCAGAACTAAAGCAGACATAGACACTTCACCAAAGAAGATGTATGGAAGGGAAGATAGAAGGATCCAGCTCAGTGGGGCAGGTTCTATTCTGGGAACATCTGAACCCTGCTGGCAGGTGCCAGGATCTCATCTTGTCTTCCCCTCTTTGACTGGGGTCCCTGTTGAGGTGAGCAGTTGATAGCCATCCTTTTGCATGAGGAACATTCTCAGGAATTATTCCCTTGAACAAACATTTGCTACCATCTTGTTAAACTCCTTAAGGATGGAAAACCTAAGGATATTTTCATGACTGCTCCAAGTTGTGTGTGGTTTTGAATAAACAGTCACAGGGTTGTATTTCTTTGAAACTGGAGAACTTAGAGACAATTTAGGTTACATTCTACAGATGAGGAATTTGCGACTTTGAGAGTTTAGGTGCTTTGCTTGAACACTAACAAGTAGTTAGAGACAGAGCTAGGAGAAGAACCCAGATTTCCTGGCTCCTAAATCAGTATTTCTATTGCACTGTATTACTTTATCTAAAAATAGTACCTGAAAGTAGATTTAAAACAGGGTTTCTACAAAATTCTCTTTTGAGGGGGGCTGATCTGAAACAGAAATGTTTCTGGACGCTGCCAGATGTTCTGTAGGAGGCAAAATTGTCCCCTGTTGAGAACTACTGATTTAAGATAGGGTATCTTTAAAGAAGAAACATATTTATGTTAACTCCTTGCAGGACTGTGTGAGTATAAAATGGCCCTGAGTAGCAGTCGCCGGTATGGGAGGACATCCAGCTTCCTGATCAACTGTGATCAGACAGAGTCATGGGCGCTCAACAACCATATTGCCTGTTTGTTTATTTAGATATTTAGATCATACTGCTACCACAGCAGGGGAGGAGAGACTGATGGGGTGAGGGAGAGGTTTGAGGAAATCGGTAAGACGTTTTGTCTGTAAGGGAAGCAACTGCTATCGACAGTCTTGTCTGAAGGACTTGGATCCAGAATATATAAAGAACCCTCAAAATATGATAATAAGAAAACATACAGTCCAATTTGAAAAGTGGGCAAAAGATTTGAACAGATAGTTCACCAAAGAAGATATATGGGTGACAAATAAGCACATGAGAAGATATTCAATATCATTAGTCATTAGGAAAAATGCAAGTTAAGGTCACAATGAGATACCACTATATAACTGTAAGAATGACTAAAATTGAAAAGACTGACCATATCAAGTGTTGATAAGGATATAGGGGAACTGGAACTCTGGACATACTACTGGTGGGAATGTAAAATGGTACAGTCACTTTGGAAGACAGGTTGGCAGTTTTTTAAAATGTTAAACATATGTAGTCCAACCATTCCATTTCTAGATATTTATCCAAGAGAAATGGGAGCATGTGTCCATGCACGGGCTTGTGCATGTGTGTTCATGGTAGCTTTAAATGTAATAACCCAAACTGGAAACAAACCAGATGTCCATCAGCAATTCCTTTTTAGATGAGAGCATCTATTTAGGCCAAAATACTGGCTTGCTTTTTGGGTATGTCAGAATATCATTAGAATTAGTGACTCTTCTATTCTTTTTGGCAAGGGGATTGGCAATCCTTTTCTATAAGTCTCAGGTGGGCTATTTTAATGACAGGTGATGATGGATTCCTTAAATTGCAAGGTTTAAAAGATTACACCTAGCTCCAGCCACTAGCTCCATTCAAGTGTCTTCTTTATACCAACATTAAAACATTTGTGAGGTAAAGATGTCATTAGTCACTATGGCCTTTCTTAAAGATGTCAGTTCAAATGCCCTTATGGCTAGAATTCTCCCCAAAGAGTCAAGAATGGGAGCCAGGGAAAGAAATTGTTTCAAGGGAAGGTGGAGTAATCAACTTCCCCAGAAGTAGCCAAAATTTCTGTGACGTGTGTTGGTGAGTTGAGACTTGGATTAGAATCCATTTGTTTTGGGCTCCTGCTGGGCATTGAAATCCATGCAGGAAATACAACACGGTTCAGTCCTGTCTTTCAAGTAAATACACTACAAATAAATGCAAAAGGACAGTCCAGAATGTTCATGTGTGGTGGAGCTTGTCACTGGATGCTGCTAGCAGAGCATGCAAGCTAGATCCTTAATAAAGAGTAAGCAAGAGCTGGTCAGGAAACACTTCAGTGTTCTTCCCAGATGTTTTAGCTTGGCACTGTGTGTTATGGCACAGGCACCTGAGATTACTAGGGAAAGATAAAGCTCTTGTTGTCAAAGAGATTTTAATCTAGTTGAAGAGATGAAATTAGTTTGCACAGGAATAAGATGGTGGTTGATGGTGGTTTAATGTGATAGAAATAATACTACAATATTCTAGCCTGAAATCTGTGCCTACTTGGTCTTGACCCTGGACAAGTCCTTCATTAGATCTCTTGGTCTCAGTCTTTTCAGATGCGAAACGAGAAGCCTGAATAGCAGTATGTGTCATGCCAGATTGATTCTAGCTCTCCCTTTCTTTGCTGTGAGGGTGTCAAAGGAGATCTGGGCAGAATGGGCACGCCTAGTGTGTCCTCATTGGAGAGATCTGCCTCAGTGAAGCACAAAAGCTGTTGATAAGAAATGCTATATCCATTTTTAGGTTGGGCAAATTGTGGGATTCAGGAATATTTAAAGCTCTGGAAGTCACTATGTGGGAATCACACTTAAAGCTAAAGTGTAAGTCTTATTTGCTGGGACCAAGGGCCACTGTCTGTTCGATACCCCTTTTTGATTGTGTGATCTTGGCTTGGGGCTAGGTTCTTGATTTTTTTTTTTATAGAATATGCCTTTTAAGCTTGTGTTTTATTTACTTTTTTGGTCGGGGGGGTAGATAATTAGGTATTTACTTACTTGTAATGGATGCACTGGGAATTGAACTCATGACCTCATGCATGCTATGCATACATTCTACCACTGAGCTATACTGTCCCCTACAAGGACTGGGTTCTTTGTAATTATCAAGAGGGACCTAAACCGAAGAGCTAGGACATCTAGCATGTTTTGTATTGTCCCAGTTCCTTTCTTCCTGGCAGGTAGGATTAGCCGGTGCCCCCAGTCCCATGATAGGAAAGGCGTTTGCTTTCCTTGCCTCTTTCTTTCTTAATTCCTCCTGTCTGATACCTCAAGAGAGAGACTCCTTTACTGAACTATTAGGCTGTACACCAGAAATTGACACAACATTGTAAACTGACTATACTTCAGTTAAAAAACAGAGAAGCTCCTGACGTGAGAGTATTATCCCAACAACGCCCAGCAGTGTTATTTGAAAGAAAACCGTAAATAAGGAACTTGTGCGGAATTAGAGGAACTGAAGTGCATTTTCTTTGCTCCATCTGGTAATGTCTGAATGCCCCCTTTGTCTGGCTTCTGGAGCGCCCAGGCCTGAGTCACCTTTCCTGGAGCAGATAGGGCGGACTGCAGGTCCTGCCTGGCAGCTTTGCGAGACTTACTTTGTAAGAGGAATTTCAGACTTTCTGTTGTCTTTATAAAGGGTGTGAAAGATGTGAAAACTTTCTAGATTGGGGTAGCAGCAATATGTATTTTGTCCTCTTGTTTCTATTTCCAAACTCCAGATCTTTGCTCGCCCCCATTCTCTACCCTAATTTGATGTTACCAGGTTTGTCATTGTACCTGCCGGACATTGTTTCCCCCACAGTTTCCGCTTTCTATCCCTCCTACTCCAGAGAGCTTCTTCTGTAACTTCATATCATTCCCAATTGAAATTTGACTTTCTGAGACTACTTTGGGAAAAAGGTAGGTCTAACTGTCAGACTTGATGCTTGCATATGGTCTGAGGGCCTAGATAAGAGAATAAACAGAGAGCTGTGGCGATGTATTCCATCTTATCACTCATAATTTTAATATCATAGTAATTGGTTGGGTACCAACTGTTTTTCAAACATAAAGTTGGATAACAAAAGGATTTTATAACAAGTCCTGCCTGGAGTAACTGAAGTCACGAGCCTTTTGCTAATATGGGTATGGCGTGTTAGGCAGGCAACATCATGGTGCTTGGCACAGGATGGCATAGTCCTTTCATAAGGTTTTATACCACATGAAGTAGACTGGCAGTTACTGTTCCCATGGCATAAAAGAGGTAATTGAGACTCAAGCACTTAAGTGCCCAAGGTCATGTATATAATAAGTGATGAGACTGACCTTCAAATTTTGATCTTCAGACTTGATGCCAAGCTCAGTATGTCTTCTATTACCCATAGACATTTCTGTGTGCTTTTATACATGGAATTTTTCTGTTTTTCCCATAAGCTGCTCTCATTAGATTAGGAAAATGAACACTTCATTGGTAGTAGATGTTATGATATTAGCAAAAGTCAGAGGAACTTCTAATGTCCTCCTCTTTTACCTGAAAAAAAAAAGTTTTCAGCAGAAAAGAAGAGAGGGGACAGCATACATTAGTTTCCTTATGGTCCTGCACAGCTTCAAGGGTTATGGCCTGAACATTGCCGATGACCCTCACACTCGAGTGTTTCCTCTAGACATCCTAGGTGACGGAGCCCAACAAATGGGTAGAGGTCATTCTTATATGGCACTTTACTAAACCCAACTCTACCAGCACAAATAACAACAAACTGTAAACACTCATGTCCCTAATTCATCTCCTTTAGAGACTGGAGGTTTTGTTATATACACCATAGAAGTCTTTAGGGGACCCACCTCAATATGTTTTTTTCATGTTGACTGAAATCCAACTCTTCTTGTTTCCTTCTCCATCAACCCCCCACCCCCTCCTCCTTTCTGTCAAGGGGTGATGGACAATGAATGGTAGCAACAGTTTCTATGGTAACAGCATCTGAGTCATCTCCTTGGAAACCTGCATAAAGGCCTTGCATCTTCAGACCAGCTCAGTGCAACTTGGAAGGCCTTTGTTCCCTTGAATGTAACAGCATGGGGGAGCAAGCTCTCCCGGGCCTTGGCCACTGCAGTTTCCTTCGGCCCCTGATGCCCGTGGCACTTGGGGTATAGAGTTGGATTCAGACAGAGGTGGGGGCTGGTGGGACCTGGAGTGCTTTTCTCAGCCTAACCCATGGCCAGAATGCATTGTCTATGGCCCAGCACCACATACCCAGCAGATTGCGCCAGTAGGCCTCTCACTTTTTAAAAGGCCAGATGACTCAACTAAGGCTCCCACAGTGACCAGCAATGGATCAGAATAAAGCAATACTGGCAATGCTGCATCTGAACCCAGATGAGCTGGATATCTTGGCATGGTCATGAAGAGAATACTGAAACAGGGCTCCGTGGGATAGCTTGTAAGAGTCCCTTTCCTTGTGGTGTCCTTCAAATGCAGCAGTTTTGTTACTTAAATGAAAGCAGAATGGTTTCCAGCAGCTAAGAGGATTAATTCTCATGTCATCATCCACACCAAGTAACAATCACAAGTGGTCCCATTGTGCTTCATATTTTATAGATCATTTTTACATTCAGGAGCTCAATTAAACATTTATTCAGTTGTTCAACACATATTAATTTGAAACCTACTATGCGCCACATATTGTGTTGGGGTTTGGGGCATAGTAGTGAGAAAAAAGAATGGACATGTTCCCTGTCTTAATGAAGCTGAGAGAAAAGAGAATCAAGGGCTAATCAGATAGTTACACAGGAGTGTGGACATTCAACCCAGATCTGCTAAAGGAGAGGGTCCATGGTGTGGTTAGTGTGCATGGTCGGGGGACTTGACTCATTGGAAATCTCTTCCCTGAAAAAGCGATGGTCGTACTGACACCTGATCAACAGGGGCTTTTGCATAGAGAAAGTGAAGACTTGGTGAAGAGACTTCCCCATGGTAACACCAACTGCTAAATGACAGTCCTGGGGTGTGAACCCAGGTCTCGTGCAATCAGATCCCATACTCAGTCTGCCCCCTCCTGCTGACTCTCGGAGTACAGCCTAGGGTCAGCCTTAGGCCAGATAGCCAAGAGGGTCTCTCCCATTTCTCCTTTCTGTGCTAATGTTGCCCCTCAGAGAGGTTCTGCCCAGCTTCCAGGACTTGCCCTGTGCCCATTCGCCCAGAGGCAAGTTCTAGGAATTTTCTTTTTACATGAACATTCTCCTCCAGGGTGTTAACTGATGAAGGATGCCTTCCTAGGACTGTTGACCTTTAAATGCAGGACTTTGAAAGGCTAAAAGTTTTGAAGTCCTTCCCCACCCAGCATATTTCCCCCCCACTACTTCTGAAAGGACAGGGATAGGTTGAAAAAGACTATCTGGCAGTGGAGTAGAGGACTTAACTTAACTTAAGTTAGCCAACATTTTGGAGCAAAGCAGCAGCCTGGACCAGGCAGCTCCATTTTTTTCATTTATACTGTGGGCCCTTCTGAGTTCCCTCCCCATTTTGAAAGGACGAGGACAGGCATGCTGTCTCCTCTTTGGAGGAGCGGGCAGCCCTCCACAGCCCTTGGGAAGGAGGGAATGCGGTCTGGCAGGTTTGAGGTGGGTGAGGTGACACTTCCCCTGTGGGCCAGGCGTCACTTTGGGCACAGCCCTGACGATGCCCAGAGAGGGCAGACCTGCCCCCACCCAGGAACACCCTTCTACCTGTCGCTGGGGTTCTTCCTCTGCTTGTCTCTCTATGGAGACAGTATCAGCCAGAGACCTTCTTCTTGAACTTTCATAACCCAGAGCTGATCTTTCTTCTGCTTTCCTGCCTCTGCTTCCTAAATGCCTTGGAGCCCTGCTTGCTCCCTTCCTCTCAGGATCACTTAACTGCTCTAGGCAAACCCTGCGATAGTCCCAGTGGGGCTGCCCTACTGCCAGGGGATGTGCCTTTGGCTATCACCTATAGTGATATGACTCTTTTCCGGGGCAATTTTTTTTTTTTTTTTTTTTTTTTTTTGGTGGTAATGTCTCAGTACCTACAAAAATAACCTGTTTATAAGTTCATTAGCATTAGCTCAGCTAATGCACATGGCTGAGGAGCTGAGGGAATACGGGTATCTGAGTAAAGCAATATGGTGCCATGTCATCTTTGGTCTACAGTTGGTCAGCAATTCAGCTGTCCTACTAAACCCTCTCAGCTCATGTTCTGCTGTGTCTGTAACATCTTCCCTGGGTTCCTCAAATTCCCACAGCTCCCGTCCTCCATGCCATTCACCTGGCAACTTTACTTACTACCTTATTCTTATGAGTTAGCGTTTCTTATGTCCTTGTCTTGTTCCTCCAGACAGAACATGGTTCTGTATTCAGGGATTATATTTGCTCATGTCTTGATATCCCCTATAGTTGTGCTATTCAATTCAATAACCACCGGACACGTGGGAATTTAAGTTTAAAATAAAGTAAAATAAAAAATTCAGTTCCTCAGTTTCACAGACCACATTTCATAGTCACATGTGGCCAGTAGCTAGTGTACTGGACAGCACAGATACAGAACATTCCCATTATTCTAGGAAGTTCTACTGGACTGTTCTATAGAACACCTGGTACGTATCTGACACTTTACTTGCCCATACAGATATGTACTGATTGAGCCCTCAGATTAATTAACAAAGCGTTTCTCATGTACGAAGCTGAGGACAGTTACTGATGTGGGAAGAACTGATATTTTGCCCTGTCATTATTAACTATCAGAAAAATTAAGTAAAACAACAGCAACAAATAAACCACTTTCCATTCTTAGAAAGCCAAAATTAACAAGATTACCCTGTCAAGTTCTGGTCAACAAGATAAGCAACAGTTGAGGCATTTCCCATAATCTTGGATTCCCCAGGTGCTCCTTTGACTCTTGTGATGCTGAGATCTGAGGAAATGTCACCACCTTTGTGGATGTAATCTTGTGAGAAAGTTGCAGTTTCTCCACCAAAACAGACTGGTCTTGTGGGTTGTTTCTTTTGATTATCTGTCAATTTTTATTTTCCAACCCACTTAAAAATTTTTTGTTGTTGTTGTTGACACAGATAAATAGTTTGGTTGAAGATGTATCTTTTTAAATTCATGAATCCAGAAAATAAGAAGCAGACACATCCTGTACCAAGGAAATGATAATTCCTGTCTTGGGGAGATAATGTCATCTCCTACAGAGGCTCCTTGGTGGTTGAGGAGGAAAAGGGGACATAGGATTCCTGGATTCTGGAGCTGTGTGATTCTGATCAACTTGGCTAAACCAAGTTAAGAAGCGTTTCTTATTTTTCTACTAGGAGTTTTTGATGGAATGTTTCGTGTCATTGACTCTAATTTTTTTTTTTAAGTTAGGACCTCAAAGGGCTGAGATTTTGGGTGCCCAGGAGCAGCTGAGGAGGGTGCCACTGGTTGGGAATGACCTGTGCCATCATGTGTAGGAATGGGTGAACATGAGAGCCCCATGTGGCTGACACCTCCCCCTGCCCCACCCCCGCCTCCTACATGTACCATGCCGACCCTAACAAGTGTTTCTCATTTTCACTTGAAAATAATCTGAATGTGTTTAGGCTAATGGACCATCCTCTCATTAAGATTTCATAGGTTTCCCGGGACTGTAGAGAAATCTCCTTAGGCCTTCTTGCTTAGTGTCTTTTGTTTGGACCCTGAAGAGGAAGCATGCAGCTTGTTAATGAGAGCGACAGATGGAAATTAAAGTTGAAGGCACTTGGAACCGGAGCCGAGGCCTCAGGTTTTGAGGCGGGGCTCTAGGGAGGTGAGCCTGCTGGAGTAGGGAGTCGAGTTCACAGCCGCTGTGCCTCCGGGGCACAGCAGAGGGAGCAGGAGAAACTTGGCCGTGGGAGGCAGGGTTGGCAAGCTGGCTCCACCACTGCCTTGCTATGGTGGCTTGCTGGCTGACTAACAATAGGCAAACGTGTTGGGCATTTTACAGTAAGGAACATGCGGCCTTGAGAATCCACATGCATGTGTGTTCTATGGTGGCTGGCATGTCACGAGAGGCTGGGACTGGTGGGTGGTTACAAAGGAGAAGGGATGTGAGGGTGGTAGGTTCTGAGTTATAAACTACCGCAGTACTTTACAGTATACCACTGTTCACACTAAACCACAGATTACAGCTGTAAATGGGGAACAGGGCTGGGCTTTTTACCAACACAGCCCGTGGAGTGGGCGGTATTGTCTTCCGTTTGCAGGTAGAGAGACTGACACTTAGATGGCTTGAGTTACTTACCTGGCCTCACACAGCTGATTGAGGCTCGATCTGTGGATTTGGATCTAGATCGTTCTCCAAGCCTTTTTTTTTTTTTTTTTTTTTTTGGCCAATATTCTTGCTTCCTCTCCAGAGAGGCTCTTTGTGGTCCATTTCAGTTTGGACATTCTCTGATGCTGTCAAAATGCTTTTCTTCCAAAGGCCCTTTACAAAGCTGTTAGAGCTCCAGGAATAGTACAGATTGAATGTGCTCATCAGTTAAACACATTTACATCTCCCTTGGGACTGTGGAATCAGGAGGGTTAATTAGCATCTGTCAGGCTGTTTTTAAAGTACTGGGAAGGACTCAAGATGACCTTGAAGAGCATTTTATTTTGAGGAGGCTCCCAGGGTTTGTAGTATAGATTGGTCAGATTTTTTCCCGCCTTTCCAACAGCTTTTATTTACAATGGTTCTTTCTCTGGAAGCTGGGATTTATTCTTTTCTGTGCTTGCCTATTCCAGCCAGACCTGGTCCGACTGAAGGCAGCACCCTAGACCCTTCCCCAAATAGTTCTCTCTTCTCCTTCAGCATCTTTTACTGTTTCTTGCAGAGAGACCTAGGTAGCTGGCCCAGGAGAGGAATTTGAATGTGAGTTATTTGCTGATGAAGTTGTGTGTGTGTGTGTGTGTGTGTGTGTGTGTTTTGTTTTTTTTTTTAAACAGGATAGGCAGTGAATTGCTCTGAGCTATTTACTGATTCTCTGATTTCCTCTTTCATGACCTGCTGCTGCTGTGTGTAAGGTGCTGATCAGGACAGGAGTCCCAGCCAAAGTGAGAGCTGTAATCAGTGGCCGTAGGGTGAAGAAGGTCAGATGAAATCCTTTGGAGAATGACCTCTGTAGGGTTGTAAACTCATTGCGTGAATGAATTCTCATACATAAGAGAAATGCTGAAAAACCATGCTGGTGATTATTTTCCGTGTGAGCAAGCTAGCCCAGACTTTGTGGGTAGTAATATGGTTAATAAAAATTCGGTAAATTAGAATAGAGACAAGGAGATAGGGAACAAATGAGCATCAGCCATGTACTGAGCCCAGCCCATGAGACTCTGTCCAGCATTGTGGCAGAATGATCATTTTGCTCTGCTGTCCTCTGATATGTCAGTAAACATTCCTGCAACGGTTTTCCTTTACTTTGGCTTCTGGGCTGAACTTAATCTTCTAATGGATTTTGCTCTCCTTCTAAAAGGTCTTTATTACATTCGAACTCCTTGTGAGTCCTTGGGACTTTCAGCTGTTGGTCAAAGCCTGCGTCGACGTGGACACTATTTAATTTACTGTTTCCTTTCTTACCTGCCCGTGTAAATTAATCATCTTCAAATGTTAGCGTCATGAGTCTTACTGTCACATTTGCTCCTCAACTTCTTTGCCTTCCTTCCTTCTCTCTCAGAGACATTTACTTGTACACAGGGGGTACGTATACACACACACACACACACACACACACAAATCAGTGGCTTGTTATATGGAGTAACAAGGTCTCCTGTCTCTGGGTGTCTCCGAGTGGAGGATGATTATGCAAAAGTCACCTCTCATTGAGTCTCAGAGTCCCTCATGAATTTGATCTGAGTCGGGGATTTTGATTTTTCACATTGTCCGCTAGAGCTGATTCTGAGTGTGCCACCTTATTTAGGAATTAACTTCTTTTTGATGATCTCTTAATGATTCCAGGACCTTCAGTCATTTAAACACTACTTAAGCACCTTCCACTTACAGGGCATTTGAATGGATGCCCAAACTTTTTCATTATGAGAAATATGCAACTTAAAATTTCACCAAGCTAATATTTTTGACCCATCAGATTGGGAGATGTCCAAAATTTGACAAGTTTCTCTGTTAAGGATGATGCAATGGCCCTGATGGTATTGACATTCCAAATGATTCCTAGGGGAAACTGACTTTTGTACACGTCTTTCCCAAGGATTGGTCAGAAAGCTTGGGTGTTAGGGGTGAAAGGGCCATACTGGATGGGAGATAGATGCATGGAAAGAGTAGGTGGGACATCCAAAATAATAAAAAACTTAGCTTGTTACAGAGCCACCCACATTCAGGCCTTGAATCCATGACAAATGCTGCAGAGCCTTCGTGGTTGGAGGAGACTAGAAAGGGAGCTCTATCCAGAACTTAGCAAAAGCCAGGGAGTTAACGCATCGGGAGGACAGTGGAAGCCAGTGGGTTTCTCTGCTCACATCTGTATGTGATTTTTCTAATAAGTGCTGCCAGAGAATGCTATGAGCAGTAAGAAATCTGAGTTCAAATCTGGTACATACACAAGAATCGTCAAAAGGCAACATCATCCTTAGTGATAGTGGGTCGGGGCAGTGGTGGCGGGGAGGTGGCTCCCATCTGCTGCATGTGTGGGATCTCGAGGCCTTGGTTGCCTTCTTAGTGCTGTGGATCACCTTGATTGCAACCCTTGGTTTCCAGAGCTGACTTAGCCATGTATCTCTCTAGATTTCTTTACTGGCTGTAGACATCTCTCTTTTTTTAAACTAAATTTCAGAGAGGACATTTCTCCCTTTGAAGCAACTCTATTAATCAAATGTACCAGATTTTTTTTATCTTGATTTGATTATTTAAAAAATTGGGCATGAATTGTGTCCGGCTAAATTTCGAGCCTTATTTTAACCACTCCTCTTGTTCACTTCCTCCAAATGCACGGTGCTGTTTGTGTTTCCTGAACGCTGTGTTGGTACCTGGAGGCCACCGCATGTGTTTTTCTTGCTCATTCTCTCCCAGCCCTCATATTCCCCTCCTACCTTGTCTTCCTGTCAAACCTCTAGTCATCCTTCCACTTTACCACACAGTGTTTATAACATTAATCAGAATTGTTAGACACTTGACTTCTTCTCACTTGTCTGGGAGCCCTGAGACCAGAAATTTTCGTCTGAACTGCTTGTAGAGCAGTGACTCCTTTCCCCTGCATCTCCCAACAGGAGGGTGGGATGTGGGGGCGGTGACGGTGGTGGGGGTGGCTGGGGAAGAACTGATAAAAGAGCGGCCCAGTTGGATAGGAAGCGTAGGTGCAGCTCCCCCACCCACCTTGTCTGTTATCTTTTCCTCTCATGTGAATCTAACTCTACTTCCCTCCGTTCTCCTCATCTACCTTAGTTTGTTTCCTGGTTGACACGTAAGTGGTCTCTTTTAGTTCCATGTGTTTTATATCCTCTGGCTTGACCCTCAGCTCTGGATGTTTGTGTCTCCCCATAGGCTAAGCCCTTATGGTCTACGGTGGAAAACTGACAGTCATACCTGTCTCACCTGTTGCAGGATTCTGGCAGGTGTTGGCTGTCACTCTGTGTCATTGGTATTTCTTTATGCTGCTTCTTACATGTGAGTCTTCAGGAGAGGGAGAGCACCCACAAACAAGTCTACCACTAGGATGAGTAAATGAGTCTTTTAGGACTTACTATCTTTAAATAGTGAGGTTTGAGTGCCTATTTAAGTCTAGTGGATTTGACCTAAGGTCAATTACAAAGGAGTAGTCCTGGGCTTGGCAGGCTGTTCTGTGGGGGTTCATAGTGGCATGCACAGGACGATGATTAGTTGATTCCATTAGGACCCTTTCCCTCGGCTTGTAAACTTTATGGCTTCCATACTTGCCGTTGCTCAGGAAGGGAAGAAAGGACAACCTGTAACCTCTGATACTGTTGCTTGATTGTGATTCTCAGCTGGGACAGAGCTCACATTTGAAGGCATGTGGTCTCTCCGGGACCACACTCTGTGCACTCTCATCTTTTCTGAGTTAGATTGCTTTTGAATGACTGGTTTGGGCAACATTTGCAGCCTTTGAAAAGACTGTCCCACATCCAGAAAGGCATTCCTAAGATGTTTCTGGAGCTGTGAATTGGGCAGTTAATTATAAACACTTGAAAGAATGTACTAGTTACTCCCCCTAAGCACAGTGGGCCATTTCTGACAATACTAGTGTAGTCTCTTATGTTTATATAAACAATCAGAAGATGGTACTAGTATCTGATTTTTTTTCTTCATGAACTTTTTTATTTTTGTTATTAATTTTGAAAATGTTCTGTTCAGGTTTTGTGTAATAGTTTGACTTTGCCATTCTTTGTGTCCAATTTCATATAGTTCCATCGTTGAATATTTGCATGATTGTGGCTTGGTTCTTATATTTTCTTGTGGAGTCTGACTGCATGTGAGATTGTTTTTCTTTCTTAGTTGAACTGCCAAAAAATCATTAAAGTTACTCTCAATTCTGTTAAGTTTATAGCAGATAAATACATAAAGGCAAAAAGCATTTAAAAATGTTAAATGTTTTTAAAAGCATTAAAACATTAACATGTGTATGTTATAGAGTTACAAGTCTTATTTTAAGAATAGTTAAATTTCTTAAATCTGGCTTACACAAAGTAGAATGGATTACATTTCAGAAAAAAGTTTAGCAGTTGTATTTTCTAGTTGCATTTATTCCCCATTTATTTGTAATTTAAAAATCTCTTTGTGCTTGTATTTTTCTCCAAAGAAACTAAAACACCCTTATAAAAAAAACACTTTAGCTAACAGCTTGCATATTCCAATTGCATTGTTTGGGTTTTGTTGTCTTTGAGAATCCCCTGTAGTTTGTCCCCCTTTGAGAATGTAGTGATGTTGTTTCTATGGAAACAGTGACATCATGGGTATGAAAGGGGCTTAGTGACCACCAAGAGTGCCATATATCAAGGCCAGCGATAGAGCCCAGCTTTACCTATGAAGTTGTTAATGGGGCTCTGTTGTCAGCAACTTGAAATATATGTGACTGGGAGGAAAGTAGATTTGTGTAGCGATTCTGGACAGCCCATATGGAGTGAGTGTGTGTTTGTGAAGCCATGTGTATGTGATTATCAAATAAGTCCTGCTTCACAGTTTGACTTTAGATCATTTGGATTCCCAGGTCTGTAGGGTGGAACCTTGAAATTTATGAAATCAGGTTCCCAGCGTCTATGGAAGGAATGAGGGAGAAATATGTCTCCAGGGTTTGGTATCCAGATACATAAGTCTCGCAGTGTCAGCATTAATACAAGAAAGAATTCCGTAATGCATGTAATAGATGGGCATTGATATACAGTAGATATATAGTTTAACTTGAATACATTTAAACATTCTCTAAATATAAATGACTTTTGATGAGTAATATATACAAGTTGTCGCTAATTGAACAGAGCCAGAGTCTTATTAAGCAGCATACCATAACTTACATATCCAGAGAGTGTGGCCCTCTTCAGATGGGTGATCTGGAAAGGCTAAGCTCTTAATTCAGTGCTCCCACTTTTGGTTTTTGCCTTTCCTCTTTTAGAACTGCACCCAGATCTTGCAGCTCACTCTTTTGGCTGTTATGAGGATACATGACCCTTGGTTTTTTTTTTTACTGGTCCAAATCACTTGGAACCAAGTCTAATGCTTGCCTATCTTGATAACTCAACTTATGGCTATTCCAGTTAGAAATGAGGTGTCATTACAAAGTCATGAGACTGATAATGATGTGATTTATATATTGGTTCTGAAATAACTTCTTAAAGTGATTTACTCAAAATTTCAGGCAGTAATTATTTCATTAGAATTTATTACATTCCCAAGGTGACTGCTTTGAGAGTTAACGTTTATTCGGATGTATAAGTTCAGGTATACTTGACAGAAATAAATCTCTCTGACAAACGCTGCCTTAAGTCCATTCCGGCTGTTGTAACAGATACGGTAGACTTGGTGGCTTACAAACAACAGAAACTTATGTCTGACAGTTCTGGAAGTCCAGGATATCAAGGCACTTGATGTGGTTGAGTTCTGGTAAGGGCCCTCTTCCAGGTTGTAGATGGTCATTTTCTTATGATGTCTTCACTTAGCAGAAAGGGTGAGAGAGCTCCATGGTTTTTTGTTTTTTTTTTTTTAAATAAGGATACCAGTCTCATTCATGATGACTCCACTCTTAAGACCTAAACACCTCCCAGAAGCCTCACTTCGTAGTACCATCCCATTGGGGATTAGGATTTCAACACAGAAATTTTGGAGGGACACAAACTTTCAGTCCATAACACAGAGAAAAATCTTACTTAGAATCAGAGAATGAGATTCTCTGTAAAAGTAAAATTTAAGCTTCCCCCTCTAAGTGTTAGTCCTATCTTTCAAAATTAATCATTTAATTGAAGTATTTCATGATCAATCATGCCCTGTTTCTCTTTTTTTTTTCCTTTTAAATTGAAATATAATGCAATTTACCATGTGTTAATTTCTGGTGCACAGCATAATATTTTAATCATACGTATACATACATATGTTCCCTTTCATATTCTTTTTCATTGTAGGTTACTCCAAGATATTGAATATAGTTCCCTGTGTTATACAGTAGAAACTTGTTGTTTATTATTTATATTTACTTGTTAGTATCTGCACATCTCGAACTCCCAATTTATCCCTTCCCACCCCTTTCCCCCCCAGAAACCATGTTTGTTTTCTAAATAAGTACATTTGTGTCTTTTTTTTTTTTTTTAGATTCCACATATAAGTGATATCATATGGTATTTTTCTTTCCCTTTCTGGCTTGCTTCACTTAGAATGATGATCTCCAGGTCCATCCACATTGTTGCAAATGACATTATTCTATTCTTTTTTATGGCTGAATAGCATTCCATTGTATAAATATACCACAACTTCTTTATCCAGTCATCTGTTGATAGACATTTAGGTTGTTTCCATATCTTGGCTATTGTAAATAGTCCTGCTGTGAACATTGGGATGCACATATCTTTTTGAATTAGAGTTCCTTCTGGATATATGCCTAGGAGTGGGATTACTGGATCATAGGATAAGTCTATTTTCAGTTTTTTAAGGACTCTCCATACTCTTTTCCATTAATAGCTGCACCAAACTATATTCCCACCAACAGTGTAGGAGGGTTCCCTTCTCTCCACACCCTCTCCAGCATTTATCATTTGTGGGCTTTTTAATGATGGCCATTCTGACTGGTGTGAGGTCATATCTCACATAGCTGTGATTTGCATTTCTCTGATAATTGGCAATATTGAGCATTTCATGCCCTGTTTCTTAAACAAGATTTACAGCATGAAACAACTTTTTTCCCCCAATGGCTCAAGGCCATTATTTTGAATTCTCTTTGTAATACTGGACCAAAATAAAGTGCAGCTGCCCTCAGAGATCGTTGAGGGAGTGCAGTGCTAATTTATTCTCACTTTATATGTCACAAGTTGCTCCATTTTTTGTTTGTGTATGTTTAGTTTTCCTCTACTTTATTTTTCTGTTTTACCCCTTGCTTTTAGATGACTGGCATTTGCTTTTTGCAGCTGTCAGTGTGCCTGACTGTGCTAGGCTGAATTATGACCCCTAAAAAATGTTTGTGTCCTGATCTTACTTTACATAGCAAAAGGGACTTTTGCAGATAGGATTAATCTCCCACATGGAGATCTTTTTTCTTATCCTGGTTTATCCAGATGGGCCCAATATAATCACAAGGGCAAGAATAGTCCTTCTAAGGGCAAGACAGGAAAGTCAGAGAGATTTGAAGATGCTGTGCTGCTGACTTTGATGATGAATGAAGGGACAGGAGCTAAGGAGTGCCGGTAACCTTTAGAAGATGGAAAAGTCAAGGAAATGGATTCTTCAGAAGGAATAGAGCCCTGTGGACTCATTTTAGTCTTCTGACCTCCAGAACTATAAGATGTTAAATTTGTGTCATTTTAAGCCACTGAATATGTGGTCATTTGTTACAGCAGCCACAGGAAACTAATACACTGCCCCTGGCTGTTGCCTTCCTAATTTGATGCATTAAATCAGATGACTGAATTTGTTAGAAATATACATCTGCCCAACAAACATTTGTTATCCATTTTGTGTCAAGTGTTGAGAATGAAATGACACAGTGTGTCCCAGATCTTAGCTTTGCTATGCACCCCGTCCAGGTGGGAGATTGAGCTGGGAAAAGACAGATAAACACATCTTTGTGATCTAACGTTATTAGGGGCTGAAATTGAATTATGAACAAAGAATGGTAGGACATTCAGAGGAAGGGGCGACTGTCTTATTTTGAGGGATCCAGAATGTTCGTGTCTTACAGAATGCAAAATGTGATTGGTGGGGAGAGGAAGTGTGAAAGGGGAGTCTTGCCTGATTGAAAAAGTGGTAGATGGCAGAGACCATTCCAGATAATGAAGAATGCATAAATCACCCTCACCTGGTTTTCTTTTGTGGGCAGTCAGTGAAGACCCTTGCAGGCACTCACACGCATTTTGGTTTGTAAGGACCTCTTTGCCTTTCCTGCACGTTGGATATTTAGTCCTTCAAGCTGCAAAATTTCACCCATGGTTAAGAGAAGCATCAATTACATATAAAAATAAACCAAAGGCACACTTATGGCCAGTGTACTTTCTGGAATATTCCTGAAGCCCTCATTCTTTCATTGACCGTAGCAAAGAGCAGCTTCTGATCCTAAGAAGATCGGGGCTCTTATGAGCTTTCCTCATTCAATCCTAGAACAGTGAGTAGTGTCATGAAATATAACCAGTTTCCCTTTTAGTCTAATTTTTTTTTTTTTTTGAGGGAAGGGTAACTTCATCATGGTAGTAATCTAGTGATATTCTATTAGGAAGATTTTCTTAATTCACAGCATGAGGGAATGAAGAACACAGAATTATATTTAGATTAGCTTATATTGTAATGAAGGGAAAACAGGGCATCCGGTTCACCAAGAATTTATAGCTACTTTAATTGCAAATTATGTAAAATGATTTAGCATCCCTTTGTTCCTACTTAGCAGTTATCCTTGCATCTGAAGTATTTGAGTACCAGCTAAGTGCAAAGCATTGTTTAAAGTGCTGAGGGAGGTTTAAAGCTAGCAGTAATGTTGGTAGTACCATAAAAAACAACATTTAATCATTTAGCATATTTAGTGAGCACTTTAAATGAGCCTAGGTACTCTTCTAATCTCTTAGCTATATTATCTTGTTTGATCTTCCGAAGAATTGCTTACTTTCTGCCCATACTTTATTTTCTCACCTCTCACTCATCTTAAACTGACTCCCAGCCCCATCTTTCTGCCAGAATAATTCTTGTTAAAGGAATTAGTGATTACTCTCTCCAAACCCGCTGGATGTTTTTCCGTCATCTCCTTGACTTCGTAGGAACATTGGTCACCACTGATCATCATCACTTCCTTTAAAGTTTTTGGCTTTGTCAGTATATCACACCTTCATGATTTTACCCCTCTGGCCATCCTTTCTATTGATTCCTATATGATTGACTCATATAGGACTTGCTGATAGTCCAAAATTGATGCAAAAATTGACATTTTCCTATGGTTTCATGGAGAAGTGGATCCCCTATTGTAGTCTGTAAATATTAGAGTTCTCTCTTTACTCTCCCCTCAGGTAATCTCATATACATTCACAACTATACACAGACAATCCAGAATTTGTATTTCTGGCTTAGACCTCTGACGCCAAATTTTTATTTTTCCCACTGCTCACTTAACACCTCCTCTTGGATTTCTCAAAGATACGTCAGTGTATCATCATGTCCAGAATCAAATTTTGCTTTTTCTTCCATGAATCTGGTTCTGTTCCAGTTATCCTGGTCCAGTGACTGGCACCACCACATATACAGTTGCATGAACATTAGAAACCTCTCTCTCGGTTCCTTGTTCTTTCTTCGGTTCCATATCCAGTCCAGCTCCAGGTTCAGTCACATCTACATCTGAACTAGTTCTTGAATCCTCCTGCTTCTGCCCATCTCTGCCACTGTCCTAGTGCTTCTGGCTCAAGTGAACTATTATAGGAACACCTGAATGGTCTCCCAGCAATTTGCCAGCCTTGCTCCCACCCTTGGTCTGTTCTTCATACTATGATCAGAGTGAGCTTTTGAAATCAGAATCTTTAGCCACACTTCATCCTCTCAACTTAAACATGCCCGTGCTTCCTTTTCCTCTTAGGCTAAAGGCCATGCTTCTTAACATGGTCTTAGAAGTGTAAGGGGGCCCCCTGTCTACATCTTTAGCCTCTTCTCTCTTTGCTGCTCCTCTCCTTGTCTTTCCTGGGGTCACACTGATTTTCTTTCCATTCTTGTGGCCTCTGTACTCCCTCCAGCCCAGGGTTTTTGCCTGTGTGGTGACATTTGCCTGGAATATCTTTCCTCCCTTCTTTGCCTAATTAGCTTCTATTTGTGATTTAAATGTTAGGTGTCACTTCCTCGAGGAAGCCTTTCTTTTCTTTCTTGACTAGAGCACATCTCCCTCATATAAGCTCATTTTCCTTATGAAAATCCTCAGTTACAGTTTTACGTGAATTTGTGTGATTCTTTGATGTGTATATCCTCATAACAACTCCAGGTTAGACTGATCCCATTTTACAGAGGAGGGAACTGGGGTGGCTGATGTGCCTGAAACCGTTCAGCTAGAAGGTGACTGAGCTGAGACTTGAACCCAAATCTGTGTGACTCTGTATTTAATAATGTTAAGCTCAGTTGTGAGGAACAGGAAAACCTAAAATAACAGAAGCTTACACAAGGTAGCAGTTTTTCTTTCTCGTGTAAATATTGTCCCAAGGTGGTTTGGTAGCCTTGGTGTCAGAGACATTGGCTCCACCTGAAGTTACCTTGACTTTTTGGTCCAACATGGCTTTGTCTGAGGCCAGGAAGGGGCCAAGGAAATGCACGTAACTGTCTCTTAAGGAAGGTTTCTCAAAGCTGCCATAGGGTACTTCTGTTTATGTCCCATTGGCTAGAACTTAGCCTTATGGCCAAATCAACTGCAAGGGAGGCTGGGAAACGAAGTCATTATTCTGGGTGACTATATGCCAGTTAAAAATTGGGTTTCTGTTACTGTAGGAGGAGAAAGCAATGTGTATCGGGAAGTTACAGGTAATCTCTGCATAAGACTGTGAAACCTAAGTTCTTGACCACTGGGCTGCAAGTTCCTGGTTTCCAGGATCTCCATTTTACTGGGGAAACAAAATATAAACAAGTGAAAGTTAACAGTAAAAGAGAAATATCAGTGAAGTCATGTCAGTAATAGGATGTTGCCAAGCTTGTGGCGTGTGTTCGGGAATGCCAGATGCTATTTGCTGATATCCAGGAAAGCTTTAGGTGTTAAGTGGGCATGGAGGTCTATAACCATGAATCACCTGGTAAGAAGATTATTCCCTTTCTGATTCCCTTTCATTTCTGATTTCCCTTTCTGATATCAACACCTGATGCTAATTATATTTACCGCCACTTTAATACTGGCTATCAGAGGATTACTTTTTAATCTCATTGGTGTCAGTGACCCCATTGTCTTCTGGTTCTTGGCATTTTTCTCCCTCTTGAGTCTTATACGTGATTACTTTTGTTGTTGAAGGCTTTGACCAAAGGGCTATCTGTCTTCATTTTCTGGGATAGTTCTGCGTTGTCTTCTGTTGATTGCTGGGTTTCTAACTAGTCCTGATAGAAGAACCTGTTAATTGTTAAAACATTTCACCAGGATGCTTATAATTCTCACCTTTTGTCCTTTTCTTCCTAGAGGATACACATTTCAGTAGTGAGCCATGGAATGTTAGGCCACAGTATAATGACTGCATTTCTGTAGCTGTTAAGTTGGTGGTAAAGTGAGTTCTTAACAGAGGCACATGGAAGAATCGACCCCTTTTTACAGTTTCTGAAAATAATGGAATCATTGCATTCTGCTACTAGTTCCTGTGCCTAAGAGCTTCCTCTCTCTTCTGTAGCACAAAGTAGTGGAGGTGGCCCATATGGTTCTTGTCTCTTTTGTTTGTTGGTGGCAGTGGTCAGACAAATAGAAACAGGTCAATATGACATATAGTGAGTAATTACTCGGACTTTGACCCAGCCAAAGAAAGATGTGTAGTAGCCATGGTGTAAGTAGAAAAACTAGCAGATGATCAAAGTGCTGTATCTGCCCCACTGTTTGAAGAGAGAAGATGCTGCTTCTGTTAGAGCTTTAACATCGCTAAAATTGGTGTGGAGAATCACACAGAACTTCCCCAGAGGGCCCTACCCATGTTAGGGAATGGTCATGAAACCTGGTGGACTGTACACGTATTGATCTTTTCCTCACAAAGCCTCACTGAAATAACCATTAGGACAAAGAACAGGAGAGGAAGTGATCAATAAAAAGATTTCAGTGACTTTTTAAAAAAAAGACAGAATGTGTGGTGTGTTGATGACTTCAACTGAACAGAGGCAGCATCAGATGACTGATGTGGGAGAACTCTGGAAAGGCTCAAGACGCAGAGTGTACCAGTTGTTGCAAAAGGCAGAGGTAAAATGCCAAGATATTAAAAAAAAAAAAGATCTTAAGTAGACGTCTTCATATTGAATTGGTGGGACCTTAGAACTCTCTCCTTGTTTCTGGAATATTGATGGTGAGGTTTATCTCTGACAAAACTGAATGGGCCCAGAGAAGAGATATGTAGGACTTGACATTTGAAAATTCCTGAAGACTGGAAGGCCAGTTGGCATCCTCATCCCCCTACAGGGAAGCTCACTTGTCAGTGAGACTAGCCCCACCCACACGCAGAGCATTTCCAGTCAGCTTTTGACTTTCTTCTCAAATAGGGGTGGGCAGCCCAGAATCATGAACTATTTGAGGAAGTGATTCAGATAATAAACAGAGAACAAAAATACATAACTGGAAGGAGGAGGCTGGAGAAAACAGCAGAAGAATACTTGAAAAAAACAATTCTAGAGTTAAGACACTATATCCTAAAGTAAAAACAGGATGCTATGAAAAAAAAACAATCAGAGAACTCTCCAAAATTAAAAATAGGATGGTCAAACTAAAAAAAGAAGTCAGTTGAAAGGCTGAGAGAGAGAGACAGAGACAGAGAGGAGAAGGGAGAAGAGAGAGGAAGAGAAATCAGCCAAAAATTAGAGTCAAAATACAAGGTAGGAAAGAAAAGATAAGCAAATCAGAGAATCAACCTGGGAAGTCCAACATCTGATAAACATGGGTTTTTAAAACCGAAAGAACAGAAAAAAACAAATAGGAGGAGTTTGTCAAGCAATATAAGAAAAATGATAGATTGAAGTTTTCAGATGGAAAGAACCCACTGAATAAGCAGCACAGTGAAAAGGAAAGGACTCGAGTATTGAAGGCACATCCAGGCGAACCAAGGCACCTCAAGGACTGATTCCTTCTCCAATTGTAGCTGCCCTGTTCCATCTTAGAAAAGGCCACAGTGTATCACCAGAGGAAGGCTCATACTCTGTCTATTTAAGCTCACTGAGTTTGGGAACTGTCAGTCACCTTGCAGCCAGTTTCTTATTGTAAAATATCCTTGAGGCTCCTTGGTTATCCTAATCATTCTTTATCAAATATAATTTCCCTGATTTTAAATTGAATTTCCTCTTCTTTGTGTTGACGAGGCGGGGGAGTTAAAAGATACAGAGATATGAAACCAGGGACTTTTTTCTACCTTTTTTGAGAAATAACTTGAAACATTCTAAGAGAGAGATAATGGCTGATATTTTGGGAGCTGGAATGAATAAACACATTCAAGTTTTAAAAATCAGTGTTCATTTTTGAGCAGTGATCTGAATGTAATTGGTTGCAACCTAGTATCATCCTGATCAAAAAAAGGGTTGGGAAGAAATAAAAGAAACTGAGCTCATGTTTGCCTGGAGAAAAATTGTTCTTTTGGGGGACACAATTATTCCAAGCCAATAAATTGTTTAAAAATGACATATTATTGTAGAGCTTAGTCCTAGAAGGTACTTTTATTTGGGCTCAGAATGTGATTGCTACAAAACAAAGTGACCCTTAGAGAGATTTTTCTAAGGGCTATAGCCACTATATTTACTATTTTTAAAAAAAAATTTCTTTCAAAAAATAGTAAAGAAAACAATTTACTGGTCCACTCAGTGGCTTGATTTTCTAAAAGGTGTTAACCTCTTAGGGAAAGACTCAAACAGGCCAAGTCTGTTTCCTAAACTGATGTAGCTTTTCGAAGTATTGGGCTAAGAGTCCAAAGGCTTGAATCTGTAATTCTCAGAATTTGTGATGCCATAACTCTCCTTTATCATGGTCATTAGAATAGCCAAGCCTTTTAAAAGGAAAAATAAATTGAAGAAGAATATTGGCCGTATTTGGAAGACTGTCTTCCTCTAAAATTAAATGGCAACTAGCCAAGAGGCTGTGCACTGGACGTGTTCTTCCTGCCTGGGGTCCGTCTGCCTCTACGTATGGGTAGGGTTACTGTTACTTGCACACTTGCTCACGTTGCTGGGCAGTTAGCCCCCTTTATGTGTTCCTTGCTTCCTCCCTTGCCTTCTTGCATTCTCTGCACAGCAGCCAGAGAGATCTTTCTGCGTTGTCAGGTCAAGTCTTTATATTTGTATGGAAATCCTATAATAGTTGCTAAAGAGGATATAAAGCTGAACCTGTGTAGCTCCTGTTTTCAAAGAACAGACATTTTGGTTGAGAAGATGAGAAAGAACAATGTTCCAAGTTAAGCGACTTTTTAAAAAAGTTAAGAGTATTAGAGGCATTTAATATACAGCAGTATTATCAAACCAACCCCCCGAGTGCTAATTGCCATAGCAGTGTGGAAGGCATTCCACCTGGTAGTGGAATGGTTTTTATGGTAGTCAGGGGAGGTTTTTATGGGGTGATACTTGAAGTAGAACTTATGGAAATGCTTTGGATGGATAAAGGGAGCAAGCAAGTAGTTTTAAGGTAGTAATTGCATTAAGTAACTGCAGACATGATAAAATCCAGTACCTTCACAATGCACGGTGCAATTGAACTATTGCAACCTAGCATTTCACAAAAGTTGGTGATTTTCAAATTTTTCTTTTTTACAGTCAAGACCCCTTTTGTCAAGCAGAATATTACATGGAACTCCAACATCATAGACATGAGAGCTGTAGCTTCTGTTGGATGCAGATGGTGGGGGTTGCTTGCCCATCTCTGCCTACACAGTTCCTCAGTCCTGGAGTGGGGGTCTGAGACTCTCTCACCAAACATAAGGCTCTGAGGAATAAAGCTTAGAAAACCACATGTTTCAGTCAAATAGCTTTGTGGGGGAAGGAAAACTGGCCACTTTGGGTCAATTGGTAGAAGTATTGAGTATCAGTTTTCAGTTTCTTGGGCAGTGGGTTGTTAGAAAAAACTTTTGATCAGAATCATTTAATACAGTGTTGCAGGAAGATTAGGATAGTGGCAGGGTGCAGTTTTTGTGTCTCCTCAACCCACAGCATGATCCTCAGAACACCCCCCAGGGGTCCACTGAGAGTAGAGTGTTTACTTTTTTCTGACTAAGGAGTAAGATGTGTGTGGCTGAAATAACTTAAGGGGAGAAAGGGAAGAAAGATATGAAGGCCAAGTTGGTGAGCACTGGCCAAGGTTAAATAGGATAATACATATGAAAGTGCTCTGAAATTCATCAAAAGCTACGGTGGAAAAGACTAACATGTGACTAAATTAGAGTGAGTATCTTAGTGGCAATGATGTTATGGTAGAGTAGGAGAGGAAGTGGCCTTTGAATAGGAGACACCGCTTCAGCCTTGTGTGCATGCTGGTTCCCAGGGCACGAGCTTAGCATTCAGATCAGTAGTAATGACCACCAAGCTGGCTGTTTTCCTCTTGTACCGAGGACTTTCTTGATTCCTCGTAATAGCACCTTTCCTACTTGCACCGTGTGTCGAGAACAGGAAGGGAATTCTGCAGTATGTGTTCCAGAAGAGTGGCTGATGGATGCTGGGGATGCTGCCAGCCACATAGATTTCCCTTGTCCACTCAGCGCTCTGTCCAGGGAAAAAGGCACAGACATCTGATGCTCTGAGGTGGAGAAACAAGCCCATAGAGGCAGCAATGTGACTGAAGACCTTAGACAGGGATGGTGTGAGGAAAAACCGAACACACTGGATTCCCTCTTCCTCTCAAACGGATATCGCCAGATGATTTCCTTAGCTGCTCCCCTGCGGGCCTTCCCTCCACTGGCTGCTCCAGGTGTGCGTTCATTATTCAGCTTGTCCTTCTGTCTGAGTCGCGAGTACCTTCACCCTTGCTTGGCGTGGATTCAGAGACAGGCAGAGATGTTCAGAAACCAACAGGGTGTTAGGCTCGGTGTTGCTGTGGGACAGTAGAACTAGGAAGCTAGGCTGAGAAATGATTTCTGCCTGGGAATGCTGGAATTTAATCTTGAAGTCTAGGGCCTACAGAGTCATTTCCAGGCCTGATTATAGCTCTCCAAGGCAATAGGAACCATGGCCTCTCATAGAGGCTGTTACTGGAGACAGTCGAGCAGGCTTGGAGACGTAGCTGTTGGATGACCTTCCGAGTGTCCATTGTCCCAGTGCGGTGATCCAGGCAGCGAGCACCTGGACTGGCTGTGTGCAGCTGGATGGAATCTTGTGGCTGGGAAGATTTCCCTCATCTCCTTAGGCCAGGGTGCGGTTCTCCTGGCTGGGCTGCTCCTGTTGGCCACTACTGGAAGGCCCTGCCTTTGACCTGGGAGGCAGAGGGTCCAAAATCGTCATTCTAATTTGCACCTCAGTGGGGACAGTGCTCCTCACCTTCAGTCTGTACCAACCCTGGAGGAGTGGGGGACTCCTGAGCAGGAGGTAGAGATGCATCCCCCATCCTGATGTTTCCTCCAGCCCAAAGTAGTTTAATTTAATATTTAAAATTAACAGGGTAAGATAGATTTTATCTACGGTTTTATGAATTTTAATTTATGTATAGGTTTGTGTGACCACCACCACCAGGATCAGGACACAGAACTGTTACTCACCCCTAATATCTGCCTGGTGCTGTCTCTTTGTAGTCATATCCTCTTCCACCCCTACGCCCTGGCAACTACCTCGATTTGTTCTCTGTCACTACAGTTTTGCCTTTTTGAGAGTTATATAACTGAACTCATACAGTTTGTAATGTTTAGAGACAGGCATCTTTCATTCAGTATAATGAAACTTTCAGGTTTTGTGTGTATCAGTAGTTCAATTCATTTTTATTAATTTTTTTCACATTCCAGCCAATTTACCTGTAACTTTTTTTATAGCAACAGTTCATCAGTCATGAAGCACCTATTTCCCTTGTATTTTACTGTAGTATTTCATTATATAGATGCACCACAGTTTATCAGTTCACCTGTTTGAAGGATATTTGGGTTGTTTCTAATTTTGGCGATTATAAATAGAGTGCTGAACATTCGTGTACAGGTGTTGGTGGGAACAGAAGGTTTTCTTTCTCTAGGGTAGATGCCTAGCTGAGGTATTGCTGGGAGTGTGGTACATGTATTTTGATGAGAGACTTTGGAACAGCTTCCCAGGGTGGTTGTGCTGCTTTGCATTCCCATCAGCAAAGTATGAGAAGTCCGTTTGCTCTATCAGGTCCTCACCGTTTGGTGGTGGTGGATATCTAATACCCATTAGATATTCAAATGGGTACATAGTGGGATCTCATTGCGGTTTTAATCTGCATTCCCCTAATGGCTAATGATGTGGAACATCTTTTCATGGTAGACCATTATTCCAGACTCGGGATTATCCAGTTGTCTTAGGGAGCTGTAATGAGGTCTGGACATGTCACAGTAGACTCTGAGGCTCAAGATGCAGACTTCAAAAGCTCCAATGTGCAAAAGTAATTTTTCAGTCTAGTTTTATAGGCAGGACTCTCACCGCAGTCCCAGTCCCTCCTGTCACACAGCAACACTGAACCAACCACTCAGCCTCGTTGGCTCCTTCTCATGTGCTTATGTGCCTTCCATTTATCCTCTGATGAAGTTCTGTTCGAGGCTTTTGCCCTGTCTCTACTTGGGTGGTTTTTTATTACTCAGTTTTCAGATGTCCTTTGTATGTTTTGGATGTGTCTTTTGTCAGATGGATAATTCGCAAATATTTTCTTCCAGTCTATAGCTTGTCTTTTTTATTCACTCAAACTGGCTTCCACAGAGCAAAGGTTTTAAATTTTGATGAAGTCCAATTCATCTTTTTTTTTTTTTTGATAGATCATGCTTTGGGTGTCATGTGTAAGAATTCCATACAACCTTAGGTCATGAAAATTTTCTCCTGTTCTAAAAGTTGTATAGTTTCACATTTAAACCTGTGATCAGTTTTTTATACTGAAGTATAAACCTGTGATCTATTTTGAATTAATCTTTGCATAAGGCGTGAGGCTGATGTAACAGTTCATTTGTTTACGTGGTCTGGTCCCATCTCACTCCCAGGAGTTCATCCTCTTTTCCTGACAAGTTTGGCTTTAGGTTTCCATTCGAGGTGGTGAAAATTGGTCTCAGATCACAGATTGTTGCTTTAGGGGAAAAGAATCTCAGGAATAGGCCCCCGTGTCAGAAATCTGTCTGGAGATTTTGCAGTTCTTAGTAGGATTTCTTCTCTGTATTTTCTTTTCCCTTCCCTTCCCTTCCCTTCCTTCCCTTCCCTTCCCTTCCCTTCCCTTCCCTTCCCTTCCCTTCCCTTCCCTTCCCTTCCTTTCCCTTCCCTTCCCTTCCCTTCCCTCCCCTCCCCTCCCCTCCCCTCCCCTTCCCTTCCCTTCCCTTCCTTTTTCCTTTCTTTTTCCTTCCTTCATTCTCCGTATTTTCATCTGCATTTCTAAATAGTCAGGATAGGTCCATGTCTCAAATCCCACTGCCTCCCAAGGCTCCCTTGCACATTTTCCAGTCTCCGTGCAGTGGTCTCATTCGTGTACCGCATGTGTCATGGGGGTTGTGCTTGGTACCTGTCATAGGGAAAAGGTAGAAAATTCAGAAGAAACTAAGATAGGGAAAAGCAGGTTATGGATCACAGGTCAAATCCAGCTCACTGCCTTTTTTTTATAAATAAAGTTTTATTGGTCCATAGCTATAGCCATTGATCTATGTTTTGTCTATGGCTGCTTTTGTGCTACAGTGACAGAGTAGAATAGTTGGAACAGAGACCACATGGCCCTCAGAGCATGAAATATTTACTCCCCTGTCCTTTACAGAAAAATGTTGCCAACTTATGGAGTCGAGGCTAGTACTGGAGATGAGCTTTGGGGTAGGGCACTTTGCTAAAGTTAAAACTGAGTCTTGCAGAAAACAAAGGATATCCGTGCTTTTCTTGCATAAACCATCCTGGCATCTTTTGATCCAGTATCATCTGTTGCCATAGGAATTTGGAGGAAGTAAAATCTGGCGCAGCCTTGGAGTAAGCTAATGGTGATGGGCTTATGGGGCAGATGAGATGGAGTGGAGATTATGTGGTGCATCTGAGTCAGCTCTGGTGTGGGAGGGGGAGACTCAGGGACTTAGGGGTGATGTGATGACCAGCATTTACCTCTTACTCCTCCTGGCATCTTTGTTTCTCTGGGTCTCCTACACCTTATCCTGCTTCAGTGGTCCTCAGCCTTTGCTGCACATCCAGACGAAATTAAATCCATTTCTGGGAGAGGGATCCAGATACCAGGATTTCTCAAGTTTCCCAGTGGTCCCCCTGTACAGCCAGAGTTGAGAACCTTCATGCCACTTTCCAACTCCTTAGACCCCGAGGAAATATTGCCACCTACTGACAGTAGGAAGTTGTTATGATTGAAAGCAGGTCAGTAACTCTTCAGATTCCACTTCAGTCTGGGAACTTGCGCTCTGGATACTGTATTTTTATCATTCGTATATTAGAGTTCGGTTTTTGCCCATCTTAACGTGGCTCTTCGTGAGAAACACCCTGTCTCAGTTTTGATGTAACCCAGAATACTGACATATACAATTGGGAAGAATCATAGAATATTATCACTAATGAAAGCCTTAGAGGTCATTAGTTCAAACAGCTGACATATCCAAATACCTTTTGGACTTACATACTCTGGCTCTGGCGCCTTGCTACTCAAAGTGTGGTCCACGCTGGTCCATGACACCAGGAGTGTCAGCGTCCCCTGGGACCTTGTTAGAAATGCAGGACTTCTCCCACCCCCACACACCCCCACCTGAAGACTTTGTAGTTTAACAAGATCCCCAGGTGATTCACATGGACTTTAAAATTTGAGAAGCACTGCTTTAAAGAATCATGTAAGTGGAAACTTCTGTGAGTAGATTTAGAAAAGCTGCCAGTATTGTCAGAGACTGAATGACCCCTTGACAGAGACAACACTGTTATATCTAAGAGCCCTCCTAAGCCTGATTTTGTTTTCCTCCTCCTCGAATTTCGTCAGTGTCTTTTTTCAATGTCTCCCAAGAATGTCCTTCTTTACACCTTCTATTAAACCATGAACACTCATTGCAGCCATCTGTTCTGCCTGCTGTGGTCTTCCCATTGTTTTTCCTCTTGAACCTGGAAATTCTAATGACCCTTAATGGGTGAGTGGAAGCACAGGTTATCCAGATCTTCTCATCTCGTCTCTTTCTCACTGTGCTGATAGGTCTAAGCTTAGGGGGGGAATGTTGAATGGATCAGACTTGGGAGAGGCTTGGAAAGGGAGTTTCATGTGAATGCCTGTGTGACCTCTAAATCCCTTCTAATTCCTATGCTCAGATTCTGTGGTGCAAGGTAGACTTTTTCAATGTGTAACACATCCTCTGTGTTCACCTGTGCTGTTATTGTTGAAAGCATTGCTACTTTTTCCAGGCATGGGATATTGAGACCATTTCAATCTTATCCTGTTCTGTTCTATCATACAGTGATTTCATCCAGACATTTTCTTTATTCTTACAACCCAATGCTTGATGTATGTACCTGGTCTTCCCTAGGTTTCCCATTTCCAGTCTCTCTCCTTTTAGAATCCTCAGTGCTGGTGCCAAGATTATGTTCAGCATCTGCCCCTCTTCTCTTCGCTGTTTTCAAAACCCTAAAGAATGTAACTCCATCCTCCTTTCTATGCAGAACTCTAATAATTTATTTTCCAGTCTGTCTGCATCCTTTCTCCTATCTTCTGCCTCTGCTTCTGGGATCAACCTGGCCTTGCCAGACACCCTCATTTCCTTGTTGCTGGATTTTCTCCCCTGCCTTCCGCCAGTGGCTTGCCCATCACACTCTTCCTACAGGGGATATGAGGTTGGTAATATGTTGAGACACACTTAGAGCTGGGAAGTTTCTCAGATACAATCTAACCCAGTATGCTTATTTCACAGAAGGGAGGAGTAATGCCCAGAGAGGTTAGGTGCCCAGGGTCACACAGCTAAGATTGCAGATACTTGATGTGGAGTGGCATCACTGTCCGGTGTGGCTTCTTCAGGGGACTTCATAGTACTCGATGTGAATCATTTCATATAACTTTACAAGGTGAGTGTGGGGATGTGTGTGGTGGAGGGTGAGGGTTGCAGGGAGGTCACAAAACATGATTGATTACCTTCTTTTAAAGAGAAGGCCTTAGAAAAACAGAAGGATTCATCATTTGTCTCATAACCATTTTTGGTCTGAGGCAGAAAACCTTAAATCCTTGTTTCATGGCTCCACTAAATACTGGCAGACTTTTATTTCTTCTAGGTGTGTGT
Organism: Camelus ferus; assembly: GCF_009834535.1. Taxonomy (NCBI): domain Eukaryota; kingdom Metazoa; phylum Chordata; class Mammalia; order Artiodactyla; family Camelidae; genus Camelus; species Camelus ferus. Next base: position 17,210,046 of record NC_045716.1, on the reverse strand, counting down.
GTGTGTAGACATGAATTATACTGTTTAGACATCGTTATGTCTTTTTTTTCTTCCTGTGGCAGATGAATTTTATGTCCCTTGTCTTCCTGCTTCCTAGGTACCGTATTAAGCATTTGGAGGAGGGTCTGGGTCAGATATTAGGGAAGGATAGAATTGGTCACAGTCGAAGTTTGTTTTATTTTTGGCTTTTCACCCACCTATGCCTCTGTTTTTGGTTAAAAGGGAAAGGTTCTCATGTGTGGTTTTAATGTGCTCAAGAGCTAGTGGAGGGAAAAGCAACCCGAGAGCAGTGGATTATTATTAGTAGTGGTACTTATCTTGCTGCATAAATCACCCCTTTGGGCCCCTTAATCATTTGGATTGTTGTTCAGCTCGCTGTGACCTGTCAATGTGCTTGCAGTCGGAAGCAGTGATGGCTGTATTCCAGGGCCTGTCCTGTCTCCTCTCTACAGGGAGCAGCTGCCGCTCAGGGGGCTGCCCCGTTCACAACCAAGGACACGGCCACAGCCCACAATTGCCTGCACTCTAGGTGGCCGCTGTCTGTCATCCAAGGGCCTGTTTAATTTGCCCTCTCCCATCATGCCAGTCTCCCGACACTGCGAAAATGCCTCTCTCCCACAGAGCATCTGTGTTTGCATGAACCTCTCTCCCTGTTCCTCAGTGCTCCAAACAGCAATGAACTTGGATGTTTCCTGCCCTGCAGCCCTCCTTATCTTCAGAGGGCCCCTCTACCATGTTTTTCTGACCTCATTGGCATTCTGTACCCTTCCCAGGTCATTGACATGTGTCCTTGGGTGTGGAACAGGGTGGGAAGCAACAAAGGAAATGAGCGCAGCCAGTGCAATTAGTACGGGAAAGAATTTTGGGGGGAGACTGCAGGCTTTCCATTGAGTTGCCCAAGAATATTCCAGATCCTATGAAGCTAGTTTCCAATAAGTTCTTCCTCCTTTTCTTGTTTCCTGTTATAAGGTGGGGTTGCATGCACATCAGAGAGCTCATTACACATGTATTGAATGAATGCAGGAATGAATGAATAATTTTATTTCCTGGAGCCAGGATTCTGGGGAGGGGTGTTTGGGGGAACTGTGGGGAGGGGTGGTAGGGAACAGATGTTGAGAAACACAAAGAGCCAAGAGTCAGAAGATATGTGGTTCCAGGCAGGCTCAAGTTTTCTGCTAATGAACCTGGGAAACTTTTCTATTTTTAACCATCTTTGGGTAGTGGCTTCTTCAGCCCTAAGATGAAATATTTGGTCAACATTTGTGGTCCCAAATATTTCAAACACAAGGATTCCTATAAAATTTTGTTGATGAAGTATTTTGGAAGATTTTGCACAGGGAAGGAAGCCAACAAAAATGAAAAGGCTACATACTGAATGGGAGAAGATGCTTAGAAATATATTTGATAAGGGGTTGATATCCAAAATATATTAAAAAGACTCATACAGTTTTATATCAAAACAACCCAGTTAAAAAATTGGCAGATGACCTGAACAGACATTTTTCTGAAGACATACAGACGGCCAATAGGCGTGTGAAAAGATGCTCAGCATCACTAATTGTTAAGGAAATACAAATCGAAACCACAGTGAGCTATCACCCCACACCTGACAGAATGGCCATTATCAAAAAGACAAGAAACAAGTGATGATGAGAATGTGGAGAAAAGGGAACCCTCATGCAAACCTCATGTTGGTGGGAATATAAATTGGTGCAGCCACTGTGGAAAACAATATGGAAGTTCCTCAAAAAACTAAAAATAGAACTACCGTGTGACTCAGCTATTACACTTTTGGGTATTTATCTGAAGAAAATGTAAACACTAATTCAAGAAGTTCTATGTACTCCTATGTTCATTGCAGCCTTGTTTACAGTAGCCAAAATATAGAAGCAACTTGAGATTCCATCAATGAATGGATAAAGACACTGTCATTGTGTATGTATATGTGTGTGTGTGTGTGTACATATATATATGTGTGTGTGTATACACACACACACAATGAAATATTACTAAGCTGTAAAGAATTACTGAAATCTTGCCATGTGTGACAACATGTATGAACCTAGAAGGGGTATTAGGCCAAGTGAAATAAGTCAGAGAAAGTATGATTTCATTTATATGTGGAATCGAAAAAACAAAAGCAAACAAAATAGAAGTAGACTCATAGACACAGAGAACAATTTGGTGGTTGCCAAAGGGGATGGGTTTCGGGGGGGAGGGATGAAATAGGTGAAGAGATTGAGGTGAGGTACAAACTGCCAGCTATAAAATAAATAAGTCATGAGGATGTAATGCCAGCATAGGGACTATGGTCAATATTGAAATAACTGTATGGTGACAGGTGGTAGCTAGACTTGTCATGGTGATCATTTTGTAATGTATAAAAATATAGAATCACTGTGTTGTATACCTGAAACTAATATAGTATAAGTAAATTATAACTCAGTGAAACAAGAAAAAAAATCACAGTGTATATCCGCAGCCTGTATAGCCAGATTAAGAGGAGAGTGGAAAGGGAGGAATTTTATCTCCCTCCTCACCCTTAAAATTGTGAGTTTCTAAATTACTCCTGCCATTTGGAAGCTTGGATCTCCCTGAAGGGGTGGGGGGAGATATCCTGAAAGATTGTCCAAAGGAAGAATGAGTTAAACTGAGGACTACTGTTTTAAGCCAAAGTAGACTGAATTACCTGATGAGGACAAATTTCAAATTCCCCCTAACTCACATAGTAAGTAGAAATAAGGCCTTCAGAGCAAAATGAAAGATGCTTACAGGAAAAAGGAGAAACTGCTTTTTTGTATAGCTGAATTTTAGTATAAATTTTTAAGCCTCTGTGTAACTGATGTACTGAAAATGCTTGAACGGAGTGTGCCAGTCTCTGATAATTTCTTTAGGGTAATTAGTTGATAGGATTACTGAGATCAAATGATATTAAGGTTTTAGGACTGATACATATTTATAAATTTCTTTCCTAAAAAGTTGTACCAATTTAGATTCCCAGCAGTATATATAAGTGTCTGTCTTATCACATTCTCATGATAATAGACAGTCAGTTTATAAAAGTATTTGACAATTTGGTACATTAAAAATAGAATGTCATTTAAAAGTCTCTGATTAGTAAGGTTGCACATCTATATGAGTTTATTTTCGTTTTGTACTTTTCCTATGAGCTGTGTACTCATTTCCTTTACCACTGATCAGGGTGTAAGTGATGTTTGTACTATTATGAAAAGATATCTATAAATTTGGAATGCACTTTTTAGCATAAAAAATGTCAGAGATACAAAATGCATAAAACACAGTGAGTGAACACCTGATACCTACCACCTAGCAGAATTTCTTCCCAACATAGTAGTTGTCCTTTTAACACCTCTGATTTAGAAAATGGATGGCAGCAAATAGCAGAGATGCTTTCATAAGAAACTATACTTTAATTGTTACAATAGTATCTATGCTTTAAAAAAATACTATGTATATGATCAAGACACATTGATTTTGCATAAGGCAATTCTAGATGCAAACGTTTCTATGGCCCAGAGTAATGTTCATGAATAATGTGATCTCTGTTATCTCCCACATCCAAAAAATGCCAACTTCTGGCCCTTCCCTGGGTCTGCCGAGTGATCATGTCTGAGGCCTTAGTCTCGGATTCTGTCTTTTTATCAGATGCCTCAAATGGGACTTAAAAGGAGTCTTAGATTTCCTTGTCTACAGAGCTGGGTAATACTTATATTTTACACTTATGATGCAATGACAATGAATATTCCTTTCTTTAAAAAGTGGCTCCTCTGCTTCCTTTTAAGCAGTTTGCAGTTTGTGGAGATTTTATTTATACCCAGCTTTCAGTGATATGTCTGTTGCTAAAATAAGTTATGCTGGGCTCGAGGTTGATAGATAGGAAGTAAATGTCTGTACCAGGAAGCCTCAGAGGTACTATAGAATCTGGATTCAGTACCAGCTTTGCTCTTTGTCTTGCTTGCATTTCTGAGGTTTTGTAGGAATGAGCAATGCAAGTCCCTGAGCCACACAACAGTGTCAGGGACTGCCATGGCTCTTGGGAGCCCTGGTCCTCAGATTCTGTCCTCACAGGCACAGGAGCTGGAACTTAGGGAAGTTGGGTGGCCCGGGGAACAGAGGTTTACCAGCATGACCGTTCATTCCCATTCATTACCTCTGACTGTGCCATAAGGTGATTGAGAACAGCACTGTCCCATGATGGAGACTCTAAGTTATTTCCTTAAGTGTGGATCAAGCAAAAGAGTTTATCAGTGTGCTATGGAATATGGAAGAGTTAAAGTCGGATCTTCTTAAGGTCTTTATGCCCATGGAATGGAATCCAGGTTTTAATAACTTAAATTGTTAATCAATGAAATAACTTCTGGAAGGTTTATTTTACCTTTGTGGACAGTGTCATGTTTTCTCAGGTTCTGTGAAGAACCACTGCCAACTGGGTTCATTAATTTATTGGATGTTTGTTTATTCCCCCCCCATCCCCTGGTGCTATATTCTTGAGTACAAATATGTGTAAATCATATTTCTCATTCTCAGGGAGGGCCTGACCTAGTGGGGAGATGCACAAACAACCTGTCAGTGCTGAGTGATAATGGAGGCTCACATATTGCTCTAGTAACCAAGCTGATGGCACAATTCTGTGGGAGGATGTGGGAAGGGGGAGTTGACCTGCAAGACTTTGCTGTGCAGAAGGCTAAGTAGATAATTTAAGAATAAGAAGGAGTTCACCAAGCAGATGGTAAGGGGGAGGGCATTCTGGGCATAGACAGTAGCAAATGCAATTACATGAAAGTTTGGAAAAATACGACGTGTTCGACTTGCATGTGGGAGAGTGACAGAAATAACCTTTTGCAAGCAGCTTGAATTAAAGTGGACTTGCCACGAGGAGAAATGTATTTGTTATACAGTGTTTTCAGATTTTTAACTTTTATTGTGGTAACATATACATTACAAAAAGATTTTCATTTCAGCCATTCTTAAATGTACAGTCCTAAGGCATCTACACACAGCGTTCACTTTGTTGTGCAGTCATCACCACCGTCCACCTGCAGATCTTTTCATCTTTCAAAACTGAATCGCTGTACCCATAAACACTAACTCCTCATCTCTCCCATTCCCCATCCCCTAACAACCACCATCCTACTTTCTGTCTTTTTGAATTTGACTACCCTTAGATCTCATATGAGTGGAATCACACATTTGCCTGTCTGTTCTGTCTTACCATCAACGACATTTAACATAATGTCTTCATGCTTCATCCATGTTGGGGCATGTGTTAGAATTTCCTTTTTAAGGCTGAATAATACCCTAGTATATGTCTGTAACACATTTTGTTTCTCTCTTCATCCGTCAGTGGACCCATGGGTTGCCTCCACTTTTGGGCTATTGTGAGCATGCGATGAACATGTGTGTACGCAGATTTGTATCTTACTACCTAAGTTATTAAACTTTCAAATGTTAAGTGCAAAATGACTTCCTGCAAACCCTTTATAAGACAGTGCCTTTAGATGAGGTACTTACAGTTTTGTTGTGAAGGTGTGTTCTCACTCTTGAAGCCACAATTATGGGTAGAATATGATTAAATGCTTGATGGCACTACCAGAATTCACTTATGATTATTCACCAGAAGCAAACCTGTGAGGCTTATTCTAGAAAGGTGGTGAACACAGCTGGCTATAAACTGAGGACTTGCCAAGCGAGAGCATCATTCTCTGCCTTTGCAAACTGAATCTCCTCTCTTGGGAAAGTAGCCTCTGAGCACCTTGACTCATGACTGTAAGCATTGTGGGGACAGTGGGAAGGAGCTGGGCAAAATGAATTTTACAGAGAACAGAGAGAGGACCAGCTTCCTATGTAGCTGGTGAGAGAATGCATCACTAGGCTGAGTAGTTTGTAGACTATGTGACTGAAGAACCAAGGATCTCATAAAGAAAACACATGCACACAGGGGTTCTTCAGGGACTAGATGTTGTCCTGAAAATAGGCTGTTGAGAGTGAGTGTGTATGAGCGTGTATGTGTGTGTGTGTGTGTGCAGCCCCAACCCTTCCCCTGATTCCTAAGAGAGTAATTCTGTTACTTCTATTTCTGTAGTACAGCTTCAAGCCCAAGGCTGGGCCAGTCCCTTCATTAACACATTCCCCTGCTGCAGACCTCCTGCTCCCCCTTCTTGGACACCCAGTGCCTGGGACTGGAGACCTACAGGGTTAGGAGGTGCTTCTGCAAACTGGGGAGAAGGAAACATTGGGGCGTCAGGACAATTCTGACAGCAGCTCTCTGACTTCCAGCCAGTATTTTCACTCCCATCTCGGTTGAGTGTTTTCTCCTGGCTCCTGCTGTATCTGAACCCTCTGTCTACCCAGCCCCACTTTGTGGGCCTCACTGGTGGGCACAGCACACTAGATTCCAGGGCCACTCCTCCCATACCAGGCCCCAAGTCTCTGTTTATGAAGCCCAGACACTTTACCTCAGTCCTTCTAGTCAGTGGTTAGTGTTCCAGAGCTTCTGTTGTCTTGTTCCCGAAAAGGTCAGGTCCCGTAGGGCTTAGTCTGTCCTTGCTGGTGGGACTCTGGCTAGCAAAGCAAATATATCAGGTCAGTCTGGCCACTGGGGAGAGAGCCAGGCCTGTTGGCACGGACTCCAGAGTTGGCGTGGGCTTTGTGGGAGGCTGACCTGAACCACAGACGGTGGTACCAGCAGTCCTGTTTGTCCTCTGGCCCCTGGCAGAGCCTGGGCAGGCTAGACTCCTGTCCTGCGGAGCTCAGATGCTTCCTCCTGGGCCCGCCTGCCCGGCAGAGCAGCACAGTGTGGGGCAAAGGAGGGCATCCCTCTGTTCCCCTAGTCACTCCCGTCATCTCTGCCGTCTCCAAATCCATTTCTGTCCCCTCAGTGAGCATAATAACATGGTTGTCGAAGTGAAGTATAATTGCCGTATAAATAAACCGTTTTATGATAATAAAGGTTTAAACATTTTCAGACGTTTGATTTCATTTCCCTAGTTGCCGATGGAGCTGCACTTTGAGTACATATCCTTCGGCTGGAAAGGGTCTGAGACATCTGACCACAGGGCAGGTGGAGTAGGTGCAGAGTGTGCCCAACCTAAGAGCCCTTCTAAATAGCACTCAGGTAGTACGTTCCGGCAGCCGTAACGGGGCCCGGAACCTTGCTTCATGCCTCTCTTGCCCCTTGTCATTGTGAAGCACTCCAGAGCATTCCACCAGCTGTTGTGAAGGGGAGCACCTGGATTGTCACTGTCACTGAGATTCTAATGCACCTCATTTGGTCGTGCTTCTCCATGTAGTTACTGTGCCCACACTCCGTAGCAGAGCCACCTGGGAGTTACGTGCACAGTGGTTGAATTAGAGGCTGTTTTCCAGTTCCAAAGAGAAAGTTACACTTTGAGTTCTTAAGATCAGGATGTTAAAGGCATGGCCAAGGTTTCAGATACACAGGCAAAGGGTTGGCCTGGGGAATCTTGATTTTAAAAAGGTTCCAGAGAGAATGAAACTAGTAGGGAGGGGGACCAAACAAGAAAGAGATACAGTTAGCGACAAGATTCTTCTGGAAATGTAAGACTTTCAGGGGTTTGGTTTAGCAGGTGATGTGCTCTCTAAAACCAGGGCTGGGAGGTGACATTGTACCTTGCAGAGGTAGGTAGGTACTTAGTCGCTGCTTTGACCTTGTTGCTGGAAAGAGGGAAGAAGGAAGTCTGTGGAGCTTGTGAGAGTGACATAGTGCAGGAAAGCAGAGACTGTAAAGCAGATGAGGGTTGACCTGCCTGGGGCAGGTTTTGTCCACCTCTGAGTGCTCCCGGGACTCTTCAGCTCTTATCTCCTGAGTTCATCAGTGCACCTCTCTGGCAGTGCAGCCTCTGACTGGCAGGAGCAGCCCTGATTTTAGTGACTTCTTCCCAAGGGAGGCACAGCTGAAAAGCTGTGTTTACTGAAAGCACGTGAGCGGAGGTGAATGCAGGTGTGGCCAGGAAATGATGCTGGTTCACCTCTCCCAGCAGGCACAAGGCCAAAGTCAGCCGACTTACAGATTCTCAAGCTGGCTCGCCCACCCAGAGGTAATTTCAGTTCATCTAGCACTGCATCTGAGCAGAATGCTGCAGTCAGGGGCCACGCTGCGATTGTAGCCATGTCCTGAAGTGCATGCAAATCAAACACCACTCTAGCCTTCACCAGCTTGCAGCTACCGACCTAGAGAGGTTTGCTACATGGCTGAGGCCCTGTTCTGAGCCAGACTCCAGACTTCTCCCTGTCCCGTCAGACATGTCTGCTCTCCTTTTTCGTATTAGTCTTAATTGGCTTGGGGTTCCCAGACTCTGAAGCAGTCTGAGGTTGAAGCTTTCTCTTTCTCCTATGTGTCTCTTACTCCGGTTTACTCTTCCTTCAGGATCCCTGGTGGAAAGGTCAGCTGTTGGCAAAGTGATGGTGGGGGTGGGAGAAGTAACCACCAGACTGGGGAGTGACGTATGTCGCCATCACCTGGAAACTCAGATCAGCTGTAAACCAGAACCTGACCTGACGATGTGAAGAGAAATGCTTTTCCTCAGTTAGCCAGGTCGTGTCCTTGTCCCTAAGAAGCAGACCGCCAAGGGGCATCAGCACTGACTCTGTGCAACAGAATAAGAAAATCAACTGATTTTCTTTCAGTGGAAGGGATGGAATGTAGACAGACTGGGAGACTCTAAATTGAGTTCTTAAAATCAGAGTGTTAAAAGGAGTGGCCAAGAGAAGGTTCTGGATTTCTGGTAAGGCTTTCAAAGTAAGGTTTTCTGTTTTCACCTTGTTAGGATGGATCAGATCCATTCTTGTGGTCTTACCTGATAGCTGAGTGGTGAAACCAGTGACTATTCAGAGTGTCTGTTCCAACCCAAAAGTTGCCAAGCCAACTTCCTGCAGACATCCACCTGCTTTTATATCCCCTGAGGTGCTTCTTGTCCCCAGAGACTGCACCCGCTCCCTGGACCCATCTGTAGCCCTCTTTTCCAGGTCATAAGCTCTCTGGGGCCGTGCAGATGCACTGATCTAATTGGACTGTGCTTTGTTCTCTTCTCCTTTGCAGTATGAGTTCAAAGCCAAGAACATCAAGAAAAAGAAGGTGAGCATTATGGTTTCAGTGGATGGAGTGAAGGTGATTCTGAAGAAGAAGAAAAAGGTAAGTGACTCTGAACCAGAAACTGGGGTGAAAGGGGAGCAGGGAAGGTAGATGTGGGATAGCTTTTCCTTCGAGGTCACTCTTCAGACGGAATCCTTCCCTTGTCTGGTGAGGTGGTCTGCCTTGACCAGCAACAGTGCTGAGAGGCTGCAGCTGGATCAGAGAGTGTGGCGGGGCCAAAGACCACGTCAACTGATTGGCTCAGTTCTGGTGTCCCATGAGTGACAAGGGTCATCTCCTATCATCCTTGCATTCAAATCCCCTCTCCTATTTTGATACCTTTACCATTGAGTCTTGATCTTGGGAAATGCTTTTATTTTTTCCAATTATTTTGAGGGGGGATAAGTAATTAAGTTTATTGTTTATTTTTAATAGAGGTACTAGGGATTGAACCCAGGACCTTGTGCATGCTAAGCATGTGCTCTACCACTGAGCTATACCCTCCCCTTGGGAAATGCTTTAAATCCAAGTGACGACAAGTATAACAGGGTTCAGTGGGAGAGAGGATGAGAGGAGGCTCCCAGCCCCATTGTTTGTCCTTGTGTCCTGTTACAGTTACTGCTGCTGCCCATCTGTCTAAGTAGTCCCTCAAGACCCAGCCACTATTCAGTGCTCAGGAAGTGAGAGGAAGGGGAGGGAGGCATTGGTCCAGATAGTGCACATTCCTCTGAGCTGGGGCGAGACAAAAAAGTGAGCATATGTCGTTTAAACACTTGGCTGTTTTGTGTTAAAAACTGTATGTGCTGGGGCAGGAATGATGTTAACCCCTGGGGAAGGCTAGATTTGCATAACGGGCAGAAGGGAGCGTAGATGTGTTTCCAAACAGAAATGGAAAAGGGCTTGGTTGATGGAGGATATGTGAGAGAATCTCTTTTTACCCCTCTGTTCCTTGACTCTGCTCATGCCTTTGTTTTATACTTACTGATGGCAGCACCATCACATACTAATACGTAGACCTCTTGAGCTGCCTTTGATTCCAAACCTACAATGCTCTTAATTCAAATGGGACAAATATATAGAAGTAGACAGATAAACTTGGAGAATCAGGGGTTGAGAGGGATGTTGAAGGGTAGTTATCTTGCTGATCTGAGGATTGAAATAACCTCTACATCCTTCTCACATCCATCACCCAGTATATGACTGGACACCTCCAGTGAAGAGGACTCTACTCCTTTTTCAGGCAGCCTGTTTTCCCTCTGGACAGCTGGAAATCTACAAAGGTCTTCCATATATTGAACCAAAACTTGCTCTCTTATGCTCCCTAAGTAGCTTTTGGGGTGGTTCTAGAAAGTGTTTTATAGCTCTGGGGTTGGAAGGATATAGGAAGAAAATAGAATATAATATACTGTTTATAAAGAATTAGCTCCTTCAAAATTTATAAGTAGTAGGTAATTTGTAATAGCGTATTAAGTATCCTTGACTTTATAAACCTCCACTGAGGGGACCACGGTCCCCATCTTGTTCTTACCCTGGGCTATCTTTTCTGCCCCTACTCTCCACCCCACGTGTATGCACACAGTGGTTAGCCATGGGACAGTCTTTAGAATATTGTCCTCTTCAGGAGTTCCTGAGAAGGAAACTTCCTGAAGCAAGCTGAGGCCTGTCGGGTAGATGAGACCCCTGTGCCCCAGTTAAAGAAGCTATGGACGATGACAATGTCAATTTAAAAGCAAGAGAAATCCTCAGAGGGAAAACAGACCAATGCAGCCAAGCTTGTGATTCAAGGGGCCACAGCTGCATCCCAGCTTGGTTTTGTCACGTGGATAGGATAGCTTTACTCTGCCCTTCATGCGAGAGCAGACTAGTGGCTTAGTGCCCTCAGGCACCAGCTGATGAAATAATAGCTGTGATTTGTGGACTCTCCAGGTTGCAAGCTGCTTTCACACCCATTATCACCCATCTTTTCATCAAGCCTGCTAGGATGGTCCTGTGGGCAGTTCACTCGGTCAGCATCCATGGCACGCAGTCACCTCGGGAAACTAGCCACACAAGCAAGCAGTTTCTTCCCTAAACTTCTCCCTCCCTGGGGGCTGAGCTGTCAGCCTTTCAGAGTCTGAAGCTCAAACTCATCAGTTTTGAAGTTATGAACCTTAGGATGCTAACTCACACTGACAAAACTCAAAAAGAGGCTGAGGTACAAACTAAAATACCAGGCTTTTTTTTTTTTTTTAATTGAAGTATAGTCAGTTTACAATATTGTGTCTAGAACACCAGGTTTCACTTTAAGACACTGAACAGTGTTCCAGACCAGGTACTCACGTTAGCCTGACAAGCACATTTTCTTCTGTCAGAGGCAAAGTGATGTGAAAAGACCTTAGGTTACTGGAGGGTTGCTCTGTGTGCACAGATGGAGTGAGTCAGCTAGTTGTGTGACAAGAATGTTTCCTGGCCTCTGGCTCCGCAGTAAACGGGTCCACTGGATGTGAATGGAGGTCTTGTTGGGTACGTGCTGTTTCTGGAGTCTGTTCAGACTCTGCCAGGGTTTGCCTTCATGACTCTCTGACTTCCGTGCTTTCATGGCTGGCAGTCCCAGCATCTCCCCCCCTCCCCAGTGCACATACACTTCCAGCTGACATAATCTTTACTTTCAGTTAGGTTACATTCCAAGGCCTGCTGTCCTGGGGCTATTCTGTGCCTTTCGGGCAATATACTGTACCTCTTAGTTGATCCATTATGGGGTGACTTCCTAGTTTTGCCTTTAAAGGACAATCTTACTTCCCATCTCACCTTGTCCCTCATGTATCGTGTACCAAATGTGGTGTCATCCTCATGCTGCACGTGAAAAACCTGAGGTTAGAGAATCTAAGTATCTTGCCCAAGGTTACACAACCTGGAAGGTGTGGGCTGAGGTGTCACCTGGGGGAGAAGCCAGCCTCCTTCCACTGAGTAACTGAAAACTGAGCTGGAGAAGCGTCTTCCCCAGGAAATCCATGGGAACTTGAGACGCACTTTGAAACTCCATCCCTGGTAATCTCTGGTGTGGGCTCACCCTCCTGCTGGCCCAGAAGAGAGGTGATCTAACAGGTCTTTCCGAGATCTGATTCTTCTGATGCCAGGCTTGGGAAACGGGAGCCTCCCATCTTGTTTTCTCCACCCCCGCCTGGTGGTATCCGGTTCAGGCTGTGGTTGTGATTTGGATAATGCCTTTAATCACAGGGTTCGTTTTACACTGCCTCTGACAGATGAATGCACATTAACAGCAATCAGCCTTTTTTGTCATCTATTCCCATGTGACTGTCCTCTGGTATCTGAGTGTGTGCATACCACCTGTGTGTGTGTGTCTCTGTGTGTCTGTATCTCTATCTGTCTGTCTCTGTTTATAGAACTGAGGAGGGCTGAGTGGAGACATGCTGCACTTGTCTCTAAGGAAGTGCAACAGTCAGTTGATTCCAGTGACAGCCATCCTGATCATGTTAAGAACTAGAGCTCTTGCCGGGTAGCTGTAGGTAGAAAGAGTCTTGGCCGATATTCAGCCACAGGCCCCGGAACCATGTCATATAGCCTGACTTCTCCACTCATTGGCCAGTGCCTGTGTTGCACTAGTCAGTAAAATTGTTGAGTAACCCCTCCTTCTGCAAACAACGTGTTGATTTTCACGGGGTCACTGTGGCATGCTGGGAGGAGCCCTCAGCTGAGATGACGAGACCTGGGTTCTAGTCCTGGCTCTTCTTTTCCTGGCTGCGTGGTTCTAAGCAAGTTCTTTTGCTTCTGTGAGCTCCAGCTATGAAATGAAGAGTTGGATTAGGTGATCACTTTAACCTTGCCAGCTCAAATGCTCTGCACCAGCTCTGGAACCGTGCTTTTCAGTGCTTGCGTGGGTATGTGTAGATCACCTGGGCTTATTCAGGTCTCTGAGACCCTTCTGGGCTACAGAGAGAGCAGACCCCAGAGGCCAAGCAGGTTTCTGCCTCCTGGACCTCCAGGGCAGGATGGGACCCTCAGAGGTCACACACTTCCCAAAGCAGCCACCAAGGCTCCTCTCTCTCTCCAGCCAGTCCATGACTGGTAAATGGTGGTATGCGTCCTGGCCAGGGGAAGAAGCATGTTTACAGGGACTCCCTGCTCTCCAGGGAACTTTTTAAGGGCGGGGCCATCCTTGTAAGCTCAGCCCTTGCTTGGTCACCTGGCACCTATAGTGTGTTTTCAACAATTGTGTCTGTTGGCTCGCTGGCTGAATGAACATGATAAGTGAGGAAGGACTAAGTACTTAGCAACTGGATCAAATGAAGTCTCACTTGTTACTTTTGACTATCACATCCTCCCTCTTTCTCCTTCGGTCAATCTTCCCATTTGAAAAAAAAACAAGGATGAGAGCCGTTCCCAAGCATAGAAAGGCCTCAGTGGAAATTGCTCACTTGGGTAATATTATGAGTAGGACTTCTTCTGTGACTCTGACCTTCAGATGCTTTATTCTAGTGCAGGCAGTAGCCAAATATATTGTGATCATCTCTTATTGAGATGTAAGGAAAAAAAAAACCACATCTTTTTGGTTATATTAACAAGTGCCTAAAATGCTGTCATCTTGGACTGATACCAACAGACAATCTCACATTCCTTATGAATCTTAGGTTGTATTTGAGGTATGAACCCCACTGCTAAGATAATTGGCTTTGCTTTGTTGTTTCTCAATCAGTACATTTTCTTCAGCTCCCAGCTAGGTCCAAGCAATTATCTTTTCTGTGTATATGACAATGATTATTTACTGGAATCACACTGTAGCATCATTTGCTAGGGAGTGGACTTCTGAGTAAAGAAGATTAGTCTTGAACTTCATCCCAAGGATTTTTCTACAAAAGGTCCGAAAGGGCCTCTGTTTCACGTTGTGTCTCTTACGCACCAATAACTTTGTTGGGATCCCCTAAGGTTCCATTCTAGAAAGGCTCCACTGTTCTCATTAACAGATACGTATTGTGAGTCTAACATGCTGAAGGAACTGGGCAGGATACATAGCGGTATTAGACATGGACCCTTTCCAGCAAAATTAACTATTTTTAATGGCCCTGTATGTAGAGAGGTCTTTCACAGCTCCGATAAAATTGCGTTATAGTTATTTATCTCTCTCCCCAGTAGGTTGTGACCCTCTAGGGGCAGGGACCATGTCTTCCCTCCAACTCCATTTCATCTGCTGGGAAAGGTAGAAGGCCAGTGGGAGCAAGCTGATGAGTGTTATTACGCGCTCAGATGGCAATGAGAACGGCTGACTATAACAGCTACCATGTGTATTGAGTCCCTGCTGTTTGTCAGACCTTGTTTGATGCAGTGTGTGCTTATTAGGTCCTCACATCCGTCCTGTGAGGCAGGTAACGTCCTTACGCTTGTTTTGCAAGAGAAGACTGAGCAACTTGCTCGAGACCTCAAGTCCCGTCAGTGGTGAAGTTGAGGTTTGAACCCGGTCTGCCCTGCTCAGATCCCACGTGCGTTCTTGCCGCTACCGTGCTACTGTGTGTGTACTAATCTCTACAGACTCCTTTAGGGAAAAACTGCTCTATAGGAAATGCCTAATGAACTAATCCAGGGTCTTTAACTTCCAGCCTGTACCCTGTCACTGGGATATCACTTTGCAAGGAAACTAGTTTTCTGCCCAAAGGGTAGTGTTAGTTCCTATGGAAACACACAACTCAGATCTATTTGGGTAAGAAAAGGAGGCACTGAGAATTATAGAACCAGAATTTGGGAGAAAGAGCTTTAGAATTGATGTAGTTGGATCCCCTAACTGATGAGATGTGGTAACAGAGGACTAGAGAGGCCCCGTAATGGTCCTGAGGTCACCCAGGTAATTGCAGAGCCAGGACTAAACTCAGTCCAGTCCTCTTTCTTTCACGTTTTCTGCTCATTTTAAAACAGGCATATTAGGATTTCTGTGCACTGTGTGAGGACTTACTTGCACTTCCGTTTTGAAATGTGTTTTCTATATCTATAGGTTACACCTGAAGGTAGGTGATAGCTGTGTTTTCAGACGAATCCTATTTTGTGTTTGGAGACATGGAGAATTTGCCAAGCTGAGTTAATGTGGCTTTTGCAAGTTTTTTTTTTTTTTTAATTTTTTATTATTTTTTTGAGAAGTCACCATCGCTTTCAGGAGCCTGAATAATGGTAAAGCTGACAGACTTTGTGATGTGCCTACTGATCATTTCCGGTATGGATAGGAAATAAATGGAGACACAAATTCTTCCTCTACTTTTGGTTCTCAGGGAAGGTACTTTAAAGATGCCATATCCATTTCTGGGTTCCTAAAGGAGGCAGGACCTCTGTGATAATTATCCCTGACTCTGTCTTCTGTTCTTCACACTATTCCAGACAGACCTACTTCCAAACCAGTTCCCACGTAATAGTCCCTGCCAGGAGATTTTGGAAACAAAATGGCTGTAGCTTTCCATGGAGAACTGGATATTTGCAGTCACTAGATACAGTAAAGAGAAGGGTCTATAATCAAGAATGTGCTTACTTCATTCAGTGGTCTCATAAACACATACACTGCAAACCCGTTACCCTCTCCCTCTGCTGAAAGCAAAAAGCTTCCTGGCGGTGGAGGGTGAACACCACTGATTTCATACACTTGGAGGAGCAAAGAGAACATGAAGACTAGAGGTAGACAAGTTGGATTTTAGTTACCACTGGACTAGATGGCCTTTTGGGAGAGTAAGTGAACTTCCTGAGCCTCGGTGTTTATTTTTGAAGTTGAGATCAGTTTTGATAGTGTTAAGGAAGCAATATATGAATGTTCTTAAGTGGAAGAAAGGACTTTCTATATCAACTGGGAAATTTCCTGTGAGAATAAAAAATGAAGTAGCTAAAAATGGTTTTCCTGTATCTTTCCTTTTTTACTTTCTCACTTTCTGTGTTATTCTAGGTCCTCCAAAAAGCAAATGCCAAGATAGGATTAAATGGCTTTGGGAGAAAGTGGGGAGGTATCTAGGAAAGGCTGGGGTAGCTGTCAGGTTTCAGTGTGGGTCTGACTCCAAGGGAAGGAGCTAGGAAGGAAAGGAGGAAGGGAGGGAGGGAGGAAGGAAGGATGGGAGATAGGGAGGTAGGTTGGGTGGAAGTCTCTTAGACTACAGTGTGGTCCGAGGAAGGTTTGTCAGGGCCGTCAGAGAGTTCTGAAGCCAAAGTCATTTGTCAGGGGCTCCCTGTGTCTCCTAGGAATGGGCCTCCTTAGGATCCCTGTACATTGGTCATTGTCTGGGAGCAGCCCCCCGGGAGCAGGGCCCCTGCGTGTTTGTAATAATGGATTTCAGAATGCAGCAGCTGGGGCCCTTGGTGAGTTAAACTTCCTATAATTGGAGGTCTGTAGGACACATTCTTGTGACAACATCTTCCTTTCTTGAGAAAATTTTGAGTAGCCAATATATGAAGCAGAGCCTGCCTTCGAGTTAAGCTACTCTCTGTATCTCATGACTTTTTAATTACCTTGGAGTAAGGAATTCGTTTTTAAAAGGGAAGAAAAAGAAGAGAGAAGGGGAGACTGCTGGGGGAAGAAAGGCGTAGTGAAACAGAGAGGGGTGTTTAACTAATTCTGAAGCCTCTTGAAAGGCTCAACAGTGCCTTGAGTGTCCTTGGCAGGTACGGAGGGGACAAAAAGTCAGAGAAAGGAGTTATGCCCCAACTCTGTATGTATATATGTATGTATGGCAAAATGCCAGACAGCTGCCCCGAGGGCGTCAGTCTGCTCACCAGGCACGCCCCCCACTTTCTATTTGTGGAGCTAGTGAGGAGTGGATCTTTGTCTCCCTGGGCCTCACTTTTTGGCCTCAGTGCTGTTCCTGCTTGTGCTCCCAGTGGTACCAGCGAGGCCCTGCCTGAGCCTGGACCTCAGGCTGAAGGAGCCTGAAGACCAGCCTCACTCAGTCCTACTGTCTCTCTGGGCTGTTTGCAGGAGCTGTGGCTATGATGGGCGCTCAAAAGCACTCAAAGAGGTGCTGACAGCTTTAGCGATACGTTCCCCCTTCTTTCCTCTCTCTTTCCGCCTCCTCCTCCTTTCCACTCCCATTTGGACTTCAAATGTCTTCATTTCCTGGCATATCTTAGAGACCACAGCTTGTTGAGGACAGTGAGTAGCAAAACTGAAAATTCCTTGCGGTAGCTACCAAGACTTTGAGCCCTTACTTGCAAGTATTTAAAAAAAAAAAAGTCTTCAGATGTAACTGGGGGCTATGTGAGTGTTCTGAAGATGGTTAAACTGAGTTTGGCTATAGTTACATTTGAAAATACTTCTCTATTCTATAGGCGAAGCCAAGTTTGATTTATAATCCCATAAAGGTAGATCATCAGGTTTTCTTTCTGTGTTTCTCTCACTAAAAACATTTTTTTTCCTAAAAATTTTCCCTTAGAAGAACATTTCCATATGGAATAGTGAGGAGGGTGTGGCCGCCTTGTGCTGGTTTCTTTTTTTCTCTGCAACATTTGAAAAATAGACGAGATGTGTGACACAATTTCAGAGCAAAGCGAAGAAGAATCAAATCATTTTTAGGACACGTGGTGCCTCCCTCTAAGTTAAGCTATTCAGGTGACACTATGAGCTGTGACTGAGCTGTGCCAGAGTACCTGTCCTGGTCAAAAAAAAAATCAGGAGAACTGTGTTCTGGTCCTAATGAGGGGACACCTTGCTCAAGAAGCTGTATGGCTCAGGGTCTTATTTGAAAGATGGTGCGGTAGGAAGGATACTGAGTGTGTGGGTAGGAGGAATGGAGAGTCTTTAGTTCTCAAGTTGTTGGCGCATCACCCCAGGGGTTGAGGAGACTGGGTAAAAATGCTGCAATCATGTTTGTCTTAGATTCTTACATAACTGCAATATTACTGGGTCCGCTCTACCCGCCACACCTTTTGAGTTATTTTGATAACTTTCTTATCTCTTCATAGACTGAAAAGACTCATACAAGGATTACTGCAAGACCTTTAAAGGGAGATATAATGGGATTTTATGGATTTTTATTTAAAAAGATTTTAATGGGATTTTCAGAAAAGGGAAAATTAGTAAGTAGGTGACAAGTTGGTGTGTTTTTTTGGTTTGGCGTTTGTTTTTTGTTTTTTTTGTTTGTTTGTTTGTTTTTGTCGGGACATTCTATAAGGATGCTGATGCCTCTTTTAAAAGTAAAGTATTTTCTGCTTGCTGTGGACCCTTCTGATGGTCCTCATTAAATTAACACAAGGTTCCCTGGGAGCCTGGTCTCTCCATTCTCCTGTTGAGGCCTTGCAGAGAAGGAAAATATTTATTCTGCATTATGTTGCTTCATTATACTTTCCTTTTGATGAATATATTAGTCGCTTTCTTTAGACTTGCAAGGAAGAGTCTCACCTTTGACAACAGAGGCTTATTCCAGGCTCGGAGGGGATCTGGGCCAGAACACGATGCTTCCTCTTCTTCTGCAGTGCAGGCCCAATGAAGTGGAGAAACACGCGGCTGGGCACCAGAATCAACTGTGGTTATTAGGGGCTCAGCCTGGGCTCCATCTAGGACCTGATAGTCTTCAAAGAGAGGATTTGATTGGGGGGAACTGGTCTTTTCTTCGTGGAGCTGGCAGGTCTGGGCCAGCCCCCCTGTGACACTTGACCTTTGTCACGTGCAGTCAGGCGCTGAACCTGAGCCCAGTGGTCGTGGCTGGGTTAGTAAGGACAGTTCACCAGATGCACACAGCGTAAGCCAAATCACCCACCTTCAGAAGGAACCCTCCTTGGGGCTGCTTTCCTCAGAGAGGGGCAGTGGGTGTGGCAGCTTCTTGGCATTTCATGGCCTTTTTGGTGCATTGAGTTATTTACTCTGCTATTAACTTTGAAAATTACAGCAGGGCAGCAGGAACTCTTATGAGCAGATTTTCCTGTTAGTAAGAACATGAGGAAGCTGAGGCTGAATTCCCTCAGGAGCAGAGCAGCCTCTGCTGTGTTTAATTTACAGTGGCCATTTATTGAGTAACACCAGGGGCGGGCCCTCACCAGGGACAGTGGTTAACAGGATCACCATCAGCTGATTGTCTTAGAGAATCAGGAAGCCCTCCCTGGGTCAGGCTGAGACTCCAAAGGAGTATGCCGTGCGTCTCTTGGAGATTTCAATTAACCTCATCTTTGGTGTGAAAGAGTGGCTCTCAACCCTAGGATCACATCATAGTCACCTGAAATGTTGGTTAAAGCTATGGATTACTGGGCCTCAGTGAGCTGAGATCCGTTATATGAGTGACTCTGAAGAGATGGAACCCTGGCATCTGGAGATTTTAGAAAACACAAACCAGACTTTTAGTTTTGAGAGAGGTGCATTTCCCCCTGTTTCTCCTGCTAAAGTACAACCAGTAACCCTGGACACTGTCTATAAAACAAGCATAAAATTCTGAACAGTGGAGAGAAGGCAGGCTGGCCGGGAATGGAAGGAATCACACGGTTATGAGTTCCTTAAGGTTAGTTTTCACCTCATATGTCCGAGACTCGAAGCTGAAGAAGCCTGCCACCCTGATATGGCACTGGGAACATGGAACCCCAGAGAAAGCCTGCTCTCTTCTCTAGCGAAAGGAGGAGGAAGGAGGTAGCATAGCAGAAGACTTGCACAGCAACCACCCGCTTCCAGCCAGACAACACAGGGAGACCCACCACCCAGGCCAGCAAAGGCCGAGTAGGGAGCCCAGACCCCCACCCTCCCCTTGCCAGGCTGTGATGAGGGGCATGTGATACCACCAAGGAGGGTATCAGAGAAGGCTGACAAGAGTGCTGGGACTTTCAGCCCTGCCAGCTAGTAATGAGCCTCCTGTGCCCCATTCTCTTTCATGGGGAGATGAGTGTGTTCTTCCTCAGTTGTCCTACATAGCACTGCCCCTGTGACAGAGGCCAGCGGAGATGGATCAGGAGTCTCTGTCCCTGCACCTGCAGGTGGGACCTGAGGGCATGTGGTAGCTGCTCCCCAGCCATGCTGGGCTGTTGTGGACTTCATCAGGCACCTGGGGTCTGCAGCACTTGGCTCCTCTCCCCCTCCCCCATCCCCATTCCGGTCCTCATCCCCAGCTACTTAGGGGTCCATCTCCTTTGTGTCCGCAGTAAGTCAGATTCACAGCCAGTGGGATATCCTCTTATGAGTAAAGGCACGTATACTAGTTAGCTTGCCAGGCTTGTGTTCAGCGTTTCCCCCGCTTTAAGGGAGGAAGGTGGGGTCTCTATTTCATTTGCATTTGGCGACACCATTCAGTCTCTGTGGCCACTTCTCCCTTTTGTTCTCCCCTCTTCAGCTCCTCTGGAGTGATGTATGACCTTTTTTTTTTTTTCCTGGTGATTTCTCCATGAAGTTATGATTTTAACTGTGGTCCCCTGAGACCTCTTGGCTCCTGCCCTAACTGCTGCGCCCTTGAGAGACACTCTCCTAAAGTGCTTGAAGGAAACTGATCAGACTAGATGCTTGACATTTTCCACTTGTCCTTTGGAGCAGTCAGCTCCAGGCCCCTTAGAGGGAACGAGGCCAGAAGCAAATGCATGTGTTTGCGTAAGCATTAATAGCTCAATGTGTGCCCTGGTTCTGTAGCTGAGGACAAGCCTAACTTATTCATTTACAGCTTCTTTTATTGCAGAAAAAGGAGTGGACATGGGATGAGAGCAAGATGCTGGTGATGCAGGACCCTATCTACAGGTAAGAGCCCAGTCCCCAGGATCCGCTTGTCATCTCCTAGAGCCATCTTTCGGGCTGGTGGGTCCAGACAGATTAAATTTATACTGCTTTTCCCTCCTGAGAGACCTGTTTCTGTAGATGTAAGTACAAGAAACAAATCTACCTTATCTTTAAGATTGAGGGGAAAATTCTTCTCATGCTCAATTACTAAGAAACTATGAAGGATGTCTGCTTGGTGTTAAATCCAAGCCTTTTAGTTGTAATTTGAAACTTTTTCATTTTGTGCTAGTTTTATTTTAACTGAAATTTCATAATTGCATATATGTTGCTCAAAATGAGGGAACTGGGTTTTTGCATTACCCTGTGCTTATAATTTCCCACAGTTGTTATCTGTTCCAATTTTCTTCCCCTTCAGAGATTGGCGCATAGATAAGGGGGTTATGATCATTTGAGGAAGCAGACAGTCAGAAATAGAATCCCTAGAAATGGCTTTCACATCACAGTGAGACAGGTGTGACTCCAGCAGAGACTGGATGACTGCCATCCATGTGTGCTCTCTGGGCAGAGGAGGACCTGATAGCCACACATATGAAAGCCAGGGCCCTCCTGGGACCCATGGCAGGACCTCTGATTCATCAGTGTCATTCTTCTCTGCTGGATCTCTGCTGACCAAGCCCTGCCCCATCCCTTCTTCCTTACTGTTTTCTTCAATGGGGGAATGGGTTTTAGCTATTCTTTTGGGATTTAGGGGACCTAGATTTATGTTTTGATTTTGTCTCCCCTGAAATAACTTGCCTTGGTTGAAAAAGTGAATAAAGGTTGGACCTCAACCTGAGAAGTTGGCATCATGGTGGTCCTGCTTCCTAAGTCAAAGAGTAGATGCCTATGAAATGGAATTTCTGTTCATTCAAACAAATATACATATATTTAAAACACTCATCCCAGGTACCATGCTAGGGAATTTGGTAGATGACTTAAATGAGTAAGTCATGGTCTCATGTTCTCATGGAATTTTCGTCTAGGAGGAAAATGGAGTCCTGAACAAATCATTGTGGTCCAAGACAGTGTGTCTGACAAAATGGATTTCTTCCTCTGTGTTCCTTTTGTACTTTTAAGTGTTTGTTGAAATAACAGTTACAGTGTATTACTGCTACTTAAAAATGTCTGTCTTTTGCCACTGGACTATAAGGCTCTTGACAGTGGAGAACTCTGTTCAACTCACTTTTATATTTCTAGCATGAAGCCTTTGGCCTCGATGAGGCATTTAATAAGTGTGTGACGGGTGGTTGGATAAATGTACTGAACTAATACCGGAAAATTAGTATGTGTTATAGTGGTTCATAGGCAGGAATAATCACTTTCCACCTAAGTGATAAGCAAAGGCTTCAAGAAACAAGTTGCATCAGAACTGGGCTTGAAGGATGTGAGTGGACAAACCTTTACCGTTTGCACTTTGTAAAAGGAAGAGTTTCTTGTTTTGTTGTTTTTGTTTTTATTCAGTGGCATCCTATACATACAAAGGTGACCTCTGTGTGGATGCTGGTCATGAACTTCAATCTTGCCTTTTCTTGGCTGAAAGAAAGGACTTTCAAAACAAAGTTTTAACATATCCCAAATAAGCCATTTTTATTTATTTTTGTAACAGATTTATTGAGGTGTAGTTGACATACAAAAATTGAGCATATTTAAAATGAGTAACTGGGTAGGTTTGGACATGTGTACACTCCTAAAACCATCACTCAGTCAAGACAATGAGCATATGTTGCCCACAAAGCTTTCCTTGTATCTTGTAATCTTTCCCTCCCATCCTTCCCTGCTCCATCTCCCTCCCTCCCACCCTCCACATCCCCAGGCAACTACTGATCTCACTTCTGTTGTTATAGATGAGTTTGTGTTTTCTTGAATTTTGTATAAATAGAATCATACAGTATACAGTATTCATACATACAGTATACCCTTGGTTTTTTGTTTGTTTTTGTTTTTGTTTTTTGGAGGGGGGCCTGGCTTCTTTCATTTAGCATAAGTATTTCAAGATTCATTCCTTGCTATTCCATGTGTCAGTAGCTTATCCCTTTTGTTACTAATTTGTGTGCTATTGTGTGAGTATACCACAGTTTGCTTAGCCATTCACATGCTGATGAACATTTTGGTGGTTTCCAGTTTTTGACTATTACAATGAAGGCTTCTATGACTGTTTGTATTACAAGTCTTTGTATGGACAGGTGCTTTTATTTTTCTTGGGTAAATACCCAGGAGTAGAATGACTAATTATATATGGTAGGTGTGTGTGGAACTTTTTATGAAACTGTCAAACTTTTCCAGAGTGGTTGTAGAGTCCCAGTTCCTTCGTGTCTTTGCCAACATCTGGTATCATCAGTCTTGTTATTTTTGGCCCTGCAAATAGGTGTGAATTCATGTCTCATTGTGGTTTTAATTTGCTTTTTCCTAGTAAGTGATGATGTTGAGCATCTTTTCATTGTATGTGCCATTTGTGAAGCATCTATTCAAATCTTTTAGCCCATTTTTAACTGGGGTGTTTTCTTTTCATTGAATTTTGAGGGTTGCTGATAAATTTTAGGTACATGTCCTTTATCAGGTATATGATTTGCAAGTATTTTCTTCCAGTATGACTTGCCTTCTCTCTTAATAGTGTCTTTTGAAGAGCAGGAGTTTTCATTTGGATGAAATTCAAATTAAATTTATGGATTGTGCTTTTGGTGTCATGTTCAAGAAATCTTTGCCTAACTCAGGGTCACAAAGAGTTTCTTCTGTGTTGTCTTCTGGAAGCATTATAGTTTCAGGCTTTACATTTAGGTAAATGATCTATTTTGATTCAGTTTTTATATGGGTGAGGAATATATCAAAATTCTTTTTTTGTTGTTTTTATTTTGTTTTGTTTTGGTTTTTGGTTTTTGTACTTTGCTTTTGTTTTTTTGCACAAATGGATGTCCAGTTGTTCCTGCCTCATTTGTTAAAAACCTGTTCTTTCTCCACTGAAGTACCTTTGTTGAAAATCAGTTACCATATCTGTGTGGTTTATTTCAGAACTCTTTATTCTGTTCCATTCAGCTAATTGTCTATCCTGACACCAGTACCACAGCTTCTTGATTACTGTAGCTTAATAGCAATTATTGAAATCATGTAGTCTTAGTCTACCGACTTTGTTCTTTTTCAAAGATTTCTTCCCATTAATATTAGTATGGTATATCTTTTTTATTCATTTTTAAGAAGAAATATGTTTTTTGGGGGGGTGGGCGGGATAGAAAACGTCAACTAAATCTTAAAATGAATTTTCCTTTGGCCACCCTCCACCCCCGCCCCCGCCTCCAAAAAAAATCCACACAGCGAAGTATCTTGTTGTAGCTGTCTTGTGGATATCTTCCTGATCTATCAAAATTTAGCAGCCTGTGTTTATGAACCAAGGAATGAAGTTTAGCTAGTGCTTTTCCAGTCTCCAAGACAGTTTTTTCCCTCATGTATTAAATCGTGGTGTCTTGGTCTCTGTATGTATGGATTTGTATATCTATGTGCTTCAGGTAGATGAAAGAGGACTTCTTTCTAAACCGTATGTGTCCCATTTTATCATCAGTAAGAACGTTTGTTGTCATGATAATATGGTAATATTTACAGACGGGCTTTTTGGGGTACAGTATTTTTCTGCCAGTAAGGAACCACTCTGGTTTGGTTCAGTCGTGCTGCTGAAGAAGACATAATTGCTTGTGACTTTGACGAAACGCTGGATTACTGCAGTGTTCACTTTAGGAAAACTCCTTTATGGAAAAATACATTCTTCCTGTTGAAAAGAAATACCTTTAACATAGCAGTAATGGTATTTTTGTTTTTTATTAAGTAAATTTTAAACTTAAATCTTTTGCATCCCTCACACAGAGTAACAGAGTCATTTTTTTTTCACTTGTGATGAAATATATATAGAATGTAAAACTTGCCGTAGCATATCCATTTTTAAGTATACAAATGAGTGGCCTTAATTACATTCATGATGTTGTGCAACCAAAACATTTTCATCGCTCTAGACTTTGTACCCTTTATGTAAGAACTCCTTGTTCGTCCTCCTTGAACCCCAGGTAACCTCTAAAATCATGGAACTTTCAGAGGTTAAAGACTGTGGTGAACATGTGGTCCATTTTCCCCTCCATTACAAGATGCTTCTGTTTCCTTAAAGTGATTTGCTGTTATGGGGTTCTTTGTTAAGTGAAGGCAAATTTCTTCATGACAATTTTTTCCATTTATCCTAGCTCTCCTCTCTGGAGCCACAAATATATAGATCTTATTTTTCTAAAGTTCCTGAAGCCATTCTTCATTATTTTTTTTTTCTAGAGTTCCAAATATCAAAATGCCATATTTTGTAACTGACTATACTTAAATTTAAAAAATAACATATTTCCTCTTAGAATATTTTAGAATTTAATACAATATTCCAGATGCTGTCTTATTAGTGTAAATTATAGAGACACAATTCTGCCCTCATGATGTGGAGTTTTGCATTTTTTTTTTTAAGAATTAGATCACATTAAATTTTATTTGTTAAACTGTATTAGATCTGTTCCTGGGTCATGGTGGATTTATCAGCCAGAATCCGTAGGATATTCGTAGTAATAGTTTTCAATCCGTCTTTTTTACTCATTCCTTATTCCTGCAGTTTTATCTTTTATTTTTTTTTTTTAGCCTAAATGCAGAACTTTACATATACCCTTGTTAAATTAGATATATTTCATTTGAACCCATAATTCAGGGTTTTTGGATTCTTGTGAATTAGGGAAGCAGGCAACTGTGAATGTTATGGCATAAGGACTTTGTTATAGGTTTTAGACCTACACGATTGCAGTAGGAGCTGGGAAGTAGACAGTCCAAAAAAGACCAAAGAGAGGTCATGAGCCAGCCCTGGTGTGGGTTAGAAGTCAGAGCGTGCAGGATGCCAGGTGCATTCACGTGTTAGAGTGGACTGGCAAAGGGACAGGCGCAGACGTCTGTGGAAGGCTGTCAGCCTCTAACCAGTGATGACCTTTAGAGCATCGTTGCTACTTCATTTCTGCCTCCCAAATCCCCCACGCATTTCTCTTGTGAACGGTCCTAAACTGCAGCTGTGCAGGGAAGGGAATGCCAAGACACACAGTTTTAGCTTAGCTGAGTTGACCCCTTGTAAACCATCAGAGCAGGTCCTAGTAACAGGTTAACTGTCCCTCTTAGTTTTCTGTTAAGTGAAACTTTAGTAAGAAAATTTTCATCCAAGTCACTGATAAAGGCAATTGAATAAAATGGAGAAGCTAGAAAATGCAGACTTCATGTTTGTATTTTTCCTTTACTTGTTTTAGATTTCATTTCCTCAGTTAATATGCTTATTTTGCCTTTACTGATTTAAAGGGCATGCTTATTTTTTTTTTAAGTTAAAAAATAGCACTGGAGTAGTTGTATGGTTATAGAAGTCACTGTGCTTTTGAATTTCAGTTTTACTGCATTGCTGTCCTCTACCTTTGTCATACTGGCACTGGAAGAATTAACATATTTGACTTAAAAAAAATCCCTAGACTTATGTTCCTCAATGCTAGGGATCAGACTGACAAATAAAATATGTATTTTTTCCCTTAAAAACCAGAGGAAGTAAATTAATCAACTGGAAATCTTCTGGAGCCAGACTGGAAGTAATTCTCCCGTTTTGAGTATAAATGATCAAACCAGGTAAAAACCCCCTAGGGTTTCCAGTCAGTCCCCAGAAATGACATTAATTAACATCCAGGCAGTTGGTGAGATGATTAGAAATCAGAGGAAGTGCATTCCAGTTTTGGCCCTCCAGTTGAGCCAGGCTTTGATTTTGAACAAGTTAGAGATAAATTATTCAGGGCTAGCTGGGGAAGGGAGGAAAGGATACATGGAGAACTGATGTGCACTGCTGTTCGTTGTGCTTGGCTCTGAGGAGAACAGTGGTTTATCAGTCTGGGTCCAACTGGGAGACAGAACTTACACAATGATTTAAGTAGGAGAAGAATTGTGAAGAATTACTAATCTGTAACGAAACAGTATCTTCAAGATATAAAGAGCAGTCTTAAGAGTCCTCTAGAGCTGAAGGAGAGTACACAGAGAAGTACAAACTTGGAGGGGGAGCCCCCTCCCAGGCGGGGGTCCAGATTTCACCGTGGAGCATGTGTTGCAGCATCTGGCTTACAGAGCAGCTCACTGGGTTGTTTAGGCCCCAGCTGGTCCCTCGTTGCTGGGAAAATAGGAAGCAACCCTCAAGGGCCAGGTGCAGGAGAAGGACATCTGGTGGGTAGGTGCACGGAGGGAGGAGGGTGACACTGTGGATAGGAGGCCTGAAACGCTCAGGGTCTTTGCAGGCAGGGCTGTGGGTAGGTGACCACCCAGCCATGCTGGGAATGTGAGGTCGCTGGACCGCTATGTTCTGGGCTTGTGACTGGGACAGACCACCACCAAGTGTCCTGCTGGTAGGCTGCAGCAGCCGAGACCAGCAAGAGAGGCCCTTTCCTCCTGCCGTGTCCTTCCACTGTACAGGGAAGTTGGAATAGCCTGCTCACGGTAAAGGAGTGAGTACTTAAAGGAATTCTGTCAGTTATCACAGAGCACGCACTGAAAGGGCAAGAAACTGGTAACTGGTGCAAGTGATGAGCAAGACAGTCCCTACCTACCTGTAATCCACAGTCAGATGAAGTTTGACATGTGCTACCTCAATCCTAACAACAACCCTGAGTGGCAGAATCTGTCATTCCCATTCTTCACATGAAGAAATCGAACTTCAAAGACATTAGGTAACATTTCCATGATCACATAACTAGTAAGCGGTGAATAGCCAGACTCCTGAGCTTCTGTCCTTTCAAGTTTCACTGCTTCACTCAGTGTCATCTGCCTCTCAAAACAAGCCCCCTCATTTATTTGCCTTCGTATTTAGTTTTTATCATTTCAACTGACATAAAAAAACTAGATTTGAAGGTGAATGAAATGCTTTCTGTCTTGGGGATTGATAAACCTATGCTTGAGGATTTCTTGGGAAATCAGGCACCTCCCTGTAGCACCTTTAACTTTGTTAACAATCGAGTTTAAGTGATCAAGCCAGACAAAATTAAGGAAAGATGAGTACTCTCAGATTCAGGAACACATTAAACTACAAGCAAGGTAAATAAAAAGAAATTGATTCTTAAACTCTAGACTCAGAGTGATGAAACTACAGAATGAAAGACAGAGATTTTAAAACAACCCGGAGGGGAAAAATATATTGCCTACAAAGGAACACAATTAGGTTGATAGCAAAAATGGAAGACGAAAGATAGTGAATTATCTTTAAGAATCTGGTAAGTCAAGTTAAGTGAGATAGAAAGTACTCTTTAATACGTTCTTATTATGGAAATAAGGTAGAAAAAAAAAATCCTAGGCAGCGCTTCTGAAGGCTTCAAAATAAACGAAAAGGGCTTCTGGTCCTGAAGGGAGAATGAGGAGTTCAGATCAAGAAGAGCAAAGGCAGAAGAAAGGCTGGTGTTTATAAGATGGAGTGTGTAGTGAGTCCTACAGGAGCAGTTTCAATAGAGAGGTGGGGGCAGAGTCTGCCAGGGAGGGAAAGGAGAACCATGGTATAATGAGTTGGAACTTAGTAATGGGGTCAAACAAATACTATGTTTTTAAAAGAAGAGATAGTAATAACTTTATAAAGGATGAAGACAGAAGATTTCTTAAAATGTGTATAATTTTTAAAGCATTATTTAAAAATGGAATTAGTTATTATCCTAATTTAGAATATAGAGGTAGGATCACATACTTAGGAGAGAAGATAGACTATATTGTCATTGGTTACTCCGTTGTTCTGTGGATCCAAAAAGTGCTCTCAGAATCCTTAAAGATGACTCCAAAACCCATGTTGTTTATCCAAAATCAGAGGGAGGCAGTTCTACTTGATGAGCTCCCTTCTTTCAAACTCCCATGTCCCCAGGTCCCCAGCTCAAACCCTGACATGTGTTCCCTTCACTCCATTGTCACTGGATTACGGATGTGGGGTGGGGCCAAGATATGAAGGGTCCTGAAAGATCAGGGAAGATGAGCAGACCTGGAGCTGAAGCCAGTTCTTTGCTTTTGATACATTCATATCTCATTTGTCCTTTCCCTGATTTGTAAGGGACAGGGTGACTGTCTGCATCTTCCTGTGTTATTTTTCTGAGAATGAGTGTCTTCTCCTCCAGCCTCCCATTGTGTGAGGTTCTTGAAGGGGCCTCTGCTAAACTGGGAAAACTGATAACCAAAGATGTGGAAGCAGCCCAGCCTGTAGACCGCTCCCTAACTTCTCATCATTTCTGGGACAGCCCATCTGAAGGGTATGAGTGTCCATCCCTCTAGCTGTGGTGATGTTTCACATCAACCTGATGTTTTTATTCCCTCCAGCTCTGGGCCCTTTCATAGACAGTATCTTTTCATACATAGGAATGAGTAGGAGTTACTCACCCAATTTTATGCATGGAAAAGCTTATGAACTAAGAAGGGGAAGGAAAATCATTCATGCTATCTGGCTTCTTGGTTCCCCAGGGCTGCCCTACAGTTTGTTATTTGCCCCTGCTAAAAATTCCTTTTGCTCAGATGCCAAGACCTTTCACCCTCTTCTGCCTGTCAACTCTGTCAGTACAAACACACTCCCCTTAGGTGACCCCCATCTTCTCTGAGGTTCCTCAGATCTCCTCCTCCCCTTAGACGTTTGTGTCATTGCCCGCTGACACTCTGTCCCCTGCCTCTTTGCATTTCAGACTTGTTCCTCCAGCACCGTGAGCATTCGCTACCCTTCCCCCAACTACCCTGTCTCTCACTTTCCATGGACTCCCTCTTGCTCCCTAGCAGTATGTCCAGCTCTCTCCCGTCCTGGAATAACCTCCTTCAAGCCCTGCTGACCCCATTCTGTCAGCAGTCAGCTTCCTCCCAAGGCCCTGAGTGTGTTTTCACCAGTGCCCACCATCCTGCAGTTCCTTGTATTCTGACACTGGTACCCACCACTTCGCCAGACTGCTCCCTCGGGCCCGTCGTGTGTGCCCCCACGTCTCCCAACACACCAGCAGTTCCAGGTCCTCCTGCAGTGCCGCCCTTCCTCCTCCTCCTTGTGTTTCTCCTCTTATTTCATTTTTTTCTGCCTCCTTGTCTTTTGTTTGTTTTCAACCCTACATAATTGTATGCATGTTTATCTTTCACCGTTCTTCATCTTTATTTAAAAGCAAGTTCTGCACTTTAATCTTTATAGGCTGACAGGGTTCCTGGTATTTAGAAAGTCTCAGTAAATGCCTAGGATGGACTGTGAGGCTCCAACAAGGGACTGCTGACCCCTAATTCATTCAAGGGCTCGTGACTCTGTGTCCCGTGCTCATGTTAGCACACACATTTCTTCTCTCCTTCCTCCTCCTCTTCTTTCATCCTTTCTGCTCAAAAGTCATCGTATGCTGTGTAGAAAGCACCAGGAATGCAAAGACAGATAAGGCAGAGCTCATCTCAAGGTCCTCACGGTGACTCCTCCTTCCCATGACGGTTCTTCAGGTAAGTGCCCAGGGGAGCATGGCTGAGGTGTAAGCTTTAAAATGACCAAATAATACATACCACTTGTTATTAAAAGATAAAGTAGTGACAAGGTTTTATAAAGGAGAAAGTCAAGAGCTCTTCCTTCCACATCTGTTGCTTCTAGTACCACTGCATGTGCAAATATACACTCAGGTGTGTTTCACGGTCCGCTGTTACTCTGTTGACAGTTCTCTTGTGAGCCTGTTTTTCTCTCAGGAACGTGTCAAGGACTTCCTTCCACATCCGTACTTAGAGCCTTCCTATGAGAGCTTTGACTCTGAGAGTTCCAGAGCGAAAGTGATGTTTTAGGGAAACCAGTGTGGCGTGGAATGCCGTGCGCCCCAAATGTGAGGAGACTCAAGTCAGGGAGGTGAGCAAGGGAGAGACTGCCCAGCAATCTGAGGACAATGGCAGAGTGTCTGTACAAAAGGGTGACAGCAGTAGGAAGTGTAGAGAGGGGTCAGTCTGCAAGCTGTTGTGAGCTCGGACCATCCAGGCTATGACAGTCTGAACACAGAGGGAATGAGGGAGAATCCTTTTATTTGAGGAAGCGGGGAGAAAAAAACACCAGTGACTTCACCTTGAGTCTCTGGTAGTTTTACCTCGGCCCTTTCTTTTTCTTTTTTTTCAGATGTACACTTCGATGAATTTTGATAGAGGTATACACCCATGAAACCACTACCAAAATCAAGATAGCTAACATTCCCATCACCCCCCAAGAGGTGCAGTTTTCAAATTCCCAATTTATCCTTCCCACCCCCTTTTACCCGTGGTAACCGTTAAGTTTGTTCTCTTTACCTCTGCCCTTTCTGAGGGCTTCCTGCCTCTGGTGGATCTCACTTGATAATTAAATTCAGTCATGGAAGCTCTAAGCATGAGCTCCATGAGGCCACACCCATTTTGTGCACTACTGTATCCCTAGTGCCTGGAGCGGTCTGTAGAGCATAGTAGGTGCTCAGTAAACACTGCATGACAAACCAAGGGCAGGCTTGTCACTGAAACATTCACTTCAAAAAGGCCGTTAAACCTACTTGTCTTCTTGGTGGCCTTATTCTCTGCCTTTCTTGGTGGCCAAAAGCACAGCCCAAATGAGGTAGTAAACCAGCCAGAGAGTGAATAGATGTACAGAGCAGAAAACTAAAGACGGCTGCGGGCACGATCCAAGTCAAACCCCTGGGCCAGTCTCTCTGTGCCAGGCCTTCAAGGGCATCTTTTACACAAATAATGATGGAAAATCCAATTAGGCCAAATTTAGAAAGCGATGTAATTAAATACTGTCTACCTGGGAGGGAATTACCCTGTGGAGGAGAGACCAGGGGAAGAGGGAAACCAGGCCTGGTCCCAGTTCTATTACTGAATGACTGCCTGGTTTCAAATTTCATTACTCTGTTCTTCCTGCTCTCCTTTCTGAGTGCATAAAGGGAATTCACTTAGAATTTGTGCAAAGCATTGAAGAGTCTCGCATGGGAAAGTGTGTGCAAAGTAAAACCAGCCCTTCTCCCCATGACGCCTTTCCTTGCTGCCAAGTAGATACTCACCTGAGTGTCCACTGGATGGTCTTGACCTTTTACAGGACGGGATACAGGTATCTTTGTGAATCTGATGAAAACGGGATTCTCTCCCTAGAAAAGTTAATTCTCATACATACTTGCAAAATTTTGATTTTTTTTTGGATAATTCATAGGCCGCATAGTCCTGAGGTTTATCAATTCCAAAGTAAGACCCCTGGTGCCAGTAAGTATTGTAAGCCTCTTCGAATATTTTACACATCAAGCTAGAAAGGTTTATCATTGGCAGCCCTACTATAGGAAGAGAAACAAGCCAGTCTCACTTTCTTCATAACTTAATGCTTCAGTGATCAATGGACTTTACTTCAGCATCCCGTGTCATTAGAGGAGTCTTACTCAAAACAAACCGATCTTTGTGTTGGTGGGTTTCAAATTAGGTAGGGGGAGAGGATTTATGTAGAAGACCTTATGATCACCCTGAGTGTCCTGGGGTCACAGGGGTATGGGAAAGCTGGCATAGGGTCTGTTCCACACCAGTAAGTAAGGATTATTGTGTGACAACCTCAACACCAAAGGCCAGTAAAGAAAGATGGTCCTTGTTCTGCAGCCCACCTCTGGCTAGCCCTTGCCATTAATAGGTGGTCTCCAGGACTGTTGCAGGACCGTGTCATAGCTCATCCCACAGTGACAGCTGGACTCTGTGTTGCAGGACCCTGTCCCCCAGCCTGGCTGGGCAGCCCTCTGTGGGCTCCTCTTTGTGTCTTGGCACAGTTCAGAGGAAGGGTGGGGATGTCCCCCCTCTAAGAGCATGGCGGTCGTGAGCCCGGTCTTCCTTTCTCCTTCCTAGCACAGACCTCAGACTGTGGAGGTGAGGATGACTGGGAGGTCCAGAGGGTAATGTGTGGAATTCAGGAAATGTGGCACGGGAAAAGCGAAACTGTGTGCGGGTCCCCACACCCTTTGTCGGGAGACCCAGGGAAGCAGCCACTGAGGAGTTAGGGCTTTTCCCAGTTGCTGGCAGCAGTCATGATCGAACCATAACTGAGTCCTCTGTGTTCGGCTGTATTTGACATTTCTGCCTGTCAGATCCTTACTCATCTTTCAAGGTTTCTTTTAAATACATGTCCACCAGGAATTCTTTCCTGATTTCATACCCACCCCCACAGTGAGGATCTAATTTCTGTTTCTGCTCTGGACCCCGAGGCTTTATAGCCCGGAAGTTCATCCTTGTATTGTAGTTATTTGTTTATCTGTCTTATGTTTTTAGTGGGAGCTGCATCTTATTCATTTTTATGTCTCCTTGACTACTGCCTTGTACATAATTGTGCTCCAGTCATATTTGTTAAATCGAATTGACTTCTTCTTAAATCTTTGCAAAATTCCCAGGAAGTGGGTACACTTGTTCTAGAGACCTCTATCCACGATTGGGAACCAGACAACCTAAGCACATTTGTTGAATCCTGGATGTGACCCATGTTTGAAGGTATTTGGGGAAGGTGACCAAAAACTTAGCATTAAAGCTTCAGAACATATACTCTGTTAGAAGATAACAAACAGCACACAAACGACTATTAAAAAGGCAGCATTGCCTTTGAGAACACTGAAAAACAAGAAGTCGAGCGACCTTGTTCAGCTTTGCTCCAGGAGAGGGCCCAACATCTCTTCATGCTGCGGGACTAAGCACAAAGCAGGGCTGCCTTTGAAAATAGGCTCCTTCCTCAAGTTGGCCAAGATGCCACGAGCCCTGTCTTCTCTCACTGCTGTGCAGTTAGCTCTTTGCTTGGGGGGTTGATGGCCTTTTCTTGATTATCTTGGTCTTGGACTGTATCTCTTGTCCAGTTGCTCTCATAACTATCGGAGGGCAGATGGGAGAAATGAAACCATAATAAACTGTAAGTGTGTTCATCTTGGTTTTTAGTGATGGCCCCAATAAAAGGATGTTTGGAGGGGAAGAGCCTCAGAAGGACCACCCCTGATGGCTGAGATCTGCACATGAGCTTCTTATCTCTCATTGTCTCCCATTAGCACATAATCAGTCTTGGAAGATGATACTGCCAGAGGTGGTGGGGTGCTGCTGGTGCATTTCCTTCGAAAGTTGGAGTGGCCATCTGGGCAGTGGGCTAGTGGTCAGATCTGCCTATCCCTACTCCCGAACACTATTTAAAAAAAAGAAAAAAAATATGTATGTGTGCGTGCACATGCACACATAATACATACATGTGCACACATTTATTTTTATGTATGTGTGCAAATATGTGTGTTCAGGAGTGTTTTTTAATCAGAAGAGCTAAATCTAAATCTCTCCCAACTGCCTTTGTTCACTGATGGAAAGGACAAAGCCCTAAGGAAACAATTAAGCCTGGCAGATGCCTTAGCTGACAAAGAGGAATTTGACAAGCTAAATGCAAGAGAAACTGCAAGCGCTCATAAACCAGGTCCCAAGAGAGCCTTTAGTGTCCCTGGCAGGCCTCCCTTCTCAACTGCCACATATTTACATGAGCCCTGTCTTTCAGGCCTTCAGAGCCAGGATGGATCCATATGTATCTCCTCTCTAATAAGATTGCAGCAGAATGTTTCTGATTGCACATACTTACATTTTGAGCCATGGTAGTCACCCTCACTTGGGGGAGAGGGAAGTAAGGAATGCACAGTAAAATGCAGATCTGGAGCAGGTGAAACAGCCTCTGCTTTTAATCAGTACACTTTCCTGAAAGACTAGACTGACCTCACCCCTCAACCAGTCTCGTTCCTCCTCCTTGCACATCAACACAGCCTCAACACTCTGCCAGAGAAAGGCTTAGCTAATTCAGGAAGGCCACCAAAATGCTGTCTAAGAAGGGGAGAGGGAGCCAAGCCAGGGGTCGACGGTGCCCCCTGTGCGGCAGGTTCACAGTCGGTGCCCCCTGCCCAGAGGAAGCACTGCGGCCTCTTTTCTGAGGTGAACTTCTTTGGTTGGACCCTGTCTCTTCTCTCCATCTGTTTCTTGAGCCATCATTTTCTCTGCATTTCCCCTGGATCTTGAGGCTATTTCTGTTTTGTTCCTTTTTTAGCCTATAAATAGGCTCAGGTTTTGCCATCGTGAAAAGAAAAGATACTCCTGCGGCCGACCACGCTAGCCTGCTCTTTCCCTGCCAGGCTCCTTGGAATCGCGTTTGCTGTGTGTATTCCCAAAGTCATTTTTCAGCTCATTACAGTTGGGCTTCCTGTGCTCTCTACAGAGACTGTCCTTGCTGAGGTCACCAGGGATGTCTTAGCTGCTGAGTCTCTGGCTCACCTTCTGTCCCCATCCCATTCAGTTTCTCTGAAGCACTTCATGCTCTGGACCTTTCCCTCCTCCTGGAGACGCTTTCCTCACTCAGCTTCCGTGGTGGGTTTCCCTCATTCCTCCTCTGCTCTCCTGGTTTTTCCCCTTCTCTTGTTCTGTTTGCTTCCCAGTGGATCTCATATTTCCCATGACTTCAGCCACCCTCCCAAGTCCCTATGATCCTATGTCTTGCCTTTCTCCTTGGTCCCTTGTTTCCAGTCATCTCATAGGCAAGTCCCTCTGAGTGCTTTGGTGGCTCCTCATCATTGACCTGTTTAGAACCACAGTCCTCTTCTTCCTTCCCTGTCCCCTCAACTTTTTCCTGCTTCTGTGTCCCCTGACCCAGTTAACGTTTAATCCACTCGCCAGGTCATACCAAGCGACACAACTCAGAATCTTCTCCTTCCCCCTCCTTATTCTCACATCTGGAAAAATGACGCTTGAATCCATGTCCCACCCATGATCACAGCCTCTGCCTTAGTGAGGCCTTCAGCTTTTCTTGCCTGGACTCAGGTTGACCAGCCTGGCTGTGCAGTCTGGGCACTGCATAACCCAAGGTGTGTCAGTCACCCTGCCCTATGCTTGGCCCCTGACTTACCCAAACTCTAACCCTCATGACAACTCCCTTGTTTGTAGATGACAAAACCAGAACTTGAGGATCAAAAGACTCACCTGGAGTCTCACAACTGTAAGCAGCAGAGCAGGGATTGAGTCTCGCCCTTCTGCCTGGCAAGCCCTGGGTCCAGATTCTTACTTCCTTCAGATGTTCCATATTGCAGTAACCTCTTTATTGGCCTCCCTGCTTCTGCTCATGTCCTCCTCCAGTCTCCCCTTCACAGCACCGTGACTACCAACTTTGTCGTTCCCCTGATCAGGCCCCCATCAGTGCCCTGAGCCCTCCAGGCAAAATCTGAGCAGGCCCTGACCTCCCTGTGTTCCCAGCTCCTGCCAGCCCCTCGGCATGTGCTGTGTTCCCTGTGCCCAAGCAAACTGTGCTGTTTCGCAACTCCGTGCCTTTCTGTGTGCACTTCCCCTTGTAAGGAGTTTTCTCCTCTCCTGTCTGTGTGATGGACAGCTTTCCTTTGTTCCTTCCTCCGGATCTGCTCTCCCCAGTGCTAGGTGCCTGGGGAGGCTGGCCTGTGTGTACCGCATCAGCGGGCTGCTTTACTGTCACGAGAGCTCCTGCCAGGGGGCACACGGTTCTGTTTCTGGGTTCTGGTAACCTCTCACAGCCCTGCCCCCACAGGCCTTGGGGTGCTGAGGGCTCCCTGGGGTAATGTGTTCTCTGGGGTTTCTCTGCACTCTGCCTTCACCTCTGTAAATAGTCCCTTATTAAACTCTCCCTGAGATGACTCAAATTATCTGTTTCTTGCCAGGACTTGGACTGATCTGTTCCCCACGCCCCAATTCTTGCCACCTCCCACATGTTCTTCAAGAAGTCACTCAGGCAGCAGCTCTCACGTGGGTCCCCCCACACCACCGTACACTTTTCCTGGCTCTCAGGCATGTGGCTGCATCCCCTCCACGGCCGTGTCTATAGCGCTCTGTCCCACCGTCCTGCACGTGTCTCCTCCATCAGCACTCTGAGCTCTTCAAGGGCGAGCTCTGAAACTGCTCCTCTCTGTGTCCTGAGAGAGTATGATATGGGGCAGGGGAGGAGGAGGGTACAGAGCAAGATGTGCATTTCTTAGAATAAAGGTTATGCCAACCACCCCGAAGGCACTGTAGTCCCTCAACAACTGCTCTTGGAAGGTGGGGAGACAGAGAGGATAAGAGAGCTTCCAGTATAAGGAAAAACAAACAAACAAAAAACTCTGGCCACCTGAGGCCTCCCAACCCACCCCTTTCCCAAACTTGTAAAGTAAAAACAGAAGACCAGTGAAAAGTGATTAGAAATTAAAAGAAGATCAAATATGAATCAGTTTGTTTTAAAAATTTTGCTCTAAGGCATGTTAGTCATCTAGAAGTAAAGATCCATCGTCCCTTATGGTTAAAAAAAATAAAGAAGACACTAGACTGTGATGGAAAGGGACATGTCCCAGGAGAAACCAAAATGGTTCAGCCATTGCTCCTGGGGGAGTGTGTGTGTGAAAATTAGGGGAAGTTGACCCGTAGGATTGTTGACCTGCCCTGCGCTCCCTGGCTTTTTTTCTTATCCTCAGGTCCTGCTTCAGGTGAGCTGTGATTCAGACCTCCTCTGATGCAGCACTGGGCATCATCAGGCAAGCAGGTCAGAGCAGTCAGAAAGAAAAATGTTAGGAAAGACAAGTATCTGGACATTGCCAGCCAGGCATACCTCGAGCCCTGGGGGGGCAGGGAATGCCCTCTCTTCATTTCCTGTCCCAGCACATGAGGTTCCCCATGTGCTGAGCAAGTGGCCTGAGGGTGAAGGATTAGAGCTGAGTACAGAGTGTGTTATGGAATGAGTCCTGGGAAGCTTGAATGGGTCCTTTAAAGGCTGCCCTTGGAAAGGCTAAGCTGTTCTTAGACATGTATAGTATTCCTGGGTTGGTTTATCTGAAGACACTTGGAAGGAGGGCGGCAGTCAGGGAGAGCAAAGCAATTAAGCACCACTCACTCAGGTGTCCAGCGAAGATCTTACCCACAAGAGAATGAAGTTTTTGACTATAAAGAATCTCTAAAGGCACCCAGGCCTTGGAAAATTACCTGGAATAAGAACATTCAGGGGTTCCTAGGTGGCATAAATGTACCATAGCACCAACTTCTAGCTGGATATAGAGATAACAGTCGTAGTAATGACAATCTAATACTCAAACTGTATTTGACAGTTATTAATCAGCTAAGCAGATAATGCAGATGTTAACTTGGTTAAGATGGCCAGGGTTCAAATTCTGTCTCTGAGACTGTAGTGGGTCAGATTGTGTTCTTCAGAAAGGTATGTTGAAGTCATAACTCATGATACCTGTGAACGTGACTTTATTTGGCAGTAGGGACTTAGCTGATGTAATCGAGTTAAGATGAGGTCATAGTGCATTAGAGTGAGCCCTAGGTGTAATAACTGGTGTTCTTATAAGAAGAGAGAAACTTGGAGACGGAAGCATAGAAGGGAGATGCAGGGAGGAAGGCCATGTGACGATGGAGGCAGCATACTGGAGTGATGCCACGCAAAGCTAAAGAATGCCAAGGATTGCCGCAACCACCTGATGCCAGGAGACAGGCATGGCGTGGAGTCTCTCTCAGAGACTCTAGGGGAAACTAACCTTGTGAACATCTTGCTTTCTGTCTTCTGGCTTCTGAGCTGTGAGAGATTAAATTTAAACCATCCAGTTTGTGGTAATTTGTTACAGCAACCCTGGGAAACGAGAACAGATGCCCACTAGCTGAGTGACCTTGAGAAAGGTGACTAAGCCCTCTGTTTCCTATCGATAACAGGGGTATAGTAACAGTACCTACCTCGTAAGGTGGTGAAGATTAAGCAAGTTTTTACCTGTAAAGTGATGAGAGCAGTGCCTGGCACATGAGAGACACACCCTAGATTCACAAATATTCTTGATCTATCACCTCAAGTTTTTTGAGCACCTACTGTGTGCCAGGCACTATGTATAAATCATGTCGTTTGATTCCCGTAACAATCCTGTGAGCCTCTTCTTGTGCCATTTTGCAGTTAAGAAAACTAAAACTCAGAGCTTTGAGAGAGTCAAAGGGCTGCAACCTTGGCTGAGGCTTTGCGGCTCTGCTCTGTCAGTGCTGTTACCCCACAGGATCATAGGGACCTCACGGGGTATGGGGAGTGGGTAAGAGAGGGTGTGAATTTTGATTACAGTGTATTTTACATTGGGAAGATTTATGACTAAACCTTCTCTCCACGTACCACTTAAAGAAGGGAAGCATTCACTGTCTTGAAAGCAAGAGGACAGATTGTTCATGGGGCAAAGAAAGGAAGATGCAGCTTTCTAAGCAAGACTCCCCTCGCACACACCAGTCAAAGCAGCGCCCCTTCTGTCTGCGGTGTGTGGTGTATTCTCTCCACTCTCCATTTCTGTAAGGAAAGCTGTGTCTCTGAGCAAGAGTCTCCAGGAAGCCTGAGGATGCTCAGAAGTGTAGGAAGGATGGCTGACCTCAGAAAACTTGAGCATGCCAAGTGTGTGAGCCCAGATAACACAGAAGCAGAGAAGGAAGAATTGGCAGTTTGTGTAAATGGGTTTGGTTCTTGAAAGCCAACAGCAGGTGACAGTTATTTTGGAGAGATTACCAGTACTGCAGAGAAGCTGAAGCCTTGAAATACACGGAAGGATTGTTGTGGTTTTGCGAGGGACACTGGCCTGTTTGCCTGCCTGTCAAGTAGTGAACAAGAGGAAATTAACTTAGCACAACCCTTGACATTTAGAAAGTGCTGTTTGTCAGTTTGTGGTTGATTCAAGTAAACCAGGGGAGATTTAGGGGGATGTAAGAACGAACTTTTTAACAGCTGTGAAATTAAAACATAAATTAACTGCTGAGATAGGCAGTGAGGGTGCCTTCACTAGACTTTCAAAAGATAAATGTGTGTTTGTCTGTCTCTCACTAGGTTTTAAAATTCAATTGATGGCTTATTTCTTAAGGTTCACAGTGGATAGTTGTAGTAATAATTTAAATAACATTTGCATAATGTTTTGCTTTGAAGAAACCTTAGAAGTCAGCTGTAATACTTGCATTTCTCTGCCTGCCGTTGAGGAGACGGGCTTGACTGTCTCACAAGGTCTCTCCCAGCCCTAGACTCCCAGGCTTCTTTCCAGGTCATGCTGTGTCGAGGCAGGTCTGTGACATATGGCCCGGTTAAGGTGACAGGAAGACCTTGGACAGTGTATCCCAGCACCTCAGATGTCTGTGGAGTAAAGAGACCAGTTACGAGCGACTGCGGCACCACTTCACGAGCTGGTCCCCATTCCTTTAGGCCAAGAGAAAGTCAAGTCTGAGGGGGGCAGTCCTCAAATCAAGAATGGCTGAAGTGGAGGATGAAGAAGATGGTCGTTGAACTAACTTCTAATAAAAGAAAACTGGCTGAAGTGATCAAGAGCCCTGAAAACACAGTGGGAGGAAAAGATCATCCGATCAAAGCAGTAATAAAGAAAAGATCAAGATGAAGGACAATTTTATCGAAAGTTTAGATTAAAAATAAGACATGGGAGAAGGAAGATGACCAGGGGCGGGAGTGTGAAACTGCGTGAGTGCTTCAGGGCTGGGTGGGAAGAGAAAAGGACACCGTGTTCGGGCAGCACACGGGAGCAGGGGCTGGGGTGCGGGTGGGGCTGGGTGGGGTGCCACACTCATTGCTATAGATTCAGGTGTGGTTCTGTTAGCAAAGCACTGGGGGGCCTCGCTCCAAACTATCACCTTTCCTAATATTCTCCCGAGGCCCTCTGAGGATAACACATTCCTTTGGGAAACCCACAGAAATCGCATGAGCTGCTTAGGGAATCCTTGCTCCTGTGGGCAGGGGTTGTTCTGGGTTTTCCAAGGACCGTGCTTCATGGCTGTGCCACCCTCAGCGGGTCTCGAGCAGCAGGTTAGTTGTTTTCTGTCTTCTGCGTTTTTCGCACTGTGCTGCTGCTTCTCCCAGAGGTTTTGCTTTGAGAAGGCCCCCTGGGTTCTGCCTTCACCATCTGTGAGTTCCTTGATGGCTTTACCTCATCAATCTTGGTTCATTTCCATATGTCTTTATGGGTTAGGGGTGCCCAAGCCTTCCAGGGGCTTAAGAGAAAAATCTCTGCTCCATGTTCAAACTGGAGAACCCCCAGAGAGACGGTGATGTCGGGGCGACAGTGGTGGTTTCTCTTTGTTCTTCCATTTGCCTTTTCTATAGTTATTTCCACAGTTTTAAAGTATTTGTACAATGGGTTACAGTATATTTATCCATCTCCTGTCTCATCCATTCTCAATATTTGCCCGTTCCAGAACTGTACAGCCACTCTGAGAGAGGTTTTTTTTGCTCTCACTTGAAGTACTGGGGCTGAGAGCAGGACAAGACTTTGCTTGGGCCCCATGGCAGGTCTGGATCCTCTGTCTGCAGGTTCAGTGCTTTGTGCTTGTGGCAGGCCCCTGCCGGCCAGGCGAGGCCCAGCAGGTTTTGAGCAGGAGTCGGCATGGAGACTCCTCTGCGGAGCTCTGTGTCTGTGAGTCTCGGATGGGGGAGCTCAGGAAACTTTGCAGGTGATTCAGGACCTTTCATGTTCTCTGTAGCCTGTGGGTCCCAAAGTCACCAGGCAGTCCCCATGGAAATGAGGGGCAATAGGGGCAGAACAGTAGCACCTGGGGGGGACATGGCCATGCATTTTAGAGTTTATTACATTCAGAGAGAGGGATAATGACAGAGCAAGGTTGTGGCCTCATGGCCAGAGACTGCGAGCAGGAACAAGAGATGAGAACTTAAGACAGAAGCACAACATAATTGGTTCCAGTTGGGTCCAAAAAGGTGAGACCATGAAGAAAAATCATGTGACCACCATAAAATATTCTTTGAAAAGTACACAGTATGGAAAGGTGCTGTG
The DNA here is from genome assembly GCF_009834535.1 of Camelus ferus. Taxonomy (NCBI): domain Eukaryota; kingdom Metazoa; phylum Chordata; class Mammalia; order Artiodactyla; family Camelidae; genus Camelus; species Camelus ferus. The sequence goes on along the minus strand of NC_045716.1, from coordinate 17,168,450 downwards.
GAACTGAATCTCTGAATCCACTGGACTCATGGAAAAGGCTGAAGATGAGAGGGAAGATGTGTGACAAGAGAGAAGCACATGACCAGGGGAAATTCTCAAGTCCCGTTGTTCTAACCATGTCTCTCCTTTTTTTCCTTATAGTAGAGAACTGTCTAATCTTCAAACTAGAAACACTGAGACATAAGTGACTTTAAAAAATTGAAGAAGTTCAAAAACCATGAGGAAAAAGGCACACGTCCCTCACTCCTTTAAGTGTGTCCAGGCCTCGATCACTTAGACCCTGGGGTCCTAAAGAATGTGATTGCAAAATCATGAGGAATGGATGAGATAAGAGAGGATTACAAGAATAAGACATTTCACTTTCTAGAAAGAGGGGAAATCTGGGTCTAGGAGTCACTGGTGAACTTGTTATTGCCCCTGGGCAAAATTCTAGAAGAGATCATTAAGCAGATAATCCGTGAGAGCTTGGAAAAGGAAATAGTGATCACTAGGAGCCAGTCCTCAAAACCAATGACCAAGTATGCTTAGGAAATCTGCCTGGAGAGCAGTTGTGCAAATTAGCTTTGAATGTTTGAATTGACCACCATGTGAGGAAGCAATGAGATGCTGTAACTAAAGAAAAAAAAATGTGATGAGAGATGCTTTGCTAAAAATTCAGTTCTAGGCCATAGAAAATATTTACTCAAACTCACTCTGTGATGTTTTCATCTCTTTAGGAATATGTGTTCAGTTCTGTGAGCTGCATTTTAAGAGTCATTAGCAAGTTGGGGTATGTACAGAGAAGGTTAACAAGGAAGACAGAACTCTTATTTACTGAGCAAGCAACTCGGCATGTGTTGGGCATTGTGTTAAATGTTGGGAGCGTGTTTTAATACTTAATTCTATGATGACATCATGAATCTACCTGTTTCAGATGAGGAAAGAAAGGGTTATGTCAACTGAGTAGTTTACATGAGACCAACATCTAACGGCAAAGCTAAGACTTGTACCCAGATCTCTCTCCTTCCAAAGCCCACTCTTTCCACAGTACAAACCTACCAGAGCAATGAGGGGTCTGGAAGGTGGGCCAGGTGAGGAACTCTTGCAGGAAGAAGTGTATCACTTTAAAAAATAAGAGGAGTGAGTACAAAAACAGTGGTTGTTTCCAAATGTTCAGATGGTTGCCATTCAGAAAAAGGATTAGCCTTGTTCTCCAAGGCCCCAAAGGATGGAACTCAGGCAGCAGTGCGCGAGTACTAACAGCGGTTACCATTTATTAACCATTTGCTACGTGCTGATCATTCTGTATCCATTCTTTCTCTAAACCCCGTGAATGAGGTATGGACTGTGACCATCCCCGTTTCGAAGGTGAAGAACCACAAGGAAGTCGAGGTGATGACCAGGCTCTCACAGCTAGAAAGTGGCACAGCCTGGCCTAAAACTCAGGTCTGTCCCACACCAGGGTCCGTATTTTCAACCCCTTCCCTCCACCGTATTCCTGCTGGTAGATTTCTAATCAACGTGAGGGGGAGTTTCCAAAGAATTAGAAGCTCCTAGAAAGGGTGAGGGAAGCGGGTACTCTAACAGGAGTGATTTGCACACCGCGGACGAGTGCTGAATGAGAGGGGTGCTGGGTTAGACAGGCCTTATGGCTGCACAGGTCTCTTTCTACTCTGTATTTTGTTTTCCCTGTGTTCCTAACAGAAACAAGTTAACCTGTAGATTAATAGCCGCGGAAGTGGGGAAGAGGGTGTGGGTGGTGAGTCTAGTGGCTGTTTCTCTCTTTGTCAGCTTACATTTCAACATGACAGTAAACCCCAAATTCAGGTTCTCCAAGATACTGTTTAAATATTTCAGTCATTTATGGCCATAACAATCCTGCAGAAAAGTTTATTACTATGGAAGCGTAACAGTTCCATTAATGAGTGAAAATTATAAATCTATATGTAGTTTGAAATAAAAAAATTTAAGGAATTTGGAGGGGGAAACAAACCTAACAAACCTTAGGAATCATTATTAACACTGTGTGAACCACTTTGGTATCCTACCCTCGATAATTATACTGGAAGTTGTGAAAACTGAGATACTTTTTAGAAGCAGGATCAGAATTGCCCTAGACTTAAGGATAATGCTATAGGAAGGGAAAAGGGAAATCTTTCTTTCTTCTCTTCAGTGCTTACCCAAGTCCCCACCCCCAACACAAAGAGTCACAGTTCTTAAAAACAAAAGTAAAAAAACAAAGTATGAAGGAGTAAGGATTCTTGGAACATAGTTCTTGATCTGGAAATTTGGACCTAAGGCCTTAATCTGTTGATCTATTAATTGGTTGGTAAATGGGGTCACATGGAAAAATTTCCTGCTTCTTGACTGTGTTGGTGGACACTTTTCTAAGCTCTAACTATTTGACTTTTTGGTTGGCTAGGGGTTATTTATTAATTTTATTGAAGTACAGTCAGTTACAATGTGTCCATTTCTGGTGCACAGCATCATGTCCCAGTCATGCATATACATACATGTATTTGTTTTCATATTCTTTTTCATTAATAGCTAGAGGTTATTTACTGTTAATAACTAGACATTGAGTTTCTGAACTTTGACATAACAGGGCAGTCCCCAGAGAGCTCCAGTCCAAAGAGAGTGGCTGCCTCCATGCCCAGGTGGTCATCATATTTGCTGAAAATGTGCTTTGCCTACCAAGGTAAAGTTAACCTTAGCTTGCTGCCATCCCTGAGTGCCTTTCATGTCTGTCTTGCTGGCATGCCAGTCGGCACTCATATCTGCTCTGTCAATTTTAAATCCAGTTCTCAGTCCTTGGGGTAGTGTGTAATAATAAATGAAAAACTCGGAAATCAAAGGAATTTTATGTGTGATGCATCTGAACTAACTGGACCTGTCTTACTGGGGGGAAATGACTAGCCGGGCCACATGATGGGTGCTTACCGACAGTAAGGACACATTCCTCCCTCCTAAGCAGGCGTTAGGAACCTCCAGTCACCATGCTGGCACTGGAACACCAGGGTGTGATCCTCATTCCTGCAGGAGCTTCAGCATAAACAACATAGTGTGATGTATGTGCTATGGTTAAGGTGAGCCCCGGGGATTCAGCAGCTCACACTTGGGGGCAGGGTGGGCAGGGGAGGCTTCTCTGAGCCAAGTCTCAAAGGATGCCAAGAGTGTCACCGCAGTTGCACAGGCAGGCAGATACGTGCGACTAATTCCGAAGGGCTATGTAGGTCAGGCCTCTGGAGAGAAATGAAAGTAGAAAGGTAGAAACTTCACCCTGAGGAGTTTGGACTTTATCTGGAGGGCAGTAGGAAGTCTTTGAATGATTTTTAGAAGAAAATAATGGGATGTAGTTTGTGTTTTTAAAAATACCACTTTGCTAGCAGTGTCGAGAGTGGGTTAGCGTAGGTGAGCTAGGAAGCAGAGAGACTAGGTGGGCTGCAAAAAGCAGGTGAACAGCAAGGACAGGTGGACAAAGGCAGTGCCAGGAAGTTAAAGGGAAAAAAAAGTACATTTCTTTTTAATGTTGAAGAGGCATGTGAAGGAGGCAGGCTGCAGAGGCCTTGGTCGTGACTGACAGGTACTGGGGAACTGGGGAGGAAGGAGCAGGGGATATTGTCCAGGTTTCTGGCTCGAGTGGACACGATGCCCCTCGTCAGGAGGGGGCTTGGGAGAAGGAAGGCCATGCCTGCTTGGAGAATTACAGAGGAGATGATGAATTCAGCTGGAGGCATGATGAGTTTGAGAAGCTTGCGGTGAGGACCAGGAGGGCTTGTCGGGAAGGGCTGGCTGGGCGGGCCCGGTGCTCAGGCAGGGGCTGCTGCGGTGTGGTTGTTGGTTTGTCCCTTCCATGTTAGGAGGACACTTCGGTGTCACTAGATGGGTAGGGGACTCTATGGGCCCCATAACGTTAGATTAGTTTCCTTAGAAGCCACATGAAACAAACGTAACTTCTGTTTCAGCGTCATTTAGAGTTGGTGGGCCTGTGAGATGAACTGAAATGACTTCTAGCAGAGTTCAGTGTAGACACCATGGTCCCCAGGGTGAACTTGGGTTTCTTCCCAGGATTGTTCTCCTCTCTGCATCACTTTTCTTTTGAATGTCCCTCTCAGGCTTCTTGGGGTCCTGGGTGGGAATCTCAATAAAAAGACCTCTTAGAGGCTGTATTGGTAAGGAGAAGTAAAACGGCATTTTACTCATTATTTCACCTTCCCAACAACCTGCAAGGTGTTACTATTGATAGTCCCATTTTACAGATAAGAAGACTGAGCTGCTGAGTCTTGTCGTAGTTGTAGTGAGGGGCCGAGATGTGCGTATGACTCTAAATTCCATTCTCTTTCTACTACACAGCACTGACTAAAGCAGATCAGACCTGTTAAATCCCAGGGATGGAAGTTACCAGTGTTGTTTTTGAGGAAGAGATGTTTTATGGAAATGATATGGCCCCAGAGGGTTTATCAAAACCTTGGATCACCCAAAATCAGTTCCACTGCTGTGTCCCCGATACTTCCCTCCCCTGCTCCATGCTGACAAAACTCAGCCCTAGTGGTTCTGGAGCACCCTGTCCTAGGACCACCCCCACCACCTCCGCCGAGAGTCAGCTGTTAGGGTCTGCTTATGTATCCCCGTTTTCTAGTCTTTCCCTCTGCCTCTTCCCCCATCTCCACCACAGCAGCCAGAGTGATCCTTTAGTTTAAAGCATTAGGAAGTCTGCCCTCTGCTCAAGAGCCTCCAATGGCTTCTCTTGTCACTTGGAGTACAGTCCCTGACCTTCACGGCCGCCTACGTTCTGGCCTCTGGCTGCTGCTCTGACGCTGTCGCTGACCACACTCACTCTGAGGTCAAGCTGCGCTGACCTTCTGGCCATTCCTTGAGTGCTTAGAACACCTTCTGAACAATGCAGGGCTTTGCATCTCGCTATTCCCACTTCCTGCAGTGCTTTTGCCCACATAGTCCTGTGAGTGGCTCCCTCACGTGATGAGGCCTCTGCCTCTTGGTGAGGCCACCCTGTCTAAAACAGCAGCCCCCATCAAGCTCTGTCCCTTATTTTTCTTCATAGCACTCATAACCGGTACCCCTGGCTGCTGGGATAGTGCCTGGCCCACCACGTGCACTCAGGGGGATGGGTTGAGTGATGGAATGAATTCCATGGAAGCCGTGGGCCTAATGGAGAGGGACCGGAAGTGAAGTCACTATCACCGAGGGACCTACGATAATGAAACAGAGTGTCTTAGTCTCTCCCAGTGTGGTTAATGTTGCTGGTTCCCTAAGTCTTCTCATTTGGAGTTAACTATGAACGGGTATCAGGAAACTTGCTCCCATTTCCCTTGGTTAGATGCAGATTTATTGGTCTGATAAGGTTGGGAATGATTTTTTCGTTCTAACACATTATTACCAGGACAGATTTGCTGCCTAGTAATAGTGTGGGGTCCCCGTCCTACCCACGCCCACTCTTCCAGAATCTGGAGGGTTAGTGGACCTGTTGACAGTGCCTCCTGTATTGTGGCTTTCATAAGAAGATGATTTTCTCTACAAACTTGACTTGAGTGAGCTCTGTCTTCAGTGTCCATAAGCAGAGGTTTCCTTGTTGGAGATTTGAACCTAATGCCATTTTCAGTGCATTTTTCTGTTGCTCTTCCTATAGGATCTTCTACGTCTCTCATGATTCCCAAGACTTGAAGATCTTCAGCTATATCGCTCGAGATGGTGCCAGCAATATCTTCAGGTGTAACGTCTTTAAATCCAAGAAGAAGGTAAAGGGGCAGTCATTGGTCATCTCTTACTTTCCTCTGACGGAACCAGAGTGCTCCCAACACTGACTTGTCTCCCTGTTGATAGAGGGATAAGGTTTGTAGGTGGCTATTTTAATGCGAGCTTGAGGGGAATAAACTCACTAGTCTGTCATTGCTCATATATAATGAATTTCTCTTAGTTTCATTTGAACTTTGTACTTAGTTGGATGCGAACAGCTGGAGAGATCTCAACCATTGGATGAGTGAGCTGCGTTGGTACCAGGAGTGATGCTCACCATGGGGTGCATTAGGAAAGAAGCATTGCCACTCACTAAGGTGACCTTCATCATAATTCTGTGTACTGGTCAGTGGCCCCCAAACATGACATGTGGCATCTAGCTTAGACTTTGCATGTGATATTGGTCGTCCTGGATAGTTATTTTGGTATAGCAGCCTTGATGCTTGAGTAAACGCAACTTTTGCAATTCTGTAGAGGTATGCTTCCTTTCTGTCACTCCTTCAGGAGTCTAACACACGAAACTGGGGTTTTGGAAACCTGGGATCTAGCGCCTCATCACCCCTGGAACCCTGAGTGATGTTGTGTGGGTCACGATCCCCCATGGGTCTTGGCTTCCTTGTCTATAAAACAAGGAGGAGAGTCAAAATCAGCATTTCCTAAAATGTAGCCTGTAAGACATTTACCATCCAAAGTGTTACATGTAAAACTATTTTATTTCAATTTTCTGGGAAGTCCTAAAATTAGCGAAATCCGTTTAACTTTAACCTAGCATTTCTCAAACTGATTTAGCCATGGAATCATGTTTTTTCCCATGTATTTGCGATAATACCTTGGGAATTATTTTTCTGCAGAAGAGATTTTGGGAAACACTCTATTTATGCCTCTAAGGCCCCTTACAGATGTACCATTCTAGACACAAACCACTAAGCCTGGCTTTCTATGCGGGCTACTTCCACATCCCTTCCTGCTTGCCCTTCCCTGACGCTGTGTGAAGTCTTAATGCATCGTATGCCGTAAGACATCTTTAATAGCTTTGTAGGTACCTTGCCAAGTGGGCATAATAATAATACATGACAGGGTCCAGATTTACTATCATAATTATCCTGGCCCCCACCCTAGCTCCACAAAGAGAGTTATACTTCGTGGTTCAGCCTCTTCCTCTAAGGAGATTTGTGCTCTTACCCACCTGTTCCCAGACTTTTCAATGCAAATCATGACCTTGGATGGAAAGAGCTAGAATTTGAAAAATGGAAGGAAAAGGGGGCAAGTTGCCAGACTTCGTTTCTAGACAGTAGTACAGTTGAGAGGGCATAAAGTGTAAGTGGGGCAAAGTCGAGCTGATAGAAAGAGGAGGAGGAGAGGGAGAGAAAGAAAAGCCAGAGGGGCTGCGGATGAGAATTTAGGGTTAGGGAGAGTGAAAGGCCCTTATGTGGCTTTGAGGTGTAGTGCATCTGGGAAGGAAAGAAAAGGAAATACAAAGTGTTCCTGAGAGTTATGAATTGGATCATCTGTAATGTTCTTTGACAGAAGGAACTCAAGACTAGAATTTCCCTGAATTCATGTTAAGTGCTCAGCTATATTCATTTGAATCTGACTTACTTTTGTCCAGAGACTGGATCATGTGGACCTTGAAATTTATTAGTTACAAATGGCACATTTTAGTTTATAGAGTGCTTTAATATTTAATTTTACTTGATCCTTACAAAAACCTATGTGAAGAAGTTAAGACAGGTAATTTTCACCCCTGGTTTTACAGATGAGTAGATTAAGGTTCAGAGAGATTAAATGACCTGCCCAGAACCAGGGAGACATGCAGAACAAAAGAATTGTGAGCAGTAAACCTAGGTAAAGGAGATCATTATATTTGCTTTACCATCTGATCTAGTGCAGCAGCAAAAACACAGTGGGGTCATCCAATTCTTCTGCCAAAACCTGAGTCTAAGAACAGTGCCCACTGGCACTTTGACCTTGACATGGAGCATAGAATTAAGTTCTTATTACCCAGTGACAAAGGAGCAGTCATCTGGTTCCCTATCATATCAGCTTTTCCCATGTCTCATGGCTCTCAGCTAATCCTGGTCTCTGGCTCTTATTTTTTATATCCCTTTCACCCTCACCTACTGAGGCTGTAACCCTTTAGAGCTGGTTCTCAGGCCCTTTGCTGGCCTGTAGCCATGCAGCTGAAGGAATTGTTTCCAGACAGCCTGGGCTGTGAGCCCCATTACTGCCGAACTGTAGATAGAAGGGCTAGTTTCCAAGCCAGGAAAGAGAAGTGAATTAATTGTTCAGCAAAGGAAGCAGAATTGGGGAGGGGTGGGGAGCACGTCTGCAAGGTTTTGTACGTTTATCCTGGTTAGTCTCCAGATTTGGTGATTTACCTTCTTGTAGGGCACTTCTGGTTTGGAGAGATAATAGCTTGGGAAGGAGTTTTAATTGGCAAATGATAGAAATACCTAAGAGGTGAGGAGGAAAGGACTATATTCCCTGAGGAAGCACGTCTTACAGGGTTGTTTCTGGATTGTTGGAGGTCAAAAGAGGGGTCCCTTGACTGGAAGCCAGGAGACCCAGGTACTCATAGAGCCCTTGTGTTGCTCATAGTGTAGGAAAGCCTTGTATGAGCTCCTTGCTATGTCAGGGCTTTGGTTACTGCTGTTCACATCACATCATGTCCCCTGTGTGTGCATCCAAGGCACATTTCCCTTTACCTTCACCACGGGGAACAGGGTTGCCTTTTCTGTTGGTTGAGAACCTAGGTCAGGTGTCTCAGCTCCTCCCTGTACCTGGCTCCCAGCACAGTTGTTATTCCATACCTGTGGCTCTGCCTTTAGTTACTCACATATGCAGCCAATGTGGTTCTCATCTTGAGCTGATTTTTTTTCAGTTGGGCTTTCAATAGAAGCTTGATACCACAATGTTGCAGGAGGATAACATACCACCAGCTAATCGCCTATAGTTTAGAGTAATACTCTGAATTATCCAAGTTGTAGCCTTATATTAAGTAAGATGGTAATATCTAATCGCTTTTGGTTGCTGACTGTGTGTCTGTGACCGTTCTAAACTCTTCCTATGTGTTGTCTCATTTCATCTCCACAGCAGTGCTGTGAGGTAGGTATCACCATGCTCTTCATTTTATAGATGAGAAACTGGATGCTCAAGGGACATAACTCACAATAAGTGGTAGAGTCAGAACTGAACCCAGAAAGCTGGACTCGGGGGCTCACCTTCTTAACCACCGCATTGTATTATCTTCATCAGGAACTTGCAGTCACTGAGGAGTAGCCTTGTTCTCCAAGACCTGTTTGCAAATGGGTTCTACTATAATCGTTCCTGGGATATGAAGAGCTCCTTACCTCTGAATGGCCCAAGTCACTTGACATAGATTTTCCTTTTTTTTCTCTCTCTCTTAGTATCTTTGTCTGATCAGTATTGACTCCACTTCACAGTTGGAGGAAAAAAGGGTCCAGGGCAGTAAATTGCCATTGGTCGCACAGGGAGTCAGTAGTGCCACTGAGATAAGAACTGGGCTTCCTGCTTCCCAGTCCAGAGTTTTGGCCATTGAAGTCTGTTACACGAAACTCATAGAAGACACATGAACCTCTCTGCACTTGAGTGTCTCCAGCTACCAAATAAGAGGAAAGGCATTCAGGAATGCTGATTTTTGTGTGTGGAGTGAGGTGATCTTCAGGGAACAAATCTTATGTGACTGGGAAGGACTGCCAGGGTGATAGGGCGGGGGGTCCCAGCACTATTCAGACTAGTGCCAGAAAGGAAGGGGGGGGCCTTTTCCTCGTGTGGAACATCCATTGGAGACACCTCCTAATGACACGGCTTTCCTGTTTCTCCTCCCTGGGGGATAGAATGATAGTATTCATTTTCAAGGCCCTTTGCCTCTCGCGCAGGCTCTGCATGGTCTCTTGACCTCTCCTGCGGAGTGGATGTCACGCTCCTGTCATTTCCTCCCGGCCCCAGGAGGACGAGGCTGTCCGCCCTGATTAAGTGTGACTGTGTGTGAAGTGTTAGTGATTAACAGGAGCCCCGGGAATCTCCCCATTATCTTCCCGGGCAGCTCCTTGAAATCGTTCTGCCTACAATCACAGCCCAATTGGTTTGGGTTAGGAGAAATCATTTCCTCCTGTAATGCTGTCGCCATCAGATTAGGGACCACAGCTGAGAAGTTTAACAGTCCTTTAGAGCTGGCAGTGGATTTTGAAAGATGGTGACAGTCATGTGCTAAAGAATAAGTCACTTTCCTGGTCAGGCTTAAGATATGGAGGAGAGATAGGTCCTAAGTTTATATATCTTAAGTGTTGGGGTGGGACTGGGTTGGGAAGTCAAAATACAGAAATCGTAAGTCTCAGAACTCATCTAGTCCCAACCTGTCTGGTTATGGAGAGGAAATCAGTACATGGAAAAGTGATTTAACTTGCCCACGGTCACCTAGCTGGTTACTGACAGTACTGAGCGACTGACAGCTGTTACTTGGCCTTCTTTTCTCTCTGGGACTGTGGTTCATGGACCAGCAGAGAACAAGGAAACACCTAGCAGGCCATTGGAAATTTTAAGATCCACTGTCTTCTGTCAATGTTGGAAGTCATACCTGCTTTGGAACGAAACTTTCCCCAGAGTGAGCAGTCTTCTAGTGTCCAAGACATCACCTTGATCTAATTATATGATCAAGGCCATTAACGAACCTGTTAGACAGAAACCAAACCCGTCTCCCATTTCAGAGTCTTAGTACGTTGGGTCTTCTTCACTGTGAAAGTCCTGATGTATTTTCTCACTTCAGCACTGCAGATTCTGTAGACTGCAGTCATTTGGTAGATATAAGCTTAAATCTTTTACTAAGGTTCAAAAACACATTAAAGAAACATGACCCTGAGTCCTGTTTTTGTTGAGATTCTGTGCTGCTGAAGGTCAAGAGAAGGACACTGTACTTCTTGCTGTGATAGATGAACAGAATTATAAAGCTGTGAGCTGTCCTAGAACTGACTTGCTGGGCCCCATTTCCCTAGGATTCAGAAGCACTAGGCAGATAAATCTCAAGTGCTCAGAAGATACAGAGTTGGGGGTGGGGGAGAAGTAAACTAGAGTAGAGCTGCTAGACCAAGGAAGACACTTTCTTGTAAGAAGTGTGCCCCCACTCGGCTCTTCATCCTCTTCCTGTGGTCATGTTCGTTATTATCATTGTCTTCATCTTCATACACACCTCTCATTTTGAGCTTTTTGACTTTCCTTACTTACCTGATGACTCCTTTAATCATCTCCATGGGCTGCGAAGTTGAGAGAGCTTTTTCCAGGACAGTGAAATTCAAAACAGTGCCCAAGGTTGTTTATTAAATCAGCTGCATACTAAGACCAATAGTAATTACCTCAAAAGATTCCCGAAAGTTTACAGGACCAACCAACAATAAGGTCATTTAAAAGGAGGACAGAAAAACATCAACTCTGATTTTTATGTGGACCAGTGAAGTACAGGAATCAGCCTTTTGATTTCTGTCTTCGTATAGGAACCACTGCAGGCTTTTGTCTGCTTTTGAGTAGACAACCTGCTCTCACTGAGAATATAGTGTTATCTTCTTGATTGTTGTTGCAGTTCATCAAATATTGATGCCTGCTAGGTATATAGTTGGTACCAACGTTAGGCATACCGGAAAGAATAGCTGTGCTTTGCATCTTGGCTTGACTTCTGTGCTGGATTGAGAGATGGCCTGAGAGTGGAAGGGAGAGGGTTTTGTCAACATGAACAAGGAGATGGTTTAAAGAAACATTTCTGTGCGCCGTTTGAGTAAGTAGTATAAAGTTCTAAGACAGCTTCTTTTCCAGCCCTGTTTTTATAAAATTGCTGTAATTGGCACTCCCGTGAGTTCAGTGCTCTCCATCTGCAGCTGAGAGCCACTCTGAGGCTAGACGTGCCTTCTCTGCTTTGAAAACATCAAAGCAATCATATCCAACCTAATCTTGACAACTAAAGCCCACAAATGCTCTGGAGTTGCTAATACAAAATGGCTTTTGGACAGGAAGATTTGACCCATGTGGCCAAGTACTTTCAGGGACTTATGTAACAGTAAGCTGGATCTGTACAGAAATAATGCAGAATAATGATGTTTAAAAAAAAAAAAAAACTAGTAAATTCCAGAGAATGGCCAGATCCTGGAGCTGGAAAAGGCTGCTTCCCCAACATATTACTTATTTGCTCTGCTTTGTACCTGGCTACCTTCACATCTTTAAAACCCCAGTTGGATTTCCAAAGGTCATGAGATGTGAGACTCTGCTTTGTAGTGACCAGTAGGGACTGATCAAAGGGGTTCTTATAGCTTGTCCCTCTTGGGTTAGACCTGGCATGTTAACTGTAAGTACAAGCATGTGTGATTTCTACATTCCAAGGTGTGTGCGGAACCAGTGTTCTTGCTTAGAAGCCTGGAAAGCCCAGTCACCAAGTCGGGTAGGCCTAGCACACAGGGGCCAGCATGGCCATGCAGGGAGCAGGTGGCACCAGTGGTGGGATAGACAGCCCCTGCCAGGTGCGGGTTGGCCCTCCTAGCCACCTTCAAGTAAGTTTCCCCCAACAGGTTCTTAAACAGAATCTTCTAAAAGTAGGCTTTTCACTGTTGAAGGAAGGAGAGTCTGAAAGGTCCAGGGGCATCTGAGCTCACATGGCCACTTGTGAGAGAATCAGGCGCCATCTAGCCCCTTCTGGCTGCTAGGTGGTAAGGGGAAGAGCAGTTCTTTTACATGTGTATACTCACTCCGTAAAGCAAATAGTGTAGCTTGATTGCATATTCAAGTGCTCTTGATAAAACATGCTACTGTGTCCTTTTACTGTGAGTGGAAATACAGCCTTCACATGAAAGAGGAATAAAGGATGAATCGAAACGAAACCATTTAGCCCTGAATGTGCCGATCTGGAACTCTTCCTCAACAACTTCCTCACAGCAGAAACCATCGTACTAGCTCAGCACAGAGATCATTGGGCCCAGTTCTTCTCCATTGCTCTGGGGGTGGAGAGGTGGTAGCTTTAGCCCCTTTGATGCTAACATACTTACCTAAAAGGCGATTCCCTTCATGTCTTCGTGTTTCTATTATTGATAAAGTAAACCCAGCTTTTCCTGAGCTACTATTTATTTTCTGTCTTAATTGCCTTTTGGTGCAGTGAATTCTGTATTCATAATAAAGTGTTTCTGGAGCACTTGGTATAGGGCAAGCACCGTGGGAGGTGCTGTCATGGATGTTAGCCATGCAGTTACTTATTTATGTGGCAGAGGAGAGGCTATAAAATTGATGACTCCATTTTTCAGTTCAAGTTACAGAGATGTTCTGTAGAAAGGCTGTGATAAAGGGAGGTGAGGAAGGAAATCAGAGGCCGAGGAAGTGGGAAGTCATTTCTAACATACGGAAGTCAGGACCACTGACCCCTAAGTCTGCATTTTCTACTGGAATCAGATAGAGGGGCAGGGTCAGTTGCCTCTCCTAGTAAATGTACTAAAATGTGAAAATGAAACATGGAGAGTATGAATATTAAGCATTAAAATCAACCCATTTCCTTACAACTGTTTGGGTTTTAGGGGCTTGGGGGGGGGGGCGGTAATTAGATTTATTTATTTATTTACTTTTTAGAGGAAGTACTGGGAATTGAACCCAGGACCTCATGCATGCTAAACATGCGCTCTATCACTTTGAGCAATACCCTCCCCCTCATTTTGGCTTTCAAATAGTTGGTTGCAACTGGTGTATATGTGTCATACATTAATCTTTGATGAAGATGGCAGAATAGAGGTTTGAGCTGGAGTCCAGGTTCTTCAGAAGCTCAGTCCTGAGTGTATCCCCTCATCCATTGTTGGCTGATGCATGAGAAATGCAGGTTCTCTGAAAAGTCATTTCCCACCAACTATGTCCTCTTATTTAAATCTGAGTGTTTCCTTCCAAAGAGAAGTTTAGAAATCCTGTCCCCAACCCCTGTCTAATCCCATAGACTCAGGGACACTTGTTTGAGGACATTTCCAGTTTTAATATCATCTTAAAAGTTAGTTAAGGGAAGTGTCTGTGACTTACAGAGTTGGTGGAATTCGTAATGTGTCCTCCTTAGGAGAATCTGAGATTTTATAGCAGCAGATGTGGTAGTAAATTTGGAATTTTCTATATAACTGTATATTTTAAGGAGAGAAACTGGGTTTGTACTCTAGGAATGATAAAATTGGGGAAAGACTAACTCAGTCTTTGCAGAACCTTTTTCAAATAGTATGATTTATCTGGGTTAATTTATGTAAGATGAGGAAGTAATGAAATTAAAATGCTTAATCTCTACATATCATTTGGACTTAACCATATTTTATTTCTAGACCCCTGAAATTTTTCCTTTTCTGCCTCTTGTAAAGATGCCTAAGAGCAACTTTTCCAAAAGTCAGGGAAGAAGGGAAAAGGGGAAGGGCTCTGTGTAATGGACACTGACTATATTTGGTAGGCAGAATACAGCATCTCTAAGGTTTGGTAAACTGGTGATGAGCTTTGCTGTAAAAAAAATTAACCACAGGAAGTCTGCTCTCATTCTCATAAAGGGATTAAGCAACAACAATCTGGGGAGGCCTTGAGTGGAACCGAACCTTCTCCTTTTTCACCTGGGGATGGAGATTCCTGGCCCAGCCTCCTCACCAGAGCACAGTTTGATTGCCCAGGGAGATGTAAAAAGCTGTGGTGTGCTTGGCCTGCTTTGGATAGGGACCGTGCCCTCTAAATCATGCCTTTTTGTATATTTTGGGAATGAGAAAGATGGGGACTTCTTGCTTACGACCGGTGCCTGCTGCTCCTCATCTTCCAGTGCAGATAAAGCAGTTGTCTCTTAGGTCATACAAACTTGTGTGTGGAAGGGCCTATGCCTGACTTTCGGAAAACAGGGGGAAGTTAAGGTTGGACATAGAGGACAGAGGCTCTGATCTACCACCAGGTGGGGGATCCCACAGAAGTTACCCATCTCGTCCTGCCTCAATTAACATTCTCGTCATCCAGACACGTCAGGATGTTCCAGGTGAGAGATGTTAAGAACATCCCTGGAGTTCACACCATGGATTGAGAGAGATTTAACTCTAAGACAGTCACTTCTAGGAAGTGGTCTGAGTTAAGGACCATCAGGAGGAATAGAAGTAGACTGAGATTGAGGTAGGCATGGATGAGGGTTGGCCAAGGTGCCTTTTTATACTAACATGAATACTCTGGCCTGAGATAGAAAGCAGGAACATAGAAGTAATACTAGGCTTGAGAATAATAGTAAGGGTAGCAATTTGTGGAGTTAGACCAAGCAGAGAGTGGATTAGAGCATGGGGTCCAAGGCCCCTAGGGGTTCATGAAGATAGCACTGGAGAAATATGAACTAATTGCCATATTAGGAAAAGCATAAGTGAATCATACGTTTACCCACAACAAGGCCTTATAGGCTTATCAAAACACCGGACCCTGCCTTTGTCTGTATTTGTACCAGTTTGCTGTTGGGAAGCCCTGCTTGACTGCTGATGTTACTGTGGGGGCTTTTTTAATATGGTGGGTGAGCTGTATCGTGTCACTAGGTGGGCACAGCTGACCTGACATCAGGTCATTCAGAGGGTGATTAATCTTAGACTCGAGGCATAGGGTGCAGCCACAGTAAAATAAACTGTAGTCTGTGGTGATGGAATGGTTGGAGACCATGGGGGTAAAGGGAACAGTGAGCTGAGCTTTCCTGGCCTGCGCTCTTAAACTCTGCAGAGCTCACATGGAACTCAGTCTTTGAAAGAAAGTGAAAGCTGACTGATTATCAAGTTATAATCGGTTATCCACTTTGGAGACCATGCCCTGAAAACCCTGCATGTGGTTGTTCCTCGTGGCCTGTGTGGGTCGCATAAGACTCCGCTCAGGCACAGGCAGGCTCTTTTGTGCTCTTTCCTGCTGTTCTCACTGAGTTAGTTAGTGGAACACTGAGACCTAGGGTCAAGCTCAGTGCTTGGGCTTGGGCGGTTAAAGGAAGAGGTTAAATAGCAAAAACAGGAAGGAAGGAGGGAGGGAAGGAGGGAGCCAAAGAAGGGACCCACCCAAGTGAGTCTTTACAGCAAGACTAAAAAGCTCACCTTATATTTAGTTGGCTACTGGGGGTGTTGTGGGGAACTTGGTCTCTGGGCTTCAGCTGGTTGTGCTGTTTAGACCATGGCTTCTCAGGCTCTTATCACTGCAGCCTGTCTGCAGGAGCACCAGGGGAACCCACCATTTCCAACAGAAAAAAGAAGAAAAAAGCTGTTACTCTTAGTGTGATGAACCCGTAGAACATTTGATAATGGTTGGCAAAGGATTCTGAAGCATATCAACCATTTTTATTAAACTTGGGAGAAAGAATTGGGCTAAGTCCAGAATTGGGCTGTTTGCTATCTGCCCTTCAGTTGAGTGATTGTTTCAGAACCATTGTGACAGTTTCTATTTTCTGGCATATTTCAGGAAGGGAAAATGTCTTCTCATTCTTCTTTGTGAGTAGGTGCACATCCAAGCAACATTAGATTTTTCTACCTCTTTCCTTTGCTGGCTTCATAGGTTTCTCTTGCACATCCTCTCTCACCTTGGCCCTTCTTGTGCCCTTTTAGGGGGTCTCCCTGGCCTTCACTCCTTCCTTTCCTTTTTCCTTCCCAGAGCCAAGCTATGCGAATCGTCCGGACGGTGGGGCAAGCCTTCGAGGTCTGCCACAAGCTGAGCCTACAGCACACACAGCAGAACGCAGATGGCCAGGAGGACGGGGAGAGTGAGAGGAACAGCAACAGCTCGGGGGACCCAGGTAGGCACCACATCCTGTGGATGTGGGTGACCAGGCAGGTGGACGCACAGCATGAGGTGGTGGATCATTCCACGAAGCTGCAAGCAATCGGTCATGTGTTATTGTAATCGAATATTAAATATGTTTAAACTGTCAAACAAAGAAGCATTTAAACTGGGTCTCAGGAAACATATTTTAAAGGTAGAGCTGCTTATGCTACCAAATGTGACCCCAAAGAAAATTTCAATATAAAAGCACCTTCATTAAACAAATTAGAAAGAAGATAAACAATTATCTAAGTAGGTTTTTCCTCCCTGTTTCTAAATTCTCTAGCTCTGTAAAGCCTCAAAGTGGACATTATTCCAATATCTCTAATCTTTAAGTCTGTTTAAAAGTCAGGAATAAGGCGAAGGTGTCTCTTTTATCATCTCTATCATCTAAAAGTAAACATGGGGAAAAATATGAGCATTAGAAAAGAGCAGGTAAAAAGTTAATATTATTTATGTTATTTTTTATGTGGAAAACTCATGAAAATAAACTGAAAGCTATTAGAAATCAGAGAATTTAGTTAAAGAGATGAGGTCCAATAAGTAAATATAGATAGCTATGATTTTTCTAGTCTAACAACATCAGTGGGAAGTCATAGTAGGGGAAAAATCCATTAAAATAACAAAAAAGATAGAATGCCTATGAATAATCAAAGTAAAAATGGGTTTTATTTGAAGAATATTGTAAAAATTGAAAAGTTCTTGGTTGGGAAACCACAACATCATAAAAATATTATTTCTCCTTATATTAACCTATAAACTTAACACTACAAATTTTTAACAGCAAAGGAAGCACCTTGAGAAGCTAAAATATTCAAAACTTACGGGATACAGATAAAGCAGTACTCAGAGGAAAATCAAAGTTTCAATTATTTATATTAATAGATGATTAATCAAGAAAATCAAGTTAAACATTCAACTCTGGAAGTCAGAAAACAGCAAAATAAGTCTCATACTGTAATAAGCAGTATGGCAAACTGGTGAAGAGTGGAGACTCTTACATTCTAGCTGTACTGGTCACTGACTCTATGATTTTGGGCAAGTTCCATAACCTCTCTGTGCCTTAATTTTCTCTTCTGGAAAAATAGGAATAGTAGTAGTGTCTGCCTCATAGAATTACGGTGATGATTAGATGAGCAGATACATAAAATGCCAAGTCTGGTGCTGGGCACATGGTACACACCCAATACATATTAGCTATTATTATTTAAAAATATGAGAAAAAAACAAGAGTAGAAAAAATTCTGGAAAAGATGAGTGATGACAGAGGAGTGGCTTTCCAGATACAAAAACATATTATAAAGCTATAATAGATAAAACTGTGCTGATATAAGTGCCTGAACAGATCAGAATAGAAAGCTCAGAAATAAACCCAGACATACGTTAATATGGTGTGTAATGAAGGTAAGAATCCCTATGGAGAAAAAAATATGGGAATCATTAAATTTCAATGTTCACATGCCTTTGACCCCCAAATTACCCTCAAAGTCCCTTCTAAGAATTTATCTTAACGGTAAACCCATAGATGTGTGAAATGATGCATATATAAAGTTATGTAAGCAAAGAGTTTGTTATAAAGGCAAAAAATTGGAAATAGAAAGAAGGAATCTTAAATTACGGTTTCAAATAATGGAATATTGTACAGCTTCTAAAAAAGAATGAGTTGACTGAACTGATAAAGGCATCTCCAAGGTATTTTGTTGAGTTTAAAAAAAAAAAACCAAGGTGCAGCAGTGTGGATATTATGTACTACCAATTATATTGTATAAAAATATGTAAGTGTAGGTGTGTGTACATACACATATATGACAGATGAAAACACATGTGTACTTATCATGCATAGAACATCTCCAGAATGATACTGGTTAAGATACTGGTAACTGTGGTTCATTCTGGGAAGAGGAACTAGATGGCTGTAGTGGGAGAAAGATTTACTTTTCCTTATACCAGACCTATAACTGGCCATGTTGCTCAGAGAACAGAAGCTGATCTCACTTCTGAACTGGAGGATCTGCCCTCAGAGCTGCTAGCTGGAGAAGATTGATGCCTTTACATTGTTGACTATTCTTTGGTCGTGCCCTGCTCCTTGTTGCTGGGGAGTCACAGCTAAATCTCAAAGGCTTTCAAGCCCACAGTACCACTGGCAGCCAGGATGCACATATATAAAGAAATTCCAACCAAAAAGTAAAGGGCATTATCTCTGGTGAAGCCATTTATTCCTGGAGTGAAAGGGGTTGGACACAGGGAGGTTACCGAGAGGGTGAGTGTTTGAACTTTGTTCTTATCACAGAACTCCTGTATGAGGAGCTTGATCCACATACCTAATCAGAACCTACTTCTCAGCTTTTTGCAAGAGGTCAGGGTGGTATGCTTTGGCCTTTTGGAGAGAAGAGTTGTGTGGATAGCATTTCACACCGACTGTTCTGAGGGGCAGGTCTTATTTCCCTCCTGCAGGGGGAGCTACACCTTCCTTCCACTTCCAGCCCCCGCAGGGATCTCCTGGGTGGGGAGGGTTGATATGATTTCCTGTGACACTAGGAAGGAGTGTCTTTGGGAGTCAGTAGAGATTCCAGTAGGGATCCTTTCCTGTCCTTTCCTCTTCGTGTCTTCCCTCACTCCTTCCCTAGCACCTTGAGCTCCTTCCTGTCCCTGGATGTATCATGTACTTTCTAAGATGTCAAAGCACTGAGTGTAGACACCTCTTTAAGGAGGTCAAGCGTGGGTTGGATGTGCTCTCTGTATATCAGTGACATCCCTGCAGAGTCAGAGAAGTAGCAGGGGCTCACCTCAACTCGTAAATGAGGACGTGGCCTGTGGAGAGATGAAAATTGTATTAGGGAGACACACACACACACACACACACACACACACACACTGATTTTAAGGAACTGGTTCATGTGATTGTGGAGGAGTGGCTAATTCGAAATCTGCAGGTAGGCTCGAAGAATGCAAACCCTGGAAAAAGTTGCAGTTCAAATTCAAAGGTGGTCTGCTGTTGAAAAAATTCAACATCCATTTATGATAAAAAAAACTCTACCAAAGTGGATGTAGAGGGAACATATCTCAACAGAATAAAAGCTGTTTATGACAAACCTGTAGCCAGCGTAGTACTCAGTGGGGTAAAACTGAAAGCTTTCCACCTGAAATCTGGAACAACACAAAGATGCCCACTCTCGCCACTTCTATTCAACATAGTATTGGAAGCCCTAGCCACAGCAACCAGACAGGGAAAAGAAATAAAAGGGATCCAGATTGGAAGGGAAGAGGTAAAATTGTCACTGTATGCAGATGACATGATACTATATATAGAAAACCCTAAAGACTCCACACAAAAACTACTAGAGCTGACAAATGAACTCAGCAAGGTAGCAGGACACAAGATTAACATACAGAAATCTGTTGCATTTCTTTACACTAACAATGAAATATCACAAAAAGAAAGTAAAAAAAAATCCCTTTTAGAATTGTGTCAAAAAAAAAAAAATACTTAGGAATAAACCTGACCAAGGAGGTGAAAGACTTATATGCTGAGAACTATAAAACATTGATAAAGGAAATTAAAGAAGATTTAAAGAAATGAAGAGATATTGCATGCTCTTGTATTGAAAGAATTGATATTGCTAAAATGGCCATACTACCCAAAGCAATCTACAGATTTAATGCAATCCCTGTCAAATTACCCAGGATATTTTTCATGGAACTAGTACAAATAATCTGAAAATTTACATGGTATCTGCTAATCCCAAACTCCTAATTTATCCCTATCCATCTTTCCCCTTTGGTAGCCATAAGTTTGTTTTCTATGTCTGTGAGTCTGTTTCTGTTTTGTAAATAAATTCATTTTTTTATCTTTTTTTTTTTAGATTTTACATGTAAGTGATATCATATGATATTTGTCTTTCTCTTTCTGACTGACTTCTCTTATTATGATAATCTCTAGGAAAAACTGCTAATATAAAATAGATAAACAAAGTCCTACAGTATAGCACAGGGAAATATATTCAACATATTATAATAAAATATAATGAAAAAGAATATATATATGTAAAGCTGAATCACTATACTGTACACCAGAAACTAACACAACATTGTAAATCAGACATACTTCAACAAAAAAAAAAAAAAAAGAAAAAAATTTATATGGAATCACAAAAGACCCCAAATTGTCAAAACAACACTGAGGCAAAGGAACAAAGCTGGAGGCATAACCCTCCCAGACTTCAGATGATACTACAAAGCTGCAGTAATCAAAACAGCATGGTGTTGGCACAAAACAGACATATGGATCAATGGAACAGAACTGAATCACTATGCTGTATACCAGAAATACAACATTGTAAATCAACTATATGTAAGAAAAAAAAAAAGGTGGGCTGCTGGCAGAATTCCCTCTTCTTCTGGGGAAGTCATCTTCTTTTTTCTGTTAAGACCTTCAACTCATTGGATGAAGCCCACCTACGTTATGGAGGGTAATCGGCTTTACCCAGAGTGTGTACTAATTTAAATGTTACTCTCATCTGAAAAATACTTTCACAGCAACACCTAGAATAATGTTTGGTCAAGTATCTGGACACCATGGCCCAGCCAAGTTGGCAAACAAAATTAACCATCACAGAAATGAAAAGACAGCATGGTGTGATGGAGAGCATGCTGGACCAGCAGACTAGAGGAGCAGCTGAGAGCTTGAGTTCTGGTGCCTGAACAGCTCAGTTTGGATCCCAACTCGACTGCTTCTCAGCTGGGCGATCCTCAGCAAATTTGATAGCCTCTCTGGATCTTTCTTATCTGCCAGGTGTGAGGTGATGCATATAAATCAGCACCGTGCCTAGCATATGACATACTCTAAATACATGCTAGCAATTAGCTCGTTCTCCAGTTCCGAGTCTTGAACTACATGACCCCATCTATGCAGTGAGGGGCATTGGACAAGAAGTCCTGTGATTTTATGACAGGTCCACGTTAAATGATTAATCAGGTGCCCTCTGATTGTGGCGTAGTGCCATTGCCATGAAGTGAAACCTACTCTGAGTATTATAAGCACTTGGGATTCTACAGATCTGCGATGGGAAGTTTTTTCTTATCAAGGTAGACTGCTTACTTCCCAGCCCCATAGTCACTTTCTTTTTACGGCCCCATGTGCTTTCCTTTTTTCTGTAAATGCTCCCCCCCCCAACCCCAGAAGCATTTATTGATTCCATTAGGATTTTTCTCAGGAAGAGGGCACCTTGAAGCTCTAGAGTAGAACTGTTGGTTGGCAGGTTTTTCCCCCCCTTTTAACAAGAATCTTGCTTCCACATTAGGGAGCTTTTCATTTAATGCAGTGTTTATTTTTCTGGTGGAGCCACCCCAGTGATGTGCCGGCAGGCCCTTTGTTGTGCAGAGGAAACGTGTTTACTCTGAGGGAATCGGGAAGTGCAGAGGCTTTGCTGTCTCTTTGATGTCAGCCCTTTCCCTTCTGGGTTTCAGCAGTGCTTTTAATGAAGGTCCTCACTTTCATGGTGTGTGCCCGCTCGCTCTCCCTCTCTCTGCCTGCCTGCCTTTCTTCTCTCGTTCTTCCCAGTGTTCCCTACCCCGGAGGAGATTTTCCCTTTGTATCTTTTGGCAGCAGCTGTCCTAGGCCAGTCCCGGGGCTCAGAGCCAGATGGGGCCACTGCCCCTGCTCTGCTTGCCTTGCTTTGCCCTGTGCAGTTTCTTTGACTCCTGGAGAGGGTTTCCTGGGAGAGATCTCGTTCCCCTGGAGGCGTTCCTCTTCCCACGGCAGCAGGCAATCCAACATGGGGAAGGGCTTGGAGCCCCTTGGAGAATAGAACTTCTTAAAAATAAAACTCTCACCAACTAGGCAGTGAGCCATGGATTCAGAAGTACTTGCTGTGTACCTGTTACATCTGCCAGACCTGGGCATCCGGCTCACTCAGAAGCAAGCACACCGCCGACTTCCTGTCACTTCTGCGCTCCCACCACACCTGCTCCTCCATCTCATCCGGCCAGAACTGCCTGGTCCTTTGTTTCTTCTTAGTTTCGGTTCCCTTCCTTCATTCAACACATGTTTATCAAGTTTCCCCATGTGCCAGACTCGATTCTGTGGATACTGTGAACAAGGCAACAAGGACCCTGCTGGCAAGGAGCTCACATTCAAAGCTGGGGTGGGGATGCAAGCAGATGACAAACAGGATCATTTTAGAGAATGTCAGTGCAATGAAGAGGATAGAGCAGGGTAGCTGGGACTACAGGTGGAAGCAGTGAGACTGTTGGGAGGCAAGGTGGTGCCCTGGTTAAAAGCACTAAGCCTTTGAGCCCCAGCTCCAGCCTGCCTAGCTGTGTGCCTCAGTTTCTTCATCTGTCAAATGGGGATAATGATTATGCCTACCTCTTAGGATGGTTATGAAGATAAATGAGTTAATACATGTAAATCCCTTAAACTAGTGCCTGGAACATAGTATTATTGAAGTTTAAGCTGTTACTATTGCAATTATGAGGCAAAATTTGGTCATTTCAAGCACTTTTGGACTGAGCTGATAACCTTTGTTCTTTTTTTCCCCAACCATTTTGTTTTTGAGGTATAATTGACATGTAAAAAGTTCTGCATTAATCTAGTGATACCTATCCATTTTAGCCCTGTGACAGTGGTCCGTTACCCATCTTTGGTCCCCAGACTTGGCCCCAGGGTACTTCACTGTTCAGCAGTCCTTCTGCTTTCCCCATGTCCCTACCTTCTGTCTTGGTGGATGATGTCCTTCTGTCCAAGATTAACCCTTTCATCTGCATCTGCCTTCCCTCTCACCTTGCCAGTTCCTGAACCCTGAGCCATCAGCTGTCTCACTCTCCTGATTCATTACCTAAACTTTCTACTGTGCTGACCTTTTTCCTCACTGCTGATAGATAAGGTAAAGTCTTTCCCATCTTAAAAAAAAATAAAAACAAAAAAAACCCTTCCTTGTCCCCGCATCTCCCTCTAACCTTATTGCTTTCCTTTTCTTCATAGTCAAGCTTCTTGTAAGACACATCTATACTCATTGCCTTCGTTTTACCACACCCCTGCCATTAGCCCTTCCGCTTCCAGTGATTTGGTGTCTGCTGCCTTCCAGTCCTTCCTGAAACAGCCAGTCAAGGCCAATGAAGGGCCGCCTAGTCAGCGAATTGAACCAGCCTTTCTCTGCGGTGTGCACCACTGGGAATGAAGCACCTCCCTTCCCGAGCTTCTGGGGCACCCCTCCCCCACTCTCTCCTTCTGTCTGTGCTAGCTGCTTTCCAGCATCCTTGGTAGGCTCCTCTTTTTGCCTACCCCTTAGGTATAGGGGCTTCTCCTGGGTTTGGGACCTGGTGCCCTTTTTGGCTTCTCGTGATTTTAATTAATGTTTCTCTCCAGGCTAGACCTTTTTCCTGAACCCTCCACTTATGGATACTGGATAATCTCCAGTTGGCTCTTACAGACTCTGCAATTTCATACTTGTATCCACAATCCTGCTTTTCTTGAATTTTCTCTGAAGGATGCCAGTCTCTACTCAGTTACCCAAGTCAGAATTTTAAAACTCATCCTAAATGTATTCTTCTCTCTCCCTCCCTCTCACCCTCAGTGGACAATTGGTCACCAAGTCCTATGATTTCTGCTCCCTGAAGATATTTCAGATTTGCCCCCTGTGCTCTGTTACTGCCATCTCCTGAGCTTAAGCCCTCGTGTTTTCAACCTAGAGGATTGCTGTCTTGTCCAGCATGGATCTATTCTCCACATCATCTCTAAGGTGAAATTTGAGAGAATGAAAATCTTTTAGTATTACTCACCTGTTTTCTGTCCTTCAAGATAAAATCTCAACTCTTTCTGGTCAGGCCCCTCCCTACAGAGTCATTTGCAGTGCCCCCACTATGCTGTGGGTTCCCATGCCTCAGTGTCATTGCCTCTGCCTTGCTCTGCCTAGAATGCCTTCTATGGGCTCTCTGCCTGCTTCTTCACCTGCCTGAGCTGGCACTCCTTCCTCAGGTGTTGTTCTGCCCTCTAACCTCCGCCTGACCTAGATGCTCCTCTTCTGTTGTCCCGCACTCTGGATCCCTCCCTTATAGATGACACAGCTTCATGCTGCATCTGTGGTTTATGTCTGTCTCCTCTCTCGGGCTGGGGAAGCATTGAAAGCATGGAGTCTGCTTATTCATCTTTATGCCCAGAATATTTCTTTCATATACAAGGTGCTTGTTAAGTAAATGAATGAGATCAGCTCATGTCTAGTTACTGTCCAATGTATCGGGTATAAACAGTTTAAATCAACAGTTTAGAAACAGTGCTGTCCCTACCCTCAAGCTTAGTCCTGCCTCTCCCTGTTATAATTTGGAATCCACCGTGCCCAATTCCATAAGTCCCCCAGTTTGCCAGAAGAGTCTCATACCGTTTCTTGTTCCTTGGGCTTGTTGATGTCACAGAGTTCAAATACCAGATCTTCTCCCTTGTCTGATAGGACCTGAAGAAGACCATTTGCTGTGGATCCCTCCTCCAGGTCTTGTCTTACCTGGTGTGCTAGCAGACACATACGACAATAATATCCCTCCATCTAGCTGGCTCTGTCTGTCTACCTCAGCTTTACCCTTCCGCTTCTCACAGAGCTGTTTCACTGTAGAGGCATACCTAGGAGATACTGCGGGTTTGGTTTCAGACCACAGCAATAAAGTATTGCAATAAAGCCAGTGGCACGAACTTCTTGGTTTCCCAATGCAGATAAAAATTACGTTCAGACTACAATATAATAGACTACTATACTGTAGGCCATTAAATGTGCAATAGTGTTATACCAAAAATAACTGTGCATACCTCAATTAAAAATACTTCATTGCTAAAAAATGCTATCATCTGAGCAAACTGTAGTCTTTTTGCTGGTGGAGAGTCTTACCTCTGTTCATGGCCGCTGACTGATCAGGGTGGTGGTTACTAAAGGTTGGGTTGACTGTGGCAAATTCTTAAAATAAGTCAGCAATGACGTTTGCCACATTGATTGACTTTCTTTTCAGGAACGATTTCTCTGTAGCGTGCAATGCTGTTTTATGGCATTTTACAACCACAATAGATCTTCTTTCATAATTGGAGTCATTCCTTTCAAACCCTGCTGCTGCTTTATCAACTAAGTTTACATAATATTCTAAATCCTTTGTTGTCACTTCACAAGTAGAGTAGATTTAGCATAATTCTTGAGGACCCTACCATTTTCAGAATGGTAAATGAGCATTGACTTCAACTTCAAGTCACCAGCTGCATTAGCCCCTAATGAGAGTCAGCCTGTCGTTTGAAGCTTTGAAGCCAGGTATCGACTTTTCCTCTCTAGCTATGAAGGTCCTGAATGGCAGCATCTTTCCAATATAAGGCTGTTTCATGCACTTGGGAAGTCTGCTGTTCACCTTCATGAACGATATTCACTAGATCATCTGGATAACTTGCTACAGTTCCTACATCAGCACCCACTGCTTTACCTGGTACTTTTTTGCTATAGAAACGGCCTTCTTTTCTTAAACCTAACTCCTCTCAGCCTTCATAGAATTTAAGAGAGTTAGGGCCTCCCTCTGGATTCGGGCTTTGGCTTCAGGGAATGTTGTGGCTGGTTTGACCTTCTACCCAGACCTCAGAAGCTTTCTCCATGTCAGCACTAGGCTGTTTCTTATCATCCTTGTGTTCACTGGAGTAGTACTTTGAATCTTCTTCAAGAACTTTTCCTTTGTGTTCACAACTTAGCTAACTAGCTTTTGGCTTATCTCGGCTCAATCATTTCTAGCTTTTGATTTAAAGTGAGAGATGTGCGACCCCTCCTTTCACTTGAATACTTAGGAGCCATTGCAGGTTTATTAATTGGCCTAATTATAATATTGTTGTGTCTTAGGAAAAAGGAGGTCTGAGGAAGGGACAGAGATGGCCGACAAGTGGAACGGTCAGAATACATGCAACATACATTAAGGTTGCCGTTTTATATGGGTGCAGTTTATGTTGCCCAAAAACAATTACAGTAGTAACATCAAAGATCACTGATTACAGATCACCATAACAAATAATGAATAGCAACTAATAACAACTAATGAAAAACTTTAAATATTGTGAAAATTGCCAAAACATGGCACAGAGACACAAACTGAGCAAATACTGTTGGAAAAATGGTGCCAGCAAATTAGCTTGGTGCAGGTTTGCCCCAGACATTCAATTTGTAAAACTGCAATATCTGTGAAGTGCAATAAAATACATGTGCTTATACTGATCTCTACCCATTAGCCGTATTAAATCGACACGACTCCAAATGTAATCATCCAAGAACTCGCTGAGTAGCAGGGAGTCTCTCAGAAAGAGTCCTGTGACTGGCGATTCACTTACTTCAGCCTTGGTTTGGGAACTCCACCGCTACAGAGAGAATGGCCGGCAAGTTTAGTTTTTAATGACTTCTGAGAAGCAGAGCTAGAACCTGAGAGGTTTCCTGATCCCTTCTGGGCTTCTGGCCTGGACATCTCCAGGTGCTCTGTGGGGGGGGGGGGGGTGTGGGGGAGGGACTGCTTAGTTCTTGCTATTAGGATCTCCAGGGATGAGGGGCAGCCTCCTCCTGTAGCTCGCTTCCCTGTTTTGCCACCCTGTTGTGACACTATTTCTTTTAATAGTATTTCCTGAACACGTTCTCTGTGCCAGATCCTTGAGAAACATGAACGAGGCACACCCTTGGCCTTAAGACCAGAAGGGCACACCTGATATTAAGTGCACTGACAGATGGACGCAGGGTGCCCCTCCTGGTGACCAATGGGAATCTCTCCTGCTCAAACACAGTTCCGTGTCGCCCTGTCCACTCCTCCACAGGCAAGGAGAACCAGGTGCTCAGTTCCCAGCACCATCCGCCTACTGGGAATCCATCAGCCCTCCCTCTCACAGGGTAAACCTCCTGATGGTCAAGAAGCTCATTTCTAGGTGCAGGAGATGACAGAAAACAGCCCGCTCTTTATGCTCCTGCCTGCTGCTTTACAAAGGAGCTGGGTTACTGGTCTCCCAGGCCATGGACCAGGACCATCCTTGCTGTTACACACCATTGCTACCCTCGACAGTCCATCTCCCAGCTCCTAGAGCAGCCAGGAGGAAACCAAACACACTGTTTGCTCTCTAAATCCCAGGCTTGCCTCCCCAGATGACTCATGTGGGTTTGCATGGGGAGACTTGTTAGAACTGTTTGTTCTCCAAGGCAAGCCCTCCGATGGCCAAGGCCGGGCTCCCTGGGTTAGCTTGAGAATTAGGGAATCGGCTCTTCATAATTCCTACTTACCTCATTAGCCTGTGCTGTTTTACTATTGGTGCTTGGTCTCTGAAAGCTTTTAAGAAATTTTATTTGAAGACAGTAGTGATGAACCTAATCCCAAATGTAGAGAAAAAAATATTTCCCAGGAAATGCCAGGAACTTACCAGGTGTTTTTATGGAGACCAAGAAAAAGAGAGGAACGGGGAATGAAAAAAATAAGAAATAGTAGGACTTTCATACATGTGTTGAGCATGTGATCAGGGAATTGGTCACTGTCTTCAGTGGGAAATAGACTAGACAGGGCATGAAAAACCAGCCACCTGTCTCTCCTCCAGCAGTGCCGCCTTCTGCAGGCCCCTTCCCTAGCTTCTGCTCTTGGGGGGATGGTCAGAGTGAGGCTCTGATGGTGGGACACTGATACTGGGTGGGATGGTGCCTCAAATCTCCTTGTTCTTATTTTTTATGCCTACAACCCCCCATCCATCTAACTCGGCCTGTAACGTACAGTTGCAGGAACTGAAGCCCAGAGGTGAGATGATTCGCCCCTTATCCGACAGTCTGTTAAGAGCGTGGAGGGGGAAACCGCAACCTCTCTGGACGCCCAGTTCAGGGTACTTTCCCTGGGCCGTTTCCACGCCTGAGCTTGGATGAGGTTGAGATGACTGTCATCCCTGTCTTCCAGGGTCCCCACACCCTGTCAACACAAGCATCATGCCAACCTGGCAGAGCAGTCACCTCCAGGCTCGAGGAAATGTTTGTCTTTGCGTCAGGACTTTACAAAGATATTAAAATGAGAACATCTTATTGGATTAGAAATTTAGTGGACGTGAGTGGGAAGGTATGCGAAAGTGCTGTGAGGCCAGTGGCGTCCCTGGGCACGACGCAACTGAAAACGGAAGTGTAGGGAAGGGAGGACGCTGTCGCTGTGTGGCCGCCCCCTGCCCTGCCTTCTCTGTTGTCCCGCAGGCCGCCAGCTCACCGGGGCCGAGAGGGCTGCCACGGCCGCCGCAGAGGAGACGGACATCGACGCGGTTGAGGCCCCGCTCCCAGGGAATGACGTCCTGGAGTTCAGCCGAGGTGTGACCGACCTGGATGCTGTAGGGAAGGAAGGAGGCTCCCACACAGACTCCAAGGTAAGCAGAAGTGGCCCATCCAGGTGATCTGCATGTCTGCACGCGTGTCACCTCCCAGAGTGGCCTGTGTCACAGCCTCAGCCGCCATCAGCCACCTCTTAGCCCCTGTGGGGTCAGCTTTAGAGTGAGGTACTCCCCAGCACAGTGGTGGTTCCAGAGCTTGGTTTACTTCCTCTCAGAGGGGACTGACTTGTAGACGTTCAGCCCCCGGGTGTGGACACTGGATGCTCCTGCGGGTCAGGATGCCACAGAGCTCACTCCTGATGTGCGCCCCTCTCCAAGGTCTCCTCGGTACTGGTCCCCTTCTTCCCACTGGCAGCCGCACCCTCGATGGCACCTCATCCCTACACAGCACCTGTACCAGGCTAATCCTTGCACAACACCACGTGATCCCCTGGGGCTTAGCTGACGGGCCAGAGTGCGTGGGCTTCCTCTGCCGGCAGCTGGCAGTTGTGTGCCTTTGCTGCTCCTGTGTAACAGCACTGGGGAGACTGGGAATTGGCCCATTGGAGGTTAGAAACTGCAGGACCACCTCAGGCATCATCACCTCCAACCTCACATCTTACGAGTGAGAAGATGGACACCCCAAGGAGTTCCTGATATGATCCAGGTTAAGAAACTAAGAACCTGAGACCAAATTCCAGCCAGAAGACAAAACAAACAAACAACACCCCTACTCCACCCCTCTCCCCACACACAGAAGGAAAATCCTGACAAATTGCCCTTCTCTTGGATTCCCAGCCAGTTCCATCTTTCGCCATCATGCACTGCCTTTTCTCGGATGGAGGTCATCAGGCTAGTTCAGTAGGAGGAGAAGCCTGTCCAGTTTGAAGGGCAGTACAGTTCCAGACTGTCCGCCTGGTATTTTCTTCGGCCCCCAGTTTGTACAAAAGCCCTCTGCCAGTGGGTGCCTTCCTCTTGCATATCTGAAGAGAGACCAGCAGTAGAATTGCAAGAAATAAAATCTCTCCCTGTGAACCAGACTTCTCTGGATCACAGAAGCTATCTGAGTGAAAGTGTCCAACCACCAGGAGGGAGACGGGCGGGAAGGGAACGGACGCTGCTTTCCCCTGTCAGAGAGAGCTCTGCAGAGCACTGTCCGCTTTAGTGTGCAGACTTTCTTCCCTGGTGGCGCTCGCTGTGGGAGCAGGAGGTGCTGGGCTGGCGCCCCTCCCTCACAGGCCTCTTCCTCCAGGGGCCAACTCAGGAGAACCCTGCAGACCCTGGAGGAGGAAGCCCTAAGGATCCAGTAAAGTAAAGGTGGAAGCCGCCTCCTTCCTGTTCTCATAGTGGGGTGGCAGGTCGAAATCTTTCA
Organism: Camelus ferus; assembly: GCF_009834535.1. Classification (NCBI taxonomy): domain Eukaryota; kingdom Metazoa; phylum Chordata; class Mammalia; order Artiodactyla; family Camelidae; genus Camelus; species Camelus ferus. The sequence continues at coordinate 17,138,226 of NC_045716.1, read as the reverse complement.
GAGAACTAGATCCCTCTAAGTCCAGAACCTCGGGTAACTCAACAACATGGTCTAGTTGGAAGCTATGGGCAAGAGATGGGACAGTATCAGCTGCCTTGTCTCCATCACATCCCATCAGTTACTAAGGTGTCCAAATAGGGTTTTCTGACTCTTGTCCCAACCCAGGTAGCCATACCATCTCCTCCACGGGTTCCGTCCATGGTTCTACTGAAGACACAGCATTTCCAGCTCTTGGTTATAAGTGGCCCATTTCACCCCATCCTCGTACATGCTCTGTGTATTACAGTGAGGCCCCTAAAGATGGCGCCTGCCCAGGGTCATGTCCTGTCTTCTCTTCTCCTCCAGGTTGCACCCCACCCCCAGGAGCCCATGCTCACAGCCTCACCCAGGATGCTCCTGCCCTCTTCTTCCTCGAAGCCCCCGGGCTTGGGCACGGGGACACCACTGTCCACCCACCACCAGATGCAGCTCCTCCAGCAGCTCCTCCAGCAGCAGCAGCAGCAGACACAAGTGGCTGTGGCCCAGGTTCTCCTCAGCCTCCTCCCTACTTCGCAGGCTCCACTCTCATGGGCTTGACGCGCCTTCCCTAGCGAGGGACACAGGGCAGGTTTAAAACCTAGGGAGCTGGAGGGGATGGCTCATGCTGTTGGATCGTTGCTTGTTGGGGAACGGAGGAGGCGGGGATGGGAGAGATGGGGGATGCAGTTGAAATGGGAAGAAATGTTTTGGTTTCTCGTGTATCCCCCGCTCTGAATTGGGCTTGGCTGGCTTGGCTGGATGTTGTTGGATAATGACTTGAACTTACGAAGGAACAAGATGCATATAATTCCACCCTTCCTTTCCTGCCTTCTTCTCCTGGAGTTTGGGGTAGGCAGGGACGCCTTTGGAGTCAGAACAGGTGTGACTCCGTGATACCACTTTTAAAAGAGCTTAAAGTATGAATTTGTGCCAAACACTCTTGTGGCCGCTACCATCCTGGAATCCCACCCACCTTGTCCATACAGGTGTCCATGCCTCCGTTAGTCATCCACTCATTCCAGGCAGGATCTGATAACCATATTGTCCTTGGAGTTCATCATAATGAGATTTAACTTACAGGAACTTCAATGTAGTATTTGAGCCATAATGGGAATTGGCTTAGGTTTCAGAAGCCAAGTGCTGTTTGACCCCTGAAGACTTGTGGGGCTGCTGCTGCTTTATAAAGGAGGGGGGAGCCGACTTCCCTGCTGCTTTTAGCAGGGATTTCTTCTGCTTGCTCCCGTGGAGGGCACTGTGGTCCACATCTTCCTTGGAACTCGTGAGTCTGAGCTTCGTCTTCTCATGGGCAGTCAGGGAATGGCGAAGACTCGATCGTTTGTACCAGTAAAGGCTGAGTCCTGAGGTGAGAGTCAGACAGGATCAGGATCTGGGGTGGGCAGAGGAAGACAGTGAAGAGAGTGGGGCCAAGGGTTTGGGAGAGCTGGTGAGAGCTCTGGGAAGGCAGCTCTGTGCTTAGGCATTCTACATCTGCTTAGCCAGGCTGCCCTCTGCGGCTTTCTGCTTTCTGTAGTGAGAACAGGGAAGACTTCCCCAGGGAGCAGTTATTGATCCTTGTCATTTCTTCTGCTCACTCTTCTCATGACCCTCGGTCAAGTGAATCACCCAGACAGAGCTTTCTTTTCCCCCACATACCCCTTGAGGAAGCACCCTGCAGCCTAATCAAAATGATGCAACAACTTGGGTCTTAAAAAGACCTTCTTACAACAGTCTCGCACTGACCTGGGCCTGAGTCCCAGCCTGATGGGCACCTTTTGCAGCTGGGTTTCAAGAGAGTAGAGTCAGTGGGGCCCTGCTCCCAAGTGATTTGAACCTTTTTAAAAATCCTGATCCAGAACCAAAAGGATGTGTACTGATCCTGGGAGGATTCGCATGTGTTCCCAAAACAGCAACAAATAGGAAGAATCTCATCAATGGCTTCTTCTTATATTTGGGGGAAAAAAATCATTGTCTTTTGTCAAATGACAGAATTCATCTCCTCTAGTTAATAATGGCGCGGCAGTTCCGAGAATCCCCACCTCCGGGGTGTGAGGGCTGACGCCAGCACAAAGCCTGAGGACTCCAGCACAGGGCCAGTCGGAACTCACAGCATTTCCAAAAGTTTCCCATTGAATACAAATCCATTCTCCAATGGTGATACTTTTCTCTTTCAGCATATCAATTGCCAAGAAATTATTATTTATCTAAGAACGGGCTTGATGCATCTTCATGATGAATATTATCAGAGAGGCATTTGAATTTGAAGTCACTGCTAAATAACAAAAGAAACTATTTGCAAATGTGTAATCTGTACAAGGAGATTAGTGTTGTGGCAGTCGAAGGCCCCACACTCTGTCTGCAAAGTCACAAGGCCTGTGAGAGATAACAGGTCTCCCATCGCCAGAATGAAGCCTGAGGGTGGTTCTCTGGTCCAGAATCAAGCATCTGTCTCACTGGAAGATGACTGCCCTGGCCCTATTTTAATTGCTTCTCTCCTAGAAGACAGTGAGGCTAAGGGAGGGGAAGAATGTGGTGCTTGTAGGTCATTCATGAACCTCTCTCTGTTCCAGCCACTTCCACAGGCTGGCCCCCTCAGCCTCTCATGCATTTGGAATCTGTTGATTATAGATGGGGTCCCCTGGCTGAGTCTCAGTTCGGGCAGTGACATGATTGCAAGGCCACCAGAGTGCATCAATATCCCACATTAATGAGATGACCCTGGGTGGGGTCGTAGACTTCTGAAATCTTCAAGTCAGACAGGACCTTGAGATCATCAGACAGCTTCTCCAGCCGACTTCTCTATCCCTCTCTGCATAGGTAGTCCCTTCAGTTTGCATCTTGCTTTGCTGCCCAGGAACGCAGCAGAGGTATTGCTGTACCTCTCACCTCATCTATTGTCCAGACTGATTCAGTCCTACACCAGCCGTCAGCTACGGCTTTCTCTGCACCTTCCTCTCCCACTCTCTTTATAGCAATTGATCCAAAGGCTTCTTATTCGTACCCATATCTGTGGGTATAAACAGTTATAAAGGGTATGTAGGTGGATCAGTGGACAGGTCTTCTTGGCATCTTTCATGCATTTAAAAGACATCAAATCCGGCATACTTGGTTTCTCTGCACAGTGGGATTGATTTCAGTGTCTAGCATGAGGTCAGTTTTTACTTAATTCTGTCCGATTCTATTGCCACCAAACTGCAAAATGTCTGTCTTTCTTTGTTAAACCACCAGCAGTCCCCAGAATTCCAGTGGGTAATACTGTGACCTCAGCACTTCAGGTGGGAACACATTTTCCTTTTCTCTGGGCACATCTAAATCCTCCTAATGTGGCTCCTGGGAAGAGCTAAGGATAAAGACAGAGCTTCTGGGAAACAGGTGCACTCTTGGGGTCCTTTGTTGCATGATTTATGCCTCCCTCCCCCATTTATTCTCACAAGCCAGTCTGGTTCTACTGTTGTCATCGGGACCAGGCTTAGATCTCCTTCATGGTGTTCTGATTTGGTCTAAGACCTCAAGACCTCTCCCAGCCTCCCCCTAAACTGGTTCAGAGCTGGTCTAGAAAGGGTCTGCCCTGGCCCTACAGGTACATGGGCAAAGGTACTGCTCAGCTGATTCTAGGTTAGACCTCAGTGTATAAATAGTGAACCCCAAGCCCCTCAGAGCACTTTCCCCACCCAGCATGAGGCTTGCCTGGCTGCACTAGCTTCCTGCTTTTGGATGGACCAGAAGTTCAAGGGTGCAAATGAGAATATAGCCAAGCCTTGAACCAAAGCTGAGATTGTAGCTGGCACCCGCATGGCCACGGGCTGGGCCCATATAGCTCCAGAACTGATCCGGGCACTGTGGCTGACTGGCAACAGTTAAGGAGGCCAGATTCCTTCACTTTGCCAATTCCTGGCCCAGCTCTTGGGGAAATTGTTAGCGCAGCTCAGTATTTGCTATTTAAAGACTCCTCTACCTGTTGCCACTTGCACTTGTTCTGAAACAAGTGCTTAGTTACTTTGCTTTGCAATTGTGTGTGCCCTAGTTATAGTCAGAGGAACAGCGCACCCCTCCGCACCCCACCCCCAGGCCCTAGATTTAGCATCCATCCTCGCGGCCTCTCCCAGTCCCCAGCGCCCTGGGTGCACTGCCCAAGTCCCTGCCTTATGCATGTGAGACAGCGCCGCCCGCCTCCGCTTGTATGTCCGGGGTGTGTGTGTGTGGGGGGGCGAATTGCTCTGGTTCTCTCCACTGCCATTTCCATGTGCCTGCTGCTCCCTAACTTCAGCCTGGCCCTGCCCCCACTTCTTACGGAGGAGCTGGAGTCCAGGCAAGTAGGCTGGAGAGCGAGTGGGCAGTGGTCTGGTGTTGCTGGGTGGGTTGAGGGTGGGTATCCGAGTTTCGGGAAGTGGCACAGAGCTGGAGGGTGACTTTGTCTGTGACCGGAATAGTGATTGCCAAAGACCCCATAGCTCTGGAAAGGCAAAGCTAACTCCTGCCTTTTCAGAAATTAATATGGCCTGCCTTTGCAAAAGGTGTTTGATGCTTTAAAAGAAGAGTGTGATGAATACAAATAAATCCCATCTGGTAGGGAGGAGGTGGTGGTATCTGCCCCTGTGGTACACGGAAGTGTGTGCACAGCTGTAGCCAACTGCCCAAGCCAAGGCTGAAAATAATGCCGCCTCATTTAGGTGCTTCAAGGCCAGACATACATATGCAAAATGCAGGGACTATAAAATTTCCTCAAATGTAAAGGAAGTGAGGCCATTTTGTCCCCACTTGGCCTGGTTTGCGTTCCCCTGTGGTGCAGACGGCTGCAGCGAGAGGTCTGAGCCTTCAGCCTGCTGCCACTTTTGATGGCTGCAGAAGCAGAAGGGCTCATTAGAGCTGGTTTGGGGCAGCGGCAACGGCATGTGCTCTCATGTTCCCAGGGTTTGAAAACACCTAAGTGTTATAACTCTGCATTTGCAAAGCTAGAATTCTTACTTAACCTAGTACAAGGAGCATGCAAGCACAGCGTTTTCTTGTAGTACTGAGGACCAGTGGATTCGTGATGGAGACATTTAATTCGAGGTCGTCTTTTATGTATTGAGGTTACCTCCGCCACTGGAAGGGTTACCTGCAAAACAAACTTCCAACCTTTTTTCCCCTGGCTTCTGTAGGAGGGAACTCCTCTTTTGTCCCCAGTCCTAATTCTCTGACTTCCCAATGGAAATCTAGGGATGTTCTTCAGTGAACCTGTAATGAATGGCCCCCAGTACCGACTACTACATTCACCTGGACTTGGAATCATAGACTGTCTAAGCCTCTAGCCAACCTTCTTAGTTGAAAGATGGAGAAAGTGAAGTCCAGGTAGAAGTGAATTACCCAGTTATAGAGAGTAACCAACAGACTCAAGCATCCTGGTCCAGTGCTCTCAAATGGCCTCTTCTGTTGGAATGTTCAGATGTGGGATTCAGGCACCTGAGTCTATAACATGTGTGTGCAGGGAGTCCTCCAGAGATGCCAGTTAGCAGTATGCAGAGTTCTCCATCTTCTCTATTTACATGCATTGAAAGTTTTGTTCCATATTTCTGCCTAATATTTCTGTTTTGTTCCAAAGAAACTAGAAAATGGATAATTAACAATTCTGTCTGCTCAGTACATTCTTTTCAGTGATACTCTTAGTTGGAATAAGTTACATTACTTGTAGATGGAAGGTTAAGGGGGCACTTCTTGGGGGGTTCTCCCAGCAATTGTTCTGTTTCTCAGAACCAACAGGATTTGGGGAATTCTCAGGTGAACTGTCTCCATGCCTCAGTTTCCAAGGAAGATGGAGGCTTAATAGCCACCCACCATCTGATATCCAGATTAAAATCTCATTGCCACTCCTTTCCCAGTTCTCAGCCCTCTCGAGACCTTTGCTTCGTTTATACACGGCAGGAAATGAAGCTGATGTCAGTTCTGTCTTTAGCAGCTCCTCTTGGAGGACAGGTTTACTTTAGGTGCTTTAGGCGTCCTCCCCCTGGGAGAAAGATAGGCCCAACCTTGGGAGCCGCTAATGGAAAGTGGCAGTTAATCTCATTAGTGGCTCCACTTAGAAGCAGAGCCAACTACAAGATCAGGTCCTGAGGACTGGGCCGGGCTAAGTGGCTGCTGCATCCAGGAGGGGCGGGCGCTGGGCTGGCAGGGCCCTCGGTCAGGCTCGGCCAGGCTGTGGGGCGGAGATGATCTTTTACAAACCCTGATGGAACTGACGGAATCTCTGGAGCAGCCTGCTCTTCAGAAACCCGGAGCACCTGTTGGCTGAGCCAGAGAGTCAGCTCTTAGGACTCCTTCCTTCTCTCTCCTCCACCCCTGGTTTCACCTGTTCCGCCCCCTCATCCTGACTCCGCCTCATGGTTTTGGTTCCAGAAAACCCTCTTTCCTGCAGGCTGCCTCAGTCCAGGCCACCAAATTTGTCAGCTACCCCTATTCAGGGACCTGCAGAAACCTTCCATAGAGACCCCGTTATCCACATCTTAGCACAAAGATCACATTCGTGTGAATATTGTCATTGCCTTGTGGCTCAGTTTCTTTAAGCCAGGGTCCTGATAGGGTCACCCCACACCTCCCTCCACTGAGCACGCGGGGTGTGCCGTTGCCAGCTGCTCTCCTTGGGTCCCCCTCCTCCCACAGACGGCGGCTCTCTGAGCTGTTCACCCAGCCCTGCCGGGGCTGCTGGTTGAGGCCCTGTTGTGAGTCAGCCAGCAGACGTTTGACCTCGACCAGGTATGAAGCAGGCTCCTAGGTTCCCAGGGAAATAAAGAGGGAATGGATGGTCAGGGAAGGAAGCTGACACACACAGACGTGAAAAGACAGGCTTGGCTCCAACCACCTCACTAACTTAGAAAGGGCCCATGTAGGGCTTCCTGTTTCTCATTACGTTTGGGTGTGAGGAAAGATTGTATGCGGGTTTACTGTGACGTTCTTCTTAGCTAGTGAGTCAGCACATCAGTTTTTCATTTTGTTTCTTAAAAGATGAGACAAAGGTACCTTCCTCAACATGGTTAATATGTTAGTTGTCAAAGGGGTTCTGACAGGGCTGGAGCAGGGGCAGGGTCTGGGGCGCAGCTTACCTTTCTTACCTTTTGCTCTTGGTGTGGGGCTTGGAGTGGTTCGTGAGTGACGCATCACAGCCCTCACTCGGGGCACAGATCCAGTGACCCGGCTGTGTTGGGCTTCTGTGAATTACCAGCCGAGGTGCCCATTTTGCCTGGACAGGGCTTATTCATCTTGAATTGGACCTGGAAGGCATCTCTGGTCCCAGCCATCCACCAGCGGCTCTCGTTTGCATTCACATCCCTCTCTTCTCTCTGTCCTGTCTTCTTGCCGCCTTCTCCGCCTCCCCATCCTCCTCCCCCTGCAGGTTCACTTGCTGAAGGACCAGCTGGCTGCTGAGGCTGCGGCGCGGCTGGAGGCCCAGGCTCGTGTGCACCAGCTCCTGCTGCAGAACAAGGACATGCTCCAGCACATCTCGCTGCTGGTCAAGCAGGTGCAGGAGCTGGAGCTGAAGCTGTCAGGACAGAACGCCAGTAAGCGAGGGCCCTGCCCGATCTCACCTCCCTCTGTGCAGGCTCTGGAAGCTCGTATTCTCTTTCCTAAAGCTTTGGGTGGTGCTTTATTGGACCCCTGACCTGCCCTGATATTCCAGCAGAAAACAAAAGCGGCTCTGTTCATCCCGTCCATACGCTTCATGGAATTACAGAACGATGGGACCAGAGAAGATCTTGGCTGCCTTCTCAGCCAATGCCCAGGCTTGACCTTGAATGTCCCTGGGAGTCACCACCACAAGTTCACCTAGCCTATCCTCGATGGGAGCCTGGGCTCTGTACACCCAGAGGCTGCCTATTTCTTTCTCAGAGGCCTTTGCCAGCCCAGATGCCCTGAGCACCTGTCGTGCGCCTCATGCTCTCTGCAAGCTCACGGGAGACATCGGCCTGCTTAGTAGTTTACTCCATCTGCACTGTCACAACTCAGTAGCATAGAAAAGGCTGGTAGCAGCCTGTCAACTAAATGAACAAGGCAGAGGAGTAACTGGGCAGAGAGCTCTGCTGGTTAGCGGCAGAGGTCGCCTGGCTCCTGGCCTGAGATGCCTGCCTCTACACCCAGCCGCCTCCAGGCTGCACTGGGAAGTACCAGAAGGCAGCGCACCTCCATGCCTTCTTCTTGAGCTCATCCGTGGGTTATCTGCCTGCTGTAAGAGTAGGTTGGCTGTGGACCCACAGATACCCATTGGATCATCTCTGCTGCCAGGAACTAGTAGAATTTCATCACTCATTTAACCCTTATAGTGGTAGATGATGATGTGCCCACTTTACAGATGAGGAAATAAAGCTTAACTAGCTAGCCCACCATTACAGGACTAGCAAGGTGTGCAGCCAAGACTCAGACCCAGGTCTGATTGTATAAATGAATGCTTTCCCTATCATACCAGTAGTTCTCCCAAACTATCCTTTTCCAAAAAAAAATGGATATTTCCAGAGGCAATCCACAGAGCTTCTGCATTGGTTGATCTGGGGCAGGGCTGATAACTCTATTTTTAAAGTGGCTCAAAGGTATGGACTGGGATCCACTGTACTTCATCACTGTGGAAGCCACTCCGGAGACTAATTTTTCTTTATTGAGGCTCTGTTATATTCTAATTAATGACGCTTTAAAAGGCTGCATTAAACGTTACTGCATGCTTTTAACATAGCTCTTCAGTTTCTACCACACACCCCATTCAAGACTTTCACTGGCCTGCCCAGCTCATCATGTGACTATGGTTGCCCTGCCTTTACCACCTTCCCCAAGCGCCTCCCCTCCAGCCTGGTGCGTCCCTGCTGTGTGGGGTGGGCGGAAGGGCCGCAGAGATGCAGAACCGCTGTGAGGTGCTGCTCAGTTGTCCGGAGCGTTGCGGGTTGGGGGCGGGGGTCTTCAGAGGGTGGCTTCTAAACCAACCACCTTGCTAATGTCGCCCTCACCCTCTTGTCTCCCTCTCCAGTGGGCTCCCAGGACAGTTTGCTGGAGATCACCTTCCGCTCTGGAGCCCTGCCTGTGCTCTGTGACCCCACGACCCCGAAGCCGGAGGACCTGCACTCGCCGCCCCTGGGCGCGGGCTTGGCCGACTTCGCCCACCCAGCGGGCAGCCCCTTAGGTAGGCGCGACTGCTTGGTGAAGCTGGAGTGCTTCCGCTTTCTCCCGCCCGAGGACACCCCACCCCCTGCTCAGGGCGAGCCGCTGCTCGGCAGCCTGGAGCTCATCAAGTTCCGAGAGTCGGGCATCGCCTCGGAGTATGAGTCCAACACGGACGAGAGCGAGGAGCGTGACTCGTGGTCCCAGGAGGAGCTGCCCCGCCTGCTCAACGTCCTGCAGAGGCAGGAGCTGGGCGACAGCCTGGATGATGAGATCGCCGTGTAGGTGCCGTGGGACGAGGAGTCCGAGGCAGTGGCCGAGGTGTGGAGGGGCCGAGTCTGGCTGCTGCCCGGATAGGGGCTGCCGGCTAATGTGCACTGCTGAGAATACCCCGGGGCCCGGGAGCTGACAGTTTCAGAACAGGATTAGGATTCTGCTTTGGAGGGTCAAGTGAGGAAGAAATTGGATTCCCAGAGGTGAATCAGCTCCTCTCTCCTACTTGTGACTCCTGAGGGTGGGGGCAGGGCCTCTCAGAGCCCATGGCCTTGGGAGGGGGTCCCCCTTGAGGACCACCAGGCTGCTGAAGGACCTGCTCCCTGCCTGCCTGCTGCGTCAGCCGGCCCCTCCGCTCTGTCGTGTGATGCCCCGGTAGCCCCCTCGCTCTCTGCACGTCTGTGGTCCCGACTGTGAAGGGAAGCCATCGGTACCTTCTCAGGTACTTTGTGTTTGGATGTCAGGATGCTGCCAGTTGCCTGACTCTCCCCTGACCTTCATGGGAGGAACTCCTCCAGGCCCTTGCAAGATTGTAGAGGTTGGATGCTCTGGGCTATGAAGGACAGGCGCGTCCTTTTAGTGTGAACATGGGATTGGGATGTGTCGCACTGGGTAAGCCTTCGGATGAGTTGGATCTGAACATTTTCTCTAGCTGGACGTCAGGTGTTGCCTCAGAGACTAGGAGTTTAATATTGTTCAAGGCCCTTGCCGTGAAAGAAAGCCCAGGGGACGGACAACCCCTTTGCTGCCACAGATCACTTAGGCCTGATTCCTCAGTGTGGACGCCCCGTCCACCTCCTGCCTGCAAGCCCAGCTTATCCACGTGGAGGCTGGGAAGCTGCCCCCTTTCTCCTGTGTCCTGCCTCAGGGGCTGTGCCAGCTGAAGCTTTTGTAGCACTCCTGCCTCTATGAAAGCCTCAGAGACCTGGAGCCCCCAGCCTTACCTCTCAACCTGTTCGCTCCACTGGGCCGTAGTGGTCAGTTTTTACTGCAAAAAAAAAAAAAAAAAAAAAACGAATGCAGGCTGGTAGCTGAGACCGCTCAAGTTCACTCTTCAGAATCACTGCCACTTAAGTCAGGGACCACAGCCATATCACCGTTGCCCCGTCCTCTGTGGGTGCCTGCCTCGAGCACACCAGTGAACAGTTTCACGTGCAATTCTCTTTTTACCAGCTGGGCCTTGAATAGAGGTTACCACTCGGTACAACGGGCTGACGGGCAGTGAGGGCAAGCTTTCTTGTCCTCTGACTCCAGCAAGGCCAGAAGTGGCTGTTAACAGCTTTAAAGATGCCTGAAGAGAGAGCTGAGACATGCTGGTGTTGTGTGTTTGGGGAAATAAGTCTTTATCTTGGACAACAAGCTGCAGATCCAGACTGCAGTATTGTGTGAGGATCAATTGATAAGGATGCGGTTGCCCCAGAATGGAGTTCTCCAAGCCTGACGTGGCTTTATAAAACCTAGAAATGAAAGTGCAGGTCTTTTCTTAGAGCTACAGTTGGATTTCTTCTAGACCAGAAAGTCCAAATTAAAGGAAGTAAATGCAGCTTTATGTTAGCCTTCCTTGGTGCATTAGACTGTCAGTGGAATAGGATGGGTGGGTATGTGTATGTGTGTGAGTGTGTGCGTGTGTGCGTGTACATGTGCTTGTATAGACACATGTGTAGGGAAGGTGTAGACGTGTGCATAGGCTTGTGAGAAGTGACCAGAGAGAAGACAATGGAGATCTCCAGAGTGTTTGAATCAGCAATAGATTTGTGTTGTTTTCCTAATGTGCATTTAATTGGAGAGGAGTGGTTCTGTTTATTTTGTTACACTTGCTAATTAATCATTAGAAGTAGGTCCGGATACACGAGGGAAGGAAGGACCACGAAACCAAAGGAGAAAGATCAGGTTTCCAGTTTGGCTGAGCCCAGCTAACTTACAAAAACCTAACCCAGGCTTCCTTGAGTGTGGGACCTCTTAGCCCATTAGAATTTTGAGTGTTCAGGAGAGTGGAAGGTCTGGCTTCTCCAGGCCCACTGCCTACAAGCAGGGGCTGAGGACAGAGGCGGAGGCCAGTGGATTAGGTGACTTGGAATGTGGTAGCAGAGGGCTTGGATGGGGCAGGGAGAAGAGTGGGTGGGGAAGATAGTTTCTAAAAGGGTCTTGAGAAGCACGCAAAGGGAAAGAAGGAAGGAGATGGAGGAGGGGTTGAAGAATTGGAGAGACTGGTTGTCTGTGCTGCTGACTTGAGACCCTCTCAAGACCCTTGCCCTCAGGGTGCTCCACAGTGGTTTCCACCTGCCTCGTCCCCCCTTCCTTTCCCCAGTTCAAGCCCTCCTGGAGCACTGGTATGTGTGTCGGCATCCTCCTCAGTGTGACCCACACCAGCACACACTTGGGGGTGTGGAGATGGAGGAGACAGAGGCCGGATCTAGGGGCCATGAAAGGTCACCAGCCACTGGGCAGAAAAGGGAGCGTTGCAGACCTGATTTCCGAGCGATGTCACCCTGTCCTCTCTCCTTGCCTCTTGCTCTGCTAACTCAACTCCTGCGCTCCTCTTTTTCATCCTACTACTCTGCCCTATATGGAGGACAAGTGGACACCAGGGGCACCTCCCTTATGGTACCTGCCCCAGCCTCTCCCAGGTGCCAGCAGACTCTTGGGCACACCAGGCTGTCACTGTTGTGGGGCCAGGAAAGAATTCCTCTGCACAGAATGGACTATATATTGGGATTGGAAATTATATTCCTTATATCTCTGCTTATACCAATGCTGTCTATAAAGCCTCTTCATAGTCTCATTTCTCTTAACTGCTCTTGTTTAGGGGTTATATTCCTTTTATTTTCTCCTTGCCTGACTGCTACCCCCTGTCCTCCCCTCCAGCCCTCTACTTCCTAAAACTGTGTGGCATTAACTCTGTTGGATCAACTCTCTGGGAAAAGATTCTGTTCATGTAAGTGCACTTACTCCCTGGATGTTGTCACTAGTCTAGTGGCTTTTGCTAAATAAACCTTTCTTATTTCTAAAAGCTTTTCCATTGTCTTTTCTTGCTTCTTCCATTCTACCTTCTCCTTCTCTCCCCCTGACTTCTCGCTACTTCCCAAGCCCGATGGCATCAGCTCTGTGACGCATGGTTCCCAAGGGTGTGTGCTGTTTAGAAAGAACTCACATGTTCCCTCAGGGAGGGGAGGAGCCGGTGCCTTCAGTGGCAGTTTATCCAGACCAGCCTTGCCAGGATGAGGTTATACCAATGGTTCTTACCTGGGGGGCGATTTTGCTCCCCCAAAGGATGGAAGTTTGGCGATGTCTGGAGACGCCTTTGGTTGTCACAACTCAGAAGGACGCTGTAGGCACGTAGTGGTTGGAAGCCAGGGGTGTTGCTAATACTCTACAATGCACAGAACAGCCCCTACATCAAAGGATTATCCAGCCTCAGATGTCAGTGGGGACCAGGCTATACCCATTTTTTTTCAGACTCTCCCAAACCCAGGTCTTTTCAGACTCCAAACATCACTGAAATATATTGACCATGTCAACAGATTTTGAGTGCTTAAAGAAGTACCTCAGAGATATTTTCAGATATAATTAAGACCATCAGGATTATAGTTTCACTGACTCCTTGACTCAGTGTCTGAAACACGTAGCTGGTGGGATTCTGAATGGGCCCATTCCAGGAATGTCCATACCAGAGACGAAACAGGCTTCTTCCCACACCTGCCTGGAAGGATCATGGTGTCATGGCAGCACGGCTCAGCAGAGGAGCCCTGGCTCGCTGAGATGTGGGCTTTCCTGCAGGGAGTGGAAGGGGAGGAGGAGTGCTGGCGAAGAGGGGTGTTAGAGAAAGAAATAAGAAGCTGCAGGAACATCATGGAAACCCGAGTACTTTAGCTAGAGTGTGTAGCCATTTTGCAGGAAGAGGTTTTACTAAACCTGAAACCGTGTTGGGCCCAGGCCTGAAAGAAAGTTTGGAGGGTCAGATCAACCAGGTTCACATGCCCTCTGCCCTTTTCTGGCTGAGTGAATGGAACTGGGCCTTATTTTATCATCTGTAAAATGGGGATACAGTACACCCCAGAAAGGTATAATGAAGAGTAATTGAGATTGCATTTTAAAAGCACCCAGCAGAGTGCCTGGCAGTGGCCTGGGGCACACACAAGACAGTTTACCTCCCAGTTAACTGGGAGGGGGAGGCCTTGCCGGTGCTGGTCAGGGCAGTTGTGTGCCGGGAACATTTTCTGCTGTGCTGAGACTTTACTCAGAACCCTGTACTGAGAAAGCTACTGGGGTCACAATGGTGCTACATGGAATGTGAAAGGTGGAAAGTACATTGTCCTAAGGGAGAAAACAGTTTCAGCCCCTGCCAGGCCGTGATTAGCACGTGCTGTGGCCCTTGGACTCAGTCCTTGGCCTTTGGCTGGCTTCCCCTCTTTTATTAACTGTGTTCTGTGCCTGTGGTGTGGATGCCCTGGAGGAGGGGGTGAGGCCAGGGGAGTGATTCCTCTCCCGGTTCTCCCACAGACTGAGTTGAGACCATGAGCAGCCTCCTCGACCCCACTGGTGTCCCCCTTTCTGTACCTCCTCGGGAGCCGTGTCAAGGGGACACACGTGCACAGCAGCATGTATAAGGAGAAGCCTTCTAGGGCTCAGGTGGCTTTTCCACTTAGGGAAACAGGAGTCAGTGAGGACTAAAGACTTGCCAGAGTCACTCATCTGCCCCCTCAGGGAACAGGGCCCTGGGAGCAATGGAGTAATGTCAGGGCTGCCTGTAGACCACCCTGCCCCGAGCGGGTGGGCAGGACCCTGCGTGTCCTGGCTCCTGGCCAGCTGGAGCCTGCCTGTCAGGGAGACTCTGGGACTCCGGCTGGGTGGGAGGAGGGTGAGGAACAGGGGACGGGTGCGGGGCTGGGAGTGGTCTCACAGCGTGGGACCGGGACCTGATGGGCAAATGATACTTAGCAGGACAGTAATAAGTAGAAGCACCTCTGCTAAACCAAAAAGTGAGGCTTCAGGAAGACTTGCTGTATGACCACTGGGAGGGTAAGGGGACATCCTCCGCCCCAACCCACTGGCCAGCCCGTGGGGAGGCAGAAACAAGAGGAGGGTTGGTGTCGGGGTCCCTGAAAGGAAATGCCCCCTCACAGTGAAGCGACCCATAAGTCATCAGGGAGATGAGAGGTAAATGAGACCATCAAGCATTAAGCTTTTTTTAAAACCGCATAATGAGCAAAACATATGTCCTTGCTGCATCCCCGATGCTCATCCATGTTCTGGGTCAGAGCTGGCTGTGAGGTTTGCTCAGAAATGGAGTAAGAGTCAGGACTGTCTGCTGGGACACTTCCTGGTGATAGGAAGCAGCGTCTTCACATGTTTACCTGGCCTTTTGACACGACTCAGCAGAGTCATGTAAACCTGTCCCCTGGGTCAAAAATGATTGTGTTCTGCCTCAGCCAGAGGTGTCACTTCCAAGTGAAGGATGGTGGTATACGTGGTGAGGAGGGGCCCCAGCCCCGTTTGCCTCTTTTCTGCCTTATGCACAGGGCATGTTGTCCTGTCCGTTCCAGCCCTCAGAAGATCTAACATCTCAGAAGATTTCAAACTGTGCAGAGATCCTGCCAATGGGGCCTTCCCCATGCCAATAGGAAAGGGCGTTCAACCCTTCTCCCTCACTGTGGGCTCTCCCCCGATGCGGGGCAAGGACCAGTCACAGAGGGACCAGCAGGAAGGCCCAGGTTCTCATACTTGAGCTGCACCTGGAGGGCGATTAGAACACAGATGGCCAGGCCCACCCCCAGAGTTTCTGATTCAGTTGATCTGAGAGGCGTGGGAGAATTTCATTTCTAACAAATTCCCTAGGGATGCTGACATGGCTGGTTTGGGCACCTCCCTTGGAACACCACCATTTTAGGGGATATTCTCAAACTTCAGGTATTGTCTTTAAAAAACACAGAAACAGAGAGACAGAGAGAGAGAGAGAGGCAGGCCTAGTGTTTCTAGGCCACTATTAGCAGGAGGAGGAATGGGATGGGTACCAGGGACTGGGAAGGATAGGTGGTGCAGGGTGACCTCAGACTGGACGGAAGGCTGTCACTACCTTTATTGACGTCTCTCTAGAGACATAAATAGGCATCGTCCCTTATTTACCTGAAGGGTCCACTAACAAGACAGCTGCCACCAGCCAGCAGGATTACTTGAAAGCCTGGCAGCTGCCCGAGGAGAGCCTGTCCCCCGGCCGGGCCTTCTGCTCCTTGCCCCAGAGGGCTTTGAGCTTGCGGTAGTACACCTTGCAGCTGAAGCCCTCCTTGAAGCCCCCCTTGATGTGGCTCTTGAGGGAGTGCAGCGTCGGGTACATCCGGCAGCAGGCCACGCACTTGTAGCCGGTCTGCTGGGCAGGGTACCACCTGGAGGCTGCCAGGATGTCCTGGGAGGTGATGGAGTCCGTGGAGTCCAGGCCGTGCCTGAATTTCTCGGTGGCCTCCTGGGAGCAGGTGTTCTCTGGGGAGGAAGATGACGAGCAGATGCTCTCAGCCACGTCCTCGGGGAGGCAGTTGTCCCCCTTGCCCTCGTCCCTCTGCACCTCTGGGAAGCTGTAGGCCTCCAGGTGGCTCTTTTTGTCCTTGCAGACAAAGTAGCTGTAAGGGGAGAACCAGGGCCGGTAGATGATACAGTTCTGCCTCAGCTGCTCCCCGTTCAGGGGGTCCCCCAACATGCAGTCTGCAAAGGAAAGGGCTGGGTCTGAGCCTCGGGCCAGGCAGAGCAGTGAGGCTGGGGTGGCTGAGGCCACGAGGAGAAGCAGAGAAGTCAGGGGTTACCTGTGTCCCACCCTGAGTGCAGTTCTGAGAGCAGGCAGAGGGATGGGGCAGCAGCCTAAGGCATTCTTTCCTGCTGTTTGCTTTTCTACTGGGACAAATGGCAGTCTGATTTCTGGGTAGAGATTCCCCTTTAATCTCTAAGCCTGGGCATTTGTCAGGTGCGTCCCTCCCTGCGGACACCTTTCCTCTGCCTCCTCTCAGGGTAGACACAGGCGGCTTAGCAGACAGCCAGACCTCTGGCCGCCTGGAGTCCCTCTTTCTGTCACCAATGGTTGCAGCCATTTTTCTGGCCTCACTATCTGCCCGCAGCAGCCCATTCAGGCAGAAGCCACCGTTCCACACCAGCGTGAGAAACAGGAGAGGAGCAGTAGGCCTCCATAAGCCCGCGGGTCTCTGCTAAGAGAAGGACCAGGCGGGAGGCTGCAGAGGGGAAGGCAGCAAGTGGCGATCCCACGCACAGGCGCACTTCCCCTACAGGAGCAGCCCCTGCCGCCCCAGCCTCGCAGGTGCGCCCACTCATGTCAGAGGAGGCCGCACCTGGTGAGAGCACTGTGTTGCGCACCCCGTGCCGGAGAGTGCTGCTTTGGTACTGGGGTAGCAGGGCCTGAGCTGGGCTGGATGCCTCAGTGGGTAACACAGTCTTTGCAATGTCTGGGTTACAGAAGAAACACTGGTGAGCTGAGCAAGGTTGAGAGTCCTCTTCTTGGGACCCCTACTCCTCGCCCCCTCTACCCAAAACATACCTAGGGGTTCAACCTTAGTACTTTAAGACATTGCAAAGCTGACATAGGACAGTGACCTCTCTTGCACCCAGATAAACAAAGCTATTCTGGATGACCTCCTGGGGAATTCCAAATGGGCTGGTTTCATTGAGACCCAGAAAAGATCCTCTCCAAAGGAGAATTTAAGATGTGGACCAGGTGACAGCTTTCTGCCTGGCCCGTCTATCTCTTCACTCTTGCAGCTCTGTGCGTCTGTGTCTTCACTCTGCCTTGCAGACCATGGGCACTCCCCAGCACTCGAGGGCCCAGGAGAGGGAGTCTGGTCATGGGCCGCATAGCTATGTTACATGAGCCCTTTGAGGATGTGAAGCTGGTTTCTCTGATTGAATCATCTCTCACCCACAGCCAGAGAGTGTTCAGGCGGACCCTAGCTGCCTGATGGCTGCTAACACTTGGATTAAAAAACTGACTTGCCTCAAATCCTGGAGCAGTAGCTGTGCTCAGTTTGGGAAATAGATGTGTGAAAATGTCCTATGTATGGGCACATGGATGTTCAGGGGAACCTACTCCACAGAGCAGTGCTTCTCAAACTTTAATGTGTGCAGGAAGCACCTGGAGCTCTTATTAAAGATGCACATTCTGGTTCAGCAGGTCTGGGGTGGGGCCCTAAGTGATGCTGATGCTGCAGCTCCATGGACCATGCTTTGAACAGCAAGTCCTGAGGGCATTCAGCTTTATTCCACGATGCACTCATGCTCATCAGTTACCCCACCTCCTCTTAGCTTCCTACTGATGGACTAATGTTCTAGTGTAGACGTTCTCCAGCTTGTCAAAACAAGGCTAAAACTAGGACACACTCCTCACATAGACAGAGTGTCACCTTGAGACTTCATGCAGATTCAGAGGGGGAATCAACTTGACAATAAATGTTTCCCGCATCCTTCCCTTGCCAGAAATGAATAAATGGCAGGAACGACTCACCACGAATGCAGCATTTTGAAAAATAACTTTCTCCCCATGTATAATTTGACTTTCTCACTAAATTGTTCTCCTGTAGCATGATCTGGTAGAGTACTCAATTAAAAGCTTCGAAAAGAACCACATTTTTGTGGCCCTGGTGGCACCAGAGTTTACCTGGCAAGCTGGTGGCACGTGAGGATATGATACCAGGAAAAGTGCTCAGGACAGAGGAAGAGATTCGAGGTCCTGAAATGCTGAGGAGTGAGAAGTTCTCCATATTCTGACTACCGTAGGGCATGGAGATCACACACACACACCTGCTCCCAAGAGAGCAGTTGGGTTGTCCAGACGACAAACATTCTAAGTGCAGTTGACATCACAAGAAGGCCCCGTGGTTCCAGTCACCAGCGAGGTTATCCCTTTCAAAGATGGATGGAGTCTATTGCAAGATTAAAAATGTTGAAGATCATTTTGACTTGTCATTCGTCAGAGGCCTGTCTTGATGGAGAGTGCCCAGAGAGGAGAAAGGATATAGTAGAGATGTGACTGTGATGTTATCTGTTTGCCCCTCTGTTCTTTAGTGTCACTTTCTGTCTGTTTCTGTCACCACCCTCAGCTCTGGGGTCCTCTGTCCTCTCGGAATGACCTCCTTGCTTGGTTTTTCATCTGCCTAACCTCTGCTTTAGTTTCTGGTTTTTTAGTTTGGAATATATTTTTTACGTTTTCTTTGGAAATAATTTCAAACTTACAAAAAGTTGCAAAAATAACAGTACAGAGAACATCCATGTATCCTGTGTCCAGGTTTTCCTGCCATTAACATTTCACTCCATTTACTTTATCAGCTCCCTCCTCCCTCTGTGTGTATGTGTATACATTTTTTCCCCTGAGGTATTTGAAGGTAAGTGACAAATACAGTGTCCCTTTGTGCCTAAATATTTCAATGTACTTCCTAAGACTAGGGACCAGATACTCCTTTAAATGGTTGGTGCTGTTTATTTTTAGCAAATGACTAAAACACACATGGGTGGCTTGCTCAACACCATTTTGCTCATTATAAGCAATTTGCTGGTAGACTGTGAATTCAGAGTGGCAAGGTTGCCTCTTCTCTTGCTCCGTTTTTGTCAAGTAACAACGTAGCCCGCCAGAGGGATGAAGAGTGAGGGTGAAAGATGAGCTGAAGGTGCCCCATTCTAGATCCTCACAACTGGATCCATTCAGGCCTTTAGACCTAAAGGTGGATAGGTTTGTGCTGTGTGGGAAAGCTCTGGCCCACTCTGTAAGGAGCAGCGTGTGAAGCAAATCTGGGTAAGCGTCTGCATGTGAGAGCCCAGAGTTGTCTGTATTTGTGCTTAGTTCCTAAACGTTTACAGGACAGCGTGGAGAACGTGATCTCCTTGTGTGCCTCCCTCACAGCCTGGTTTGGAACGTTAGAATGAGTTGGGGTGTCAGTTGACGCCCTGTGCCTCGGCACCTTTCAGGGTACTGGTGATTTCAATTGGCCGTCGTGGTGCAGAGAATGATCATGGGTCTGGGAGTCAGCCTGAGGGAGTTTAACCCCTGCTTTGCCATCAGCTCCCTGTGTGGTGCTAGGCAGACCTTTTGCTACCTGGTTTTCCTATTTGGTTAATCTATGCACACCTTTCTGGTCTAAAATCTAATGATTTACTTGTGAAAATGAGACAGCATGGTAATGAGTGATGCACACGGGATCCCGAAGACTTAGCATTTCTCCCCGCCTTGGCCCATTCCATTCCTCCCACTGCCAGCTGGGAACTTCAGATGTACTTAGTATAAAGGGGGCTCGGGATACCTGGGGGAAATACGGGAGGTTGCATCAGTGCCTGTTTGTAGAGATTTTAAAATGCGAGTCTGTTTTGGTTTAGTTATTTAAAGTGTGTGGGAGCCTGGTCATCCAGGTTTGTTGTACTCCGCACAGCAGGACCCCTGTCTTGCATGCTGTATCCTCTTGGTATGTTATTGCTGGTGGCCCAGGCAGGAGGTGACACTCCCAGAGTGATCGGTCACTACATAAAATCTCTCTCTCATTTGTTTCCCACCTGCTTTCCGAGCCCCTTTCTCGGACAGGTAAGATACCGTCTTTCTTACGGATGACTTACGTCCCCAGATGCTCACCTCTGCTTGGCTATGTGCATGCTGGGGGTGTGCTGTGGGGAGGGCCAGCTGGCTGGGTTCCAGTCACCTTTCTTTCTACCATCACCATTATTTTCTGAACTACTAGGCCTCTAGTCCTGAGGAACGGAGGGGCAGTATGGGGGTCATTAGTGCCATCAGCAGGAAAGGGGCTCATGGTCCACCCCTCTGATGTGGAGATGAAGGAAGCCCCAGCCAGAGTCCTACTTTGGAGAGAAAGGCAGCTTCTCCTGCACTGACCTCCAGAGCCCCTGTGGACCACTCCCAGAGAAGGGGGTTTCGGGTGGTTTTTGTAAATGGAAAAAGGCTTTGGAATAGCTTCTCTACAGTGTCAGCCCACAATGCAGTCAGTTTTAAGTGTTCATTTCAAAATTCAATTAAACTAATTTATTAAATGCCTACTATTGTGCAAGGCCCTATGCTGAACATTACAGACAATATATATCACTTAAGATCCTATGTCCCATCAGGGAGCTTACCATGTAGTCATAGAGACAGGTGTATCTACCAGGAAGACAGAGAGTGGTAAAGAGAGTGAATGATGGGCTGTTTTTAAGTTACTTAAGAATTGAGTGTATACATTCTGAAGGGTAGAGAACCAAGAAGGGCAGGAAAACTACAGTGCTGCACGATCCAAAAGCTATTTATGTTTATTAGAACATGTTTCTCAAAGAATTATAATAAAAAGGGCTCACAATTTACAAATCACTGCCAGGTATTTTTGGTTACACTTTTAGAAATGAGTGTGTCTGCTCTGAAAATTCACACTAAACCGGTGAGGAAACTGCCACAGAACTACCTGAGCCGGGAAGTGACGGGGACTGGCCTTCTTCCCCAGCCTTCCTCCTTCAACACTGGCTCTGTTTTCCTGGTGGCCTGAATGCTTCTGGTTTAGGGGGAAATCATCAACTGCATTAGTCTCCAAGGGCTTCCCTGCTAGTTCACAGAGTTCATGATTCAAAAATTAGCGGGATGTGGGATGTGGGATGTGATAGGGAAATTATGCAAAAGTGGATGACAAGGCAAGATACACCCTCTCAGGAGAAGACTCAAGAGTTGACACCCCTGTTGTGGGACAAGCTGGGAAGCCCCGCTAGTCGGGTGGGCCTGCACCTGGAACCCAGCCACCCAAACCAGGCTCTGTACCCTGCATCCCAGGGATGCTCGGGTCGAGTTCCCAGTGTGTCTCCCACGGTGGTGTTTTCCCTCCACCACGTGGGTGAGGGGCAGTTACGGAGGTGAAGACTGGGTTCATCCACAGAGGGGGATCTTCACTCTTCCCCCAGCTTCCTCCTGCCACCCAAAGAGACCCTTAGAATATGGCTCATCAAGGTAGTTGGCTCGGGGGGGAGGGTATAGCTCAGTGGCAGAGTGCACACTGAGCATGCATGAGGTCCTGGGTTCAATTTCTAGTACCTCTATTAAAATAAATAAACCTAATTAAACCCCCTCCCCAATTAAAAAAAAAAAAAAAAAAGATGGTTGACTCAGAAGGGATGACTCTGCTTAAAACCACAATAAAGAGAAATGCTTTCTGAGGCCCAGGATTCAGCAGTGCAGGGCAGAGAACTGCTTTGTACAGAAGTTCAACAGAAAAAAAGGTACACCCTGACTTCAGTTACTCTTAGGATGGCTCAGCGAGGACAGTCACTTAGCAGAGGTGTTGACAAGGAGAGGAGCCCATGACCAAATGTAATCTCTCCTCCATCCAGATTGATAAAATGTCTAGAGCATTCAGTAAGGACAGCAACCTCAAGTCTGCTTCCAAGGCCCCAGAGTGGATCTGGCTACACTGAGGCCCGGGCTGGATTTCCAGGTGGGAAGAGGCCCTGTGCAAGTGTGTGGACAGCGCAGTTTAGAGCCCTGAGCTCCGGCTGTTCCAACTGCAAACCTTGGAGCTGCTGTAGTCTGGGCCTCCACAATTCTCCATCTCCATCTGCAAAATGGGTCTGGAAATTCAATTTAAGGCATTTACTGAGCACCCACCACGTACCAGACCCAGGCTAGCTGTCAAGGACGCAAAGATGAGGGAGACATGGTCTCTACCCTGCAAGCGTTTATAACCTAGTGGGTCTCCTCCCAGCCCTCAGCCCTTTGAGTTAATTGTTCGAGCCAAAGAGAGATCTCTGGGACGAGACTGTCCACGAGGCATATTTAGGCAGCTGTTCCGTGCAAGGCAGGGGAAGTCATGGAAAGAACGCTGAGCTTTGGGTGAGAAAACCTGAGTTCTGGTTCCAGCTACACCGGTAATTGGCCTGGGACCTCTGGCCTGGCAGTTCGTTGCTGTGAGCCCTGTCTTCATCATCTACAAATAGAAGTCGTACTGTGCCCCACTTCACTAGGTTGTTGGGAGGGTCAAGTGAGCTGGTGCACCTCCTGCTTCCTTGGCACCAAGTGCGTGTCCATTTGTGTGTGAGCTGGCCTGAGCCACCACTCAGCATCTCCCTGTGTGCAGCTGGCCCGTCTTCCCGAGTTCCACCCCAGGAGAAGTGAGCATTTTCCATGGAGAAAATGAGCTACACACGTGGCTTTTCAGCAGGGAGCTTCCAACTCCAGGCCTCGTACTTGCCATCCCTCCACCAGCTTCTGCCCCAGTGCCTGAGTCAGAGAGCTCAGCGTGTGCTCACGGCAACGGGAAAAAATGTCACATCGCATTGCTTCACCCTCGTTTTTTTCTTTACCTCAAAGGGCCTGGTGACCCCACAGTAAGGGGTTAAGCCATGAGTCAAGGAGGCAGATTTAAAGGGATAAGTTAGCTCTTTTGTGGCTAGAGTTCGTCACTGATTAACCTGGGCGAGGCAGAACTAGAATTTCTGGTCCTATGTCCCACCCAGACAACTGGATCGGAAGGTCAAGGGATGTCTTTGCTGGCTCTTTGTTGACTGTTTCCAAAGCCTTATGCAGTTACAAGTTGTGGGCGTGGTATAAGGAGGAGACAAGCAGTGATGGGGTTGCCCCCCACTCACCATTTCTCCGTCTGCCCTGTTTGTTCGTAGTTGACCACAGCATGTTCGAGAACTTGAACACAGCCCTCACCCCAAAGCTCCAGGCGAGCCGCTCCTTTCCCCACTTGTCCAGGTCTGCGGCCCCCAGCTCTGCCACCCTGGGGCCTGTGGAGCCCGGAGGGCCAGGACTCTGGGCGGGCAGCAGCCAGCACCTCAAGAACCTGGGCAAAGCCATGGGGGCCAAAGTGAATGACTTCCTGAGGAGGAAAGAGCCCTCGGGCCTGGGCGGCGTGGGCACAATGGAAGTCAACAAGACGGCAGGGGCCCAGCTGGCCGGCGGGGCTGACGTGGATGACGGAAGGTGAGTGCACCCCACCTCCTGCCCTGACACCCCCGGTTCTGTGGACCCCCTGGAAGAGGTCTGCAGACAAACTGTAATGTCTTGGGAGAATGACCCCATGGAAGGGACATGAGGTGGTCACATGAAGAGCAGCTGAAGGGTCAGGCGACGTTCGTGGGAGCTGGCTTTAGTCTCCATCTCCATGGCAAACGTTTATCGAGTGCCCATCACATCCTAGCCCTGAGCTACGCTTCAGCTGCATTACTTTACCTAACCCCACAACGGCCCTCTGAGGTAGATTATATTATTTCCATCTTGCAGACAACACAAGTGCAGAGAGGTAGTATCAGGTGCTTAAGGTTACCAAGTTAGGGACTGGCAGAGCTGGAGTCAAACCCAGGGATTGCCCAGAAGCTCCCCAGGGGGACTCTGACCCCCCAGCCACACCGGAGGAGCCCTGCGCTGACTGTTGGTAGTAGAGAAGCCAGCATCTGGCAGAACCCCCTGGACAGGGGAGGCAGTCGCCCACTGTGGCAGCCCTCCCGTTTCCGGGCCTTGTTTTAAACACCTGCGCTCCCCAGGTGGGGGTGCACTTTTTAGGACTGTCGCATAGGTTCTGATGTGACACAGTTCACTGGGGGTCCTGGCGTTAACGCTGCTGCTCTGAACACTGAGTGAGGGTGGGACAGGCCAAAAGCGGTTTGCACACAAACTGCTGAAACTCACACACTAAACCAAAAACGAGAGGCCGGAGCATAAAGCGCTCCTGGGGTGGGTGGGTTGAAAGTGCAGGTGGAGTTAGAGAAGGGAAGACGCACTAGGGGACTGGTGTCCCAGCATCCTTAAAGCACATGCCTCTCTGTCGTCAACCTTACAGATCAGCCCTGCAAGACACATTCCCTCGCCTGGATCCTCCACCTCCCATCACCAGGAAGCGAACCCCACGAGCCCTGAAGACCACCCAGGACATGCTGATTTCATCGCAGCCTGTCCTAAGCAGTCTGGAGTATGGGACTGAGCTGTCACCTGGGCAACCCCAGGACTCCCATCCCGCTGCCCAGCCCAGCCCAGCAGATGCTTCACAGCCAGAGGCCACCATGGAAATGGCGGACAGGGGCGAGGCTCTGCCCAATGGAGAGGTTTCCCTGTCGGTACCTGACCTCATCCACAAGGACAGCCAGGACGAACCCAAGCTAAAGATGACTGAGGGTAGAAGGGCCTCTTCCCCTGGCCTCATCGAGAGAAATGGCCTCAAACTCAGCCTGAGCCCCATCAGCCTGGCTGAGTCCCTGGAGGATAGCAGCCCACCTCCTCGGGCACGGACCTCCAGCCTTGACAACGAGGGCCCTCACCCAGACCTGCTGTCCTTTGAGTAGAGCTGCTTCTGTCCTGCTGTGCGCTCCCTTCCCTCTACTCTCCCCTCAGCCGTGCACCCAGGCCCTTGCCCCAGCCCCAGCCTGCTGTTTGCCCTCCTCGCACAAGGCACCAGCAGGGAGCTGATTCTCCCTCATGGGCTGTTGCAAGGCCAGAAGCCACGAGTAGCCCTACTTCTAGGGTTCATCTGTGGGATGGCAAAGGGACTCAGGTGCCATCTCGGTTCCCCTGGGTGCTGGCTGCAGCTCTTGGATAGCAGAGCGTCATGGCTCCTCACTGACTGCAGGACCAGCAGCCCAAGATGAAGGATCTTGCGGGAATTCTCTTTGCCTGCCTCCCACAGGCTGCCTACTCTTCTCCTTCCCAGGCCCTCTGGGTTCCTTCCTTCCCTTCCCTGGGGGCCCAGCGTCCTCCTGCCTCAGGGGTAATCAGGCTGGAGGAGGAATTGTGGGTTTGGCTTGATGATGGGCCCAGACCCGGAAAGCCACACACCCTGAGCACAGCCCAGTCACAGCTCCTCCTGGTCCCAAGAAAACGCAAGCCCCTGGTTGTCCCCTCACCTCTACCTAGGTGGATGAGGGCCAGGGGAGAGGCTTCCCAGGCCTGAGACCTCGGGCAGCCTTGTCACCCAGGGTTCACAGGGTGTTACTCATCTAGCCACATGGCGAACATGGTGAGCACTCCCAGAGTAGGGGGCACAGAGCCAGCCACCGAGAGCGCCTGCCCAGAGTGTGAGTCTGGAGAGGCACCGAGGAAGCAGATGCAGCCTGCTACACTCGGGCTTCCCTTGCTGTGCGTGGGGACAGGACCAGGCAGGCCGCAGCAGGAGCAGCAGAGCAAGTTGCGATCCTGTTTGGGGGGAGGGCCCAGGAACCTAGCACCCAGGGAGCTGGTCCCCGAGAACCCAGAGCAGTAGTGGAGATGGCAGTGTGGCAACCAGGATGTGAAAAGAGCCATTGTCGGGGCTCCTAGCAGCCTCTCAGGGGCCCCACCACCTGAGATGCAATTGTAGGGTCTAAGCATGGTAAGTGCGAGAACCAGGGTGGAGAGTGTGAGAGGTTGGAACGCGGTGAGAACCGCGGGGCAGGCTGCTTTTCCTTAAGTAGAAAGCACTCTGCTCTCCTGCAGAAGGTTCCCGCCCCGTGCCTGCCTCGGGGTCTTTGTGAGGGACTGACCTGGTTCACCCAGCCCCGCTGGCTCCTGCCCTCCTGGGTTAACCCACTTTTGTGTTCCTGTCTCCTACCAGGGGTCCTGTCGTGCTGTCTTCCTGTGGCCAGGAGACCCTGTCGGGGGCTGATCCCCACCCTGGGGGCCTTTGCAGCAAGGAGAGAACAGGCCTTTTCTTGAGCAGAGCGGCTGGTCCCAGGAGAAGGCTGGGAGTGGCCTGTCTGGCCAGGGTGGGCAGTCTAGCAGTCCTCCTCCTGTGATTCCTGCCACCTCCCTTTTCTATTCATTGTTCCACTTCCTACCCTGGGGGCCCCAGAGCTCATTTCCCACTTCACCCAGTCACCCCATTTCTGTTCCCGTCCCCACCACCTCTGCCATATAAAGTGTCCAAGCTAACTCCTGCAGACCTGGGAGCCTCGGGACCCCCAGGCTGAGGCTGCCTTCCTGCATCCTTGCTTCTGCAGCCGTGCGCATTGCCACAGCTCGCCCACCGCCTCCCCTTCCACCCCGTCTCACACAGCGGAGCCTTGTTTCACCGTCCTCAGGAGGGTCCAGGCACGCCGGGTGCCATGGTGAAGTGAGCAAGGCTGTTGCTGAATTGAGTAGATCGTGACTTACTCCAGGAACAGCACAAGGATTTGGGGACCTGTGAGTTTTTCCAGAATGGCTTGGGATTCTGCACAAAATGCAGAGCTGGGGGCCGGGGGCAGAGAACTATAAACACACGTGCTGGGAGTAAGCCCAGTTTCCCCTGCGCTTCCACACCAGGAGCTTGGTTTGCTTCTCTGATGGGAAGCTTACCAGGTACCTGCACTCTGGGCTGCTCCTCCGCTAAGACCAGGGTGGCTCTGGCCAGGTGATACTGTAACCGTAGGTTACAGGTTGGGGGGCCAGGCTGCCTTAAGCGCCTTGCTCTCTACGCCACATCCAGCCTCCGATGAAGTCCTGGCCCCCCGACCCGGGATTAGCACAGGGGTCCTACCAGGCTTTCCCAGGGCCACTCAGATTCATGTCTGGTACCAGATAAGGGTCTGTGGGACCCTGCTGCAATCTCTAGCTGGCCTCTCTGATCACCTCAGCCATCCTTCTGCAGGGGGGATGATACTGCTACCAGGGGTGGGGCGAGGTGGGCGGGGACACTCTCTGAGGCTGAAATCTGGTCCTAGATGCCACAGGTAGTGCCGGTGCCTGGGGCTAAGCGTTACCCAGAGGCCAGCAGAACGACGACTTCTGTCCTGCTGAGGGTCTCGGCTCAGACCAGGCCTCTAGCCAAAGCCCCACCTGGCTTCCTGTGTCCATCTCGACAGCCTGAGCTCCCTGTGCCTGCAGCATGGCAGTCACCCCTCCCCACCTGACCACCCCCCGGGTCATGTCCCGTGCCTGCAGCATGGCAGTCACCTCCCCACCTGACCACCCTTCGCCATGGTGAGTCCGGCTTCTCTGAGTGGCCCAGTGTGCTCAAGGGCAGGGTACCGAGGAGGAATGAAAGGCCTGTCTTCTCTGTCCATGTAAGGAAGTCTTTTCTCTCCCCGTTGCTCACCCATGCCCTGTGTCCCCAGATTCAGCGGCAGCTTTACCCTGATAGATACAAGGTGAGCTTCCAGAACCTGGCAGGAGGGTGGCGTGTTCCCTGGCAGGGAGAGAAATGTGTCTGTGTTAACGAGTGTGGGTGACAGGAAGACGAACATTCGAAGAATCCATCAACTTTTAAAGAACAAAGAGGTTGGCCTCAGGCTGGGGGACGAAGGATACTACAGAGCTATTCTGAGGATTTTCTAGAGATTTTATATTTATATTTTTAGTAATTTTTCTGGTAGAAGGAAACCGTACAATAAAATCATTTGGTTTGATTTTGCTGGTTTTGTTTTTCTGTCCTGACTGGTGGGGCTTGGTTGGTCTTTCTGAAGCCTGACTTGTGGCATGGAGAGCATTGGCCTTTGCTTTGTGAGCCTGAAGAGGGAGGCGTGAGTAGGGTAGAAACATCAGGATGTCGGGCGCTGCCAGCAGACCTCCGGCCCGCGACTCCTGGGGGGAGCCGATCTCTGGGGATGCACCCTCGTTTGTGCCCTGACTAGCTGTCCACTGTGGAAGTCATTCTGCTTCCAACCTGCTCTACAGCTGATTCAGGGCATCATGTGCTCAGGTGCGACCCTCCCCATCAGGAGGAAACACGGAGGAAACTGGAGTGTCCACCAGATGGTCCTCTAGGTGGTGACTTAACCTGGGGTCCACCACAGCCCTTTTCCACCAAGTAGGGGACGGAGCTGGGTGTGCACGCAGACGCTCTTCAGAAAGGAACCAGAGGTGCCATCAGAGTCACAGTCCCTAGTAAGTGTCAGTGAAACACCCAAAGTTGCTGATGTGGGCACTTCCCCAGGCCGGAGTGACCCCGATGCTCCTTACTGAGAGAGCGTAGCTTGGAGCAGCACTGGCCTGAAGCCCCTTTGACCCCCTTGCTTCCCCCTGGTTGGTGTCTTTGGTGAGGACCCAAAGGACTCCCAGCTGAGAGTCAGCCAGACTTTTAACCCACTAAAAGGGAGAGTGTGGAGAAGAGACAGGAAGGGGAAGGAAAAAAGTCTGTTCTTAGGAGCCATACCCATTTCTAAAGGGGGAAGGATGGGGTCTGTCTGCCCAGCGCTGCCATTTGCCCCCATGACCATGCCAGGGGTCCCTGGCTGCATGTCCGAAATGTCTCAGGCATGAGGCTAAGCCTGCAGCCTCTTCTGCATTGAATTCCACTCCTGACTTCCTTTCTCAAAGGACTAGCAGGAGGACTGCGGACGTTCAGGCTGCTCACTCGCTCTGCAGAGGGGTGCGCTGTGTTGTTCCAGGAAGGCGGGAGTCACGCAAAAAAGTCCAGCATATTCCATGCATGGGGAAAGGCATTGAAAATACTTACAATAGCAAGTTTTTCCTTTAAGGGTAAGCTCCAGGGACTAATCTTTGGCGACTTCTCCCATTGGATGGCTTCAGGATCGGTTTCTGCAGGTATTCAGGTGTGACATGTGATTTTAATATGCCTTTCTTTCTCACTATTATGCAAAGTAGTTATTTTGGGCCAAGATCAAATATGAAAAATTGTAAAAAAAATGTTTTTGAGGAAAATTTTAAGTGTCAAAAAGGATGTGCATGTTGTGTTTCTTAATGCCGTGCTCTAAGTGCTCTAGAATCTGGGGTACAAAGATGCATTTGTTTGGACAAATATCCAAGCCCCTTCCTGGGCACAGTGCTGTCTGGAGCACAGCCGTAACATCGGTGGACAAGGAGACCTGGTTCTACCTCTTAACCATGAGCACAGTGGGTGAGGACACCATGGAACCTGCCCCCCTGTTATGCTAACAGGTTAACAGAGCATGAAAGCAGATGCAAGCACCAAAGGGGGCCGGGTGGTAACTTTAGCTGAAGGTGCTTTTCCTCGGAGCTTACTCTGCTTCTCATAGTTGCTGAAGGAAATGAACAAATCAGAGGTCATCGGGAAACCTGCTTCATTCCTAGAGTCTGTGCATGTGCTGGTGGGGACCCCCCCTCGGGATTCCGAATTTATGGAGTCAGCTAATCCAGGGCTGCGCCTCAGATCCTGCTCCACACTCAGAGACTTCCTTCCTGGTCCATTTGCTCTGCTCTCAGACTTCTTCGGAATCCCTTCGAAGCCGGTGAATCCTGGGAGTGTGGTAGAACTGTCTGTGCTTTGACTGTGTCCTCTCTCCACTCACATCTCCACTGCAGAGCTCCCCACTCCAGCCTGGTGGCTGCTGGTAACAACCCAACAATGGCTTATCTTTGAGATTTTGGGCCTCAGGGTACCCTGGGCTTCACCCTGCTGCGCCCACTGCTAGGTTTGAGGTGTCCAGTCTGGAGCTCACGCTGTGGCTTCGCTCTGGGTGGGAACAGGTAATTAAGTCCACACAGAGGAATCCCCACCTCCCCCGAGCAGCTTCCCAAGTGTGGGTGACATTTAATGTCTTTCCTCTCTCCCAAGGAAATCCACTCTGGAAACCTTAATTTGAGTTGTCCAGTGAAAGCATCTTCCAGTGCTTTGCCCCTCCAGGATGCCCTCCGGCCTGCTGCCATTCTCAGAGTCCCCTGCACTGATTTACCACTAATGAGAAAATTCCTCTGCTTTCGTATCTAGGGCCCGACCCCCGGAGACACAAATCCTCTTTGTGTCCAGCTTATCTCCAGCTGCTGCCATGATAAATAGTCCAGCTCAAGGGAGCCTGGAGAAGCTCTACCCCACGGAACGAATCACTTGGTTATTGACCACACAGACAGGGAATCACGCTTGGAGAAATATTTAAGAACCTACCCAGACACATCAGGCTACTTTCTTTCCCATGGGAGGTGCCTGAGGAATCTGTTACAGAGTAGGAAATGCTGCCAGTGTTTCTCCCTTGGAAAAGACCCAAAAAAGAAAAGAAAAGAAAAAAAATCCCCCAAAGCAAAAAGCAACCTCCCGACAAACTGCAACTTTGTTTCGTGTTTTACTGTTGAACCAGTCAGCGTTTTCCAGTGCCACCTGCTTAGCCACCTCCTTCCTTAGAGCACCTTCCATGTTTGTCACCGCATCCTCTCTGTTCTCCTGGTTATTTAATGGTAACGCCGGCTGGTTTGGTCTGGTGCGTCAGCACAGTGGAATGTTCAGCCTACTTCACAGGCTAGTCCATGGCAACTTACAACATCTTCATCTGGTTACCGCGGAGTGGTTCTGGCTGGTCCAGGCCACTATGAGGCCAGTGAAAGGGAAGCCTGGCCTTTGAGATGGAGGGACATACATTCCGTCAGCCCTGGGAAGGGCTTGCCGCTCCAGCAAGTGAATGCACTCCCTCTGCATCCTGGGCCCACGACGGGTGGACCCAGTTGCTGGATAGGAAAACGGAACGCATCTGCACTGCCCATCTTATATTACCTTCCCCGCAGTCTCTGGGTATCTGGTAAATTCTGTTTGTCTGCCTTCCTGGCTTAATTTAAATCATGGGTCCTCTGTGTTAGGGACTGTCAGAAAGTCTTTGCGGCAGAACTGGTGGGTTCCGTTTAGGCCGGACCAAGGTGTGACATTTCTAGGAGCTGGATCTTCTGGAGAGGCTGTACAGGCCACCTGGGAAATGATTCCACGTACGACAAAGCTGAGGGATGAGGCTGTGGTCACGGTCAGCAGCCCCGCCCATGCTGCTCCCCCCACCCCTGCATTCATCAGTCGGCAGTTATGTAGATGGTACTGATCATGGCTACAGGCTGGGGACTTTTCTGGGAAGCACCTGGGAGACGGGTGAGCCAGGCTCTCTGTGCTCTAGACCGTCCATAATCCAGCCCAGCCTACCTTGCCAGCTTCATCTGGCACTACTGCCTTGCTGCTCTGGTACCCCTCTGCCCCAAACTGCTCAGCAGTGCTTCCATGCCTTTGTTCAAGACTGCCCTTCTGCCCCTGCCTTTCTTTCTCTTTCCTCTGACTTTGTCAGGCTATCTTCATTCATCCTTCAGATTTCAGTGTAGGTATCCCTTCCTCTGGGATCCCTGCCCAGGCACCACCGCCAGCCCATCCTCTGCTCTTCTGTGCATTCCTCCACTGTGGCCCCACTTGCCACATGACATGGAAGGTAGCTGCTTCCTGGTGTCTCGGCCCTAAGTCCCTGAGCTCCTGGGGCAGGGGCCTTGTCATCATCATTTCTGACTCCTCAGTCCCCAGTACAGCTCCTGGCACCTCACAGGAGCTTGATAATGATGTACTCTGAGCTGAACTTAACTCAGAGAATGTATCATTTAATTTGGGAGGTTTTATATGTATGTACACACATACAGTCAAGTGCTAAGTGGTGTGGAACAGACTAGACTGGGCTCTCACTGAGGTCTGGGGTAGACCAACCCCACCCCGTTCAGCCTCCTTCCTCAAGGTCTCCACCCACAGGCGGTCTCTGTACCTGACCATCCACTGCAGAGAAGGATTGAGGGAGGCCATTTTCAAAGTGGAAAATGATTAATAGGCCAGTGTGTCGCTCATTTCTCTCCAGCCAGATCCTTCGTTAATTCTGCTCCCTGGACAGGTGGCACCTTGCCAAGGAGCCAGCGAAGCAGGCACTTGAATGCAGCCTAATGTAAGAAGCATCGCACTCCAATGCCAGGCACCTACTCACCTCTGGTTGCCGCTCCTTCAGCTGCTGTGAGTTCCAGTCCTTAATATTTGTACTTTACCCTTTTGGGCTTTAGTGCTATTAATTGGTTCTTTGTAATTATATTTCTAAGCTCTCATATAGTCTAGAAATTGTGCTAATCAATTTACATTCATTATCTCATTTGTTTTTCTCAACAGCCCTGCAAGAAAAGTCCTATTAAGTCCATTTTTTAGATTCAGACAATACTGCATTCAAAGAATTCACACATGTAATCTCATTAATCATCATGCCTGGTGAGGTAGTTATTTCAACCCCATTTTATAGATGGGTAAACTGAGACTGAGTTGACTAAGCAGATTCCCCGAGTCTTACAACCAATAAAGAGCAGAACTAGACCTGAAGGCCTAGGTTTTTAGACCTAAGGAGATTTCCCATCACCACATGGTTCTTCTGTTTCCATCACACCAGTCTGATAAAAATTTCCAGGAAATGTTCATGGCCCTGAAATAACTTACTGAGTTGGACCTTCTCCAGGGGTGAGTGCAATTTCATTAAACCCTGAATATTCATGTAGGATGGGAATTTAAGGACCCATTCACCAGCCCCTGATTTTACAGAAGAGAAAACAAAGAGTAGTTTTTCAGTGTTAACCTGTGCTGGCGTGGTCTCTGATTCTCCACAATAACTCTATGCAGTAAGAGTTATTAACACCACTTTCTAGATGCAGCTGACCAGAGGCTTAGGGGGCTTCAGCAACTTGCCCAAAGTCACTCTACCAGTAAGTGACAGAATTGAATCTAGTGCCTCTTGAAAACATCCATTCTGAAAGGTTTTGGTATGAATCTGCTCTATGGATTGCAAGAATTCCAGCCCCAAGCAGGAGTGGCAGAAGTATTTCTATTGCATCTCAAATTGCAAACTCGGGGAAGGCGGGCTCATACACTAATCCGGTTATTGACACTGGAGATTAAGCATTCAAATGAGAGATGAGTATTAGTGAGAGGAATGTTTTGGATTTTATAGCTACCATGGTCCTGAAAAAACAAAACAAAACAAAAAACCCTCAGCTCAGTACCAGTTTTCTCGGTGGTTATCTGACCTCTTGTGGCTAGATTTAGGCATTGCAGTTTCTGGCAACTAACGTCTGCAAGAGGCAGCTTTTCATGGTGAAAGAAACATTTATTTATGAGATAAGTACTATCTCCTTTTGAAAAGGCTTGTAATTTTCCTAAGATCATTCAACAAGTAGTATGTGGAGTAAGAAATAAAACAGATGACACTTCTTTCCCAGTAATTCCAGCAAGAGAGAGAAAATATAAAGGAAGGAAATCTTTGGAAAAAATGAGAATTCTCCAAAAGTACAGGAAGATTAACATCTTAAGAATAAAGTGGCACATAGACTTTCAAACAGGAAAGAGGAGGAAAATTTCATACTTGGACATACAGTGAAATTTAAGGTCATAAAGACAGACCACCTTGAAAGTTTCCAGAAAAATAAGATCAGCTATGAAGGAGAATCACATTAACATCAGACATTTCAATAAGAATCCTGGATGCAAAATACTAAGGGCTTAATATTTGATGTTGAAAGAAAAGAATGTTAATCCTATATTTTACATTCATTTTAACTGTCATTTAAATGAATGTAAAATAAAAATATTATGGGGCATATAAGACTGCAAAAGGTTTACTACTCAAAGACCATCTTTGAAAATACTCTTGGAGGAAATAGTCTAGTAAGAAAAGAAGAAAACGCAGAAGTCCGTGTGTTTGGAAATATATAGGAAATGAGGATGAGTGATTCGGTAAAGCTTGCTGCAACTTAAATGGTAAAGGACCCAAAAGGAGTAGGTAACAATAATTCATATGTTAGAGATCAGAAAATAAGGCGGGATTAATGATGGTGACAGAAAGGAAATGAGAGTGTGCTTAATTATAACAACATATTTAAATATTGTAGAGGAAAACAAAAATACAAGTCTTAATAAGCTATGGGTAACCACCAAAAACGTTTGCTTTTTTTAAAAAACAGAGCTTTCAAATTAGCAGGGGTAAATCTACTCAGTGAAAAGCAGAAAAGGAGAAAAAAAAAGGAAACAAAATGTATAGTAAATGGAAAGAATGGCATAAGATTTCTTTCTTAGTCAGGCTCCCGTAACAAAACACCATAGGTTTGGATGGGTTAAACAACAGACATTTTACTAGACTACATTTCTTACAGTTCCAGGGGACGGGGAGTCCACGATCAAGTGCCAGCAGGTCCCATGTCTGGCGAGGACTGTTTCCTGACTCCTTGCTGTGTCCTCATGGGGCCTTTCCTCAGGGCTGGCAGGTGGTGTCTCTTTCTCTTCTCATAAGAGCCCTGATCCTACCATGAGGGCACACCTTATCTAAACCTAATTACTTCCCAAAGGCCCTGCCTCCAAATACCATCACACTGGGGGCTCAGAGCTTCCACGTATGGTTTTGGGAGGGACAAACATTCAGCTTATAACAATGGCAGAAATAAATTCAAATTGAACGAATTATAACAAGTATAAGTGTATTTAGCTATCCAAACAAAAGGAGAAAATTTTAAATTGGGAAAAAATTAGATCCAGCAATATTTTGTCTATAGAAGACAGAGTTAACACAAAAGATCTTAAAAAAATTAAAAAACAAAGTGATGAAAAATTATATATCAAAAAGTATGGATGAAAAGAAAGGCTAACATTTTAATGTGACATTAAAATATAATTAAAGTCAAAAAATTATGAGACAAAGAGAAGTCATTTCTGAGGAAACATTAAGATGATGAAATAATTATAAAAAGTTGTACACCTAAAAATATAACCTCAAAATAGTTAAAACAAGAATGACAGAACTATGAAGACAAATCTATACATCAACTACCGTAATTAAAAACTAAACTCTCATATATACTGGATTAAAATGAGAGACATTTCTCTTTGATTCTGATAGGTCAAATAGATTAAAGAAAAAAAAGGAAATCTATAAAAATATTTGTTTTATATAACCCATAGTCTTGAATACATTCGGGAGAGGGTGAAGAGAGTGAGCTTTAAAATGGATAGAAAAAAAAGTTCCTTCAAACAAATGAAATATCCTCAGAATGTCCACATATAGCAGGTCATCAAAGAAACCTCAGAAATGAAATCAAACTATGTTATCTAACTTCAATACTACATAGTTTGGAATCTATACTAAAGTAAAAACTGAAGTACATATTTGAAAGCAATTACAAACTACTAAATTCTCTTTGGATTGAAGAGGACGTTTTTACAGGGATTAAAAATACTTTGACCTGAACAATAAATTTGCAATAAATACAATGTTAAAATTTATGGGGTACAGCTAAAGTAGTACTGTGAAATAAATTCATAGCTTTAAATGTATTTATTAGAAAATAATACATTTTGAAAATAAGCCAAATAAGCTAAAATGATTTAAAAAATCAGTGAAATAGAGAATAGCAGTCTAAAAACAATTTTTAAAAAATGACTAACGAAACTAAAAGCTGGCTTTGAAAGGACCATTAAGATGCATAAAATCTGGGGGGAGGTATAGCTCTGTGGTAGAGTGTGTGCTTAGCATGCACAAGGTCCTGGGTTCAATCCCCAGTACCTCCATTAAAAAAATAAAATAAAATAAATAAACCTAATTACCTCCCCCCCTCAAAATAAAGTGGCAAAACTAGACAAATCAAATTTTTAAAAGATGCATAAAATTGATTAGTAAAAAGAGTAAGATGCAAATAAAATACAGAGTGAAGAGATATGATGACTGTCACAACATAGACTTAAAAATAATAAAATAATATTAACTATATAGCAATAATTTCAAAAACTTAGACAAACTGGATAGATTCCTGGGAAAACAAAGATTGCCAAATTTGGCAAAATAATTGAATAAACCAATAAACCTTAAAGACATTTATGTAGTTATAGAAGACTCCCTCTCCATTTTTGACCAGAGCTTCAAACTCAGTTTCATAAGAGTACTAATGAACTTTCCAGCAACAGATAATCCTTACCTTACAAATTTGTTGCAAAGAAAAAAAAAGAAAGAAAAACTAAAAGAAAAAAGACTGCTTAATTCACTTTATATGATTAACATAACCATGATTCAGCAAATTATAGTTCTGTTTGATTTATGAGTTTTAATGCAAAAATCTTAATTGAAATATTAACTTACTGAATCCAACAGTTTATTTAAAATAATATGATTAAGTTAAGCAATGCAAGGATGGTGTAACAATTCATTATTCATTCAGCAATTTCATTAATGTAATTTACCTCTAATGAATGAAGATTAAAGGAATGTGACCATCTCAGTAGATACAGAAACAAATCATTTAATACATTTCAGAACATTTCTAGCAAAAACTAAAATAGCCTTCTTAAAGCTATAACAGACATTGTGCTTAAATGGAGAAAACTTCTAAGCATTTCATATCAAATGGGAGCAACACTTTCATGACTAGTGTTGAGTGTATACTGGAGGTCCTAGCCAATCAAGTAAACATAGAAAATAAATAAGATGCGTAAGTGGTGAAAGGAAAGAAAGCAAAATGTTATCGTTTACAGCTGAGAAAAATCATTTACATAGAATTTACAATTTAATTTACAGTAGAATCAACAGGTAAGCCAGTAGATCTAATGAAAGCATAGTTTGCTACTGCTGTAGTCTGCTAGAAATGTAATAAAACATATGACATAAGTTTATAGCAACTAAAAATAAGAATTAATCTAACAGAATATGTAAGACTTCCATGGTAAAAATTTATGATTGCATTAACGAACAAAAGAGATGGCCTGAATAAATAATGAATGATCACGCATGTGAAAACATCACAAGAATGTCATTTCTCCCCTAAGTACTCTACAAATTCATTGTAAGTTTACTCAAAATTCCAGCAAGATGTTTTGAGAAACTTATTTATTCTAAAATGCATACGGAGGAATCAAGGTCTACAAATAGCTAAATTGGTTTTTTAAAAAAGAGAGAGTGCTTATCCTACCAGGCAATAATACATTACAAAGCCAGAGTGTTAGAACAGTTGTGATGTAAAGGAGAAACCATAAATCAGAAGAGGAAAAATGAATTATTAAACAGGTTGAAATGGGAAAACTACTTCAATGTGTATGGAAAAATACAAAGTTGGGTTCTTAC
This sequence comes from Camelus ferus, assembly GCF_009834535.1. NCBI lineage: Eukaryota > Metazoa > Chordata > Mammalia > Artiodactyla > Camelidae > Camelus > Camelus ferus. The sequence goes on along the minus strand of NC_045716.1, from coordinate 17,101,095 downwards.
CTCTCACCATGGGTCCCAGATTAACCTCAGATTCATCATTTATTCAATGAATATTTATTGAGCATCTACAGTGTGTGAAAGGCTTTTCTAGGCATTGCATGTATGTCAGAGAAAAACACAAAAGTCCTTGCCGTCATTAAAACACTAACTATAGAGGGTAGACATATAAAGCCAGTAGAAGGAAATGTAGGGTAATTTTTTTCATGATCTTGAAGTGGGGAAAATGAAAATAAAAGAAAAATGAAATAAAAGAAGGGTCTTGTATGGCTGGATCGTGATAATGAGTTAGGAACTAAGGAATGTGATTAACTCAACTCCCCCTACCTAAGTCCACTTAGATGACCACAGAGGGAAGACTGTTTGAATATAGGATAGCTCCAGTGGGCTAGAGTTCTTTCTTATATTTGGCTAAAACTGCCCTCCTATAAACACCCAGCCATTGGTCTGAGTTCTGCTGGCTGGCACTGAACCCAGCGAATCTTGCATCTTCTGTCACAGACCAGCACTGAAAAAGCTGCTGTGGTCTCAGCCTTCCCTCTTCCAGTCCCGCAAACCCAGATCTTTAAGCTGGTCTTCACGTGACCTGTTCAGGGTCTTCTAAAACATTTCAGGGAACTATAGCATGACATCCACATCAGCTATTAAATGTGGCTTGCTCGTTTGAGAAATGTGCTGGAATCCCACTGGGGACCATGCATCATATAATGTGCTATGCCCAGTGCTCAGGAAAAAAGGGAATTGCTTCTATGATACTTATAATGGAAAGCTCTTCTATGATAGCCTTGTTCCACTAGATTTTGGAATATATGAAGTTCAAACAAATCTCTGCTATCCAGAATGAGTGACTACATTTTATATGTTGGTTTATTTAGTCATTATTTAAGAAATTGTCACTGAATATATTTTCTGTGCCAAGGATTGCTGTGGGCCCTGACAACTGGGACATGCTTCTCTGTACCCTGGAGAAAGAATCAAAGACCCAGGACTGAACCCGGGGAGCAGGCTCGCTTCTCATGTCCTTTCCTGAACCAGCCAGAAGGACGTGTCTCCCTCAGCAGTCTGAACAAGGCTGCATTTCACTTTTTGTCTGCTGTGGATTGCGTGACCCAAGAATTCAGGATGGCTCATACACTGAGGTTCCAGCCACAATGTCTGCTCATGTTTCCTCTCTTTAATAACTTGAAAAGGTAAGGCCAGGGGGTGCTGAATGGTTCACTACGGTTTGAAGACGGGTGAGAGAAAGGGCGTAGAATCTGGTACATTCCACACTAATCAGGTCTTACTTTAAATCGTGAACTAGCAGGAAAATTTAAATGGCCTTAAAGCCAATGCAACAAACTCTTCAGGAATAAACTTCCAGTCATGTCTCTGAACTGGGCACAGCTCTGGGCAGCACACATTTCTATACGCTGTGGAGGATTCAAGGGAAGACCCAGCTGTGCTTTGGTGGTGCTTAAAACCTAGTCGGGACCAGAAACTACACGTGGGTTGCTTCAAAATCCCCATGTATGTCATGCTGCAGAACCACATCCACGCTGCTGGAAGTGGTTAGTGCATACATAAAATTAGGCAGAATCAGAGAGGCAGTGTTTGGCAGAAAGATCCAAGGTTAGAAAGAAGGCAAGTAGCCCAGGCTGGAGGGCGAAGGGTGCCGGAGTGGGTCAGGGCTCTCACCGTGACCGAGAGCAGCACAGGCAGGTGCAGAGAAGGTGCTGGCTGTTGGGAGCCAAGTCCCGTGCTGGTGCTGCGTTCATGTCCACCGCTGCAGGATGTCTACCGGACACAGCCAGGCTCAGCAGAGAGGCCAGGGCAGTGTGTATCCTCCTGCTCAGCCTCTCGTCTTATAGATGAAGAAACAGAGACCTAGAAAAAGGAAGCTGTCTGTCTGAAGTCATATAGCCACAGGACTGGGACGCAGGTTCTTAACTAGCAACCGGCGTGTTCTCTTCTGTGTGGAGCTGCCTCTCTGGTTGCCTGGTTAGAAGGAGGACATTAACCACGATATAGCGGGGGCATCTTTAACAAGTCAGGCTGTCCTACTCCAAGCAAGAAGAGTGAGAGGGGAAGCGGGGCTTAGAAGCTGCTTGTGCTGTGTGCATGGGAGGCGGGGACATGGGGAGTGATTTCTCTGAGGCTGGTGAACAGAACGTCTTCAGTCACCCAGACCAGGAGAATCCAAATTGTCCCCTAGAGTTTGGCCTTCCAGACCTACACCTGCAGGAGAAGCAAGGTCGCTGGTGAGAGCTGTCACCCCATCTCTTCTCTAAGTGCTTTGTCCAGTCTCTTTATCTTCAAGGCAAGAGGTCCACATAGTCACTGTTACTGTTCTCTGGGGGGAGAAAGCAGAAGGCCAGTTGTGAGGCTCAACACTCAGGAGTCACACTGACCAACACCACTCAGGGGAAGGAGACCTCTCCCCAGGCACAGCGTGATCTTGATCTTGATGCCACATCAGAGCGATGTCTTCAAGGGCTGGGGTACCACAGGGAGCTCTCCCTTAGGGGGTCTTTTTATAAATCAAGCATCAGAATTTCCAGCACCCAATGCCCCCATTCACCAGTAGAAAAACCTGTGCCTCGCTCAGAATGGGAACATCTGAGGCTTGTTTTAAGGAGGCCAAGTGAAGGGGAGGAAGAGGATGAGGGGAGGCGAGGACGCTCCCCCTTTGGTAGCTGAGGATTTGGGAGCTCGCTCTGCCAAGGCTGACGAAGCATGGACAATTGGTGTGGTGAGACTCTCACCCAATTCTTGGGGACAAACTCTAAAGGGTTCACCTCTTAGGATTTTTGGTTCTTTTATATTTGTGGAGACAAATACTACCAGAACTCCAAGCCCCCTCAGCAGCTCATCCAGGTTTGCCTAAGGATGCAGCACAGGTACATTCCTGGGTTTCTACTCTGCCTGGCTTTGCCTTTTACTTTCTGCAAGTGTCGAACTCCATCTGTAGCTGAGCCTATAGGAAGTGACTGTGTGTGTACATGGGTGCACACGCCTCTGCATGGGGGGAGGGGGACAGAGGAAACAATGGTGGGGGAGGGTTTCTTTCATAATTAAAAAGCCATAATTAACAAGCTTGGTCTTGTGGGGGAGGTAAAAAAGGTTGGTCTGGCAGCCTAAAGGGCAACTTTGCTGCAGACAGAGTAGAATGTGTGTGGGGTGACTGCACGGTCCCTTCTCCCTGGCTAGCACATCCGCACACCACCCCCATCACCTGCCCACTGATGACTGAAATACCTTTACTTGGGGCTGTAACCATACATCCCACCATGAGAAAACAGAGCTAAACCGTAAATGTCCCCGGAAGTCTGAGTTAAATGCAAACTCGGTGACAACTGACAGATACTAGATTCTTTTCTGAGAGCAGATTTCAAGGGTGTGTAAATAAGCAAGAGTAACTGTTTGGGGTGTGGTTTGGATTCTCTGCACTCATCCTGATGGTCTCTCATTTTCCACCATGGCTTAATACCTTTCGGGGTGTATCTGAAATAATTTATTCCCTAACACTATATAAATGAAGGCTTAGCAAATATTGAGCAAAATGTAACAGGATGAGCCTTGGGGAGGGAGTTGAAGCAATTTTCTCATTTGAAAGTTTTGCCTACTGACCATCTAGTCCCAAACCGCTGTGGTTTGCACAAGGTCACAGGACGAGTTTGAAGTCAGATCTTGGAGAGTTTCCAGGAACCACTCTTGCTCCCTGGGCTCTCCAAGCACAGAGAGCTCTATCTGTTTGCCCCTCCAGGAGCTTCAGGGCACCGCTTCCCAGCAAGATGGAAAGTGCTCTCAGTAGGATGAAGCTTTTCAGGGCTAACATCATAGAAAGGGGCAATTATCTGTACTGATTCTGCAAAGTAGGCCATTGGTGGAAATGGGACTTAAGTTCCTGTCTGACTCCCGTGTGAGAATTTTTACCATAAATACTGTCCAACTGTATCTTTGATGGTCTCCATCTCAGGCAGGGGCTGGTTCTCTTGATTGGCTTTAAAAGATGAACCACCAGCCCTTGATTGGGTTTTTCATACTTGGAGATCAATTCCTTTAGGTTCGGAAAGACCTGTCTCTTAGTGCCTTCCGTGGTCTGCAAAAGTGCAAGAAAGAAATCATTATGCAATTGTGTGTGAAAGGCGACACTTCTCAAAACAGTGGTTTTCAGGGCTGCCTCTGAGTGGCGAGCTGAACACAAGTGGCTGGCACTTGATGCGTGGGTGCTCACACCGCACACGATGCACACAAACCCTCCTGTTTAAAACAGAACTCTGACTTGAGCTACTTTGAGTAAAGAGGATTGACAGTGAAGGGCCCCCCACCTCAGTCTGCAGTGTGGAGTAAGCCCCCATCCTGGGCAAGTTGGGGCAGGCCCTGCAGATACACTGTGGAGGGCACCCTCTACCAGCTTGCACCAGCCTCTGTGTGCTGGCAGGCTTGGCTCTCCTAGGGGACTAACAGAGGCAGACTTCTGATGGGAGGTGCAAAATGTGCAGTTTACAAACTGGATGAATTCAGAATCTGTGTGAAAGGAAAAGACAAAGAAATCCCAATTTAAATTGAACATAGGAACGTCAGTGTGATTCAGGTAAATTGTAAATAGTTTTCTGTTGATCAGCGTAGAAACCTAGTTCAGTTTTCTGATGTGATCTCATAGAAATAATTTAAAAACAAAGAGCTTCGTCTCCTCTTAGAGATTTGACTTCCTTGATGATTGCTGATTCTCACGTGGCCATGGTGTTGGTCTGTAGGGAGGGGTGCTGATCAGAAGGCCAGCGTGCAGTGTGGTTAACGTCCGTAGTACAGACGCATCCTGACATGGAAGTCGGTTGCAGGAAGGCCCACGTGAGGCTGTCACTCCGGCCCACAGCAGCATCCTGCCCAGGCCTCTGAGCCCGGAGCTGTTCTGCCATGCAATGCCCCGTGTCTGATTTATAACTGATTGGGATACCTCTCTGCTGTGTCCAAGCAAGAGACAAAATGGGGTGTTAAGGACTTATCCAGAATGTCCCAAAATATGCACAACAAAGAAATAAATGTTTTTAAACGAACTGCCTTCTAGAAAACGTTTCATTTTGAAATAATTTCAGACTTGAAGAAAAGTTGCAAAACTATTTCCGCGTATATCCTTCACCACACTCCAAATGTTAAACGTGTCATTCTGTTTTTCGTTCTCTCTTTCTAAGTACATAAATGTGCATATATGTATGTACATATATCTTTTAAAAATTTTTGACAGTAAGTTGCTGACATGATATCCCTTTAACCCTATAATATCTCATATTTCCTAAAAAGCAAGAGCATTGCATATCCACACCAAAATTAGGAAATTAATCTTGATACAACACTATTTACTAGTCTACAGACCTTATTCAAATTTTGTTCATTGCCTTAATAATGTTCTTTGTAGCAAAAGAAAAATTATATATGTATGTGTTTGGGGATCACTATATATTCTCATCTCTTTCAAGTAGCTACAAGAAACATTAGCATATGAAGATTCTGAGAAATTTTGCAGTAAAAAAAAAAAGTCTCCTTAACCTTTAATGGAAATGTTTCAGAAAGATTATTTGAGGACTCTCTGTTAATAATTAAAGATTCTATGACATTTATTATACTCTACTTCCTGCCAGAAAAGCAGCTTCAAAAGAAAAAAGCTTTTTTGATTAACTCTAGGTAAAGGAGAAAAGTTAAAGAAATCCCCAAGACTGCCAGTTGACTGATACTTCCCCTTATATTTTTATGCGGCTGTGGAGTCCCCTTGACTTCCTCAACATTCAGACCTCTCCCCACCTTCCCTTTCCACCCATCCTGGTCCTTGTTTAGACTTCTAATTCGACATTGGTCTTATATGGAGTTCAGGTTGGTGTATGTGACCACTGGAGGAACTGTGTGCTTCTACATTTTTGAACACCAGCCTTGTTTTTTAATAAACGGGAACCAGCTCTAGTGTGGTTCTATTTCTCTCAAAGAAAGATAAGGTTAACTATTGGTCCGACTCTAACTCCGCACCGGGCTTCCCTGTTTAGAGTACCTCCACCTGGCCACGTTTAGGTTCAAGAGGTGGTCTCAGGGTCTTCTCCCCCCGGCTCTTTGTTGTTGTTGTTACAGGAGTTCTTATGTCTTCTTACCTGTATTTGGTAGTACCCGTGTTTCTCTTTGAAGATTCGGTATGTGTAGACCATATTTTTAAACCTGTGGAAAGATGACTCCGTGAATCATTATGTTCTTCTATGCAAATTCAGGTAACATCTACCACTGTATTTTGTGTGCAATGCCTCTGTCAATCTTGGATCCCGTGAAGAAAATGATCACTTTCAAGCCTTCTCATCTGTGGGAAATTTGAGAGACAGAGGTTTGGAAATGGGGACCCTTATTGTGATGGTGAAAGTCTGTGCTGTAGCAAAGAAGTTAAGGAGAGAGAGTTTACAATTTCCGTCATCTTGTTATTTCTAGTTTTCTTCACTTAGCCCTAGGTTGATACAACAGACAAAACGCCACTGAGCCATCCCTCTACTGCTTATTAAATGGCATTCATTGACCTCGTTAGAGATAGTGCAAGTAAAACAGAGAATGTTGTGAACTTTGTGCAAGGAAATGATGTATTGTGCTCTTGTTCCTCACTGGGACAGAAGCCATTGGCTAAATAATCTGGAATTTAGATAAAAGACCCAATCATCAGTTTCCAAAGCAAATAATAACAGACATCATATTCCTTCAATTCTAAGATGTCCTCAATTAAAGGATAAAGTATCAACTTAATAATAGATTCCAAGGAGAAAATTGTATACATTGAGTGCCTCCATCAACTGTTAACCATGTTCTGCTACCACACAGATATTAAAATGTAAAAAATGAGGATCAAAGACATTGACAATTATCTGATTGATCACTCCTCACCACTTCACTTGCACCCACACCAAAGAATCAAACACTAATCTTTTGACTGAATTGGGAAGGCAGAGAGCTGCTTATAGCTTTGAGGTACAGGGGACTTTGTTGCTGATTGTCTGGAGACCTTGACAATTGACTTCAAATCCCAGTCCTTTTGCAGGGTTTCCTGAGGCCAGAATAAGCTAGTAGGTGTCTCTAAATCAGATGGAAAGCAACAAAAAGTTTTTACATGAGTCCTTGTCTATATGTGACAGATTAAAATATTTCACAGTCTGGGAAGAGATCTCAAAAAAGTCTTTTCACAGAAGTATTGTTCAAAACGGGATCCAAACAAGGTCCGTACATTGTATTTGGTTGATCATGTGGCTTTTCAAAACCCAGTTATCACATAGCCTATGTTAAATTTTTAAATAAATGACTTTATTTTTAATTACATTGCTATATTACCAGCCTAAGAAAATCTTTCCTAAAGGAATTGAAAGAATAAAACAAATGGAAGTTCTGGCTTAATTAGTCCAAAAGCCATATACTTCAAGGTATAAAGATGGACATTGCTCAAATATAGTCTTATTCTTTGCGAAGTATTTTAAATGAAATAACAAGCCACATTGCAGCAATGCTTTATAAGAAATTGATTTATTGAGCTTGTGATACGCATGTGAATTTATTTTGAAATGTTTACCAAAAAAGAGCACTGTAAGAGATTTCAGAGCAGTGAGATTAGTGTCCACTTTATATGATGACAATATTATTGGGTAAACATAAAAGCTTAGTTTAAATGTCTCCTAGTCTAGTTATTATTTTACAGATTGTCATTTATAAAGTTTTGAAAAAATACGTAATTTCTCAGTGTGCATTCACACTGAAGACAGGTAAAAAGCCCGTGTTCCTCCAAGCCTTCTGCTCCATCACCAGTGGTGACGAGGGACCCCCTCTCTATCCCCCAGCACTCACGGTCTCGCCTTCATTTTCTCTGCCTGGAATCCAATGGGCTAATCTCATCATACCCTTAATCTGTTTGTGAGTCATTGCAAGAACCCCAGTCTTGCGAGTCATTTTTTCTCCTCTTTTCTAATCCCACAAAGTTCTGTATAGCCTGTATTGGGTCCCCTTCTCCCCAGCTCCTGCAGTCCTGCCACGTAGTCTTGAGCACTCAAGGTCTGCCATCATCACAGCTCTTGTATCTTCCACCTGTTCTCTAACCTTCCTGTCACCTTCTCTCTCTAAATGAAACCTGGCTCTGCTTCCCCTGGATCCTGCTGGAAGGCTGCTGCTTTCTCCCCCAGCGCTCTTACCACAGGCCTGGAGGGGAGGCCAGGGTTCTCCTTGCTTTTGCAGCTCTTCAGCGTTATTTCCCTTCTTCCTCCCAATTCTCCACTTTGAGTTTTGTGTCATTAGATTACATCACCCACTACCCAATAAAGGTGTCATTATTAATAACAGCTCCTGACCTCTGGGTCATTGCCACTCATTACTCCAGGTTTTAGCTCCTAGCGCGCTGTCACTGTCTTTAATACCTTTCCTGTCTAAATTGTTGGCAATTTCAGTTCACATGTAGATTATCCATCAACACTCCAGTTTCTCAGTTCCTTGCACTCCTCTCCTCCAATAATCCTGTCCTCCACCTCCATCACCCACTCAGTCCCATCTTCTTAACCAGGACTGGCTACATAATCTGTGAGGCCCAGGCGAAAATGAAAATTTAAAGACCTTGTTACAGAATTATTAGGAATTTTGAAATGGTGACAGCAGAGCATGAAACCAAGTGCAGGGCCTTCGAAGTCTAGACCCTGTGGGACTGCACAGGCTGCACACCATGAAGCCAGCCCCACTCATAACTTTGACCTTGTAATTGTCAATAATGGCAACCCTCTCATAATGTGAATTTCATGCATCCCACTCTCTTCCCCTGCTTTCCATCTTTCCAGATCCCTTCCCCTAGTATACTGACCCCAGCAATCCCTTCACCCCATAGAACTTCCAACTCATTGATCCTACCACTTTCCAATGTTCTCACTCACGTGTCTTCACTCCCTTCTCTACCCAGGTTAAACTGCTTGTCCATCATTATAATCACTCCCTTCAACCCCATTAGCACTTTCACTTTATTTCCTTAACTAGCAAAACCAGAATCCTGATTAAGCCCAACTCTCTGCAGCTGTATGTGGCCATGTTCACTGTTCTCACTTTAAATTCGTGACCACAAATCTCCAGTGGGCTCTTAATGCCTCCAGGCAATCATTTATCTTCCTATTCTCCTCAACAGTGATTCTACACCATCTCCTTTCTTCTTAAACGTTCAACATTTCACTCCTAACTGATGCCTTCACCAAAAGGATTAAAGCCATTAGAAGAGAATTTCCAGACTCCCATCACCACACATGATTGCATCTGCACTCACAGACCCTGCCTTTGTTACTGTAGGTGAACTTTGCATGCTGCTCTGCAAAGCTAATCCCTCCTATTTCCACTGGGTGCCATCCGCTTTTATCTAGTCAAGGACATAATTCTAGTGATTGTTTCCTCTCTCTCTGATGTCATTAATTATTATTCTGTACACAACAGCCAGGGTGGTCCTTTTAGCAAAATGTGAGTCAGATCATGTCACTCCTCTGCATAAAAATCTGGTCAATTTTGAAAAATGAAAATAATTGCTCTGTGTGTGTGTCTGTGTGGGGGCTTCTATCTTGTCTTAAGTCTTCCTATAGAGCTATAATTAAGATAGTGAGGAATTGGCTCTAGAGTAGAAAAGATATTAATGGAATAAAATAGAGAGTCCAGAAACAGACCCACATTTGTATAAAAACTTGATGTATGACAGAGCTGGCATAGCAGATCTGTGAGAAGGAGATGGACCATTTGTTAAATGGTAATGATAAAGTAGTTTTCATAATCTAACATAAGACCCAACTGTGAAAAAAACAAAACATTGAGCTTAAGAGAAATAAATGTAAGCCACATTGAATTAAGGAAAGAGTTCTTAACTCACAGAAACTAAAAGCCATAAATAAGATTAATGAACTCATTATATTAACATTAAAACTTCTATTTATCATAACCTTAGCAAAGTGAAAAAGTCCGTAGATTGGGGAGGATAATTGCAACACTGTTTATAAAAAGAGCACTGAGGTACGATAAGAAAAAGACAAATAAAATGGCCAATAAACATGAAAAGATGCTTCACTTCACTGTCAATCAGGGAAATGGAAATTAAGCCACACTAGATATCAGTTCATACCAGACTGGCAAAGATGTAAGAGTTTACTAATCAGAATATTGGCTGTGATATGGAGCTATACAAAGTTTTATATGATATTAATGGGAGTGTAATTGGATACTAATGTCTTGGAGAACAATTTGGCAAAATTTAGTAAAGTTGAAAAATATGTATAATCTACGAGCCTGAATGTCTACTGTTTCAGGTTGGCAATATTGAAACAAAACTGACAATGCCAACATTTTATTATTTATTACAAAGCAAAGATCAGTGAAATCATATATTTATTACATTTAAATCTACTTTAAAAATCATAAATATATTGTAAAGTATCAAAAGTGTAAATTATCAAAAATACATATGAATACGTATTTTCTAATATGAACTATTTTAGATTACATTAATTAAAATACAGTATTCAAAAAATAACAAACACTCCATAAAACATTGTAAATTAAAATTAGTAGTGAAAGTTTAAAGGAAAATAGCTTTTTCAGTGCAATTTTGAGATTAAAGAAAGAAGAAGGAGGAGGGGATGAGGGAGGCAGGAGGGAGGGTGTGCCAGGGATGCCATCAGTAGGTCCTGAGGGCTTTTTGGTGCAGACTTTCCCATCTGTTGGAAAAGCTCTGTTGACGTTAGCTGGGGAAGGCTAAAGACAGAAGTATAAGCTTACTAAATCTTTTCCTGTGATTTGCTTATCTTCACACAATTCCATCTCTGGTTCTGCAACTTTGAAAAAAAATCTACTTTGAACATTGTGGATCTTTATAGGCGCTGATATCTTTTTATTGAAAGCAAGATACAGAGTTTGTTATTCAAGTCTTTAGGAATCTCAGTGATTGACTAGGATTGCAGATGCTTACCGATGGCTCTGAAACAGCCTCTATCCAAACACAGAAACAAAACAAACAGATAGAAGGGGCCCACCAAGAAGTGTTTATTATTTTTGCCAACAACCTCACCCCTTTTGAAGTATACTATTTTGTGGTAAAAGCTATGTTTTAATTCTCTAGTAGTTCTCTTTTAGTAAGATTTTACTTTCTTACTATTAAGAAATATGTTTTAGATTCTTCAAAAAAATAGACCTAAAATGAATGTAGTGTAAAAATTTGTATCTCTGATTTTCCCCCCGTGCCTTTAGGAAGATGGAATGGGGGACGGGATGACCTCAGGCTGATTCTCATGGGAGAAGAAGAGGAGTGATGGGTATTCAGGGCTTGCTTGGTGTACATATTCCTGTCTTAACAGGTCTCAAGTCTTATAAAGCTATGATAATCAATATCACAGTCTCCTCACTGTCTACATACCACCACCTCCAGCCACAGGCTGTCTCTGCCACCCAGGCTTTGCCCAAAAACCTGGTCAAGCAGGGCACTGAGTTGATTCAGGGCACCTAGTGCTTTAAGTGAGCCACCCTGGGGTGGGGCGCTCCATCGGGGGAAAAGGAAGGGAACCTTTGAAGAAAGTCACCCATTACGATGGAGGCATAACACTTACCAGACTGAATTTTAATTATCCATTTACACATCTACAATTCACACGCAGGCCAGGATCGTGTTTTCTTTGTTTACTCCAGCACATTGCCTGTCTCAGTACATTCTCAATAACTGTTGACTGAGTTGCGTTGAACTATCTCTTTTAAATTTCCTTCGTTAATATAGAGAAAAATCACATCATATATATATATATCTTTCTTTTTAATTGAAGTACAGTCTGTTACATGCATTGAATTATCTTAACAAGAAATGTGCCAAGCCTGTATGAAGAAATCTTACCAAGAGACCTAATCAAACTCCTCATGGAATAAAAGGAGATGGAAGAAATGTCTATGTGAACCATCAAAATAATGAAATACAACGTGTATTGATTCATACCACGTTCTTATTTAACCACCTGTTTGGCCAGTACAAGCAGTGGACATACCATGGAGAATGTGAATTATTACAGCCTCAATCAAAGGTTAGCATATTTACAGCTGCACTTCTAGATGTGCATGTTTTCGTGGGTAAAATGATCAAAATCTGGCACCTACATTTAGGGAAAGATTTCCTGTAAATCAAAAGCAAGCAAGCTAGCTAGCTAGCTATCTAAAATTCCTAACAGCAAGGTAGTTAGAACGAGTTTGCCTTCATCTGATAACAGTAGCCTTATACAGTCATGGCCTTGCCTCAGGTATGTGTCAGTTCTCTTTCTCTGGCATAAGATAGCCCAGAAGGACATTGATTATCTTATCCTGTAAAGTATGACGTTGGTTCATTTCTGGGTCTGTTTATACTAATTAACATTTCTCCTCATTATGGATTGTGTTTATACCTGGTAAATCTTGATTGGATGCCAGACATAGCAAATTTTACTTTATTTGGTGCTCCGTATTTTTGTGCTCCTGTAAATAGTCTTGAACTTTGTTCCAGGGTGCAGTTAAGCTACTTGGAAATAGTTCAGTCTTCTGGAGGCTTGTTTTAAATCTTTTTTAGGTGGCACAAGAGCAGCCTTGAATCTAGAACTAATTCTGTTCCACTACTGAGTCAATATGCTTCTGATTACTCTAACTGATGTCCATGAATTTTAAAATTTTCTACTCTGGTGAGAACACAAACTTTATTTTCAGACCAGTGTGAGCTCCAGAGATTGTTCCCTTGGCTTCTTTTGGGTCATTTTTTTTTTTTTTTTTACTCAGCCTTGGGTATTTTCCTAATGCACACAAGCTATTTAACACTAAGCTGATGATTCAAGAAACCCGTCTGTAGATCCCAGGAGCTCATTCAAAGAGTATCTTTCCTTCTGTGTTCTGCCTTCCTGCTCCCTGCCCGTAAACTCTAGGCACCTTGGCCTTCATGGACTCTGAGCTCTATCTCGTCAACTTAGGGAGACCATCAGGTTCCACCTTGGTAGACAAGGACAATAAGACAGTTATTGAAATTATCTCAGATGTTCAAGAATCTAGAGGAAAAAGCTTGTTAAGTAGAAACATGGATGATATTAAAGAAACATCTAAATGTATGATTATATATAAATTATGATAGATGCAGTCAACAAAATAGGAAGGAATCATGAAAAGATGAGATATATTGGCTTTCTTTGATGTGGAAAGATACATATTATACATTAAAAAAACAGGTAGTAAATCAGCTTTTATATAATGAACCATTTATGTACATATATACAACATTTGCTTATATATGCATATACATAGAGACATACATCTCTGGAGAGATGTGGACTGAAATATCAAAAATGGTGATTTCTGAGTGTGACTGAGATCATTTCTGCTCTCTTTTTTGTACCTTTCTCTATGCTTGATTTTTCTAAAACAACAAAAAAGTCTGAATTGATTTTTTTCTTTCTGAACTCTAAAAGTCTTTCCAAATATCTCAGAGTCTGAGAGCTGGAAATGTCTCTCGAGATCTCTCTCCCTCCTTCTTTGTGTTGTTCCCTCCGCAGTGAGGACATGCCCCAAGTCAGGGCTCAGGTTCTCCTCTCCTGCAGCCTTCCTACGACTGCAGGAAGTCCCTCCTCACTCCAAGCGGTGAAGCCCATGCATCTCCTAATATCCACTCCATCTGACCCTGCTGACTGTAAAGGCAGACCCACTTCCAACTTCCTACACTCACAAAGTCACCTACATAGTGTTTTGCACATTGGTGTTCTCTGCACGCTCTATCAGGCTGTGAGATCAGGTAACATTTCCTGTCCACGGCTACCACATAGCTTTCTGGTCGGTGCTATATGCTGTTAGGTCAACTCTCCCTGTGACTTCCTTCCTTTATTTCTAACCTTCTCCCATAGTATCATAGTAAGCGAAAATAGTTGATTGGGGGAGCCACGGAAAGGGAAAGGGGTCAGGTGGGAAAGTGCTGGAATGTGGTCACTCTGCCCTGGTCCTTTCAGGGACTGGAGCAAACGGGGCGCTGTCGGACAGTGCCTGCAGAGGGTTCAGAGCTGCCCGCGGTCTCTGGGGCAAGGGCAAGGGCAGAAGCAGGCAGGTTGGCCTCTGTCAGCAGAATATAAATTGCTTAGATCTGTGAAAGCATGGAATTTGGCGTATTGGCATTCTAACCCAACAAAGAGGAAAGGGTAGCTCCTCTCTGGGGAGCAAAATGACAAGATTTCACATGTCAGGATTTTCTAGTACCAAGCCCTCAAGTACCTGCCTTGGACACTTTACAACACAGGTCCAAGGCGACCACCTTGAACATATTGCAGTGGAACTGGAGACATTGGTAAGAGAGGGAACATGACACCATATTAACAGTTCGATCTTGGACAAGTTATTTAATAAGAAGCCCCAGTTTCTTTCCCCACAAGGTAGGGATATGTCACCTACTGAAGATGGTTTTGCAGAGAATAAGTGAGATAATTGATGTAACAAGCTCAACATGGTTTTTGGCTCATAGAAAACTCCTTCAGGGTGGCTCTTGCTGCAAAGATGTAGAAAACAAGGCTAACACTCGTGTTGTAGACACCTTAGCTTTGCTCACATAGGGTTATATACTGGAATATAAATTGCTTTATGTGACCTTTTTAGAGGAACCTTTCCTGTACCCAACCTAAAGCAGACTGTCTCACTCTGTAAAATGCCTGTTTCTTTTCACCACATTCTCGCCTCTCACTGGAATATAGTTTCACGAGGGCAGGACCAATGTCAAATACTATTTATCACTATTTCACTAATGCCTAGGACTATGCCTGACATAACAGGCGCACAGTATATGCTTGTTGAATGAAAAAATAAAGGTTCTATTCATTCTCCAGCTCCCAGATTTTATGTAGGCTTTCCACTCCCTGATAAATGATTCACTCCTTCCTCTCAAGTTCCCATCATCCCCTGATTGTAAATCATCAGTTACCACACATGTCACAGTGTCCATTTACTTCTTTAATTTCCTCACTAGACTCTGCCTTATCAACAAAGTATCTAACACAGTGCCTGGCATATAGGAGACTTTAAACAATTGCTGAACAACTAGAATTGAATGGTCTGTACCGATCTGTGTGATGACAAAATTTCACAAGAGCTGTGAAGCGGGTCATTTGATCTGAGCCTTGAGCCTCAGGGTGCCTAATATTTTACATGTGTTTTAGTGACATGGGTAGGGAAGAGGGTGAGACTTGATCAGGGGCAGGTGTCTAACAAATTTTTCTTATCTCTCCAGTTGATTTGTTGTTATTTTTATTAAATTTCTTAGTGACTTTTGCATTAGATGAACGTATAAACTAGGAAGATGTATCACAGAACAGTTGAGAATAAATGTCATTTTTTAAAGAGAATCCAGGTTTCAACTATCTACCCTGAAATCTTGATGGAGATCTCCCCTATCTCTGTCACAGCCCATGCACCTTCTTCTAGTCTCCGTTCCCACTGCTGGTCCCGCCACAGTCAGTTCCTCCCCATCTCCCATCTGGAGACATAACAGGCTCACTGCTATCATCACCTGCCAGCTTCAGTTCATTCTACTTGATTGGGGTTCTTAAAACTCAGCACCAGTCTTGTCATTTCCATGCTCAGAAATGATCCATGTTTCCTCATTATCTATAGAATCATTTTTAAGACCCTATAATATTATCCCAAACTGACTCTTTCAAAAGTTGGCTTCCGAGTTACCTTTCCAGAGCCCTTTATGATTTGTATGTGCTTTAAAATATCCCACGTCTAGATCTATGTTCTTGCCTTCTCCCCTCCCTACAGTGCCTTCCATCCCATTTCTGTGTAACCAAATCTTATCCACTCTTTTAAGTCCCAGCTCAGATATCACCTCCTCTAAGAAGACTTTCCCGCTCATCTCTTCTGGCCTTGAATTTGTATAAAGCTCTCTGATTTTATACTTCACCCTTGTTGTATTTATTCCTTATTTATTATGTTGAAAAAAAATTGCAAGATCCTTATTGGAATCTCCCCAGGCCTTAGCACAGTGTTTGAATAGATAATGGGGATTCAGTACATTTTTGTAAACATTTTTAAAATTATCGAAGTAATACATGCACATACAAAGCATTTAAACAGTGCAAAAAAGTTATCAAATTAAAAGAATGAATCCGACACCTTTTTCCTACTCACACCTCCTAAGTTTCCCAGCTGTAACCACTATTATAAGTCTCTTATATACCTTCCAAAAATTGTTTATGAATGTACAAGGATATACACATACTTTTTTTTACACAAATGGGATCAGTACTTTGCATCTTGCCTTTTTCATACAGCAATAAATCTTGGAGGCTTTTTCATACTGTATTTCAATCTTGTTAATGCCAATTTGTACATACTTGTGCAGTCATAACTACATGATGGGTTTTTATTAGTGAAAATTTGTGTTACATGTTATATCCGATGCAGTTTATGTTTTGACCACATTCCCATCCAGAGAAGCTGCATTTATTTAGCATGTGCAAGCCTGTCTGCTCCCCAGCACTCGAATTTCCTCTGGGTATTTTCATAGTTTTAATTCCTAGCCCCTTGAATAGGTAAAAATGCTATCTCATTATTCTTTTAATTTGTATTTTTTTAGTTTTGAGTGAGAACTAGCATTTTTTTTCCCATAGCATTCTTTCTCACATTCCATTTCAGAGAATCTCCTCTTGCACTTTACCTAGTTTTCTATTGATTTTTAAAAGCTCTTATATGTTAATGAAATTTTGGGTTTTTTTTCTGTTGGTTTGTCAATAAGTTGTTTTCTTTTTTTTTTTTTTACATTTTTTATTGAGTAATAGTTATTTTACAATGTTGTGTCAAATTCTAGTGTAGAGCACAATTTTTCAGTCATACATGAACATGTTTATATTCATTGTCACATTTTTTTTTTCACTGTGAGCTACCACAAGATCTTGAATAAGTTGTTTTTAACAACAGTTTGTTTTTTTTTTTTTTTGAATAATGGTCATATTTATCGATCTTTCCTTTTTGGTTTCTGGGTTTTATACCTTGTTACAGAGGCCTTCTCAATTCCAGGATATTTTTGAATAGTTCACATTTTCTTCTAAAATACATAGTTTCATTAAAAAAAATTATGTATTAGAACCACTTTGAATTAATTTTACTTCAAGAAGTAAGAAAGGGATTCAGGTTTATTTTTTTCCAGATGACTAGCCAAGTGTCCCAACATTATTAATTATTACTCATCTTTTCCTCGTTGATCTGAAATGCTTTTTTAATTGTATGCTAAATTCCATATATTTTTGGCTTTATTTCTACCAGCCTCTGTATTCTATTCCATTGATCTCTCAGTACCAAATTCGTTTAATTACCGTAGTGATTACTGTGGTTTTATGATGTATTTTAATATTTGATAGAGCTAGTCCCCTTTTTTTTGATCAAAAATTTTCTGGCTCTCTGGTAGGTTCCCTATGTTTCATTTCCCACTTGGATAAACTTTACTATCTTTGAAGAAAAATTTTAAAGTTCTGTTGTTTTTTTTTTTACTGGAAGCATACTGAATTTATAGATTAATTATGGTGAATTGATATGCTCCCAAATTGAATCCTTCCCTTCTAGTAAGACTTCCAGTAAACTCCCTAGTAGATATTTAAGCTTTTATGTACAAGTCTCGTACATTTCATATTACATTTATTTGTGGGTATTATTTTTTGCTGATGTAAATGAGATGTTTTATTATATCTTCTTATTGGTTATTGTTTCTGTATCAGAAAGCTATTTATTTTATTTTATTTTTAAATATTTTTTAAATTGAGTTGTAGTCAGTTTACAATGTGTCAGTTTCGAGAGTGGAGCACAATTTTTCAGTTATACATGAACATGCATATATTCATTGTCACATTCTTTTTTGCTGTGAGCTACCACAAGATCTTGTAAATATTTCCCTCTGCTATACAGTATAATCTTGTTTATCTATTCTACACATGTCAGTATCTACAAATTTCGAACTCCCAGTCTGTCCCTTCCCACCCCCGTCCCCCTGGCAACCACAGTTTGTATTCTGTGTCTATGACTCTGTTTCTATTTTATATGTCCCTGGAGAATGTCATTTTAAGTGAAGTAAGCCAGAAAGAGAAAGAAAAATACCATATGAAATCACTCATATATGGAATCTTAAAAAAAAAAAAGAACATAAATAAATAGAAAGCTATTGACTTTAAATTTCAAATGTATAAGCAGATATCCTTGTTGAATTTTGTTTTTAGTAGCTTTTTTTCCAGTAAAATCTAGATTTCACAGGTATAAAACTCATGTTGGCTGCAAATAATAATAATTTTGCATCTTCCTTTTCAACTTTCACATTTTTTCCCTTTGACTAATTACACTTGCAAATATCTCCTGCGACATGTTACAAAGATGCTTACCATGAGCATTTTTGGCTTATTCATGATTTTAGGGGTAATTCGCCTAGTATTTCATCTGGCCTTTGGTTAAGGAAGCATTTATCCAGCTCTGTCCGGTTGGAAGTGTGTAAGGGCATGCATGTGTAAGTGCACACAAGTGAGTGTTTAAATGAGGGGTGGATGCTGAATTTTATCTAACACCTTTTAAGCAAATCTGAATGAGCCACGAAATTTGTAACCTCTGACCTGTTAACATGTAATTAAATTAAGAATTTTCCTACCATGGAACCATCCTTGATTTCTTGGATTGGACCATACTTGAGCATAGTGTATTTTTTCCTTTAATATGTTACTGGCTTCTATTTTGTTAGTGGTTCATTGAAAGTTGATATTAAATGAAGTTGATCTGTAGTTTTCTTTTTTTGAAAAAGAAATTTTACTTTCTTACATACGAATTGTAAAAAATCAGCAAAAAGAAGATTAACTTAAGCTAACAATATGTAGAGGATATGATTGTGCAATTCTCGAAAGAATAAGCAATGGCTAAAAAATATAGGGAGACACTCTCAACATCACTTGTAACTTGAAAATTCAAAGTGCTAACATCTTAAGGCTCCCATTCTTGGATCTGGATTCCTGGCATCATATAAAGAAAGATGCCTATTCTGTTAGGAATGGCAATCACTTTTGTCCTCATAGCTCCTAATGCTAAGAAACACTAAAGCACATTCTTGGAGACACCTGGGTTTTAATTCCCACAACAAACAAGAGAAACTTCAGTGGTCTCCCCAAAAAGGAGAATCCTTAAAGACAGGAGATTCCCGCTGATGTCTGTTCAAGATTGCTTTTTAAACTAGGCTAAACAAGTTCCTCTCAGCAGGACAGCTCTGATACTCTGGCCTGGAACTTCATACTGAGCTCAGCCTCTTTGGAAACACCAAGTGAATTTCAACACAAGCAAATTGTTTGAGATATCCCAGGTCTCTGCTATAAAACGATGGCTGCTTAGACTTGCCTTGATAGACTACAGAAAGGATGAAAGGAGATGATGTATGCTGAAGCCTTTTTACAAGTCTAAAGAAATTTGAAATATTATTTGTATTTTAAGCATCGCAAGTGGACACAGCAGAATCTGTGTAAAAACCTGGCCTCTCAGGTTAAAATTTCATAAAGGGCACCTAGTCTTTTCCATACCAAATAAGCCAGCCACTACAGAAGAGGCCCTTTCTCCCACAGCTGCCCTTCTCTTCACCCCCACCCCTTCTGCTGCTCCACAAAGTCTGCTCCTGCGGGCTTTGCACCAGGAGGGAAGGGCAGGTGGAGAAGCCTGGACAGACACGTTCCTCCCATCCCCTCCTGGTAGTATCGGTCTGTTTCTCATTCTGCTCATTTGGGCTGCAAAGCCAGTCAAGTGCAATGACTTTTCTACTTGTAGGTATCAGTCCTACATTCAGCATAAGGTCCCAAATGTGTGGAAGATGGGGCTACTCACGAGACACAGAGGCATAGGACTCCTGGCATAGACTCGCTGTCTCTTAACAGAAAGTTGCCATCCACCCCTTCCTTGAGCAGCAGGGTCTCGCAGTCTCGCTTGGACAGAGGGCCGTGGTAGTAAGGCAGATCCATGGGGAGCCCCCTCGTATCCCTGAAATCCAGTCCCAAGTCCAGGTATGGCTCTGAGATGAGGAGTGGAGGCAGTTGGCCTAGTGGGGCCTGTGGAAACACCTCTTCCTCCTCTGTCTTGTGGGAGTGAGATAAAGTTGCTCTGTGGAACTCAGAGAGTTTCACAAGATTCAGGAAATGAGAGAGGTGGGGGTGATGAAGTGACCAAGACTTTTCAGCCTGTAAATGGCCCAAGTGTGACTCACAGGAGTGGGTTAAAGTATGTTTGAGTACACAGTGGAATCAGTGATGTTCATGGCCAGAGCTCAAGCTGAAGACAAGCCCCCCAGAACTGGCTTGTAGCCTTGTCCTTCACCCTCAGTCACCAGTTTTCACCTTCTCTGGTTCATGGCATCTCTTCCAGAGATCATATTACTGCTTTTTGCTGAATTGGATGTGCATTTTCTGCTGAAGCTGCCTATGATTATGCTGTGCTTTGCCCAGAATGGCTGTTCAAAAAGTGTTCAGATGCTGAATGAATCCAGGTATATCCAGACACAGTGGAACAGCTGAAAATGTAGAACATCCATGGGTCAAATGACATGAAAAATGGAAGACAGCAGTGGCAATACAAAGCAGTTGGACACCGTGGTGGAGGAGAGCCCATCCACTGGCAAAGACTCCCAGCCACTGTTGACCAAAGGTTATTTTTAACATCCTCCAGCATTGTGTCTTTAGGGGAAAGAGCTGGTGCAGGTGGGAGGGATATCTGGGTATGCAAATTTATTGCAGGATGCTTCTCCAGGTGGAAGAAAAGAATGTATTCAACTTGAGTTTGAAGATCCTCAGGTCCTTTGAAGTTCTCATCCTGCAGGACTGCAGTGATGTGTCCTCATAAATAAAGACCAGGAAAAGTCTATCCAACCAGAGACCCTGAGACACATTTAGACACGCTGGTGTTGATAAGAAAATCCCCTCCCCCCCGTTTTTTTTTTCCTGCTGAGCCTTTTCTTCCTTGATCGGCTGATACTCCTGGAGAAGGTAGTTTCTGTTATCTAAGGATCAGAGTTATCCCTAAGAGTAATTCTTAAGTCCTTTTTTCCCCACCTATATTGATGTATAATTGACATAAAACATTGTGTAAATTTAAGGTGTGCTGCATACGAATTTTGTACATTTATACATTGTAAATGATTATCACCGTAGCATTAGCTAACACCACCATCTTGTCACATACTTCCCATTTCTATTTTGTGGCGAGAATATTTAAGATCTACTCTCTTAGCAACTTTCAAGTAAATAATACAGTATTGTTAACTGTAATCACCATGTTCTACATCAGATTCCTCAAATTTGGTCACCATATAACTGGAAATTTGTACCCTTTGACCAACAATGCCCTGTTTCCCCCAAGTCTTTTTGAGCAACCAAACCATCCTACATAGTATTAATTAATTTCAGAAAGAATAGCGTATCTATAATCCAAAGTTTTAAATTGGATTACATTTGTTCGACTCTCACAATTACCATCACACAATGTCAATTGGTATGAGCTATATGTAAATTTCTCTCCCTATTCAGCTGCTTTATCCAACTATCTATGGGAATTAATTGCTATGTATCTCAAGTACATATCTATAAAAGTAGAACTATGTGCTCAGGACCCATCCTTGCTTCTCTTACAGTCTTCTTAACTCAAATGATTACTTTGTCTTGTGTCTTTGTTTACCAAGCTGTCTACCCACTCTTGGGGCTCTGTCTTACGTTGAACTTCCCTGTAGCAGATTTTTGTTCTTCCTTGAAAGTCCCACTACTCTGCTGTTGGTGTAATGTGGTATAATGGAGTGACCCTAATCAAGGAACTTATTACCAGATTGATATGCTTTCAAATCCCCATTTCTCTTGTGTGACCTTGGGCAATTTGCCATACAATTTCCTGGGAATTATGGCAGTTGAGGAGGGAAATTTTACTGATGAAAGAGGAAATTGGGGACCAAGCTTGGTGTGAGGATATTTTTTGACATAAGGAGGAAATGATTGGATACACACTCAAGGTCTTTATCATCACAGGGGCTTTCATGCCTTTTTTTTTTTTCCTGTTTCAAAACCCAGTCGCCTCCTCCTTATTCATCATAAGAGAAATGAAAATTGAATCACATAGAGATAACATCTTTCACCAATCATTTTTCCAAAGAAGATATAGTAATGGCCAACAAGTGCATGCAAAGGTTCTTACCATCATTAATTACTTGGGAAATGCTAGGAGATCAAAATCATGGTGAGATATCACCCCACACATTTTAGAATGGCTATTATCAAAAGATAAGACATAACAAATGCTGGTGAAGATGTGGAGAAAAGGGAACCCTTGTGCACTGTTGGTGGGGATGCAAATTGGTATAGACACTATGGAAAATAGTATGAAGTTCCTCAAAAATTTAAAAGTAGAACTACCATATGCTTCAGCAATTCTACTTCTGGGTATATATCTGAAGGAAATGATATCACTATGTTGAAGAGGCACCTGCACCACCATGTTTGCTGCAGCAATATTTACAATAGCCAAGACATGAAAGCAATGTAAGTGTCCATCAACAGATGAAAGGATAAAGAATACATGGTAAGTATATACAATGGAATACTACTTAGCCATTAAAAAGAAGAAAAAATTTTTGCCATTTGCAACAACATGGATGGAACTTGAAAGCATTATGCCAAGTGAAATAAGTCAGACAGAGAAAGATAAATACTGCATGATCTCACTTATCTGTGGAATTAGAAAAAAAACAAAAATGAAAACAACCAAACTCATAGAAAATGAGATCAGTTTTGTGGTTGTCAGTGGTGGGGAATGAAGGGGTGGGTAATTGGCTGAAGGTGTTCAAACTACATCCTACTGAGCTACATAACTACTGGGGATGTAAAGTACAACATGATGACTATAGTTAACACTGCTCTGCGGTATATTTCAAGGTTGCTAAGAGTAGATTCTAAAAGTCCTCATCACAAGAAAATAATTTTTTTCTCCTTTTTTGTGCGTATGTCTATACTAGATGACATATGTTAACTAAACTTACTGTGGTAATCATCTCATAATTTATACTAGTAAATCATTATGCTGTAACATTAAACTTATATAGAGCTGTATGTCAATTATATCTCAATAAAACGGAAAGAAAAAAAAAAAGGAAGAGACAGTCCTACTTAGATTCCTCAGGAATCTTGTTTCCTATACAGTGATTTCTGAAGTCTGACTACACTCTTGCTCTTGGGCTTTTTGTCATTTTAATACATTTCCCTTTTGTCATAAACTACTTGGTATTTTGTATTGTCTGCTACAGATGTCAAATAAATCCAGCCTTACAGGCAAAATTCTGTTGTCAAGTTCAGGGGAGCATGATGCCAAATATGAGTTTCGTGATTATGTGAGTAGAAACTGGACAGTGTGTGTGTGTCAGAATATCCACAGTCATCTCTGACTGTAACAGCATGGTGAGCGAGTGTGTTGTGCTTATCAAAAGAGGCCTAGACAGTGTAGGATCTCCCATTTGATTCCTACTGTCTTATTTTAGAAGATAGCATTTTGTCTGTCTCCTCGAATAGTTAACCCACTGCACCAGCATCATTCATGAACATGTTCTAAATTGGAACCCCAATATTTCTGGACCCTCCAAGGCGTTAAGGGCAGAATTGGCTATGTGAGAGGCAGTGTAGCATAGTGGTTTCAGCACCGGGCTTTACAGTCAGACTGCTTGGATTTGAATTCTAATTCCACCACTTAGTAACTGATGCAGGATGCATAACTTTCTGTGCCTTCATTTTCTAGAAAGTGAGGATCATAATTATGATATTCGTCACATAGGGTTGTTGAGAGGATTAAATGAGGATATATACAGAGTGTACCTTGCACTTCGGGCACATAGTTAGGGCTCACTTTGCTATTTATTATTGTTCATATATAAGAATTCCAAACAAGACGATCTCTGCCCTTGTCTGGATGATATTGAGTCTGGATGGGGCACCTGGACCATTGGCAATCATCCTGGGACCACAAGAGCCAGGCTGTTTGCTGCAAAGGCCAAAGTGGAAAGAGAGAAAGAATCTGGGTCCTTGATAATGGCATTGAGCTACTTAACCGACTGACCTAGGAGCCAGTGCCTCCCCTGGACTTGCAGTGGTGGGGAGAATGAATTTCCTCCCTGGCTAAGCTATTTGAGTTGAATTGAGGCTCATTTTTGCAGCAAAAATTATCCTGATAGATACACTGACACATGGCATTACATTTTTGAATTACTTCAGATACTACCTTAAGTGATTTTTTTTTTAATGTAGTACATGTTACTCATCAGCAAACAGTGTGTAGATGTCGCCCCTGTAATGTTGAACTCCCACAGCTTTTTGGTTTCCCCATATCTTGACCTGTCAGCTTTGCTGAAGTCTCTCTACCACAGATTGATTATCTCTTATTTTCCTCTTATTACTCATTAAATAAAAATTTAAAACCCATGTTACAATTGTATTGATTATTGAAAAAACTAGTTTGGTGTTAAATTAATATGAGCATACCTATGACATGCAGGTAAACTTCTGAACTTTTTAAGAGGTGGATACAGAGAGTATTCTCATCTTACTGCTTCAGCTATTTTATATACTGGAAAACAGTTTTTAGATGCATCACTTTGTGTATAAATTGAAATACTCAGAAGTAAACAAAAGAAGAAAGAAAACCCTGAAGAATGCAAACAAATACCTCAAAAGGGGCTGAGACATCCCAATAAATATAAAAGGTAAACTTGGTAAGTATGGATTTTAGAAGAAGATGTGATTTTGTTCATTAAGCGAGTAAACCTTAGGTAACTTTTTTTTTCCCCATGCAGTTTGGTTTAGGTGAGTGGGCTTGAGCCTTCTTGGAACAACATAGGAGAAACCGAAGTTAAAATATCCTTCCTGCAACGAGGCTTGGTTGCCGGGCTGATTCATAACAAAGAGGATCATACTCCTCCATGTAAAGACAGATGTGTGAGGAGAGTGATGTCAAGGGAATCTGCTCCATCCTCATGAGAGAAACCTGGATTTACTTCCTGAGGGAACTAGCTTTGCTAGGTGTGTTCATTTTGTATCATTGCTGTAAATTACTACAAACTTAGCCCCTTAAAACAATACAGATTCATTATCTCAGTTTCCTTAGGTGGGAAATCAGGCAGCCTTGACTCTGCTCAGAATCTCACGAGGCCTCAATCAAGATGCTGGTAAGCCTGTGTTCCTTCTTAGACGCTCGAAGGGAGAATCCACATTTTTGCTCATTCCAGCTGTTGGTGGAACTCAGTTTCATACAGTTGCAGGATTGATGACCCCTTTACTTGCTGTCTGTTCCTTGATTCTATAGGCTTCCCATGCGTCTTGGCTTATGGCCCCTTTCCTCCATCTTCAGAGTCAACAATGGTGGGTCAAGTCTGTCTCACACTTCAGACCTCCCCTCTGCCTGCCTCTTCCACTGCACATCTGTAAGCAGCATTCTACCTTCTTCTACTTTTAAAAAGTCCTAGGATTCCATCGGACCAATCCAGACAACCCAGAACAACCCTCTTGTTTTAAACTCAACTGGTTAGCATCTTAATTTCATCTGCAAAGTCCCTTTTGTCGAGTAAATTAACATATTCACAGGATCCAGGGCTTAGGGAGGGTGGTCATAATTCAGCTACCGTTAGGGACATGATCAAAGGAAGAAAGAAAATCAAAAGAAGAAGCGGAGACAAACACCAGGGAAAATCAGAAGAGAAAACAAAACAGCAGTGGTTAAGCGGTCAGTCTGAGGAAATGACAGATGTCTGCCTCGCTGCCCAGGCTGTTGGGGCGGGTCTGCCTTCTCTGCCACCTTTTTAACTGTGTTTCCTGGCCCTCAATGGAAGCACAGCCCCTGCGGTGGGGAACAGTGATGCTCCTCAGCAGGAAGGGGACTATAATTATTGGCCGCTTTCAGCTCCAGCCACAGCACAACTGTGATACCCGTTTATGCCGGACACTCCTGAGGGCTCCACCGTGAGGCCGCTCTGACCGGTGAGCAGTGGGCCGGGAGCGGGTGGTAGTGGAGGTGGTGGTGTGTGGCAGCAAGAGATGGTTGTGTAGATGTTTTCCTTCTGGGCTTACAGGAAACATAATTGCACAAACTGAACCCCTCGTGTGGTGAACAGGAGTCTGGAGGAGTCGGTGTGTCTCCCCCTGAAGTCTCCTGCAGGAGAGCAGTTTAATGCCATTACCTATCTCTTGCCCTCATCAGACCAAAGGGAGGAAAGCCAGAAAACTTCATACCAAGTGCTACTGAGAGAGTGCCTGACTCTCACCAGCTCTGTTCCTTGCAGCTCAGCATCCTGGTCCTGGTCCTAATCCTGAGGGCCGTCAGTGCATAGGGATGGAAGGACATCACTGATGGCAAGCTTGGAAAGGTCCCCTCAGGGCGTCGGGGACTGAAGGACTTTTATTAAGATTGGCCCCTCCATTTCACTGATGTGGCAGTGGAGCCAGAATGCTTCCTGGATAGACTTCTTATTTCCTCCCTTGCATTCATTTCCTAGGGTTGCCGTAACAACGTATTAAAAACTGGGTGGCTGAAAGCAACAGAAATTAATTTTCTCACAGAGGCCAAAAGTCTGAAACCAAGGTTTTCGCAGGGCCACGCTCCCTCTGAGACCTATAGGAAGACTCCTTCTGTGTTCGTTCTAGCTTTCTGGTGTCTGTTATAAATCCTGGTCCTTCCTTTGCAGGCAGCTACATCACTCCAAACTCTGTCTCCATCATCCCATGATGTTCTCCCCATGTGTTTTCACATGGTGTTCTCCTGTCTGTGTCACTTCTCATCTTCTTATCAGGACACCAGTCCTACTGGATTAAGGACCCATCCTACTCCGGCATGACCTCATGTTAACTAATTACATCTGCCACAGCCTTATTTCTGTGCAAGGTCACGTTCTAAGGTTCCAGGATGGACATGAATTTTTGGAGGACACTATCCAATCCAGTATACTTTCCTACTCCCCTCTTCTTCCACCTTCTCTTCCTCTTCTAAACCTCTGGGTGGGTTATGAGATGAGCTCCGTCTAAATGGGAACTGCAGAAATGAGCTCCAAGGCCCGCGGACAAACTCCAGAACACAGGAAGGTTTTATCTCAGTGAGCAAAACTCACCGACAGGCCCTGGCTGAAGACTGGGTAACCTCAGATGAACTGTTTCTTTTTTCATGTAGTCCCTCAGGGGCCAGGTTTAGAAGAGTCTGCATAAGGATATGTCTGGAATCTTGGCTGTTTTCTCTCCCTCTTCTCGTGGGGTGGCATAGAGAGGATTCTGTTTGTGCTTTCCATTTTCTATTAACTATTGCTTCCAACAGCGTGGCTAAGAAGGCCTCACGTTACGTTGGAATCCATGGTCTTTGAGATCAGGATTGTAACGCTATCCTAAAGTGTTCCTGGAAGGCAGGAGGAGAGATCATGCATACAGGTGGGCACCAGTGGGCCTGTTGCCGGTAGATGTAACCGGTGTCCAGGTTCTTGTCCTGCCCCCAAAAGAATTTAGAGACAAGTCACAGTGGTTAAAAAGGTATAGTGAGGATTTATTAAAGGATGGACAGTACACTCTCAGGGGAGAGCAGGCAGGCTCAGGTGAGCAGCTGCCCAGAGTTTCTTTGGCAAGTTGTTTACATAGGGTGTAAAAATGAATGGGCGTATATTCATTAGGAAGGGAAGGGTCTAGGGTCGTATTCCCTAATTTTCATCCCAACTCCACCTTCCCAAAGGGAGGAGAGATTTTTGTCCTCATTCAGTCTGAATTGGAAGTGTCATGGTGTCGGTACATGATGGGTACTTTTAATCTGCAAGGCTAATTTTATTGAAATAAGGGCATAATGAACAAAAGGTTACATTCAGACCCTGGAGATTCCTGCCTTTTCCCACCTTTCTTTGCGGGCCTCCAGGCTGCTCATCACCCCAAAAGGTGTGACCACTTATCAGCCCAGAGGTTCCTGCTTTTCTTTCTTTGCCCAGGGACCCCTGGTGCTTACATGATGCCCATGGTTTCCTGCATTTGGACGGTGTCCCTCCTTTCTGCCCAATTCCTGCCATTTGGCCTGAGCCCCCCTTTCTCTGCTCATCTCTAGCTGTCTACCTGTTCTGACAGGACCAGAGGATTCTGTGTCCCAGGTCTGTCCTTAGTGACTCCTCAGGTTCTGTGACCTGGGCCAGAACTACACTTGCCAGGCTTCAACCCTCCGAGCAGTAACTTCTGCTATCCCTGCCCAGCAGCCTCGTGCAAGTTATTGATCATTCTGGCATCTTCAGGACTCCTGGGAAATGATCTGAGAAGGTCTGGGGAGTGCTGAGAAGAGGATGCCCCCACTCCCAGCACACACACAGTCTCCCCCGACTCACACACGCCCCGCCCTCCACATAGGTGCTCTGGCCTCTTTCACATCTTAAGGGCAGGGAAGTTGCGGGTACTTACTGCCTGGTGGATACGGATTTTCCTGGATAAAGTGCTCCCACCCCTTGTGATCCTGGACACCTTAGGAATTTGTCATATTCAGACATGGTGCTGTTTAAAAATATAGTGTTTTCATGGAAAATTCAAGGATCAGTAAGGCCTGCAATCAGGAGACTATTGCCCTTGAAAAAAACAGTTTATTACAGTTCCCAAGAGGAGGGGACACACAGGAAAACATAGGTCAGGAGTGTAAGAGCAGGGTGAGCTGGGAACTGCAGGCCACACCCTCCATTCTGGTTTCCCTGGGAAGGAACAGGCAAGGCAGGGTAAGCAGGTCTAGAATTGGCTGGTTTGAATAATTTCAGTGGGCTCTGGGACATAGGGGTTGTTCCTAGCTGTCTGGCACCTGGCCCTGGCTGGTTAGGGCGGGTGGGTAGTGGCTGGGAGTGTGAGATAAAGGAAATATGTGAGATAAAGGAGGTCATTAGGACTCTGGATTGTTTGCCTTTTGCATTTAAATGTGAGCTGCTCAGTATCTCTAGGAATTGGCTAGCCCTGGGCAAGGCAGTCCCTCTAAAGGCTCAGCAAATCCATTTGACTAACCCGAGGCAGGGAGTGGTTGCATGGTTAGTCCTGAGAGGTTTTGTGGACACAAGACCATTGGTTTAATATATTTAATTAATTAATGTCTGCCCAGATGTACTAATGGCAGAAGTCTAAGGGGTCTCTCCCAGGTATAAAATATGTACTTGGGGACTTCAGAGACAATGCAGCTGCCTGACTGGCTAACAGAGGAGTAACTCCACTGATACATACACAGTTTAGAGTGGACCCCTCCCTAGCACTTGAAATTTAGGTAGAATTGCCTCCACTCCCCAAGTCCATGCCCTGGAGAAACTTCTCCAGTGTTTCTGTAAGTTCCGAAGGACTTACTTTTTCACCATCTCCTCTGCCTCCAAGTCCCTGTGCCCCACATGCTCTCCTAATACTGCCCTTGCAGACCTAGAAAGCAATACTGCAACACTTTTCCTAATGCCTTTCCCTGACAAAATAAAAATTCACTCATAAGGAAGGATTGGTGAGCAAGGTAGAATTTCCTGAAGATTTGCATAGGAGGTAGGGGCAGAGGGGTTTGCCTTGCACACTCCACAACAAATGACTTGGAAATATATTTAGACATTCTGATTGCCCACAGTGCCTTTTTAGCCAACTAATATTCCGAGAGAATTCTCTGGCATCCTTACTCCTTTCCCACAAGCAGAGTCATATCTCCCTTCTTTGTACACAGTGATATGCAAATTAATCAGCCAAACAAATAAGCAAAAAAAAAAAAGAGACAAAAGGAGACAAGAAAACTCAAAAAACATTACGTTGTTGACTTGTATATCAAATGTAGTGATAGGTTACATTTAATAAGGTTCTGAATACTGCAAATTAAAAAGTGTGACATGAATTACTAAATATTCTCCAAATACCCCTAAATTGGAAAAATCATCAAGAGCCAAATAACGACAAAATTGGTGAACGATATGAATCATAAACTCAAATATATTAGTAATTGTATTAAATGTAAGTGGACTAAGTGCTCTAGTTAAAACACAAAAATTGATGGATAGGATTAAAATAAACAAAATCTAACTTTGTAGCGTTTACTAAAGAAACACATAAGACACGTGAACACAGAAATTCTGAATGTGAAAGCAGAGAGAAAAATTATAGCATGTAAATATCAACCAAACGAAAAATGGAGTAGTTACATTAATATCAGACAAAATAGAGCTTATGACAAAAGTATTAATGAAGAGGTTTACCTTCCAATGAAACAGATTTAAAATATAATGTATCATATAATTATGAGTAACATATAACATTGAAACATTTGCATGAGATGTTCAACACTTTATTATAAAGCAGGCTTTATTTTAGATGGTTTTGCCCAACTGTAGGCTAATGTAAGTGTTCTGAGCATGTTTGAGGAAGGCTTGGCTAACCTATTATATTCGATAGATTAGGTGTATTAAATGCATATTTGACTTACAGTATTTTCAACTTACGATGGATGTAACTCCATCATAAGTCAAGGAAGATCTTCACCACATTTTCTTTATGCATTCATCCTTTGATGGACACTTAGGTTGCTTCCATATCTTGGCTATTGTAAATAATGTGCAATAAACATGGGATGCCTGGCACAAAGTTAAGTGTTCAGTAAATGTCATATGTTCTCATTAATATTGTTATTTAAAGATAGTTAAAAATGTATGTATCCTGTACTTAATATGAAAACTACAAATGGAATGTTTTAAATTTCTTGTTATAACATAAAACAAGTGGAGTTGATTTTGTAAATATGGATCTTGATGTCTTCTTGGTGGATATTTGGCTCTATGGAGAAAAAAGATTTCCTATATTTGCTATTGGTCTTCAATATGTAGATGTTGGCTGGACCTCAGTGGATGACAGCCCTAGATATGATAAGAAGGATGAAATTCTCTCTAATGTTTGCAAGCCTTAGGCTCCTGGTACCTGCTTTATCAGTTCTCCAGGGGAAATCTTTTCTCTCATTTCAGAGGTGAGAACACCATAGGTCTTATACAGTTCATTTGTCAATCTTTGGCTTGATGTTCTCAGTTGAGTTTTAAAGACTATAGGCCCTCTACATTTCTGCTCTTCAAGAAACTGCTAAGCTCTTTCTGACAAAACTTTGACCTTGCAAATGCAGTAAGAATCTGACATGATATTTTTGATATTTGACTGCTAACAGCTTTTGAGCCTCACCTCATTCTTTTCACTTCTGCCCCACATCTGGGCAAGCTGATCAAGCTAATAAGATAGCCTGGGTGCTCCCTCCTTTGTCACAAGCAAGACGTTCAAAACACATAAGCCTCTGACCAAGTGCAGGAGCAGTAACACTTGCCCCACCCTGATGTACTGCAAAAGCCCCAAGCCGGTCTCCTTTGTCCAAAGTGCGTTTGAAAACGTAAATAAAACCAACAAATCGCTTAAGTGCTAATTAGTAAAAGTTTATAAACTGGGAGCACTCAAACCAAAACACGGAATGAGGCTTAGAGGTATATTGTTATAAAGCTGCTTATACAATGTGAAGGCAATGAGTGTTTATCCTTCACAGTGATCTGTTACAATATTAGACTTTTCTTAAATGAAGGAGAATTGAGTAGTGGTTACCTCATATCAATTTTGGGAAACAATTTAAGTTTCGTTTATGATTCTCCAAGAAGGCATAAGCAAGAAGTGACCCAAGTCAAGTTACCACATTCGTCTTGCAAAAATCAGGCTTTGCTTATATGACTAAAATGGTTTTGCCCTCTCAGCGAATTTTCAAGTACTCGTCTCTGTTTGTGTTTGACTTTAACACTTTCTTGCTCTCTCCACTCATTTTCAGGCCAGCTCTGGAAGATGGTTCTGCTCTACCCAGAAAGTCTCATTATGTAAATAGTAAACCTTTCAGATCCTCTTGGGGTGTGTGTGTGTATGTGTGTGTGTGTGTGTTTTTGTGTGTGTTTGTGTGTGTGTGTGGCATCATTAGCCTGACATCTGGATCTGGGGTGGAGGTCCATCCTGTTTCTATAGAGTAAATACAGGGGCTGTGCCTGTGTCTCTGAGTCTCTGAGCCTGTGCTCAATCCCTCACCAGCAGCAGATGACAAGTATCCTAGGGGAAACCTGCTCACTTTCTGTTCTGACGTTCATGCTCATGTTTTAATTTAACAAACTTTAAACGTCACTTGGAGGAAATAAAATCGAGTGTGTGTGTGTGTGTGTGTGTGTGTGTGCATGTGATCTCATTTATGCGACCTTCATTTTTCCATGACATGACACAAGAGAAATTCAAGTCAATATAGAATACTTTAAGGATTTTCCACCTGGTATATTGGTATAATATTTGGGGAACAGGATAATTTGTAAATGCCTATCAAAGCCTTAAATGTACAGGTGTTTGACCAAATACTACTAGTTCTAGGAATTTAACCTAAAGAGAGAGCTGGATAGACTTTAAAAAAATATAAGTATGAAAATTTTTATTGTCACATTATTTATTGAGAAAAACTTACAGTATAGTTTTATGTAAATCAATATATACATTCAATAGAATACCAGGTAATTATAAAAGGATTATGAGTATATGCTTTCATGGATGTAAAAAGATTCCCAGGATTTTTTTTTTGAGCTACAAAATGTTGCAGATCAGCAAATCAGATGATTCTACCTATGCACATAGGTGTGTGGTTGTGTGTGTGTGTGTGGGTGTGTGTAAATGCTTATGTGTATGTGGATATGTGTATGCACAGAGAGAAGCCTAGAAAAGATTTTGCCAAAATATTGACAAGGATCATTTATGAGAGGGTTTCTGCTTTCTGCTTTATGAGTTTATATTTTGTTTGATTATTCTATGAACTGCTGTAAAATGTAAGTCTTATTTTCTGGAATTTGGAAAATTCCCAAAGACTTCTTTTTTTTTTTTTTCCCAAAGACTTCTTAAGAGCCTTTCCTACCCGTTTCTTCAATTGCCATTATCCTCCTCAGTGAGGACACACCCTAAGTCAGGGCTCAGGTTCTCCTCACCTGCAGCCTTCCTTTGACTGTAGGAAGTCCCTCCACACCCCAAGTGGTGAATCCCACGCATCTCCTAATATCCACTCCATTTTGACTCTGCTGATTGTAAAGGCAGACCCACTTCCAACTTTCTACACTCACGAAGTCACCTACATAGTGTTTTGCACGTTGGTGTTCTCTGCACGCTCTGTCAGGCTGTGAGATCAGGTAGCATTTCCTGTCCACGGCTACCACATAGCTTTCTGGTTGGCACTATACGCTGTTAGGTCAACTCTCCCTGTGACTTCCTTCCTTTATTTCTAGCCTTCTCCCATAGTATATTCATTTAGATCGTGAAAGCATAGAACTTGGCATATTGCCATTCTCACCCAGCAAAGAAGGAAGTGTAGCTCATCTCTAGGGAGCAAAATGACAAGATTTCACACGTCAGGATCTACTGCCAAGCCCTCAAGTGCCCTGCGTGGACACTGTATAACACAGTCCCAAGGTGACCACCTTGAACATATTTCAGTGGAACTGGGGACATTGGTAAGAGAGGGAACATAACAACATATTGGACAAGTTATTTAATAAGGAACTCCAGTTTCTTTCCCTACAAAACAGGGATATATTACCTAGTGGAGATGGCTTTGCGAAGGATACATGAGCTAATGCACATGGCTTCTCTGGACATCACATAGGTACTACAGAATCAATATACCCTAAACAGAATTCATTATCTTTCCTCTCTATCTGTCTGTGCCTCCTGCCACTGAAACTTGCTGTCCTTCTCCTTCTTCCTTTTTTTCCCCCCAGTTCTCACCACTAGTTCATAGCACTGCTCTGATCTCATTTCCCAAACCAAAAACTGTAGAGTCATCTGAAACTGCTTCCTCTCCCACACCTCCCACACCTCCCACAATTAGCCTGCCACTGAGTTCAGTCACTTCTGCAGCCTGTCATTCATATCCATCCCATCTTCGTCATCTTCACTGCCATCAGCTTGGCTCATGCCCTTTCCTTTATCCTGAATGGTTTCAGTTAACTCCCCCTAGATCACTCCACATTCCTTTCAAGCCAATTTCCACCCACTGTCTTAATAGATGATTTAAATAATTTAATCAGGTTCTTCCCTGCTTACAATCATTCAAGGTACATTATGCAAAGCCCTTTATAATCTGGTCTTTCTCTCCCTTTATATTGTCATCTCCTGCTGCTTTTAAATCTACACACCCTATTTCTCAGCCTTGCCCAGACACACTGGGACACTTTAAATCTGGGATCTTTGCACATGACATACACTGAAGCTGCTGCTGTGTTCTCATTCCCTTGTCTGATACCTCCTACTCTTCACACAAGTTCATTTGAGGTGTCATCTCCTCTCTGAGTCCCTCTTTTAAACTGCTTCTAGGCAGTCTGTACTACCTCCTCTGTGTTTTCCTAGTAGTTGGGCAGACTGTATTATGGTACCTATTCACCCATCATCCATGCATAAAATTCATGCAGCAAATATTCACTGATCAGGTCATCTTCCTAGGTTTGAGAACTCAGATAAGTAAGAAATAATCTCTGCTCTCAAGGAATTCATTGGCCCAGTGAGAAAAAGAAAACATATACACATATTGCTATAATACTAATGTGCTAAGTACAATGATAAAAATATTCATAGGGTAATAAAGGAATACTTAACACTGTTTGGTGGGTGGGATGCTCCTGGAGAGAGTGGTCCCAGGGCTCTCAAAGCCTCACTTGCCTCATTTAGAAAATGAAAAAAAAAAAAAGAAAGAAAATCTACTGCATATGAGTGCTGAAAGGATTGAGGGAGAACATTCACGTGCTTGGCATTTAGTTAAGTCTTCAGTAAATGTTAGCTGATTCTCAAAGAATGATTAAGAGTTACCCTATGGAGGGGAAGGAGAAATAAGGGGTGGGAGGAAGAGTATTCAGATAGCCTAGCAGGAGCTTGGAATGTAGATGAGAGACCACAGCACAGGGAAAGATGTAAGCACTTTACAGTTGTTGGGGTCTTAGCTGCAAGGCAGGGAGGGGTAAGAAAGAGGCTGAAGAGACAAATCAGACAATGGCAGGTCCTCATAAGGCTTGCTAAGGATCTTGGATTACTCCAGTCTGTTATGGGATGCCCCAGAAGTAGATTAGAATGCTGTCAATAGCCAGCCTGATTCTGGTTATGGATAATTAATAAAGGGAACATCCTGCAATTAGATAAAAGATGTGTGGGAATTTGTTAATGATGTTATAAGGGGTCCACAAGGCTCAGTGGAAAGGCATGTAAGAAAAGGGAAGAAGAACTGGGTCCCAGAGGAAAAGACAAAGAAGAGAAATGAAGTCCCAAGTAATAAAATTGCTTCAATGCAGAAGCAGGTTGAGACCCCAGGTGGTAATAGAAGTAGAGGCTTGGTAGTAATTTCATTGCCTGGCCTGGCATATATGTGGTGGCCCAGGTAAGAAATGGTCCCAGAAGGTCAGAGGTTTCATGTGTAGATGACAACGCTGGCACAGGAAGATGGGCAAGAGTTGGAAATTCTAAGTATATAGTAAGATACAATATTATAATTATTTGTTTAAACTCACTTTCCTGCACTAGACCCAGAACACCTTAGGGCTACCTGTCTCATCTCTGTATCCCCAGAGAGAAATATATATCTTCTTTGTAAGATTGACACACTTGATTTTAATTTCCATAGTCAGTAAAAGGTAAAAATTTTCAGTGGTCCACATTTTCTTGGGAGGCTAAAGTGATTATCCACTCAGCTTTGCTTTCTACACTAGGCTCTAAGTAATCACTCTGGTAGCATAGTTCTGGCGTTTTGGCCTGATATCAGATGAATTTTAGCAAAAGCAAGTCATTTGAGGAATTTTGGCCTTGCTTATTCATCTAAATGATAGTGATTATTTATACTTACCTTAGTAGACCCAGAGAGACAAGAATGAATGATACATGGTAAAGCCTTTTATAAATCTAAATAAAATGTAAATAGTATTAGCATTTTAAATATGGCAATCAGGGGTGGCAGAATGCATGTAAACATTGGTCTCTGAGGTTGAAATTTCAAAAAAAAGCTTCTTGCCTTTTCCATACTAAATAAACAGACATCTGGAGGAGACGTCTTTCTCCCACGGCTGCCTTCTCTGCATCCCCGCACCCCCCGCCCCCGGCTTCCTGCAGCCCTTCTCTTCACCCCCACTCCTTCTGCTGCTCCACAGAGTCTGCTCCTGTGGGCTTTGCACCAGGAGGGAAGGGCAGGTGGAGGAGACTGGGCAGACACATTCCTCCCATCCCCTCCTGGCAGTATTGATCCATTTCTCATTCTGCTCATTTGGGCTGCAAAGCCAGTCAAGTGCAATGCCTTTCCCACTTGGCTATCAGTCCTACATTCAGCATAAGGTTCCAAATGTGTGGAATACAGGACTACTCACGAGACACAGAGGCACAGGACGCCTGGCATAGACTCGCTGTCTCTTAACAGAAAGTTGCCATCCACCCCTTCCTCGAGCAGCAGGGTCTCGCAGTCTCGCTTGCACAGAGGGCCGTGGTAGTAAGGCAGATCCATGCGGAGCCCTCTCGTATCCCAGGATGATTTGAACATCTTCATTGTGCATTCTGAGTGGAAGATACCTAAGGTTGAAGAGATCTGCAAAGAAATCCTAAACTCACTCAGCGTTTATTGTTGCTATTAACAATTCTGACATTATTATATATATTTAAAACTATATATATATATTAAAATATATATATATTTCCAGGATAAAACAAACACATTTTACACTAGTGCTGTTAGGAACCAAGACTTTCTCTTGTGAAAGAAAGAGATATGTTCAAGATGAAAGAATTTAAGCAAAAATTGGAAAAATACACACAAATTTTTATTTCTTTTTTTTAAAATATGTATTTCCTAATTCCATCCAACTGAAAGGGTCTGTAAGCAGTGACAACTCAATATCAACAAGTATGGGTAGAGACAAAATTGTGGTGTCTAAGTACCATTCCCTCATTAAAGGAATCAGGGATCTTTTGAGGAATGGCTGCTTTTATGTTTGTGGAAGGTTATAAACAAGGTGAGCCTAGAACACCTTCTTGTGCAAGAATTCAAAGAAATTAAAAGATGCAGCCATGTCAAAAGAGCAAAGGAGCCAGCATGAAGGGTCTCATATGGGCCAGAGACGAGAAAATTTAAGCATCAAAATATTAATTGCAGTTGGCATACATTGCATATACAAAAATTTATGAGTTTATAAGGATACTTAAAAGAAAAAGAAAGAGTGAAAGAGAATAAATCTCCTTCCAAAAAACAAAAACAAAGGAGGAGGGGAGGCACACCAACTTCTCTGGATCAGAAGATAGTTATGAAGTCCAATAACAAAACGCAGTGCAAAGACTTTGGTAAATCGTACCAGTTTTCCTGAAGTGGGATCTTCATATCTGTGAACTCTTTCTGACTTTAAGGACAGAATCTGAGGTAGGTGTAAAGGCCAATCAAGAGAAGCTAACAAGGAAAGTATTTAGCAAAAATGATCAGCATGGGATCTACCAGAAGTGGTTTGCAACACAAACGTCCTGCTCTTTCCGTTTTCCTCTTGTTTCCTCGAGATCTTCAGGGCAAACCAGCTCAGTCCTGCCAGCATGAAACCTGCTCAGCTCCTCCTCCTGCTGCTTTTCCAGTCTCAAGGTGAGTGGGTCACAAGCTCCTCCCCTGTAGCCTGACCTTCCAAGGGGCAGAGGGCCCAGGTGGGCACTGCCCAGAGGGCCTTTTCTGGAACTGAGAGCCCCTTGTCAGAGAGATTGAGAGACCAGGCAGAAAAAAAAAAGTTGAATGACTCAAGGATGTAAGAGAGAAAGATTGATCAGAGTGTGAAGGAGAGAAAGGAGGAGGAAACGAGTAGGGGGTACATAGAATTGTTGGGGGTACACTGGGAATGTCAGCGTTGAAAGCAACCTGGAAGGCTTTATATTTCATCTCTATTGTTTTATAAAAGAAGCGTCAAGGCCTGGAGGAATCTCCGGGCTCCTCCAAAACTGCACAGGAAGAGGCAGCATCCGGACTGTCATCTAGAGGTCTTTAGACCATGCACTACTGAGCCACCAGAACAGCAGTGATATTGAAACCCTGGCTGTGACCTGGGGGAGCATTTCATAAAATAGGAAGTCATGAGAGTCAAACTTTAGGGATAAGGAAAAAGAGGGGGTTGGCAGGGTGAGATGGGCCCTGACTTCCCCTGCAGTCTCCCTTCTAATCTTCCAGGGCCAACAGCCCTCGGCAGGAACTCAGCCTTTGGGATGGAGAACCTGATCCCAGCTTTGCCCACTTCCAGCTCTAGCCATAGCATCACTGCTGTGTCCCACACTCTTTGGGGCCCCTAGCTGGGAGAGCTGTGAATGACTGGGAGACTTAAGGGAAAGGGAGGGTATCAGGGCCAGTTTTTATGGTCATTTCTTTCTGTGTTCACAGTTTCACAAACCAGCTCAACCCCACAAATTGTGAATGGGGCTCTGGGGGAGTCAGTAATGCTTCCCCTGAAGTTTTCTGCAGAGAAGAGGATCATGTCTATCATCTGGCTTCACAACGGAATATCTATCGCCTTCACACAGTTAGAAGGACAAAGTTCACTGACATATATAACTGATCCAAAATGGAAAAATCGATTGAGTGTCACTGACTCCTACTCCTTGCAAATCAGCAACCTGACAATGGCAGACGCAGGATCTTACAGCACCCACATAACCACAATGACCTCTTCAGTGGTGTCCACTTATGATCTGAGGATTTTCAGTGAGTATGGGCATAGAGGACCAGCTCTCAACCGGCCAGGGTGAATAGGGTCATCCTGTAAGCCGGCGGGTGGGGGCTAGATGACCCTTGGTAAAGACTGTCCCTTGGTTTCACTCTTTTGGCCGGTCCAGAACCTCTCCTAGGTAGATCTTTTTCTTCCCTTTTCTAATTCTTTTTTTGTCCTCTTCAGTTACCAGCAGATTCTGGCTGATGGCTGTGGTTGTGGCAGGTTGAAAAACATCACACAACTTGCTGCTTAGGGGCTGGGAATGGAAGGGTCAGGAATCCTTTTATCCAAAGGGGTGTGGATTCCTTGCTCTGTTCTCTCTCCTTTATTCCCTGAGTCCTCTCCTCCTGGGATGTCCTATAATGCCCCTTATTGCTCTTTGTATCTTTTAAAACTATTGCTTCAAACAGAGAGACTGCCAAGGCCTCAAGTTCAAGTGGATTCCCTCTCCTGTGAGCACAGCACCTGTATTGTCACCTTGAGGTGTTCTGTGGAGGAAGGAGGAGAGAACATCATATATGAGTGGACAAAAACAGGACCAAGGACTGTTCTGACCCAGGAAGGATCAGTCCTCAGTGACTCCTGTAATTGGAACTACACCTGCACAGCTACGAACCCTGTTAGCAACAGCACATCCAGCCTCAACCTTGTTCAGCAGCTTTGTGCAGGTAACTGGTCCCTTCAAGCCTTTCTAGGACTCCTGGGGAATACTTTGAGAATCATTAGAAGGGCCTGGAGAGGATAGATGGTCAGCTCTCAGCACCTGCCAACAACACCCCTTCCACGTATCCACACCTGCTCTGTTCTCACTCACTCTGCTTTCTCTCGTTCAGGTTCCAAGGCAACTACAGGCAATTTCTCACCAGTGACATGGATTCTCCTCGGGAAGGGGCTTCTCCTTGTATCCTGGGGGTTCTAGGAACTTGGCACTTCCAGACACAGGTACTCAGTAGACCTCTCAAGTCAATTCAGGGCAGTGAAATCACTAGTGCCCCAGAATAGTCAGGCTGTGTCCTGGATGAGGCCGTCACTCCTCCATAGCTCAGTTGAGTCCCATTTACTGACATGTATACCTTTCAAGGTGCACTGCTATATATTTTCCAAGGCCAGTTTCATATCCTGGCATGTGTGTGCCCATATGCACACACACTGCATGAGAATGAGGAAGTTTTAGCAAGAAAAGATAAAATAACTGCATGAAAACCATGTTTTCTAGTCTAAGAAGACTTTTCCTCCATAATTTGAGGTTTCTGAAATCGAGATGAGTCATAATATTGGTGTGTGTAGCTAAAAGAGATAATGTATTTTTCTCTTAAAAGGCTTTTTATTAAAATGATCCTGCTTTTAAAAATCCATAAGGTCTTAGAATTCTTGAAATACTGTAGCTATAATACAAAGGCAGGGCTTCCATGTAGATTAATATCCAGATTTGAGGACTGAAATTTCTGAAGTATGGAGCATTTTAAGGACTGCACTTCAAGGAATGCTGATGGTTAGAGATGAGAGAACAGGGGGAATCAGGGCCACAGTAGCCCATTAGAGTGAAATTGTAATCATCAGTAAGCTCCTACTGTGGGTGAGCGCTAGAACATATTGCTTCCTTAATTATGACCAAAACTCTATAAAATAGACTGTCTTATACCCATGTGGCCAGTGAAGAAGCTGACCCTAAGAGGGGCTGAGTAACATGGCCTGACTCACTCAGCTGTAAGTGATGAAGTCAGATAAGTTGAGTGCCTTACATAGACGATGAATAAAGTAGTCTAAGATATGGTAGCAAATAGAATCCCAAAGTTCCAGGGACTTTATGTCTTGCTCACGTGAAAGTCCTGCATGGAAGTTCATGCCAGCAGGTCAGCGTGTTTCCACATGGTCTTTTAGGGACCTCTTCTGACACTGATCCTTGCATCTTCAACACATGGCTCCCCACGGCACCCTTGGCATCAACACTGCCATCCAGGGAACGTGAGCTCCAAGAACACACATGGGAGAGTCCTTGGACCAAGCCTAGAGGTGGCATACATTATTTTGGACCAAACTTTATTAAGGAGAACATGGTTATTATAGCCAAACTTAAGTGAGAGAGCATTTGACAAAGTAATCTAGCTGTGTGCCCAAAGAGGAAGTTGATTTTGGTGGATAAAACACATTCACATAGATGTTTCTCTTAAAAAGCTAAACATCATTAGACGGTGACCAATGCAATAGAAATTCCAACAGAATGTGATAGGTAATATGTTGGAATGCACGATTGTATGATGAGGGCCCTAACTGCTACAGGGGATTAGGGAAGTCTTTCCAAGAAAAGCCTTTTTTAATGTCCTTAATAATATTTGATTGTGATAAAATACTTACAAAATTCACCATCTTAACGATTCTTAAGAATATAGTTCAGTGGCATCAAGTACAGTCACAGCATTGCATTCCATCACCACCATCCATCCAT
Organism: Camelus ferus; assembly: GCF_009834535.1. Lineage (NCBI taxonomy): Eukaryota > Metazoa > Chordata > Mammalia > Artiodactyla > Camelidae > Camelus > Camelus ferus. The sequence continues at coordinate 17,059,861 of NC_045716.1, read as the reverse complement.
AGAACTCTTTTTATTTTGCAAAACAGGACACTATGTACCCATTAAACAATAATTCTCCATTTTCCCTCCCACCTGAGTCCCTGGCCACCACCATTCTACTTTCTGTCTCTGTGAATTTGACTACTCTAGGTACCTCAGATAAGTGGAATTATACAGTATTAGTTCTTTTGTGACTGGCTTATTTCATTTAGCTTAAAGCCCTCAAGGTTCATCCAGGTTGTAGAATTTCCTTCTTTTTAAGGCTGAATAATGTTCCATTGTGTGTGTGTGTGTGTGTGTGTGTGTGCGATACATCACATTTTGTTTATCCAGTCATTCGTCAGTGGACAATTGGGTTGGGTTGCTTTTGCCTTTTTGGCTGTTGTAAATAATTCTGCTATGAACATAGGTGTAGAAAAGGGAACAATATTTTATCAGAGATAAATGAGTAAAGACTCCTAAGGGAAGGGTTGGGAAGTGTGGAGGGGAGCAAATTCTAGACTGAGATTATTCTGCGGGCAAGGGACTACAAGGCTGAGGATATGGGCATGTTGCTGCTGTCAACAAACAGGAAATTCAGGAAATTTCATTTGTTGAGACCCAGGCATTCACACGGACACTGCCTTTGGCTATGCAGGTGGTGCCTTGCACATTCCAGGGGGATGCCATTCAGTGCAGTCTACAACCCGCACATCTATACAATATAAAACATTGAATATCCTCTTCTCCATAAAGTCTCCCCGATTTTCCGTCAAAAGTAGTCACTTCTGAAATCCTGCCTTTTGTAATAACATGTATGGACCTCAAGAACCCTATACTGAATGAAATAAGTCAGACACAGAAAGATGAATACTATATGATCTCACTTATATCTAAGCAGAGAGTAGAATGTTGCCGGGGATGGGGAGACGGTAGGGAAAGGGAGATATTAGTCAAAGGGTACAGAATTTCAGTTACGCAAAATAAATAAAGCCTGGAGATCTGCATAGCACAGGGCCTATGATTAACAATAGTGCATTGTATATGTAAAAGGTTTATGTAGTTGCTAAGAGGCTAAAGCTTCTGTGTTTTTATTTCAAAGGTGAGGTGGGAGAAAAATTTTGGAGGTGATGGATAAGTTTAGGGCACTAGTATTAAATATCTACAGCTTTTTGTATGTCATTCATACCTCAAAAAAGCAGTAATGAAAAAAGAAAATAAGTAATAAATTCCTCAAAATATTCTAAGTAAGGTGCCCAACACAAAGACACATCAATGAATACTATGGTTTTTGTTACTGTTTTAAAGTATAGTGCATGAAGAAATTACAAAGCATCTAAGCACGTCACTTTGCATTCTTTCTAGCAGTTGGTTAATCACATACTTGATTAAAACAGAAAACTCGCTTCAGTTCTACACTCAAGAAAAAAAAAAAGCATTCACTTCAATTTCATGTCACTCCTGTACCTATTTCATGCCAGGACTATTGTACTTTTCTTGTTGTTTTCAAATTAATCTCCTATTTGTCTCTCTCCCTTTCTAAGCTTTGAGTGCCTCAAGCCCAAATGCATCTTCAGACCCCCTGGTGCCCAGCTAGCATGGTTCCGTACACATAGTAGGTGCTTAGTGACGTATGCCATCAGCAACCCCTTTTTCTCCTCTCCTCTCCTGGCTCCCCTCGCTGAGCCCACCTCAGGAAGCTCCTGACACTCAGATCTCCCTGTTATTTGTGTCCTCCCCTTCATCAGTCTGTCTTCTGAATTCAAGGTGTCCCATGGCTCCCTTGATAAACTAAAGTACTGGAATGTACATTAAGGGCAAGGGAATAGGGGAGGCTCTCCCAAGTAAAACATAGCATCTCCCAAGTATAAAATATTGCTTTGCCTGGGAATTCAATGATGGTTCAGCTGCCTCATTGGCCCCAGGTTGCAGTGAAGCCCTCGCTAGTATTTCAAATTTAGATAGAATTTCCTCAGTCCTTCAACTTAATGATCTGGGGAAGCATCCCCAGGATTTCTACAAATCCCCAACAACTAACTGTCTCCTGGAAAGCAGAAGGAATTGGGAGCATGCCAAGAAGCTGGCATGTGTATATCACATGTGTAAAGCTGCAGGTGGTGTCACGATAAGAGGGTGCAGTTGTTGGAGCTGTCTCATGGGTAGGATGGGAACAGGATTGGGATCAGGAAGGGTGAAATGATACGAAATACTACATCTAATTTTGGAAAGCAGAAAATATTTCACAAGGGAGGTAGCATTTGAGATCTTGATCTTGAAGGATGGAAAGACTTTTCTTTTTTTAAAAGAGGAGGAATACAAGTAGTGGGGTAACATTATTGTTAGTTATGAGCATGTCCTGTGTCCAGGTGCTTGATATGCTGTCTGGATGAATATATCCAACCATAGTAAGCGGTAGGCATGGTCACCCCCATTATTAAGGGATCCATTAATATTATTTTACACTGTTTTTGTTCTCTCTGTAATGTTACTACTCTTCAGCTAGTCTCCCCAAAGCTGGAGATTATTCCAAATTCCTTCTCATTTATCCCTACATCCAATGATTAATCATGCTCTTTCTACCACCTAAATAGTCTTGTAACCATTCCTTCCCATCCATACTCATGACATACCTTAAATGTACATTCTCATCATCTTTTCTGTATGAGTCAGTTATCTCTCTGCTAAGCCATACCTCTAGTTTCACCTCTTCCAAATCACAAGCATGAGCTTTCTGAAAGAAAAAAAAATACTATTTCCCTACTGAAAAGTATGAATTAGGATGGTTTATGTTGCATATAACAGAAAACTTATGTCAAATTAATTAAATAAAGAAATTCAATAGGTAGCTTCTTGGCTCATGTAACATGAAGTTCAGAAGGAAAGCAGACTTCAGTGTTGACTTACTCTGGTGGTCCCAGCACCATTTCCCTGCAGTTCTCTTGTGTCTGTTTCATTCTTCAGGCTGGTTGCAAGGTGTCTACAGCAGTTTTGGCACTCACATTTACAGTATGATGTTCATGGAGAGAGAAAGCCAAGGATCAATCTTCATACCACTTGGATGACACACGACGGAGGTTGTGCAAAGTTGACATTGAGTAGAAAATCATGAGACCACTACGTGAATAAGATCCAAACTCCTTTGCCTAACTGGCAAGGCCCTTTGAGTGTTGGCCTCTGCTTGTCCCTCAAGATTCCTCCCTTCCACTTCTCTTTGCATACATAAGATCCAGCCGTACAGAACTACCTGCACTTCCCCAAAGAGAACATGTTCTTTCAGATAACCCCATTTTCATACATCTACATTTCCACTTACATCTATGTCTGTATTTATACCATATACTTTCCACTTCCTGGAATGTCAGTCCCCTTTGATTAAGTGACAAAACATATCCTGAAAGATCAAACTTAAATATCTTCTCTCATATGAAACCTTCTTTGCATAAGCTTAGACAATGATTCCTCTGTGCCACTAATGTGCCCAAATCCCACTTCAAATATGGCTCTCTGTTTTGCAGTTATTTGTCTTCTTCTTCATCTCCTCGACAAGATGGTGAGCTCCTTGAAGGCAGGGGCTACCTGAAACAGAAACTTCTCAGTTTCTCTCTCTACTGCCTAGTACAGTTCCCAGAACACACCAGATACTCATAAATATCTTTTGAATGAATGAAGCTTGCCCTCAGCATCACTGTTTCCTCTCGTCTGTAGACTCCTCGTGCTGTTTTCCCAGCTCTGGCCAGGATTCCCAATGCTGCCTTGCTGATCCTCAGATATTGCATTATCACACTCAGGCATAAGCGGTCTTCTGGGCATCACCCCTGGGAGCAGTTCTCTCTCTAACGGGGTCTCACCAGGTGAACTAATCCATTTATATATGCTATTGGTACACGCCCCCTCCCAGATTTGTGCTTATTTCTTTTACCGTGTCCTTCAGTGATAATGACTCTGCTTCTTTGCCTGCCCTTTGAGTGTCCTTAATGGGCATTGGGACCAAGCTGGATGACAGATTTGGGTCCATCACTGGGTTATTGGAATAGCCTCCTACTGCCTCTCTGCTTCTGGTCTTGCCCCTCTTCAGTCTCTTCTTAATACATTCACCAAAGTGATCTTTTAAAAGCATAGTCAAATTCACGTCTTTCATTGCTCAAAATTTTGCAAATGGTTTTTCCTTTCACTCAGAGTAAATGCCAGAAACCCTACCAGCCTAAAGAGTCCTGCCAGGTCTGTTCCCCTGCCCCTCACCTCTCTGGCTTCATCTCCTACTCTGCCTCTTGCTGTCTCTGCTCCAACCAAACTGGCCTCCTTAGTTACTCCTGAACACACCAGACACGCCTCTGAACGAAAGCTTTTGAGTGGGCTATTCTTGTCGCTCAATTGCTCCTTCCTCTTTCACATGGATAATTCTCTCACATCCTCCAAGTCTTTGTTCAAATGTCATCTTCTCCATGAGGCCAACTCTGACTGCTCTTTGTCAAACTGAAGCTTCCCACACTCCACCTCCATGAACTCTTGGTTCTCCTCACTCTGCCTTTTCTTTTCCACTTTTACCATTGCTCTTGTATCTTTCACACGTACTGCATAATTTACTCATTTATTTATTAAGTTTATTGTTGTTGTCTGAGTGGGATAAAATATAAGCTGAACCAAAAGTCAGGGATCTTTATTTCGTTCGCTGATATATCCCAATGTCTAGAATAGTGTTTGTTCTATGGGCATACCAGAAGTTTATGTGGAATGAATGCATAAATGAATGAACGATCCTGACACCTTTTTCACACGGTCCTTCTGAGAACATGGGTTTGCAGAGTGCAGTGGTAGAATACATTTTTGATACTTACTCTAGGGAGTTATGTTCTCAGAAAAAGCTCAAAAAACAAATTATTCTTATAGCTTATTATCCAAACTCACTAGAAACTTGCACAATGTAGCATTTGGGAAGTGCTAAAAATAAAAGCATGTTGCAATTGTGGCTGTTAACTGCAAAATTTCCTGAATTGAGAAAGAGCATGCCACCGAACTTCACATATATTCTACATCCACTGGATCCACTTCCTCCTCTCTCTTTAACACTTTACAATCTAACTTCTGTTTCTTTAATAACTGTTTTTAATAACTATGTTTATGCTATATTTATACTCAGTCTGGTTTTGATTTCTTTTTAGCTCCCCAAAGGCATGTACTGAGAATCTCTAGTTTAAGAACCACTTCTCAAAGATAAGAATCCTATGGTACTACTTTTAAAAAGTTCCCTAGCACCTAATACAGGACATTGCACAGATCAGGTATTCAATAAAAGTTCATTGAATGCATGAGTGGAGTCTCACCCTCTTCCTGTACATTCTCTGCATTATATCACCTGAATGATTTTACAACATATTTGTGGTGGATGGCTTCAGCATTCTTAAATGACCTCAACTCCAAATGTACATGCCTCTGAAACCCAAACTCCTATCAAGATACAGTACTTTGCTATAATCCTTAAGAGTTCACTTGTGTCTCATCGCAATTAATTCCTGCCCCCACCACACCACCAGAGACAACCACTGTTCTGATTTTTTTCACCACAGATTAGTTTTGACTGCTCAACAGTTTCCTATAACTGGAATCATAAGGTAAGCACTCATTTATATAAGGCCTTTTTCATGCAGTATAATCTTGCTAATACCTTGTTTAAGATATTTGCAGTTAGGTTCATGAGTGAGAATTAAATTTCCTTTCATAAACCGTCCTTCTGATTTTAGTATAAAGATTCTTCCTTCTCTCCCCATATTAATCTCTTCCTTTTGCCCAACAGCTAATACAATGCCTTTCACATAGAGAGTATGAAAAAATATATGAATAAATGGAGCTTTAGTAATTTCGTGGTTGCTTTGATCTAGAAGTTCATTGTCTTCGTCAAACTCTGTGACTCTTCAGATAAGAATGGCAATACCATCAAATTTAACCCTGGAAAGTTAGTCTTAACCAGATCCCAATGGCAAACTTATTAATTATAATAAAATAATAATTTTAATAATAATAAACAAGACATTATTATTACATACTGTGGCTTACACTATTAATTGCCACCATCATTGACAACTCTAAAGCAGTGACCACTACAAAGTGCATTTTAACATTTTAACCAGGATAAAACAGATACATATTCAGATTTTTAAAAAATATCTCTCTTACAAGGAAGAGAAAAAACACTTTGTAACCATGTGTGGTGACAAATGTTCACTAGCTTATTGTGGTGATCATTTCACAATATATGCAAATGTCGAATCATTAATGTTATACATCTGAAACTAATGTTATATGTCAATTATACCTAAAACAATAAATAAAAACGCTCTCATGCAGTCCCATCTCTTTTGGTAACTCTTGAGACTGTAAATTATCACATGTGTAAAATGTTAGGCAGAAGTCACATGTGGATTCTGAAATTTTATTCCAGGCAATACCCTTGTTCTGCAAACCCCATACAATCGTCTCTTCAGTGGCCCACCCCTTTCTGACATCTGTCTTTGTCAATTTTGGCTTCTGTAGTGAAATACCATAAATTGGATGGCTTATACACAACAGAGATTTATTTTTCACAGTTTTAGAGGCTAGAAATCTGAGATCAGGGTGCCAGCAAGGTCAGGTCCTGGTGACAGCCCTCTTCTGGGTTGTAGCCTGCCAGCTTCTTGTTGTATCCTCACATGATGCAGAGCAGAGCACAGGGAGTAAGGTCTTGTGAGTCTTATAAGGCACCAAACTCGTCCGTGAGGGGCTCTACCCTTATGACTTCATCTAATCCTAATCACTTCCTAATACCATTACATTGGGCATTAGGGTTTCAATGCATGAATTTTAGGGGGGCACAAGTATTCAATTCATGGCACCATCCATTCTCTCCCTGTATATGCAAAGTGAGTGGCGAATATATAGCAGACAAGCCCAGAAATATTCCTTGAGTGTCCATCATCATTTATAAGAAATATTTCCTTCCCTGGCAATCGTGCAAGCCTAGATGTACAAAGCAACATAGAATGAAGAGCAATGGAGTAATTTTAGCAAGAGTCCTGTGAAAGATTGAAAAGGGGAAACACTGGCAGGACGACATCATCAAAGACAGAAACTTCCATGGTGGAGGAGAACTCGGAGCTGAACCTTTAGAAAGTGTTTAAGCTTTTGTGGTACCCAAAAGATGACAAAGAACACACAGATTATACACAGACCTGGGAGATAGGTTTCATTATTATGAAGACCAGTGGCTTCTACCTTGGCTACCTAACTCATGGACTGGGAAAATGGAGTGAACTAGATTCTGTCCTTGGTTTTAGCAATGGAAGAAGGTAAATGACTGCCAGATGAATTGAGTTTGAAAATATCTTCTTGATCCGAGTGCCACATTACCTGGGAGTGTTCACTTTGTGAAAATTCATTCAGCTATATACCCATGACTTGGACATATTTCTATATATGTTATGTTTTAATCTGTAATTTTACTTAAAAATACTTCATTTAATTTACATATTATAGGATCATCTTTACATCTCTGGAAAGGTTAAGGGGGTGGGTCATTCACAATCTGAAATTACTTGGTTTGTCATTAGTGTTATCAGAGTCCAGTAAGTAAGCTAGCTGTGTAACCATAGGCAAGTTACTTAGCTTCTCAAGGCCTCAGTTTCTTCATCTGTAAAATGGAGATAGTAATAGTATATCCACCTTAAGGGGTACTTCTGAAGGTTAAATTAGTTAATATATATAAAGTGTTTAGAGCAGTGCCTGGCACATATAAGTACTTTAAAGAAAGAAAAATTAAAAAGCAGGTGTTCTTGGCTTACTTCACTTTTATAGTCACAAAAATCTAGATCAGAGTTTACAACCAGGTTCCATGGAACCCTAACATGTGGGTTCAGCAAGAAATTGTGATTGAAAACAAAACCCATCATTTTTGTGTGTTGTGTGCTGCCCAGTGTTAGTGCTTGCAGTGAGGGACAGTGACCCCACGGCCCTGTTAACAATTTCATTAGGAGATATTTTGGCCTCATTGGTTGGCACAGTAGGACCATGTTCATTTAGTTGGTTTGTTCTCAGTTTTCAGTGTGATCAATGGTGAGTTCTGTGTCGCATGGAAGGGAGGACTGTAGGCTGATGACATTAGCCCCTCCTCTCCACAAGGCACCCCCCAACCACCCCTTATAAGCCACCACCCCCCAGCTGTCTTAACCAGAGTGAACAAACTTTACTGGCACGATAGAAAACCAGAGGGAAATTTTCATTCTAAAGAAGGAACTGTCTTGTACCACAACTCAGCTGCTCCCTGCTGCTTTACAATTGTTGTAAACATTGCAAAACATGGATTATTTAGGTTAGAAGTAAATTGTATTGTGAAGTTTTCATATTCCTTGCAATTTTCTCATTTAGTTACTTTTTTGTACCCTTCCATTTTATATTATATTAGCAATTATGTTTTGCCAAGATGGCTGATGATCACGTGTGGCCATTTTTGAAGATGAGGCATAAAATGAAAGAGGAAGAGTTTAAACTTATGCCTATGGAAAGTTCTGCTGTGAGGTTAGCGATTAAAACAAAAGTACAGTCATCTGAATCATTTCACTGCACTTGTGCAGTAAAGGACATAAAAGAAGTCCATCCTTAGAATGAAGGCTGATTATCAGTGGGTTTTGCATGGGCTGGTAATCCAAGTTGTTCTAGTCCGTTTTGGTGGGCTCATAACGACTCCTAAAGATATGCCCATTCTCTATTCCCCCAAACCTGCAAATGTTACTTTATTTGGGAAAAAGAAATAAGTTGTATTCTGTATTTATAGTTTCAAAAATAACATTTTCCTATAAAAACAATCACACATAACAATTTTATAACTGCTGCATTTGTATTTGAGCCCGATCATGTCACTCAGGAAGAAAATATTTTTTAACTTTTGTATAAATTTGTATCTTCAACTAAATTTTTATTCAGATTGTTTGGCTATGATTTTAATAGCTTAACTATTCAATAAGTGTTAATGAAATGCCATGTTGCGGATAACATTAATTAAAATAATCGTATAGCTTTTATTTAAATTAAATCAAACAAGTCTACCTTTAGGAAATTAAATCTCATTTTGGCTTAAGTCAGTCATCAAACAAAAATGTATTATCGGCCTTACGAATTTTTAAAAATCATGAAAAGAAAGGTTGATTTCAAGAAAGGTAAGCTTAACTACCTATTTTTTTAAGAAAGTTTAGCTAAAAAGTAATGTTTAGTTTTAAATACAGGGAAAACTACTCTTCCCCATAAAATATTCCACATAGTACATATACCTCATTAGCATCTCACCCAGTAGGAATATATTATAAGACTTTTATGCCTAGTTGGATAAGGCATAGCCAAGGGCATTTAAACAAAGGGAAAACTTTGGGAAAGTTTTCTCTATCTACAGCAATGACTTGCATTAGAGTTGTGAGCCGTTGTTAAGGGGGGAATCCCCACACAAAAGTACACTAACAATTGGGTCAAAAGAAGTAGATCTACAAAGAAACATCATTTGCTACTAAACAGAGCATTGACCTTTATTATCTACACTTTCCTGGTGACATAAGCCAGGATTTAATAATTTCTATTATTAGGGCTTCCCTGAGACCTGAAAATTATTTCCAAGATTTCTCCAGGGTAAGCAGATTGAGAAGACTGATCCCTACAGTGCATTGGCCTCCCCACTCCTTATCTCATGTATTATTCAGGCTCTATTCGAGGGTCAGAAACCACACCAGTAATTTGAACAGGGAAAATTTAATATAAAGAATCATTACGTAGTAAAAGGCAGTTAACTAAAAGGGATAAAAAAGGACACTAAGAAACACAAGAACAGGAAATACAGGAGGCAGCTACCACCTCCAGGTTTAAGGGAGAGACTGTCCAAGGAGGAAATGAAGACTTTGGATGAGGGCATCTGCCACGCAAGGCTGAATTCAGATCCTGTTGCAGAGAGTGTGGCCGCAGCTTAGCCCACAGGGCAACAGAGAAATTGGGAGGAAAAAAATCACTGGAGACTGTTAGGCCTCCCTCATGTCACTGGCGGCCACACTAGGAGGAAAACGAAGCACTCTGGACCCAGAGAGAGAAGCCGCATTATCTGGCAGGGCCTCTCGAAGTGCCCTCTATCACTAACCAAGCCCACTGGTAGTGGAAAAATGTTTACAGGGTCCTGCTCCAGTGTCCCAAAGCAGCTCAGAGGAGAACAGATTTGAATCAGAGGCAATACATTGATCACAGGAGCATCTCATCTGTATCTTCATGTATCTTGCTAATAAGACATTGTCTCCCAAGTACATTTTATTTCTGTTAACATAGCGTGGAAAATATTTCCAAGCATATAAAATCACGTAATAGTATCTTTATAAACTTTCTAACTGAACAAATTGAATGTACTTATTCCTTAACCGAATACTTTTCCCATCCACCTAATGTATTTCTATTCTGATCAGTGACAACCATCAGTTACTAAGTAGCTTGCACTCTTCATAGACAGCTTAAGTTTTAGGTTTTACGGAAGTGTCATTTTCAAGTTTTTAAAACCCCTAGGATTTTGCTACAACTGCTTAAAATGTTCACCTTCCTCTTTCCTCTCAAGTAATAAGATGCTACTTTTAACACTTTATGACTCTTGATATTCTTGTGTGTGAAATAAAAGAGCTAAGGCACATTGACTTCCAAAAGAATCATGCCTAGTCCACACTGAATATTAGTGCTCTGTAACACACTACCATTCAATAGTTTCACTACATGAATTGTGAAGCCCTACATGAATTCATGAACTTGTAACTCCCTTGACTCTCCACTTTTTGTGTTATATTTGCTTCCTATATCTGAGTCACTAGAATATTTCTCTCACGCCCTTTTTGGTATCTATTATCTTTTGTCTAATTTATGTGTAAGTGAATTGTACCATTAGTTTCCAGTACCACACGTGTAAAATAAACACACATGCAGAAAGCATCTTCCTTTAAGTGTGCAAAATTCTTTATTCAGAAGACTAATACAGGTAATCTTTATGGTCTATAAAAAAAGAATAAAATTTACATGTGAAAATCATATGTCTAATAATTTAAGTAGTTTTGAAGTAAAAGTAAAAATTTATAGAAAGTTGCCTAATTTAATAGTGTATGTTTCAGAATCAGCAGATTTTTTAAAATTCACTAAAACCATTTGTCTTTGAATTCTGTCTAGAGCCTTAGTAGTAACAACAACCAGAAGTCCACAAAAAAATCCTTGCTTTTGGTAAAGGTGCCTGCTGCAACCAAGTAGCAACTAATGAAGATTTCTTGTCTTGGGAGAGAAATCTTGGAGAAGAAAATTTTCTTACATGGCCAATTTGGCAAGTTAAAAATCATACTAGTGGCATTAAAAACAAGATAATTTAAGAGTAATATCGTAGGTTCACGATCACTTGAGGGTGGGAGGGAATCCATTTATTAAATCCTACCCATTTAATAAAACACACCGACTAAATTTCAAACAAAACGGTCCAAGACGGGGCTCAAAGATAAAAAGAGAAGAGATTTTCCCCACCGCACCAGCTTAGTTTCCTATCTACTACACTACCTGACACTCTGGCTCTTGTCCTTCCTTACTCCCTGGGTCTTGCTGAGGGACTTCTGGTGAATGCTTACCACCATCCTAGAAAACAGAACAGATGAGGTCATAGCACCATCTGTAGGTACCAACCAGGAAGACAGTTTTATAGAATTCTTCAGTCTGATTCTCCCAAGCATTTTTGGGGTCACCATAGTAGATAATTCAAAATCCAGAGAAGAATAACTAGCATTTATCGAGGGCTTCTTCTGTGTCAGGCACTATGCTAAGCTCCTTAAACACAGTACTTCTTTTAGTCTCCATAGTAACCCAACGACGTTTTACGGTTGAGGAAACAGAGGTTTAGTCAGGAGAAGTCACTTGACCAAGATCACACATGTGATGGCAAAGTGGTGAATGCAGGATTAGAAGCCAGACAGTCCAGCTGCAGAGCCTAAGCTTTCAGCCGCCACCCTGGATGTCTTACTACATCATCCACGAAGAAATGGTATCGCCTGACTGTCGGTTCTGCAGGGACCTGCTAAATGCTTGCAGGGCAGAGACTCTAGATGATGAATATTGAATATGCCAGAGACGCTCTCTTAGTGAGAAATTTTATTGGCTAATTGATGGATTTTTCTCTTTAAGAATTTGCTAACCCTGCCCTTCCCCCAACTCCACATGCTCCAGTTAGACAAGTTTAGTGCCTTCACCTGACTCCTTAAGGTAGGCTCTGTTAACGCACCACGTGAAAGGCTGAAAGTCAGACCTTGGAGTTGTCCTGCTACCAGGTGGAGAGAGGGCTGAACGCTTTAGTAAGAGAGGAACAAGATTTCTCTGGGGGAAAAGAAAAAGTTCTGCTCCACCTTCATCCATCCTTATCATATTGAAGGACTGTTGCTATTCCTCATTAGGGTTGGGATGGGAATGGGTAGAGTAAAAATCTATCCTTTTCCACTGGACATCAATTAGGTTTCTTTGCCAAAATCTCATCAATGTGTTCTATATTATAATACAGCTCCAGCATAACCCAAACAAAACAAAATCCCCCCCAAAGTACCCCAAACCAAAAACCCCCCAAAATCTCAAACTGCTAACTCTCACTCTGCATCCACCCCTCTCCAAAAGAATAAGTATGATATAAAAATCTACTAAAAGATACAACATTAAAATATATACTACCCATATTATACTAAGTAATGGTAATTTAGCAAGGATCGGTAGTTTAACATCACACATGAACTCATGAAACAAAAAGGGTTTAATGGAAACGTGGTCAGGCTGTAAGAATAAGAACAATAATTTATAAGTAAAATCTTAGATTTTCAGAAGAGAAGTTGTTAGCATTTGAAATAATAATAATGCAGCTCTTAGTGCAAATTAGTAATTAAGGCAGTGTCTGTGATACCAAGTAAACAGTGACACGTGATGATTTATATCTCTCTTTTGTGACTTTCATTATTTCAGGATCAGGAATAAAAACACAACACTTTTGAATCTAGAGACAATTCTTAACTATACATAACTGTTCGTGCAATTTCTGGATCATGAAGGCTCTTCATTTTCCTTGCTTTTTGCCGATTATGTTTTCACTGTTTATTAACTCTCCCACCAGAAGGTGGCGAACAGAGCAGAGAGGTTGAGAAGACCACATCACACAAATGTCACTGTCGGTGAAGGAGGCTTTTGTAAGAGCTGGTGCTGGCAGAGAAAGTGAGGAAGGAAAGATAGTGAAATGAATGGCCTGAGTGTTGGGAGTAGACTGTAGAAGACAAGAGTGGAAGCAGAGAGCCCAGTTAGGAGATTGTTTCAATAATCTAGGCAAGAAGTGGTGGAGGCTTAGACCAAGCTGACAGCTTCAAGATAGTGCCCCATGTTCGGTCTCACAATCTGTGATTTTCAATCTCCTCTGGGGTTGGTTGAATCTGCCAGACCCGTGGATATGGAGGGCAGCTGGGCTGAGCCATTTTTCTTAAGAGGCTTGGGCATCTGCAGATTTGGGTACCTACAGGGGTCCTGGAACCCACCCATCCTGTGGATACCGAGGCACCACTGAATACCATTCCATTTAAACCCAAGTTCAGCATTTACTCTATTCCTGATTACAATATACTCTATTTCAACAAGGTAGACTGAAACAAAATGCTTCTTTTTACTTACACTCTTCTAACATGTGAGTTGCTCAGAGTTCAACCATAGAGAGCTAGCAACTTACCTGCATGTCCTTTTTTACCTTAACCTTGGATCATAATGATATACATGTTTAATTCATTCAGTTAATTCCAAGGCATTTGAAAACAGAGTTCATTTCTATTCTGAAACTTCCTCTATTCAGGAACTAAGTTTCTTCGCCACTCCTCAGTTTCCCCGCTTTGCCTTCCCCTTTATAAAGGCAAAGAACAGCTGTGCTCATCGCCTTAGAGGAGCCTGTGAGTTTTGATTTGATATTCCAAAAGTCCAAGCTCCCAAAAGATTAGTATGGACTTCAGATTTAGGGGGAAATGCTTGTTAGAAATAGCAGCACATGTGCAGAGCTCTCCCTACTCCAACCCTGAAAGGGCCATGCAGACAGAAATAAGGCACACTTCGATGGCAACCAGTCAAGATGATGACTGATAATACCAAAAAGCAGATGGCTCCTTAACTCCTCTACTTTGCACTACGTAAGCCACCCTACCTACCTGAAAACTTAGACAAAACCTGAGGAAAAGGGGATGGGAGCAAATTGTCCGAGGCTGAGTTTGTGCCACCATGTCTGAATGCAACTTGAAATAGAAGAAGCTGAATAACAGAAAAATAAGGAAGGCTACATTTATTACACACCCTCGTTTGTGCATTGAGATTCCTATTTGCTACCTTGATACTCAGAAAACATTTGTTGAATGAGTGAAATAATTGAATAAATAAGTGAAAAATAAAAATGTGTTAAAGATCCACGTTTGCCCAGTGTGGATGCTTTTTGATGAGTCAGCCACAAGCAAAGTAGACTAAGAGGAGCACAGAGGCCTGAGCATTCAGAATTACAGACAATAGTGACCATGGGCGTGGAGGTGGTGGTAAACCCGTTCTTTAGTACCTGGTGTACTTCCCTTGGGATCCCAGCTGTGAGGCATGTAGGCGGGGTTTTATTATCCTAGGTTCCCAGAGGTGAGGTAGGTGCCTCGAAAAGAAAAGGGCAGTTTAGTTTTAGGTAATGTGTGTGAAAGCGGTTAACACTGGGCCTGGAGTAGTAAACTCAATAAAGTTTACCATCTCACCCTCCAGTCCTTTCCTCCAAACCTAATTCACCTAATCAACTCTAGACCCCGCCCCTTCTGGGCCCGCCTCCTTCAGGCTGTAGGATTGGCTCTTCTTCCATTTCCGGCTTCTGAGACCCAGGCGCATACGGCTTCCGGTGTCATGGCGGCTTGAGGTCCCGGCAGTCGGTGAGGCGGCTGCAGGCCCCTCCCTGCGGAGCCGCTGGTCCGGCGGGCGGGGATGTGACCGCGGGCCCTGCCGGCCTGCCCCGGGCGTCGCGTCAGCTCCGTGTCAGTGCCCTCAGTCCACACCGATGGCGGGATCCGGCTGCGCGTGGGGTGCGGAGCCGCCGCGGTTTCTGGAAGCCTTCGGGCGGCTGTGGCAGGTACAGAGCCGCCTGGGTAGCGGCTCCTCGGCCTCGGTGTACCGGGTGCGCTGCTGCGGCACCCCCGGCTCTCCCCCCGGCGCCCTCAAGCAGTTCTTACCGCCGGGAACCACCGGGGCAGCGGCCTCGGCCGCGGAGTACGGTTTCCGCAAAGAGAGGGCGGCGCTGGAGCAGTTGCAGGGTCACAGGAACATCGGTAATTGCCGCTGTCTCCCTTCTCTTCTTGCCCGGGTCCCTGTCCAGGCATACACTCCCTCTCTCAGCCTGGCGCTCCGTCTTTAGGCGAGAAAAGTGGGTCTGGCTCGCTCTCTATCTCTCGATCCAGGGCCCTTTACCATCCCCCTTCTGTTGTTTACTGTCTGCAGTACCGTGAAGTTGGTGGTCTGCTTTGCCCAGTGTCATTATAGTAGATGCTAAGTTCTGTTTTGCATCAGTTCTCACTGAAGAATGCTGCCCCTATTAGCACAGAGAACAGGAGGCATAGCTTTACTAGATGGTCATGTTTTGTACGGAAATTTCTAAATCTTTCCTTACCAGAGAAAATGGGAAATATTTCTAGTACTTGTGACGTCAGTGCTGATAACTCATGTAGATGTTACTTGATACGTATTTAGTATGGATTTGGGAGAAATGACTCCTAAATTTTACATAGGAGTCCTTATGGAAGTGTGAAAATTATGCTGATACATCTGCACTTTATGCTTTTACCCAGGTAAGACCATGTTTCATAATTCAGATATTCAGAATGTAAAATATGTAATGATTACTAATGATTGAACTGTGAAAACCCAACAGAGAGCTTATAATTATTTATGGCTTTGGCTAGTAAGTGTCTTCCTAGCAAGCATGATCCATATTTTATTTGAAGAGTGACCCTTTTGTTTACCATTTTGGAAAAGAATTTCTTAACACTAGTGTTGCTGTTTTCTTTCTTTCTTCCAAATGGTGTATATAACCCTGGTATTTAAAAGGAAATTTTTTTTTAGTTTTTACAGGCCTAAGAACTTGTTGAATCTCTACAAGATTAGGTTAAAATATCATTTGAAAGTCTTGATCTCTCCTTTTAATATTTATATTATAGAGTGCTGTTTTGTACAAGAACCAATCTTCAAGTTTGCTTTTGCATGTTGTGACTTTTGCCTTGAGAGTACTTAGTATTTGGATATTTCTTCTGATCATTTTTGCTTGGCACCCTAAGTGCATATTCACCCACCATTGAGTGCTTGGTGAAACACAGTTTGGCTTATTGTGCCATATTTAATATCTTTGAATAGTGATCCGCTGTTGAAGGTCATCTCATCTTACCTTATTAAAATGGAATAACCCAGTTGCCCAAAAAGCTTACTCATGGGAAAAATAAATTACAGTGGGAGCTTGCTTGCTCATCAGAGTTATCCTTATCTGGACTATCCCAAATCTGTATCTGCTTTAGTAGTCACTTACTCTGAGTCTGGTTTTTAAAGTATTATAATTTGTTTCTTTTTCTAGTGACTTTATATGGAGTCTTTACAATCCACTTCTCTCCAAATGTGCCATCACGCTGTCTGTTGCTTGAACTCCTGGATGTCAGTGTTTCGGAATTGCTTTTATATTCCAGTCACCAGGGTTGTTCCATGTGGATGATACAGCATTGTGCCAGAGATGTTCTAGAGGCCCTTGCTTTTCTTCATCATGAGGGTTATGTCCATGCAGACCTCAAACCACGTAATATATTGTGGAGTGCCGAGAATGAATGTTTTAAGCTCATTGACTTTGGACTTAGCTTCAAAGAAGGCAATCAGGTAAGATATACTTTCTCTCCCTACCCCGACAATGGTCTAAGCCAAATATTTTTAAATAACAGATGATTTAGTAGAGACTTAAGAGATATTTCTATCTAAAATACTGAAATGCCTGGGAATGAAGCAAATAAAAAGAATTTCATAGCCATACTCACGTTAAAAAAGGATATATGTTTGGGTCAGGTCAAGGGGGAGCTAGTACAAGAGGGCTCTGAAATTATTAAAAATACTTTTATCTATATAGAATGCTTTTTTTTTCTTTGAGCATTTGGTTAATTGCTGAGTTACTGTTCTCTAATGGCAGAACACATGTGAGAGTTCTGGCAAACACTACATTCTCCATAGTTTATCGGCTCTTTGCAGAGTGTCCTTATTTATCAGCAGTGCCTACCAGGCAAGACACTACCTAAAGAAATGAGCACTTTTGTGTGGAAAGTGGACAGCTGGCCTGTGAGAACTGCTCAGTTAATGAACCAAAGAATTATGGTAGCCAAGGACCAAAAAATTTGGCATTCAGTTTGGCTCACTGCACTTTTAGAGAGGTGAATACACTGTAAAGATGGGTGGAAAATGGGCAGGTTTTTATTGGTTATAACACTTACTCATCTTCTTTAGGATGTAAAGTATATTCAGACAGACGGGTATCGGGCTCCGGAAGCAGAACTGCAGAATTGCTTGGCCCAGGCTGGCCTGCAGAGTGATACAGAATGTACCTCAGCTGTGGATCTGTGGAGCCTAGGAATCATTTTACTGGAAATGTTCTCAGGAATGAAACTGAAACATACAGTCAGATCTCAGGAATGGAAGGTAAACTACACCAGTGTTTTGCTTTGAGGTCCTTAATCCCAATTTGAGAGTACGCAGTTTACAGTGATTCTTACTGAGGACTCTGCCTCATCTCCGCAGTATTCCTCTTCCTGCGTTCACATTGCCTTCATTGCCACTCCTCGCTCCCGGAGCTGCAGATATGCTGGGGAGTGTGGTGTGCTCACTGTTCCTAGCCTGAGGCATATCATGAGTGCTTGATAAAATGTTTGAATGGATGCGTTTTCCTGAAGAAGCAAAAGTGATTTATTTTGTTTAGTAATGTAGTTATATTACCTTCCAAAATATTACTAATATAATAATATTCTATGAGGACTGTTAGAGTGGATATTGGTTATTCTTTCAAAACTGAAGGCAAAGATAATGTAAAACCACTTGCTCCAGATCATACAGCTGGATGTTCTAGGCCCCAGATTCTGTTCCTCCTACTCAAAGTGCAGTGTTCTGTCCACGGTTCTACACTGCTCCATATTTATATGTACTCCATATGTGAACTGTCCGATAAAGTGACTGCTGCTCATAACATTGTTTCTTTGGGAACATGGGTTCTAAGTTCCAAACCTCTGACATGAGAATTAACTTTTTGTATGTTCATGAGTTAGGAATTAACTGCATTATGTCTTCAAACATATTGGGGCTTTAATGTTGTGGTGATGTCAGTATCCTTTAGGCCAGAGGTTTGATAATGCAATGTTTAGGAATTATCACTGATTTTGATATTAAGCACATTTTTCTGAGCATCTAATACATAGTGTGTGGCTATTATACCATACAGGGTTTTGTTTCTTTTAAACGTCTAGTCATTGATACCTGGTGTAACAATTCTTAGAAGGAATACTTTGATGTCCTAGTGGGTGTATCTGATGTTTACTTTTGGCATAAAAAGTGCTGCCATGTGAGTAAAACCGGTGTCATTCTTTATCATGAGTACTCCCAGTCGACTATTCTTTCTCTAGTGCTAATACAGATACAGATCAGTCACCTGCATTAGCTTTGACTAGCTTTGAGCTCTTGGACTATTTCTGCGTGGGCCAGAGCTGATCAGAGCTGGGTCACACTTAGGCATTTTTGTGTGTGTGTGAAATTTGGAGGCACGATGTACTGGGGGGATCGCCAACATGCTATCCCTAGATAAGAGCATCATTATTTTATAGTTTATCACTTTCTGTGGAGGCAGAATTGCTAAATATGAGCATAGGCTCTGAAGTCAAATCTTTAGGGTTCATACCTGGCCTTCACCTCTCACTTAGTTATTTAATATTACTAAACCATGGTTTACTTTCTGTAAAATGAGGATCATAACAGCATATGTCTCATAAGATTATTGAGGTTAATTAAAAAAAAGGATACCTAGTTCTTAGCCTAGTGTGTAGCCTGTGGTTAAGTATTTGGTAAGGTTTAGTGATAACGATGGTATCGGGTCTTTTCGCTCACGTATACATTTGCATAGTACTCAGGAATAAAATGTGTTTCACAAGGATTTAGGGTATGAATAATGTGACAGATGCAGTTTTTAAATACCACCCTGTTTTCTCTTTGACAGTTTATTTTATATCTATCTGAAAACCATTTGAAGATTCATCACTAGGACACTCTGACCCACCTCCCACATATTTACTTTCTCACTTTGCATTAAACTATATTCATATCTCTCTGGTTGTTTTGGTATTTGTTTCTTTAATCATTCACATAGTAAATGTTCATAGAGTGCCAGGTATTAAGAATGGAGAAAAAAATGTTCCTCTTCTCTAGAAGTTTATAATAACATACATAATCTCCTCCACTAGTATTGTCAGCTCTCAGAAGAGTGTTTTCTGCTACATTTAACTTACCAAGCAGTTCAGTGCTGTGTGCCCAGTACTCAATAAATAGACTGAGTTGAATAACCAAAGAAAGGCTTTTTTCTGTCTTTTTAGGCAAACAGTTCTGCTATTATTGATCACATATTTGCCAGTAAAGCAGTGGTGAATGCCGCAATTCCAGCCTATCACCTAAGAGACCTTATCAAAAGGTACGTTATGTGTACTTTAAAACTTGCTTTTCTACGTTTGCTGTATGAAGCTTTTTTTTTCCTGGATGGATTTATATTATTATTTCTGATTTGCTTAATCATGTAGAGGTTTTATTCCCTTAGAATTAAAAATCTTACTTTAGATATTTTATACAGGTTAGCTTCCTATAAGAAACAAAGTGATCAAATTGTTTTACTAAATTTATTTTCAAAGGAATGTTCCTCTTTCATGGTGAATACCAGATACTAGGCTCTTCCTAGCAGCCATTTATTCATTGGAAGATGAGTGGTGGGCCACTGTACTTTTGGCCTTTCATAGCACTGGCTGTTTTGTAAACTTGATGGAAAATAGGTTTTTTAAGAGAGTCCTTATTAACTAAAGTCTACGTTTGCTTTGGACTACTAAAAAGAAAGTTTCAAATTACACTTTAAATAATTATCATTGGAAACTCTGGGAACAGATACAGTGTTTCTGATTTCTGAGTAAATCCAATCATAATAGATATTTTAAAATAAACAATATGTGTTATCAAATAGTTGTCTTTTCACATTTCTGGCTTTATGGGCTAGAAATGAATAAAATAATTAGTATGCTGCAAAAGGGTAGATCTCTTGATCAAGTCAGAGTATTATTGTTTCTTTGGAATACTGACCTTATATATCTTCCAATCAGTTTTTTTAAACTTAAACTCCTTATTTTGAAATAATTACAGATTCACGGGAAGTTGCAAAAATGTTACAGAGAGATATGTGTACCCTTTACCCGGTTTCCCCTAGTGGTAATATCTTGCATAACTGTAGCACAATATCAGAATGAGAAAATTGACATTACAGTCCACGGAGCTCAGATCTCACCAATTTTACTTGCACTTATTTGTGTGTGTTTGTGTGTGTGTTTTACAAATGACAGTAGTTTTAAATAGCTGTTAGTATCTGATTGATATTAGATATGACATGTTGCATTTTATATTGAAAAGAGGCAGTGTAAAATTATATGATGGATTCTGGGATGGAAGTAAATCTCCTAAGTTGTAGTTTTGACTTTGTTATTTGGATTTTTCCTCCCCTTCTGTAGCTAAGTAATACTAGATTTGGATGCTACAGAAAATTGTGATGAGGAAAATAAAAATTGTACACCCACTTTCTAGTGTTTGCACTTCAGTGTATTTCTTTTCAGTATTTTTCTTCGTATTTTGTTGTGCATGCATGCAAATTATTTGAGCCTTTTTTTTTAACTGTGGAGTAAAACACAAATACTGAAAACAAATATGTAATTTAATGAATGTTTAGGAATACTCTTGTATCCACCATTCAGGTTAGAAATAGAAATTTACCAGCTACTCCAAAAGTCCTCTGTGCATCCCATTCTAATATCAAGCCCCTTCTTTCTCCATAAAAGTAACCGCTACCCTGACTTTCATGGTAATTACTTCCTTGTTTTCATTATAGTGTTATTACTTATGTGTGCATTCCTAAACACTATGGTTTAGTGTTGCTCTTTTATTAAAAGAAAAATCCCTTTTAAGTTTCTCCTACTCTAAAAGGTCCCTTTCCGTCTCCTGCCCTCCTGTTCCCTTATTTATAAGTCTGCACATAATATGTCCGTCTCCATTTTATGCGTTAACAACTGTTAATATTCAGTGCCTAGATCCATTACTTTGTTAGGGGTTATGGAATGGTGATGTTCTTATTCTGCCGTTTTCTGTTCATTGGACTAACTGAAGGCAAAATAAATGCTTGATTCTCTTTATTTACTAATTTTCATAATGAGTTGATTCCCAGTCATCTTCCAAAGGGGATCATCCCCTTTTTGAAAGGTCAAAGTACCATTATCATTAGCTAATACGTTATTAAATATATTTGGTATATTTCTGTCCATTGCAGTTGTTATCCTAATTGAAGTGGAAATTGTCCCATATTTGATGAATGTGAGACTCTGAAAGTTGGTTTTGGCAGACCTTATCTTTGACAGCTTCATTGCTATCTGGCGTGATAAGATGTTCCCACTCATCTTACACATTTCCTGCCCCAGACCTGGAAGGAGGCATTTCTCCAAGAAGCCTAGTTGCTTTTAGTAGGAAATGGTCTTTTAAAACCACAGTCTGGGTATTAGGAATACTCATTGCTACTGAGGTGGTCATTGTTTTTAGGCCTTTTAAGTACACAGAGTTCATACTGATATTTCCAATTCATAATTCAAGACCACAGTGTTATATAACACTCTCTGTTTTCAAACACTCTCATTTATCTTAGTTCTACATGTAACTAGATATTTAATGTTCACCACTGGTCCTTGTGTTGTTGTCTCTCTAATTTTAGTTTACTAAAGATTGATCTCTCCATCAAAGGATTAATATTCTCTGAGTTCTTGCATATTAATAATAGTTAAACTGCTTAAAGTCTGTTTGGGTATAAACATTATTGACATACATTTTTCTTTTGAGTATCTTAAATATATTACAATTGACCCTTGAACAACATGGGTTTGAACTGTGAGTCCATTTATACGTGGATTTTTTTCAATGGTAAATAGTGTAGTGCTTCACAATCTGCGGTGGGTTGAATCTGTGGGGGCAGAACCATGGATCCAGAGGAACTGTGGGTATGGAGGGCTGGCTATAAGTTATATGGATTTTCTACTGCAAGGAAGAGGGGGTGCCCCTAACCCCCACGTTGTTCTGTTCAAGGGTCAACTGTGCTCTGTTTTCTTCTAACATAGAGTGTTGGTGTGGAAAACAGAGTGCGGATGACACTTCAGTTGTCTTTATATTAAAAGTCATTTTGTCTTTTTGCCTAGCTGTCCAAAGGATTTCATGTTTTTCTTAAAAGGCTGGTGACTTTTACCAGAATAATCAATTTTCATTGTTCTGGGTCAGTATTCTCAGGAAAATATGTAGTTTCAGATTTTTTGTGTGTGTTAGGAAAATATTCTTAAAGTTTTTAGTGCTCTGTTCCTTTGCTTTGGTTTTCTCCTTCAGGCACTCTTAATCTACATATGCTGAATTTTCTTTGACTCTGTTCAGTATTATCACTTTCTCTTAAATCTTTTTTATCTATTTCATTATTGTTTAGATTTAAACAAATTTTCTCCTTTCTACCTTCTGTTTATCTCTTTCTTTTTTTTAAATGCCTTTATTTGCTACCTTTTTTGAAATGTATATTCACTGGTCACAGAATTCAGAGTTGACATTTTTTGGGGGGAGGATGCTATTAGGTTTGATTTATTTATTTATTCATTTACTTACTTACTTACTTACTTAGTTATTTTAATGGAGGTACTGGGTATTGAACCCAGGACCTCGTGCATGCTAAGCACACGCTGTACCACTGAGCTATACCCTTTCTGCCACATTGTCACTTGTGTTTATTCATCCTTATGTCTCTTCCAGCTTAATCTTATTTTCCTTGTATTTCTAATTCTTCCCTGAGTTCTATTAATTTTTGAATTTTTCTAACTTTGATTTATGTTGCTCTTTCATACCTGTATCTTTTAAAAAATGCCTTCAGCTCCCTTTGAAATGGCAGATTATAGTGTTCATCTGTGTTGTGGTCTTGTCTTTCTGGCATGTGTTCGTTGTCTGAGGGATGTTATTTTGCAATTGTCTTTTTTTGTATAATAGCTTTGCTAATAGTACTTTTTGTGTGGCTCATTTTTATATGAAATTCGTTTTCCTAAATTTATAGAAGAAGGTGTAGTTGTGACAGCTTTTCTGACTACGTGAGGCTCCTTCTTCTAATGTGTTATTTTTTTTTAAGTTTTTTTTTTTTTTTTCCCTGAGATCTCCTGGCTCTTCCCCTCCCCTACATTTTTCCTGGTGTATTTGTTTCTTTCTTTCTCAATTTTCATTTACTCCATCAACTTGGATTCTCTTCCCAAGATATTTTTTCTCCGCAGGATTTTGCCTTGGAAGGGAGCTTCAGCTGGTTAGTTTTGAGAGGTCCTAGTGTCTAGATTACTCTGACCACTTCAGGTCTTACATTGGACCCCCTGCATTCACTTGGAATTAGAATGTACAACCCCGGTTTGTTTCAGCTGCTTTCCTCAAATTCACTTACATGAATACCTCATGGCCTTTTGGGATTCTTTTTCTCTTTGGTTCCTCAGATCAACCATTGCTTTTCTCTGCTTCCTTCTACATAGATGCCAGCATGGTGCAGGTCTACTGCTGTTGATGGTTTGTCCCTGGCCCCTTGTGTTTTGGGTTTATTAGGGTTACCTACTTTTGTTGTAGATGTTATCCATTGATTGTGGTTGGCTATCAAGTTGCTTTATTATTAGGGGGATTTGATAAGACTTGAAAGTCATCTCACCACTATCTTCTTTTTTTTTTTAGAGTTGGATTACCCCAAATCCACGTCTAGCCTTTTTCACTCAGTGTTATAGGGCGTGGATCACTTTCCCATATTGTATTTATTAATCAAAAACATTTTAAATTAAAATAAAATATGCCTTGGGAATGTATAGTATTTTATTGGACTGTTTACTCACAAATATCATTTATATTTTTTGTAGATGACTGATTCAGTAAGTAATGCTCATATAGTTAATGCAATGGTGACCATTTGGACATTTTTATTTTCTTTAATGGTTGCATTTTCCAAAGACTTCACAGAAGTCATATGGATGCCTGTTTTTGTGCTTCAGCATGCTTCACGATGATCCCAGCAGGAGGATCCCCGCTGAAATGGCGCTGTGCAGCCCGTTCTTTAGCATTCCGTTTGGTAAGTTGTACGTGTGTTTATTTTTCCCTTGGTCATTTGACAGTTAAATATGACACCAGAACTAATTTATATTCCAAGCTCCTTTGCCTGCTGCTCATCAGTTTATTTGGAGGGACTTCACATTTAACTATGTTGTAATGAACTTGACAGCCCCTCATATTGAAGATTTGGTGATGCTTCCTACGCCAGTGCTAAGACTGCTGAATGTGCTGGACGATGATTATCTTGAGAACGAAGAGGAATACGAAGGTCAGTTCTTCCTAAATTATATTTTAATACATCTTTCCTAACTAAGTGTGGAATAGTCATAGCAATTCATAAGATTCTTATATTTTACTGATTTACTTAATGAGGATATTGAACTATACGATCTCCAAAATACTCCCACTTTTTGATTCCTGCTGTAGATTGAGTGTGTCCCCTCCAAATCCGTATGGCAAAGCCCTAATCCCTAATGTGATAGTATTTAGAGTTGGAGGCTTTAGGAGATAATGGGGTTAGATTAGGTCATGAGGATGGGCCCTCAAGATGGAATTAATACTCTTTAAAAAGGAAGAGACAGGCTAGCGGTCCTCTCCTCCCTCCCACTCCTCTCCTCTCCGTCTGCCATGTGAGGATACAGCAAGAAGGCGGCTGTCTACACCAGACACCAAATCTGCCTGCACCTTGATGTTGGAGTACCAGCTTTCAGAACTGAGAAAGAAATGTGTGTTGTTTAAGCCACTCAGTCTATAGCAGACCGAGCAGGCTAAAACAGTCCCTAAGGTCCTTTTAGCTCTTTTACATCTCATAAGCTTTTACCAAATAAATAAAGAAGATTAATTTTTTCAGCAACTTCTTTCTGTCTGTTCTAGTCCTGACCTATGCTTCCACTTCTCCTTTTTAGCTTTCTTTTTTTGCACTCATTCACTCAAGACATTTACTGAATATGTGCTTGCCAGTGTGGGATTATTTGCTGTCTTTAGTGTAATAGGGGAAACAGTTATATAAACAATTATAGTTTAGTTAAATCTGAAGGTAGGGTGACATACTGAGACAGAGAGGAAGGGTACTTAACTCAATCTGAGTGATACATGAAGGCATTTCTACAGAGGTACTGAGTTCCGTTAGGTATTGGCATTGCTTGGCTAAAAGTTGGTTTGAGCTAAAAGTGGCTCAAAGACATAGAGATGAGAGAAAGTGTGGCATGCTCAGAGAACAGCAGATTGGTATGGCTGTATCTTAGGAGCAGTCAGTTGAAGCTGAAGAGGTAGCCAGAATACAGATATCTAATAGGCTTGTTTGCTTTGTTTAAGAATTTGGACTTTAATCCCAGAGATAGTAACACTGGAATAGAAACTGCACAAAAGAACTTTGCATCAGGGACAGAGTAGTCCCTGGCTTATGACAAGTACTCAACAAATATTTGTTCTTTGTTGAATGTAGTTAGAGCCATTTAAAATTTAAACTAGAAGAGAGATGCAGTCAAACTTGTGTTTAGTAAGAGCATTCTGGAAGCAGTGTGGTAAATGGCCTGAAAAGCAGGACCAAACTTAAACATATCAGTTGCTCGATATTAAACATTTTCTTTGTGGAAAATTAAACCATTACAGATAAGGCTGATTTTACCACACTGTATCTTGTAAGAGTAAACCATTTTATGTTTCTTAGCTTTATATAGTTACCTGACAAATGAAACAAACACAATTTCTTTGACTCTTGACAGTTTTAAGAATCTCCAGCCTTTGCTTTTTAGGATTCCTCTTTGTCTGAAAGAATAGTCTTGTCCTCAGCAGTGTTTTAATCACATCATTATGGTATAGTAGTTCTACGTGCTCTCTTGGCATCTAATTCAAAATAACTGCTTATGTCCTTTAGGTCTGTCTGCCTACTGTACTGTCTTCGTCACCTTATTCTGTCTCCTAATAATTTTTATCTCTATAAAACTCAAGCTTGGACTTCTTGAATAAATCTTAGGGTAGACTATACCTACTGTTTTCTGTGTATCTTGCTGTGTAACACCTTTTTTTCTACTTCTAAATACACTGAGTATTTTAATGTTTATATGTTGCTATTAAATCTTAAGTGCTTAAGAGTCTTGCATGAATTAAAGATCAATGCAGTGCCATTAATGCCTTTGTTAGTTCTGATTAGCAAGGTCATCGTCAGATAACACTAGTTTTAAGTAAATTTGCCTAGCTAGAAATCACGTGTTGAGACAGTCTTGGTGGTGGAAGAAGTTAGATTCAAGCCTTCTACTTTAGAACAAAATAAATTGCAAGTCATGGATGGGTTAGAGTATTCAAAACAAAACAAAGAAGTAAGGGAGGGAATAAAACAGGGAGAAAGGGAAAAGAAAGGAGGGAAGGAAGGAAGACGGGCAGGCAAGAAGGAGAGAAGAAAGGAAAAAAGAAATTTTTAGCTGAAAAATCATGGGAGGTTAAAAACATATATTCCTAGAGTGGAGAAGGCCTTTTACTACTATGGCACAAAACTCAGAAGCAGTAAAATAATAATTCAGCAAAATTTACCTTGACATAAACCACCACAGACAAAATATTTACAGTCTTATCACAGACAGAAGCTCTATAACTCAAGCCAGTAGATAATGGGTAAAGGATAGAAGCAGACAATTCATAGGAAGGTATGCACAGTGTATCTCACATGCACATTTCATTCTCATTTATTGAAATGCTGGTACCATACTGTGGTATCTTTGTTACCTGTCACATTGACAGTGAAATAAATACTTGATAACTGCCTTGTGGGTAAAGTATAGGAAAGCATATTCTCATACTTCACTGGAGAGGGTTTAAATTGGTGAACCTTTGTGAAAGGCAAATTGGTAATTCTAACAATTTCAAATTCATATCAATTTTGACTTAACAATTCTATTTCTAGAAAGTTGGTTTAGAAATACATAAGTG
The DNA here is from genome assembly GCF_009834535.1 of Camelus ferus. Lineage (NCBI taxonomy): Eukaryota > Metazoa > Chordata > Mammalia > Artiodactyla > Camelidae > Camelus > Camelus ferus. The sequence continues at coordinate 17,032,492 of NC_045716.1, read as the reverse complement.
AAATGAGATATGTACAAGTTTATTTATTACAATATAGTTTATGATGGCAGATAGTTTGGAAATAGTTTAATTAATCAGCAGTAGGACACATATTAGAGAGGTTGTCAACTATTTATAAAGTGAAATACTACATAGTCATAAAAACAGATAAGAAAATTTCATGTAATGATATTGAAAGATATTGAGAGATCTAAAAATGTAATGTTAATAAAGAAAAAGCAAGATTGGAATTTTTTTTCTTAAAATGATCATATTTGCTTGTATAAGCTTATAATATTTATGGAAGGATACAGAAGAAACTGATAATGTTTATTGTCTTCAGGAAGGGGAACAGAATGACATTTTGGAAGGTCATTTGGGAAGAAGACCACTTTTTTGGATTTGGAATCATTTGAATGTATTAACTATTCAAAACTGAAATTTAAAATATAAAAAGAAAATTAATAAATGCATTGAATTTATATTGTTCTTAACTTAGGCTTAATTTTAAGTTACAGAAAATGACTTCATTACTTAGATATGGACTCTTGAATTCTTTAATTTAAAATTTAAAAATAATGAATGCATTTTAATTACATAAATATGGTTACTCTTATGTGTATTAATAACCAGATGTTGTAGAAGATGTGAAAGAGGAGTGTCAAAAATATGGACCAGTGGTATCTCTGCTTGTTCCAAAAGAAAATCCTGGCAGAGGACAAGTAAGTGGATGTTTTTTAATTCCAGAATGATGCAGAGGTCATTAAAATCCTGTACAAAATGTTTTAGTTGTGTAGAAATATATGCACTGGATGTTATGGGGGATCATGAATTTCGCGTTACGTCTGTTTTTATTTTCTTGTACTTTTCACTTTTTTTGAAAAGTTGTATAATATGCATGTGCTTTTTTAAATCAGTTAGTTTGTTTTTAAAGAATATGAATCTACTTTTAAGCCATTGTAAACAGGCCAACTGAATCATATGCTGATTTAGGTCAGGGCCAGCTACAGAAATAATTTGGCCTAATTTTGTTCTAATTAAGTATAGTTAGAAAATGATTTAGGTTAGGTTCTGATTGTAATAGAATTATCAGTGATAATTTTAAACAAGGTGAGAATCCTGAAAGCTGAGCTCTAGTCTCAACTTGACTTGCTTTTTGATGAACCTTAGTTTTTTCATCTGTAAAATGTACAGGCTAAAACTATTAAATTATATGGCAACAAATGTAAGAGAAATCTTTCTTTCATCAGTAGGTTTTTTTATTCTTCAGGAAACAGCGTATTATTTTACTCTGAGTGTTTCTCAGCCTCAGCACCACTGACATCTAAGCCGGGCAGTTCTTTGGGGAGCTGTCTTGTACGTTGGAGGATGTTTGGCAGCATCCCTGGCCTCTGCTCACTAGGTGCTCTGCTCCCACCCCCCTCCTCAGTTGTCACATCAGACATGTCTCTAGGCACTGCCAAATGTCCCCTGGTGTGTGAAATCACCACTGGTTTTGGATTTTTTTTTTTTTTTATGGTTCAGTATTATGAAAATTCTTAGTAACTGAAAAAAAAAAAAGAAAAGAAAAGAAAGAAATCTCATTCTAGCCTTAGTGAAAAGTTCTCATTGCCAGTCTGGTAATAGCAACATTTACTTCATTCAGTGTCAGGAACATGCTAAATACATCATTGCTGTTACTAAATCAATATTTTGTGAGCATCTGTTATGTTCTAGGCACGGGGTTATAATAGAGATCAAAACAGACAAAAGAATATACAGTGATAAGTGCTGTGGAGAAAAAGAGATTGGAGAAGAGGTTTAAAGTGCTGTGGTGGGATGAACTGCAGTTTTAAATGGGGAGGTGAGGAAGGACATGCGGCCTTGAGTATGCCTGGTGGGCTTGAGGAGGTCAGTGTGGCTATGCAGAGTGAGAAAAATGGGGACTAGTAGGAAATTAGATCAGGGAGGTATGGACGTGTAGGGGGCAGATCAAGGAGAGTGAGCCTTGCAGGCCACTGAGGCAATGTTGGCTTTTACTCTAATGAGAAGGGAAGGTATTGGAAGATTTTGAATTAAAGACTGACATGATCTGACTTGATATTAACCTGAGTGGTCAAAATGAAATGGAAGACACACAGTAGAGAAATAGGAGTAATATTTTCAAGGGAGAAATATTCATGTTTAAGATATGAAAAAAATAAGTCTTTATGAGCAAGAAGGCATTTGCTTTATCAGCGAGAGAAGTAAGAAGCTTCTACTGACGTTTAAAGGAGAATGAAAGCAAGTTTTGGTAAACTCTTAGAATCACAGATTTAGCTTCTTTAGATTATTGAAAATGTCTGTTGCCTATTTGGTAAAGCCAGTTTGAATTTTTCAGTTCAAATTAACATGTTATTTTTTTAAAGAAATATTACAAAAAATTCTGGAAAATAGATTATGGGATGCATCTTATAATTATATAAAGTAGTCAAGATTGAAATGGCTCTAATATAATTATTTAATTTCATAATAAATTATAAAACAAGATGTGTTTCCTCTTTAATTTAGAATGATGTAATGTGTAAAATTATAGGTTATCTATGAAGCAAGGAATATGATAAAAAGCATGGTAGTCCTTCTGTAAGTGCATGTCTACTCATTGAACTTTGGTGTATGGATTTGGGACTAATTAATCAATTTAAAAAATTCAGAAAGAATTTCAGTATTCTAATTGGACATCATCTTCTAATTTTCCTTTTGCATTTAATGAAAAAGTTTATATTGCTAGAAACTACAGCTAACATACTTTTATTTTTATAAAAAATGAGATATAAAATATTATGTATATATCTAAGATGAATGAAATGAGTATTGTGTGATTAGATGATATATTTCATGATTCAGTGATATGTGTCTTCGCTACCTTGTTATGTGAAGTGTACCTACTCTGAAAGAAAGCACATAAAGCTTTGCCAATATCGTTTTCCCCATGCAGTTAGATTTAAATTAAACAGCTTGATGGACTATACTGCTTTGGTCATTTGGAAGTGCTTTGGTTTCCAGTTAACAGCATCCCTGGCCTCCGCTCACTAGGTGCTCTACTCCCACCCTCCTCCTCAGTTGTCATGTCAAATATGTCTCTAGGCACTGCCAAATGTTTAAATATGTCTCTAGGCACTGCCAACAGTTTAGGGATAGGTTCTGTGAATAGCTGAAAAGTGCCACTTACCTTTATATATGTTTTTTTTTTAAAAAGGCAATTTTTAGCACTGGATGATCTCCACTTTGTTTTCAAGAGTAATGTATAGCTTGAAATAGTTATAGAATGGAAGAGACAAAGTCAGTTCCATCTCTCCACTTTACAATAACTGAATTCAGAAAATCCCATCACTGGCCACAATACCCCAGGTCTGATGTCACACATCAACCTTAACAGAAATATTTGCACGAGACAGGGAATGACCAGTCATAGGCAGGGCATGGTGCATTATTTACCAATGCAAGAAGAGTCCATTAAAAAAAAAGTACTGTATTTGAAATTGCCTCTTTTTATGCCCTGAAGGTTTTTATACCCTTCGGAAATAACTTTTCTTTGCCAAGTAGGGCAGAGGCTCCTGTGAAATGGAAAATGAAAAAGGATAACCTGCCTGAACTTCTAGATAGATCCAATTTTAGGAAAAGGTACAAATGAAAGTTAAGAATCTGGAAATTGAAGAATCTTAAAACTATCTATTCTTGCACTCCCTTTGAAAGTCTGTCTTTGAGTGTCCTAGGATGCTCACCCCTCAGCTTGAAGAATACTGATGTAACGAATGAAGCTGAGGTGGGAGAGGCAGTTCTTTTCCTGGTTCACAGATTTACTGGTCACTGAGGACAAGTCATTTCAAGTCATTTCACTTCCCCGTAACTTGTTATAGATCATCAAAAAGAACTAATAAATTATTATGCTATTTCTTCTACCAATAGAAAAGGAAATTACCTAGTTTTAAACTTCTTACGATGGTTATGGCTTCTATAGATCTCCTCTGAGGCACTGTTGAAATGCAGTTGTTGTCTGGGCTGTTCGGCCCTATCTTTGTCAAGTGTCTGGTGGTGTTCAGCACTCCTGTATAAACTTGGCCAAAGGATGTATATTTGATGAATTCTTTCAGAACTGAACTGAGTCTAAGGAAGTATTCTAAACCTTGCAATTGACAAATGTGGTTCCTGGACCAGCAACACTGGCATCACCTGGGAATTTGTTTAGAAATGCGGAGACTCAGGCCCCATCTTAGACCTGCTGAAGCAGGGTCTGTGTTGTAACAAGGTCCCCAAGTGATACATATACGTTAAAGTTGGAGAGGCACGGTTCTGAAATGATTTTGATGAAAATGAAGTTACTTTGTTTTCTCTGTCCTCTTACAGGTCTTTGTTGAATATGCAAATGCTGGTGATTCCAAAGCTGCTCAGAAATTACTGACTGGAAGGATGTTTGATGGGAAGTTTGTTGTGGCTACATTCTACCCGCTGAGTGCCTATAAGAGGGGATATCTGTATCAAACTTTGCTTTAATCAGTAACCTAAGGACTATTTCCTATTTTTCCTCTTCCATTTCCTGGGTCATTGTATTCTACATCCAAATGCAGAAGTACCCCCTTATCATTTTAAGGGAATACTTTATACATTTATTTACTCCTACTAATGTGCAGCCATTACTCAAGCGGTGACTGCACTGCAAACATTTGGCACTGAGTAGGACAAGGCCTCTCAGCTATACATTGAGGGGTTTTAGAGCATCCATGTGGGCAACCTTTTTTTGTGCAGTAGGGCAAGAGCTGCTCTTCAGTATGTAACCTAAAAAGATGTGGACTAGTTCATGTGTTCATGAAGCAAAGATGAATAATATCATGTTGTGGTGAATATTATTAACAAATCTGTTAGAGTTGGTGACATCACTTACAGATTATTCCTCTATGTTGTCAGATGGTTCTTCCTTATTGCTGATACCCATAGCTGGCAAGCAGCAATTCCCTACTGTGTTCTTAACACTGAGTTATGACTTCTTTTAAAGGAGTACTGTAGTACTGAATATTCCTTTAAAGAAACTGCAGTGAGCCTATCTACATTTTTTTTAATTAAGGCTTTTAAAGTAGAAAACTGATGCTTGATCTTGCACAATTTTTTTGTCTAGTATGTATGCTTGAGTGAGTGTGCAAGTGTGGAAGATTAGAGAAGATCTGAGTCTGTTCTTTATAGCGTGAGTCTTGTGACTTAATACAGTCTATGCCCATCTCTTCCCTACCTGTTTAGTATCTGTAAGATTAGGATGTAAGATTTTGGGAGTTGTTCTGTTTGATATAATGAAATGAGAAAATAGTTCATTCCTGAGAGGCCTAGAATAAATGAGTTTAGACTGGGTTACACTGAAACTCTCTTGAAAAGTTTTGCTACATAAATTGTCCTGTCCTTCAGTCTGCTTTAGACCCTGTATTAGCTCATCTGTTTTGTACTGAATCTTCTGCAATTATTGTAGGATTTCTCAAGATAAGAGTTCTGCCAGCTATGATGGAAAATTGAAGTGGGTCAAAAAGAAAGAATTAGATGTTCAGTGAAGGGAAAAGAAAAAAAAATGGACAAAGACATGGTGAATGATCAAAGATTCTTATCTCTTCCTTTCTCTCTCTTATCTCCTGCCCGCTCCTTCTTTTCCCTTCTTCTTTACCACTGTCCTTAGCGGGAGAGAAGTTAGAGGAAAGCATCCCAGGTGGTCTGGCTTTTGACTGCAAGGAAGTTAAGAAAGGTGTAGCTATATAATAGCATGGAAGTAGGAAGGAAGAAAGCTCATAAAGAACTCTTAAAAGGATTCACAGTGATTTAACGTGGCCCCCAGTAGAGGATACTAGTATGCGTGAGTTCACGGATATGGGTTGGTTACGTGGTTTTAGGAATTATAATTATGGATTCTTCCCACTCGATAGTAGATTGTCTTCAAAGGTTCAAAACTTAGGAACCCTTTATAAAGCACTGACTATTCAAAAAAAAGTTGTATACAGTTGAATTTTTTGTTTTCTTACCTAAATGAAAATTTTATTTATTTATTTTTTTCCTAAGGAAAATGTCTTTTGTATCTCTCCCTACTGGAAGCTTCCTCATATAGTCTTTCCTTGTATGTGCCATGCAGGTGATTTAGAGCCCAATTAAGAATGTATATTTTAGAGCATGAATTATGTTACCCTATTCAAACAATTACTATTTGACATTTTGGTTATTTGCAGTTATCTAATTATTCAGGACTCTCCTTAATATTTATTTTGAAGCCAAATTTTGTATAAGGACGTGGATAAATGAGTTGCCAAAAGGCCTTGTGGCATGGTGCCCAAGGGAGAATTGTATAGTCACCTTCTAAATATGTGCCCCTAGAAGGAGGAACTATTATTTTTCATTTTGGCCCTTTCAGAGGTTGATTAGCTGGTTTGTTTTCAAATAGAAATTCAAGAGAGTATCACCAGTATTGTGGAGACCTCAGCTTTCCTAAAACATAAATGTTTGTACGGGTAGCAGCTTCCATGGTGATTAAAAACACCAGGTCCTTCCATATGTACTGATGAACACAGAATGCAAATGATTTCCTCTTAAGGGCAAGTATTCTGGGTTAGCACATGTACTTTTCTCTTCCCCTTTCCCCCCACCACCACCAAAAAGAAAAAAATCCTTACAAATAAACTGCAGGTAGGCTTCTAAGCTTAATGATGCAGTATGCTGCTAACATCTTGATGCTGAATTTCACAGCATTCTTTGTCTTCTAATTGCTGATGTATTCATGCATATGTAGTGTTTGACACTGTAGAATTTTATTACAGAAGATGCTAACTAGATTTTAAGGGAGCTGAGGGAATAATTGATGAACCTAAGTAACCATGCATTGAATTAAATATTTTATAGTAAAGCCACAGAACTGAAAAGAGATACCCCCCAGTGATTTAAATGGTTATTTTATAGCTCTTAGCCCCTTACTACCAAAGATGACATTTGCAGATTCTCCCTCCCTCTGATATTATAAGAAATTTAATCCTGATAACTTTTTTAAATCTGAACCAAATATTATTAAAAGATGCAATTTTCATGATTCTTTTAGGATGAAATATATACACAGATTTTGATTCCTTGAAGTTATTAAAACCCTAGAAATTTTCATTTTGAGAGGTAGGGTAGAGAGGTGAGGGTTCATGTCACTTAACCCCTACCATTTTGGGAAAATTTTATCTCAGGTAGTTTTTCTTTCCCTAAATTTATATCTGTGCTTCCTTCTCTCTTGCTTTTCAGTTTCTTTTTTTATTGTTCCATGGTATTGTCATGGTACATTTTTTGTCCCAGAAAAGGCATATAAATTGATTATTCTATAGGAAGTCTTTGGTTCTTTGGAAACATTTGAAGAAGGTGGCTAGTTGGCCACTTTCAAAACTTTAATGCTGTATATAGAGAAGACTAGGTGGAGCTGCCCACCTCAGTAAAAGACAGCAGTAGCTAAGAGAAATTATTTGCTGCATTTTAAAGGAATAATAACAAAATTAGCCTCTTGCAATAAGGGATTGCATTTATTATGACTGGATGTCTTCCTTGTTTTGTGACCATCAGTGTAGCAACTCTTCAGAGAAAAATTCCCTCTCTGCTATGCCTTGAGCCAAAACTATGGCTGCTTTTAGAACAAAACCATAAATATCATTTTATTCATTCTTCTCCCTGTTTTCACTGAGACAAATACCGCCTTCTTTTTGGTACTCCAGCTGCTAAAGAGTGCTGAGCTACGTTAAATTAACCTTAAAAAAAAACCAAAAAAAACTCTGAATCCTTACTTGACTTGCCTTCTAGATTGCTGTTACTCATACTTAGATTTTAACCTTTGAGCTAATTTATTATAAGGAATGCTGCCAGAAACAGTGCTGCCATGTAGGGGAAGCTGGAGAGAAACTGGGCATAGGTTTGTCTCTATCTTAGTGCACTGAGCTTTCACCCTGGTTACGGCTTCAGTTACCTTTCTGGAATAAATTATAGTCAGAGTTACAGCACTCAGATGCTGTTTCATGGCTCGTTTGAGTTTATTCCTCAAATACAGGTAACTAGTATTTTGGCATCATTTTCTTCTTAGGTCTTATATTCTGACCTTATTAAATTAGGCCTGGCTTACACGATTTCTACTATTAGTTATACGTAGCACCATGACATTTTATTTTCTGTAATTTAATGAAAATCAGCACCATAGTAACTGATGGTAATTATAACATAGTTACTCAGTGAGGGAAAGAGGGTGACGCTCAGTAACCACGTATTTTACCTGGACTTTTATGCAAGGGTACGTGCTAGGCGGCTTTATTCAGATTAGGGTACAGATGGAACGCATTATGACTTTTAGTCTGGTGGATGTAGACAGTCAAAGACTTAAGCAAGTGCCTTGTGTTTCCTGGAAAATATTAAAACTCATTTGGGTGAAAACTTCCCAGATGGTGGTAATTTATTGCACCTTTGCCTTTTCTTTGGAATAACTGATTGAGTTACGTAGTAGAAAACTCCAAAATCCTTTGGTGTACCTTTTCTTTTTTTGTACGTGTAAAACTATATGTATTTGATTTTTCCCCAGTATTACATATAACGAAAAGCCAGGGTTATCTGGCAGAATCTAATTCTTCCTTGGATCTGGTTCCATTTTTAATATTAGGTTCCTTCTTCAACTCTTACCACTCTCGCTCACTTGATATAAATTATTTATTTCTTACCAAGTGTGGTCACAATACAGACCAGTCTTTTGTCGCAATTAGCTCAAAAAGAATTTCCATTTCTTAAGGTGCTCAGTAAATCACCTTTACTTTGAGATAGTAGCCTTTTCAAATTAGTGTTACTTTCTAGCTTTCTCAGTGAATATGAGAATGTTGAATCTGTATGATACGGAAGTCATCTGAGCCTCTTGTGGTATATTTGGATAAATTACGTTTTCTTAGTTATAAAGGAACATGGATGTCTTCGTTTTTGAAGTACCCAAAGTTTTAAAGATTTTGTTTTGTATTAGGTTAGCTGCTTCTCTGCCTGACACCATAGGATATATCATGTTTGTTATCTTAACCACTTCCCCCTTCCAGTGCTTTTCACGGCTTTTTAAATTGTATAACAATCAGTAGATTCACACAGTGATGTGTAATTGACAAGTACTATGGATATTTAAGAAGAAGGTAAACAATTTACATTATTTTTGCTGTAATTTTATAGGAGAAATGGACTGTAAAAGAAATATCTATAAACCAGAGAGCATTTAGGAAATTGTATTTTTTATAGGTGGTCATGAAGGTGGTCTTCAGGATATAAGATACATTGTTTGCACAGCCTTTGTTCTTGTGATATGAAGTGTTTATTCATTTTCCTACAGCTCAGCACTTTTTTGTTCCTTATACTGCTTATGAGGATTAATGTTTTAAATTTGCTTTATTTGTGCTTTTCAGAGAGTTATCATAATCATGGCAGTTATGTTTATGGCACCATAAATGCTGGAATTCATGGGAAATTTATCAAATGATTGCCTGAGTGTTATTTCCCATTAAATAGAGAAGCTGTTACAATATCCTAAAGAAAACCAATGGCTTATTTTGAAAGCCATGTATGTTTTACGACCTAGGTTGGTGGTATTTTAATTTAAAGGCAAAGAGTGTCATTCTGTCTTACTTTGCCTTATCTGACCATGAATACTTCTTGTGCAGAAAAGAGCTTCTTTTGTTATACTGTGTTGTATAATGAAAATGTCATACTCTGAGGAAAAAAAAAAAAAACCTCAGCCTCAAAACTGGAATTGTTAAATTTTTTGTTCCTTTTTGGGAAATCCTTATGTAAACATCATTGCTACTTGTTATTATCATAAACTCTTAATTGTCAGCAAGAGAATTATTCATAGTCACTTTTTTATTTCAGGTTGGAATTGCCTTCTCCTTCTAAGCTATTCCCTTAATAATATTCATGATGTCAGGACAGTGAATGCTTAAAAGCAAATGTAGTGAGGTGTTCTAAATCATGCATCCAAAATTATGCATCTACAGACTCAAAATCTTTTCAGTTATTTGAATTATCTATAGCTTTATTATTTTATTAGCATGTGTTGTCAGAGTCTGCCAAATTTAAGAGGAAAGAAGAGAAAGATAAATAATAAAACTAGAGGGATGAAAAGAAGAAAATCACTTCTTTATTGGTATTAGTAATCATCCATATAGTTTATAATCTAAAAATATTTATTTTTAAAAATCCAGGTTTCGTACCTGTAACATAGAAACATTGCCTTTTCTACACATTCCTCATTATTGTTTCCCCAGAAAATTATTTTAAAAGTATATGAAACCAGATTAAATATCCATATTCAGTTTGGTCTAATTTTTAAAAATAAATATTTGATTTGGAGCTTTTGTGTATTTAGTATATATCAACACTCGTGCAAATCAAGGATCAGCAAGAAACTGGGGATTAGCCATCTCCGTATTTCCCTTTGCACACTGAGTACCGTGGGTGACGTTAGTACGCACTAGCTGCAACCTTATAGCACCTTATAAAAGTAAGTCATGTTTATTATAATAAAAAAAAAGTTAAGCTGCACCTCTGTAGAATATTTACTTTGCAGAGTGTAAAGCTGTCATATCTTTTCCAGCAGGATTTAACTCCTCATTCTTAATTTTTTGGGAAAAAAATCTTAAGTAATTTAACATTCCTGTATATCCTCTCAACAGAGTCACATCTGGGGTAGAAAGGATGCCCCGCCCACACACACAAAGGGCTCCATCTTTGTTATCTTTTGGTCACTCTTGGAAATCCAGTTATGATCAATAGATTTTAACAGCTTATGGCTTCCTATAGCAGAACTGGAGTGGTTGGTTGTGATTATTGAAAACCTACTACTGGTTTCCCTCAATAACATGTAATTGCTATGCTTTTGATTAGAAGGTGTGGTTAGAAAAAATGTGAACGATCACTTAAACCAAAGCCAGTTATCAGGAGTCTTCTCTCCTGTTGGTTTACCTTCACCTCAGAACTACAAGAACATTACAGTACATACTGAGTAGTTGTCTAGCGTTTCTACCAGCTGTTTCAATAGCATATTGGTCTTGGCATTTCTTGGCACTGTGGTTCTCTGTTCTTGGTGATGTCTTATTGTTTGTGAGGTTTTTTTAATAACTAAGTGGGACTATAAATGTAGGTGTGTATCAGTACCAAGGAGGTCTTTTCTCAAATCCCTGTATTTCTGATTTCTATTCAAGTCTTTTAAACCTGTTTTTTCTTGCCTAGTAGCAAAGAATTTTTATTTTCCACTTTCCTATATACCTAAAAGTATGGACACTGCGATTCAGTTAACTGTATTGCATATAGTTTTTTGCTGAAAACTTTATCTGTAAACACAATTGCCTTGTTCAGTTTTGTTGTAAACTGACTTACCGTAAGATGCACTGTTGATATGCTTTCTGATGTGTGTTTGTTTGATAAGAGTGATAAAATAAAGCTTAAAAATAAAGGCGTTGCTTTTTTATTTCAACTATTTCTGTATTTAGTATAACTATTCACGTTTAGATAACAGGTAAGTATACTTATTTTATGATTTAATTTTTACCGAGAGCTACCATTGAAAAATTTCCATGTTGCTTCATTCATCCATTTCTAAAAAATAAAATTTTTTCATTTTTGAAAATAGTGCATCAAGCTGACAGTAATGAAATGTAATTTTTTATTTTGGAATGCATGTTCTTAATACTACAGAAACAACCTTGTCTCATGAAAAGAACCATAATTCGTAGTTGGGAGGTTTGTGTTCTAATCTTGGTTCTTTTGTCAAGTTCAGTGACGTAATATCTGTCAGTACGAGATAGTAGGTTGAATGATAATAAACGAGCATCAATTGTGGGCATCTCCTAGATGATGGTATTATTTTAGATAATTATGTTTAATGCTGCCTTTTACATATGAAGACTGGGGTCCAAGTAGGTTAAATAAACTTGCCCAACAATTCATATGACTTAGAGGTGAGTGGTGTGTTTTTTAGGAAGCCTATGGCTGCTCAATATGAGAAATTGAAGGGAAAGAGACTGTTGAGAGGGATACCCTAAGAGATGTTTTAAGAGCTCAGACTAGAGAAAATGAGCGTTTAAATTAGTCGTTCTCACACTTAGCATATAACAGAATCACCTGGGAGGTCTTGTTAAAATAAAGACTGCTGGACCCTACTCGTAGAGTTTATGACTCTAGTTCTTGCAGGGTCTGAGAACTTGCATTTCTAACAAATTCGCAAGTTCTGCTGCTACTGCTGGTCTGGAGACCACACTTTGAAAAGCAATGGTCCAAACAAAGGACTTGGGTTGTAGGATTAAAAAGCAGAAGCAGGCCAGATTCCACAGCTACTTGGGAATCAATCTCAACCCCTCCTTCTCCCTGATGGTAACTAATTGAGCACTTATTTTGTGCCAGACACTGTGCTAAATTTCCTTTTGTGCGTTAATTGTTTGTTTTCTCCCCCAACACTTTTTAATCCTCATAAGCCTATGAGGAGTGGCTAGTATTCACTTCATTTTCTGATTGGGGAAATGGACTTCCAGATTATTTTACTTCTTATGGTTGCACAGTGGGTAAGTGAATGCCTGGCTCTAAAATCGCTCTCTTAACACCACTGTGCTAGACTGCTTTCCAGTCAACCCAGTAATTCCTCTCTGATCCATCTTCCCTTTTTCATTTCCTCTGATACTACTTACTTAGTCCTTGATCTCTCCTCCTTACTCTAGCTCCTAACAGGATCCTCATCTCTAGTCTCATGCCCTCCAGTCTCTCCTTAACAATGCTGACAAAGTTTTTTTTGGGTACATATATATATATATTTTTTACTGAAGTATAGTCAGTTTACGATGTTGTGTTAATTTCTGGTGTACAGCATAATTCTTCAGTCATACATGAACATACATATGCTCGTTTTCATATTCTTTCTCACCATAAGTTACGGTATCAAATATAGTTCCCTGTGCTATAAGCATGAACGTGTTTATCTATTCTATATATATCAGTTAGTGTCTGCAGATCTAATTTATCCCCTCCCACCTCCCTCCCCTGTGGTAACCACAAGTTTGTTTTCTCTGTCTGTGAGTCTGTTTCTGTTTTATAAGTTCATTTGTGTCTTTTTTTTTTAGATTCCCCCATATAAGTGATATCATATGGTATTTTTCTTTCTCTTTCTGCCTTATTTCACTTAGAATGACAATCGCCAAGTCCATCCATGTTGCTGCAAATGGCATTAGTTTATTCTTTTTTTTATGGCTGAGAGTATTCCATTGTATAAATATATCACAACTTTATCCAGTCATCTGTCGATGGACATTTAGGTTGTTTCCATATCTTGGCTATTGTAAACAGTGCTGCTATGAACATTGGGGTGCATGTATCTTTTTGAATTAAAGTTCCCTCTGGTTGTATGCCCAGGAGTGGGATTGCTGGATCATATGGTAAGTCTATTTTCAGTCTTTTGAGGAATCTCCATACTGTTTTCCATAATGGCTTCACCAAACTACATTCCCACCAACAGTGTAGGAGGGTTCCCTTTTCTCCACACTGTCTCCAGCATTTATAGTTTGTGGATTTATGAGTGATGGCCATTCTGACTAGTGTGAGATGATACCTCATTACAGTTTTGATACGCATTTCTCTGATAATTGGTGACACTGAGCATTTTTTCATGTGCCTAATGGCCATTTGTATTTCTTCATTGGAGAATTTCTTGTTTAGGTCTTCTGCCCATTTTTGGATTGGGTTGTTTGTTTTTTTCTTATTAAGTTGTATGAGCTGTTTATATATTTTTGAAATTAAGCCCTTGTCAGTCTCATCTTTTGCAAATATTTTCTCCCATTCAGTAGTCTTTTTTTTTTTTTTTTTTTTTTTTGCTTATTATGGTTTCCTTTGCTGTGCAAAAGCTTATAAGTTTAATTAGGTCCCACTGGTTTATTTTTGCTTTTATTTCTATTGCCTGGGTAGACTGCCCTATGCGAACATTGCTGAGATTTATGTCAGATAATGTTTTGCCTATGTTTTCTTCTAAGAAGTTTTTAGTGTTTTGTCTCATGTTTGACAGTTTTCATTCTTAAAAAATAAGCCTGACCATGCTACTCCCTGCTTCAAAATCCTTCACTTTATTCTATCTCTTTTCCTGCCCGTTTGCCTTTAAAATAATATCTAATCCCCTCAGATTGGCATATAAATTTCCCTAATCTAGCTCCACCTACAAATCCTCTACATTTCCTCGCTCTGTACTTTGTGCTCCATCTGTACTAAATTACCCATTTTTCAACAAATTAACATATGTTTTCCTGTTTCTGAGCCTCTTACCAAAATGTCATTTAATCCTCTGTCCCCTCACCTTACCTGTGTGATGAAATCCTGTTTCTCTTTTAAAACAGATCAGTTGTCACCTTCTTGAAGTTATCTTCCCTAGACTCCACCTCAACTTCCCACCTCCCCCAAACAGCATTAATACTTCTTTGCCAACTCTGTAATCTGTCTGCATGTATTTCCAATATGGTCAGACTTACCGTTTTGTTTCTCCCCAAGTGCACTCCTTGAAAATTTAATACATACTAATTGCTAACAATGTACAGAACCACAACAGATTTTTTAAAAATTATGTTTCTAGTGACATCTTTTCTTATAAATTCCATATTCAACAAAACTTTGACAGAATTGAAGTATGTTTCCTTCCTGTCTTTCTTCTACATTGCTAAATATGGATTTGGGGCAGAGGAATGACATGCTGAAAATGGTATATGTTTCAGGGCCTAAACTTTAAAAATATTTTAACGGAATGTGTGACTTTAAAAGAAAAAGGAGGGAACAAGTAAGATCCAAATGTCCCAGTGATCATTTAATAAAAAAATAAACTTTTTATTACACAAAGTTCCATGACAAATAATGCTTAACACATGTTTGGAAATCATCCCAGACAAAATCCCAAGGCCACTGCTGGTCTATGAGGCATGGCAAAGTTTTGATTCAGTGAGGCTGGTCCTCATTTGTAGCTCTTCAGTGGCTCCCCAAGGTTCAGCAGCATTTTCCAAACTTCCCTGGTCAAAATTTACCTGGGGTATTGGTTAAAAATAGAGATTTCTAAGTTACTCCTTCCACTGGATCAGTAAATTTGTGGTAGAACCTGATCATCTGTGTTTAAAAAAAATTTTTTTTAATTAAAAGTGTAGTTGATTTACAATGTTGTGTTAGTTTCTGGTGTGCAGCATAGTGATCAGTCACATGTTTATATATCCATATGCTACTCCTTCCTTGAGGCCCCAGTGAATTTTGTGTTCCACATCTAATAGAATTTCTTCACACTAAATAACATTTCTCTGTTTCTTCCCATTGCATGTGAGGCGTTTAAGAGCAGTTATTGTGTCTTATTTACCTTACAGCTAAAAGGACATATGTATTAATAGGAAAGCTATATTATTTCTGTCAGGGAAGGAGGGAGCTAAAAAAAATAAATGATACCCCTTTTCTCTGAACCAAGTCCTCAACTTATTGAATTAAAGTAGTCAGGCAAATGGAGATCAAGCGGCTACTATTTACTGATAGTACAGCTGGAGAATGCAGTTTTGGTGCATGGCGACAAACTTTTTAATATCGCATCACAGAATTAGACAGACTTACCACCCAGTGACAGCCTCTCCTGGCAAGAGCAGAGTATTTACTACTGAGCTTACTAAATGGTTGACATTCACAGAAAGCATGTTCTTTCCAAAGAAAAGAGTTATGGATGTCCAGTTCCTACTCCTGAATTTACCCATCAGTTCACTGCTGTTGCTCTGGTGATGAGTGGGTGAGGAGATAGAGTGATGGCAAGTGAGACTCTAAAGGAGCTCCTTGCATGTGGAACAGCAAGAGTGAGGACTAAATGAACAGTTTGGATCAGTGAGGGCTCCCAGTTGGTGGTAAAGCACTCTCTTCTTATCACTGCTACATATCCATCAAGGGTCTCAGCATGACTTTCAGATTGTAGCCAAGAAAGAGAACTTGGAAGCTGGTGCCCTGATGATAGGTTAACATGAAGCTACAGCCCCTGACCTAGGCTGCTTCAAAGTGGTGATTTGGGTTCACTTACATGGTTTTGGCAAATTGGCATTCTGGCACTCAGAATGGCTTCCATCCACTTAACTCATGTATCTGTTCATGCATGTGAAACAATCATTTTCTTCTTCCTATCCAAAGGAAAGGGTGGAGGGGGAGGGGGAGGGGAGGGTATAGCTCAAGTGATAGAATGCATACCTAGCAGGCCCAAGGTCCTGGGTTCAATTCCCAGTATCTCCTCTAAAAATAAATAAATAGACCCAATTACCTCCCCCACCAAAAGAAAAAATTATCAAAGGAAAGGGTGGAAAGTCAGCTAATTGGCTAACCCTTAGGAAGAGAGAAGATCTGGCAAGTCCTGGTGATGCTGCAACATTGGTTGAAATTACAAGTGGACATAATGACCAAGGGTTAAGGAACTGAAGGTTCTTTTCCTTTTTAATGCCTGTTCTTTTTAATGCTGTATTTCCTTCAATATCTTTTTGGACATAGCATCAGGGCCTTCTGCCTGCTTACAAAGGCCAAGTTACTAGGGGAAAAGACAGGGATAATCAGATGCCATACTTCTGTGCGTGTGAGAGAGAGAAAGAGAGAGAGATACAGAGAGACAGAAAAAGACCATATTAGAGATTTAAGGACCAGACAAAGGAGGTGACTTGGAAATGAAGACAGACAGGTAAGTCTGGGTGATGAGGGATTATATGATTCTCCGTTGCTGTTTTGGAGTTGGAGAGACTTCATCACACTAACTGTGACTTAAGCAAGCTGCTTAAACTCTACAAGCCTTGGTTCCCTCATTTGTAACAGAGATAATAGTTGTATCTACATCATAAAATTGTTAGGATGACTAAATGAGCTAATTCACATGAAATGCCCCAGTAACATTTTTTTTGTTTGCTTTTGCTTTGTTCTCATCATCATCCTAATTACTCTTATCATGTCAGGCTATAAGTTGAAATTTTCAAAGCTTTTTTTTTTTTTTTTCCAGTATTATCTCCGTTTTTCTGACAATGCTGGTTTAATACAGTTTGTCTTAACCATATTTAAAGTAAGAAACATCCCAAATAGCAGGAATTTTTTTTTGTGGCAAATCCATATTTTTTATTTCTAACAAGTTTGCATTTGGAAAACTCATTTCTACTTGCAGTTGTGGAAAATATGTCAACTGTGATGGGTCCAGAAGTATAGTTAAAGCTTTTTCCTTCTTCTCTATTATTACTGTTAGTATTCTTTTAAGTTCTTAAGCCTAAGTAATGATTTAAGTATAACCTATATATTCTTTACCCTTTGATGTTGGGGGCAAAAAATAAGTTCTGCAACCATCAAATTTTTATTTTGTAGAAAAATTATTATATTTTAAGGTTAACCTCATTAATATAATTTTGCTGTCAGGTAGATCTAAATGAAGATTTGGGCAAGATTTTTTTTCAATTTTTATTGAGGTATAGTCAGTTTACAATGTTGTGTCAAATTCTGGTGTACAGCATAATGTTTCAGTCATGCATGAACACACATATATTCATTTTCATATTCTTTTTCATTTACTACAGGATATTGAATATAGTTCCCTGTGCTATGCAGAAGAAACTTGTTGCATATCTATTTTATATATAGTGGTTAGTATCTGCAAATCTCAAACTCCCAATTTATCCCTTCCCACCCCTTTTCCCCTGGTAACCAAAGTTTGTTTTCTTGTCTGTGGATCTGTTTCTGTTTTGTAAATAAGTTCATTTGTGTCTTTTTTTTTTTTTTTTTTTTAGATTCCACATATGAATGATAAAGTATTTTTCTTTCTCTTTCTGGCTTACTTCACTTAGAATGATGATCTCCAGGTCCATCCATGTTGCTGCAAATGGCATTGTTTTATTTTTTATGGCTGAGTATTATTCCATTGTATGAATATACCGCATCTTCTTTATCCAGTCATCTGTCAATGGACATTTAGGTTGTTTCCATGTCTTGGATATTGTAAATAGTACTGCTGTGAACTTTGGGGTGCATGTATCTTTTTGAATTATCATTCCCTCCAGATATATGTCCAAGAGTAGGATTGCTGGATCATATGGTAAGTCTATTTTAAGTCTTTTGAGGGATCTCCATACTGTTTTCCATAATGGCTGCACCAAACCACACTCCCAGTGTAGGAGTGTTCCCTTTTCTCGACACCCTCTCCGGCATGTATCATTTGTGGACTTTTGAATGATGGCCATTCTGACTGGTGTCAGGTGATACCTCATTATAGTTTTGATTTGCACTTTATGATAATTAGTGATATTGAACATTTTTTCATGTACCTATTGGCCATTTGTATGTCTTCATTGGAGAATTCCTTGTTTAGGTCTTCTGCCCATTTTGGATTTGGTTGCTTGTTTTTTGTTATTAAGCTGTATGAGCTGTTCATATATATATTCTGGAAATTAAGCTCTTGTCAGTTGCATCATTTGCAAATATTTTCTCCCATTCTATAGGTTGTCTTTTTGTTTTGCTTATGGTTTCCTTTGCTATGCAAAAGCTTACAAGTTTAATTAGGTCCCGTTGGTTTATTTTTGCTTTTATTTCTATTGCCTGGCTATACTGCCCTAGGAGAACTTTGCTAAGATTTGTATCACAAAATGTTTTGCCTATATTTTTTTCTAGGAGGTTTATAGTGTCTTATGTTTAAGTCTTTGATCCATTTTGAGTTTATTTTATGTGTGGTGTGAGGGAGTGTTCTAACTTCACTGATTTACATGCACTTCTCCAATTTTCCCAATGCTACTTGCTAAAGAGACTGTCGTTTGATTTGGGCAAGATTTTTGTTTGGGGTTTTAATATTATCTTTCCTTTCAAAGACTGTAAACTCTTTCCTTTCTTTTTAGTTTATAGCTTTGTGAACAAGGATTATTACTTTAGGATGAAAAACTCAGTAAGTTGGCTGATGATTAATTTACGAAAAATATTTTACTGTTAATGTATGTGTGGGCCTATGTGGGCCAACTGTTTCTTAAGCTATTGGTTTAACATGTCACAAGTAAAATTTTGTGGCCTAATTCAGATGGTCTATCCCCAGCATAGCCAGAATTTCTAGTCTTAAGTCTCTCTTTAATTACGCTTTTCACAACTGGCTTCAACAAAGCTGAACAATTGTGTAGATATGCCCCACATACACATGCTCTGTGTAGACAGACGACATACACTGCTTGGACAAAATTCACACTTAGTTCATGGCTCATGATATTTGTTTGAGTTCCAGGAATATGATCTGGGACGCTAATTTTCTAGAGAAAACAAAAAATACACACAGAGGCTGGTAATGTCTGGTGTCGGAGGGTATGAATGGTCTCTGACTACAACATGTTTCAACCTTCCGGTTGCCTGAGCTCATAGACCTCTCATTATTCTTGCATCACATCACCTCAGCCCTCCTGAGGTTCCCTAGCAACACAGAAACTTGAAACTTTGTAGAAAGACAAAGTTCTTAATCAAGATTATGTACAATAACTGTGATCTGTGTTAGAACAACCCAACGAATGCTTACGGCCCATCTACAGAAGAGGGCACGTTTGCCAGACCACAATGAGTTAGCAGCCGAGAGTACTGGATAACACAGCCCTTCTCTTTCTAGACTAGGGAATTTATATGATATGTGAAATTATATTTTTTTCTATCTGAAGATACTGTTTATAATAAAATGGGCACTGTATTAAAAAAAAATCTAGATAGAATGAAGATCCTAGATATAAGTTCTGAACAAGAAACCAGAGAATCCCCAATCATTTTAGCAGAGTTTTGAGGTGGCTGTCACAGATTGCAAAAATATTACAGTTTTACAAGCTGCGTTTTACAGCTCCAGATAAAATTCATCTTTTCTTTGGGGAAGCAATTTAATGGGTGTTTGGGCTACATAAAGATATTACTCAGAACTAGTGCTTGGAAGTAAGGAGCCAAACTGTTTTGTTTATCCAGGATTGTGTTCCTTGGGTACAGACAATGCTGAGTGGTCACCTGATTTTCTGCTTGTGGAGAAGGAACCCAAAGACATGAAACTGGGATTATTTTGTTTGGGTATCAAAAATATGTTGCTCTCAGGAAGCTGAAAAACTACAGTGCAGCCGGGGCACATATTGGGTTCATTTGAGATAGTTTGGAACTCTGGTACAGTTTCCACATGTGTTTAGACTGATCACTTCCCCAGAACTGAGTCATATCCTCACCATGGCTACTGAATGGGTTTTCAAAGTCCGCACTGACTGATCAATCAACCTCTCCTTCCATGCCCCCCTCTTCGTCAGTTCTTCCATTCTCTTATAGCCTCTACCTTCAAAGTCCCTCAACTGAGTGGCCCCACAGCTACTGTCCTCTTGGGAAGTTTCAGTCCCGTCTACTGGAGAAGGAACTTTTTCTTCTCAGTCTCTTATTCAGCATTTCAGGGGAACGTCCTAGGCTTTGGTCTGATGGTAATGATGACTCCCTTCCACTCAGACTGTGTCAGCTCCTGGGGGAAGGGGAACCAGCCGTCCTTTCTGGACTGAGGGTCATGGAGATGCTCCAGTTCCAACTGTTTCCCCATCTGCAAGAGCAGCCAATGATTTCCTACTGACTTCACCTAAAAAAATGAGCAAAGCTCAAACTATCCAAGAACAGCACTTACTTATCTCCCCCTTGGGAACATTGTATCTAAAAGTTAAAAAACAAGACAAAACATTAGAGGTTGCTATTGATAGCTGTTTATTTTAAATAACACACCCTTGGTTGTTGAAGATTTGCTTTTTCCTGGGCCTAGCTGTAAATTACTTTTGGTTTCCTATGTAAAAAAAAAAAGTGGGGGAGAAGCACCAGCTTAAATTAAAACTCTTTTCTTCTCTAGTCCAAGTTTTCCTCTGATGGCAGTCACTGTAAACAATAATTTTTAAGGGCATAGGATCACTTCAGGGGCACTTTCACAGTTTAAAAAAGTTGATTTTAGGCCTACTGTTCACAATATGCACCTAAAAAATGGAAATTTACCTATGGTTATAAATAACTAAAGGATTTGCATACATTATTCAATCAAATTTTGTATTACATTTATCCAAATGTACTTTGCTGTACATAACAAATGTCAAGTTAATATATTTAATAATGAATTTCTGGAAATCTGCCAATCTCACAATGATCCTATTTAGGGCATTGTTCATAGATACTTTTATTGGATCAATTGTGAGGAGAATGGGTGATGGAAAAAAATGACCAAAATAATTATTAGGAAATGTTCTTCAATTTCTGTGGTCAGAAAACTTTCAAGCACAGAATTGGAAATATTTCATATTGTTTGTTAATGTATACATTCCTCATCGTAAAAATAATCCAAACCGGCTATAATCAGATGCTATATCACTGTCACCATCGGCCATTTGGAAAGTTTCATTTATATTCTTCAATTTCTAAGTTTCTTTTTTATCAAATTACTATTTCTGTGTACTAAATTGTGGCCTAAAGCTGCATCTTTTATGGCTAACAACAAATAACAATTATTTAAACATTGTTTAAACAAAAAATAATGATTTTCAAGCAAAATACTACAACTTTTTAAAAATAGTTACAATGGAACCTAATACTAATAGGATAGTATATTCAAAGACAAATAAATACGTAAAAGGAAAAATCAATTTTTAAAAATCACAGATATCAGAATTCTATCCTGATGTAATTTAATGAGGGAGTCTGATGAGAAAAAGAGAGTCTGTATATTTATTTCAATCAAAAGAATTTACCCTATTCTTGGGTGGCTTGTTTATATTTTATCACTCATTCATTATAACAGCTGAAGATACAGTTCAACTAAATTTATCCTTTTTCAATCAAGAGAAAAATCCAGAATCTTTTTTAAAACCAGCCTTATGGCCAAGAAAAAACCTAGCCCTAAGTTACTTGAGTGGAATACCAGAAGTTCATGGACTCATAAGCAAACCCCTGGATGTCTTTTCCAGAACTTGAGGGTGAGGAGTGAGCTCAGCTAGGGCAGGGTGTGGCATCCAAACTAAGTCAGGATTTCAGAGGAGAAGGCACTGGTCCTCCCACTTCCCTGGGGAGGGGAGGGGTGGTGGCGGTTTAAGAAGTACTTTAACGTAAGTGTTAATAAGAACTGTTTTATGTGGCAGGTCCTTGGGGTGATTTTCTTTCCCTGTTCTTCCTTCCTTCCTTCTTTCCTTCCTTTTTCTTTCTTTCTCTTTCTCCTCTCTCTTCTTTTCTTTCTCTTCTTCTTTTTCGTTCGGAGGACGGTCGTCGGGTTCCGCGATTTCGGCGGCGGGCACTTCCTCCGTTTTCTTCTTTCTTCTTTCCTTCTTGTTCTTTCTTCTTTCTTTCTTTCTTTCGTCTTTTTTCTTTCTTCTTCTGTCTTTCTTCTTTCGTCTTTTTCTTCTTTTTTTCTTTTCTTTCTGCTCCACTCCTTCCATCTCTCTCCCTCTCCACTTTCCCCTCTTCCCTCCCTCCCTCTCTCTCTCCCTTCTTCCCTCCATCCTTCCTTCCCTCTTCTGAATACTCAAAAATTTAATATTTATAATACTTGTATAATACAAAAAATTAAGAAAAAAATTAAAAACACTAAGGGCTTCCAGTCTTTGAATTTTCTGCTTTTATTCTTTCTTTTGGCACAAAAAGGAGAAACTCAAGCACCACCAACTATGCAAAGAAATCCTTTATGCCTTTGCTGGGGGAAGCAAGGCTCATCACGAAAATTTCATAATAGTGCAAGTCTGTGATATTAGCTGTCTATCTTTTGTCCTATGTTACAGTCAGAGAAGATAGAAAGATGGCTTATAAAACTCATCAGGGGCTTTCCACTGCTGTCAGAACAAATTCTATGCTCCAGTGTCATTGGAGTACGGTGAACCATGGCAGGAAGGACATGGAGAACATACAGGTGGAAATATATATAGAGAAGGAGTGTTTGGGGTGGGGGAGATCTTGTAGGACCCTGTGTGTCATTTGATGATTTTGCACTTTAGTCCAAGTGAGATTAAAAAGCCATTAGAGGGCTTTGTGTAGAAGAGTGATGTAATTCCAGAGATCATTCTGGCTGCTGTATTGAGAATGGCCTGCAGAGGGTCAAGGGTAGGAGGAAGGAGATCTGTTGGGAGGTTAGTGGTATGTCTAATCCAGGTAAGAGATGATGTTGGATTAGACTAGGATGGAAGAAAGTGATGGTGAGAACTGATAGGATTCTGGATACATTTTGAAGATAGAACCCATGGGATTTACTGTAGATTGGATCTGGAATGAGAAACTGTGCCAAGGATGACCCTAAGGCTTTTGGTCTGAGAAACTAGGACCATGGAGTTACCATAGAGATAGGGAAGACTGAGAGAGGTAGGTTTGTGTGTGTGTGTGTGGGGCGGTATTGGGGGTGGGTAATATGAATAGATCAAGAGTTCAGTTAGTCATGTTAGTTCTGAGATGCCTATTAGGAATCCATGTGCTGGAATGATATTCCTGAGCAGGCATAAGGGGGTGGGATCTAGCTCTTAGAGGTATTAGACCATGACAGTTCATTCCACGCTCTTGGAGATAAGATAAAAATATGGGTACAGATATGGTAGATGGGTGGATGTTGTGGTGGGAGCTTGTGGAAGTTTTCTTTGGATTGTTTCTATTTTCTCAATGAAAGAAGCAGCAAGGTTATCTGCTGAGAATGAGCATGCGGGAGAAGGTTATTACAGAGGTCTGAGAGGGAATGATGTGCAATAGTCATGTAGAAGACTCACAAGGTCTCTCAAAAGGCTCTCATCAAGGTATTGGCCAGGGCTTAGCTGGGTTTTCTGCTTCAAGGTCTGACTGATCTGCAATCGAGCTGTCAACTGGGCTCCATTCTCATCTGGAGGCTTTACTGGAGTAGAATCCACTTCCAAGCCGGCAGGTTGTTGGCAGAATTTATTTCCTTATGGCTATAGGACTGCAAACTTCAGGGTTTCTTTGTTTGTTTGTGCTTTTGCTGGCTGGGGGCCACTCTCAGCTCTTAGGAATGTGTGTGAGGTTCTCTGTTGTGTGGCTTTCTCCATAGGCAGTTCCCCACGTAGCAGTTTGTTTCTTTAAGGTTAGCAGGAGAGTGAAAGCGAGTCTGCTGGAAAGAAGTCTTACATAATATAACCTAGTAATTGGAGGGGCAGCCCATCACTTCTGTCATGTAACATAGGTATTCATGGGAATGAGTATTGCATCATCTTGTCCATGTTCTATTAGAAGCAAGTCACAGGTCCTACCCACACTCAAGAGAAGAGGATTACACAATCCAGGAGTCAGGGATCATGGGAGTCACCTTAGAGTCTGTCTTCTGCACCATTCTAGTCCCAATACATGATACCCAGTAAGCCAAACTTAGTCAATATTTTTTAAACAAAAATTTACAGAGCTCTTATTGTGAGTCAGAAACTGCTTTAAAAATACTCATCTCCACAGCAACCCTAGTAGGTAGGTCATATCATCATCCCTATTTTACAGCTGGGGACAGAGACATCAATTAATTGTCCAAGGTCATTCAGCTGAGTAAGTGCATAGCCAGGACTCAAACTCATGCTTTCTAGCTTCAGAGTCCATATGCTTACCTACTATGCTAAGCGATCAAAAACAAAGTGAATGAATAAGTGAATGCTGTTGAGAAATACAGGAAAATAATTACCCAGCAGCTCTGAGAGCCCAAGTAAATTTTGAGACAACATTTTTATAGTTCCATTTTGATGCCAAGCCAGTTGGCATCATCAGAGACTTTTATTGAGACATTGGATCTTTCTTCTATTAATATTAAGTAACACAGCCTAAGTGGAGATGTGGCGTCTGGCACAAAAAAACTGTGAGGAACTTCTTGCTTGAGATTCCTCAGAGATGACACCCCATTTTTATCTTTTCCTTAAAAGATATTACCTGGAAAATATAAAGCAAATGTCAGCTGTAGTAGATTCATAAGGAAGGAATAGATGGCTAGGAGGTATGTCCAACAGTAATAACTTGTGATACACTTTGTGGGTGTCATATTGAGTTGAGCGGCATAAAAGAGAAAATTTTATGCACAGTCTGGATGTACTGTATGTGCAGTACAGCTGAGAACCATATTGTGAGAGCTCATGCACAGCTGAGAAACAGTGTTATGGAAAGTCATCCAGCCAAGCAGAGGTGAGTGGCTGAACAATGACCAGCTAGGTGGCGAGACAGGTATGGAACAAAATATGCTGCAGTTCTGGTTCCAAAGCTGGCCAGATGCCATTCTAGGCTAAGTTTCTGAAGAATTTCCCCTGAGGACAGCCCCACTGTGCATTAGAAATACCCATCCAAGTGGGCTCCCAAGAGTGGGCATTAAACATTTGACCCAGGACTCCGAATAGCAGAGAGCCATTTAGCTTGGGGAGAAGAAAACATACTTGACAGAAAACATATTATGGTGTTGAAGTTTTTGATGATCGGATTATTTTTCCACTCATTAAATCTTGCAAAATCCTGTTATAAAGCAATAGGGTCCTAATCTTGCTTCTGATTCTTATTTATCTGTTCTATCCTCAGGTAAACCACTTAACTTTGGAGGGATTTTGTTTCCTTTTCTATGAATTTAGGGAGATGGACCAGATAATCTCTGGCCAACAGCACTGGGGTAGAATTTAAAGGCCACTCTCCCACACCGTAACAGCCTACTCAGTTTGGAGTCCTGAGGGTGTGTATCTGTCACTCCTGCACACCAACACTCTCATCTACCCTCTCCTGGGTTCATTTCTTTCTGTTATTTATGTACTTCCTAGATTATAGTCAGTGTAGAGGGGCTGTTCTTTGAGTCAAAAATATATCATTTAACAGGGTGTATTCACTATTTCACAATAGTTCAAAACACACCCTGAGCTACAGAGAATTTAGTGTGGGAGGAGGAGTGAACTGTGACATCAGGATGACTCTCTGGGAGAATGAAGTACTCAAGTTGTAGGAAAATATCAACAGGAAAGTCAAAGCCCTAATTCTTCCACCACCCAAGTGGAAACAGTGATCTCATGAAATGCTCAGGCCTGACTTCAAACGGAGCCTTGAGCTGAGCCAGGCTCTCCTGATGATCTGATGTAGGGTTGGCAAGTAACCTGGGTCTTTTGAGAACTTCAGGGTCCTACCTGAGGCTATCACATTCGGGACAATGAAAGGAGGACTCCTCTGGCCTACGCTTGCTAATGGCAGCCCACTGTTTGAGAAATCTGTGTGGGTCTTCACTGGTTGTGCCACAAAAGAAGGTTGGATGGAGTGGCCTGTATCTGGCACAACTGCAGGGAGAAACAAGCAAGTAAGCAGGCTCTTTCGTTGTTAAGTAACATACCTGCTTTTCTGAAATTTAAAAAATATATATTGTCCTAGTTGTCAAATAATTTTCATTTTAGTAAATTTAGGAAAAAAGCACCCAAAAGAATCCAAAAATCACCATAATCCCATTGTCCCTAAAAGGCAAAAAAAATAAGACCTTCTGATATATACTCTTCTGAATTTTTGAATTTGTGTCTAATAATGGCCCATTTTAAACACCTCCCTTGGAATCCCAACATGATTCTGTATTTTTAATAGAGGACTATTTTATTTCCTTTATTTTCTCTCTTTCTCTTTCCTTCTCTCATTTATTCACCGAACACTTAGTGAATAACTGCTGTGTGCCAGGCCCTTTCTATTTTAATTCTCTTTCCATCTCTGTAAGTTAAACTGTACGTATTGTTATCTCAGTTTTGTAGGTGAGGAGGCTGAAGTTCATTAGGGTGATTTTCCCTAACCTCACAGTTTCTATCTACTTATCACCTCATCTATCTAATCTATCTTATCTATCTAATTGATGAAAGTATTATCTATATTTTAAATATAGATAATCCCAAGCTGGGATCATACATACTACTAAATATGCACACACTTTGGTAAGTATTCCCTTTTCAGTGCTTCATATTTCTCAGTTTATTTAATCCCTACCCCTGCGTAGATCACTCACTTGCTAATTTCTCCACCTGGGTATAAATTCCTTGGTTTCTTTTGCTGTGGAGGCAGCAGGTGTTTCCAGTACGAAAACAAGTAACCAGCTCATAGAAGCCTCCTGATCAAGGCTGAGGATCAACGGATAGCCTCTGTAAAGAGTGAGGCTCCTCTCACCTCCTGGCTCTTGCTCAAAGCCTATTAGCTTCTTCTTTTAAGAAATTTTTCGTTTCTATATTCTTTCCCTCCTCTGAGCTCTGAAATTCATTTGTGCATTCACTGTAGCGTTTATGGTCTTCTAGCTTGAAAAAGGAACATCACTCCATCTTAAATAATTTTTGCACTAAGTCTTCCTTGAGGACACAGACCCTAACTTTTGATTGCCCGTGGTACCTATCACAAGGCTGGCACAGAATCACCCAATAAATATATTCTGAACAAACATCTACTCATTCTTGATTAAATGCTGAAAATGGGCCAGCCTGTTTTTAAGAGAATAGTTCCACCCCAGGGACGGCCATGTATAAACATTCAGGGATTCTGGGCAATCCCCACCCTGCACAACACGTTCCCGTACTCCCCATCTAAGCCTCACTGCTTTCAACCGGAAGGTTGAGAATCAGAGAAAAACACTTTCCCATCATTATTCCTATCCCAGAGGGGGCACAGCTGCCACCATAAACAGCTTCCCAGGTGATGAGGCTTTCTGACCTGGCCCTGAGGGCATGTGACACGGGATAGGCAGACTGCTTTGTGGACTCTCACACCCTGGGTCCTTTCCTCCAGAGCTGGGGGCTCCACGGGTGAAAGATTTTCTTTTGTGTTTGGACTGACGGTGAAGACCGTCACCATTTGTTTTAATTTTACTTCTTTTGTGGCACAACCAGTGAAGACCCATGCAGCTTTCTCAAACACCATTTTAATTTTTTGTACTTTAACATTTTTATATAATTTCAACCTTAAAGAGAAATTGCCAAGAACTATAAAGAAGTTCCATAGAGCCGTTAACCACATTCAGTAATTGCGAGCATTCCCCATGCACATTTCTATCACATATATGCACATATCTATGCCAGTTTCTGTATTTGGATTAATAATCATGAGTTCATACTAACTTCAATTCCAACCTGCCACTGAAGGGGTAATTCTAGTTTCTCTCCCTTTCCCTATTTGTAATTTTTCTTCTCCCCAAGCAAATAATCTCACATTATCTTCCATACATTTGGTTTTTTGCTCACTTCCACGATACACACAAAATAGTTCCAGAACCGCTAAACCACATCACTGCGGAAAGCCAACTACTAACCAGAGTTTACTAGCTGTTTACAGTTCATTTTGTCTTCAAATCTGAGGGTGTAAAGTTAAAACTGTGCTCACAGGTATAGTCATATGTCAAAAATCATCAAATTGTCTGTTTAAAATACCTGTAGTTTAAGTCAACCTCAATAAAGCTGTGAAAAAAAAATACTGCTTTCAAAAGTTACTTGGGTTAGTTTCCACAGGAAACCTTTTCAGGAAGTTATGTTATTTAAGATACAATTAGGCTGATTTATTTCTGTTTGTTTTCTGTTTCAGGGTTCAACCCCCTCTCCCAATTTTTGAATATGTAAAGCATTAACATGGTTCCAAAAGTCAAAACTATAGAGAAAGTCATATTTAGAAAAATGCAACATCGCTCCCCTTCCTTCCACTTGTTTCCTACCCACCCCTGCAGGTAACTCGTCTTACTGATTTCTGGCTCTGGTTTATCCTTCCTGTTTCATTTTGTTTTCAAAAATAAGCAGATGTGTGTACATTTTTCTTATTTCCCCTTCTTCCATCTGTACATGTTTGCACTTTGCTTTCCACCCCAGCCCCATGTATCACTATATCCTGAAAGTCACTCCACTGACTCTCTCTCTTCCCCCGACCCCACAGCTATATAGAATTCCGTGCTTTCTTCCAGTACTTGTCTGATTTCATCCTTTACTCTTCGATCTTAGATCTCTGACGTGTTTGGACTTCATTCTTATGAATGGTGTGATGTATGTGTTGTGAGTAAGGGGACAATGACCCATGGTCCTTGGTGAAAGAATTCACAGGAGACTCTGCAGTCACAGCACATGGCGAGTTTTTATTAGTTCAAGAAACAGCACTGAGGGACAGGACTTCTGTGGACGGTGTAGGAGCTGTGTCTGCAGGCGGCTGTAAGGGCTTTTTTATATCCCTAGGGATGGAATTTTCCAGTTCGTGAGTGCTCATGCTTGCTTATTTCTGGAAAACCTCTGTTTGCCCATGAGAAGAAAGAGGGAGAGGGTTTACTGGTCTCCTTCAAAGTCTTTTTGAGTCCCTTGTTTTGAATTCTTCATTCCCCTACCTGCCTTGTCCTGACTGTTCGGTTCCTATCAGTATAAATCTAGTTTTATATTTTTCTAAGTGGCTACCTATTTACTAAAAAGTTGATTTTTTGCTCCAGTGGTTTGAGATGCCACCTTTATGATAAAGTACTTGGGCCTGTTTTGGACTGTCTATATTCCATTTGTCTGCCTATTCATGTGCCAGTACCATTTGTCTTAATTATTAGAGGCTTCATAGAATATTTTACAATCTGGTAGGAAGACTTCTTATTGTAGTTTTTATCTTTTCAGTGTTTTCCTAGCTATTCTTTCATGTTTCTTTTTCCATGAGCACTTTAGTATCAACTTGTCTAATTTATAAATTTATAATTTAACAAGGAGTGTAATTTATACATTAATAAGAGGCATTTTTCCATTTGATCAAGTATTTATTGTGGCTTTCTTGTAGGAGTGTTTTACAGCTTTCTTTATACAGGTTTTGCACATTTTGTATTAGAGTTATTCCTAATTATTTAATTTTCTTTGTTGCTATGGTAAATGAAATTTTCCCTATCATGTCTTCTAGTTATTACTTATGTATACGAAAACGATTGACTTCTGTCTGTTCATTTTATAACCTGCTACATTGCGAAATCTTTTATGATTTAGTCTTATCATTGATTCTCATAGTTTGAGTTAAGTCGTATTGATTCTCTAGAGTTTTCCAGGTACTCTCATGTTATTTGAAATTCAAGGTAGTTCTACTGATTCTTTTCGAATTCTTAAGCCTCTTACAATTTCTCTTGTCTAATTGCATTAGCAGGTATCTTCAGTGTAATGTTAAATAATCATGGATAGTGAGCATTCTTGCTTTCTCTGCCATTAGCTTTTACAAGACTATATAAGAATATTTTAAAAGACAGAAATAACTCTTTAGTGTAAGAAGTTTCTGTATATTTTCCTAGTAAGATGAGATTATGGCCCTTCTTTTGTCTAGTAACTAGAAAAAAAATTAGCACAAATGGTAAAAGTAAAAATTTGATTTTATAATACTTCATTGAAAACACTTGTGTTGAGCCCAGTTCTTTTTTCTTTAATGAACCCTTTAATAATTATTTTTTCCTTATTCATTCATTCATTCATTCATATAAGATTTACAGAATGCCTATAATACTCCAGACATTATTCTAGATTCTTTCTCATTTAAATTTCACTACACCCATGTGAGGTAGGTATTATCTTCATTTTATAAAAGAGGAAATTGGCGTTTAGAGAGGTTAAATGACACACAGCTTGTAAGGGCTGAACTGTGATTTTCAATCTGTTCTAGTTCGAATTTTTCTAAATTTTCATATATTTCTATCTTAGGGAGTAGAAATGTAGAAGAATAACAATCAGTATCAGTATATTTTTAGAAAGCAACTGTCTTAAACTCTCTTCCCTTCTTTAAAGGTCACAAAGCTATATTCAGTTACATTATCGTGGGCAGGCTTCTAGGTCCCTTTAAGTGGGACCTTGCCAACATTAATGGGAGTGATTTTGTTCTCAGTTATTAAGAGAACTTCGAGAGAGGATCTTTATAGTATCAGGAGTCCAAACAACAAAAGGTTTTCCAGATTATGATCAGCGTATCAAAGTATCCAGGACCCAGAACAGTGCCTGACATAGTATATGCAGTCACAGAAGAACAATTAAAATTTACTTAGTATTTACTCTGTTCTACATTCTGTCCTTGTATTGACTGGTCTAACCCTCACAAGAACCCTAAGGGGCATTTTTATTATTGTCTGTATGTTACAGATGAGAACACTGATGCATAAGAGTTAAATTAACTTGCTAAAGATCCCAAACAATAAAGCAACTGGAACTCTGTCTTCAGATCCCATGCTGTTAACCACTACACTATAAATCTTTCAAACAAATGGATGACATTCTGGGATCATGAAAGGTATTCAACCTCCTGAATGTATACTTACCAGCATTATTTACACAGTGTACATTTTCCTGTTACTTAATCCTGTGAATGATTTAAAAATTGATAAAGAAAATTAAAAGGCCCTTCCTTGTACTCGAGAAGATATAAGAAAGACACTTAAATGCCTGAGGCACCTAAACTCCTTGTCAGGTGTTTTGTTAAATCTAAATGTTTTGGGTATTTCAACATGTTGGACTTCTTGCAAAAACTGTGCCAAGTGCCACGCAACGTTAACTGTAAAAACAGCTTTTAGGGCACAGTGTCGAGCATATAATCGGCACGTACACATCCACACAAGGTAACATGGTAATACATAATTGCCCAATTATAAACAGTGGCGCTGCAACGGCCTTAGGTCAACCAGTCCAACCACCATTTTCGTGCAGAATACCGAGGCCCAGAGAGGTTAAGTCCACAGCCACGCAAAGCTGACACCCAGCCTCGGTCTCACTGGTGCGCTTTTCATTTCCTCAGGTTACCTGATCCCTTTGCTTGCATTTCCTCTGTTTTCTTTTTGGTGTGTCTGTGCCTATTTGTGCAAAAGTAAGTGGACCTGGCTTCGCGTGCTTGGGAACTGAAACACCGTAAAACAGAAAGAGGGTCTGGGCCCCGCCCATCTGGACAACTCGAAACGAAATAACTGGCCCAAGGTCAGAGGTTGAACCGGGTCCGCCCCCCGGGCCGCCGCGCTTTCGCAACCGTCCGTGTGGGCGGTCGGAAATCCCCACCCGGA
Organism: Camelus ferus; assembly: GCF_009834535.1. NCBI lineage: Eukaryota > Metazoa > Chordata > Mammalia > Artiodactyla > Camelidae > Camelus > Camelus ferus. Next base: position 17,000,514 of record NC_045716.1, on the reverse strand, counting down.
TGACACAGCTCCTCGCTCAACTCTACGGTCGGTTTCTGTAAAACTGGGGTCACCCGAGACGCTGGGCCATGGCGATAACTAAGCCGCGGGACGGCACCTCGCGGTACAACACAGTGACGTCAGCACTCTTCGGACCCGGCCCAGGTACCTTCGCGGAGATCGGGCCTCGCCCCTCCCAGCGGACGCAAAGGACACACCTCCCGGCCCACGGGGGCGCTGGGGGGGCGGAGCCGCCCAGAGCCGTCCCCATTGGACCGGAGAATGACGGGCGCGTAGGTCCCGCCCCGCCCCGCCCCGCCCCGCGCCCCTCTCAGCGCGCGCCTCGTCGCTCGCGCTCGGGGCGCTGACGTGTCGGGGCGGGCGGTTTGGGCTCCTCCCCGCGCGAGCAGCCACTCGTCGCGGCGACAGAGGGGCGGGGTGGCCGGGGCTGGCGCTCCCCCCGGCCCCAGCTCCCGGCCCGCCCCGCCGCCCTGGCCCCCCGGATGAGGGTGTATATATTCGGAGCGGGCGTGGGACGCCTATGAGTGGCCGCGCCGAAGGAGCCGGAGCTGAGAGGAGCTGTGGTCGCGCCGGGGGAGGTGAGGGGCTCCCAGCCCAGTCGCTGTCTCCTTCCCCGTCACCCTGGAGGAGACGGCGGGACCCGGGACCCGGGGCGGGCGGGGTCCTGGTGCCGCCACGCACACGCTTCCCCGGCCACGCGCGCAAACGTGGACACGCGGCGCACGTACGTGCACGGAGCCGGCAGCCTGGCACGGGGCGAGGAGCCCGGCTGCACACCCACACCGCACTCCGTGCGCCCCGCGGCGCCTCTTATCGGCGACCCCGCTGGGAGTGCTGGGATGAGGGCGCCCCAGATGGGCTGGCGGCTTTGGGGAGGAGAAGGTTAGGGGTAGTGTCTGGAATAAGATTTGTCAAGCAGTTGGCAGCGGGGCCTCACCTGGGCTTGGGATGGGGGCCTTGAGGTTCTCTGTCTAGGGCCTTGCGAACAGTTATGCCAAGCTCCGGGGTCCTACAGTGGGGACAAGTGGTCGTTGGAACTGTCCAGTGGGAGCGAGTTGGGGTACCTTGAGTATAGGAGGAAAAGAATCTGAAAGCGTTGACGTGAAGGATTGAAGGTATCTGTGGGGACCTGAGGGTGGGACAAAACCTACTAGCCACTTTGTTTTCTTTTGTCTTGTTTTAATACTGGTAATGGGAGAGGATTGAAATTTTTGGGTTTCCCCTGGCGTGGCCAAGCAGAAGGATGGAATTGGAGGGTTGAGAGCACACATGTGCTGAACATATGGTTTCCTGAAGATTTTATTAAGTTTGGCCTGACGCTATGCTATATTTATTTGTATTTGGCTTACGAAATCTGAAATTAAGTAGTAATGATTATGGTAATATGGATATGTCATTAAGTAGTGCCCTTAGTTTAAGGACTTTCAGGTGAAATTCTGTAGGTGTGGACCAAAGACTTTGTAGGGAACTGAAGGCAGTTTCAATTCCTTCACTATCAAGGAGTTGGCTCACTTAGCTGAGGCTAAAAAAGACTTTATAGGCTATGCTCGTGAAGCATTTATAGGATTCAATGGTTATGGCTCATCCTCAAGACTATTTTTCAAAAGCTCTAAGAGGTTTGCTTATCAATTTGTGGGGCATCTTATAGCAGCAGAGATAGGAGCAGGAAGGAAGCCAGAAAAGGAGGGGGAAATACTGGATTTCTTTTATACTGGAATTTAAATTCTAATAAAGATATATTTAACTATTGGACTGTTCACTGTTGGCGGACTATTACCAAATACGTCATTATTTTTGACAGATGCATTAGGCTATGGGCGTATACCAAGTTTTGCCATAATTTCTAGAGATCTTCAACTTTTTCACACATTGATTGTCAAAATAAAAATTACTAGTCTAATTGTCTTATTCGCTACTGCTTACATTCTGCATACATACACACATCTTACCAGAAGTAATGGGGAAAATAGTCCTATTTTTGTGGCACAGAGGTAGTTATATGTGGTTCAACCCGTAAAGTTCCTCTTCTCCATGTCCTGTACATTTTCTTCCTTTCTCCATTCTGTTGGCTTATGAACTTATTTTTGCAAAATGAATCTGTTACCAGCGCATCAGTTGTGTCTGTATTTCTGAATAAAAGAAGTACAAATTGCATGTTTCTCTGTCTTTCTCTTGCCACCCCTATCTTTTACACACATGCACACACATGCGCACGGAGATAACAGAGTCTTCTTTCTTCTGGAAAGCAGTATAGCATGGAGGTTAAGAGCATAAATTTGGGAGCCAGGCTATCGGGGTTTGAATCCTAGCTCTATCACTTTACTAGTTTTGGACCTTGGACAAGTTATCTCTGTGGCTCAATTTCTTCCTCTCTAAAGTAATTCCAATAACAGTGCCTTAAGAGTTGTTTTCAGGATTAAATGAACAGCTATCTATAAAGCAATTAGAATAGCGCAGCCTGAGTGGTCGTTGACATCTCAGGGAAACCCAGATGCAGGTTCTCTTAACCTGAGTTTGTTAATAGTGTTTGATGTTTTAATAGTCCTGATGAGGTAGGTATTATTATTATCATTTTTGGGGTGGGGGGAGGATAGAAAAGAACAGCTTCATTGCTTTGCTAGGCAAAGGGAGTCTCAGCTGGCTAGTGCCTTAAAGACTGTGAGCCCCGAGGTAGGTGGTAGTATTAATCCCATTTTATAGGTGAGGAAACTGAAGCACAGGGAAATTAAGTAGTTCTGCTGAACCCTGGAATTTAGCTCTGAACTACCCAGTACATTACGTTCCACTGGTCTTACGGTAGGAGAAGATAGTTGGCTGTTTCTTTGCTACCTGCTTTTCCTGTTCCCTTTATGTCTAAGCTATGTTACAACGCAGGCAGGGATGATTCTTTACAGTGTCCCTCAAATTTATCCATTTCACTGTTGTTTCCACTGCAACAAATCGGGTTCAGACCTTTGGTTTTTCACAGCTGTAGTTGTCTTTTGCCTTGCTTTCCCACTGCTAGTTGTCCCCTCCTTACAACCTGTTTTGTGCCATCACTCCTTTCGCTCATCTCTCTAAAGCGAGGCGGCACTGCCCCATTGAATAGTCTCTGTTGGCTTCCTGTTACTTCTGTTAGGTCTAAATTCCTTTGCTTAGTTTTCAAGGCTTTTCATGGTTTAGCCCTGCCCTACATCGTTTCCCAACCTTCTACATAAAACTTTCTTACGACTCTCCATCCCATACATGTTTACCTCTCGTGGCCACCAGTGTCTTCTTATGTCCTAATCTTATCTACGTAATCTGCTCAACCCTTGAGCCACAGCTAGATCATACTTCCTTTGTGAACTCTTCCTAGACAACACCTTTCTTCTCTTGCATTTATCTGTATTAGGGGAATAGATTAAATGTTTCCTCATTCTCTTATGTTTTTTTTTTTATTACTGTGCAGCTTAACATTTTGCTGTATTATCATGGAATGCTGTTAAAAAAGCATTGTCTTATCCACTGATTACTATGTGTGCATTGCTTGGGTTTAATTCTTAGTAAAGACAGTGGGCATATTTTATTGCTTCTTTGCAGAAGTTGCTGTTGAAACAAAGTGTATTTTTTAATGATTACAGGTGAGCCTGTATTGTGGATTTTGTTGTACTCTGAATTCTTTCTGTCTTTAGAGGTAAAGGAGAAAGGTTAGAATATTAAGCAGCCGAGTGTTCTTTCAGTAGTAGCTTAGTGGTCAGAGGAGGGGTACAGGAGCAACTAAGTTTGGTAGTTAGGGTGTGAGCCCTGGAATCAGACCACCTGCATTCACATCCCAGCTCCACCAGCTGGCCAGGTTGCTTCCCTAACTGTGCCTCAGTCTCCTCTACTGTAAAGCGATGATGGTAGTATTTATGTAGTAGAATTGTTGAAAATTAAATGAGACCACGTAGGTTAAGTACTTGGTGCGGTGCCTGGTATATAATGCTAATTAGCATCATCTTACAAGTTTGATCTCTTACAAGTATCATGATGGGAAGTCAGAGAATATCCTTAACATCAAGTTTTTTTTTTTTAATGTACTTATTTTTAACAGGAAAAAAATCTCAGGTTCTCAGGTTTTGAGGTTGAAATTAGACCTGCTGTTGATTTCTTTTCTCTTTTAGGTTTACAGGTACGGAAGTTACACCCCTGTTTTCACAAACCTTGGCTACTGGAGCATTATGAATGTTAATGACCTCAAACTCAGGTTGTCCAAAGCTGGGCAAGAGCACCTGCTACGCTTCTGGAATGAGCTGGAAGATGCCCAACAGGTAGAACTTTATGCGGAGCTCCAGGCCATGAACTTTGAGGAGCTGAACTTCTTTTTCCAAAAGGCCATTGAAGGATTTAACCAGTCTTCTCAGCAAGAAAAGGTGGATGCACGGATGGAACCTGTCCCTCGAGAGGTGTTGGGCAGCGCTACCCGGGATCAGGATCAGCTGCAGGCCTGGGAAAGTGAAGGTACTGAGCATGGGAAGATTTGTCCTCCAGTTAATTAGGAGAGATACTAAAACCGTTCAAGTAACTGCATCGTGTCATTAATATTTTGACTCCCATGCAACCGTAAACCAGGTGACTGATCTGAGAGTGACAGATTGTGGGCCCAAGACGCTGGGGTGGCTCCCATAACCAGTCCCTCTTTTCACTTCTGGTGCCTGATTCACGGCTCTTCTCATTCAAGTCATAGTTTGCCCCTTGTCTCTTTCCTTGCTCAATTTCCATGTTTTATTAGCGTTCCCTTCCTGAAGCAAAAGCGAAATGTTTCAGTTTATGCTGGCTTCTCTAAAAGCCTGTATTTCCAGTCTTTTTCTTCTATTTCTCTCCACTCCTGCCCCACACCTTTCAGCTGGACCACATAACTCGCCTTTCTCTGAACATAGTAAATACATTACGCCTTTCCTGCCTTTGCTCATGCTCTTCCTCAGCGGACTCTGGCCTTTGCCCCTTCTCTGTGTAGCCGGGTCACTTTGTGAGGCCGTGCGCTGGGTCGTGCAGTGCTGTGGCTCTGCCGCTTGGGGAACTTAGCCTCATTCTCTGAGGTTCACCACACACACTGTTTAGTCCATCTCCTTTTTTTCATTGTCCCAAGTTGGAGTCTTTGTCCACACTTTTGTTTCATTTTTCTTATGAAAAGAGTTGTCTATGTCTGTCTTCATCATTACATCGTGAGCTCTTACAGAGCAGCCCGTGTCCTCGGAGCCTGGGTGTCGCACAGCATTTAGAACAGGGTTCTGCAGTTGGTCGGTAAATGTTTATTGAATTGCCTCAAAGCTTTTTCCTCTACAGCATATCATAAAATCTGCCCCCATAACTAGTGCTAATGAGTGTTTTTGAGAACGGCCAAATAGCTAAAATGCAGCTTTTCTGGTGGGGTTAAGAGCTGTGGTTTTTATGATCTACTACTCTGTAAGTAAAAGTGACTAAATATTGCGGCACACGCTCCTTGTCTAATCTGGACCTCATTGCCTCAGCTGTAGAATGAACAGACTGGACTGATACTTTTCTTTCTTTTTTAAAAAAATTACTTTATTGCAAAATAATATCAAAGTAACAGAAATACTGTAGAGGGATTGCTCATAACCTCATCAAATCTGTGTTTTTATTTGCCCACATTGCCACCTAGTACTTGATTGTATACATGTTTACTTTTACAGATTTGCATAGGGTTACAGTTGTAATTTGTGGTCTATTTGCACCACACTATGGCTATTTTTATTCTGTCTTTCGCTCTTTGGCACTCCCTGCACCCCACAAAAAAAGAAACATTACTGCCATTACCAGCGCTCTTCTCTGCCATGGTCCCCATATCTTTCTCTGGGCTTACAGATTTACTGACCTCCAAACTGTGTTCCAGAGACCTCTAGGGTTTCGGCTGCTGGTGAAACTGTCTGACGTAGGGCCGGGGGAACGGACACTAAACAGGCAGGTCTTCAGTGACCCTTCATCTTCCCACTCTGGGAGCAGTTCTGCTCTGACCTGTTTTATGTATCTGACACACAAATAAATAAACCTCTGACATGTGGTTTCATTTAAAAGGGGCTGGAGATTAAAAACACTGAAAATAATTAGATAATCTTCAAGGAAGGCCCTTTTCGATTTAAAATGCTTGGTAGTAGCTAACCTAGCTTCTCACTTAGAGTAGGGCTCTGCCCCTAAGATGGGAGAGAGTGACTTCCAGAAGGATCCTTCTGAGTGGAGAACTAGAGCGATACTGTGACCCCCACTAACTTTGGATTCATGAATCCTTCCCTCCTTCCCTGGGTTTCCAAAAAAAGGCTATGACTCCAGACCCAAAGCCACCACACAGGCCTCTTCTTACCCTCTGGTCTCCCAGCTGCCTCTGTTTCTCCTTGTGATTTTATGAGAATAAAGTCTTCAAACTAACTCTTATGGAAAGCCAAAGCTTTGACTTTATATAATGGGGACCATGAGCAACAGTCAAGGCTTCCTATAATTCAGGTCTTCCTTATGCCCTTTTTGTTGGAATCTGTGGAACTAGTCCACATTTATGACTTCATTTAAACTAAAATCCAGAACTATTACAAGCAAGTCTAGTATAAGAAGGTGCAAAGCAAACTTCCTTTTGGCTCGTCATCCAGGGAACAACATTTATTTGTGGCTTAAACAGTAAGGGTGGAGGAGGAGACTTTGTAACTGACGTTGTATACTTTTCACTTAGCTGGAAACTGCCACGTGTGGGCAAATACGTAACAAAATGTAGTTTCTGAAGTAAGTCATCAAAGGAAAGAAATTGCATTGCAAATATCGTGATGCTGTATTTCAGAGAGTAGATCCTGATAATTGAATCAAAGGCAGCCCCCCACCCACCCCGACACCACCCCAGGACAGGGGAAATAGAAGCATTGTACCATAGTTTCAAAGTGTCTGGTGGATACTGACGTTAGATAGTTTAACACCTAGGGTGGAAAATGATTGACGAAGGCTAAATACGTAAGTGATGACTGCTCTTTGTGGAGAGGGAGCTTGTTTTAATTTAATTATAAATGTTCTGGCCAGTTGTAGAAAATGTGATGTGGAAGAAGAACTGAAGAACTGAAGAAAAATGATCTGTCTTACAAAACTGAGGTCGTGAAAGGGAAGTAATTCAGAAGCTTTGATGAGAATACAGTTTTGGTAAAGATACTCACACTGGGAAAATACATTAGCTTAATAAAAAAAAGTCCCATTCTTTATAAATGCATGCTTAAATTGAACACAACAATCTTCTATTTTGTAATAACAAATTAGTATTCAGTATTAGCCTTTTTTTTTTTTTTTTGCCTGTGGTCTCATTTTAAAAAATAATCTTAATGGTGCTGCTCTACTATATCGCATTGTGGTAGAAAAGTAAATGGGTTATAACTTTATCTCCTCTACATTTTCTGAAATCTAGTGCAGTGGTATTTCTAAATAGATATGTTTTATTTTAATAGTAACAGATGCTTGTTTTAGAGAAATTGGAAAATACTAAAAATTATTAAAGAAAAAATATAAATCTCTGCTATCTCACAAACCAGAGATAAATAATCACTAGTAACATATTATAGTATTTTTTTACATACGCACATTAGAATTATCATTTATGTGTAATTTTTAGCCTGCTTGAGGATATGTTATGAAAAATTTCAAGCATGTTTGGAAACAGATATTTGGAGACAAAAATAGTATAATGAACTCCCACATACGCATCACTTTAATGAAATAATTGCCAAATTTTGCTAATTTTGCTTCACCTATCCTTCTTTTTCTTTTATTTTTCTCTCCTCTAGTATTTTAAGGCGAATCTCAAACATCATGTTACTTTTACCCTCCTAAAGTTCAGTATGCGTGTCTAAGTGTAAGGACATTCTCTTACTAACCACAATACCATTGTCACACCTAATGCAGTTCCCAATAATCCTCTATATCTAACACCTGTTTAAATAGAAATTTCCCTTATTAGTCTGCTTTTTGTGCTTAATGTTTTGGGGAAATAATTAATCTATCAAATAAATAATAGTTTCACCTATAAAATGTGATTAAAAATTAAACGCTTGAAATACCCCCCTCTAACTTTCTTGAGTAGTCTTCCTCTATTTCCACCAATTGAATAGCCTGTTTTACCCCACTCCTTGCCGTGGAGTACTGACGATTCAGATGGAAAGTTCTGGCAGTGCTCTGCTTCCAAAGCACCTATGCCATCCTGCTTGTTTCAGGCACGTGCCCAGGTCAGAGTATGTATGAGAGGAACTAGTCCAAGCAGGAAGCTATCCAGGAAGCAGCTGACCCGTGAGAGGCCACGACTCTCCAAGGAGAGAGATGTACCAGCCCTGGAAACAGCTTGATCTGTTTTTTTTTTAAACCTCTGATGTTGTGTGTGTCAGGTCTTGACCTTTGTAGGAAAGTTATTAACTCTTGTGTCCTATAGTGAAAAGACAGAAAGGATGGTATAGTGATGTACTTTTCACGATTTATTTTTTCATGTTTCTGCAGAAGTTTTGGGATAGACGTTAGTGAATTCCTAATTGTTTCGTGGATTAAGTACTTTCTAATCACTTAATGTTTTCCAGATAGGTGTAGTGCTGCCTGAGTAAAATTTATGTTATGGCAAATACAGTTTGGCATCATGTATTGTTACTGTGTAACTAAAAGGCTTACTGACTTTTATTGGCTCACTTAATTTCTAGCAGTATTTTCTCTGTCCTTGCAAGATAGATACTAATTTATGTGTTAGATACTTTCAATAAACATTGCAGTTTTATTGAAGTAACACAGATGAAGTGGATGAACACTTTAGCCAGTGTACACACGGTCTGATATTGGTAACGACAGCTGTAGCTGCGTTTGGTTCTTGAATTGCAGCTGGCTTTAATACTCTAGGGACTGCTTTCTTTCCTCTTGTTTTCCCCTCTCTGCTCGTAAGTGAGATGCATAAGCAGGAAGAAGTTAATGCAGAAACCCTTTAATCACAAATATTTACAGATGGTGTTATAATTCACTGAAATAGTTGTGGCTAGGTGGAGATGAGCTGTAAATGCATATCTGGCTGGAAACGTACACCTGGCAGGCATGGTGATCGGATGGGTTATCAGGTCCATAGATGGAAAGAAGAATTGGAGAAAGTGTGGCAGACAGCACCTTAGGAAACAAACACGTGCCATTTATTTGAATAAAGAATTAAGGCCCGACGAGCTGCTGGTTGGCAAAGCTTTAAAATGGAAAAATTTGGAAATCTGGAATGAAGTGGTAGTTTAGGAAACTGATCCATGAAAGAGAAGAGATTATACAGTGACATTTAGATAATTAGTCAGGATCCATGGAAAGTGCTTCTTGGTGTTGGGTGGCCTTCAGGTGAGCAGGAGCTGAGACATGGAGTTGACTCTTACCTTTACAGGTAAGGGCACTAAATAACTTACCTTTGGACTGAAGGTAAAAGTAGGAAGTCAGGCAGGATGACTACAGCCACATTAACAGTAAAACAACTTAAGACACATGTGGTCTATGAAGAAAATAAATAGTGTGGAAAGAACAAAGACCTCTGTGTCCAGAATATTTATCTGGGCCTCTTTGGGAATGTGTTTAGAAATATTTTTGATTCTGACACCTTTGGTGGTATGTGAGAGTCCGGACGGGCTGAAGTTATTTATCTGCCGTTCTAGAATGGTACAAACCAACCTGAGCAAACATGAGTGTACTGATAAACTTTATCTCATGTAATGTGATTATAAGGTACTGTCTCAGATCTGCTGGGGTAAAATATAGCATACTGTAGATGTGCTATATTCCTTTTCTAAATTTTGAAGAGTTCTGCATTCTGAAACATCTGACTCATGGGTTTAGCTAAGGGGTTGTGGACTGGTATTTTAAAATTATGCTCATTCGGTCAGTGACAGCAGAATTAAATTTATTTCCTAGAAACCATGGCTTCTTTGATAACTCAGGGAATAACCAAATGTAAAACAGTTTTCAGAACTGCTTTATATGTGGCTCCCTGCTCCCTTCAGATTGCTTCATCTCAGCCAGGCTTTGTTACACGGTGGTTATGGGGCTTGTTTCAGGGCCACACACAGCTGGAATGCTGTGAGAAACTCGGTGTTCGGCAACTTTTGGAGAATGTGGGCTCTTCCCAGCTCAGCAGCTTTTCCATGTAGGGTGATGGTAAGATAGATGAGAAGAGGCAGCATAGCATTCTCGTGAATTCCAGGGGAAAGAGAAGAAAAGGGCGAGAAGAAAATAGGAAGGAAAGTTTGCACTCCTAAAAATTATGCTGCTGTACTCTGTCTATTAACTGTTTAGGTGTGATAAGAGGCTGCTGGAGGCAGTGTGGTGCTGGCGAAGACTCCAGACTCGGATTCTAACCCTGATTCACACTTACTAGCTGTGTGACCTTGGGCAAGGCCCTGAACTCTTCTGAGCCTGTTACCATCTAAAATGGGGGAATTTTATACCTACCTACCTCTCAGGTTACAGTTACTATTTTGGGGTCTAACATCCCAAATCTGGTAAAGTACAGTGAAGTAAGAAGAGAAAATTCTCAGGTAGCTAAGGTTAGCTTCATATCAAAGGTAAAAATTGTGGAAATATCTAATACACTTTTAAATTTTTTTGATTGAAATAGTTGCTAGAGAGTTGCTGCATAACATCCTTGGCTCTGCGTACTTACTAATGAAGATGGATTGTAGAGTCAGAGCTGTCCCAGTCCTGACTCTATAATGGATCGGTTTAGCATGTTTAAGTTTATGATGTGCTAGTATATTAGCTTTAGGAAAGCCTAGTATATCAAGAACACATAAAGCACAAAGTTGGTAAATTGCACAAACCCGCATTACCTAAAAGATATAAAAAATAATAATGATTGTTACTGGCCACCACTGCCCCCCTGACTTGGCCTATAATTGTGGGTAATGGCCTGCTTAGTTCACAGAATTTCTGAGAATTTTAATGGATGTGTGAAATTCAGAAAATAGAACAAAACCCATCAACCATTGCTTTGTTTCATCTGACCTTTTACAGCTTTTCTAGCTTCCCAGAAACCCAGTTTCTATGTTGCCTCTTCTCACAGGCTGCTCTGTCTTCTGGTACTGAAACTGTCCACCTTAGAGTGATGACGTATCTCTTGTTAGAAATGATATATAGCAAGATTTTTTTTTAATCCAGATTGAGAGTCTCTGTCTTTTAATAACACTTACAGTTTTCATTTGTTTGCATTTGGGTCTTAAATCCATCTAGAATTTATTTTGATCCAAAGAATGTTTTTATTCAAGCATTATGTTTGGTTATTACTTATTGCTGAATATTCAGCTGGTGAAAACTGACAGGCTTCCCAAGAGCAGAAATAAGTCAGCAACAAAAAAACTCTGAGTTTCACATCCTTCTGAGCTGCAGTTGATTGCCCACTTTAAAAAAATTATTAATTTATTAAACATTTATTAATAATTACATACAATAAAATGCACTAGTTTATGAGTTTTGAACAAATTTATAAACCCATGTAACTACCACTGCAGTCAAGACGTAACATTTCCATCATCCCACAAAATCTCCTAATGCCCTTTTGCAGGCAAATCCTCTAAGTTCATTCAGTTGAGTTGGATTTCAAACCAGGGTATCCTGACTTCAGAGCCTGGCTTCTTGACCGTTGTACTACACTGAGTTCCCAGCTCAGAGTTTCTTTTCTTTACATTACTGGATGGTAGCTTGTCTAGTCTGTTTGCATGCTCATTGATTAATTATTTATTGTTGATTGATTGATAGGCTGGAGGTAATTTAATACCATCATCATTCCTCCTGAAACCTAGGGATCTTCACTTATCCTGTCTTTTTCTTGACTTGTCACATCTAAAAAGTTGTCAAGTACTTGTAAAACATTTGTAACATCTCTTGGTCTTTGCCTTCCAACCTTATCAGAAAAAATTCATTAAAATATTTTATGCATTGTTTGGTATTCAGTTGGGTTATATACATTTAATTTTTTAACAAAAATATTTTTATTAAGGAGATCATCTGTGATTACATGTGGATTCCTTGTTCTTTATGCCTTACGCAGATAGGGTGACTCTCTGCAGCCTCCTTTGTATGTACAATCCTAAAGTGCTGAATTATAAGAGGTTTTGTGATACGGGTATTTTCTTTTTTAGGACTTTTCCAGATTTCTCAGAACAAAGTGGCAGTTCTTCTTCTAGCTGGTGGGCAGGGGACGAGACTCGGTGTTGCATATCCCAAGGGAATGTATGATGTTGGTTTGCCATCCCATAAGACACTTTTCCAGATTCAAGCAGAGCGTATCCTGAAGCTTCAGCAGTTAGCTGAAATATATCATGGCAACAAGTGCATCATTCCATGGTAAGATACATCTCATTATGTAAGAGTATCTGAACATACATTCAAAATGCAAATATACTTTATTCATAAGCAGACGTATTTCCTGTTACTGCTAATTTCCTTCAGAACTGTAATTTGTTATATATGTTAAAAGTAATATGTATTATAGCTAGACAGGTGGTCACTCTAGCCTTAATGAGCAGTACATACCAACCTTTACATGCCTACCTGAGTAGGGTTGTCTCCATCTAGAAACCTCACACTGATTTGTAGCTTGTCTATGTATAGAATTTCTGATTGAAAATCAATTTCTCTCTAAAATTTGAAGGCATTGCTCTACTGTTTCAGCATTACTGTTGAGAGGTCCATTGCCATTCTGATTCCCAGTCTTTTTTTTTTTTTTTTTTTTGCCACTTTCTCTGGAAGCATTTGGGGTCTTTTCTTACCTTTAGTATCTGAAATTCCATAATGACGTGATATGGATCTGTTTTCAGTCACTAATCTGGGCACTCAGTGGGTTCACTCACTCTAGAAACTCACACCCTTAAGTTCGGGGTTATCAAGTCCTCCTGAAATCCTACCCCCCCCCCCCCCACACACACACATACACAAGCTGAAAGCTCCACTCATTTCTCTGCTGTGGGCCTAACTTGGATTCTCAATCTCTGCTGGTGTTCCGTGTCCTCAGGGCCTACCTTGGCCAGTGTTCCTCTTCTAAACACCGAGCGATTATGGAAAGTTCTCTGTTTTTCAGAAGGTTTTGATTTATCTTTTTCTCAGAGCAGCTTTGGAAGTTAGGCTGTTTTGAGGAGGGGAACCAGCTGTGTGTTTGAGATTACTCTGAGTCCTAATCTTGTTGTTTTAGCCACAGGTGACCAACAGAAGCTCTGCTGGCTTGGCTTCTCTGTCCTCCTGCCTGGACCAAGCTCAGATTCCCTTCCACTGGCCTTTACCCTAGATCAGCAGATACCCTAGGAGAAGGCAGCTGCATATCTCAGCTCTCCTTTGAAAGATTCTCGCTGTCCTTAATTTTAGTTCCAATCTGTGTTGCTTTTGTAGCTCTCAGATGCCTTTAAAAAGGCTTTTTGTAATTTCCTCAGCTTTCATAACTCTTAACAGGAGTATTGGCCAGCTGTGAACTAATGTTTTTTCCATCTTGATTCCCTTGGGGATTTTTGAGGGACATCTGTGTTCTAAGTGGCCAACATTCTACTCCCAGCTTTGGCCTCCCACTATCATGTTGGATTTTCTTGTCTCTCTTCTCACAACTCAGAATGTTCTTTTCTTACAGAGCAGTTTAGCCACTTCTTTTGTCATCTAAATCATGATGCCCAAAGTTTTTGTGCCCAAAGTTCAAAATACCCAGGATAATTTGTTAAACAGAGAGATATCTACTGAGGTGGGAAATTATATAATTTTCTTCATTTATTCATTTAACAGATATTCACTGAGTGTCTCCTTTTAGGTGCTGGGGATTTATCAGTAACCAAAACAGACCAAAGTCCCTACTTACATGTAGTTTACATTCTAGAAAGGGCAAAAGTTATTGCAGTCTCTAATTGTGGTTTTAGATAGATTGTTTTTCGCCTTTGCCACACTGGCATAGGTTAGATTTTTGTGACAACAGAGAGTATAATTACACTTTCATGATTTTAAATAAAGGGGTGAGCAGAGCCCAGATTCCATTTCAAAATTTTAATAAAAAATGTAAGAGATGATTAAAATGTATTGCATTTACCCTTTCCTCCCTATTTATTTAGGAGTTTTAAGTTTAGAACACACTTTTCACAGAGTTCTGAAATGTTAACTTGAGCCAGTTATGGGCTCTCTGTTACCGGAGGTTTGTTTTAATATAGTTACAGATTTATTTTATACATAAGGATTGATGAAGTTACTAGAAGAAATTCCCGTTGGGTAGCAGCTAATGCTACTTTATCCAGGAGAGGGATGAACTGGAGTAAAACAAGAAACAGTGCTCTCAAAGATTTTCTTTAGCTTAGGAAATAGACGAGACTTGTTTTGCCCTAATTCACACAACACTGTTGCTTAGAAGATCTGCTTTTCTCTCGCCAGGTATATAATGACCAGTGGCAGAACCATGGAATCTACAAAGGAATTCTTCACAAAGCACAAGTACTTTGGTTTTAAAAAAGAGAATGTCATCTTTTTTCAGCAGGGAATGCTGCCTGCAATGAGTTTTGATGGGAAGATTATTTTGGAAGAGAAGAACAAGGTTTCTATGGCTCCAGGTTTGTAACCATGCATATTTACTGGTGACTAGAATTGGTAGTCACATAACTCATCAAATGTTGATTTTCTCTTTAATACAGTGATTTGGATGTTAGAAAATTAATTTTTTTTTCTATTTGGCATTGATTTTAAAAAATGGAACTGCCCATTGGTGAAATGAATATGGTTTTATGCTTTTGTTGGATATCTGCCCTTTGAGCAGCTTTAGGGTATTTATTCTCTTTACCCAGTATTTTACATACAGTAGTGTTCATAGCTACGTTATTTATTGCAGTGAAAAATTGTAAATCATCTGCTGTTTAATAAATAAGAGGTTAAAGTATAGTTTACCTATAACATTATTTCTTAAACAGTATTAGAATAATTGTTTGGGGCTGTTAAGTGACAAGGAGAAATAATTTCTGTAGGTTAAATAAGAATGAGGAATACAGAGCCACACGCATGCTACAGTTGGGGCCACCACTTTGCACAGTTAGTGTGTGCACGTTGTAGTTTGTTAATGGCAGCCCTAGGACTGAGCAGTGTGCTGCCTGTGTAGCCACATACTGTAACCCTAAGTGTGATCCTAACTATAAAAGCAGATGTTCTGACGGGTTCCTGTCTACGTGAACCTCTGCTTGGAGGAAAGGCTGAAAGAAAATAAACGATGATATTGACAGTGGTGCTCTGCAGATGTAGGCTTTTATTTCATCTCAACTCTTTTTTTTGCTACTTAATTCTTTTTAGTTAATGAAAGAATTTACTATTTTTAGCTTTATTTTGTGACGTTTTCTAACTTTATCATCATTTAAGCTGTGGCTGAGTTGTTGATGGTAGAAGCACTGAAAATAGATGGGGAAAGATGAGGCTTTTGCTTATATTTAGTTTGTTGCTGTAGACCTTCATATTAATCTGGCTTCTTAACACGTTATTTGGTGTAAATGCTCAAGTATTTTTATCTTTAAGGTGGGTGAAATTGGCAGGGTTGGGACTATAAATACAGAGCTAACTTGAATCATACAAATGTTAATAAAATTTGAAATTTATGAAATAATCATTGCCTGGTAAAGAATTTTATATTTCTCAATACATTACAGGCCAAATTTTTAAAAGGGCTGAGTTAAAAAGAAAAGTGTGTTCTTTGGGGTTGCCCAGTCCCACATTAATAATGTTATTCTCTGGATACTTAGGTTAAATTACCTTTAAAATCACTTAGTATAACTTTTGGACACCTGAGTCCTTCCTCATGGATATTCAGTTTCCTTGGCCCTGTGATGTAAAACTGGTTTTTCAGAGATCTAAGTTTAGAAACATTAAATGATCCTTGGGTTACCCTCATAATGAGTTCTGGTATGCTACTAACAGGCTATTTTTTCCCCAGATGGGAATGGTGGTCTTTATCGGGCTCTTGCAGCCCAGAATATTGTGGAGGATATGGAGCAAAGAGGCATTTGGAGCATTCATGTCTATTGTGTTGACAACATATTAGTAAAAGTGGCCGACCCACGGTTCATTGGATTTTGCATTCAGAAAGGAGCAGACTGTGGAGCAAAGGTAATGGTTTTCTCAACTGTAATGAGGCTTAAAGTGGTCTTTCTCTGACAGTATATACATTCCAAGAGTCAAACTAGATTTATTAGGGTTTTTTGGATATTTTAGAAGCATTCATCTTCTAAAGTAGCTAAACTGTCCCATACCCACGTTTTCTCTTAAATTGGCCACATTTGAGTCTAGAAGTGATGGGGTTTGCTTAGTCTGTCACGAGCAAGAGTTCAAAATATGTGAGGATGATTTGTAAGTACCTGGGAAGGTGAATGGGCTTCACTAGACCTGGGATGGATTTATCAATATGAAATTGTTGGATGCATTAATATCAAGTTGTATTTGGTCAGATTAACCCAGTTTCTTCCTATGATAAAGTTACTGGAGTAGTAGGTAAGGGAAGTTTGGTAGAAATAGCAGATTTAGACTTCAGCAAGGGATTATCAAGATTTGATAACCTTGTGAATAAGATGTGAATAAGACTGGAGATAAGGACAATTAGGAGATTAAATAATTGCTTAAATGGTCACAGACATACTGATATTGAGACTGAGGGAGGGGGTAATGCCTTATAACGAGGCCATCTTTGGCATAATTCTTTTCAACATTTTGTTTAGTTGCATAGATGATGATATAAGAGACTTGCCTTTATGACATGAAAGACCATAACAACATCTTGGAAGATTTTCAAGTATTAATGTAAATATTACTTTCCTAGAAATCTGTAAAGATATCAGTTCTCACTGAATTAAAGTAGAACTATAATTCTGATCAAAGTCCCAGTGAGACTGTTTTGGGGACATTTGACCAAATGATTGTAAAGTTTAGAATAAACATGTAAAGATGGCTAGGAAAATGTTGAAGAAAGATGATGGTAAGGAGGGAGAGGGTTGAGGACAATCTGTCAGATATTGAAATGGGTTATAAGTAAAAAGTAACTAGGAGTGTAGTACTGAAACCAGAACAGAAAGACAGATTAATGGAACAGATCAGTGAGAAACAAACCCACATATATATAAGAATGTACTATATACAGATACGGCATTTCAGATCAGTGGGGGGAAATGAATGGGATTACTGGCTAAAAATAAAGATGTCACCTCCAAGGCTCATACCAAAATCAGTTTCTAATGGATTACAAAATAAAAACCCATAAAGATGTTGGAAGAAAATTTAGAATAATTTTATAATATTGACATGAAGGGAAGACCTTTCTACCAAAGCCGAAACTGTATAGTCTTCTGACAAAAGTGGATTAGACTACATATAAATTTTAAATATATGGATTTAAAAAGAAAGGCTACCATAAAAGACACCATACTGTTGGTTGGAGATTGTCTGTTATAAAGATGCTGCTTCTCTCAAAATTAGTCTGTAAATCTAATGCAAAGTCATAGAAGCTGAAGTCAAATTTACTAGTGTAAGTTTTGAGCGATTAAGCTGATAGACTTCATAAGATGCCTCCTGACTCTGAAAATAAAGGGTTGGTTTAGTTCATTGATTTAAGACCTCTGTCTTTTTCAGTGTTCTATGAGTATCTGTGCTGTACTGTGAATAGCTACTAAATTCTAATAGAAACAGTGCATTGGATTGTAATTATGTAGTTATTAAGCTTTAAAAAACAAAACAAAACAAAACAATGTATTTCTGACTTTGTTCCACTTGGTGTCACTCTTCTTTCCAAAACAGAAATTTTACTGCTCTGAGTTTCAGAATCAATTTACATTCTAAATGATTAGAGAGTGTTGAACCTGGGAGGGACCTCAGAGATCATCCTTAAGCCCAGAAATGAGCACCCTGAGGTTTAGTATCCCGAGCACCAGGCTCAAGGTCCTTCCTGACATTGGCAGAGGCAGGATTAGCACTATGTTTCCCAACTCTTAGCTTTAGTATTATATCACATTATAAAACCAAACTCTTTAGATTAATTATGTTTTTGCTGGCAGCTCAAAAAACTTTAAATTGGTGCACTAACTTTTATGAATGTACATACAGAGATGTAAGTGTAACCATTCTCTGTTCTCCATTACCCGTGGGTCCTCTAGGACAGATACTGTCTCAGTTTTTCTGCTTAGTGCTGTGTCTGGCATATAATGTAGTAGGAACTCAATGAACGAATAAATAAATGAAACTTCAGATGAAACTTAAATATGGCAACTGGCGTATGTTAAAAACTTAGAAATGCTAGAAACCATTTATGTAATCTGTCCTCCCACCCTTTCTCCTTTAATAAAAAAACAAGATAGTGGACTATATTTTTAACAAACATCTAAGTTAGGGAGTAATTCCTAGTGTGTAGTAGAATTCTTCGTAATACTTCTTTAACAGGCTCCTGTATTGGTGAATTAAGTATTTTTTATGGAGCCTTGAGAGAAGACTGAGTCAGTGGACTGGTTTACAGACGTACAAAGAGTAGGAAGGATTATTAATTAAAGATCATTTTGTAAAGCAGTTACAGTAGCTTTGAGGTTAAAGAGTTATTTGGAACTCGGCTTTTTAGGATTTATTTTATAGAAAATCAAGAAACCTCTTAATTTATACTATATATCTTTTCTGTGTCATATAAACGGACTTCCAGCTTTATGCACTTTACAAATGCTTTCTTTTGTAGTCTAGCCTTTTGTAGTATTTGGAGGCTCGTAGTTGTCATAAAAGTAAACCTTTCACTGGCAGATTGACACTTGGGACATGTAAAATGTGAATATGCTTATTATTTTCCATGGCTGGCCAGGAGTAGGGTTATATAGCAGTGACTGCAAAATTAACCTTGTGTGTGTGTGTTTTAATGGGAACGGGGGAAGTCTGCTCAGATTCCCTGTCTAGTAAGGGACCACTGTGAATTATTGGAAGTGAGAGGTACTGATGGCTTGATAGACTAGAATTGCAAAGAGTCTCATGATTGGTTGAAATCATTTTGCTACGTAACACTTCCCTCCGGTTTAACACTTGCTCGGTAGAAAGTTTCTTTTCATTGAGTACTGTACCCCTTTCAGGGTGGCAAACAGTGAGTCTACACAGCAGGCTTGCATATCCAGCGGCCCTGCCTCACTGAGCTGCACCCAGCGTCTTTATCTCTAATTGCTGTGTAAACGAAGTACTCAATGGTCGCTTTAGTTGTCTGGAAGAGACTGCTCCTGGCTGTACTTATTTTAAGAAATAAGTTGCTGAAGAAAAGTTTTAATTTCCTTGATATAATTTTGTGTATACTTAGGGTAGAATTTTCAAACTGGGGACAGATTTTTTCAGAATACTCTGAAGCATGCTGAATTGTTAATCAAACAGGGCAAAAAAAAGTGTCTTCAAGTATTTTTATTGTTTGATTCTTCTGTTGGATATTCATCTCATCTGAGGCTTGATTATTAGTGCATTACATTCAGTTCTTTCATACTTTTATTGTAAACAGTTAATTTAGGTCAAGAATATGGGACTAGTGTGGTGGGGTATCAAAATCACCTCTGAGGTTTTTTTTTTAAAAATTACATACTCTCTTACATTTTCCCTCTAACTTTGATTGCACACTTTTTTCTCAGCTCCCACACCAGTTTAGAGCCACTGATAGATTATCAAATCACTGGCTTTCAAACTTTTTTTAAAGCATGGAATCTCTTGCTCCAAACAAAATCTAGCATGCAAAACAGATAAATACGGATGGACTTTTCTGATTGAAGTTGGAGTGAGAGCCCTGTGACTTGCCTGCTCTAACCCCCCTGCCTCCCAGGAATTTGCTGTATTCATGAATGAAAATGAAACACCATTTTCAAATGAAATAATGATTTGGGCAATATAAAATGAGAGACAAGATGCCTTCTTTTGTCTTGTGAGTCCCAGAGACATTTCATTGCCTTTATTCTCAAAGTAAGTGAGTGTGGTTAAGGATAAATTAAATGATAAAAATATATTTGGGGGAATGTAGGCTCCTCATTTAATATTCCTTGTCCATTGTAATTTCTTCTGGACCTTATGTGTAGGATGAAATCTCTCTGCTGCGGTTTACTTAGGTGCTAAATAGGAGGGAGATAATTTGCCTCTTTCCAGTTGAAAAGTAGTCTGTCAAAATAATACAGAGATGGATAGGTGATTGTCTAAAGTTAAAGATTGCTCTTGACTTAATACCTTTAAGGCAGAGTAAGTAAACTTGTAAATGTGGTCTTGGAAGACGCCAAATCTCCAGCATAGTGCCTGATTAAATTCCTTTCTCTACTCTTGTCTTTCTTTGGTGGGCAGGTGGTAGAGAAAACGAACCCTACAGAACCAGTTGGAGTGGTCTGCCGAGTAGATGGAGTGTATCAAGTGGTGGAATATAGTGAGATTTCTCTGGCAACGGCTCAGAAGCGAAGCTCAGATGGACGACTGCTGTTCAACGCGGGGAACATTGCCAACCATTTCTTCACTGTCCCATTTCTGAGAGATGTTGTCAAGTATGGGCAGGATGGGGGCTTTAAAGATTGTGTTAATCAGAAGCCAAGTCACTTGAGAAGTAGGAGGAAACTTCGGGTCCATGTCCTGCATAATCCGTCTTCTTTCCTGAGGGTCACCTTTATCAGTGGCAGTTTGTGGATGAGTTGTAGTTGTGTTTAGTGAGGTGCATGCATCACCTGGTTGAAGGTTGTCGTGGCCCGTTCTCCCCAGTGCGTTAACGAGTCCAAAGCAATTCTCCCCTCTTTTCTCTTCTCCCCTCTTTCCAACTGTGCTAGGTTCTGGTGAAGCAAAGAATAAGAAAGGAAACACCCTCTCTTTGCCACAACTGGAAACCTTAAAAAAATATAGATGTCTACCCTCCATCTACTGAACAGAATTTCTGGAGGTAGATGCAGACATCTGTGTTTTTAAAAAGCTACCCACACAATTCAGTTTAGCGGGTTCTCAGACTAGCATTTAGGAACTAATGCATTTAGAAGGTGAAGAAAAAGGAAGTTGAGACCATGATGGAAATCAGCATAGTAGTGCCAACTAAGGATAAAATGAGAGCTGTTTTATCCCACCGGAATTTTAAGTGAAAGACATTTCAATATCTGATTCTTCACTTGACTGCTTTTTAGACATTCAAGATGACTATATCTACTTTTTAAAAAGTTACTTAGCTTTGCTTTAGAATTTCAACTCCAGTTCCAAAATGTTTCCCATTCCGCTGTGCTTATTGTAGCTGTTAATAATTCATCCACAGTAACTGCCAATACTCACCTTTCCATCCAACCCTTGAAGGCATCTCAGCTGGGAAAGTTGGGGCTAAGAGTAGAACATTTTATAAAAGACATGGAAATTATGGGAGAGACATTGGTGTGAGCTGTGTGTGTATATTTTTTGATTGTAGAGGTCATTATTTGATTTTTTCATTTTAAGGAAATGATTAGGGAAATCTATTCATTTAATATTTTATTTAAATATGTGCTGAAATTTAACAAATGGCTCTTCTCTTTGAAAATCTTAGTACTTCTTGTTGATACAAATGTTGGTGCATTTGCTCCTGAGTGTGATTATCAGATTCTTTGGCATTTTAAATTTGCAAAGTGATTGTCCTTTTTTTTCCCCCCTACTTAGTATTTATGAACCTCAGTTGCAGCACCATGTGGCTCAAAAGAAGATTCCATATGTGGATTCCCAGGGGCAGTTAATTAAGCCAGACAAACCAAATGGAATAAAGATGGAAAAATTTGTCTTTGACATCTTCCAGTTTGCAAAGTACGTTTTAAATAGCATAAGTAAGATTAAGTATGTGCCTGGAAATGTTGCTTCTTACTCTTCCGGCAGGACACTCTTTTCAGAAAACAGTAGATAGCATGTATGTCAGATATGGCATTTTGATCATGAGTATATCGTCTAGAGTCATTATAATTCTCTAGTATGCAACCACCAATCCAATAGTGAAGTTTGAGTACTTTTTAAAAAATTTTTCAATTAGTTCATCATCTGGCTCTCCTGAAAAATTGCTAACAGTCAATTATTTTGGCTGAGAGACAAGGTTGAGATAGAGAATTGGCCCATTTTGTGTTTTGGATGTCTTCCTGGCTTATGAGTAAAGGTTTCAGGGCACGTGTGTTTAGCTTATATGGCTCTCTATGAAAGGTCACACTGATGCTGAGATTTGTGTCTTAGAATTTAACCAGTATGAAAATGGAGAAGATTCATCTTCCCATATACACTTCTAAATCATTCTTTTTGCCTGTTTTTTTTTTCTAGAATAGATACTAATATAATCTTTTTTGCATTAAGATTTCTAACCTTTCTGACTTAAGATGAAGTGTTTTATAGTCGGAGGTGGAAATAAATTCTCATTTTGTACAGAGGAGAGAACGTCAGCTTTATTTAGTCCAGGGATGAGCATTATTTCTTTCGGCTTTCATTTGACATTGTGCTGGGAGAGCCTGCTGCTGAAGACCAAAGCCTCAGCTGTGCAGAGAGGAGTCAGGAGCTGTGTCTGCAGTTTTATTTCATGATTAAGCAATGTTTGTTTGGCTCCACTCTAGGAAGTTTGTGGTGTATGAAGTACTACGGGAAGATGAGTTTTCCCCGCTAAAGAACGCTGACAGTCAAAATGGGAAGGACAACCCCACGACTGCACGGCACGCTTTGCTGTCCCTCCATCATTGCTGGGTTCTCAACGCAGGGGGCCACTTCGTAGATGAGAATGGCTCTCGCCTTCCAGCCATTCCCCGGTGAGTCGGCACCTTTGCTCTTTTGTGTGGCTGCTTCCTGGGCTTTTCCTCTTGGACTTCTTTCTCCTCTCTGATGTATTCCTTGATGTTTTCTAAAAAAGCAAAGTATTGATATGGGCAGTTCCTGATGTGAAGTAATGAAGGCTTTGCCCATTACAAAGAGAATAATAGTTTTACTTCCCCTTAAAGAGGAATCTTCTAAATCTTTTATTATTTTTTTTTTTTTTGGATACGTGTCTATCGTGTCAGTGAAATGGCTCCTACTGATGGTCAGAAAGTAATTATTTTGGTGTGCCACATGGTCAAAGCCGTCGGCAGCCACTGTGCCGCAGGGCACAAGGATTGGTTGTTGCTGCCATGTATCTGTGGCCTCACTACAAGTGCTGTCTACGAGACACCCTGCCCCTGTCCCCTGAGAAGGCCTGCCACCCACAGGCTGCCCACGAGACACAAGCTAGTGCTGATCTCCGCACGGCACGCTCGGGGTGCTGAGGGAGGTGGCAGGAAGGAAAGTGCATGCCACTTAACATTCACTGATGTCAAACTTTAGAAATGTTTAGGAATTTGAGAAGTTTGAAAAAAAAAAAGAGGATCCCTGGAGCTACTCAGATCTGAGATAAAGCACTTTTAAGCTAAATCTTGTATTTTGTGATAAAACCTTCATTGGCACCTAGAATTCCCCCTTTCTAAATCAGGCGATGTTTCTGTACTTACATAAAAACATTTTGCCATATAATTTATATTCTTAAGAGATAAAATGGCTGTCTGCATGCACGAGAACACTCGAATGCCTTGATGAATGTTAGAACATTGGACATTGGAACTTACTGGTCCATAGCTGTGTTTTTACAAGAAGGAACAGCGGTAAACTGTCTCACAGTCCAAGGCCATTTCAGGCTCTGTCTTGTCAACAAGCTTGCTCTGTGGCATGTCAGCTTGTCCTCATGCTTCGTCTTTGGCCATTGAGTTTTTTTTTTTTTTTACCCCCTCAGATCTCCTTTGCCAAGTTTATGATTTGCCATAAATACAAGCCTTTCCGTCAAGTATATTTTGCAGTTCCACTTCATTTTTATTGTTTGGTTTGTTTCCGTTCCCATTAATGCTTATTTATTCCCACATAGCAGTGCTCCAAATGGAAAGTCAGAGGCCATCACAGCTGATGTCAATCACAAGTAAATATACCAGCCTGCCTGCAGCGCATGGTGGTGGGGCTGCGCTTCCCTCCTTACTAACTGGCGTTGTAGTTTAGTGCTCTCTGCCATTTGGTGGTCTGGGGGGGTGGATGGTTGAAGCTTTGGTGGGGTGTACTGCTTACTTGGTGGCAGGTATCTGTCTGGATGACACTAACGCAGAATCTCAGTGCATGCTGGAAATGGGGAGCATGCTTTACTAAAGAATCTGACCATGGGTATTTGAGCCCGTGGTGGCTCAAATGAAGTAAAAGAGAAAATCTAGAGCAAGTCATAGGCCAGGGAGAACAAATCTGGAATCCCAATTTTCCCCTTTTAGCATAAGCATTAGTTAGATAAAAATAACATTCTGCAGATGTGTCTTGCTGAATTGGATATAGGCTCTCAGAATAAAGGCTAACTGCTCCTGACATATTTGATAGCTCTTAATGTGGAGAAAACTGTTCTTTTGATTTATGTTCATACTTATTAGCTCCGTTTTTGGTCTCTCTGCTAATTTTAGTCAGTTATTATACTGTGCCTAAAGAAAGTATATTTTTGTCTTAATGATAGATAATTTTTAGCTAGGAGTAGCATGTATCCTCTCTCATTATGGTACTGGTAAGATTTGAAAAAGCCATTATCTTTATAGCTAAAGAGACAGCTTGATATTCTTGTTACACTTTAAAAATTATTAGGTTTAGTTTGAATTTTAAGTTTTTAAGAAAATTTGGGGAATGTGTACAGGGCAGAGGATCTGGAGGTGGGAGTTATCTCAGAAACAGAGCAGTAGAGATGTCGGTTTCATCCGTGTTTTCTTCTCCTGCCGGTGCCACTCATCTTTGCCCTGGAGAGACAGGGCCCTGTGACTGTTGGTGTTTCTGGGCTGTGGCCCTGGAGACAAGGAGGTGGACTCACGGAGCTGGCTAGTTAGTTTCTTGTCGGAGCCGTGGGTGAGGTTGCCCCTCGTGTCATGGCAGCTGGGATGCAGAGCCCTTCATCATTTTCGGTTCCATTCATCGTTTTTAATATGTGGAAGCAAGTTGCTTTTACAATTAAAGGAATAATTTTTTTGACTCTAAATTTCCTTTTCATTGAACCACAGCTTTTAATCTAAAAAGTAGAATAGTTTCTTAGTTATACAACTGAAAACAACATTCAGCTATCTCAATTAAGATACAGAGAGTTTTAAACATTACTTAGTTCTTATTTGGATTTTTCAGTTTCTTATTCCCCCGACTCCGTTTACTTCATTTTAGCCATTTGTAGAATAATTAAACTGAAATAAAAGTTTGGCCCCAAATGAGATCATGGACTTAGAAGCAATAGTTCCTGCTGGAATTCTTAGCACTAAAGGATGCCCTCATAGAGTAGAAAAAGGAAGTATTCTGTATAAAAGAGGGAAAAGACAGCTTGGAGGTACTTTTTTTTTTTTTAAACATTTTTTATTGATTTATAACCATTTTACAATGTTGTGTCAAATTCCAGTGTAGAGCACAATTTTTCAGTTATGCATGAACATATGTATATTCATTGTCACATTTTTTTCCCTCTGTGAGCTACCATAAGATCTTGTATGTATTTCCCTGTGCTATACAGTACAATCTTGTTTATCTATTCTACATTTTGAAATCCCAATCTATCCCTTCCCACCCCCCGCCCCCTTGGCAACCACAAGTTTGTATTCTATGTCTATGAGTCTGTTTCTGTTTTGTATTTATGTTTTGTTTGTTTTTTTTAGATTCCGCATATGAGCGATCTTATATGGTGTTTTTCTTTCTCTTTCTGGCTTACTTCACTTAGAATGACATTCTCCAGGAGCATCTGTGTTGCTACAAATGGAGTTATGTTGTCGGTTTTTATGGCTGAATAGTATTCCATTGTATAAATATACCACATCTTCTTTATCCAGTCATCTGTTGATGGACATTTAGGCTGTTTCCATGTCTTGGCTATTGTAAATAGTGCTGCTACGAACATTGGGGTGCAGGTGTCATCCTGAAGTAGGGTTCCTTCTGGATATATGCCCAGGAGTGGGATTCCTGGGTCATATGGTAAGTCTATTCCTAGTCTTTTGAGGAATCTCCATACTATTTTCCACAGTGGCTGCACCAAACTGCATTCCCACCAGCAATGTAAGAGGGTTCCGTTTTCTCCACAGCCTCTCCAGCATTTGTCATTTGTGGATTTTTGAATGATGGCCATTCTGACTGGTGTGAGATGATACCTCATTGTAGTTTTGATTTGCATTTCTTTGATAATTAGTGATATTGAGCATTTTTTCATGTGCCTATTGATCATTTGTATTTCTTCCTTGGAGAATTTCTTGTTTAGGTCTTCTGCCCATTTTTGGATTGGGTTGTTTGTCTTTTTCTTACTAAGTTATATGAGCTGCTTATATATTCTGGAGATCAAGCCTTTGTTGGTTTCATTTGCAAAAATTTTCTCCCATTCTGTAGCTTGGAGGTATTTTGAAAGAAGGGAAGCAAGGATGCTGAGTTTTGACAAAATGACATTATTTTAATTTTTCACCCTAACATCTGCTCAACAGTGTTGGCTACCAAAAAGCTGCGGGACTGAAGAGCTGGGAGACAGCACTGTTAGGGGCTTATTTCCCATCTCTTGAGGTTTTACATTTAGTGATGGTCGCTCCTGTCTTTCCTCCTCCCGGGCATCCAGCTTTGTTTATTAAAGTTGACTTTCTCAGTTTCTTGGGGCATCTTTGTGTTACTAGAAAGGAAGTTACATTTAGATCAGCTACGTGTTCCTTGGCTTCTGATCCCGGCACATCAGATCCTTCAGGGGGTCAGGTAGGACTGGGCTACATACATATTATCAGTGGAGTGGGTCTTCAATTTTCCTGTTTGATTTTACATGACTGAGCTGCTCTAGAGCATCTGGACCAGCTCTCTTGAGCTCTTTTGATAGAATCTGACAGATGTCTACATCTCTGGCTGGAGAGATAAGTGCTTCACCTTTTAATTTGTCTTTTATCTGAATTAGTCTGCTGTCCACCTACTCTTACAGTTCATTTACTCATTCAGCCAACAAGCATCTGTAGGTCCCGCACACAGACCCACAGGTACTGTTAGTATCCCCGTCACTGCAGTAGTTTACACAAGAGAAATGTGATTTCTTACAGCCTGCTGGAGGTCCAGGATGCACATGCATGAAAGTTAGGTAACATAATCAGGCAGCATATGTTTACGCGTTAAATATGTGGTATAAATAGTAGTCACCCTAGGAGACAGGGACTTCTCAGATGTCTAATTTATTTACTGATTTTTTGTATAAATAAACGAATGAAAGTAATCAATCACTATGAAATGCAAATCAAAGGAAGGGTGGGGCTTGAGTGAAATCTTGAAGGACGGGTATGATTTGGATAGTCAGAGGGTATTCTAGTTTGGATAGTCTCAAACTAGAAGGTTGAGAATGACTTGGAATAAGCCAGAGTGGGTGCAGCTGGCCCGGTGTGAGTGGCAAGTAGCAGGACAAGTAGGTTGAAGTATGGTATAGAGCACCTTGAAGGCTTAGCTGAAGGGTTCTGTTCAGAGGAAGACTGAGTGTGGCTAAACTCAGAAGCCCTTGATTTTGTTGACATCACCAAAGCTTCAGACTATGTGTTTGGTAAAACAAAGGAGGGCTATGGTCTGAGGCTGCAAGACACTAGATTTTTGTCTGCCCCATATTTTATTGGTAAAATTCTTAAAATGGTGAAAAACATAGAGGTCTGATGACTTTAAACATACTAAAAATACTATTGACTTTTGTATTAGAAAATTTAGGAACTGAGGATTATAAGTGGCTGTAAATGTTAGAATGTGACCTAGAGGAAGCAAGTGGTGACTTCAGCCTCGCCTTCTCTAGGATACATTCTCTTTAAAAGGGAACTTTGGCGAAAGTAACAGTTAAACACCTTGAAACACTGAATAAATCATCTCAGCTAATCTAGGTTTGGGCTGTACAGACAGACACTTCCTGGGAAATAATTTAACTCCCGTTTAGAGCAGTACTATCTAATAAGAGTCTTCTGCAGTGAAGGAAATGTTCTGTATTTGTGCTGTCCTATTTGGTAGTCATTAGCTATTCATGGCTACTGAGCACTTGTTATTATGACTGAGGACCTGAGTTTTAAATTTTTAATTAATTTAAGAAATTTTAATTAATCTAAGTTTTAAGTAACCATCTGTGGCCAGTGACCACTGTATTGGGCAATGCAGCTTTAGAATATTTGTCATCATCAGTACCTGACACGCAGGGTTGTGGCAAGGAGTAAAATGAAATACAAAGGATGCAGAGTGTCTAGTGGTGAGCCTGGAACAGTGTATGCTCCATAAATAGTCCCTTATTTATCAAATTAAATTTTGGAAGTGACCAAAAATGAGATGTACATTAGGGGGTAAGTGTGTCAATATTGGTGAAGTGCTTCGAAGAGCTGCTGGTAACCACTGGGCACATACCCCAGATACTGTCTTTTCGACCATAACGATTTTGTATTAACTTCATCCTTGGGGAATTTAGTAATCATGAGGGTAGGATCTGTTCTATTTATTTGGGAGAGTTTTGCTACCTACAGGCTTCTCAGAGAGAGCTTATAGCCTGTATTTTCACTCTGGCAAGTAGCATGGGAAGCTGAATCTTTAACACGTCTGATTTTTTTCCCTTAGTTTGAAGGATGCCAATGATGTACCAATCCAGTGTGAAATCTCTCCTCTTATCTCCTATGCTGGAGAAGTAAGTTTGCTTTGCTTTTTTCCCTATTCATTTAGAAGTAGGCTTGTGATATTGTTCTTTGTTGAAGTGGAGCATACCCTTAGAGAAGATGCAGCATTTTCCAAAGGTCCTGCCCTGGAGCTAAGCCTGGGAATGAGCCAAGAGAATCCTTCCTTCTGGGCATTCCTGTTTTGGCTTTGCATCCGTCCCATAAGTGGGTTAGCTGCCATGAACAGAAGGTTTAATGTTTGTTCCATTTCATTGACACACTGAAATGCACTGGGCTTCTAAACAGTCAGCATTGTTTTTAGATAAATCACCTGGCCCTGTTTTAGTGCAGTGTAATTTTTCTTCTCAGTGGGCTTATTTTGTTCATACCCTTAGTACTCTCACTTTTAAAACCGGGGGATTTAGCGGCTCCTGCTATTCTAATATGTAATTTTTTTTTTTTTTGGAGATTCTTGTCAGATCGTTTAGTTCTAGCATCAGAAATAGCTACCTTGCTTAGTTAGAATGTTAACTCCGTTGGGTAATGATTATAGGAAGAATTGCTATCATCTTATTAACTTTAAAAATTATATTATCAATAATTTTCCTCTTTCGTTGTTTCTTTTATGCTTCCATAAATAAATCATTAAGCCCAGTTTAAAAAGTATACTGAGTAGATTTTTAATTGACTTTAAATTCTGTACCTCAACCCAACTTTCAGCAGTTTTGCTTTATTATCATTATTATGGCCACTAAGTCCAGCATTGCATGACTAGTGTCCACCGGTTTTCTAAGTGTGTTTCATTTTAACCCTTCTTTTAGGGACTGGAAAGTTACGTGGCAGATAAAGAATTCCATGCACCTTTAATCATTGATGAGAATGGAGTCCATGAGCTGGTGAAGAATGGTATATGAACCAGATACCAAGTTCCACCACCACAAGAAGAGCTTTTATTTTTGATAGACCGACTGTGAACCTACAGGGCCCCTCCTAGAATACTCAAGTTTGAACGTCCACAGGCTTTCATTTTGCTTGTTGAACTCTTGTCACTACTGCTCTGCCCCAAGATCCAGACAACTGAACTTCAGAAAGCATTTTTATGATTCTCAACTCATTGAAGGTCTTATTTATATTTTTCAATTGTATAATTTTTTTTCAAGCTAATGAAAACATTGGCCATGTAGGAAATTTCCCACAGCTGAAGTAGAGTCAGGGTGTTCAGCCTCACTTTACTTGGAGCTGGAAGCGTTTGTTTTTGAAGTTGTACATAGTAATAATATGTCATTGTACATGTTGAAAGGTTTCTATGGTACTAAAAGTTTGTTTTATTTTATCAAAAATCAAATTTTTTTAAGAAAATAATCGGACAGTAAAATAAACTTTCTTCTTGTCTCTGCAGTGTCATTTGTACCTTGAGTTAATTATTCCATTGGGAAAAATGAAACTTCAGAGAAACTCTGAGATAATGCAAAAAAACAAATTGATACTTCTGGAAGATTGCAGAGTCATAGTTTTTTCTTTTTTAATGAATATCTAACTTTGGACTTTATCCTCTATCACTGTACAGTAGTGGCTCTCAACCAGAGATGCTTTTGCCCTCTTCCAAGGGACATTTGACAGTGTCTGGAGACACTTTTTGTTGTGCTGAGAGGGTGGGTTGGTAGTACTGGCTCCTAGTGAACAGGGATCAGGGATGCTGCTACCCGTCCTGCAATGCACGGGACACCTTCTTTAAAGAAGAATTGTCTGGCCCTAACCATCAAGGTTAAAAAATCATTGGTTTCATATCATTGGTTTATTTCCATTTGCCTAAATACTTGGTAGCACTTAGGAATTCAAAAGAATATAATTCCTGCATTTTCCCAGGCAAGTTAATCACTACCATTCGAGTTTTGTTTTGCGGTTTTCAGCTAGAGGATTAAAAAGACAAAGGTGGTTCTTTAAATGGGCCATAGATCCATTGGTCATTAGTAAGGGTTCTCTGTCTAAAATGTAGTTTGTGTGAAAGTATTGAGCTTTATAAATGTGCTTTATATAACATTTAAGTATTGACTTTAAGCATAAAAATTGACATCTGGATAAATAAAAAAATTTTTAAATTAATTCCAGAGAAGAGATTAGTAAATTTTATTTTCCACTGATAAGTTGTCACAGGATAGAATGTTATAGATGGATAGGTCTTTTGTTCTCTAAAGGTACAAAATTTAAGGATCACTTTTTAAAGAGTGTATTATACTTACATCTATTTAAATTTTTTGTATACTAAGGCTTAAATAGTATGTCTAGCATTTTTCTATTTTATTTCAATAACAGTGTGATTTTGCTATTGTTATCCATTCCATTTCTCAAAAGGATGTGAGGTTTGAGTTCTTCATCAGAACAAGCTCCAAATGGACTGTGAGGACAGAACTGCAGTTTTTAGCACCTGAATGGTATGCATTATTTCCGTTTTTTTTGAGCCTTCACCTACTATTTCCTCTTTCCCTCCCTTTAAGATCATACTGGTAATGCCAGGGAAGGGTAGGACTGGCCCCGTAGTATTGTGGTAGTGGTTTTATCAGAGAGGAGCAGTGGCTGGGGAACACTGGGTGCATTAAGGGCAAAGAGTCTGGGAGATTCTGAGCTTTGAAATTATGAGGTGATAGCATTAGGTACCTCAAGTCCTTGTTATTTATTCTAATTCAGCAAATATAGAATTGGGTAAAAATGTTTATTAAAATATGAATTAGAATCACTAATTCTATCAACAGTGTGATAGAATTTATATGAGTGTTAGTAATCAGTGAATTTGATCAAGGTCACCCTTGTTATGTGCCAATAACTTTGCTGATGGTTGCAAATGAATGTATAAACTTAACAGAGTGTGATATTTTAATATTTGATTTTTTGTTCCTCAGTTTCCCTCTTGGTTCTCAAAATTGATTGTTTTGAGATCTAAAAAAGAATTACTAGTGACATCTATAGAAGATGAACAAAAAGAATTCCATTTTCAATTTCTAGCCTTTCTATTCCTGGAAGTTTGGGCTGTTACTGGTAACATGTGATTTCATTTCTAAGCCTAACTTACTATCTCCAGTGTTTCCTCTTGATAATTCATCATGGTACAGTCAGATCTCAGTTACCCAGGTAAAAAGAGGCAAGGAAAAAATCGTACATAACCCATAAGGGTGACTGAAACACAAATCATTCAGTTGTCTTGGAAATCTGGTTTTCCTCTGACTGAGAGTAATGCTTTTGCAGTTGATGACCCTCTTTAGAGCCCCGGTTTAAGAAAAGCATGTTGGGAAGAGATGAATGAATGAGTCAGCCAGTGAAGGCTGAGTGCCTGTCACATGTCCAGCCCTATCAGGGGATTAAAAAGTGTAACATAGAGTCTTCTCCTTGCAAAGCTTGCATTCTACTTGAGGAGATAAAATTAACCAGCTTAAAACACTGGAAAGAGAATTTAGTACTAAAATGTGAGGAATGCAAAGTACAGTAACCGTTAAAGGTCACCTTTATGACCTGGAGTTTGGTGTGGCAGAACTCCTCAACAAAGAACCACATCATTCTGAAAGTGGAGCTGTTTCCTCCTCAAATTGGGCTCAGAGGTTTCCGTTCTAACAAGAAACTGTACCTCAATAATTTTAACCTGTATTATGAAAAATCAGTGAAGTTTTTAATAATCAGAACCCCGTTTTGCCCTTAGTAAGCACACAAATGGTTTAACTCTGATTTATTGAATTTAATTGCCTTAAAACGCAAATGTGTGCTGTGGTTTAGAAATGGATTGTTAAGGGGGGATATTATTTCTGGGGAGAGTCACTTATTGCATGAAATTGCCAGGTTACGCCCAAGTTATAGGTTAATTAGAAAATCTAAGTGATTTTCTAAGTGTGCTCCCCTGATCAGGTTCATCAGTGTCCCCTGGAAACTTCTTTGAAATATAAATTTTCAGAATTGCTGCATTACACATTTGAGACAAGCCCTCCAGGTGATTCTGATGCACACTGAGGTTGGAGAACCGCTGTGGTAGGGGAATTTGAGATGGCTAATCAAGTGCAAGGATGGTACAAAAAGAGAACATAAATTAGGAGAAGAAACAGAGAGACCAGTGTTCCTAGAAAAAGAATAGTTAAGCCAGAAACTGAATAGAGATGTCCTTTGTAAGCTTTATTCTTTAAAATACGAAGGGAATGTACTGATACTGGTAAAAGAATGGAGGATGAAACTGGCAAGACCTGACCAGGACAGTTCTAATTACTAGAACAGTGGTTTCCAAACCTTTTAGATTCAGTGAACCACTTGGAGAGATTTAAGGAAAACATACCCCAGTCCTAGAGATTATGATTCTCAGTCTGGTAGGAGGCCTGGCTAATTTACAAAAGCGTTAGATGATTCCACAGGGCAGTTAGGAGTGAGAATCCCTGACTTGGAGATGTAGCCTTAGTTTAGAAGTGAACCACCAAAGGTGAGAGGGGAGAAGTTTGAATGTGTTCTGGCTTTGAAAAATTAGGCAAGGAGGGGCAAAGAGTGAAGATGATTTCACTTGAGAAGAACAACACAAACAGGACGGGCAGGTGGGGCCAGAAACAAGCATTCTGGAGATGACTCCGTTTTGCAGGTAATCTCAGTCTGCTGGAAAAGAACCACCCTCTAAATTTTATCCCTCTTTGACTCATAGCATTTCCTAGAACAAGGGGTGGTAGGGGACAAGAGAAAGCTAATGCATAATTTAGTTTAAAAATACTATGTTTCAGGCTGAATGAGCAGTAAAAAAGTAAAATGATGTGTTAAGGTGGTGATATTATGGGTGGCTTTTTTTTTTCTCTCCATTAAGTTTTGGATAATTCATTCTTAGTAATTTTATGATAAAAAGTTTTACCTTTTATGAAGGCACAAAGGATAAATAAACCAAGGGTATTCACATTAACCAGTTAGGTACAGCTGTGAGAGAACTTGGAAATAAAATTGGCCATGTTGAAGTCGGGGGAATGTAAACATACCTTCAGATAATGGAGTGTTGACAGTGCACCATCGAGGTGTAAGGCAGCGTGGTCTCCATATGCTCTCACCTCTGCTCTTGGGCATTATTTGTTTGAGAAATACGGTAATTTCAGAGGGATGTATGAAGCAAATGTACTGTATTTGTATGTATCAAGGTAATGCTGTTGGAGTTAAAGGCTTTCTGCAGAAGGCTTAATGTGAGTCCTCTGATATAATAAATGAACTCAGTATTATGCCCTCTTAAAGACAAGGGGCCTGTTAGGCCTGCCAGAAGCTCAGTGAGTCAGTGGCGACACCAAATATGTTTATATAGACGCCGTGTTTTCGAAGTTCTGAACAAAGATAGCAGGACAACGTAAGAACAAAGTCTGTCATTATAACTTGATGACTCATTGTTTCCACATCAGTTCTTTTATTTCTATCTCAGTAATTCTACTTCTCAGGAAATATTCGTTTGCACATTTTCTTCTGGTGGTCAAAGTTTTTTGTTTTTTTTTGTTAACAAAATGATGTGTAGAACTCATAATGTATGTATTTTATATGATAAAATATATAACATATGAATAAGATTGAGATGAGACTCGATAGACTTCCTTTTAAAGTTTAAAATTTCTCCTAATTCATGTACTTTTAAAAGCTTTGAAATTGAAAGAAGGAAGATTGAATCTCATGAACATAGAAAGTGAGTAATTAGACAATAACTATGCTCAACATCGTATTATAGTGCTTACCCACGAGCCAGACATCACATTAAGCATGTTATGTACATTATCTCATCTACTCCTTACTGCTTTCCTATGAGGTGAGAGCTCTTATTGTTTAATCCGTAAGGAAACTGAGGCTTCAAGGTTATGTAAATTGTTTAAGATTATAAACCTCATAAAAAGCAAAGCTGGGAAGTGAACCCAAGAGTCTGAATCCAGAGACCCACACTCTTTTGTTAATTTTTTTATTTAAAATTTTCAAACAAAAATTAAAAACAATAGTAGGAAACAGAATAATGACCCTCTGTTACTTAATTTCTAACCATTAACATTGGCTAATCCTATTTCATTTAATTCCCACCCCCACACCCCCATTGAATTACTTTAAAATTAATTCTACATACCTACATATTGGAATAATACTTAAAATTATTATCTAAGAGAGAATTCTATTATATATAACACCTTACAAACTTTAATAATAATTTTTTAATATCATCTGCCATTGACTGGATGTTTGTGTCCTCCCAAAATTCCTGTGTTGAAAGCTAACTCTCAATGGGATAGTATTAGGAGGTGGGGAGGTGATTAGGTCATGAAGGTGGAGCCCTCATGAATAGGATTATTGCTGTCATTAAAGAGACCCCAGAGAGTTCCCTTACCCCTTCCGCCCTATGAGGACACAGTGACAAGATGGCTATTCATCTATGAACCAGTAAGTGGAAACTCACCAGACACCAAATCTGCCAGCACCTTGATCTTAGACTTGCCAGCCTCCAGAAATGTGAAAAATAAGTTTGTGTTCTTTGTAAGTCATGCAGTCCATGATATTTTTGTCATAGCAGCCTGAACGGTTGGAGACATCATCTAGTATCCAGCCATTTTTCAGATTTCCCCAAATATCATATATATATCTGTTTAATATTGGTTTGTTTGAATCATGTTTTAATTCATTTCATTTATTGCCTTTGACTGTTTTGTCTCTTAAGTGGTTTTTAACCTATGCAGATATCCTCCTCCCTCTTTGTTTTTTTAATATTTATTTGTTGGAAAAAAACTGGTTATTTTTCCAGTGTCGTTTTGTAGATTTTGGATTTCATTTTCATGATGTCCTTTAACATTTCCCTCTATCTTCCATATTTCTGAAAACTGTAGCTGAATCTGAGATTTGATCAGATTTAGGCTCTTTTTAAAAATTTTTTTGATAAAAAATACTTCAAAGATGATTCTGCATACTTCTTACTGAACTTCATTAGAAGGCACGTAATTGTCTTTCTCTTTCAGATTAACTAGTGTTTTTAATTTAGGTATTGCCAACCTGATCCAGCCATTATAAAATTCCCTATGAACCTTTCACTTACTGTCTTAGCAGCTACTGATGATTATTTCCTAGAGCCATTATTTCATTAGGGGCCGAAAGGTGGAGATTTTATTACTATTTCTTTTGTATTTATTAGCAATCATTCTTTGCAAAGAAAGAATTTCCATTATTTGATTATCTAAAGCAGTAGAAATGCTTGATTCTTTCCCTTTACCAGTTTCCAGAATAATGAGTTGTGTCCTCGCATAATTCCAAAGGTGATCAGTTCAGTCCTGTCCAGTTCTGAGTATCATTATGAATTCATGGATTTAAAGAAATATATTTGATGTGTTTCCATCTATTACAGTCATTTTTAGTTTGGGCCAGTGAACCCCTTCAAATTGCCTCCTGGGTTCCTCTGACTTTGTTCTTTTGCTTTGTAGCTTCTTTGCTTCCTGGTATCACAAGATGTCTCAGGACCAACTTACATATTTCCAGCCCTACTCTAGGCAGATTTTTGGTTTTGAATACCACTTTAAATGTTTTATAAAATATATTAACTCATTTATTGTGACACATTACTTTTCTGACTTTATTTAGGGGAGATCCTTGCGATGAAAATTAGATTTTTAAATCTGAATTTACTTGTGGGATCAAGCCTGCCCTCTTGGACCACAAGGCTGAGACCACATTCTAGAAAGACCCAGTCCTCTCTGGGATGAGAGTATAAGAAATGACTCTAGTCACATGTGCCAGGAGTCAGTTTCTGGGAACTGTGGCACCCACAGTCCTCTCTGCGTGCTCCCAGAAGCTGTGACTCACCTAGTGCAAGTTAAGTCTGAATAGTTCCTACAGACTTCACTGAGGTCACCTTCAAGTGAGATATTAAGTCCTTTAAAGAGAGAAGTGCCCGGTGGTGTCCAGCACTGGGAGGAGAGTCCAGCTTGCCAAAGGAAGCCATTTCTCCAAAAAGCCTTGGCTCCTTTTAATAAGAAATGGTATTTACATACTATAATCTAGGTTCTATTTATTGCTGGAGGTTCTAGACCCTTTTAGGGGACTGAGCTAGAAAATGCATTTTGTTTGTTGTGCAGAAGAAAAATATGACATGAGTTTATACTCATAATTTCAATTTTTAAAAATCAAGTCCTTTTTGACTTTATATTTGTGTCTTTTTTACCTTTAGCTAAAAATTTTGTTTCCTGACAGTCAACGTAATTATTTTCTTTATATTACCATGATGGTTAATTTTATATGTCAACATGGGCAGGCCACGGTGCACAGATAACTTGGTCAAACATCATTCCGCATGTTTCTGTGAAGGTGTTTTGGGGTAAGATTAGCCTTTAAATTGCTGAACTTTGAGTAAAACAGATTGCCCTTCATTACATAGGTGGGACTTGTCCAATCACTTGAAGTCCCTAATAAAACAAAGACTGACCTCTCTTGGGCAAGAAGGAATTCTGCCAGCAGATGGCCTTTCAACTTAAATTGCAATGTTGGCTCTTCCCTGGGTCTTCAGACTGCCAGCCTCCCTTGCAAATTTTGGACATGCCAGTTCCTACAATTGCATGATGTAATTCCTTAAAACAAATCTCTCTCTCTGTGCACACATCCTGTTGGTTCTGTTTCTCTGGAGGTTAAGAGAGAACTAATTGGAACTTCCACTTACAATGAAAATGATATAAACAGAGACTGGGTTTGCCTTCCTACCTGAAACAACTAAAAAACCAGATGAAACAAATGAAACAATGGCACTGAAGACATTGGACATCAAGAAGACGGTCAGTGATCCCTAGGAGACAGGACACAAAAGAAGTAAGCCCTATGATTGTTCCAGCTGGCTGCCTGGAGAGAATCTGCAGGCCTTAGCACAGGAAGGAGGAACCAGGAAAAATCTGACTGTCTCCCTGAATTGAGGAGATGGAGGGAGGAGTTTGGGAAAGCCGAGGTAGCTGGAATTCATAGGGCAGAGTACTGGAGAAGAGAGAGAGCTGCACACACACACACAAACTGGAGATCTGCAAAGGCACTGCTTTGAGTATTGAGTTGAGTATTATCAGCACACGTGTGTATAGAGAAACTGCTTGAGGCTGAGGAAAGAACCATCTGAAAGAACAGAAAGAACAGTTCCTGGAGTGGAAAGCCTCATAATTCAGAGTATTGGGTAGAGTATGAAGAAAGGTCTTGCTTGGACTAACTGCAGTTCTTGTCCAGCCTAACAAAGCTTAAAAGCCACACTTGAAAGGATCAGACTGTTTCCATGTAATTTACTGATGCCTGTATTACTTTATTGCTGCCTGGCAAAACACATAAAGCATACATATCTATATTTTAACAGTTTCTGAGGATTTGGAATCCAGGGAGAGCCTTAGCTGGATGGTTCTGGCTCAGGTTCTCTCATGAGGTTGCAATCAGTCTGTCAGCGAAGGTGGCAGCCATCTGAAGGCTTGACTGGGGCTGGAGAATCTGATGTTAAACTCACTCATGTGGCCATTGGCAAGAGTCTTCAGTTCCTGTGCTATGTGGGCCTCTCCACTGGGCTGCTTATAACATGGAAGGTGGCTTTCCTCAGCATGAGTGATCCAAGCAAAAGAGAGAGTGAGCAAGATGGAAGCAACAGTGTCTTCTGTAAGCTAATCTCAGGAGTGACATAGCAACACTTACAGAATATTGTATTGGTCAATTATTGTGCAGTATGGGAAAGAGCTGCTCAAGGGAGGCAGAGATCACTGGGGGTCATCTTAGAGGCTGACTTCCATGAACGTAGGGGTAAAATTCTTCACAGTATTCTAGCAAATTGAATCCAGTGGTATATAAAGTGGATAATGTATTGTAACCAAATGAGGTTTATGCTGGGAATGAATGTCTTGCTTAACATTTGAAGATTAATCAATGTAATTCACCATATTAACAGACTGAAAAAAGACAAATTACAGATTAAGAAAATGCATTTCACAAAATTCAACATCCTTTCCTGATAAAAAGTCTTAGTGCAGTAGGGATAGAAGGGATAAATGTGATAAACTGAAGATTCTACATAAATGACATTTGTTTAATATCACAATGGTGAAAGATTGTATGCTTTCCCTCTAAAATCAGGAACAAGGCAGTATGTTCATTCTTGCCATTTTCTATTCAGTGTTGTATGGAAGTTTTAACCGGTGCAAGGAAAAGATAGAGAAGGCATCAGACTGGAAAGGAAGACGTAAACCTGTCTTCATTTGCAGATGACATGATCATCTACCTAGAAAATCCTATGAAATCTACATGAAAGCTGTTAGGACGAATAGGTTGGTTTAGCAAGGTTGTGGGATACAAGATCAATATATAAAAATTATATTTTTATATACCACCAACAAGTAGATATTAAAAATTTAAAAATCAGTATCATTTACAATAGTGTTAAAATGCATGAAATATTTATGGATGTTATCTGACCAGTACGTGAACGACCTGTATACTGAAATCTGCAAAGCACTGCTGAGTGAAATTACAGAAACAGATCAGAAGATTCAGTGTGGCTAAGATGTCAGTTCTCCCCAAACTGATTTACAGATTCAACGTAATCCCAGTTAATACCCTGGAAGCCTTTTTTGTAGATGTTAACAAGAAGATTCCAAAGCACATACGGAAGTTTAAAGCCACAACTTTGAAAAGGGAGAACAGGGTTGGAGAATTTATACCTGATTTCAGGACTCACTATAAAGCTTCAATCAAGATTCTGTGGTAATAATGACAAGGCAGACAAACAGATCAATGGGACGGAATAGGGAGTCTAGAAATAGACCCTCATATGTATTATGGTCAATTGATTTTCAGCAAAGTGCAGAGGCATTTCCGGGGAGGAAGAATAGTCTTTTACATAAGTGATCCTGGAACAATTAGATATCCGTATGCAAAAAAGTGAACTTTCGGAGGGTTGGTTATAGCTCAGTGGTAGAGTGCCTGCCTGGCAAGCACGAGGTCCTGGGTTCAATCCCCAGTACCTCCACTAAATAAAATAAATACATAAACCTAATTACAAAAAAAGTGAACTTTTATTCATACTCTGCCCTTTACATAAAAATTGACTCAAAATGTAGAACTAAATGTAAAACCTAAAACTATAAAACTTCCAGAAGAAAACATGGAAAGTCTTTGTGACCTGCAGTTAGGCCAAGACTTCTCAGTTATGACACCAAAAGCACAATCGATAAAAGATAAAAAGATAATTAGAAGTTTATCAAAATTAAAAACATCTGTTCTTTTTGACACTCTTCGATAGTATTTGCAAATAACATTTATGATAAAGGACTTGATACGTATCAAGAATACATAAAGAAGTCTCAAAACTCAGTAATAAGAAAATGTAATTTTAAAAATAGACGAAAATTTTAAACAGACGTTTCATTGAGGAAGATATATTGATAACAAGCACATGAGAAATGCTAAGCATCATTTGTCATCAGGGAGTGGAAATTAAAACCATAATGATGAGGTACCATGACACATCTATTAGAATTAAAAGAACTGGCCATACCAAAGGTTGGCAAGGATGTGGCACTCATACCTTGCTGGTGCCAATATAAAGTGGTGCCTCCATGGTAGAGAATACTTTGGCAGTTTTTTAAAAACAGTTAAACATAAATTAAGCATATTGCCTAGCAATAATGTTGGGAGAAAGAAGCCAGACACAAATGAGCACACAGTATGCTGTTCAGTTAATAGGATGATCAAGAAGTTGCAAGCCAATCTATGGTGAAAAAGGTCAGAACAGAAATACCTGTGGAAAGGTTGTCTACTGAGTTAGCACAAGGGAGCCTTCTGAGAGCTGGAAATATTCTGTGTTTTAACCAGCAGAGCTTACAGGTGTGTATACATTTGTAAAAATTCATCAAACTGAACACTTAAGATTTGTTCATTTTACTCTGCGTAGGTATATCTCAGTTAAGAAGAAAAAATAGTTACCTTACTCTCTATGCATTTTGAAGTTTTAAAATACATCTTAAAATAATTCATTGATCAAAGAGGAAGTTTAGATGACTTATCTAAAATTCCATACCTCAGTAAATGGAATAGTAGGGATTAAAATTGTCCGTATCCCTCTAAAATCCCTGCTTTTAATTACTATGCTGTCTGCTTCCTGCCATGCCTTCTTCTAATCCCAACAACATTATAAAAAAACTGCTGTGTGCACCAACTATAGCTTTTGAAAGAGAAAAGGAATGAAATAGTTGTGTGTTGCAATTTTTAAGCTATCAAGTTTAAGGAGGAATGGAAAAAAACTAGTAATGAAGGGAGGAGAGCGGTTGCTCTCAGTGAACCTCACAATTAGCCATTCAAGTGAAAGACAGCTTGGTAAGAGATTGGTTTGGCCTGGAGTCTCAGAGGAGGAAGGATCATAAGGACAACAAGGGAGAGACCGGATGA
Organism: Camelus ferus; assembly: GCF_009834535.1. Lineage (NCBI taxonomy): Eukaryota > Metazoa > Chordata > Mammalia > Artiodactyla > Camelidae > Camelus > Camelus ferus. The sequence continues at coordinate 16,959,514 of NC_045716.1, read as the reverse complement.
TGATCAGGACCAGATGGCTGTCACCAGGGCCACGCTCAAGTTAGTGCGAAATAAGGGGAATCACAACACGGTTGTGCAACACCGGTCCCAGGCCGGTTACTGCTCTCGAGAGCCCACACTCCACTTCCTCCTTATAAGAAAGAAAGTGCGTGTGTGTGCACGTGTGCGTGTGCGTAGTTGCAGGGAATAGCAAAAGCAGTTCTGGGAGTCACTAAATGTTTGAGAGTAGAGTTGGGACTATATTTAGGTAAGTGTAGTTGTTTCACTGGAAAAAGGTTTTCTCATACTTTCCCCCTCCTTTTATTGTATTCTCAGCATGCATCTGTCCAGTGCTCATAAAAGACACACCGAGGGGCAGTGTGTTTTTTACAGGCTGAATTTGGCACCGGTCAGATTGTCTTCGCAGAGAAAAAGGCCAGAGGACACTAAATTCTATCCAGTACCATTTACTGAGCTGTTAGGAAACGGAATGGAATGGGAATCTTGATAACTCATTTCTGGGGAGTAAGAAGAAAAAACAAACTACAGTTGTACCTTGAGTTCCAGGTGGAGGTTGAAAACTCTGCCCCTGCAGAGAACAAGCTGTAAGGCTAACTGCTTTGCCTTTTGGCCTTTTCGTAGTAAGAGAGATGGGAATATCCAAATGGTGATCGAATTAAAGGCTCATAGTACTCTTTTGACTAACATCTACTAGGAAAGAGCTTTTTTTTGCCCCACTATCCTTGTATCCATATTTTGTTGGCCTTCCAACAGTGACAATCCCTGGGACTTGTTTCTGGAACTTTCTGGAGTCCTCTGGAATGTCCTACCTTAATCTGTCCTGCTGTTGGGGCAGAGGTCGGGGGCTGCAGTAAGCAAAACTCGGGGGTAATGATGAGGTCATATCTGAAGTCCTGGAGCAGAATATATTTACTTAAGCAGATTTTTATGGCGTGATTTTTCACGTATTTTCTGACGGCATTATAGGCTAGTTCCTGTGACTCAGCTGCCTCCATGGGGGACTTGTCCTGGCTGGCTGTGGTTCTCAAAGGTCTTGTAGCCAGCCTTCCTGGCAGGGTTATTTCTGTGCAGTAGAGGGCAGCAGTTTCAAATGCACAGGTGTTAGGAGAAAATTGGGAACCTGAGGTTCCAGAATGTTGGGATATGCCTGTTTATCTCAGAATGCCAGCATAAACGCTCTGTGAGCACTTCCCACTCCAGATCAACATTTCAGGAGGAATCCTACTGCAACTTGGCCCCCACAGACATGTCTCCGTCATCACTACTGTCGTCTGTGGAAGGCCTAAGAGGTCACGTAGTCTGAGTACTTCACTTTGCAGACAGGGCCACCAACGGCCAAAGAGGAAAAGTGACTCCGTCCAAGTTGCATGATTAGTTCGTGACAAGGTTCAGGCTATACTCTAGGTCTGGACTAGAGTTAGGATTTAGAGCTCATCAATTTATTGAGAGTAATGAAAGGTCTAAGTATGGATAAAATGGTAGAGCTTATAGAATAAGACAAGGAGGGGCAGCGTTGGATGGAGCCCAGGACTCAGTACCAGAAATGGTACCAACCATATGGATTAAGTAAATTAGTGAAATTTTCTTATTTTTATATGATCTCTCCGGATGTCACTTCAACAAAAGCCCTTTTGCAAAATAATAATCATTATTGTTAATGAATTATTATATAATTGCAATATATTACAAAATACTATATAATTGCAAAATAATTTTGCAAAGTATGTAATAATAATAAATTCATAATACTAAAATGTTAACTTGACAGATTTAATTTGTTACTTCTGCTGATGTGTTTAGAGAAATAAATGATAGTAAAAGATTTATTAAAACAATACTAATCCTCTGCCCCACCCCTACTCAACCTCTTCCCAGTCCTGTTCCCAGAACAAACCACTTTACATACAGTTTCACCAAACTCACTCTTTTCAAATCTGTGCCTTCTGCTGCCCTCTGCTATGCCTGATACTCCTCAGTCCACAGCCTATATGGTTAAATTTCCCTGAGAATAACTGTTGGTTCTCCCCTGGCCGAGTGGGCAAAGTTGGAGATCCTGACTGCTCGGGTTGTGGAGAAGAGTGTAACTCTCCGGTGAGCCTGTGCCTCCCCACTGGATGCTTGGCTACGTGGGGCTTCTCAGTCCTAAGCTTTTCCAGGGCTCTCTGGAGACAGTGTGGCCCACTTCTCACCCATGTCTCTCTGTACAAGCACTTAAGTTTTATGATACCTCAGCTCTACCAAGTGTGTTAACAATCCTCAATCTATGTTCTTTCCTAAAATGTGTTGAAATTCTTGATCACCATTGCTTCCAGTCCCACATGGTCAATTCATATTTAATTAGGAAGTATTGTGTTTTTATTTTAGCAGTAGACAGAACTTTAAGTCAGAGAAATTCATAATTGTCTAATTTTGGCTATAATGACAGTTGTTTAATACGAGATTTGTGTGTATGTGGAGGTGGAGTGGGATATGTGTTGGGACACTTTAAAGAAATCTTAATTGAAAACAAGACAAAATCTTTTCTGTTTGCTACCTCTTAGTAATTTAAAGGAAAAAGATTGTCTTTTAAAAAATAGGTGAATGAGTGAGGGTAGTGGGACTTCAAGAGGAATTAGTGAGTTATTAATGAAGAATATCATGCTAGTTTTCTAAAAAAATTCTATAAAGGACAAATCAAATTCCTCTGTAGAAATACTGAAGGTAACATGCTATTGATGTCATCTGAGACAAAAAGTTAAGAGTATTTGTACTCATAGAGAATAGAAAAGTATTTTAAAAATAACTTCTCAATAGGAACTGCAAAGAGAGTAGGGTCGCTGTAAGATCTTAGAGTAGTCCCAGAATTGAGACAAAGATCAGAGACTTCTGTAGCTGTAGAGAAAACAAAAATGTAGATACATGAAGCTTATACAAGTACAGTAGACCAGGTAGCACACCCAGTGTCAGATCTTGGTTCCTAAATACCATTTCCTAGAGCTTTTTGTAGTAACAGCCAATTCTGTGGCCAGGACAGGGAGAACACAGATAAGCCTGGCACATCTTGTAGTACCAGAAAGGAAGGAAGTGCACAGCCAGCCGAAATGTTGGGGCATGTCAAAGGAGCACAGGGGTCACCCTGAAAGGGTCCCTGATAAGCAAAGCTGGAATAATCTGAGTCACGAAATAAATAATGTAGTATTAGACGATAAGCTAAGGTATGAAATAACTACACAGGTGTCCATTCTGATATAAGTAAGTAAATAAATAAGAAGCAAATCTTTCTTAGAGAAGAATTCCAGGTAAAGTTTGTAGTTACATCCTCCTCCTGGAGGTGAAGCTTAATTATCATCCACCTCCCCTTGAGAGTGGGCTAGGCTTAGTGATTCACCGCCAAAGGCTAGAGCAGGGAAAGGGGACACCACTAGCTTAACAGTGGAGAAAACCTGCAACCCCAGCTTAACCACGTGATGAAGGTTAACATCACCCATGACGTCACGTGTATGTCATTGGTCACCTGGTAGGCAACAAGACAAGCAACTTCACCTCTGTGCTATTTTTTTTTTCCAAAAAGTTACAACCTCAGTGTAATCATGAGAAAAACATCAGACAAATCCAAACATTCTGCAGGCTACGTGACAGTACTCCTGAAGCCTGTCAAAATCATGAAAAAAGGGAAAGACTGAGAAACTGTCACAAACCGGAGGAGACTGGAGAGACATGACAACTAAATAACAAGGTGGTCCTGAATTGGATGCTAGAATAGAAAGAGGACATTAATGGAAAAAATAGTGAAATCTACATAAATCTGTGATTTAGTTAATAATAATACTCCAATGTCAGTTTCTATGTCTCGACAAATGTGAGATCTTAACAATGGGGGAAAATGAGTGAAGATCATGTGGGATGTCTTTGTACTTTCTTAGCAACTTTTATAAATTTAAATCTGTTCCAAAGTAAGTTTATCAAAAGGAAGAAAAATTACAGTAGAAAGAAGGCTACTTCTGTAACTTATACTGGAGCACTCTGTATGTCTTTTATCCCCTGTTCTCTCTACTGCTTTTGAATAGAATTGGTTTAATTTTATTTTTATTTTTCTAACTTCTTTTATTGAGTTATAGTCATTTTATAATTTTGTGTCAAATTCCAGTGTACAGCACAATTTTTCAGTTATACATGAACATACATATATACATTGTCACATTTTTTTTCGCTGTGAGCTACCACAAGATTTTGTATATATTTCCCTGTGCTATACTGTGTAATCTTATTTATCTATTCTGCATGTGCCTGTCAGTATCTACAAATTTTGAAATCCCAGTCTGTCCCTTCCCACTCCCAGCCCCCTTTGCAACCACAAGTTTGTATTCTATGTCTGAGTCTATTTCTGTTTTGTATTTATGTTTTGTTTGTATTTTTTTTCTTTAGATTCCACATATAAGCGATCTCATATGGTATTTTTCTTTCCCTTTCTGGCTTACTTCACTTAGAATGACATTCTCCAGGGACATCCATGTTACTGCAAATGGTGTTATGTTGTCTTTTTTATGGCCGAATAGTATTCCATTGTATAAATATACTGCTTCTTCTTTATCCAGTCATCTGTTGATGGACATTTAGGCTGTTTCCATGTCTTGGCTATTATAAATAGTGCTGCTATGAACATTGGGGTGCAGGTGTCATTTTGAAGTAGGGTTCCTTCTGGATATATGCCCAGGAGTGGGATTCCTGGGTCATATGGTAAGCCTATTCCTAGTCTTTTGAGGAATCTCCATACTATTTTCCACAGTGGCTGCACCAAACTGCATTCCCACCAGCAATATAAGAGGGTTCCGTTTTCTCCACAGCCTCTCCAGCATTTGTTATTTGTTGACTTTTGAATGATGGCCATTCTGACTGGTGTGAGGTGATACCTCATTGTAGTTTTGATTTGCATTTCTCTGATAATTAGTGATATTGAGCATTTTTTCACGTGCCTATTGATCATTTGTATTTCTTCCTTGGAGAATTGCTTGTTTAAGTCTTCTGCCCATTTTTGGATTGGGTTGTTTGTCTTTTTCTTACTAAGTTATATGAGCTGCTTATATATTCTGGAGATCAAGCCTTTGGTGGTTTCATCATTTGCAAAAATTTTCTCCCATTCTGTAGGTTGTTGTTTTGTTTTACTTATGGTTTCCTTTGCTGTGCAGAAGCTTGTAGTTTAATTAGGTCCCATTTGTTTATTCTTGCTTTTATTTCTATTGCTTGGGTAGATTGCCCTAGGAGAACATTTTTGAGATGTATGTCAGATAATGTTTTGCCTATATTTTCTTCTAGGAGGTTTATTGTATCTTGTCTTATGTTTAAGTCTTGGATCCATTTTGAGTTTATTTTTGTGTATGGTGTAAGGGAGTGTTCTAGCTTCATTGATTTACATGCTACTGTCCAGTTTTCCCAACACCATTTGCTGAAGAGACTGTCTTTATTCCATTGTATATTCTTGCCTCCTTTGTTGAAGATGAGTTGACCAAAAGTTTGTGGGTTCATTTCTGGGCTCTCTATTCTGTTCCATTGGTCCATATGTCTGTTTTTTTACCAATACTATGCTGTCTTGATTACTGTAGCTCTATAGTATTGTCTAAATTCTGGAAGAGTTATTCCTCCAGCCTCTTTCTTTTTCCTTCAGTAATGCTTTGGCAATTCTAGTTCTTTTATTCCATATAAATTTTATTATGATTTGTTCTAGTTCTGTGAAATATGTCCTGGGTAATTTGATAGGAATTGCATTAAATCTGTAGATTGCTTTGGGCAGTGTGACCATTTTAATAACAATATTGATTCTTCCAGTCCAAAATCTTTCCATTTTTTAAAGTCTTCCTTAATTTCCTTCATCAATGGTTTATAGTTTTCTGTGTATAAGTCTTTCACCTCCTTGGTTAGATTTATTCCTAGGTATTTTTTTACTTTGGGTGCTATTTTAAGAGGGATTGTTTCTTTAATTTCTTTTTCTGTTGATTTGTCATTAGTGTAAAGAAATGCAGCTGATCTTGTAACCTGCAACCTTGCTGAATTCTTCGATTAGTTCTAGTAGTTTTTGTGTGGACCTTTTAGGGTTTTCTAAATATAGTATCATGTCATCTGCATATAGTGACACGTTTACCTTTTTTTTTCCAGTTTGGATCCCTTTTATTTCTCTCTTTTGCCTGATTGCTGTGGCTAGGACTTCCAAGACTATGTTGAATAGGAGTGGTGAGAGTGGGCAGCCTTGTCTTGTCCCAGATTTTAGTGGGAAGCTTTTGAGTTTTTCACCGTTGAGTACTATGCTGGTTGTAGGTTTGTCATATGTAGCTTTTATTAGAATTACTTTTGAAAGAAGTTAATCCATATCTTTAGGATTTGCCAAACCAAGCAGTCCTTATCTAAGTTCTGTGAGATGCCCACAGGCCTTCCTGGTTTTCCTTAAATTTATGCTATGGAGAATTTGCCTAATTCATCTACCCTTGAAGCCAGATCCAAGTTACCTGTAATGAGTAAAAACTCACCTGCCTGCCATCAGAGAGGTGCTAACATCTTCCAAACTTGCACTCATCTGCCCTTTTCCAGCAGACTAAGGGAATTCAGGCTCGTTAAGGGAAACTCAGAGATGCGGAGAAATCAAAGGTATTATTTAAAGTCTTCTCTTCTCTAATGCAGCTGCTGTTAATGTTTTTGTGTGTTTTTCTCTCAGATATTTTTTCTATGTACTTTAAAAAATATTGAAGTAATTAATGCTATCACATAAACATTTCCTCATATTATTTAAAATTTATAAACCTAATTTTTTACTTGCTGAATACTGTTTCTTCAGATGGACTTGTTAGTCTAATCTTTCCCTTAGTGTTGAACATTAATATTTGTCTTCTAGCTTTTTGCTACTATAAATAATGCTGTGATAAATTTTTTAAGTAAGATGTTTTCCATATTTATGACTATTTCCCAGAAGTAGAATTATTTGGTCAAAGGAAAATTTCAAACACATAAAAGTGGAGAAAATAGTGTAATGAACTTGCATGTATTCATGAACCTCTCACTCAATCCTGACAAGGATGAATTTATTTCCAGTCTTGTTGCATTTCACTATCTTTTCACTATCACCCCCAACTGAATTATTTTGAAGAAAATGAAAACCATATATAATTTTATCTGTAAATAATTCGTTGTTTCTTTAAAAGATAAGGAATTTAAAATTTTGTAATTTTTAAAAAAATTTATAAATTAAAAATTTTAAATCTTTAAATCACACTAATATATACTGCAATTAATTAGTCTCTTAAGTCTTATTTAAGCTATAAATTTCACACACCCGTATATCATTTCAAGAACATGGTAAACAGCTTCCCACAGCTGGATCTTATTGATTGCATGTAACAAGCTCCTGTATTTTTTTGTGATTTAGAATGAGGTAAGAGGCTTGATTATATCATATTTGATTATTATTATTTTTGGCCAGAATATATCATAAATGGTATCTGCCAGAAGGTACATAATATCTGTTTCTCTCTTTTTTCTATTTTTTTTTTAAAGCTTGATTACTTTCTTTCCTGCTACAGGTATTCCTTACAATCTGGTAGTCAGCTCTTGATTTGTGTTTAAAGGGAGGCAACATACAGCTGCCTAGGAGCTCTGTGATTGTTTCTTTCTCCTGGTAGTCTTCATTTTAGCACAGATGGGCAAGGAGCAAGCTGTTACAGCAGTACCTCCCAACTGCCACAACCTGAGGGCTGTCTCCAGTACTGTAGCTTTGAGAAGTGCGAGTCCTCCAGCTTTGTCTTTGCCAGGATTGTTTTGGCTATTCTGGGTCTCTTGCATTTACCCTGAATTATTGGATCAGTTTGGAAGTTTTTGTAAAAGAAAAAAGGGGCTACTGTGAATTTGATAAGGATTATATTGTACCTGTGTATTATTTTAGCAAATACTGTCATCTTAAAGATATTGTGTTCTGATCTGTAAGCATGGAATGCCTTTCATCAGATCATTTTTTTAAACAAGTTTTTGCAGTTTTCTGCATACAAGACTTGCACTTCTTTTACAAATGTATTCCTAAGCATTTCACTGATTTTGATATGATTATAAATGGAATTGTTTTCTTAATTTCATTTTTGGAATGTTCATTGCTAATGTTTAGAATTAAAATTCATGTTTGTATATTGAGGTTGTATCCTGCAACCCTGCTCAACTTGTTTCTTTCTTAGTTCTGACAGTTTGTGTGTGTGTGTGTCTGTGTGTGTGTGTGTAGATTTTCTAGTATTTTATATATATTAGATTGTATTATATGAGAATAGAGATATTCTTTCTTCCTCCATACTAGGCCTGATTACTTTTATTTCTCTTTCATGTCTAATTGCAGTGGACCTCCAGTTTGATGATGAATTGACATGGCAAGAGTATACATTCTTGTCTTGTTCCTGATCTTAAGAGGAAAGCTTTCAGTCTTTTTTCACTCAATATGATGCTAGCTGTACATTTTCATAAATGCCCTTAGTCAGATTAAGGAAGTTTCCTTCTATTCTTAGATTGTTGAATGTTTTATCATAAAAGAGTTGGATTTGTTAATTCTTTTTCTACATAATTCAGATGGTCATGTTTTATTTTTTCCTTCATTCTATTGACGTGATGTATTATACTGAATGACTTTTTTTACATGTTGAATCACTCTTATTCTTGATAAAAATGCCACTTGGTTATGTGTAAAATCCTTTTAACATACTGCCGTATTTGTTTTGCTAGTATTTTATTAAGAATTTTTGTGTCTATATTCCTAATGGATATTGTTCTGTAGTTTTCTTTCCCATGGTGTCTTTGTCTAGCTTTAGTATCAGAGTAATGCTCGCCTTATCAAATAGTTATAAAGTGATCCCTTCTCTTCTATATTTTGAAAGATCTTCAGAAGAACTGATGTAAATCCTTCACATGTTTGGTGGAATTCACCAGTGAAGCCATCTGGGCCTGTGTTTTTCCTCATGGGTAGTTTTTTGATTACTAATTCAACCTTCTTTATTATTTTAGATCTATTCAGATTTTCTGTTTCTTCTTCTGTCAGTTCTTGTACTTTGTATTTTACTAAGGAATGGTCAGTTTCATCTAGATTATCCAATTTGTTCACATACAGTTGTTTATAGTATAGTCTTACAATCTTAAAAAATATTTTTATAAGGTCGATAATAATGTTTTCTTCATTCATTTCTGATTTTAGTAATTTGAGTCCTCATTCTTTTCTCTTGGTCAGTCCAGGTAACAGTTTGTCAATTTTGTTGATTTTTTTCAAGGAACCAACCCTTGGTCTTGTTGACTCTCTTTATTATTTTTCTATTCTCTGTTTTATTTATGTCTTCTCTAATCTTTATTATTTATTTGCTTTTGTTTGCTTTGGGTTTATTTTTTTTCCATTTCCTAATTTATTAATTAGAAAGAAGTTAACCATGACTACAGATGTGTGTGGCCTTCTAGGAATATGATGGGCTTTTCAAAGTCCCCCATGGACCTACATACCCAGATTTTCCTTTTACACTTTTTGGCCAGCCTCTTGTTTTCCCCAACTGGTATTGCTGCCTTCTATTACTGCAGTGTTAAACCATTACCACTGATTGCTTTAGACAAATATCTTAGGAATAGGGTTTTATTACTGAGTGAGATACGAGTCAGATCAAGCCCTGTGAGTGGAGTTTTTCCAGACAGTTATCAGACAGGTAAAATAGTGGCAATTTTCTGGGGATTTGCCTTTTGGAGAGCTCCAAACCCCTCTGTCCCTTCTAGTATCTACTAGGCTGCTGTTTTTTCACAGACATCTGGTTTTGAGGCTGATGGTGTTTTTTAAAAGCCACACCACAGAGCTAGACAAAAGGGGATGAGAATATAGGAAACGAAAACTACAAAACTCAGTTTTCCTGCCTACTTTCAGCCATTTTTCTACAATCAGTGCTCCTCCGATTGTGGAAAGCCTTTGGTTAGCTTCCAGTTTTGACAAAGTTGATTTTAACAACATTTTCAGTGTTTTGTTGCTTTGTTGGAGTACATTTTTGGAGGTGCCTTTTCCATCATGCTGGAAGTTCTCCTTTTCCTAACATTTCGATGCAAACTCAGGTGGAAGTAGGTACAAATGCATGTAAACAGATCATCTTGAAGTGGCTAACCTGATTTTTTAAAATAATTGAATGCTCATATTACTATTCCTCTTGTAAGATACTCGCCTTAACATATCTCACAAGGGCAGAGTATTTTATAATCATGTCTCAAAGTTTGTGAACATAACCTCAAAATCTGGAGTTTAGCTTAAAAAAGAAGACAATACCATGATTTATCCAATGACTGATTTTTTGGAGAGAATACAAACTGGTGAATGGCAATGTACCTATATGCTTTATTTTTTAAAGGAGTCCATTTAGAAGATACAAACATTTTTCTCCCTTGACAGTTCCCTTAAATATATACAAGCATTGTCCTTACAGTCGCTTGTATAAGTGGACTAACTGAATCATTAAATTTTACGGTTCAGGACAAAAACAATTTGTAACCTCTGGGTAGCTCAGAACCGTAAGTCTTTGAGCCTTTGTTCATCTTACTTGGTTTAGGTGAGTGAACCAAAAAGAATTTAATGAGTAGGTAAGTTAGACCCAGAATTTTGCTGCACCGTTATAGGAATGCAAAGGATGAGACCCAGAGGCCCCTGTCTCGGCTGTCGTTAAAAAGTCTCCCAACATATTCCTTCTCTTACTTCCCGTACCCTCCAGAAGATTCTTTATAGGAAAAAGCTGTTTAACTCTTGGAGCAAGACTCTACCTAGTATTTACAAATAAGCCCTTGACTGAAAGCATAATGAAAATATCAATTTTCAGTTGGCAGGCCAAATAAAAGTTCTGTTTTAGACACTTTTGTTTCTTATTTTTTTTCCAAGTATACAGCTGAAATTATGATGATAGTTTCACATTTCTCTAATCTATTTTTTCTTTTCTTACATTGGGCCTGTTTAGATCCCCAAAGCCAGAACACCAATTTTATTTTCATTTGATTCTTCTTTTCTCTGAAAACTACAAATTAAGTCCCTTTATATTATTCCAAAAACAGGCTTCTTTTCTCTTCTCAATCCCTGGTTTCTCAAATAATTGCTCCTTTGTGAAGAACCAAACAATAGTAAACCACTAGTAATCTGTTGCTGGTTTAAGTCCTATATTTAACCGGCAAGTTGTTTAATCAGAAACATAATCTGACCTATTGGGTAACCAAACTTTGTTTAATATATCTGAGGATAATATATCTCCATTTCTGACTGAGACATTCTCATCTAGTTTTCCATAGACAACAGACACTTTTTAGTATAAAACAGGATATACCAAAATTATATCATTTGATAAAATTTGAAAGTGGAAAATTAAAAGTTTAACCAATATTTTATTTTTATGTTTATCATTCCACAGAAGGTTTTTGTGTGGTTTCTTTTTCCACTTTTTTTTTTCATTTTCTTTAAAACATTATTCTCAATGTACATTTTGGGATGTGATTATGATTATATAATTTGTTTCAGATTTGAATACTCTGGGTTGTTTCTAGAGACACTGTCTTTTAAACTAATTTCAAAATGGAAATAAAAATGCTGGAGAATTGAGATTGAGAGATAGGAGGCCAGTTCAAATGCAGCTGGAGTCTCCCTTTTATTCTATTGCTAACTCACTTCAGATCTTGATCAACTGGTTGGGTAAACATTACAACATTTTCTGCGAGATGGTTGCTCTACACTGGATTAGGAATCAAAATACTTAGGTCTTCATCCTGCCTTTTTATTAACCAGAGTGACATGGGGTCAAGTTATTTATTCTTTCTAAGCCTCAGGTTTCCTCATCTATAGCATAGAGCAGACTGTGTGTGGGGGGGAAAGAGTTGGGTTCAGTGAGCTTTAAGTATATTTTTCTATGACTCAAAAAAAGAAATATTTCTGGTTGTGTAATATAAGTCTTAATTATCCAGTGCTTTTGACTTTCCCTAATTTCCTTGATAATCATCCTTTTTCTATATATTTCCATATATATGTATATGCACATTTTGTGTGTATTTCTGTCTTCTGTATTCTAGCCAGTTAACAGTTATTGGGTGTAAGATACTATCGTAGCTGCTTTATATTTATTAGCTCATTTATTCCTCACAACAAACATCCAAGATATGTATCTGGGAAATGGGGAACAAGCAGAGTAAATAAGTTGTTCAAGATCACTCTGACAGCAAATAGCCGAAGTAAGTATCCAGGTACCAGAATCATGTTCTTAACCACTGCACCAGAGCACTTTTTGTGTAAGCATCCTGTGTTCTGTCGTAATATAGTTTCAAGCTACTATCTTTGCCTTTCACTGTAAAATTGTATAAAATATTCCTCATTCACTGTTCCTCCTTTTATCCACGTACTCATTCCTCAACACCTTCAATCTGACTCTTCATTCCCATTTTTAAGAATTATGGCACCTAATTTTTAAGAATTATAGCACCTTCCACATGCTACTATAATCTTCTCTGAGCACAGGTAGATACCTGGTTCTTACTTTTGCTCTGTCTTATCAACCATAAATGGCTTCCTCTCTTCTCGTCTTCAGATGCACACAGGTGTTTAACATTTGGGACCTTGTCATCATTTCTTTTTGCCTCTAGAATGTGGTCTGCACTTTCTGGCCTTGATATCTTTGCTGGCTTGGTTCTGTCTGCCTGGAATTCCAAATTGTCTTTGTTCTCTAAGACCTTTTAAAATGCTTTCTTCTCCAGTGAAGTCTTTGTGGTCCATCCAACAAGAAGTTCTCTCTTCCTGAAAGGTCACGTAACAGTTGATCTAAACCTCACTGGTGGCATTTATTTTCTACCATGTTATAATTCTACTGGCATGGATTGAATTCCTACTAAGAACTGGAGGTACTGTGGATACAAAGATGAATACGGCATAATATTAACTCTCAAGAGGTTTTGAGGCTGGTGGAGGAGACACATTTGAATATTCAATGTGGAGAGGTGGGAAAATAGGGTGAAGGCACTGCGCCAGTTAAGAGTACTGAAACGGAAGTTGCACTGCAAATATGCCTCTGTGGGAGGGTTTCCTGGAGAGACTAATGGACCCCAGTTAGTCATCATGCTCTGTGACTGTACAGAGGACCCTTCTTTTCTTTCTTTGGGAAAATATCTGGCAGAGACACTTGAGGATTATTGTAATCATTTAGGAAAGTAACTGCCATAGTTTCCAGATGGGAGCACTTAACAGTTGAAAGGGAATTAAGACACTGATTAACTTAGATATGGGTAGGACTGAAGGAAATGGTAGCTGGGAGCCTAGAGTGAGCAGAAAGACCACTAAGGGAATTGGTCAAGTTTGCATTTAAGAGTATAATTATAAAGGTAATATATAATGGTATAATTATAGTAGTAATAATGGTCTAACACTAACTGAGGAATACCAGCACCGTTGTAAACTCTTGAAGTGTACTAACTCATTTATACCTGTTAACATTTCCACAAAATAGACACTATTAACATCCCCATTTTATCCCTCAGAAAACTGAGGCACAGAAGTTTTAGGTCATGGGTGGAATGGCTTCCTCTTAAGTTGCACAGAATGCTAGAATGAAAACTTGCCTTGCTCATTGTGGGAATTTTGGTAAAAGTCTTCCCCAGATTCTCATGGCTAGTAAGTGGCAGAGCAGCGAATGGAAAATGGGTTAAGGGAGCAAAGTTTCAGTTATGCAAGATGTATAAGTTCTAGAAATCTAATGTACAGCAATATGAATATAGTTAATAGTACTGTATTTTGTATTTGAAATTTCCTAAAGGTTATATCTTAAGTGCTCTCACCACACACACAAAAAATAAGTATGTGAGGTGATGGATATGTTAATTAGCTTGATTATGGGGATTACTTCACAATGTATATTGTGCGTATATCAAAACATCACATTGTATACCTTAAATATGTACTTTTTGTCAATTACAGCTTAATAAAGTTGGGGGGAAATGTCAGAACTTGGTTTAAACTCTGTAATTCTCACGTATCAGCCCAATCACTTGATGGGAGCATGCTCAGCAACCAAGCAGAAGCCACACCCAACTGCACCCCTGGTAAAAGTTCTGCCAACTGCAGACCTGACTGCAGACCTAGCAACAGCTATAAGATCTGGCTCTAACCCTGCTTGATCACAAGTCTGGAGGCAGGCCCATTAGTCCAGGGACCCAGCAGGAAAAGATCTTCCAAAACCAGGCTATAAAGACTGGAAGAAGTGTATACTTTTTCAGATGCACAGACATCAAAGCAAGACTGCATCGATCATGAAAAATTAGGCAAACATAACTACACCAAAGGAAACTAATGGATCTCCAGTAACCAGCCCTAAAGAAATGGAGAGCCATGAGCTGCTAACAAAGAATTCAGAATAATCATCTTCAAAACCTCAGTGAACGTCTGTGAGAGAACACAGACAACTGAACAAAATTAGGAAAACAATACACGAGCAAAGTGAGAAGTTTAACAAAGAAACAGGAGCAATAAAAAAGACAGAAAAGAAATCCTGGAGCTGAAGAATACAATGACCAAAGCAAAAAATTTCAATAGAAAGCTTCATCAATAGACTTGAACATGCAGAAGAAAGAAACAGCAAACTCAAGGACAAGTAATTTGAAATGATCCAATTAGAGGAACAAAAAGAAAAAAAATGAATAAAAAAGAGGAAAGAAAGTCTACATGACCTGTGAGACAAAAGCAAAAGAATTAATATATGCTTTATGGGAGTTTCAGGAGGAGCAGAGAATGAGTCATAAAGCTTATTTAAAGAAATAATGTCAGAAAACTTTCCAAATCTGCAGAGGGAAATGAGCATCCAGATTCATGATGCCCAAAGAACCCCAAATAGACTGGACATGAAAAGATCTTTGCTGAGACATATTATAATAAAATTGTCATAAGTCAAAGACAAAGAGAGAATTTTGAAAGCAGCAAGAGAAAAACAACTCATCACATAGAAGGAGATCCCATAAGACTAACAGCAAATTTCTCATCAGAAACTTTGGTTGGTTTCTTAAAAATATAAGCCAAATTGATGATCCTTTAGTTAGACTAAGGAAAGACTCTAATAAAATAGTAAATGAAAGAGGGTACATTACAACTGATACCACTGAAATACAAAGAAAGAAATAAAAGACTACTATGAACAGTTATATGCTAACAAATTGGATAACCTAGAAGAAATAGAAAATTTTAATAGACCAATAATGAGTAAGGAAATTGAATCAGTAATCAAAAAATTCCCAACAGAGAAACGCCCAGGACCAGGTGGCTTCACTGGTGAATTCTACCAAACATTTGAAGAAGAATTAAAGCCAATCCTTCTCAAACTCGTCCAAAAAATAGAAAACAAGGGAACACTGCCAAAATCATTTTATGAAGCCAGCATTACCCTGATACTAAAGCCAAATGAGGACACTACAAAAAAGAGTTACATGACAATATCCCTGATGAACATACATACAAAAATCCTCAATAAAATACTAGCAAACCAAAATCAATAGCACATTAACATGATCAAGTAGGATTTATCCCTGGGATGTAGGGTTGGTTCACTATCTGCGAGTCAATAAATGTGATACACTACATTAGCAGAGGGAAGAATAAAAGTCATATGGTCATCTCAACAGATGCATAAAAAGCATTTGGCAAAATTCAACATCCTCCCTCTCATGATAAAAACCCTCAAAACCTTAGGTATAGAAGGAATGTATCTCAGCATAATAAAGGTCATTAAGACAAGCCTACGACTAGCATTATACTCAACAGTGAAAAGCTGAAAGCTTTACCCCTAAAATCAGGAACAAGATAAGAATGCCTACTCTTGCCACTTCTATTTAATACAGTACTGGAAGTCCTAGCCAGAGCAATCAGGCAAGAGAAAGATGTGAGTCATCCAAATTGGAAAGGAAGAAGCAAAATTGTTTATGTTTGCAGATGACATGATCCTATATATAGAAAACCCTAAAGACTCTACCAAAAAAAACTGTTAGAACTTATAAAGGAATTCAGTAAAATTGCAGGATACACAACATACAAAAATCAGTTGTGTTTCTACACACTAACAATGAATTATCCAAAAAAAAAAAATTAAGGAAACAATTCCATTTATGACAGCATCAAAAATAATAGAATACTTAGAAATATGTTTAACTGAGGAAGTGAAAGATCTGTGTATTGAAATCTATAAAACATTGATGATAGAAATTTTAAAAGACACAAATAAATGGAAGGTATTCTGTGCTCATGGAGTGGAAGAATTAATATTGCAAAAAAAGTCGATACTACCCAAAGCAATCTACAGGATCTATGCAATCCATGTCAACATTCCGATGGCAATGGCATTTTTCATGGACATAGAAAAAACAATTCTAAAATTTATATGGAACCACAAAAGACTCTGAATAGCCAATGTAGTTTTGAGCAAGAAGAACAAAGCTGGAGGCATCACACTTCCTGATGTCAAACTATATTACAAGGCTATAGTAATCAAAACAGTATGATATTGGCATAAGAGCAGACATATAAATCAATGGAAGAGAACAGAGAGCCTAGAAAAAAACCCAGGCATACATGGCTGGTTGATTTTAGACACAGGTGCCAAGAATATACAGTGGGGCAAGTATAGTCTCTTCAATAAATGGTGCTGGGAAACCTGGACAACCACATGAAAAATGATGAAACTGGACCCCTGTCTTACATCATACACAAAAATCTGCTCCAAACGAATGAAAGACTTATGTGTAAGACTTGACATTGTGAAACTAGTAGAAGAAAACATGGGGGAAAAGCTATCTGAGATTGGTATGGATGAGGATTTTTTGGATATGAGCCCCAAAACACAGGTAACAAAAGGGAAAATAGACAAGTGGGACTGCATCACACTACAAAGCTTCTGAACAGCAAAGGAAACAGTCAACAGAATGAAAAGACAACCTATGAAATGGGGGAAAATATTTACAAACCAGACATCTGATATGGGATTAATATCCAATATATATGGGGAACTCAAACACCCCAATAGCCAAAACCCAAATAACCCTATTTAAAAATGGGCCAAGGCTCTGAACAGACATTTCACAAAAGAAGTTACACTAATGGCCAAGAGTCACATTAAACAGTGCTTAACATCACTAATCATCAGGGAAATTCAAGTCAAAACCACAATGAGATGTTAGCTCACACCTGTAAAGATGACTTTTATTAAAAAGTCGAGAGATAACAAGTGTTACCAAGGATGTGGAGAAAAGGAAACCCTTGAGTACTGTTGATGGGTATGTAAATTGGACAGCCATAATGGAAAATAGTATGTAGGTTCATCAAAAAATTAAAAATAAAAGTACCGCCACTTGATCCAGCAATCCCACCTCTGGGTATATGTACAAAGGAAATGTGGTATGGAAACAATCTAAGTGCCCACTGACTGATGAATGAATAAAAAAAAACAGGATACACACACACACACACACACAATGGGATGTTATTCAGCATTTAGGAAGAAGGAAATTCTGCTATTTGCAGTAACATGGATGAACCTGGAGGATATTATGCTAAGTGAAATAAACCAGACATAGAAACCCAAATGCTGCATGATCTCGCTGATGTGTGGAATCTAAAGAAGTTGAACTCATAGAAGCACAGAGTAGAATGGTAGTTTCTATGGACGGGATGGTGGGACAAATGAGATGTTTGTCAAAGGGTATTAAGTTTCAGTTATATAGGATAAGTAAGTTCTCGGCACCTAATGTGCAGCATAGTTAAAAATTCTGTATTGTATACCTCAGACTTGCTAAGAGAGTAGACCTTAAGTATTTTCATCACACACACACACACACACACACAAAAGGTAACAATGAGAGGTGATGTAAATGTTAGCTTGATTGTGGTAATCATTTGACAATGTATATCAAAACATCACAGGTAAACCTTAAATATATATAATTTTTGTCAATGATACATCAGTAAAGCCGTTAAAAAAAAACACTATAGTTCTTACTCTACAGCCCCTGCTTCTTACTGCTCAGTTTCCTGTATCGTTTTGGATTTTTCTTGCTTCCGGTGAAGGGAGGGGGATCAGTGCTACATAGCCATCAGCTTTTATTCTTTTCTGGTCAGAATGCATTGGCAGGTGGGGAAGACAAATGGAGTTGTGGGAGGCAGAGAAAGAGAATTAGTGTTCAGGGAGATCCCCCTTAGGGAAGTATTAGGGCCAGGCTGGCCCCCAGTTTTAGGGTTCTTCCATCACTAGGCGTCTCAATTACTGGCATAAGGAGGGTATTTCCTAAGCACTGCCGGGATTTCAGGCCCTACTAGCACCATGTTTTTCCTTAACTCATTGTGACTCACCCTCCAGTGATGGGGACATAGGGTGAATGATGCCTGAAATTCTTTATTCCTGGACGAGAAAGTCATATTCTCTCCACCTTATGCAAGTGTAACTTGTTTTCAAGACAAGGAACAAAGCTCATTGCTGCCTGGGCCTGTACTTGGATTTTCTGAAGGGAGGGACGCCCTGTTGGCTGCCGAGCCCCAAGGTCTCCATCCCATCCACATCCTGATGTCCCACTGCTCCCCTCCTGCCACCTACATGCCCTGCTTCATCTTTCTCCTTTGACAAACTGTCTTTCTCCACTGTGAGGTTTCGATACCCCATGCTGCAGTAGCTACAGTTCATTCGGCTTCTGGGAGTAAAAGCTGCTGAAAGAGGTGGGCGTTCTTGACCTCTGACTTTCCCCTATCTTGTCCTTTTTAGTTCTCATTCCACAATGGCTCTGAGGGCTATAGGAGTGTTCATCTCATGTTCATCTGACTCCCAGCTGACTCCCAGAAGTGACTTCCAGGGTGAGCAAGAGATACTCTCTCTGCTCTCCTTCTGTGTTCTTTGTTTAGGACACACACTTTCCCAGCTCACTCAGGTAGAATTGTAGGCATTAATTAATTTAATTCATTCATTCATTCAACATTCAGTACATATTTATGAGTTCCTACTACGTGCCAAGAACAGTTATAGACCCTTGGGAGTATGGGAGTAAACAAGATAAATGGTATTTACATTCTATTGGATATAAAGAATTAAATATATAATGTGTTAATCAGTTGTAAAATGAAAAAGAAAATAGGAAAGGCAGATAGAAAGTGTTAGTGAGGGCAAAATATTAGAAATGGTGGTCAGAGTTCACTGAAAAGTTGCATTTGAGTGGAGCCCTTAGGAAGTTAGGGAACAGTCCAGGTGATTAGGTGGGGAAGAGTATTCTGTGTAAAAAGAATATCAAATGCAAAGGCCCTGGGGCTGATTATCTGATCTGAGGAGGCATACTGGCATGTTGGAATAGTTGAAGCAAGTTAGAGCTGCCTTAAGAAGGCCATGGTTTAGGATTAGAAACACCCTGTGGAGAGGAATGGTGCCTGTTAGACCGCATCAGGTCTAGCCATTGATGGAAGGTTTAGGTGGCACAGCAAAGATTGGCATCTAAGGAAGGAGGACACACACGGGTGGCAATCTAGACAAGACATTGGCAATGGGTGGAGACTGTCCAAGTTGTGGTGATTTGCCTATTGTCTCTCAGCTTTAAATCCATTCTTCTGTGCTCTGCTCCGTGATGTTGGAGCTGGAAGCTCTGCAAGCTACATTCAGAGATTCCTTTACCAACAGACCTCCCTTTAGATTCTGCCAATAGGAGACAGTAGGTAAGGACTGAAAGCTGGGAGGAAGAGAGTAGAGAGTGATTTCCTGTTTCTTGGTATCAGTGTTGTTACCCCAGCAGTGGCATTTCATGCTACCATGGCAGTTCGTTCCAGCCTCCAGCTTCTTTCCACGCTCCCAGAATCAGCTTCAATGTGTTGCGTCAACGATACTATCAGAAACCAGATTATGAACCACCTTAGAGACCTGAGCTGTGGTTCCATGGTGCCCTCTTCCTTCTGGCTCCTAAGTTGTAGCCCAAATCCCTCTCCTTTTATTCTCCCAGCCTTAGGGTAGCAGCTGCTTTCTGCAGTGATTATTTCTGATTGGTCAGCCCTCCAACACCTTTGTGGCCAATTCCTTGTATTAGATCCCTTCAGTTGAAGTACCTAGTATTCTGTCTGTTTTTCTGACTGGATCCTGCCTGATTCCAGAGTAGAGCTCAGAGCACAGAACTTAAGAGGGAGGTGTTACTCAGAGATCCAGGCAAATAAGTAGTTGGGCAACATGTAGCCAAAAAGTTACTGGAAATGCCATGTGAGTCTCTGTGTGGGTCTTCTTGTCTATTATAATTGGAATTCAGATACCCACCTTCTATTCTTGCTGAAGTGTTGGTTAATTCACCAGAAGAGATGCCTATGCAGAGAACTAAAAGGAATGTGGTTTCAAGTTACAGAAGCCCACCTGATGTAGTCTGAACAACACTTGGGGATGTATTATAAGGATACAGTGTCTTGTGGGATCCAACAACAGAAAGTGCATCTTGATTGTGGAAAGAGCTTGGGACTGAGACTAGAAAACTGCCAGAATTCTCGCTTTGCATTTTTCTGACCACTGCCTTAATTCTTTTCTCCCCGTAGACAAGCTTTCTCTGCTTCCACAGTCCATGTGATGCAGAGAATATTACCACCTAAGGTTTCACAGTCAATTCTCCTCTTTCTAAGAAACGAGTCCAGACTGGACTTGCAGTTCCTTGACCCATTTTCGAGTCTAATGAAACAATTTCGTGCATTTTATGAAGTATAATTCAAAAAGTAGCTTGGGCCAGCTGTGTATTTCTGATCCCTTCAATTACGGCCAAAGAAGTGGAGGTTCTGTAACGCAAGCATGGATGTAGGAGACAGGGCAGTACTGAGGTCACTGTGGATTGAGCAGACCTACAAATATTTACTATCCTGGGCCTCAGGAATGTTGATAAAATTTGGAGTCAGGGCCATGACCAGATGTAGGTCTTTAATCGAAGACAGACCAGTCATGACTGCTCAGGTCCTCCTATATCAGGATTGGGCTGATTCTGACAAGGTGGGGGAAGGGGAGCTGAGGCTGAGTCTGCAGGTGAGGATCCAGGGGCCTGCTGGGAGTGGAATGGATGCAGACTCAGGGTCTGTCTTTCCATTCGCCTCTGCCAGATCTCTCTTAAATGTATTTAGACTTCTCATGAAAAAATAATTCTACCTCTAACCTTCATGCTGTTGAAGGAACTGGGGCTGCCTGTCAGCAAAACTAAGAACAGGAGGTTGCAGGACTTCAGCTGTGTTCTCAGCGACCGCTGACATCGCATGGGGTGATCTTCCCCACGCTCCGTTCCCAGCCGGCCACTCCCCTAGCCCTCAGTTGGCCTAAGGATGCTTTACCTATTGTTTCTTATTTAGTTTGTTTTCCTGAAATCTTTTTTAAGTGTTTCAAGTAAAAGTATTCTTTATAATTGCATGATGTTTTGGAAAGTGCAGTGGACAGGGACTCAAGAAATGTGAGTTCAAGGCTGTGCTTTCCCCTCCTGTTTTGAGTGACTTCAGACAAGTCACTTAACTGTGCTGAGATTCAGCTGTCAAACAAGGGCACTGGGTTGGGTTCACCTCTGAGTCTCCTCCCAGCTTACACTGAACTGAGGTCAGGGTAGAAGAACTTGCCCTTGCTGTGTGCTGCACGGGTCTTAGAATTGAAACTTGCCTTGCTAGTTGTGAAAGCTCTGGCAGTAGGCCACTGGAGAACTCTGATGGATCCTGGCTTTGTATAAATGGTTCCTCTCTGGGATGTGAAGGGCCCTGGAGAACACAGATTCCATCCATGCGACTAACATCTGAGCTTTCTCAGAAGCCCACGAAGATTACACAGAATCAGAGTCTGGTCTTTATCTTGAAAGGCAATTTGAGTGCTGCTGGACATTCCAAACTGAAAGTGTACATGGAAAAATAACATTGGCACTATAAATTCCTTTCTGCTTTGAAATATGTTGTGTATTAGAAACAGAGAGGTGGTGTTTATGGTGTAACTCAGGGCAATGGGATGGAGTTATGCATTGAGAGCTAAATGATAGGGCATTGAGCAAACAGATCTCTAAAGTGAGATGTTTTAAAGGATCAAAAAATTTTAATAATTATGTAAATCTCCCCTCCCACCCCCCAAGTAGGAACTCAGATTGACCTCTCATGGTTCTCTGTGCCCTCCAGAGATGCAGGAGGAAAGGGGGCTGCATCCCTAAAAACAGCAAGACTCCAACAACTAAAAGTCCTTTGACTTTCCAAGCTTCTTGGATCCCTAACAGGACAGTCAGTGGGGATTATGTTGTTTCTCTCCCAGACGCCGGAAAAACCCCAGCCCGGATGCAAGGCAGCTGAGGGTCTTCAAATTTCATAAGGAAGGTTATCATTATGTATAAGATGATTGCTCCAAACTGGGCCTGAGCATGGAAAAATAATACTGCTGTTCAAACTCCACTCTGCTCTGAAAATGTGTATGTGTGTGTGAGGAGCAGGGAGGTCGTTTAACTAGCTGAGGGCTGTTTTCACCGAGTCCAGACAAGGGTTAAGGTAAAATGGTAGCAGGGGAGATTTAGGATGGATACAAAGCAGAACTTTTGCCACTGAGTGTTGATATACACTCAGGCTGCTGAGAGATCCTGTGCCCTGGAGCTGTTTAAAAGTAGGTTGCTTTCTTATCTGACAAGGACAGTTTAGGTTTCCAGACTTTGGCTTGGAGAAGGGTTGCATTCCTAGGATGAGGATGTGAAATGCATTGTTTGAAAAAACTCTTTTCGTAGCTCTCACTCTCCTTAGGGAATCCAAGGCTGAGTTACACTTCTGGGTTTCCTGTGCCTATTTTTTTCAGCCCTCATCTCAGGATTTCTGCCGAGGTGAGGATTTGTTATGGAAAAGGAAGTGGAGGAACAGCGAAGCAGGCGGGGAAGCCAGATAACCTAGTTCCCTAGGATTGGGTGTAAATCAAGAGTCTAGAGCCTCTGAGGTTTGTTGTTGATGCCAAATGGGCAGAAAGAGGACTGAGAATCAGAAGGAAAGGAACAGATTCAAACTCAGATTCTGCCATTTCCCAGCAAAAACCCGTATGTAAGTTGCTACTTCCCTGAGCTTCATTTTCCTTATTTGTCAAGTGAGGACATTGCTCTCTGCACTGCGTACATACTGGGGCTGTCTGAGGATCGGGTGAAGTCATGTCTGTGAAAGCACTCCTTTAAACTATGAAATATTATATGTGCCATTGTTAAAAAAAAAAAAACACAGGCAAAGAAGAACCTTATTTTGGTTATTAACCCCAACTTCCTCTTTACTCAACTTGACTTTTCAGCTCATCCATGGAAGAGTCACGGAATGATTTTAACTTAAAAAAAAAAATCTCTTTTCTTCCTCTGAAGGAAGGGCTAAGAAACAGTGACACAAAGATGGGCTTCAGCGGGAAAAGGATGGAAAGGAAAATAATGTAGATAATTCTCCATAGGGAAGCAAGACTTTTGTTCCCCCCGACTGACTCTTTCCCACTAAGTCTACATCTGTTCTGTTTGCTACATAAACACACACACTTTATTGTCAACAAAGCACGTAGATACATATAAATAGTCTAGCTCACCAGGTAGGAGCTTGGGCAGTTTAAGTGTTTTGTGCATTAATTCTTGTGTATGGACATTGGGGAAATTATAGTACCTATCCCATAAAGCTCTTTTGAGAAATGAAATAATAAATGTAAAGTTCTTAGAAGAATGCCTGCATACAGTAAGCCATCAGTAAGTTATTCTTTCATGATATTTTATGTTCACAACCCTGTGAGTGGTCAGTTCATATCATCCTTCACTTTATAGACAGAAAAGTGAGTGACTCGTTGAAGGTGACTCTGCTCACAAGGAGTTTGAACTTGGATCATCCTCCACTAAAGTCCATCACAGAACAGCACCTAGAGGCAGGTAGTGTTAGGACCCAGCCCACAGAGGGAACAGTCTCTTAGGGGTCAGGTGACCTGATATCTTTAAATCACTTGTAAAGATGGTATTCATGCCTTTGTGGTTACAATTCCATAGGGTAATTCTTAAGCAAACTAGGACTCTTGAATCATGAGCTAAATTCAGGAAGAAGCCAAATGAAATTCTCTATACAGCTGTCTGGACATTAAGACTACTCTGCTTTTAATAAAACCAGAGTATTTCTGTTGCCTACAAGATTTCCTCTGTATTGATTTTTTTTTTAATTAAGCCTTTATGACAACATATGTCAATGGATTTCTCTATTATGGACAGATTGACCAGTAACAAGACATCTTATTTTAAAGATTAGGTCCTAAAATGGATACTTAAGCTAAATGTGTACATACTATGGCTCCACAGTATACAACGTTCAGTTGTTTGGTGAGGTATAATTTCTATAAAATTCAGGGATTGTCAAGCTTAATTATTGATGCAGCAGATAATTTTGGCCTGTCTTTCAATGTATGACGGTCTTTTCTGAGAACTGACCACCCTGTGAGCGTGATGGAGCAGTATTTGTATTACATGACCCACTGCCCTCCACGGTTTAGAGATGGAGGATAAATACATGAAACACACCTGACCCCTCAAATTCTTCATCTCAGGATTCCAGAACTGGGCTTCAGTAAAACTAGTCAGTCTCTCGTGTTCACCTGAAATGAAGAGAGATAATTTGAGAGCTAAGATATCATTTTAGGACAATCAACTTCAATAATGTGTGGAAAGTAGTAGAAAAGTCTGCTCTACCTAAAAGAATATGTTAAAGCAAGATGTGTAGAGATGAGGAGAGAGACGAATGAATAAATGAGAGAGGAAGGAAGGGAGGGAAGGGGAGAGAGACAGAGAAAGAGAGGAAGGGAGAAGGAGAAGGAGAAAAACAGAAGGAAAAGAAGAAGAGGAGGAGGAAGAGAAGAGAAAAGACAAAACAGCTAACTAGGCATTAGGTTACTGGTGGCTAATTTCTGGTTTTAATTCCTTGCTAATCTTAAATGTACCAACTGGGTTTGGTTTCTGTGAATTCTGGTATAGCCTTTTAAGGGGTGTATGTGTGTGTACTTCTTAAACTAAGTTATTTATGCTCCTTTTACTTCCATCCTTTATTTTACTTCCTAAGTCACCATAAAGGTGTCCAACCCTTGCACATTTGGAGATGAAATACTACAGTCATTTCAATTCTTAACACTTGTATTTACTTGAACCTTGGTTTGTAGACTAGGAAAGATCTTGAAAAATAATCTTGCACATTTCCTTACTTCTAATTAATACTGCATCTCGACCATTCCAGATAATTCTATCTTATTTTTTAGTACAGTCCAGGTAGTGGAATTCTGTACTGTTTGTCAGTAACTCCTTCCTAGTGCAAAACAGTCTTTACAATGTGGATGTGTTACCTCCCGTGGAACATAAATCATTCTGATTCCAGTGACTCATGTCTCCCAAGCCAGTCCAGGGGGCAAAATCTGTTCACAAAAGAGTAACAAAATAGTATTTCTCCACATCTGTTCCCACAATTTTAGGAATTCCAGCTTTACTCAAAACTCTGTCACATAGTTCTGAGAATCTCCAGGAAATTTTTGTCTGTGTATTCTGTGAATTACTCCTCTCGGCTTTGAAGTGGTGTTTGCCATTTTCTTTCCTTTCTGCTGTGGCTTTGGGCAGCCATGGCTGTTGTCAAGTTTGAAGGAGTGTGCCTCTCCCCGCAAACCAGATGTCTTCCAGAGTGGAGGCTCAACTCTGATGAGTCCTCCTAAGGCTTTCAGTGTCCCTCAAATATTTCAGTAAAATTTTGCTTTCAGCTTTTCCTTGCTCTGTTTTTGGTAGCATCTTCTTAGAGTTCAAGGTTAGATCCCCGATTTGCCTATGTGTCCATCACCTGAGTGATAGACATGGTATTTTTCTTAGAGCTTCTCCTCACCTTTTGACATGGCTTGGTTTCACTTGGGACTGTCTTTTGTCCTCTGGTTCTTTCTTCACTCAGAAAATTCTTCCCAAAAGTCTCCTTGGTCTGCGTACCCATAGACTCTTGACAGGGCTAGCCCTCATTCCTCACAGAGACGCCAGTGTGTCTGAGTTTTGGAGTCGGCATCACTGGCCCTGGCTGGATTCCTAGCCATACATGTACACGGACAGCCAACCAGCCCTGACTATGGGGTGGCACCGCCTTAAGACCTGGTGTTTGAGGACATATACGGTATCTGTCCTTTGTTAGTATTCGGCTTTATGAAATCATTAAACTGCTTCCCACATTTGACCTGTAGTCTCACCAAATCTGTGAAATTATAGGTCATGCTATCAGTGCATTCTTCATGGTAATGCCAAAGAGGTAAATGATTGCAGGCCTAGATATTTGGGGGGACTCTAGGACTATCCCTAAAACCAGATGTCTGCAGCTGTCTCAGGCAAGCACCCAGGAAAGTGCCTAATAAACGCTCAATATATACTTATTGAGTTGAGCTGAGTGTCCTGGCCTTAGTCACCATCAGACCTAACTTTAGGTTTTCTAAGTTCCTTTAAGTCTTCTTAATAGGTTTGTCTCTGTATTGTTTCTTCTCTTTGCAAAATAACCCTAGTTCTCGTGTTTTCTCTTAAGTCTTCTTTTCTACCTTTAATCATGTTTGTGGCTGCCCTCTGAACCGTCTCCAGGTTCTCCATGACTTCCTCCATCTGGGAAGCACAGATCTGAAAGGCCAGTTTCTTTTCTTTTTTTTAATTTTGATTTTTATGGGGGGGGCAACTAGGTGTATTTTTATTTATTTATTTATTAATGGAGGTACTGGGGATTGAACCGAGGACCTCGTGGATGCTAAGCACACGCTCTACCATTGATCTGTATCCTCCCCCCATTGAAAGCCCAGCTTCTGATTGAACTTAAGGATCCCTAGGAACTTAACACTGGCAACTTGACTCTTCATGGCCATTCCAGTTGAAAGTCTTGCCTCCCTGTTCCTCTTATGAATTAACCCCCACTCCAGACTTACTCTGGGAATGTCCTTCCATGATTCCTTTTCACTTTCCTTTTCCTGTTCGTTCCACCTCTTTTCTTGCTTCCCTTGGGGGCTGTGCAATCCCAGACTACTTGCCAGAGAACAGGCAGGGAAGAGATGCTGATAGCTTAAGAGCCCAGAGACCGGAGTCTCTTTACTAGGAGGCCCTCTGGCAAAGGTGGATCTGGTCTTCTTAGTCACTCTCTTGCCATCTACCTTCTTCTCCGGATTTCCTGACCTTGAGTCTCTGCTTACTCTGCACTCCCTGTACTCACAGAGAATCCAGACCTTCAGGACAGACCAAGGCTGTGCTTGGTAAGGAATGATCCAGACTCAAAGGGTAAAGGCCAAGAGCCTTGATGGATGGAGAGGAGAATTAGTTACTCATTTATAGAGCCGAGGGAAAGATTTCTCCCTCTCACCTACATTCCCCTTTCACACCATCTATGGTCTTGGCCATGGATAGGAAAAAAAGAAAAAAAGAGAAAAAAGGGAAAAAAATTTCAAAATAATTTAGAACCCCTTGTAAATGCTTGTGTTTTCATTTAGCAGCATGAATCAGGGCAGCAACAGACCCTCAGAGGAGGCAGCAAACAACTGGGAATTAAGTGGAAAAAAATAGGAATCCTAGACTCTCAAACTGTCCAGTTTTTTTTTTTTTTTGGTGGGGGAGGTGGGGGTGGAGGGATTAAATCAAATCTTTTTGGGGGAGGGTTCAGCGCTAGCTTTTCATGGATAAAACACTAAAGATCAACTCCATGTGTGTGACCCAACTGTCCTGGAAGCTACAATCAGAAGCGAATCCAAACCCTAAGTTGTGCTTATAGTTTCAGCTCAAGTAAGAAAAATGAGGTGGGGGGGCCTCGCGGGGTGGGGACCAGGTCTTAGATGGTGAGGGGGGCTTAGGGATGGATGCGGTAGGAATAAGGCGGAAGGGAGCTATGTCTTTAAGTCTGTCCTATGGTTATACATATTTTTTCTTCTATGAATGGGTTTTGCTGTAAATTATAGCTTTGCCCGTGGTCCCTTGGGTCAAAAGAAATAGTCTCTAAACAGAAAACAGCTCTGATTGGTGACTTTCCTTCTTCCCTCCCCAACCCCCTTTCTAATTGAAACCAAATGTGCAATATATTGGATGCTGGGATCCCTGGCGCTTTCCCAGGAATCCTCAGAATGTGAGGTTTCTCTCAAAGGCATCTTGCATCAGCCTGTGGATGTATGCCTACCGCCGGGCTCCTCCACCGGCAAAGTGGAAAAAGAAGCGTTTCACAACAAAGTCTTCTTTTTGGGTTGGGGGAACGCAGTGGATTATAGCTCTGTTTTCTTCTTTCCAAAACTGTGCACTCCTGGATGAACGTAAGTTATGTGTTTTAGCTTTTTTTTTTTTTTCCTTCATTTTTTTTTTTTTTCTTTTCCGAAAACGAAAGCTCTGGATATCCTTCTCCTGGTGTCTCAGAAAAAGTTTTGAAAAGGAGGCAGAAGGGGGTTTCAAGTCAGGCGAGGAACGGAAGGGAATGGGGCACCGTAGGCTCGAGAAATCCATGATCTTAGGTTTCTGGGGGGAGGCTGGATGCATGTTATGTAGAGAAGAAGAAAGCGCTGCTAACCAAAGAAGACTGAAGCAAAGTAAACGAACCCATAGCAGCTGCAAGATACAACAAACAGCATTCGCTGAGTTGAAACTGTTGGCAGTCAAGACAGGCCGATCGCAGAGCTGGTTTCAGGGATGGGGAAGCCAGAGCAGGGAGCTGGGTTTTCGGCATTCAGCGGCGGTGTTTAAGGTCCTGAGTTTTGGAGAGGACACCTTTTTGTAATTTTAATTTTTCGGGGAAGTTGCCGACTTAACTGTGAGACGGACAGCTTTGGGTGAGGATTGGGGCGGCCGGGCGGGGGGCTGGGTGGACAGGGTATTTTTCAGTTGGGGACGAGCCTCACTTCCCCACCTCGCAGGCCTGGGTACCTTTCCCTTTGTTATCGAACGACTTGGGACTGTTTGCAGTTGGGACCTCTGAGTCCTGGCTGAAGTTCAAGACTCCCATCCAAGGGGAAAGAGAATTTTTCCAAGCGGCTGAAAGTCTCAGGCCAGCCATTTGAGGCGGGAGCTCGCACGGTTCAAGCCAGGAGGGGTGCAGCACCATTTTGCTGACTGCTGGCCATCTGCATCTGGCCCTGGAGGAACGGCAGAGGCAGAGTCTGCGAAAGGGCCTTAGAGATCTCCTCAGACCCTCTCATTTCACAGATGGTGGATGTGGTAGAGCGGCGACTGACACGTTCAGGGTCACACACACAGCACGTTAATAGCAGAGCTGAACAAGAAAGCAGGGTTCTCTTTGCTGCTAATCCAGCGCTCTTTCCACCCCATACCTCCGTGTTTTTGTGTTCATTTCTCTTGAGGCTGTGGTAACAGAGGCTGTTTAACTAACAAGTCACCACGAAGACGTGAGGTATCAGCAAAGGAGGATGCTAAGGGTGGTTCATCGGCTAATGGCATCCATGGCGATACTTGGTGGCCTGTGTAAAACTTAAAAAGCGACCATTTGGGTACGTGCTGTGCACCAGGCTCCGTGCTCAGGGCTTTACATACATCATTTGATTGACTCTCCGAGTCCCTAAGGCATTATTCCTATTTTATGAATAAGGGGATTAAAGCTTAGAGACGTAGAATGAGTTGCTTAAGGAGCTGCAGCTAATAAGGTTGAAACTCTCGTAGGTCTGACCCTAAACTCTGTGCTCTGAGTCACTCGGCAATGACCCTCCCCTCCCCCACTCCATACACACATTTGATGACTTTCTGAGTCAAACTCCGTGTTTCCCTCGGTGACGAGGTGGCCACGGTGTCAGGCCAGGGGAGCAGCGCGGATCCTCTCTGGGAGGCGACCTCCACACTCGGATGAGTATTTATCTGGCTGCCAGAAAGGGACTGTGGTGGGCAGCTCTGTGCATTTGTTCTGGGTGCTTGGTAGGTAGGTGCCTACCTTTCTTGTGCAAAGAGCCTGGGATTTAGAGTCTGAAGTCCCAAGCGCAAGTTCTGGCTCTGCCTTTCAGCACTTGGCAAAGCTGCTTTCCCTTCCTGCGTCTCAGCCTCTGTGTTTATTACGTTGAAATAACAGTAACACTTTCTGTGTTATTGTTCAGGAGATACTGGACATGAATGCGTCCCGAAGGCTGTGAAGGGCTTACAGGACCGGTTCTCGGGACGGTGATCACTGAAGGCGGGAACGTAATGTCAGGTGGCCTCTGCCATGCTGGGTCTGGCAGGCAGTGCCAGTGCTGGCAAGAGGGCGGTTGCGTTGGGCTGTAAACTCTAAAATGAGTGGCTTGGGTCTCGGTGCTCATCTCTTTTGAATGGAAGCAGCCCTCTACACGGGGAATATTCCTGGCTTTTCTTTCTGAAACTTGCCTCTGGTGGCCTGGCTTGGCCATGATTCCCTACCCAATGAGCTCAGTGGAGGCTGAAGGACGCCTTGCTGTTCAGGCATCCCTTGGCTGGGTCTGCGCTGTCTCCGAACAAGAAAGGGTTAGTCGGGATCAGTTCTCTGGTCTCTCCTCAAAGGACATGGCTTTTGAGGGGCTTCACATTTAGCTGAGGGTAGATCCTTGACCCTGGGCCTTCTTGTCACCAGAGGCACATCTCACCCCATCCTTCACCACATGTTCCTCCTCATAAATTCTCCTCCTGCCTCTGGTCAGAAGGCATGCAGCTGCTCCTGGGGGTGGGGGCTGAGGCCCAGGAGGTAGCGGGGGCCTCTACCTCCGCTTCTGCTGAAGAGCTGTTTGCTTTATAAACACCAAAGATAAGGGAAGTGGGGAATTTCCAGATTCTTTTTCTTAGACTCTTCAAGTTGAAACTCCCAACGGTATCCATGTCTGTGACATAATGGAAAAAATACACAGTGGTCTCTTCCTCTGGTTCCTGGAACAGAGCTCTGAGACCCTCGTCATTTCCTAAGTGAGAAAGAACACTAGGAGCATCTTTTGTTCTAACTTTTGGTCTTTGACGCTCCACTCCTGGCACAGAGCTCTTAATTCCCTCGGAATTTCCTAGGTGACAGGAGTGTCTTCTATTCTAATAAAGTGACTCTGGGTGGGCTCCTGGGTAGGGGCTGGTCCCCAGAAAGACCAAGCCATGATTAGAAACTTGGAATTTTTGGCCTCACTTCCTATCTTCCAGGAGGGGGAACAGAGCTGGAACCTGTGTTGATGATCAGTCATGCCTATGTGATGAAAATCCCCAAAGTAGGAGGTTTAGGGAGCTTCTGGATTGGTGAACATATGTCGTGCTGGGAGGGTGGTGCACCCCAACTCCACAGGGACACAAGCTCCTGGGCTCAGGACCCTCCCAGA
This sequence comes from Camelus ferus, assembly GCF_009834535.1. NCBI lineage: Eukaryota > Metazoa > Chordata > Mammalia > Artiodactyla > Camelidae > Camelus > Camelus ferus. The sequence continues at coordinate 16,928,243 of NC_045716.1, read as the reverse complement.
CCTCCCTCTATGTATCTCTTTGTCTGGCTGTTCATCTGTGTCCTTTATTATATAATAAACTGGTACATGTAAGTGTTTCCCTGAGTTCTGTGAGCTGGTCTAGCAAATGATTGAATCCAAGGTGGTTGGAGGGCTCATGGGAACTGCTGATTTGTAGCCAAGTTGGAAAGAAGTTGTGGGTAACTTGGGGACCTGCTATTTGTAATTGGTGTCTGCACTGGGGGGACAGTCTTTAGGGTCTGAGCCCTTAACCTGTGGGCTCTGCACTAACTTCAGGCAGGGAGTATCAGAATTGCTTGATATGGAAGCCCACATATCTGGTGTCAGAAATATTCTGAGTGTGTGAGTAGAGAAAAACAGTGAGTTTTTCCTAGACAATGTCCAAGCACCAGTGGGAGTGTCAGCCCGAGGAGTCTCAGTGCTCCCCACTGTCCCCTAGCCTCTCTGTTCACACACTGTTTTCTTTCCCTTCCTATGTAGTCACTTCCAACACTTTAAGTCGTATGAATTACCCATCACATGTCACAAATCTAGTTCAGACCTTTCCGTATGATTGCATTTTCAATAGACACATTAAAAATTAGAGTGTAGCCCCACCCCCACCCCGGTATATTAACTTCACACCGTTTTAAATTAACATTACCTCTCATGTACTTCTTTCCAAGTTCCTTTATAAGATCGACTTTCAGACACTTTACATCACCCACACCTCAAATACACCATGCAAACATATTTTTCATGGGCATCCAGAAAGCTAACACCCCTCTAAAAGTGGGCTTCCACAGACCTGCTGACGTTGTGTGCCAGCTGACATAAATGGTGGCCTGGCCACAACGCAGATTCTTTATACCCCTTGCGTTGTTTGAAGCCAAGCAACATAAGAATCAACTCTCTCCCAACAGTGACTACTCAGTCCAGACACGTGTCCCACATCCCCAGGCATCCCAGAGCCTCTCTGAATTAGCAACCATCTACAACGAGGCTCTCGCCACTAAATTAGAAACCTTGGGTAGACCTTAAGGGTCTCCAGATCAATTAAATACGAGTATCTGAGTACTTTGAAGTGTTTCCCATGTGATTCTAACCTGAAACTTCGCTGATATGTCTCCAAGTTTGTTACCTCAGTCGTTTCTCAGCACGAAGTAAGTGAAGGGTTGGTAGAAAAACCATCCATGGTCATATTCCACCCCCCACCCCACCTCTCCATTGTCCTGTGAAGAATTTACCTGTCAGTGCCTCCTTCCCCTGGTTGGCTTCTTGGAGTTTTGTCGAGACCTCCTCATAATGTCCACAACCTGCCTTTTCCTCTTAAGTGGAAGCTTGTCCAGGCCGCAGACTCTTTCCGATGTGAAGTCAGACAGACCTGATTTCCAGTCTGCACTCACTGGTTGTGGGCAAAAGATCTGAATGGACAGCTCACCAAAGAAGATATACAAATGGCAGGTAAACATATGAAACAGTGTTCGACACTATCTATCATTTGGGAATTGCAAATTAAAACAACAGTGAGTTACCACCGCACGTCTATTAGAATGGTCAAAATCCAGAACACTGACAATACCAAATGCTGGTGCTGATACAGAGCAACATGAACTCTCATTCATTGCTGTTGGAAATGGGAAATAGTAGAGCCACTTTGTAAGATAGTTTGGCAGATTTTTACAGAACTCAACATATTCTTATATATGATCCAGAAATCATGCTCCTTGGTATTTACCCAAACAGATCGACAACTTATGTTCACACAAAAAACCTTCACACATATATCTAGGTATACCCTAAAATTAGGTTCCTGGACCCAATTTCCACATGCGTGTTGTATGGGGGGGGGCTCTGCCCCCACCCCCCGCCCCACAACACCAAACAATTCTCTGGACAATAGCTGGGTGTCCTACAATTCAAATGGATTCTGACACTGTCTACCCAGAGATAGCATCAGATTCCACATGTTAAGGGTTCAGTCCCACAAGATCGCCCCCAAGGCCCCACTTCAGAGGCCAGTTGTAAGCCCAGGCTGTTACCTGTGCTTCTGACTATAAATTAGAGGCTTCTGTGCTATCAATGAGAGGCTCCGAAGACCCCTTCCTCTGCTTTGACTAATTTGCTAGAGTAGCTCATAGAACTCAGAGAAACATTTTATTTACTAGATGACTGGTTTATCATAAAAGGATGTAACTCAGGGACAGCCAGATGGAGAGATGCATAGGGCAAGGTACTGGGAAAGGGTGAGGAGCTGTTATGCCCTCTCTAGGCACCACTCGCCCCTAATCTCCATGTACCCATCAACCTGAAAGTTCTCTGAACCCTCTCCTCAGTTTTTATGGAGGCTTCATTACACAGGCATGATTGATTAAATCATTGGCAATTGGTGATTGATTCAACCTCCAGCCCCTCTTGTCCTGGGACGTCAGAAATGTGGTACTGAAAGTTACAATCCTCTAATCACAAGATTGGTTTCCCTGGCAACCAGCTCCCATCCTTAGGTGGGGTCCTAGGGTTACCTCAATCTAACAAAGGGCACCTTTATGGCTCCCATCTCTTAGGAAATTCCTAGGGTTTTGGGAGCTCTGTGAGCCTGCATCTGTGGATGAAGACCAAATATATATAAGAAATATATTTTGGTCCTCTAAATGACCAGATATATATTTCTTATAAACTCCAGTATCACAACACTTCTTATGCTATAGTTCTTTTGCGACTATAAAGCCAAAGCAAATTGATAGATGAAATCAAACATAGCTATAAACTCAGTAAAATAATAAGCCATTATTCTAATACGTGAGATGATGTGGTTTGTTAAAACTAACCACTTCCAAAAGGGGACACATGTGGCATTGAGACCTGGTCTATGTTTAATTTGGGTCTGTTGTTTAAACAAAATTAATACTCATGCAGAAAATGCCTATTGGAGTAAGTGTGTTAAACAGATTGTTAGTAATAGCCTCAAGGGTTTATCTGTTTCGGAAGATCAGATCTCATACTTAACCAAAGCTCTGCTAGTAGGCAATGGTCAAATGTTAGTTTTAATGAGGTACCATCTGATAATTTGGTAAATTGTCTATTCACTCGAAGATAAGGTTAGCATCGGGTGACAATGAAACTGCCACAAAATGGGTATCTAATCTGATTGCTGATAGAATTAGTGACAGAACCGCTGTGCTTGGGTTTATGCCTCAGGTTTCTGCTTTTAAGCCGGGAACCGTTGGTATGGAAAGAGTCAGAGTCCGCATCACACATCTGCTCCCCGGGGGATCACGGCACTGACCCCACTGGCTGAGTAGATTAAACTGCCCCACGCCACCTGGTGACTCAGCCCTCCCACTGCTTCCTCTGTCTCTAGATCACTTCTTGACTTGATCCGGCTTTCCTTTGGCATTTGGACAATTGTAAACACAAGTGAAAGGGCAGGCACTGGAATTGCATGACAGTGCTTGGTCACCACTAGTATCAAAAATTCCAAATTACAGAGTCAAAGATTTAAAATTTTAGAAGTTCTAGAACTGTCGTGGACCTAAAGAATACATTTACACTTAGAGGCACTCTGCTTTAAAGCTACATTCAAGCTACATTTTCCCCCCCTCAGGAAAACCTTTGTGATCTGCCCTCTTTCTTTTAAATTTCATTAATAATGAAAAGTAACTATCCTGGTGACTTAGTGATGAGTGCCTATTGTGTACCAAGATTTATGTTAAGCGCTGTATGTACATAATCTCATTGAAGCTTTCTAAGAATTGTGTGAAGTGGGTAGAGTTAAACTGCACTCAATGGTGCCTCTAGGACCTGGATGGTTTTTTCTCCACCCTTGTATCTGGAGGGCTCACTCCGGGGCTAAATGGTTGTTGAATAATTCAAAGAATGAATGAAGGAAAGAACAATTGTCAATAGAGAATACGTTCTTGGAAAGAATATTCTTTTGGCCAGACCTTTGGAAAATTTAGAGATACATGTTTAAATATCACTTAATATACTCGGTCTAGACTCTCCTGGAGGCCAAGCACGGCCAGGGGAGCCTGTGAGAAGGTGGCAGAAAGCACAGCTCTGTCAATGAAAAAAAGAACGCAGACCTGCCAGGTGCCCCAGAAGATTGATAGAATCAATCTTCTCCTTTCCTAAAACTAAGATCAACTGGACTAGGAAGGCTTAAGAAGCCTTTGAGGCCCAGAAAAGGGTTAATTTTCCTAGTGTTTTGTAGGCATGAAATTTTCTGCTTAACTCATGATTCTGAGGTCAATATAGATTTATTCCTTTATTCAGCAAAAGTTTTTTTTTTTTTTTTTGAGTGATTACTAAGTGCCTTGAATGTCATCAGACACGGTCTTTTCTTGTGTTTATTATCGGTTAGAAAATTCAGGAAATGATAAAGGAAATGGGGGGCTAGTTGCTCAGTGCCTGCAAGCACGAGAGTGTGGGGACGGGGCTGGATTGTCAGGGGACTGGAACTGGATCCTGGAGGTGGAATAAGACTTGGATAGAATCAGAAAGGCAGGAAGCAAAGAGCAGGAAGCCCAGAGGCTTGGCAGTCAGTCAGACTGCCTATGACCAGCCAGCTCTGGACAGTGAGGTGGTGGGAAATTTGCACTGGGGAGCCCAGAGAAATAGCCTTGCATATCTGTGTTTTACTACATTAAGGAGAGCTTCAGATTGTGGAGTTTTGAACATTTGCTTTTATCTTAAGGCAGGTGAAGTGTTTTAAGATTTAACTGCAGCACGTAAGGAAAATTGCAGGGAGAAGGAGTTAAGTCAGGGAGACCCGTTAGAAGGCTGCTCTCAGTCCTCCAGATGTGAAGTGACTGGGTTTGGACCACGGTGGTGGAAGGAATGAGCAAGGACCAGCTAGAGCTGCTGCGTATGTAACCTGAAGGACCCTGGTGAGATAGCATTTCTACTCACCATGCGGCAGAAGCAGAGTGAAGCTCACACGTCTGCTGTGGACTATGTGAGGACCTGGAAACCCGTTTTCCCACAAGAACTCCAGGCTGGAGACGAGTCCTTTAAGCTTATAACCAGGATCCCAAGTCAAAATTTCTCAAATGGCTGTTTCCCCCTTTGATGGGTCTGGATGAGACTGGGGCTCTTGGTTATTTCTCTTTCCTTCTCTGTCTCTCATCGCTCCCCCCAACCCTGTTCCCACAGCGAGGACCCCTCCGTATTTGACACTTCTGCTTGGAAACTACTAAGGAAATCTTGCTAATTGGACAAAGCTGGTGCTTCCCAAAGTACAATCCTTGGAAACCTGTGGATTTTTAAATAGAGAACAACAGGGGCGGAGCAAGGACCAGAGTCCTGTGGCCAAATAAGTCTGGGAAATGCTTACAGAATTAAACAGGTTTCCTTCCTGCAGGACTTCCCAAGGTCTTCAGTGTGGCAGTAAGCATCCTGACCATCCAAGAGTGGTGTAGCTTCTAGTTCTCTGCAGGCTTTTTGGACCATGGAACTCTCTTTTTAAAGAAGCATCTTGAGGGGAGAGGGCTCTAAAGCATATATTTTAAGAAATGAGAGACGAGGGAGTTTGTCTTAAAAATAAGTCTCTTGCACTAAAGGCTGGTAATTTAATGGAAAGAAACAAGAGGCTGGAATTTTGGTCTGGGGTCTACTGCTAACTGGTCACCTCGTCACTGAACTTCTCTGAGTCTGTTTGCACAGAGTTTTTATTAATGCTAGATGAATTCTTAAATTCTTTCAGCTCCAAAAGTCTGTGATCACATGCATATTCGGGACAGGAAAATAATCTGATTTTCCTACTCTGTAATGACACTGGTGGTGGAGAAAGTGGTGGGAAAAGTGAGGGCAGAAGGATGGTGACAACAAGGTGAATAAGATGTGGTTTGAACCCCTCAGCTGATTGTCTGGCGGGACTGATGCAGCAGAGAGCCGTGACGTTTCTCGTTTGCCCTCAGGCTTCTCTGAATCCAACCATGTCCTATGGTGCACGTGCAACTATCTCAGTTACTATGGCAACGCTCATCCCCAAAAGTTGCTTAATCCATCTAGTCTCAGTTTTGCCGATGAGCAGCTCTGAGACCTTGGATAAGTCAGTTAGCCCTCTGGGCCTGAGTTTCCTTCATCCGTGGACTAAGGGGGCTGGGTTAGATCAGGGAGTCCTCATGCTGTGTGAGGAGGAACTGCTTTTCAGTTGTCCTGAGTCCTGCCCAGAGGGTGATAGGGGAAGCAGAGACATCCTCCCCTCATTCAGGGCAGGAGAGCCTCAGAGTCCAGTCTGCAGTTTTCTTCTCTTCCTTCTTCCCAGATCATCTCATCTGCCTCAGGCCTCAATTGTTTGCCTTTATGTGCTTGACGTTCAAATGTGTATCTCTAACACCAAACTCTCTCTTTATGTATTTATTTATTTATATTGAAGTTATAATTGCTAAGCAATATTATATAAGTTACAGGTATATAATATAGTGATTCACAATGTTTAAAGGTTATATTCCATTTATACTTATTATAAAATATTGGCTATATTCCCCATGTTATACAATATATCCTTGTAGCTTATTTTATACCTAATCATCTGCCCCTCTTAATCCCCTACCTCTGTGTTTCCCCTCCCCCGCTCCTCACTGGTAACCACGAGTTTGTTCTCTGTGAGTCTGCTTCTTTTCTGTTATATTCACTAATTTGGTGTAATTTTTAGATTCTATATATAAGTGATATCATACAGTAGTTATCTTTCTGTCGGACTTATTTCATTTAGCATAATGCCCTCCAAGTCCATCCATGATGCTGCAAATGGCAAAATTCTGTTCTTTTTTATGGCTGAGTAATATCCCATAGTATGTATGTGTGTGTGTTTGTGTGTGTGTGTGTGTGTGTGTATCACATCTTCTTTATCTGTTCATCTGTTGTTGGAACCAAACTCTCTCTTGAACGCCAGACTCAGATTTCTACCCCTCTGCTTGGTGTATTTACCTGTTTCCATTGAAAGGAAACCAAATTCGTCATGTTCAACACCAAACTCGTGATCTTTGCTTATGAACTGATTTCTCTTCCAGTTTCCCCAGATTTCATCAATACATGAGGATGGGCTCCTGGTCTCCTGCAGCCGGGGAACACGGGCTTCCTTGACTCCTTCCTTCTCCCCTGTGACAGCCAGTTGCTGGCTGATCCTCTCTCCTCTCCACATGATTATTATCACACCTCCATATTCTTTCTTTTCCCTTCCCGATGTCACTGTTCTAGGTCAGGCTCCCTTTGGCCACTCTGCCCCCTCTCCTCCAGAGCCTCCCACATGCCAGCTTAAGTCTTGTAGAGCCTCCCTCCACCTCCCATCCCTCTCTTCCAAAGCTCTTCCTGGGTCACCCATGCTCACTTCCTGCCAGCACCCACAGCCTCAACCACCTTCCAGCTCTAGCGTCAGTTTCTGAGGTGTTCCTGTCCTCCAGCCCCTATTTGTTGATTGTCTTATTCCATAACTTGTCTATTTAAATTGTTCCCTTTTCTTAGACTTTTATTTATTTTTTTCTAATCAACAACAGTTTTTTAAAATTAATTTTTCAGATTCTGTCACATTATTGAAAAAGTTCGCTGGAATCTAAGTGTTTAATGGACATCACATGTCTTAATGCATCTTTCTTTTCTTCAGTGCAGTTTTACTATCTGCCGACATTATATTTTTCCAATAGATGTAAAATCTTTTGTACAGTTTCCCATTTCTCACTATTTTGAATTAAATGATAATGAACGTCCTTATGCATACAGCTAGCTTCTTTGATTGAATTATTTATTTTCTTATGATAACTTCTCATGTATAGAATAACTGGGCCAAAGAGGACGAGCTTTTATAGGCTTTGATAAGTATTGACAGATAAGAGTTCCCATTTATGTAACTGTTAGCAATGTGAGTGAATTCCACTTTGACCACTACTTAACAGCATTGAATTGGGTTATATCATCTGTTAATTAATGTATACAGTGATAACATTATTTTAGACATATCTGATATTTCAACTATTCCTTTTTTTTTTAAATGAAGTATAGTTGATTTACAATGTTGCGTTAGTTTCAGGTGTACAGCAAAGTGATTCAGTTTATTTATATATATATATGCTTTTCCATTATAGGTGTATTTGTATATTCATATACAAGGCCTTGAATATAGTTCCCTGTGCTATATAGTAGGTTCTTGTTGTTTTATCTATTTTATATATAGTGGTATGTATCTATTGATCCCAAACTCCTAATTTATCCCACCCAACTTCCTTTCCCCTGAGTTTGTTTTCTATGTGTGTAAGTCTGTTTCTGTTTTGTAAATAAATCTATTTGTGCCATTTTTTTTTTAGATTTCACATGTAAGTGATATCATATAATATTTATCTCTGTCCGTCTGACATACTTCACTTAGTATGATAATCTCTAGGTCCATCCACGTTGCTGCTAATGGCATGATTTCATTCCATTCTATGGCTGAGCAGTGTTCTGCGGTATAAATATAACACATCTTCACTATCCAGTCATCTGTCGACGGGCATTTCGATTGCTTCCATGTCTTAGACTTTTATATTTACTTTCCTAGTTATATTTCAAGGGTCAGCTCAGATGATGCCTGCTCCCTCCTTCAAGTCTTCCCTGAACACTCTACTGGCTTGATTTTTCTTCTTTTAGCATCTTATTCTTTCTATTTCATTATCCCACCAACCCAAATATATATATATTATTGTTATATATATAGTTATATCTATTATATCTTATATTCACTTTATCTTCTTCAAGGCCAGGGAACATCTTTTCTTTGTCTTTAGCATTTATAGTATCTGATACATACTAGGGGCTAGAAGTGTTATTGGCTAAATCAATATTAAATTATTAGTCTATTTTGAAAATAATAATGATAAATTAAAATAATCTATTTATCTTAATGATTGGTCTAATCAAATACAAATAAAATAAATAATCTACAAATCCAAAACTAATAAAATATTGGTTCTGGTGTCCTGCCATTCTGCTTTTGTGTCTAGTCTAGATATGGTTCTTTGAAGAATTTTAGTTTTAATTTTTTACAATATTAGGTTAGTAAAATCACTAACTTACAGTTAAGGATAATTTATCTCTCTTGTGAGGCCATTATTATGAAGCCTTGCTGTGTCATGACAGAGCTGGTTTCCTTTCTAGTTGGAGCATCATGTAATGACGTGGTGAAAAACTTGAGCTTTGGCGGGGAGAGTATAGCTCAGTGGTAGAGTGTGTGGTTAGCATGCTCGAGGTCCTGGGTTCAATCCCCAGAACTTCCATTAAAAGAAATTTTTTTTAAACAAATAAACAAACAAACAAACAAACCTAATTGCCCCATCCATAAATAAACTAATAAAAGGAAAAAATGGCAATGGTTAATTTAAAAGACAAACAAACAAACATAAGCTTTGGAGTAGGACAGACCTGCTTTTGAATTCTAACTCTGCCTTTGTTAGCTGTGTTACCTTGGGAAATTAACCTAGTGTCTCCAAACCTTAGTTTCCTCGTCTGTGGATGGAGGTTACAATGCATCTGTAATACGTGAGGTCCTGTAATTCTTGCAAGTGCTGGTTCTACTCCTGGGAATTGTTCACAAGTAAATCTCTCTTCATCCTCACCTGAGCGGTTCTCCCAAACCTGGTGGATTTTCACTAGGTTTATGGGCCTGAAAATGCAAACCACACCAGCCTAGAGCATTTCAGAGGCAGACTGGAAAGTTGAAGCAGAATTGCCAGGAATGTTGATGCCTGTTTTCCTGGCCTGGTGAGGAGGAAAGCAGACTGTGTCTCTCATTTTTTTTTTTACATTTTTTGTTGATTTATAATCATTTTACAGTGTTGTATCAAATTTCAGTATAGAGCACAATTTTTTCAGTTATAATTCATTGTCACATTTTTTTTTCTCTGTGAGCTATCATAAGATCTTGTATATATTTCCCTGTGCTATACAGTATAATCTTGTTTATCTATTCTACATTTTGAAATCCCAGTCTGTCCCTTCCCACACCCTGCCCCCTTGGCAACCACAAGTTTGTATTCTATGTCTATGACTCTGTTTCTGTTTTATATTTATGTTTTGTTTGTATTTTTTTTTTTTAGATTCCACATATGAGCTATCTCATATGGTATTTTTCTTTCTCTTTCTGGCTCACTTCACTTAGAATGATATTCTCCAGGAACATCCATGTTGCTGCAAATGGTGTCATGTTGTTGTTTTTTATGTCTGAATAGTATTCCATTGTATAAATAAACCATATCTTCTTTATCCAGTCATCTGTTGATGGACTGTGTCTCTCATTTTGAATCAGACAGATGACCAACATCTCATGGGAAAAAGAAAAATTATCTGTCATCTTCTATTGTCCCAGTCTCTGCTAACTCCATACTTACTTAAACACTAGACTCCGGGGTTCCCTGAAAAGCCAGTTCAGTCCAGGACATAAGATCAGTCTCACATATTATTTCTGTTCGCAGAACAATAAACGAGGGAGGCTAGCAATTACTGCACATTGAGCACCTACCATGTGGAAGGCACATTTAATAGAGAATTACAACGATTCTTCTTAATAACTTTGCAAGATAGGTATCATTATCTCCATTTTATAAGTTAGTAGAAGCTGAGCAACAACCAGGATTATAAAGCTGGTGAATCTCAGAGTGAGGAAATGAACTCAGATGGTCTGCATACATTTTAGCATTTGAAGCCTGCAATGTAATTGGACCGAATTAGCCATACGAGGTGAGAGTTTCCTCTTCTATGTCAGGGAAATTGTGCTCTAACAGGGTTAACCTTTGGCACCTTAGTACCACAGGGAAGCAGGTTTCAGAAATCCCGTTTGGGGAACACCTGGACCCTGGTCCTGCTTTCTGCCCCCATGATGAGGTGACACTGATGGTAGTATGTTTCAAGAGAGGTTGATGTTTGTAAACATTCCTGCACAAACAGGCACAGATTATTAGTGCAAGTTTTTCTAGAACAGTGAGGTAAGCCCCAGATATTAAAAGACTGTACCATAGCACAAATTTTGATATTTTCTCAAATTTTGAAGGCTTCAGCTGCCTACCTTGTCAGAGAACTAGAAGCCAGAGGAAAGCTGTACTAAAATACATGTGACATATGTTCTTGCTCTCTGTGGCCACTTTATTCCCGTGAAGTTCTAGATCTTTCACTGAAGAAACTGGCAACTTACAGTAGCCATTCGGCAACCCACGTGGATGCTCTGGCACTATGCAGAGTTATGTATCATTGTATCTATTTGGCGGAATAAGATAAACCTGTGGAAAGGAATGATATAACTACATATGCCAAAATGCAACTCCCCCCAACGTGTATAACAGAAAACCCAAGGTGAATAGGATGCTAATACTTTTTTTTTTAATTAAAAAACCCACTGTGGATGGGAATGTAATTTGGTGCAGCCATTACGGAAAATAGTATGGAGAGTCCTCAAAAAACTAAAAATAGACTTACCATGTGATCCAGCAATCCCACTCCTGGGTGTATATCCAGAGGGGACTCTAATTTGAAAAGAAACATGCACCCCAGTATTCATAGCAGCATTATTTACAGTAGCCAAGACATGGAAAGAACCTAAATGTCCACTGACAGGTAACTGGATAAAGAATTTGTGGTATATTTATGCAATGGAATACTACAGTGATTAAAAAAGAATAAAATAATGCCATTTGCAGCAACATGGATGGACCTGGAGATCATCACTGTAAGTGAAGTAAGCCAGAAGGAGAAAGAAAAATGCCATATGATATCACTTGTATATGGAATCTAAAAAAAAAAAGACACAAATGAACTTATTTATAAAACAGAAACAGACTCACAGACACAGAAAGCAAACTTATGGTTACTAAGGGGGAAAGAGGGTGGGAAGGGATAAATTGGGAGTCTGAGATTTGCAAATACTAACTACTACATATCAAATAGATAAACAAGTTTCTACTGTACAGCACAGGGAAGTATATTTAATATCTCATAGTAACCTATAATGAAAAAGAATATGGAAAGGAATATGTGTATGTATATGTATGACTAAAACATTATGCTATACACCAGAAATTGTAAAGTAATTATACTTCAATAAAAAAATGAAAAAAACCCCTGCACATCCATATCGTTTTATATATGTGTAGGATGCTTCTAGGAGACTACTCTGTTGGTAACTGATAACCAACTGCATCTAAAGAAGGAGAATGACAGTCTGAGGTAGAAGTGAGACCGTATGGAGTAGTGGGTCCAGTCTGGTCTGGGGAGTCCTGGGATTTCTTGAGACCCTTTCAGGGGATCCCCCAGATCAAAACTATTTTCATAAGTAACACTAAGATGTTTTTGCTCTTTTGACTCATTCTCCCATGAGTGTATGGCAGAATTTTACAGATACTAAATGACATATGCTTTTGCAACACGCTGAATCCAGAAGCAGATAAGAGAATCTGTTCGATTGAGCCAGATATCAAAGAGATTTTAAAAAGTATAAAACAATGTCACTTTTCTCCCTGAAGTTTTTTGAAAATAGCTGTTTTTACAAAAAAAAAATTCTTTATGTTAACATGCACTTACTGTTTTAATGAGTTAATAAATAATAAATGAAAAAGTCTCTGTTTTAAATTTCTAAATTGACAAATAGCAATTGACAAGTAGAAAATAGCAATTGACAAATACCCCGTAAACAAAATCTCTTAGAGGATTTGTCAGATTCCCTCAGGGCCTGGGGTACTTGGGAGGCTTCTGTTTGATAGTGGTGGGCAGAAATGTCAAGTAGAAAAGAAAATGTGAGCGAAGAAAAAGCTTGTGGTAAAATACTGCTTTCCCTTTTCTCCCCTTTCCTAAAGGCAGAGCTACAACTGGCCGGGGGTTCAATGCTCTAGAAAGTTCCGAGGCACGTGGCTTGAAGCAAAGGAGCTGCAGTAATTGAAGAGAAGCAGGGGCCGGCTGTTCTTGGGGATCCTGATCCTCAGAGAATGTTCTGCACCCGTTGATGTAAGTAGGACCAGTCACTGAAGCTGTGTTGCCACATGAGATTAGGGTGACAGTGTGGCTCCCCGTGAGCCCCTCACTTACCCTGGAGGGTGTCGCAGGGAAAGGTGAGCAGCTGGGTTCCGTCCTAGAGCTGATATCAAATGAAAGACCATGCATTTGGTAGTTTGGGAAACCCAATGCTGTGTGTCAGTTTCCTCTTTGTACTTCACTGATCCATTTGTGGCCAGCCCAGATGAGAGGCCCATCCTGGGGTGTCCTGGCTCAGGGTGTCTTCCCCAGCTCTGAGTGGCCCAGGAAATCTAGTCTGTTCCTGTCCCTGCAGGACCCACTGGAATCTCAGGAGTTCCTGGGCCACTTCCAATAGTACAATTTCATATATATATATATTTTTTTAATAAATAAATTGTAGTTTTCCAGCAATAATTTGAGATGCTTTAGAGGAAAATAATATTTAATAGAACAACTAAAACTAGAGTAAGGGAACCAGATCCCTGTAATAAGGTCTGGGGGAATTAAATATCCAGGAAAACCTACCCCAGGGATATTTACTCTGGATAAGTGCAACACTTAGCCCTGGAACTCACGGCAAAAAGAGAAGCAGAGCTTTCATGAGGAAACCAAAAACATCTGCACGGGTCCAAGAGGTCTGCTGTAGGTGAATTTTGGTGTGAATGGGACTTCCCAGTTTATCCTTTAGCAGACTCAGATCCCACCAGCAAAGCTAGTAATTGCCACGTCTGAGACCTTCTCAGCCTGGAGCTGACTGAAGGCAGAAACCTGCCTCCTTGCTGCCTGGATCCCCAGCATCTGGCTCGGGGTCTGGCTCGCGGAAGATGCCCGGTGAGAACTCACTGCCTTGACTTAGGCTTACGTCACTCTCAGCTTCTGTGGTGCCTGTTGAGTGAAAGGACGATTGAGTAAATAGTGGGGACCAGTGAGTTCCTGGGACGAGGGCAGGAGGTTAAAATTATTTCCTCATATCCCCAGGAGATTTCTTCCCGCTATGAAATGCTGCCGGGATTATCTACTCCTTTCTGTTTGTTATCTAGGTAACGCCTCCTCCCCCCCCCCCCATTACCCCTTAGCCTCCTTGTGGTGATAAACTATCTTGGGTCCCCTTCTTATAGGTTGCCTTGAAACCAATTTCCTTTCCTTCCTCCCTCCCTCCCTTCCTTCTTTCCTTCGTTCCTTTTCTTCCAGTAGACTCTTGATACTGGAGAATGATGCACATTTCAGAATGAATAACCCTTAGCGACATTTTACCACTAACCAGAGGCGAGTGCAGATTTCCTCTGTTACATCAGACTCCTCAAACATTACTTAGCAGTGAATCATTTCATTTTACCTTTCAGGAGGGTAAAGGTACCTGTCACTGTGGTCTTTTCTTCCCCTGCCACCCGGTCTTAAATGACTATTTCGAGAAATTATTTCAATATCCAAGGCATGTGCTATGAATAGCCTTGGTTTGAGAAGCCTGATCTGGGTGCCTCCCCTACCCCCACCATCCTAGAATTATGCCTAGAATTATCTCAAGCACTTTGGCTCCCCCAGGAAAGAGCCCTTCTGGTTTCTTCTAGTTGCCAATGCAGGCTTCCTCCTTTTCTGAGAATGATGAGACCAAGTATTCCAGTCTGTTTAGAGACTTAATAAGTCTCAGCTTCCTGTGTCTCTAGTTAATAGGAAGAGCAAGTCATTTAGCATCTAAACTGGAACACTTGTGAGGGAAGGGGGCGTTATTAATAATAGAAACTCTGGAACACGAGGCTTAGTCTGTGTGTATGGTCACCGACTTTTCGAAGATCTTGCATCTTTAATGAAGTCGATGAGCTCAGAAGGTTAACGATAGCTTTTGGAGATAAACTCCCTGAATTCTGTGCAGTTGTCTATTTTGGGCCCCTGGGGACTCTGGCATAGACTTCCTAGCGCCGAGAGTGTCTGATAAGCCGGTGGAGAGCCCATCCCCGGGGCAGACCATCGGGACTGCCACAGACACGGGGGCCTGTGTTTGTGGGACCCAGGGGTGCGGGCCTGCCTTCCTCTGCCCTTCTTCCCTGCCTCTTCCGCCTCCCCCACCTTCTCCTCCGCCTTCTATTTTTTCCTGACCCTCATTCTCTTGCTCTGCCCGCTCCCCGCCACTGTTCTGTTCTCTGGTCCTTTCCTCTTTTGTCTCCCTCTTTCTCTCTGTTCCCTTCTCTCCATTTGTCCCTCACAGTCTCTTCCTCTCTCTCCCAAAATGGCTCTTTCAACACTCTTGGAGAGCAGCTCAAAAGAGCCTTGCTGCCAACGTTACTTTCTCCTTTAAAGGAAAAGCTTGTGTTTCCAACTGTAACTTGATTTTCCTTCATGAGTTACAAACTGTCTTTTTCCCGTTGCAAGTGGCCTGTATCTCATGGGCCTCTTTGATGGGAGGTTCTGGTATCGTGTGTCCTGGGGGACGGGGACGTGTGCTCGGGCATGAAGACAGCATGGCCTGGGGTGAGGGAG
Organism: Camelus ferus; assembly: GCF_009834535.1. NCBI lineage: Eukaryota > Metazoa > Chordata > Mammalia > Artiodactyla > Camelidae > Camelus > Camelus ferus. The sequence continues at coordinate 16,912,817 of NC_045716.1, read as the reverse complement.
GTGAGGGTGGCGGTGGCGGTGGGTGGACGTTGGGGCCATGACAGGAACAAACCTGGGAGGTGTCTGCTTGTCGTAGAATGGATTATGGGCTGAGATAAATGAGGTGCTGTGATCACGCTGCTGCATGAAGCTCAGTGTCTGAGATTTTGGAACTGGGCTGTGCCAGGATCATTTTAGAGAAGGCAGGGTCTGCATCAGCGTCGAACTAATCAGGGAGCCACAGCTGTGGCGGGCGTGCCACCACAGGACAGGAGGGAGCCCGTTAGAAACGGAGGAAGTGAGCCCTTCACCGGGAACTGCGGGGTAGGTGTGCCAAAGTGTAACACAGACATTCTGAAAACATTCTGAAAAGCAGAAGCTGAGAACAGTCTGCAGTGATCTGAAAAAGGACCAGTGGGCAAGACAACAACATGCTTTTTTTTTCTTGTGGGATCCAAGGACTTCGCGTAGTATGTTTACTTACTAAAATAATAACACTGTTTACCCAGCACCTGTGATGTGTAAGGGACCCTGGAAGTGACTTGGAGGGATTCAAAAATAAACAAGCGATAACACCAGCCTAGGTTGCACGTGGCTAATTGGAGCGGGAAGGGACACAAAAGAGCAATACACTCCAGGGAGGTGAGGATGTATGGCGAGAGTGATGAAAGGTGGAAGGAAGGAGAGAGCACTTGTAGCTGGGCTGTCAGAGAACAAAGGCCTTGACCATGGAGGGCGTGGAGCTTGGGCCAAACCCGGGAGTCTAGGCAGGATTTTCAACATGCAGAGAGAAAGACGTGGGTCAGTCATCGTCAGGGAACTGACCTAGGCAACCAGGATGCAGGATGACCAGTAAACAAGGGCTGCACTGGGCACACCGGTGGAGGGGAGAGAGGAAGTAGCAATCTCCTGGGAGCAGAAGCTCGGGGTCAAGGAGTGGAGGAAGATAAAGCTGGAACGGAGGGTGGCTGCCAGACTGGGGAGAACTCTGCCCACTGGCTGGGCTGAGACATCTGGATGCCATCCTAGGGATTCAGTGTTTGTGTGGTACCTGCTCTAGGAGGGAAGGATGGCTTCGCTTTTGGAGATGCTCACTTCTGATGCCCCTCGTGCTGTGTGTGGGTACAGTTCTCAACCAGATTTAAGGTGTCATAACAATAAGCCATTGGGGGAAATATTTGGGAGCCAAAAAATATATCTACACGAAACACTTTGAGCCAGTGTTTTCTAACATCTCAATCTCTTGCTTTTGCTTTGAGCTTTGTAGCTTTTAAGCATTGATTTAAGGGGGATCCACAAACTGTATGCCCTTAGAGTTGATCTAGGGCTGCTAGAAAGAATCTTATTTGTATTGTGTCAATTTTCATTGCCTTAGAATTTCTTACATTACATCAACCATTTTATTCGGAGATTGTGGGCTGAAGGAATCATGTTGTGTTCCTGGCTGGAAATGGTTGCAGAATTTCCTCCTGACCCTGAATCTGCTCAAAATTCCTGTGTCCTGGCTTAGAGAGCCCCTGGTTCCTCCCTTTATGATGGATGAGAAGGACTGGGGCTTCCTTCCAGACATTCATAGCACTTGTCGGGGTTTCTCACTGATGTCTCATTGTCTTACAGGAGACATTCACAAAACCTCTTGTACTTACTAATTTTGTTATGTATATGAGGCTTCCCCCAAAAGACTGTGAGATCCTCTTAGTCAAGGTCTGAGGCTCTATCAGAAATGTTTGCTTTGGCGTAACATTTAGCATAGTATTATGCATGTGCTGTTCTGCCTGAGGGTAGAGGAGCTGGATGGGTAGTGGTGGACTGCTGGTACCCACCTGTTCCCATGTGCCAGTATTGGGTTTTGTAGAGAGTGGGCTAAAATAGATCTTTGCTAATCAAAGCATCAACCACTGACAACATCAGTATCATCTGGGAGCTTGTTGAAAATACAGAATCTTAGGCCTTGGAATCTGTAATTTGATTAGTGTTTGAAACACATTGGTTTCCAGATGTACTGTATATAGATCACTTGGGGATCATGTTAAATATCAGATTCTGATGTATTTCAGGGTTACTTAGATAATGATAGAACAAGTACTCCTGTTCTTGTAAATAAAGCTTTATTAGAACCCAACTATGTTCATTTACATATTGTCTATGATTTCTTTTGTGCTACATCCACTTATGGCCCACAAAGCCTAAAATATTTGCTATCTGTGCCTTTACAGAAACAAGTTCGCTGAACCTCAGCATATGAGATGAACCCTCACTATTTTCTTAAAGAAAGGACATAGCTGGGAGCTTTCGCCCCAGTGGCAGAATTTGCAAGCCCATCTTAACCCATCATGGCGTCGCTGAATCATTAATTCTTAATTCTCAAGCAGGCAATGAAGGGTCTTGAGCCCCAGATTATTCCAAATAGCGGTACCAAAAAGTCTGTGACTTTCCAAGGCCCATATCATATCTCCCTCCTTGAAGAAATGATTGTGACTTTATTGAGATCTTTCCTCTACAGATTGATCCCATTAATTATTCAAAATAAGTTAGGCTTTTCTCAAGAATTGGAAAGACCCAAGAGGAAATTCTGAATAGAAATGTTTGGGACTAAGGAATAAAAACAGCCTTGTATGGGTTGGGTCGAATCCTCATTTTACTACTGAAACGGTAGCCCTAGCCCCAGCCCACCCCTGGGCTGTTCCCTGGCAGCCAGACTCAGATGGCCAGGGCCTGGAGTCCTTCCTCTTGTTCCCTGGGGAATCCCACCACCTGTCTCTTATTTGGAGCTTTTGAATTGTGAAATGATGGCACACACAAGCGACAAGCTTGCTGCATGTGTATGCCAAGCGTCCGAAGGCAGAGGCAGAGGCTTGGGCGGAGAAGCAGGAAGTGCGGAAGGGGGTTGCTGGCAAGGAGGCCTCTGCTCACAGACACAATGGAGGGGAGCTTGTGGGAGGAGAGAGGCGGCCCCAGGCAATCACCTGAGGATGTGGGCGCACTGAGTCTTGGAGATCCTGGTTCTCCTCCTTCCAGAACCAAGTCTCAGAGGAGGCAGGCGTAGGAGAATTAGGATCCTTTCCCCTTGTCTGGAGTTATCTGGAGACACAGGGTTTTGGTATGGGGTTCTGTGGGAGTCTTTGCTGTAGCACTAGGAACTCTGGCCTTCCTTAGTATCTCTTCTTTCTGTCTGCATAGCCCAGGACACTAAAAAAGGTTTTTTTTGAGGTGGTGGAGTGGACAAAAGTGGCGAGTCCTCTCCTCAATTCCAGCATCTATCCACCAATTCGGAGAAATTGTAGGAGTGAACTGGGGCCTCGTATGTTGAGAACACCTGCCCTGTTGCCAGGGAGCTCTCCTGGAGTTCTCTAAGGTGCCTCAGCCAGTTAGCTCAGCTGATCAGAATGTGGTGGTTTTAAAGCCAGAGTCACTGTCTGGGCTGATATTTCAGCCATTCTCTCCGTTGGAAGAAGCATAATGTATTCATTCATTCATTCATTCATTCATTCATTCATTCATTTCTTCCCTCACTCAATGACTATTCATTGAAAACCTACGGTGTCACAGAATAGTGGGAAAAACAAGAACTGGAGAGTCAGAAACCTGAGTTCACATCCTAGTTTCCCCATCCGTGCGCCAGCGTCTCATTCGAGTTCCAGTTTGGTTGGCACGTCTCTTCCTTCCTCGCCCGCTTTCTCTGACTCTCCCTGACTCTGCAGGTTGCACCCAATGCCTCTTCTCTCTACTTTTGGTGCAACTTCTGCAGTCTGTCCTCACACCTATTATGTGGAGATGATCTGTTGATTTTCTGTCTCTCTCCCCAGATTGTAAAGCCATTGATGGCAGAGATCTTCATAAATACTTGTTCACTCTCACTCCTGACACATATTAGAAATTAAACGTGCATCTGTTGCCCTGAAAGGACCTGGCTGGGTGACGTAACTTTCCTGAAGTGTGTTTTTTCTCATCTGTGGGATGAAGGTGATAAGAACGTACCTCATGACTTTGTCGTGAGGTTTAAATCACAACAGGACATTGTGGGAAAGGTTTAGAATGTTTGGCAGACTGTTCTGTGAACATAAATTGCCCACAAATATTGTGGTTGTTCTCATGTCTAGATTGATTGGGATTTGGTAGGAGACAAGTCCAAGAGAATCAGGAAGGTATGTGATGACCTAGCCCACGTTTCTTAAACAGAATGATTGAATGAAAGAGGGCCTGGAGACTTAGTTTGTCAGGCACGGTTTGGGTGTATGAGTTGACAATGGACAAGGGGACCCCCTCCTGCAAGCTCTAGTTCCCCTCCACTAGATTATATGCTCACAACAGCGGGGACATGCCTCATTTGTTTCTCTGCCCCTTTATGTTCCTAAGCACAAAGTGAATAAGTAGATAATTGAATTTTGATGGGCACTACAAGGCCCAAATCTCCTGACCCTTAACATCTCCCCATATTCCTGGCTTGTATCTGCCTTGTCTTGAGAACTTGGATAGTGGAACCGTTCTACAGAAAACATAGATTTGGGGAGAAAAGAGTAAGTTCTGCTTGAAATACGTTGAGTGGGAGATCTGGCTGTCAAATATTCAGGGCTGGGAGCTGGAGCCTGGTTATGTAACTTTTCACATGTCTGTTTTAGCTCCTAGAACCAGACTCAGAGCTCACTGTATAGCTCCCAGGGTGCTTGACGCTCACTCATTAAAAAGCATGTGATAAGTATTTCTTGATCCATTGCAAAAATATCAGGCTGTTTCCCATGTAGGTAACAAGGCAGTGCCGCAGATGTTGGAGCAGAGGTGTAAGATGATCTGACTTCTGCTGCAGGAAGACCTGACTTTGCTGCAGGGTATGAGAAAGATGGGAAGGGAAAAGACCTGGGGGTGGGGAGGCCCAGCAAGAGAGCAGATGGGCAGTGAGGGAGTCTGAAGCCGAGCTCTGCCAGGAGGGATGGAGTGGAGGGGGTCTGACTCCGCGAGAGACTGGTAACTCATCTCTCCCCATAGCATCAGCCCTAGAGAGGTCTCACTGCTCTGGGAGAAGCACTGACCAACCTCGAGTGGCTTTGGAACAAAAGCCAGTGACTGCATCCAAGGGAAGATAATGAGAAACACACAGGCCGTGAAGATCAGGAAAGCACCACTAATCTTTTTGTTGCAAAACTTTACTTTCCCAAACCATGGGCAAGGGTGCAGAAGACTCTGCGTGTGAACTTGGCCCCTTTACTAGGAAATAAAAGATGGAATCTCCCTTAATAAATCACAGAACTGACCCTATCCAAGAATCTGAGAAGGATGGAGTGGGTGGTGAGGAAAGGGAGGGGGGTGTGATGCTGATCAGTAGACAGGAGAAAGCAACAATGCAGACAGTGGCCCAAGGTGAGGAGACTTGAAATTTCATCTAAGTCCCCCCACCCCTAACAGTGTGATTTTACAAAGAGTGTTCTTTTCTTCAAATATGAAATATTTTTGTAATTAGAGCAAAGCCCTTAAAAAGGAGAAACTGCTTTTATTCAGTTGAAACCTCTAGTAATTCTATATACAGAATAAGATCCCAAGAATTAAAAATCAATTCAACAAAACATATGAATGACCTTAAAAAAATTTCTGTGCTATTTGATGTAGGAGTTTAACTTTTATGAATCTGTTCTAAGAAGACAACCTGAAAGGAACAAAATTTATACACAAAGATAGATGCACTGGGTACAGAAAAGAACTCATCTAAGTGGCCAGTATTGAGGATATGGTTAGATATATAGGTTGTAAGTCTTTAAAATGATGGTTCTGAGAATTTTAGATACCATAGGAAGGTATTTATGATTTTATATTAAGTAAAATTAGAAGTCACAAAGTTGTATAAAGGGCATGAGATCACTTATATAAAAATGCACAGAAAAAGCTCAGGAGGAAATATGCCAAAATATTAGCTGTGCTTGATTTTGGGTGAGAAGATTATAAGGTCATTTTTGGTTCTTTATATAATGGAAAGTTGATAAATAAGCATCTATTATTTTTATATCAGAAAAAGAAAAGAAGGTATACATTTTTTTAAAGGAAGATATTGTAAAAGAGTATTTGTTTTTTTCAGAGAGAATACATGAAAAATCTAGGTACCCTCTTGCCTACCCTGGGATTCTGAGATTATTTTTACCCTCAGGAAGATCTTTCCTTGCTTCTACTTAAATTATCCTCACACATCAGTTTGTTTCTGGGGACAAAAAAAAAAAAAAAAAACAACCCAGCAACTTTGCATTTGATTGCTGCTCAACATATGTGGTAATTCTCTGTTATCTTCATGGAAAAAAAGATATAAACGTCTTGATGTGGTATTCAAAGGCTTTCAGAATAAAATCCCACCTGATCTTTCCAACTTCACTTCCTATCAGTTTCCTATGTGTATTTTAATTAATTTTTTATTTTTTATTGAGGTGTAATTGACCTACAACACTGTTAGTTCCAGGCTTACAACATAGTGATTTGATATTTCTATATTATTAATGATCGCTATGGTAGGTCTAATTACCATCTGTCCCCATACAAAGATGTTACAGTATTATTAACTATGTTCCCTGTGCGGTACCTGTCATCCCTGTGATTAATTTATTCCTACATGTTTTCTACTCAAATCAAAACCCCCCTCGGACTTGCCATTTTTTGTACGTGTCCCCATTGTTCTATCTCTGAACCTCTGCTTCTTCCTGGGGACATGTTTGCAGAGCATGCATTAGAAAATCAAGTGGACCGGGGTCCTCTTTCAGCACGATCAGGCTTACGCTGCTGTGTGGCCTTAGCAAGCCATTTCACCTCTCTGGACCTCAGATAGCATACCTTTGATATAAGAAGGGGCGATAGATGGTTGCCAAGATTCCTTGCAGCTCTAGAGCTGGGAAGCCTTGTTCCCTCACTGCCCTGGGTGTGCTCATGCATCTGTCTGCACCTTGTCTCGGGTTATAACTGCTGCCTTGAGTGCCCCTATCCCTCCTCCGCACCTGTCAGATTAGAGCAGAGAGGTGGGCATCTGATCCCTCCACTTTGCTGCTTTCTGAGCATGTGGCCTTATCTCACCAGTCAGCCTCTCTGTATCTCATCTGTAAAATGAGATGAATAGCATCTCTCCTCTTGTCTCACGTGACAGATCTCAGTGCTGATCAAGGGAGAGGGAGAAAATGGAAAAGTTCCCTGTAAACTCTGAAGTGCCCTACAAGGCATTTCTGTCCTGTTGGCAGAAATCTCACCTGGACCCTGCAGCCTAGCACTTCGGAACAGGCACAGGGAGGAGGGGACAAAAACACCTAGATGCTCCTTGGCCTGGGATGGCTGAGAGCAGAGGTAATCTAGTGAGAAATAGCAAGAGGCTTGCGGTAGGCTGGATGATGCTGCCTCCGGCTCCCTGCCCCCCAAATGCCCATATCCCAATCCCTGCAACCTGGGAGTATGTTACCTCCCATGGTAAAAGGGACTTTGCAGATGCCAGTAAGGTTAAGGACCTTGAAGTGGAGAGATTATTCTGGATTATCTGGGTGGGCCTGATGTAATCACAAGGGTCCTTAAAAGAGGGAGTCAGGAGGATAAGAGTCAAAGAAAGAAGATATAAGGGTGGAAATAGAGGTCAGAGACGGGAGAGGATGCTATGCTGCTGACCCTGGACCGCAGAATGCAGGCGTCTGCTAGAATTTGGAAAAGACAAGAGAATAGATTCTTCCCTTGAGCCCCCAGAAGGAAGAGAGCCTTGCCAACACATTGATTTTAGGACTTTGAGCTCAGGAGAATACATTCATGTTGTTCTAAGCCACTAAATATTTGATCATCTGTTACAGCAGCAATAGAAACTCAGGGCCGCCCGGCCCGGCCTTCAGCTGTGGCCGTGCACCGGCTTGTGCACTGGCTTGTGCACAGCCCTTCTTGCCGCAGGGCTGGAGTTACCTCAAGGTCCTGACTGTGATAGTTTAGCGTTTTCTCCCGTTTTACCCTTGTTTCTTTAGGCTGGTGTGGATAAACATCAAGTTACTAAAACATCAAAAAAAAAAAAAAAAAAAAAACCCCAAAAACCCCGAGTATTTTCTGACTGTCTTCACCCCCAATTAGAGCGCTGTCTGCTCTTTCTCCTTCATGGCATTCGGTCTCTTGTAACAGTTCCAGGGATTCTTCGGGGATGTCTGTCCCCCACGTCGGGAGGAGGCTCCGTCTTGCTCCTCTTCTTTCTGGGCTCCCTGCCGGCTCCTGGCGTGGCCCGCACAGTGGGGGAGGTGCCTGCAGCTGCGGTACCTCCCGTCCCCTCCAGCCCCCAGGGGCCACCTGGGAACGTCCACCCTGGGCCACTGCACCAAAGCTGCACTGGGACGGCTCTGCTGGGCCGCACCTGCCAAGTCTTGCCGAACCCGGGTCCTCTTGATGCCATGATCTGGGTTTTTCCACTTAAAAGGAAGTATCATTTTCATCCCACTTCAATGCCAGGATGCAGTTCTGTCTGGTGTTTTCAGTGCCTCACAGATAATATCTATCTGTCTGTCTGTCTCCCTCTCTCTCTCTATTTCTATATATGTATTTTTATATAGCTATATATCTCTATATAGATATATACTTTTATATAGTTTATATATCTATATAGAGATATATATTTAATGAAAGCATATTTTTTTCAGCCTTAGAGGGATCAGTTCGAGATCCCTTTCCTGGGTGCTGAGAGACACCGTGCGTGTTGTCACATCGCAGCGGCTGGCATGAACAAGACATGGCATGCTGAACTCATTGCCACAGAGACAGCAACACAGGGGAGGGTCAGTTGCCCCAAATGTGTAGCCTTGATTCTCTCTTCCTTAGGAGGAGTGATTTCCTTGGAGGAGCCTCAGCTCCTCATCAGACAAACTTCTGGAAAATTCCATCTCAGAATTCCTCCGCACAGGCGAGGCCATACCTGAATCCCACGTGAGCTCCCCCTCAGTCCTCTGCTGCATATCCACAGTGTGGAATCCCTGCCGGACCTCCGGTTTCATCTGGAAAATCGGTGGGAGACCTGGACTCGCTGGACGCATAGTAAAATGGTCATTCTGTTCTTATTTTGCCTGAGTTTCAAAGTGTTAGGGTTTCAAGTGCATGCCCTCAAACTTACATATAGCCTTTAAAATATGTGCCTTCTTTGAGGCTAAAAAGTATCCACCATTGCAGTGCACTTCCCCCCACCCCCTCAGCTGCGAGAAGAGCGCGTGAAGGTGTGTGTGGTGCGCGGCTGGGGTCAAGGTTTCAGAGGCTTGACCCAAGCCTGGCGAAGGAAGAGAGGTGGTGCTAGGTGCCCGGTTTTCCCTTCTGGCTCCTTCATCCTTCTGTGACTCAGGATCTCCTTCCCGGAGCCCTATGCCCAGAGCTGCTCTCAGCCACCCCTCCTAACCTCACTGCTTAGAAGCTTGCTGTTTTTGTAGAGTTCTTCCCCATCTTAGGAAAAAGTGTCCCAAGATTTTACTTCTGTAAAATGAATCCTATTTCCTTATTCCCTTTAGAGTCCGCAGCTATAAGACAGTTGGGAAAGGGTAGTTCCAGGTATGGTATGTGCATTTAAGAGGGTGTGCGGCAACCGCCAGCACCTAAAAGCAGGTTTTCAGGCCTGTGTGGGAGGAGCCCGTGGTGAGGCAGGCTTGCTAGCACTCATGCATAGCAAGGTGCAGGCAGCCGCTGCCCCTCCACCTGTCTTTATTCTGTTCTGTTGCATCTCTGCCATCTGAAACAGGACGTGGCACCTCGTCAACACTCGAGAAACATTTACTGACTGGGTGCATCTATTCAGAGGTGATTCTGGATTGTATCATTCAGGGTTCAACCAAAGAAGCAGAACCAGTAGGAGGTATATATTAAAGGCTTGATCACAGGACTTTGCTTAGATGATGGTGGGGCCTGCCTAGGAAGGTCCCACATCCGTAGAGCAGGCCGTTAGGAAAGGCAGGCGGGAGCTGCTGCTCACGGTGGAATTTCCTCTTCAGGGAAGTCTCAGCTCTGCTTCTAATGCCTTTTGATCGATTGCATTGTTTCCGTCTGGATTATCCAGGATGCTCTCTCTTACGTAAGGTCAGCGGATTATGGATTTTAATCACATCTGCAAAACACCTTCACAGTGACACCTAGATCAGTATTGAATAACCAGGCACTGGAGCTTAGCCAAGTTGACAGATCAAAAAGACCATGAACCAGTGATTTAAAGAAACTGCTTGCCCCCTAGTTTCCTCTTGGGCATTGACAATATAGCTAATATCAAGCTGAATACTTTTGATGGTATGGACTGAATTCAGCCTTGCTGCTCCTTCTGACTTCAGTTGCTTTAACCAAAAGTGCAAACCCTGAGCTTCTTCTGTCATCTGTTGATGCTCAGAGGCTCACATGGTCTGGAAGGGTAAGTGGCTCCTCTCTGATTTGCCAGGAGCAAGTGGTTATGTTAGCTGGGGAGCCAGCACACTAATTTCAGTGATTTGACTCTGGTACAAGTTCTGTGGGGCCAGAGGGTGGGACGATGCTTTTTCCTCTGGCCCTGGTAAACATTTTATGCTTGTTATGGTGGTTGAAATGCTGGATTTCATCTTTTATTCGTGCGCCAAGAGGTTCACAGTAAATGAGGGGTGTGGTCTGTTAGGGGAAAGTGGCTGTGGCTTGGCCTCTCCACACCCTGTCCTCACACACACATGTTCTGGAACATGCGAATGTGTCGTGGGGGGGCTGCCCCTGGGAAACCATGGACCGTGGTCTGGGGGTGGGGAGGTGGCAGAGCGTGGTAGAAACGGCGCTGGACCAGGAATGAGTTTCGTTGCTAACTAACTACTACTAACTTCTCATCAGTGAGGCTTCTCCAGTCCTCTACTCACCCCTTTATTACCCAGGACAGATTTATTTAGTGCCAGGCTGAGCAGTAGGCTTTAGGATAGAGCAGGGAACAAGATAGATGCTACCCTTGTCCTTTTACAGCTTACCTTCAAGCACTTTGAATGCATAATAATGATCCTATTCATAGTGCTCACTGAGGGTCATCCTGCCCCAAGCATGTTATGACAGAGGAAGCAGGGGGTTCGCATAGGTTAAGATCAGGGAAGACTCTGGGAGGAGGTGACTATTATTAATGCCTTTCCTACTTTGTTTTGTTTGTTTGTTTTTAATTTTATTGAGTTATAATCAGTTTACAATGTTGTGTCAATTTCCAGTGTAGAGCACAATTTTTCAGTTATACGTGAATATACATATATTCATTGTCGCATTCTTTTTCACTGTGAGCTACCACAAGATCTTGTATATATTTCCCTGAGCTGTGCAGTATAATCCTGTTTATCTATTCTGTATATACCTGTCAATATCTACAAATTTCAAACTCCCAGTCTGTCCCTTCCCACCCCCCTCCCCACTGGCAACCACAAGTTTGTATTCTATGTCTATGAGTGTGTTTCTCCATTTTGTATTTATGTTCATTTGTCTTTTTCTTTTCTTTTCTTTTTTTCTTTTTTCTTTTTTTCTTTTAGATTCCACATATGAGTGATCTTATATGATATTTTTCTTTCTCTTTCTAGCTTACTTCACTTAGAATGGCATTCTTCAGGGATATCTATGTTGCTGCAAATGGCGTTATGTTGTCATTTTTATGGCCAAATAATATACCATTGCATAAATAAACCACATCTTCTTTATCCAATCATCTGTTGATGGACATTTAGGCTGTCTCCATGTCTTGGCTTTTGTAAATAGTGCTGCCGTGAACATTGGGGTGCAGGTGTCTTTCTGAAGTCTTTCCTACCTTGGAGTCATGTCCTTTCCCTGACTCTCTTTTCTTCTCCTCTGTGTCCTCTCCCTTGGCTATTTTGGGCCACCCACTGGTTTCTCAGTCTTATTCAAAGGCCTCTTTCTGATCAGCCTCTAGCCCGACCTTTTGCCGAAGCTCTTGTCTTAAGTCTCCAGCTGCATGAAGGACACCTCCTCATGGGGACCCTTAGGCATTTCAAAGATACAGCATCTGTAGAAGAACTCAACAATGCCATTGTATCTTTTTCTTCCCTTTTCTGTCTCTGATAATTTTATCACAATTCCTTTTTTTCATTTAGGTAAAGAACTTAGTCATCTTTGACCTAGCCTTTCTATTGCACCTGCCAGTTGCTTATACCCTTTGTATACTGGGCCAGTTATTAACTACTGTTCTGCAGTTATCTCGTCTATAATAAAAGAGTTGTGCTCATCTCATAAGACTGTGATAAAGATTAAATGAGTCCATGCAAGGGCAGTGATATAATATCAGCAGTCTATCCAGGTAGATCCTCTGGTTCCTTGTTTCTCAGTGTTTTTCCTCTTATACCTTGGCTTTTTGCTTTTCTAACTCTCATTGTCTATTATATTTCTGAATTGTTGTTTGCAGTCTACAGACTAGTAGCTAGACCTTCATGAACTACATGAGACATTATATACTTGTTTTTCTTCACATTTCCCTAAAAACATGCATGCTCTCTCTCCCTTTCTCTGTATACACACACACACACATACACACCCACAAACACATATACATACAAAAATATACACACATATATACTAAACTATAAATGCACACATATATTCACACATATGCATATATGTACTAAACTATACAAACACACACGTATACACATAGACTTACATATACTCCCTTCTTTGTTTCTTAATTAATTGACTTAATGTTTTGATAATGCTTCTAAATGGAAAAGATATAGGCAAATCCCTATTCATTGTGTAATGGTGAAAGATTAATTTTTCCAAACTATCCAGACTAATCATGCTTTCCATCACACTAATCATGAGCTACATTTTTTTCCCCCAATGTACCAGTCTCTCTGATGAGGGTGGACTGTACTCACTGGTCTTAGTGAAAGTTACCAGGGGGCATGCTCTCAGGGACTCCCTGTCCCTATGAGATGGATCCACTCAGAAACACGGAAAACCTTCCTCGAGATAAGCTCATGTAAATGGCTTCTGTGATGAAAATAGCATCGTGACGTAGTGCCAGCAATTCCAGGTTCACAAAGGACGGTTAGAATTTTCCCCGGTTCATTGCACACTGTAATTTCATCATTACATACATCCTTTAATTATGGGCTCTAATTGTGCATTTTAGTTCTGTAATTAAATATAAAGATGTTAATTTTGTAGGTGTTCCAGTCAGCTCAGATATACTTTCAGATTCTTTCCCCTACCCCACCTTTCAAAGAAAATTACTACATCATTAAAAAGTTTGTGCGCGGAAGGAGCCTCTCAGAGGGCTGCTTTTGGGAGCCAGTGGCTGTTTGCGTGGGAGGGGCCCTGGTTCAGGAAGGATACAGGAATGTTATCCTGATTATATTCCCCATAGACTGTGCAGACTCATGTCAGAGAGACCTCGCTGGGTCTAGGGCAGTGAGAACTCCTTTCATTTATATAGAACCGGTTTCTCTTGACTGGACTATTTAAAGGTGACATCAATTCTTAATGAATCATAGGAGAGGGAAGAACTGATGTTAGAGCAGCTCTGGCTTTTTGTTTCTCTTGTGACTTATTAAAGATGAAAAGGCATTTTGGATTACTGGAGTTTATAGTTTTAATTTGTGTATGGGCAGCTGATTATCTATGTTTCTGTCTATCAATCTACCTATTTATCTATCTGTCTATTTATTTATCAATCAATCTATCTGTCACCAGCAAGAGAGAGAGACAGAGAGAGAGAAGAGAGAGCAATTGCTTTACATTTTTAACAAGCACAGACCCAAGTTAAACTAGAATTCATTTTATAAGAACTCTCAATAATTTAGATCTTTCTTCAATTCTTTCTCTACTTTAAAAAAAAAAGGCTGAAAGACAGGATTTTCCCCCATGGACCACATTATGTCCATTGTATCCTATATATTCTACATATTTATCTAGTTGCCCCCATTTATAAATCTAAGCAAAGGGAGGCAATTCGATAGAGCGTATCACAGGACACAGCATGCCTGGTAATTATTTTCCCCAACATGTAAATTCCTTTTGGACAGCAATTCGATCCTTTTCGTATATCCACTAAGAGGTTATCCAGTGTTTAACACAGAGCCTGGAACATATTCCATACTCAGTAATACATATTGAGGAATGAATGGATGAATAACAGACACTCTGCCTCCTAGGAATTAGTCATTTGGAGCAGGATTAATCTGCTTTCATAGGTAGTCAACAAACAGGGTAAAGTGTGACATTTATCTTTTGGTGAGAAAAGAACATCCTTTTTGTTTACTGTTTCACCAACAGATATCCCTTTCCCCCTCAATTTAAAAAAATGTGGTAAAACATGCGTAACATAAAAATATCATCTTAACCATTTAAAAGCATAAAGTTCAGTGATATTAAATATATTCATAATGTGCAACCATCATCGTCATCCATCTCCATAGCTCTTTTTATCCAGTAACTCTGTATCCATTAAACAGTAATTCCTCATTTTTCCCTCCCCTCAGCCCCTGGCTACCACCATCCTACTTCCCATCTCTATGATCCCACTTTTGTTTTCACAAGTTCTTTTTATTTTATTGGAGTATAGTCAGTTTACAATGTTGGGTCAATTTCTGGTGTACAGCATCATGTTTCGTCACCCATATACATACATATATTCCTTTTCACATTCTTTTTTCATTACAGGTTACTACAAGATATCAAATATGTGTTTTCACCAGTTCTTTTGAACATGCAAATCAGTCTGAGTTTGGGTCCTACGTCTGCCACTCACTCATATTCTGATAGAGGCTATTGTATAAAGAAACTTACCATTGGCTAATTTCTTTGTAATTGTTATTACTAAAGCTAATATCAGTGTTGGAGCCCATGTAGAATTTCCTTTCTAGAATCCACTTTATCAGCGAGGGATGAATGCTGCAAACCCAAGTTTTCACGATTGGGAGCAGAGGAGAAACACTGCTTCAGTCAGCAAGCATTTCCTAAGAGCTCTTCATGATCCAGGGACTCTGCTGGACGCTGTGGATATGGGAATGGATAATACCAGGGCCATAGGCTAGTAAACAAGTGGATGGAAGAAAGGGATGCTGGCCTTGGCATACATAGCATTGACCACACGGTGGAGTGGTTGGGACCACAAAGGACGTGTGGTCCCTTCTGTGGCGGGTTGATGGTGGGAAAGGGGAGGTTGGTGGTCATGTCACTGTTGGTTGTGAGTTCACCAGTTGAAAGGAACAGATGAGCAAAGGCCTGGCGGCTGGACATAGGCTGGGGCCCTTAAGGAACCACACTTTGGCCTGCTGAAGCATGTATTTTAAAGAGAATGTGCCCGGCCCAAAGATTTGCACATATTAGGCACTTAGTTAATAGTTAGTAAATGAAGGAGTGGATCAAAGCGGCAGAGGGGAGGCTAGAGACACTGGTGGAGGCAGGATCCCTGAGGGCCTCGTAGGCCGTGCTGGGATTGGTGATGGGAACGGAGAGGCAGCCAATGGAGTTCTCTTTAAGCACTGGAAGATCTCCTACTGGTTTGAATTTTTTTTAAATCCCTGTGGCTGCAGAACAGAGAATGGATTGGAGAGAATGAGGCTGAAGCCATAAGCCCAGACAAGAAGGGTAGCAGCATTGGCTGGGAGCTGTAGTGCAGGCGAGAAGAGCATTCAGAGGCTGTTACCTAACCCAGGGAGAAGTCCCGGGGCTGCCCTGGCGGTGCGGAGGGGCAGAGACAGGCAGGCGGGACATCGCAGTCTGGCGACTGATTGCAGTGTGTGGGCACAATTAAGTTGAATGTGCGCATTGGAGAGAGAAAGTTGGAAAGTGTGTGTGTGTGTGTGTGTGCGCGCGCGTATGCACAAGTTGGAGCCTATGTGTGTGCAGGCAAATGAGTTGAAGTATGTGTGTACGCTTGAGTTGGAATATTGTATGTGTATACCTGTGTGAGTGAGTTGAGTGTCTGTGTGTGTGTGTGTTGGAATGATATGCATGCTAGTGCATTGGAATGTGTGTGTGTTGTGTGTGTGTGTGCGCATGCACCCGTGAGTGCAAGTGAGCAGTCAGAACCAATTTCTCCTAATTACTTATCTATTTGGCCTAAAGGCTTATGAAGTTCTCCGTGTGCCTTACTCCTGATCACATGCTCCAAGTCACACGCAGAAATGGGCAGAACAGCTCAGGGCAGTAATTCCATCCTGACTCACCCTAAGTGGTTTCCAGTCAAATTCATTAATTGCTCCCCCCCTTCATGCTCACACAGCACTTTCCTCCATTACACTTGTCACACCACTGTTTTTCTGAGTTTATATAATACTTTATCCTTGGAGCCTGTGAAACCCTTAAGGATGGGAAAGTGTGTCATTTATCTTTCTATCCTGAGAGCCTAACTTATTCAGGCACACAGTAGGTTCTCAGCTAGCATTTGTTGAATACGCTAAAGGAAACGCAGCATTTTTATAGCTTGCTTTGCCCAAACTGAAAGTCTCTGATGCAAAGTGTCATTATTGTCTCCTGTATTTTGGAAACACAATAACAGTTACCAATGTTAAAGAACCTACTACGTACTAGGCACAATGCCAGGTACCTTATGTGCAATGTTTTTAAAAGTCCTTGGCGTTTAAAGAATCCTAGGAGGTGAATATTATCAACTGCCTTCTACAAATGACAGAGAGAGGCTCACTAAAGCCAGGTAACCACCTGGCCAAGTCACACAGGTAGGAAGTAGAAAGAAAGTAGGAAGAAAGCTTGGCCCCTCCGCTCCGGTGCTCTGCAGCCTGCCCTTCCCCATGGCGCCCCATCCCAGCTCTCCATTTCCTGCACCATGGCAGAAGCCCTGCCCTTCCTGTGAGAAATAAAAGGGTTTAATCTGGTCAAAAGGAAACAGTGTTTCCTCTGTGCTCAAGGGCAGAGAGGGAACCAAAACCAATATTATCCCAGAGATGTGGCCAGTTTGGGTTCACGCCAGCTCTGAAGGCTGAGAGCTGGTTCCCAGGAGCACAGGAGGAATGATAATTGTTCATTTGAGATCCAAGCTCATGGCAGGTTGAGGATAGATTCCCTTTCCCTCGAGGGTTTGCCTTTTTCTTTTCTTCACCCAAGATCTAGGCGGGTTGCTTTCTACTCCAGGCGAAGCCACTTCCAAGTTCTCTGCTACTGGGTTGAAAATTCCAAATTTATTGAGGATTTACTGTTTCCAACTCTGTGCTAGTTATTGTGGTGGATTCAAAAAAAGGGGCAACGACCCCCTATCTCTAGGTTGCCTTGCACATAATTGGTATTCTGTTAATACTTTATTTGTTGATGGGTACCAACTGGCTGGTTACTCTTTGCAAGACTCCATCATGGATGAATCCCAGTTGGTCTTTTCAGGCTGCTTAGCTCTTATGCCGGTGGGTTTCTCATTGTCACGGGGAACTCAGGGAGAAAGAGGAAGCACAGAGGAGGCTCTCCTACGTGAACAGTTCAGGGTACCCAAGGGAGGTCTTTTAGCTTGTTTTCTTTCTGCCTGACTTTTCTACACTCTCCAACTCAGATGACATCCACACAATCTTTTTACTTAGCATCCTGGGGCTGAATAGCATCTCCCAGGGAGCCCTCAGCCCTGGGAACTGGGCAGAAATCAACCTGGGAGGTTATGAATTTCAGGGCCATCGGTGATTTCAGAGCTGCAGGAAGGTGTCCTACTTCCAAAACCACTTCCCTCAACTGCTGGATATTAGCTTGATTCCCTCCACTTAAGGCTTAGATCTCTGCTTTAGATGCACTGCTTATCACCTCTCCCACTTCGCAGTGTTTTTACCTATGCTGGAGCTTGTGCAAAGGTTTGTTTGTTTGTTTTTTTAAAAAAAAACAAACAAATTATAGAAGGGGAGGCAAGAAGAGTTCGGGCAACTTGTAGGGAAGGGAGAAGGTGAATTTGGTGAGACCTGAAGCTAATAAACATAGCTCATTTGGGGAACACTGACGTCCGCAGACAGATCTTCCTACATATAGTAGTTACGTGCAGTTAGATAAGATATAAAGAGTTACAACAGCTAAGGACATGGCCCTGCAGCCAAACTGGCTGCATTCAAGAGCTGACTGTGCTACCTGCCAGTTGTGTGGTTTTGAGCAGGTTAGGGAACTTCTCTGAGCCCTAGTTTACGCCTATGTAACTTAGTGATAATACTTATTTTTAACCTCATGGTGTTGCTGTGGGGATTAAATAAAGCAATATATGTAGAAATCTAAGAATAGTGCATGACACACAGTAAACACTCATTAAAAGAGCTATTATTAATATTTGGTCTGTCTAAATAAAATCTGTCCTACCTGGTGTGTCAGTCTCTCTCAAATAAACCCTCTGGGATTTAGCTTGGAAACCTAGGCTTGTAGAAAGTCAGGGCTGGGAGGAAGTTTAGAGACTTTCTTTTGGAGATGAGGAAATGTAGGCCCAAGGTCACATAGCGAGTCACTGAGGCATTAGAAAACACTGTCCCGTCTGTGGCCCAGAACACATTTCTTCTTACAAAGCTGCTCATCCTTGGCCTGGAGGGTGGATGGACCAGCCCTCCAGGTGTGACCTCAAGTCTCCCTGTAAATCCATCTCTCCTCAAACAGTGGCACAATTTCTATGGGAGTCTCTCAGATCACACCGTAGGTTGTGTCCAAAGACCAGTGAGGTGGAGAAACTGCCCCAGACACTGGTCCCCACATGGAACTTGGTGAGGGGAGCTCAGTGAAGTCTGAGGGGTCTGGAGGCCTGTCCCTGAAGGAAAAGTCTTGAGGTAATCTGATATGGAATGAGAAACACGAAAATTCTCAAAGACACAGTTGAAAATTCTCAAAGACACAGTTGAACATCTTAAAAGTCAAGGACTTGAAATTTTTGTCATGATGGTTCCTGCCATGCAGAGGCACGTTCTTAACAAAAATGATGCCCCCATACTCATTTCTTTCTTGTTTAAGACCTCAGTTCACTGGCCTTAGGCATATCTACAATGACTTTGGGAAAAAATGGACTCCTTTAAAAAGAAGTATAAAAATAATACAACGCTACCTCAGAGAAGATTTCTTTTCTAGGGGAGAGGACTTAACTCATAATCTGATCAGTCGAACCCGTTTCAGTCTTTTTCAAAAGACACTAAATTTTATAAAACTGACATTATGAAGCTGGCTTTTTCTAAGAAATCTCAAGTCCTGCTCTTGGATCAGCACTTGCTCGCTGTTCTCAGAAAAGTCAGCCTGGCTTCATTTTTGGGAGAAAAATGTTGCATCTTTTCAAATGGGAGCATCAGAGTCTATCTGTGACGGATGTGGTAGGAACCAGATGTTGAGTCTGAGCTCTGCTTCCCTGTTTGCTGGATGACCTTGAGAAAGTGTCTTCACCTTTCTGGGATCTGCTTTCTAGCTTTTGTAACGTGGATTACTGCCACAGGCCGACAGCATTAGCTTGTTTCCTGTGTAGTGTGCTCAGTCTTGACACAGGAAAAGGTTTCCAGTGACTGAGGGTAAAATCTCATCTAGTCTTTAACTGCAGTTTGGTTGACTGATCTATGTGATTTATAATTGTGAATTGATTGAGTTTTACTATCTGTTTTTCTTCTATGCTGGGTTCCCAGGTCCTCTCCTCTTTGTGGTGACAGGAGTCATTTACCAGATCATTTTCTCCTTCTATTTTCATTATTTAAGCTGCTCAATCCAGCCCAGATCCTAGGAGACCCAGCATAGATGGTGGGGGTGGTAGGAGAGTACACGTTCCCAGTGCGGGGATGTTCGCAGCTGGAGGGAGCCATGGGTTCTGCGAAAAACACCACTCCTCTGCCCGGAGTCATCTTATTAGCTGCTTCATTTCAAGGGAGGAAGGTTAATTTTGGGTCCCCCTTGGAACATGGAGGGGACTCTTGCCAAATCCAGGATCACCTTGAGCTGTAACCTCATGAGGCCCCTGGATGGGTCTGTGTGTCTGCTTTGGACCAGACCCAGGGTGCTGCCCTGTGTCCTATCCCCAGTGAGGGTGCAGGGTGGGGGTCAGTGTTTATCTTGGTGGGCCTCACTTGAACTGGACACTGCTGTTTTGTTGGTTCAGGCTGAAGTATATTTCTTTTTTTAATTGCCCCGGCACTCTCCCCAGGCTGCTTAGTCTGCCAATGCTGTTGGCCCCTGCTGCTCTGATCCCCTGGGATCATGAGGAGAGCACTGTTTCTCCCTGCTGGCCCCAGTCTAGCAGCAGCCAATCATGGCTGGCATGCATGGCTACAAGTACTGTTAGGTCAAAGGTCTAGCCAGTGAACTAGAACTTCAGTTCTCTCCCTAGTTGGGCTGAAGCTCCTGAGCAGGTGGACCTGTTGGGATATGTACAACCTGTGCCAAACAACTCCTGGGGCAAGAACTGGGCAGCCTGCTTGCTGTCGAGCTCAGGTTGTGAAGCACAGTAGGTACAATTAAGCATACTGGAGCCAGGCTGGGTTCAAATGCCACCTCCACTGCTACCTGGATGCATTAATGTAGGCAAACATGTCTCAGTTTCCTAATCTGTAAAACGGGTATATTTTGAAGGTTCTGAGGCTATTGTGTTGAGGATTGAGTGAACTAATACATTAGATTGAAACACATGTGACTGCTGGTATTTTAACTGTTTTAAACCTATGAACATAACAAGGATTAGTAGAGTGTTTTAAAAACATGACAACTATGTGCTGTCTAAGAAACTCACTTTAAATACAATGATGCAGGCATGTTGAAAGACAAAGGATGAGGAAAGCTATATTATGCAAATATTTACCAAAAGAAAGCAGAAGTGGCTATATTAATAGATGTGAAAATCCTCAACAAAATATCAGCAAATAAAATACAATATTGTATTTATACATTCTTTTTAAAGAATTGTACACTGCGACCAAGAGGGACTTATTCCAGCTGGGCAAAGGTAGTTCAATACAAAAAATCACATGATACGTTACTTGATGTAGAAAGCTCATTTGACAACATCCAACACCCATTCATGATAAAAACTCTCAGCAAATTAGGAATAAGAGGAATTGCCTCACTTGATAAGAGTATCTATTGAAAAGTCTATAGCAAACCGTGTACTTAATAATGAAAGACTGAGTACTTTCTCCCTAAGACTGGAATGAAGGCAGGGATGTCTGTCTTGATACTTTTATTCAACATAGTACTGGAAGTTCTAGCCATTGCAAAAAAGTAATAAAGACATGTAGGTTGGGAAGGGAGAAATAAAACTACATTTAAAGATGACATGATTGCTTACTTATAAAATCCCAAGAAATCTATCAAAATCCCTTTCTTGGAGCCAATAGAGGGATTCAGAAAACTCACAGGATACAAACTCACCAAGCTCATAAGATAAAAAAAAAAATCAGTTGTATTTCCATATACTAGCAACAAACATGGATACCAAAATAAAAAAAAAAGACATTTATAATCACTAAAAAATTCTTAAGTATAAATTTAATAAAACATGCACAGAACTTGTTTGCTGAAAATTATAAAACCTGAGGAAAGAAATCAAAAGTCCTAAATAAATGGAGAAACATACTATGTTCATGGATTGGAAAACTCAATATAGTAAAGATGCCAATTCTGCCCAAATGGATATATGGGCTTATCACAACTCCTTTCAAAATATTAGCATTTTTAATGAATCCAGAGCATATTATTCTAAAATGTAGATGGAAAGGGCAAATAATTATAATAACTAGAGCAATTTTGAAAAAGAAGAATAGAGTGGGAGGAATCAGTCTACCCTATTTGAAGACTTAAGTGGCTGCAGTAATCAAGACTGTGTGGCACTGGCAGAAGAATAGACACACAGATCAAAGAAACACAATAGAGAATCCAGAAATAGGCCCCCCCCCCCCAACATGCCTCTGTGTGGCTTTATTTTGCAAAAGAGCTCTAGACCCAGAGTCAGGAGGCCCATGTTCGGGTCCCAGGACTACTAGTCACTTGCTGTGTGGCCTTGGAAGAGTGGCTTCTTCCAGTTCTAAAAGTCTTTGAGGCTTTGGCTCTGAATCACTTAATTTTTTCTGGCTCAGTTTCCTCTCCTATTTAAAGGGGACATCCCGTCCTCTCTTTCTTCCAACCTTCTGTTTGACAAGCGATGACAAAATACCTTTCTCTTTGACGTATCAAGAATTCTACAAGCCAGAAGAGTTGCTACATTGATTGAGTTCATAGGAAACCTCAGCACCGTCAGAACTTGACTCTGTGCCCCCAAAGTTAAATGCCAAGGGCTTTATTATAATTTGTTAATTTGGTTTCTTTCTTCCTAACACTATCATTTCCTCAGTTTGGACTCCTTAAGGAGCACGAGGAGTGGGACTCACTTTTGTGGAGCTGTTTTTGGAGTTCTTCAAGGTTCAAAGTTCTGGGCTTGGCTATGTGAACCTCTGGGAATGTCTGTCAATAAGAGATTAAGAGAGGTTCGAAGACAGAGGCTCTGTTTCCCGGTAGAATACTTCTGCTTGTGTGGGCAGAAAGATCTGGAAATAATTCAGCCAACCAACAGCTAACCACCCAAAGAGGATTATATGTAGATTCACGTTGTGTGGGTCCTGGGAGCTTTGAAAGCCACATACTTGGAACACACGCACACGCGCGCATGCACACACACATACACACACAGAACAATAGCACCCTTAGCACCAAGGCCACCTTATGTATTTACTACCATAAATAGTCCTGGTTAAAACCAAGTAGGAAAATTTAAAATATACAGATGCTGATAACACCCAGACTTTAACTGGGGCACAAGAACTTTTCTTTCTCAAGCTCGTGAGGCAGGACAGCACAGTGATTAGAAGGATGAATTCTAGACGCAGACTGTCTGGGTTGAAATCAGCATCTCATCATTTATTAGCCATGCTTTTAGGTATCTATTAGTTAACTACTTTGTGTCTGGTTTGCTCTTCTGTATAACTGGAATAATACCTCTCTCATTAGATTGCTGTGAGGATTTGAAGAAATAATTTATGCTGAGCTTTTATGCATGAAACACACTTAGAACAGAGTGAAACAGAAATAATTGTATTCTTCTACATAACATATGAATGGAGTGGGACAGCTGGGGCCCCATTGCCTTAAAATAATTTCTCCATCTATCTTGTCATGGTACTGTTGCCACAAGACTCCTACACCATTATTGATCTGAGTCACTAGGTACAAAAATTTTTTCGAGGAGGGTCAGCAGAGTAGTTGCTAAACTAGCTTATTAGACTGGTGGGTTAGTGACCGGGGTCTAATCTCAGGGCTCCTGTTAACAAGGTTTGTACTTGTAGACAAGTCAGTTGGAGTCCCTGAACCTCATTCTAACCTGTACACCGAAGAGGCTCAACTATACGATCACTGATGTCCTTTCCAGCTCTAGTAGCTGAAGAGATAGGTGCTCCGTAGATGAAGAGAATTTTTTTTCCCCCCATGGAGGCTTAAGAATAGCTGCTTATTCATTAAGTACTTTTTAATGCAGCTGCTACTTTTCTAGCCCTTTGACCCATTTAACCCTTGTAGCAATCCTATAAAGAAGGCTTCATCCTTATCCCCATTTTATAGAAATGGAAACTGAAGCAGAGAGAGCGTAAATGATTTGCCCAAGGTCACATGTCTACCAAGTGGCAGAACTGGGATCACGTCCAGATGATGCAGAGTGCACATACTAGGCATTTCATTCAGTACCAGACAATGCTGGGCAGATAGTAACTAACAAGAGGAACCGTTTCCTCTTCATCACGGACCTGTGAGAGCACCTGGAGCTTCTGGGAGGCCCTCCGTAAACACTTAGCGTTCTTGTTGTTGACGATGATGACACAGCTGTGTTGGGCTCAGGTGACTTCAGCCTCCTGGCCATGTGTCAGAAGCTGACTGTGTTAAGCTTCATTTTCTTTTGTGGATGTTATCCACACAAGCCGATCTGGTCGGCTGGTCAGGGGCACAGGAGGACTCCTGACAGGGTGAAAAGTAGGACAGTCTGGCGCGAGGAGAAGACAAGGAGGCTGCCAGGCTTTGGGCTGCTCCGTTCTCTCCTCTGCCCGCCACTGTCTTTGTTTCACGTCCGCCAAAGTGGCACTGCGTGTTCCTAACACGTCCCTCGAAGGTTCCCTGGGTGTGGTAGAAGGAAGAGGAGGCAACGCACTACCTGCATGAGAAATATGGCAAGGGTTTGCTTTTTCCTGCGTGCCCAGTAGCCTCATCTCAAGCCTAAGAGCAAGTGTGGCCAGCATGGCTATAAAGTGGCACCGCTCCTTGGCTTGCTTTCCCTAGCCTCTGTAAGCTCGCTGCTGCTATTAGACTCTCCCTCGCGATGTTGAGAACTCACTTATTTCCAGAAGTGACCATGGTAGATGAGTAATGTTGCTTTGTTTTGAGCGCTTTTTATTTTTTTAGATTTTGTTTTATTTTTTTAGTTCTGTACATTGTTGAAAGGATGTAATCTTTAGAGGCGTTTTCCCAGCTGTCCTAGGAAAAGAGTTCTGATCTTGGAGCCAGTGTCCTTGGGTATTCCAGTCTCAGTTTTGGTTTTAACTGACTGTGCACTCTTATGACCCAGATTTCTGATGGGGAGGGAGGAAATGCCTGAGGCACTGAACCAGAGGTGATACTGCCTGGGTCAGATTGGAGACAGGGAAGAGGTTGAATTCTAAGACCTTGATCTCATCGATTCTGGCCCTAATGTAGTTACTAACCTGATCCCACAATGAATAATGAGTATTTAGGGTACACATGCCCAGCATTAATGGGGTACCTGGGTGGATGATTTTTATGGGTCCCCTTTTATATGTTGGTAGGACCAGAGAAATGAGACATGATGTAGGTGGGCATCTGGCATTTTCACTCGTAGCTTTTTGAAACTGCAACTCAATCTACTAAAAGTTTCCAGGCCGACTCAGGGCAAAGGTGATTGTTTTGGAAAATGTGAATGAGATTGGTCGGGCGACTCCAGGGTTATGCAAGCGAAGGGATGGAAGCAGTTGAAAGAACTTTTGCTTTGGACACTCTTCGAAGGGACTTTTACCAGGGGGAATACTTGAGCACGGGTTAAGACTGAAACAAGTGAGACCAACATGTTTCTCCAGTCAAGTGCCAGCACACACAAGTGGACACGGTCCCTTGTTCTGTGCAGCGTGAGACTTCTCCTCTGTCTCCTTTCCTTTGCACGGATGCCGTGACCACCCAGTGCTGACGGTGTGCTAATCAAAGACTCACAGCTAGTCTGTCTATAGAGCTTACCATTGGTAAGATACCTTCTACGTGTTTTAGGAATTACCTTGTAGTCTCATGGAAGCCATGTGTGATAGATAGAATTGTTATAGTTTACTAATAAGGCAACTGAGGCACAGAGAGGTTAAGTATCTCCCCCAAGGTGAATAAGTGGTTCAGCCAAGATCTGAACTCAGGCAGCACCTGGCTCTAGAGTTTAGGCTTTTAAGCACAACACTGCGCCGTCTCCGTAACATCTACCAGGTTATGGAGTTCAAGCTCTGTCAGTTGAAAAGCATTTCTGCACCATCTGTATTAAACATCGGGGCTGTGTGTGGGTTATGGTTCTTTCTGTAAGGAAGGCTCTGCCATGACTCACAGGAGAGGGGTGTCCTGGGGAGTGTCAGTAGACAGGATAATCCAAAAGCTGTCCTGGGTTGAACTGACCGGTCAAGGCTGCCAGGACACTGGCTGGAGAAGGTCCAGGAAAGTACAAAGGGTGGAGAGGTAACTCAGCTCCTGGCGGGCCCCTCGGCACCTGCCAGTCCATGGCTCGGCTGGTTCCGGCTGTGGTGCTGGCTCTCCTCAGACTCTTGTCAATGGGTTGGTACGTTGGTAGCCTGGTTTCCTCTGGGATCCCCTTACCATGTTCTGCCAGGAAGGCACCCCCACTTCTGTCGTGTGCCCCAGTTCCTGAATTCAGTCTGGCCAACCGGACTGTGTTTCCGTCATCGTCATTGGCTTTGTGGATTATTCTGTGCATCTTTCTGGGCCGGTGTCAGGGCTGCCTGTGGGCTGGGCCCATGGCTCTGGTGCCAGTTGTAATGTGATCAACCATTGTAAAGATAACCAATGGCAAGACAGCAACACAACCTGTCATGGGGCTGAAGCCGTGGCAACCCATGTGCCATCACATGAATGTTTATTGGATGTGGTGGTGGCTGTACTTGGGGTGCCATCACAGTGCCAGTCACTGTTTTGTTTTCACCATGACCCCATGTGGTAGATGCAGTTATTAAACTCACTTCACGATTGTAGATGCAAAGGCACAGAGAGGGTGCATAACTTGGCCTGGGTCACACAGCAAACACATAGAGGAATTAGGATTTAAACCTAAGCAGTGAAGGCCCAGTTCCTGTGCTGCTGACCACCAGGCTACCCCTCCTCCCCTCTGCTAGGCTGTGTAGGGGATAAAGTGATGGGTAACACAGAACCTTCCTCCAAGGCTGTGTCCTTGGCCTCATTCATTTAGGTTTTTGGTAGCCTTTGGGTTTACTTTAAGTTGGTGAACTTCTGGAAAATGTCATTTATAAGTAACGCCTCAAGGTTTTGTCTCAGGCTAATTTTCGAAAAGGTTTACCAAGAACACAGATGACAATACTGAGCCATGAGGGACCAAGATCATTTAGTCCCACCTTATCATTTGTGATTAACAATAATGGCCACTGAATACTGAGCACATCCTGTGAGCTGGGCCCTTTCTAAACACTTCATACGGGTTTCCTCACCTTCTGCTGCTCTCTGGGAGTGGACTGTGATTATCCCCATTTTACAGAAGAGGAAATTGAGGTTCAAGGATGTTATATAAACTGCTCATGTCACACAGCTAGTAAGTGGTAGGGCTGGCATAGGAACCCAGGCAGCCTGGCTTCAAAGTCCATGTTTTTAATTAACTGCCACTTGAGGGTGGAAGGATCACTGGGGTTAGGACAGTCCTTCCGGCTCTGCCAGATGTCAGCATGTGTGCTGCTGGCCACGTCTCCCCCCTCTCCAGTTCTCCTGCATTCATTAAACAAGTCTATAGCACACCTACTGTGTGCCAGGCTTTGTTAGTACTGGGCACATATTGGTGAATAAGACAGACTTGGTCCATGTGCTCGTAGAATTTCCAGTTGAATTTTCAGTTTCCTCACCTGTAAAAGATAAGAATTAAAATATATTAAAAACATTTCTCATCCTTTTGAAAACCCATGCGTCTTCTTATAAACAATAAAACATTATGCCTTCCCTAATGGTCTTTGAAATTTCCAAGTAAGTGAGTTACCATGACTAAAAATAAATTAAAGCTATGATAATATTGAGTAATTTTTGTTTTGAATCACACAGGCCTTCATCCCTACCCCTAGGGATATTCGGATACCCTGGGCCCCCAGCGCTGGGCATTCTTTCAGGGAAGAATCATTGGGATGGTATTCTCGCTCCAACAACAAAGGGATCTAGAGTTGAATTTTCAATTGCTTTGAAATGCTGGGGTTGTGTCTATTTAATTTGTGTTCATTCTTTCACCAGGCTTTGGCCCTTGGGTGTATGTGGCAAATAAACTTTACTCATTCCTTTTACTGAAAACCCTTTCCCCCACCAGGGCATTGTTGTGAGTCACAAGGCTCTCTCACCATCTGACATTTCCCCATCCTGTTTATGGAGGGAACACCAAGGGACAGGCCCACGTGTCTGACACACAGGCCCACAGGCTCCTCCCCCTTCAGCGGCCCTTGGGTTAGATGAAGCTTTTGGCTCCAGGGCATGTCTGGTCTGGGCGGTTTGTGCTTTGAGATTTGCATGGGAAACGATGCTTCACAGACCTCTTAGGAACACCAACTGGCTTATAAGTGCCTCCTGAGAACTGGGCTCTGCAGAGATTAGTTTCTTTAACTCAGTGCCTCTCATTTGCTAATCTATTACCCATGCTGTCCTCTGACCACTACAGGGACTCACATATAAACGCTCAGGGATGATGTCTCCACGCAGGGTAAGTGAGCACAATGTGCATGCTGGTTGTACTGAAGTCGCAGAGAGCAGGATAATTTTTAAAACATTTAAAAAAAAATTTTGACAAGGACATGAGATATATCCTCTGAACAAATTTTACAGTATGTTATGCTGTGTAAAGTATGCAGTACTTTTTTTTGACTGTAGGTACAATGTTGGTCAGCAGATCTCTAGGATGTAATCCTCTTATGTAACTGAAACTTTATGCCTGTTGATGAGTAACTCCCAATTTCTCTTTCCTTCCCAGCCCCTGATAACCATAATTCAAGTTATTTTTTCTTTTTAAGTATAGTCAGTTCACAATGTTGTGTCAATTTCTGGCATACAGCATAATAGTTCAGTCATACACACACATACATATATTCCTTTTCATGTTCTTTTTCATTATAGGTTACTATGAGATATTGAATATAGTTCCCTGTGCTATACAGTAGAAACTTGTTGTGTATCTATTTTATATATAGTAGTTAGTATCTGCAAATCTTGAACTCCCAATTTATCCCTTCCCACCCACTTCCTGCCTTGTAACCGTAAGTTTGTTTTCTGTCTGTAAATTTCTTTCTGTTTTGTAAATACGTTAATTTGTCTTTTTTTTTTTTTAGATTCCACATATAAGTGATATCGTACAGTATTTTTCTTTCTCTTTCTGGCTTACTTCACTTAGAATGACGGTCTCTAGGTACATCCATGTTGCTGCAAATGGCATTATATCATTCTTTTTTATGGCTGAGTAGTATTCCATCATATAAATATACCACAACTTCTTTATCCAGTCATCTGTTGATGGACTTTTAGGTTCTTTCTATGTCTTGGCTATTGTAAATAGTGCTGCTGTGATCATTGTGGTACATATATCTTTTCATATTAGAGTTCTTTCTGGATATATACTGGAGTGGGATTGCTGGATCATATGGTAAGTTTATTTTTAGTTTTTTGAGGACTCTCCATACTATTTTCTGTAATAGCTGCACCAAACTACATTCCCACCAACAGTGTAGCATTTGTCGTTTGTGGACTTTTTAATAATGACCATTCTGACTGGTGTGACGTAATAGTAGTTTTGATTTGCATTTCTCTGATAATTAGCAATATTGAGCATTTTTTTATGTGCCTATTGGCCATTTTTATGGCTTCATTGGAGACACAATTCCAGTTTTTGATTTTATGATTTTGACTATTTTATATATCTCATATAAATGAAATCTTGTAGTACTTGTCTTTTTGTGTTTGGCTTATTTCACTTAGCATAATGTCCAATTATAATGAGAATTTATTTACCTGAGGTTCTAAAAGCAGTGATAGATGTTGTGAAAAAGATGCAGTTTAATTCAGTAAACGTTAGTGTGGGCACTATGTTCATGACAAGCATATAGAGATGAATGAGACCAGTGCCCAGTGACTTGCTGGCAAATGACTAACAGGAGGCTCTGTAGGGGGAGGGAGGAGCCCTGTTGTGTAGCATTTGCTGATTTCCACAATGTAAAAATACTCTGGCTGATTTAAAATACCATAGTTGGTTTTAAGCTACCAACATGATGTCAACCAGCTTGCAGAATTCTTGAAAATTTAATAGTCAGCTCTCACGAGCCTATATGAGCTGATCCTGCACTCTGTTGCCAATGTATGCTTTCAAGAGGTTGTCAGTTTAGACTGGAACATAGATAATTTGTGAAGCAATATGATGAGAGCAGAGATAGATGTATGTACAAGGCAGAAAGGTGTCATGGGAGACAGTGATTAAATTCTGTGATGGGCACATCCCCTGAGCTGCAGGGGCAGGAAAGATGTGGAACGAAGGCCTATAGATAGGTGGAGACAGGGACCTTAAAGCATCCCCATTGTCTTCAGGTCAGAAGGAATCACCTTGGCCAATCTTAAGGTCCCTCTCAGTCTGATGTCACCATTCATGGCTAACCTTTGGTCTGACTCTTGGGAACACATCTTTGCCCTGGCTCACACTATTGTCCCCCTTTGCAAAACCTTTCCCCTTCATCTCCATTTCCCTACTTTCCTCATCCCCCTTCATGAACTCTTCCAAATCATGGAAAGCACGAACCATAAAGAAAAGATTGATAAAGTGAATTACATCAAAGTTAAGAATTGATGTTCATCAAAAGTCCCCATTTAAAAACTAAAAGGCAAACAAGAGAGTCAGGGAAAATACTTGCAGCACTTATAACCGACTAAGGGCTTGCATTCAGAACACATCAGTAAGTCACAAGTCACTAAGACGAAGACAGAAAAAGGGAGAGACTTGAACAGGAACTTCACAAGAGTGGCTATCCAAATGGAATAAATGAGAAGAGGCTTACCTTCACTAGTGGTTGGGGAGGTGTGATACCACCACACACCCACCAAACTGGCTAAAATTAAATAGACTACCAAGTATTGTTGAAGATTTAGAGCAATGGAAAATAACGTGTGTTGCAGGTGAGAGCTGAAATCGATACAATCATTTTGAAAACTTTTGAAACTAGCTATTGAAATTGAACATACACATACTCTATGACTCAGCAATCATTCCCCTAGATACATATCCCAACCCCTCCCCCAAATACATATGTACTGGAAGTTCAAAGTTATGTACTGGAATGTTCAAAACAGCATCCGTGGTAATGGCTCCAAATTGGAAACACCCAGATGTGTATCAACAATAGGGCATGAGCTATGGACCATTCATAAATTGGCATCCCATTTATGAATGAAAGAGAAGGAAGTGTTCCTCCATATTACACATGGATGAATCTTACAAATCTAATATTAAGTGAAAAGGGTCAGACACAAAGAATACAAATGAAATTATTCCATTTATATGTATTTCAAGAATAGGGTAAAACTATTGATGGGGTTGGAAGTCAGTTTACTGGTTACTTTTGGGGAGGAACAAGGGGGTTAGTGACTGAGAGGGTCACACTGGGGGCTCTGATGAGGTTCCTTTTCTTGCCCTGTGTGCTGGTAACAGGGTATATTGATTTTGTTATAATTCGCTGAACTCTACATGTATGACTTGTGTACCTTTCTGTATGTCTTATATTTTCATTGATTATAATTTTGAAAACTGTAGGAGCTTCTGAATCAAAGTGTTAGCATTAGAAGCGAATGTGTGTTCTCCTAGACCATTTTTGTGTGTTCTCTTTCAGCGTTTCCTATCTTTGTGAATTTAATCATTAAACCTTAAAAGATATGTTGAGAGTGACCATGTGCCAGGAACTATTTTAGATACTGAGGATAAACAGGGAACAAAATAGAAAACATTGCTGCTCTCATGGAATTCACATTTTCATGGGACAGGAAGGCAGTTGAACAAACAAATATACAAAATATCAAATGATGATGAGTGCTCTGAAGTAATATTAGGGGGTAAAAAGATAGAGACGATGGAGCTGGGGTGAGGACTTGGGTACTGTTTAGGTTTTACGTAGAGTGAAGAAGACTCTTCAGTAAGGCAGTGTTGGAGCAGAACCTGAATGAGTGACACATGAGCCTAGGAGATCTACGGGTGAAGAGTAATCCAGGCAGAGAAAACAGTAAGTGCAAAGGCCCGGTGTTAGGACCCCCTCCCCGCCAGCCTGCCCAAGCTGGAAACTGAGGCCTCACTCTTGGCTTTCCTCTCTCTCTTCTTTACCCTTTTATTCAAAACAAACCACCAATCCATTTAATTCCATACCTAAATATCTCTTAATTTTTCCACTTTCTCTCCATCCTCCCTGTTCTTGCCTATTTGGGCAACCGTTTCTTAACTCTGCCTTCCCGTGTCCCTTTTTTTCTCTTTGGTCCTCTGATGGGATGCCCCTTGTGCTCAGAGTAAACACCCTCCAAGGCTCCTGCTTTCCTTTCTGGTCTCATTTCTTGCCGCTTGTGCCAGGCACTCCGTGCTCGAGTCAACAGCCAAACTGAGTCCATTTCCCAAGTTTCCCTCTGAGACTCTGGACTCTGGGCTTTTCTATATGAGGGTGCTTCTGCTGGCAACATTCTTTCCTCTCCCCACCTACTCATTTCAGGCTCCACACATCCTGTGGGTCTTGCTTAGATGTTGTTTATTCTGGGAAGCTTCTGCTGCCCCTTAGCTGTCAGCCAAATGTCCTCCCCAAGGGTCTCATAGCACCCTGTGTCTCCCCCTCACTGTAATTGCCTTTTATTTGTCTGACCCTCTCCATAAACTCTCAAACAGAAACATAAGTAACTGTTTCTGTTTTGTGTCCCAGTGCTGAAGGCAGTTTAGAAATTGCACAATAAATTCTAAATGAATGAATGCGTGTTGAACTGGATCCTTGTGATATGACAACAGTCTAGGAGTATTTTTATTAGTCACTGCTAGAAATCTTTTACAGTCAAAACAATATCCATTAAACTCACAAAAGCCAGAGCAGTTTCGTGTTTAAGTTCTTGTTCCTGGTAATTTTGTGTTCCATCATTTCTCAAACACGTAAATATTATCTTTCAAATTTTAGTGTTACCTTGTTTCACTCAGTCATAAGTAAAACATCAATTCAGAGAGCTCTGAGTCTATTTGTGAAAAAAATTCAAATACAGAGACCCAAATGTCTGGCTCTGGCTGTAGAGCAATATCCTTATTGTGACATTTCTAGAGTTGAGAATTTCTAGAAAAAAATTCCAAGTTGAACTTTATGAGTTTTGTCAAGTTTGGGGCATGGCAGGCAGACATTCTTTCTAATTGGTCACAGCCCCTTCCTATGGAGATGAAAGCTTTTCACATGATGGGAGAGTGGGAGAGACAAGAGAAAGAGCAGATAGAAACAGGGAAGGCAGCTCTTCTTACGCTGACCCTTCCTACTTAGGTGACAAGTGATGCTGCTGATCCCTGATGCATGAGAATTAGGAGAGAGTTGAGCAGGGACTGAAATGGAGATGGGAGCACGGTGCCAAAGTCTCTCAAGGTGACTTTTAAAAATTGTTTTAACAGAATTGTTTGGAGAATGACAAATATTTGCGCATCAGGCACACTCATGGCTACCATTTTTTGAGTGTTTGCTATATGCCAGGCTGTATAACTGCTTTAAGTAGAGAATCTTATTTAATTCTACTAACAGTTGTACTGAATCAATACGATTATATCCCCATCTTGCAGATAAGAAGGTAAGGCTCAGAGAGGTTGTGTGATTTGCCCTAACTTACACAGCAGGTCAATGGTCATGCCGAGCTATGAACCCTCCCTCTGGCTTGAATGTGCAAGATTGCTAATCACTAGGCTCTCTGGCCTCCCGTATCCAGAAACAAACCAACTAAAAGTCAGTCTAGAGCTAAATGCATCTCACTTTAGGTTATCTATTCCTGTGGATTATCCATGGTTATGCTCCACTACTGGTTAAAGGGAAGGAGAGAACTGACAGCAAACTCCATGCACATGTGGGCATCTGACCTACAGAAGACCCGGACACATCATCTTTTTCACCAAATAACACCTAAAAAGCTTCCCCAAGCAAGGAATCTTAGAAGAAGTTCTCTAATATGTGGATGGGGCAGGTGAGAGTATCTTCTTTGAGCAAAAAGCGTCCCTCCTCTTTGGGGAAACATTGATCCTGGAGAGAAGGAGAGGGAACAGCTGGCTGTCTTTCCCCAAGGCCGGCAGCCCCCTCTCTGGCCTCCGGGCTCAGCGCTCTGGCCGAGGGCGTGTTTGTTTGGCTGTGACTCTCTCCCTTCAGTTTCCCTCCCGGGGTGTCAGATTTCATGAGCTCCAGGGCCAGAGCCTGCCACAGAGCTCCAGGCTCCTGCCTGTTTCAGCCTGAGCCTCTGGCTTTAATCCCTGTCTCCTTGGCCAAAGCAGGGCGAGGGGTTGAAAAATGACACTGATTGGATTCATATTTGATGGGGGCGATTGCTGGACAAGCACCTCACCCATCCCCAGCCCAAAATGAAACTGACAGCTACACCCTCCTGTAGTTTGGAGCCCAAACCACCGCCTTATTAAGAGAGGCCCCCCCCCCCCCCGCCCACACCCTGGCAGCTGGTCCCGCTCTTCCTGCTGGAATCAGAGGTGGGCCGCGGGCCTCACAGCCTTCTTCCCTGCCCTGCTCTCCGCCCCGCCACCGGTTTCCTCTGACGGAAAGCCCCCGCTTGTTTAACTGGCCTAGTCCTCTCCTTTAGTCTCCAGAATTCACTTCCGGATTTCTGGACCTTGAGTCCCTGTACTTCGCTGTCTAGAATCTCCATTTTCCTACTGAGATTTCCATAAGAGGCCCACCCAGAGCCCTTCCCTTGTGCCTCCACTCCTCCGTTGCTGAATCCCCCATTACCCTGCTGGGTGGCTAATGGGGTTGTTGCCGAAACTTGGCCTCCGTACCTCACCTATGGAATTGAGACTTGAGGTCAGAGTTTTGGATGAAGTAGAAAAGGCAGCTTTATTTCTTTGCCAGGCAAAGGAGCTCATGTCGGGCTAATGCCTCTAAGACTGTGAGCCTGCTGGGGAGAGAAGTTAGGGGGTTTTTTAGTAAGAGTTCAAGGGGCAGCACTGGTTTCCATGGAGATCATGTACAGGGTAACCACTTGTCTCAAAGTTAACCTTGTTTTTGTAGATGCAGCAGTCCCCCTTCTGCTGGGTCTGATGTTCACCTCTGGCTTTGGAATTCTTCTGCTATCCTTGTGCTTAGAATGAAGGTGCTTAGGAAAAGGGTCTGTGGAAAAGCGCTGTAGAGAAAAACTTGTGCTGTTTAAAGTCAGGTTGGTATATGCTTCTAGCGCTTTAGGCAGGCTGAGGCCTGAGACTTCTTGCCGTGGTGTTTGCACAGGCTGGGACCTGCACCTAGAACAACAGAATACAAAGAAAGCATAGGAGGCTAAAAAAATAGCTGCAGACCTGTGCAGTTGGGGGTGGGTTATGGACAACAAGATGCACGAAATGACAAACTGCTGTCTGTGAGGTGCTGGGAGCAAAGTGAGGGGGATGGGCAGATCACCCGAGACACCACCCACCCCCCAGCCCAATCCTGGTCAGCAAACGCTTGAGAAAAGCCATTTAAACTGTTATACAATTAAGCAGTTACAAATACCATACAGTTACTGATGACAATAGGGTCCTGCTCAGTTCCAGGGTCATGGGCACCATCTGAGGGGGAGAGCACAGTCAGGAAGAAATAACACAAATATAAGCAACTCTTCCCTGCTAATTTGTTTGTTGAACTTCATAGAATTCATGGATTAAGATTATTGGTTAGAGCATGTGTTTCTTAAGAGATGTAATTAGAGATGTTTTTTAAGAGGAACCAAGGACTATCTCCCAGAGCTGAACAGAGCAGCTCAGAGCCAAAGTGGTCTCCTGGGGAGGTCAGAGAACCCCTGACAAAGAGCAGTTGAAACCACAGACTCTTACCCAGTGGTTTGTTGAAGGCTGAAGTAGCCCAATAAGTTTATAACTACTGTAGCATTTGACATACTTGGAGAAATACACCCCAGAGGGAGACCGAATCTGACAACTTCGCATGCTAACCTGGACTGCTTTTTGTTAGGGCAAAGGAGGAGGTGGCTTTTGTTTATTTTTGGTATGTTTGTTTTTGCTGCCAAGGGGTTGTAATGTCATGATTATTTATTATTATATGTATGAGCCCTAGCCATGTGCTGGGGATAGTCAAAATGTATTCACTATGAAATGAGACAAACTCCAGTCATTTAAACAGCTCCAGTTGTAGATGTGAAGCCAAGCACTGTTTTAAGTATTAGAACATGATGGTCCTTTTGGGCAGTCCTGCTGTTAGCATCCCATGTTTTAAGTGAGGAGACTGAGGCATGAGCATTGCATAACTTGTGTGAAATCACACAGCTAGTACAGATCAGAGTTGAGATTTCAAGCCAGGCCATCTGGTTGCAGGGCCAGTGGCTCACCCATGGGGCTATCCTGCTGGTTATGATTGTAGAAGGAAGGGTTATAGCATGAGACAGGCTAAAAGTTATCCATTTTGAATCCTCAGACCCTAGACTTATTGATAGTAAAGATAGCAACTGCCAGTTAAATAAATCATCTCTGAAACCAAGAATAGAATCTACGAATCTGTTGGTGATGGAAGTTTGTAACATACCTCCTTGTCTACGTGCCTTGGAACTGTCTTCTCAGAGCACCTTGTAAAGTGAAATTGAACACTGGGAGAGCTGAGTGAGGGGGTAACTGAGAAGGTGAGAGAGTTGAGAAGGGAGAGAGATCAGACAGATGGCAAAGCTCAGTGGGGTACTGTGTCCAAGCAGAGCCATCCAGGGATTCAGTTCTCAGAAGCTGTCCAGGTAGACGCTCTGCTTACTGGGGGGAGTTAGTGCCTTGCTGTGTGCATGCTTGAGGCTGCTCAAAGCACAGGGAGCTATATTCAATATCTTATAATAACCTATAATGGAAAATAATCTGAAAAATGTATATATAACTGAATCACTTTGTTGTACACCTGAAACTAACACAATGTTGTAAATCAACTGTATTTCAATTTAAAAAAAATAAATTTTATTTTATTTTATTTTTTTAACACTTTATTGTGGTAAAAAAAACAAATTTTAAAGAAGGCATCAGGGGAGGCATGCATGGTCTGTGACTCATTCAAGGTGTCTAATCCTGCTGCCCATTTAAGCCTGCCCAGTACAGAGAATTTTATTTTTTAAATTTTGAATTAGTTAAATACAGAGCTGCTTAAGAGAGTACATGGTAAATATTTTTGTTTGGTAATTATTATTATAGTCATAGCAATTATAGAAATTGCTGTTTTTTTAAAACCTTTAAAAATTTTTAAAGTTTTATGTAATTTTTAAAGATTATTTTCCATTTACAGTTATTATAAAATATTGGCTATAATCCCTATTGGACAGGACATCCTTGAGCCACTCTTACACCCAACAGTTTGTGCTTCCTGTCTGACTTATTTCACTTAGCATGATGCCCTCCAAATCCATCTCTGTTGCAGCAAATGGCAAAATTTCATTCTTTTTTATGGCTGAGTAGTATCCCATTGTTGGTGTATACCACGTCTTCTTTATCCATTCACCTGTCAATGGACACTTGGAGAATTAATTTACTCTTCCTTCTCCTTTATTTTCACTCTAGATATGCTGTGGTGATTACTTTTCAGAGGAGAAGGAAGAGTAGTACCTAACTCAAGCTGGGTTGAGATCCAGCCCTGTGATGAGTGTCCGGTTGTCCTCTTCCCACCTCTCCTCTGACTCCTGCTGTGTGGACACAGCTTAGGCATCTTCAGGGCCTGGAGAAGGTTGTGGTGAAGAATGTTCCCACCAGCATAAGCTGACTGCTGGGAGGCTCTTAGGCACCTTGCAATGCACGGCTCTCCTTTTGAACTACGAGGGGGGTCTAGGAGGCTGTTTAGAGGGTTCCTCCCTAATTGTTCCTGTTGGTTTTTTTGAAGTGCTTCTCCCACCAGTCATGACCTCTTAAGAATGTGCTTTATTCCTGAAGTCCTGTTCTGGGGGTTTCAGAGGAAAAGGAGGAGAGATTTGTAGGTTTTTCCAAGCCTGAAACTGCTCTGTTTGATTCAGAGGATGAGGAGCTTTTAATCTGTGACCCTTTCGGTTTTCTGGGGGGGCTCTGTGAGGATATTTTCTGGGGTTCTCCATACCCTTATTTAACAGAATTATCTGCAACAGGATGTTTCCTTGGCAGGGAATACAGGAGAAGGCTAGTGTAGACGGCTAACTTGTGTCAGGGCACCCTGATGCCTAGGAACATGGCAAGAGGCCAAGGGAATTTTGAAAACGAACAAGAGGCATTTGGACTTCTCAAGTGTCTTCTCAAGAACTGTTCACTGGATTGAACTGACACTTTTCTCATTGGTGTTATAATTCTAAACCCTTGCCTTGCTAGGCCGTGAAGACTTGGTGATTACCTTCATCACATCTACGTTGGCTCCACTCACATCCATTCATATGCCATCGTTTCAATTCTGCTTTAACTCTGGACCCTTCCCCAGTGTCACTTGCTTGAGAAATAGTGTTTACCCAGCCCCACACTGTGAAAAACTGTCGTATTTGCTCTGACTTGGGAGTGTTTACTTTTATGGGCATTGGCTTTGCAGAGTATGGGATGTTGTTGGAAAACAGTTTGAGGCTGAATGTGGTTTTGTGATCTGGTTCCTACAAACTGTCAGGCTGATGGCTGGGTCCTGGATGCCATGCTCTATGTGGTATTTGATTCATTCCGAGCCTGAGAAAATAAATGCAAAATGTAGAGCATCTTCAATGTATTCAACTTCTCTTAAGTTTTTAAAAATTTCATTTTCTCTAAGAATCACTCATTATTTCTACAACTGCCATCCAATTTTACCTAAGTAGAAACCCAGTTTTAGTTTCATAACACTATGCAAAATTCTATGGTAAAATTCTTAAATACGAATACCAAGAGTTTTGGTTTTGCAGAGAGTTTAGCTAACACTCAGAAAGATCTCTTCCTCCTAATTAGCTTATCTTCTCTCTGTGGTCTGTTATGTCGACTGGTATCCAGCTCAGTTAGTCAGGAAAGCGACCTCCCACACACGCCCTGAGTATAGTCATAAGCATTTTCAAACAGGTACTGTTACTCATGAGACAGCTTCTTTAAACTGCCGTGGGCACACACAGGTGGCATCCAGCATGTTTGCAGTGACCGTAAACTTTGCTCTGAGCCTGTCTCTCACCACGTTTCTTGTTTCCAATATTGTAGGATTCAAACTTTCGGATTTGCTTTCCTGTTTTCAGCCTTAGATCACCCTTCACTTGATGTTCAGTAGCAATACCCTGGCTTCCACTGGGAGCATTATCTTCTGCCACTTTGGGCACATGTGCTGCTTCTTGTCAGCCCTGCATCCTGTACCCAGGCTGGGACCTCGTGGGTGCTACGCCTACTGGGCTATCGTGGACCCCACGGCCATGACCTAGATACGCCTGTATGCCACGTCCCTTGTCAGGGAGTCAGGTCCAGAACATCATGAATCTCATTTGAGTGCCATATTGAAGATGCACACCCAGGGGAATATTTTGTTCCCAGGGCAGCCTGAGACTCTGGGACTCCAGGATGATAAGGGTAATGCTGAGCTTTCAGACTTTCTATCATATGATTTCAGCCTTGGGACCCCTTTGTCCTTGCAGATCTTCACATGAGAGGGAGAATTTGTGCAGAAGCATGAGCATGCTTGGGTTGGGTCATTCTTTTACTAAACATGTTTAGATGCATATTCTAACCAAAATTTTAGAAGCAGTGGCACCCCAGGACTCTAATATTGGGATCTGGGACTGTGACAGGCCATTGGAAGAGGTATTTTTGACATGAAACAGCTGTGAGGTGTTAGAGTCATTCGTCACTTACAGGGCGCTGTGGGGAACAGGACAGAGTCTGTGTTTTCAAATTGCTTATAGATATGGGGTAGAGACAGAAGAGGAAACTATGGACTGTGTAATTAAGCCAACTGTTTACCTCCCCATATTCCATCTTCTGTGTATGTTGTAGTGAAATGAAATAGGAGAAACACTGCGCAGTGTTGGCTTATCTTTCACTGGTATTCAAGACTCTGATAAATAATTCAGATTTGAGGCGATCAGGATATGAGAGGAGGAGCTGAAAAAACAAAGGTAATTTACCAATGTATGTTTGTAGATTAAAACACTTGAATAAGTAGGATTCTCCTGCATAGAGAAGGACTCTTGCCTACAGTTTCCTAAAAAAAAATGATTTTTCAGCTTCTACTTGAATATACACTCCCAATAATGGGGAGCTCATATCCTCACAAAGAAACACACCTCATCTTTGGATGGCACTAATTTTTAGGATTTTCCCCTTTATTTTTGGTTAAAAAAAACACCAAAACGTTCTTCCTCTCTGAAACGTCCTTAGTTTTGACTTGGCAGCTCTGTTGTGTGGTCTGGATCCTTCCACTTCAGGACCGTGTGTCATATGTATGAAGACCCCCCACCTCCTAGTAGAGTCTTCTTTTTTCCAGGGGAAACATTCCAAGGTCCTGCAATGAGTCCTCTTGCTTTCTCTGTGGAGAAACAGCTTCTCTTTTCTCCCCACTCGGTGTGGGTGAAGCAGCTTGAACCTGGAGATCCTGGAGATTCTGCCTCCTCGGACTTGCACAAAGCCCAGCATGCCCTCCCTGAGGAAGGTCTCCTTCCTCTTATTAGTCCCAGTTGTGCAATTTCAAATCCTTCTCTTGCTCCTCTTTGTCTTATTTTTTTCCCTCCCAGTGTTTTTATCACACAGGCATCATTGCGCATTGTGACTCACATTTCTTATCTTTACTTCTTTGCAATTACGGTCACTCTGCCTTTCTTCTTAGATGATTTCTTCCATTCTCCTTTGAAAAATTTTAACTTCTCCCACCAGCCGGTGCTATTTAGGTCCTTTTCGTTGTCCTCCAGTTTTAAAACCAGATTACATTTACAATCCGTAGAACCAGTCAGTTCAAAAACACCAAAAGCAGTGCAAAGTCTTAAATGCACTCTCTTCTTGCGTGGCTGTTGTCTACCCAACTAGACTCATATGTGTGACCCTGCGGATACATGACTGAAGTGCCCATCACTGCTGCTGTCTCTGAGCACGCAGTTTGTTGATCTGGGTTT
This sequence comes from Camelus ferus, assembly GCF_009834535.1. NCBI lineage: Eukaryota > Metazoa > Chordata > Mammalia > Artiodactyla > Camelidae > Camelus > Camelus ferus. The sequence continues at coordinate 16,872,428 of NC_045716.1, read as the reverse complement.
AAGAGTGTTTGCGTCTGTCTATGTGCGGGTTCAATTTAACTCCCGTTTCAACCCCGTGCAACCCCGTGCTTCTCATTCTCCTCTCAATGGCCGTAGCACTTTTACTTTCTACCACAGAATTTAATTGTATAAACTTTGGTGCTGCTCACTGTCAAGAAGGAACAGAATATGAGAGAGGGCATGTCCTCGGCATTTCTCCCCTTCATTTTGCAGATTGTCTCTTAATCTGCTAAACCACTCAGCTTGCTAACTCCGTTGGCTTTAGTAGAGAAAAGGGCTTAACCTGTGGCATCTCTGACCTTGTGTGTGTGCGTGAGTGTGTGCATCTTTTCCTTTTTACCACCTAGCACCTGCAGTGTGTTTGGTGTTGGGGACTCAGCAGTGATCAGAGGGAGATGCTGTCTCTGCCTTCAGGGGATGTAAATTCAAGTGCAGGCCAGGCCGTGTGCTAGGAATCAGGCACTCCAGGCCCCGGTTTTTCTGTTTAATGGATTTTGCAATAGCTGCTTCCCCTCCACTCAATGCCGGCCTTCTCCAGAGTCTCTCTGACTTTCCCAAACCCAGTTATATCCTCTGTGAGCACGCGGGGGTCCCCACGGACTGGTGACACCACCCACCATTGGATCCTGTTGCTCGGTGCACATTCTTGTAGCTGCAGCTGAGCGGGATCCTGCAAGAAGGAGCTCGGCCCTGCACTTGACTCAGACCTTCCCCTTGCCTTTTAGAATGTCTGCCTGGCGTGGTCATTGAGAAACCTCAGCCTGAAAAGAACCTCAAGCTTCAGAAAGAGGCACCCAAGTGTGTTTGCTGTCAAACACAAATCATTGGCGAGTCTCCTTTTCACTTCCTTTTCTGGAGGAGGCACCACATATGAGGGTGTTCAGGGCATGGGGCTGGCATGGCATAGAAAGGGCACCTCCCTGTCCCTAACCCCAGAAGTGCCATGTTCCCTGATGACCAGGGTCCACCTTGGAGCAGCGGAGGCCCGCAGCCTGAGAGCATGAGGGGATGGGTGGGGGTGCTGGCTCTGCAGAACGTGCACGTGGGCCTTGTTCCCGACTGCGGAGGGTCGCTTGCGTGCATGCCCTTCACCCTAATTCAACACACGCCAATAACAAACGACTATCAGACAGGGCCTCTGAGCAGTCACAGACCGTTTCACAGAACACGAGTTTACCAGAGACTCTTCACGGTGAGCTTAGCTTTTTCTTCAAGGAGTGCACCCTGTTGGGGCTGCCAGGTTCCCCTGGGATTTGCCCTCTGGCTTTGGCGAAGCCCTGGGGAGAAAGTCCCCAGCTCCAGCCTCCTCCCTTCTGATAAATGCTTGCTGTTCTGCTCAGTGGCCGCCTCCCAGGACAGGGGGTGGGGGGTGGGGAACCAACCTCCTTTCTGTGAAGACCTTTGGCTGGACTTCTCTGTCTCTCCCAGGGGTGAGCAACTGCGGTTCCTGCAGCCTCAGGCTTGGCACCAGCTCATCTCTGGTGGATCCAGGACCTCGATCTCCCATCTCACTCCTGCTAGGGCCTCTGTGTCCCTGAGTGACCCCGCAGGATCCCTCTCCATCCGACTGACTCTTCACAGCCCCTGCCATCTGTGACTTTTGTTCTAGACACAAGCCTGAAAGGGGCTGTGCGGGCTTCTCTTGCCATCTCCGCTCCGGCCTCAGTCTGGTGGCACTCTCCTCTGTGGTCTGGACAAGGAACGGGGATGAACCTGGGCTGCCTGTTGTCTTTGTCTTGTGATATTTAAAGCAACCCAAGTGGCAGTGACTGTAATCCAGTATGTTCCTGGGCTGGAGGGAGGAGTGGAGCCCCACCTGGGTCGGGGGCAGTGCTGTGATGCTGCGGGAGCCTGGAAAGTGTTTGGAACTATGGCTGACAGAGTTTAGATGCCAGGGCTGAGAGGGGCCTCAGAGCTCCTCCATTCTCACTCACCCTCCCAGTCCCCCACCCCCAGTCTGAGCCCATCAGGGGAAGGGACCGCTCAGGTGACAGCGTGGTTAGTGGCAGCCCTGGGGCTAGAACTCAGGGCCGAGGTGGGTTTGCAGGTAGTGTGTGCAGCTTCTGCTTTCGCCCTCCTCATCTGGTCAAGATCCTTTTGAGGCCCTGAAGTTAATGTTGTACTTGTAATTTTATATTATGTTAATAAAATGGACCCAGTTCAGGCCTTTCTAGGGCACTGAGCTCCCTGTGTGTGTGAGTTCGCGTGTGAGGGGAGGGGGCAGATGTGAACACCGAGCTGTCCCAGTGCTGGGGTGCCAGACGCAGCTCGGAGGCCAGGCGCCTGAGAGGCCCCAGGTCAGTCAACAGGAACCAAGGGGCACGAGGTGGAGGCAGGTGGGGACCGTTTTATGTTTGGAAAATCCTGCCTTCACTTCGTCTTTACTCTCCTTCCTCTCCCTCATCGCGTGAAGGCATTCAATGTGGCATTCCCTCATGCTAATAATCTAGAAAGGATCCCAGGCTAGTGATGTCACACGGTGGGTGTTCTGTGGTCCCTTCTGCCCCTGGCAGGGCCGTGTCTTCTGTGACAGTGATTTCACTCAGCGTCCTCTCTGCTTCCTGGATGACGAGGGAGGGGGCCAGATAGCTCCAGGCTCTTTCCTCCCCCACCGCTTTGCCGAATTCTGGTTGTCAGTTTACAGATGAAAAGAGTGAGGAGAGCAAAGCGCTCTTCTAACAAAGGCAGGAGCAGAGCTGGCTGTGCAGGGAGGGTCGCCTCGGGTCACCAGGGGCACATACTGTGTGCTTAAACACCGACAGATTGGGCCAGTCTGGACTTTGGCTCAGCACCCAGCAGCTACATTTTGAGAAGCATGAGATCAGGACTCCCCGAGGAAAGCTGGGAGTGAGGAAGACATCAAAAAATCCTTGGGAATCAAGACAAAGCAGGGGGATGTTTGGTGTGGCGATGGTGTGTGAATGTGAGTGTGTCTGGGGGCCCCTTTCCTGCCAAAACCAAGCTCATTTCTGCATATTTGTTTGCTGAGTATTAAATACTCCAAAGATTGCTCTTGCTATTTGTTGAATCTGAAATGAAGATGACTCAGCAGAGAGGAAAACAAGCTTTGAATGCCCCGAGCGGCCCCTGAATGAAAGTCTGTGGTCCTAAAGCAAGTGGCTTTTCTTCTCCCCACCAAGCCCTGATCTCCAACACACACACCCGAGCACAAGGACCACGCACAGCTGTGCACGCGCTGCGCCTCGATTCCGCTCCAATTTGACCCAAGTGCCTTTATCTCGTAGTTCATTTCCCCGTCCCACTCCGGCAGCCTTTCCAGGGCCCCACCCTTTCCTGCAGGAAGGCTTGTCTGAGTTTAGGTGGAGGGGCCCTGGCTGCAGGCCACAGCTGGTTTTCCAGGAGGGCAGGCACTTCCTCTTTGGCCCTCATCACGGGCTCAGTGTGAAGATTCCTCAGGGAAATCTGAGACTTTTTACTCTTCCACAAAGTGGTAGTGGCCTCAGATTGTCTCTAGCTTTTGGACCTGGAAAGATGGATTGTCTGGGGAGAATGACCATCTGCCACATCAGGTGCCCTGTCTTGTATGCAAGCTGTATTCCTGAAAAGTTGGGTATAAACTGGATTTAGGTATACTGAATCATATTCTGAATTACTGGGAGGATTTGCTCCCAGAGGAACTCTGCAGTGGACCCTTTTATTAAGTGAAGACTTATTTTGTAATGTGGAGACTCACTCAGTGATTTATGAGTCTGGTAAGTAGATGGAACACTTCTGTATACTGAATGCTATTTTAAATGTACTGCGTGGAAACTTGTTATTCAAAGGTACCCAGCACTGAGGGCTTGTGCAAAGAATTATTCTGTAATGTGGATAAACATCTCATGATTTATGAGCTTAGCCAGTTCAGACATTTCTTAAAGTGGGATATCCTTCTTGATCTGCTTCAGAGCAAAAGATGGGTTTTGCTAATAATCAGAGTTGGGGGGAAAAAATGAGAGCTCTACTGTGTGTCAGTTACAGTCACTTCAAAAGGGTTTGGGAGAAGCCGAGGTAACTCAAACTTTCCATTTTGTTAGGGCAGAGATCCTCAGGGCTGCCGGCTCTGCCTGCTTTCCATATTATCACTGAGTGGAAATGATGTGCTGTTTTTTCCAAGTAAGTGCAGTTAACGATCATAGCAACACTTACAAAAGTGTTTCTTTTTATATCTAAATGTATGTCACCTAAATCAATATCCATCTCTCTAGTTATCTATGATGTGTCTGTCTGTCTATCTATCATCCATCTGTAACGCGTGTATTCAGCCCTACCATAAAAAAGAAATAGCCCCTGCAGTGGGGCTTGTGTTTTGGGGCACTGAATGCTGTTCCTCCACCAGGACAGAGAGCTTCACACCCCGAGATCTCTGGGTGTGTGAGCGAGGGGAGAGACCCGAACCTCCTGCTTACCCTTTCTCACTCAGCAGTTCGAAAGTCATTTCAGTGCTCAGTGCCCAAGGTTCCTGGCTCTACCCTCACTCTCTATCCTATTTGAGAGCTAGAGTAAACCTTGTTACTGGGGAAATGGTCTGACTTTTCCCCTCAGCTTTATTAAGATATAATTGACATATAACATTGTGTAAGCTTAAGGTGTACAGTGAGTTGATTTGATACATTTATATAATGCAAAATGATTATCACCATAGCATTAGCTAACATCTTCATCCTGTTTTTTTGTTGTTGTTGTTGTTGTTGTTTGTCTTTTTTTTTTTTTTTTTTTTTTGTGGTGAGAACATGGAAGATCTACTCTTTGGTATAAAGCACAGTATTATTAGCTCTAATCACCATGCTGTACATGAGATTCCCCAGAACTTATTCATCTTATAGCTGGAAGTTTGTACCCTTTGATCAGTATCTCTCCACTGCACCCCCATCCCTGGTAACCGCAACTTAACTGTTTCTCTGAGTTTGGCTTTTTTAGATTCCACATATAAGTGATATCATAAAGTAAGAAATGGTCTGACTCTTTAAGGCAGTTGGACAAGAGGACTGTGGTACTTCCTCAGGTGTGTATAACCTGGACCTTCTAGAGACCCAGGACTGACCAGGAGCAAGCCCTACCTGTAGAATTCTCCCCAGAATGGGATGGCGTCAGGCAGGATGTACTGATGGCTTGCTCTTAAACCATGATGTGGCCCTTACTGTGTTTCAGAAAGAAGCCTCTGGAAGCTCACCCAAGTATAGAGATAATATAAGAAGTTTAATTTTAGATTTTTTTTTAAAAATTCCTGGTAATTTCTGGCTGTGGCTATCACACTCCCATCTGCCTAATCTTCCATTGACTCCCTGGTTTTTCTGATGGCTTTGACCCATGGCCTGCCTAGATCCTGGTGTGGGCAGTCCTGAGATGGAGAGTCAACCATCTCCCACCAGATCAGGGAGGTCCTGAGTCATGGCTCCTTTTGGAGTCAGATTGGAGTGTTCGTCCAGCTGGCTAGGGGAGAGGATTTTTAACTGTGAAGAAGGAAGTGGGTTTTTCATTACAAAGGACATATTCGCTCTGAGCTGCATATTCACTCATGTTCCTTGGAAAATACTGAGCTGTGGGCAAGATAGCACTGGCCATGGTGTCAGAGGGACTGGAAGAGTCTTAACTGTATCTTTTTCTAGTTTGTGACCCAGGCAAGTCAGAATTAATCTGATTTTGATATAGAGAGAAGCAAGGCCCCTAACCTTAAATGACTCCTGGTCTGGCTTGAAAGACAGACAGAACTGTGTATAATTCAGCGTGATGAATGGGAACCAGCAGCCAGACCAGGTAAGCCTGCCTAGGCTGTGGGTGAAGTGAGTTCGGGTCCCACTTTCCTAGTTTGTAAAGGGGGTGGTAATCTCTTCTTTCAGGTTTGTTGTCAGGCTTGATGATCCTGCATTTGTAAGCACTCACTAAGGGGTGAGTGTTCTAAAAAAAGAAAAGCATACGTAGCAATTCTTCACTGTCTTTTGCTTCTACTCTGTATCTGCAAGTTGCATTAACCGATACCCTCTCTCAGTGCCACAGGTGATTCTCAGGTTCACCCCACACTTTGAAACTGTGGGATATACATGGTTGGTTGGAAAGCACCCTTGAGATTCTGACAGACGTCCCCCAGGAATTTTTTTTTTTTTTTTGATCAGAAAAACTAATGTGAATGACATTGACAAGGAACCTATTTTCTTTGTTAAAATCGAAACGTGACAGACAAGGCTAGAGTTTCCTTTTGATCACCATTTCCAGTCTCCCCTGCCAAACACTGCAATCTCTGAGGGAACTGCTGTCATCAGCCTTGCCTTTCAAGGATCCTTGCTCTGTCCTCACATACTACAGTGTGCACTAGATTGGAGCTGGTTATCAGTATGGTGTTTAACTTTGAGATCTTTTATGTATATATTAAAGTATATTAGAGAGAGAGAGAGAGAGAGTGTGTGTGTGTGTGTGTGTGTGTGTTTGTGTGTATGTATCCATAAAAGTATACAGTGTGCTTTACATAAATCTTGCAACCTGCTTGTTCACCTAAGACCATGTAGTGAACATCTACCCATGTAACTACATGTAACTCTGACTCATACTTTTAAACTATTGCATAGTATTTCGTAGTAGGAATATGCCATAGTTTATAACTTTCATTTTTTTCTTTTTTGATAATAGCCAACCTGACTGATGTGAAGTGATATCTCATTGTGGCTTTTATTTGTATTTCCTGATGATTAGCAGTATTAAGCATTTTTTCATATACCTGTTGGCCATTTGTATGTTTTCTTTGGAGAAATGTCTATTGAAGTCATTACATTAGCCCATTTTAAGGGATTTCATTAGTTTTTTTTTTTTTTTGCTATTGATTTATAGGAATTCCTTATATATTTTGGATATTAATCACCAGATATATGGTTTGCAAACGTTTTCTCCTATTCTGTAGGTTGCCTTTTCATTCTGTTGATTGTCTTGCTTGCTGTGTATAAGCTTTGCAGTTTGATGTCATTTCACTTGTTTATTTTTGTTTTTGCTGCCTGTGCTTTCGGTGTCGTATCTGTGTAGTCATTGCCAAGACCACTGTCACGAAGCTTTCCCCCTTTATCTTCTTCTAGGAGTTTTAAAGTTTCAGGTCTTACATTTAAGTTTTTAACCCCCGTTGATTTGATTTTTGTGTATATGATAAGATAAGGGTTCAATTTCATTCTTTTGCATGTGAATATCTAACTTTTTAACACTATATAAGAGACTCCTTTTCTCTATTATCTGTTCTTGGCACTCTTCTTGGAGATCAGTTGGCCACAGCCTCTATGGGAAGCATTATGGAGATTTTTCAAATATTAAATATAGGACTACCATATCACCCAGAAATCCCACTTCTGGGTGTTTATCCAAAATAATTGAAATCAGGATCTTGAAGAAATACTAGCACTCCCATGTTCATTATAGCGTTATTCACAATAGCCAAGATGTGGAAACAACTTAAATGTCCTAAGACAAGTGAACAGATAAAGAAAATGTGGCTTATACATACAACGGAATATTACAGCCTTAAAAAATAAGCAAATGCTGCAATACGTAACAACATTATGAACCTTGAGACATTATGTTGAGGGAAATAAGGAGCCACAGAAAGACAAATACCTCATGATTCCACTTATATTAGGGATCCAAAATAGTCAAATTCATAGAATGAAGGAGCAGAGCAGCAGGTGCTAGAGGCTGAGGGGAGGGGGAAATGGAGAGTTACTCATCAACAGGCATGAAGTTTCAGCTGAGCAAGACGAGTGAGTTCTAGAGATCTGATGTACAGTAACTGTGTTGTGCACTTCAAACTTTGTTAAGAGGGTAGATCCTGTATTAAATGCTTCTTACCACAATAAAATAAAATTTAAAAACATATTGCAAAGCACTTTTTTGTGCCCACCTCATTGTACACATAATGTTAAATCTTTCTCTAGGGTAAATAATAAAAAATGGAATTAGATCAGGGTCTGTGTGCATTTTTTAATTTAAGTTATCCTCTAATTTATATGCCCAGTGGCAGAGTATGAGAGTATCTATTTTCCCACAGTGTTGCCTGATTTCATAGTTTCACACTTAATTTTTTTGCTAAGCTGATGGATAAAATTGGTGTTCAACCACGGCTTTGGTGTTTGTCATTCTGATTCTAGTACGCTCGTTGAGTACTTTTAGATGTTCACCGGTGTTATATTGTTTCCTCTGTTAAATGCTTTTTATTTACTTGGCCCATTGTCTAGTGGCTTTTAAAGAATGATTTATAGAGATTCTTTATGTATGCCAGAAAAATACGTTACACATTATTTTGGTCTAAAATTTCAAATATTTATCTTAGTGACCTGCTTGTCTGTTAAGTTATGATGTCTTTCATTTCAAAGATGTTTTGAATTTTGTTGAAAAATGTATCAGTTCTTTTCACTTGCTAATTTTGCTTTTTATGTCTTACTTATGCAGGTCTTCCTTTAGCTCACAGCAGATTCTCAGCATTTTCTAGAAATACTTTTATAGTTCTGATTTTACATTTTGGACTCTATTTTGGCGGGGGCAGTGTGAACATACCTTTCTTTGTTTTTGAAAAGGCTGTTGAATCACCTGAAACTTTTCACCAATGCTAAATGCCCCTTTTCTCATATAGAAAGTTCCTACTTATATATGTGAGTCTTTTCTTGTATATATGAGTATTGCCCATTCTCTTCATTGTTCTGTTTATTTCTTTGCCAATTCCATATTCAGAGGGGTCTTTCCTGACCGTCTTAACCTGAAATGGCCCTCATTCACTCGTCGTCACATTGCTACATTTTATTGTCTTCATGGTACATATGTCTCTTTAGATTTCTTATTTATTTGCTTGTTTGCTTATATATTATAAGCACCACAATCGCAGGAGTCTTCTCTGCCTTTTTTAGCACCTAGAACAACATGTACGAGACTTTTGGAAAAATCGTTGCTGTATGAATGAATGACAGCCAGTGACTTGACAGGGGGTATATGCATTTTGAGTTTTATTTTTAAGGTTGAATACACTTTTCTGTTGAAGGAGATTGTACTATTAACCAAAGAAGTGGGTAGAGAAGGGCCTTCCATCTTCTTGAAATTCTTTCATGTATATTTATGGGTTCTGTTCACATGTCATATTGCTTAAGTATTGAACCCTTGGGAAGATTTATTCAAAGAGGCAGAAAAGAGTGCTGTCTAGTTATCATAAGCTTTGGGGATACTTCCTTTTAGGATATGGAATTTAGAACGGCCAGATGCAATCACTGAATATGTGGCTGAAGACAATCATTAATTCATTCTGCAACTGTTTGTCTCGCACTCTGGTAAGTGCTGAAAATGCAATGAGTACAGTAAGCATGGGGTTTGCGGGGGTGCAGACACTAACTAGACAACCACAGTGATGGATACATAATTAGAAACTATGATCACTTCTATGTAGAAAAATTATAAAATGCTTTCAGTGCTCGCACAATCAGGAAGGTCAGAGAATATTTCACTAAGGAAGTGACCACTGAATGGGGATTTGAACTGGACAAAGAGAGGAAAGGAACTTTTTGACAGAGGTCCTGGGGCAGTAGGAAATGGAAGAAGTCTGAATGTGACCGAAGTTGAAAGGTGGAGCAGGAGTTTAGCTCTGGTGAGGTAGGCAGAGGCCAGATTAAAGGAGTGTGTGGTATGATGATAAGCAAAAATGAAAACAGAACAAAGAACAACAGAACAACCTAAGTGGACTTTGGAGTAATACAAACCCTGGGTTCGTGTGTGAGCCTGTCAACTGTGTAACCACATCAGTTTCACCTCTTCCTCCTCAGTTACCTTATTGATGAGAACAACCCTCATTGGGTTACTGTGAATATTACATGAGATAGTCCTGGGCACGTGTTAGATGTACATGGTGTAGCTATAGTACTTCTAGGCTTATTGATGGTTCTTTTGTGTTTGTTAGCTGCTGGACATCCTAATTTTAAGTAAACAAAGCAGAAATAACCACTGGTATTGGAGATTCACAGCCTGAAACCAAGTAACAGTTTCAAAAAGGAAATTCAGTCAACCCTTTCTAGCAACTTGTAAGTTCTGGTTAGTTCAGTTAAAAACCGTTTTTGAGCACCTACTTTGTACAAGAGATAAAGTATTCTTTTGGAATTACGAGAATGAGCCATTTTGAAGCTAATGATGAAATGGATAATTTTAGAACAATGTTATGGAGGACCTAATAGAAGCAAATTCAATGTGTGAAGGGAATGAGGTGTAGGAGACATTCCTTGAAGAAGGAACTTCCCTCTGGGGAAGGTTATGGAGGGGAGAAAGTAATGGCAGAAAACCCACAAGGAGGTAATTGTAGGACTGTTCTTCAAAAGGCTTCTAGGAGAGGGTGGCTTGCCAAGGCAGTGCTCACAAGGCTGAATGGCTGCTCACAAGGAGCTCAGGCCTTTGTAGAAGGACATCCTGGATCATGGCTGTGGGCTAGCGCGAGACTACAGCCAAGACCAGTGTCTCCAAGGCCGGCCTGTGTGTTTCTTTTTCTAAGCGTGTTTGTTTGTGGACTCATTTATGGAAACACAGTGGTCCTGCTGTTGGCAGTGAGTAGGCACCGAGACATATAAAAATCCAAATCAGTGCCATGAAACTATGCCCATCACCCTTTGAGGTCTGTGGTCACTTACCCCTGCTCCCTTCCTTGGGGCCACTTTAAGTCTTTTGTGTTTGGTTAATTTTGGTTTCATCCTCTTCAGGCAGAACTATTTGAATACCTTTTTTTCCCCTTACCACTTTGGGTGGGTCAGAGTTCAACTGCTTAGAAAACACTATAGAAAGCTTCTGCTTCCTCAAAAGAATATCTTCGCTATGTCATCCTGTTATTTACTACATTCCAGTTATTGCCCATTAAAATCTTATTCATCCTTCAAGAATCTGATCAGGCACTGATCTCCTCATGGAACCTTCTCTCATCACCCCAGCTTCAAGGAATTTCATCTCCCTTTATAATTTTGTATTACGTATTTTTTCTAATGGTGGATCCAACACTTGTCGATTATTATTGTCACCTAGAAGAAACTTTCTTTTTTAATAAACTTTTTATTCTTGAACAGTTTTATATTTATAGAATCATTGCAAGGATGGTACACACAATTCCTATTTACCCAATACTCAGTTTTCCATATTATTAACATCTTACATTAGTATAGTACATTGGTCATAGTTAATGAACCAATTATAATATGTTATTATTAACTGAAGTCTATGCTTTATTCAGATTTCCTCAGTTTTCCCCAGTGTCCTTTTTCTGTTCCAGGATCCCATCCAGGATGTCACATTACACTTATTTGTCGTGTCTTCTTAGGCTCCCTTAGCTGTGACAGTTTTGGGACTTTCTAGTCTTTGGTGACCATGACAGTACTGAGGATAATGCATCAGGAACTTTGTAGACTGTCCCTCAGTTGGGATCTGTCTGATGGTTTCCTCATGAATAGACTGGAGTAGTGGGTTTTGGGGAGAAAGACCTCAGAGACTGCCATTTTCATCACATCGTATCAAGGATACACACTTATCAAAGTTGATGCTAATCTTGATCACCTGACCTGAGGTAGTGTTTGTTATGTTTCTCTACTGAAAGGTTACTTTCTCCATTTCCATACTATACTCTGGAAGAAAATCACTCTGTGCAGCTCACACTTAAGGAGTAGGGTGTGGGGCGTAGGAGGGGTGGTTATGCACCACCTCTTTAGGAGCAGAGAGTATCTCCATAATTTATTTAGAATTATTTTGCAAGGAAAATTTGTCTATCCTTTCCCATTTATTTATTCAATCATTTATTTATCTCACTGTAAATATTTTATATGTGAGTTATAATCCAGTACTGCTTTATTTTGTTGCTTAAATTTGTTGCAGCTTTGGCCATTGGGAACTCTTTCTGTTGGCTTTTGCATTCCTTTGACATGTCCCCATCTTTTTTTTTTTTTTTTTTTTTTTTTTTTTGGTATGTGTACTTTCTCAATTTGAGGCACTAAAATATTCTCTATGCTTATCTGGCACTAAAAGATGCTCCAAAATCGTCTGTCCCAGCTCTGGGATCAGCAGTTTCTCCAAGGAGCTCTGGTTCCTTTTATTGGAGAATGGTATTAGAAATCAAGATCTGGGCACTAGGTTTGCTCGTTGCTCTTGAGTGTCATTATTTCTGGACCCTTTTAGCTGATATAGCAAGGAGATAGATATATGTGTGTGTGCTAACCTGTGTACCCACGTATCTATAAATATTTCCATATGTAGCCATCTATATCTCTATTAAACTAAACGAGTTCATACTGATGTCTCAACTCTAATCCATTACCACATGGATTATACTGGGGGAACCTAAAAATACAGAATCCCAGGTACCACTCCAGAGCTAATAAATTAGGATAAATATTGACCTTGCATGTTCTGAAAGGCAAGCACATTAACATCATTGAATGTTTTTCTTGGTTTCATACTGGAATCAATGTCAAAATTATGAAAGCATCATAAACATAAGCTTTACTTTATCACCGTTGACAATTTGGGTAAGTATCTATCTTAGTAAAACTTTGTTACCTGCCTGTAGTTTTGTTCATTTTAATTCCATGAGTGCATGGTCTAATAAGAGTTTGAAAATTCTTGTCTTACATAACTATTGAATGTCTCAGAGTTTTAAAATTCTTCTATTATGTGACTATTGAATGGCCCATTCAACTATCAAAGTCTATAATTTGAAGTTCTAAATATAGAAATGAACACTGTAAGAACACAAAGATAATTGTGCAACTTGTGTTCCTTCATGTTAACAGTATCTGCCTCACTCATTTCCTCTGCTTCTCTTTCTTGTTTTCCTGCATTTTTGCTGGGCTGCAGGCTCCAGTTCCAACACCATCTTCTGAGATGATCCTGATTCCCAGAATGCCCTCGGTGCTGCTCCTGCTGCTGCCTATCTTGGGTTCTGCAAAAGCTCAGGTTAATCCAGGTAACACAGCCATTGCTCAGCCACATGCTGGAAGACCAGCTCAACATGCAAAGCCAACAGTGTTTACGCTGGGAAGGGCACTGCTAAGGGGTCCAAAGGGTCATTCCCCCTTCCCTCCCCTTTAACTTAATGTCCATGGTAAAACATGGCCATAGTAGGAACAGAAATTAATATACTCTCTATATAACATATTGAATATTGTGAAAGGGCTTCTTATATGGAGTAGAGTGGAGTGAAAGGAAAATTTTTTTAAATAGGAGGTGGAAGAAGCAACCATTTGCTTTTGCATCTGCTGGAAAACAGAAGGAGAGACTTTGTAGATGCCTTGGAGAATTTCTGTAGATTGGTTTTCCAGTTATTTTTGGCTGGTTAAGGCTTGTATTTTGCTTGGATGTCATAGTATGCTTTTGGGACCCTGGTCTTATAGTATCTCAGGCAGTTTCTCTTTCCTACAGGGAGTGGCCATGCTCAAAAATAGTTATGTTAGTCCCCTCTTCCCAACTTTTTTATTACATATGTATTTTAACTTTAAACTGAAGTATATAGTTGTATCACTTGTCTATTACCACAGTAATGCCACTTAACAACCCATGCAAAGTTGGTGATTCAGATTAGTCTTGGTTGGACTGTTCTTCTGGTCTCTGGATTCATGCATGTATCTGGGAATCAGCCGGTTATTTACTGGCTCATCAAGGATAACCTTGGCTCTGATGACTGGGGAAATTTCACTCTGCTCTCCTCCAGCAGATTAGCATAGATAAGTTTTAATGGAAATTACACAGGAAGAGCAGACGGGAAAACATGCTGCATTTTTCAAGTCCCTGCTTAAATCATGTTTGCTGAGATCTCATTGGCTGAAGCAAGTCACATGGCTAAGCCCAGAGCCAGAGTGAGAGGGCACAAAAAATTACACAGGGAAGGTTGAACACAGGGAAGTGTGATAGATTGGAGTCGTTTTTTTCATTTTGCCACGAATATGTGTATGGCACAAGTGGTCCACGTGATGACTTGTACACACTGAGCACGTCCACCTAAGCAGTGTTCAGATTAGGAACCAGAGCTGTGTCAGCACTTCAGAAGCTCTCCTCCTGCTCTCTTCCCCACCCTCACCGGAAGGGTAGTCATTATTCTGATTTCTGACGACATAAATTAGTTTTGCCTGTTCTTGTACTTTATGTAAGTGGAATCAGAGGACGCGTAAGTACTCTTTTGTGTCTGGCTTCTTCCATTCAACATTGTGTTTCTGATGTACATCCAAGTCATTCCATGCAGTTGGTGACTATTTTTTTTCATTGTTATATAATATTATTTTGTTTGAATATTTTATTTATCCAGTCTACCGTGGATGGAAGTTTGGATCATTTACAGTTTGGGCTCATTATGAACAAAGCTCCTACAATCCTTCTCGTAAAGGTCTTTTGATAGAGGCATATACTCAGCCCTTCTGGGTACATACCTAGAAGTGCAATTGCTTGGCTATATGTTGTGTATGATCTGTTTTTCTTCAAACTGCCAAGGAGTTTTCCAAAGTGATTTTTACCAACGGCCCACCCCTGGCAGTGTATGAGAGTCCAGGACTCCATCCATGAATTTGGATTCCCGAGGGCATTTTCATTTCCTCCTTTTCATATGGCACGGGCATGCGTTTGTGAAATGCTCACCGTCTTCCCCTCACAAAAATTCCACTTCCATGAGATATTCTTTATACTGTCACAGGGTATAATCAAAACACCTTAAAAATCAATGCTCAATTAGTTAAATAAATTCAGTGCCTTATTACTTTCTTTTTTTGTTTGTTTTTGGGGGGAGGAAGAAAATTAGGTTTATTTATCTTTATGTATTTATTCTTTAACAGAGGTACCAGGGATCGAACCCAGCACATCGTGCATGCTAGGCAGGTGCTCTACCATTTGTTGGTGCATCTCAGATCTGAACTTTGACACCATTGTTTCATTTTTCTGCTTTGTGCTATTCTCACCTAGTTGAAGTTTGGTTGCGTCCTAGTACGTTTAATAAGCCATTTAACAAGTGTCATTCTCTTCTGCTCTGGTCTCCAAGGAAGAGTCGGTAAAAGTGCACAAATGGTAGGATGTTTTGATGCTAGGCTCACTCATGGAGCCTGGTATGACATGAGGATATCCTCATGACATGACTAAGCCAAGAGAGCTAGCCTTATGTGTTAGACAGCACTGCTGGAGCCCTGGAGCAGGAGACAGGCAGTTATCTGTAGAACATTTCTCCCTCTGTTCCTGGCATCAACTATTTCTATCGGCTCTTTCTGCTGAGGAAAAAGAAATAAAGGTCTTGACTTGCAAAACTCTTTAAAGGAACATGGAATGTTTGAGGTGTGTTGAAGGCATAGTCCTTCTCTCTTCCATTTCTTGTATTTCACTAAGTTAAGCTGGGGCCAGGCAGTGGGAAGCTGTGATTGGTGAGTCTAGTCACAAGGCTTCGGGCTTATGGAGGATTGTGACTGGCACAATGATGGACATGGGGTAGGTACATAATAAATGCAGTTAATTTAAGGGTGACTTTTCAGAAGTCCTTACTGATGTTACTGAAAGACTGAAAGTAAAAAAGTAAATTCTTGCCAGTTAGATTTCTGTCCTCCACAGGCTGGCCGTATGGCATAAATAAGTGAAATGTTGGAGTTAAATCAGGAGACCTGGGTTATAAACAAATCTTATACACAGTCATTGTTAAAATATTGTTGAATGACTGAATTGTTGTTAAATATAAATAAATTATGATAAATTACATATGTTATAAATTATATAAATGTTAAATTATGAATTGTTAAAATATTGAAATATATTTTAATTGATTATTAAGTGCAAATACTGTTTGGCAGATAGTAACTGGGCTAAGCATTAAATTCAATTACCGTATAAAGTCTAAAACAAATATTGATTTAAGCTCATTTTGAACATTTCACCATGAGCATTGGTCAGTGAGCCTTCTGTCTTAATATGATGGATTCATAATAAGGATATTGAATATGTATAAGTTTTAATCTAGAGAAATCAGCAGATGCCAACAGGGGGTGACTAATGTTGATATACAGAGAAATTCTCTATAGTTTGAGAGCATGAGTCTCCTGCAGGTGCCACCCCCATGGAGGCAGCAGCATAGTGCTCATGTGACATAGGTCAAGGTCTGATGGCAGTGGGGCTGTCGGCTCTCTGGTCTATAGCACTGGAGCTTTGAAAGTGGCAGCAAAGCAGGTGGTGGGTCAGGTGATGTTAGTGGCATTTCCAGTAAGAGCAGTGTTGAAACTGGCACTGTCACGAGGGGCTGCAATGGAAGCTGTGCAAGTCCATGTGGGAAATACTGGCATACAGGTGTGTGTACATGGTCTGGAAGTGTGGGCAGTACGCCTCCCCATCTTCCAGCTGCAGCAGTGCATCAGGGATTGGCACCTACTGACTGTCAATTCAAGTAGGAAGTCATTGGAAAAGTCTGAGGCAGTCCCCTCTGTCAAAATCATGGCTCAGGAGTATCATTTAGCTATTGGCATCTGCCTCAAAGAATTGCACCAACAATTTCTGAAAAGCATCTCTACAAATCAACAAAAAAATTGGATGTTACTAGAACATTCTAATGAATGGTTTGCAGTTCACTTGGAAAATAATATTTAACCCACTTGGAAAATTATTTTGAGAACAACCCTAGTTACAATCCTGGCTTGGTCATACATTAGTTGTATGACACAGAGTATGTCGTTATACTTCTCTTTGCACTTCCTTAATCCTTTCACCAGCAGTGAGATGAAGTTGGATGAGATAATCTGTGAGACCCTTTGTCACAAATTTACTGTAATTTGGTGGTGTGGGAGCTTTGCTGTCCAGATTGGAAGATATTGATGGGCTCTGGGCTTGGAAAGAGGGTCCCTGAACTTGCGTGGCTGTTCTTCGTAAGAAAGACCATTTGTTCCCAACACCCTGCCACTTCCCAGGCTCAGGGATCTAAAGTCTGAATGTCTTGAGAACCTTGACTTTGAGGCTAAGCACATAGGAGTTAGCTGAGGAATATTTTTCTAATTTAAAGCCTAAAATGCTCCCTCGTGACAGGTTGAAACCCTGCCACAGCCTCGCCTGCAGGAGCTTCATTGTACCACAAGCCACCTGCTCTAGGGCATTTTTTTTCTCTAGAGGTGGGTCCAAGAAGAAGCCTCTTAAACAGAAGAAATAGCATCTGCAAGGTCTAGGAGGGAGGGAGGGTACATGGTAGGCTGCCTGGAGGAGGGTGATGAGTGAGGGACCCAAAGGGGCAGCTTTCCATCCTCCTGTAGAGTCCATTAGTCAAGGACCCTCTTGCCCAACTTGGGCTGAGGCTCCTGGACTTAATGGAAGAGCCGAGGACCTCCATGGGGTAGAGAAGTCTCCAGACTCCACAATGAAGTACAGAATACGCCAAGCTATTATAGCTGTTTGATCAGCCACCAGGGTCAGTCTTCTCCACGGGGTATAAAATCAGTGTTTCAGTGGCCATTGAGCACCCAGAAACACACAGATTTCCAGGTGGGAGAATGGATGTAAGTAACCTGTTAAGAGCACAGGGGCAGTTGGTGCCACTCTCCTGACTTGGTTCATGACAACTCCTTGCACTTGGAAAAGGGAGAAATACCCCATTCTCCCCAACAGGCAGCCCAGGCATTGAGGATCCATGGTGGAGAGCCAGGGCAGGGCAGTGCTGGGACTTCCCACTTCCATTCTGCATTTTTCCCTTGTGGGAAGTAGGCAGCTTGTAGCAGTTCAGAGCCCTGCGGTGAGGATGTCCTCCTTTGGTGTCTAGAATGTTCCCACTTTGAAAGGAGAAACAAAGACACTAAGGGATTGGGGTTCAGAGGGGAGTTCTTCTCCTGATGACTCCAAATTTATTTTATGTTCATCACATTTTTTTTTAAGCATCGATATTCAGTGAGTTCTTAGGGTTTAGGGACCTAGAATTCTAGGCTATTCATGTTGCAATGGACCTTAGAGATACTTAAGTCCTTCTTCCTCATGTTACCGGTAAAGGAACTGGTTGTCGAAGTGGGTGAGTGGTTTGTCCATGACCGCACACAAAGCTAGTGGTAAAGCAGGGACTCATGGCTCCTGTTTCCCTGCCCAGTTTCCTTCCATCAGATACCCACCCCACTGGGAGCCAGTTGATGAAATTACCTTTCCCCAATAATCATGTATAGCTGTGCAGCCTTATGGTTTCCTTTCTGCAAATTCCAATGTGCATTTATGGAGGTGAGAGGTAGTTTGGGTTTGAAGGTCAGCCTGAGGCCAAGGAATGGAGAAAGCCCACAGGATCATGTAGGATGCACTCTTGGAACCTTGGTCTCACTAGCACACTCAGCAAGCAAGGCTAAAGCCAGAAGCCCTTCAGGACTGACTCGGCCTTGCAAAGAAACCAAAAAGCACTAGAGATGCTCTGGTTCCCTTCTGCACAGAGTTTGTCTCCCACCAAGGCTGATACTTGCTACTTTACCTACATACATTTACCAACTGGAAAATCACTTTTGTTTCCTTGGGTTCTCATCATTCATGCCCTCAGAGATGTGCTGAGAGGGTTTATTAATGAGAATGTGGTGCTAGTTCCGGGTTTCCAAAACCAGGCCTGAGGTGCTAAGGCTGAGTGTGTGTGTGTGTGTGTGTGTGTGTGTGTGTTTGCAGCATGTGTGTGTTTGTATGGCCTGAGAAGGGTCCGCAGGAGGAGATAAAAAGGCTGGGAAGAGACCTCCCTGGTTGAATTTCTCTTAAGTGAGCAGTGCTAGCTGCTGCCCAGATTGGCTGTTTCTTGCTTTTGTGTTTGTTTGTCAAGTCTAGCCTGAGAGTGGCCTCTGGTATCCTTCCTGCCAGTAAACGGATCTTTCTCTGGGGATAACAGAAACTCATTTGCCCCTTAAGCACTCACTTGTGCCAAATGGGGGAGAAGAGAATGCAAGTTTCAAATGGTAGCAACTAATATTTAATGAGAGCTTAACATATTCCTGGTACCATTCTAAGTAGTGTCGACAAATTTAATCTTCACAATCATCTTATGAAGTTGGTCGTCTCATGATTCCAGTTTCACAGAGGGGAAACTGAGGCATAGAAACATTAAGTAACTCACTCAAGGTCATTAACCTAGCCAAGTGGCAGAGCTGGGATGTGGTCCACCTCTGGCCAACCTGTTTTCCACCTCTGTGCTCTAATCACCTCCTGGAATGTTAGACTCACAGGATGTTTGTGCTGCTCAGTCGCATCAAGTCCCCAGTGTCATGCTGTTGAGATACTGAAGGTATGATAGTGAGCCAGAGATAAAGGATTGGCCAGGCTGGGTGAAAAGAGGAAGGGAGAATATTTAAGCTTAAGTAAAGGCACAGAGATGTAAAAAGCAAAACAAGAGTGTGGAGATGGTTGTTGCTGAAGGGTCGAAGGGCAAAGATGAGGTTAAGGTGGCACCAAAATCAGGAGCCACTTCATTTTGGGATCCTCAGTATGTGACAAGTGCTTTCCAATCAAGGCTTTGCCTTTACCCAGTGATAACAAAATACCACGCCATGTCCTCCGTCCCAGGATGCATGTTCCCTTTGCTGTAAGGTTTCAACCAGTCCTGGATCAGGACATCACAAAATTTAAGCAGGCAATAAGCCTCTCTGGGCCCTCTTTCCAGATTGTTCCCCAAATTGGTGGTTCTTCTTGACCCTACGTTCACGCTGCAGACAGTGTGGGGAGTATGTCTGACCAAGCTCAGTGTGATGACAACCTAGGTGGTGAATGGACCATGGCAATGGAAATTAAGAGATTTAAATTCTGGTTCCAGCTCGGTCATTATCCATCTTTTGACTTTAGGTAAATCTCTGTGCCTTACTTTGCTCACATATTAAATGGGAAGCATAAACTCTGCTTTCTGCACTTCATAGTGTTCCTGTAGAGGGACCAAATGAGGTAGCAGACATCAATGGGATTTGAAAGTTATATGCAGATATCAAGGGTTGTGATTTGTTACTTTTGGAAAAGAAGGAAATTAAAATAACCCAAACGCTATAAAACAATAGTTTCTATCAAGCAGAGGAAAGAGAAAGGGCTCATTAGTGACTATTACGGTCCCTTGTGGTCTCCAAAAGAGACTCAAGTTACCTTTGGGGAATGAGGGGTTCTATCAACCCCGACCTCTGGCCATCCTGACTCCAAGAGATGCAGGGCCCTGTGCCCAGGGCAAGCAAATCTATGACAGTGTGTTTTTTCTGGGGAGAACAGTCTGATTGTTGACTTAGCTCTTGGTCCTAGCCAGCAGGCCTCTAAAGAGTGTGGATGTGGCAAGATAGGCCTCCCAGGATTTTTTGGTGGTTTGGACACTGAATACATAGTAAAGTAAAGTAAAAGTTAAGACATTCAAAACAATGAGGTTTTTTTTTTTTTTTCCTGGCTTAAGTGGGAGGTTATGAATTGTTTAAAAATATAAAACTTTTTTTTTCTGCTTCATAGATATTTATGACTTTGGCCATTGTCTTCTTTAGTGTGGTGATGACCTCATGTGTACTCATGACCAGCACCTGTTACAGTGCTTGGCTTATGTAGGAAATTGATAAATGTTTGAGGAATAAGGAGAAGGCGGGAAAGAAGGGAAGTCAAGAAGCTCCCTGGTTTCTCTGTGTTTCTTTTTTTTTTTGCTACAAAAAAGGATATAAATCATTCCATGTGAGACTTGATCTGGCGATGTCAGGAAGCTAAGGAGGGGACATAGAATATCCTCCCTTTAAATGGTGGGGGGGGGCTAAGTAGGAGGATGATGGACTGACGTTCCCTGAGCTGCAGCTACTCACGTAAAGAGCAAAGAGGTCCAGCCTCCGGCGTCCGAGGGCTGGGAGAGCCCTTCCCCTGGCAAAGGTGGAGCAGCCTCTGTGCTTATTCCTAAAAGCCTAAGGTCTCCCTGCTTTGACCTATCGGCAGAACATTTTAGCAGTTACAAATAATGGGGGAAAATGTGTTTAAATCCACCCAGATTTGTGTAAAGTTCTTACCGTTGGCATTTCAAAGGAAGAATTCAGATTTAATCTTTTGGGTGCTAGAAGCAATGGTCAGGGGTCTAACAGTGAAGTGTATCTTCTATGTAAAAGCATTGCTAACTTGAGACGTGATTTATCCTGGCACAGAGGGAACCTTGGCTGTGGGGATAGGCTAAATCCACCTTGAGAGAGCTACAATATTAATTGGTTTATTTTTAGTAGGTTAGACCAATATTCAGGACTTTGTTACAGCTTTTTTTTTTTAATTGAAGAACTTGTTCAGTAGTGATGGATAGCTGTACTATTACCACCACCACCACCACCACCACCAGCAGCACCACCCCCAATGATGGTAGCAACAACATGATGTATCTTTGGCTACTAGCTGTGTTCTTGATTAAATAAAATTAATCCTTAATTTCTCTTATGAGCATAAATCTGAATTCCTCTCTTGAAATGCCAAGAGTAAGAAATTTATAAAAATTTGGGTATATTTAAACACATTTTTCTTTATTTACAGCCACTATAGATGCCCTGCATGTAGGCATAAACTAGCTTGGCCCACTTTTCTGTGAGGCTAGGGTGGCCTTCTCTTTAGAAAGGGGTTTGATGTTGGATTTTCTCAAGAAGATGTGAGCCCAAAGTTCAATTGGCCAACAGTTAAAGCATTTGGGGCTGCCTTTACTTGGTAGGGTAGAATATCTTCGCTCTGGGCAATTGGTAAGGCATAAGCTTGAATTCTCGGTCACGCACTGCTTTTTAAAAACCCCTGTGTTTCCTCTGTGGCCTCTCTTCCTGGTGGGTCCTGAACTCTCATCTTTGTTTTGTCAGACTTTCAAGAGCTCAGCTCTGCCTTTCAGAGGGTTTCTCCTTAGGTCTGTATGTTGCCTCTCCACACAACCCTGACGTTCGGCAAATGTGCTGAGCAAGAAAAAAGCTGCCTGCTAGAAGGATCCCAGGTCTACTTCAGACGCTCTGAGATTTTGTCCTGTGGTGACCCTCTACCAGTGCAAAACCCAGAGCTGGCCTCTTGCCCTGGCCCCAGCTGACAGATGGCTAAACCTGACCATGGAAGTCATCTCAACTCTTAGATTCTGCCTTCCTCTGTTCTCACTACCTCAGCAGCAATCAGATGCCTGCAAATAAATGATTTACAAATTTTATCTTCCAGGTATTCTCAGGGACAGTGTTGGTTACTGCAAGCTACTGCATCCCACCTGGAATCAGAAATAAAAAGTTAATTTTTACCTTGTTGCCCTTATGATTTGTGTTACCTGATTATGCTTTGCTTTTTGAATTGGCTACTAGGAAGCTCAGAGACAGCTTTGAGGCCCATCACCAGCCAAAGGTGTAGAACCGAATGTTAATATATTTTGGATATTAACCTTAGCTCCAGCTTCCCTTATTGTCCCTGTTCTCTTTCCCTGACCCACATTTCTTCACTTATTTGTTTATTTAGTATCTTGTACAGCTTTAGAAGCCAATTCCAATCTCTTGTTTTAGAATGAATCACAGTAAGAATAGTTAAAAAATAAATAGCACCTAACCTTTATTAAGTGTTACTGCTCCAAGCGTTACTCTAAGCTTTAGTCTGCTCTAAACATTACTATCTAAGTACTTGACATAGATTAACTCATATTTCCTTACAGCATCCTTATAAACAAGTACTACTAGTACCAGTAAACTGAGAGGCTTGAACTTCAAGTAATCTTTCTAAGGCCATAAAACCTCGGAATTGTTTAAGGATGTAGTATTGAAAACAAACGATTCCTTCTTCTCCTCCTAGATCATTTGTTAAGCCCTACTGCCTTCTATGAAACATGCTAAGTTCTTTGTATACATTATATTAAATCTCTACAACAACCCTGCTTGGCAGGATTATGAAAGACTAGGAGATTGAGGTTCGGAGAGGCTTAGTAACTCGCCCTGGGGTCCCACGATTTGAAAATGGCAGAATCAAGTTTTAAGCATAGACCGGTTTTGATTCTAAACCATGCTGTAGCTTTCTTCCCAATGCCTAACTTCATGGTTACCCAGCTGCCTTCAACTTACCTCCGTTTTGAGGGAAAGGGCACATTGTTTTACTATGAGGTCTTCACTGACTTCGGTAACCAGGAAGAAGACGTATCTTGTCTGACCCTCATACAGCTGGATCGGGGAGCCCCCTCTTCTGGAACTGTGCAATAGTTGTTTCTAGAATGACTTCTGGGTTTTTAAGAAAACTGCAATTGTAAAGGACTATTCTGAAGGAGAATTTCAATCCGGGGAAAAGAGGCCTTGGCAGCATAGCCTCATTGCACCTAAAGGAACCCACCTAACTTTCCTCAGCACCTTGCAAGACCCTGTTATGCAGATGTTTACCAATCTGAAGTAGCCTGCGAGGTACAGCTTGTGGACAGAAGGGGCCCTAACAACAGCTTCTTTAATTGTACCACCTTGGCTTTTCTGAAACTGGAAAAACTAGGTCACAGTAGCCTGGGTGTGAGGACAGAGGAACCAGGGCTCTGGAGATCTGCATTGCAGTCCTAGTTACACTAGCCAGCTGTGCATCCTTGAGTAAGTCAATTCACCTTTCTGGGCCTTAGAAGTTCTGGTATTTAACATGGAGCCCCTGAAGGCATTGGCCTGAAGTCCTGTCTCTGAAGTTCTATGATTGCAAATATTCCTTTGGGCCATGGACTGTCTTGGATCCCCTGATTGACCCCAATAACCGCACCCCTCCCCAACCCTGGTCAGTCTTATCTTCTGTGTGCCCAGGGAGGCCCAGGTGTCAGCTCTCCATGCTTCAGGCCTCGTGTGTGCCCTGTGTGTGTTTTCCTGGAAGCTGCATATAGGACACTCATTGATGGGGGATCCTGTGGTCTGGAGCGAACAGGGAGATGGTAAACATCACGGAACAAGCAGCCCTTTCAGACTGTCAACTTTGGCAGCACAGTATGAAAATAATTCTTGGAAGCTGGGGCCTGGTGGCAGCTGCTGCTCCTCAGCCTGCCTGCCAGCCCTACCAGAGCTCGGGACGCACCGGGCTCCCGCCTGGGCAAGCAGCAGTTGGTGCTGGTAGTTTTCCACTCTGGGAAACTGGAAAAGTGAATTGGCTTCTCTGTCCAGGAGATTGGTGGGTAGCGGAAGCGTCAGGAAACCACCGGGACGACTCAGCAGGCAAAGTCAGGGGATAGTTCTTTGCTGCAGGGTCTCTGCTTCCCTTGCTGCTTCTCTGCCTCTTCATGCTTCTTTATATTTCATGATGTGGAGCTCCGAGCCAGACTGACGGGCTCTGAGAAAGGTTGAAGTGGGCTTGGGGAAAGGTAAGGAGACCTGACATTTAGGACTTGGGGCTACTTGGCAGTTCTGAGTCTTTGCTATTGGCCGGGATCCCTTCCACAGAAGGAGGTTACCCAAAATAGGCATATTCAATAGGAAAACCACACTGGTACTGCTGAGAAGTGCCACGTTGGTTGCCCTGGGCCAAGGTTCATCCCGGTTTCAAAGACCTGCTAGGATGGAAAAGGCCGTCCAGGATCAGCTTGTCTGTTTTCCTGTGTCCTTTCTCTGAGGCTCCTGGGAATTCTGATTCACCAAGAAACTGCCCAATGGCTGCTTTGCTGGCCCTTGTCTCTGAATTCCTTGTCCTCATCTTTACATTCCCTGGTCTCGGTGTGTAGACCTCCAGCTCTGCTCCATTGTCTGAAGATGGTTTGTAATACTTATGACCCAGAGCCTTACTCTGGCTTGAGCTGGGGATCGTCCACTGACTAATATTCATGCCAGAGCTTCTCTTCCTCTCAGGCCAATGCCCACAGGGCCCTTGAAAGAGCATCCTTGCTGCTCCCTGTCCTCTGGAGATGGTTGTGAACTGGGCTCAAGATAGGGTTCACTCCGACAAACCTTGACCCTCGTTGGGGAAAGCATTGCCCTCTGAAATGAAATTTTTCAGCAAACATGGGCTGAGTATCTTCTTTGGGAGGTTCTGGGGCAGAGAAATGAAACAATTATAGCATCTCTGAAAAATTCATCATGTGGGGAAGTTCACAGTTCCCATCCATCCATCCTTGCATTCATCCTTTCATCCATCTACCCGTCTCTCTACCTCTTTATTCTTTTGCCAAATGTGTGTTGAGCATCTAATGATGCTCTGTATTGGCAGGTGGTAAAGGGGAAAAGAAAGAATCTGATATGATTATTATCTTCAGAATTGCTCACAGGTTCAATAAGGAGTTAAACAAGCACAAGTAAAACAGAACATTTCTGGTGAAGGTTGTGACCTAAAAGAATCCCCCATCCCCCCATCATCACTCTTTATCCCCCAAATAAAATTGTTCTAGTGTTTTCCATAGTTTTGTCACACTACCTGAAATAGTAATGGCTAATAATAGCAATTGTCAAATAGACAATTTGATTGCCTATTTGATTGTTAAAAATCTATTATTTTTTATCAGTCTCCCCTACTAAAAGATAAGGTCCATGAGAAAAACCATGTTTATCTATCTTGTTTACTACCGTATCTTCAGACTAGTACCTGATGTATAGCAGGAACTTATTTATTAAATAAATACATGAACAGTCATTAAATAAATATACTTGTTATAAAGACAGGTTACAGTAAAGTATGTCATGACTCAGACTTGTAAGGAGGCCTCAGATATTTGCTGTCTGGTTACATGACAGTAGTAGGGACTATCTTTTCCTAACTTACCAGGTCTTTGTTTTTCAGTCTTGTAATAATGAACAATAGAAAACTCCTCTTTTATCACTTTTTCAACAGACATTTATTGAGCACTCAGTTGATGCTGGACACCCTACTAGAAATTGGAGAGACAACAGGGAGAAATATAGACAAGATCTCTGCCCTTAAGACATGTACGATTTATGGGGGAGACCAAAATTAGACAATTATTTATACTACAGTTGTGAGGGTGCTGTAAAGAAAACCAGTGCATTATAAGAGCACATAACAGAGATTCCCCATTTAGCTGGGGGCTCAGAGGAGTTCTCTGAGTTGAGGGGGTTGGGGTCTGAGAGCTGAAGGTTGAGCAAGAGTTAGCAGGCAAAGGAGGAGAAAGGAAGAACCTTCCAGGCAAAGGGAACACCATGCTTAGAGAGAACTTGAGGTTTGAAGGTACTTTGTGCCATTGTGAGATAAGACTAGTGTTCTGGGATTCAGAGAGTGAAGGGCTGGGAGGGCCCAAGATGAGGCCAGAGAGGTGGCCTGAGGCCTGATCAGGTAGACCTCTAGGGTCACATCGTCCTAGGAATCCTGGGAAGCTGTTAGAAGGTTCCTGTCAGAATAAGGCTTTAGGAAGCTCATTCGTGTTACTGGATGGAGAAGGGACAATAGGGGAACCAGGAAGACGAGCTGGAAGGCACTATACAGACCAATCACGAGGTGGTGGATGTTGGGCCCTGCACAGGAGGAGTGGGGAGGGAGAGAAATAGCTGGACTTCAGAAGTCTGTGGGAGGTAAATGTGAGAGATTTGCTGATTGACTGGATGATTCTGAGGCCAAGTTTACATCTCACCCCTTGATTGCCTCTCAGCAGGGATAACGCGTCACTTATCCTCCTGAACACCTCCTCTCCAACAATTCTGTATTTGTTCAGAGGTTCAGAGACTCCCTTCTTGACTCAGGGAGAGCCCTTCCAGTTCTCATCAATGCTGTGGCCACTCTGCTGTCCACACATGGTTGACATAAGCCCCTTTGTGTGATGGAAGGGCTGGAGAGGATGAGGAGGAGGGGAGCTCTGGCCCATTTAGCAGTTTCTTTTTTTTTTTTTAGTCTTTTTATTTATTTTTTTGTTGAGGGAGAGGTAATTAGATTTATTTACTTATTTATTTTTTAATGGAGGTACTGGGGATTGAATCCAGGACCTCGTGCATGCCAAGCATGTGCTCTACCCACTGCACTGTACCCTCCCCCCCACCATTTAGCACTGTCTTTATGCAGAGAATAGAAGCCTCTTCTTGTGGCCCAGTTCCTCTAGTTATCAAACTTGAATGTACATCAAAGTCAGCTTGCTGAGCCCCATCCCCAGAGTGTCTGATCCAGTAGGTCTGGGGTGGGGACTGATAATTTGCATTTCTAACCAGTCTGCAGGTGACGGTGATTGCTGCTGGTCCTGGGAGCACACTCGAGGAGCACAGCTTTAACACAGTGATACATAAGGAGCACCAAGAGCCCTGGGGGAGGGAACTGGTTCTCCTTTACACCAAATAGGGTGTCCTAGGGGGACCTCAGTCTCTCTGTCTCCCTCTCTCTCTGTTAAATAGGGAAAGCTCCCATTTTTTTTTTAAATTGCCTTCACAGCATTATTGAATCTCCAGTGAAGAACAGTGAATAACTTACTTTACAAGGAACACGCCCCGGTTTGTAGACAATACCCACTTCCAGGATGCAGGAGGTGAACGTGGGATAAATCTATTTATAGAGGCTGAGGAGCCAGGGGCTGGTACCCGAGTTTAGTTAGAACACAAAAGAGAAAGGATTCCTGAGCCCAGGAGATGTAACAGAACTGAAATGTTTCATGAAGGCAGACGCAGCCACAGCGGCTCTGTTAAAATGTCTTGGTTGCTGTTCCCAAGATAAGCAGTGCCTTGGTCGGGAAGTTGTTTGCAATAATAGCATGATTCACCCCACACGACCCTCCTTTCCCATTTCTGGTTTACTTGAGATATTCCGAGAAGCAGTTCTCACTACACTCATGGCTCGGTGACTAGAGATACATGACAGCCAGCAAGAAAGCCCAGTGGGACCGTGAGTGAGAACTTCTCTGGCTCTCCAGCGTGACCCCAGAGACTCAGCCTGTGTGCAGGCTTGGGGGGATCTGGGCACTGTGGTTCCGAAGACTGGCTGCACAGCGGAATCACCTGGGAAACCTTAGAAATGTGCAGGTTCCTGGGCTCAGCTTCAGATGTGCCAGAGAAAAATCTCTAAGAGGGGGCTGACAAACATGTATTCTAGAACCTTCCCAGGCAACTCCGGAGCAATTGGCTTATGGACTAGCTTTTGGGAACCACTGCCTTAGAGCGTGTCTACTTCCGCCCGTTGCTCTACACACAAGGAAATGGAGACCCAAATAAAGTATGGAGTTTGCTCAGGTCCCACATGGTTCGAATGGTAGAGCCAGGAGTGAACTTGAAATCTTTTGAGTTTCAGAGGTTGTGTAGTTTAGTGAGGTCCCACCCAGTCTTTAGAGTCAGATTCTAATCTGAGTTAATATTTACTCAATGAGAGGCCCTGGGCAGTTATTTAAACTCTTACCTCCTAAAATGGGTAATTAGTGTGAAATATGAAATAAGGAGTGTGAAAATGCTTATCTCATTGCCTGACACTTGATAAATGCTTCTAAGGATGCTATTATTACTGTATTTCCTCAAATTTTAGAAACTGCTGACTCTGAGATGTATCATTACTTTATGTGCCTCTAAGGAAAAAAAAATACAATTAAACTATGACTCACTATTTGCTTGCAAGATGCATTCAGATTTTAGAGATATTAATGTAAAAGAAAAAAAGGGAAATATGATATTCCACTTCTCTTTCCTCCACCCTACGAAGATTATTATGTTACTTACTTTAATAGTAAATGCAAACTTCTGTTTTTTTTTTAATTCAAGTACAGTCGGTTACCATGTGTCAATTTCTGATGTACAGAACAATGTCCCAGTCATGTGCCTACATACATATATTCGTTTTCATATTCTTTTTCATTAAAGGTTATTCCAAGGTATTGAATATAGTTCCCTGTGCTATACAGAAGAAATTTGTTTTTTTAATCTATTTTTATATATAGTGGATAATATTTGCAAATCTCAAACTCTCAAATTTAGCCCTTCCCACTCCCTTTTCCCCAGTAACCATAAGATTGTTTACTATGTCTCCGAGTCTGTTTCTGTTTTGTAGATGAGTTCATTAGTGTCCTCTTGTCTTCTTTTTTTAGATTCCACGTATGAGTGATATCATATGGTATTTTTCTTTCTCTTTCTGGCTTACTTCACTTAGAATGACAATCTCTAGGTCCATCTGTGTTGCTGCAAATGGCATTATTTTATTCTTTTTTTTGGTCTGAGTAGTATTCCATTGTATAAATAACACCACAACCAAGTTAGCAGAGTGCTTTAAACAGAAGAGTTACGTGATCTGACTTACATTTTAATAGCTATGTGGAGCAAAGTGGACAAAGGGAGGCCAGTTAGAAGATTCTTGTTCTATTTCTGGTGACAGGGGACAGTGAACTGGCCTAGAATGGGAGCACAATATGTGCAAAGGTAGGTGGGATATGCGAATATTTTTAGAGTAGCTAACAGGATTTTACTATCAGCTGATAGACTGGATATGAAGTGTGAAAGGAGTCAAAGATGGGCCTCAAGATTTTTGGCTCTGCTAACAGGAAGGATGGAGTTGGCGGAAATGAAAATGACTAGAGGATGGCTTGGAGGGGACTGTATTTTGTTCAAATGTCTTCTTACTTCTGGTCTAAATCTATCTCAAGGATTTACCTGCTTTTTGCAATGAATGTTTTTTAAGCACCTATTCTCTCTCCAGATGTGCACTGAGAAGTGAAAGAAATAAAAATGAACAAGATACAATCCTTTTATTTTTTTTTCCTCCAAAGTTTGCCATCGGCAGGAGAGATAGGACTCACACACAAATAATTATGTTACAAAGTAGTCTGTCCCTACTGCTCTAACAGAGATATTCAAAATGTCAGGAATAGCTGAGTCACTATGCTGCACACCAGAAACTAACACAGTGCAGTAGATCAACGACACTTCAGTAAAAAGACAAAAGTCAGAAATCAGAGAGAGGAGAGATTTGTTGGAATTGGTACTATC
This sequence comes from Camelus ferus, assembly GCF_009834535.1. Lineage (NCBI taxonomy): Eukaryota > Metazoa > Chordata > Mammalia > Artiodactyla > Camelidae > Camelus > Camelus ferus. Next base: position 16,842,678 of record NC_045716.1, on the reverse strand, counting down.
CTCCCTCAAAAACGCTTGCTTTCATTGACCGCAAACTCATTGGACTGCAGAGGAGACTGCCAGGTAATCACTTAAGCTAGTCTTCCCACTTCAAGTACACCGACCTCTTTGCTGTACCTCAAACAACCAAGAATGCTCTTTCCTTGTACTTCCTGTTCCCTGTACACAAAACTTGCTCACCTGGCTTGCCGTCTTCCTTCACTGAGACCTCTGCTCAGTCACCTTATCTCAGAGGACTTTCTGATCTCTTTGCTTAAAGGAGCACCTGTCCCCTTTCTGTACTTTGTTTTCTTCCTGGCATTTACCATCTTCTCTCATAGTAAATATTTATTTGCTTATTGTCTTCTCCCCGACCCTAGAATGTAAACTCTGTGACAAAAGGCACTTTGACTGTTTGATGTTGTATCCCCATAACCCCCTTGCCCCAGAATCACTGGATACCTAATTAGTAAAAATAGGAATTAAAAAAAAAAAAGACTATGGATTTGGAAAGCAATAAGGAAACAAGTAGATTGTCACGCAGAGGGTGATGTTGGAGATAGGACTGGGTTCAGAAACAAAGCTTTGGTTTCAGAAGGGAGGGAGGGTGTCAAGAGAGACTATCCTATTGTCTGCAGAGATGCCCTCAGCAGCCTGGCATCTTGGAAGAGACAGCTTGCCTTGGGTCCGTCCCTCTTTTGGTTAAAGCAGAGGAGGGCAGTCTGGTGCACTGGGACAAACTCTGGATTAGGACTCGGAAATGTGATCTGAATCAAACCCCTACCGCTTAATAGCTGTGGGGCTTGAGCTGGTTTCTTCATATATAATTTGAAAATAATAGTACATGCCCTGCCTACCACACAGGGTCATTGCAAGGGTAGAAGAGAGGTCAGCAACTGGACAGCACTTTGCACACTGTGAAGAGCTGTATTTTAGGGGTCAGGATGGGAATCGGGGGCACTATGACAGGGATGATAAGCAAAGAAATCAGGAAAGCCTGCCTTGGCCAGCCAGGCCCCCTCCCTGGGAAGTCCCTGAGGGAAACAGACACACAGGGGACTGTGGCAAAGGGAATGCAAAGTCCTCCATTAGTAGCTGGCCCTGTGTCCCAAATGCCAATGCAGGTGTTCTTTAAACTGGGGCGTATAGTGTCTGGGTTAACGGCCTCCGGGAGCCTCTCCCTGCCAGCTGAGTCACTGGTGCTAAGGGCTAAAACACTTAGCACACCCATCGACGTGTAGAGGAAGCTTCCAGGAGGAGGCCAGGGCAGACCCTGAGTCAGGGTACTGCCTCTGCTGCAAAACAGAACAAAGCAGAAGAGGGGACCGTGGTGCGTGTGACTTTTTGAAACGTACGTTGACCTCACTCATTGGTAATTTTGGCCTCTTTGGTATTCTGGGTTAGTATTTCCTCATCCTTACTCCTCCCTTCAGTTTCACATTCCAGAGAGTTCAGATTTTGAGAATCTGATGCTTTGTTTCTGAACCTCCCAGATTTGCACTTAAGATTCAAGAGTAACGATTATCTGCGGAACCGATCACCTCAGATGGAGAAATGATACATTTGACAAGAATAGGCAAAATGATACTAAATCCCCAAGTTCATCTCTTGTTTCACATCTGACTTGGGAAATGCAGTGGACAGAAACATAGGACAGTTTCAGTTGGGTATATGGCCATGTTTCTTGCCAAAGTTGCCTGTATATGGTTTTGCTTAATCGTACTGTTTCTGGAAGTATCCTCTGGCCCTCAGCCCAGAGCCACCCTTCCTCTTCTTAGGGTCAGACAAGAATCCAGGAGCTTTACTAGGTGTGGTATGGGCAGAAGGGCCCCTTGCCTTGGGTGTGTCATGGTTGCAGTGGGGATCCTTGTTCTCCAAGTCCGCCATGTTCATTCCTCAAGGACAGCAGTGTGGCTGCTTGTGTGCCAAGCTCGAGCACCATGCTCACATGAAACCACTTTCCCTCTGATGTCTTGCTGCCTCTCCAGGGAACTTCCAGGAAAGGAGCTTTATTCCTGCTAACACTGTGATTTGCCTGCCGCTGTCCCCTTCTAGCCTCGGGATGCCTCACCTGTCTTCCCGCACCTCTACTTCATCTGTAGTCCCTCAAGGTGGGCAGGCTTTCCAGGAAGCCAGTAGTCATCAAGCCAGTTTTCTTATTTCTGCCCTGTAAACATTAATCTCCCTCGGGGTGAAGGAACATAAAGACCTGTCTGCCTGCCTGCTTGGAAAAGGGGAGGGAAAATATGCAAGTAAAAATCTCAATATATCATCCTGCCCTAGAGGTTACTTTTTTGAAAAATAGCTTCAGTGACGTATTCCTGGCGTACAGTAAACTGCACACATTAAAAAATGCACAGTATGATCTGTTTTGACATATGTATAAAGCCGTGAAATCATCACCGTAACAAGATAATGAGCATGTCCATCACTACCAACAGTTTCTTTGTGCCCCTTTGTAATTCCTCCCGCCCACCCCTCCCTTCCCCAGAAAACCCCTGACCTGGTTTCTGTCAGTGCAGACTGACTTGTTTTCATTTTCTAGGATTAAATATAAATGGAAGCATACAGTATGTACTCTTCTTGCCCAACTTCTTTCACTCAGCACAATTATTTTGAAATGCATCTGTGTTGCAGCCTGTATTGATGAAGGGTTCTTTTTTATCACCGAGGAGTAGAGATGGGGAGGAAAGTGAGGCGCCAGGGTGCACGGTGCATGCAGGTGCTCACTCTCAGGGTCCTGCAAAGACAGCACTGGCACCTCCATGGCCCTGGGAGTGAGTGCATCCTTATATCTTGCACCCTATGCTCTTCAATTGCTTCTTTATAATCCCAGTCCTGCTGAGGAGTATTTTATTGTTTCATTGCATGGGTATATCATCATTTGCTTATCCTTTTACCTGCTGGTGGACATATGATTTTTCTCCCCAGTTTGTATCATCTCTTACAAATAAAGCTGTTAGGAATACTCCAGAGTCTTCATGTGGACATACACTTTCATTTCTTTTGGGTAAATACCTAGTAGTGAATGGCTGCATAATAGGGGAGGTGTATATCCATGTAGGTCTGAGTCTGGACTTTCTCCTGTTTCCTTGATATATTTGTCTGTCTCTATACCAATATCATACTGTAGTCATTTCTGTAGTTTTAAAATAAGTCTTAAAATCTGATGTCAGTCCTTCCTCTTTGATCTTCTTTTTCAAAGTTGTTCTGGCTATCCTGGGATCATGGCATTTCCGTATGAATTTTAGAATCATTTTGTTTATTTATACAAAAATGCCTGCTGAGACTTTGATTGGATAGAATGGACATCTGAATAGTACTGAATCTGTTGACCCATGAACATTGCGGTATGTATCTTCAATTATTTAGATCTTTAATTTCTTTTTGCAATGGTGGGTAATTTTTTACGTGCAGGTCTTTTACATCTTTTGTCATATTTATCTCCAAGTGTTTTATAATTTTTGATCCTACTGTAGCTTGTTCACTGCTAGTATATAGAAGCACAACAGATTATTGCATATTGATCCCATGTCCTGAATCCTTACTGAACTCATTTTTTAGTTGTAGTAATAGCTTTTTTCTTTCTTTTTTCTTTCTTTTAATCTGATTTCTCATATAACTGATTATATTATCTGCAGTGAAAAACATTTTTACTTCTTCCTTTCCTGTCTGGGTGCCATTTATCATTTCCCCCCGTCTTATATCTCTATCTGGAAATTCTAATATGATTTTTAAAATGGAAGAAAAATTGACATAAGAGTATACTAGTTTCAGGTATACAACATAATGACTCTATAATTGTATATTTTGAGAAATTATCACTACACTAAGTCTAGTTAACATCTATTACCACACATAGTTACAAATATAATTTTTTTCTTGTGATGAGAATTTTTAAGATCTACTCTCTTAGCAACTTCCACATATGCAATATAGTATTATTAATTATAGTCTCATGCTATGCCTATGTATACATAGTCCCATGTATAGCTCAGTATATTATTATTATTTTTGTTTGAATAGCCAATTACACTTAAAGAGATGTGAGTAACATTAAAAGTCATTTTACATATTTACCAAGTAATTACCATTTTGAATGGGAGATTTCTTGTCATCTTTATCTTTGATCCTCTGTTCATAATGTACCCTTTTCCTCTAGATGTTTTTAAAATATTCCTCCTTGTAAGCAATTGGATTATGATACACTGTAGTGTAATTTTCTTCATGTTTCTTGTGCCTCATGTCGTTGAAAAAATTTCCACCATTTCTTATTCAAATAAGTTTTTCTGTCTTCCTCTCTCCTCTTCTTCAAGGACTCCATTTATCTGTATATCTAGATATTTGAAATTGTTCCACATCTTTTTTTTTAATTGATTGATTAATTAATTGATTCTCTTTTCTGTCATTGTTTCATTTCGTATAGTTTCTATTGCTGTCTTTATGTTAACTAATTTTTTTCTCCAGTGTGTAATCTGCTTTTAATCCTTTGCAACGTATTTTATCTCACACATTCAAGTTTCATCTCTAGAAATTTGCTTTACCTCTTTTCTATAGCCTCTATAGCTCTCCTTACATATTTGAACATATGCAATACAGTTTTAACTATTTTAATGTTCTTCTTTTCCAGTTCTAACTTCTATATTAGCTATGGATCTGTTTCAATTGATTTTTTTTTTCTCATTGTAGGTTCTATTTCTCTGCTTCTCTTATATACCTGTTTGTTTTTTTTTTAATTGTACAGGATGTATTTATACTAAAAAAAAAGTATTCCATGTTAATCTGGATTTAAGTTTAGCTAGGGATCCTGTATTATTTTATCTGGCAGTCCTATGTCCTGAGAGCTCTGGTCCCCTTGACCTCTGCTGACTCTTATCTGCGTCTTCTCAGCTCAGGGACTCCTCCAGCCTCTGCCTGCATCCTCACTCACTGTGCTGCAGCCTGGACGCTCTCTCACGGCACTAAGCTGTTGCAACTCTGGAGCCCTTCTTTGTTTCCTGCCTCTGGAATTGTTGGCCTTGGTTGTCTGATATTCATTATAATGAAACCCAATTTGTCATATACTATTCCCAGGGCTTTTTTTTTGGTTGTTTTCCCCAGGAGTATAAATCTGGCTTTTGTTACTCTATCTTGGTTGGAGAAGGAAGTTCATCTCCAGAGATGATTATTTTTAGCTAGAGGCCAAAACAAGGTGCTGATGGGGGCCAGAGCTCTGTGTTCAGTACCTTCATAGAAGAGTTTTTTGGCTCTGCTCTATAATTTCATGAAATCAGCTTTCTAGAAAAAAAAAATGCTATGAATCATGGAAGGTACCTGGTGATTATGAGGATGATTCACCACTGTTGGGAAACTGATTAGAAATGCATACCGGCTAATAAGGAAATGGGGGTGGGCCATGGAGTCATTACCAAATCAAAGGATAAATCAGCACATTACAGAACTTGTCAGAGTTTGGACCAAAAGATAGGGTTGGCTGAGGATCAATACTTGGGAAATTGAATGCTATTAAGTTTGGATTCAGGGTCAGGAACAAAAAAAGGCTGAGAGAGCCAGAGAAGTCAAACTGGGGTCATCGAGGGCCTTAGTCCCTCTTTCCTGTCCAATAATCAGTTACACTCTAGCTGATGGAGGGTCTCTGAAAAATAAAAGCATTTTCCCTCTTTTCTCTCTGGTTTCTCTTGGTTCAGCCATATGCCGCTACCCTCTGGGCATGTCAGGAGGCCATATTCCAGACGAGGACATCACAGCTTCCAGTCAGTGGTCGGAATCCACAGCTGCCAAGTATGGAAGGTGAGGATGGATACCCCAAGAAAACCTGAGCTCCGGGTTGGACAGAATTACCTACTCAAGGGGCTAAGGAAGACGGGTGGTACTTGGTAGGAGCTGGGGGGATAGGAGCAGGACATCCAGTGGGGCCTGTCCTGTTCTGCATGTTTTCAGGGGAAAAATTCAGGGCCTGGCATCATCTGCTGGTCCAGCGACCTCATCCTGACCACAGAGGCCCTGGGGCCGCATCAGGCACGGCAGATGGGTTCACTGACATGCAGTGGACTTGCTTTATCTCAGCTTCTCACTATGAGCAACTGCAGGAAGTGGACTGCAGCAGTAGATACAGGAAGGTGCAGCTTAGGTGGGACACTGGGAGTTAGGAGACCCAGCCCTCTTCTCAGTGGCCGTCTGTGAAACATCTCTCACATTGCAAGACACCAAGGCCTTAAACAGACATTGGGGCATCCAGCAATTCTTCCCTTCTCTGAAGGGCCCTCACACAGAAGGGCCACCCTCATCCGAAAAACAGAGTATGATGGATTCTTTGTGTTCTAATATCAGGGGCCCTTTAAAGTAATATACTCCTGTGTCAAAAATGATTCAGCTTGTTAGGGCCTCATTTTCTTCCTGGAATCTAGTTCTTTTGATATTAAAGTATTGACTTCTGTTAAAATGGAATTACCCATTAGAAAAGCAACTGTGGTGAGCCTTCTCCATGATTTCTTGGTGTGTGAAAGATTAGAGTGATGTTTGTTGGGGCTGGAAGGGAGCAACAATGAGTAGATGCCATCTGTGAGTGAAGGCACATTCGAGGGAAGATGGAAAGGGGTAAGAGGTTCCCAAAGTAAACTTTATAATGATTTCACGATTTTGCTGGCTGGTAGCTCAGCCTGGAGGTAATAAAGTGAAACCAGATTATTTACTATTCCCTGACATATCCTAACCACTCTCACCATAGGGTTTCTTTGGCCCTTTGCTGAGCTGCCAGGCTTACCCTACTGGTTAAAATTCCACTGCATTACACAACCCACACTAGAGATCTTATGACTCCTCCCTCGCCACTCCTATAACTTGATATCCGGGCAGGGAGTGGCCAGCCTTGTTATGCCGAGACTGAAAATGGGGGGTGGTGTTATGATGAGTCAGTGGGGAGTAGAGGGTAGAAAGGGTTTCATTGCATGGGACCTCCCTTGAGATCTCTGAGTCAGGATGGGAAATGAAGGCTACATGTCATCTGAAGACCTCTAGCTCCCTGGTGGTAACTGTATTTCTGGGTTTCACAGTGCCCCAGGGAGAGGGAACCGACCACAAGTGGAAACTGTGGTGATGGAGTGATGGGGAGAGCCCAGAATATCCATCTGGACTGGACTCCCAGCCTGTTCTCTCCCCTTAGGGCAAGCAGCTACTTGCTGGGGATGGTAAATAGCTCTGTGTTTTCATGGTTTCTTCCTATCCCCACAACCCTTGTCAACCAAGGCTGGACTCAGAAGAAGGAGATGGAGCCTGGTGTCCTGAGATTCCAGTGGAGCCTGATGACCTGAAGGAGTTTCTACAGATCGACTTGCACACCCTGCACTTTATCACTCTGGTGGGGACCCAGGGACGCCATGCAGGGGGCCATGGCATTGAGTTTGCCCCCATGTACAAGATCAATTACAGCCGGGATGGCACTCGCTGGATCTCTTGGCGGAACCGGCATGGGAAACAGGTAAGAAGAAGAAGCATCCAGACCCTGGGATGTCCAGGACCATATTCTGACTTAGGCCAGAAGAGGATGTACACAGGTTGTCTGTGTAGGTACGTGTGTCCACAGACCTGGCACGCCCTTGGAAATGTGTGACACAAGATGAGGGAGGGTTGGGTGGGGGGCATAGAGAGGAATATCAAGGCAGCTGAGAAAGCTGAGTGGATACATTCTGCTCCTTGAATTAAAAACAGAGGGTCCATTAAAAAGGTAATGACTTGGGTGATGAAGAAGAGTCAGTTTAATTTTATAGCGTGTCCTCACTCTTTCTCTCCTCTCTCCTCAGGTGCTGGATGGAAATAGTAACCCCTATGACATTTTCCTAAAGGACTTGGAGCCTCCCATTGTGGCCAGATTTGTCCGCTTTATACCAGTCACTGATCACTCCATGAATGTGTGCATGAGGGTGGAGCTTTATGGCTGTGTCTGGCTAGGTAGGTCTCTAGAGACAGAAAAATTATAAATATTATTAAAAAAAATCAAAAAACCTAACCCCCTGGGAAATGAAGGCAATCAAATCAGAAAGAGATGGGGTTACTAATCACCAAGAAGTGATTCCCTCTTGGTCAGAACAAAGAAAGGAGTATTGTTCATCCACCCAGGGCTTGGTGCCCCACACCTGGAAGAGTGCATTCCAAGTCACTTTGCTGACGGCTGCTAAGGAATGCTCCTCAGCGGTGCTTCCTGCAAGTCTGCTTTGAGTCCTGGTGGACACACTGCTCAAGATTGCACTCTCCAAGCCTCAGGTGGCCCCCTAGGATAGTTGGTCTGAGGAGTAAGTCCCTCCCAAAGGCGCTGACACATCTGTGTTTCCTTTGGCAGATGGCTTGGTGTCTTATAACGCTCCAGCTGGACAGCAGTTTGTACTTCCTGGAGGCTCCATCATTTATCTGAATGATTCTGTGTATGATGGAGCCGTTGGGTACAGGTAAATTCTGGGAAACAGTCATCATTGGAATGGGGAAATGGCCACCAGAAGAGAATAATATTTTATCATGGTTTGGGAACAATAATCAATGAACCAATCAGTCAACTAACCAGTGTTTATTTAGACTTTATACTAGGCATTATGAGATAAATTTAGGTGAAATAAAATATGTAGTCTTTATCTGGGAGGAACTTAGAGCTTAGTGGGGAAGACAAAGTAATCGCAAGAAAAACAATAAATTATACGAAGCAAGGGCTACTTTTGTGGCATGGCTAAGTAAGGTAGCCATACCTTTTGACCCTCAAAACAGGGCATATGGTCTGACACAAATGATAGCCTACTTGTAGAGACAAAGGGCCAGAAGAATTGTAGTTATAAGTATAATAAATTGGACAGGTAAGGAAGTTCAGAAAGAATGAACCCCATAAACATAAATGCTTTAGAAATTGTGGGGAAAAAAGGAGACTATTAACGCTTACAATAAATAGACAAGGAAAGTTTCTAGGATGAGATCAGAATTGGATCAGAGGGAGGTAGGTAGAAAGGAGCATAGGAAAGGAGAGCAGGGATGAGGACCAGAATGGCCTGACTACAGCAGAAGCTAGAACTGGGAGCAGCAGAAGGAGCAATGGATACACCTGAAGTGGACCAATGGAGGGCCATGGTGGAGAAGCATGTTCAGATACAGGAGGAATTCAGGCTTGGATAAGAGATGTTCCCACCTATCCCAACTCACTCCACGTCTTGCCAGTCTTCTTCCACCCTACTGCAACCGTGTTCTCTCTCTTGGCTTGGTCTTTGTCTGCAAAGATTGAGCCTGGCAGAAAGGTCTGACCATAGTGAAGTTCAGAATAGATGATGGAGGCTGATGGTGAGAGAGAGAGAGAGAGAGAGAGAGGGAAAGAGAGGGATTAGTGAGTCTCAGGAAGAGAAGTGTGGAGTTAGAGCACTTCCACTGTCTTAGGCGTAAAGCACTGCCCTCTGGTTGCCACGCCCCGCGTGAGGGCCTGACTCATCCAGTCTTCTCCTAGTCACTTCCTTTTCATCTACTTAGTCGCTGTTCTTCCCCTTTTACTTAATCTGCCTTGGCATCATTTCACTTAGCCACACCCAACTGGCATAAATTTAAAGCACAGAGGAAATCAGAAATCAACTGAATTCAGTTTAGTTTCATAAACCTTTGTTAATCAACTGTTACTATGTACAAGGAATTTGGCTAGACTTGGTGGGTCTTCGAATGTAATGAATTCATTGATCTTACCTTTAGGAAGCTCAGAGTTAGGAATGGAGGCTAAACCAGGATATAAATTACTATGATATGAACGTAAGAGTAAGGGATATACTGTGAATGATTTGAGATTCAAAGAAACAAGGAAGCTATAACAGGAGAGTGCAGCATAGGGAGGGAAAACACTTGGATTCATGTAATAAAAATATTTGTTTGCTATGAGGCTAACGTGATAAAAATGTGTCAGAAAAGAATTCTGTAAAGGCAAAGTGCTACATATATATGTAAGTTATTATCTGATTGGATGACCAATTAAAACATACTAGAATAGATAAAATCTGATATGGCCCCAAAAGACGGGTAGAACTTTCACAGGCAAAGAATCTCGAAATGGCATTTTGGGCAGAAGGAATAGCATGAGGACAAATGAATCGTGGTTGTCACGTTCAGGGGAAATCCCAGGAAAGATCCACAGTATCATTAACCATGGGCCATATTTATGCAGCAAAGCAAAAATGAGAAGCATAGCAAGGTAGATTTCAGAGGTTCTTGAATGTCAGGGCCAGGAAGAAGAGGGGAAGAAGAAGGAGTTCTTCTTCATCAACATCATCAACACAATAAGTCACCGAAGACTTTTAAAGCTGGAGAAGAACATGTTGGGAGCTCCACTTTAGGCAGATTAATCGAGCTACATTCAAAGGTTAGATTTGAATGGGGGGGTGACCTTTTCTAATTCCAAATTCTGTTAAATGGAAGAATTAAGGACTCAGGCTAATTTGATGGTGACTGTGGGAATAAGAATGAGAAAGGGATATTTATTTAGGGACCATCTCCGGTCTGATTGGATACAGGGAGCAAGACAGTAATGTGAGGAAAAGAGTTAGATGAAACAGATTAGTCTAGGTTACTGAAACAATGGAGATAACATTTATTCACTCAACAAACATATTTTGAATGCTTATCATGCTCCAGGTACTCTCAGTGAATGTGGAAGAGAAGTATAAGTGACAGAAATGGGAAAACTAGGTGAAGGATTAGTTTAGAAAGGGATGGTGATGGATTCAGTCTGAAATATAAATTCAGGGGACTGACAGAGCATTCAAATAGAGAAATAAGGTGGGTAACTGGAAATATGGCTCTGGGTGGACCCCAGAGGAAAGATTAAGAAAATAATTACAGAGATTTAGACACAATCAGCTTCTACTTAACTTTGGTAATTAGATACCTAGTTGGGGTGTGGCTGAGTGATAAGATATGAAGTTACCTAATTCAAGGTCTCAGGAAATAATCATAGTAGCAAAAGTTACTTTCTTTTTTTAACTAAGAAAAATTATAAAAGTAGTGTATGCTGTCGTAGTAATTCTAACAATTCTCAAGTATATGAAGTGAACAGGGGTAATTTCTTTCCTTACCCCTTTCTCACTTGGTTAGATTTTGATTAAAGAGAAATTGGATGAGAATTCCTTTTAATTTGTGTTGCTTTTCTTGAGGCTTTCACGGGGATTTATTTTTCTGGGGACAATGGGAAATATATTTATTGCAAGTAAATTTATGTTCTCCTAGCCTTCTAATCTGTAGAGAGAAGAAAAAGATGGCAAAACCTTGGAAGGGAGATCCAGGCTCTGGTCATTGTGGATAAGGCCAGTCAAATTTTATAATTTGCAGAACATTTTTCAACGAACACATACATTTAAAAATGTATCTGTAAGGCTGGCACAATCACTCTTAGTAATTTTTTTTTGTAATGCACAAATTTTACATATCATTGGTCTGACTATAATCTCAAGGGTCACATGCATTATTGCTTGAGGGTACAGTACATCAGTCTCTTCATTTGGGAGACTCCTGACATATTTTCCAGAGCTTGAGGGGGAAGAAGTTCCCCATGATGGGTTCTTTCTCTGTCTTTCCATGGAAAGAAGGAAGGAGGTCTTTTTGTGTTCTTCAGATAGTCAACATAAATGCAGATACATCCCACACAGCAGTCTGGCTTCTGGCAAACTCAGCCGTTCAAAACAGAGCCTCACACTCAGAAGTAGAAAGGCTGCCAAGCTAGCAAAGAAAATTATATCCAGTGCCTCATGTCAAACATTCATTTTCCTCCATGAGTCTATTATTCTACAAATGTAATTGAAGTTAAATACAAATTAGTATTTAAATTTGGCTGAGGTCACTTTTATTTTTTCCTTTAGTTTGATATCAAATTTAAGCTGTTGAAAATGTGGGGTAGAGGAAAGCATGGCTGGATTATCTGGAATTGATTCATTGAACAATAACAACATATTGTCAAAGGAGAGTCAGAAAAAGTTTCCAACTGCCTCCCGGACCATTTACTTAGTCATGGGCAAGCATCTCTGTCTTCTGTAGTGTTCATTCTATGCGCTCATTCATTTAATCATTAATGGATTTGTTAATCAAATGCATTTGGTAATATTGAATCATTATTTAAAGACTTATTATATCAAATATATAAGAACAGGTAAGGATACAATAGACCATAGAAAGCTTTTTATATACAATGATAAAAAATTATCTAAAAGCTTTGCTATTAAAGAGGTTAGCATCAAATATTTTGTAAAATTCACTTACATAAAATTCTTAGTTCTCCATTGATGCTAAGAATAAATGAGTCAGTATTATAAAACATACTGGATTTTTCATAATTCTTCAACCTCCAAGATGATCAGCTCTTACAAAACCTGGGGTGGAGAAACCGGATGATAGCTCTTCCGTGAATGTGTAATTAATGCCAAGTTCCTCTCTCCCTTTTCCTCCTCTCCCGGCCCGTGCAGCATGACTGAAGGGCTGGGCCAGCTGACAGATGGGGTGTCTGGCCTGGATGATTTCACCCAGACCCACGAGTACCACGTGTGGCCCGGCTATGACTATGTGGGCTGGAGGAATGAGAGCGCCACCAACGGCTACATCGAAATCATGTTTGAATTTGACCGCATCAGGAATTTTACTACTATGAAGGTCAGTGGAGTTAGGCGTGGAAGCCACACTCATGATGGAGGGAAAGAACTCTGGGGCGGTGCCAGCAGGACAGGATTCAAATGCATCTTCTGTGAACTAGCTACATGCGTTGCATGAGTGACTTCATCTTTCTGGGCCTGTTTCTTCATTTGTAAATAAGGAAGCTGAACGAGGTCACTGTTGCTCAATGTGTGTTTTGTTGTTGTTACTGTTTCAACACCAGGGTCAACACCCGCCTTAGGCAGAGCGGACGCAGTATCCCATGTCCACAGTACTTTTTTAACATCCATGGAAATGGTTTAATTTCTTTTAATGTTAGAATAAAAGAAATGAACTTTGGGGTCAAAAGTTATTCTCATCTTCTTAACAATGCAGTCATAAAATGTAATTTTAATATATAATTTTATGGGGGGAAGGGCCCACAAAGGCAAAAGTGACTCGAGCCATTGGAAGTCATTACATGGTCCTGCCCCCACTCTGCAGGGAGAGGACACCCTTGTCAGTAAGGGTGGCTCGTTCCAGCTCCAATTCTCAATGGAAGAAGAAGGGGCTTTGCATTTTGAGTCACTTCCCACCCCTTGAGTGCTTCCTCCATGCCGATAGCACTGAGAAGTCCTGGCGGAAGATCCCTGAGTTTTTTCTCCTTATCTATTATCATCCATCTGTGTAGGTGTCTGGTTCTCTTATCAGACCTCAAGCTCCTCCGAGGTTGTGATTCTGCTTTCTGATCTCTATACCCAAGTGTCTGGCACTTAATACATGCAGGCTCAATAAATGTTTGCAGATGAACAAATGATATCCCTTAGTGCCTACTCTAACCATTTATACTTACAAATATCTCTGCCACCCGGGGTAGAAGGAGGAAGAGAGATGATGGACAGGAACAGGACACTGACCAATAGTATTTCCTTTACCATAAAGAGAAACTTGAAGACAGAGGGGGGCCAGGTAGAAGGAATCGCTGTGACTCCTGGCTGGGCCGATATCAGGGTTCTAGACCTCAGTCCCAGGGTTTCAATCTGTCTTCTCCGTGGAATCTCTATGACTCTTTGTCCAGTCAGAGGAGTTGGTTAGAATCAAGGTTTGAAGATGGGGTGGTGAGGTGGGTTTAACCCAAGTCTGTTCTAAGGCCTAAATGTAAATTATTAGGGTTTTTGTTTGTTTGTTTTGTTTTTTGCTAAAATACCATCACCCAAAAGTCTGTATTAAAATGCAAATATTTTACCTGTGGGAGAGTAAAACATTAAAAATTAATGTCTTGAATGCAATAATAGAAGTTGTTTTTTATCAGTTTACTATTACAGAGTAGCTAAGAGAGAGTAGGTACATTTTACTGAGTGTTGGATGGAAACCAAAAGACTTGGGAAAGGCACAGACTGGGTGTGTGCTGGGGCACGTTAGGTGCAGACCCTGAAAAGAGTTGGGGGTGGGGGTGGTGCTTAAAGCCTGATTTACATTTTCTCTGAGGTGGAGCCTTTCAGAAGAGCCCACCCTTGAGGTAAGGGTTGAGGACATCTCTGTTAATGTGGTGAGTTTCCTGGCACTTCAGTCAAATGATGATTTTCCTTTTTTCTTACTCAATCCCAAGTGTGTTTCAGAGAGAAAGGAATGGAAAGGAACAAAAGTCTATGCAAAAAGTGACCATCCTGGACGCTAAACTTGATTTCTAAGATTGAGGAAAATTGATATTTAAGGGTAGAGGGGAAAGTTCTTTTGTTAAACGTAAGGGAGAAAGCCTGGGAACTTTTATGGCTCGCATATAACTCTTACTGGTTTAGGAAGGAGCATAAGAAGACTCCTATATAAGCGCCAAGAAAGAGAGTGGGCAAGTGAATCTGACTTCACACATGAATCCCTGTTTATCTGTGATTTTTCCCTGTTAATAACTGGGTGCATCCCATTAATGCCAACAAACTGGTGTCTCTGCCTCTATGTCTACTCGGTCCTCAGTTTCAATATTTGTTTCCCAAATCCATTCATTCTTGTATCTTTGTTATTAATTTAGCAACAGTATTTGGGATATACATTGCACTATGCTAGGTTCTGGAGGTAAACAGATGAATAAGAAATGGTCCCTACCTTGGGACAATTTGCAGTTCAGTGGGGGAAGATACTACTTATTTGTGAAGGGAGGTATGTAAGATGACACGAGGACCCCAAAGAAGGGAAACTGTTCTATTGTTAAGGGTTCCTAGTAAATCAAACTTTGTTATTCTTGGCACAAACCTGGAGTCAAAAAGAAAATGCATGTCTGTTACATCACTCCCGTATGTTAAGATGATAATAGCTCCTAACTGGATTAATAGCTATTAGTTGCATGGTGAGAACAGAAGGATGAACACATGCCCAGTCTGCCAGTGTTGTTCACGAATGGCTCTTTGGCAGTTGTAAAACACGTGTGTGCAGTTGTGTGTAACAGATCATTTGTCACAGGTTTTTTGGGAGGGAGAAAGGAAATAATGACAGTAACAAAACTATGTATGCTTCAAGAAAAAAATTTATTTGTATTGCTTAATAATGTGTTTAACCAATATGTACCAATGAACATGTGTATCAATTTAATATATATCATTGGCAGAATTTCTAGTCCCAGAAATAATAAGATGTATTTCAAACTCTCCATAAATTTATAATATTTAGTCAAAAGGCTTTGATCTTCTGGGGTCCCAGCAGCTCCTATTTAACTAGCTTATCACAGGTCAAAATTATTCAAAAGTATATTCTGCAATGAGAAGGTACTTGAAATTTCTTAGTAGCTGAGTCAGAGCTAGTCCTCTCAAGGTCAACCAGGTCTCATCTTTTCAAGGTTAAACAGGTCTCTAGCACATTTTAATTTTTCTGAGATAAATAAAAAATGAAAGATGACTTTCAGGTCACTGATGTCTTCCAGAATAGATTTTGCTACCTAGGCAAATTATTGCCTGTTTCCCTCCCTACCCTGAATGTAGTTTAAATATACCATTAAAAAAAAAAAGTAAACCCACAGAGCATTTAAAAAAAATGAAAACATTACCTATATCAAAACAAATGGGATACATGTAAAACGACACTGAGTCAAATTCATGATATTGAATATTTTCTACATTATTAAAGAAGGAAGTAGCAAAACAAATGAACTAGACATTGAATTCTAATATCAAAGATAAATGCATAAACCGATTTATTAAAAGCAGAAAACTATAGAAATCATATACCCAAAAGCTTATTCTTTGGAAAAATATAAAATAGAAAATGTTTTATAAGACAAATTAAGAAAAAAATAATGAAAAGAAAGGTACTTTGAAATATATATGCATTTTTCAAAATGTATTCTCTTTATTTAATAAATATATGTCTACAGAGAAATGAAATTCTATGCTATTTATTTGCATTTCAGGAGGATTTCCAAAACGTCTGTCGGAGAGCTTATTACCTTCTCCACAGGCCACTCACCCAACACTTCACAGATTTCAAAACATCTGAAAAATCTATTGAAACTGTAGATGGTATTTCTTTGATTTTGTTCTTAGCCTTGCTCCATTTACTTGTGTTCAATAAACTGGGACTGTTAACTCATCCCAAAGAAGGTATTGACACATGTTTTCATCATTAACATTTAGAGGCAAATCCAAATGGAAAAGTTGAGGTGATTCGCCCCCTGTTCTGATGTTGACTGACCAGACAGGTCAAATCTCTCTGAGTGCCAGTTTCCGTATTTAGTGCAGGAAGAGCTGGACCAGAGGGTTTTTAATGTCTCCAGTCACTCTAATATTCCATGATTCCATTCTTTTTTTTTTTTTACTTTTTCATACTATGTTTATTTTAAAAAAAAACTACATATGTTAAGCTCTTTTTCTTTTTTTAATAGCAAAAAAATTATTCTTTTTTCTTAAATGGAATACTATTCAGCCATAAAAAAGAATAAAATAACACCATTTGTGGCAACATGGATGGATCTGGAGATTGTCATTCTAGGTGAAGTAGCCAGAAAGAGTAAGAAAAATACCATATCATATCACTTATTTGTGTAACCTAAAAAAAAGACACAGGTTCCATTCTTTTAAAGTATCTCTAATCTGTAAATTTCTGTGACAATTACTGCTTTTTCCTCAGCTAAAAGTAAATTCTGACTGGTAATTTTGTATTGACTGTCTAGAAACCAAGGGAGGGTATTGACGATAGTTGAAGGGTTACAATTCAGGACCTAAACAAGACATAAAATGGACAATGAATGACAGTGATGCTTTTCTACCCCATGAAATCTCTAAATTCAGGGAATAGTGACCAGCAAATCTCCATTTTCCACATAAGACTGAGCCAGAGGATATGTTACTAACTACCATGAGAGATTTGATTTAGTTACAAACATGTACCTTCCATTTTCTTTTAAATTGAAGTGTAGTTGATTTACAGTATTGTGTTAGTCACTGGTGTACAGCATAGTGATTCAGTTGTACACACACACACACACACACACACATACACATATATATATATATATATTTTATATTCTTTTTCATTATAGGTTACTACAAGATATTGAATATAGTTCCCTGTGCTATATAGTTGGACCTTGTTTATCTATTTCATATATAGTAGTTTGTATCTATAAATTGCAAACTCCCAATTTATCCCTCTCCCCACTTTTCCCCCTGGTAACCATAACTTTGTTTCCTATGTCTGTGAATCTGTTTCTGTTTTGTAAATAAGTTCATTTCTATCATTTTTTAAGATTTCACATATAAGTGATATTGTATGATATTTGCCTTTCTCTGACTTAATTCACTTAGTATGATAATCTCTAGGTTCATCCAGGTTGCTGCAAATGGCATTATCTTATTCTTTTTTATGGCTGAGTAGTATTCCACAGTGTATATACAGACCACACCTTCTTTATCCAGTCATCTGTCAATGGACATTTAGGTTGCTTCTATGTCTCGGCTATTGAAAACAGTGCTGCTGTGAACATTGGGGTGCCTGTACCTCCCATTTTTGAGGGATGCTACACACGGCAAGGTGCTGCAGAGGAGCTATTGTGGAGTCTTTGTTCCTGATGGCCCTTAAAAGCCATACAAATATCCTAGTAAGAGAGTCACGGCAGCAAGTGAGAGGGTGCAAAGCTACCTTCGCCAAGACCTTTTTTTCTCATCTCAGAAAATATCTGTGAGGAAGATTTGATGCCCTCATCAAAATGGCTTTTCCTAAACTGGATTTAATTCAGAGAGAGAATTAAGTCTTAGGTCTCCAGCTGAAAAATTCTAATACCTGGAACTTGAAATGAGATTTCTAAAGAGAAAGATGAAATTGTTTTGGATTGTATATTATTTCAGGTTTCTGATCTAAACCTATTGAAAGGAGTAGACTGGCTTTGGAATGCGCCTAGGAGGAAGTAGTTCAGAATAGCTTGATTCTGGGCAGATAGCAACCGCGATTGAGAGGATCAGAGTGGTTGAGAGGGCTATAGATAAGACAGCGTTAAGGGCAAGGAAGGACCTGAGAGGATGCTGGCCCAGCCTTCATTTAACAGTTGAGGACACTACTCCCAGCAGCATGCAGTGAGGTGCCCAGGGGAGCACAATCGCAGATGGGTGCCTGGGGTAGAAGCCCAGATTTTATGAGATCAGAGCAGTGTATCACTGCCACTACTGAAGTTCCTAGAAGGGAAAAATCCAAGACTGCAGATCGCCAATTATTCACCAACGGTGGTGATCAGAGAAACAGGCAGGTCTGGGATCTTACTGGGTACCCAGTGCCACTCAGCATGATCATCCTGTCACTCACATGCCTTTTTCCTCTGCCAGGTCCACTGCAACAACATGTTTGCTAAAGGTGTGAAGATTTTTAAGGAGGTACAGTGCTACTTCCGCTCTGAAGCCAATGAATGGGAACCTAACGCTGTCTCCTTCCCCCTTGTCCTGGATGATGTCAACCCCAGTGCTCGGTTCGTCACAGTGCCCCTCCATCACCGCATGGCCAGTGCCATCAAGTGCCAATACCATTTTGCTGACACCTGGATGATGTTCAGTGAGATCACCTTCCAATCAGGTTGGGAGCTCAGGGGGGCCCTTAAAGGAAGTGGGAACTGGGTGGTGAAGGAGAAAGGTGTTGTCTGGAGCTTCTCGTTGGCAGGCTCTGAGAGGAGGAGGATTGTATAGGTGGCTTCTTAAGGGTACACAGAGGGAATCTTTTCTCAGACTAGTTTAGTTGTGGAAGGGCAGGGGGTGAGGATGAGGAAGTGGGCAGAATGTTTACTTGGCTCTCATATTTGTCTAAAAGAGATGTAAGATAAAGAATTAAAGAAAATGAGTACAATGTGTTAAAACCTTTATATAAATTAAGCCAGTTAAGGGGAAGCACACCTAAGCACTATTAAAATATTATGAAAATGTTTAAGTGAAAATACCTAAATATACACAAAAATGTCTAAATATACCCAAAAGAGAACAATGAGCCCCCATCCATCCATTAGCTTTACTAATTTACTATTTTTTTGTCATGCTTGTTTCCTTTATTCATTCCTTTTTGCTATAGTATTTTAAAGCAAATCTGAGACATTTGATTTCATTACTAAAAATTTTAGAGTATATATAAGAAAATAACATTACATTCATAATGCCATAATAACACCTAGCAACATGTATTAACAAATAATTCCTTAATATCATATAATAGCCTGTCTACACTCAAGTATCCTGGATTGTCTACTAATGTCTTATTACTGTTGGCTTTATTGAATTAGGATCCAAATAACAAGGCCCTCTTGGTGTACTTCCTTTATATATTCCAAGGTGATGTCTCTTTTAATCTAAAACAGTCCTTTAAAAAAAAAATTCTATTCTGGTTTGGCTGATTGATTTCTGTGGTGTCATTTTACTCGAGCTCCTGTCCTCTGTCATCCTGTAGACTGGAGGTTTTATCTACAGGCTAATTTGATGCAAATTCAATATTTACTTTTGCCAAGGGTTTTTCATAGATGGTGCTGTGTACTTTATGTTGAGCCCCATCATGGAGGTATCTCGTTAGACTCTCTCACTTTTAGTGATGCTAAGACTGATCTCTGGGCTCAGGCGGTTACCCTTTCATGGAAAGTTCCTCACCAACTTTCTCCTTGGGTTTTACCCTCCATGGATGACCACTGCTTACATTATTTATTTCATTAGGAGCTGCTAAATGGTGACTTTCTAATTCTTCTATTCCTTCTGTACTTATTAGCTGAATTTCTTCTGAATAGGAGAACTATTTCCCATATGCTTTTTTACCCTGAAATACAATTCACATTGGAAAGGCAGGACACATGATTAATTTTTAAGTCGACGTCCTACCAATCTTCAATGCTATCCAATAAGTTTTCTTTTGTTTTTCAATATCATAATGCATTCACTGGTTTTTATAAATGTAGTATGTTCAATCAACTGCAATTATTATTTTTAATGCTCAAATTGTCCTGTATTTGACTGGAGCACACATGTTTAATCTGGCTCTGTCTTCTTTGGATTAGATAAATGTTTGATAACTATCTTGTTTTCTGAAAGAATGAGATGTTTCAAGCTCATTTCGAACATTCACTGCCCCAGTTGTTGAATCAAAACAGTTCCTCGAGCAATCTTGGTTCCTTTTAGTGGGGAGTGGTATTTAGGGACCATAGCCGGGGCAATGAGGGTTGTGCCGGACCTTGAAAAGTTAAAAGGCATTTAGCACATTGTCTATACCATCACAATTTAGTTGGAAGCACAAAACCTATAGAATGATTTCTCATAAGATGCTCAAAGTGGTGCCAACAATAAGTGGTCAGAAGGAGAAAGGCCACTAGAAAGTAGATTTGTAATGCACGGTGTCAAAACGGTGAGATTAGCACTGGGACTGGAAGAAAAACATAAGCAAAAAACGACCTAAGAGAAGAGGAGAGAGTAATTTAAAAATAAACCAGAAGACTTTGTATTTCCTGATTTGATTTTTAAAAGAAGAAAACTTCAAGATGTTTTGCTCAATAAGATGTCCTGGTAAGGAAATAGAGCATGTGTTTAGGAAAACAGGCCCCAGTGTCTTCTGTTATAAAATTTTAATCTGAGAGCAAATGGGCTGCTTATTTTACATCCAGTAGTTTATTAAGAGCAGAAATTTAGATTTTCAAAAGCAGTGTCATTTACACCATAAGTGTTAACTCGGGGACGGTAGGTTCCTGTCATCCTCAGGGATTCTCTCTGCGGAGTAATTGGTACGCTTATTCTTGCTATCGCTAATTACAGCTAAGGACTATGGTTACTGATGCCTGCGGTCTCTTGAACTTTAAATTTAATATCATGATGATATTAATTTTCACTGAAGCCTGAGGATGCAATTCAGGAAAGTACAGATAAAGGCCAGACATTTTCCTATTTATATAGCAATGCTAAAAAGAAGAAAAATTAGGATTTTTGGAGGGGGTGTCTCTTTAGAAGGAAAATGCATGTTCTAATTCTTGACCCCACCTTGAGTAGACAAATCAGAGGGAAAAATTAGTTACCAACATCAATCTGTCAAATACACTTTTGGGATCTAGTCTTAGAAGTTTCAACATCGCTGTAAAGGATACTTTTAATTTGTTCATAAGGATGAAGGCTTAATTTATAAACTAAAGGGCTAGGACAATGAAGCATATAGTGAAAACCCTTTTATGAAGCAATTTAATTTCCTTGAAGGGAAGATCGTCTTAGCGCTATGTCTGTCCCGTGTCTGCTTACCCATCGTATTCTCTCTACACTTTTCTGAGCCAAGGTCTCACTTCCTATACACACTTAATGATAATGTGTGGTCACAGCCCTCTGACCACTCCTCCTTAAACTTTTTTTTTGTACCGTGACACTTAGTAGTTAATAATTTAAACAAAAATTTTATCAAAAAAAAAAAGTTGCCCTTGCTATTTAGATGAATGGTGATATTTTTATGTAATATATTTGGGTGATTTCATTTCTAAGAAAGGCTGGTGGGAACCCACTAAATTGATTTCACACCGTGCTAGCTTAGAACCTGCCTTCAGAACAACTGCTGTCTAGCTGTCTTCTCCCCGGTTCTGACTCACCCTGTTCTGTAACAGATGCTGCAATGTACAACAACTCTGGAGCAATGCCCACCTCGCCTGTGGCACCGACAACCTATGGTATGTGTGCCTCTTGCTTATAAAAATTAAGCCTGGGGGGCCTCCTGGAGGATGAAGAAGGGTGGAGATTGGCAAAGGCCTGAGTGTGCAGTAGGTTTGATACCAGGTGGCTTTGGATAAAGAATAGCTCTGGAAAGACAGGACAGTCCACCTCCAAAGTTAAGGGCCCAAACTCACTCTTTTCACTGTTGGTTCCTGTAATTCTTCAGCTGAGGAAGAGCCTGGATCATTCCAACTGCTTCATGAAAGTTTGGGAAGCTTGGAGCAGAAACAGGAAAAGGGACATTTCTAGGTGAGACCCATCGTGAGGATCTCGGAGTGGAAGTCTGCGGAGCAAAATGCTTGTCTCTCTAATTGGAGATAAATATGGCAAAGTATATCCATTGCTTCAGACAGTCACTGGCCATATAAGTCAGCAATCTGGGAAACATGAGATCAAGTTTCTCCAAAGAGGACTCTCAGCTCCCATGACGGGTCTCAAAGAATGCAGAGTGAAGCTGATTCTTCACCTGTTTTTCATGAGGTGTGATTAGGGGCCAGTAGACTTAGGCCATGGTATAAAGGAGCAACATTTTGGGAAGAGTGGAAAACCTCTCCATTATCCAGTCTAATTCATGACGAGGAGGAGGCTACTGTCCTACGGTGAACTGTAGAATATAGGGCCAAAGTAACCCAAGCGTAGCAGAAGCGTTAAGGTGGCACCTTGTGGAATTATCTTGAAGGAACAGGTTCTGCCTCCTTATGTCTAGTTCAATCCCTCATGCTTTTCTCCTTGCCCCATGAGATGATAATATTCTTCATCCGTCTTTTCCTGGTTACAGATCCAATGCTTAAAGTCGATGACAGCAACACTCGAATCCTGATTGGCTGCTTGGTGGCCATCATCTTCATCCTCCTGGCCATCATTGTCATTATCCTCTGGAGGCAGTTTTGGCAAAAAATGCTGGAGAAGGTGAGGAAATGCAGAACAATCGTGGGATGGGAAGCTGCTCCATCCTTTCCTACGCTGCTGTTGACCCAGGAGTAAAGGGCAAATTACAAAATTATTTACACGTTTAGAGAGTAAACTGAGGACCCCCAAAAACATAGGAATGGAGAAGCTTGGCTGAAAGGAGTCAGAAAAGAATAAGCTAAGTCCATTTTCTCATTTTTAGAATGAAGATTTTGAAGAAAACTAAAAAAACTCTTCCCAACACACTGAATCTCAAAACGCTGGCATCTCCCTTGAAGGTTGGAGGAGAGTTCAGGCATCTGCCTTTTTTTTTTTTTTAAACAAGTGATTCTGATGCACAACTCAAACCTAGCTAAAGTTTCTGATAATTCTGTTCCTTCTCTTCTTTTACCAACTGTCTGTTTGTTTTTTTGGTGTGTTTGTGTATGTGTGTGTGTGTGTGTAGAAAAACATTCAGCCTCACTGATATCCAAGCTAAGTTTCTCACAATTCTATTCCTACTCTTTCTTGTACTTGAAAGCTTTGGTCATGCGTCCTTCTGAGTCCCTCCTCAGATTTTTTTTTGTCTAGGCCAAATGATCTATATATTTTCTGTCCCATGTGTCTTGTCACAAAAACTTTTTTCATGATTTTACTTGAACCTCATTGAATAATGGTGAGTTGGGTATAGTAGTTATATTTAACTGTTTTTCTGATGAGAAAAATGTGATGTGTTCAAGGTCATACAACTAATACCCTGTTTTCTATGCTTGTTCCAGTTGTCAATCTTGAGGTATGCTGGCTTCTTTTCTTCTAAAATATACACGTTCCACCACAGATGGGATATCTATGACGTTTCTTGGTTTCTTAGGCCAAACAGAAACTGAGTTCTGCTGCTACGTGTCTGATACTCTTGGGATTTGCTGATGATAAAGTGTTTCTAGCTTTGGCCATGGACATCTTCCCTGGCCAATGAGTTCAAGTGGATGTGGACTGTAAGAGGCCCTGGAAACTCTGGGCTGTGAGGCTTGGAAGTGCCCCGGGAGGGCAGGGAACAGGAGGGAGCGTATAGTCTAATTGTGTTTTATAGCTTCTGTGTCTGGTCCTGGGCTCTCAGAGGAGACCAGTGCCTATGTGGAGTACATACCCGAAGAGGTGATAGGGCACCGTGAGAATGGACTTGAATCTTCTGAACTTTTTGTGGGTAGGACAAGAGGGAAGGGACTGAAATCAGTGAAGTGAGGGGAATGACCCAGACAAGTAGCTTGCAATTCCTTCTGATCTGTTACATATTCAAGGGCTAAGATGATTGAGGTCTATTTTAAGGTCTTTCGGCAGAAGTATTTCATGGAAGAGAAGTCCCTCTTTGCTTCCCATAGAGACTTCTATCATTAGTCTGAAAACACTTTAACTAAATTAAAGCTTTCAATCCATAAAGAGTGACTGAAGGCTGAAAGGTAGAATCCACAGAGAGCTCACCCACTGGCATGAGGCAACATCAAAACCTTTCTTCTTGTAGAATGTTGGAACACACTGGGTATCTGAATTCCCAGGTGAGGGGTAGCAAAGAGTGGTGGTGGTGGTAGAAGCTGGTGGACTGAAGGGTCAATGGACAGCTTGAAGCTGATATGTGTTCTTATTGAATACTCTGTTTTGACAGCATTTTAGTTGAGGAGAGGAGGGTCTCTGTTCTCTACTCAATGAGATATTTTTCTCTTTATTTGAGCAAGAATTTACCACTCTTCTCTGACTCATTCTTCTGAGTCCCACTGGGATATATTCATGGGCTGGGGGAGGAATTTTGGATTGGAGACTCTCCAGGTACAAGGGGGAACAAAATTTTTGCCCTTGAATATTTAACTTAGTCCTTCAAGAAATTCTTTCTCTCCCTATAAAGCCCGAGTAAGATAATTCAAGATGCCCTGGAATAACACATGATTTCTTCCTGGGGAAAGATTTTTTTTTTTTTTTGTAGAAAATCCTTAAGCATACACATATATTACCAAAAAAAATTACTCAAGATAGCCTTATGCTATAGCATTATTTGCAAGATACTTACAATGGTGTTCTCAGAATTCACTCTTTGAGAGAGTCAACCCGTATTTATTGAGTGCCTACTCTGTGCTGGGCTCCGTGCTCAGTATTGAGGCTGTTACTACAATAAAGGACCTCTCAGTCTAAGGTATGGAGCAGACATCCAAGTTTTTCCATTGAGCACCCGAAGTGTGTTTGTTGGAGTAGAACATTTTACGTGTTTGCATCCAAATAGTCACATATATTCAGATTCTGGGGTTGTCCTTCTGAAGGTGCAGGTGGATAACATTAGACAGGATTCCAGAACAATCAGTTGTTTTATTCTTCTTATTCTTGTGTTAGGTATCATTCACCTCAGTATCCCTGGATGCCTAGGACTTTCCTTTCCTAGTTTGTAGCCATTTCATTTTTGGTTTGTAAAAGTGCAGGCTTGAGGGGGTATTACCGTGACCTACAGAGCCAGAGTGATCAGGTGAACTACAGCTTCATCACATTGCAGCACATTTGTTGAGTTAATGAACATTTTAATGTATGTCTATACAAAATCAAAGCTATGGAATGGTGTCAGGAAAAGCCATTATTTAACAGAACATTGAAAACTCTAAGATTGAGGAGATCTTTGATTGGCTACTGAGGTAGGTTCTTATGGTACCATATGAGTAATGCTTGTAAGTGCTTCAGTGGAAGCTAATGAATGTTGGCCAGCACAGACATTTGGAGGTCAAATTCTGCCTTGAAGAAGTGAAGGATTAGTCTAAATTTCTACAACACAGGCATTGGTGGAACCAGACTGCATCCCTGACACTTGCATTGCTTCTGGAGTTTGAGTATTAAAGAGTTGTTTCACCTGAGTGGAAGAGCTGGGTTTAAGAAGAGGACAGAGTGACGATCTTCTTTGTGCCAGCATGCCTTTCTCCCCACTCCTTCTCTTCCAGGCTTCCCGTAGGATGCTGGATGATGAAATGACAGTCAGCCTTTCCCTGCCAAGCGAGTCCAGCATGTTCAACAATAACCGCTCCTCATCGCCAAGTGAGCAGGAGTCCAACTCCACCTATGATCGCATCTTCCCCCTTCGCCCTGACTACCAGGAGCCAGTCCAGGCTGATACGGAAACTCCCAGAGTTTGCTCCAGGGGAGGAAGAGTCAGGTGAGGATGAAACAGCTGGCAGATCATTGAGGGACAAAATTTAGGAAGGTGTGACACTATTCTTCCTACTCAACCAAATCTAAGTTTTATCCTAGAGAAGCCCACCTTCTCCTGGGAAGTCCACACTGTCTTTCTAAATTTGATCTGCTGCTGCTCCTAGCCTATTCTGAGCTCCCTTCCTTTGCTGTGGGACATAGCAGATGTTTGGAGGGACCCACATGTCAGAAGAAGAAAACAAATAAAACGTGTTACTAAGATGCTAACACTAGAAGAACCTAAACAGTCTAATGAGTCCAACCTCCTCATTTTTCATAGGAGGAAAGTGAGAAAGCTCAGATAAGGTACTCCTCCAGCATGAAACACCATCGGGGTGAATGCAGGACAAGAATTTGACCTGGAGGAAGAGAAAGTAAAGCTAAAGACACGTTAGAATTCCCAGATTTTTAGCCACCTAGATAATTGAGTTTTTTCTAACTTTTTAAATTTCTCTTTGGTGAAAATTTATTAGACTAATACAAGATTTTATTACAAGAGTAAGTATTTCTTGCCTTTTCTCAGCAAAAGCATTGCTTTGATAAAACAGTGCCAATTGAATCACATCCCAATGTTTTTGAAAAAGTGCTACAGAATGACATCAGATGGGGTGGTGGGGTCATCAGTGAGGCTCAGAGCAGCTTTCCCATGAGGTCAGCAACCAGAGAGTGACCCCAGTCAGTAGAAGAGGACTGGTGGTGCTCAGGAGAGAGCTAGTTGGAGAAGTAGACAGGACTAACTGTGAGAGCATAGACTTTCCAAAGGGTCCTTCCAAATGAAGAAAGGAAACTACTGTGTATTTAGATAGGAAACACTGAAGGAGCATATTGAACTACAGAAATTTTACAGAGGCACCAAGAATAAGGGATATAAATGAATTTATTTCCTAGGCTGAACCAAAGTATTTTACCTATTTTCTGAAGTCTTAAACACACCCCCACCCTCATATTTTAATGTGTTTTTTTCTAACGTTAGGATGTATCTTAAGCTAGATGATATAAATTTAGTCAGAAAGTTTTTAATCTCTAAAATAAGTTATCATATCGGTGATAGTACCTTAAAATTAAGGAAATACGCTATTAAGTCTTCAAACTTTAATACCTCCACCCAAATATAGTGCAGGCCTTCCTGTGGCTACACCAGAATTTCACGAGCTTAGCCAAGGAGGTTGTTAAGGGTCCTGTAGTAAGAGGGTACAGATAAGTGGTGGCCTGCATTCTGAAGGTCACAAGAAAGAGCCTCTAGAGGACTCATTCCCCAAATAAGAATGTCACGGCGTAGGTTAGGCTGTCTTGGGGGCACGTTTTAGCCCTCGTTTCAGATTTTCTTTTTTGAAGAGATCTCCAAAGATAACCCCTTGGAATGAGACTCCTTGTCCTTGTCTTCCCAGGCTGCAGCGGTGTCGTGAAGCCGGTCCAGCCCAGTGGGCCTGAGGGCGTGCCCCACTATGCAGAGGCTGACATCGTGAACCTCCAGGGGGTGACCGGAGGCAACACCTACTCAGTGCCCGCCGTCACCATGGACCTACTCTCAGGAAAAGATGTGGCTGTGGAAGAGTTCCCCAGGAAACTCTTAACTTTCAAGGAGAAGCTGGGAGAAGGCCAGTTTGGGGAGGTGAGCTGGCTTTTTGAATGGGGCCTTTTTTGGTAGCTCAAAGGAAGTGGTTGAATAAAAACGGCCAGTAGAGCAAAGTGTCCCATCCAGAGTGCATTCACACTGAATGTCTCCTCCGCTTGCCTCTCCTTGCACAGTCCTCGAGAAGACTACTATTGGGTCAACCTCATCTTTGCCAAATAGCTGTGGAATTCCTGGGAATTCTGATTTTTTTATATAGAAGTCTTTAAGCAGGCAAGTCACTGGACTTAGATATCCTGAAAAACCTTCAATATTTTGAAAAATTTTTACAATAGGTTATAGAGGGTGGGGACCATAAGATGTGATCATCGGTTATAAACTGTCCAAGAACATCCTGCTATTTGATAGCCACTTTGGGTTTTTTTTTTTTTTCCCTTTTCATGGGAGTTACGTGTAAAATGGTCAAAAACAGCCTCGCCCCTGCCTTTGGTCCCAGAATCGGCCGCTAGGGAATGAATCACTAGCTAAGATAAGGAGGAGCGCTCTTCGCAGTCGCCCTCAGAGTGACGCGCGTAATACCTGACTCTTCACTCTTAAGTCAGTCACATGAGCCGTCTGAGAATTCAAAGCAATGATTTAAGTGGCAATAGAAGTTCTTTACCACCACCCGCTAAATTCCAAGTGTAACTTGGTTTCATAAGAATATGTGATTGGTTTCCAGTGTGGGTGGCATGCATCCTTGTGAAGGTTTGGTGGCGGTGGAGCTAGAAGGGTCCGTGGCACCTGTTTATGGTGTTGTACGCACCCATTCTGTCTCCTGGGTTGGAAACACAGGCTCGTTATACTGTCACTAGTATGTAGGGGTTACTGATAATGCTAACCCCATACTAAGGGATTAGTTAGAGAGGAAATTGCCTTCTGTTTTGCACAATCCAGTAACTAAACTTCCTTGAATCAATGCTCAAGCATTTATACCAAATGACGTTTTGTAGTGGCTTTACTGTAACAAAATACGATGCCACAGATTCATTCGCGTAACTAATATTCCAATCAACGCATATTTCCTTTATAAAGCAGTTCCATGTCATATTAGCTGGGTGTCTTACCACTGTTTTTATCAGTGATTGGAGTCAAAGATGTGCTGTTACACGTATCTTCTTACTGGCCTTTTGATTATTTTGCCTGAGTTGTAAGAGCTAGCTGATCTCCAGGAAATGCCCAGCAAGAGCACTGAGGCACCTTCAGGAGAAAATGATCATGCTGAGACTAGATGACTTTTGTCTAGGTCCATCTCTGTGAAGTGGAGGGAATGGAAAAATTCAAAGACAAAGAGTTTGCCCTAGATGTCAGTGCCAACCAGCCTGTCCTGGTGGCCGTGAAAATGCTCCGAGCAGATGCCAACAAGAATGCCAGGTCTGTGGTCTGCATTTTGAATTTTCCTTTATGTATTTCAACCTTCAGGATCAGGAACACTTCTGGAAATGTCTGAGCAATTTTTTTTTTTTTTCTTTGAGATGGGAAGGTCTGCGAGCTGCCTTACCTAACATTTCCATGGCTGTACTTTCTTTTCCTGATAGTCCTCATCTCGGTTCTCACCTCTCTCAAAAACAAATGTACATTTTCTGTTGGATCTGCTACATATTTACTTCCTACCCTCCTCTGCACAGCACTGTCCTCCCCAGCATACATAGCAGTCTGAATGCATCCTACCTCTTCAGTTGTTGTACAGAGACACACTCCTGAATGTCGCTACCTCTCCTTGCAAACTTTTCACAATCACACACATCTTTCTTGCTAAGCTTCTTCCATTCTCCTTTTTCCTTCTGCATTTCTATTTACTTTCTCATCCCTTTTTTTCTCTTTTATGCTCCTTTTCTTCTATGTACAGCAACCCCCCAAATGAGAAGCTACCTCTGCTTGGAAAAGTATCCATGGACCTCAAAGCAAAAGGATCCCCAGTCCTTTAGCAGTTTGCCAAACTGGCTAATAATCTCTTGGATCCTTAACTACATACATTGGTTTCCAGCCCTACTCCGTTGTCTGACAGCCTTTCCGTTACAGTAATGGTGAGTTAATCCTCACCCAGAGAGGCATGTTGGTTGAAAGCTGGTTGTATGTGTCTCAGAGGAGTCCACACATCTGGGTAACATATGCATTTCCCCCTTTGGGTTGGCTTGATTTGTCTCACTGACATTCAAAGGGAGGGAAAATTTATGATCCCTATTCCTCAAATTATCATAAATTCCAAGAATGGAGATAGGGTTTCATTAAAAGTCTTGGAATCGACAGGATGTGGAATGAAGAAAGAAAGGCAAGGGAACAGAACAGAACTGTGGAGGTTTTGGAATTTTAACTGTGAGAATTTCAATCTTCAGAATATTAGTATGAATGACAAGTGACATCCTCTGGGTCCCAGAGAGAGATAGAATATTCCCAGTATTAATCTTAGCACATCACTGGAGAAAGTGGCAAGAAGAAAAAAAAAAAAACAAAACTACAGACGGTGACCAAGACTTTGCCCATTGTTTTGTCTGGTGAGGTTTGGTGTCCCACCTGTGTCCCCTCCAATTTAGCAATGATGGATGGCTTAGACTCTGGGCCCTCCCAAGCCAGGGAACCCCTGGTTTGAGGTTGAAGGGGGGATGAAAGAGGGGAGATGTTGCATCAGGACTACGTTGATTTCACAGACTTTAGATTGACATAGTATGACTCCCAGGCCAGGATTTCTAGAAAGCTCACAGGAGACTTATAGCCAGTCTGTTCCAATAGTTTTGAGAATGTGGGCTAGTGGTCTCACAAATCCAAATATTGTAACTGGGAAAGTTATAGCCCACTTTGTGACTCAAGGGTGGGTGTCACTGTCTACTCCAAGTGTTATTAGTGTTGGCCAACTGAGTACTTCTTTTGGAATGACCCCGCATTTCCACCGCAAACTTTAAACAGCTCTGCTTTGAACAGGGCTACTAAGTGTGTGCTGTGATTGACTGCGGGCGTGCCCTGCATTAAGAAAAGCCAGGATGGGGAAATAAAAAATTATCAGATAAACCAGAGGATGGTCATTCACTTTATAAACAATGTCCTTGCCTTTATTTATGGAGTGACTCCATGGCTTTTTAAAAGCATAAATACCCCCATTGCACTTAAAATATGATTTCTAGATAAAGATTTTATTTTTAAGATGAGGGAGCAGGATATATTTGATTTAACAAATGTTGATCACTTTCTGTGTGGTAGGGATGCAAATGTGAATGTCATGGTTCATGTTCCCCGCAAATTACAATTGAATAGGGTGCATCGTATTCCAGAATGAGTGAAGTGAGACAGTTTCCAGGTACCAATGTCTCTGTCCTCACCAAAGGTTATCCAAAGGGGAACAAGACTGGATATAATGGGGATGTCCAGACTTTGCTGTGTCTTCTTCCCCCATCTTGATTCTAACTCTGGGAGCCTCTGGGCTTATCTATGTCTGTGTCCTCCAAAGGAATGATTTTCTTAAGGAGATAAAGATCATGTCCCGGCTCAAGGACCCCAACATCATCCGTCTCTTAGCTGTGTGTATCACTGACGATCCTCTCTGCATGATCACTGAGTACATGGAGAATGGAGATCTCAATCAGTTCCTTTCCCGCCATGAGCCCCCCAGTTCTTCCTCCAGCGATGTACCCACTGTCAGGTAAACAAGCCAGGTCTTCCATCTCTTCCCTGTGTTTGTGAGACTCACCTGGGATCTGGAGATGGGGAGCAGTAAGCCTTAGAGTTCATCAGTGTCCTGGGATGGCAGGGGAGGTTAGTGTGCAGGGAACAATGGAGCAGCTGCCCTTTGGGGGAAAGCAAAGAGAAGGGGTGTTGTGATGGGAATCCCAGTTTGTTGGTACCACCTTTAGAAAGTGGACCTTTCACAGCTTCCTCTCTCCATAGGCGACTTTCTCTCTTCTGTTTCCTCAGTTACACCAACCTGAAGTTTATGGCCACCCAGATTGCTTCCGGCATGAAGTACCTTTCCTCTCTTAATTTTGTTCATCGAGATCTGGCCACGCGGAACTGCTTGGTGGGTAAGAACTATACCATCAAGATAGCTGACTTTGGAATGAGCAGAAACCTGTACAGCGGTGACTACTACCGGATCCAGGGCCGGGCGGTGCTCCCGATCCGCTGGATGTCCTGGGAGAGCATCTTGCTGGTGAGTTCTCTGCATCTCTGAGCTCCACCCTAGCAGCTGGCGTGTGGGCGGGTGCACAGGGCATGGAGGGACACACCTGAGACAGCAGGAGGCAGACGATAAATAGGCTTTGATACTTCCTCTGACTTGAGATGATTTGCTTTGTATACTAAGTATTATGTTTTTGACACCTGCCTACTTCTGCTGCTAAAATGTAACACGCTTACTATAGAAAATTTGGGAGAAAAGTTTAAAAATATACCCATAATGATAAGAGATTTAGTGTCATTTCTTCCTCTCTACCCTGTCTGCCTAACTGATTGATCTGAATTAATTTAGAATGTTAAAATCTTGTCATTTAAAGAACTGTAATCCACACAAAATATTTTCCTTCTTTATTAATTTCATAATAATGTTTTCAATTATTATCTAGACTGATCTCTATTTTTATGTTAGGGCTATCACCATTTACTTTTTAAGTTCCTCATTCTTTCCTTTATAATTTTTATTCAACTCTTGGTATTTTGGACTATGAGTGAATAATTTTTCCAAATGCCTCTCTTAGAGATATATCTTCTGACCATGCATATTTGAGATAATTTATTGTTGATTTTATACCACTTAGCTGATTTATAGAATTAATAGATTTTAAACTTTTACTTCCCACAATGCTGTATACATGTAATTTTGTCTTTTGTCATTTAATATTGCAGAGAAAAGCCTGAGAGCAATCTAGTTTTGTTCATTTATTATTAATCTGTTTATTTCTTATTCATATTCTTATAGGACTCATTAATTTATTTTGAAATGAACAAAATGTATAGTTATCCTAACTAGTATTAATATTTTCATATACTTCCTTTGAGGATTTTTTTCTATACATGTATTTCTGTGAACATATATATTATATACATAAAATTATATTACATATTGGGATAATACCATGCAATCCAATTCTCTATCATTGATATTTCCTATGTTAGTAGATATTTTTCAAAAACATGATTTTAATGGCTGCATAATATTCCATTGTGTGGTTATATCCTATAATTTAATAATGTTGCTATAATTTGATATTTAAGTACTTTGCAATTTCCTGCATTATGAATGATGCTATGATATACATTGATTTATATAAATCCTTACAAAGATTTTTATCATCTATATAGGTGAATCAAATATTTTACCCATTTCTAATGTGATTGTTAAGCATTGCTCTCTTTAAAGGTATAGCATGTTGTTGTAAAAGATTATTAGACTTGAGATTCAGAGGATTTTGGTCCAAATCTCAGGTTTTTTTCCATTACTAATGGTCTTTTTTTACCAGGACATTTTAGTAAACCTCTCTTGTCTCCCCTTTCTGATCTGGAAAATGAGGATAAATAAGATCATCTACTTCAGTGTCGTATTTATTAAACATGTGCCAGTATTTAATGCATGCTAATTGCATCTGCATCTCATTGCTGTCACTCCTTAGTCTATCCTTCAAGACTGTGACGATCACTGAACTGGGAAGTGAGAGTTCTGGATTCACCCATCTGCATTCATCAGGCACTTAAACTAGATTCCTGTATCTCTAACATAGATGCCATGAACTTCCCATTCTAATTTTGCCTTTCCCTTGAGCATTTCCCCAGTGCTACCCTAGGCCCTGGAGTTTAACCTTTTAACACCCAGTGGGAGAGTCACATAGCTTATGGCTTCATCCTTTTCAGCCCTTGATCTCATCTCCAAGAAAAGTAGACCTCAGCTCAGATCCTGAGGGTGAGAGAATGGCCTACAGCTTGGCATCAGAACAACTTCATATTGTTTCTAGCTTCCGCATGCAAATCTTGGCAGTTCCAGTGCTCCTGGCCCTGGGTAGTGAAAGGGGATAACTCCAAGTTACGAAAACGGAATATACGCTTGTCATGCACAGATTATTCTGGATTTTCCCTTCTTTTCCTGACTTAAACAGGGCAAGTTCACCACGGCAAGTGACGTGTGGGCCTTCGGGGTGACTCTGTGGGAGACGTTCACCTTTTGTCAGGAACAGCCCTATTCCCAGCTGTCAGATGAACAGGTCATTGAGAATACTGGAGAGTTCTTCCGAGACCAAGGGAGGCAGGTGAGAACTGTTGGGGGTGGATGGATGTGGTCTTGGGTGTACTTGAAGGACAGACAAAGGGAAGTTCTGACTTAACAGGTTAGGCCTGAGCTGGACGATGGGCTCCCTGGATGATAGTCTTTTGTCCCTAATTATAAAGATAATGTAAAAGACCAAGAGTTTTTGTCACTAATCGTACAGGTGATGTGAAAGGCCAAGGTCCTTCCTAGGCATCCACTCACTCTGCTTTATCCAGATGTCAACCCACTGATCACTGGGGAGCATGAGGTGTCTCATCAGGCTGCTCCCCAATTCAAAGATACCAGGAAATAAAATCCTATCTCTCATGTTTGATCTATTCCTAGGCTGTGTAGCCTTGTATTCTTGGTTGAAAAACGTAAGAATAAAAACATAAGCTTAAGCTTAAAAGTGGATAAGATGTTATTAGCATTCATTAAGAAATTTGGTTTGAACTGTCTAGTGGTGTTTTTAGACTTACGTTTTCAGAGACCGCCAGGTGCATCCTGGCCTTGCCGCTCCTGGAAGGTACCCCTGGGCCCATCTCTTGTGGCCTCTCAGGACTTGGAAAAAACTGGGCTTCCAAGCTTACAAGGGTGCCAATTCCTAGTCAAGATAATCCAGGATTCCTTTAGGTGACTCAGCGTTTAACATTCTCGTGAGACATGGGATTCAAATCTTGCAGGTGGCTGGAGCACCGCGTCCCCAGAGTGGCCTGGCCACAGCACACACTCGGAGTGTGGCAGCTCGGGCAGGAAATAATAACAGCTGGGGAGAGGAAGAAGGCTCTTGCAGAAAGCTAAAAGTGGATCCTCTGTGGCTTAAACAGATCAAAGCAAGCAAAAGATAAGGGAGTGACTAGAGATAGCACAATATGCAGGTTAAAAATAGGAGGGAGGGTCCTGGAATTTAACTTTATCTTGGTACTCTAGATATTTTGGTAGCAGAAGATCTAAATTTTCCATCTTGGCTATGAGGTACTTGCTTTCTCACCAGGACAAAGGGTAAATGTACTCCTGTATGCAGGAGATAAGCGAGTAGACCAAGGAAAAATGTTTTTCTCCTGGACTAGTACATCATGGCCCCCTGGATGGCCTATTAGAAGTCTCATGGCCAATTAAAGGTTCAACTAGGAAATGTAATTTTATTCATCATAACAACGATTCTATCCTGGAATTACAGGCAAAGGAAGGACTATTGTAAACCTGTTAAGTTTCCCTCATCTGATTATTCAGTGGCTGAAATCCCACATGGAAAAAAATTTGTATCAGGCAAAATTGTACCACTAAATATTCAGCCAAGAAAGGCATGCTTCCCCCTACTTTTTTCCCACAATATACTTTGTATTACAAATATTGTAATTGATACTAAATAGCTTTTTGCTTAGCATTAAGACGTTAGATATTAATTATTCAAATATTACGCTATTCAATTTCACAATAAAATAGTTTTATCATTTAATGGATATTTTAATATCTAATAATCTCTGAGATTTAATTTTTCTTATTTATTTTTAAATATTCAGTTTAAAAGTGTTCACCATATTCACCTTTACTAAAAACTAATAGTGAACCAAATTTATTTTGACCAACTGCTAAATGGTTGAGTGGTAAAGTCAAATATTTGATTAAAACCAATGCTAAAGCCAAATACTCCCACTATGTGCTAAGTTAGAAGCTTCTCATCTGCAAGCATGAGTTTGAATTTTTGATAAAAACTTATTTAACATATGAACTTACTAAACATAATTTATTAAATTTGTATTTTATTACAATTTGCAAAATTTAATTATGTTAAATTTTATTATTAAAATTTCAGTATTGAAATTTTAGAAGTCTGACATGGAATATATAGGAACAGTAATTTCTCAACACTATCAGCTATTAGATGGTTTCTCTGGTCACTAGACTGTACACATGTGATCTAATTTGTTTTCAGATGGCACAGTCAAGGTCACCAACATGTTGAACCTAGAAAAGATAATGCAGAAGAAAAATTTTCAGTGACATGAATTCTAGCAGGAATCTTATACTTAAGCCTCATCGCTTAATCAAATCTTAAATCCTTTGCATTCAATTGAAAATGCTTGGAAGTCTACAACAATAATTTCAATAATTAAAAAATGTATTTGACATTTTTGTTTCCAGTTTGTTTTTACGAACTGAAGAATTCCCAGATAGCAGTTTCCTTGAAAGCTCATGGTCTAAATGGAATTAAATAATTAAAAATTAAATACAGTTTTAAAAGTTTGTTTTAATGTTATTAAAGATGGAATTCTCTATAGATAAGAATTATTATGAAATATAACTTGAGTTATTATACAGTTTTGTAAAAGGCAAATTATTTATTTATTATTTCAATTTTATTGCCTCAAAACAGATACATTTATTCTAAAGATACCTTACAAACATCCCACAAAGGGCTTAACAGTTTTAAGTTTCACCAATAGTATTAAAGAGTGCCCATTATCCTGTAACCTTATTTATATTAGTAATGTTTTCTTTTAAATTCTTGGTATTTTATAACCATAGTCATTTATAACATACTGAGTTAAAGCTTGTCAGATCTTATCAAATATTCCAATAGAAGTCACAATTATTTGCCTTTTTACTCGTTAATTAAGAGTCGATGATGGCAAGCTCCTTAACGTTGGTCTCGGTTATGATTTTCTGGGTTTGACACACAAACAAAGGAAACAAAAGCAAAAATAAACAAGTGGGACTGCATCAAACTAAAAAGCTTCCAAACAGCAAAGGAGACCATCAACAAAATGAAAAGTCAACCTACTAAACTAGAGACAATATTTACATTTTCTCTGATAAGGGTTAATATCCAAAATATATAAAGAACACATACAACCCAATAGCAAGAAACCAAACAACCCAATTAAAAATGAGCAGAGGAACTGACTTTCCAAAGACATACAGATGACCAACAGGTACATGAAAAGGTGCTCAACATCACTAACCATCAGGGAAATGCAAATCAAAACCACAATGAGATATCATTAGCTCACACCTGTTAGAACGGCTATTAGGACGAAGACAAGAAATAACAAGTATTGGCGAGGAAGAGAAAAGGGAACCCTCTGTGCGCTGTTGGTGGGAATGTAAATTGGTACAGCCACTATGGAAAATAGTGTGGCAGTTCCTCAAAAAAATTTAAACTAGAACTACCATATGTTCCTATGATGCATGATATAAGCTGATGTTGGTGTGGGAGAAGGCAAGACAGCTGCAGATGTTGGACCCATGGTTCAAAGAGCCTGAGAAATTTAGGTTTGGCTCAGGAATATGTCAGTATACCAAGGTATTCAAAAACACAGGTAAAGAGTTGACAGGAATGGATTACAGGCAAGCAGAAGATGACCTGGGGTCAAAAGAGTAGCATCTCGCTGGAGGAAGAAGTCAGTAAGTGGCACTCTGGGAGTAGAGCCAAATCCAGCTCTAGGCTAGAATTCAGGGCAGGGCTGGAAGGAGGGTGAAAACACAGATGTTGGTGAATAATGTAAAGAAGAAATACAATCTCCTCTACCTGGGGCCAACACAGGGGAGAGGGAGGGCAGAGAACATTATGGTCAGGAGCTACATGGACACAACCTGCATCTTGGTTTCTGTAGCTGGCTAAGATTTTATCCCAGTAAAGGAACCCCAGTAAAGGAGCCGAGGCAACTAACATACTTTCTGCCCCTGCCACGACTGGCCCAGCCAAGATCAGCCTCATCATGAGTGAGCCATAAATGGAGGATTTGGTGTTCCAATCACTTGCTGTCCAGTCTAAGCTGCCTTTGTGCTTCAGTTTCTTTCTGTCTTTTCCTTTTTCTTTTTCTTTTCTTTATCTTTTTTGCATGATAGTAGGGACCCCGGAATAGCCCATCAGGAAATTCTGCTCCAGAGAACTAGAAAAGACAAAGCAGATTGGGAAAGGAACTGATGTGATTAGAGCTCTTGTGACAAGGAATAGAATAGACACCACGCTCATTTCAGTTTTCGAGTCCAAGTGGGGAAGTAGGCAAATCAAACTGTGATGCAACGACTCTTCTTTCTCACCCCCTTCTTAAAATTCTCTCTCTCTTTTTTTTAATTTATTTTTGTTTCCGAAGACTTACCTCCCCCAGCCTGCCATTTGCCCTGACTCTGTGTATAAGTTGATGCTCAGCTGCTGGAGAAGAGATACCAAGCACCGTCCTTCATTCCAGGAAATCCACCTTCTGCTTCTTCAGCAAGGGGATGAGTGACGCTGTCAGTGCCTGGCGACATTCTGACGGCCCAGGTCCTCCTCACAAGACCTACCACTCACCTGCACCTAAGCCACTCCTTCTGGACATTGAATGGACCTGAGAGACAGAGGCCTGTTTGCTTTTCTCTCTCTCTGTCCCTCGTCTCCCTCCACTCCACTCCCTCACTCTCTATCCCCGACACATATATACATTTTTTTTTTTACATTAAAGAACTAAAAAAGAAAAAAAAAAAGCCTAGGGCAGATCTAGTAAAGAATTTTACTTGATATACCAAAAGTGTTGGATAACAAAGGCTAGATAATTTAGATAATTTATAAAGGTTAAATGTGCTTGTGTTTATAAATGTGCAAATTATACAATATTTTTTTCCATGTCGCCTTTTAAAAAATGGTTTCAGAAAGAAAAACTTGAAGAGTACTAATGTCTTAGGAAACATGTGATCAGGCTGAGGGAAAACACTTGTTAAGTGTGGAGAATCTGATGAAATGGTATTCGGTACTATCGCAGATGGTTTTGCTTCCTAATTTGTCCTCTAGACATGTCTGAAACGCTGTGTCTTCCTCTCCTGGCAAAGTAGATGCTCCATGCTTGAAAAACTCCAGCTTCTGGGATGGGTGTTTTGTTCATTCATGGGCAGGGATCAGGGTTGAGGTCTATATGCATGGGAAATTCAGAGAATGTATGTAGGAAAAGAGCATCGACTGCAGGGTCGTATGAACAGGAATTGTCATTTGAAAAAAAAAAAAAAAGTACCTCGTGCATGGACGTGTTCTTGAACGGAGAATGGATGCAGCAGAAGAGGCCTTACGGAGGACAGGTAACAGGTGCGCTGCTCATTTCTGCAGAGGGCCCTCCTCTTACCTTGTTCAGACATTATTGTGTGTGTGTTTTAGTGAGAGCCTGATTTTGAATCAGTAAAAACTGTTGTTTTGATGTCTTGATCTTAGGTCCTTTGGTTTCTGTCCTCTAAATCTTCCAGCTCTTTTAGTGGATGAATCCCCTATGGGCCCTGTGAACTGGGCATTTAATTTCTCAGGCATAAATATCTGAGGGCCACAATAGGGAATGTATTCTGAGCGTTCTTGAAAGGTTGACCTGGGACTGACGAAGGGAGGTTACAGAGAGATTGATGTCCATTCCTTATCAGGGAAAACACAGCCAGAGGCAGAACATACAAGCATGAAAGAGTGGCCTCCAGAGGTGGGGAGTCCTTTGTCACTGAAGAGGTTCAGATATAGGCTGAAGAACTAGGCAAGGAAGATGTAGGCCTTCAAACACAGATGTAGACTCATGGGAGATGATACTGTTTATCCTTCCACCCTAAGAGTCCTTAAGAGGCGCAGGTAGAGCGTGGTGGAGGAGCTGCTCGCTACTACTGCTTAGCGTTCCCTCTTCCTTGGAGCTGGTTTGACCAGCAGAAAAGAAAGCATTGAGACTCTAACTTCAGAATCCACAGACACTGATAACACTGTCTAATGAGTGCACTTAGAACAGATTCCAAGCTTTCACACTCCACAAATCCTAAGATTCGGTATGAAACTCAAGAAGGGAACCCTCAATTCCCGTTGAGCAGAAACAAGAAAGGATTACAGAATAAGCTTCTCAGACTTAAAGGAAATAGTCTTGCCCCCTTGGGTCTGCTTCTTTGGCCTTCACCCAGCCCACCTTCCATACAATCTCTCAGGAGCTTTGGTGGTTCCCTCTGTCTGGCCTTCAGGGCTGCCCCAGGCCAAAGCACAAATCCCCAACCCCCAAGATTCATGTCGTGGGTCGTCTTCCTTCCCCTAGCAAATGCCCTTTCCCTATAGTTGTCCTGTGACTCTGATCTGGTCTCCCAGGACTGCACTTTCTAGAGGGCATCAGTTTGGGAGCTATTTCTGCCTCAAGCCAAGTGTATCGTCTTGGACAAGTCACTTTGCTTCTTTGGACTTTTGTTTCCTTATCAGTCAAGTGAGCAAATCGGATGAGATGATCTTGAAGTCTCTTCCTGTTCTGATATGTTCAGTGCTCACAGGGTAACTAGATCTACCATGGATGCAGACTCAGTTATCCGGTCGTGTCCTGCTCTGAAAATTGTGGCCAGCAAAAGAGATTGCATGGGAAGGTCACTAGAATAGTAATACTAACACCTGCCCCTTGTTCAGTGCTTTAAAGTTTACCATGTGTTTCCACGTACATTATCTCACTTGATAAATGCAGGGATAAATGTTCTTTTATACCTTGTGACCTGCCACGCATTCTACATGCTCAAGATCAATGTTAACTTCACATATTATTCAGAGTTCTCCAGAGAAACCGAACCAATGGAATATATATATATATATTTATGATTTATTATAAGGAATTGGCTTACATAATTATGGAGGCTGAGATGTCCCACAATCCACCATCTGCAGGCTGGAGACCCAGGGAAGCTGCTGGTGGTGGTGTTCTGAGACCCAGAGGGCCAGTTGCAGGCAGGAGAAGGCTAATGTGTCACCTTGATCAAGCAGTCAGGCAGAGGGGGCGAATTCCCCCTTCCTTTTTTTTTTTTTTTCCCTTCTATTCAGGCTCTCATTGGATTTGATGATGCCCACTCCTACTGGAGAGGGCAGTTGACTTTACTCAGTCCACCAATTCAAATGCTAACCCCATCCAGAAACACCCTCAGAGACACACCCAGAAATCATATTTAATCTGGGCATCATACGTCCCAGCAAGTTGACACATGAAATCAGTCAATACACTCCACTAAAATTAAACAGATTTGAAGTCAGGACCTACAGCCTCTTCTCATTTATCCACAAGTCTCTGGCATCCTCCATCCTCCATCTATATCCAGACCAGGCCGTGACTTCCTATGGGGCAAGAGGAGATACGTAATATAATTCGTCCTTCCTTTGCCTAACATCCTCCACTTACTTCTTTTTTTACAATTCTGCCCCCATACACTGCATGTCATGATCCCTTAAAAAAAAATCTCACATTTACAATGTATTTAGTACATCTGGATTTTCCTGGCCTCGAGTCAGAACAGTAATTTATTTCGGGTGGCTGGCAAATATGTATTGTCACGTACACGTCTCCTTTCCTGAGGTGAGGAGGGCTCCATCCTCTGGGGCCGAGACTCATCCTACAGACACGGGTTTCACTTCTACCTTAGCCATCCCCACTGAGTTTAGCAACACACATCTAAGAGAGCCGACCGAGTGCGTGATGAAGGTTGAGTATGTAGAATTTTAATGTCTCTGGAATCTAACTGAGACAAGTGATGCTAGAAATTGTGTAGAGAAGGAGCCAGGAAAAGCGATGAGAACCTGTGAGGCCCTGTCACCTTTCTAGTAAGTTATCCTCTTCGTGATCTGCATGACGTATTTTATGTCCAGATGGTAGTTTGGGGTAGTCAGATTTCAATTTATACTCTTGCTGGTTAATGTGCTGACTGCAAAGTCCAAATCCTGATGCGCTGTTCCAAACACATGTGCTCAGAAGAGATCTGGAGTAGGAAGAGACATTCCTGGGGCAAATGTGGTTCTAATGCTATGGAAAGATGGCTTGCAAGTGTACAAGACTGTGTAGCAAAGAGCATTGCATGGAAGTGGAGTAAAGAGTGAGTAAGAGAATGTGCTATGACTGGACGGGAGGCAGGTGGGGGTTTAGAAAGAAGTCTGCATACTAAGGGGTAACGGAGGGAGTGTGAGAAGGGCGGAGCAGGTTAGGGCAAGTAGGGGAGGCACGGGGATCCTGTGGGGAATCCACTCTGAAGCACAAAAGCAGATCTCTCTGAAGAGAGAGCTAAGTGAGGACGGAAAAAGTAAGTGTCTTGAAGATCAAAGCTGAATGGATATGGAGAAAGAAGACATTCCAGGTGATAGAGATTATAAACATGTCTATTAAAAAAATGAAAAGTCAGGTGCAGAGTATGACGTGGAAGGGAGCTTTTCGGAGTTTTGAGAAAGGGGAAGCCCATTGTGAATATAAAAACACATAAACAACCAGCAGGGAAAAAGCTTTTCATCTCAGAAGAAGTGGGAGACGGAGGCAGTTTCAGCACCTGTGTCTTCTCGACCATATCGAGTACTGGGGTTTAATGGTGGTGAGAAGAAAGCAACTCTTTGTCTGACCTAGACTTGGCTTTCCAAGTGCTGCTTTGGAAATGAAGACCAGGAGATGGAGGACTTACGGTAGTCCACGAAGTTTTGTGTTCCCTTCTTTACTTCTGGTTATGAAATCCATTTCAAACGATGCTCATCATTGCTGTGCCCAGAAAGGCCACAGGGAAGTGTTGGAACAACAGGCTTAAGTTAGACGAGACTGAATCTTGTTCGGTATCTGCACAGAGAGGTGCGTGCCATGTTGGAACCATGTGCTTTTCTAGTCCCATCCAGACTTCCCACAAGAAAACCATAATGTGGGGCTAAGCCGTATGTTTTGAGTAAAGGAGAACAGAAGAAAGGCGAGTATCTGAAAGGGGGAAGGAGATTGTGAAGATGTTCCGAGGAGATAGTCTAAAACAGAACAGCATCTGTTTTGCCCAAAACTACAATCAAATGAAGACAATGACAGTCGAGGCTTAGATTACTCTCAGTATATAGCTATTAAGTCTGTGATCGTAAAATGAGTCTATAGACCTGGAATTTGACATCTTAGTCTTTTCAGGAAGAC
Source organism: Camelus ferus (assembly GCF_009834535.1). NCBI lineage: Eukaryota > Metazoa > Chordata > Mammalia > Artiodactyla > Camelidae > Camelus > Camelus ferus. Next base: position 16,800,072 of record NC_045716.1, on the reverse strand, counting down.
CTCTGACCTCTGGCAGTGCACATGGTAGGGCCCTAAATGTTTCTGGAGGATGCAGATCCAGATCTCTGAGGGAACTTCCTTCTGAATTGAAATTTAACACTTTTTCAGAAACAGATGAATGTCTTCCACTTGGTAAATGTCTTGGAGTGCTAAGCTGAGATGGAAGGAGACTGGAATCATTAATGGTGATTGGATTTCTGGCATTTTGTGTTCTCTGCTACAATTAGCTGCATTGCTTGGTGGCAGACATGGTGGGTAATTGTTTAGTTGCTGTATCCTTTTTTTTTTTTCCCCCAACTTATTATTTTGAAATACTTTAAGACTCACAAGGAGTTAACAAAAATAGTACAGAGTGGCCTTCCCCTAACACCAGGCTTTCCCATTGATAACATCTTATGTAACCACAGTCCATTTTCAAAACCAGAAAATTGACATTGGTTTAATACTATTAACTAAACTACAGACCTTACTCAGATTTCACCAGCTCTTCACGTGGACACATTTCATTTCTGGATACTTTTAACCCTTGCTGATTTGTAACCTGGCCTCGCTTGGATGCCTCAGGAAAGGCATTATTTGGATCAATTCTACAAAATCCTAAAGAGCATATAACGAATTAATCTGCTCTTTTATCAGTAAGCAATATCCTGCTTAGACTGTTTTCACACTTTCTGACTAGTTTGGCTGTCTGGCATCTGAAACAATTCAAGAACAGCTTAGAAAAACCAGGCAACACAAAGGACAGTAAGACATACCCACTGGCTAGAGACGAGGGTATAAGAGAAAATTACAGATGCTTTCTGAAGTTCCTGCGAGTGATTAGGGTTTGTCTGGTGGCAAGGAGAGGACTTTAGAATAAACCAGGATTCTGGTCAAGAGCTCGGTGGCGCTTAGTTAATGGCGCCAAGGATGGCTTGTGGAAGGAATAGAGGACGATGGTATAGACCCCTAATGTGTAATAAAACACTATTTTTAGAATAGTAGAGACGTTTCATTTGCCTAAACATCTATTTTTAAGTGGACTAACAATCACATTGGACCAAATTAAACACAGTCACAGTAGCAACCTGGCTCGAAGCTTGGGGAGGGGCCTGGGCGTGGGGGTGGGGTGTTGAAACTGTTTTTGTGGATTACAGCTTTGAGTTTCGTGATGGTATTTTTAAGTTGTCCTGTTTAAGGGTCACAAGATTATACCGGTGTTCACCTCTACATACCCCATGTCCTGTAACATTCCTAACACACAGTGAGCACACGATAAGTACTTGCTGAATGTTTTTTTTTTTTTAATGAATAAAAGATAGAAGCAGAAACTTGTCATTCAGCATAACTGGAGTGAATTTAGAGTGAATTGCTTTGCTGTAATGTAGAGGATTTATTTTCAAATGAGGAAAGAGGAAAAAGTGCCTAGACTTGTACCTGGTGTAGCACATCCTTCATGTGTATATTTATTGATGATAAAGTTGATCTATGGAAATGCCTTATTCTTTGAGGTGTTTAGACAGAAATGCAAGGTAGTTCTCTACTGGGTACCCCACCAAGAGCAGGGAGAGACTCTGGCCCCAAAGTCAGCTCAGTTGAAACAAGCTTTTTAGTTTCTCCTGCAGACACCTTGTCAACAATTTTACGGGCTTCCAGAGGAAAAAGATGAGAGTCCTAAGCTAGCCTATGCTGACCCACATTCACAACTGCATGTAAAGAAAGAATGTGCAAAGGGTCTCAAGGGAAGGCACAAAGGGATAAGGTGATCACTTTCAGTGAAAACCTGTTTTCTTGAAAAGAGTCTTGGAAAGAATTGAAAGTTGAGAGGGTTCCTGCAACACACCAGGAGTTTGTAATCCAGCCCATTCATGTTATGTCCTGTACTATCCATGATGCCCTGTTCTTCTACCCCATTGTCTGGTTTCTTTTTCTGAGGACTGAGTTTCTGGAGCAATGTGTGGTGCATTCTTCCTACAAGGAGGAAACATCTGGACTTTTTTCTGCAGGCTTTGGAGGATGATGTGTTTTGTCAAGGGGTAAATAGCAAACTGATTTAATTTCTGCTTAAAACTATCCTAGTCATCCCCAAATAGAATGCATAAAATTTCTCTGTATTAGAAAAAGAAATGAGATACCCATTGTATATTGTCTTTTCTTTATTTATTCTCTGTAAGTCTGTCAGATGATAAATTGTAAATAACAATGATTAAAGAAATATGCTACTGATCGATCCTTCTCTCTGTGAAGATAGCACTGGTGTGGGCTTTGTTACCCTTCCTCTTTATGCCCTTATACCCTTTTTGGAGAAATGATGGGGCACAGGGACACAGCAGAAGGGTGTGTGTGGTGTGGGTGCCTGTCTGTTGAGGTATACCCAACAGAAGCTTATTTACCTAGGCCTCTCACATATTAATTGACAGTTTATTGGAAGAAAAGCATCTTGGTCTCTGGCATGTCCAAACACACCAGGGAATGGGATTTTATGTTGTCACATTAGTCGAGAATTGGGGATTCTTTATTGTTGTTGTTACAAAGTTGTCTTGTTTGATACATAGAAATCCTTTCTAAATCCAAATATGATCTGTCTCAAGACCACCCAGGCATACAAAAAACTATGAACAACCAGAATACAGACTCAGTCTTCATAACAGAGACTAGGATGGAACCACCCAAAGCAACATGTTATCAATAAAAATTTCAACAATCTTACTGGAGGAAAGAGTGAACTGAGTTTTTATTCTTCATAAAAATATTAGAAAACAATGGTCAAATAGAGAGAAGATCAAAGAATAGGTAGGTAGAAAATACAAGGAAGAAAGGTTTTGAAGGGAATCAGGTAATTAATAAAAATATATTAGTTTTTTTTAAAAAAGATACCAAACCAGTTGATACCAAATTAATCAAAACCTCTAGGATATTCAAAAGCCAATGCAAATAATCTGTCTTATATCTTTCAGAGATCATTCCTCTTCATAAATAACTAAAACTTTGAAAGAGGCTATGAAGTAAAATATGTTCTGTAGAGTTTGATACACAGTGTGCAGTACTGCTTAGTGTGGACTCGCCCTGGTGATGGTTTCACTGTTACCAGTCCACCATAAACCCAGAAACCTAGAGCAAGCAGTTTGGCAGAGTACTCTTACATCTGATGAATCGAATAATAAAAACAAACAAAACAAAAAAAAGAACTGGGGCTTGTATTTTGTATGCCTTTTGCTTTTTATTTCATTATTCTAGTAATTTATTTTTATTTTATATTCCAAAAGTACCCATCTGGGATAGCTTGGAAAAACAAAACAGGTCCTTTACCACAAAGAGTTTGAGACACGCTTAAATAGATTACAGTACACGATCCATTACGTCCCATGTAGTTCTGAGATTCTCTGATTCCATACCATATTCCACGTTTTGAAAATTGGTAATTCACGCATGATTCTACGTAAAGATCCTAATAAAAATCAATGTTCATTTTCGCGAAGATGATTTTTTCAGACGAGGAGGAGTTCTGGGACCAGAAGCTCAGCTGGTGGCCCAGTGCCCGGGTCTACACATCCAAAACAGAGTAGAAAAGTAAATAGACGATAATCCCCAAGCTTCAGTTTCTAGACCCAACCCTTTTCCCTACTATAAGGAGTTCTGCTGCAAATATCCTGAGGTCTTCCTGCGGTGCAGTGTCCATCTGAGGCGCCTGGGTACCCACCCCGAGCGTGCCACGAAACCCGCAGCCGAGCGCTCGGCTGGGAGGACACCCCCACCACCACTGCCGCCCGGCGTCCCCGGAGCGGGGCGGGGCGTGGGCGGGACACCTGCACCGCCCAGGGGCGGGGAGAGCCCGGATTGGCTCGGGCCTTGTGCGACACGCGGCTCCGCCCCTCGGCCTATCTCACTCCATCTCCGCCCCCTGCTCCTGGGACCGTTGGCTGCGTTGGAGGAGGGGCCCAGGGGGAATCGATGACGCAAGGGGCGGTGGGGCCTCGCCGGACCCTGATTGACGGGCTGAGGGGCGTGGGCGTGGCCGGGGCGAGGTCACCTGTCAAAGTCCCTCGGAGCCCGCTGTGCCAGGTGCCCGTGTGCGTGGCTTCTGAGTGCACGACGATGCGGAAAGTGGTTTTGATCACCGGGGCTAGCAGGTGAGGCCTCCTTCGCCGTCCCAGGGCCGGGGGATCCGAGGGAGCAGCAAGTAAAGGGCCAGGACGACCCGCCACCTGTCCCTGAGCTTGCCTCCGTGGGGACTCGGGCCGAGACCCCGTTCCGCTCTTCCCTGGGTTCCCCACTGCGCGAGGTACGGGGCGTGCCGGCGCCCTTGAGGTGCTCAGTAACTGGTGTTTTGAATTAACCATGACAACGGAAAGAAAAACTCGAGCGCCACCAAGAGATGAGGTCTCAGATGAACCTCTCATACCTAGGAAAAGGGCGCTTCCCACGCAGACCTCGGCCCCTTCCGTGACTGTCTCGTCACTTTTCACAGTCAGTGCCTGGCAGTTTAGTCGTGACCACGTGGCCATATCTTCTACTCCAGCTATTTTATCAATGCGGGACTTCCGCCCTCAGATAAATTTCAACCTTCATGAGCATTAGAACGGGGAGGGGGAAGAATCTCGTTCCATGTAACACAGTGCTAGACACCTAGTATACACTCTTCAGAAACTCAGAGAAAAGTGACTTTTTCCTGTTAAGGCACTGTAAGGAGGGTGTGCAAGTAACCATTACTGCAAGTGGTTAATTACTCCAGGCTTGCGCATTTGGATTCAGCCTCTTCTGTTGTCTGTTTTACTTCTCATTTGCAATTCCGTGAAGAATGTGTGGAGGGTTTAACCAAACCATTTTTCTAATTGTTGCATTTGGAGATGGGGGGTGGGGGGTGGGTTAAGACTGAGGATATGTTAAACGGCATTTGAAATTAGTTCACTTTGCAGTTATCTAGCCCTGTCCATGTTAACTAAGCCAAACCTGATAGGTGTCTGTGATGGGCAGAATTTTAGTGTGTCCTCTCCTGAGTGACTTTAACAACTGGTATGGTGCTATCTATGTTGAAGTTGCTTAAACAAGTCAGAATTGATTTTATGTGTTTGTTTCTTTTACATATATTGTCATATGTGCAATTGTATATTTATATTAAAGGCCTATTCTCAAGTGGGGATGAAGAAACTAATATATTTGATGTTCTGTGAGCAGGGCCAACAGGTTAGTGATGGTGCTAGGCTCTTTTGGGGGTTCTGACTCTGCCTGGAATCAGTTTAAGTCTTGGGAGAAAACCCATTTTCCCAGGGATTCATTGCTATTACCCAACCTGATCTGACTGCTGTCCCCATCACAATGCTTTTTCTTGTCATTTGTCCTTGACACATGTATTCATCCTTCTTCTCTTATCCTGGTACCCATCCTATATTTCCTCTTCCTATCTTCTGCTTAATCATGGTGAGTTCTTTCTCTTCCTGTTGGCTATTCAGTCATAGTAGTTAAGAGGGACTCGTACCTCCTGCCAGTTACTTATACCGCTTCCTGAAAGATTCATCCATTTCTTATCAGGAATTTCTGGTGCTTCTGATAGTGGCACTGATACCAGTTAGAGCCCTTGCCCTTGAGAAATCTAGACGATAAAGTAAAATATGCACACATGAAACCACTAATAAGATGATCTTTTCAACATTTGCTGGGATGTATTGAATCATTTTCATGAGTGTCATAATCAGTGTAGAATGAAAACCACTGGTAGGATAAGCTCTGTCTTAAAAGAAATGCTAAAGGACAACTTTCATTTGCAGTCCAGTTATTTGCATCATCAAGCTATTGCAGAATGAGAGAAACACAAGCTGGTCAGCATCCTGAGCAAGTGATTAGAGTTGGGGGGGGTTCCCCCCTTCTCTACATAATTTTTTGAGTCCTTTCTGTCCACCTGGGCTCCTGTTTAGCACTCAAGTGGACAAAATCAGACTTCTGAACCAGAGAGAAACGCCTCTCTTTGGCACCACCTCAGTTAATGCATATTCTGTCTCTGAATTGCCCTCCCAGTGGCGTTGGCCTAGCCCTCTGCAGGCGGTTGCTGAAGGAAGACGATGAGCTTCACCTGTGCTTGGCGTGCAGGAACGTAAGCAAAGCGGAGGCCGTCCGTGATGCTCTGCTGGCCTCCCACCCCGCCACTGAGGTCAGCATCGTGCAGGTGGATGTCAGCAGCCTGCCGTCGGTGTTCCGGGCCTCCAAGGAGCTCAAGCAAAGGTATGCCTCCTGTTGACAAGTTTTCTCTCATGTGTTTGTGCAACACAAGAGCTAATAAAATAAGAAGGGATAGGAAAATCTAAAAAGGAGTAGGTGAAGTGTTAAGAAGATACACTGAGGAAGTCTGTATGCAATAACTCATTATGTCTCAATACCACGTTTTCATTCTCAGCCATAGTCATGGCTGTTCCATGAAGATTAATTTGAGTTCCCTTTGACACGTGGTCAGTTGTGACGCCTTCCGTTAGTGTAACTCCTTTGATGTTTGAATGTATTGTTTGCATCTTTCCTTCACGTAAGAACTTCATTAAGTAGGTAGGGCAAGTACTAACAAGAAAATTCCCCAGGCCACTAAACATTTATTTATCCCTGGACAGTGATTGGCATGTAATAATCATTTGATAAATATTTAGTATATGGAGGAATAGAGTCCTTGGATGTATAACTGCTCAGAAAGTGTACAATAAATTACATATAGGTGCACAATACATTTTTCTGGAGAGAGAGGGTGTTTTTTTTTTAATTCTAAGAGGAATTTATGATCAAAAAGTCAGAAACCCTGCACTAGTCCATGCTGAGCCCTAGCGCTATCTGGAATCATTAATTTAGCTGATAATTTAATTAATAAGTTATTAATTAAATTTTTGTAGTTGAGGCCCTTAAGAGGCAAGAACTGCTTTATTTCCTTGGACAACAAAATGAAGTTCGATACAAACGGGAAAGGCCTTCTTGGAAAAAGCATTGGCTGAAGAATAATAGTTGGCGGATTTTTTGTATTTATTGATAGCCATTGGCAGTATCCTGGTCCAGATGCACATACTACAAAGCAAAACTTGTTTTCTTTATTCGTTTGTCTCCCTGCACCCTTAGCCCTTTGTAAATGTGGTTTCTCTCTCTTACTGCTGAGCTTCTAGAATTTTCTGCCACGTTATCTTCCTAAAAACAGCTTTTCTAGGTTCCACATCTCTTACTCTTCCCTAACTTGTCTCCAGATCTGTGAAACTGTAGTTATTGTCCCTATTGGGTTAAAACCCTTCAAGTCAGGAGAGAGGTTAGGAGTTTCAGGTCATGTTTGCAGGCTTTCCCCAAACCTTCTCAGCCAGTTGGCTCTCTCATCTGTTTTGTATAGATTTAATTATATTTCCTTATTTACCATAAAAGAACCTTTATCCTCAGTTCATAATAGCCCATTTCAGTGCAGTTACCTCTTGAGATTTAAAGTGGTATCATTCATAGTATTGACTATGCTCAATTGCCTTCAAAGTTTCAAGATACTTAGTTATTACAGTTTTAGTAATTTAGTATTTAGCAAGATATTTAGTAATTTAGCCAAAATTTAAGGTAGTGAGGCTGTGGGGGAGAAGGGAGCACTAAGATAATGAGTTGTTCCAGCTGCCTGTCGGCATGTAAGTGCAGCTTTGATGTATTTATTTAATCTTCAAAACAGCTCTCTTTGAGATGGTGGTATTATTCAAATTTAGGAAATGGTGGTTGTAGTAATATTCACAAATTTGTGAATATGTGTCAGTGCCCAGATAGATCTCTTGCTTATATGAAAGATCTTCTGCATTTAATGGTCCAAATACCTTCAATTATAGACCTAAAGTTAGAGCTGAAGAGAACTTGAGAAGGAGCCTTTCCAATTGGCTAAAGCAGCACCATTCCTGACAACTCGTCTTTCCACCTGTGATCCTCCCTTCTATTAGCTACGTGCTGATGGAAACGAATAAGAAATAGTGGCTCTGTTATATCCAGAATAGAGGAATTGTGTCAATCATTTAAGCTTTGAGAGCAGTAAGTATGCCATTTTACTGCGACCAGACCTTAATTTGGAAATTTGCAATTTGCAATTTGCACTGTTTGCTAAACATTTCCTCTCCATTCCCAGCCAAAGGTGTTAATATTCTTAGATAAAAGTTTGCAGATTAGATAATGGAACAACTAACAACAGTGGACCTGCACTGTTTTTGTGGCACTTACATGGATAACCTGACAGTTTATAATTAGTCACGTGGTTGTTGATTACTTATAGGATGATCAAGAAGTCTGTGTGATCTGTATTGGTAACCACTATGATTCTAAGCTGCCAGCTTTAGAAGCTGTGGCCCGTATTGTCCTGGGCTATACAGAGAACATGGGGATGTGTGGTGTATAGAATTCTAGGAGACGTTTTGAATATTCATGGTGTCTGTATTATAAGAGCAGGCAGGCACTACTTGTCTTGAACCCAGTTCAAAAGGGATACACCTACATAAGGCTTATGCAGGTGAAAAAGCTTTCTCAAGTCAGCGTTTTCACAGTTCTCTCCATGGCAAATCTCCTGGAGCAAGCCTGTCAAGAGTATTTTATCCCTATTCAGCTTCTAAAACTTGTTGTATTCTTGTGAGCTTTCATCATTTTAGGACACAGAGCGTGGCCATGAACAAGGAAAGGTTTCCGCATGGATCAGATGCTTTAGCAGATATCTGTTGATTCTTATTTTGTGGTTGGCTTTATTCCTTTGATAACCATGTAAGTGTAAAAAGCTATAGCTCTAAACTGCTCATAGAAAGAATGAACAGTACATATATGTAAATTTTAAAACAGTTTTATCTCTCAGTGAGTTACATTTCCTAGAATAAACTTTGCTTACCCCCCTAAATAAATAAATAAATAAAAGCACATGGAAAAAAATTTAAAAGATATCTTGGCATTCAGATTCTAGCATTCATGGGTTAGATAAGGTGAATATCAATATTATATAAATTTTGCTTGTCACTGAGGGAAGGTGGGAATCTAAAAACAAAACAAAAAAAACCCCAAAACTTTCTAAGACCAGGAGAGTGGGTTCAGTGGACAGAAAGTTACCACAGTGCCTTCTTGGGAGGACTAAGCTGGAAGGAGTTGATCAGAGAGGATTTGACTTCAAAGCCCTTTATAGCTCTCCAGATTCTGTTTGAAGCCACCATCCAAGAAAGAATATTCAAATGTTTACCACGGCTAAAGAAGAACTGTTGAGAAGGTAACACTGATGCTTTCACGTGCTGTGGCCAGCTTTTTGGTTCAGAAAGTACTTTCTGTCCTGCATAGGCCTTCTTCATCCTAGTCACTTCAGAGATAACTAACAGTCTTTTATTGGTTTTTCCTTACAGGTTTCAGAGATTAGACTATGTATATCTAAATGCTGGGATCATGCCCAACCCACGCCTAAACATCAAAGCACTTTTCCGTGGCCTCTTTTCAAGGTAATTTCCATCTTGAAGATGGACTGATTGGAAGAAAGGTGTTTATTTTTCTGCCTTGTTCTGCCCCCAGTATGTTAAGCGGAGGGGATGAAGAGGTGTTGAGAAAACTGAAGACAGGAAGGAAGTGTTGCAGCCACGAGATGAAACAAAAGCATTCATCTTTTGTGCCGCATGCGCTGGGTCTCATGGTGTCCTGGGCCCCAGCACATGCCAAGGGGCTGTCTGAATGTGCCGATTAGCAAGAGCATTCATTTCAGAACTAGGCAGAGTCGTCGGTGAGACTCTCGTACCCAGGAAGGTGACTTTAGAAGCAATTCCCTGCTGTTTGCCAGGTGTTTTCACCAGTGGGCTGGGAAAACGCACAGAACTAAATACCTTCCTGGGACATTCTCCATACGCATTGGTATAGTGGCTTCCAAAGATGTTTAACCGCAACCTACAGTAAGGAAACATCTTATTTTATGACCCAGTATACATATTCGTAAATAGATATTCTTTTACTGCTTGCTTCTTCCTAGACTGCTACTTCTGTTTTACCTCTCTGCCCTTAAACACACACACTTCCACACACAAACTCTCACACTACTCTTGACCTGCTACATTGATCTTGCAACAAACCACCATATTAGTATGTTCAATGCCTCAAGAATTCTCAATAATAAAACAGCCCTGTTTAACTTTGTTCAGCAGTTAAACATCCATTTGTGCCAGGGAAGACTTTTTCTTCTTGGCATAGCCATTAATCCCCCAGGGAAGTTTACTTGTAACCTGATTTGGAAAGAGGTGAAGGGAGTTTTTGGCAGGTTTTGGAGAGGCTGAAGTTCCTATTGGTGGTATGAGCTGTAAGTATGTGAGTCCTTCTGTGAATTGGGGGTAAGGCAGCATTTTAAAATTCGACTCAATACGCACAATAGCCCAGTCTGAGAAGTAAGTATTTTTATTCCTGTTATTATAGAGTCAAGAAAAAATGTAGTTTGGGGGTGGGGGAGAGCAGGAAGGGGTGTTTCTTTCGTATCTTCAGTTAAAGAAGCTTTAAAAAGTCATGCAATTGTCTTCTGTTTCAGAAAGGTGATTCATATGTTCTCCACAGCAGAAGGACTGCTGACCCAGAATGATAAGATCACTGCCGATGGGCTCCAGGAGGTGTTTGAAACCAATGTCTTTGGCCACTTTATCCTGGTAAGAGGGCTTTGGGGTTAATAAGTCAACACTGAGAGCTATGATCCTAAACCCTTGCACAGATACATCACTGTGCTATTTCGTTACGCTCATTAGTTTATGGCTAGCATTAAATCTTTGAGTGTTTCAATAGAATGATCGCAGTACTCTTTGAAAACACTGCTTCCCTAAAGCAGCCTATGAATACACTTTTTTCTTTTGACATCAACTTTAGAGAATGGAGAGAAATTAAGAAATAGACACACAAGCAGCTTCAGAAACAAGGTCCAGAATTGCGAAAGTGCCCCAGTCCTGTTCTCAGTAGTCTCTGAAACTGGGCTTGGCGTCAGATAGGATGGGGTCATAGGCAAGCCATGAATAAACAATACTTCATAGTTAATCTTTTATTATCTTGATTTGTGATTTTTTTAAGCATCCAGACTTGGGTGTTGCAATTCCAGACATACCTAGAAAGCTGCGCCAGGGATGGGCAGATTGTCTGGGTGGTTCTGTGCTCTTGCCTCAGGTTTAATCTCATAGCACAGCTTTAACTTCTAGATTAAGTAATGCCCAACTCTGCTGCCAGTTGCTTATAATTCCTTGATGTGGGACGAACTCCTTCTGATGCTGGGTTTGTGGGCAGAGAACCTGTATCTCTGACACTTTCATATTCACAATCACTTTTTCTCCCCTTAAGCCTACTTTCCCTCAAAATTGGATCTCCTTGAGGACTAGCCTATATTTACAGTAATTTAAGATATACATAAACACTGAAATATTGTGAAACCATTAAAATAAATGAGGTAAATATTTTGCATCTACATGGGACAGCCTCCACTATTTATTGTTGAAGAAATAGCAGGTTGTAATATGTATAGTGTGATCTCATTTGTATAAACAAACAGAAAAATACATATCTTTACATTTTGCACATATATGTATATACTATTTCTAGAATGATACAAATGAAATTGGGAACAGTGGTTGCCTTTGATGAACTGGGGTGCTAGGATGTCAAGGACGAGTGGGAGATTTGTGTTTTATTTTATATCCTTTAGCACTTAAAAAAAATGTGGTATTACCTTTTCATTGACAAAAGTCAGTTAAAATATAGTCAGGATGGGATTGAATTCTTACCTAGTCATGTTTTATAACTCTGCAGAGATCCATTATCTAATATTTCCTTTATCTTTTTATAATACTCTCCTCTTTCTTTGCCCTCTTTTTGAATTATTAAATTAATTGGCAATGATCAAGGAGAAGTTAATTGTTACTACTGACAGATTGTAGTTGTTAAGAAAATATAGTTGGGTAAACTGGGTTGGGGGAATGGCAGAGGGGAGCTGAGGCTGTAGGCACGGCTATCACAGGTCTCCTGGTGACGTGACTGGCCCTTGTGTATCCTTCTGTAGGGAGGCATGTCAGCAGGGATTTGGGGACTGATTTATCACATAAAGTAATAGGAAGCCTTATGATGCCTTCCACTGTCTTCAAATTAAGTTTTCGGAATCTTACCCACTTTTTATGGAAAACAGACTTAGATTCTAGGTCCAGGTGTAAATGCATTATCTAAATGGACCCACCACCATATTGATACATTACTATCTTTTTTTAAATTAAACATTTGCTCTATTTTTTTGTTGGATCATGCACTATCTCCCAATTACAATTAGATTTGTTTTATGCCTTCCAAACATTAGCGCACTCAGCATCACCTTACCAATAACCGACTATAAATCAAACTAGGTCACAGTGGTTATGTCCACATCTAGATTGTTAGGGTGATCAGGAACTCATGTGTGTTTGCTTTAGGTTTTAATTCTTGGTTATATCTCCAGATATGAAAGAGCTGAGACATTACTATTGACGAAAGCCCATACTTTATTCACATTTCTTCAGTTTTTCTAACGTCCTTTTTCAGTTCCAGCATCCCATCTAGGGAACCACCTTACAGTCAGCAGTCAGATTTCTTCAGGCTCTTCTCGGTTGTGATAGTTTCTCACACTTGCCTTGTTTTTGGTGACCTTGACAGTTTTGGGATGACTGCTCAGGTATTTTGTAGATGGCCCCTTGATTGGGCTTGGTCTGTTTTTCTCATGGTTAGAGTTGAGTTAGAGCTGTGTTTTGGGGAGGAAGACCACAGAGGTCAAGTTCCATTCTCAACACATCGTGTCAAGAGTGTACACCATCAGTAGGACTTACCAGTGTTGGTGCTATCTTTGCTCCCCTGACTCGAGGTAGCATTTGTCAGGTCTTTTCCATTGTTAAGGTTTTCATTCCCCCTTTACATTCTGTACTCTTTGGAAGACAGTTACTATGTGTAGCCCACATCTCAGGGGTTGTGCTTGACCTCCTTAAGGGTGGAGTAGCTACATAAATTATTTGGAATTCTTCTGCAAGGGAGATTTGTCTCTTCTGCATTGAATTCATTGCTCAATCATTTATGTATTGGTCAATTATACCTCAATATAGCTGAAAAAATAGTCTGTTATATCTGTATGGACTCATGGATATGTTTTTTCTACTTTGAACTATAAATACTACTTTATTTTCTTGCTCAAGTTATTTTAGGTTGGGCCAGTGGGATCTCTTGCAGTTGGCACCTGTATATTTCTGACATACCCTCCTCAGTATGACTTTCTGTTTTGTTTTGATCATGTCCTTTCTGGCAGCCCAAGGTGTTTCAGGCTCATTTGTGTATTTCCTGCCCCAGTCTCAGATGCAGCCATTTCTCTGTTTCCTTTTATTGGAGAAGGGTATTAGAAACTGAGATCTGGGTGCACAGTGCTGTTGAGATAGCATTTGCTTCTAGGCCCTCTCAGCTAACAGAGCAAGGACACTCACATGTGCACACTGACCTATTTATGCATAAATATCTATAAATATTTTATGTGTAACCACCTGTGTCTCTATTAAGGTAAATGTGTCTAACTCTAACCCATCATCGTGTGGGTCAGTCTAGCCTCCTTCTCTAGCGTATCTGTCATGTCCCACTCTTAACAATGGCACACTCATAGTGTACATTCATAGTGGTTTCAAAATGGTTATCTTTATGCCCCTGGTATAATTGGGTACATTTCTGTTTCTTTTTTCCCCTCATTCAGCTTCAGGAGCTGGAATCTCTCCTGTGTCACAGTGACCGTCCATCTCGGCTCATCTGGACCTCATCTCGCAATGCGAAGAAGTCGAATTTCAGCCTTGAAGACATCCAGCACAGCAGGGGCCAGGAGCCCTACAGCTCTTCCAAATATGCTATTGACCTTCTGAGCGTGGCTTTGAACAGGAAATTCAACCAGCAGGTGAGGCCTGGCTCAGGGATGTAGGAATGGCAGGGCAAGGGTTTCACTACCACAGTTGACTTCCTAGTAAGATGGCCGGCTTTCTAATAGCTGTTGCAATTTAGAAGGTGGCATATTGTGTCTTGAGCAGTATTGCTGTGAGGACAAGATAAGACATGACTAAGATTGATAGTTGTTGCAAATGAAAGTTTTAGGGCAGAGATAATTCGCTCCTGACATTTGAGAGGTATATGGCATTTAGTCCTTTGACATTTACAATAATTATTGAAAGATGTGTAGTTTTATTGCTATTTTGAACTTAGTTTTCCAGTTGATTTGGTATTTCCTCTTTGTTCCTTTCTTTTTCTTTTTGTGGTTTGATCATTTTCTTTTGTATTATCTTGGTTTCTTTTTTGTTTTTGTGGCTCTGTTTTGTGTTTTGATTTGTGGTCACCCTGTTTTTCAAGTATATTAACCCATTACTACATCTGTTTGCTTTAAACTGATAGTCATATAAGCTCAAAAACATCCCAAAAAGAATGAAAAAAGGGAAAAAAAACTATATTTTCTTGCTTCCCCTCTCCCACCTTTAATGATTTTGATGTCCTCTTTTCCAGGAGAAAGGGGATGGGGAAGGGATAAATTTGGGAGTTTGAGATTTGCAAATGTTAGCCACTATAAATAAAAATAGATTAAAAAAATTTTCTTCTGTATAGCACAAGGAACTATATTCAATGTCTTGTAATAACCTTTAATGAAAAAGAATATGAAAACAAATACATGTATGTATATGCATGACTGGGATGTTGTGCTGTACACAAGAAATGGACACATTGTAACTGACTGTACTTCAATTAAAAAAAAGTATATGGGGGGTTCATTCCCTATTCTGTAGCTCTCCAAGAGCTATAATTTAGGTTAACACTACCAACAGTCCCAACAGCCACTGTTAAGCCACTATGTTAATTAAAACATAGTGACTTGCTATGTTTTAGGTGCTGTACTTTTCATCTGTGTGTGTCATGTGACACCTTTCCCATCACAGTGAAGTTGGTCTCAGTATTCCCATTTTCACATGAGGACACTAAAGTCTGGGACCAGTAAGTCATTTACCCAGAAGTTACACAACACCCATAAACAGTAGCGTGGAGAGTTGAGCCCAAGGCTGTCTGACTTTATAGCTTGGACTTGTCCCACTACCCCATGCTGTCACACTGGATGTCACAGCACAACCAGCAGTTAGAAAGCCTTCTGGGCAGTGGTGGTCTTTGGTGAGACTGCAGGGCTTTGTCTCCGAGAGGACCCCGGGTTTAGAGGGTGTTCCTTCGGAGAAAGCAGCCCTTGTCGGTCATGCTGGCTCCTTGTGGCCTCTGTGGTCTGGAACTTAACTGCTTCTTTGTAGGTCTCTCTTGCCCTGGGTCTAAAATCTTAACTGGAAATCTCCAGTCTTTCCCATGGGCATTTTCCTTTGTTTGCTTTGCCTGTGTTGTTTGAGGGTAGAACCTTGGGGAAATTTAATTCTGCTAATATTTACGAAAGACTTACCATGTTTAGGGAATTGGGCCAGGCGTAGAATCGAGGAGGAAGGAAAGTAAAAAGACCATGAAGAAGCTATCTGCCCTTAAGGGACCTTCTTTGATCGTGCATTAGCTACAGCAATCTAAATCTTATGTAATGGTCTCGACCTAGTTTATTCTGGAATGGGGACCTTTATCAGATGGAATTCTGGTTCTGAGATCTGACTCTTAGAATCATGCCTCTTAGTGAAGAGGGTGGGGTAAAAGTAGACTCTGAGAGCATATTCTCTAGAATCCCAGCCCTGCCTCCAGCTTTGTAAGCTTGGACAAGTTATTTAATTTCCCTGTGCTTCAGTTTCCTCATCTGAAAAACAGGGATGATGATCGTGCCTGCCTCGTAGATTTGTTGGAAGGGATGCTTGAGGGGACTGGTATGTGGTGGTCCCAGCAGTGCTTAGTGCTCAGAATGTGCAAGTGTGTGTGTGTGCGTGTGTGTGCACACCTGTGGTGCAGATGGGTGGGGGGTGTGCTATGTATGTGCATATGTGTGGGTGTGCATTTCCACATGCACATGTGTGGGTTTGGTGGGTGTGTGTACATGTGCATGAATGTGATTGAATACGTGGTATGTGTGCATGGGTGTAGATGTCTGTGGGCATATGGTCTGTGCATGTGTGTGCATGTGCTTATGTGTGTTTGTGTGTTGGCCATTGTTTGTTGTTGTCATTATTATTACTTGAGCTCAGTGTGTTGGTCCAATTGTGAGTTTCCGTCTGAGGTTTCTTGAGATGTTTAAAAACTTAACACAACTGCTTGTCCTCTGGAAACTTCCTGTTAGGGGTAAGGTCAGAGTGCATGAGCTTCTTTTTTCATATAAATAAAGCTCTGGGATTTTACTTGTCTCAATTGTCAAGTAAGTTTTGGGATTTTACCTTTTACAAAAAAGGGAGATTTAGTGAATGCTGCTGCCTCCTAAAATCTGTGTGATTGGCTTTGGAGCCCATGATTTTTCCTCCTTGAAGAGAGAAGTAGATAAGAAAGAACTACATCCCTTTGAAGCCTTGTTTACTAGAAAGGTAGTCTGGTCCACATCGGCTACCTGATAGAGTTTAACCATCATCCATGAATGACCCCTCACACAAATCTTACGGAAATACTTACAGCGCTCACACTCATTGCATATGATTACATCTGTGGAAGGGCTGTAATCCTGGATAAGACAGCCTCCCTGCTTGTTTTAGTTGCTCAATGTCAGAAAGTCATATGTGTTGCAAACCCTGGATTTTAGTTCACAGACGCCATCATTTAGAGCTGAATAGGCTATAACTGTTCCGGGCTAGTTCCCAGAAAAAAACTTTTCCTTAGTCTGTCTTAGGGGCAAAATATGTTACTCTCTTGGGGAGAATTATTTTATCTCTGGGGCTCCTGACTCTTTTCAGAGGACTGTCGGTGAATCAGGGGGACTCTTGGGGGCTGGACTGTCTGCGTCAGGTACCGCCAGGCCCCGGAGACACTGAGTGAAGGATGAAGAGCTTCCAGTGTCGGATGCTCGGGGTGCTCTCTGTGCACCGAACTGTCCGTGTTACACTGGCACTTTCTATTTTTCGTTTAAAAGAAAAAAAAAATAAGATTGAAAGCAACAAAAATATGAGTTAAAATAGTCAATGTCAAAATAAGGTAAAATGTAGTAAAAATGAGACCAGTTAAGCTAGTAAAATAAATCGCAGTGCTCCGAGCATTACTGGAGACCGCCCAGGGCCCTTTCTGTTATTCATACGTGCTCCGTGTTAACTGGAGCTCTCTTTACAAGCAGATCTTCCTACAATGAAGAGTCCTAGGCTAAGCACCTGATTTAGAGCAGTTGCAGGGGATCTTTGTGGAACCACACAGCCCTCCGCTCCTCTCTGATCTGGCAGCTCCCACCTCACGCTAGAGAGATGCGTCTTACGTACCTGCAGGGAAACAGAGACACACTTGAGGTTATTTTCCAGATAAGAAATTTCGTGAAGGCAAAGACTGTACTGGGTGTGTCTTTTTTTTTTTTTTTTAATCTCCACTGCTTATTACGATTGGCCAACTGCTCTTCATTTAAGCCAGTAACATGGAAAACTCAGGGAGCCAGGTTCTACTTTTCTCATCCAGCTTCAAGCCTGGTTATTCTCTGTGCTGTAAGTTTCTTGAAACTAGAGACTTCATCTTGCTGTTTTTTGCAGCCTGAGTGCCTCTCATGGTGAGTTCTCAGTACGTGATTCTTAAATGGAAAGGGACCACCCAGCTTCGAGGACAGCCTAGAGCACAAATCCTTGATACCCTGGCTCCCTGGCTCATTCGTGTATCTTTTTTAATTAACTAGCATATAGCTGGACTCAGTCAATGTATGTTGAATTAAAATCGATTGCTACCCCTCTCTGTGCTCCCAGGGTCTGTATTCCAGTGTGGTGTGCCCAGGTACGATGCTAACCAACATAACGTATGGGATTCTACCTCCCTTAATATGGACACTGATCATGCCAATCATATGGCTGGTAAGTGATGAGTACTTCTTTTCTTGGTTGACTTCAGTTGTTCTAGTTGGCACCCAAAAGACGTGTTTAAGGGTTGGGAAATGATTTTAAAAAATTTAAGAAACCTGAAGGTGGCAGAGTTCCATTTCGCTCAAAGGTTTTGAAGTTTCTTAATAAGTGACCTTTGCTTCATACTACCTGATATTCCCACTGCAACACCATATGAGTGTCCACATTTCTTTAAGGAAATGTCTCTTTGATCATGCACCATAGGTCCCAAGAGTTCTATGATTATATAATTTTGGGAAACTTGTGTGCATTAAATGTTTCCAAGAAGGGTATGATGGTGCATCATATGATCACAGAATTGTGTTTTTGCTTGTTCGTTTTGTTTGGTATTCTGAGCATCTTGTAGGACCAGTGTCCCTCCAGCACACATAAGAAAATGCTGCTTTTAGGAAATGACCCTCCCTTGCAGAGCTCGGGGAAAAAATACCCGTCCATTATGGCAGGCATAGAAGAAAGATGAGAAGGAAATACACCTTCATGTTAAAAGTGGTTGACTTGAAGTGATGGAGATTAAGTGACATTTATTTTTTTAGATTTCTTTAATTTTTGAAACTGGAAAAAACTGCTGTATGGTAAGAAATGCAGGTTGTCTGTCTTAGTATGTAAATGAGTAATGCTCTGGTGACTCTGCTCTAAACTGCCACAAAATGACTGTTGTTTTCTCTTTCTCAGCTTCGCTTTTTTGCAAACGCCTTCACTTTGACACCAGACAATGGAACAGAAGCACTGGTATGTTACTAGAGTTTCAAAATCTTGCATTCACTTTGCAGACGTAAATTGTCAGTTCAATGGTTTAGAAACAATCTCAGCAGAAAAAGGAACAAGCTGTGAATAATCAGAGTCCTGTCTAGGGTTAAGGTGTTAGGAGTGAACTTTGAGGGGTTAGTATCTTTCATGGCGCCGGACACCATGCTTGTGGGGACAGCACTTCTGTAGGAGCAAGGTACACCAGCAGCCAGAGGAGAGCAGTGCAGTGGACGGCTGCCAGGGGCAGGCAAAGCAAGGGGGTGGCTGGGCGGTCAGTGCGAGATTCCCCGTGGAAAAGGTGTGTTTTGCGAGTCAAGATTAGTGGCAACCAAGTCCAGCTCCATTTCCTTATGTGAAGATTCTCTTTCCTCTGTTACTGTGGGAGAAGCAGGTTGTTACTTTGTTAGAATGGGCAAAGGACATGAACAGAGAGTTTTTAAACTGTTTTCATCGTATGAAAAGATGTCCAGTCTTACTCATACTAAGAGAAATGCAAATTAACATTATAATAAAAAACTATTTTTCAACTCTGATTAGCAAAGATTAGAAAGCTTGACAATATACTGTTTTGTCAGGGGTCTAAGGAAATAAGCTGTCTTTTCCTTGCTGGGGGAGAGTAGGTTGATACAGCCTCTGTCAAGGACTGGCGAGATTGCTCAAAATAATAAACACACATACCCTTAATCCAGTAATTGCATCTTTGGGATTTTATCTTATAGATGTACCAAGAGTTACATGGAATGATATATTTATCATTCATCACAGTGAGGTTTGTAATAGCAAAGACTGGGAACAGCCTCTATGTCCATCAGTTGGAAACTGATTATATAAATGTTGGTACCTCCATGAAAGTGAATGCTGTGCCACTTTGAAAAAGCAGGAAACAACTCCTGATATACTGATTTGAAAATATCTCCAGGGCCTGCTGCTCAAGTGAAAAAATGCAAAGTGTGAAATAGTGTGTACATTTTGCTTCTATTTGCATAGAAGAAACAAATGGATATATTTTTAAGCAAATAGATTTTCTTTGGAAGAATACACAAAATACCAGCGAGAGTGCTTGCTTCCAGAGAGAACAGCTAGGTGGCTGGGGAACTGGGGAGGGAGGAAGACTTACTTTGTACCATGTACGTCTTCTGAAATGTTGTACATGTGCATGCTTATCTGTTAATGAAATGAAATATTACATCAGCGACCTGCACTTTACTGTAGCATGAGGTGAGTATCCATGCTGAGTAAGCTCAAGTTCACATGCCATGGATTTTAATTTGAGGATTAAGGAAGAGACAGCTAAAATATGGGGGGGTGCTTTAAACAATTTTTCATTGGCTACTGTTAATTTTAAGCAGGCTGCCCTGCTTTCTTCCTTCAAATTACAGCAGTGGTTGGTAAAGACATCACAATTAGCTGATGTTATTCAGTTTTAGAACTGGGGGCTCCGTGAAATGCAGATGGTGAATCCCTTCCAGCCTCACTCACCCCGGGCAGAAGAGAAGAATCACTGACACCCTCTTCCTTTCCAGGTCTGGCTTTTCCACCAAAAGCCTGAGTCTCTCAATCCTCTGGTGAAATATCTGAGCGCCACCAACGGTTTTGGAAGCAATTATGTGACGTCGAGAAAGGTGAATCTGATTCCTCCGTTTCGCTGAAGAGGTTTGCAGCTAGGCTGAGGGACAGGTCGCTGGGTTCCTGACCAGCCCCACCAGCCACCCAGCTGCTCATCCCCGGGTCTTCCCTCTCTGCTCGCTGGCATCGCAGTGGTCTGTTTTCACGTCTGCCTGCCCTCTCCTGCCTCTCCATGCCTTCTCTCCACCCAAACTGCTCTCACCCTTCTTCTTTCTACTGATTGATTTCTCCTCTTTATCCTGAAGATCTCAGCCTCTTGTGACCTTTTGCATTAGATCAGATGCCTCTGTGCTAGGCTTTTTTGACCTCTTGTGCCATTTCTGCACAGAATTCATTCACCATCGGCTCCCCTGTCTGAGTCTAAACTCTGCGAGGAGGAGGAGTGCACCGCCTTTCCTATCACGTTGCCTTGCCCATGACAGGTGCTCAGTGAATGTGTTGCAAGTTGGATGAAATAAAACATGTCTTTCTGAGCGAAGTTAGCTTCTCTTTGAGAGTTCAGTTCTGCTTGTGACGATGATAAGCTTTAATAGATTAGTGTTTTGAAGAGGCAGGGGATGGAATCTGGGGGAAAACAAAATGAGTGCTGTGTTTTTTAGACTCTGTGTAATCCTCCAAAAAGAACTTTAACATAGTCACATATTAGAAAATGAGAAAGTTTATTTTGACCCTGTAAGAATTAATTTTGTTGCATTTTTGTTATGAGGAAGGTTTATTTCAGCCTGTCATTTTTCACTGCCTAGCTTACTGTGAGGAAGCATTGGCATGAAAGGTTTAGATCGAAGCAAATATGTTATCTCAGCAAAGTCATCGAGGTAATGGGCAGTAATCCTGTCTGTGTCAGTAGCTTGAGGTCTAAGGGGAACCATGCTCTCTGCTTCGCGTGGTGTGTGCTTACTAAAAATGAAACTGTGACCCTCCGGTGTTTTCTAAAGTATGTTCCATGGGATGCTAGTTCCTTGAGAAGATTTGCAAAAAGCAGTTTGTCAGGCAGCTAAGTTTGAGAAAATTGTATTCCCTTTTTTCAGAGATGTGCACAGTGCACATTAGCCCAGTAAAGGCTTTGAGAAGTTGACACGGTTAAGAAATATGCATGATGTATTTCATCCTGGTGTTTCCAAGTTGTTCTTGATTGTATGGCTTTTTTTTCCTCTTCGGGTTTTACATAACACTTAACAACATCCCAAAGAACACACTTTGGGAACTCTTTCACAAACTAATAACCTTATTTTCAGGCCCTGAGAGTTTGTTTGAACTTACTATCTATTGGTCTCAAAGGAATGATTTGTTTACAAGGCGAGAAAATGTTTAATTTTATAAACTGAAGTATTTTATTAGCATCTATGGAAATACATTGCAGAAAGTGTTTCAGCCTTTGATTAACTTGGGGAAGTCAGTTTTCTGCTCTGTTAAAAGGTTGGGTTGACTAAAGAGATCTCTAATGCCTCTTCCAGTTAAAATATGAAAAAAACCTCTAACATGATTGAATGAATATAAATGTTATGTCCAAAATAATTGTAAAGTTTTCTTTAGCGTTTAGCTTTTTAGCTCTGTAAAGGAAAAGCTTTTGTTTTGGGGGTTTATGCTCTGTGTTGATATGAAAAGACATATCACTTTATAGGGGCTGAGAGAAGTTTTCATTTTCATTCAATGTATCAGTTAAAATGAGATTCTCTTCATAAAACAGAAGAATAAGATAATAGTGGATTAAACAAGATAAAAGCTTAGATTTCTCACACGCAGGTTGAAGAGAGGCAGCCTCGGGCTGGTCTGGCAGCTTCGCAAATTGTCAGGGTCCCAGATTCCTTTTATTACCACCCACCATCCTTAAGGCATGGCCCTCATCCTCACAGCTCAAGGAAGCAATATGGAAGGGGGGAAGGGGTGCCCCACTCCTTCTGAGGATACTCCTGCGTGGTGCCACACGACACTTCCAATTATGTCTCATTGGCCAGAACGTAGTCACCCACAAGCTTCAGTGAAGGCTGGAAATGTCATCTTTTCATCTGGAGGCTGGTGAGCTCAGCTAAGATCAGGGCTCTTTTACTAAAGAAGATGAATATTAGGAGGTAGATAGCAGTTGGAATTTTTAAAAACTGTTGATTTTTCTCTTTTGTCCTTTCTTTTGTCACAGATGGTTGGTGTCTTCTGTTACTAGGTACATAGGAGTTAGGGGAAACAGCAAAACTCAGCTCTTCCAGTCTTGCTATTTAAGGGAAAAGTAGGTAGACGCGTTGAATGCTGGAGTCTGGACTGAGAGTTAGCGTGTCCTCAGGATTCTGTCCTCAGGCTTCCCCACAGGGCAGCCACTACAGCCCTTTCCAACTGCCCCTCCCCTGACTCTCCCCATCCCTGGTTCTCTTACATACGTTAAATGGCTTCTTACATTCAAACACTGTTTGTTTCATTTTTCCTTTCAATTCATCCCTATCTTTGCTTCTTTTCCAGATGGACCTAGATGAAGACATTGCTGAAAAGTTTTACCAAAACCTATTGGAACTGGAAAAGCGTATTAGGGTCACCATTCAAAAAACTGATAACCAGAGCTGACAGTGCCGCTCTCTGAAATGTTTCATGCCTTCTGTGGGTTCTGGAGCACATGGGTTTCCACTGGGTTGGATGACATGCATTTGTGGTAAATGGAACTATAATTTTCCCTTTTCCTTCATTTCAGAATCACCTCTAATACTGTATGTGTGTGTGCACATGAGAAAAAGATCAATAAAATATTCATTGGATATTCTTAAGAATGGTGTCACATCAGCATTGTGATAGAGTCACTCAACCGAGTATCTTTTTATTTGTTCTGACAACTGGAGCCCTACACTTCATGGGATTATTACCAGATGGGTCGACCAAACCCACGCTGGGGTCCTAGCCTAGGCCGAGACTCCTTATGTCAGCCAGGCAGGTTCTTTTTCCCATCAGAATCATGCAGCCAAAAATGAAGCCCACGCTGAGACTGGAAGAGCACAAGCTTTATTCAACAGCCAGAGAATGGAGACGGGGGAACCTAGTTCACAAGTCAACTGCTCAACCCAACTTGGGAGGAGACACCAAGTATATAGGAGGGTTGAGGGGAAAGGGAGGGAACTGGAAAGTGTGGGAAGAATAGTCATGAGTTATCCCAGAACAGGGGTCTGGTTTGGACCTGGAACTGACGCAGCTCTCCTTTCCAGTCCTTGTGCAGGCTTTTCTGGTTTTTGTCATGGCAGTCACCAGCGGTCATGCTGCTGGTGGGTGTGTCATTTAGCATGCGAATGGAGTACAGTGAGTGTACCATGAGGTGCAAGGTCCACTGGAAATCAGATCTTCTGCCATCTTGGGTCTAGTTGGTTCCAAATGATACTTTTTTTTTCCCCCCTCTTTGCAGTTTCCTCCTGAAACTTAGATAAGAGTGGTTTCTATTTGAGGAAGGGTCAGGGTATGATCCTGGGACAATAGCCTTGGTAACAAATCCCCTCTTTCCTTTTTACTGTTCCTCATTCTTTTTTTTTTTTTTTTTAACAACTTTATTGTGGTATAACTTCTGTACAGTAAAGTATACATATTTCAGGTGTACAATTTGATGAATGAACTTTGAAAGATCTATGCATCTATTAAACCACCACCACAATCAAGATGCCTAATATTTTCATCACTCCCCAAGGGAGGATGTGCCCATGAGAGGGAGCTGTGAAAGAGGGAAGGTTCTGTCACCTGGGAAATTAGAAAGGAGCTTCAGAGGCACAGAGGAGCAGAGACAGAGCAACTGTCCAGCAGTAGCAAAACAGAGAGAGCAGTACACATGGTCCTGGTCACCTCACTACACTCCCCAACCTGAGATGCACACTGAAGTACATGAAGTGGCTGGGTGCTGAAACTCAGGCTTCAGGATACTGACTTGGGGAGAGGACTGGGGTGTGGAACAGCCCACAACTGGGGGCGTACACAGGACACAGCCTGGGTCTGCTGTAGAAGCCTCATTGTTAACATCTGCACTAGGGGAGGGGTGGGTCCCCGCCATAGCAGTGTCCTTCTCTGCGTGCTCACGGTGGGTGCAGCTCTGCCTCTAGGAGCACTGGGAGTGCACAAGCCCTGGCGGATGCCCCTGTGTGGAAGTGGGGCTGAAACCTGAGCCCTGTCAGTGGCTTTGTGACTTTAAAGGATTTATACAGCCAGTGTCTTTGTAAGCTCAGCACATGCAGGACATCCCAGTGGATTTACTGGTGCCCATGAGGCCGAGGACAGTCTGGAGTCAGCAGCTGCAAGCTCTGTGGGCCTGTGAACAGGGAGGCAGGGCCAGGTCTACCCTCATTTCATAGCTCCCAGGGTGAGTCCAGGTGTTCAACTATGAGCAACGACTGCGGGTCCAGGTGCCTCATTTCAGGGGATCTGCACTGGTGGCTTTGTCAGCACAGCACTGAGGGACATCAAGACATTGCCTGCACTCCCATGGCTGAGGCTGGGCCAAGGGCAGCAATTGTGGCCTTTGTGAGCTTGCACAGTGAGTGACAGGCAACACCACAGAGTACACATCCTAGCAGACAGCTCCTGTGGAGAAATACTCACTGACTCCTCTCCTGGTGGAACTGATCCTGTCCTGCTCACCCCACACCACAGCTCAGAGGCAGGTCTAGAGACTCCTATGCCAACAAGTGGGGAGCAGACCCTGCCCCCAAAGGGCTATGACAGCCACAGAGCAAAGAGGTGGCCCCAGGCAACATCCAGTGCAGGCTCTGATCACCACAGCACCCATCATCTTCCCTAGCAAGGGGATAAGGGTCAGCAAACACTGAGGAGAGATCTGTCAGGTATCCAAGCTAAAAATAGCCTTCACACCAAAAATAGTGGGCTTACACAGGCTACATTCCCACATAAGAACAGTCCCTCAAGGTCACAGTAGATAGCTATTTCCCCGAAATTCATAGACTCAGGAATATAAGTAAAAAGAAGCAGAGGAACTACTCCCAATTAAAAAGAACAAGAGAAATCCCCTGAAAGAATAAACAACGAAACAGACATCTTCAGTCTACTGGATCCCCAAGTTCAAAAAGGAAGTAATAAAAATGCTGAAGGAATTTAGAAAGGCTATTGATAGAAATGCAGATCACTGTAGAAAATATAAAGAGGAGCCAATTAAAATTAGAAAACTCACTTGTTGAGGTGAAATCTGAGCTAAAGGCAATCCACAGCAAATAAATAAAGCAGAAGAACAAATAAGTGATCTGGAGGATAGAATAATGGAATCATCCAATCAGGATAGCAGACAGAAAAAAAATAGAAGCAATATATGAGATCTATCGGACAATATAAAGCAAGCCAATCAGTGCAGCACAGGGATCTCAGAAAGAGAAGAAAGGGAAAAGAGGATCGAAAATGTATTTGAAGAAATTATGGTTGAAACATTCCCAAACCTTAAGAAGAAAACAGATATCCAGATTCAGGAAGCACAGAGGGTCCCAAACAAGATGAACCCAAACAGACCTATGCCAAGACATAATTATAATTAAAATGGCCAAAGTTAAAAGAGAATTCTAAGGGCAGGAAGAGGAAAAAAGTTAATTACGAGGGAACCCCCATAAGGCTATCAGCTTATTTCTCCACAGAAACATGGCCAGAAGAGAGTGGAAAGGTATGTTCAAAGTCTTGAGAGGGGGAAAACTTGCAATCTAGGGTACTTAGCAAGATTATCATTTAGAATAGGATGAGACAAGCAAAAACTAAAATACTACAGCAATACTAAACCTATCCTAAAAGACATATTAAGAGGTTTTCTTTAAATAGAAAAGAGGCAAGAATCTATAGGAAAGAGAAAATCACAATTGAAAAATTAAATCACTTAAGCAAGCCAGCACATAGATTAAAAAAGAAATTGTGAGAGTGATGATGACTGCAATGAACAGCACAAGGATAAACATGAAGGTGGAAATAGGACATCAAAATCAAAATGTGGTTGGGGGGGTAAGAAACATGTAGAATTTTTTTAGAATGTGTTTGAGCCTATATGACTACCAGTCTAATGCAAGTAGGTACAGTAATGGTTAACATACTTTCAAGTTAACATACTCGAAAACTAAGGTAAACACAAATTTAAAAAAATACAATAGATTCACAAAAACCCAAAACTAGAGAACTCAAGCTAATACAAAGTAAAACCATCAAACCACAAAAGGAAAAACAAACAAAAACAAAACAAAAAAGAGAAAGGAACAAAGAAGAAATACGAGATCAACTGGAAAACAAGGTTTAAAATGACAATAAATAGGGAGGTTCCAGTCAAGATGGCAGAGTAGTAGGACCAGTGAGCTAGCCTTTCCTCACAACTACAACAAAACCACAACTGACTGCTAAAAAACTATCAAAAAAAAAAAAAAAAAAAAGAGACTGGAATATAGCAAAAAAGATGTTCTTTAACTGGAAACAAAGAGGGAACCAGAGCAGGATGGTAGGAGGGGGCCTCATTACCCCCTGGGGGGGCAGTACACAAGCTGAAGAATAATTTAGTCAGAGTCTCCCCCAGAGTGAGAGTTCTGAGCCCCACATCAGGCTCCCCAGCCCAGGATTCTATCACTGGGAGGAGGAGACTCAGGACATCTGGTTTGGAAGGCCAGTGGGGCTTAACTCCAGGAGCCCCACAGGACTGGGGGAAACAGAGACTTCATTCTCTTGGGATGTGTACACAGAATCTCCTATGTGCCAGGTCCAAGGGCAGAGGCAGTGACTGCATACAAACCTGGGCCAGGCATACCTGCTGGTTTTGGAAGCTCTCCTGGGAATGTAGGGGATGGCTGCGGCTCACTCAGGAGACATAAAAGCTAGTGGCAGACATTCCAGCAGTGTTCATCTACATGAGCTTTCCTGGAGGCTGACATCTTGATTGGATCATTAGCACCAAGACCTAGCCCCACCCAACAGCCTGTGGGCTTAAGGGCTGGGAAGCTCAGGCCAAACAACTAGGTGGAAACACAGCCCCACCCATCAACAGACTTACTAAGCCACAAACACCTCTAAACATGGCCCTACCCACCAGAGGTCCAGGATTAAGTTTCACCCAGCAGTGGGCAGGCACCAGCTCCTCCTGCCAGGAAACCTGCATAAGCCTTTAGTCCAGCCTCATCTATGAGGGGGACAGATACCAGAAATAAGAAAATAGTCCCTAAGCCTGTGGGGGGAATCCACAAACACAGGCCAGACTCTATGCTGAGACCAGCTGGGCCCTGGCCCTTGGGTGACAAGAGAGGAGTGTACTGCTCGGACACATAGGATGTCTCCCACAGAGGGCCACCTCTACAAGGCTGAGAAACAAAACTAATGTACCTAAAAATACAAATAAGTAGACAATATGAGGGGGACAGAGGAATATCTTCTAAGCAAGCCAAAGCACAAGGTAAAATCTCAGAAGAAGAAATAAGTGATAAGGAGATAGGCAATTTACACAAGAAAGAGTTTAGAGTAATGATGGCGAAGATGTTCAGAGAACTCAAGAGGAGGATAGATGCACAGAGCAAAGTTTTTTAGCAAAGCGTTGGAAAACAGAAAGAATACCCAAACAGAACTGAAGAATAAAATTACTGGAATGAATAACAGCATTAGAAGGAACCAAGAATAGACTAAATGAGGCAGAAGAATGTATCAGTGAGCTGGAAGACAGATTAGTGGAAATTACTCCCACATGCAGAACAGAAAAAGGAAAAAAAAAAAAAAGAATGAAAAGAAATGAGGATAGTTGAAGAGAACTCTGAGGCAATATGAAGCACACCAATATTCGCATTAGAGGGGTCCCAGAAAGAAGAGAGAAAGGATCAGAGAAAAGTTTTGAAGGGATAATAACTGAAAACTTCCCTAACTTGGGAAAGGAAACAGTCAACCAAGTCCATGAAGCACAGAGAGATACACACAGGACCAACTCAAAGAGGAACACACCAAAGCACACAGTACTCAAATTGACAAAAAATTTGTTTAAACCCTTCTGCTTGGTTCCTCTTTTCAAAGCCCTGCCAAGATGCACTTAAGGTAGTGCTCTAATAAAGGACTTCCTCCCTCATTGGGGGGGGGGGTCCAATTTGGTTCAGCTGTGAGTACTGCCAAGTGGGCTTCAGGTGAACCACTTGGGTCTGTTAGGTGGAGCTGGTACGCTTCTTCCCCAGCCTTCTCAAGGACCATTCTCCTTCACCTCCCGTAAGCATCATATTGATGATAATGTGTATGTCTGCCCATGAAGGGTGGTGAGTAGCAAAAATAGGAGTTAACGATTCTGTCATTCAGAGAGGATCCTCCCTATAAGGAAGGTTGTGATCTTTCCAATTAAACAAGTTTGCGGTGGAGAAAGGACTATGTATCCATAGAAAGCCAGCTGTCTGTCTGTCTGCATTTAGCCCCCCAACTGGATAATGGCATAAGGGAAACTGCCCTGCCTCAGAAGTGGCTCCCGGCCCAAATTGGTGCTCTGTTGGGTCTTAGATGGTGATAACAGACCAGGTTCCTGTGCCCCAGGAACTAACACAGGATGATCCCTATAACGGGGTGGAGGCAGTCCAACCACTTCCCGAGCTCCGGTGTGGGGAATTGGGGCTGGATATGAACAGGAGGTGGTGGAAGGGGCGGATGTATCGGCAAAACAGCCAGAGTGGTAGGGCTAGCTAGCTCAGCTGCAGGAGTTAAGGTCTGAAGCGATATGTCCTCACTCTCAGTCCCTTTCTTTTCTAATTTTCCCTGATGCAATATCACAATGCTTGCACATAGGGGATTTTATCATTATTCCCTGCTTTTTCACAGAATAGCTCTAATTGCAGGATTGTATAGAGACATTCAAAGGCCACCATTCCTCAGCATTTTACTGTAAAACCATAAATAGCAACTGATCCTCTCTAACCATTTTGCCTTGGCATCAACCAACCATGCTGAATTCTGGGCTGGGGCTTTTGATGATTTTAGGAACCAAGTGGGATCTTTCTCCTCTCTCTGGGAATGTCCCACTCTTGGACAGCAACTTTTTTTTTCCCTGTTCTTTTCCTCCATTTGATATCAGTAAAAGTTTTAAATATCAAAAATGATTCGGCTATAAATGGAGAAAAGATACCAAAACGAAATGAAAGGGAAAAAAACCCAAAAGGACAAACAGAAAACCCTAAATAAATCAAGCTTGGTTTGGGAGTTTTACATATACCAACGACACAGGAGACCACAAACAGAGCAAAGGTGGCCGTACATGGTATGCAGAGTCCTCAGGTAACCCTGCACAAACACCTTGTGGCGATCCCAACAAGTGCTATGCACCCATTTTTCATATTCCTCTTAATCGTGGGTTCATAGCTGTAATCAGACCACTTATCCAAAATATCCCTCAGTGGACTTTCTTTAGGGGTAGTTAAAACATTCCCCAGTTTTTAAAGACAGAAGTACAAGACAAAACACAAAAGGCACACACAAATGCTAGTATCCAAAGAAATAACCTGGTTCACAAATCAGGTAAAAGTCCAGCAAATATTTCCTCTCTCCAAAAGAGTACCCACTCAAATGCAAACCAAACTGGCTTATTCTGGAGAACAAAAAAGCCCCAAATGGAGAGGAATAGAGTTTCCGGCTGTAAACGTAGGAGCGACTTACCTTACTGCACTGAGCCCATTGGTTCCCAGACGCCAATTCCTTGCTCCAACCGCCCAGCACTGGGGCAGCCAGTGCCGCTTCGGGGAATTTTGAAGAGACCATCCTTAGGACAAATAATCCCGGCCGCTGCTAGGGACTTTCCCCCAGATTTACCAACTGGGGCCAGCTGGCCATGAGCAGCAAGGTTCCTGGCTGATTTACCAAAATTTGTTACTGAGTCCAACCTCATATTACTCATTGCATGACAGGCCAATAAATTGAGATGAGTTGTTGGGGCAAGGAAAAATGACTTTATTTGGAAAGCCAGCAGACCGAGAAGATGGAGAACTAGTGTCCCAAAGAACCGTCTTCCCTGAGTTAGAACTCAGGCTTCTTTCACACTAAAAGAGGAGGGGGTAAAATCCTGCTTCCAGACAGACTCCAGAGAGGCTGTGTTAATTTCTTCCAGCCTGCAGCCCTTCACAGGTGGGCCTGGCCAGGTTGCTTCCTATGAGTTAAACAAAGGTATTTTAGCTTAATGATCATTACCTGGGAGGCAGAGTTCCCAGAGATGGGCCATAATGTATAACTTAAGCTTATAGGCAACACCCCTTTAGTGATTAACTTAGAATGGAAAGGTTCTTCACTATTACAACCCTGTAATATTGTATATCAATTCCTTTGTCTATCTTCTTTTGAAATGAACAATGCTATTTTCTTTTTTCCTTTTTTTTTTTTTGGTCATAATCTTGTATGGTTTTCTAACTGTAGTTAAAAATAAGATGTCTATGTTTCCCTTGCAGTTTTCAGAGATTAGACGATGCATGTCTAAATGCTGGAATCCTGCTTAATCCTCAGCTGAACATGAAGGCATTTTCCTCTGACCTCTGTTTAAGATAACTTCTGCATTCTAGTTGTGTCCCTGATTTATGAAATAGTGGTGGTAAATGTATGGGGATGCTGAATAGGATAAGTAGGAACAGGTGTTGCCATCACAGCATGAAAAGATAATTTCTATTAGAGAAATGCTGCTAGGCATGGGTTTTTTAATGGGATTCAAAGTCTCTAGGACGCTATAAAAATTGGATTGTTTTTCAGGATGGAATAGAAAATTAGCAATTCTTGGAGTGAATTAATGTGTCAGTGTCTTCCTTCTTTTTTTTTTTTTTAACATTTTTTATTGATTTATAATCATTTTACCATGTTGTGTCAAATTCCAGTGTTCAGCACAATTTTTCAGTTATTCATGGACATATATACACTCATTGTCACATTTTTTTCTCTGTGAGTTATCATAACATTTTGTGTATATTTCCCTGTGCTATACAGTGTAGTCTATTCTACAATTTTGAAATCCCAGTCTATCCCTTCCCACCCTCCACCCCCCTGGTAACCACAAGTCTGTATTCTCTGTCTGTGAGTCTATTTCTGTCCTTTATTTATGCTTTGTTTTTGTTTGTTTGTTTGTTTTTGTTTTTGTTTTTTAGATTCCACATATGAGCAATCTCATGTGGTATTTTTCTTTCTCTTTCTGGCTTACTTCACTTAGAATGACATTCTCCAGGACCATCCATGTTGCTGCAAATGGCATTATGTTGTCGGTTTTTATGGCTGAGTAGTATTCCATTGTACAAATATACCACATCTTCTTTATCCAGTCACCTGTTGATGGACATTTAGGCTGTTTCCATGTTCTGGCTATTGTAAATAGTGCTGCTATGAACATTGGGGTGCAGGTGTCATCCTGAAGTAGATTTCCTTCTGGATACAAGCCCAGGAGTGGGATTCCTGGGTCATATGGTAAGTCTATTCCTAGTCTTTTGAGGAATCTCCACACTGTTTCCCATAGTGGCTGCACCAAACTGCATTCCCACCAGCAGTGTAGGAGGGTTCCCCTTTCTCCACAGCCTCTCCAGCATTTGTCATTTGTGGATTTTTGAATGACGGCCATTCTGACTGGTGTGAGGTGATACCTCATTGTAGTTTTGATTTGCATTTCTCTGGTAATTAGTGATATTGAGCATTTTTTCATGTGCTTTTTGATCATTTGTATGTCTTCCTTAGAGAATTGCTTGTTTAGGTCTTCTGCCCATTTTTGGATTGGGTTGTTTATTTTTTTCTTATTGAGTCGTATGAGCTGCTTATATATTCTGGAGATCAAGCCTTTGTCGGTTTCACTTGCAAAAATTTTCTCCCATTCCGTAGGTTTTCTTCTTGTTTTATTTCTGGTTTCCTTTGCTGTGCAGAAGCTTGTAAGTTTCATTAGGTCCCATTTGTTTATTCTTGCTTTTATTTCTTCTAGGAGAAAATTTTTGAAATGTATGTCAGATAATGTTTTGCCTATGTTTTCCTCTAGGAGGTTTATTGTATCTTGTCTTATGTTTAAGTCTTTAATCCATTTTGAGTTGATTTTTGTATATGGTGTAAGGGAGTGTTCTAGCTTCATTGTTTTACATGCTGCTGTCCAGTTTTCCCAACACCATTTGCTGAAGAGACTGTCTTTATTCCAATGTATATTCTTGCCTCCTTTGTCAAAGATGAGTTGACCAAAAGTTTGTGGGTTCATTTCTGGGCTCTCTATTCTGTTCCATTGGTCTGTATGTCTGTTTGGGTGCCAATACCATGCTGTCTTGATGACTGTAGCTCTATAGTATTGTCTGAAGTCTGGGAGAGTTATTCCTCCAGCCTCTTTCTTTCTCTTCAGTAATGCTTTGGCAATTCTAGGTCTTTGATGGTTCCATATGAATTTTATTATGATTTTTTCTAGTTCTGTGAAATATGTCCTGGGTAATTGGATAGGGATTGCATTAAATCTGTAGATTGCCTTGGGCAGTGTGACCATTTTAACAATATTGATTCTTCCAATCCAGGAGCATGGAATATCTTTCCATTTTTTGAAGTCTTCTTTAATTTCCTTCATCAATGGTTTATAGTTTTCTGTGTATAATTCTTTCACCTCCTTGGTTAGATTTATTCCAGATATTTTATTACTTTGGGTGCTATTTTAAAGGGGATTGTTTCTTTACTTTCTTATTCTGTTGATTTATCGTTAGTGTAAAGAAATGCAACTGATTTTTGAACGTTAATTTTGTAACCTGCTACCTTGCTGAATTCTTCAATCAGCTCTAGTAGCTTTTGTGTGGACCTTTTAGGGTTTTCTATATATAGTAACACGTCATCAGCATATAATGACACTTTTACCTCTTCTTTTCCAATTTGGATCCCTTTTATTTCTTTCTCTTGCCTGACTGCTGTGGCTAGGACTTCCAGGACTATGTTGAATAGGAGTGGTGATAGTGGGCATCCTTGTCTTGTCCCAGATTTTAGTGGGAAGCTTTTGAGTTTTTCACCGTTGAGTGCTATGCTGGCTGTAGGTTTGTCATATATAGCTTTTATTATGTTGAGATATGTTCCCTCTATACCCACTTTGGCGAGAGTTTTTATCATAAATGGGTGTTGAATTTTATCAAATGCTTTTTCTGCATCGATTGAGATGATCATGTGGTTTTTGTCCTTTCTCTTGTTGATGTGATGTATTACACTGATTGATTTGCGTATGTTGAACCAGCCTTGTGTCCCTGGGATGAACCCCACTTGGTCATGATGTATAATCTTTTTTATGTGTTGTTGGATTCTATTTGCTAAAATTTTGGTGAGGATTTTGGCGTCAGTGTCTTCCTTTTGTACAAAAAAAATCAAACAAAAACTTTTTGTTATCCCATTTCCCCCAGCAAATTACTGTTCCATTGATTTGCTCTTCTTTGTAGCAAAACTCAGACCTGTCTTTAGTCTCTGTACCCAATGCCTCACCTTCCTTCTTTCCTTCTTCTCTTAAATCCACTTCAATCAGACTTTCATGCTTACCACTCTACCAAAACAGTTCTGATCACTGACAACATGACTTTCATTGCTACTTGCAATGATCTTCATTTCACTCGACCCATCAGTAGCAGCTGACACAGCTGATCATTTCTACCCTTAGCTTCCAGGACATGATGCTTCCTGATTTCCCTTCTGCCTTTCAGGTTATTCTTTCTCAAGTTCCTTTTCCTCCTGGATGCCTAAATATTGGAGATCTCTAGGGTGCGAGTTTTAGTCCTTGTTCTTACATACACCTCTAGATCCACACTGCTTCTTTCTCCATTCTGCTCTGTGGCTAGAGACACTGGCATGACAAACAATCTACCAGATTCCCTTACCTTCGTGGCTACCAGTTGGCTTTGTCCCTTGGAAGGAGGAGGAGGAGATGGCAAAGTGGGTAAAAGGGAGACTGGAGTTTTTCTTCCTTGGAAGCCTCTCGCTGGGCCAAGATTGGGAAGAGGCTGTGCTCCATTGCAAGTCACACCTCCAGCAGGTGCACTTTATAGCCATAGCTACAGCTGGAGCTCCCTCTGGTTTTTGGTGTCTGCTCTCTCTTGCTTTTGCTTAGGAAATCCCAAGGATTTTAGGAGCTCTGTACCAGGAATGAGGACGAAGACCAAATACATATTTATTACTCATCACAGTGTCACATCGACATGGCTAAAAGTGAACTTGTTTTCAAGATACTGTTTTGTTTGTTGTTTGTCCTCAGACTTGAGAACTAGAACCTCTCCTTTGTCACCATGACCATCCATCTCAGCTTATCTGGACATCATCCTGCAGTGCTTTGAAATCTAATTTCAGCCTTGAGGATATCCAGCACAGCAAAGGCCAGGAACCTTGCAGCCCTTCCAAATATACCACTGACTTTCCGAGTGTGGCTTTCAATAGGACCTTCCACCAGCCCACCTTGGTGAAATGAAAATGGCAGGGAAGGAGTTATTTTATTATCATTTAGTTCCTGATTATAAGACCGACCACCAAAACAATTGCCGTAGTTTCAGGAAGTTCATTATAGCCACTTGAGCGAGATGGCTGTGAGGGCAACGTGGGATGCAAATGTTGCTACTTGGCATGGAAGTACACGTCAGAGCAACGACTAGGGGGTTCATGGCTCTCTACATATGTCTAGCTCATTCGCACGCATTCTGAGGCTCTCTGGGGCATCATTTATCTAACGAATGCTATGAAGTAACAGCCCTCTGCTGTGGGGCTGTCCTGGGCTCTTTATCTGAATTATCTCATAGGCTTGTGACATAGCTATGATACCTCCCTCTTCTGGGAGACCTGTCAGCCTTTCTAGTTTATGAGAAGTCCCAGGAAGTTTGGTAAAGGATGGAGTTAGGACCATGAGAGAGAACACATCTTTAAACTCCTGGTAATTCCTAGAGAAACCCTATCTTGCTGAACTCTTTCCATCCATAGCTTTTAATTTTCTTCCTCTACATGTTTAATGCCCTCCTTTTTAATCCAGATTTTACTCTCATTTTCCTTTAAGACTCGAGCTATATTTATTTTTGCTTTTATTTCCAGATGGACCTGGATGAAGATACTGCTGAAAAAAAAAATTTTTTTAACCAAATTTGCCAGAACTTGAAAAACATATTAGGGCAAGTAGTCGAGTCTAAACTGGAGATGACGCTCCCTGAAACATGAGCACCTCCCACTTGCATGCCAAGAGTGGCTACATTGTCCATGTGAGCACTGGTGGCGAACCACCCTCTGAGACCACAGGGACACCTTCCTTTCTGAGCCATTGTTTAGGGAGACCTCTGTGTGTGTGCCCTCTAAAGAAAGTGAGGGAAATCCTTTGAGAAAAATATTCAAATATGAATGCTTACACATATTCTACATCTGTCTGATCTTTTATTAATAATATTAAAATACCTATTGGAATTATTAATTATTCTGCTCATGCTTTCCTACATCCTGGAGCCGGAGCTAATGGAGAGATAGGCGGAGGACTCAGGGACGTCTCTGCAGGCAAGTGCTTGTCCACTTCCTGTCAGTCTCTCCACCTGCTGTGAGATGTTTCAGTCACTCAGTTTGGCAGGTTTTGTGCTTTGCTTTTGAACACACTCTCTGTGCCTTTTGCCTCATTTCTTTTTGCCTCAATATGAACAAACAGTCCTCAGCCAGAGCGTTCAAAGATTTCCCAATGGTGAGTTGCATAATTAAGTATCTCTTTTTATGGCTTGCATACATTTTCTCTTTAACACACACTTTTGAAATAATGTTTTATTAACAATAATTTTGAGTTGAGAGAGTCCATGCTGGTATGGGTTTGATTCCAAGCAGCAAGTGTTAAGTGTGTTTGGAGTCTCTGTGTGTATTTCTTAACGTGTTTTTCTTTAATGAGGAAGGTTTCTTTACTACTCACTTTTGTGCCACATTTTTAATGGAATTACACTTGAGCAGTTCAAACTAACTGAACTAATTACATTAAATTCCATTTACAGTTTCTAATTGATCGATGCCTACCATCTGGACACAGCAGCAACATGTGAACAACTGTAAGAGGTGGGAAGACGGGAGATCTGGGGTATAGTTCCTATTACATCTAGTTAGGCGAAATCTTTCCTCCTGGAGGTCTCACGTGCGCGACATCTCGAGCCGTGTTTGAGGTGAGGACCGTAGGGCAAATAACTGCGTTCCTTGTACAGGCACACCTCACTTTATTGTGCTTTGTAGACACTGCGTTTTTACAAATTGAAGGTTTGTGACCACCCTGCGCTGAGCAAGTCTATCGGCACATTTGCTCACTTTCTGCCCGTGTCACCTTTTGGTAATTCTTGAAATATTTCAAACTTTCCCATCACTGTGTATCTGTTATGGTGATCTGTGATCAGTGATCAGTGATCTTCAACGTTACTATTGCAATAGTAGTCTTGGCATTATTTAGAAATAAAGTATTTTGAAATAAAGGTATATACTTTTTTTAGACATAATGCTATTGTACACTTAATGGATTACAATATAGTGTAAATGTAACTTTTACCTGCATGGGAAGCCAGATACTTCGTGTGACTCCCTTTATTTCTGTATTCAATTCACTGTGGTGATCGGGAACCGAACCTGAGATATCTCTCATGTGTGACTGTAGTAAATGTTTTTCTTAGCACAGTTGTTTCTCCGTATAGATTAGATTGAGAAATCTCAACTTGGTGAGGTATAAACACGGTATGGATATCATTTTTCTCCCAGTAACTTCCACTAACTTTGCTTAATATCCTCTCAGTCAGATCCAATAACTTCCAGTCACTTCTCTTTTGAAAGTTTTATTTCTGGGAGACATTCTTTAAGCCACATTTAGGTAATACTATTTATGGTTCTGGTCTGGTATTAATGTCCCTCTTCCCCACCCCAGTGGCCCTCCTGCTCTAATGCAGCTTGTTTCCGGCTGAGGAGTGAGGTCTGGCCTCCCCTCCTTGCTCCTTCTGCCCTCAGTGGCCCCAAGTGGCGATGGGGTGAAGGAGGGAGGTGGCTCACGAAACAGTTCACACACCTTAGGCTGTCCTCTGTTTGCCAGTGGTACCTGGTTATGCCGGCTTTGTGCGTGATGTAGGGCTGTTGACTTCTCTTTGGACTGGACCTAGGCTTCCACTGCCCTGGTGCTTCTGGTGTGGGGGCAACGCCCTCCCCCGAGTACAGGTCCCCTGACCCTGCCTTCAGGGCTGTTTCGCCCTCAGAGGCTCTGGTCCCTCCAGCTACTGCTAACAGCTTACCCAGTCTCACCCCCACACTGAGGATGCTGGAAATCTGCCCAGTCCCCTGCACAGTCTCCAGACCTTGGGACCTGGGGGAGAGGCTGAGCCACCACCTCTGAGAGTACCCAGATGCCCCTGCCTCCAGGCGAAAGGTGGACTCCCTCCTATTGGGTGGGTTCAGGTTAACCCTCGTGGGGAAGTAAATGAAGACATTGTCTCTCCCCAGTACATCTCTGAAAAGTGAATGAATGTAATTTAAAAAATGTCATGTTCTTTCAAAATTGAAGTACGAATTTCCCCTTTTTACTACTTCTTTTTAATTTTTATGGTTGAAGATTTTTATTTATAGGGTTGAAAAGTATGTCATAGCTGAAAATGGAGGCATAAATTGTTAGACGTCATGTGGTCCCTGTCTCTCTTTGAGTGAGATGGGCAGTACAGGAAAGCAGTATTCTGGCCTTTGTTTCTCACTCAGATTCTTGTATGGAGAGAGCCATTTTACTTACTATGAGCCTCAATTTTTTTTTCTGTCAAATGAGAGCAATTATCTCATTGATTTCCTATCTCAGAGGGTTTTGCAAAGATTTAGTGCAATGGGATATAAGTCGAGTCTTTTGACTCCCTCACCTGGGTTATAACAACCAAAAATGCCTCTGGACATAGTCACATGTCTTTTGGGGAGCGCATTTATACTCAGTTGGGACCTCTGGCATGAATGACTGTAAGCTGATTGGGTGAGAGTCAGTCTAGAGCTCAGGATGGTCTGTGAAGATGAAGAGTTTACACAGTTCTTTAGAATTTAATGGGTTGGATCAAGCAGGACTCCATGCAGCCACTTCCCTTGGGTTGTGTTGAGTTGTATGCATAAAAGTATGTATCCATTGTCACGAAGAAGGAGAATGTATTAGATTAAATGATAAGAAGAAAATCTGTGCAGTTAGAAGATCTGTAAATGCACACTTTTGTGGCAATGCATGAAATGTCACTCGAAATAGAACGTGTACAATTTGGGGGTTAGAAGAACAGGCAGCCCTGGGTCCATCAGAAATGTGAAGATACAAGCACGATAACAAGGAGGAACGTTCAGAATGTGTGTTTCTTGGGTTCCCAAGAATGTGCTGCACTTGGAACAGGGGTGGTTTAATCAAGTGGTGCAGAGGGCGAGGCCGAGGCCACGTCCTTGTTGCCTGGGTGATGGCCATGAAGTTATGGCCAGCCCAGAAAAAAGACCCATTTACAAGTGGGATGAATGCTCTGGGGAAGTCATCCTTGGCGGGAGGGGGGATTGCTTGTAATGGAGATAGACAAGGAGAAAGAACACATCATAGAGGGCTCGGGAAGTTTGCAAACGAAGTTCTCCACCCTGGGAGTCCCTGCTCCGCCAGCCCGGTCATGGCTGGGGTAAGGAAGTTAGAGATCCACCAGTCAGTCTTGTCGCCCCTGGCCTGCCTTCCCGCACTGCTTCGCTTCTTGGAAGAAAATGTTCTAGGGAGCACACTTCTTGTAAATTGTTCATTATTCTTTTATTAGGATCCAAACAGTTTGAAAACAGCAGCTTGAAAGTGGGAATGAGAAAACCGAAATGGAGCTCCCTGGAAAGGAAAGGAGGTAGGAAAGGGCATCAACAAGGAGCACAGAGCTGTGACAGGAGGGTGGGGGTATTTATAGACCACGTGATAGTACTCATTTTCCACTGAGTTCCTATTCTTCCTTTTAGATGTGAAGTTAAAACAAACAGAAGAGCTATGCCATTTTGCCAGCAGGTGGCAACATAAGAATCTCCTACAAGAAAAGGCTTGCAAAAGTAAGCAAGCCCCTTAATATTCTTCCTTTACGACAAAGTCTAGGCATCAGAGTAGTTCCCTTTTTGATGACATCAGCAACAGGTGCACACTGCTTAACAAGGTTTCGGAAGATTCACCTCTCCCTTCACTTTTCATACTAGTGTTGCTCATTCAGTGAAAGATTATATTCCCATAAGGAAAATAAAAACTAGGGTTTAAAATAAAATTTATATATATATATGTATGTATATTTGTATTGCTTCCTACCATTGCTTGAGAAACACATTTTCTTTAGTGATTATGACATGTGTTGTTGTGAGATTATATGGGATGATTGGAGAGGAAGTAATTTAGCTGGTCACCCTGTTCTCACGCCCCTTTTCTGCTCTGGACTACGAGGATTCCTTGTGCCCAAAGATCTCCCGGATGCTAAGCAATCTCTCAGACTCGGGCGGGACCCTGTGCCGGAGGTAATGGGCGTTTCTGGCCTTTGCAAACAACTCTAAGTAGGTTGACAATGGGGGCTCGCCTTTGAAGTTTCCTGCGCACTCCGCGGGATCCAGGGGGTTCCGTTTCCCAGTGTTGTGGTCTGGCCTTATGCTGGCATCATTTGATCTGGTCTCTTCTCCACACACCATTCCATTATCACCAGCTGGGCTGGAACCGGGGCCTTGGTCTACGGTGTGAGGGGAGACTTCTTGATCTTGACACAGAGGAGAGACGCCCTTGTTGGAGTCTTGAGCTTTTGGTGGGTTTATAGAATCTTTCTCTTGGGCTTGTGGCTTCTCTTCCATGAAGTGAGACGTTGTGTTATTTTGAGGTAGCGATTGCCTTTTGCGTTTCGTGGGACCAATGTGATGGGAAAGAGGCACCTGGGACTTGGTTTTGTATATTTCTTGGGTCATCTCGGCTGTCAGTGCTCTGGGAAAGGAGGGAAAAGGAAAAAAGGTCTCTGAAAACCAATGAAGAGGCTCATATTAAAAATTTCAAGTTATTAGACCATGGCCCTCTTCAGGGCAGCATTGAGTGAGGTCATAAAGTGGGTGGGAAGAGGGTGAAGGTGAAAACGGGCGGCAACAGTGCCGGGAAATGGCTCTTTCCTTAAGAAGGAGAGGCGGCATTTTTCTCAGGGCAAGGACAATTTAAAGAGGTCATTTGGGAAAAGGGGTTCAATGCCATCACCACGGGTTTAGTAAGTATTTTCTTACCTCACTTTATTAGCCTGTGGAACTCTGTGCTTCTGCCCTCCCTGTGGTGAGAACACCAGAACATCTTCTGGTCTCTTCTGACACCCATTGCCAAAGTAAGAGGAGAACCTTTTCTTGATGATATCTGTTTTGAGTTAATTAACAAGTGTTATGAGTTGAATTGTGGGTTTTTTTCCCCGCCCCAAATGTCACATGTTGAAGTCTTAATCCCCAGGACCTCAGAATGTGACCTTGTTTGGAGATAGTGCCTTTACAGAGATAATCAAGTTACGATGATGTCATTAGGGTGAGCCCTAGTCCAATGTGATGGGTGCCTTTATAATGAAGAGAAATTTGGACACAGAGACATAAACAGAGGAAAGGTGATGGGAGGAGACTCAGGGACAAGATGGCCATCTACAAGCCCAAGAGAGGCGCCTGGGTCAGACCCTTCCCTCAGCCCCAGAAGGAACCAACCCTGTCAGTACCTTGATTTTGGACTTCAAGCCTACGGAACCATGAGAATGCATTTCTACTGAATGAGCCACCTAGTCTGTGGTACTTGTTACGGCAGCCCTAATGAACTAATACAGTAAGAGAGGAAGGAAAAGAATGCTGGAAACTGATTCCCTAGGCAGAGAACCAGGGTATGAATGCCACTGGCTCACATGACAGAGTAGGCTGATCTGGCATGATGAATGGAAACAGAAAAACCTAAAGCAGTTTCCCAATATTTGCCTAGAATGCGTTAGCAAGGATTTAGAAACACTGAGGTCAGAGATTTAAACTGGCTCAGGCCCACGGAGGTTTTGTTTGAATTCTGTTTGTTTTATTTGGTGAGCATGGTATTTTCAAAACAAAGTGGGTGTGAGCCATACCTTGAGCTGGTGGCCTATTGCTGCATTTACCTCAAGTATGCGCCCTCCCACGCACCCGAGCCGTGAGCTGTAACTGCTGGCCGTTAGTAAGTGGGGTTCTCCCTCTTTGACTTAATGTGTCAGCGTCTTGTAGGCACAGCTGCTGTAGAGGACCCAGGTTGTTTTCAAGACATCTCACGAGTTGGTCACTTGGGCTTGGAAGTTTTGCACTAGTTTGCTCTAAAGGGAGCGAGTTCCTTAAATCTCCACCTGGTTAGCAGATACCAGCAGAGGGAAATGACCAGATCA
This sequence comes from Camelus ferus, assembly GCF_009834535.1. Taxonomy (NCBI): domain Eukaryota; kingdom Metazoa; phylum Chordata; class Mammalia; order Artiodactyla; family Camelidae; genus Camelus; species Camelus ferus. The sequence goes on along the minus strand of NC_045716.1, from coordinate 16,758,482 downwards.
AACGCCTGGAATTCACACTAAGCTCCTAGTACTTTTATCTAACCGCTTCTTCGTGAGATGGTCAAGGCAAGAGATGGTCCTTTTTGGACTCTTCTGTTGTCTTCTTGAGTGTGTGTGTGTGTTGAGTCTCTGTGTGTGTCGGTCTTTTCCACGTGAAAGCTTCATCTAATTCCTATAAACTAAGAGACTTTGGGGTACTCCTTCCAGCCTTCACTCTTTTGCATTTTAGATCTGTAGTGCCAACAGGTTCAGAAATCTGTGTGTGTTTTCTCTGAACCTTCGTCTTTCCCCAGTGTTCCCTCTCTGAAAGCACGGTACCTGTAACCATCCAGTTACCCAATTTAACAACGCTGTTTGAGTGTCTACATTGTGCCAGGCAGGGTACGCTTGACTCTGGTTCTCTTTACCCTTGAACGTGGAATCAGTCATAAAGCCCTGATAATTCCACTTTCTAAACACCTCAAGGTGCTGATCCGCTCAAGATGCAATTTCACTTTCTAATTATCTCAAGATACTCATTTTTTTTCGCTTGGCTAATAACCTAGTTTAGGCCTTTAAACTGTGGCCTGAACTCTGGAATTCTCCTATCTGGTCAACCCTTCACAGCGCAGCTGGAGTGAACCTTCTAACATTTGGACATGTAATCTCCCCACTCCCAAACCCTATAGGGTGAAATCTAAACTCCTTTGCAAGACCTATGAAGTCGTTTATGACTGGAGTTACTGCCTGTGCTGCTTTGCCTTAAAACATGGCACCTACACCTTCTCCTTACCCGACACACCTGCGGTACTGAGCGATTTACAGCATGTCATTCTCATGCAGGGGCCTTGGTACGCACTGTTCCATCTGCCAGGAGTGGCCTCGTTCCACATGCCTTAGTGACAAACTGCCCACCACCTCCCTCCCCTGCTCACCTTCATCCTCTTCCTTCTCTAAGTGTCTGCTCACGCATTGCCCCTTTTAGGACATCTCACGGGAAGCCCTTTGATCGACGTAGGAACCTTCTTATGCTCCTGTTCTACTTTGTAAACAACTCTAATTTAGCAATTAGAAATTTCTACTATAATTTTTTTGCAAGTGCAGTGACCTTCCAATTTAAATGTGAGCATCTTGAGGGCACAGACCATGTTTTTTCATATCTGCATTCCTGCATCTATCTGAGTTGCCATAATAGTGTTTTGTAAACGCTGTCCCACAAAACACCTGTCCCAGAATAATCTGCCTTAGTAACAGTTTGGTTAAAAAGTGTGGATTTTGAGCCTAATTCCTAACCCACTGATCCAGATCTCTACAGGTGAAGATGGAGGGTGTACACTTTAAACAATCCACCAACTGGCATATAGTTGAATCTCAATAACAATTTTGTTAAATGAATCATGGAAAAATATTGCCTCGTACAGTACCTGATAAATACTGACACTTAATTCATACTTCTTCCTTCCTTCTCCCCTAATTTTACTGTCAAGAAGTTTGAGGCTCAGAGTGGATGTGACTATCCAAAAGACACAGAGACAGGGGCCTCTGTCCTGAAAAGCATCCGCCTCCTGGTCCAGACACTTCTCATACCACCTGTCACTGAGGCAAACTCTCTGGTCATCAAGGACAGCCACCTACCTCGAACCTGGTCTTTTGAACATCCCACTGAGAGTAGACATCTGGTCCTCAGTATCCTGAACGGAAGTGGGATTCCACCAAAAGGCTTCTAAGATTCTTTTCCATTATGTGAGCTCTCGTTCTATTTGGGTCTAATCATTTATTACAGACAGGGAAGTTGAAAGCAGAGGAGTTCAATTGCTTGCTCAGAGTCCTCTTCAAAGCATAAAGCTGGAGGTTAGAAATAATTCCGAGGCCAGTAATCTGGACGTTACTCTTGGCTTTTGGGCCCATGTGTTAGCTGTGTAGACCGCAGTGACTTTATACTGAATTGTGGCATCTGGCTTTCCTCTGGAACATGCCATATCATTTTCAGAGCTCTTGCGCCTGCCTCACATAAGAAGGGACTGTAATTTTGAAGAGCTGAATTTTGAAATAATATTAAAGTAGGATTATCTGAATTATAGGAAAAGTAGACTAGTGTCTGCGAACTGGGTAACTATGGCAACTTTCAACAGAACAGTAGATGAGTTTCAAGTTTCAATCCTGTAGCGACCCGCTGATTGACAAAAGCAAACAATTATATAGCACTTGTTTTGCATTTAGGAACTGTTCCAGGGCTCACTGAACCCTAAAATGACTTCACAAGGTAGCGAACGCCATTTCACTTTACGTTAGAGAAAACTGAGACAGAGGCAAGTCCAGTAGGCTGTCCAAGACCTCGCAGCTGGTAAGTGGTGGAGTCAGGATGGTGGCCTGACAATCTGGGTCTGGAATCTGTGTTCTTAGCCCTCATGTTTTACTGGATGAAGGTGGAATCCCTGAGCAGGCAGTTTTATTTCCTTCTTTTTTTTTTACTGAATGGTTAAAAAAAGAAATCTTTGGAAGGTCTGAGTTCTGGACACCATCGTGTGGCCCTTCCTTTTGTGATGATCAGTAGCTACTAACTAGAAACTAGTCTTTGAAGTCAGTAGCATTTCTCTTATTGTAACTACTTAACTGTATAGTCTATGTTAAGTGGATAGTCCTCCAAGTGATGTGTACATTTAGAAAGGGTTATTCTTTGGCAACACAAGGTTTGACGGGATGGAATTATTATAAGGAATAAGCTTTGCCTTATTATAAAGAATAAGCTCATGGCTTATGGGTAAAGAGGTGTCTTTGGGGAAAATGACAGAAATGTTCGCCCTTTAGTTTAAGAAGACAAAGAAATCAGTGTACGAATGCACAGCAACTGCTTGTGCAAGGTTTTCTAAACTAAGCAAAATCTGCGGGCTTTAGTGTAAACACAAGGAGGGTAGTTGAGAAATTCACCTCCTACAGAAGAAAGGGCCTGATGCTCAGATGGGTGAACATTGAAAACAACCGGGTGCTCCTTGTTCAGCCCTTTCAGAGGTCAGCCCTCCTTACACACTGCTCTCTGGTCGCTAATCCCAGGGAACTTTTTTTTTTCAACACTTCCCTTTCATAAGATGACTTGCACATTAATAGTGACTCAATGAATGTTTGTTGACCAGGCATAGAAAAGAGCTGAAACCAAACCAACCCAGATAAAGCGAAAGGAAAGCAGAATGAAAATAAAATAAGAGCGCAGACAACTAAGACTTTAAGCCAGAGAGAGCTCATGTGAAAGACTGAAGTGACTGGGAGCCTGAGGACTGTTAGCTCAAGGGTTGCCTGTGGGCTGCTCCAGGGAGCTGTGTAACCGAGGGAGGGACATGGAAGGATGGGCAGCCTAGAATTCAGGCTGAGATCAGAAGTGCTCGCTTCCCTGGTGTCCAGGCGTCTGAAAGGGCCCTCGCCAGGAGCCGAGGAGATCACTCTCACCTCAGCCGAGGATGGCGTGCTGCCTGGCTCTGCCTCTCCTGGTCCGGTCCTGGGGTCCTTACCTTGCTGCAACCTCTGCAGGTCTTTTTGGAGCTGCCGCTGCTCCCTGGTCAGCGACCTCACGTGGTACAGGCAGATGGCCTCTAGTCTCTGCAGTTTCTGGCTGAGTCTGGCTTCCGCCTGCTTGGCGTTCTTCCTCTCCAGATCGAAGTGCTTATTCAGTGGTCCCCTGACCATGTGCCTCTCCATCCTCTTCACGGTCCAGAGAGGATAGAACAAGACTCTCCCAGGCACTGTGACAACGCTGATAAAACAAAACTGGGATCCTGACTCCTGGCTTTTGATCAGAGATCAGTGGTTGAATCCTGTGTATTTCTGAATCCACAGTTGAGGAAGTGGAAAAATTTGCCCTATAGTAACATGAGTTTCCAGAGCGACACGGAAGTAGTGAGGGCCAAGGTGTTCCTCTGAGCCTCAGTTTCCTTGACAATAAAACAGTAATAGATGGTAGGCTCCCTACGCAACCCCCAGCCAGGTTGCTGTAAAGATCAAGTGAAAAATATACGAACAACTCTTTGGGGGAAAAAAACCCAGATGCACTTTATATATACATAAAGCATTATTCACCCAGTGAGAGAATTCCCTTCTACTATTCCTGAAAGTCTCCCCAAGTCTTCTCAGGGGCCTGGAGAGGATGGGGGCACTTAGGACAAAGCCATTCTGGGGCCCCTTCAGTTCATTAATTCACACATGGGCGGGTCCACGCAGCCCTTAATCCGACCTGCGTGCCAGGTACTAGGCTGAGACCTGAGGGTAGTAGTGAATGAGACACAGTTCTGACTCTCAGAGACTTTCACGTCTGTGACTCTGGAGTCTAATAGCGCATGCCAAATCTGAACCCTCAATATTTCAAACAGTGGGAAGAGTGGGATCTGCTGGTCACATAATAGTACAGGCATCCAAAGCAAGTAGTCTGGGCAGCTCTGCTGAGACCACCTGCACTGGACGGGAGCTCCTCCTCCTGCCCTCACCCGTCTTCCTCCTCTGCCCTCTGCAGCACTGACAGGCAGGGACGCATCCTTCCTTCTCTCTGCATCCTTCACAATATGCATCTCAGTGCTAAGAGCACAATATGTGCCCAGGATATAAATGGATTGCTATTAATAAAGCTTTGGTGATAATACCACAGGAAAAAGCTTGGCAGTGAAAGGGAAGATAAGGTCAGGACACAAGGAAGAACTTTCAAGACCGCTTACTCTTAGTCTAAAGTGTAGACTAAATTTTATGAAAGAACCCGTGAGTAGCACTTACCCTCAACCCAGGGATCTCACCGCGAGAATGCCGCCTGTTTCTCTCGCTGTGCCAGGCTGCGCCTGGATTAAGAGCTTGTTTTTCTTCAGTACACTTAGGAGTTTGGTGTCAGGGAAGGAGGGGGGAAAGGGACCTTTGGAAAGGGCTGCAGGGGAGAATTCTGAATACATTTGAAAGCGCTCTTCCGTGCCACCTCCCCTGGTCAGGAATGCCAGCTCCCCGGGGCATGGGCACCAGTCCCAGAGCTGGAAGTAGCTCCGTGAGTTAAGGAAGCCTGTCAGCCGTGCAGCCCTCCCTCCCAGCCCACAGTGCTCCTTCTGGGCTGTGTCCATAGGAGCCAAGAATGAAAGCAAGGAGTGTCTTGCTGTGTTCTCAGTCTTCTCCCCCCACCCTCTTCTCCTGTTTTGCCGCACTGGTCCCCACCCCCCTTACAATGCCCGTTCTTACTTGCTGGAAACCAAATCAGGCTCCAAAAGAAGGCGCCCTGTGTTTTGTTTTGTTTTTTTGGGGTTTTTTTTTTTTTTTTTTTGGTCAGATTGTGCACATGTTGTGCAGGAGAGTAGTTAATTTGTTTATTTTGCATTCTTGCACACTGTCTGACCTTCCCCAGGCTTCTATCCATGTTTCGTGTACTCCAGGGCATATTTAAGGTCTTCAATGTTGTCACAACAGAATTAGGCTGAGTGCAATTTAAATCAACTTTTGCGATCTCACATTGGACCCTGCAGTAGAAGGCTGGTTGGAATATTGGTTATAGAACAAGGTATCAGGAGATTTTTACTGTGGCCTTAGGGCGCATCTGAAAACAAGAGGCATGGATGTGCCACAGTCTAAAAAGAACTGCCAACACTGGGGCCTATTAACTCCCCCAGATGTACTGAGAGGCAGCTCAAGAGGCCCTGGTACCCATAGCCATCACCTAGCAAGCAAGCCATTGTAAGGAGATTACCGGGGAGAGGGAGAGAAAAATCCACTATTCTCACCGTGGGAGGCAATTCCTTTCCCATCCTTTCTCATGAGGTAATTCTCTCACAGCCAGAATTTAAATGAGTGGGTGGAGGTTCCGAGAAAGTCCTCACAGAGAATCGGGTGCCTACACCTGCAAAGACACGCACCTCGCTCCCCGGCTGGAGACCTGACGAATGACAGAACCAGACAAGGGCCTCCACTCCAACCCTTTGTTGCTCCCAGACCTGGTGATAGTGAGGGATTTCTTAGAAAAGCTTCGTTATTCCATGACACCTTGAGAGACATCTGAAAAGGGGAGGCTTGCAGAAATAATTCAAGGTCGAAGGGCAAGAACAAGCCTTAGTGCGGTGAGCCTGGGAAAGGAATGGCGGCCAAGCACATCCTGGGTCCTGCAGGCCATTTGAGTGTGCCAAAGAGGGCCTGAGCAGCTTCCTGGCTCTCCCTGTAAGGACTCAGAAACCAAAACTCCACTGTTTGGAGTTTGGATTTGGTTAATCTATGTGGACAGAGATCAGAGAAACGGTTGCCCTGACTGAGGCATGTGAATGAAGACTGATGGAAAGAAAGGTTGAGGAAACTGTCTGGGGGAGATAGAGGTGGTGGTTATATGTTGCATACATTTGTCGAAACCGACAACCTATACACTTAAGCTGTGAATTTTAAAATATATAAATTACACTTCAAAAGATTGATTGGGGAAAAAAAACCCACCTAATTTCACCTAATGTCAAAAATATGCAGGGGGCTTCTACTTCCACCGTGAAGGACTGAGTTTTGTGGGAATTGCCCACCTGCCTTAAAAAATTAGAAAATCAAACCAAATATATTTTTAAAAAGCCTCTTTTCAGACATTCAAAAACAGGCAATGCAGGTTTGTGATCCCTTTGAGATAAGAAACAAGGTGAGCTCTGTGATTGCCCCCAGTTAGTACCTGGAAGCAGTTTTCAGGCTGTGGTGTAGGAAAAGGAACCAAAACAGAGCCCATCTGTCTCTGAGTTGATCGCACAGAGAATGAGGCAAGCAGGCATCAGTGGCCTGAATTTGCAGAACAAAGTACCAGATAGGAGGTAAATACGGAGAAAGAGGAAGAAGGGAGTGGGCTCTAGAGGTCTGCAGAGGGGTCCCTTTGAGTATCCAGTGGCTGAGTATTGATCTACTCATGCAGGGAAGAAATGGCCAATAAAACTGTGGATCAATAAATAAAATATGGTACATTCGTATAATCGAAAACTACTCCACACTGAAAAGAGCTGCCTATGCATGAAACAACATGCATTAATCTCAAAAGCATTATATTAAGAGAAGGATGTCCACACAAAAGATGAAATCTGTACGATTTTATGCATAGGAAATTCAAGAAAAGGTACATTTAAAGTGATAGAAAGCAGACCAGTGGGTGCTTGGGGCTGGAGTGGGGCAAATGGACTGACCTCAAAGGACAGGAGGAAAGTTTTGGGGGGTCCTGGAGATGATCTGTATCTTGATTGTGGTTATGTTTACATGAATGTTTTCGCCTGTCAAAACTCTTCAAACTGTGGATTCAACATGGGTGAATTTTATTGGATGTACATTATACTGCAATAAGACTGATTTTTGAAAAAGACACAAGAATCAATGTGAAAAGCTTCCACGGACCAACTATTTTTGAAGGTTGCTTAAAGCAATAACTCCCTATCCTAAAAATTAACCAAGGGAAAGAATTAAGCATCTTATCCTGTCTTTCCTGTATAAACTATATTTTCAGGTGATTGAAGACTAGATAAGGGAAAGATTTTTTTTTTTATAAGACTTGCAGCTAATAGATGCAGAAGGAATAGAAACAGGGAAATCATCATGTTTCAACCTCTAATGCAGCCATGGACCTAGACAATAGTCCTCAGTGGTATTAAATCTTAGGTGGAAGGTTGAGGGAAACTTCATAATGGGGGCTGTACCTGACACCACTTGAACAATCGTAAAGTCACTGAAAGAAGGAAAAACATTTTATTCATCATAAATATACTGAAGAAGTAGACTTGCCTAAAATATTTTTAACCTGAGTCTAATCAAACCTCTAGGTCTGACTACCAATTCATGGAATTAGGAAGAAATCATTCAACAACTTGAGAGAATGTGGGTCTTTCTAGAAAATTATCTGGTTTCTCTGACAAATCAACAGCCAGGGGAAAAAAAAGATCAAACCGGTGCCTCTCGTAATAAAATAATCTTGACAGAAATAAAAGCCAAAGCAATCTGTTGTTTAGATCTTGATTCCCACAAGCCGACCTTTGGGACGAGTGGAAACTTGCACGGAGAATGGGTAATGGGTATCGGAAGATTTCAAGGCGTCTTGTTAACTTTACTGGTTGTGCTGGCGGCATGGTGCTTGTTTTAATAAAGTTCTTATCAGAGATACATACTGAAGTGTTTGCAGATGAAAAGATACAATGCAGTATTTTGAATTGGCTCTAAAGTACTCCTGAAAAAAATAAAATACTAAAACAGGTGTCTAAGTGTTTGCCTATGTGGGAACGGATGACACAAAACTGGCGAAATGTTGAGAATTGTTGATGCTGGGAAATAGGCACAAGAGGGTTTATTAGATGATTCTTCCTAATTTTGAACATGTTTTAAATTCCCCATAATAAAAAGTTACGAAAAATTTTGAGGCAGTCAGACTGAAGGGAAAACTTATATTCAAGAGTGACAATTACATTTTTGCTGGTTTTTAAACAGTAATAATAGAAATCAGAGCGCAGTGGAGTATCTTCAGTAGCCTGAAAGAAAATGTATCGACCTCAAATTCTATACACATTTCCAGGCAGATAAACAAAAAAGTAGAGTTTGTTCTCCACTAAATAAAATTCTGAAAGATGTGCTTCAGACAGAAAGCAATGTTCTTAGATGCAGGACTGAGATGCAAGAAGGAATGAAGGGAAAGAAAGCTGCAGGTCAGTGGGTACAAGTCACTGAATCCTGGCTGTATAAAAGTGGGATCTGGAAAATGAAATGTTTCATGCATGGCAATAAAGCACAGAGTTTTCAAAGGAGTAAAACAAATAAGTGTTCTGTGGTTCCTTCATTGCCCAAGAGAAGGGTAAAGACATTAATTAACATTATACTTCCATAAATTAAGATTCATGTTATTTCTGGGGTAGCTACCAAAGGGATTAAGTAAGAAAGTATGATTTACAAGCTAGCAGAGGATAAGAATTGAAATGGCAGAAAAACCCGCAATGAATCTGAAAAGGGAGTGAGAAAGATGAAGGAAACAAAGTACAAAATAAGATAGAAATTTAAGTCCAAATGTATCAGTAATTATGTATATATATATATATATATATATATATATATATATACATAAGACTAAATTTTCGAATTAAATGTTTAGAATTGTCAGATTGAATGTTTTTTTAAAAAGGAGTGCCATGACAGCAAAACGGTTCTAAATACAAACACAAGTGGAAACAATAAAATCACGTGAAGTTTCTCAGTTAAATGTTACTGAGACGATCCAAATATTTAAAATTGTTCCCCAAAATATGGGCTTGAAATAGACAAGGTGAACATTGAAATAACTATAGAAAAAAACAAACATCCAGAATTACAGTGAAAATGTTAATTTGCCTATATCAATAATTAAGAGAATCAATTAAGAATCATTAAGGACATGGGATATTTGAAAAACACAATGGCAAATTCAGTCTCACAGACATATATGGGATGTCACCCTGCTTTTGAGGAAGGTTTCTGGAAGGTGCTGCAAGATACTTCTGCTTATCATTTATTGACTTGAACTTATCCACAAGGCCACAGCTTGATCCAAGGGAATCCTGGCAATGTGATATTTGTTTTCCCCTGGACATCTGCATAGATGTAAAAATCTCTTTAAATCTTTGGGGTTTCATTCCTTTAAAGAAGGAGAAACTTATATTAGGAGACAACTAGTAGTCTCTGCCACAGATACTCCTACCCGGGGACAGATAGCTACGAGTTACTGAAGGTCCACCACCTTTCATATGTGACAGGCTGCAACCAGATAAGTACTAAACAGTGCAAACATGATGAATGCAAAAGCAACATCTAAAGTCACGTGGCAGGACTCACTCACAAGGTGGTCATCCTGGCATTAGAATATTAGGTTAACATGAATTTTTTAAGATTGTATTTCAGACCAAGCACATGCACATGCATGCATACATTTCTATACAAAAATTAAAAATCCCTTCCATTCTATTTATGGACACCTGTTTGAGAAGAGTTGGTGCAGAAAATGATACTCACACAAAAATTTTCAAGATATAGCCAGCACCTCATCTCCCATACCTTCCCACACCTCCCCGGGGCTGTTTGCATTTCGCCAAAGACAGACTGAATTCTCAAGGCTCAAGGTCCTAGCAGAGACTATTCTTTCTCTCCCTGGCTCATTACCACGCACCACCCCTAAAGTTGGCTTTTTTGTTCCCCTCAGAGGAATAGAGGGCAGGCAGGCAACCTTATCTCTCCAGAGGGAGTTAGGCACACTTTTTTCTCTGTTCCCCTGTTACATGCAAAACATACAGTACACTCGACGTTACTATTACTAATACCACCATTATTCTTATGTCATTCAACAGTAACCATTAACGCATCGCAATTAGAAAAAAAAAAAAACCTAAGTACTCTTTAACCTTTTATTTTTCATTTTTTTACTGCAAAATCCTGGAGAGGAAGGATTTAAAAAAATTATTATTGGTATCTTCAGCACGCAGCACAGTGTGTGGCTCATGATAAAGGTTCAATTAATGTTTGCTGAGTTAAGCATAAATTAGAAAAAAGAAATTGGCAAGTTAAGCTCCGCTGGAAGCTTACGCAACTCAAACTTTTAATTTTCCCATCACTTTAATAACCAAGGGCACTTTAGGTCTTCTCTGATCAAACGGACAAGATGAGACTGTTTTTAAAATAATGCCAGCTGTCTCACAAGTATTTTGAGTGGGAAAATCACAGCCTTCAGGGTATACCCAATACTGGTAATGGGTATCCCATATTAGCTGTAGGTTGACTTCCATGTTCCCTCCACTGGCTCCTTCCTGATTTATAGCTGAGCTTCTTGACCTGTGTCTCTCCATTTTACATTAAAATAAACTATTTGTGAGCTTGTCAGTTTTATGAAAACCATCAGCCTTTGCCAGAGAGGAAGTGGTGCATTAAGGTGCCCAGAGGGCACGTTTCTCTAGTGGGGGTGGGGTGTTCCAGGAAAGCAGGGTGGACAACCTCTTTATTTCTGGTAATGAGGCTTCAGCCTTCCTCATTCAGTGATCAGAGAACAGCAGGGGCCACCCCCGTCAAGGAAAAAGTACACAGAGTTATTGAACTAGCACGCTCCTGCTCTCACCGGCTGTTTAATGGGTAACCGTACACAGGAAGTGGATTTCCATAGTGACACAGTCTTGTAAAAGCCACCCCACCTACAGAACCAAACATCTACCTCTCCTCTCCGCTCTGAGCGCTGAAGAGGGGCTGTATGTGGTTTCCAGGGTGGCCATAACAAAGTACCACAAATTCTGTGATTGAAAACAACAGAAATTTACACTCTCATCATTCTGGAGGATAGTACTTTAAACTCAAGGTGTGGACTGAGCTACACGCACTCCTAAGACTCTAGAGGAGGGAACTTCCTTACCTTGTCCAGGTCGTGGGAGCTCCAGCCACTCCTTTGGCTTGTGACAGCATAATTCTAGTCCCCTCCTTCGCCTTCTCATGGCTGTCTTCCCTCTGTGTCCCACTCTAATTCAGTATGAACTCATCTTAAATTGATTGCATCATTAAAGAAGATTTCTAAGTAAGGTCAGATTCATAGGTACCAGGGGTTAGGACTTAACACATTGTTTTGGCAGCCATGATTCAACCCACAAGAGGGACTTTTAAAAAAGTCTTACAGAGCCCTTTCTTCTGGGCCAGTGTTATCTAATTTTCATTTCCAATTTTTACAAATAGATAATTTGTATATTTTAAAATTAAACATTGCTGTTGTCTTAATGTTTACTCTCTTTACTACTGGGAGTTATACTATTTTAATGACCAAACACATCTTATTAATCTACTATAAAATTTTCAGTAATATGACGTGTCTTAACGTAGCATCGTCACCGTTTGATTTACTTACTTCTGTTGAAGTTACTCTCATTTTTCCATCTCTTTGGACTTGTTACCATCACTGGCTCCTCTTTGTTCTGTGACCTGAATGTCCATCACTTAACTCCTTGGCTGGAGTATCCCTTGCTTCCATTTCTTCCTTCCCTCTCGCTGTCATCATCCTTTTGACTCCTTATGCCTGAATCATGACAATTCTGATAACTGATTTCTCTGCTTTGGTCTCTCTTTTGGGCTCCACCAGATTCGTACCCACGTCACCTCGTTGTTTAAAATCTTTCTATAATACGTCTCTGTTTGAGAAATCAAAGAAAATGCTCTAACGTGAAAGAACTTAGGATTTCAATATGAAAACATAGCTCTATGGTGTGGGTTGATAGAACGGTTCACATTCCATTTCTCTTACAATTATATTTACAGCATGAAAAATTACAGCTACAGCAATGTACATAACCATCTCCAACACGCCCAATTATCAAAGAAAAGTTAAATTTTGTTGCCAACTGCGGCTTACAAAGGTAGGAAGTAGGAAACAATATAACTTAGAAATATAGTGAATAAATATTGATATAAAAGAGATTTTTATAACAATATTTGGCAAGTATGAAATTAAGAGATCTGCTTAGTGCAGAACATTTGGAAAATATAGAAAAGTACAGGGAAAATAGTGAGAAAAAAAAAACCTGTGATCTCATCAGCCTGTTAACATTTTGAAATACTTCTTTTTTTTTTTTTTTAATTGAAGTATAGTCAGTTTACAGTGTTGTGTCACTTCCGGTGTACAGCATAATGTCTCTTCTTTAAGGAAAAACCTGTTTCATGAAAAGCTGCTTTATCCAAGGCGACCGGAAACCTCCGTAAATCCCCACCCCTCTGTCTCAGCCTGTATTTTACTTAGTTAGCCAATATATGCCCGTTCCATGCCTGGCATTTTTCACAGACTCTCCTCTTATGCTTGAGATCTGGGTTTCAGAAGTTTCCTTTTCCCAAAACCAATCTTTAGAGGAATTGGGGTCTTGAAGATTTTCCAAACCATCTCAAATCTTTTTGCACCACCTGCTGGAGATAAAGGAAGTAGGGAGGTTATCAACCAGCAGCACCTGTGAACGGGCGTAGACAGGGTTTTCCTAGAGTGGGGTGCGCCAGCGTCAGAGAGGCGTCCCGCCCACTCTCCATCAATGCCCACAGGCCTCCTCAAACATCTTGCTTCAAGGCAGGCAAGTTCAACTGTGAACTCAACTACTCAGTGCTGAGAAGCTGATGCCACCACTCTGCTTGCAATGATCCTATCTGACCCAGCCCCTGGAATTGACAAATGGAAGATATTTTTGGCTTCAAATCTCCATTCAGCATTCCCTCTGTTAAGACAAGGAGCCTGGGAATGGTTGTGGAGATGCAAACAGCTGAATTTGGAAGCTCCTGGAGGGAAGTGGAAGCTCCCAGAGCAGAGAGAGCGTCAGTGTCTCCCCACTTGTGGGAGACAGACGTATCTGTTTCAGCTTTTCCCTGCCTCACGTCTCCCTTTCCTTCCATCCCATCCTCATTTCCTCCATCTTTGCACAGAGGCAACAGTTCAAAGGCTGCAGACTCCTGGGTTCTTTATTAAAGAGTTTATCTTTTGAGAAGCTGGAGACTTTTCTTAAGATTTTTCACTTAATTGCTTTCACATCTCCTTACTTCTTAAGGAGTCCTACAGCCAGGGATTCTGCTCCTGTCCTTGGCCATTGATTTTGGAATTCTGTCACCACCATGGTCAAGGGTTTTCCTCCACATCAACCATTATTCTTTCTGGGTTAATTCAATGTATGCACATTGAGCATTACACTGTGCTATCAGGAGAGACATTGAGAAAGAGAAAAATAATTCTTGCCCTAAGGAAGTGAAAATCAAGTAGGGAGGAAGTAGTAAGTAGAAAGATGAAGAGACTCCAAAATTAAGTTTGTTCACCACTTTAAAATATTCTATAAACAAGGAACATGAAACAAAAGAAGTCATATGCTTAGGGAAATTTATGATCAGAGAGAAATAACTTGAACCAAAGCATCTTTTGGAATCAGCAGAAGCATCTCAGTTAATTTGGGGGCCGTTTGTAATTAAAACCAAGGAAAGAAGAAATTAAATTTGTTTTTACTGCAATAAAGTCAGGGTTATTATTTTGCAAGTAAAGTTAAAGACCTTTTTTTTTGCTTTTACAAGGAAAATACGGGTTAGTCTATATGGTCATTGGAAGAAAATGAATTTATGAGGCAGCAGACTGTGTTAACATTTTATGTGAACTAGGAGGGAAATAGGGTGGAGCAGTGCCTTAAAGTTGGAGCACCTGCTTCTCCCTCTGTCCTCCCTCCATCCCCCAGGTCACCGCACTTCCCATTTCAACACTGATACTCCCTCAGCCATCTTCTGCTCCTCTTTCGACATCCCTTGGACCAAAGCTCATCCTTTCATGATTCTAAATTCAGCCAAATTTGGATTAAAAAGAATGTCTTGGAGATTCAGCCGTTGCCTGAAATGGCAGAGGTTTCAAGACACAGAAAATGTTTGGGGGTGAGGCTTTGCTGTTCTCTGAGGTGTAGGGCATAAAGCCGGGAGAGGGAGGGTTCAAAGACAAAGATTAAGGGCATTGAATTGTCGGTAAATAAAAGGGCTTCCACTTTGAAACACCTGAAACACTTGTGTGGTCAAGGGAGTACTTGCTATCGCTTGGTGATGATGGTGACAATATCCAGTTCCATGACTTTATCTTGCTTTCAGACAATTAAAAAAATCATCCAACAAAGGACTATTAAACCTGTGTTTAAATTGAGTTGCATGGGCTACAGAAGTAACCATTGACCTGAAATTAGGTTATGGTTGGAACTTCAGTTGGATACATCTAGTTAAAGCTGTTCAAGTGAAAACTTGTAGTTTCTGAATTTGACACAGGGTGGCGCTCCTAAACCACTCTGCACAAGGCCTTGCTGCGATGGGACGGGTTGCAGTGGGAATGCCTGAGCCTGGGCAAGACCTCTGGTGGGTGAATGAGAACTCAGCATGGGCTCCTGTCTGACCCGGTAAGTGGACCCTCTCTTCTTCCCTTCACCTTTGTTTTACATTTAACATTTGCTGTCCTATAGTCCCCCACATCCTGTTTCATTAAGTTGGGTTTTCATTTTTTAACGTGACTTATGCTGAAACTATTTGTTTTTTCATGATAGAAGTTAGAACACATTTAAAAAAAACACATTTTTTAAAACACATTTAAAAAAATACTTTTTTTAAAGGACAAAACTAAGCAGCGTGATTTCATTCTCTCTTCTTTGATGTTAAAGTGAAATAGAGATGAGTTTTCGGTATCAGTTTAAAATATGATTCCTTCAGGGTCCTGCCCAAAGTCTCACGTCCGCTCTTCATTCTGAACCTCCAAAGCCATTCTGAAGTTAAATTCACAACATAAGACTGGTGGCACGCAAATGTGACTTAGATGGTTGTCTTATAAAATTTGCCTGGGCAGGAGGTTTAACTTGCTCTTTTAACTTGCTAAGGACTGTCTCACTGTCGTTTCACTTACTTTCGTTATCAGTTCTCACTTGATAATGCTGTCTCCCACTTCCTAACTGGCCGATGGGGAGGAAGGAAGCAAACAGGAGCTGAGCTGATCTGCCTCAGCTCTGCCATCTGTCAAGATGACATCCCTTCTTAAGCCGTGGTGCTCTCCTTTTCTGTTTATCTGGACATTAGACAGTCACCTCTTCTCCCTGCGAAAAGGAGCCTCCTGTGTTCTTCTAACTCAGATGTTGCCTTTTTGACATCTGTCCTCACAGTTCCAGGCCCTAGTGGAAGGCAGCTGCAGTTCACCTCTGTACCACCAATGCCTCTCCCAGGCCACACTGGAAGTAGACTGAGTGTCTTCCATTTTTTGCTACATATATACACATATATATGCATATACCATATATAATATATATACATATACATATATAATATATACATATACATACAATACATATACATAAATGTATACATATATGTGTATATATACATAGAGAGAGAAGTGTATGTATATGTGTATATATATTTATAGCTACCTATCTATTTATGTCTATATAATATAGAGAGCAGCCCATGCACCCCCTAGGTTTTGCGCTAATTCCCTTTGTTCCTTATTTTCTCATTATTTTCAAGGAACTTCGCTCTCCTTTTAGGCACATCTCTGGGTCATAGACTTCTCTTTTCTGGACTTTAGTCTGCCTCCCTAAAGGCAAGGGTGGCCACACAGTCCCGCCTTTCTTGGTGTTAACAGACTCCAAGATGACACTTCTCTTACATCTCTCTCTCTGTTGAAGACCAATATTTGTCTTTGTTTCCACGTCTCCAGTTGGCTCTTTTTCTTTGCCTTAAGTCCTCGAATTTTAGTTTATAATAGCGATTTTCCTTTATGCTTCTGAAAGTCAAACATGTGAGCTGTGATGAGAACATAGCTGAAATTTAATGAAACTGCTTATTAATATGAGTACCTTTCTTAGCAACATGCCTATCCCATAGTTACCACCCATGGGCTGAAGGGTATTATTATTATGATTAGCTTCTCATCCAATTTAATTCAATACGCTTTTTTCAAATACCTACTTGATGCCAAACATTTTGTACTGGCGATGTGAAAATTAGTAAGTCACGATCTCTTTCCTTGAGAAACTCAAAACCAGGGCAGGAGACAGGCATCTTAAACTAATAACTGAAAGACAATGTGATCACTCCAAGCAGGAATTGTTGGGTAGAATGGTGAGAGAAGATGAGAGAAGAATCAGGGAAGCTTCTGTGCTCAATTCTTAAAACAACCGCGTGAAGCAACTGCTGTGTCACCATCAGCCTCACGTTGCAGGAAAGGAAAGCCAGGGGAGAGAAGTTAGGGAAGAGTCTGGCTGAGGGTGGCAACGCTGGGATCTGGACCCAGGAGTTCTGGCACTCAGAGGTCGTGTTCTGGACCACTCCCCTGCTTCCGCCAGGGCTTATGAGGCAGAGCAGAGCAGGAGGGCATTCCAGGAAGGAGGGGGAGGCTGTGCTCATCATGGAAGCAAGAAAACGTGGGGTCTTCACAAAAGCCTGGTTAGGTGTGGCGGGACACAGCCAGTCATGCGAGGAATGGCGTGACACTCGGGACTTCCACCGACATTCGTTGTCCTCATTTTCTGTTTTGGACATAAGGCTGTCTTGAGTTGAGTGGGTGACCCTGACCCATCTTGGGGGAAGGATGTGCATTTAGTCATTGTGCCATCTGGAGCAGAGGAGGGTGGAATTTGCTCCTGTGCACCCCATCCTCTGAGTGGCCATTAGTCTTCTTGCTGCCGACAGACGGCCTTCTACAGGTTCACAGAAAAAGGGCTGTGGAGCTGAAAACAGTTTCTCCATGGCCCCAGCCCAAGAACCTCAGAGCAGCCTCCCCCCATCTCAGGCTTGGGCTGCCCGGGGATGTGACAGTTACCAGTGCAGACGGCTTTTTGCTCGACAGTCCTGGATGTTCTGGTATCTCTCATCTGTTTCTGCTTTAAACGAAGCCATGTTTCTAATGACATCCCTGAGAGAATGAATTCAGGCGTGTGTGTGTGTGTGTGTGTGTGTGTGTGTGTGTGTGTGTGTGTGTGTGTTGTGTGTACGTGCTCCTTACGGCGAGTCAGGAGAAGATAACAGAGCAGGGGTGGGGCGACAGGAAGGCGTCTCCGCACCTTGCCCAGAACCTGCGTCTGCCTGTGTGCCTGTGTTCCCACACTCCCGTCCTCCCTTAGTCCCCAGGGGAGGGGCGTCTCGTGTCCCAAGCAGATGCTTCCTAAGTGTGTGATTTCAAGCCTGAGACCGGCGGGCGGGGAGAGGCTGTCATCTCTAACTAGATTCAGCTGCCTGCTAGGGCTGTAATGGGCTTTCAGAGTCCAGATGGCTGCCCTTGGGCCAGCTCGCATCTGGCCGGGAATGCAGGCGAGCACGTAGCCGTCTGGGGTGCGGGCTTGGTCCTCTGGGGAACTTGCAAAAGGGGAGGACTTAACGGGGTGTTTATGCCACACTGGTCATGTGTCTGGGATATTTTTCTCCACAGCCTTACTCCTCTGACCCTCACCTCTGACCCCACTGCACAAAGGCCAAAGCTAAAACGGAGACATCTGACTCTTCAGCCTCTGATCTAGGCTGGCAGAATACAGGGCTTTCCTTGGGGAAAACTTGCAAAACTTCCAGTTAAACTAAGTCAGCCAACAAATGCGCTGTAAGTCTGACCCCAGGATGCCCACAGGGTTTTCCTGTAGTCCCACCAACAGCCTCAACGATCAGACTTCCTTCCCGTTGACCACGGAGGTCTTGAGAATGTCTGGAAATTCACCAACCGCAGGAAGCCAGTGATAGGCAGGTTTCCACAGAATCGGACACGACGAGTCAATTTTTGATAAGGTTTTTCAGGATCGCACCTGCTGTGGGGAGCCAACGGGTTTAGAGCAGAGCACACTTTAGAGATCACCTAGTATTCCTGTGCTGGTTACCTCGTTTCCTTGGAGAGGATCTGAGAGGCAGAGGTAATAAAAGAACTTGCCCAAAGAGTTACAAAGTTAGTTAGAAGCTGAGCTGGGGCCCAAATCCAGATTTTCCAGCCCGTAGCTTGGTGTGTTTTACCCAAAGTGCACCTAAACTTCCATTCTACCCTCCAGATGCTGTAACAGATTCATTGATAACAGGGAGGGAAGCCCTGCTGAGAGGCAAACATGCTGTGGTAGAGAAACATATGTGATTAAAACTGGGAATAACTTTGAACATCTCTTCATTCAACAAACCAGTGCTGAGTATCTGTTATGGGCAGTACCCCCTGCGCTGGGCAGCCTGGGCTCTGCAGCTTGCTTCTCTGTGTCTCTTTGTCCTGGGGTAAGCCAAGTCTGGTTTCAAACAGAGTCTGAGTCATGCGCTTTTTTTTTTTCTTCCCACTGAAAACATCCATGCCTTGTTACAGTATTTGAATTTGGCCCATTGCTCAGTTCTTGACTCCTGTTACTCAGTCTCCCCTCATGGCTTGGGTTTTCTATGATGCTGCGTATAATCTAGGCTCCTGTACCCCTGACTGGCCCCTCACAGTTTCCTGGGCATCCTGGCACTCTTCACTTGCTCTGCTGCCTCCTTTCTGCCTTGCATTTTCAGACCAGGCATTTGGCCTCCACACTCATCCCATGGCCCTCTGCTGCACGGTTGCTTCCGCCTGCCTCACTCCTCTAGGAGTTCCTAACTCCCAGGCCCAGCATCCCTTAGAATTTGCCATCTTGCTGCAACCCAAGGCAAAGGAGTACATCCCTTTCTTGAGGAATATAAACCACGGACTGGATTGCCTCGGACGTGGAGACAGAGTTTTGAGGTATGCTGAGAGAGAGTCATCTTCAGACTGAGCTATACCGGAAGATGAAGTCAAATTACTGAGAAAGCTTTTAATTCGAAAGCAGCAAAATAGGATGAGTTGATGGGAGAAGAGTTAAATATTAGTGAGAAAGTCGTTGAATCATAACAGACTTTTCAACTTCGCTCCAAATTACCACTTTTAAAACGAATGGTTGCTTAATATTTGTCGATGTTTATATCATTTGACACATGCATTTTTATTTTTCAAAAAAGAGTAGCAAATCCACGGTGAAACAGCTGCTGGGTTTGAGCACAGGGGCTCCCGGGGACTCAGTCGAAGGGGCTGCGTCTTTTAGCGCCTGGCCACAGCTCAGTGCTCCTGCCTGGGTGCAGCCTTTCTACCTACATTTTTGTATCGACTCTGAAAGATGAGTGACCCCTTGATCGTTTACTCTTCAAAACTGAAGTGGCTGCAGATGCCAGGTACAAGAAAGGATGAGAGACTTACGTGGAGAATCAATTCTTTACTCTTAATCCCAAGGTTTCCAAACTTCGCTGCACATTAGAATCACTGGGGGAGCTCATAAAAGCCCCAGTCACACTTCATACCAGTTAAGTCAGAATATCCCTGAGGGCGCGGGGCAGGGATCTTCTGATTTAATTGGTGTGGGTTGGTTGTGATTGGGATTTTTATTATTATATAAGGTTATACAATAACATTTAATAATGTGTGCTACTAACAATAATGTCATTATTGTTAATACGTTAGCATGCATTGTAATCTCCTAGAGGGCTTGTCAGACACACATCGCTAGGTCTCAAAGCTTCTGACTCTGTGCATTTCTGTTATGTTCCAGATAATATTGATGCTGATCTGGGGGTCAGCTTTTGGGGACCACTGGGCTTCTCTGTACATCAAAAGCAATGGCCCTTATTATTTATAACCTTGTTATCAGGTGTTGAATCGATATCTATCTTTTTTTCCACCCTGAATCTTTTTGCAAAAAAAACAGATTGATCATACCTCTTACCTATTCTATATCTGTGAGGCAGTAGCAAATATACATGCCCGTTAAAGCAAAAAGACATTACAGTCTAAAACTCAGAATTGAGCTTTCCTGTCTCATGTGCATCTTCCCCTAGAGGCGAGACATCTGTCAAGCAAGGGTGTCACACATCGGTGTTCCAAACATCCAGTTTATTGCTCCTTGGATAACAATGATGCGTTTGTGCTGGGGAAGATGCTCCTATTTTTTTTTTAAATCTAAATGCCTTGCTGTGTTTTCAGGAATCTTTCAGAGCTCTGTGTTTTGGAGGGTTTATGGCTGGCTTGTCCCTCGGTGGGAGCTGTTTTCCTCTCTCAATGGTTGTGGCTGGACGGAGACATTCATCACTGTCTGACGGACGTTTATGCACAGCACTTAGGTTCCGGTGCCTGAGCAGGTTGGGGAAGGATTCCAGTTCCCTTGGACCTTGGCCTTTCCTGTTTCTATTTTAGTATTTCTTGTAAACAGACTAGATCAGATTGATGGCATCCATCTTCCAATCATGGCCCATTGGAGATAGAAATAATCCAAAATTTGTGTTCTTTCTCCAACAGACCAGAGCTAAATTCCTCTGGGCAGTTGCCCTTCACAGGTCCAGACCTGGAGAGTTTCTGAAACCAAGCAGCAGCTTGGCAACTTTACCATTTTGATCAATTTAGTCTCTACTGATTGGGGATTTGCAGAGTCGAGGGGTTGCCAGGCCTCCTTCATGCTTTACGGAGCACATTATTATGGTGTTTAACCTTCTCGGATCTTGTCTTTTGGGCCCCAAAGGAAGCAGCGAGTGGGAAAGTAAGTGGTGAGGGAGCCTGCTGAGCTCTCTGGCCCCTGCTCCGGGCGGGTCGATCCTGACTGCCTTGTCAGTACCGCCTTGCTCGCACCCAGCTGGGAGGAAGGTCGGGGTCTGCAGGGCTCACCAACCTGCAGACCTTTGTGGGGCCCCTGACAAAGCAGGCGACGGGGGCTCACTTGTACTAAGCGAAGGCTCTGAAATTTGGTCTTAGTCCTGCTTCCAAAATCACACACAAACAAGGAGGGCCAGTTACGCTGAAATGGGGCTGATGACCCGACCTGACCTAACTCAGTGCAGTCACCGGAAGTGGAACGTTTTCCATCTCACACGTAACTGTTGCCCCCCCAATACTTTGTGTCTGGCACCACGATCAGCAGGGAAATGACGGACATGTGGTGCCTGACCTCAGGAGGCTCACAGCCTTCAGTTAGTACCATGTTTATCTCTGTGATAAAAACAAATTTCAGGAAGATTCTTTAAAACTAGTGGAGGAGATCCCTATTTGAAGGGAAAACCCTTGCATTATTTGCCATGTCGTAATGTCTAAGATATTCCTCCTTTCCTTCCAAAAACATTGCTTCTTCACCTAATACATTCCAACACTGTGCTAAGTCCTGGAGATTAAGAGATGAAAAAGATGCATTTTCTACTATTGGTAGGGGGGGATATGGTCCCAGTCACAGCTGAAATTTGTAACCACAACCTCTTTTGGACTATCCACCCATTAAACGCTTTGTAGGTGGAAATTTGGGAACTTCCTCTTTGGAGTGGGGGCCACTGTCTAAAGGGAAGAGGAACTATTTAGGTCTCTTTTAACCAATGTCCCTTCTGTTCATCCCGGCTACTAGCAGTGTTCTCACTCCTTCAACCAGTGCTTCCTGCCTGAGTCACACGGCAGGAGATAGAAGAGTGGCCAAAAGCTTCATAAAAAGTGAATAGCACACGCGTGGCCACTTAACCTCATCCAAAACCTCAGCACAACTATGTAAAAGGAATCATGTGTCAACACTGAGACGGTGACATTAAAGACCACACGACACATGACAAGGAATTGTTTGCCTCCCTCTTGGAGTGAGTGGGGACAAGGGAAACGAGATGGTTTGGTTTGAGTTGTCATTTTTTTAGGAAAGCACAAGACTCCTTAAACACTTCTCCATCCACCCCATCCTCCAGGGACGGCTGCTTTTATTTACAGACATTTTTGGGTGGAGATGTCCTGTGTATGTAAACATGATAGGAGCCTAAACACATATGAGGGAGTCCCGGGGATTCAAATGAGATGAGACATTGTCTTGGGTCATATTTATTTTTTAGGATAGGAGGTGCTGCTTCCATGGCTGTACGGGCTGCCTCCTTGGCAGTATGTTCAAAGACATTGCCTCCCAAAGCTTGCTTTGATTAATTTTTTAACTATTCCCCTGCTCAAAATGTTTCTAAGGTTTTATGAAGCTTATTGAATTAATAGTCTTACTCTGATCTGCTTAGTCCTCTCTTTCATTAAAACCTTCCTGAACAATGTTTTCTTTCACCATTTCCAATTGAATAACAAAACTAGACTGTCGTTGGTTCCCTGGTCTACTTAACGATTATTATTGTCATAATGGAGCCTTGAAGCAATGAAATCCTGAAAGGCCACTTTTTTGGAATTCAGTAACATACAAAACCCTGTGGTATAATCATGACTTCATATTTCTCTGATTACAAAGTAGTCACAGGTAAGATCCAAGGACCTTGACTTGTTGGGGTCATGGGGTCTGAATGCACTCTCGTGGTGGACATGGGGTTCTCCCTAAAGGTAACTGGTGTTACCATGGCCAGTCATCCTGAGAAAGTGCTGGGGCCCTTGACATCTGCAGACCCAGTGCAGAATGAAAATGCGGGCCCTGGCCAGGGCTGGGGAAATCAGTATCCCCTTTTCATGACCCCCTGTCCCAAACCCTGGTGGACAGGCAGATGCCAAGGGATTACAAACTCTGTGCAGGGACATGGCAAGAGCCCCGCCCCCACCCCACTGCCAGTCACCCCCAGTTGCCCCCAAAAGTCTCTTTGGTCCAATCCAGGTGTGGATGTACAGCTGCTGCCTTGCTCCAGCCAGAGTCTCCTTTTATCTATGCCCAGGACCCTGCCGGGGCAAAATTCAACTGCAGGATGAGGGCCTCCCCTTGCCCACATGACCTAAGCAGAGGAGGCAGCAGTAACAGGGCCTGGGTGAGAACAGAGTGGCCGAGAATCTGTCCCAGAGAGGTGGGGAGGTGACCGGATAATCAGGTGGACCACGTTTCCAAACCAGCAGCACAGCCCCCCCAGCCCTGTCCTGTCAAGATTTACTTATAAAACATACATTCAAAGATAATATTATTAAGAATTTCAAAATAGTCAATATAGAGCATTAAAACCCAAGTGTGGGGCCCTTCTGAGCATGGGGTCCTGTGCGACTATGCCGATCACATGCCCACGAAGCCAGCCCTGGCAGGGGGTGATCCTGGGACAGAAAAAGCCTGGCTGGGACCTGGACCCGAGGGTACTGGGAATGCGACTGCTCTCATTGGATGGTAGGCTAGTAAGGGGGAGAGACAGGCTGATGTCTGCTGAGACCCTCAAGCAGGTCTAAGCGTATGCTATGGTAGTTGGGTGAGTCCAGGCTATGCTTGGGACAGTGTGGCACAGAGGCAGCCGGGCTCTCTCCCGTGTCAGGAGGATTAGAGTGGGCGAGGGCTGGACAGTGCTGGCTGCGCAGCAGGGGGTGGCATGGCCTCTCCACTTCTTGGCAGCTGCCTTTGCAACAGTGGTGGTGCAGAGATGGTCTGTTTGGGCACCTGGGGCAGTTATTGAAGCCTCTTACAGCCTCCGAGGATTACATGAGTATCTTAGTTTAGAGCTGGGAGAGGAGCTAGAAATGATCTTATTACATATGCCAGGAAGCACACAGGGAGGTTTAGGAACATATTGGGCAAGGGAGCTCCGGGGAAAGACTACACTCGTTCATCTTGGCGTAACTCTTATGAGGGCTCGTTATGTGCCAGACCCTGTTTGAAGAATATTTTTTGCCTTCTTTCTCTCTAATGGGATAGGACTGTTCTCCCCCATTTTACTGATGGTCAAACTGAGCTATACAGAGGGAACTTTCCCAAAGGTCACACAGCTGGTAAGTGGCAGAGTGAGGATCTGGTTCAGGCATTCTGGGTCCAAAAACGGCACTCTTAGCTGCTCCTCTGCCCTCTAACTGCCAGGCACTGGGCTAGGAGACTTACACACAAATTAGGAGTTGTATTATGACATATGGATTTGGGATGCCATTGCTTCACCCCAAGAAGGTAAATTTGGATCTGTTGGTGATGTACTTTACAGTTTGCAGGTATTATCTATGAGAGAGGACAGGCAGGATTACTGTAAAGCCTTGGCTCTGCCGAGTACGGCTCTGTGACCTTGGGTAAGTAACTTGACCTCTGAGGCTCTGTTTCCTCATTTTTGCCTCCTTGTTGCAGGTCAATATGCTACTCCTATTTGCATTTTTGAAATGCAGAAAAAATAAGTTTAAGAACCTCCATTCTTGTCCTATAGGACCCCTTAAGTCTTGGGGGTCCAGAATAAGGGAAACCGCTCTGTTGCAACCTGTCGCAGCAACTCCGTATTACTTCTGAATGTTTTCCGAATTGTTCTTGTCTTACCTCTTGAGAGACACCACAGAGCTAGCACTGCTCCCATTGTCAATGAATTGTCCTGAAATTTCTGGATTGGAAATGTGAAGCTGAGGAGTGGGGGGCACAATGGTAGGTTTTTTTATGTGGTGTAAGCATTGCATGATAGAAGACAGGATGTCATTGAATATGCTCTCAAGTATGGGTTTATATCATATCTCAGATGTATTTCTGCTTTCTCCAAGTCCAAAATTCAGGCTGTTTTTCTTCTTCGTGCTTAATTACAAGTGTTTTTAATTAGATGACTTCCATTAATGGCCAATTAAGTTTCAATTTAGAGGTCACATACAAACACTGGCAGCCCCCTTCCAGCTTGGGCTCTCTACAGAGTGACCCGAGTCTGGACTTCCATCTGCTTAATGCTGCTTTGCCCATTAAGGGAAGTGAATGGTTCCCTAATTGCTTGCCTTGGGAGAGGAGCCAAGTTCTACCCTTCCCTCAGCAGCCTGCACTTTCACAGCTGCGATTGGAGCTCCTGGACAGGGGAAGGAGGAGAATGAGGTGTAAGGAGAGGGAGGTCTGGGGAGCTACCAGCAGAGGAAAGAGCCCAGAGGAATGACTTCTCAGAAAGACGTAGGGTGGCTATGGTTGAGAGCTGGCAAGGACTCAGGTTATGACTATATGTCACGAAGAGGATGATGGTTTTGGTTTCTTAGGCCAGGACCTGGAGGATGCTTATTTCTGTCTACGTGGTTTTGGCATTTGCTGCGGCTCAGCCAAGAAGCCTGGGCACTGTTGGTGCCATTCAGCTGTCTTATTATTCTTGAATTGCTGCAATAGGAGGAAGAAAATTTGGGATTCTTCGTGATTAGCGTGTACTTACTATGTGATAGACACCCATAAGCACTTATTTAATTGTCAAAAATGTTATATAGCAGGCAATAGTATTATTATTATTTCTAGTTTACAGAAGAAGAAACTAAGACATAGGAAGGCTAAGTACTTGTCAGAACAGTAGAAATGGGATGTAACACTACACCACTATTTCCTACCACCTCTACTCATTGGTCTATTTTTCCTCTCGCATCACACAACTCCATGAGGCTTGGGACCATGATGAATTCACCATAACACAGTGCCTGATTGGTTGAAAGAATAACTGAGTCTTTTCATCTGTAGGGGCAGGATGTCTGTATTTGCCTAGTAGAATGACAAAAGCAGTTGTGGCTTTTATTTTAAGCAGTGAAGTCACATGGCTACCACCCAATTTCTACACAAAGGTAAAGCTCTTATCTTAGATAATGGGAGAAAGGGGGATAAAAGGACACAAAGGATGGGGGCCATTGTATAAAAACACCTATGATGTGTAATAGATTAAGAAAATGTATATCAACATTAAATAACAGTGGGTTATTTTTTGAAAAGGAGAGTAAAAACCCCATGGAATGTCTTCTCCTTTTTGTCATCATCGTTACTTCTCACCTTCCTTTTGTACTGGTTTTGCAACCTGCACATAATTTTGCATACAAGATCCTGTTTAGTCTCACACGAATCCTGTGAGGTGTCAGGTTCTGTCATCCTCATGGTCCTAATGCTCTGTTTTATGTCAAGCAACTGGCAAGAGGCAGAATTCAGTCTTGCTTTACTGCCCAGTGAAGAGAGGACAGCATTTGTGAGAGGAGGGCGAAGGAAGAGTCCTAGATTGTGGTGGAAATGATGTGTCCTGACAGGTAGGAGTTTGGGTGAAAAATCAATGATAATTTAATTTCAGCATACAAGAACTTATTCTACACACCGGGAAAGGGGAAATATGCTCTTGAGCTTGGAGATGGAAATGTTCTTCTCGTAGTGTAAACCTGCTTATTTATGAATTATAAACATAATAGTCACTAATCCAAGTGCTGTGATATCAAGGATGCTCAAGTGTTAGAACCATAGAAAATCAAAGTCTAAAAGTCCTAAGAAGTTGTTCAACCTTTTAAATTTTCAGTGGAAGAAATGGAGGTACAAAAAGGAAGAGTGGTTTGCCCGAAGTGTGAAACTAGAGCGTGGCAGAGTAAGAACTAAATCCCAGGTCTCAGGACTTGAAGGCTATGTTTCTCCCATTTCATCACATTGTCTCCAACCTACATTCTTGAACAATGTCCGTGATCTTTCTATAGAGAGAAAAGAAAAACCTGTGTCTCTCTCTCACTCTGTCACTCGGTTACCGGGGGTTGATTTAACAATAATATCACTATCAGCATAAAGGACAAAGCTCAGTTTCCTCTCCCTCCTCCATCCTTTCTTCTCTTCTGCTCCTGTACCTCTTGTAGCTAAGAGATCAATAATTTAGATACCCAGTAGCTCACTGTTTAACATGTATCTTAAATTGAAGGTACCTGATCCTAGGCCTCTTGAGAACAGGTCTTGATGGGCAAAGAAAAAGAGATTGAGAAAAAGTGCAGCGAGCAGTTGGAGAAAAGGGCATGGAGAGCAGAGACTGGATCACCATCAGCGTCCTTCTCCTACACGAGAGTTTTGCTATAGGTCTGACTCTGGTTGTTGGATCAGACTTGCACTGTTTTCAATGGAATAGTTGATCATGGATGGAAACACAAGCATACTTAGTAGTTAATTAAATTTAAACTTATGAATTGTTAAAATAAGATTTCATTATCCTCTATGTATAGAGCATGCTGGCTTCCTGCGCTATAAATAGGTTATCATGGGAAAAAAATTAAACGTTGAGTCTCATGTTATGGCTCTGAAAACACATAAGCATCATGATGATCAAATTTACAAAGAACTTTACATGTTTCAAGCCACTAGAGGATGTTCCTGCCTCTGATAACTCTATATAATTATGTTTGCTTCTTCCACAGATTTAAAAATGGGATAGTCAAGTCTTCAGATGTTCAATGCTTCGCTCACAATAGAATCAGAATTTCATGGACTGAACGTGAGCTTGGAAATCAGACATCTACATTTAAACTGTGGCTCTGCCATTTACTTCCTAGTTGTGTGACCATGTTAAGTTTCTTAACTTCTATGATCCTCAGTTTTTCATCTGTAAAATGGGAATAATAGCACCTCCTAGGCTGTTGTGAAGATCAAATAAGATAATATGTCATCTATACAGTGATTGACATATAAAACACTTTTGCTAAGTGCTGTTTTTATTACCTTCTATCTTTCTCTCTTTTTCCCTTTTTCTTTATAAATGGAAACTCGGAGACTAGTCAATGCTGTACAGCTCTTTTCATCCGAGCAAGAATCCACTCACCAGAAAGACCTTGAGACGTCTTGGTTTAATGACCTTGTACATTCCACCCTCCTTAGTCCCATGGCTACACCGTTGCTGTTTTAAACATGAAGAAAACATGCCTTCCTGATAAACCACCACTCCCTTAATGAGACTCAGATCTTAAGACCTCACCTGGAGCCTGATGTGTCAGCCATTGCATTTCTTCAAATACATTGGGACAAATGAGAGTCAGAGGCGGGACCTAACATTTTCTCCTCTCTGTTTCTTCCTCTCTTCTCCCCTTTCCTCTCCTGCTCTTTACCTGCTGACTCCCTCTGGAGATCTCACATTTGCCTAGATCTAAGCTTAGGTTTTCTCCTCAGGAGACTGGTAGGGCCAGGGAACGTAAAACTTCTGAGTCACAACAACCCGAAGAATGATCGGCCTTTTGTGCTGGATGGAATTTTTAGCCCTTTGGAAAAGGGAGGCAGTCATCTCCTGCTGTGGATTCTGAGTTCACAGGTATTATCAGGAATCTGGAACACAGGACTGGAGCAGCTGGGGACCTGAGGACTTTAAGGGATCCTCAGTTAGTTTCCTGGACATTCCTTCTGTGCACAAGTCACATTGCATAGAAAGAGTCCCTAACAATAAATCATTTGTCATCTTCCACTCCGGCAGAGATTAAAAGAAAATATTTCATTTGAGATATGTGCCCTTAAACACAGTTGGCAGAAGTAGAAATAAGTACTATTTATCAGAGGAGTCATTTGAAAATATTTTCAACATGTGCAAATCTTTGATGCATTATTTTCACTCTCATTAATCCATTCTTAAATTGTTGGAATAGTTATCATTATACCACATGCATATAATATTATACAACTCTTTGAGATGATGTTTTTGAAGACTAGGCAATGATACGGAGCTAAAAATCTGATGGTTCAATATTAAATCGAAAATCAGAAACTTCATCTATATATAATGTGTGATCCCAATTTTATGAAAATTATAATTGTGCCTAAGTAAATAAGCCAAAAATACTAACAAGGTTTATCTCTGCTGCTGTGTTTACCACTGATATTATTTTCTTTCTTATACTTCCCTGTATTTTCCAAATTTCCTACCATGAATGACGTATTTGTTGTTTAATTAGAAGATGTTACGTAAAAGAAGACAGAAGTAGAAAGGATATCTGGTACCTTCCTTCTGATTTAATGAAATGCAAAATATTTCACAAATCTTTTTCAAAAATCTTATTCTTCCTGTGGAAAATAAAATTATCATTACAGATGGCCTAAAGATTTAAACATAGAAATAACTCATGAAATTTCCAAAAGAAAGCATTGGTTGATATATTGACAGTCTTGGAGTAAACAAAACCTTTAAGCAAAACAGAAAATCCAAAAGTCACATAGAAAATGTCTGATAAATTTTATTACGTAAAGAAATTTTTAAAAATCTGTTTAGCCAAAAGAAATGCCTCAAATAAAGTCAAAAGTCAAACAACAAACCAAGGTGAAAATATTTGTAGCACGCTTGTCAAGGAACAAATATTCTTAATTTGCAGAGACACCATAATCATTAAAGAAAAACGGATGGCTTGCATTAGAAAAAACATGGGCAAATGGGATTTCTGCTTTGAGCAATAGCAGAGTAGGTATTTTGGACCCAGCATTTTTCTTTAGGTCGAAAATATATCTAAAAGCAAAAGAAAAACTTGCAAAGTATTGACTAATTAAGGGGAAGATATGAGAGAACTTGAAATTGTAGAGTGAGCCCATATTTTCCCATAAAGGCAACTGCCAATCTGGATAGGGCAGCTAAAAAGTTGGGTTTCTGATCCAAACATTTGATAGGGAATGCCCGGGGAGAATGCTGATTTCAGGTACATGAGAGGTTTGGGGGAAACAGTAATTATGAAGACTATGAAATCAGATGACTGCCTTCAGGATCTTTAATGCACTGGAGAAAGATAATGAAAGGATGAGGGTAACTAATTTAAAGCAGATTTTGAAAGACAGAGGATCTTCTGAGTTACAGAAAGAACTAAGAATAAAGCCCAGAACTTAATTAATTATAAGGATAGCAAAGGTCCAGAGGAAAATTGATACCAAAGCTGAGCTCCTGATATGGTACCATTCCTTGAGGAAACCAATCCTTCTCTTGGTGGCAGTTGATTACAGTGGACTCCTAGCCTTTGCCTGCTTCCTTCTCAATGCTGCACTTTACTGCCTACACCACCTCTTGTCCTGCTCTGCTAGAAGACTCATTCCCCAATACCTTGCTAATTTTCCACAGATTTGATGTTTACCATCTGCTCTCAGGGAGGTGGTGAGATGTAGCAGAAAACATGCTAAGCTTGTTCAAGTCCTGGCTCTGCCAATAATTGGTGTGATTGCAGACAATTAATAATAGTGAAAATAATTTATCTAAGGCCAAGTATAAACCAGACCCTGGCTATGCACATGTCTCTCTCAAAACTCTTCCTTTGAAATCTGGAAAAACAGAGATTGGGAGAAGGGTGAAAAAACTATGCCCAAAGTTACATAGCTGGAAGGAGGTAGAGCTGGGCTTCCAACCCTGATCCACATATACCCCAGACCTACCCCATACTGTCTAATTAAAACATCTGGGCTTCAGACTCTCCAGTAGTAAAATGTGAATAAAATCATTACTGTCATAGAACCGAGGGAAGATGAAATCAAATACAGTGAAAGATCTTTGCAATTTGTAGTAGCTAATATTTACTGAGTACATATTATACACCAAACAGTGTTCTTGTGGCTTCATAGCTTCCAGGTGATGGATCCAGGGATCCAGGCTCTGTCCTTATGCAGAGATCTTCGGCAGAGATCCTGAGCCCCTGGGCTTTACATCTGATAGCCAGCTTAAGCTATTATTCCTTGTTCATTAAGTTGTGGGCCTGTGTTATCTTGCTAGGGCTGCAGTAACAAAGCACTTAAGAAGCGTCAACAAATGAACTTTATTGCTTCACAGTTCTGGAGGTCAGAAGTCCAAGATCGAGGTGTTGTCAGCCTTGGTTCCTTCTGAGAGCCGTGAAGAAGCATCTCTCCCATGACTCTCCCCTAGCTTTTCGTGGTCTGCCGACAATCTCCAGCATTCCTTGGTTTGTAGAAGCACCTCCCCCATCTCCTCTGCCTTTATCTTCATGTGGAGGTGTGTGTCTGTGTATGTGTGCCCAAATTCGCCCTTTTTGTATGTACAGAAGGTCCCCAATTTATGATGGATTCACTTACCATTCTTTAACTTTATGATGATGTGAAAGTGATATGCATTCAATAGAAACCATACCTCGTATTTTGAATTTTGATCTTTTCCCAGGTTAGTGACATGCGGTAGGACACTCTCACGTGACGCTGGTCAGCGGCAGAGAGCCACAGCTCCCAGTCAGCCAGTGTTCAGGACGATAAGCAACTGATCCACTTACAAGCGTCCTGTACCCATACAACCGTTCTGTTTTTCACTCTTAGTATGGTATTCAATAAATTACATGAGATACTCCACACTTTATTATAAAATAGGCTTTGTGTTGGGTGATTTTGCCCAACAGTAGACTAAGTGTCCTGAAAGCATTTAAGGTAGGCTAGGCTAAGCTATGATGTTCAGCAGATTAGATGTATTAAATAAATTTTTGATTAACAGTATTTTCAATTTACTATGGGTTTATTGAAACATAACCCCATTGTTAAGTAGACAAAGAGCTGTACACTAGTAATATTGACTTAGGGACCCACCTCCAAGGGTAACCTCATCTTAACTAATTACATCTACAAAAACAGTATTTCCAAAGAAGGTCACATTCTGATGCATTGGGGCTAGGACTTCAGTCTATGCATTTGCAGCGGCTGGGGGCATGGGCAGCAGGGGGGAACACAATTCAATCTATAGCAGGATTCCTCAGCACAAAAATTCAGGATAACCTTTTGTGGTTGTTCTTTTGTTACCTGCAAAGTGGGCAGATTTTTGCGGGCGGTGTGACAAAAGTGCCTCTCTTATTTGTGCTTTCAGAAACACCAGAGTTCCTTAGGCCTGTACTTTTTGCTTTTTCCACACCAGAAGGCCGGGTCAGTGGGTCTTGTGCTGGTAACAAAGCTGATCAGGAAGCTGTGTAAACACTGTACGCTCTGAGGGATAAATGTGATTGACATGTTTTTAATCATTTCTGCTTTACTGCTGTTTGCTCTGGTCAACACCATCGTCTAAATTAAGTTCACTCTTGATATAATGTCTCATTACGTAAAGTCAAAGAAAGCTCTTTAGATGGGTCTTTCTGCTTTTTGGCAGGGCCCAGGGAAAAGGAACTGGACTGAAAGTCTGGACACCGTGGATTTGAACAGGACGTGCTTTTCTTTGAGCTTCATATTCCTCATCCTGTAACCTTTCTGGGGTACCTGTGTACCCCTTTCATCTTTCTAATCCATCCTGCTCCCTGCTGTTGCCCACAAGTCACAATTAATTCCCTGCTCGCAGTTTTCTCCCCTTCTTCAATCAATCCAGCCAAACCAATTTTGGTTGGATACACATTAATTTATGGCAAACTGTCATCACTTGACTGCGCTAGGGACTTCACATGCTCGTTTGTTTCCTTATAGATTAACTTCCCTTTCCCGTCACTCTCCCCTGAAGCAATCCCTCTGATGTGTTTATTGTCACATTGAATTTGGGGGTATTTACATATATTTGATTTACAAAGAATATTTTGCTTGACACTCTCTTGAAACTCTCTGTAGTGGTTATTTTTTTGGCTCATTAATTTAAGATGGTTCTTTGTTCTCTACTAAATTCAGAAATTCTAGATTTTAGCGACCTCACTGAAATGTTCAGCGGAGATGAAGTGACTTACTCATTGAGAGTAAGCCCATGAGAGCAGAGGAGGAGCCAGAACCCACCATCAGGGCTCCCTTCACTGACCCTTGATAACCTTATTTCTTTGGCCTTTTCATTTCAAAGAGTTTCTTGTACTTTGGCACTTCCTTGAAGTATAAGATGTATGTGTCAGGAAGGAACTGGGACTGAATTCTGGGAAAGGGAAGGAAAAGGAGAAGGAATCGGAGTCACAGAATATTCCCAGAAAGGCTGCATCAAATTCCAATTCAATTTTATTAATTTAACAAATATGAGTCAGGCCAGGAGCTGGTATTATAGTGAGCTATGTCCCTGTCCTCAAGCAGCTCACTGTTTTCGCAGAGGCAAACTTAAAAGGAAGAGCCAAATGTGGTATTAGAGATTATAATAAAGCGAGGTCAGAAGAGACCAAGAGGACCAAAAAAGACAGAGAAATTAGCCTTCCCCCTCAAAGATCAAGGCAGGCGACCAAGCCCAAGAAGAATGTTCTAGGCAAATGCAAAGCCGTGGAAGAATGAAGTGGCCACAGCTTGGCGTGTTTGGGAAACACCAAGTGTTTCTTTGTGGCCAGTAGTGACAATGTGATAGTCACCATTTTCTTTCCAATTTGAGCTCATCCTAATGCAAG
This sequence comes from Camelus ferus, assembly GCF_009834535.1. NCBI lineage: Eukaryota > Metazoa > Chordata > Mammalia > Artiodactyla > Camelidae > Camelus > Camelus ferus. The sequence continues at coordinate 16,725,130 of NC_045716.1, read as the reverse complement.
CCGCACATCTAACGTTTCTAAATTGTTTGGTAGCTACATTACAAACTAAGAAGAAGCAATAAGAATTAATTTTAATAACATTTTATCATTTCAACCTGTAATCAATATAGAAATTATTCAAAATTTTGCATTCCTATTTTTTTAAATTGAAGTATAGTCAGTTACCATGTATCAATGTCTGGTGTACATTCCTATTTTCATGCAAGATCTTTAAAATATGGTGTGTGCTTATGTTTATAGCCCACCTCAGTTGGGATTAGCCGCATTTTAGGTGCTCCTTAGTCAGACACGTGGCTAGTAGCTACTACCCCGGACAGCACAGAACAATATTGATGAAACTAACGAATGAAACTTAGGTAGATCAAACTAAATATTAGGTACTCAAATTCCAAAACCGCTTGGGATCAAGCCATGTAAATAACCCTTGGCATATCTCACGTGGGCAAAGGCTGTCTTTGTGCAACTCGCCTTTGAAGTGGGCACTTTCTGGAAGTGGGAGTCAGTGAGGCCTAGTGGGAAAGCATTCATTTTGGAAAAAAACTTACACTAATTATGTGACTTGGATCAAGTTACTTAATCTCCTGAATTTATTTTCTTCATTTGTGATAAATGGACTGAAAAAAAAAATAATCTCTTGCAGAATTAAAATATATTTGCATGCCTGTCACAAAATAGACACTTATAAGTAATAGCTCTCATGAAATATTTTCTTCTGTGATATCAGACATGTTATTCATTTGCTGGATTAAAAGATCTGACAAATGAGATCCTTAGGTGATATTAGTCATACTTACATGACATCTGCTGTGTGCTCAACCCTGTTCCGGGCACTTGGGCCGCATTAGTGAACAAAATAGGTGAATAGGATGTTCTGTCTCCCAAATACTCAGCATGAGGCCCAGTGGGAGTGCCCTGTGGCACTGTCATTATCTACAGGCAAACCTTTTCAGCATTTTCAATGTGAATCTCTCATCTAAAAAGAAACAGGGTTAGAAGGGCGGCAAGAGCAAGGAAGCTTCTGGCCAGTGTGAGAACACGTGAGGGAATACTAAATGAGCCCTGGCATTGTCCTATCCCCAGACTTCTAGAAAGGACTGCAGTGCTACGTGGGGCTGCAGCAGCCACATGTGAAATGTGGTGATTGTCCTTGAAATATTATTATTTGAAGACGCATCATTTTAGATACTGCAACATGAAAACCTACACAGATACATGTTGAGGCAAAATGCAAAATTTTACACAAAGTTTTACAATAAAATGTAAGACTCCAAAGAAATTGCTAGGTTGTGGTGAGCACTTGGGGCTACATATCAAAGATACTATATATTATGATTTATTTTAATAGGGACCCTTTAGTAGAACATTCTAGAAAGGGCATATTAGACAATTTATTAATTTTTATTTTTTCTCCAATATATAGAAATTATTTTGGACTCTGATATCATCATGAGGTTGTTTTTAACTCCTCTGTGAATAGGAGCTGTGTGGATGGCAGATTTGGAAAAAGGAGTGTGTTATGGCTGGTTTGCTTAAATCTGATGGCATGGGTCCAAGATAAGAGTGTGCAGGTGCTCTCATCTCTGCTTGTACCTATGAATTAACAAGCTACGGACTTACAGTTATTCAATTCCATGTCAGCTGAATTCCTTGCTTCTCTTTCATGCAAAGTCAAAGTACCTAAAAGGTTCTGAAAGAGTCAGAAATCATGACAATGTTCAATAAAAACAAGGTCATCAGAGAGAAAGAACATCTAAGGACCATTAAAAGTGCCCAGCACTTGACGGGCAAGCTGTAACTGCTGTAGACTGACTCCCTGCTCCCAGGAAGCCAGTGGTCAGAGGACCTGGGTTTCAGGGCAAGTTTTGGTAGCAAAAGGCTATTTATTCTCTAATCAACTCTATGGAGAAATACTTGTCTGTGCTTGTACTAAGAGTTTGAAATCTTAGAAAACAAATGTTGGATTCAATAAAACTATTTTTTTTATAAATGTTTGCTCAGTTACAGGTTGAGTCATCCTTGGAGAAGGCTGGCATCCCTGCCAACCTGGCCAGATGAGCAATAGCAATGACTCACCTTGTGTAATGGTTCATGAATGACAGAAGTCTTGCTCACATGTTATTCTGTTTGGTCCCCACAACAACCCTACGTGGCAGAGTTGGATACCTGTCCTCCAATATCTATCCCCCAATTACATAATATTCAGTTTTCAGAATAAACACACCTCCAAGCCTCACATGATTTATAATTTCATTCTGTTGTGGTCAGAGAATATACTTTGTGCAATTTTAATACTCCTACATTTATTGAGACTTGTTTTATGGCCTAAATGTGGTCCATCCTAGATAATGCTCCATGTAACCTTGAGAAGAATCTATATTCTGCTGCTTTTTGGATGGAGTGCTCTATGAGTATCTATTAGGTTTAATTGGCTTATATTGTTATTCAAGTGTTTTATTTCTTTATTGATCTTATATCTACTTGTTCCATTCCTTATTGATGGGGGAATATTCAGATCTCCAACTGTTATTGTTGAACTGTCTATTCCTTGCTTTAATTCAGTCAGGTTTTGCTTCACGTATTTTGGGGCTCTGTTGATAGGGTCACATATGTTTATAATTTTTACCTCTTGATAAATTGACTCTTTGATCAATATAAAGTGTCCTTTGTTTCAAGTAACAAGTTTTATCTTAAAGTCTATTTTTTTTCTGATATTAATTTAGCCACTCCAGCTCTCTTTTGGTTATTGTTAGCATAGTATATGTTTTTCCAGCCTTTAATGTTCAATCTGTTTATGCTTTTGAATCTCAAGTGTGTTTCTTGTAGACAGCATATAGTTGAATCACTTTTTTAAAAAATCCATTATGCCCATCTTTGTCTTATAATTGGAGTTTATACTTAACGTAATTACTGGTAAGGAAGAATTTTTGTCTGCTATTATGTATGTAGGGGAAAAATTAACTTTAAATTTCAGTTTTGACTTCTAATTTCTGTCTAGGAACTTAATGATGGGAGGGGATTCATACTGTTTTACTTGGTATATTATATAACATCCTCTACTGAGAAATTGTTTAAACCCAACAACTCTGGACCCAGAGTTCCCGTGTTCTAATCCTTGGTCTACCACTTCTAAGCTATGCTGCCTTGGACAAGTGACTTATCATTTTTGTGCTTTGATTTATATTCCTGTACATGAGAAGAATAATAATGCCTTCTCACCTGGCATTTGGGACAAACATAGTCTGTATATCTTGCCATTTTCTTCTGACTTTATGGGTTGCATTACAGACTGGCTTTGTCTCACATTGTGCAGGAGAATCACTCTCTGGGATTCAGGAATAAAGTAGGCAAAGGTTTTGTGGGGAGAAAAGAAGAGACTTCATTTAGACCTCTCAACTCCACTCTCTAACCCAGTTTTGACCAGAAAAAAAATTGCATCAGAGTATTAAGTCCTTCCCTGGTTATTAGTAAAGCAACTACTTTATTTTATGTCTTGTTATAATTCTTTGTATTCACATGTCATCAGGTACAAACACAGTAGTGTGGTAGAGGGGCAGGCTGTAATAGGATGGGGCCATCAAAGCCCCACCATGGCCTTCAGAAGGAGTCTATGGGATTATCTGTCTAGCACTTCATCTTCTCCAGAAGAAGATAATCCCCAAACACACTCCTGCTCCAAATATTGCTATTGTGAGAGCTTCCATTGAAAAAAATATATAACTTTCTTTCTTTAGTCACAAATGATTGGTCTGGGGGGGTACCAATGTCCTCCCATGAGATTTAAAAAAAAATGCAGTACTGAGATTCTTAAAATCTGAGAATCTACCAGTGGCCAAAAAAATCTGCCAGTTGGAGTTGTCACATTTTAATAAGAAGAAAGGGAGATAAAGAGAGAGAGAGAAGGAGGAGGAGGAGAGGAAAGAAAAAGGAAGGAAAAAGAAAGAATCAGAAGAGGAGAGAAATAATTCTGACATGTTTTCTACCCAGGGTCTGGTTTTATTTATATCCCTCTTGCAGTCATGTTTTTCTTGTTTAGTAGGAACTCCTTGGCTTCCTTGACTTCTGAGAAACACACCTACACACATTTACTAGGCTAATTTGTTTTAATTTTTTTGTTACTTGCCACCAAACTAACTTTTTTCCATTACACACTAGCCCACCTAACTAGAGCTCCTTATCTGGATTTTACCAGAGTGCTCTCTTGGGAGGCTGGATCCTGCTTCCCAGCCATCAAGATACCAGCTATGGTACTACTCAGTGAATTGGTTAATTGTCTGAGAACATGAACCTATGATTTGAGACCCACGACTTCTCACTCTCTGGTTGTCAACCACACGTCAGTCAACTATCTCATTGAGATCCTGATGGCTTTTATAGGGGATATCCTGTAACTGAATTAATTTTTTCCAAGGCCTGTTCTTTAAGGACCTTGGGAAATGCTTATAATTTGATTAATAAGGGGACTAGAAACACTACTTTAGTTGTTTTTCTAAAGTTCTACATAGATGAGGTGTTTCGGAAGTTATCCAAAATGCATTTATCCATCATCCTGTAAAGCAAAGAAGTCTTTCCATCTTAAGCTCATCTTTTTGTCTTGCTATGTGTAGAACTGAAAACATTACCATCTGTTGAATACTTACCATACACCACACGCTGTGTGAGATGCTGTCATCTTCATTATTTCCCTTGGATTGCAGAATTTCAGAACTAGGAGTGGCCATGGAAAGCACACAGGCCAACTCACAGATGAATAATTTGAGGTTCAGAGAGGCAAAATCATTGGAGTATGGGGCACCAAATAACTACACTCCTGTTTTATGCCAAAGTTCTGAATCACTTAAAACAATAAAATAAGACAAAAGAGTAGGTTAGATAGAGCCCACATAGTGTGCATACTGCTGATACACTCTGTTAGTGGGTGCTGTGGCTTATGTCTGTGAACAGATGATCTTGATCCTGAACCTCAATATTAAGCTGCTTGACTCACTCAGCTACACTGAACTGAGGGGGGTTCTCCTCAAGGGAAGAGTCTGCCTGCACAGGAGCAGAGCTGAATGCATTCCCTGTGGACAGCCAGCTTGTAACAGGGATGGAAGAGCAAAGGGATGGGAGAGTCAGCATCCACTTTCCAGGGACACGAGTGAGTACAGGGGTGGAAGGAAGCCACTACCTGCACATGGAAGAAAGCATCAAGATTGCAGGGTAAAAATAAGTGTCTTCCGACCACACTCTCTGCCAACAGGAAAGGTTACCCAAATTAACAAATCTAGTTAAAGCAGAGCTGGGACCAGAGCAGAGAAGTCTGATGCGCTAGCCACTCTGGAGCTTCCTCGGTTTATAATGGGGTTATACCCTGATCATCCCAACATAAGTTCAATGTATTGTGAGCCGAAAAAGCATTTAACACACCCAACCTACCCAACATTATAGCTTAGCCTCGCTTACCTTAAATGTGCTCAGGACACCTACATTAGCCTAGAGTTGGGCACAAAGCCTATTTTAAAGTGTGAGTATCTCATGCAATTTATGAATAATTTTTACTGATAGTGAAAAACAGAATGGGTGTATGGGTGCAGAATGGTTGTAAGTGTATGGTTGTTTACTCGCATGATCACGGGGCTAACTGAGAGCTGTTGTTCTCAAAATTCAAAGCATGGTTTCTACTGAATATATGTCGCTTTCACACTATTGAAAGTTGAAAAAGTGTCAAGTCAAATCATTGTAAGTCTGCATACAATTCTGTCCTCACCAATAAAGAGCTAATTTTGAAAATGTCACATTGTCTCCATTACAGACAACAGACACCAGAAAGGCCCCCCCCCTTTTTTTTAGGGGCACTAATGACAATTTTATTTACAAGTAAAAATGTACAGAAATTCCCATTTTACAAGTAAAAGTGCACAGAGATCATTACAAAGTTTCACTAAATTTTATCTGGTTCAAACAAAAGCATCACTTGCAAACAGACTATCACTGTAACAGTTAAATGAGAACACAGTAACCCCAAATTAAAAGACAATGAGGCGAGGTCTGCAAAACTCATAAAAACACCTAGTAAAGTAAAATGGACCTGGACGTGTCTTCAGTTTGATGCATCAGTTTGAAGATGCACCATCAGAGCAGATACGGTTTTCAAATTCTCCTCACAACAACTTTGTGCAATAGGTATTATCACCGGTTTTTACAGATAAAGACATGTAAATTCAGAGAGGTTAAGTAGCTTCCAGCGATCACAGAACTAGGATATGCTGACTTGAAGATGTGAATCTAGATTTATCTGGCTCTAAGTCCATGCCCTTTCCACTACATCACAAGTTCTCCCAGTGGAGTCAATGACAGATGCCAACGGAGTGGTGTATGTGGTGTAACGGGTAACTGGAAGACAAAGTACCTGCTAAGTACAAGAGATAGAAATGACTTCACTGAGGATTTGGATAGGCAGAGAACAAAGCCAAGAGGATTCTGGGAAAAACGGAACAAAAGCTGTGGCGTTAGGAATCTGTACAGCATTATTGAAGAGAAATCGAGTAAATCAATTATTCTGAAGCTGAGGATTGTCTGTTGTTTGGTGCAGGTCTACAGGCAGCCCCACTGGATTTCCACAGCTCGTGTTACCATGGGAACAGAATGGGGCATTGGAGTTATCTGAGGGGGCATCAGTCACAAAGGATCTTGGATTGAAAACGACGAGTGATGCCACAGTGACATGCAGGAAACCAAAACTGGTTAGGAACAGAACCAGCAGTCGTGTACCTGCTCAGATAGTAACAGCCCAGACCAAGTGCTGCTCGCCTCTCCCCTCTCCTCTCCTAATCTGCTCCTCAACCCATTGCTAGCTCCACATAATCTCTCCCCAGAAATCAAACCCTGAGGATGTTGCAAGGAGGGTGGTACTGGTCACCAAACTGATTAAGTCTCTGCCTCTCAGCAGATGAGAGGTGCACAGGTAGATTTTAAATTCAGTGATAGAATAAAGTTGGATTCAAACACTCTTCAGTTTGCAGGCTAAAAGTCTTACCCACTGTACCAAATATGGTCAGTACCTTTAATTCGATTATCTAGAATCCCCCCAAAGATCCTGTAAATTTCTTTTGCCTTCATTTCATAGGTGAGAACTTGAAACCAAGAGATTAAATAACTTGTCCAAAGGCACATAGCTGGCGATTGGAGGGAAGAGAAAGGACATCGATCTGATTTTAAAGTCCCTGTCCTTTTTACAGACCACACCACTTATTTTTTTTTTAAGGATATGGCTGCCAAAGGTGGGTTAGGCAGAAAGTAAGTGCAGCCAAGTACAGGGCATCAATCCAAAATAGTTACGGGGCTAGCTGCCAAATTGTCTTTGAAATAACCGTGATTTGTTCCCGAGAAGAAGGAAGCTGCTTTAGAAGAATCAAAATGTGTCTTTTACCAAGAGGCAGTTAAATTCAGGTCTCCTTGGGTCAAATCCTTTTTGTGTCTCTTTGTTACACACACAATGACTCAAACAAATTATGTCTAAAGAAAAGGCTGTTTACTCTGGGCTCTACACTGATGGGTTAAATGCAGGACGCGGTGGAGCAAATTTGTAAACAGAATTCCCCACATTGGCTCTCTATTACAGACTTCTTCGTGGGCTTGCAATGAGCTATTAACAGGAAGGAAGCCCAGGAGGACCAGACACAAGGGCTGCTGTTTCAGGTGCAAGAAAAGACAGTGACAGAGTGACTGTCAAAGCCATTAGAATTGTTTTGGGTTCATTGATTTGTGGTGGTGGTTGTTGAAGGCCTAATGGAGGGTGGGGTGGTGGCTGTTAGCTCTCAGTTCATTTCACAGACTCTAGGGCAGCGGATGGAAATAGCCCCCTTTACTTCAAAAAAGCATTGCTAATGGGCATGTAGTTTGCAGTGGGTAAGCCAGACTATTCCAACAAGCGAAAGGGAAGGGTGAAGAAAAGACATCCTTATAACTCAGTAACGCCTGCTCTAAGCACTGTTTTACCAGGTGTGTGTGTGTATGTGCACACACAAAATAATTAAAAAGTAAAACTGCACAAAAATTTCGCCTTGGCTTGTGGCTCAGAAAGGCACTAACGTTGCTACTTAGACTCTCTCAAAATAGTGAGACTGGTTTTCGGGTTTACTATGTGATTCTTTTTGGTTCAAATCATTGACTTTAAAAAGTTTTCCCCCTATTTAAATGTTCTTACCGTCTCTCCAAGTCTAGGACACACAGGACATTCCTTGTGTCGGCAAGCAACACCTTCCGTAGTGCTGCATTTTCTGGTTGCCAGATGGAGCTTTGCTTTCACACTAAATCAATTTCTGTGAAGAGTCTTAGTCACTTGCACTGTGATGCTGCTTCTGAATCTATGCACCGTCCTAACAGAAGCTTCCCCAGGGGGACCATAAGCCGTCTTTCCGTGACCCCCACTGTGACCTCCCTCACAGCGTTGCCCTTTTCTTTTGACATTTTTGGCCATTACCTCCAAGACTGCAGTTGTAACAGCTCTGTCTTACATAAATTTCACCCTCTGGAAGTAAGTCTTGGATTTTTTCTTTTCTTTTCTCTTCTTTTTTTTTTTTGAGAGCTGCTTCTACATCTGATTTCTTTCTAGGGTGTGTGTGTGTGTGTAGTTCTCATCTGTTAATGCACCCTCAAAGCATTATCAACTACTTTTTAAATGGAGGTACTGGGGATTGAACCCAGGACCTCACACATGCTAAGGATGCACCTTACCACTGAGCTATACTCCACCCCCCTCTAAACTATTTTTGATTAGATTCTGGTTAATGCTAATAATAGTAATAATAATAAAACTCTTTAGAGTAAAAAAAGCACTTTTTAATACTACAAATGAGTGGGCTTAAAGGGAGTAAATAGCAAGAGTCCTGGGCTACTATATCATAAGGTGTTGTTAGACTTAAAATTCCTGTTCACAGTAGCTCTAAGTTCAAAGGTTGTTTTTATAATCACTCTCAAGTAATAAAAAAACAGAAACCAGCCAGCCAACACATAGACAAACTGGAAAATGATAGCAGGCAATTATTAATACTGTGCTTTGTGGAAAACTCACCCTTAGTAGGTTCCCGACGTGCACAATCCTGTTGCTCAGAATTAAGCGTGGCAGTCTCAGATTTGCTCACTTCTGCTCCCTAATACTGTGTTATACTTCTCCAGGAATAGTGTTCACATTGTTTCTGCCATACACATATTCATATAAATTATGTTCTTTGGATTTGCACAACTCATCGGTCTGATTTACCCTACTATGATACTGCGATTTATAATAAGAAATACGCTTTTGGTCTTTGACCCCATTCTAGGCACAGAGCTCCTAAAACCCTTGAATTTTTCTGTGATAAGAGCAATAAATGTATCTTTGATGGTGTTAATGAGGTGACTTGGGAACCCCTTAGATAACCCAAGGATGGGGACTGGTTGCCAGGGGAACTTTGGAACTTTTAGTACTCCCCCCTCTTCCCCTCTTCCCCCTAATTTCTTTGGAGAGGAGAGGGGCTGGAGGTTGAATCAGTCACCAATGGCCAGTGATCTACTCAGTCATGACTATGTAGTGAAGTGTCCATAAAAGGACTGGGTTCTGAGAGCTTCTGGGCTGGGGAACACATGGGGATTCGCCGAGAGGGGCACTTGTAGGGGCATGGAATCTCAGGCACTTTTCCCGTACCTTGTCCCTATGAACCTCTTATATCTGGCTGATCCTGAGCTATATCCTGTTATAATAAACCAATAATCTAGTAAGTAAAATGTTTCTCTGTGTTCTGTGAGCAACTCTGGTAAATTAATTGAACCTAGACAGTTGGTCAGAAGTACAGATAAAAGCCTGGGCTTGTGACTGGTACAGGGGAGGAAAATTTTCTGAAACCCTTCTCTTCTAGCTTCTTTGGCTGGCCTAATAATTAAATTGACATAAGATAGATTAATAGGAGGAAAAAATCTAAATTTAATTTCATACATACGGGAATCCCAAAGATAAGAGGTTCCAGACAGCGGTTATTGAGGCTTATAAATGCCTCCTGAGCTAAGGAGAAGGAAGCAGTGGTCTGGGGCTTCCAACCGGGAAGAAGACAATTCCCAGGAAGATGATAAGAGCAAATGCTTGCTGGACAGATAGTCTTTTTGATGTAAAAAGTTAACTCTGATAATATCTCTCTTCCTGGTACAAGTCCCTATCTAATAATGTCTTCTTGGCAGTTAAGGGAGAGGTGAAAAGCTCTTCTTAAGTCTGTTGGACCTTGATTGTCCTTTGCTTGAAATAATTCACATGCCAAATTGGCACATCTGGGGCCGCCTGCCTCGAACCCCATCGCTGGTGTCTGAAGCGGGGGTGGGGGGCAGTCTAGCAGGATGAAACCCTTAACTTGTAGAATCTGATGCTATCTCTGGGCAGATGGCGTTAGAATGGAGTCGAATGGTGTTGAGTTGCAGGACACGCTGCTGGTGTCCCGAGAATTGTTTGCTGATTGTATGGGAAATCCTTCCTCCCACAAACGTAGTTTTGAAATTGGGTCTCAGAACACAAAAGACTTATTATCTAATATTGTACAGTCTCATAACAAATGTAGCTTGCCAATTAAATCTGAGCTCCATGAAATTTCTAGTGTCAAATAATCCAACCACTTACTTTTCTCATGTGGATAAATCTGTTGTTCTCTCAAGATAAGGCGAGTAGTAATTAATGTATAATCCTAAATTTTCTGCTTGCTTAGGATTGCCCTTTCCTGAATTATCCAGAAGTATTTCCAACTTAAATTTCTATGAAGCTGTGTTTTTATGATGCAGTTGCTTATTTCAGACCCAGTATTGGGAGCTTTGATCAGTCTCCCATTTTAATTAGCTAAGATGTGTAGAATTTCAATATCAAACCTGTACACAGGCACTGATAATTTTTCTATCTAATAAAAAACACGTTAGTCACTTTCAGTCTTTCTCTATCTTTTCTGAAACCCTATCTTCTCATGTCTAATTTGCATCTCTCTTCAGATACCTATGGATGTGTTTATCTTGCTTTATTTTCATTGGTTCCTTCCTATTAGAATGCATGCCCTCTTAAGAACAGAGGCTACATCTTTTTCATTTTGTATTCTTGTATGCTTAGCAAAGCATACAATATTTGTCAATAATTTTTGCCTCTTTTGTTCATTGCTATGTCTACAGATACATGGAAAAATGCCTGGCACAACTATTTGTTGAATGAATAGATCAATGGTGTTTGTAACTGGAAATTTAGTGAGAAATTCTGATGACTAAAAAATTTATGTAAAAGACTAGACAGGTAGAAAACACTCACTGCACTCTCTCTGAATAAGAATCCATGTGTTACACTGAACGTGATGAATTATTTAGAAAATGCAACATTAATAATTCACGTTCAGCCCAGGATGAATACTTGGTGTCCTTTCTGCAGATTTTCCATAATGGAAGCCATTTGTCTGAGTATGCCTAAGTCATGGAAGAGGGGGAGCATCAGAACTTTGTGTAATTATCCCTACCCCCCCCCCAACCCACACACATGAACTTGTTTTCAGGAGCTGAGGGCCTGGGGTAAGCCAGAGGTTATGTGTGGCATTTTCAGAATACATGATGGTTTCAGCTCCATGAGGGTGGCCTGGATGATTTGTGGTGTCCAGTGCAAAATGAAAATGCAGGGCCCATTATTTAAAAACAATCAGGAATTTTAGGATGGCAACAGTGGAGCATTAAACAAAGCACCCGGCCCTGTGAGCATGGGCACGGGTGGCAAGCCCATGAAGCCGGCCTTTCCTGCATGTGGGGTTCGCCACTGTAGACCCTATGGGTTTAGTTTGAATTAGTCTATGAAGGAGGCAGAAAGAAACTGCTTTTGGTCTTCCTGTAGGCTCTGACATTGGGCGTACTCATGGGGTTCTTCACATTGGAGCTGATATCTGCTGAGGCAGGGCACGGGCTGCTGGGAAGAGAATACAGAATTGTTGGCATTGTTAGGACCCTGGCAAGGAGGACCCTGAGGCCCTTTAGAATCATAGCATACCTAGAAAGGATGTGGGTCCATGCAAGCCTTCATTTCAGGGGAGGCAGACATAGACTCTCATCTGAGAGCTCAGAAGTGACCTTGCTGACATCAGGTTCTCTTAGAACTGGTGTCCCAAATGTCTGTATAGGGGTCTGAATGCAGTGCAATTTTTACTTTAACATGGTTCTTTAGTTTAACATAGAGAAGATGTGACCTGGAAAACATGACCTACACATAAGCAATACCCAGAGGTGCTGTGCGTCGGGGGAAGCCTAACCAGAAGGTCTGGGCTGCAGTGGCCATGGGTAGCTGGGATCCTCGGGGCACTCTCCTCTTGGGCTCTCAGCTTCCTACAATGAGATAGATGACCAGCTGGTTCCTCAAGCTACTTTTCAGGATCAAGAGTCAAACATTAGTCATGATTCTTCCTAGTGGTGGTGCTTTTACAGTGCAGGAAACACCCTCATCCATCACACCTCATTCTGCAGTTGTTGGAACCAGGCCTTCTACTTCTCATCCAGACTCCTTCCTGTTCATCACACTGCTTCCTGGCACACGTTTTCTTGTTATACATTGGAAGTGGGCTTCACACTATCTCGAGCCTGTAGCTTCCTCTTGCCCCGGCTTTGCTCTATTCAACACTTCTGTCTCAAGGGCTTTGGTGGGGGCAGAGACACTGGAGAGGCGTCCCCACATCTGCAGACCCAGAGAGTGTGCAGGCTTGGCCTCAGTGATGGGAAGTGGTCCTCCTTCCTGCAGAATTAGGTGTAAATCAACGGGCCAAGGGAAAAAAAAAAATCTCTGAAAACATTTAAACTTAATCCTAACTTACATTAAGTCCTATACATACCTCCTGGAAAAGCAAGAACGATCTTTCTTGCTCCTGTCACCAAAGGGGAAATAAAATAGACCAACTCCACAAAGAAACAAAACGGGATGACAGAAATAGGATGGCTAACCTTTATTTTATTTATTTATTTATTTTTATTTGATTTTCTTTTTGTAGTTCATTTTTCTTTGTTGAGTTATAGTCAGCTTACAATGTTGTGTCAACTTCCAGTGTAGAGCACAAGTTTTCAGTTATACATGAACATACATATATTCATTGTCACATTCTTTTTCACTGTGAGCTACCAAAAGATTGTGTATATATTTTCCTGTGCTGTACAGTATAATCTTGTTTATCTATTCTACATATGCCTGTCAGTATCTACAAATTTCAAACTCCCAGTCTGTCCCTTCCCACCCCCCTTCCGCCTGGCAACCACAAGTTTGTATTCTATGTCCTATGAGTCTGTTTCTGTTTTGTATTTATGTTCTTTATTTTTTTTTTTCAGATTCCACATATGAGCGATCTCATATGGTATTTTCTTTCTCTTTCTGGCTTACTTCACTTAGAATGACATTCTTCAGGGACATCGATGTTGCTGCAAATGGCATTATGATGGCTAACCTTTAGAATCTGACATGACCTATGCAATGTAAGCTTTGAAATAGCCAATGCCTGTGACAAAACAGTAGGGCGAGGACATCAATTCTAAGCTAGGGATGGAGACAGGAGGGCTGGACCGCACACAAAATCCAGATGATAGGAGCTATGGTTTGCTGCAAGATTTCTCCTGTCAAATTTCCACTCATGCCCAGAGTCACATTGCTGACTGCTACGTTCAGATGTTTTATCCACCGAATATGAATCAATTGACATTTGTCACTATCTTAATTTAATTAGCATCATGAAGAGAGCATGGTCTTTGGATCAGATATGTAAGTCTGGGTGAATTTATAAACTAAAAACAATAATAATACTTGATTCACAGATTTATTTAAGAATTTTATGATAAAATAGATGTGAAAGCTCCTGGAACTTGGTTACAAAAAAAAAAAAAAAAAGACAAGGTTAAATTCTTCACCATCTATGAAATATTTAAAAATCTGCAAATTCAAGAGTGTAATGTAAGAAGGTATGTTATAGAAACTGCTTTGGCACTATAAAGTCTTAGGATTCTACAACCAGAATTTGGTATTAAGTTAATAGAAGAGCAACGAGAAGAGGACACAGAATCAGACTAATTTGATGTCAGTGACCAAGTGGACCAAAGACTGGAGGCTATTATCTTGAGCCCAGGGAGCCTTCTTTAATTCTTGAGCAAGCAAAAGGTAGTTAAACTGGTGGGAAATGAAAACAAGACAAAGCATTGGTGTTCCTAAGAAGGATGTCCGATGTCAGGATTGGGGAAGAGAATGGACTGCTTACACTGTCAGTAAACATTTATTGGACCTCATTATGTTCAAGGCATTTGAAATTGCCTTCAAGTTATAGCTTGACAGGAGGTGCAAGGCACGTCATAGGCACCACAAAGCAAAGTGCTCAAAGAGAAGCACTACAGAAATTCAGATGGCTTAGGGCTGGATGAATTAAGGAGATTTACCGAGAAGGTGACATTTGAGATAGTCCTTAAAGCAGGTCCTGCAGATTACGGGTTGTAAATTTGTTAACAATATGAAAGAAAAGAGAAACTGCACATGGTAAGAATAAGTATTGTTTTTCTGGGATTTTTGTTTCAGTGTGTGTACTATAGGTCAAAATGTGCATTTCTTACTGTGATTCATGGTCAAAAATGTTTGAAAGCCATGGCCTTAGAAGAAGATAGGATTTGGAAATGTTTCTTTGAGCTTCTGTCCTTTGCACTTAGCTATGTCACTTCTTCAGCTACTCTTGTGTTCCTATTGTCTCGTTCTTGTCCTCCCAACTCTAATTTGAACTGCAAAACCCAGGTTAGGCACTGCCTCTTTCCATGAGATTTTTCTTGACTCTCTCATACTCTCCATCTCTGCTCTAGTGTGGATTGAAAGCTTCACCACCATGTTCCCAGCTGAACCCTGTGCTTACGTATTTCACAGCACTTAGCATATTATATAGCTATTGTTTTTTCTTACCTGTCTACCTCCACCCTCATAATGAGCTTCCTGGGGTCAGAGCCTGTGTCTCATTCAGGGCTCGCCTGCCTTGTCAGTGTGTAACCTCTGTGGTCACAGAAGGCTCTGTAATTAGAAGAGCCCTGTGCTTGTAATGCTCTGCTGTCACTATCTTGAAATTTTTAATAATTTTAAAGCTGAGAGCCTGATTTTTCATTTTATATGGGGCCTACAAATCATGTAGTCCATTCTGTTCTAGCCTAGTCAGCAGTGTAAGACAGCCACAAATGAATGAATAAGTAAACTAAGGGCCATTATTTATTGAGGACCTATGGTGTTAGCCCGGGCACTGAGCCGAGACTGGTCACATTCATTGCACCATTCAACGTCTGCAGAATGCGATAACATTCTGTAACACCAGTAAAAGGAATGGTATGTGAGCAAAGATGGCTGTGCAAGGAAAGTGGGGGACATAGGTTAGTTCAATTTGGTAGAAAGAGAAGGCATTAGTGGAAGATAGATCTGGAAAGTAGATTAAGACCAGATTGTGGATGGAGAGCTAAAAAGTCAAGGAACAATTTTGAGTAATAAGCTGTGGGCATGAAGAAGAGTATTGGAGCTGCTTAGTAGCTATTTAGTTCCAGATGAGTAAATGGAAAGCCTATTTATCATTTCAAAATGAAAATTTTGAAGGACTCCACAAAGTCAGGCTAGAATGCATTTCATGCGTCTCTCCATAGTTGTGTCAAAATCAAGTATCACAAATCAAACTGATTTTAAAAATCAAATATTTCTAATGCACTAAGAGAAATGGTTAT
Source organism: Camelus ferus (assembly GCF_009834535.1). Classification (NCBI taxonomy): domain Eukaryota; kingdom Metazoa; phylum Chordata; class Mammalia; order Artiodactyla; family Camelidae; genus Camelus; species Camelus ferus. The sequence continues at coordinate 16,709,407 of NC_045716.1, read as the reverse complement.
TTCAAAGAACCCTTATTTAAAAATCAATAATCAATTTGATTTACAACTGGGGAAAGTTATTTCTTAAAATATGTTCACCCATGATTAGGAAGTAGGTGATACAGAATAGATTAGGTTATTTGTGAAATACGAATGTTCAGTTTCATAAAGAAAAAAGACAAAGACTGCTGTAAGCACATTCCTATTGGAAACAGTGTCAGAACATTTCCAGGTAAGGAGAAGAGGTGTCTCCGGTAGAGAGTGGTGGGACTGGAGCCTGGTCACTCAGCATGTGATTTCACTACACAGCTCAGTGAAGGAGCAAACCGTATAGACGTGTTGGTATAACTCCTGAGACAAATAAATGGAATTGGATCTTTCAAGGACTCCTCTAGCCCCAATTCCTCCCTTTTTTTTTTTTTTAAATGGAGGTACCAGGAATTGAAACCCAGGACCTCGTGCATGCTAAGCGTGCACTCTACCTCTGAGTGATACCTCCACCCCTCTAACTTCCTCCTTTGACAGATGACAAACCCAAGGCACAGGTAGATACACACCTGGCTTGGGCTCACATAGTCATTCAGTGATCAATTCAACCAAGGCTGATCGCACTGAATTCTGAAGATTGCTGCTAACTTCCAGTTTTCTCGGTACAAGATGCTTTTCTTCCAGTGATTGATGTTGATCACGATCTCCAACATTGCCTTGAAAATAATAAAAACTTGAACTTCTAAGTTTACCCATATGTTATGTGTGTGTGTTTTTGCCTTCTTTTCTCTGCCACAATGGAATCTAAAATAGAACAAATAGGTTTTAGATATTCAAACTGTGCCTCACTATCAATTTATAAAATCCCTATCTAGACATGCTGTATATCAAATATCTAAATAGAGATCAGAGTCAGCTTTCTTTTCTTGTTGCCAGTAGATAAGTAAATAGAAGGGGGAAAAAGCAAGAGGAAAAAATAGAAGGAGAAAAAAATACCATTTGCTTAAAGTAAACTAGCTTTTATTATGCCCCTGTGAGATAAGGAAAGAGCATGTTCAGAAGGTTGCTCTGGTGATTAGTCTTGCACAGGAGATTAGAGTTTATAAGAGATAGGATAGGTGAGGAGTAGATTTCATGCCTAACCTTGGTAGGTTGCATGCAGCTTCTTCAGCAAATGTTATCTGACAAATTCAAACCAATATTTTTTGAGTACTTAGAATGTTCTGAGCCTTATGCCAGGAATTGGTGTTATGGAGTAAAGGAGGTGTAATTCCTGTCTTTAGGAACTCACAGTGTAGTAGGAAAGACAGCAGTAAATAAACATTATAGTATGGTGTTTAAGTGTTATGATAAACATGACCCTTGACTAGAATGCAGAGGAAAAAAACCTGTTCCCTGCATTGGAAATCTGAGAAGGCTTCCTGGAGGAAGAGATGACTGTGTGATGTGGGGATGGAGGGAGGACAGGAAAAGGTTTGAAGAAGGAAAGTGTACTAGACAGAAGAACAGCATATGCAAAGGCATGGAGGCATAGAGGCCTCTGCTCATCCACCTCTGTAGCCAGAAAATCTCAACATATTTCCCATCCATTTGTCTCCTGTGGTAAAACAAAGTGACTCCCCACACCTTCCTGAGTCTGTAAATTTTACAAGATTCAGTAGAATGTTTTAGAAGGCTGCACTATTGAAAATATAGAGCCACAGAAAAATATAAAGCCAGGAGTGAAGAGATCTGCTTTATAGACCTCATCATTTATGTGATCTTGGACGAGTCATTAATCTCTTAAGGCTAAGTCTTCTTATCTGTTAAATGGAGACAATAACGCCTGCCTACATGACAGACGCCTCGTACTAGTCAGGACTGGTGGACTACAAAGTGCTGCATAACCTAATAATTTTACATACACACGCACGCATGCACGCACGGGCACACACGTAATTGTATGGTTCATTAAGTATTAAATAGACAAAATAATTCTTATGGCCCAAATGTTCTTCTCACAAGTTGAGACTAGATGTCCTCCACTTTGCAGCCCACACAATCAACCAAAAATATAAATCCGATCTGTTCCTCTACTCATAAGTCTTTCCATGACTCCCCTTAGCCTATCAATGTCCAGACCTCTGAATATGCAATGCAAGACTCCAGATCGGTTTCCTTGTCACTTTTTAGTTTAATCGCCCACAATTTACTTTGTGCTATAGGAATAAAGAGACCAGATACCTCTTTCGCCTCCTTCTTTTCCTCCTCCTTGGTCTTCTTCCCTTTATGGGAAGTATTTGATCAAACACTACTTCATGACATTTTTATTCATCAGATTATCCTCAAAAGTATACTTATAAAACTTTACGATAATAGGAGAGCTAGAATTTAGAAGGTAATTCCAAGTTTGGATTGTAATGGTGCAGTTGGCTTCAAGTCATACATTTTATGAGGACTGATAGATTGCTTGCACTTGAGTAGCCTAGAACCTAAAGGATTTAACTCTCAGTGAGAGTCAGGACTCTATCCATTTGCCCTTATGAATGAAGGGTCCAATGACCATCTCTCCGGGCCAGACTGAAGGAACAGAAAATGCCAAGAAGACTCATCAAAGGCTATGTATTAGTAAAGAGAAGCTGTATCCTAGGCTGGTTATCTCTACTTCAAAGCCTGTGCTCTTACCTACTGACTGATGTATGGAGGATGGACAGTAGAGAAGGAATTGGTCACACAAAGTATTTAAGAGGCTTTTCCAATGGTCTGCATGAGAGACAATGGTATCTGCATTGGTAACAGTGAGGTTGAAGAGAGGTAGACAGATTAAGGACAGATTTTAAAAGTAGAGTGGACAAAATTTTATCAGGTTTTGGATATGAAGGGTTAGGTGATGCAAGAAAAGAGCAATTAATTCTGAATTCTAGATTTCTGGCTTGAGCAACCCAAGTGGATAATGTATTGTGAATAATGGGGAAATTTTAGAAAGAAAGAATTTTGGCCAGGGTGGGAGGGGTGTAAGGAGGAAATGTATTTTGGCCTTTGTTACATTTTTAGATGCTTGTCATATATACAGGTGAAATGGCAAGTCAGCAGAAAGATAATGACCAATATAACGTTCTTATCAAACTCCCAGGTCAAATTTGTTGCAAAATGCAATCCTAGATAATAAAACATTGATATGGAGTTTGAACTTTTGGGATAGGACAAGTACATTTTGAAGAACATCTATTAAAAAGTACTATTTGGGCTCTTAGAGAAGTCAGTGGTAAGACTTTCCTTCTGACAATAGTTTTAGTACAAGAGGTTGAGTCTTTATTCTGGTTCTCTGGACAAGACAAGGTAAGAGGATTTCAGATTTCTTCTTTGAGGCTTCTTCTGGGTTTATTCCCTCATATAGGAAACTTTATTCCAAATTCCAGGAGCCTGAATAAAGGTTACTTACACTGAAATTTATTTTGCCTATTGTCTTAGATGACCTCCAGTGATCCAACTGGTAAACCTATCTACTCTTTATAGTAATATTTTAAATAAAAAGTATATTCTAAATTCCAAACAACCCATTTAAATAACCTTTGGGAAAATGGATAGTAAATCAGAGACTGCTTGTAATTTTGTTTTTGTTACTTCTCAATACAATTTTCAGTTGGGAGGAAGTTTCAGGAAGGAGAATATACTGAAGGGACACTGCTGTGTATCTAGACAGAATTTTAATTGGAATGTGAATCATATTTGGATAGCAGAGTAGAACTTGATATGACCCAGATTCTCAGGAACAGAGATAACACCTGTGTTGGAGATTTTAAAAGTGAGAGTCTCAGTGTTCCAGCATTGCACATCTGCAGGGCCACCACTCACTGTGTATCCTGTGAGAATTGTATCTCTTGGAGTTGTGCAGTATGGAGGCCATAGGGATGCTCAAAATGCCATTATACAAATGGTACGTATGTGAAGTACCATAGAGAGGTATTTAGGATGGAATTTAGAATCAGACAAGCTTGGGTTTCAGTCATGTTTTGCCATTTACTAGTAATTTGCCTAACCTTTATGAGTTTCAGTTTCCTTATCTATAAAATGAAGACGATAAAAATCTATCTCATTAGATTAGTTTTTTGTTGTTGTTGATTTGTGCATTAATTTATTCAACATCTACATCTACTATGTACCAGCACGTGCTCGGTGTGAGGCTTACAAAGGTAAATAATGCAGGTATGCTCCTCTTATAGATCTGGATGGGAGAGAACACATAAGCAGTTGCCATGAAGTAAAATAATTTCCCCATTAAAGGGAAAAGGGATTCAAGTTCACAGCAGGGAGACCTGCATAAGCCTGGAGGTTGGTGTTCTGAAAAGGCCACCTAGAGATGTGAAAGATGGAGTTGGACAGATAAGGAATAGATGCAGGGAGAACATAGATCCTGTTATTTTCCCCTTCAATTTAGTCACTGATGCCCTGTTGTTTCCCTCTTCCTAACATTTCTTCCTTCTGCAGATAGAATAATCTTAGGCAATCAGGCAATAAATCTCATGGCATGGTCTCTAAGTAATAAAGAATCCATCTTTTTGAGCTGGTTCTTCCTGAGAATTCTCCAAGGATAAGTTGGTTGCCTTTTCCTTTTCTGTCTTCAGATGAGGCAAACTGACTCCGACTTTTACCAATGATCTCCATATTGGTGATCTGTCAATCTATATAGGAGTGGTTCTCAGGTAGGGGTGATTTTCCCTTCTAGGGGACATTTTGCAACATCTAAAGACATTTTTGATTATTATTGCAATTGGTAGCTAGTGGGTAGAGGCCAGAGAATCTGCTAAACATCCTGTAATGCACAGAACAGCCCACAACAATAAAGAAATTTTCCAGCCCAAAATGTCAATAGTGCCAAGGTTGAAAAACCTGCTCTACAGGCCCCCTCAGTCAAGAGCCATTCTTTAGTTTCACCTGCATCTAAGACAGTTCTATTTGAATTTTACTCAGAACCAAACCCAGCTTACTTTTCTTTTTAGATCAATGGTAATAAAAGAAACTTTCACTTGTAGAGTGACCCAGATGTCTTCTGGGAAGACCTGTTCTGCAAGAGCCAGATAATATGATTTTCACCCATAGTCTGTTGAATACATAGCCTTCTTTCCCAGATTTCTGTAAGTACCTAGGGGCTTTTACTCTCATATTCCTCTGTTGCTTGCTTTTTTGTCCTTAAAATTTCTGCCTGTTTCACTTTACCTCAGTCTAGACTTGACACTCAGTCTCTGAACTGGTTTATTACCTCCAAAGGCACTCATATCAGACATTTTTGGATTTATCACCCTTTCTGAGAAATCTTAGAGAGGGTACCATTTCTCATTCTTTTCTCTCTCCTATCCTATTCCTCTTGAGTCCCCAAGAACTCCAGGTTCTTTTCTCTGTATTGAAAATGCAACTTCCTCCTTATCTGAACCTGTGGCATCCACTGCTCCCTGAAGAGCTGGTGGGGGTGAGGGTGAAGGTTTTGAGACTTTCCAACTACAACTAACACTTTTCAAGACTTTTTTCAAAATGGGATAGTGGTATCTGTGAGATAATTCTTAGCATTTAAAATCTCCTTGTTTTTTAAAAAAATATTTGTTATTTTTACATTAATTTAAAAATTTTTGGAATGTTTCATACCCGTGAGATTGAAAATTGTGTTAGTTAGCATATAGAGAACACAAAACAGAGAAGTAAATTCACAGTGGTTGAAACAAAATTAGTTTTCTCACTTTTAAACATCTAAGCTAGTATGGCAGCTCCATTCTGAGAAAATCAGAGGCCCAGGGTCCCTCTTTCAGTTACTCTGCCATTCCTGGGGTGTAGCTCTTGTCTTCACGGTCTGAGATGGGCCTCTAACACATCCCATTATGCAGGGGAAAGGGGAGAGGAAAGAGAGGACACCACCTTTACTTTAAGGGCAGAACTTGGAAGTTGCAACATCACTTCCATTTCTATTCCATTGGCCAAGACTTAGTCATATGACCACTCCTAGGGGTTATGAGGGCTGGAGAGTATAATCTATATTCTGACTGATCATGTGTGTAGAAACATCAAGACCCCTCTTCATTGGAAGAAGACAAGGATGGACATAGTGTGGCAATAGCAATATCTATCTCAGAGGGGACTTGATTTCAGAAAAAGTACCAGGCTGAAAACAACGGAGATACCTGTGTTTTTTATCCTTTTTTCTGTTCCTTCTGTTTTCTTGATTATTATAACATATCTCCCCTATGTTCTTGCAACAATCCTAATTCAGGACCCCTTTCTGATCAGACTGTATTAATGCAGTCAGTTTCTACCAGTCTCCCAAATATAATTGTACTGTCTTGCTCCTTAGGTCAAACCCTGGTCTTGAGTCAAACGTTTATCTCAGCAACAAAGGCCTTTCAACTTCTCACCTCCACTCTCCAGCTTTAATTCTCTTTGCTAACATGTTTCTTGAGTACACTGTCTTAAAGCATTTTCTTCTCCCTTTTCTTAGTTATTCCATACTAGTGACATGTCTCTTCTCTGAATTCTAATAACAAGTGAATTTTGCACCACGGGATTTACACTTGATAACTTATGTGTAGATGTATATGTATGTATAATATGCATGTGTGTGTGTGTGCACGTGTGTGTGTTTGTGCATGTGTGTGTTGCTGGGTGTGGGGGGAGGGGACCTTGTTACGAATAACTTTAACCTATAGACACAGGGGTACTATCAAGCATTCCTGGGATGAAGGCATCAAGAATTTATACTGGAAGGGAAACTAATTAGAAAAACAGTAATCAGAGGAATTGCTCCTGGAATTTCAAGTGCACTAGAAAAATAGAAGAAATAAGTTATATGAAAAGACAAAAAGAAAAATTGATTAGCTGAAAAACTGAGTTCAAAAGGGAGAAGTAAGAAAAGAGGTTGAAGCATTGAGAGAGGAAGTCACTAATGGGTCTTATGGTCAAAATTGAGGTACTGAGTTTGATACTCCTGGCTTTGGGAATCTGCCACATGGCTTGGACATGCTTGTGACATGGGAAGATAGACAGTTAAAAGATTGTTTTACTCTTTGCATATAATACAGGAAAAAGGAGAGTGAGTAGAACCTCGGTGATTGCTTGGGAAGTCTTCCTTAATCTCTCCCAATTAATGATGATGGTGATGGTCTTTTTTGTTTTTGTTTTTTGATAACTGGCTATGTGCTCCGCTCTGATCTAGGTACTTCACATATATTCACCTCTTGAATATTCCCAGTTACTTTATGAAATATTACTGTCATCATATTCATTTTGCAGACAAGGAGACTGAGGTTCAGAGAGGCTAAATAATTCTCTGAAGGACAAACAAGTCGTAGGGCCAGCATTCGATCAAGGCGTCTGTGACTTCTCAGCCCTTCAGCTTTCACTTTTATCTTGGTACTTTTCACCATCCTCCCTATGACTTGGTAGCAAGGGCACAGCCAGCTAGAATATTCTTTTTGGCACAGCTTCCAACATAAAACCAGTTAAGAGCACTTGGAAAGAAGAACCAGCAGTGACTGCTAACATCTCTCTTGTCCCAGGGGTTTGATTGTCCTGTACGTATGAACACCAAATCAGGTGTTAATTTTTCTGCTTGGGCTAAGAAGTTCTTGGCATGAAATATTTCTGGCTGAGCTTAAGAATTAATAGGCTGTTCTGTATACAATTGATGGAGCCTTTGTTCTTTTTTGACACAGCTATAGCTTTGCAAAAGCTTCCAAAAAGGTGCTAATTGTGCACAGTCTACCTGCAGAGGTTTTCCTTTCATAAATATTCTCTTTTCTTTCAAAAAGAAATTTGACTAGGTCTGAAGAGCCAGATGTCATTGCATAATGGCAGAGACTTTAAAATAGATCAAAGAGTGTATCTGAAACTTTTCCACTCTCTTAGCTGCAGAGGAAGTGAATGGAAACCCCAGGAGGATGGAAGAGAGAAGGTCAAGAGCAAGAAACTTCTTTGAAGTTCCACGTTTCATCTTAAAAAATTGTGTAAAGTTTCCATTCCCACAAAACACATCTGTGTTTTAAAATGAAAAGGATGGTTTTATAACTAGAGAGAGGCATTATGATATTCCAGTAGCTTCATGTACTCCCCAGCACCCCACCTTTAAATTCCCAAGTTTACAAAAATCTACGTGAGACACCAGACGTAGCAATTTTTAACTAGGTCTCTGTGTGGCCATGGGAGAACCTTCTAATTCCATGATTTCTCTGTTGGCAAAGGATGCCAGAAAGTCGTAACCCACAGTAATGTTGTGCACTAGGACATTTGCACAATACATGGACCAGTTTTGCAACCAAATAGACTATAAGGGCTCCCAGAACAGCTGAGAGTTAGTATAGTGTAGGGGTTAAGAACAGAACTTTGCATTTAAAAAGCAAGGGTTTAAATCCCAACTTTGATGATAATAGCTGTAGTCCTTTGAATTAGTTATTTAGCACCTCTTCTCAGGAGGCTACAATGAAAGGCTGTGACAGTACTTCTCCTTCCTCTGTGATGGAAATACAGTAGTCCGATCCTTCGAGTCATTCTCTATTCCTTATATATCAGATCTAATATTTCTTTCAGTCGGTCTTTGACTCTTGTAAGTGGACAGCTCTAAATCTCAGACTCAGAAAATTTAATATGTACAGTCCACTATAGTATTTAGAACAATACCTGGCATATTATAAATGCTAAATAAACAGTAGCTTTAGTTATTGTTCATGATTTACAGATGACTAGATTTACTTTTGAATGTAGAAGCTTAAAATACATAGTTAAAAGTATTGTAAATGATTATTGTCTCTTAAAAAGAAAATAATTTTTAAAAGTAGAAAATATTCTAATATCATCTATTAGGTCTAGAAACCTGAAACAAATTTCTACTTTAAATTTTCAGAAATATACTACTACTTGGTTCCTGCCCTTTCGGGTATTAAAAGAAACATTATGATGCAGAAAAATCATTGCAAATACATATAGAAAAGTTACTTAGAAAAAGCAATCAATGAACTAAAGCATTGATGCTCAACTCTTAGAAACCTGTTAAATTATTCTTGTATACCAGTCTGAATACCCAGTGGTTGAAAAACTGCATTAAATTCAAGGAAAACGTGAATACAGTGTGTCTGCAGCACTGGATGTGGCAGTAATTGATTTGTATTTTTAATTGCATTTGTATAGTGGAACATATGCAATTGTCAGTGTTTGGCCATCTTGGACCTAATAAATGTCAGTTTCATCTATTCGACTTAATACTTCTCATGACGACATGAATCACAAGAGATTTTTATGCCCAGAAGAACACTGTAAGTAATATGTGCTTGCCAAATGAGTGCTTGGTTGCTAAATGCAAGTGTCAAGGTAAAAGAGATTGATTGCATGGGCTGTGGTGGACTAGAAAAGCTTACAGAGGGGAGAATGCAATTTAGATAAGTGGAAAGAGGACAATCAATTCTGGCGGGAGTAAGACCATACCATGATCTGTGCAAGAGTTATGAGTGTCTCCATTTTCTTATAACTGAGGAATAGTGAGGAAAGTCAGTGATATTAGATGGGGAAAGTCAGAGCTATATAATGAAAAGACTAGGATGCCCAGTTAAGGAATTTGAACTTTTTCTATTAGCAGTGAGGAGCCGCGGAAGTTTTCTAAGGAAGGGAGTTATATGACCAGAGTGGTATTTTAGGAAGATTCCTTTAGATCTAACATTAGCATGTACTGAAGTGGATAAAGCCTGCAGCTAGAAAAACCAGGCGGGACAGGATGGTGAGGTAAGAGAACTCAAATTGCAAGAGAAGACATCAAACCTGGTGCTAATTGTTAAGGTCTGAGTGGCCAATGGCAGAAACTGACAAACACTGGTGGCAAAGTACGATCTTTAGGAAGGACTATAAATAATTTATTTTTAATTTTATTGAGTTTAAGGTTATAGCTACATTTATAAAGTAGGTATTAAAAAGTTAATACAAATAAGAGCACTGACAATATCTTTTGAGTGCTTAAAATGTGCCAGATGCTACGCTCAGTGATTTTTGGAGTGTCCTCATTTATTCTTAAAATTAGACTAAGGACTAGACATTATTATCAATCCCGTTTTATGCATGATGGCATAAGAGGTAATCAGACTCATCAGGCACCTATGAATGTAGGACTGAATTTCAGAAAGCAGGCCAGGGATGCAGCTGCGGAAAACTATACAGAAAAGGGATGAGGAGGAAGGGACCAGTGAGCATTAGAAAGATAGCTTAGAATGGAAAAATGGTGTGTGTGTGTGTGTGTGTGTGTGTGTGTGTGTGTGTGTGTGTGTGTGTGACTGTGTTGATTTCAAGACACAAAAATTGTAATCAGCATCTTCAGTGCCCAGCACAGGAAGAGTAATCATTCCCTCATTCATTTATTTCCTCTCTTGTTCAACCACGTCTGTGGGGACTGCAGTGTGTGCAAATGACAATACTAGACAATAAGGAGATGAACTTCATTCAGTCACAGCTGTTACATTTTCACTGTTTAGTAAGAAAAATAGTTTATTGTCTCATCTCCAGCCCAGGGCAGAGGATAGTCTGCCCCACCTGGCCAATGCAGCCCTCTTGGCTGTGAACCACACGGAGATGCATGTCCCAGGGTCTCAATGTTGTGCTCAACCATTAAGAGAACTCAGCTAACTTTTCTTATTCTGATCCCATGCTCACTAACATTATCTTTCCATGCAGATGTTGCCTCCTCGGCTATAACAGAATGAAGAGTTTAGTATAGATTGAGGAGAATATTGGATGTGACCTATACTTTGAAGAGAGCGGGATTTGGATGGGTGCAGAAGAAAAAGACTGACATTTTGGTTGGGAGGGGTAACGTAAGCAAAGAAGCAGAGCCCAGGAGATGAAAGAAGGAACATTTGACAATTTTGAGGCTCACAGGGTACTTCTCATTCCTTTCAACAATTCCTTCCCCATGACCCACTCTTCCAAACCCTGTTCGAGTCTTTTAACCTTGTCCTAATGATGGGATAATGCCAGTTTCCCTATCCCCTTAATGCAAAGAGAAATTAGCTCATAAAGCATTGGTCAAATAAGGCTAAGGGATACTCTCTTTCACCCAAGTTTTAGGGACATCATTATTAACTACAGCTAGCTTACGCCCTTAAGGGTGATGAATCAGACCTGGGGTGTTAGCTGTGGCTTCCTGCCACAGGGCGACTTCCAACAGCTCTTCCTGCAGCATGCAAATTTGATCTAATGGGTGGTAACTCAAAGAAAATAATTTCTGTGATTCTTTCACAGCCACACACAAGACACATATTCAGGGAATTGTCATAAATATTAACATTCAGGGAATTTCTATGAATATTCAGTGAATGGCAAAAAAATCTCCAGACAGTCCTCGTGGACTTCTCCGGAAAGGAGTGCTGCTTCTTTCCGCAAGTTCCCTCTCCACAGACAGAGGCGAGGAGGTGAATGAAGAGAGATGAAACAAACTTTGCTGGGCAGCCTCCTGAGGTGATGCTCTACCTCAGCTGGATTTGCACGTGCATAATCCAAGCCAGATGGCTGGCTCCTCTCCCTGCCGCATCTAATTAGGTGTGGATTTATGCCGACTTCATTCCTGATACTTGATCTCCAATACTTATAGAGTTCATAGAGCAGACAGGCCTTTAGATTTTCCAGTGATTTTGTATATTCTATTTTTTTATGCTTAATATTATTTGAAATAAATTTTTTCATGATGCTGTCCAGTGTTTATACTTTCTGTTGTAATTGCTACATAATATTTTTCTAATAAGAAATTTAAAGAAAAAATACTACTATGGCTAAGAATTTACATTGGCATTTTATTTTGCCCAACGTACTTACTTTTGACAAGTTATTGACATTCTCTGAGTTTTAGTTTTTTGCATCCGTAAAACGTGGGTAACAGAATCTATCCCACAGAAAGTGTGTAGAGACTAAATGAGATAATACATGTACAAGACTGTACAGCGACTGGCCAGTAGTAGGTGCTCAAATCACGGAAGTAACTGTAATTATATTAAAGTTAGTCTTCATGGGCCATAAACTGCGAAAAGACAGTAACACAAGGCTTCCACAACCCTTCCTGTATCTAACTCTATCAATCGAAGATTAAAGATGAAAGCTTTAATCTCTCACTTTATTTAGTCCTCAAAGGTTGCTTCCTCAGAGAGGCTTCCCCTGGCTACCTTATATAAAACAACTCAGCCTGTCTGCACAATCTCTTTGCCACATCCTATGCCTTCCCTCTGATTTAGTTTTCCCCTTTACTTTTCTTCCTATTTGGCATTATGTTACGTATTTATCCGTGATTTGGCCAGGGTATCCTCCACCGAAATTAAACTCCTTGAGGGCAAGGACTTTGTCCCATTTATCACAACATCCTCTACACTTTAGTGCCTGGAACATAGCAGGTACACAAATGCTATTTGTTGAGTGACTGAATGAATGAATGTGTGAATCCATGATTTCAGACTAGACCCAACTCATTTACGCTGGAAATGATCTGCCTTGAGATGTGACTCATAAAAATCATAGAACTAGAGGAGGGCTGAAAAATCGACTTCTGTCTCTCTCCATTAAGACGGATGAAATTGTCTGAAATGATATAAGTAACTCATTCATTGTTTATCAAGCCATCACTTATTATCCCAACACATCCAAAGTATTATGAAGGAGGACTGAAAAAAAAAATGGCTGCTATTAGTAATATTGATGACATTATAATTTAAATGCCCACACACAGAAGAGAATTTAAAAAATGTACAGGTGAGCACATTTATTTAGAGCAGGAAGGAGATAAGAGGATGAAAGTCCCTTCTACAGCATAAGGAGCTAGTTAAGAGCACAGACTGGGCTCAGATTCCTGCTCTGACCCTTGCTGGTTGAGTACATGGGAGAGTTACCTGACCTTTCTAAGTCTCAATCTCCTCATCTGTAAAATAGAGACAATAAGTTATAAGGTTGCTATGAAGACTAAATATATTACTATTCATAAAGCAGTTAGAATAGAGCTTGCTCAATGCAAACATACTTTACATTTGTTGAATAATGTTCAAATAGTATTTATCTGTATTTCAAAACTGTAAATGTTACTTTCTGTTTGTCAGCATTTTTATGTAGATTTTTGTTGAAGGAAGATATGTACCAGAAAAGTGCATGGATTGCGAAGGTGTAGCTTAATGAGTTTTTACAAAATATTACTAGCATCCTAGAGGTTCCTCCTGTAGCTTCCCTGTTGCTATGCCCACCCCCAAAGTTAATAATGACTTCTTTCACTTTTCACTAGGTTTGCTTGTTTCTGAACTTTGTGTAAATGGAATCATAATGTGTACTATTTCATGCCTGGCTTCTTTAATCAACATTATGTTTATGAGATTCATTCAGGTGGCTGCATATAATAATAATAATCCATCTATTCTCATTGCTACGTGGTGTCCTGTTGCAGGAATGCACCTTGGGATGTACGGAGCTACAGCTGATGGATATTTGGGTTAGTTCTAGTTTTCTGGTCATTGTAAGTCAGCTTTGAACATTGCTGGTTATGTCTCTTGATGGACGCTTTATGTATTCACGTCTATTGAGTATTTTTCTAGAAGTAGAATGTTGAGTCGAAGGAGAATGCATATATATCTTAGATATTGTTTTCCAAAGTGGCATTACTAATATTGTTTGATAGTATGTATGTCTATAACCAAGAGTTCTGGTTAAGTAAGAACTTAAACGAGTTTGAGTATTTTCCTCCCTTTAAGAGAAGGATTCAGCATTAAGGAGGCACTGAACTGACAGCCAGTTATCTTCTGCAGACCTGCACTGGTTAGGGATGTTCCCTCTAGTTTCTGCCCCCTCCAACCCCTTTCCCCGATCTTTTTCAGGAATACCCAGTGGAAGCCCATGAAAAAGAACCTGAGGGTGAGTGTGGACTCCTACTGAGTCTGAGGCCTTCAGCTATTCCAGACTGACATGCTGATGTACACTGGCCTCCAGCAATGAACAGTCCCTCTCGTGCTTTGCCCCCGGTGACCCAGTCCACATGCCATCCATCTTTGGAGAGGGTCTATACCCTCTTTGCAATTCCGGCCACTCGGTTGCTCTGAGACCTTAGCTCCCTAATGAGCTTGGAAAAGTTGTGATTTTTTCATTTCTTCAGCGTTTTCTCATTGTTAGTGTGGAAGCAACATTATGTTTAATTTTCACATCCTAAGTGGAAGTCGAAACTCCAAGTTTCAGTCTTTTTAATGTGTGGTCAGCCTCACCCCCACCCCCAGCAGGGATCCCACATGAGAGCCTGCGCGGTTTCCTCCTGTTCAGGACCGGGTCTTGAACCCTAACGTTTGACTCCAAAGTACTGGGAGACTCTTGCCACAAACTCTCCCCTGCTTTTCAGTCACTTTTTGCTGACGGCTTGGCCTCTTGTCCTACACAGCTTAAGAATCACACAAGTCGTCAGGGAGAAAACTGGTAATAAGGGTTGGACTCTTTTTCACTTCCCTTCTCTCAGATGTTTTGGCCTCTCAAGTGCTGGTTGCTTTGACAGCCAAGATCCCCCACTGAAATCTTTTCAGCCTTGTACAATTGCGGGAAGCTCTGCTGTTTCTTAGCATCTGCCCTCTGCCTAGCTCCTCGGCTTTCCATCCTGACCCCAAAGTCGGCAAACATTCCAAGGGGAAAAGCGTCAGGAAGAATGCTGAGCTGATTTCGACGAGCTTTCCTTCTCTCTTGGCTTCAGCTTGCTTAGCTCTGTGATGCTTTAAAAGTGATTTTTTTTCTTCTATTTTTAGAAAAGTTTGCCTGGCTTTTCTCATTGCTCTCCCTGAGAGCATTAGGTTGTTGCATTATACTCCATCCTAGCCAGGAGAGGAAGGTTTGATTACATCCTTAAATGTGAAAGACAAAAGGAATATGGTCTCACTTTAAAAAAATTAAAAAGTTTTTTAAATTCTTTGGAAGTGGCTAGGTTTTGAAATCTACTGGAAAATGGTTAACGGTAATTATTCACAAAAATTCTATATATTAAATAAATGCCATGTAATTCAGTTTATTTTCTTTTATGTTACTTGGGTTTAATAGGGAAATAAGTAGAGAAGAAAAAGAGGACTGGACTCTTTCCCTCTTTAAAAAGATGCAATAATCTTTAGCAGAGCATCCCACTGAGCAAGCAAGGGAAGAAAGGCTGTTTGACTCAGCAATCAAGTTCACGAAGCATATGGTCAAACGCAGCTCTACACACAGATGTTATAATGTTTTGCGTTAATGTATTTGGAATCTTAAATATAAACGTGTCACAATTTTTATAATCTTGTTTTGGTATGTTTAATTTTTAATATACTGTGAGCCTCAAACACTGACAATGGCTGGGGAGAGCCCCTCCCAAACTTTGAGAAACTCTAATTCTTAGAGTTGAGAGGTTTATCTTAGACCTAATCAAATATCTTCTATTAGCAATATACATTCCTTTCCTTTAAATGAAAGCTCTTCTAGGATATACTTACTGTGATGCAGACAAGCATTTTCTCAAAATTTCCACACTTCTGCTTGCAGCTCATAGGGAATCTGTAGTCTGCTTCAAAGCTGATGCTTATCTTGGTCCTGCCCTTGTGGAAGAGAGTAAACCAAGTGACAGGGACTGCTAGGCTATTTAATGTGCACAGATGAGTCCTTTTACTAAAGGGCGATATCGAGGCAGAAGAAAGTGAGATCTTGGATCAAATAACAAATTTGCATCTTATTAGGAATACCACTCAGTTGCCAATCTGTATATTCTCAGCTAAATATATTTTAAGGAAAATTCAATTTCATGAATAAACTGTATATCAGTGTCCTTTTCAACTCCAACATCTCTGGATTAGCAAGACTCTCCTCAGGTCTCACGTTCCTTCCTGATGTTTTACATTCCTTAGGATTTTGGATGGGGCCAGATTGTCTGGAGCTATTATGCGCTCAGCTGGGCTGCTAGTCTAATTGGATGTAGGTGACTGCATCTTGGTGAATGACTGGCCTAGAGAGGCAAGTTTTACAACCTTGCTGTCTGTTGGCAAGCAGATAAAAGGAATGATGACAAGAATGGTATCCCATAGCCTTAACTGTCCTACATTAGGAGTTAGGGCAACTCAGACTAAACCAATTAGACTCTGAGCCATTTAAAGCTCCCCGTAAATTTTTGGATTGTGTTCAGTAATCATCCATAAACTTGCTCCATGCTTAACTCTTTATTTTTGAGAAGCTCATAGACTATTGAGGGAGAAGAACAAACAAATAATTATAAATCAGTGCATTAAGTATTATAACATCCCTGGAAATGACCCTGGGGGTGGAGTGACCTAGTGGGCATGTGAGGGAGTCAAGAGTGGCGAAGGGAATGAAATGGGAAAAAAAATGACCCAGACTGAAGTAAGTAGGTGAATGGCGTTGCCCAAACAGGGACAGAAAATGAAGAAGCAGGAGGAGAAGTAGGATGTATTCAGCACTGGAAATAGTGTGTTGAAGATGCCTGTAGGACATGACAGGGAAAGTGGTCCGCAGGCAATTAAACAGGAGGTAGGTCTGGACTGAAATGATGGATGCATGAGCAATGGGCATGTAGGTGATAGCTGACACTCTGGAAGAAGACGAGAATACCAGGAGGAGTATATGAAACGAGAGTAGTAAGTAGCTGACAATGAATGCTTGGGAGAAAAAGAGAACTATGAGTCCTCTAATCTCTCGAAGAACTGATAGTCTCAATCCAAGAAAGAATCTGGGATTCTATTGCTAAGACTCCCAGGAGATGCCGACTCAAACTTGTACTGACTTCTCTCTATCCTCATCTTCCCACCCTCAAGCCCCTACTTCCATGTCCCCACTCCCATACTTCACCCTCCATACACCTTCATGTTACCTGTGTTCCTCACTGCCTTTTCCTGATGCTGTTTGCTTGAATCTCCTGTATCATACACTCCAGAAATCCAGCTGTCTGAGCTGCCTTCCATGTCCATTGTGGAGTCTTTCTGGCTGCCTTACTCTCTGAGCTTACGTTGTTTCTAATTCTGGTTCCTCCACATCTGGCCTGTGACACTATGTATAGAGCTTGGAGCTGCATATATTCCTTTTCATATTCTTTTTCATTATAGGCTATTACAATGTATTGAATACAGCTATACAGTAGGACCTTGTCATTTGTTTTATACACAGTTGTTAGTATCTGCAAATCCTGAATTCTCAATCTAATCCTCCAACTCCCCCTTTCCTCCCTGGTAACCGTAAGTTTGTTTTCTGTGTCTGTGAGTTGGCTTCTGTTCTGCAAATAACTTCATTTGTGTCATTTAAAAATATGCCACATATAAGTGATATCATATGGTATTTTTCTTTCTCTTTCTGGTTTACTTCACTTAGTATGTGACAATCTCCAGGTCCATCCATGTTGCTGCCAATGGCACCATTTTATTCTTTTTTATGGCTGAATAGTATTTCATTGTAGATCTGTACCACAAATTCTTTATCCACTTATCTGCTGATGGACATTTGGGTTGCTTCCATTTCTTGGCCATTATAAATAGGGCTGTTATGAACATTGGGGTGCACATATCTTTTCAAAGTAGAGTTTGCTCTGGATGCATCATTAAAAAGTCCACAGACGATAAGTGCTAAAGAGGATGTGGAGAAAAGGGAACCCTCCTACACTGTTGGTGGGAGTGCAGTCATTATGGAAAACAGTATAGAGATTCCTTAAAAAACTGAAGATAGGCTTGCCCTATGTTCCAGCAATCCCACTTATGGGCGTATATCCAGAGCATTTCCTGTCATTACAAGTTCACCTCAAAACATCTCACCTGTCAAACCCTCTACTGGTTAGTCATAGCATTAATTACCTCACATTGCTGGGCTCACAGAACATATTCAAAATATGTATTAGTTGACTGAATGCCCGTTCCAATCCTCATTTCTCTATTTCCTCTCTGAGTTTTATGGTTTTTATTATCAGTACCTCTTCTAATGGCACAAAATTGTACATTGTTGTCATTCAAAAAATATATTTGTTTTTAGTAAACAACCTAGTCTTTTATTTGCCCAAAGCCAGCGATTGTAGGTACTGAGACCCCAAGACTTCCAGAAAAGATGGAGGGAGAAGAGATGAACCACGCTGCCTACCAGGTACTGCCTGCCCCCTTGCTGTTTTCTGCAGGAGGTGGGAAGGGAGATGAGAGCTACATTTGTGCCATCAAATGTCTCCTCAGTTTCCAGATACTATAAGTATTCAGGTGTTGTTAGGAAGGAAACTGAGGCATGCTGACTCTGCCCACCCCCAGCCTCTATTTGCCAGTCCAAGGTTTCATGTCACAGAAAATTAACCCCCACAGGTGTTCTAGAGTTAATGAGCACTTCCATATAGGTTATCACTTTAAATCATTAGTAATAAATAATGGATGGTCTTCCTCTTAAAGTACTGCAGATTTATTGGCAGACAGAAACAGAAAATTATAGGATAGTTTTGTTAATGTTATAACAGAGGTATTAACAAAGTGTTTCAGGCATTTAGAGAAGGACCAACCAGGAGGCCCGATGGGAGGGAAATGGGATTAGACAAAGCAATCATCTTAGCTTTGCCCTGGAATTTTTACTTCCATTATTTCATCAGGTTCTTACAGCTCCATGAGATGAGTGGTTTGATATTCTCATTTTGCAAATGTGGAAACTGAACCAGGCGTGACCCAGTAAAATCACTTTCTAGAATTTCCCGAGCTCATAATATGCAACTGTGTTGGGATTAAAAAAATGATTCTGATGTCGAAATCCACACCTTTTTTTTCTACTCTGCTATGATAGGGACTGTTTCAATCATTGTTAAATTCTTGTGTCAATTAAAAGAGCACCTTGTGTGTGACTGACACTTTTTAGATATCAATTGCTTCGAAACAAATGAACTGAACTGAACCATCACTGAAGATGGGGTTGTTCTAGAGAGGATAAAGTTAAGGACAAAGCTCTATTTTTATTTTCTTGGACACTTTGATATTACCTACCTCTCCGTGTCCCATTGGTCAAGTGAGTGAGTGAAGACGATGCTCAAATTCATTTTGCCTTTGAAAGGCTATCTTCCTGTGAATTGGTTTGCCTGAGGTCACGCAGCCAGAGGATGACATTACAGAGAAATGTTTTTCCTTGACTTTTATTATCACAATGTCCCGTGCAGAGCTAGAGATGTAAAGGCAGCAAAATACATGCAACAGAACAAAATATGATGGAAAGAATGATTAAATAAATGTTTTTTCGACTGTCATTACTGTTTCCTAGCTAAAGTAGAGGAAGTAAAATTACAATAGGAACGCGGTGAGCTGCACTTTATTTTTCAAAGGATATTGATTTCAAATGTTCCTGTACCCAGTTCCTTGAGCAATTACTGTTTTTGAGTGTCCCAATTGGCCACCTTTGTCAGCTGGCCCCAAAAAGGCTCGAATGCATTGGCCACATGAATGCCTCCATCAAGCACAGCGCTGCCCTCACGGTGACAAAGAGGCATGTTTAGCTCTTGTTTTAACCTTTTCATCTGATTGAAGAAGGTGCTCAAAAGACTGGGGAGACAAAAGTAATTGCTTTAGATTTTTCAGCACAGACTGTTACCACATAGGGGAACATTGACAGCGTTTGTGGGATGCAGAATGATGTCAAGCCCCTGGAACTGCTTAATTAACTACTCTTCTCTGAAATCACCTACTGGGAATCTCTGCCATCCTTGCCTCTCAAACGCTCCTTAAAGAGGTCGCGCTCACCAAAAGATCCCATAAATTCACCTTTTCTCAGGTGGGTGTCCCCATGGCGCTCTTCCCTCTTATCACATTTTTTTTTTTTTTATTCCAGGCTTTGACTTCCTTATTCCTGGAAGGGAGCCTGTACTGTCACAATCCGAGGCATGTTTACACTGCTGGCATTGTATTATTTGGTTTCTGGTGCCATTGGTGCTCAGTGTATAACCTTCCTGGTGAGCTAACTTGGACACTGGGTCGAATTTAAGATGGAAAAGAGACTATGTTATATATTTGTGACTATTATGGGCTAGAAGTTGCCTTGATATTATTTTCTCGCTCTTTTCAGCAGCTTTCAAGGGTTACCTTTGCCCTGCCTGTCTCCCCTGGTTGCATTGGCCCCTCCAAAGTCCTTTTCTCCTCTGTTCTGCACCCTGAGGGCAGACCATTATGGGCATCATTGTCCAGCTCCCTTGCCCTGTGGCTTCTAATTCCACCAGTGGCAAGCCCTGGCAGGAGATCCAAGGGCAGGTGGAGAGAGAAGTTGGGGTATTTTTCTTGTAGCCCCTCCTCCCCAGGGCCTTTGGTTGGCAGGGCCTTTATTTCCTTTCCTTAAGGCAGTGTTCATTTCCTTGCTCTTCTCTTACAGCTACAAGCGTCCCTGTGTTCAGGTAACCACGCCTTTCCCTGCTATTTCAGGCCTAGGAAGGGCAGAGGTTCCCCACTTCCTCTTTTTGAGGATTCTGTTTCTTGTGAGACCCTGACTGATGCAGACACATAGCAGAGGTAAGTGCAGGTAAAGGGTCACCTCGAATTGTGGGTCAGCCTTCCCTGGTGCTCTCCATTTCTCTTTTCCAGCCACATCCCCATTGGCAAAGGTTTGCCTGTTAAGCACAGTGTTTTAAAATAGAGTTACTGTGCAGGAGCGGGGCCACCGTGGTGGGTGTGCCATCTGCATAGTCTTACAGAGCAGAGCACCCAGCAGGGCCCGGTGCTTGGTTAAATGCTCTGTGGTTGCCATTTCAAAATTCTCAAGTTTTGTTTAGCCCTTCTAGTGTAACTTCTGAGCTCAGTTATAACTTCTGTTTGGTACTTACTTATGTTTTCTATCTCTTTGTTGAAGTTCTCATTGTGATCTTCTGCTGAGTTTGGTGAGCATTTTTTTATGGCCATCTCTTTGAACTATTTATTGGGTAGATTTCTTATCTCCCTATTGATCAGCTCTTTTTCTGAGGTTTTATCTTGTTCTTTTGGTTGGAACAAATTCTTCTGTCTCCTTGTTTTGCCTAATTCTCTGTGTTGGTTTCTAAGTATTAGGTTTATCAGCTCTCTCTCCCGGTCTTGAAGGAGAGACCTTGTGTAAGGGATGTTCTGTGGGGCTCAGAAGTACAGCCCCACCTGATCACCACCAGAGTCAGGCACTCGAAGGCTATCTCTTCTGTAGGCTGTGTTTACCCTCCTATTGTCGTTAGGCCAGAGCTGCTTCGGGGTGCTGGTAGACAGGGCTACTGTTTGACTGACTGTTAAGCCCAGCAAAGGTGCTAGGGGAGACAGGGCTCTCAGCAGGGCATGTCCACGGATGCTGACAGGTTAATTGGAGAAGTCCACAATGGTGCCCACGGGTGCCAAGGTAGACTGAGACTGAATGAAAGGCTCCTACCAGGGACTCAGTCCTCAGGGAGCTTCCTAACTGGTTCTTGACTTTTTGGTAGATGCTTCAAGATTAAGAAGTGGTCCGTGCATTTTTCAGTCTGGTGTTTTTGTTCTGGTTTTTGGGTCAAGTAAGTATGTGCGCAAACCCTTTAAAAGTGGGGTTTTTTTTTGTTCTCTGCAGTTCTATAGTTTTCTTGGGTGTATTCCTCACTGGGTTTCAAAGTCAGGTGTTTTGGGGGTTCATCTTTCCTGTGAAGGATCTAGGGGTTGGGGTGCCTGAGGTGGAGCTTGAATCCCTTGCTCCTCAAGGAAAAGGTTCCTGTCTTTGTGATCCTTCCTGCTGGTGGGCTGCTGTTGCTGGAGTGTTTTTCCCTGGCAAGCTCATCTCTCTCTCTCTCCTACCCATCTCAGTGCTGTCCTTTTACACCTTTGTCATGGAAACTCTGTTCACCTAGTTTCCAGGTCCCTTTCCATGGAAATTACTCCACATGTATTGCAGCTTTTTTGTGTTTGTGGGAGAAGGTGCATTCAGGATCTTCCTGCACCACCTCAACTCTCTCCCTGGTGTTGTCCTTTTTTATTGGTCAATTCTTCTTGTAGTCACTTGGCTTCAACTTCCACGTGATGGACCAAATGACAGTGGGAAGCTATAGATCTCATCCTCTCCCAAATTCAAACCCATGAGAAATTCTGTCTTACAAGCTTCGTTAGAAAAGTTCTAATGATGATTCTAATTTGCGTGGTTTGGTTAATAGTCCCACTTTTATGTCACCTTTTCCACCTCTTTTGTTGTTTTTAAAGAGAGTTTTCTCAATGTTCTAGCTTCCTAATGCCTTCTCTAACTATCTATCTATTGATTTTTTTCTTTCATATTTTAAAGTATTTTTTTCTGATGAGTTTATTGTTTTTGTTTTGTTTTTTATTTTGTTTTGGTTTTTTGCAGGGGAGGTAATTAGAATTTATTTGTTTGTTTGTTTGTTTGTTTGTTTGTTTATTATTTAATGGAGGTCCTGGGGATTGAACCCCGGACACTGGGCATGCTAAACACACGCTCTACCTCTGAGCTGTGCCCTCTCTGCCCCATTTTTTAACTATTAATGTCCAACTTCTCTAAAGACTTGTTGTACATATAAAACCCTTTCCTCTCTCTCTGGAGGTATTTATATTTGTTCTAATGGCTGGTTCAGTTGATCTTATTTATTCTACCTCCTCAAGTATTTAGTTCTTCAATTTTGGGAACTTTTGGCCAATTCAATGGTGTTTAGTTTCTTCAAGTGGTTTGTGATAGCTGATTGTTCACTTTTGTATTTTATAATCCCCATTTGACTTGAGAGAAGTGTTACTTCTTCCTAAATAGAATGAGATGGATTTTTCACATTTTACTGGACTAAATGGTTGGGGTGGGAGCTGGATGGACAATAACAAAAATATCCACCACACTATCAGATGTTATCTTCTAATGCTTCTAATACATGCCCTCTAAATCATTTGATTTTCTACTTTTTTTCTAAAAAATCTTATGCTCCTTTCTACTTTCACAGCATTGTTTATGACGATTGTCGCAGCTAAAGGGCCATTTTTTTTCTTTATTTCTGTTTGTGAAAATCCTATACAGCCTTCAGATCTAATACAAGACTGATCGCTTTCCCCCCCCAAAAAAGAAAACTTCCCAATCATTTTATCTATTTTAGTTCATATGGCTCTTTTGGTTAATGTTGACTGCAAATGTGACTTCAAGGTCATTTCAGTTATAATTGCTACCACTCGCGGGGGGGGGGGGGTGGGTCCTGCTATGTGCTGAGCCCTGTAGTGGATCTGTCACACATACCACATCTTTTGACCCTTCTGTAATGGGGTGGTTGTTATTTTTTCTATTTTACAGAAGAAGGAACTGCATTTTAGAGCAAGAGGTCATTCAGCTCAGAGATCCCTGGACCAAATCTGGATGGGCTCTCAAAGCTGATTGCCTACACCACTCCTGCAGTTTCTTCTGTCCCCCCTGTAGCCCTGAGCCATATAGGTGCAGAATTTGCCAAGACTCCTAATCCAAAAAGGGACTTTCCTGCCAGCATGGCATTCTCAAGATTTAGAGAAAATGAAAATAGACTTTTTCCCCCCTCCTTAAAAAGAAGATCAAGCATATCTAGTCTAAGAGGGCAGACTATTTGAAGACAACTTGGAAAAAGAACTGGTCTCAGAATCCTAACTCTGGGTCCGGAGCTCTTTGATGCTGCTCCCCCTTATCAGTGTGACTTTCTCCCTTGTCTGGCGGGAACATAGTTAAGCAGGGTAATGTTCAGAGCACATGATTTTAAATAAGTCTTTCACTCCAGCCAAAGATTCCTTTAGATTGAATGTCTGAATTTAGAGTTAAGTAAAAAGCACAAATAGAGATAGTTTGCTTAGGCTCATTCCCAGTGAGCCAAAAGTGCTATTAAAAAAAAAAAAGAAGAAGAAGAAGAAGAAGGGATAAAGATAATTGTGCCGTGCACATCAGAAGCAAAGTAAGAGGAAGCACAAGCCAATACTACACTGTCTAGTTAGTTTGCTTTGTTTTACAGGCACCTCATTGCCCTCCTTTACAGCAAGGGGCTTTAAATACTCTGTCCACAAGTTCAAGTCTGTAAGCCAAACTAGATTCCATTTCTTGCACATCATGTCTTCTTGGCTAACTCAATTCCCAAGTTAACCAGTGTTGACAACAAATAGAACTATAAAGAAGTCAACGCACCAAATGCCACTAATTATAATATTTTAGAATATTCCAAAGCACTTTTGTATTTATCATTTAACTTACTCTTCACAGCTGTATAATGTAGGAATTATTGTGTGCATTCTATGATTATGGAACTGAGGCATTCGATGTGAGTCATTTTAGGTTATCCAGCTAGAAACTGGCAGGACTGGAATTTAAACCCAACTCCAAATTGCATCCCTTCCTCAATACACACACACACACACACACACACACACACACACACACACACACACACACCACTGTTTCTGTTAATGTTTAACTTAGGACTGTCTCTAGGAAGAATAATGGTGCAAAAAATTCATTTGATTTCAACCAACATTTATTAAGCTCCAATGTGTGCTATGTACTGTTCTAGATGCTGAGAATAAAGCAGTGAACCAAAGAAGCAAAAATCTCTGCTTCTTGAAACTCAGATTCTCGTGGGTAAAGATAGATAGTAAAGATCAATGCAACAGATAAGAAAGCTATCAAGTATGCTAGGAGGTAGTAAGTGCCATGGAATAAAAGAAGAGGTAGATTAAGATTAGGGGAATTAGGATTATGAGGGCAGGGCAGACTGCAGTACTAAATAGAATGGTGAGGGTAGGACACTTCAAGGAGAGATTAAAGCCAAGGCTTTAAGGATGTGCATTTGTGGGGAAACAATCTTCCAGGCACAGGAAATAACCAGAGCCTGGCTGCTGAAGTATGAAAGTGCCTGGTGTGTTTGAAGAACAGCAGGGTGGCCGGGGCAGGGCACCTGAGGGGGAGCATAGTAAAAGATGAAGTCAGAAGACACACGTAGAGCCACATAGATCATTATATCATGAGGACTTTAACATTCTTTTGAGTAAGATGGAGAATCACTGGGGCATCTCACCTAGAGAAAGGACAGGGTGTGATTTCCATTTAAAGGATGATTTGGGCTGCTGTGTAGGGAATAAATTTAGGGAAAGAGTAAGAAACAGGGAGTCTGGTTAGGAGGCTATGGCAGTGCATTCATTCCCTGGAGCTGGGGTAACAAAGTACCATGGACAGAGTGGCTGTAAACAACACAAATGCATTCTCTCACCATTCTGGAGGCTGGAGGTCTGAAATCCAGGTGTTGGCTGGCCGGACCATGTTCTTTCTGTGCCTCTGTAGGACCCTTCCCTTGTGTCTTCTGGCTTTCAGTAGCTCCACATGCTCCTTGGCTTGTGGCAGCATAAATCCAATCTCTACCTGTCTTCACAGGGCCATTCTCTCTCTGTGTCTCCACATCATCTTCCTTCTACACGTGTCTGAGTCTGTGTTCCAATTTTCCCTTTTTATAAAAATGGCAGTCATATCGAATTAAGGTCCCATTCAGAAGACCTTATCTTAATTTGATTACAACTGCAATGGCTTTATTTCCAAATAAGTTTACATTGAGGCACTAGGGGTTAGGTCTTCTTTGATTTTTTTTTTTTTTTTCAGTGTGGGGCAAAATTCAACCTATAACATGCAGTAACCTCGGTAAGAAATGGTGGAGGCTTAGGAAAGGTGGAAGCCAGAGGAGGGGGGTGGTACTGGTGAGGAATGTTTAGGTTCTGGATGCATTTTGAAGGTAGCACCAGCAGAAACTACTGCTACAAGTATGTGAAGTACATGAAGTATGTGAAGAAAGCCAGAGATGACCTGAAGGCATTTTGATGAGCAGGTGGAATAACAGAGCTATCTTGAAAGTGAAACAAGTTTTTGAAGAAAGAGGAAGATTAGCAGTTTAGTTTTTGACATATTCAGTTTGAGATGTTCATTTAGAAAAACTCAGAGAGAGGCTGAGTGGGAAGCTGGATTTATTTATGGACCTAGAATTTGGGAGAGAGGTCTGCTTGAAGGTTTAAGTCTTTCAAATTTGCAAGTGTTTAGCATATGAAGGAAATTTAAAGTGAAGTGAGTGATTGCAATCACCGGGGAAGTGAGTATATAAATAGAAGAGATGGCCACATTCTGAGCTCCAGGAGATTCTACCATGAAGACCTTGAGTACCAGAGGGAGAGCTGGCAATAGGGATTGAGAAGGAGTAACCAGTGAGCAAGGAGAAAAAACCAAGAGAACGAAGAATCCTAGAAGCCAAATGAAGAAAACATAGTGAAGTAGGGGAAGGTGATCAACTGTGTTAAAACCTGCAGATAGTTTAGGTGAGATAAGACTGAGGACTGATCATTAGATTTAGAGACAGATGCTGTCATGACCTTGACAAGATTTGCTATGGAGTGGTGATGAAGAAAGTTTTTTTAGAACAGTTTCAAGAGAAAATGGAAAGAGCATTGAAAGACCAGCAAGTATAGAAAATGTTTTCGAGGACTGAAATGGCAGTGCACAAGGACAGTGGGGTCAAGAGAGGGCTTCTTTTTCTTTTTTAAAGGTTGGAAACACAACAGCATGTTTGTATATTGATGGCAATGACCAGGAGAAGTTCATGTTATCTCCTTTTCTGGTTGTCTCTCTGCTCTTCTGATGCTTCCTCATCCCTTTGCCCTTAGGTATTCTTGCTCTATCCTTATCTCTTAGGCTGGTTATCTGGAGCAGTGGCCCATGTTTTTGGATTGCTTTCCTCCTTCATTGGTTTTTTCAGTTTCTTCTGAGCACTTCTCTATAAATTAACATCACTGGGTAATTTCTCTGCTTATCTCAAAAATTTAGGGAATGATTGACATCAGATTGTTACTGAGCCAAACTTTGGTCCACCTGCCCAACATGCAGCAAAGCCAGTTTACTGACACTGGGTTGTCTTGAAGGAAGGTACAGTGTTTACTGCAGGACCCAGAAAGGAGAACAGGTGGCTCATGTTCAAAAGAACTGTACTCCTCGGTGGCTTTCAGGGAAGGGTTTTTAAAGACAATATTTGGGATGAGGGCTGTAGAGTGCCTGACTTTCTTCTGATTCATGGGTGGTGAGGTAACAGGGTGGTGCTTTAGGAATCTTAATCAGCAGCCTTCTGGTTCCACCCAGCCTGGGATCTACATGCTTCTTCTGAACATGTAGTTACCATCCTTCACCTGGGTGGGATTCTTAGTTCCTGCAGAACAGCCAAAGGTAAGTGGCAGAATGTTATACATAGACCCCTTTAGAAGAAATTAGGACTCTGGTAAAGACCAGAGGTAGAATGCCAGCAACTAATGTGAAGGTAAGAAAGGTATTTTTGGTATGAATAGCCTGCCTGCCCCTTTGCAGGGCTGCAGAGACTCATTCGCCCTATCTGCAATTAAGAAACAGGTTTTCTTTGTCCTTTGAGGAGTCAGCAAATCAAATTCTTTTGTCAGAGCTCAGACAGCAAGACATAGAGCTTTTGCCTGCTAGTAAATATGCAATTTCCAAATGCAATTCATAGCTTGAGTTATTTTCACTACCCAGTCCTTCTTCAGTTCCAGATGATGAGGCTGACTGCTCTGGGTGACCTTTAAGACCTGATAATTAGCAAGAAGCCGTAGACCCAAAACGGAAGCTCTTCAGACCCCAAGAATGCCCGCAATCCTGGGAAAGTCTAAAATTAGGCCTTATGTTTGTGTATTTGAATTATTAGAGGTCCTTAATGCCCCCGGTCTTTCAGCCACTGTCTGTGTAATTCCTGGGACCCAGGGGAAATAAGGCAAAAGGAGATGCACACTTGATGGAATAAAAGAGTTTAGGAGCCTGAAGAATAATGAGCTCTTTCCATCAAAGCTGCATTAGGATGTGGTCGAGTCACAGTTTTGTCAAAGTATTTTTAGCTAGGGAATTTGGAAGTTGTTGGCATCTATGTGTCTTTAGAAATAGAAATTTCTTCTGCTGATTTTCCTTTTATATCTGGAACCTGCATCACTGAATTCTTTCATGCAGTGAGAGGCAGCCAATGAGATGTGGTGTGACAGAGAGAGCACTGGATGTGAGTCAGGGGATTTGGCCTTGAGAACTAATTCTACCTCTTTCTTAATAAATGATTTTGAACAAGTTACTTAAATGCTGTGAACTTCCATCTCCTCTTGTGTAAATGGTGATTGACATGCCTGCCTCCTGCAAAGGTTTGTTATGAGGATCAAGTGTGTCCCTATTTGGGGGCTGTGCAGAGGTGTTCCCATGTAAGCTGTCATGAATAAGAAACTCTGGGCTTTTTCTGGTGGGATATCCTCCGTCCTTATGAGGCAGCAGGGCCTTGGGTGTTTCTTTGCTCATCTAATAAAGCTTGAGTCACTGATCAGAGCGGCCTCCCAGGGAGGTTAGTCCGTATTTCTAAACACTATATCATTCTGCCTCCCAATTCGCCTATGGGTGCGTGAGAGTAGAATGAGTCAGTCAACACCATTTCCTATGAATGTATTCTCTGTCTTTTGGAGGAATCACTATTGTTTTGTTTTTGTAAAGGTACTTATCCTTGAGGATCTGTTAGGATTGAGACACAAATTGTAAAAGCACATGAAACAGTGAGGCGATAAAGTTGTAGCATAAGCTGAGAGCGTGAGCCACAGAATAAAGCAGCAATTGGGAGCCTTCACCTAAGAGGTGGATTTTAGGTCAAGTTTGAAAAAAGTTCATTGTAAGGAGTAAGGTATCTGACCTTGGGCAAATTTTGGGGGGCTTAGGTGCTCCCACCAAGTGCTCATACCTGTGGCTCAGGGGGCAGAGAGGTCTGAATCGAGTGTGAGTCCTCCAACCTTTTTCGAACAGGCAGAACTCTCTTAACCAGCACCTCTATTTGGCGAGATGCTTGAAAATGCAATGGGAGGAAAGGGAAAATCTGGAAGGAAAATGAGATACCCGAAAGGGCCCCCTTTCAGCAGAAGTTGGACGGTGGTGGGGAATAATCGCATGATGGAAATATGCCTTGGAGTGGGAGATAAGGAAGATTGAAGCCTCCCTCAGATCACAGGCATCTCAGGAAACTTCTGAGATGCTGTCAACCCCCACACATCACTATTTGTTTTTCCCAGGATGTGGGGCAGTTGAAAAGGGATTCAATAATATTTTCCACCCCCTCACCACACAGAAAAATTCTATCGAAGCAGAACATGGTGAAATGTCCGATTCTCGGTACAAGTTAGCTTAGTGTAATAGAAAAGGCAGAAAATCATGACTCAAGAATTACTTGAGTTTTAATCTCACCTGTATCCTTCCTGAGTACTGGGGACCTTGGTCATGTCAGATCACCCTGCTAAATACTGGCCTTTTCTTAACTTACAAAATCGTGTTGGAAGATTTCTTCTAATTTTAACATTCTATAAATCTGAAATCTATAATACTGTAGAAGGAAAAATACAATGTATCAATATTCTCAACATGAAAATGGGTGCATTTGCCTTGCTTTAATGAAAAAAAAAAAAGAGGTTTGAGCCTCATAACGAGTCCAATGAATAAAAGGAATCTAGTCTCTGTCTTTGTCTCTGAGCTCTGGGGTATCATTTTTCTATAACTCACCAGAATAGTAAATACATCATTGAGATAGGATGTTGTAATTTTATTCTTGTTTTAAATTTTTATTCTCTATTCTTTTAAAAGATAGATCTTGATTGAAGGTGATTCCAAACTATCCCCGAGAATCTTGATTGAGTCTTAAGTAGCTATGGATTTCAGTTTAATTATTTCCAAATTGATTCCTCTTCTTTTAAGCTACTATGACCCAAGTTCAAGTTATCGGCCTTGTTGTTACCATGGTAATGATAGCATAACGATGGCATCACTGAATCTAGGAGCTGGCAATTCCCCCACATATGAAGTAGTGTTGGAGGTTTCTCAAAGAAGATGTGAGCTTTGGGACTAAGCCCTGGGAGATAAATCTGCTTTCCCTATGCAATTTTCTACTTTAAAATAAAATATATTAAACCTGTTGCCATGACATCTTTCTCTAGGCAATATGAAGTATTTTATAGAAACTCAGTCTTGATTCTTGCCCTTATTGGAAGGATGTTGTCCCTGCAATTTTTTACATTCAAGAGAAATGAATTCTATTGATTTGCATGCTTACTATATGCCAGCATGTGTTCACAGTGAATTACATGGTTTAGCTTGTTTAATCCTTACAACAGCCCTAGAAGATAGGTAATAATTTAAAAAAAAAATCATTCTCATGTTACAGATAAAGAAACTGAAGAACCAGACCCATGTGCTTGATTACCTGTGGCACTGCCTCTGACGAAGGGGGATGCCCAGTCCCTGGTCTGCAATTCAGCTGTGATTCAACAAGAACTTAACACTTCTTGGCATCTTCTTGCCATGTGATATAATACAATTGTGACTTAGCAATAGAGATCAATTTTTAAATGGATTCAAAAATCTTCTGAAGAAGTCAAAGAGCCCAATAATTTGTTTGTGTGTGTGAATTAATGCTCTCCCTAATCAGGAAGCTCTTACCATAAAAAAAAAGTCTTTTTTAAGACAGAAAATAGCTGGCTGGCAGTTGTGGTGGTGTGTGTTTATGCGGCATGGGTTGCTGGAACATGAAAAGCAAAGAGACGATGAGGCTCTTTTGAGAACTTGAATGACAGTCACACTTAGAGTAGCCCAAATTGTGCCCAGTCTCTTCTCCAGGCATTAGACAGGAAGAGAGCAGTCTGGAATGTATATGCAGAAAGAATGCTGGGCTCCTAAGTCCAGTTCCCAGCCCACACATAAATTGTGTACATAGCCAAAGATTAAGTATCTGTACCCCTTTGAACCTTAGTAAAATGAAGGATGGAATTAACTGGTGTGTAAGTTCCCTTTTATCACCAATTACTGACCATTTGGACTACTTTTTTTTTCCTTCCCATGCTTTAAAATACCTTTAGTTTTAAATCCTCCAGTGAGCCTATGAAACCTTAGGCCCCTACCATCAACCCTAATAAAAGCAGAAGCTCAGGCCCACGTTCTCTCTCTTTCTCTCTCTCACTCTTTCTCTGTGACCTTGCTGTGTGGTCCCAGGTATGCTGTGTAATTTTCAGGTCTAGTAAGTAACAAAACTCTATATTTTTCTAAATTTCCTGATAGTTATTGATGAAAGGTGTCTTGCAATCATAATAACTACAAGGGCTGGTCCAATCACAGCATTGATTATTGATAGGCTAACACCACCATAAAACAGATGGCATGGTTGGCAGGATTGCATGATTGCCCTTGTAGTTAACTGAGGGGAATGCTGTTTACCTACAACTTGCTTACTAACCACTGAACTCAGATGGGTAACTCTCTCTGGGAAAGGAGCATTGCTTGCCGAGTGCCTGTTGCGCTGCTCTGTGCTTTTTACGTATTGCCTCTTAGTTGGCTATTAATGCACATGAGAATCCTCCAGCCCTCAAGGCCAGGGAGCTAAGGAGAGTGGATTGGATTGCAAGGCTATTGTTACCACCTTAGAAGAGGCTCTGGGCTAAAAGGCAGGAGGAATGTTTCCCGTAGGTAAGGAGGATGGGAGAGCTCCATCTATAACCAGTGAGTCAGTGATTCATGCTTACAAGGTGTGTCTTAACCCAGAAGAGTGAAATAGCCTTGTAACCAGAAACCTAAGGCACCTTACAACTGAGATCTACAGCTTCTGTGTCACCACTTACCTCACTACTGTCACTTTTCCTCCCCTGGCGTCATGGGACGCTGTGGGTCCGAGACCTGGTGTGATGCTGTTGCATATCCCACTGGTGTAGGTAAAGCCCGATCCTGGGACCCCCCGGAAAGGGCAGTGGTCACCCACGAAGAGGGCTCACAGCGATGTCATCCAAGAATTTCTAGTAATAGCACATAAGATTGAGGTAACAGGATAAAATCAGAAAGCAGAAACTATGATCGGTAACTACACCTTAACTGAAATTCAAACGTTTTTTAAAGATTTTATGCAGCAGGAAAGAAAGAGGGGAACTAAATGGCTATGGCCTGGGTTTTGTGTGTTTGTTTGCAATGGGCTCTGAACTGTCATTCACAGCTGCCAAAACGCAGCAGCTGGCCAGGGTCTCTAAACACCCTGAATTACGTAACAACAACAACAACAACAAATCCACCCAGGCTACGTGCCCATTGCCTTCGAGACACCAGAGATCCTCAGCCCCCTCCGCTTTCCCCCCAACAGGACAGAACTAAGCCGCCCCCCTCACCAGGCCTGCCTGCTGTGAAGGGAAAAGCTGAGGGGGTTGTCAAGGCCTGTGGTGAGGAGGAGGAGGGAACAGGAAGGCAAAGGCCCCGGGAGCCACTGATGTCTGTGGAGGGTCCTCCCTCTCCTCATCTGGATGCTTGTTGCTTGGTGTGAGCCCGTCCATCCATCACAATAATCACTGCTAGGGCTCACAGTAAGTGGAAGACATAAAGATAAAGCCCATCGCCTGGTGCACAAGATTGATATGGACCAATCTGGTCCAATTTGGTTTATCATTTCCATGACCATAGTGGCCCAAATGGTCCCCTATTCATTTCCAACCCTGAAAAGGCCCCATCTGGCCTTGAGTCCAGAGAATCGTTTTTACAGGGCACTCCTTTAATCACAGGGCAGCCCTTCTATCTTTTACTGGAACTGACAAAGCCATTCAAAAGGCACTAAAATGCCTATGAGAAAACTCACATTTTTCCTTCTCGGTTCCTTGAAAATGTAAATCTTACCATGTCGTTGAAATGAAAACACCGCAGAAGATAAACAAAGTTCTCCTGAAATTGAAGGGGGTGGGGGGGGAAAGAGGGAGAGTGGCCTTTTTAAATACAAACTGCTAAAAGGAATCTCTCACCCAGATTCTAAATCACAGTCTCCTTAAGATTGCTGGTCAAGAACAAATAGAAAACTTCAAAGTCTTCTCCAGTAACAGGACACAATTGGAAACATTGATTATATTCTCAAGACTTTGCCTGGAATGTCATGTTTGAGGGAGACATACGTAGGCTAAGAGATGACCAGACAGGTTTTGAGAACAAAGCATAACTTTATGGAGCCGTAAAGCACCTTGGAAATCAGCCTGGTACCTCGCTTACAGGCTTCCGAGCAGACTTACCAGGTAAGCAGGAAGGTCACGTCTTGGCAGGTGCAGGAATCGCAGGATACTTGGGGGACCTTGAGAAGAGGAATTCACCCCAATCTATAGGCATTGCCGGTGAGACTGATGGCAAGTCCTTGACTTGGCTTTCCAGCCTCAAGAGGCATTTAAAAACCCTTATGAAAAATTCCAACAAAGCAGATTTTAAAGAGCCTATATGGTCAAAAGCTAGTCCTGCTGCACTGATGTAAATAAACAGGCCAGGTTTGTTGAAACTAAACTTATTTCACAAATGAAGTAGTCCTACTATGGCTATCTTTGATAGAAATGATTTTAGAGAGAAAAGTTATGTTGCAGTAGAAACTACAAGACACACTTGTGGATATCAGATTCCAGTTCTCTTCGTTGCTGTGAGGGATTGCTGTCTACCTGTAAATTGGACTGAGTCCTGAATTCTTCTGGTTTCCTTCAATATGTCACTATCACTCTCCAAACTAATGTTTCATTTTTTTTCTCCTATCCTTCTGACTTGGAATTATTTTAAAAAAGCTAAAACTGCTTGTCCCCCAAAAGCCATGCAAGCTCAGTTGAATAACTTGATATAAACTTCAGAGCATTCTCCACAATAGCTTATATGTGGACAGCCTTCATGGCTGCTGCAGTATGGGCCACTCAGAAAGATGACCAGAGACATTTAAACTGCAAACCAGGAAAAGCTATCAAACTATCACTGCCTGCCTTCACTCCATCTGAAAATTCTTGGGCCAGCCATCTAAAAATCTGGACTGGTTGACTTCGCCACTCAGAAACTGAGATTATGGTATGCCCCACTTATTTAACCATTCTTTTTTATTTTCTTTCCATAGAAATACCTCTTATTAAATAACCTGATGCAAATACTTCACTATACATGCTAACTTTGGGAGCCCACCTTCATCACTGCCTCCTGAAATGAGACCCAATCTTAACTGAAATAACCTCTTCTGAACTAAGAGACTAGCTCAATGAGATATGGAGCCATCCACCAACTCAACAGGTTCAAACCTGCTAATATCAGGTGGCCCAAGATGCTAAAATATTCCACGATGTTGCTCAAATCTTTGAACAGATTCCTTGGCCCCTGAGATCACTGACTTAGTTTGCATGGCTGAACACTTTCAGTTTTGGGACAATGGCTACAGACTGGATTCCAGACTACTGCCTGTATAATTTTTATAGAATTTGCAACTATAATCTATTTAGATGTGTACTTTCTGGGTTATAGCATGCTCTGTTCCTGGCTTTTAGCTTATCAGCTGCCCAGGCATTATGTCCTCACCATTGCCTTTAATGCTTCAGCATCACAAAGTGGATTGTAGTGTAAGCCCTGAGAGTTTGGGGGTTTTGTTTTGGCATGTGTATGTGTGTGTGTGAGTGTGTGTGTAATGCAAGTGACTGATTACACTTTGATTGCAAAGGCATTCATTTCAAAAAGAAATCCATTTCAAAGAAAGCTATCTCACCTAAACACATTGACAACCACACCACTAGATAAAGAGCCAGGCCACATTCCCTAATTGAGATTCCTTTTTTTTAGAGATCTTGATTGATTTCAAGAACTGACCATTTGAACTACTTGAGTTTTTTTCTTCCTGTGCTTTAAATTCTCACTTTTATATTTTAAATTCCCATTCACCAATAAAGAATGAGCTGGATCATATTATAGTTCTATTTTTAGTTTTTTGAAGAACTTCTGTACTGTTTTGAATAGTGGCTTCACCAGTTTACACTCTCACCAACAGCGTACTTGGGTTTACTTTTCTCCACATTCATGCCAACATTTGTTATTTGTATACTTTTTGATGATAGCCATTGTGACATGTGTAAAGTGATACCTCATTGTGGCTTTGATCTGCATTTATCTGATGATTAGTGATGCTGAGCATTTTTTCAGATGCCTGTCAGCTATCTGTATGTCTTCTTTAGAAAAAAAAAATGTCTATTTCGAGTCTTCTGCCCATTTTTTAGATTGGATTCTTTTTTTAATATTGAGTTGTATGAGCTATTTATATATTTTGCATACTAACCCCTTACCGGTCATATAATTTGTAAATATTTTCTCTCATTCAGTAAGTTGTCCTTTCATTTTGTCCATGGTTTCTTCGCTGTGCAAAAGCTTTTAATTTTAATTAGGTCCCATTTATTTATTTTTTGCTTTTCTTTCCTTTGAAAGAAGGAGCGCATTGGACATTTAATGACATTAAATGTCAA
Source organism: Camelus ferus (assembly GCF_009834535.1). Taxonomy (NCBI): domain Eukaryota; kingdom Metazoa; phylum Chordata; class Mammalia; order Artiodactyla; family Camelidae; genus Camelus; species Camelus ferus. Next base: position 16,674,203 of record NC_045716.1, on the reverse strand, counting down.
TAAGGAATCAAGGAATGTCATTAAGGACTTATCTTTTGATGTGTTAATGTTTTTGTGGTTATATAAAAAAAGAAGTCTTTATATTTTAGAAATTCATACTGTATTAATTAACTAGTGCTATGTAACAAACGATCACACATCTAGAGGCTTAAAACAACACACAATTATGATCTCACAGTTTCTGTAGGTCAAATGTGAACACAGCTTAGCTGGGTCCCTCCAAGGCTGCAGTGTAGGCACCCACCAGGGCTGGGATCTCATTTCAGGCTCTCTTGGGGACGGTTCCATTTCCAAACTTACGTAATTGTCAGAATTCAATCCCTGGCAAGCTACCAGACTGAGGGTCTTAAAGTCTTGCTGGCTGTCAGCTGGAGACCGCCTTTGGATCCTTGCCAAAATGAGGGAAGCTCGTGACAAGGCGGCTTGCATTTTCAAAACCAGCAAGGGAGAGAGTCGCCTAGGAAGATGGGTGTTACAGTCTTCCGTTATTTAACCACGTACAATTTGTCACTTTTGCCATGTTCTCTTGATTAGAAGTAAGTCGCATGGCCTACCCACACTCAAGGGAAGGGGATTACTTACACAAGAGTGCGGACACCAGGATACGGGAATCTGTTTCTGGTAATAATCTTATGTCTTGGGATTTGCTTTTAAAATGACCCAGTTATCGTAGGAAGTGGGGAATATTGACTAAATCAATTTAGCCATGATTGAGGCGAGGTGATTGCTCCGTGACAGTTCTGTTACTCTTTTCTTTTGCCTATATTTGCTAATTTTCATAATAAAATTCAAGATAATATCAAATAAATTATTTGGAAGAAGGAACTTAGAGCCAGGAAGGATTAGAAGAAATAGAAGCACCTCAGGAGTCCTTGGAGATACTGAGGAGGACTCTGAATTTCCTAATATACTTAAGATAGACATTCAAGCCATTTTAACTTACATGTTAAAAGACAAGCACTCGGCAAGCTGGAGAGCTTAGGGACAGTCAGGGGCTGACATTCAGGTTTACAGGCTTAGAGAAATCTATGAAAAATACCTGGCATTTGATAGGTGTTAATAGCTGGTCACACTTGTTACCAGATATTCTGCTGCCGAGTAGTGGGCGCAGCTGTAAGGAGGCCACACAGATCTTCTTGTTCTTGGAGACGTGCGCTTTTTCTTTTCCTTCTCTGTCTGTTAATCCTTATGTCGTATACATCATTTTTATATTCACCCAGAAGATCTACATGACATTAGACCTATTGTAAAAACTTAGTATTTATTGATTCCTTATAAAAACGCCAGGAGTGTTGCTACTGCCCCATAAGTGCCCTATCTCTGACCCTTCTCACTAAGATGCAAAGTACCAGAGATGAAGGTCAGTGATAAACTCTGGCCCCCTGCACTGCCTTCTCAGCCTCTGGAAGAACAGCAGATGGGAATCCAGATGGCCAAGTTAGCCCACAATGCCTTCAGGAAAAAAAAAGAAAGCTTCAATTAGTGGCAAAAACCTGCCAGTAGAGGAGGTAATGTTATAGATATTCCTTAGAAGGCTGGAGTTAGGAGTGGGGAGGGAAAGGAATGAGACCTTGCTTCATCACAGAATCTCACACTGGCAAGAACACAAACACGAGTAATTAGAGGAAATGCATGCTAGAGAGCGGTGGCTGCCTCTTAACTTGCAGCACTTACCTCATTAGCAGGACAATGGGAGAGAATACTCTGTCCCAGGATCTTGCACATCCTGGAATTGATGTGCTCCTGGAAATAAACTGGGGGCTGAGAAACTGATCCAAACACGGAGGAATCAGATGCCTTCTGCACGTGACCAGAATCACTGATGTTTCCCCAGGTTGCTTCATCACTGAATGGTAAAACCAGAGAGTCAGATAATGGGAAACGAGCAGACTGGATCCCCATAATGAGAAACAGAGTCATTAAGAATCTGAGACTGAGTGTTAAATCCCACTGAAATGTTCAATTTGGGTTTTCAGACTGGTTGAGCACATGTGGATAAATGTAACAGAAAATAGTCTGCAATGACCTAGAAAGAATTATTTAATGATTTACTGCCTCTGCCAACTAAATGTTCAACCTGGGCGTAGTAGAGAATCTGATGAGGTTCCACAAAAATCCCCTCTGATAGTCCCATCCTTCATCACACACAGACACACACACAGAGGCACACTTTTAAGGGTGAAACAATGTGCCCAACCAAAGTAATGGCTGTCACTTATTGTATGCCTACTGTAGATCAAGACGTCATGTTACTTCATTTCACCCCCAGATAGTACTGCAAAGTACTAACAAAATGATACATGATTTCCGTTTTACACATGAAGAAACAGAGATTTGTAGATCTGAACAGCAGTACTGAGAACAAAGGCTTATTTTAAGAGTTTATCAGATTTTTAACTGAAAGAAATTTATGAGAGAGATCACCTTGCTATTAAATTAAAGATTCTGGACTTAAATCCGGCTCTATCTTCCTGGGCTTATATTATTCATTGTCGTTGTCTCTTGCTCCAAACTCTCAATGCTCAGAATGCTTGGGGGCTTAATCAGACAAGGGAAGGTGTCCCTAACATCCTGAGTCATACCATAGAAATATGTGGGCATTCATGTGCCCAGCAAACCTAGCATGTCGCCAACTAGGGTGATGCTCTGAGCAGTGACTGCTGTAGGTAACTGGATTCAGAGAGGCATTCAGCTGGGGAAAAGATGACCTAGTTAATTAGTTAATTTGTAGTATAATAGAACTGAATAATCTATGAACACCTTGTCCACCTCCTGTAGCAAAGGACCACCCTTCTTCCACACCCACAGTTCCTGTTGCCCCTTCAGTGACAAGTGTTTTCCCTTGCTCTCCCTGATAGTAACTTAACCAGTCTACACCCTGGGACGGGTATGAGTATGTGGAGGTGGAGAGTTACCTACAGTAAGCTCCGCTCAGGGATTCTCACATCCTGCAAAGTTCCTGGGCTTAACTCAGAGAAGACTCATTCAGTCCTTACAGACCTTGAGGGGGTCTGTTTTGGCCACACATCTTTTTTTGACTCTCACTGGGCCTCCTTCATTGGTCCCGCTTTTATTCATTCAGAGCCTTGTTCTTTAAGCTGATGGTGAACAGAGATTAGGGTAAGAGTTGATAAGACTTAAGTTTTCCCGGAGGTTTGGTATAGAAAAACATGAGAACAGAAGGTCTTGGGACCCCAAGATAAAACTCCAGTGGTGAGCTAACAAGTATCAGGATAGCTACTTGGGGCAAGGGTTTTACCCAGCCTTCTTTTAAATCACACCACAAAGATGTCGGATATAATTACAAAATCGTCCTCATGATTGGGAATAATCTTTCACACGGTCATTTCTCAAGCCCAGAGAAAGAAAAGCATTGATTATGCACTGAATTAGGAGTCAAGGACAGCTAGGTCTAGTCCAGACTCTACTTCTAACTAGCTATTTGTCTTAAGTACAGTGAATTAATTTCCGTAAACCTTAGTTTCCTACTTTGTCCAGTGACTGTATTTCGTACCTGCCTTTAAAGTGTTTTCGTTCTCAAACTGATGGTTACCAGCGGGGAGGGTGGGCAATATAAGGGTAGAGGATTAAGAGCTACAAACTATTAGGTGTGAAATAAGCTACAGGGATGTATTGTACAACATGGGAAATATACTCAATATTTATCATAACTACAAATGGAGTATAACCTTTAAAGATTGAGAATCACTATGATGTATACCTGTAACTTATATAATATTATACATCAACTATACTTCAATAACATGCATATATATTAACTTAAATATGTTATATTTAAAATATAAATATATATTTATATACATAAAGAATGAATTGATGATTCTTTTTTATTTTGATTACATTTATTATGATCTCCTTTATGATGTCTTAACCTTTTTTTACACCTTTATTACAGTATATTCCTGTACAGTAAACTACACATATTTCAGATGTACAATTGGATGAATTTTGATGGAGGTATACACTTGTGAAACCGCCACCACAATCAAGACAGCTAACATTCCCATCAGTCCCTAGGTGGTGCAAATTTTGAACTCTCAATTTATCCTTTCCCACACCCTTTACCCTCTGGTAACTGTAAGTTTGTTCTCTATGGCTGTGAGTCTGTTTCTGTTTTGTAAGTATGTTCATTTATGTCTTTTTTTTTTTTTAAGATTCCACATATAAGTGATATCATATGGTATTTTTCTTTTTCTTTCTGGCTTACTTCACTTAGAATTATGATCTCTAGGTCCATCTATGTTGCTGCAAATGGCATTATTTTATTCTATTTTATGGCTGAGTGGTATTCCATTGTATAAATATACTACACCTTTTTAATCTAGTCATCTGTCAGTGTACATTTAGGTTGCTTCCATGTCTTGGCTAATTACTCAGTTTGTTCTCAAATCCTTATTGTCAGAGATAACTGACGGACATTGTGGAAACTGGTTCTATCTTAAATCATAACTGATACTTTGAAGGCATCTCTTTTCTACCACATCTCAGGTTCCCCACATGCAAGGTGTATGTTGGGCTCTTTATCCCCCTTCTTTATCCCTGGACTGTTGGGAGTGGACCTGTGTGATGGAGGCCCGCAAATCACCCTGAGCTGCCTGGCAGCCCTATTAACAAGCAATCATACAAGATTGACAGCCTCCCTTGTCCTAGCCGCCTGCATAAGGGGGTGAAGAGCCCCTGCCTGCATAACTCTCTGGCAGAACTGCCATTCCCTGAACGCAGGGGAACATTTAATAGGAATCTAAATGTTCTGTTTGATAAAGACCAATTCACTTGCAGATGATTTTGACTACACAAGATACCTCCCTATTGCATTAACAAGAGCATGCTCTGCTCCAGAAATCCTTTAATATCTACCTGAAGCCATCAGCTTTCAAATGCAAGCTTGGACCAGAGCTCTGGCAGGACTAATGGGAGAGACATGCTTTTGCATAAACAGGAGCTTATATTTGGAAGGAATACATTAACCTTTCCCAATGCAAATGACAAACACTCTCAACAATCTTGTGATAGTCTGAGCCCTTAAAGGGGCAAGGGACAATAACTGCCCTCGAAGCATACTCTCTGCACTATAAGATGACCTTAAGCCTGAAAAGGAAAAGTCCCAAATGCCATGTCACTGGGCCCATTTCACTTCTTCCTTTTCATTCCTGAAGAGCCCATCAGTTCACAGACCCCTAACAAAACTTTTTGGAAATTTTTTGAATTCAAAGATAAGGATTTGCAAGCCCTAGTTTTATAAGAATAAGAGAGCAACTAAACTTGCTTGTTAATAAATAAAGGAGACCCATCTTCTCCGCAAACTTGTAATAAAATAGTTTCCAGGTGAATAAATATGTGTGGATAAAAGATTTAAGAAAATTAGCTCTTGATATGTTTGGTTGAATTACTATTAAGACTGAAATAATCTGATATGAGCATAATTCTAAATTCTGTGCCAATCAACCGCTTCCCGTCAGAGGCAAGGGGTGATGTTTGCACTCATCCCCCCATTCTAGGAGGTCCACTCTGTTGACCTTCTCGCTTAAACTGGTTTTACAACATTGATTTTAGACACAGCTACATATGAAAGGTGACACATCTCAAATTAGCTACCAAGGGAGCTTGCACGCCCACTTACATGGTGCCACCACCGCCACAAATGCCCCAAGCCAGTCAATATTGAGAGCCTACTGGGAACTTAACATTGGAGGGCTGGTGTGATGTCTGACTGCCGGGTTCTCCTTCACTTGGGAGAGGAAGGGACTATGTAAGGGTGTTGTGTTTACTTGGTTGGAGTGAGCGGGGGATAAGGTTTCTAACCACTCTCTTCTGGGTAAAAAGCACAGAACAGAAATAGATGACTATCATATTCTGGACACTATTGAACAGAATATATATGGAAACTGTAGGTTCAGATAAATTTTTATTATCGTATGTGTCCATAGATTAGACCAGGGTCTTTCAAAGTGTAGACCCCAGACCACAGCAGCAGCAGCAGCATTAGTTAGGATCTTATTAAATACAAATTCACAGTCTCCACCTACTGAATCAGACACTCTCGCAGTGGTGCATACAACCTGTTTTTTAACAAGCTCTCCAAGCAGTCCTCATGTTTACTAAAGCCTGAGAACCACAGGCTTAGACCATAGCAATCCCGAGGCTCAGAGAGAAGACTCCTTACCTGGTGGAGACATTGGGATTCCTAAGGAGTAACCAGCGTTTTAAATTACAATGTCCAAAGGGCTGTGTTAGTGACCTTTGGTCAAATTCAGAAGTGTGCTGGTACATAATCAAATTGATCCGAGAAGATATGAGCTATCGAGTCTCATTACCTAGCTTCTGGTAGATGATGACATTTGGTTTTGATTGAGGCTCAATGTGGGTTAATTTGTAGTCAGTGGCTACAGGAATTGGGAGCAGGGAAATCCACTGAAGAAAGGCTTGCAGACCTAGACAGTAGGTTAGGACTAAGATAACAGGACTGGTCAGGTGTCCACCCCTCTAGAATTAAAGTGGGAAATAGCAACATAGAAACTCAGTCAGGTAGACTCAGCTGTGTAGTAAAAGTTGCAGAGGCACGGTTGTAAACGGATGTGCAGGAATCCAGAGGCAAACCCTAGGACTCTCATGTGACACCAAGGCAGGGCTTTTTAGGTGAATCTCAGAGGGCATGTGGCAAACTTTCTGGGCCAAAACTATCATTTACTTATAATCCCAGTTGGTTGCAGAGGAACTCAGCTCTACAAGTCAGTCTGGGACCCAGGCTAACAGAATGTCTTCTATCTTTAACATATGGCTTCCAGGGTTGACCTGGATACTGAATACTGGGGAAGACAGACAGCCAGGAGACAGGGAAAATAAAATGTGCAGGGTGTCCCAGGAGAGTTTTGTGGCCTAGGCCAAATTTCACTGGCCAGAAATCAGTCATGTGACCACATCTAAGTGCAGATAAGGCTGGGAGTTTGGGAAATAAAGTCTAGTTGTGTGTCCAGAAGGAAAGCGAATTGGGGCCAGTGCAAAGCTAGCCATTTTCTACCACACCAGGGTTTCTACATTTCTCAGGACAATAAAATGAAGGGACTCTTGTAAGTTATCTTACGCAGGGTTCCTATGATCATCAGAACCACCCAGGAGCCTTTAAGAAACACCAGTTGCTGACTTAAACTCCATATCTCTGAGGCAGGAGCTGGACGTGTATAGTTTTAAGACGTTTCTTGGATGATTCAGATGCTCAGTCAGTATGGGAACCACTATTCTAACTTGACTGCTAAGCAAATGGGGCACAAAGTGGTGTTGTGACATCCCAAAGCCTTATAGCCACGATGGAGCAGGAAGGGGATGGGAAGTCAGCCCTGTCTCCATGCCATGTCACCTCTGGTTTTTCTTAGGAAGACTTAACTGCAGTCCACTTGCAAACTCCCAAAGTTACCTCTCTGTGCTCCAAACACCTGAATTCTTACTTGTCTAGATTTTCACACTGTCTCTCTTGTCCTCCTTCTCCCTCATCACAGAGGATCATGCCACACAGCCTGGGAGAGTGGAAATCAGGAAAATTGGATTTCGGCACTGGTTTCTCCTCTAACTAGCTGTGAGTTCCTTGGTAAAGATTTTGCAAGCCTCAGTTTCCTTAGTGCAAAATAGCATTGTAATAACATCTGCTCCACTGAACTTATAGAATCATATTAAATAAGTATAAAGTAAAAAATGAAGGCTTTTTACACTCAAAAGAATGACACAAATAAAAGAGCAATGCTAGGGGTGGTTAGTGTTTTATCTATGTTCTGCTTACATCAAGATCCAGAAAAATCCTTCATAGGAAATCAGCCTGCATCCTTTATATAGCATCTATTATTTTAAAAGACTGTGCTAAAAACTAGGGATTCTGGGAATAAATGAGAGATATGGCCCTTGCCTAGTAGAATTCCAGAATTAGTTAGTGAGATGCACTGTGAATACAGACAGTGCATCCTCCAAAGTCTCACATCAACACATAAATATTGAGCAGATGGTATGTTGAATCAGGTGTGACTCATTCTTGGAAAGATGTAAAGAATTTCCTATGATGTAACCCTCTCTGGGTCATGGATCTCCTTGAGAATCTGATGAAAGCTTCTACCCCCATAAAGGGTGCATAGGTATCAAGACTCAAAATGTGTATAAAATACAATTTCTCTTGAAATCCATCTGTGGACATTCAGATTAAAAGTTCTTAGTTTTGAAGAACGTAAGAGACGGCCATTAGCAAAAAGATGGGACCTGGGTGTTTCCGGAGGGCTTTGTGAGAACCCTGTGGTTGCTGGAGTCTTTGCTTCCTCGTATCACTTTAGCCAACAGAATGTGGTGGAAGTAGTGCTGTGCCAGTCCAGGACCTAAGCCTTAAAAAAAGGTGTGGTATCTTTAATTTTGTGGTTTGGAGAGCTCTGAACCACCAAGCAAAAAGTCTACCTTGCCAGCCAGAAGTCTTGGAGAGGCCAGATGGAGAGAGAGAACAGGAAAGTGAGAGAGAGAAAGAAGGAGAAATGTACAGCCAGCTCCACAAACATCCCAGATCAGCCCAGATCACCATATCCCCTTGCCAAGGCATATGCAATGACCCGTCTTGGATGTGCCCACCAGTCAAAATGCCAAATGTTTACAGCCCCAGCGAACCTGATGTGAAGTGCAAATGCCCAGTTGCAGACCCAGTGAACCCATAAAATCATGAGATATAATAACACTATTCTTGTGTTAAGCCGCTAAGTTTGGGGATGATCTGTTATGCAGCGATAGATATCAGAAGCCAACGATTAGAACAAAAGTAGGGAACTGGGAATTAATAAATTGTATGCAGGGAATAGGGTGATGATTAACCAGCCTAGAAGAATCAACATAGAAATCTGTGTGAGAAATGGGGCAATAAAAATGAGGAAGCTAAGCTTATGGCAGGCTTTGAGAATTACAGGAAATTACTATGTTCTCAGGAATCTCTTGTATCTAGAAACCTGGTACATGGCCCTTTCTAGTAGGCTCACCTTTGGGTGAGGCGGAGTCGGGGTGCTGGAGGAGGGGCTAGAACAGTGACAGTCTGCACTCACCCGTACCCAACAGATTCACACAGGAGCCGTGGGAAAGCAGCCCAGGTTTGCTCCAGCCTAGACAGAGCTTTGCTCTGTGAGCCCCGAGAAGGCAGAACGCATCTGACGCTTCTTTATGTGTCTGTCATTTTTACTTGTTTATTCATATTATTATCTGGAAAAAGCCTTGCTTCCAGCTTTCAGAAAATGAGAGAAGTGTTCCTTGTTTGGAGTAATTCACAATGACTTATCAATTGTCCCCTGTTGAGGGCCTTGAGAGAGGACAGAGGAAGGGCAAAGACTGAGAGGCAGCCTGTCCTTTCAGTTTTGAATGGAAATTTTACCGGCTACTTTCACAGGCCAATGAAGCACTCTCGAAATTGGTGTTCAAACAGGCCAACTTGGGCACACCAGGGCCAGCAATCTGTGCAAATTCAAGGTTGGAAGGGACGATGCCTGGGATGGCATAAAACTGGGGACAAGGCCAAAAATTCTTAGATGCCACTTCTAATATCTTGCCCCAGCACAGCCTGAGAAGCTATGTGGAGTAGTGGCAAATGTGTCACCCACACAGATACTGGAGTTTTGTCCTGGTTCTGGTTCTGATCGTCAGCAAGGCTTTGAGCAAGACACTTCTCTGCTCAGACTTCTAGGTTTCTTATCTGTAAAATTGAGAAGTTGGATCAGATTAGTGCTTCTCAAATTTCAATGTGCAAACAAATCACCTAGGGATGTTGTTAAAATGTCCATCCTGATTCAGTAATTGTGGGGTGGAGTCTGAGATTCCACATTTCTACCCCGCTCCCAGGTTATACCAATGCTGCTGGCGCATGGACTACACTTTGAATAGCAAGGGAGCAGTTGATCCTCCAAGGTTGCCTTTCAGGCTTGCGTTTCTGATTCTGTTGATTCTTTGAACCCTGTATCCATGGGTACTCCCTTCTCCCACTACCTCCTCTTAACTACAAGCATTTCATTGAGTAAAGATGACTGTGGAGTTTCTAAAGATGTCTGTAGAGTTTCCAGTATCTGTCGTGTGTCTGTCAAGCGTGTCATGCAAAACCAAGCCACACACTCTGACCACATGCAATTGTGTGACTCCTAGCCTGACCCAGACCCTGAGATTTGCGTCTGGTGAGAGGAGTGATGTTTGGATCCTCTGCCAGGCCACCCAATCACACAGGACCGCAAAAAGAATTCAGATCCAGAAACAACAATGGAAAAATTGTCCTTTAGCAAATCAGCTCAGTAAAGCAACACCCAGAGCTGCAAGTTTTCCTCTCAGCAATTTGCATACAAATAACTTCTGACACCCATTTGCTAACACCAGCTTAATGCAGACATATGGGAGGATATTGAAGTAAAGAGCTGCCCTTTCAGATGACAGCAATTATTATTACATTTCCAGGAACTCCTTTCTCTGTTCCCATAGCAACTCAGATCAAATTAGCTTTACCAACACCGAACAGGTTTAGTTTGGAGAGGGAGTGGTGAGTTTGTCCTTGAGGAGAAATAACTAGTTGGCTGCACAATCTATTTATTTCATCCTACTCACATTGTATAAAATTTATTGGAGTTCGTGGGGGTAAGAATGGTGTTTTCTAGTTCAGGCTACATATATTCTGGTTTTGTAAAAATGTGAGTCTTTTAATCTGTAGTCAATTAAACATGAATGTGAAGGGTCCTGACTCAGAGGCTCCGATCCACCTTCTTAATGCCCCTATCAGTGGAGAGACTATGAAAGAAAGGAGTTGCTCGTTACACTAAATAGAAAGTGAGTGATGGCCATGCCACACACGCCTACAGCCACCCACACCCAGGAGCACACACAGGCGGGATGAAGTGGAGGGGGGCAGAGACGGACCAGCTTGCTCCAGAGGGCTTTGCCACCATCTCACCAGCACATCGGGAAGCTGCTACATTGCATTAGTGGAGACGGAATACAAATATCTCTCCCTTATTCTGTCACTGATTAAACTGCCATAGTTTTAATTTGATTTCTTTGGAGCCCGGAGGACTTTCTGACCTATGAGAGCCCCTGCTCCTGCTGCAAGTGCCTCTGAGAAGGGAGATGCCACGTTGGACACAGGTCACGACTGGAAATCTAAAGACTGTTCTAACTTTGGCTTCTGACTGAGGAGCTGTGTAACCTTTAGGGAGTCAGCTCTTTTCTAGGTCCCCTGCAAGATGGAAAGATAAGAACAGATCTTTCTAGACTACCTCCTGATGGGTCATAATATCCCTTGACTATAAAACAGCAAATCTTACAGTTGAGATGATGAGGGCAAAGCATTCATTCTTCTGGGTGAAGAAATGAAGGGAAAGAGTCCACACGTTCCCCTTTGTCTCTTTCTTTCCCCTGCTCCTCTTTCTCTAACCAAAATTTCTCCCTCTACTCCCAACTGGACAGCAAAAACTCCCCTATCTACCAGCAGCAGACTTAACTGAGGAGGAGATGTGTGTGGAGGAGGGGTGACTAAGAACATGTGGACTCCAGCTTAAAATGCTCTGCTGTGTGGCTTGCTGATACTAAATGGCGTGAGTGTGGGTGTAGATCTGTCATTTGGGCTTCCTTGGTCACTGGCTAAGACAGCAGGTTTCCTGTCTGTTTTATTCCTGTCTCAGCATGGATCTAGAAGGAGCTATTTAACTTTTCCCCCCGAAATCTTAAATAGGTTTATGCTTCCTCTGGAAACTCAATTTTACTGTTAGCCTGTACTTAGAATCCATGATTTGAAACTGACATGTGAGTTAAACACTCTCCCAATGTTACCAAAGCAAACTTGGGTCTGCTTGCCCAATGCCCAGCACAACCAATCTACTGACACTGGGCTGTGGTGAAGGAAAGTACAGTGTTTATTGCAAGGGGACCAAGCAAAGAGAATGGGCAGCTCATGCTCAAAACCCCAAATTCCCCTCCTCCCCATGACTTTCAGGGAAGGGTTTTTAAAGATAGCATTAGGGGTAACGGTTTTAGAGTGCCGGATCAGCTTTGGAGATTTCTCTGATTGACTGATGGTGAGGTAACAAGGTGATATTTCAGAAGTTAACATCATCGACCTTCTGGTTCCAGCTGGTCTGGGGTCTAGATGCTGGTGGTCAGCATGCAGTTAACTTCTTCCACCTGGTGGGGGTTTTAGTATCTGCAAAACAACTCAAGGATATTACCCATAGCCCTTGAGGAGGTGCTAAAGCTTCCTGACTTTGCTTAATGGCGAACCTGTTATTATTTTGTCTGGCTTGACTATTTTCCTTTGTTTCTGCATTTTCTCACTTCTCTGATTAAATTTGCTTTTTGGAACTGAGGGAAAGCCTAGGAGGCTAAAACTTTTCTACAAACAAGAGCTGGGGGACACAGTGGGGTCTGGACCCTGAAAGGCCCTGCGGAGTTGTGCGCTATTTCAATAACAAGTAACTCAGGGCAGACTGAAAACCAAAATGACCTGTTTCATAACAAAGTAAGACAATATAGTAACAGGATTCAGTAAAATCTTCTATATGCGTAGTTCACTGTGTTTGTATGTATACTCCTAGGTCTAGCACAGTGAATCAACCTCTGGTCCTCACCTGCATTTCTGCTTACAGGTATCGGGGAGGGGCTGAGGGGCTGGGCAGACACAGTTCCTTTCCTCGTTAGATCCTCACGGCAGACTTTCAAGACTGTGCTTTTCTTCAGCCTCAAGGAAGTTCAGGGTACTCAAAAAACTAGGTCACAAATTGCTTCCATCTCTTAGAAGAAAGGAGTTAAATGACAGTGTTGTTCTCCCTGCTCCTCTTATCCAGAGATAATGGTGAATATGTGCTACTTCAGAGGAGTAGTTATGAATGTGTGAAAGTCTGCTGTGATTCAGTGCCAGCGCACATTAGTCAAAGCCCTTTACGGGAGCTGAAGCTTGTGCTCTCCTTGAAGCCCCAAACCCCCAGATCTCGAAACTGAACAGACAATGAAATAAATCACAGTCATCCTGTGAGTCAGAGGCAAAGAAGCTGGCAGCCTTGGGAGTGATCCCGGTGCTTGTGGTCTGAAAAGAGACCTCTTCCACAGCTGTGGGGTGGAGAAGGGCCTCTTCAGCTTCTCCCTCCCCCAGGAACTCTCACAGGTCCCAGCACCACCCCAGTACAATGAGCACCCCCCAATAATGCAAATGAAGCAACTGCTCACCCATGAGATTTTGATATATCTTAAGAACATATCACAGCCCACTTTAGAGCCCTAGTTTGAGAAAATTTCCTGTGTGGGAGAAGTTAAGTGACTTACAAAGGTGAAGGAGAACGGGGATGGTGAAATGACTTAATCACCTTCCTCCTTCCACTCCTGCATAAAAAAGCAGTAACTGGCTGCTGAGCAGAGAGGCCAAGATCCTCCAAAGTACACATTCCCTGGCCCCAGCCACAGCTCCCGGTTACAGCTATCTTTGTAATTAGTTCTATACAATGACAACTGTTCCCAAATCCCTGAAGGGACCCTAGAAGAAGGTCAAGCAAGTTGGGGGAGTCATGCCTTGTGGTAGGATGTGTGTGTTCATCCCTGAGCACTCTGAGTTATGCTATCTGAAAAGCCAGGTTGCTGTTTGCAAGCAGGAGCAGAAAGTAGCAGACTCGGCAGATCACACAGTCATGGCATTGGGCTTTGGTGAATTAGGTAGAGAAGACATGCATCGTAATGGAATAGCACTCTATACCTTTGATTTCATCTAAAGCGTGGAAGGGAGAGAGAGATGAGCAGCAATTCTAAGCTGCTTGGAACAGCCTCAACCCAACACCGCAAGGGTGGGAGAGGAGATAGATTGATTACTTCCTCTACTTTCATGGGAGACATTTAGGGGCAGCCAGTGTTCCTGATCTAATACCAACCAGGTGCCTGAGAAGGTTTAAGAGGGCCTTTTTCCAAAGTAAAGCACCCACTGTGAGTGGGAACTTTAATGACATCTTTCTTGAGCATCACCAGGGCAGTTTAGCCTGGGGTGGAGGGACATGGTGTGATGAAGGGAATGCAAATTCTGGCTTTGGAAACAAGTACCCACATAGGACAGAACCGGCCCCTTCACCCCATTCCTCAAAGCCATCTGGCTGTGGAATGCTCTAAGCCAATACAAATTCGTGTTCTAATGCAAATCTTACAGGATACTGAGTTCAAGAGGTCTCCTGGCTACTTTAAGTGCAGCCACCATTTACTCAGTAACCTGAGTAAATCACATAATTTTCTGAAACCATCTATAAAGCATAAAGGCGGAAGATTAGAACAGAGCTAAAAACCTTATCACTTATAATATCCTATATACCTCTTGCAACGCCCTATAATTTCTCACCACCGCTAAATTCAATTAAGTAAAATTGCTTAATATTTCTTCCTTCTTTGTTTTTTTTTTTTTTTCTCTTAAAGAATCCTGTTATAGAACTTAATGGTCAAAATGGACGCCAGGAAGAAAAATGGCAGCAACAGTGGAGTAGATAATTCCCTGTGTAAAAAACATAAAAATAAAAAAAATTACCCAAATCAAAAAAGCAAAGGGGGATGAGTGGCATCATTGCCAGTGTTCAGGTAGAATGCTGGAGGATGTTAGAAGGTCATCCTTTGTGCCACTAAGACCACTTACAACATTTCCCTCTGTGAACCCCAATCTCTTGTTGGGCTTTTCCCCTAGGTGGTGCTTCCTCCTCCCCAACCTACGTGCATTTGTTCTCTGCCCTGCTTCATCTAAAAATCTGTTCTCCATTTTTCCCTGCACAGATCTTCCTTCAGACTAAAGAATGTGCATCAAAAGTTCACCCCCTGCAGAGGGCTTTGCAACTTAACCTTGTCTGAGTCCTAGGAAGCTCATTGCAGGCGTAGACCCACACATTGGGCATGGGCACCTCCACAGAAATCTCCCTCATTCCAGCCAAATCTTCCCCATTCCAGCTAAATTCCTCCCATTCCAATCTTGCCAAGAGCCATGTAGTCAAATCATTAGTCCAGTGTGGGGGCTGTTTTTTCACCAAGGATTCTACTGAAAAGTCAGAAAGACTATGTTGCCTTTTAGACCAGTTCTCTTAAGCTGAGAGGACAGTCTTTGATCTCTGGTCAACGTTATTCCTTTGGCACCTTCTACATCAAAAGGAAAATTGCTGACTTAGAGGCTCTCCATTTTCCAAAGGCTGGAGGTGTTCCTCTTTTTAATATCGTTAAATGTGGGTTTGAAGAACCCTGGAAATTCACGGCTCTGAAGAGTCAGATTGCCCGTGCTCTACCTCCTGTCTTGCAAGTTGTGCGCTCTGCCCACCTTTTTTCTCTGTGTGTGTCATCTCTCAGTGGGCTTTCTGGAGTCACGGTGAAGGCACATTTTTTAAGTACTTGCCAAGTCTCCCTTCAAGAGCAGTTTGCATCAAAGGCAAAGTTGTCAGTGAAGCAAGAAAGGTGGCTTCTGGAGAGAACTGAACACAGTTCACAGGGCTTCTTGTTCACGATGGAGCTAATGTAGAGCTCCACAGAGCAAGGAGTACCTTGCTTTTTCCAGTGCCCCTCCACCCAAGCTTTATACTCTTCTTTGAACTGTTCTCATAGTCCCACACTTTATAGCCATAAACTTCACAGCCATGAGCACTGGCATTTTTTCAAGAAGTTTTTGACGTTTTGCTTAATCCTCACCATCATGCCTCCTAGTGTTCTTGCCTGTTAATCATCATGACTCCTTTACCCTCACCCCCATCTTATTCCAGGAAAGCAGAGGGAAACACATATCAAACCTCAGATGTTCTTTCATATTAATACTTATTGGCCATGGCTCCCCCACATTTATAAGGCATTGCTCTAGCCTGCCAAAGAGCTCATACACAGCTGGAGAAGGCTGACATAAAAAAAAAATGACCAAGTAACATGGTAAGTGTAAATGGGGTAGATGCTCCTCTATCATGGGGCAATGAGAAGCAGATCAGTCAATGGCATGTGTGTGAATGTGGAGAGAGTCAGAAGTAACAGAGCTGGGGGAGGCAGAGAGCGGATGCTGGTTAGAGAAAACCATCAGTAAAGACAGAGTAAGAGTTGAATTTTGAAGGTTTAAAAGAAAAAAAAAACTTGTCAGGCAGGAAGAACATTTCAGCCAGAGGAAACAGCATATGCAAAGAAGTTGAAATAGCACTGCAGATGTTCAGGAAGCCACAAAAAGCACAGCCTAGCTAGAGGGTAGGGTTTGGTGTGGGATGGGAGAGGGAGGCAGGAGACCATCTGCCCAGGAATGCAGAAGTAAGCAGTAACCAGGCTGGGAAGGAAAGTGACTCTGTGGTGGGAAGATTTAAAGATATCCAGGGTCTTGTGGGTCTGATTAAGTGAGTGAGCTGAGACAGAGAGAGACAGAGACAGACAGAGAGTGACAGAGAGAGAGATTTAGAAAGAAGAATTGGGCTGACACACTTTGGTGCTGTAACAAGATTCCTCTGAATCAGAGGTTTTCAAGGGATAGTCCCTAGACCAGCAGAATTAGCATCACTGGGAACTTTCTAGAAAGGCAAGTTTTCATCCCCCACACCAGACTTGCTGAATCAGAAACGCTGGGATTGGCATTGCTCGGGTGATTCCAATGTGGGATCAAATTTGAGAACCACTGGTCCAAATCAGACAGTTCCTCTTAAAGTTTGGATGGGACAGGCAGATAACAAGGCAACTGGAGAGGTCAAATAGAACACAGACCTCACTCTATTTGCTCAGTTAAGGACTAAGTTATAGAATTCTTCCTTAAGTGATTTGAAAAGCAGGCAAGAGGTTTTCTTGAGGAAAAAGTAATTTGAATGATGAGTGCAAGTTAGACAGACAGAGAAGGGGAGTATTTCATAGATAATCCACAGATCAATAGGTAAACAGATACGTTCGAAAAACAAGTAAGTCAACACTTTTAACAAAACTCTATGGAGCCTCTATCATGAGCAATACTCTCTCCCAGGTGCAAGTAGGAGCAGAGAGTAAAACATGTCTTCAAGAAATAAACCAGTGAGCACTCAGACATCTGCAATTCTCCCTTGTTAATACTTATCCAGATACAGTGGAAAATTTCTGTCTAGTGCCCTAATCCTTCTTTGGAATAAAACAGCACAGATTTGGTCCATGGAATCTCTGGGTGCCTGTTCTTTCACCTGGACTCGGGGTTGGTGAGGGAGGCGCTGGCCATTCTCCATGTGAGAGTCCTCGCACGTGTGGGTGGCTGGTTGGCAGCAGCTGCTGCAAAGAAAATCATTACTTTACAGAAATGGAAACCTATTTCCTCCAAGGCTTAATCAAGACAAAAACAATCTAAATCCCATTAAAACACATTTGATCAATTCTCCCCTGTGTTCTCTTGTGGAGAAGATGGATTATCTCAGTCCCTCTTCTTCACCCCTTCCTGGAGCCATGCCAGATCTTTTTCTCTCTTCATATTCAGCCATGGGAGAAGCTTTTTTTTTTTTTTTTCTCATAAAATCAGGAGTTGCTATGCAGTCACTAGGTGATCTTGATGAGATCTGGAATAGAGAATGGTGAAGGAAAAAATATTGCATAGGTGAAATCCCATGGTCACAGGAGGTGGCTATAAGAGTGACTATAAAAGGAAGCCATTCCTGTACTCCCATAGATGACTCTCCTGTTTTGCTTTTGGTTTTTTGCAAAGCATTTTCTGAGATAATTAAATCCATAAATCTCTCTCTTTTTCTTGGACAAATCTAATTCAGGCTAGTATAGCATTTACTATGTCTAAGATATTTGTCCAGGTGCTAAGAGGAATATAAAGTTTAAATAAATAAGACAGGACCTTGCCTCTAAGAAGATTACCATGTAGTACCTGAAGATGCTTATAAATATGCTAACCACAGACTAAGGCCAAATGTAATAGGTACTAAATAGAAGTGTAAAGCAATACTACTGGGGCAAAATGCTGTATAATATTGGGAAAAATTAAGGAAGACTTCCTGGAAGAGGTGGCATTTGAGATGGTTTTGAAAAGTAGAGATTGGGGAAATAAAAATGGAGTATGACAAAAGGGAAGAAGGCATTGCAATTGAAGGAAATAACATGAAAAATCACAAAGTCATGAAACCTGTAACATTTTAGGGAAAGTGAGTAGTGAGACAGCATAACACAGCAGCTGGAAGGGTAAAGAGGGAAATGAGGTGTGGAAGGGCAGTTGGGCTCAGAGTCAGGTAGATCTTGAAGGCTATGGGTTCGCATTAAACTGGAAGTAGGAGTTTGCACTAAACATTTATAATCTTGAGAATGAGAATATAAATACATCTTGGTGTTTTTGTTTTGTTTGTTTTTGTTTTTTTTGCACGGAAGTTGATAGGTTGGGATCTGGAACATACTTCTTGGTTCTAGAAAATTTCATTGAGTCCATGCACCCCTTTCCAGAGCCAACATTCCATTTATCTCTGTAATAAAAGGTATCTGTTCTCCCCCTCAGAGAGTTTGGTGGGGGGGAAGCTTAGCAGTGGGGACTTCTGTTTATCATTTTCATTTTCCACTTGCTATAGGAAAAATCCTCCTTTTTTGCTTGCTAATTCGCTTCAGAGAAACAGACTGGTCCCCAGCTGTTGCAAAACAAGAACGTGATTCCTAGAAATGTAACCATTAAAACAAAATTTTATTATATGGAGTTTGAGCAGCATCTGACCTTCCTTCTCATTTCTGCGAGCTGAGATTCCAAGCTCCAGGATTCACAGTCTCCATGTGATACTCCTTCCACGTGTGCATAGTCTGGTTGCTAAGCCACGGGGAGAGCACAGCTTAATGCAGTTTTCAAAAGATCAATTACTGTTTATCCAGTTTTGTATCTGTGCCCTTCTAAAACAGAATAAAGCAAATCCTTGTCTACCAGGCTCTGTATGAGGGCTAGTTGGTCCTGACTGACAAACTTTAGGGCAGCTGAGAGTAACTTTAGACGGCAGACTGAGGGTTGATCGAACCTACTAGAAGACTTCCACTGTGCATGAACCTAAGTCTATAGAGATTTGAAGGGAAACCCATGAAACAGGGCGGATGTAATCAAATATAAATGGACATGGAAATCCTTTAGAGGAGTTAAAATCAGGAAACATATGATGTTGTCCTACTTTAAAAAAATATATCATTACTTGGCGGTGGTGATGGTGGTGATGTGTGTGTGTGTGTGTGTGTGTTGTGAGACAAGTGTCAAAGAAAGGCTATATGGTGACCAGGCTTGGAGAAGCCAACTGCTGATGTGAAGGATTTCAGGAAGTTCTTGAGAAATACATACAGTAAAGAATCTGAATCAATCAGTTAAGGCTTCTGGGAAGCTTCTAAAACAGTGGTTCTCAAACTAGCCTGAACATTAGATGTCTGGGATGGTTTCATGAAGCCCTATGCCCAACTGCCATCTATACACTAAAGGGGCAGGTGTAAATTGATACAGCCACTTTTGAAAAACTTCTGGAAGTATCTACTGAAGATATACACATGTATCCTCTACGGTTCAACAATTCCATTCCTAATATTCAGTAGAAGTGCATGATGTGTTTACCAAAAGACATGAAATGTAACAGTAACATGATTGTAATCGGTCAAAACTGAAAACTAATCAAATACCCATTGCTATAATATTAAACAACAGTGAGAAAGAACTAAATTGATATACCTGGATATGGATGACTCCTGCAAACACAATGCTAAGCAAAAGACACCAGACACACAAAGAGCTACATATTGCATGATTCTATTTAAATAAAATTTAAAGGAGGCATAACTAACCTACGCTGTTGGAAGTCAGAATGGTTACCCTGGGAGGGTATAATAGCCAGAATGAGGGACACAAGGAGCTTCTGGGGTGCTGGTGATGCAGTTTCTTGATTTGGAAGCTGATCACAGAGGAGTGGTCACTTTATGAAAATTCATTGAGCTGGGCACTTATGATTTGTTCACTTTTAAGGTATAGTATACTGGAATAAAAAGTTAAAAATAATTCCAAATAGCATGGTAGAAAAGACACAAACTCAACAGAACAGAATAGAAAGCCCAGATATAGACCCACATAAATATGGTTGATTGATCTTCAACAAGAGAGCAAAAGCAATTCAATAGTGAAAGGATAATCTTTTTAACAAACTGTGCTGGAACAAATGACAATCTACACGTAAAAAAAATAAATAAATAAGTTTAGACACAAACCTTATGCCATTCACAAAAATTAACCCAAAATAAATCGTAAACTATAAATTTTTTTAGAAGATAGCATAGAAGAAAATCAAAGTTACCTTGGGCTTAGTTATGAAATTTTAGATTCAACACCAAATGCATGATCCACGAAAGAAAAAATTAAGTTGGACTTTATTAAAATTAAAATATTTTGCTTTGTGAAAGACACTGTTAAGAAAATAAAACGATAAGCAACAGATTGAGATAAAACATTTGCAAAACAGATATCTGATAAAGGACTTGTATCCAAAAGGTTTAAATAACTCTTAAAACTCAGCAATTCAAAAAAAAAAAAACAAAAACCACCTATTAAAAATTGGCAAAAGATCTGAACAGATACCTCACCTAAGAAGATATACAGATAACAGGTAATCATATGAAAAGATGCTCAACATAATTTTTCACTAGAGAATTGCAAATTAAACAACAGTGGGGTACCATTACACACCTATTCAAATGGCTAAAATCTAAAAAACTGACAATGCTAAATACTGACAAGGATGCAGAACAATGGGAACTCTCGTTCATTACTGATAGGAATGAAACATGGTTCAGCCCCTTTGGAAGACAGTTTGGCAGTTTCTTACAAGTTAAGCATAGTCTTATACAACTGGGCAGTTGTGCTCCAAAATATTTACCAACTGAGTTGAAAACTTATATGCAAAAACCTGAACACACATGCTTATAGCAGCTTTATTCATAATCACTAAAAACTGGAAGCACAGTATGTCCTTTAATACATGGACAGATAAACAAACTCTGGTACATTCATACAATGGAATATTATTTAGCAACAAAAAGGAACGAGCTGTCAAGCCACAAGAAGACATGGAGGAATCCTAAATGCATATTGCTGAGTGAAAAAAGCTAGTCTGAAAGAGCTGTATACTGTATGATCCCAACTATATTACATTATGGAAAAAATAAACTATAGATATACTAAAAAGATCAGTTCAGAGGGGGTGGGGTGAAGGGTAATGAATAGGTGAAGTACAGGGGATTTTAGGGTGATGAAGCTATTCTGTATGATACTGTAATTGTGAATATGATATGCATTTGTTAAAATTCTTAAAACTGCACCACACAAAAAAGAGTGAACTTTAATGTGTGCAAAATTTAAAAAACTTACTTAGGACGTTAGGTGATTCCGGTAAAGAATGCAAACTGTGTATTACACATGCATGATACAAACTCAGTGGGGTTGGGGGTAAAGGACTAACTTAGGTAACTTTAGAAATAAATGGAGTTTGTAAGGCTAAAGGCAAAAGGAACTGCATATAAGCACTTCAGCTCATAAAGTTGTCTCCCATGGGGGTAAAGGTTAACATTTCTGAGAGTGCTATACCTGTATACTGGAAGTGACCGATTATAGATGGTTGATGGAGGGAGGTGGGTTTCTCACTGCTGGAGTTGGAGGTTATAATAAAGGGAGGAAGCTGATTGGCAGCAACATAGATGAACGTAGAGATTATCATACTAAGTGAAGTAAGTCAGAAAGAGAAAGACAAATATCATATATCACATATATGGAGTCTAAAATACGACACAAATGAACTTACGTACAAAACAGAAACAGACTCAAAGATAGAAAACAGTCATATGGTTACCAAAGAGGAAAGGGGATGGGGGAGGGATAAATTAGGAGTTTGGGATTAGCAGATACAAACTACTATATATAAAATAGATAAACAGCAAGGTCCTGCTGTATAGCACAGGGAACTACATTTAATATCCCATAATAAACCATAATGGAAAAGAATATGAAAAAAATGTAAATATATTTATAACTTAATACTTTGCTGGACACCAGAAACTGACACAATATTGTAAATCAACTATACTTCAATTAAAAAAAAAAAGGAAAGAGGCTAGAATCATTCATAAGGTAACAGATTAGAGTCGGAGGCATTATAACTCACGTATAAGCTAATATATGGATCAAGTGGTTCGTTAACTGGAATAAATACATTAATGAACGAGGTTAATATTAGGGAAAACTGGGGGGTTGGGGTGCATAGGAGCTCTGTACTAACAGCTCAACTTTTTTATAAATCTAAATAGCTCAAAAACTAAAGTCAATTTTAAAAAAGACTCTAAAAATCAAAGTCTACTAATAAAAAAAATCTTTATAATGCTAGGTGAGTAGACTTCACTATCAGTTGAAGGCTTTAAGAGCAAAAATAGAGATTTCTTAAAGAAGTTCTGCTTCAAGACTATTGCATAGAAATCCTGCGTGAAGTTTCCAGCCTACTGAGCCGGATTTTGGACAGACTGCAGCATCAACTCTTAATTAAATTTCCAGCCTGCGGATTTTGGACTTGACAGACCCCACAATCATGTAAGCCCATTTCTTAAATGTCTCTTTCTGTTTCTTCCCCGTCCCCTGCCACCCCTAATAGTCCTGTTTCCCTGGAGAATCCTGACTGATATACCCACTGAGCCCTCTTAAGACCAAGGCTCAGAACTGAAACATGGTCAAATAGTCAAGCACAAAGAGGAAGGCAGGGTAATGCTGTCTGTCTGCCCATAATGAGGATATAGCAAAGGCATGGACGCAGGGAGGGAGGAATAACTGAGGCCAATAATGCAATCTCCTGTGCTAGGGAAGAATTTCTTTTTGCAGAAGCAATACTTATATTTGAGACCTAAAAAATGAGTAGCAGTCATTCCAGAAAGAAAAGGGAGAGGAAAATTTCAAGCAGCAAACATAAGGTGGGCAAAGGCTTGAGGAGAGAAAGAGTAGGGGTACATGTCAAGAGACAAGTGGTTACTAGGAGAAGTGGGGAAGGATGCTGGTGATGCCACAGTGCATGGCATCAGAGTAAGATTTCAGACTTTATTCTAACTGTAAAAGAAGCCACAGACACGTTCTATGTTTTAAGCACAATAGTGAGATGATAAACTTGCATTAACATCTTTTTTCACTCTAGCTGTTATATGGAAATTATATAGCGGGAGAGCATAAGATTATGTTGCAATAAGAAACTATTGTAATAGTCCAGGCAAGAGATAACTTTTTTTTTAAGACTGAGTGGTTGTAATAAAGAAGAATATTTATATAATAAGTAAAGAATTTATATATATATATTTAATTCTTTATTTATTATATAAATATTCTTATTTATACAATAATTTATTATATAAATATTATATAAATTTATAATATAAATATATTTATTTATATTTATTATATAAATATTCTTATTTATTATATAAATATTATAAATAAATATTCTTATTTATATAATAAATTAATTAATTAATAAGAATATTTATATAATATATATATTGTAGATAAAATTAAATAGAACTTGGTACTCCTGGATGGAGATGTCATTTACTGAGAAGGAAAACATCAGAAGAGAATCAAGTTTGGGAGAGATCTATAAACATACCTTTCATGTAATTACTAAGAATTCCTTAAGGGATAGGGTTCATTTAAATCAAGGATGCCGTTTATTTTATAAGTATTGAACAAACAACAGGGGATGCTAGCATACTACCAGCTTGAATAAAAGTTTAAGCTTATTTTTCTCACTACTTCA
Organism: Camelus ferus; assembly: GCF_009834535.1. Lineage (NCBI taxonomy): Eukaryota > Metazoa > Chordata > Mammalia > Artiodactyla > Camelidae > Camelus > Camelus ferus. The sequence continues at coordinate 16,650,447 of NC_045716.1, read as the reverse complement.
TGAAACTCATACTAGAAAATTACTTTTTAATGTGTATTTTGAGATACGTTAATATAAATGAGCTTAGACTAATTTAATAATTTGTTGAGTTTGTATAATGAGCTGGAGTTTTGTGTCATATTAACTGTTTCAAACAAAGGATCCTCTGCAAAGGATGTTTATAAAAGATGGCAGCACAACTGGAAGATGCCTTCGTGAAGTTCCAGGGCAGTGGACCTCAACATGATCGTTAATGCCAGAACTTTACAATGAATTGTTCTCATCTGTTTCCGTGACAGCCATTGAAACATTTGCAAGAAAATACTTTAAGGTAGGTATGTGTCATAGAGCACATCTATTATTAAAAAGACTGGTAGAAAAATAGAAATGTAAGAAGCGCTAAAAGAGAAGGAATATAGTTTCCCTGACTGCATGCACTATCCACGTGCTTTCCTTGGAAAAGCGACATGATTTCTTTTCTCTTCATTTAGGAACTTTAAGAGACGTTATCAGTTCAATAGAAGTGGAATCATTCTTTCTTGTTTAAATCCTACTAATAAGACATGTCTTGCACATAAATATGAGGGATAGGTTTACATTATGAATATTTTCATAAATATTCAACTTTGAAAACCTTCAAGTAAATTTATGCATCTCCATTTTTAGGAAATGAATACCCGAGAGAAGTTCCCACGCATAAAAGTCAAAGAAGGAATAGATAAATGGGTGGATTTCAGTGCAGTGTGGGTGGGGAAACTTTGCCTGGCAATTGAGTGGTAGGCAACTAGCTCTTAATGTTCTATTTAAAAGAGGTTGGAAGTCATAATTCAAAACAATAGATACATTTATATTTAAGTAAGGAGCATATTTATGTGCAATTTGTATTATGCAATAATTTGCATATTATATGCAAAATGTATTATCCTGAGATTTTTGAAATCCAGAATATTTCCAACAGCATTGTGAAACTACAACATGAAGAATTGCCTTTGAATAAAGAGGAAGCTGCCCAGCTCTTCTCTTTTGTCCTAAGGGTCTGTGGCAGTTACGGTGAGGTGCTTCTCAGACCTCATTTCAAAAGAGAATCTGCCGAATTGAGGGCAATCATTTAACAGCCTCTTGCTGCATTATCTTCAGGTTCCATTACAGCATTGAAGCCAAAGACATGTTCTCTCTACGCAGCACTAGCCTATGCCTAAGTGTGGTGATGGAAACAGGGCTTGGTCATCTCTCTGCAGTGTGGAGATCCTCTGATGAGTGACTTGCTCTGCAGCTCCACATTGAGCTGGCTGAGATCTCAGAGCTGCACTTCAGTCTGGGATTGTTCCTGTCTAGTCTTCTTTCCTACTGTCTCTGTTTGCACAGGTATTAAGCCTGCATAATGATCTAAAGTCTTCCCTGCCTACTTCTGCTCCTTCTCTCCTATCTTTCATAGATAATCCCGGCCTCTCCAATACATCTATTGCACTTTTACTTTGTTTTGGCATCTGCTTTCCTGATCTGGAGCAATCTCTGATCACTTTGGTGTCCAAATTCCCTCTTATCTTATCTACTGTCACTGTTCAAGACCTGTCTTAAGCCTGCATTTGTTTAATTGAGTTTGATTCGTATTAAAGACATACAAGTGACAACTATAAGTCAGGCACAGTGCTAGGCATGCTAGCTGTATCAAGATGAATAAGACACAACATCCATTTGCAAAAAGTTGGGAGGGGTTGAGGGAGGGTAAGGAGAAAGGGATGAAAATGTGACGCACAGAGGCTTTGAGGGGCAGTGAAACGTTTTCCATATGGAACTGTATCAAGTGATTCCAAAGTCCAAAAAATGTTTAACACAAAAAGTGAATCTTCATACAAACTATGGACTATAGTTACTAATAATGTGCCAAAATTTGTTTATTAATGATGAATGTTACAAACGCAAGGCATCATTCTGATGCGAGATATCAATAATAAGGGAAAGTGTGTGCAGTGGAAAGGGCTGAATATATGGAACTCTGTGTACTAGCTGCTCAGTTATTGTCTAAGTCTAAAAATGTACTAAAACAATAAAATTTATTAATTATTTTTCAAAAGAACCTATTGGCCTTTTCTTCCAATATGATTGCAGACTTTTCACCATTTCTCTTATCCTTGAACTTCGTGCTCTACAACCTGTTCGTTTATTCTTAAAGGCAATGTAAGTATATAGTTTAATCCTTTATCTTTCAGCAAGCCATGCTCCAAGATTTTCAGCTTCCTTCCCCAAATATTTACCAGAGCATTTTTCAAAATAAGACTGTGGCCTTCCTAAGAAACACATTGGTGCCGGATGGAAATTTTTTTTTCACCCTGCTACAAATCTATGTTAATAGTCTCCTCTGACAGACTGATAATGTGTGATCATGTCTTGTTAAGGATCAAATAATACTGATTTTGTCATCAAATGTGCAAAATGAGGAGCTGTGATGACTATAATCATTTGCCTGTTTGAAGATTTGTTAGATGTTAAAAATTTTCTGCCTCATTTTTTTTCTTTCTGGTCACTCTTCAGTTGTGTTTCCTTCTTTACTGAAAAGAGAATTCATGCACATACAGGTACACACGCACAGACAGCACACACACAGACCCACACTCATACATCCCCACAGTGATTCTTGAAACTTACAACATATTAATTGTTCTTAAACTATAGGCAGTGAGCCAGAGGAGGACAAGTCTCCTGGACTGCCTTCCAGTGGAGGATGCACTTTTCTGTAATTTCATTTTATTTGTATTCCTACCTAAAAATCTGTTCTCTCTAAAGTTTGTGTTTTAAGCCAGCATGTTGGGTATTTTGACCCTTTTTTTTGCTTTTAGTAGTTCCCATCGTTATGAATTCCTAAATCTTCACAGTAGCTTGAATTCCTTTGGATTAGTATCTTGTTCATCTTGAAAGGATTCACCTTCCATGTGAGTTTGATGAGTTGGATGTTGGATGTTCTGGTCATAATAAGCTTGGCCAAAGACATGGGCTTTTGGCGCGTTATTGTGTACCCCATTTGCCCATTCAACACACCAGAATGTCACTTAAAATTTTCAGGTACGGCCCAGTTTGTTCCAGTAGGCAATAACGAAAATGTGTGGAATGCTTGTAGACTTGCGATTTTGCAATGGTAATGAAAACAAGGTGAAATGATGGAGAAGGACCAACCCACACAGTGGAATGACAACAAACACATTTGAGGGAAGTACACACATATCAAACACCTATAATAATATACAACGGGGTTCTGCTTTGCAATGCAGCCCAGCTGAGGATAAGGGAAAGGTCTCTGCTTTGCCATGTCCCTGGTGTATGGAATTTCCTATAGCATTATTTTCCACTGCTTGCAGTTCCTGGAGTGGCTGTTTGTGTCAATAAATCTATATATGCTCCATTGAAGATAACTATTTCTTTCTGCATCCCAAACTTAGCTGACTTTCCAATTTTGAATAAAATGGTCCCTGTCAACTCAGTTTTTGTTATGGGCTGAATATTTGGACCCACTATCTCTCCATTTACACATTGAAGCCTTAATCCCCAGTGTGATGCTATTAGGAGGTGGGGCCTTTTGGAGGTCATTAAGTTAAAATGATGTCATGAGGGTGGTGCCCTCTTGATGGGGTTAGTGCCATGAATTAATTACTCTCTTAGATGGCTTCTCGTAACCTAAAACTTGCTATTTTTGTCTGAGTATAACAGGGCTGCTATCTCTAAATTTTGCCTAGCTGTCTTTTTAAAAAAATTTCTTCTGATTTACGAGGGATGATTTCCAGACTGACTGGAGGTAGAAAGGCTTCCTTAGGTCTTGCTTCCTTATATGTGAAGCAATATTGTAGGTCTCTGATCTCTTGATCTTGCTTTAAGGTCCCTCAATTTTTAATGAGATCATCCAACCATTCCCTTTGGTCCTGATTCAGTAATAATTTGGTCCTTATTCTTGTGACCTTCTCAGGAGAAAGCCCCTGGTGAGCTTCACAGCAGGTCATGGTTGTGTCGGTAGTGATACTGATCCTATTTTTTCTTGGTACCACTGCCCTGGGCGAAGTGACAGGGAGAGAGACCCCAGCCTCTGGACCTTCAGGGAGGGTCCCAGCAGTCATTCTCTCTGACCACCCTGCAGCTTGGCCCTTTGTCTCTGTACCAGACCTTGTTCTGCTTATGAAAAGACTTCAGCACACTATACCCATTCTGGTTCTGGTGGAAATAAATGTATTTTCTGGGGGACAAGAAGTACCTATTAATTTTCTGGCGAAGGCACTTAAGAAACCTGGGGGGGGGGGTTGTTGTTGTTGTTGTTTTAGAAAAAAACATTCTCCCTCCTTGCTTAATATTCTCCTTGCAAACTAATATTCTTACCTTGATTCACTGTATATTGATCACAGCATAATATTACTCTTCCCAAAATTCCTGCAACTCAAGTGCAAAAAATATATGAGTTTCCTTGTGTTGAAGAGGAGGATTTTAAGACAGTGAGTCACCCAAGAGCACACAGGAAGTCCGTATCTGCCATTCGTTGGAGGAGCCGGAACCTCAGGGGAATTGAGCACAGCCTTTGTTGAACTTGTAATAAATACCCTTAGGAGTGCCAGGCTCTCTGGGGTGAACTGAAAACTAAAAGAAAATCTGTGGCTGCAGACTGTAGAGTTAAGGATAAAATTCCAATATGTGGAAATCATCTGGCTAATAATGCACCAGAGCACCACATGTTAAATAATAGTGCTGAATGTCGTGGTACTTAAAGTTTTTAAAAAGGGAAGCGATTTACCAGTAAAAGCTTTATGGAGGGGGTAGGGTATAGCTCATAATGGTAGAGCACATGTTTAGCATGCACAAAGTCCTGGGTTCAATCCCCAGTACCTCCATTTAAAAAATACACAAAAACTACTAATAGATAAATAAATAGACCTGCAGACCTCTCCACAAAAATTTTTAAAAAAAAATTTTTTTAAAAAGCTTTTGTGGAGGAGGTGTTGTGCTGCAGCAGAAAGGGTACAAACCCTGGAATCAGATGATGAAAATATGAGTCTCTATTATTACCAATTAGTTCAAGGATCTCAGGCTAAAATTGAACGTCTCTGAGCTCAGTTCCTTTATCTTCAAAATGTGACAGATAATGTCTACCTCTCATGGCTGTGAGACTTAAATGTGATAATTACTGCAAAGTATGCTCAATGGATGGTAGTATTAGGGGTGGGGTGGAAAGATTTGATAAACAGGATACAGACTGAGGTGGAGGAGTCACAGGCTGCCCTGCGACTGGTCCGACTTAACCCATGGTTAGCGATTTCCATCTTGTCTAAATTAGCGTTTCCTCAAGAATGCTCCGCGGACTGGTCAGTACCAGGATCACCGAGTGCCTGTTGAAAGCGCCAATTCAAACCAGGGCCTACTGAGTCTAAATGATTTACAAGCACCACAGGTGAGTCTAATGTAAATTGTCTAGATACAGTCAAACTGAAAGTCTTCCAAAATGGCTAGTCAGGCAATTCCCACTTCCGCGGAAGGTGAATTAACGGAGCTGCATAACTTGTAGAGGGTCTTAGTCCTTCCTGATTCATCAGAAAATCGTACTCACCTCTTCTGATCCTACCCAATATTCTTCTGGATACACCCCAAGAACTTTCAACTTTATGTGCCTCAAGCGGAACTCATTATGTCTAACTCTGACCCTCTCCCTCCTCCTCTCTGTCCATCAGGTTATCAAGCCTAACCTCTCGGCACTAGCTTTGGCTTCTCTTTTTCCAACACTCTTTACAGAATCTCCCTGCTGATTCGTCCCAACTTCATGAAAGTTCTTTCTTCTCAGGGGCAATCAAATCCATCCTTCTCTCCTGACTTCCGCTGTCACTGCCCTCATTCTCATTGTGAGTGCTAAAATGCGTGTCGCTTCCTTTATTCCTAAGCTGTGGTATTATTCCTTCATTTACAGAATATTTTAGAAAACTATGTTTTGAAAAAATGCAGGCTCTGCCTTGTGACACGCAAACATCATATCATGTCACTCCCGTGATTACAGTCCACCGCCAATGCCCCGTTGTCACAATGATGGTGTTCCTGTCCATCACGTATGAGACCTTTCACCATCTGTCCCTCATCTCTCTCTCTCACTTCAGTTCCTGCCGCTCCATACTCTAATCCAGTCGTGCCAAACTACTCACAGTACCCTGTCAGTCACGCCATTTCCTATTCCTTATCTTTATGTAAATGCTTCCTCCCCACCCTTATCTAGATCCCGAACTCATCGTTCAACTATCAGTCCAAATGTCTCCATTTCTGTGAAGTTTCCTGTCTGCTTCCTCTCCTCCCCTATGAAATATTTTTGTCATAAATTCAATAAATATTTAATGCACACTCATAAGGCAAACGTTATTCTCGGTGCTAGGGATGCATAAATCTACAAAACAGATAAAACTCCCTTTGCTGTGGAAGCTTATAGTCTATGAGGAATGGAGTGGGGTGGATACCACTCTGTCTTTGTCCTAACTAGATGGTGGTCTCCTTGATTTGCATGAGATATTTGGTCTTTGTAATCCCAGCACTTGCATACAGTAAGTACACAGCAAATTGTTTTTTAAATAAATAAGTAGTGTCAAACACTTCCCTGATGTTCATGGAACTACAGGCTTCAGAGAAGTCAGAATATCCAAAGGGCGTGGAGGAGAAAATTAAACACAAACTTGAACGACTTCTTAATCTTGCCAAATTTCCTTATGTTTGCACCTTTCCTTCTGTGCAGTTCAATAGAGTTTCCACTGTGTAGCCCAGAGGCATGTAAATTATAAGGAACACGGCCTTTAGCCTTGTGGGACATGTCAATCGTTTAAATAAGTTAAACATTTGATATTACTTTTCTTCTAAAGCATCGATTACCTTGCTTAGAGAAGACTTGACAGTGAGGCATTCTTAAATGGACAGAGGTCAGCTTTTGTGGCATAAGGAAAACCTTGAAAGGGTCGATGAGCATACGCTGAGATGTATGGAGACATAAGCCTGATCCCAGACTGGTTTTGTGAAGTAAGATGTCAACTTCCCTTCAGAAAGCGAATAGGTGATTTAAGGAAGAATTCATAGGTAATTATATGGAATAAATGAGATAGGAGTATGGTTAAGACAATTATGAAAGATAACTCAAGTGCTGCTAAGTACCATATTCTAGGTAGACATTGCCAGATGTCCCCTGGGTAGCAAAATCACCCTGTTTGAGAGTCGCTGGTCCACATGGATAAAGACAATGTATAAAAAGGCAGAAAATAGATCAAAGCAGAGCAGGACAATGAGCTGCTGACCCTCCCAAATCTTAAATATATAAACCCTCCTCAAGAAAGGCAGCATGGTATAAGGGAAGGAATGTAGCCTTTAAACTCATTCAGCCCTGCGTTGTATCCTGGCTCTGCTACCTAATAGCTGTGTATGTCTGGGATTTGTTCTTAACCTCTGTGCGTCTCTGTTTCTTATCTGAGTTACTGAGAAGATGGACCTACAGCATCCAAAGACTGACTAAAGGCCTGGCACATAGTGAGTGCTCAACAAAAATGAATTCCTTCTTCCCTTCTGTTGTGTTGGGAGTGGATGCAACAGGAAGCCCAGGGAATTGGGTAGGCTTTCTGGCAACATTCTCCTGGGATGAGTAAGCAACTCGGGGAGAGAGTTCTGTATTTCCTGGGTGAAGAGAGGGTAGAGAAGAGGGAGGGTAGTGGTAGTGCCTTACTGGGTGGGTAGGGATGCCAAGCCTGAGAAATAGAAGCGGAAGACCATTCCAGAGCCTTGGGAAATGACAGTCTGAGTCAGAGGGAATTAGAACAAGCAACATCAACATGCATTCAAATTTAATTTAAAAGGGAAAAACAAGGCACAAGCGAACATTGCTCTCATAACATGCACTCAGCTCTCTGATGAGCCTCGTTTGCGCGTGTATCTCGCAGTCCCACCTATTCGTCCTTTGCCACATTTGCTCTTGAGTGGGAGCCTGCCATATGGTGCCATTTGCTAAAGGAGTTTTGGGGACAGGTGTTAATCAAAGATACTGCCCCCATCACACCCACACCACACACACACACACACACACACACACAGAGTCACACACAATTTCCCCCAAGGGAGAATTGCTATATTAGGCAAAACCTGTAAACACAAGTCACAGCCATAAAATGGTAATCACTGGAAAATGACTGCGTGAAGCAGGGCAGACTCACTGCTCTACTTACCTAATTACTCTGCCCTTGAGATATTTTTGTTTAAAGCCAGGAAGATAAGAGTAGTGTTGCCATAGCAACCTGCTGTTGGATGTTGTTTAGTATCTCCAAGTGGATTAAATCACCCACAATCCCCCAACAGTGCTCTAGTGACATAATTTTTAACATCCTAGTGCATTTTCCCACTTGCTTTCTACAAAGTAAGAGTAGAAACTGGATGGCGATTGTCAAAAAGCCCCTGCCATTTCTACATGTTTCTAACCAGGCTTCAAAGAGAACACATTTCAGAGAGCAGATCTGAATTATCAGGAGGACCTACTGAAACTGAAATCAGAAGATTTGTACTCCAGTCTTAGTTATTACTTCCTAATTATTATCCTCAGTAATTTCCTAACTTAATCTCTCTGAAGTGTATTTTCCTTATCTGAAAAAAACAGGCTTAAAAATTGTTTCCCTTCCCTTATCTCACCCCCAGCCTGCACCTTACTATAAGGGCCGCACAAGAATGTGTATGTGGAAGCACATGGGTGTTGTGCTGGGTCAGGAGAGAGGAGGTGGATTTTCTGGGATGTGAGCCAGTTTTCTGAAGCTCTAAGACATGGTCTTTGTGTGTTTCCTGATTTCTTGGAGGGGTTATATAAAGCTCTTTCGCACTGTGTCAGTTGTAAACTTTTGTATAAGCCATTCATTCCTTTTCTGATTATTAAGCAGAGAGAATTCTGATCTAGAGAGTAAAACTTGATATAGATTGAGAAGAATCTCCAGGTTGCTTTCTTGGATGAATAATGAAATAGTAATGAACTTTCTTTTCAAAGATTTCCAACAGTGAACTCATCCCCATTTCCTCCAGGGAGGAGGAAAAAAAAAAAGATACATTTCCTTGATCAAAATGTGAAATCATCTTAGAAGCTGATTGTGAATACATAAGAGACTATAGCTCCTGCCCTCTTGACACAAGTAGTTTGTGTCTTCGTGGTCTGAGGGGGCTAGAATACAGCAGGTGCTCAATAAATGCCCATTCTGTGGATGGAAAGTTGTAACTGGGGGCAGAGGTAGTGAGACAGATGTCAAGATCAGATGAGAGTCATGGGGTAACTGAGTAAAAGTAGAATCTGTGAAAAAGAGAGGGCAGGGGAAATATTCCACTATGTCAACACTTTTTCCTTCTGTCCTACTTTTTGCTCAGGATGACAAGCCAGGAAGGGGAGGAGGAAAAAATGATAAAAATAAAACTGGAGCTAATGACGTCCACCTCTAGTTTGAGATAGGATACTAATTTATTGCTGAAATCATGACAGAATTTAAAATGGAAAGACATGATAGCACCAGTGTTTGAAATGAGACATTGAGGTGATCAGAGCTCACACTCTGAATACTTCTTCCTTTGCCTTCCCTCCTGTCTCATCATTTGTTCGTGTCTATTTTTGAGACTAGAAGTCCTATCTTCTTTGTCCTCACATCAGCCATGATACTTTTAGCAGTATTCATTTGGAATTAGCCCCCAAGTGCAGTTAATAATAATCATGGCCTCATTTTCCAATTATCTGAAATTTAAGATGAGAAACATCTCAGCTTCAAGACTTATCACTAGAAATCTTTCTAAAGTTCACTCATCATCCATTTTCAGCCTTAAGGGAGAACATGTGAAGAGCATAATTGAATTTCTGATGACTCAGTGACTTGTAGAAACATGAGCATGACCGTTAATTCTCATTTGTCAGCGGAATAGGATCCTCAGGAGGGAGGGAAGGAACCCAGAGAAAGAGCTTGGGCCAAAGCGTGCCGATTTTAGAGCCTACTCTGGGAGCTTTTAACAATAGATTTCTAAGGCACATATGTCCCCCTATACCTTGACATTTCCTCCTAAAAGCTGAATACAGTTTCAACAGTACCACTTAAAATTAGGTTGTGTGGAGTTCAGCAAATCTACATCTTACCGGCCTTCTTCCCTCTTCCAGTTTGATCAATACAGTCATTCCTCTTGCACTTGATTAAGGCGGTCCCTACCCCTCACACTGTAGTACCTACCGAGAACCCTGAGGGGCAAGTCTACACAGCATAGCCCGGGACTTACTGTCAGTCTGTCTCTGTTCGTCCCTGTACCCGCTCAGCTTCCAACTCATTTTCCTAAAACACAGGCCCTCATGCTGTCCGCTCTATCTTCTTGCGACGAGGATGATACTTTTTAATGGATAAGACAGGCCATCTTTCCCTTCCCGAAATTCAACCCTTTGAAAAGAGCTCTGTCCTGGCCACCACCGTTCTTAGGCTTCGGTGAGGCAAAGCCAGGTGCTGAGTGCTCCAACTGCTAAGGTAGGTGAAGCAGCTGAGCTGCTGGGTGAGGGCGAAGCTCAGTAGAGGAGGAGGAGGTTAAGTCTGCTGCAGATGTCAGACAATAGAATAGAGGGGGAGAGAGAAATCTAATTAGTGCAGCTGTTCATTCTGAATCGGTAATATTTAAGATTGGAATTAATTTTCAATAAGTTTTGCTTGATTTTCTGTGGATTTGTGATTGCAGCATCAAGAGGAACCCTGGGATTAATTCAAGTCATGCTGTATTTCTTAAAATCCTAGCTATGCCTCAAGGCTTCCTTCAAATGACACATCGTCAATGAAATCTTTCCTGTTTTTGCTAAATTGATATGATCTCAGTCTTTCTCTCTCTTCCTCCTTTGAGCCCCCTTGGCATTCTGCACCTCTCTTGTGACACTCATCTGACACTATTTTGCATTATGTTATGTTTAACATTATTTTTAACTTCTTCCTGTTATAAGACTGTAAAATGCCTTCAAGGACAGATTGCAATTTTCTCCTCTGTATAGTCTGCACTTTAAAACTGCTGAATTGAATTTAGTTAAAACTGAGCAACGATAAATTCTGGTGCAATGTCAATATTTTGCAGGCTCTCTCACCCTGGAGTCTCATCACACATTCTCTGTCAGTAAATAGTACCTCCATCCATACAACTGCCCAAGTTGAAAATGTAGCACACATGTTTGGTGACTTTTTCCTTCTCATCTCTTAAATCCAATAGATCAAAAATTTGGTTGATTTTACCTTCAAAATCTTTCTTTGATCCAAGTACATTTCCCATCCCCCATCATCACTCTAGTCCAGGGCCAGCAAACTTTTTTTCTGTAAAAGGTCAGATAGTAAATAGTTTGGTAGTCTCAACAGCCTCTGTTCCACATTCTTCTTTTTTGTTGTTGTTTTTACGACCCTTTAAAAAATGAAAAACATTTCTTTGCTCTTGGGCCATGCAGAAACAGGCTGCGAGCTGTGGTGTGTAGACCCCTGCTCTAGTCAGAGCCACCCTAAACTCCTCACATAGACCAATAACCTTCTACCTGGTCTCCCCACCTTTATGTTAGTCTTCAAGTTATGTTTCAAAATAATGTCTTACAGAATGCAAATCTTCTTTTAAGGCCTCAGCATAACCATCATATTATTATTTAGCTGCTCTTTATCGTGCGTTCCCATGGAGCCCTTGTCTTATAGTGAATTCCCAAGGAGCAGATTGTGGATGAGGATCCACGTGTAAGTACTCACAAGAGAAACCATACAGAAGTAGAGGGATAAAGGAAAAGGTAGGGAAGCCCAATGTGTTTGTCTAGATGCTCTGAGAAGCAGGTTCCAAGATAGGATTAGGCATTCGAGGGTTTTATTAGGGAAATGCTTGAAGAATTGGGCAGGAGGGAGTCAGAACAGGCTGGGAGAGCCACAAGGCTGTGATGCAGGTCTGGACCCAAGTGACCCCGAGGAGGAAGGAAGGAAGATTGTTGGGATAGTCCAAGACTGCTTTCTAGTCTAAGGAAAATTCTCTGAGACTGTCAGATAGTCCTTGAGCCAAAGTCATCTGTCAGAGGAGCCCCATGTCTCCCACTCTAGTGTCCCTTCACACTCAGTCATAGGCTGGGAGCAGCCTGGGGGAGCGGGGTGTGGCCTTGGCACAAACTCAGTGATGCATGGCAGCTGGGTCCATCTGTCAATTCTGCTCTTTATTGTTGGATGTCTGTGAAGCATGTTCTCATGGCCACAACATCCAGCAGAGATACATTTCCATCCAAGTCTCAGCCTCAGCCTGATCAGGGGAATTCTGTAGTGTAAATTACTGCCTCTGACTTTGTTTCCCTGGAAGGCAAGTGAGTCTGCTTTCAGCCTCTCCTGCCAATCATTGGGTAAGTGCCCTCAAGCTCCTAGAAAACTCCCATTTTCTGTACTTGCTACCAAATCTGCTCCAGTATCCTGAAGGAAATCATCCAAAGAAAAAGTCAGGTGCAGGCAATCAGAAATGAAGACTCCCAAAAAGTGTGGGGAGAAACTCAAAAGAAACAATAAGAGGGAATCAGGAGAAGCTTGTCAGGACACCAGTTCTTCCCTTTTTGTTCTCAACACTCTTGTAATGATGTTACCTAATGTCTGCATTTTGTACTAGATTATAATCTCCATAAGGTCAGGAATTATATCTACCTTGTTCCCTTGTCCTAGCATGGTCCCCGGAACATTGTAGAAGCTAACTCTTTGCTGAATTCTGTATAGAAAGGGCTAGAAGTCTGCTCTGCTTGTATAAACCAAATTTAAACAAGTGTTGTCATTAATAGGAAGATGAATACATTTAAAGAGACATCAATGAGCAAAGTCACCTTGAGCCTTATATATGTCCTCTAACACTTGTGCTGTCAGGCTTCCCCGGACTTTGTATTCCTGAGTGCTGGTAATGGTATTTAAAGTGCAGGTAATGTAGCTGAAGCTTCATTCCATTTTCTGTGTTCTCACTGCTTCCAGCATCCCCTTAAGGCAATCAACGGTAATAGAAGCTGTCACTTCCTGTGTTTCCATCTATGGCCACAATAGTCGATTCTCCTGTACTGATATGCTCAGAGAACTGACCTCAAGAAATCACTCATCTCATTTGCTCTCTACCTTTAAAAGTTCTTGGCTTGTGAGTCAGTTTAGGTGGTTAGAACATAGTTGCTACCCTAGGCACTGCTTTATGACCTCTGATAGGTTTTTTTTTTAATGACAAAATGAAAATTAAAAACTGAACTTTACAAATGACTTCAAGTGCCTATTCTGTCACTTGCTAGTTATGTCATTTGGGACAAATCATTAAACCTCCTTGTGGTAGACTTTGTTATTGTTCAAAAAATATTTGCTGCCTCTCCTGGAGGGAATATTATCCTTACTTTCCCCCTTGACATCAAGCTTGGCTACATGATTTTCTTGGGCTAATGGAATATAAACTGATTTACTATGTGTTATTTCTAAGCAGAAGCTTTCAAAGATAGTGTATATTTTGCGATGTTCTCCCCTTTTTCTCCACCATGAACACCAGCAATATTCCAGACAGAGGCTGTTCCAGGTCAAGACAACAGCCTGTACTCCTGGAGTCAAGACAACAGTAAACACAGCCACACTTGATGTAAAAGGACATGTGGTATGAAGCAAGAAATAGGGCTTTGTTTTTTTAAGTGCATTTGGATTTCACGTGGGGCGGTGGGGGTTGTGTGTCACCGCAGCATAATCTAATTTATCCTGACTGACGCACACCTTATGTCTTAGTTTACTCATCTGTAAAATGTACGTTACAATACTTCTTACTGCATAGGATTACAGGTTTATTCATTGAGCAACTCTTCAGGCTTATTAAATTCAAGACAGATGCTAGGTACCAGTAGGTTCCTCAAGGAGAATTTATGGGCAGCCTCTTATCATCAGTGACTTTATAGGATAACAAAGAACACACACACATACACGCACACACACACACACGCACACACACCCCTTGACTTAATTGGGGTTACGTTCTAATTAACCCATTGTAAGTTGAAAATATTGCTAAGCCAAAAAAGCATTTAATACACCTAACCTACCAAACATCATAACTTAGTTTGTCTACCTTAAGTTTTCTCAGAATACTTACATTAACCTATAGTTGGGCCAAATAATCTAACACAAAGCCCATTTTATAGTAAAGTGTTGAATATATCATGTGGTTTATTGAATACTGTACTGAAAGTGGACTAACAGAATGGTTGCATGGTGCAGTCTGGTTGTAAGTCTGCTGGCTGACTGGGAGCTGTGGCTCACTGCTGCTGCCCAGCATCAGGACGGAGCCTCACAGCGCATGGCAACAGCCTGGGGAAAGATCAAAATTCAAAATTCAAAGTACAGTTTCTACTGAACGCACGGCTCTCCCACCATTGCAAAGTCAAAAAATGGTAAGTCGAAACACCGTAAGTGGCGGACTGTCTGTAACTAGAATTTATGACTGAAATTGCTCAATGCGACGCTAAGTCGTGATAAAAGTACTTTGGGAAATTGAAAGAAGGAGGTACCTTTTAACTGTGAGCTCAAATGATGCTTCTTGAAGATCAGGTAGCTAAAAGCAAGGAGGCTTTTTCCCAGATAAAAATTGAGACTTGAGTCTAAGGAAGCATGGACCACTTAGGGAGAAAAACGTATTTCAGAGTATTTAGGAAGGGATTAATTAACATGAAAGGAAATGAATGCAGACAAGGTACTTGGACGTTGTGTTTCAGATAGTCTTGGTTAAGAAATTTGAATTTTATTTTGCAGAAAAATAGTAGTATTAACTTTTTGAGGCAGGTATGACAGTTTGTTAGATGAATTAGAGAGAGGAATTTAAATAGAGTTAACATGGAAGCCCATTTAATGTGTTATTGCTATAGTGTAGCAGTCAACACTTTTTTTTTTGGAAAGACCAGGTAGTAAAGGTTCTAGTCTTCGTGAGCCTTATGGTCTGTATTGTAGCTATTCAATTGAGCTACTATAGCATGAATGCAGACTAAGACAAAAAAAAAAAAAAAAAGTGCGTGGACATGGCTATGTTCCAGTAAAACCTTAGGGCTTTCAGGGGATATCCTGAGCGGAGGGAAAGCTCTTCATTCCTTCCAGCTGCTCCATGTCACTCCACTCTATATACTAATGTTCCAAAGACTTTGAAACAAGAGCATTCCCACCTGTAAAAGAATTGAAGAGGTCTGTTCCAGGAGACAGGCAAGGGGGATCTGCACCAGGGTAACGAGGCGTGGAGAGGAAGAGCAGAGTGAAAAACATTGTAGGAGTGGAATGACGGGAACAGAGGACACTGAAGGCAGTGTAGCTTTGAGACGGGAAATTATTTCAATTTTGGATATATTGAGTTTGATGTGAGAGGCAAATGAGATAATGTAGGGAAAAGTGCTTCACAAACTGTGAAGTGTTATAGAAATGGAAGGGTTATTTTAAGAGGAAATGGCTGAGACCATTTTATGACTCAACATAAATCCATCAACACTCCTGCAAAAACAATGAAATCACATGAACCATATATTGTGGGACGCCCTATCCTGTTTCTAGGTCAACACCTCAGCATTATGATACCATTTCAATTATCGTTATTTCCTTTTAAATGAGAGGCAGCTGTTCCGACAATTTGGTGTAGGTGACTATGACATTTAACGGGGTGACACTGAGCTCAGAAGCAAAGGGCAGAACTGGATAGACGCTCCTTCGATGGGTCTCCTTTTTAGAATTTTGTTGTAGTGTCTCTTTAAAACTTGACCTCTCTAGAAACAGATACAATGACTTCTTTGTACCTTTATTGTCAAGTCAAATGTTAACTATAAGTTAAAAAATGCATGGCTTTAAAAATAAGGTTTACACGCAGAGGCATTCATCCTGGCAGGAATTACCACATGAATTTATGAGACTTCTAAAAGTGTCCTTTCCTTCGTTTCTTGCCATCACTTAGATTCTGTCATTATAGCAGTGCCAGCAGAAGAGTGAAGACTGAAGTCATCAAATTCAAAGTGAACATGGGAAGGTTAATTCACTGACATGATAGAGGTTGATTCCATCGCCCTGGTCCCCTGAGAGAAAGGACGCAATGCACAAGTGCTGAATATCTTTAGAACAAGAAAGCACAGGGCATAAAGAACTTGTAATAGCTCTTTATGGCCAGGCAGAGAAACACAACACACAGGAGGGGCAGCATTGCATGGGGGGTTATGAGCATGGCCTCTGGAGCCAAGTGGCCTGAGCATCAGTCTTGCTTAATTAGTTCCTAGCCAGGTAACTGTTGATCAACTTACTTAACTTCTTTGTGGCTCAAGTCCTTCATCTTTAAAATGAGAAAATAACAATATCTACCCTTTGAGGTAGTTACAAAGGATACACTTTAATACATGTGAAAAGCTCCATAGGGAGTAGCTATTATTATGAGCTGCTGAGAAGAACTGAACAGTATAAACCTAGAGGGAGGCCCCAGATTGAAATGAAAGAGCATAGGAAAGGGGGTGGAAGTATATCTCAGTTGGTAAAGCACATGCTGAGTGTGCACGAGGTACTTGGTTCAATCCCCAGTACCTCAGTTTGGAAAAAAGAAAGAAAGGAAAGAAGGAAGAAAGGAAAGCAAGCAAGCAAGCAAGCCAGCAAGCATAGCCAAGACCCCCAAACTTGTTTTTCTTTCTAATGGCAGGGGCAGAGTGGAAGACATGTCTGGATTCAGACATTGTATGCAGTGTGAGAAACACTGAAATAAGACACAAGAAATGCAAAAGCCAGAGTTGACGAAGAAAGGAAAGAGACACTGTAAGAAAGATACAGATACTACCCAAGGCAATATACAGATTAAATGAAATCCTTATCAAGTTACCAACAACATTTTTCACAGAGCTGGAACAAAAAATGTTAAAATTTGTACAGAAGCACAAAAGACCTTGAATAGCCAGAACAATCTTGAAAAAGAAGAATGGAGCTCGGAGAATCATGCTCCCTGACTTCAGACAATACTGCAAAGCTACAGTAATCAAAACAGTATTGTTCTGGCACAAAAACAGACACAGAGATCAGTGGAACAGGATAGAAAGTCCAGAAATAAACCCATGCACTTATGGTCAATTAATCTACAACAAGGGAGGCAGGAGTATGCAATGGAGAAAAGACAGTGTCTTCAATAAGTAGAGCTGGGAAAACTGGACAACTACCTGTAAAAGACCGAAATTAGAACATTCTGTAACACCATATACAAAAATAAACTCAAAACGGATTAAAGACTTAAATGCAAGACCAGACACTATAAAATTCCTAGAGGAGAACATAGGCAGAACACTTTTGGACATAAATCTCAGCAATATATTTTTTGAACCAGCTCCTGGAGTAATGGAAATAAAGCAAAAATAAGCAAATAGGATCTAATTAAACTTAAATGCTTTTGCACAGCTAAAGACACCATCAACAAAATGAAAAGACAACCTACAGAATAGGAGAAAATATTTGTAGATGATGCAACTGACAACAGACTAACTTCCAAATTATACAAACAGTTCATACACCTTAGTATCAAAAGAAAAAAAGGCAACCCAATCAAAAAATGGGCAGAAGATCAAAATAGACATCTCTCCAAAGAAGACATCCAGATGGCCAAGCACATGAAAAGATGCTCAACATCACTAATTGTTAGAGAAATACAAATCAAAACTACAGTGAGATATCACCTCACACCAGCCAGTAGGGCCATTATTAAAAAGTCTACAAATGATAAATGCTGGAGAGGGTGTGGAGAAAAAGGAACCCTCCTACACTGTTGGTGGGAATGTAAATTGGTGCAGCCACTATGGAGGACAGAATGGAGGGTCCTTAAAAAACTAAAAATAGAATTACCTATGATCCAGCAATCCCACTCCTGGGCATGTATCTGGAGAAAAATATAATTCAAAAATACACATGCATCCCAATATTTATAGAAGCACTATTTACAATAGCCAAGACATGGAAACAACCCAAATGTCCATCAGCAGCTGACTGGATAAAGAAGATGTAGTATATTTATACAATGGAATACTACTCAGCCATAAAAAAGAATAAAATAATGCTATTTGCAGCAACATGGATGGACCTGGAGATCATCATTCTAAGTGAAATATGCCAGAAAGAGAAAGAAAAATGCCATATGATATCACTTATACATGGAATCTAAAAAAAAAAAAAAGGACACAAATGAACTACTTATTTACAATTTAGATGACTGATTTCTTGAATATGTGTAAGCACATTTGACTGCCTGTATGATTGAATTACCACATTCTGTTAATTCTTATTTTGTGGTTGGCTTTATTCCTTTGATAACTATGTAAGTTTAAAAAGCTAAAGCTCTAAACAGTCTTTAGAAATAATGAACAGTACTGATATGTAAATTTTTTAAAATGTGTGCAGTTAAAAAAAAAAAAGAAAAGAAAAGAAAAAAGAAAGATACAGAAAGTAAAGAGTGGGTCCAGAGTACAAAACACTTAATGCCAGTACTTTTTGGAAGGTCAACTACAGACTTTGAGGAGGAAAGGAACTTAGATATTCAGTCTCACCTTTTTTTTTTTTTTTTTTTTTTTGTCAGGCAAAGCTAAACAGAACCCAGATCTGCGAGGTATCATCATTTCTCATTGTAATGAATTTTGTAATGGATTCTGTTGTTGTTATTTTCCATCAGAAGTTTCCAAAACTCTTCTTGTATAATAAAAATCCAATTAATTCACAAGTATCATGAAACTTACGGGGATCTGACTATTAAAAAAAATTAAACTGGTTTTACAACATTGATTTTAGACACAGCTACATATAAAAGGTGACACATCTCAAATTAGCTACCAAGGGAGCTTGCACGCCCACTTACATGGTGCCACCACCGCTACAAATGCCCCAAGCCAAGCAATATTGAGAGCCTACTGGGAACTTAACATTGTGCGAAAGCAGCAGGAAGCACATAAAGAATTCACAAGTTTGTTCAAATGGAGAGATCGAGAAATATAAACCAAAGTGGTATACTGTCTAATTTGGCAGAGCTTACAATTGCGGGAAAGAAAAGTTGATTTTAAGTGGAATATTCACAGTAGGCTTATGGAAGGAGAAGGTCCTAAGCTGGGCATTAATGACTCTGTCAATGCTTTGGAATTTGGTAGGGTGGGGTGGGGAGCACAAAAGTTCATATATGTGTGACTTGCTCAAGTCTTCATTCTACTACATTTCCTCTTTTCAGGGTCTTGCTGGTTACTCCACCATCTGCTTCCCTGGATCTGGGATCAGTATGCTGCTTCCCTGGAGCTGGGATCAGTATGCTGCTTCCCAGCTGTCTCTTATCTACTTCTCTACCCCACTGTGGAATCATTGCTGGGCAGTTCGGATGCTTGGAAACCGTCACCAGCATTTCCCCCGTGTTCTGATCCTTGCCGTACTCTCGAGATGCAAACGCTGAGGGACCAACACCAGGGCAGTGTAGAGGCTGTCGGAGTAGGAGTGGGGGCTCTCATAACACACTGCATAAGCTACACCGAACTCAGCATATTTGCAAGACTCATTCACATTCGTGAAGATCTCATGCTTCCCCTTCCTGTTCTCCTACCACCCAAGATTCTCTCTATTTTTGAGTGTTTGGCACTTTGCTCACATTAATGGTTTAATAACTTTTTCTGCCACCAGAACACAAGCTATTCAGTGTTAGGGATGGGATCTTATTCACCTCCCTGATGTGGGCATACACCATTCCTTATCTGGACAGTTTCCATGGTTTCCTACAAAACCTGCTGGGGTCTATTTCCCATAAAACAATTAGAGAACCTTGAAATATAAGTCACAAAACATACATGTCACTTTCTGTCATTGTAGGTGAAATAAAGTTCAACCCCCTTACCAGGGTTCCTGTTAAACTTCTTAACCTTATCTTATGCTATTCCTGCTTCTACTTACCACATTCTAACCAGTGTGGTTTTCCTGTGCATCAAACTTTTTCTGGTCTCAGGACCTGTGCACATGCTTTCTTTATTTGCATAACAAGCACCTTTTCCATCTTTTAAGTCTTAATTTAAATCTTACCTCCTTAAGGATGTCTTGCTTCTTCATCCAATATAAAGTAGGGTTTCTTAGTCTATTATTTCTTAAGTCATTTCCTGGTTCTAATTTTTTTCCTTAAAAGCACTTATCACAATTTATAATTATTTTGTTTATTTGCCTATATCCTTGATTTTTGTTGTCCATCTGCCCATCAGAAAGTAAGATCAAAGTGCACAGGGTCCAGTTCTGTCCCTAGTGCCTACCAGAGTACCTAGCACACAAAGGGGTCAATATGTATTTGCCAGATTAATGTCTCCAGAGTGAGTGCCTTTTCAGACACATAGAAGATGCTCAGCATAAATGTTTACTTGAACCTTACTAGCAAAGGGAACAGAGTCAGATTTAAGGAGGACTTAAACAGAGGTCAGGTTGAAGCATTGTGCTGGGAGAGTACAAAGGAGGTAGTGATGGATTAGGATTAGGGGCAGAGGAAAAGAGTTTGATAGGCAGGAAACTGCGAGAATATTCCAGGTTGAAGGCACGTCAGCCTAGGTACAGTGTAGAGAAATCACACAGATCCGCGGGGAATACTCAATTGTCTGGGACTGCAGGGTAGAATATGATGAAGAAGAGACTAGAGGGGTAGGGTGAAGACTGTGCTTTAGTCAAATTATCAAAACACTGGAGTGTCATGCTAAGGAGTTTAAATTTCCATTTGAGGGCAAATGGGAGCCCATGGTTCATTTTTAAAGAGATAAATAATGATCTTGCTGTGAATCAGCATAAAATTTCATAATACATTCCTAATAATAAAAGTTATAAATTTTGAGACTCTCAAGTGTTCCTGATAACTTTTGCATACATAGTATCACATAATCTAACAACATTCATTCAACAAATACTATTAGGTAATTTGCTATAATCCCATTTTACACATTAAGAAGCTGTAAGTCACAAAGACCGCCCTAAATTTCAAGGCAACCCAGCCAGTGTGTGGAGGAGCTAGAATTAAAATCCACGTCTGCCTGACTATGAAATGCAAGCACATCCCATGACACCATGCCATCTCTTTCTACTAGCACAAGGTAAATGAACTTTTATGAAATTGCTGTTTCTATCCTGGGTTAGATCTGCTAAGAAAGATTAAATCTTCGGGATGGAGATTTTTGTGTTCTTTCTTTATTCCTTGGAAAAGAAAGATTTTCCCCCCCAGCTAATTAAGTGTCAAGTATCAGGGTGAGAGGCTCTCATTTACTGCATGTACCCACAAAGCTGGATGCAGAGTAGGACGCAGTTCCCAAACATAAGACATACTGGGAAAGTCCCTGTTCCCGGTGTACAGCATCCTCCAGCTGGGTATGTTTGCTTTTCAGCTTTAAAAATCAATAACTGTGAACTGTCATTGACATCCAGGCCATTGTGGTAAACAATAAAGGGGGATGGAGACTTCTAACAGCTGAGAGGAAATTGTCATCTGAGATGGTGTGAGTGCTGCCGAAGGCTGAGCCCAGGCCCACATCCTGCCCTAGTGGAGAGAGGTGCTCCTTTCTGAAACCTGATGGAAGCAAAGAATCCAATGCCTGCCACAATAGCTTATTTCCTTCCTCCTATTAGATCCCGTCAGGGCTTGAGCAATGCTTTCCTTTGTTCTCCCTGAGCAAAGGGTGGGGAAATTGGAAACCTACCTGGAGAACACGCGCAGCTTACGTCCTGCTGTGACTTAATGTCCTCCAGTAGGAGCCAGTACTTCTGTATCCCTTTTGTCAACAGTACCTTCCAGGTGCTCAACATTTTACACTTTATATGTATTACCTCATTTGATTCTTGCAACTATCTTATGCAGTATCATTTTTTAATGATCATCTTTCACTTGGACTATTGCAGTAGCCTTCAAAAATTTTGCCAGTTTCTCTCATGCCCAAGCTCTACTTCTAGAACATAATGTCATTAAATACTTTGATTAGCACCCCCACCGCCAACAACTAAAGGGTAAAATCTGGTCTCCAGTGTGACCAGAAGTGCTATTTGGGTCTCAGACTACCCATCTAGCTTCATTTCACTCTCTCTCCCCCAAAGCTATAATCACAATTAACATCCCTATGGTCTCCAAGTAATATGTTTTCTTTAGACCTTTATGGTCACGGTAGCATAGAGGTCAATGGCATAGAGGTTAATAGCAGAAATGCTGGACTGTCTGAGCTGAACTCCTGTCACCACCGCTTAGATATATAACCTCAGGTAAGTTACTTAAACCGGCTATGTCTCATCTGTAAAATGAGGTTCATTGTAGGAGCTTCTTTCAGGATGAATTGTGAGGAATAATTGAGTTATAAATGTAATGTGCTTAAAACAGTGCCCTGCACAATCAGTGCCTAATAAGACAAGCTGTTATTATGGTGCCCTCTATTGTAACACTCTTCTTTATACACCTGCTAAGTCTCCATCTATCCTTTGATAGTCTCCTTTGTGAAAGACCCTCCAGATTTCAAAGGTTGCATTTATTCTGTATCCCCTGTGCTTTCCTTGAATTTTGTGCAAACAAGTTCATTATAGTGACACTCAACCTAGTGTTTTCCAGTTACTAAAAGGTCTTCCCTCTGAGAGTGTGAGCTCCTAAAAAGCAGATCATTTCTGATTTACATTCAGTTCACTAAAACCCAGCAGAAGATCTAGTACATAGATTCTAGTAAATATTTATGGAGTAAATATCCATTTTGCAACATAAAACTCATGAACTAGGAGCCAAAGTGCTAACTGCTGACTGGTCTACCTGCTTCCATGCTCCCCCTGAATCCATTCTCTCACAATAACTAGAATGATCAGATCAGACCCATCGCCCACTTCAGTCCTTTCAGCAGATTCCCAGGGCATGTTGGTAACGGGCAACCACTGGAACATGGCCTCTAAGTCCTTGCAGGAGCTGACCTCGACCTTTCCATCATTATTTCACGCTATTCTCTGTGTTTTCTCAATTTTCTGGCCGTGCTGGCCCCCTTTTCTTCTTTCCCACTTTAAAGAACATTTTCACTTGCTCTTACCTGGGTTTGGAATATATTTCCTAGGCTTCTCTCATTTCTCATTCCTTCTCACCCATCCAGTCTCACTTCAGATATCACCTGTTCAAAGAGTCCTTTCCTGACCACCTTGGCTAAATGAATCCTTTGCCATCTGGTTACTCTCTCTCATATCACTTGCCTCTATTCTTCATGACATGGGTAAATCTGGAATTAGTTATTTATTTTCTGACGCTTTCCACTGGGATGAAAACTCCACTAGGGGAGGGGACCTTGTCTGCTTGTTCACCGCACCAACAACAATTCTTCAAACAGTACCTGTCACAGAGTAGGTGCTCAAAAGATATGTCTTAAAGAAATGAATAAATAAAAATTAAATCTTTTGAGAATAAAGCTTCCCCGCATCACCAGAATCATCCAGGAATGACAAGTCATAGAATAATAGAATTTAACACTTTATGTGTGTCAGAGAAGGAGGGTGGAAAATCATCAAGGTATCATGATGTACCAGTCTGCGCCTCCTCAAACACAACAAGTCCCAGAGTGAAAAGTAAAGTTACCTTATGAAAAGCTTTTCCAAACACTCTTTAAAGTATTTAAATTCCTAGGACTGCAAGAAATCATCGTTAAAGAAGAGAATGAATATGAAATGACTTGACAGATTGATGGGCTAACCACAAAGTTAAAAAGACCTGGTTCTAATAGGAAGCCAGGGCAGTGAGGTTAGAGGCAGCTCCTGCTGTTCTGGAGCAAGAGAAAATTGGGCAGAGTGAGTTTTCCTGGAATAAAATGTATAAAATTAATATTATATTTTGTTATCTGCTGTGTGTACTGTAATAGTAAAGAATATCTGCCTAGCTCTTTACAGTTTAGAAATACCACTGTTTACAGAGTTTATCTCATGTGATAGGACAACTGAGGGATAGGATCGCACAGTAGAAAATCCATGCGACCTAGTGTCAAGAAACCAGCTCCATTAGTGAGAAGCTGTGACCTTAGCAAGTCGCTTTCCCTAGTTGCTCTTGGTAAAATGAAGGTGTTAAGTTATATTGTTTTAAATCCCATTCAGCTCACTTTTTGAAGCCATTTATATTTCACTCATGACAAATCAGTCTTCTCTTTGATTTATGTCCAAGATATAAAGTTCCTATGGTCTTCATTCATGTACCCAAAGTCAGATTGTTTGAGTGATCACTATCTTGGGTGCCTGGCTAAGCAATCTGGTCCATCTTTGGGTGGCCTTCTCTCCTTTTTAATTCTCTCTCCTCTTTGAAACCCTTTCTGACTGGTTCATCCCCCTAGCTCTACCTTCCTTGGCCTCTATCGTTTTGCATTGCACTGTATGCACTCCCTTCCACAACATCACCACGGGTGCCTGCCAGTTTCACAAAGAAATTCATTTGTTCTATGTTATATCTCAAAGAAAAGTTGAGCAATAGCTAATCTGATACATTTTTTTTTCTATCTTCATGGAAGAAGACCAGAGTTCCGTTTGTT
This sequence comes from Camelus ferus, assembly GCF_009834535.1. Classification (NCBI taxonomy): domain Eukaryota; kingdom Metazoa; phylum Chordata; class Mammalia; order Artiodactyla; family Camelidae; genus Camelus; species Camelus ferus. Next base: position 16,625,939 of record NC_045716.1, on the reverse strand, counting down.
TGTTTGTTTGTTTGTTTGTTTTTCCTGTAGTTTAAATGCATCTTCTGGAGATTATGGTCCTTCCACCCTTTTATTTTTCTCTGCCTCGCCTTGCTCTGCTATCCATGCACAGACGTTGGCACAGGGGTGGGGGCAGCGAGGGATGTTCAGGGTCACATATGTGGTAGGGTATGCTCTTTACCACTTTCCCTTCTGTATTTTGGGGTGCCTTTGCATCTCACTGGAACCCATCTATTTTTCATCTTCTTTATTTAAACCATTTGATGCCTCAGCTTCTTATATGTAAAGTCTAGCTCACTATATCTTATGATCAGGAAACTTTCTGCTTTCAAAATGAAAGTTGCTCATTCTGACATAGCAATTAATTTTCTCCTTCCATGCATAGCTCTCCTACGTGGAGAAGATCCCTCTGTACCTCTGTGTGAGTACTGGAGCTCTGACAAGATGTGAAACACCTGCATGATTCTTTGAAGTATTCAGTCCATCATATTGTGTAGAAAAGATACAAATTATCCAGGTGTTCAGAAGCACCTGTAGGGTCAGGTAATCTTATATTCATATTCATTGTGATCCCTGGTAACGTGCAAAGCAAACTGCATATTTTTCTTCTTTCTCTCTCTCTCAATATTTTGAAATACTAGTTTGGATACCCGGAATTGCATAAGATATAATAAGATATAAATGCACTTGCAAATGAGAACAGGTGTCTATATTTGTTCATTTATCCCCTCCTCCTGTCTTCAAGCTGCTGTTTGAAGCTTTATGCAGGAGGCATACATGCACAAAAGAGACTGTCAGTACTTGGCTGAATCCTTATCTTAGTAAGCGTTCTAGAAAAGTATCGCACAGTCAGGCTGATTACAGGTGCAACGAATCTATTTTCCCTAAGCTAGTTTTCTGTGCTGCCAGGCATATAACTCTCTGTCATCCAGCTATTCCTCCCCCACGCCCTTGTGTGAATGTGACAACCGACAAAGCAACTTCTGCAAATCTCTGCCTGGAAACGATGATCCTGCTCACTCTCTTTTTGGAAACAGTGAGGCTCAGATTTTGGTCCATGTATGAGATGATATTTCAAATCCAAAAACGGAAGTGCTTTGGGAGAGAGTCCCAGAGTAAGCCCACGAACTCCGGCTGGCCTCTTCTCTTCCAGGAGGTGCATTCCCTTGACATTGTTTTGACAGACAAATGAATAAACCCCATGTATTGTAGCATCGTAAACTTACTGTTTTCTTTCCCTTTTCTGGAAATTCAAAACCTCAGACATCAGTGGAGACATAGAGCAAGTCTTTATTTTCTGTATGTCGGCTTTGCAGGAGGGTTTTTCTGCCTGTTCACTTTGCACGGCTGCTGGTTGCGTCAGTCCTTTCTTCTTTATCTCTTCCAGACGCTGGAGAGGCAGAAGGAGGCTGAGAGGAGCTGGTTTCACAAAGCTGCCATCTGATTGGCTGGCCGCTGGTGGCTGGGCTATAAAAGAGACCCCGACAGGACTGGGAGGGAGACGCTCAGAGGATTCTGACAGTATCTTTACCGGAGAAAAGTCAAAGTGAGCTCCAAACAGAAGCCACAGCTCCTCCTGCTGCATTTCTTTCCTAACGTGAATCCCACGCTACGCAAGATGTGCAAAGGACTTGCAGGTCTGCCGGCTTCTTGCTTGAGGAGGTAAGATTATTTTCAGCCACTAAACCAGATAGTGTTAAACTTTCAGATAGACTTTTTTAGTTTTTGCATATCCTACTTACTAACCTAGCTCTTTGGAATTAGAAACAATGTGACCAGGAGAGCATCGGCCTCCTAGCTTTCCTCTAAGACTAGCTAGAAATTGTGACTTAGGAAGTGTTCTCCCCAGATCTTAGCACCTGTGTGTTGTTGTATATATGACCTCAGTTTTGAGGACTGTTCTTATCCTCTGACCAAGCTCTTTCTAATTAAGAAGTGATAGGAAGTTTTTAACTATATAGTGGTCTGTAATATCTCTACCTGTGATTACTGTCCTTTGAGCATCACTGGGGTAGGTAGACTCATGGGTCTAGTCAATCTTGTTTGGAGAGGGTACCCTAGGATGGGGTTTGGCTACATCACCAGAAAGGCACCGCACTGTCTATGTGATGCCACGGTATGTTTCACTCTGTGTTCTTATAAGCAAATGCTACAATAAAATGAGTTTCAAAACTGGGTTTCTTTTATCTGCTTTTACCTCTGATTCTTGAAATGTCATATGTGAGTGATGGTTGAGGAGCATTAATCATAACAAATCAGTTAAGGGCTTTATGGAAGCTCTTATCTTAAAGATACAGTTTTGTCAATGCACTGTCTCTTGACTTAAAAAAAGTTAAAGATATGCAAATATTCATGTTTTTGCCTTTTTTAAAAAAGGTATAAATAAATGCTTTCAGAGGATGATCATATATTAGCTAGTAGAAAAAATACAAAACTATTGCACATTACATTAATTAATCTTACAGTTAAAGGTAAAAGTCAATTCATAGGTATACCACCCCCTTTCCTGTTCCTCTGCAAATAGAGATAACCTTAAACTTAATTTAGAATTATCTCAGAAAGCACAGTCTTTTGTGCATGCTAAAGGAGTTTACCTTTCAAGTATTCTGTCATTCACTGAGTGTGAAAAAAAGAATTCTTTTTCTTTTCACCCTTTCCTGGCTGCTTTAAAATGAAGCAGAAGGGTCTGGGAGAGGGTACCTATGAAAACAGTGCCTCTGACCTCCACCATCAATTTTCTAAACTGAATGGAACAAATTACTCCAAGCTTCAGTTAACTCATATATAAAATTAATCACACAAAATACAGGAGTGTCAGGAGAAAGTTATGCTCTGGTAAATGTTTTAGGACACAGATGAATAATTGCTCTAGAGCGTTCCCCTCAAGGAGCTGAGAGGCTGTGCTGGGGAGGTAAACTCTGTGTCAGCAGGGTGAACGGCTCCCTCTTTCCTCGCTGGTGGACTGTGAATCATCTTGTCCAACACCTTCATACTGACACAGATGCCTGAGTCTCCAGAGGGAACGTGAGCTACTCATGGTCACATAGGTGATGGGTGGCAGCGTGCAGATCAGATCCAGGTTTCTTACTTCAGAGGTCACTGGAGTCATTTTGCTTTTTATTTTTATGTTTGTATTGTGTCATAAGGACAAGTGTAATGTACTTGCTAAGCATCCTTCCAAGTCTTCATGTAATGACTCCGCATCAGTCAGTAACTGTCAGGTCCCAGCCGGATCTAGGCATTTGGAAACATGAAATGATGTTCTGTTTTGACCTAATCACAACTAGCTACATCATTGCCTTAGAATCACCTTAGCCATCATGATTAGATGTTCCTATCATTAAAGAAGACTTTGTATCCTGTGACCTTTTGGGGAAACAGGGGAGGGAAAAACAGTCTTGTAAAGGAGAAAAGACACTATTTTAGAAACAGTTCAAGAACATAATGGATTTCAGACTTTCTGGAGAAATGCAGATAGATAAGTCACTAATATATCAGTAGCCATCCTAAAAAATGTCCTTTTATCCTTGTGGTTTTCTTTTCCCCCATCTGAGTAGAAACATCTAGTCATTCATTTTTTTCAAAATGACATTAAAATTATGTCTTGGCTTTTATAAGAAAAGAGAGCCAAGCAAAAGAATAAATAACAAAGAGTGAGAAAGATGAACTAAAAACTTATTGTCAGGTCCTCCTCTTTGAGTAATTCACGCTCCCTGCCGATCCTTAGCTCCCTATTAAACAGTGGCTATGGGCTGGAAGCTCTGCTCCAATTAAACGATCACAAGCATCAGTGATGAACCCTGCTGGTTTCTTACAGTTTTTAAGCCTCAAATGTCCTTTATAGTGTAAATATCCGTATAGCATACCTATTAGAAAGGAAAGCTGAAGCAGCAGCGGGAGCTCAGATCTCAGCCTGAGCATTTGTGTTTAACCCCTCACCTTCCACTCCTCTCTGCCGGAGCCGCACACCTCTGTGTACATCCCGCAACATGAACTGCTTGGCCCGCCACATACAGGGCAGGAGTCGGACAGACCTTTACCTCCTGAGGTGCTTCTGCATTCCTCTGCTGGCAATGAGGCAGATGGAAATAGCAACCACCCTCCAGGAGGTGGCATGAGCCAAGAAGGTGCCCTGTGTCACAGTTCGCTGTTTGCTCTCCAGTTCCTAATAATTACTCAGAGAACAGTCAAGTTTCCAATGCGTTTCTGCTGGAGATAGCTAAGTGTTCCATTGGTCAAAATGACAGGTTTACAGAAGAGGCTCCTCAGGTAGACTGAAGGGTCAGAATTCCAGATACTGATGAAGGAGGCTGTGCTCTGGGTTTTGTAGGAAGTCACAGACAGAAGCAGGAGTGGAATCTCGTTTTCCTGAGAGTTCATGACGACTCCAACTCCCATTTCCTAAGTAAACTGCCTCTGCCCCGCTGTTAGAATGGGCTCTTTGAACTCTACCACTGGGGGGTCTTTTAAAGAGAGCTGATTATCATTATTCTTTTTCTTTACCCCCTCTTCTGCGCAGCGCAAAAGACATGAAACATCGTTTGGGTTTCCTGCTGCAGAAGTCTGAGTCCTGTGAACACAGTTCTTCCCACAGCAAGAAGGACAAAGTAGTGCTTTGTCAAAGGTAAGAGAAAGGGCCTTGGGGAGGCTCCACTGAGTATTAACTATCTGCTGACAGGGATGTTCTCTGAGGAGAAAGGAAGCTGTGTCCCTAGTTAAGCTGGATTTGGATCAAGGCAGCCTCCATTTTTACGGAGATCATACTTGCACTTGAAATTTCCATACATTTAGTGGAAAGACTGCTTTAATCAACAGTAGATCTCACCGTAAGGATGGAAAATAAAATCTCTGCATTTTATTCAGGGTCTTGTATTTTTTGCCCCAATTTTGTAAAATAGTATCCAAATTATTCTTTTTCTCTGTAATATCTCTAGGGTGAGCCAAGAGGAAGTCAAAAAATGGGCTGAATCACTGGAAAACCTGATTAGTCATGAATGTAAGTATGACAGCTTTTCCCCAACCGCCACCCTTCCCCTTCCCCAAGATAAAGCACACTGGATAGACAGCTTATTTCTTACTGTGTTTGATCAAATAGGAATTGCAGAAAGTCTTGGATGTCTTCTGTCTTCCAGACTCAGGAGAATCGGTCTGTTTAAAATTTTGCCGTCCCCTAGAGTGTTGTGACATACGGTGGAAAGCTCATGCACACTCTGTGCAGAAAACCATGTGGTTTTCCCTGTGGACAAAGGCTAGAGGGAAAAAAAATCCAAATATTGAGATTTCTTGCAGAATTAACCTCAGTTTCTCTTTTCCAAACCCACTTGGGCAATTGATGGTGGTGTAGGCATTTCACAAACATAACACTTTCTTGAAAGAGATTTCAAACGTTGAGCAAGACACACTAGGTATAACAGAGATCCAATAGATACCAGACAGAGATTAGGGTTACCTGACCACAAATGACCTCCTCAAAAGAGGGGGAAATAAGGGGTTATTTGAATTGATACCTTGTTCCCTCAGGTACCTCGTCTTTATCTGAAATGCAATCCCCACCAGCCCAGCCAGTGTGATGACAACTGTGTTTCTTTCTCCCCTATCGCAGGTGGGCTGGCAGCTTTCAAAGCTTTCTTGAAGTCTGAATACAGTGAGGAGAACATTGACTTCTGGATCAGCTGTGAAGAGTACAAGAAAATCAAATCACCCTCTAAACTCAGTCCCAAGGCTAAAAAGATCTATAATGAATTCATCTCGGTCCAGGCAACCAAAGAGGTAAGTAGGTCTTCACAGTAAAGAACTCTCTGGATCTTAGTGAAAGTTTCTAAAATTCAGCGGGCATGGTTCCTTAGCTGATGTAAATTGGAGATACAATGGCGGAGCAGATAATTACAATCTTGATGACCCTAAATAAATCAGTTCAGAAAAAGAGCTTTCAACCAGATGACTCAGATGATTCCCCCTTAATGAATTTTTCTGATGAATCTCCCCAGCTTGTGAGAAAGAATGGAGGATATTGCCTGCCCACCCTGAAGCAGATGACCCTTTAATGCTCCCTTTCCTGGACCAGGATGGAGCCCAATGTCCTTTTATTTCACTCCTGACACAGTTATTCAGTACAAAGCACACAGCCTGCCATCCTTACCGTGTAAATGTCTAATGGGGCCTTGGTCTCTGCCTCTCAGGTAAACCTGGATTCTTGCACCAGGGAGGAGACAAGCCGGAACATGCTGGAGCCCACGATCACCTGCTTTGATGAGGCTCAGAAGAAGATTTTCAACCTGATGGAAAAGGATTCATATCGCCGCTTCCTCAAGTCCCGGTTCTATCTTGATTTGGCCAGCCTTTCCAGCTGTGGGTCAGAGAAGCAGAAAGGAGCCAAGGGTTCTACAGACTGTCCTTCCCTGGTCCCCCAGTGTGCCTAATTCTCGCTCAGCGGTGGAGGGCAAAAATGCCAAGACTTTATGCCTGGAAAACCTGAGGCCAAATATTGATCTGCATTAAGCACCAGTGCTTTCTCCACATTGTAGCCTAGTATTCATGCTGCTGGCTAGGTGTGAGTCACTTCCATACGAAATCTAGATTTAGTTTTGATGTTTTGGTGTTCATCAGGGCAGGACCTCATTCCAGTCCAATTTTCCCAAATTTCTTTTAGGGTGCCATGTGAGCAAGTATTCAAATGATTGTCTTGGGGGTCTGGGTTTTCAAAGACTGTTGGCAGTTCTCGTCTCCGAAAAGTGTGACCTCAGGTTGGTTGGTTGGTGGTTGGGACACATCGTGTGACATCCACAGACACGTGTGTTCCGTTAGCCAGCACCTTCTCCGAACTTAAGATGTGTAAATGAGGTTGATCAATTCTATGTACGTATGTGTGTGTGTGCATATGTATACATGCATATATATTTTTGCAAGAATAGAAGAATAGACAGGAAAGACCCTAGGTGCTCATAACTAGAGTGTGTGTACATACTTACATGCATGGTCTGATTTCCATCTTTCATCCTGCAATTGAACAGGGCAAACTAAACCAGCTGCCCTGCAGGCTAAGAAAGGAAAGCTAAACTGTGGAAAGTTGACTCTGTAAAACTCCACGAGTCTTGCTGGAGAAGCATCAAAGGGACTTTATGTTTAATTTAACCACTGACAGCCTCCAAGTTGAACGGTATTCTAGGGAGTGAATATAAAGAATCTTATGCCTGACTGACACAGTGCTGTCTCGGGCTGGTCATCACTAATGGCACTTCTGAGTCCCCAGGCTGCTGACCTCCCTTCCTTTGCCTGGGTGCTTGGTGCATAATATCAACAGTCAGGTTGGTACGGAGTTGGGAAATGGGGTGCTTGGACTGAATGAAGAAATGGAGGTAAGGCCTTGCCAGCTCTGCCTACTATGCGGTGCTGGCTGAGGAAGGGCACAGAATTTAAATGTTAATATTCTTACCTTCTGCTCATCTTCCCTCTCTTGATTAAGGTGCTCTTCTCATGTTGTTTTTCCTTGAGAATTTTAGCTGTAAGACGAGTCTCCTTATTTCCCCGTGGTTGTTTGTTCCCCTATAATGGCTCTAGGCTCTATGCCTATCCTTGTAAACCAGCATCAGGGGAAAGATTATATTTTATAAGGGGAAAATGTTTTCGCAAAATGAAAAACCCTCGTTAAGTTTTTCTTTTGAAGGTAGAGTCTTGTTCATTCCACCCCAAACATCAGAGCTAACAGATCCTGAAGGCATTTCTTTCTAGGCTCTGAGATGAAATGAGAGACAAAAAGAAAAAAAAAAAAGAAAAAGGAAAAAAGGCTTTCAAGGATATCTTTTGTTAGAACTACTGTTTGTAACTTTCCAAGGCACATGAAATACTTGAAAATGTCTCATTTATGTTATTTATGATGTTTTGTACAATATTTTTATTATTGTATTGTTTTATAAATGGAGGTGCAGGATATCACCTGAATTATTAATGAATGGCCAGGAAGTAATTTTCTCCTCATTCTTCTAAAACTACTGCCTTTGAGGTGCACGTACATGCATCCATGAACACTGCACCATTTCTCCAGTATAAATTACATACATGGGCACCTTTGTGGCTTTTAAGTCAATAGATTGGATTGAAAAATGAAGACACCGGAGTGTGTGCGTACAAATCTCATTGTATTAAATACACAGGTTTCCTCAATTGTACCTTTTTTGTCTCTCTGCCAGTTTTGCTTTCAATGTCCCCAGAGTTTCTCATCAGTGTCCCTTTCTGTTATACACAGCTCAACACTTTATCTCCAGTTAACTCCAGGATCCAAACCTGTAACTCTACTGGTCTTGCCCTATTATAACTCTCATGACTTTCAAATTGCATCTGTACTCACGGACTGTTGTCTCTCCAGTAGGTCTGGAAGGTAATTCTGAATGAGAAGTAAATTATTTTATGTAACATACATTTCAAGCGTGTTTTTCAATTGTATTTCCCCCTTGTTTCATCACTCTTTGACATGCTGAACTTACCCACTCATGGTCCATGGACAGAATACTCCGTCCATATGCATGCTTATTTTTATCATCATGTGCTTTAAAGGCCTCAGAGCTGATGCTTCCAGTGAAACACATGCATCTTAATAATAAGGATAAATAAATGCTTCATACAAACTATTCGCTTGTAAACACATTAATGATCCACAGAGACATGTTATCAGAAATAGCAGGGTGTAGGGTGATGATAGAAAATGGCTTATATCCAATCTTTTATCTCTCCCGTGTCAGCTCTGAGACAGAAAGTGGAAAATCAGTGTTGTACTTTCTTCAGTTCCTGCCACTGAGCTGCTTACCTTTAGTCATAGAACCAAGGCAGTCTTGGCTACAGAGACTTTGCTAAATAGATTTGGTGGTTTACGGGCAGGTCCTCAATAAGTTTTCAAAGAGTAGAGTTCACCTCCCAGAGTAGATCTTTGTCTACCTCCTACTACCTGCCTGATTGAGAGGAGATGGGAGCAATAGGAGACTGAGGAGGTGGAAGGGAGCTACAGATGACTGAGGGGTAGATCTCTGCCCAGACTGCTCAAGTCCTTTTCTTGTTTTCCCTGGAAAGGAGGTCACAGAACATTCACAGTCTATGTCTGTTCTATAATGAGATCCCCACTTCTGTCATGCTTACAAGGTGTTAGGGACAGAGGATCTTAAGCTATTTTGAGGAACAGATCCTCTTAAGGATCTAATGAAAACCATGGACCATCTTCTGAGAAAAATACACAAAAAAAATCCAAATTTCTCATAAATACTTAAAGGAAACTCTTGCAACTCCACTTTAAAAAGCATTAGGCTAGAATCTCTCTCTTGTGCTATAGCTGTGTCAGGCTCTCCCAGAGAGTATGCAGTTGCAGCTCATATACCTTAACATCAAAAAAGCAAAAAACCCAATTTAAAAAATGGGCAGAGGATCTGAACAGACATTTTCCCAAAGAAGACACACAGACGGCCAACAGACACATGAAAGGATGCTCAGCATCCCCACTATCAGGGAGATGCAAGTCAAAACCACAATGAGATGTCACCTCACATCTGTCAAAATGGCTATTATCAAAAAGATAACAAATAACAAGTGTTGATAAGGATGTGGAAAAAGGGAACCCTCATGCACCAATGATGGGAATATAAATTGGTGCAGCCACAATGGAAAACAGAATGGGGGTTTCTCAAAAAAATACAGGACTACCAGACAATCCAGCCATTCCACTTCTGGATATATTTCCAAAGAAAAACAAACACTAATTTGAAGGTATGTATTAACGCCTAAGTTTATCGCCACAGATGAAAATGTTTTACATTTTGTAAAACTGAATCTGTCAATCTTTGCTTTATAGATCAAAGTTTCTCAGCAAGTTTACTGAGCCCATCTTCATCAGAATATTACTATATCCTTCTATGTTGTATTCTAATATTTTCATTTAGATTGTTTTTAGTTTTATTCATGGTGTTAATATATTTGGAACTTATCTTTATGTATGATGTCAAATAAGGCTAAAAGCAATGCCATATGATTTTTTGAATAATCCATGCTTTTTCTATTTAATTGAAATACCATTTTATCATTTGGTCAGTTTCACTATGGACGAGAACCTGTTTCTGAATTTTGCCTAATGATGCCAATTTCTATGCCAATACTACGCTGTAGTTTGTCTTGGTATAAGGATTGTAGTTTTACTTTTAGTTTTATTTCTGCAGATGAAAAAGTTTTTATTTATGATTTTTAAAATTAATGCAATAAAAATCTAAACATAAACAACAACAACAAAAAACTACTTTCAAGGGAAAACTGACTATCCATCAGCCTAAGCCAAACAAAAAAGTCATCAGAGCAAAGCTAGTCAGATAAATTGGCTCATGTGACCAGCCAGACTCAAAAGTGCAGTATAAAAACTAAAGTGTTCCATTCATTTAATTCAGAGACTGAGTTGAAAACATAAGATTGCTTAGGCCTTAAAACTACGTGATCACGAGATAAATTGTTCATCATCAAAACCTGCTGTTGTAATATGCACTGCTTTTCTTCTCTGATGTCTAGATGTCATACAAAAATATAACATAAGAAAGGAAAATACTGGGTTTTGTCCTTTCTGTAATATAGAAGAGGCAAATGTGAGTGAGATGACTCAGGAAGGGTTCACCTAGAAAAAGAGTTCATTTTTTTTAGTCTGTGTGCAAAGTGATAATGAGGGAGCTGGGGTAAGGGACTACTGTACTTCTTAGGTACATCAATGGAGGTAAACAATGCCAGGAGAAAGAACTGAGTTTCCAAAGGAACCTAAAATTTAAAAATAGCATCTTACACAGTAATAGCATGCTTATTAATTGCCAAGTCTAGGCTGAGTGCTTTACATGATCTCATTTAACTCTGAGAACAAAGCCCTGAAGTAGATGTGATTAGCATCTTTCCATTGTGGACAGGAAAAATGTGATACAGGGAAGTTCAGAAATTTACCCATGATCATATGCCAAAGAATTGATAGACTTGAGTCAAACCAAGGAATCTGCCTAGAGTCCATATGCTTAGTCTAGTCAAGAAGAAAGGCAAAAGAGGGAAGAGAAGGAAGAAGGAATCAAAGCAAGCAAGGGAAGAATGATAAGAAGAGATATAAATAGAGATAAAAAGATAAAGAGAGTGGAGATAGGAAAGGAAGGTGTGAAGGGAAAGATGGGAAAAAAATGCGAAAGAAAGAAACATGAAAGATATAGTAGAAGAAAAGGAAATAAAGATACATGTTATGAAGGACAAGATACCAACACTCCCTGCTCTCGTATCTGATTGGCTACCACACTCCAGAGCATTGTGCTGCTACTGGGTTATCTCGGACCGGACCCTTCCTGAGCTGGGGCAGGTGGAAGCTCTCTCTGAGGATAGTAAAAAGTAAGTTTGGGAAACAAGGGATAAATCCTAGGCCAGGGTCCTCTTTAAGAATCACTTCTGTTTCCTTTTCTTCCTTTCTCTAGTTTTGCCAGATCCTAAACCATTCTCCAGAGAAAGTCTTGTTTGTTTGTTTTTTAAATACCTGAAGGAAGAAGAAAAGTGGATAAAAAAACAGCTCAACCCTCCTTTGGTTCCAGCTCATCTGTTTTGGGGTGACATTGCACAGGAAATTCATTTAGCCCCTGTTGGAGTCACACACACATAGGATCCCAGATGGAAACAGGCATTTGGCACAAGATCCTGGTCACGTTGCTCCTGACCTTTCCTACCCCCTGGGAGGGAAGCCAGAGATGACCACAGAGTCTGGGTTAAAGGGAACTGTCCCCCACATGAGTCTGGTTAAGGCAACAGCCTGTGCAAATTGACAGAGTTAGACCATGGGAATTAGCGAGCGGTGACCTCTTGAGAATGACTTGGGGGTCAGTTTTGGCAGCATTGTTCTTCTGAAGAAAGTAGAATAAGAGTTTTGTTTTTGTAGTACTACTTGTAAAATTCCCAGATTATTTCACCAATCCATCTGGCTTTTCTGGAACTGTCTTCTCCTAGGACAGGATATGCCTGAGATAATCTCCTCAGCAGCAACAACAAATTATGGGAAACAAATTCTAGTTACGTCATAGTAAAGACAAGGTCTGCTCATTTTTCTTTTACCACCATGCCTATAAGCTCTGTCTTTTTCATTTTCTTCTCATTTCTTCTTTGTAGGACTTGGAATCTTTGCTACCCTTTCCTTGTTGCTAGTATTTTCATACCGTTGGGGTGTTAGAAAGGCCACGCGTAAAGGTAGTTTGCAAATTCCAGATCAATTTCTCTTCCAATTCCTACCTTGGAGGTGGCCTTACCTTACATGGAGACCCTTAACTAGAAACTGCAGGCTCATCCTTGGTAATTCTTTCTCATTCACTCTACACACCCAGGAGTTACCCAGCTCTGTAGAATTCCTCTGGGTGAGATCTCTCAAGGTCTGTTTCTGCCTCCCCTCTGCAATTGACCATAGCAGGCCCTTCATCCAGGCCCTCATCATACATGGCCTGGCTTGTTGTCTTGGCCTTACTTCTAGACTCTCTACCTCTGGTCAAAAACCCTCTACTTCACTCCAAATAACTGCAAGTCTGCTCTAAAATGCACATTTGATCTCTCACTCTCCTGCTTAAAATTTGCAATGCTCCCAACCCTCCAGGCTAGTAGTCAAGACTCTCTGTGGTTTGGAATTCTTTCTAGATTTCTGGCCTCATCTCTTACAAATCCTCCTTTGATGCAGCTATAACAATTTACAGTTTCTAAAGTGACATGTTGTTCATTGACTCTGTCATCATCCAAGTCAGTCTTCTAAGCCTCTCTTTTATCTAACTAAACTCCTACTCTTTATTTGAAACTCAGCTGAAGACCTACCCACATTGAGAAATCTTCTCCCACTTCCAAATGTTCCTCTGTGGGGTTCCCTTGATATTCGGTCATGCTTTTATTATTACTAGCACATTGTCCTATAACCGTTGACTTATAAGGGGTCTCCCAACCCACAGTGCCAATTTCTCAAGATTACCAACCATGTCTCCTTTAATTTTATAGCTCCTGCTCCAAGGAATGAGCCTAACACACAGATGGGGACTATAATGACTGAGTGGCTGATTGTGGTTTTACGTCCTCCTGGAGTCATCCAGCTCCTCCTACTTTCTAAGTGCTTACTGTGTACTGAGTTCTTACATGAGCCAATGATCTCAGATTCTACTATACTTTTGCCATTTTCCTCTTGGAGAATGAAAGGATATTCCTCCCAGGCTTGTGCTGGGGACTGAGAGTGAAATAACCAGAGTAAGGAAGAGTGGTTGGAGCCACTTTACAGAGAAAAGAAGATTTTAAAAAAAGAAGTTTCAAGAGTGCAAACAGTGTGTTTTTATATCTATTTTATACATACAGTTAGAACTACAAGGGTGTGTATGTAGCTCAGTGGCAGAGGCCATGATTAACCTGCATGAGGTTAATCCCCAGTACCTCCATTTAAAAAAGAAAAAAAAACTTACATATACTTTCTATAATTGTATATATAATTAAAATCTGTGTGCTCCTGTATGTGCAGAACTCTTTTACATCCATGGCATAGAATGCTAACGTTTATTATTTGGTTTCTGCTAATACCTCTCTATGTGTATTAACTTATTTAATGCATGTAACAACCTCAGGCACTAAAATGTATCACCTCCCTTTTATAGATCAACTGAGGCATAGAAAGGCAAGCAACTTGCCCAAGATCACACAGCTCACATGCAGAGGAGCCAGGAGTTGGCCCCAAGGCACGTGGCTCGAGAGCCCAAAGTCTTTGCTACACTGCCTCTCACATAAGCCTGAAGTTCTGTCTACCTGGTCATCACTCAGAAAGAAAGAAAGAAAGAAAGAAAGAAAGAAAGAAAGAAAGAAAGAAAGAAAGAAAGAAAGAAAGGACAGAAAGAGAGAAACTAGATTAATTGACCACTCTTCCATCAAAAACTGTTTCTCTGAAAGTTTCTTCTGCTAATTTTGTATCACACGCATTTCTTGGTATGCTCCTATATCCGTTTGTCTCCACTTCTTCTTGTACAAATTTTAACAGCTTGCTCCTGACTGTGCTTTCTAACACTCCACTGCATGTTTCCTTCAAACCCTTCTCCCGTGACCTGCACGAGATACCCCTATCACTGGAGCGAGAGTCAGGACTTCTAAAACCAAAGCAAATCTAGACCAGCGCTGTACCGGCACCCCTCTGCAGAGCCAGCTCACTCAGTTGCTTCCTTCATTTCTACGTCCCTGTCGACACTTGGACTCTGTGCAATAATTACAGATAGCAGGTGGGGCAGTCTCCATGCCTGCCTCTGATTCTGTTCCCCGATTTATGGCTCTTTAGCACACTGATAATCGAGAGGTAAACTGGCATTCTGTGACCTCAGCACTGAAAATAAATAGGCTCCCAGCACTATTAATTTCTTAGGATGAAATCTTACAGAAAGTTTGAGTCAGATGAATAAACTTAAGTATAAAATGGAAGACCCATGCACAGGAAAGGGAATACTTAAAGCAAATGGGGAAACGATTACAGGTAAATGTTTAAGTCCATATTTTAAAGACAATAATAGTTTTCACTTCCTCGAGGCTGATATTTAATTTGGCACCGAATTTGTTCTTTACATAGTTTTCCCATTCAATTCTTCCACTCTGCAAAGTAACAAAGCTTTTCAGAGTTGAGTGTGGTTGAGTTATGTGCCCAAGATCTCAAGCAAATAAACAACAGAACCGAGGTTAAAATAAAATCACTTTGAATCCAGAGTTCTTCAGGTCTTATTGATTCCTAATGAGTTTTTCCCCAAATTATTCTGCTTTTAATGATCACCTCAAAACAACTCTTTCATGAAGGGAGATCAGCATGTGGAAGTGATTTTACATGAACTTTTACCCAGTCCTAGATAACTGATCTGGGACAAATGAAAACTCTTATCTGAAGCAGAAATTAGGGAAGCTTCACATAAATGACAGATTCCCAGGTTCCAGCTCCAAAGATTTGGTGTTTGGAGAATGGATGCCATAAAAAATATATACATTTAACAGACTGTCTAAATAATCAGTTTGGAAACCATTGATCTAGGGGACGGAGGCTAGAACCAGGAATCTGAAACTGTATCCATTCATATAGATAATTTCCTACCGCTCTCTGTATCTTAGTTTCTCCACTGGCAAAATGAACTTAATAATCCAGTCTGAACTGGACACAGAACTGTGCAAGGAGGGTAGCCTGCAAGAAGTACCTGAAGGATAAGGAGAAAAGGTCCCCTGACTGGTTATTCACATTGATAATGACTACGAATCATAGCCTCTGAAACAAAAAACACATTGGCTCATCTGACATTCACAGCCACCTGTGAAATAGGTATTATTGTTATGATACCCATTTCTTCAGAGAGATGAGGAAACAGAAATTTGCATAGCTAATAAGTTGTAGTCTTCAGTTGCCTAATTTAATGGTCTTCCCACTATACCACACTGCTTTCTACATTATAATTATTATTTCAGGGGGTTGGAAAAAGAAAAAGAGAGAGAAATTTGATAGCAAAATTATAAGACAGTGAACTGAAATGATAAGGTTATTGAGGAAGCACAAAAGTTATTAATTCTTAGGAGTAAACAGTTCCAAAAATTGCTGACTTATATCATGCATCTTCAAGAGACATACTTGAAAATAATAAATGTGAAGTGAACAAATTCCTCAGAGGACTTATTCCTTTTTATAAGGACACTAGAATGATAATAATAATGAATGACAATAAGTGAACTAATGGATGATAATAAGGTTCCTTAGTAAGTTAGAATGAAAGGAAGTTAGCTAAAGACAATATTTCATTGAGTTAACTAACCATTCTCCGTAAAAGAGTAAATCTGCCTGGAGGTCATTAAAAATTGTATAATAATGCCTGGCACAGAATAATTGCTCAATAAATGGTGTCTGTTTTTACTATTACATCTGGAGTCACCTTCCTTCACTCAGTGCAAACTTCAGAGAGAAACTGACAAATTACTACTCTTGCATTCTCCTTACTGTTCCATGACAGCCATTCTTTATGTTTTAATTAAAGCATTTCTTTTCACCTATTTCCACAGTGTAATCTACTCCATCAGTAAAGTTGCTTTTGCCTGGTGTTTACTGACATCTAGATTAAGCTCAAACAAGCACCCTGATTGTCTAGTCAGCTACCTGAACATTAGAAACCGTTCAATTAGGAGGTGTTGTCAGATAGCCTGCTTTACTGGAAAAGGTGAATTGGTCACCTGAATTTCACTTTCACAGGTCTCTGGAAAAGAGTTGTTCCAATCAAGCAGATGTCGCTTGGTGTACAAGATTCTCTCTTGAATCTAGTTATTCTTTACCTGAATTAATTTATTCCAGGAACTGGACTATTCCAAATAATTCAGGCACACTGGGCAGTGACATTGATTCTTTCAGGTGACAGATTGTCCTTTAATCAGTTCTTTTCTTTACTGAGGTCTGCTGACTTCAGAGTGGGGAGAAACCCACTCAGGAACATTGCCTTTATCAGCAAAAAACTCAGGAACATTGTCTTTATCAGCAAAAAACTACCGAATTCATTTTGATGGTTTTTTCACCCCTCACCAGCAGATGACAATGATAAAGTCAGTATTGTTACTGTAAAGACCTGTGTATATCTATTACCCAAGATGTTTCTCTTTAAGGCCTTGAGGCATCGAAATGAAATCTTCCTCCCCATCCATCAGTGTTCAAGATGAAATGAGAGCCAGAGAAACAAAGTGAGGAGGGAAAGGGAGATGATCATCTTTACAAGCTGAAATTGGAACTATACTCTAATAAATCTCTTTTATTGCTTATAGTTCATCAGTTTTAATTCGGAATGGGATGAGACAAAGATAAGCAGACCTTGTTTAATCTTCAACGAGTCATGTGTATGAAAAATGCTCACTACCTGGGTCACTTAGCCGTGACAAAATTATCATCCTTTCTTGTTAGAAACATTTCTCAATTTCACCTTCACCTCTTTAAATAAGGACAGAACGTTCTTGAAATTCATGTCCACAGATTAATAATTAAAGTGAAGACAATGTTATAGAGGCCCAAGGTGAATATTTTTATACTTGCCCCCAAAATATAAGGAACTCGTTACCTGCAGCCTGAGAAAACAGGAAGAAACAGATAATCGATATCACAATCTGTATTTTCCAGAGACTGGCCACAATTAATTAAGAAAAAAATCAGAGATGTAGGGAAAATAGTTTTAAGGAATTTTTCAAAAATAGTCATCTATATGGGAATCAAAGAGAGCAAGCTGGAACTCAGCGGGGTTCCCGGAGAATTAAAAATGTTATTGGCCGTGAAACCCTTGAAAAGCACTGGGCGATATACTTAGGTAAGGTGTTACTGATAAGGCTATAAGGAATGGACATAGTACTGGATGACCTCTGGTAAAGACACACTTCAGTCTAAGTAGAAAATCCAGAAGTGTTATTTCTAGGCTAGACACTAACAACATTCAATGCACAATGAATTTATGCAGTCATAGGTTATCTTTCATTATGATTAAGAAATCGTTCCAAAAAAAAAAAAATCAGGCATCTCCTGATTTGATGTAACTTTGATGCAAGCTGGAACATGATGTAATGTTTTAATATAGAGATCCTTGGGTAACCTGATGATGGAAAATATTGAGAATGAGAAGATAAGAGCATTGGAGTGTGAGAGGACTGTTAATAGTCCATTGTCCTTCCGCTGCTCCAAGGGCTCTTGAGATGGGACCATCAGTCACAGTAGAATGGCCCTGCCTCCCTCCATGCAACTGGACACACAAAATAAACGAGGCTAATCAGACTTTGTCATTTGCCTCTTGAGCACAAAAGTGTCCATGAAATCCAAAGCTTGATTATTTAGCTCTTCTATGAACTTTACAGCACTTTTGCTACATTTTTTTTTCAGTTTCCTTAAGTTTGCAAAAGTTGATTTCTCTAGTTTAAAACCAGAGGCCACTGGCAGAAATGTGTCCTGTCAGGTGGAAATATTATATAAAATCCTCAAACTTTATTAGTCTTCATATATGTAATTTAAAAAGCCTCTGGTAATCAATTTAGTTTCCTTATTTCGTGACCCATGGAAGCAGCTCTGCAGAACACTAAAACTGTCCATTTATTTTTGTATCAGTCAACTTCTGTTGCATAGCAAACCACTTCAAAACGTGAAACTCAATGCCTTAAAACAACACTTAACAGGCACACCGCATTTTATTGCTTTATTGTGCTTCACAGATGTCGCGTATTTTACAAATTGAAGGTTTGGAGCCACCTTGCATGGAGCAAGTCTTTTGGTGCCATTTCTTCCAATAGCATTTGCTCGCTTCCTGCCTCTGTGTCACATTTTGGTAATTCTCACAATATTTCAAACTTTTCCAGTATTATGGTATTTGTTATGGTGACTTGTGATTGGTTATTTTTGATGTCACTACTATGACTAGCTGAAGGATCAGATAACAGCATTTTTAGCAATAAAATAGTTTTATATTACGGTATATACTTTTTAAACATAATACTATTGTACACTTACTGTACTACAGTAGAGTGTAAACATAACTTTTATATGCACTGGGAAACCAAAAAATTGGTGTGACTTGCTTTATCATAGTATTTGTTTTATTGCGATGGTCTAGAACCAAACCCACAATATCCCCAAGGTGGGTCTTGTACTTATTGTAACCTGAGTGCCTATGGAATTGCTAAGGGTCCCCTGGTCTAAACCAGGCACAGTTGGGCTTGTCCTCAGGTGGCAACTTGTGCCTAGGGCTTCTTCACATGCCTGCTTCCTACCCTCCTTGGTCAGCAGGCAATCCATATCACGTCCTCATGGAGATGACACGAGTGCCAAGTGACAGGTTCCATTCTACAAACATATTTCACGTCCTTCCTGACATCTCATCCACTAACATCACATTGGCCAAAAAAGTTACATGGCCAAAGCCATGCCGGTAAGCCAGGCTGGCAAGTACACTTCGCCTATTTCAGAAGGAAGAAGTGAATGAATATTTGCTGTGAAACAATCTGAATAATCACATCACAGCTTTCATTCATATTTTAATATACCTTTCATACACAAAATGTGCTCACTCCATCCTAAGACCTTTAAAAGACTTATTCAAGTTTAGCCTCAAGCTTGAAGTTCGGAATCTCTTGATCTACTTCATGTTCAGAGAGAGTTCATCTTATTCCATAGATCCATACATTTACAAGACAGTTTGCCCTCCACACACATCAATATATAATGGGGTATGAGCATGGCAACTATTTTGAGAAAGAAACAATGAAAGGCCCATAGTAGTCACTGGTCAGGAGAAATTCTGAAATCGTGCTGAGCAAAAATGGCCACTTCCCTCTCCACTGAGGGTAGAAAGATTCCTTTATTAGTCACTAAGTCATTGTTTTCGACAGTTCTTGGGCCCAGCCTCTGGGAGTTTTGTTTGTTTGTTTGTTTGTTTCCTTTCCCATCATGCTCCTTGGCTATTTCTGAAGAAGGTGTCAGTAAATCTGCCCTCTTGGTCACTGAGCAGCTTTCTCTACCTGCTTCCCACCTATAGAAAGTTGGGAACGTGGAGGTCTTTTTACATATTAAGCAATATCAACCTGTTTTTAGTCTAGGTTGGCAGCACTTTTACCAGCACAATTCTATTAAAACTGTGTGGGTTTTCTATGTATTTGATTCCAGGCAACTCCATGTTGCCAAAAGCATATGTACAACTACTTTTTAGGTATGCTCCATTTCTAGGATAAATCACTGGTACTTCAGGCACTTCAGACTCCTGTGGTACCATGTCATTAAGCTTTCTATCACCCCCTTTTTTCAATGATGGAACCCTAGTTGCCAGATTTTTAGGGAAATAATAAAAATCCATAAGTAAATATCTATCACAGTGCATGTCACACAGTACATGCTTCGTAAATATTACGTAGCAGTTCATTCTTATTTCATATGGTTGTTAAGTCCATCTCTTATAAATTTGGTTGAATATTAACAGATATTCCCCAAATAATATATTGTTTAGAGTCTAGTCATCCAAAGAGAATTGATAAAAATCAAAATTTTATATTTGCAAAGCTGAGAACTACATGACTATTATGGAAGTGCACCAAAGAGCCAACTTTGCATAAGGAAAGTCCCAAACCACCTCTCTCATACTTTGTAACACTGCTAAGAGTCAGCAAGACATTCATGGAGGAGTATCATAAATTTATAAAAAAATTTGTACGCTCTCTGGTTTTACATTTGGAAAATGGCATCATGGTCCTCTACTTAACCCTAAGGCGTTCAACATTGAACAAAACAATGGTTGCTGATTTGTGCCACTGAAAGGGGGACACTGTTAAACTCCAGAAAGAAGGCACACGAATCTCTCATTAGATGACCTCATTAATGACTTGAGGCAATCACTTTCTGAGCCTCTATCTTCTCATCAGTTCAGTGGGCAAAATGGTATCGACCTTACAGTGTTTTTGTGAAGACTGAATAAGGTTATGCACTAACACACGCCTAGCATAGGACACATAACTGTCAACAACAGTTCTGAATCCCTTATAACCTGCCTTTCAGTCTTTTGCTAACTTGGAAAGCTACAGAACTACGTTTCTCAGTCCCCTCTGAAGCAAAGTTTCTGAATGTGACTTGAACTCCATCAGCCAGGCGGATTTGTATGCGTCTTTGATACAGAACGGAGTTACACAGAGAAAGAGACAAGATATAGGGAAGTCACATTGCTGGCAAGGATCACGGTAATGGGGGTAGAATTCTGGATCTAAGACCCTTGGTGTCACTTTCCTGATTCAGCAGCTCTGTGTTTATCACAGAGGTAGTCTTACCCTGAATCCAGCAGCGACAGCAACTAACTTCATGCTTCTGCAGTTCCTTGAAAGCGGGAGAGGTAGCACCTGCTCGCTGGCAGCTGTGTGGGTACTGGGTGTGCTATCGGTAGCCCTTTTCGGAAGTTCAGCTTGCTTGTTTCTTCAGTTCTGCCAATGATTTTGTGAACTATCTGCTACCATTTGTAAGTCCATTTTGCTTAAGCCGGTTCAGTGAACTTTATTTCTACATTTTGGAACCCTGATAAGTACAGTGTACATTCTGATGTTACATCTGAAGATAAGTCTCATGGAAAGCTTCCTTTTAGGGAATAAAATTTTGTATAATGGAAAATCACAGCTTTAGGAGGCTTTGTATTTTCAAATCCAAATGATTTATGAGTCGTAGAACATCAGAAAAATTATTTCACTTGTCTGAATTCAGGTTACTTATCTATAAATTTTTGCTAATAGTATCAATACAAAAGGTTTCCCATTTTTTCACAATGTATTTATTAACCATTTACTAAATGTCAATTCTTCTAGATACTTTATTTGGACAAGACAGACTAATGCCTGCTCTTATGGTTGCTTAAACTTTAGTGGGAAGACAGAGACAATAAAAAATAGGAAAAATATATAATATGTCAAGTGAAAATAAGTGCTTAGAGAAGAAAAATAAGTCAGAGAAGGGGTTAGCATACAATAGGGGAGGGGCGGGTGGATCTTGTTTTATGGAGTATGGTCCAAGAGGGCTTTTTGAGCTAAGACATGAAAAACATGGTTTTCTGAAATAAGAATGTTCAGGGCACGGGGAAAGCATTCTTTGCACATTGAAGGACCAGCTTGCAGGCCAGTCTGATTGGAGTGTAATGAGTGATGGCGAGAATAGTTGGCAATGAGGTCAGAGTGGTAGCAGGGGACAGATCACAGTTCTCAGGCCATTGGAAGGTCTTTATTTTACTGGAACTGAAAATAGATACAATATGTACCTTCCCTAGCCTGGAGTGTTCAGAGTTTCTTTCTCTTTCCACCACAAAGTAAGTTGGTTAAATCTCTGTGATGTAAGGCCCACCTAGTGGGGATTCCAGGCTTAATGGCAGGAGTTTTTTCTTTCCCTGTATCCTCCTCTCTCTCAGAAACTATAAAAAAGTTACTGATCTTCACGGATTACCAATCCATTGAGTCTTTAGTAACTCAATGAATACAAGGTCATGTAAAGAGGAAGAAAAGTAGAGGAAATCAATTTGCAAAAAATTAAAAGAAATATTTGCAGCGTGAGAGAAAACTAATTGATCAGCCTCTCAGCTAACGTCAACAGATTTTCTGATGTAGAGCATATCCATCCGAGTCTCCTTGCCTTCCTTCTCCTGTTGGACCTCTCTGTGAAGCCATTCTTTAACACATACTGTTCCCGCTGCCTGGATTGAACATCCCGCTTTTAGTCTGCTAAAATGTCTTAATTTTGCTTCTAAAATAATTATGATCGAGCTTCCGTGCCATCTTCTCTGTGAAACCTCTTCTGATTCCCCAGAGCAGAGCTGATTGATTCTTCTATCTGTTCTCATCACATTTCTTTCATGTCTTGATAGTCTTTCAACACTTAATAGTCTCTCCTGTCTCTCACACAAGGCTGTGTGCTCCTCATGGCACATTTATCTCTCATTCTTTGTGAGGAAGAAAGGAAGGGCGGGAAGGAGGGAGAGAGGGAGGAAGGAAGAAGAAAGGAGGGAAGGAAGGAAGGAAGTGTTGTCAGAGAATAGGTTCTTGATTCACCCAGGGAAGAATTCAAGACTGAGGCATGGTAAAGTGAAAACAAGTCTATTTAGAGAGATACACACTCCATAGCAGAGTGCAAGCCATCTCAAAAGGTGAGAGGGAGAGAGATCAAGAGGGTGAAGATGTTCAGTTTAAAGTAAAAGTAGATACACACTTCACAGAGTGTGGGCCGTCTCAGAAGGCAACAGAGAGAGCAACCACAAGGTGCAGAGCTGTTCGTTTTTATGGGCTCGGTAATTTCAGTATGCTAATGAGTAGGAGGATTATTCCAACTACTTTGCCCAAGAACTGGGCCCCTGCCCACTTTTTGACTTTTTATGGTCAGCCTAGGAACTGTCATGGCACCTGTGGTTGTGCCATGAGGCTCAAGGTCTACTGGAAGTTGAATCTTCTGCAGTCTTGGTAGTAACCAGTTTGTTCTGTCCTCAAATGCTGTGTCATTCCTTCAGTGGTTGTGCCCTGCTCCCTTCCCTCCTGTCCGAGAAGGAAGGAAAGAAAATTATTTATATCCTTTGTTGCATGCTTCTCAAACATTTTTGGAGACAAGCAGGATATATAAAACTTACAATAAAACATAAAATGCTTAGAACACTATAAACGTAAGTGGGCATTCTGCTGATAATGAAATGTTGGCGACTTAGAAAATTCTAAATAGGAATCACATTTTTATTAGAAGCATTATTTGTTTCGGAAAATCTTAACATTCTTAATTCACTTCTCCTGACCTTTTGCGAAATTCCCTAAGATGGAAATGAACAGCAGAACTGTATGTTTTCTTTATGATAAGCAGGAATTTTTTGCTTATCTTTATTCAAATAAAACATTGATTGGAGTGATCTGATTTGCCTATTGAGAAATTGAGTCCCAGTTTATCTGATCATTTGATATGCTGGCAAATTTAATAAAAACAATTTCCACTGAAGTAGAGTTTTATTTTTCCAATTTGTTTTGTCTGCTCTGAGCTTTATTTCAATGAAACTGAACCAAAGACCTGAAGAGAGCCAGAACATTGCTAATAATAGCACAGCTCACATTTATATAGACTTCTTTCTGGAAGGTTAGTGGATCAGACAGTATTATCCTGCCATCTTTTAAAAAGAGGAACCAGGTTCAGAGAGGTTACTTAATGTGTCTAAATTATATTATACAATTCTATTCTAAAACAATGCACATAGGCATTTGTAGAGTATTAATATGCACCTAAAATTTTCATAGACTTTTAATTGTTAGTTTTATAGTAATAAATTCCTAATTTTAAGCATATTATTTTTAGCAACACATTTTATTGAGTTTTGGATTTATGGCAGAGTTTAAGCTGGAAAGAGGAGAACTCTGATCATGGTCAGACTAAGAAAAGAGATTGCAGAGGAGAGAAAGAAAAGGTAGGTACGGTCAGACCACCCAACTTTTTGAAAATGGAAATGACTCAAAAGAGATGGGAAGTTCTAAAAATGAACTTTAACAATGTGGAAGTTTAGTAATATCAGACACATGACAGAGTTTTCTGAGAAAAAATGACTAAATTCTGAAAGGTTCCATACAGTGGCATTTGTCATGGCAAATCAACATAATTTAAGTAGCTTAAACCCTGCTTAACATCCAGAAACAAATAAGATGTTACCACAAAATTAACAGCCCTATTTTTCCAGCCCTGGCTGGCTTGCTGACTCGCATAGCCTAGTGTGAATGTTGGTCAGCTATTTTCTATAGCCTCATCCTCTACAAATTGCTAAATGGAAGAATAAAATTTTTTCCTTCAGGAGGCTTGTGATTCCCACTAATGCAATCAATCAGCTATGAGATTTTTGTGGATAACGAATCTGTTATTTGAACCAAGAGTCATAAAGGCAGAGAAGTTCCATTCTGTGAGAAGCAGGAGGGGTGATAATTTCTCCCTTTGCTTTGATAGCAACCCCACTGCAGAGAAAAATGCTACCCTGAAGCTAAGAAAAAATTTGATGGTGATTAAAGTAATCAGAATCCTTACATGACGAGATGAGCTGGAATGACTCAGCATTTACTATGGACCTACAAGAGTGCTAAGCACTTTGGCCAGTGTGGTATCATTTAACCATTGCTTTGTTAATGAGGTTATTATTATCTCCTTCACTTCATAGGAGTTGAAACTGAGGTTCAGAAAGACTAAATAACTTGATGAGGTCACAGGCAAGAGGGCAAGCGCGGGTATAGTCAAATGTGTGTTGTAGATTCGAGGGGAGATAATTATATCTTTTTTTTTTTTTCATAGAGAATGACTCAAAAGAGAGAGGAAGCAAATGGAAGGTAGCAGCATGGAAGTTTAATAATAGAAGGCATATGAGACGGTTCTCTAAGGAAAGGATGACTGAACACCAAGAGGTTCCATGGTGGATTCAACATGATTCAGAAGATGAACCTCAGTTTTAAAGATACTGAGAAGACTAGTCAATGTCCTAAGTGAGTTCAAGCCAAAAAAAAAAAAAAAATGGTAACTCACATGAACAGAACTAACATGAGGCTTACAATTATAAATTGAAAACCTACTAACACGTTACAATGCTCATTAGAATAAGGCATTTATGCTCGCCTGACTGGAACAGTCTCCTCTCAAAGACAAGGAAAAGGAAAAATATCATGAAGCCCAAATAGCAGCTCAAATCTTCTGTTATTCTCACCTTCACTTTTCTTCCCACCCTAATGGGCTTACAGTCTGTAGCTAGCTCTGGCTCACAGTTTATTCTTTCAGTGGTTAACTACACACTCTTGCGGCTTTCTCCCTGTACACCCCAGCCAGGAGAGAACACAGTCTCTTCCTCTTAAATCCACAAAATCAAAATGAAACAAAAACAAAAGGACATAAATGTGTATTTGAGACTTTACTGAAGGTTTGAGGAGGCAGCTGGGGTTTTCTATGCAAAAGCACAAAAAAACCTTAAAATTCTTTATTTGTTACCCCTGTTCTTAAAAGCGCATTGGCCACTCTGCTAAACTACCCAATAATCTTCTCCCTCCTCTACTCTTCTCTCTTCCCTGATTTTCCCAGTAATCAAATTTCAGTTCTTGTGGGGGCTGGTTTGATGTTAATTTTTATTAATGTTTCCTTACACAGATGATACATTAATACATTCATCCTTAAAAACCTCAACACAGAGCATTAACAATAAAAATATCCACACCCTAAATCATTTTCTGTTTCTGTTTAAAAATTTGCTTACTTTTTTTTTTCATCTTTGCCAGTGAGTTTTATATTTTCACACGTCTTCCTGTTACTAATTAGCTTCTCTCATTTCAGCTTGAGGAACTCCCTTTAACTTTTCTAGTGGGGCCAGTCTAGTGGTGATGAGGACAAAAGTCTTCAGCTTTTCAATGTCTGGAGAACTCTTCCTCTCTCCTTCAATTCTAAAGGACAACTTTGACAGGTATTCTTGTTTGGCAGGCTTTTTTTTTTTCCTTTTTTTCTTTTCCCCCAGTACTTTGAATATATCTTTCCACGCCCTTCTGGATTGCAAGATTTCTGCTGAAAATTTTGACAGTTGTCTTACAAGCTGTTTTTTCCTCACTGCTTTTGAGATTCTCTCTTTGTCTTTAACGTTTGACAATTTAATTATAATCTGTCTCTGTGTGGATCTCTTTAAATTCATCTTATTTGGTACTGTTTTGGTTTCCTGGATCTGGATGTCTTTCTTTCCCCAGGCTAGGGAAGCTTTTCAGCCATTGTTTCACTGAATAAGCTCCCTGCTTCTTTTTCTCCCTCTTCTCCTTCTGGGATCTCTATGTGTATATTGATCCACTTAATGATAGCCCATAATTCTCCAAATATATCTTCACTCTCTCTTCTTTTTTTTTTTCCCCCTTTTGCTTCTTTGATTAGATAAATCCCCCTGCCCTCTCTTGGAATTCACTAATTCATTTTTCTGATTCTTCTGGTCTGCTGTTGAAGCCCTCTGTTGAATTTTTCAGTTCCATTATTACATTGTTCAGCTCCGTGATTTCTGTTTGGGACTTTTACAGTATTTTCTGTCTCTTTGTTTATGCATGATTCTCCTGACCTCAGGGGGCACCTCTACGACCATTATTTTGAACTCCCTATTTGGTAAATCACTATCCTGCATTTTATTAGGATCAGTTTCTGGAGATGTATCTTGCTCTTTTGTTTGGAACCTATCCCTATTTCTTCATTTTCCTTGACTCTGTGTTGGTTTCTGAGCATTGGGTAAAAAGCCACCTTTCCCAGTCTTAACAGACTGGTCTTGTGTGGGAAATGAACCTCGTCAATCAGTCTTGCCCAAGCTCCATTGTCCTTCTTCCTAGCGGCTTCCTGTGGCTGAGGGCATGCCATGACCTGTCAGTATCTCAAAGGAGAGGGTCACAGTCAGCACCTAGATGTAAACCAGTCGGAAGCTGGACCTTCTGGAGCAGCTGGGAGAATATGCAGGTAAACCCTTCCATAAAAAAACTGGGAGATGAGCATTTTTGCCCACTCCCTTTGTGTGGAAATTAGGAGTATGTTCACAGTGAGTGCCCTGGTAGAGAAAAGAAGAGTAAAAGATGAGTCGAAGGTTTTGGTGTAAGTAAAGGGGTAAAGAGTGACATCATTCATTAAACCGGGAACACTTGAGGAGGGGTGTGCTTGAGAGCAATCTGTCTGACTTTGGTTTTACTTATTTTAAGACATGGATTTTGTAGATGTAAAAGCAGCATCTCCAATCAGTAGAAGAAAGTTGACTATTGAATAATTACTTTGGGGACAACCAAGCCATACGGCAAAAAATAAAAGTCTATCTTGGACTTCATGCCAGGATAAAATCCAAATGAATCAGAGCTTCAAAGGAAAAAAAAAATGAAATCATAAAAGTATGAGAAGAAATAATTGGACAACGAGATCATAATTTTAAGTTGAGAACATCTTTCTAAATGTGACGGATTTTATTTTTAAATTCCTCATCCTGCCAAAATCTGTGCTTTAGCAGATGCATTCAGTTTGGATTCTTAGCCTACGTTCAGTGCATGCATGGCACAGGAATCTGTCATTGCCACGGGAGGAAATGGCATTTGAAATTTTAGGCTCATTTTTCTGAAGTCTTTTCCCCCTTCAGTGATATCAGCCCCTCAACTCCTGGCTGCCTCTAATTTTTACCACTCAGCACAGTGATAAAGCTGAAAGCTCTAGGCTACAACTCTTTTCAGAATTTATGCTCCATGTCAGGAGCCAGCTAACTCTATGAGGGGGAGAAAGCAACAGATGAAGGTAGGATTTATCTCAATATATTTTGCTTCACTCCAAATTTTACCCTTTAGTTTCTGACTGTTTTGGGTGCTCTTTGATGGTTTCATACAGCTGTTTTTTATTTCTCTCAAATTTTATAGTTTTTTTTTCAGCAGGAGGGTTAATATAATACAAGGTACTCTGTCATGGATACACAGCCCTTCTCTAAGGACTTAATCAATCAAACAGATGACAAATTAAGTAAAAATATAGATGATTTAAGTAGCACAATTTAACATTTGAACATTTGTAAACTTAGAACACTAAGGCCAAAAATGAGAGAATACACATTCTTTTCAAGTCATCTCGGAAAATCTGCAACAATTTACTATGTGCAAGGATATAAAATGAACCCTAACAGATTTCAGTGAATTATTTTTATGAAGAGTACAGCTGTGGAGTATCACCTCTGGTCCCGCCTGACAAGAGAGCCCGAACAGTGACCCCAGGAAGCCTTGGAGCTCAGTTCGTGGCATTTCCTAGCCTTGTAACTTGGCCTAGAGCCTGCTCAGAAGCAGAGCCCAGCCTATGGTCTCACCGAATTGCTGAGCACAGCCCATGTTCTTGTCCAAGCAGGAGGC
This sequence comes from Camelus ferus, assembly GCF_009834535.1. Taxonomy (NCBI): domain Eukaryota; kingdom Metazoa; phylum Chordata; class Mammalia; order Artiodactyla; family Camelidae; genus Camelus; species Camelus ferus. The sequence continues at coordinate 16,597,532 of NC_045716.1, read as the reverse complement.
CAAGCCAATGACCCCCTTCAATGGTGGAGCATAGCCCACAGCCCAACCCAACCAGAAGCCTGGACAGTGATCATGTCAGACAGCACAGCATAGCCTTCAGCCCCAATCATCTGCAGGGTGCAGTTGGAGACACCACATGACTGGATTTCAAATAACCAACATAACATTACCTCGAGCAGAATTAAAAAAAGGAAGAAAAAACTAAGATCAAAGAGAGCTGAAGGAAAAAAGCAATAAATATTGAAGCAGAAATAAATAATATAGAGAACAGAAAGTTTAAAAAATCAAAAGAGGTTTTTTGAAAAGATAAACAAAATCAACAAAACTTTAGTGAGACTAATGAAAAGAAAAAAGAGACATATGACACAATCAAAAAATTTTAAGTGAAAGAGGAGACTTCAAGACTTATACCACAGAAACACAAAAGATCATAAGAGACTACCATGAATAAACATGCCAACAAGTTGAACAACACAGAAGAAACATGCAATCTACCAAAACTGAATCATGAAGAAATAGAAAATCTAAGACCAATAAAGAGTGAAGAGATTGAGTCCTTAGTCAAAAACCTTCCAAAAAAACAGAAGCCCAGGACCAGGTGGTTTCACTGGTGAACTCCACCAAAAATTTAAAGAAAAATTAATGCCAATACTTCTCAAGCTCTTCCAAAAAGTTTAAGAGAAAGGAACACTCCAAATGCATATTACAAGTCCAACATTTTCCTGACACTGAAGCCAGATAAGGAGACTCCAAGAAAACTACAGGCCAATATGTGTAATGAGTATGTATGCAAAAATTCCCAACCAATAATAACAAACCAAATTTAGTGGCAAATTTAAAAGATCAAACACCAAATGGGCTTTATCCTTGGGATGCAAAGTTGGTTCAACATACACAAATTAATAAACATGATACGCCACATTAATAGAATGACCGATAAAAACATCTCAATGGATGCAGAAAAAAAAATTTGACAAAATTCAACATCCTTTCATAAAACTCTCAACAAATTTTATACACAGAGAACTTACCTCAACATAATACGAGTCATATATGATAAGCCCACAGCTAACATTGCACTTTCTACATTCTCCATATCTGTGAGTCTGCCTCTTTTTTGTTATATTCACTAATTCGATGTATTTTTTAGTGTTTATGAACAGATGAATGGATAAAGAAGATGTGATATACAGATATCACACAACTGGAGTACTACTAAGCCATAAAAAGGATGAAATGTTGCCATTTGAAGCAACATGGATGGACTTGGAGGGCATTATACTAAGTGAAATAAGTCATAGAGAGAAAAATACTGTGTGATACCACTTATATGTGGAATCTAAAAAATACAACAAACTAGTGAATATAACAAAATAGAAGCAGACACAGATATAAGATCAAAGGAGTGTTGATCAGATGCCATCTGGCCTACCCCAGGGAAATCCTTTCCAGGAAGGACTATTTCTTAACAGCTCAGAATTGAGAGCAGTGAGTGATTGCTGAATATTTGTGATTAATGAAAATAACATTCAATGTTCTAGGGACAGGAGATCATAAATAATGAAATCCTGGAACTCAGCTTGGTTTTCAGCATTGACACGGCTAAGCTTCACTCTGCTCTGCAGCTGGACATGTGAAGGCATAATGGAAAGGTGCCTGCTCCTCTAACGGGAGAATGGTAAGGCAGTGTATGGGTCTTGGACCAGAAGTCAGGACACAGACGTCTTTTCCTTTCCGCCTGTGGGAACTGGGACTATAACTTAATCTCCTTCCACTTCTTCCTCAGCTGTAAAACGGGGATGATTTCATCTGTTCTTCCTGCCTCACAAAGTTACTGTGAAGAGGAATTGAGCCTCACTTTTGTCTGGCATTCATTCATTCATTCATTCATTAGTTTCACAAATATCTTTTTATGAATATAATTTGTCACAGGCATTGTCCTGTCCTACACCCTTGGATTACACAATTAAATAAGACGAAGATCATAGTCTAGATGCATAATAAGAAACACTGCAACCTTGGGCAAGTTACTAAGGTTCTTTTCTCACTATCAAAATAGGAATGCTAAAACTATCTCATGTTTATTTCTTGGGGTTACTATGATAATAGACAGAAAGAGCTTGGCAAGATGCCCAGCATATAGCACTGATAGTTATTTTGTTACTATTATTAATATTGATATTTTAGACAGGACGTGGCGAACGAAAGAAGTTAATCTTACTTTGAGGGGGTGTGGTCAGAATATGTCCATTAATAAATGTCCCTCCACCTGAGTCTTTTAAAAGTGGCTCATTTGGATTTTCAAGAATAAAATATTATAATAGCTTTTCAGAAAGAGTGACTATTTTATTCTCTGTACTATGAAAACGCTAAAGATATTAATAGAAGGCATGCTTTTTCCCCTTAGTAGGCTCTGGCACGTTTAAAGAATATAGGTCTCCTTTATTTTTTAGTTCTCATCCACTATATGACTGCTGCCTCGGTATTGTTTTTTCGTTTTTCATTGCATTTGAGTTCTGTTATTGCCTTTAATAAAAACATCAATCCATATTTTAAAAAACGGCTCAGTTGGGTAAGGATGGGGAAAGGTCACGCAAGGTAAGGAGAAGGCAAGGCAATGGGTCTGGTAGTCGGCAGTGTAGCACCTGTTAGATGAACTCATTCAGGTGGGAGATAGAAGACGGTGAGTGTGCAGTGTGAATATACAGTGAAGTTCACCACCTGGGCGGCGCCATGTAAAGTTGGAGCTCCTTCCTCTAGGATTTCACATTTATGATTGCTAACGTGTCACCTCCTTTTGGAACTCTATTTATGCATATATCCTCCCAACTAGATCCCAGGCCCTTCGGAGAGCAAGGGCTGGGTTTAATTCATGTTGGTATTCCAAACCAGCCAAGGACCTGGCACATAGGAGTCAATAAATACGTGTATACCGAACAACTGTGGTGGATGCTGCAGTCAAGTTCAGAATAAAGTGTTAATGTGCAGAGAAGCAGAGAGCCACTGACTTTGCCAAGAATGCTGCCAAAAGCTTCATAATAGGAATGTCCGTAAAGATCAGATCAGGATTTTTGTGTTTATCCTACTAGCCTGCCATTTGCAAAGAGAAATTTCTTAGGCAGTATGTGGTTTGTTCCAGTGATCCCTCAGGATCTAGAAAATTCAGCTGTTTATCCTTTGAAGCTTAGAAATGAATGTTTCTACAGCTGCTGATTTATTAGCATTACTTACATTATACAAACCTGGTCTGTCCTGGCTGAATTACAGCTTAGCTGGACTAAATATATTTCCTGACCCCCAAACCAAAACACATAGTCTGACAAGTGTACTTTTAAGAAAAACAGAATAGGATATTTGAAATGGCAACCGTCTTGGAAAATCTCTGTAACCTCTGGTTACTGTTAGCATAGTCTACTACTGCTTTGTGCCAAAGCATGTGTGAATTCTTCAGGGACCCAAAGGTGATGGTCTGTGGTGGACAAAGAGACCTGGAGGTGAGTAGAATTCAGTGGGATTCTGCAGAGGCGGGGGATAGCAACAAAAAGTGGATGTGGTGGGAGGAGAAAATGAACGAGGCACTCGGCACACGGGATTACAAGCCTCTGAAGAAGTCAAAGAGAAAATCCAGATGGTACCTTCTTCAGGGTGAAACAACCTGGTTTGAAGTTAACAGGAGGGGAAAGAAAATGAAAACACCAAGCTCAGTTTTGATAGCTACCATGGATCCCAGCCTGGCCCCTTTCTAGCTGTGGGACCACGAGTTTATCACTGATTCTTTTTGAGTGTTAGTTCCTCATAAGAGAAAAAAAAAAAAAAGACTAAAGGTTATTGTGTCATAAAATCATGTGTGTATCCACCAAGAATACAAGTAAATTAAAGTTGGAGTAAGAAGGAAGCTATATTATAGAAATTAAAAAAAATAAAAGGTTTAGTGGCATTTGGGGATCGCATGTCTCTTATCGTGACAAATGTTCCCAGCTAAGTCCTTCTAGAATGAGTAAGAATAGGTAGAAGAAGAAAAAGGGTGTATATTTTTAGCTTGTGTGAGAGACCTTCTATTTTGCTTATCAGCCACCTATAAGTTGTCTGCATCATGAGGATAAAGGCATTTGAAATCCAAATGAAAGTAGAAAGAAGTCAAAGTAGAGAGATAAAGAGAAAGTTCAGAAAAATATAGGAATGAATTAGTCCCAACAATAAATGATATAATCTTACCCCAAAACAGAATTGTGCAACACCAGAGAGAGAGTAACTACAAAGACTCTGAGGGAAGAGAAACTGGAAGTGGGAAGCTAACTTAATCACATGTGTAGAAATGATCTGAAAAGTTATAGAAAACATCCAGATGTGAGGAGTCACTACGTACTAATGCAACGTAACCCTGAGCCAGTATCAAGCTTTCGCAAGTGGACCTAAACGCATAGCGTCAGATGTCAGTCAGGAGTTCCAGACTGGGGGAAAATGTGACAGATAGACCAGCTGGCTGAAATCTAAGATCAAACATCTTTTTAAGCGAAGGAACCAGGCAGAGACTTTATAAATAAGCCTGACCACAGACTAAAAGAAAATATTCATGTATGCACTCCTGCAGCCTTCTCTCTTTCTTACCCACTTAGATAAACCATGACTCTATTCTTGCTAACCTCCAAAGAGAAGACTTAAAAATAAAAATTATATTTTCCTCTATTTATATATATATATATATATATGCACACTATCATCCATGTGTCTTCAATAGAGTATGCAAACATTATTCAATGTTGTTGCTCTATTACCAACCCAGAAAATATGCTTTTAATGCTTTAATGCTGAGTTTGTTTACAGCATGTTGTAGAGTCTAGCGTTAAAAAATAAATAAAATGAGCTTCAAAACTAGAACCAGAAGATCCCTGCTCTCGGCTCAGCTGTGTTGATGCTAATTGTGTGACCTTCTCAAGTCCTTTAGACTTTTATGAGGCTCAGAATCCCCATATGTAATTGTGACCAATTTAATCCTTTAACCACTTCAGAGTTTTGATGAGTATCAAGTGAAATAAGGTTGAGAAAAATCTATACAAACAGCAGTTATTACTATGTCTTCAGTAGACTGTTGTACTGAAAAGGCCAACGTATTTGCAAGCAGATATCTGGTAGACCAGTCAACTGGCCATGATTCCATGCCAACTAGTTAAATTGTATCCTAGACTCTCAGGACTGAAGGAAACCGAGGAATAAGACACAGCCCCAGCCTTTATTTAACTCACAGTTAGGAACTGGTTGTAGGAAGGGAGCAAAGGGATGGAGATAAGGAAATATTATTTCTCTTTCTCCTGATGATAACTAAAAAGTGTTTACTTTCCCTGATCATGCCTCTGATGATCCATATTAGCAAGATATAGTAGGAAGCAACTGACCTGGATGGGGATCAGAGGAAAAAAGCCTTATTTTATAGGTTACAAAGTCTTTTTATACATGTTATTTTATTTACTCCTCATCACTTCTTTGTGTTATAGTAAATCTAGGTAACCCCTTTTTTGCAGACAAGCAAAAAGAATCTCAGGGAGGTACACCTGTTGCCCAAGATGGCGCAGAGGAAGAACTTAGCCTGCAACTCAAACTTTGTGACTCTACGTCACATGTTCTGAGCCAACGAGGAAGAAATGATGGTTCTAACTAGAAAAGCCAGTTTTCCATCTCTCAAGCCTAATATTATCTACACATGATTTTCTGAAGTCTATACTTACAGTTCCAAAAGACATTGATTTAATGTTTACCAGAATATGCCATCTCTACCTTTAAAACCTCTTCTGTTTCCTGTCTTGAAGAGCTAAGATCTGAGTAAATGCTTTCATTTGGATTTCAAATGCCTTTGTCCGCATGATGCAGACAATTTATAGGTGGCTGATAAACAAAATAGAAGGTGTCTCACACAAGCTAAAAATATACACTCTTTTTCTTCTTCTACCTGTTCGTACTCATTCTAGAAGGACTTCGCTGGGAACATTTGTCACGATAAGAGACATGCGATCCCCAAATGCCACTTTTTAGAGGAATAAAGTGCAGTTTCAAAGGGGACAAGATTAGCTCTCTATTCCCGCTTACCTCCTGAAGTGAAACAGCAGTGATGTTAGAATGAAAAGTCACAATCGCTGACCGACATAAAAAATCAATAATAATTTATGTCTTTTCTCTAGTTTTTTTTTTTTTTTAATGCTGAGCAAATTGTCTGGGGATGTGCAGGGATAAAGAACTTAAGAGATGTCTGATCTACTTATGCAGGAAAGGAGCAAAGCCACAGGGCCAAGGAAATCCAGGGCAGAGCTGCCTTGAAGAAGGTGAAGTAGGGGGCTGTCTGCCTGGAGGGGGAGGGTCTGCAACGGCTGAGGTCGCACAAGCCGCCGTCTGTCTTGGTGCCAGCCTCCCCCCACCTCAGCTTGGTATTTCTCTCACTGACACAAAAGTGGTGGGTTGTGGGAGGGATGTTGCCTCCTGAGAGCATAGTTACAAGCCACAGTCATTCAAATCTCCTTTCATGATCTGTCCTAGGATCTTGGGAAGAGAGGGGTATCTGGAAGTTCTCACGTCCAGACTTTTTCAGAATTTAAAATACTAGACTTTTGCTTTTCCAACATTCGTCAAAGAAGTGACTTCCCTAACTCTTCCACGCAATTATCCTATCCGAGGGGTAAGGATGTGTCCTTCGCGGAAACACACCAGATGAGAGGAGTGTCACCCACTTCAGTGAGATGGGGTCTGATGGGTGTGAAAGAAGTCCCCCTGGGGAAGAGATATCTCTGCTCTAATTCTTTAAAAACGTGTAGGTGTGAGCTAGGTGAGAAAGAGGGAATGTAGTGAAAAGAACTGCCCTGGGCAAGGCCTGGAGCATGAGGAAGCATGGTGCATTTGGGGTTCTGCAAGACATCATGTAAGATTGGCTGGCTTGGAGAATTTTGTGTCTTAGGCTAAGGATGCAGGATGCTATTCTCCAGGGTAGGGGCCATCCAAGTTTTAGAGTCAATACAAATTTTAAGAGTAAGAGTAATTTTTCAGGGCATCCAAATAAGAGAAGATGTAGTATTACTATCCATTAATTTAAAATATTTGAGATGACAAGCTAGGAAAAATTCAGGAGTAGCTTTTAGTGGAATTGTATTTGCTCTTAAATCTTGGGTATTTAAAATAGTACATGGAATCTACAAATTTCAAACTCCCAGTCTGTCCCTCTCCACCCTCCTCCCCACTCGCAACCACAAGTTTTTATTCTATGTCTAAATTTGTAGATTCTGACAGGTATATATAGAATAGATAAATAAGATTATACTGTATAGCACAGGGAAATATATACAAGATCTTGTGGTAGCTCACGGTGAAAAAGAATGCGACAATGAATACATTTATGTTCATGTATAACTGAAAAGTTGTGCTCTACACTGGAAATTGACACGTTGTAAACTGACTATAACTCAATAAAATAAAATTAAAAATAAAATAAAATAAAATAAAATAAAATAACATAGTACATGGATATGTGAGGTGGTGTTCCATCAATGGATAGTGAAGAGTGCACACGTGTCTTTGCAAACTCTGCAAGACTCTCTCTGTCCCTTGTGTGTATTAGGAGTGTGGAGACTCATAGAAAGGGTTTAAAGGGACATCATGATAAGTCATAAGAGGAGTAATGTGCCCAGAGAAGTACTCTAAGGTACTAGTACTGTAAAAGGTTTTGTGCTACTTCTCATGAAAGTCTGCATTTAAGAAAGAAAGTGACAGACAGTGCTTAACAAAATGGAATAAATTGAGAGTGGTAGTTTGCAATTGGTAGTTAAGTAATTTAGCATGAGAGCTTTTTGCAAGTTCTTCAAATCCTTGTAAAGAGTAAAACAATACATAACAGTTGCTAGAATAATATATAGGATAAAAGACCTGCTCTGTGTCCGGAAATCTTATTACCTGGTGCTGTCAAGGAATGGAGCCATGTATAACACATATGGGTGACTGGTTTTCAAAAAATAAAGTTACAATGGACAGACCTCTATCTCCCTCATCAATACTCTCTTCCCCTCAAGCAAAACATCCTCTCCCTCCTGCTGTCTTCAGAAAAGTTTTAAGAATTAAGCAATGTGCGTCATCCTATTGGATTTAGGCACATTAAAATATGAATAGCTAATAATTTCTAACAGGATATTTTACTTCTAAAGGAGTAGCTTGTTAAATGTAAAGGATATCTAATTGGGAAGATTATTATAGAGATAGTGGAGAGGAATATACTTTTGAGAAGTAGAGTTCCCTGCCCCCTCAGCCCTACCCTACCATTTCTCTGGTATCTTACAGTTCTTTGATATCAACTTTAAGAACACCTACTGTTATAGTTATGTGAATGAGGCATAACTCGAATATTGTTCCAAAGAAATAAACGGACTGGGAATCAGGTCATCTGTAAGGAGTATGCCCTTATCCAGATGTATAACTTTGGACAAGCCATTTCAGCTCAATGGGCCTCAGTTTCCTCATCTTTAGAATAGAGATGGAGAAGAATGATTTCTGAGGATGGCAGAGTGGTTTTCTGTGTGTGACATGTGTTACCGACCTGATCACCCAGGGCAATTCAGCTGATCTGACAGGCCAGGCAAGTCGATGCTTCTTTTGCTGTCAGAGCTTCAGGTGTTTTTGTCCCCCACCCCCACAGCCAGCTGCTGGTGTCTCAGAGGAACAGAATCTTTGCAGAGAGAGGAGGACTGGGCTTCATCCTGGGCACACGAGAGCATTTGTACTGTCTATCCCAGCTCTGACATGTTCTGGACTGAGGTTCTTCTCATCACTTTGAAACCATGCCCCATAGACTCAACAGAAGCTGATGGAAAACAGGAATTCTTGAGCTTTTCTTGGCTTGCACAATGAAAGGGGACCAGCTTATTAAAACCCCTCTGCTTGTAAACTGCCTTTACTGATTAAGCCCACTTGAGTTATTTTTTTCCTTTCTTTCTTTCTTTCTTTCTTTCTTTTCTTTTGTTCTTTCTCTTTCATTGCATACCTTTCCAGCTTCACGTAGCCCAGTTGTCTTACAGGAATTTGGGGTCACTTGTCGCCCAGTGTGAGTCAGATAATGCTGACTGACCCTAAGCTGGGCTTGAGCAGCTGTCCGTGAATGGCCTTCTGAGGTCAGAGGGCTGGAAAACTGCACCCTCAGATCATACTAAGCGCCTCCATATGGAACATGCAGAAGCAGGTAAGCAACGTGTATCTGCATGGAACACGGGTCCCCTCACCTTCTCCCTACCTCTGACCACCTTCCCCCATGACTGAGATCACTCTGCTTATCCCATAAATGTCCCAACGCCCTCACCTTCAGGGAGGTGGATCTGAAGCTTGTTCTCCCATCTCAATGCCTGGCCGCCTTGTGAATAAACTCTTTTTCGGCCACAAAACCTTGGCATCTCAGCTTTTGATTTGCTGCCTGCTGGGCAAACAGACCTGATTCCATAACAACCTCTCTTCCCATTGTCAGTAGAATCGTTAGTGAAACTCCAGTAGACGGACATTATGACATTCACTGCTAAATTAAAAAGCAGTCACGGTAAATATTCAGTTAAAAGAAATAAGGGAACATCACTCTCCATTCATCCCATTCAGTAAAGCCCCTGGGTTCCAATTCCTCTTTCAGTGTCTGTGATGTTTTCCAAGAATTCTACCCGGAAGCCAAGAGGCTCTGGGCTTTTTAACAGCGCAATCTGAGGCAGGCACCTATTTCTCACATGTCACAGCAGGTCCTTCCCGTGGATCACATGGCACTGCTTCTTCAAAACATAACTAAGACTTCCAAAGTCACCTGTGGGAGGGCACGCCTACCTGTGCCTGTCTGCCTTATACTCAGCATTCTCCAAAGGTGGGAGTATTTTGGAAGTGTGACCTCGTTGACAAAGAGACCCGGAAGTCTGGCCATGAGGCGTGGCTGCCAAGGACTGAGCAAAGTCTTCTTCCTCAGAAGCGTCTTAAGAAAGAATTTCATGTCAAGAATGTCCAGGAGTCAAGAAGGACTCATAGGAGGTTGTTATCTAGATATATGTTTAATATAATATACGTGCTTGTGATTACAGATACATATTCGGTGCTTTATCAAGAAGTATGAGTTACATAGCATACAACGTATTGGATACAAAATCAGAAGATAAACAAAGTTGTTCCTAAATGAAAACCATACAGGGTACATGCTGACAAATGGATTGCCCAACCTTCCATTTCCACTCCTTTCTCTGAGCTGATCTCCTGAAGATGAGTTGCAAGCTGTAGCATTTAAAAAAAATTTAGTCCCCCCCCAAATCTAATACTATATCATATGAAATTACTTTTGGCAGCAATTATCCAGATTACTTCTCTCCATCAGAAAAATTTTCAGATCTTCCTGTTACTTTGTTATGGCTTAGTTTAGACATTTTCCTAGCTATGAAATTAAATATTTTAAACTGTATTCATTATTACATAACTGTGATTAGACTCAACTATTTTAAATGTATCCTCATGCAGATGGAGAAGAGAAATGGAGGTATAGGTGTGAGGCAGAAAGGAAAAATATCTCAGGTGAGAAAACAAGAGACTTATTAAACTGAATATGAATGTTGAGTTGGATTTGTAGCTTCTCAACTAATAAAAAAGGTCAGAAGATTATTGTTAAATTGTGAGGTGAGGAAAATATTCCCAAGTTTTTGTTTCTTTTTTGCCCTTCACTCTTTGCTACAAGTTTCCATTCAAAGCTAAGAATGTCTCCTCACGCAGAACAGTTGATTTTTACAGCACGAAGATGCTGAGAGGGAAAGCCTTTCTTTGGATTATTGCTTTGGTCAGCCACATGACCTATTTGGGTGAAAATATATTTAACAGAAATAGCAGTTCTAAATTATTAACCAAAGAGCCTTGTCACAAGCAAATATTAAACACACACTCTTCTCATAGAATGGAGAGACTAGAAAACCAGAAAGTTCTAATGACAATTTGGACAGGATATGCCAATATGCATTAAGATGTCACGTCCAGAAGCTACAGAGAGTTGCCTGGCCCTTGGGTTTGGATGCTTAGATGTTAGAAACTGAGTTCTCCATGCTCTGCTCTGTGGAATGCAAGCTGACCAGGGAAAGTAAACCCTCTATATTTGTTCTTTTATCTAATCAAGACTCCTTAGGATTTTAAAATGAGGTTTCACATCTAGCTGCATTGATAATCAAGAAATGCATTCCTGCAAATCTTGATGATGACAGCAAGAAGCAACGTGATTTTCAATTAAGTGGAGCTGCTCTTAGACATTTCCTAGTGAATGGACACACTTCATAGGCCTGAGCACTTAACTTCCTCACCACTTCCCTTCCCTTCTTTCCCCCCTTCTTTTCTCATGGTCCTTTTTCTCCAAACCTGCTAAATTACCAGGAAACAAAGTAAATGGCCTGCTAGAAGGAATGATTTCAGGGGTAAAAATCATTTCCCTGAAATATAAATCGCCTTTGAAATGAATCTCAAATTTTCAAATTTGTGATGGGACAGATAGCCTGACAAGTTTTTGTCGAAACTTCTGGACATCTATTATTCTTTGAGAAAGAATAACTTCGCTCTATCGAAAGGGAATGTGTAAAGAGAACACGTCAACCGAGCAAATTCCATGACTTTGCAGAGGATAAAAATAAAAACAATTTCTTTATCAAGTTCTTCTCTTTATGTACTAGAAACTGAAGTCTGCTTAAAGCATAATTTATACAGCAGAGAATTAAGAGTCCACAAGGTGATACGGGGAGCAGCGCACAAAATACTTTCATGCATTTGAGTCTGTTGATTTGAAAGCAAAGCTACGGAAATGCCTCAGTTACTTCTGCATTTCAGAAGGTGTTTATCTGGGAGAAAGAAAATTGTGTGTGTGTGTGTGTGTGTGTGTGTTGGGGGTTGTTCACACGAACAAGCACTGCTTTAGCAGATAAACATGAACACAGCCTCCTAATTTACTCTAGACTCAATAGTCTGTCTCTTTGTTCTGGTCCAGTTTAGATCCTAATCTGACGCTAACCACAAACTACATCAAACCCAGGCAGAAAAAGTCAGGTTATGGCCATCCCCTGGCCTGCTTAATCTTAGGTTTCTCTCAAGAATGAGACACATATACTCCTGTTCGCATTGACCACCTCTCTACATCCCAGATGCACTTAGGACTGTGTTACATTTTCACAGGGAGGAAAGCAGCACCACAGGGCTCCTGCATTGAGTTCCATACTTTCCCCGGCAATTTACTCCAGGGAGAGTGGGGAGGAAGGGGAGGAGGCAAAGGGAGTGATAAACAGACATTACACATTTTTTTTCCTGGTACAATCATCCCAGTTTTCTTAATTCCCCCAAATTTAAAACAATGTTATTTTATTCGTGTTACCATGGAAACTTCCAGTAACACAGTTGTGGTTTTCTTCCCCCTTAAGTTTAAAAACAGTTTCAAAAAGATTTCAAAGAATTTTCTAGGGCAATTTTCATACGTTTGCTTTGCTTTCACATTTTAGGCTGTGATATTTGTATTCCTTTTAATTTTATTATTTAGAAGAGTTTCTAATGTGTATGTGCCTGTCTGTGCACTGCTTTAAATTTAAAATCACACATACTTATGTTACATATCACTGGTGGACTGCAAGGCCTTCCTTCTTCTTGCAGCCTCATGACACTGCCCTCCTGGTGCTCTTCCTGCCCTCTGCTTCCTGGGTTCAGCTCATGAAAAGGTGAAGGTCCTTCTTATCCTCCACCCACAAGTCTACCCACTCAAGGTTGTGCAGTCAATTTGTGAATGCGGTAAGTCTGAGTCTTTGAAACATCGACTGTCTTGGTGAACTCTGTGATCTCTAGATAAATCTCTGGGTATTTTCAAACATTTGGCTATTTCAAATAAAAAGAATAAGGTATTTGAAATTGTAATGACATCAAAATTTCTCTTAAAAATGTTTTGTCATTCAAGAAAAAAAAATAACTCACCTAAATTCTTCGGTTCTTACATTTTCTAGCTGCCTTAGCACGTAAAGGACTGGTGATTTCATTCTGATCTGGGGCAGCAAAGACAGATGGTGAGGAAGATGGTGCCGGGAATTCTAGGTGTGAGTTGCTTGTCACTCCTGCACATATGGACATGATGGGAACTTCTGTTTCATGCTCCCAATGTTGATCCAGCCTAGCTGTCGACTGCTTGATGACAGAGTTTCTTTGAAGTGAGCAATATTAACAAATATAAATGAACTCACACCATACCAGCAAGAGTTGGCCGTAGACCCAGTCACTCCAACCCATTTTCGGAATTTGAAACGGCAAGTATTCAGGAAGGGCGTGTTATCTTTGGAAATAACAAAAACGAGGAAAATCCAACAAACACGAACAGTGTTTACTCAAAGAGTACAGTAATATGGTTGCTTACTTTCAATATTCTTAAGGAATAACTGAATAAATGGGCTACAAATGTGAAGCTAGCAATGTGCGAATGAAAAAAGAAAAACAAAAGGAGATACAAGACTAAGCAAATGTAATCTTCTACTTGAACATTTCAGATTTTTATTAATCCTTTGAAAAATACTTTTTTAATTAACTCAATATCCTCACCTTGGTTATATTCATACAGAGTTAGAGTCTATGACTAGATTATGTAAATCATTACTTAACCAAATCTACTAAAGATTAGAAAAAAATTTTAGCAAGACTTATAATAATGCAATACAGAATTAAATGTTTAAACCTACTAAAAAATATCATGGTCTATCAGTTGGTGGTGTGTAAGGCATGTTAGGAGTCTAAACGTGCACTTTGACTATAAATACAATTCACTAAATGCAGTGAGCCAAAAGGAAGGGAAGTGAGGTGTTGCTAAAAGATCACATTATTTTTCAAGATGCAGGGTACTTATGTCACTTAGCAGTCCTCTGCATTTAATCAAATTGATTTTTTGAAAGATAACATGATGGTTTGAATATAATTGTCATTTACTAAACAAACAGATCCTAGGAGAACTAACCAGTTTAGGCTTGACAAAAATTTTCCCATCGTAGCGTACAGCCCTCTTGATATTAAGGTGGGAAGACTGCTGCAATGAGCAGCAACTGTTTTATTTTACAAGATTGGAGTTTAAATTTTTGGAATTTTATACTCAGGTGACATTTAAAATACTTTGGAAATTGAAATTTTTGTCCTATAGACTAGAGTCATAGATACATTTATACGGTAGTCCACTGTCAATCTCAGGTCATTGATTTAATACAGAATTTAATAACTTTATAGGTGGGAGGGTATGAGGGAAGTACAGGGAAAGAGGCCATATGGATTGTGTTCAGATGGATTTTGTGAAAATACAACATATTCATGGCTGTATCTTTTGTTTATAATCTTCAGTTAGCACATGGATGCTCTCAGAGGAAGATCAACATTTTAAACAATGTATTTGCTTAAAGAATGAAATAATGCCTGCCTCATAATTTTCTTGCCACCTTTTATTACTAAAGAAGTTCAGAGATAATAAGAGGGGTGACCTTCTGGATCAGAATTAAAACAACAGGTGAGATCAATTAATCTCACTTGAAACTGGTCTTTGCACATCCACATTCTTTTTCACACCAATTTAGGTGGAGATCCGTTACCTAAAGCAAACGGACCCACATTCAATGATATCATATTCTTGTCTTACATTTCCTTAAGTAGAGTTTTTCTGTCATTCTGACTGAATTTCACAACAGCATACAAGAGTAGAGGTTAATTAAGAATGGGGGCAGGAAGAGGAAACTGGAAAAGGAAGGCATTCAGGCCAAAACAATGTGGGCAAAAGAGTAGGCAACACTCTCGGGGATTTTCCCTGCTTGAGAACCTTTGAGCAAGCCTGCTATAGGAAGATAAGTGGGTTGCTGGACAATACAGGGTTGTTACGGAAGAAATAACTCTCAGGATGGTTCTCACAGCCTGATTAAATTGCTACTTGATGAGCTCCTGATAAAACTCAGAGCGCACAAAGCGAGGCAGTGAATCCTTTTCCATCAGGGCATAGATTCTTTTCTGGGCCACATCAAAGCTGCTTGGGGAAGGTTCCACCAGGTTCTTCATGGTGATGTCCTTCGTGAAGTGATCGATATTCACCTGTGAGCCAGGAAACAGGGTCACTGAGTCAGCCCAGGTTGTGGGATTTGATGAAGAGTAGTGAGGATGGAAGTGGCATTTCCCACCAATAGAACACATGAGGGGAAGAGACTGGTAGAAAGTGAAAAATATCATATCATTTTTATTTTGCAGGCAGTGGGGTAAGGCAACTGGTGTTCCAATAAATGCATGACTCAGATTAAGCTCCAACCAGTATTAGAGACTCAGTGTTAGAAGCAGGCAGCTACAGGGCAGACCTCATTTAATCCGCACAATAACCTTAAGAATGAGTCTTTCCTTTTGTAGGGGAAAGATAGATAGATAGAAAGATAGATAGATAGATAGATAGATAGATAGATAGATAGATAGATAGATAGATGATAGATAGATAGGCAGACAGATAGAGGTTTCC
Source organism: Camelus ferus (assembly GCF_009834535.1). Lineage (NCBI taxonomy): Eukaryota > Metazoa > Chordata > Mammalia > Artiodactyla > Camelidae > Camelus > Camelus ferus. The sequence goes on along the minus strand of NC_045716.1, from coordinate 16,582,021 downwards.
TCAAGATCACAGAGAGAATAAATGTATTTGAATGCAGAGGCAGAATCTGAATCCATGTACCCTGATGCCTAATCCCACAATCTTCCTACCACAGCATTTGGTTTCACACCTCCTGGGGAGAATGAAGAAGGAGAAGGAAATTCTGGCCAGGGGTCCAAGACCTCTTGCCTGGCTCCAGTAGAATAAGGCAACTTGGTCTTTTCCTGAAACAAACCAGGATACCCTGGTTCCAGCACAATAATAATAAAAGTGGCAGCTAATGTTTATTGAGTTCTAAATCTGTGCCAGACACTGGCTGAGAACTGTGCTGAGGAACTCACTTTATCTTCCAACGCTGGAAGACAGACACTGACATGTACATTTTACGGTTGAGGGACAGAAATTCAAATGCTTTGCCCAAGCTCTTTAGTGGTAGAGGGAAGATTCAAAAGCTCAGCAGTGTGGCTTTTACCCATGAGACTGCCGTGTTGGAAGGTGCGGTGGCTTAGATATTGGTCCTGGCTGCATTGCCACTACGTTGCGCCACTTGCAGGGACATCGTTCATGCTAGAGTCCACGTGAATGGCCCCCCGGCATTCTGCAGCATACAGCCTGCCTGGGCTCGCCTGAGGATCATTTGTGAGGAATCGCTGTACATCACGTTGTATGTTTTAATGACTTTTAAGGGAGTGTAAAAGAGAAACAGAATACAGATCAGCCAGTGGTTCTGAATTTGAGCATCAGAAAGTGTTTTAGCTCTCTCCTGGGCTGCTAGAGGTACTTGCTCCTGAAGAAAAGCTATTTGAGCTCAGAGAATTGTCCACAGCTTTAGGACAGAGTCAGGGACAGAGGCATGATGGGATTACCAGGCCAGAACAGACAAGAGCAGTGAGTGATCAAAGGTCCACGGTGAAGCGAGTTGAGGCTATGACGTGGTTTTCCACAGGTGAGCGGGACCTGTATGTTTTATGCAGGGATGGTAGGTGACTACAGAGGCTGCCCTGGGAATGGCCTCGGAGGTGACGTGGTCCGATGCCTGCCTTCACGGGTGAAGACTCCAAGACCCAAAGAGGTTAAGTTACACGCCTACAAACTGCTAGTGAGGGACGGAGTTGAGGCTATAATGCATATTTCTGTATTCTCAGCCACACTAAAGCAGTGCTTCTTTCTTTTCTTAAATATAGACTGAGCTAGGTGGGCAACCTTACTCAAAATAGTTGAATTTCTAAAAATTATAAAATTCTCTATTAATTTTATTTTTTAAGTGATATATTTAAAACTCTAACAGACTGTATGCGCCAGCAAATAACAGCTACTCATCTTACTATTTTTATTTTTTGCATAGCCCTCTTCTAACGAATCATTCTGATACGTGCTTATCTGTTTACCGCTGAGCTAAGAAACTATTTTTTCATTAATTTAAAATATGGGCACTTGACAATTTGCAATATATGTGAATTATCTACTTATTGAACTACACAGGATCATTTCTCTTTTTAAAACCTTAGTCCCAATTTTTTTTTACCACTGTACCTCTCCTTCAGTTCCTGGTATTAAAGAGCTGAGGTGAATATTCAGAGAAAGAAAATTCAGATTACTCTTTGCCTGGGTAAACTTGTTGCATAGGTCAATCTGCTACTCATCATCAAAACGAAATAGTAAATCTTGGGCTCAAAATACAAGATTTGGAGAATTTTTGAATCTATGTGAGATGATTATAGTTAAGGGAGCTAAGAATCAGAGAGGTTTAATTAGAAACTTACCCAAAGTCACACATCGACAAAGGTCTTTAATTGGGACATCTTTAATTATTCATCTCATAGATATTCCCTGAATGCTTGTTAAGTGCCAGGAACAAGAAGCACATTCTCTCTGATGCTCGGCTCAGAGACTGGAAGTCAAGGCATTTTACTTAAAGCTCACAGGTCCTTATAACGGGGGCCACCATTCATTTGTTCCAGTAACTCAGCCAAAGTTTCATTTATTTTGAAACTCCATTTTTAATGTGTCATATTTCCATAATAACCATCAATCTTTTCATAAGGAACCTGGTGAACAATGTTTTCCTAGAGCTCAGAGCAACTAGCAATTGTCCAGATGGGTCTCCACCATTGGCAGATATTGCAACAAATCCTAGAATTCTGTGAAGAGGAATGAAGTTGGTAGGAAGGAAGGTTAGAAGTGGGAAATCAGTTGAAGTCAAGAAATGTGGGCCAACGTTAATACCAAATTAATCTCCTTGATAACATCATAAACTGAGATTCCATACTGAGAGAAGAAAGAACGGCCCAGCACAAATGTTATCGGAAGTAGAGGAAAGCTAACATATGGGCACGGGGTGGGAGACTGAGGAGTAGAAGAGGCGAACTGGAAAGGATTACAAAATAATTTTCAGGGCAGGTCTAAACCTAGTTCCAGTCTAGGACTCTCACTTCCTCCACTTTACCTATTGTAGTTTATGCTCCCATGCTCCTGACCTCCACCTCTTGTGTCATGGAGAGAACTCATCTGCTGGTATTAAGGTATATAATTTGTCCATCCATTCAAACATATTTACCCTTTAGAAAAGATCAGTGATGAGTAATCCATAACCAAAGGAATAAATATCAAATGGTGGAATCTCAAAAGTATAGAGCACCTGTGAGAGAAAAAGGATACTGGGGGTTTTCCCCTCTCAAGTCATCTTAAACTGATTACTGCTGACCTAGGGGTTTTGCTCAGATCACCTCTGTGCTTGACCCCAAGTCTTGATGAAATATTTGATGTCCAGATTGGAATATGGGGTACAATGTGAAATTAGTGACCTGATCAAAACATGATGAATAGGTCTTGCTAAGGCCATTCTGGATTCCACAAAAAGTCTTTTCAATTCATTTTCACAAATAGCAAAGAGCAGATAATCTACCACAAAGCCGTTTTGAAATCAATACACATCTTAAGTGTGTTGTCAATTAATGGCATATTCTCTTCTGATAACTCTGTTATCTTATAATAATTGATTTTCTTGAGTAGAAACCCTGTTGAGTGTTGACTAGACTGTAAATGAAAAAGGCCTGGGGGAAACAAAAGGATGAGGGAGAATAGAGGGGAAAAGAGTTTTTACCAAAAAGAAAAAAAAAAAAAGGAGAGAAAGGGAAAAGTGGGGAAGGGGAAAAGGAGGAAAGAAAAGATTAAGTGGTAGGAACATTCATTAGGCATTAATTAGTTCCAACCCTGAGATGTGTATTTTCACATCCACTGTTTAATTTCCTCCTTACAACAACTTTGCAAAACAGTCTTCAGTATCCTCATTTTCACAAAGAAAGAAACTAAGTTCAGAGAGACTCAGCAATGCATCCAAGATGATACCACTAGTATCATTCCCGCTTGCAACTGCATGCTCCTGAAGTGAGACGCATGTTGCTAGAACGTGGTCTAAAGAGGATGCAAGTTCATATCTGCTTGACCTTGCTGCTCCGCCTTGGCGCTCAGTTGGTGCTTAAGGAAGGTGGCTCACTCTCAAATTGCCTTTTACTGCAGATGGAAATCCTTCCTGGGAAGTTGTTGAGCTGAACCCCACTGGCCACACTCCCCCACCTAGCCACCAGAACCAACCTCATTAGGAGCCTCTGTCTGGATGAATTCTTCATAAATTTTCTTTGCCTTCTCAGCCATCTTGACAGGGGACTTGATCTTCTTGTAATCCTCACAGGCCAGCCAGAACTCGAGGTTTTCCTCACTGAATTCAGACTTCAGGAAACTTTTGAAGCTGGCAAGTCCATCTAGCAAGGGAAAAAGGTATTGGAGGAAATGCATTCAATCTATCTGTATGTCTATCAATACTATCTCACTTTGTAATGCATTGTAATGCATTATTTGCTATACATGCCATTTATGTAATAACTTTACAAAAGCTAACTCATTTGCTCCTCACCACAAACTTAACAGGCAGGTGATGCTGTACCTTATTTTACAAGAAAGGTCAGAGGCTGTTACCTAACCAGATAGTAAGTGGCAGAGCTGGGATTCAGATCCAAAGAAGTCTGTGTTTGGGTGATGAAGGTTTATCTGCATATGGCATCAAGGAATACTGTGAACACTATTGCCATTCTCGATACTTAGCAATTACCAAAAAAGAAAAAAAATACATTTAAAACTTGATTTGGCAGTATAAATAATTTAATGTTGATTATCATGTATAAACTACTTAGTCTTCTTTTTCTTTCTACAGATGATTTTTAAGAAAATATTATGTTCCAGGAACTATGGTAAATAAAATTGAGATGGTTCCTGCCCTGATGAAGCTTATAGATTATGGGAGAGATATAGAAGAAAAGTGAAGAAAAACACACACACAATTATGCAACAAAATAAAACCATATGAAATATAGTATCAGAGTAACAGCAGGGTCCTGACCTCACTTTGGGTTAGGCTTAGGGAAGGCCTCCATGAGGAAGTGACAGTCAGAGACCTGGAGGAGGAGTGGGAAGGGGACGGATGGAGCTACCACATGCAGAGCAGTTACAATGCCTATCAATTATACATTAGACTTTAAAACATATTAAATTTAACGTAATTATAACTATTGTGATTCTGTGTTAAGAGTAGATAAATGTAGCTCATGTAGAAAATATTTCAGCTTATAATTTAAATATATATATATCTTTATACATTTATATACAAATATATATATGTGTATATATATATATATTTGATTTTCTTGAGTTGAAACCCTATTGAGTTTATATATGTTGAGTATATATATGAGATTCTTGGATCTGCCTTTTTTTTTTCTTTCCTACCCCTTCAGCTCTACCCTCCAAAATGGTAAAAGACAAGGTTGGGATTTAGAAAGGCACTGGAGAGGAACAGAGGACAAATCACTCTATATCTTCAATACTTTCTTCCTTGTTTTTTTAATGGAGGTACTGGGGTTTGGAACCAGGACCTCATGCATGTTAAGCATGTGCTCTACCACTGAGCTATACCCTCCCCCACCAATATTTTCTTCCTTTTAAAGCTGACTATATGTATGCATTTTAGCCCCAATTCTAACAAATGGGTATGTATTGAGAGAGAATCCATGTCCATTTACTATCTAAGGAAAGTAGATTTCTAAAGGAGGAGAGAAAATTCTAGTTTTCCACAGACAATATCACAATTACAGGCATTCATGGTGTGTCATTTGCCTCCCAGGGCAGAAGCTGGATTGACTGTCACCAGTACATCAGGGCCCACTTTTCCTCTAACTTGTTCCCCATCAGGAGATATTTCTGCAATTCATTAGTTCTACTTGGAGAACATATTTGTGTACTGAATTCATTTCCTTTGACCTAATTTCAATCTGTTTCCCTTTCCCTTGAATATTTCTCCCTACTCTTTTTTTTTTTATAGATTTTCATTCATTAGTCATTGCCTAATGCATTGATTTCATACAATTTGCACAAAATGTGATGATTAAACCAGAAATATACCATTGTCCTTTTTTCAATTTTCCTTCTATACATTTTTATTGTCTTCATGCCCCTCACATTCCCCTGCAACTATATTCAGTTCTAAAGAAACAGAATGACTAAGTCATAATCAACTTGGATTAGGGTCACCAGTGATTTCTGGATCCAAACAAGACACTGCATTTTAATCCTCTTTCCCTGTCCTTAACCTAAGAGTATTTTTTTTTTAATTGATCAACACCTAAAAATACATCAGGGAGCAATGGTAAGTATGATAAACAGTTTTCTCTAGAAACCTAGCTAGAAGAACTACTTTAAAGCCATTTGATAATCTTTACGTGGGTAAGATCAGGTGTATTTCCCACTCGCTCTCTGCCCATATTTCCGACTATATTTCCAGCACTAATTGTTATAATTCAGTGACACGGTGGTCAATGGTGTATGCTGAAAGAAGAAATAAGACCGAGTCCTCTGTCTGTCTGTCATCCTTAAAGCCTTCATTGTTTCTTAAACAAAGGGTGTCAGGAAGCCTCTGTTGAAATGGAAAAAAAAAAAAAAAAATTCCAGGCACTTTCTAGCTGCCGGGAATTGACACAGGAATGAAGTTTTACCAGTTCCCACACAATCACATCTAAGACGGCGGAGGAAGCAATAACTTCACAGAATAAGTCCGGGGCCAATTTATTCTCATTAGCCCCCGTTTCCCCACAACATGGTGAGTCAGGCCTGTAATCACCCTTTCTGAGACTTTGAAAAAGGTAGAGACCTCCCAACATTGTTATCTATGAATCACCCTCTCTGAGTCTTTGAAAAAGGTAGAAACCGCCCCCCCAAACATTGTTACCTATGACCTGAGGATGCATGCCAGGATCCCTCAACAATGTTAACTTTTACCAAGTCATCTTTTCCAGGGAATGATCTTGGAAAACAACTTTCCAGTGCTCTGAGTCTATTTCCTGCGGACTGGCTTCATCGCTCCCATTGAATCCCATGATATTATTTCAAGACTTTTTATCAATGTGTGGACTTTAAAGCAAGACTCCTAAAACAGCTTTATACTCTATCAGCCTGGGAGATGTTTAAAGCTGTTCTTTCTCTTATCCGGATTTTAACAATTCTCTGGAGGAGCTTTTCCTAGGACCCGCTAACGCCACTCCCCAGATGCTTTCACCTCCTTAACTGCTCATTTTCTACTGGTCCATTCCTCAGAGATGCTCTCTGCTGAATTCCCATTACTCCTGAGGACGTCCTCTTAGATCAGAGTCAGGTCTACTCTGGGCCAAATGTCTCTGTTCTGTGAGGAACACACATGTCTTCTTTGCCCCATGCTATTCCCCTGCCCACTCCACGGCCCAGTAGAGCTCCTGGTACACAGCCCTGATAAACCCTACATTCTTCCTTCCTGAGCCTGCACAGAGCCTCAGCATAACCTCTCAACACACCTCTTCAGGCGCCCTATTCCTAGGGAGCGGGGGAAACCCACCTGATCCTCTGGTCTAGTGGAAACACTGGGTTGTGACCCACACTATGATCCCAGAGCTGGCCCTAATGAGTGAAGTCACTGTTGACATCTGTGTACAATACAGTAACAGCCCTGCTAAAGAACAAAATGAAACCACCTATAAAACCACTTTAAAAATCAAAGGAGTGTAAGGCAAACCCAAGTGAGACTGGTGGAAAGGGAAAAGACTGAGAAGCAGATCAGCACAAATCTTTTCTCCTAGGGGAGAGAGAGTGAGACATGGGTCATTGACAAGTACCATGACATAGTTTCCAGTTTCAAAGCAGGGGCTTTAGAGTCAAGATTTTCTGGAGGTGAAATCTCACACACCACGTTACTGCAGTAACTTGGGCAAGTAATCTAACCTCCCTGAGCCTCAGTGGCCACATCTGTTAAATGGGGTACTAATGGAACCTACCTGACTGGGTTGTTAGAAGGGTTAAATAACTTGCGTAAGGCTCTCACATGACACTGAACATAATAATAGCTCATGTGAACAAAAAATACTGCAAAACATCAGTAAACAAAGAATGCTGAAGCCATCAAGCCATCAGCCACTGCTGCCACCCCCCACTGAAGGCAAGCCTGCAGCCCAGCCTCTGCAGCCAATCACAATGGTGCACCTGAAGGGACTCAGAATAAGAAAAGACAGGATACTGGCCCTAGATAGCTAGGTGCTTGTCGAAGGAATGAATTCAATGAGCCCAAATGTTTGCTCCCTCCCATACATAGAAAAGCGCTAAATTCTTTAACTTGAGATGTCTGGTTTTCTCTAGTTAACAAGTAATCTTCTAATGTTCCAACTACCTGGTCTTTGTTGTAAAGCTCCTATATATCCTAGCTCCTCTGAGCAGTCCCTCAGCGCCATCTGAGAGGCTGTCATCCCGGCTCGAGTCCTCCCGCCAAATAAAACATAACTCTCAACTTTCAGGCTGTGCATTTATTTCAGTTGACACCCAATAAATGCTGATTTTCTCCATTATCATTCATATCCACTTTAAAATTAATCTTTATTCAAAACCCCACTCAAACATTGCTTCACATTCAAGGTAGTCCTTACCCAGTATTTTTCACTTGCTGTTGAGGATTTTTACTATTATGAGAGACAAGTTCACTTTCTGGGGTTTTGTCATTGTTGGAATTGTTTGCTTACATGGCTATCTTTCTCAGGAAGCTGTTAATTCTTTGAGTTCAAAGTCTGAGTTTCATTTATCTTTGCCCCTCTTTTGAAAGCATCACACGTCCTAGTTTAAATCTGGTTCAAACTGAATTAAATAAAAAACATAAAGAGAAAAATTTCCTCCCAAGCCATGAAACTAAACAGATGGGAACACAACCTGCACTCGTGGGTCCTCAGGACACCCGGTTTTCTTATTCCCTTGGCATCCTTCCAAAATTGAACAAGTGTCAAAACTGGGGAAGAAGGCCATGGGCACCCCCAAAGGTGTGTTCTGCCTCTGTCCACCCCTTGATTTTTACAAGAGATAATTCAGACTTACAGTTGTTCTCCAGGAGTTTATCCAGGGACTCACGCCACTGCAGAACCTCCTCCAGTGAGGGTCTAAATCAAGCATTAAGAAAGAAAAAGGTGACAGCCATAAAAAGGGAGTTAGCCACATACGCCAACAATGACTGGGACCTGCTTTTCTTTGAGATGCTACAACAGATAACTCATCCTCAGCACAAGGGAGTTGGAGTTTTTCCCTTCTGAACAAGTGGGCTTAATGAGCAAGGTTTGCTTTCATACAGCTATCTTGCATATTTCCACCTCTTGTTGAACCATTTGGTTGGCCCTGTCCCTTTTTAGAAGTAGAGTTTTTTGTCATGAAGCTACATCTTGATATTCTTGAATACCCCATGACCGTGCCTCTAATTGTGGTCTTTTTTTCCCAAATGCATAAAATCCAGTTGTCCCATTACAGGGATTGAACTCATGTTTCCTGGTTCACCAGGGCTGTGCTTTGATCACCCGACTTAATACAGCCAAGGGCATCTGATTCCACATCCACAGTCCAGCGCTGTGTCACCGGGGCTGATGGAAGACGCAAGGTGTGAAGCCACCTCATGCTGTGAGTGTGATCAGTGCCCATTTTAAAAAATCTGGGTGCATTTTCCTGCTCAATTCAAACAAGACAATGATATTTAAAAGATTCAATCTCTCTGAGTAGAAAAGTGGTTAGACCTCGTGCATATGATCCGGTTGCTGATTCGAAAGGAGAAGGTAACAGTCAACACATAATTTCTCCTTAGGCTGTTTTTGCTTTAATGTTTATATATGGAAAAACCCTGCTGCGTTTTCATTTTAACCACCAATTTTTGTCTCGCGGCAGGAGTGTGTCAAGTCGGGCTGGTGCTGTCTGGGAAAAATGGCTGACTCTGCTCTCCCGGGGCTCACCCTGCTCTGACTCTTGTGTGATGATGTGAGTTCTTCGCCGTCAAATCAGAACAGACTAACAAGGCATTTACTAGAACAGTAAGGCCAATGAAGGTGCTTTTCCTAAATTGGAATTTCCTTAGCACTTAACTTGTTCATCTACTGTTCAGACAACCCAGGAAAACTCCTGCTTCTGGTTTTTAAAAGATAATGTCTAAGAATTTTAATTATTTAGATTAGCAGTGAGATTGATAATTGCTGATTCGACTTCTGACTTTGCTCTCCAGGGGCAGATTCAGCCTTACTTCATTTGTGTACAGAGTCCAAGATGGTAGTAGTTTTTTGGTTTTTTTTTTTGCTAAAGTACTGTGAATAATTCCTTTGTTTCTTTATTCCTCATGACAGAACATATCCAGACTTTGAGTCTTAATTATATGATTTTTCATAAAGTTTTATGTTTTTACCATTTGAAGGTTAAAACATGCCAAAAATGAGAGTAACAAACCTAGCGAAAAAAATGGTATCAAGTGATTTCATTTTCCTGGCTAGAGATAAAAGTATCCTTGATCAAAAACTCAACACTAATTCCTTGAAAATTTTTTTTTAGTTTCTAAACAAAATTTTATGTAGAAGCAACCATTTTACAAGCACATTTGGAAATTTATTTTTAATGCATGAACTACCTTCTCTCTTCCCGTTTTCTTCTCATTAGTATAAAGCATCAGGAGGAGAGGTGACATGAAGAAGGGGTTACAGGGATGTCCTTGTATTTTCCTACCTGATTTTATTTCTAACCAGGAAAGCAGCTATCTTTTAGAGGTCAGTAACTCCTTTTGGCTCTTCTATATTGCCCCATGCTGAGACCTTTTCCTATGTATATACTATTTTGTACCAACATTTTCAGCACACAGCTTTACACATCTTAATTTCTTCACTACAGTAGGTTCAATGTTTTGCAGATGACACCCACCAAGTCTTTACTGATTGTTGACAGAAACAACAAGACATTCAACAACTGGACAAAGGAAACAAAGCAAGGGGAAGACTGAATCTCTTCTCCGATTTTATAAAGATTCTCATAAAATGAAATCACCTTACTGGCCACATTTCCTCTGGTTAGTGCAGAGGGACACAGGAAGAAGAAATGACAGGAGCAGGTGCACCCAGCTTAAGCGTGTTACCAGATGCAGTTTGCCCCAAATGGTCTTGTTAGAACCAGGCTAATGGACAGTATGAGCAGCACATCACAGCCGAGATTAAATTCGCGCAAAGGACATAGGCAGAGCCCGCTTGAGGGTAATGTTAGTCCAAATTGATTCAAGGACGCAGTCAAGCAGGACACATCCCCCACAACACGAAGCCCAGCATTCTGATTACAAGCCTAGGAAGTGCCACAGGTTCATCCTGTCCTGATTCTTAGAATTTGCCATTAAGTCTGACTTCTTTGAAACAAGAGAGATGCAGATCTAAATGACCAATACGTATCCTGGTTTGCAAGGTCATTGCTGACCACAGAGAGCGGGCACGGGGTTTCTGTGTGAGGGTGTGGAGAAAGGGAGGGAGCCAGTCCAAATGAAAGGCAAAATAAACATGCATAGAGATGATTAAATGTGTGTTTTACAACGGTCACTGTACGAGCCCCCTGCTCCAGGGAGTGACAATCTCAGCTGGAAGTGCTCTCTCCCTTTACTGTTCTCTCACCACACCTACTTGTTGAATTTCTTACATGGCGGTGATGCACTCACTGCCTAGAGGTAATAAGAGCTTGTCAGTCACGGAGAACTTTCCCCATTCCACCCTGTCCAGTGGCGCATTCCCTGAAGCCTGGATCCACCCCGAAATGTGCATGTCAGACTAATATGTGAATTAATAATGGTTCAGTTTGTCCAGAGTTAGTCAGTTGATGAAAGCCACAAATAACCCAAAACGTAGAGTACAAAAATGTTAGCACCGTGAATCAGAACTACCACTATAAGCAACTCTGGCACCTGCTAGCTGTAACCACGGGAAAGTGTGACAGCATCAGTGGTTTTCTCCTTTATTTTCTTTCTTCTTCTTTTTTTTTAATTACACACTCCCTGGCAAATATTTAAACTCTTGATAATGTTCTCACATGGTCTTGCTCTTCACAAGGAAAGTGAAATCCAATTTATTTAATGCACTTGAGTGCCTGCTCAGGTCCCTCTTCCTCTCCTGCAGTGCATCTGCTCATGGCCAGACTCAAGTCCATGGACATTTATTGAGCCCTCATCCCACGGCCAACGGCGACCTGGGCACCATCGATGGAGATGCAGACAAACACACCTGCCGCTTTTCAATGTCTATCTGTGGGCCAGTCATTGTGCATCCACCTTTCCTCCTCACAGCAAGGCTCGCTCTGCAGTTTACCAGGTCAGAGTGCATGTAGGACAGCCCTACGTAACAGCCCTCCCTGCGCACAGGCTAAGGACGGTTTATGCATGGAGGTCATTCCAGAGTTACAACGTGGCAAAACAACAACAAAAATGTAGTTAAACATTAGTGACATCAACAGGGAGAAAAGAAACTATTAAAAATGTCTACATCAGCTCCTGAGCATTTTGCAATCGATTATATTATAACCTGTGATAATGCTTATTACTAAATCTATGCAGTTTTATAACATGTTTATTGTTCATTATGGAGACCTACAGTAGGGCCTTAGAGAATGCTCACATACAGAGGGTGGGCAAAAGCGGGAGCCCTTAGAGAGAGAAGGCAGGGGGAGGATTCAAGGTTAGAAGTTAAAGAAGAAAGTTTTAAGGAGACCAACTGGTGAGCCGAGTCCAAAGCTGCCCATGAGTCAGGCGTGAGCCCTTAGCGATAGTTTCAGTGAGGGAGTAAGGTTTCAACCTGATGAAAGGAATTAAAGAAGAAACTGAAAGCAGCTACTTTCCATTTCTAGAGGTAACCAATGAAAGCAAGAGGAAAAAACAGGAGTAGATGGGGTGAGGGGCTGGGAGGATGTTTTTCATAGTGGAACATGGATAATTATTTGTTCCTAAGGAAAGAGTCCAGAGGGGAAACGAGCAATTAAGAACACTAAAATGGTCACAGAAGCTGGCTTTGGGCAGCCGGGATAGAGGCAACTTTTTCCTACTTTTTTTATTGGTTCATTTTTCTTCTAAAGAGAAGAATAAAAATATATTTTTAAAGTAGAAGATGCTTTTCTTTTTAAAGGGGGATTCTTTTTTTTTTTTTTTTTTTTTAAAGATGAGAGGAGTTAAAAATACCTTTAGCTTGGGGAAGGTCTGTTTTCTCCTCTGAGGTTTATTTCCTTGTCCTTGAGAAGGATGTGGGTAAAAAATACAGAGGAACTTTAATGTGGGGAGAAGAGAGATCAATTGAGCTCATGCAGAACACAGTCTTCTAGTTAAAAGGCATGGAAATTTGCCAATTATGAAGAGGTGAGATGGGGTTGAGGGGTGTGGAAAAGGATGGGAAACCTTTATGGTGATCACTGTTAAAAATGTAGTAGGGACACAAATATTCTCTAGGGATAAGATTTTTTTCCAAAACAATTCAAAGTTGGGGAAGCGGAAAGGGGATGGAAGACAAGAGTAGAAAATAATCTAATAAATGTCAGCCCCAGCTTTTCTTCCAAAACTACTTCTCTCTGAATCCCTGTTAAGCCAAATAGTTCTAGTGTCTGGGTGCGATATTAAAGCAGAGAATCAAAGCAGGAAATGTAGCACTATGTTTATTCTTTTAAGTTAATTCCAACAGAGCAGTAACTGCCACGCTGTTTATTTCAAAATAAATAAACTTTTTGATCTTTTGCTTTAATGAAATGTGGTTCCTATTCCCGACCAGTGCCTGGTGCCCGCCGCTCCACAGTGAATTAGCTTCCCTTTTCTCAATGCAGAAAACTCAATTATGTCTCACTTCCGGTGTGGGTTCACTTTGAAGTAATAAAAGGAGGAGAATGAACATATCCACTTAGGTTGATGAAAAAAGATTTAAAAGGAATAGTCCGTCTCTCTATCTCCCAACTAACCCGGCTGTATTAATATGAAGGTCATTTGGAGAAAAAGATCAGCCAACTGATACAAACGTTAGATTTAAAAAGAAATGGAGGTTAAAAGGGATTCCTGTCTTTTTAACCACACTTCTGTGATCTCCTCAAAGCCTTAAGGTAGCAGAGTGAAGGAGTCTGAGCACATTTGGCTTTTTGTCTTCCCACTTTCTCGTCTTGATTTTTAGGAGTGTCTCTGTTTTAAAGGGGAAGGTCGGGTGTATTTGTCTAGGCTGTGACACAGGGACGCAGTGACAGGCTGTGTAGGAAGCAGAGCGATGGTAAACACTGTGAACGCTATGAGTAGTGTCATTAAGTTAATCAGTGCAAAATTGTGGGCTGGATTTACTGCCATAACATCTCGATCTTTGGAATTACAGCTTCCCCACAGCCTACGTGGATAGAAGGGTGTGGGGGAAACGCGAAGAGGGGACTGTCAGGAATAGCAACGTATGGATCGGGGGGAAAAAGTGCTTGATGTGCATTAAGTAGAAGCATCTTGTCAAGTATTCACTTCTCCTTCAAGGACCAGCCTTCTGTTCCTCTGCTGACCCCTGAAGGGACAGTATCTTGGAGAAGAAACTATCAGCTGTGAACTTTCTGCCTTGATCCGAGCCATTTCTTGAGGGAAATGCTCCCACTTGTTTCTCCCTGCTGAGGAAGCAGCCTTGGATACTTTCTTCTCAGGTGGGCATCCAGGGATCACAATGGTTACCTGGCCCAAGGGCAGCAAGTGAACAGGTATTTTCCACCGCACTTCTGTAGCGTAAATGACGGATGAAATGGATGGTACCATTTTATAAGATATGGTCTGTCTCTCCAAGCATATCACAAGGGCCCTATATTTTGTAAGTATCCTGCCAGTAAACAATATTTTGCTCCATATACAGGAGAGTTAAAAAAAAATCCTATGTACAGAGCAACTCCCTGAGGACGCTTATGATCTTCAATGAGTAACTGAAGGGGGAGGGCGTCTGTGCCCTTTAAAAATAGCCATCCTCTAGGGGAGAAGGGTGGAATCCGCAATGATGACTCACCTCTGGGGCCTGGCTGGCTTCTCCGGCTTCTCGCTGTTGTACGGAATGACAAGGTCAACAGCAGACTCTGGCTTCTGGAGGAGAATCCCCAACTTGAGCTTGATCTCCTTGGCCCTGCAGGAGGAGGTGTAAGGAGAAACAAGAGCACTCCATGAGCATAAAGATCCAAGAAAGAGATTTTCTTTCTGTGTCAGAGAAAGAAAAATGAACAAAACTCCATTTCACGGTCGTGGCAGAAAGAAAACTAATGTAGAAATTGCGACACGTGAGCTCTAACAGCAGTTGTCAAGTTTTCCTTCTGTCCCTGGCTCATAGGCAGTACCTCATTTTAATCCTAATTGTTATTTTGTGTGCATTCTTTCACATTATATATGGGGAATTCTATCATATTATTCCCATTTTACAAATGAAGAATTTAATGATAGAAAACTCAAGTAACTGACTTAAGATAACCAGGGCCAGTATGTGACGGACATGGGACCAGACCCCCAGGCTGCCTGACTTGCGTTCACAGGTGGAACTCACTGCATTGTCTGCCAGTCTTCTGAGGGCTCTGCTCCCAGCTCTGCCATTAATTCGATGTGATATTTGAAAAAGTGATCATGTTTTATTGGCAGACCTCAGTTTCTTCATCTATAAACTGACAGGGCTAACCTAGATGTTTTCTTCAGTCATTTCCAGCTATAAAATTGATGGTTGCTTTTCTATAAAATGTTCTTCTTTTGGATGGATTTGATTTTTTTTCCAACCCCTTGCCCACTGTTCCACAATGGCTGTTGTAGTATCTTACAAGCAGTAAGCCTTCCATAGATGCATATTAATTACCAATGGACTGGTTATAGCAGCATTATGCTACTCCTTTCTGTCTTCAACATTTTAGTGAATAGATGTGGTCAGAATTCCGGGCACTCCTCCATCCTAGGGTGCAACTGTTTTCAGATTTGAAAACTAATCTGCTAAGTTACCCATTATTTTATCACGAGTCTGAACTCAAAAAGCACCAAGCCAATCCTAAACATTAATCCACAAGACAAGCCACTGTATCCTGGCAGATCCAGAAAGCTGACCTTTCACTGTCACTCTGGTACTTTACACGTGCTTTTGAGATAGGATTTATCATACTGTGTTATGGTTATTGATTTATGTGTCTGTTTTCCAAACTGGATATAAGATCTCTTTGCAGGTAAGAATTGAGTCTTAAATACCTTTTAACTCCTATGCATAGCACAAGGCTTGGCAGCATAGTCAACATTCAAAAATATTTGCCAGAGTGAACTAAAAATATCTTAATTTTTGTTCCTCACGCAGCTGCTAACATTCATCTCCCAGTCAATGCTGATCAAAGCCAAAGTTTTCAAGAACTGTGATAGGATCCATGTTGTGGCCAGATAGGGTTCTGCCACCGTAAACACACTTTCCTCATCCGTTCACACGAGACAGTGATGAGACAATTTAAATACATAAAATGCATAAGATTAGCAATTATGGGTATTAAAGAGAAAAGTTAAGGAAATATATTGTATAACTTTAAAAGTAAGTGTTGAACTGTGTCATAGGTACGTATGATGAGGGTGATTTTTGAAACTATGACTTAGAATTAGTCAATGTCTCTTCCTTTTCATTTCTTCCCTCTTCTGTTCCTTTTTTTCTCCAGATAAAGCCAACTCAGCTACCACGCTACAGGAGAGCAAATGCAGCTGAGCACAACGTTATGGTTGGCACTGAGACTGTTCTACTGAGGGAACTTATACAAACCATGAGAACAAGAGTACGTGTCACTTTGACTCCAGGCTCCTCAAGATGCTTAAACTATCTAACATTTAGGGCTTTTTGCCCAGAAATTGAGACTGATAAAATAGTACATCCTCACAGAACTTGTTGTGATGATGAGATGTGCTCACGCATGTGAGTCACTTCGAACAGCATTTGCCGTATCACACCACTTCTTCAAAGTCAGTTCTAACTGCATGGTCATTTTTCCCAGCCGAATTCAAGCTGAGTTCCCTTGCTTGGAGTACCATATTAAAACATCCAGAAATTTCTCACATGTTGCTAAGAATTCAAACACCCACCGCCTCCTATATTCTACCTCTGAAGACGGGAATTACCGATTTTATATTTATCTGAAGGATGCAGAAAACAACATGGGGGTGCAGAGGGAGGGATGCAGGCAATTACGTGTAGTCACCCTCTGCTGGCTAGGGTGCAGTGCTGCAGCCAGAAACACCAGGGCGATCTTTTCCACCAGGACACCCAGGCCTTGAAGAACTTCATCCCTAATACCTCTCCTAGCTCCATATGCCCCGCACCTCCTTCCTATAAGGGGAAGGCATGAAGCAACTGTCTGAGTTTCAACCTTGACCCAATAGTTCACTCAGCAATATTTAGATAAAGATGATCTGTTTTATGAATGTTTCTCTATGCTTGTATTTTCAGTTGATTCTTTAGATTTTTGTTTTGCCTTTTTCTCCCCCTCTCAAGTTCTGTTTCTTTATCCTTTTACTCTTTTGCTCCATTTGAGCCACTTGCTTTTATAAAAAGGCAGAGAGATATTTGTAATTGATTCCTAAGGAAAGAGCAAGTTGGACATGAAGAAGCCATTTGAATGAAGGGGTTGAGCATTTTTAAACTTCATTTATTCGTTACTACTTTCCTCCTCGGTCACGTTTACTGTGTCGTTAGTGCACAGTAAACACACCACACACTCACAGGGTTTGGTCCTTGCCTGCAAGGTGCTTATACCCTCAAACTTGCAAACAATCACAAGCAGCTGCTCAAGAAGACGATGCCCAGAGAGCAACAGAGCACTGGTGGAGGACCCCGGTGTCCAAAAGGGTGAGTCAGGGGGCTTCTCAGAAGAGGCAAGGGTGGAACAGCTTTTAGCCAAATGGACAGGAAAAGGATGGGATTTCTAAGTAGAAAGAGAAGAACGTGCATATTGCTTGAAGGGACGTGGAAGTGGTTCTGTGCAGCCTGAGCGTAAAGTGTGATTAAGGGGTGCAGAAAGCCGTGTTGGATGAAGCCTGCTCACTCTGCCTCCCCTTCCTGAGGGAGGGACGGATGATGGAGGAACCTCTGAGCTGTACACAGCCTTCAGCAAAATTGGTATGAAAACAAAAATGAGGTGAAACTATTGAAAGATGCCTTCAAAGACTCTCTATGTGAAAAGGTGGCATCTTAGCTGACAAGCTCAATCTGTTTCCCATTTTTCTTTTGCTAACTTTTATAGGATGCATTTTCCCATAAAAATGGTGTCTCTAAATTCTGATTAAATTCTCAAAAAGACATCCCACAAAAGCCTTTTCAAACCAGAATAAATCAGAACCCTAGTATAATTTTATCTGTATCACTATTTAAGTTGTTTTTCTGTGAGATCATCTAGAAATCAGCTACTATTTATAAAATTGCCTATAGAAAATCGTATTCCACTTCCTCAGGGTAGAGCAGCATACCAGAACTTCACGTTACTCTTCTCCTCATGTTTGCCCTGGGGATGGAAGGGAGAAAGGAAAAGCAGTGCTTTGGAAAATACTTCTTTCTATGGTTTAGCATAGGTTCAAATTATAGGACATTAAAATGTTATGGTACATAAGTCAGGAAGTCCATTTGGTTGAATTAGGAGTTTGAGAGAACACAGAGAATGAATAAGATTACTGTCTCCCTTCTTATAAGATAGTAAAAGTCTAAAAGCTGAAGAGTTGACTGATGCTGAAGTCCCAACCACTTGAAACGTTTTACTCATTTTGTAGTAATAAACAGTGTTACTACGTTTGTTTTTCTCTTTCAGAGTTACTGGAATGCTGCTTCATTCCCCGTCTCTGCTTCCTCTGCATCATAGCAACACATGCAATTGTGGGAATGAAAACAAACAAATGGAAAACCAAATAAAACAAAAGCTCAAACCTACCATTTTATTTTTCCCGTTAAAAAGTAGATTTGAATGTATCTGACATTCATTTATGTCAAAAACAATTCCACCCAGATAATAAAACTTCCTAATGTGTTTATGATTTCAGCTCAGTCCCTGGCTCTATTTGACCGCCCACCAGGCAGTCTTCCTGGTTACATTACATTAATGCTTGTTAACAAGAAGTGATCCTTATCTCTTCTCAGCTCACCCCCAACCTTGTCATCCTTTGGTTTTACAAAGAAAAACTTGTTTTGAAATAAAATCATTGGAAATGCCTCGGTGAAATTTTAATTAAGGGTTCAGAGGAAGATAATCCTTTCACTGGATGACTCACATTAGTGATTTCAAACTGAAAAGAGTTTGAATAATTATAGGGCTGTACAATTTTAAATCTGTGCCCTGTGTGGGCATACTTTCAAACAGCTCTGGGCCATCTCGGTCCTTCCGGCTAATGGGTGAATTGAGTGAAAGTTATTACCTTAAGACAAACAAGTGTGGAAAACAGTTCAAGCAATCACTAAAACAAAAACAGAGCAGAATTTTTAAAAATACAATTATATTTAAGTAAAATTTATCCATAACCAACTACGGATAAAGTCCTTTCAATAAAGATTTACTATATAAGTTGATGAATCAATAAATGAACGAATGAATTGAATTTCTAGGTTATAGTAAAACTGCACTTTGGAGTGGTTGGGTGAGATATTGGGGTGAGGCACAAAATAAGTCATTGAGGACTAGGATGTCTCTGATGTAGCTAACTGGGAAGAAGGGAAGCCACTGAATGATTGCAAGGAGTCCAACTGAATTCTCTGTCTGTCTGTCAGAGAGGTTGGAAACAGACAAGAGGGAGCTCAAACTGAGTATGCTCATTCTGCCTCACCGCAGATAGGACACGTTCTGATGAGAAGAGGCAGGGAGGGTAATTACAACCACTAACAGTCTGATCGGAATCCATTATGAGATCAAGATTTATCAGGACTCAGTTAAAAGAAATAGAAGTAGCCCCGAGGCGAAGGCCAGTCCTGTGGTTGGACATGTGTCGGAGACAGTCAAGAAGAAATACAAGATTGAGCAATGTTGGGAAGTAAAGGACAGGGGTTTTACAACACATTTCCAAAAGAGATATTCCAGCATGTCCCATGTCAAGGACAATCCAACTTAAATTCATTCCAACTGAAATCTGTGTTGCAGACGCCCCCTGCTGACTGTGGGAAGGAGTGAGCATCAGGCTGCTGCTTTCTGAAGAAACATCACAAAGCTTGTCTCCACAGGAGTAAAAAGGACATGCCCTCTGTTGGCCTCTAAAATGTAATAAATACCCATTAAAGATAAATAAACGTTTATAAAACACTTAGCAGTGAGACCCAGCAGCTGGAGTGTACAGGCAGCTGGATCTGAACAGCAAAGGAAGAAAAGAGCGCCTCTGAGTTCTTGCCTGTGGCTGAGATCAGAGTCACGTGGACAGAACCCCAGCAGAGGCTGAGGAAGGAAGGGAGCCCAGAGGGTGTGTGTTCACTGTGCTGGACCCATTGAGGGCAGTTGATTTGGTTGAAGCCTGGAAAAGCCTTCTTGTTGGCTGCTCATTTAAAACTTGAGATCAGTGGAGTCTGTTACTGATACATGGATCATGAGAGATTGGGGTTTATAATTGATCTTGAAAACCCTTAGTGGAATATAAGAAAATTCAGTGGAAAAATCAGGTCAGTTCTAGAACTGAAATTCTCACCTCCCCAGGATCCCCCAAACATGGTTCCTTAAAATCAAGATTCATTCTCAAGTGTGGGCAGAGAATGTAACAGTTTGGCATCTACCATTTCCCTAACTTAACCCACTTCTATGTGAACTAAAGAAAGTCCACTCATTGCTTATGTCTTAGCAGAAAATGAAAGAGTGGTTTCCTCATGCTGCGTTGAAGTATGCATTTTTTTTTAACCTGACATAACTTAATATACGATACATTATGGAAAATGACTCTATGGTTAGTTAATATGAAATACTCCTCAGTGGTCCAAATGACAGATGAAGAAAATTCTAAAGAATATATTATTATTATTACTACTACTATTACTATTATTATTATTTATGTATTAAGCTGTAACTCCAGAAATGACAGCTCTTTCCAAACACAGTTGAATCACTCCCTGGTGGTGCCTTAAGGTTTTCACTCATATTAGTCATTAATTAAACAACAAGCCATGTCAGACTGTAAGATGGCCAAAACAATGTAGAATTACGATGTCAGTTGTGTCAAGCACGTGCACAGAAGGCGCACTTGTCTATTAAAACCTTCCAACCCTTTATCTTCTAACGTCTCCTTTCTGTAAGTTCTCCTAATAACAGCTACCTTCATTCTTATGTTCAAGTTCCCACCTCAACTGCCCCGGCTTAACTCCCCATCAGGGCCCCTCACAGGCAAACTGCAGTCAAAGACCAGGGAATCCCGTCTCCAGGCTGCCTCGACTTCACAAGATGGCAGCTGAGATAGAAAACACTGGCCTTGACAGCGTCTCCTCTTGCTCACTTATTTATTCAACAAATTAAAAGTATATTTATTAAACACTCGCCATGTGCCATAGACCATCATAGGTTTTGGAATCCAGTGAAACAAGAAGGCAAGTTCCTCTCGTGGAGTTTATATTCCAGTTGGGCCAAGACAAACACAAAATAAGGAATCCAAACAATGAAACGAAAAATTCCAGCTGGTTTGTAATCACTGCAGGGTGACACCGTGGAAGAGTTAGCTTCAGCTATTTGTCCTAATCCCGGTGGTGGTCAGCAGGCTTTTTAAAAAAGGCCACACTCCAGAGATGGCTGCCGTAGGTGTCCCCGCTGTCCGCGCAGAGAGCAACACCAGACACTCTGCCAATTAGCAAAGCGTGTTAGAAATGAGGTTTGACATGTGGGTTTGTCCGCTAAGTAATCGGTTTCCTCCAGTTACAGTAATGACCCTCAGGTCATTTTTACTGGAGACACACCCATTCCATAGAAAAGTTATAAAAATGTAATTAGCTCTCAGATGGCTCCTGTGGCTTGATCCCAGGCCTTGATTTGGAGATTTCTTATTGCCTGATACCAACTACAAGGGTATCAGAATCACACCTCAGAATATTAATGACTGAGTGAAACTTTCTTACAAGTTATAGTCAGAGCATAAAGCATTAGGCCTTTACTGAGATCACAGAACCAGCTGTATTAATATTTTGCACCGGCTTGTCAACAACTATTTGCCTAAATAAATATGGCACAGTTGGCTTTCATTTTATGTACAGTGGTCTTGCTTTCATACACTGGTCATGAAGTCGTGGAGCGATAACTAACCATCACCCACCACTATCCATTAATAGCTACAGTTATCTACCGAAAATAACCTAAGAGTTCGGCATGAATTTATTGATTTAGACTAGTTTTCAATAGCCACTTACTATCTGTGGGATCTTATGCAAGTTAGATAATGCCTCTTGGCCTCAGTTCCGTCATCTGTAAAATGGGGATAACATTAGTGCCTGCTGTGAAAATTTCTGTGAGGAGTGCGTGAGATGATGCATGTGAAAGTTAGTGCCTGGCACATAGATAACATGCAGTGCACAGTAACTGTCATCATCAGTCACCCTCATCACCATCATCACCGCTGCCCGTCTTCTACCACCTACTGTTACAGTTTGCAGCAGTTTCCCTTAACTTCTGGGATATTAACATCTGATGTGTTAAGCTCATTTTCTCTTCATTGGATGAATGCATTCTATGCTTTAAACACTACTTTCCTGGGGAAATCACAAAGATCCTGAAGTGAGAGAGTTAGGAAAAGTCAGAAGCAATTTCTGGTGACTCCATGCTGGGAAAGAAGGAAAGCTCCATGGTAAAAGCCAGGAAAGTATTGAGTTGCAAAGCAGTGATGCAAAAAGAGGCCCCGATGCACACAGAGGCACATCTATCTCTGCAGCACTCTGCTCCCAGTCCGTGAAATGCAGGCTGGACGTGGGCATGTGGATAGAGCCTGGCCCTCCCTGATGCTGCCTCCTCTTCCTCAGTTACCTGGGGAAGAAACACTCTCACTTCCCACATCCCTGATATTTCCAAGTATAGAAACCATGTGAAGTCACAGTGGTTTCATTTTAAGCACACAATCCATGAATCTAGATGCAAGGACTCCTTCCATGGGCAAAAAGTTACTCCTCATGGCACACAAGCAGGAAACAGGTGATCTGAGGCAACTCTTTAAAATAACAGTAATAATAACAATAATAATGTATAAAATATTAATTTATTGAGATGTCAATTCATGTTTTCCTCTTCTTATTGTTTTTCTTCTAATTTTCAAGAAGGTCGCTAGGCATTTGTGCTTTCTTGGCTCTGAGGCAGTTAGGTTGCATGGAAAGACCAAAAGCAGATATTGATTGAAATAGTATCCCATTTCTGACCTTTGTTTTCCAAGACCCTAAACTCGCTGGGGAGATATGCTGGCTTGTTCCCAGAGAGGAGAACTGCTTTTGATGAGTGGTAAAGGAAGAGGCGGGGGGAAAAAAAAGAGAGAGAAAAGAGGGAATCCCCGAGGCAAGAGCAGAGGACTGTGGTTTAGGGTTCTCTAATTAATCAACACCCACTCTCCCCTGCCACACACACCTTTGCAGGACTCCAGGGAGGTGGCTGGACCACAGAGGGAGACAGTTGTATGGTGCCCATAATGGGATTTTACCCTTAGCCCCCGAGCTCCCAGCTTCACCCAAGCCAATACCCAGACCCAAGCAAGGGTTCCTGGAATGATTTCAAGGCACTGTGAAGCTTCAGACGAGAAAGATAAAAGAAATGATGTATCCACTTAAAGTTTTTTCAAAAGCCAGCCACCTAACAGTGTGAAAAAGACCCCCGCCCCAAAAAATTCAGGAAATGTTCAGGAGAACTTACTAACCCTATTGTGATGAAACCATGGAAACAGTGAACTCAATGTGGCAAACTTCCCATGGCTGAAGAAAATTCATCAAGAAAAGACAAAACCAGCTGTTCTGGATAACAGCTAAGTCATATGACTCCGAGATTTGTCCAGATGATTTCACAAGATGCTTTCCAGATCTCGAGCCCATTATTACAGTTACAAGCAACGTGCTGGATTGTGTTCAGTCTCTCCCCCTGCACTTGGCAGAGAAAATATCCAACTCCTAACTGTGGCAAAACCCCTGTCTCAGCTTATATAATTGGAAGAGTTTGCAAAGCAACTAGGGTAGAGGTCAAAAGGACTGTTCCTGGAGAGAAAGTGATGTGGAACACTGAGCTCTCCCCTAGAAAATCTGGTTAATGCCCAAACTAAGCAATTTTTCCTAAAAAGCAATAGACAGTATAGCACAGTGGTTAAGGGCATGGATACTGAAGTCAAACTGAGCATTATTTATCTTACTACACGTGTGACTTTTGCCAAGTTTTGAAACCCTACCTGGCTTCAGTTTTCTCGTCTGTAAAATAAAGGTTCTCAGAATGATGAAATGGGCTATTCCATGGGAAGCACTTATATTAATGCCTAGCACACTGAGCATGCACTCCACAAATAACAGGGGTGGTGGTGGTGGCGGTGGTGATGATCTCCTTACAGAAAATCCTGGGCCAATGAAGGCAAGTGTCTAGCTTATTTACAGAAAAAAAAAAAAATGATAACTCAACATAGACTATATCAGTAGGAAGGAATCTTAGAGGAGAGACAGTAAACAGAGTAACATTTGCCCTTGACTAAACCCTATTTTCAACTCGGTCACTAGTTTGCTGGGTGATCTTGAGGAAGTTATGTGAGTTGTCTTTCAGTGAAAAGTAAGAAAAGAGAGAGAGGAAGGATGGAAAGAAGGAAAGAAGGAAGTCTGTTTAGTGATAAACCTCTAATATCTTCTCTATCTATTATAAACTAGTATTTCCATATTATCCACACTAAACATCTTTATAATGTAAATGAGAAAGTGAGGACCTGAGATGAGAAATGACTTGTGAATCGCACCATGGATGCCTTCTATTCCATCCTCTTCCCAACATCCCATTTTTATCTTTAATTACAATATTCTTCATCTTCTCGTAATTTATAAACCCTCTGATTCACATTAAACTGCTCATCTTCTTCATTCCCAATAGCTAATCTGTCACAAATGTTGCTCTTTATCCCTAGAAAATTATTTTAGATGTGCCTTTTCTTCTCCATAGCTAGATGAAGCAGCTTTCTCCAGGCCTGAATCTCTGGGACGTTCCCCCCTCACTACATGCATGCTCCGCTCACTATCAGAGCAGAAACAAGCTCCTACTTGCTTGTAATGACTCTGTATCATTTACCACGAAGACTCTCAGACTTGAACATGCACCCCCAACACCAGGAGATCTGGTTTAAACACAGGCTTCTGGGCCCCGTCCCAGAGTTCCTCCTTCAAGAGGTCTGAAGTGCGACTGGAGAATTTATATTTCCAGTCCGGGACCACACGGTGAGAGTCACTGATGAACTGTGTCAATTTCAAACACCCTTCTTGCTTCCAAGGTCCTCCACTTCTAACCTTGTTTCCCCCAATTCCCCTAGTCCCATTGGTCTCCTCCTTATCTCCCAAGCAAATCGTCTCTGCCTCCCTCCACTCATATGACAATTAAAACTCTTCTAATGCTCCAGAACAATCTCGCCTTTCCCCCTGAAGCCTCTGTAACGACTCCAGCCTAGACTGCTTTCTGTCTTCTCTAACATAAAATCATAAACACAGAAGCATATTTAAGGGACCTTATAGAGCTTCTAATTCACCCTTCCCTTATTTTAAATGTGGAAAAACTGAGGTTTATATAGATTAAAATATTTTCAAAGATCTCATAAAATCTCATTCTAAGATCTCTAATAATTTACAGAGCAAGGGATAGGGTAGCTGCTGTTCTTCAGCTAAAGTTCTGGGCAGCACATTTTCACCCAATTACTCTAGTTTCTTGTGAATGTATATCTCAGAGTTCCATATGCATGTACTCCCGTGAGACAGCAAGTCCTTTGAGTACTTCCTTGGCCTCCCAGAGCATCTTGAAAATAACTAAGTACTTTATAAAGTTGCTTTAACTCCTAGGATGGCATGGAGGATAAAGGTGCAGGCCTGTACTGCTTTGGTTTGTATTCCAGCTCTTACTTATCAGCTGAGTGACTTTGGGCAAGCTACTTAAATTCTAAGCCTCCATTTTTCTATGTAAAGTAGTGATAGTACTTTTCCTGCCTCATATGTATGTTGTGGAGCTAAGGAAGTTAAGGCATCACAGTGTTTAGACGAGCACTTGGGACCTTGTTAATTTTCTATAAATGTGACCTATTATTGTTACTGTTCTAATATTTGTCCCACTGCTCTGTCACAGTGCATATTGCACATGGGATGTTGGGTGATAAATGTTTACTGAACGAATAGAATAGAGTGAAATAGGACTCAATGAACATCGGTTTGACTGACATGCAAGATAAGTTCCTTTCAGAGGCCTCCACCTTGGAATAAGGGAACCAATTCTGAGACCGTAGCGAATACCCGTTGCTGGAGAACGCAGCCCCAGAGAGACAAAGAAGGCAACATGGAGACTTCTGCTGCTGCCCTGCGCAGCTCAGAGCTGCACTGTAATATCACCCGCCTTGTGCTGCTATTGAAAAATGAAAAACAAAGTATTGTTTTTCCCAAGCACTGACTACTCCCTACCCAAGGTTTCCCGTGGAAATTGAAATATTTCCCATGCTTTTATGGCCTGTCTCTGACATGCTCATCATTCAGAGTAGGTTATTAGGGGTAAAGGAAGACATACTGCAGGGACAAAGCAGACAGGGGCAGGAGTAGTTTTTTGTTTTTGTTTTTTTTCCTTTGACCTTCAATTCTCCATCTTATTCAAAATATCATTGGCAGAATTTCTGGACTATTTGTAATTCAGTTTGGAAGCCAGATAATGAACAGTGGGAAAATGGTCTTCAAGAAGAGGAAGACAGAAATTTATGGTTTATTTTGAGTTCCAAAAGTGGAGGGGTCAGAAGGCATTCCCACGAGAGCTTCTCTGAACACTGGCGTGACCCAGAGCTGTGGAATATCTCAGTGTCGTTCTGCTTTAAATTATAAAGAGGGGCATTCTAGAATGAAATTTTCTAGCTGTACATGGACCCTAGTTGTTTTATACCTTACAAAGGTATAATAAAGCATATTGGAAATAATAATAAAGCATATTGGAAAAGAAGGGAAGGAAAGAGGAGTAACATAAATTCACTGAAGCCTTAATGGACATTAATATATATATTACATCACTTACTAAACCTCTGTTCCCAGAACTTAAAGTGTCCTCTTGCAATCACTTTATGTAACAGATATAAAGTCATAACTTCAGATAATCAGGACATTTTGTTGACATTCATCTCGGCCAAATTTTTAAAAATACTTTTTGAGCAAAATAATGACATGACGATGAGGAATCAGAGGACTGTTACTTGTCTGGAGTGTAGAATTTTATTTTAAACCATTTCTTCTCTCCTTCTCCCAATATATGGAAACAGCACCTTATTTTGCAAGATTTCTATTTTTCAGAATTATCTATTGATTGATTCATAACTCACATTTGTATTTATTCACTTAGCAGACTCTAACAGAGCAACCACTGCTTGTCAGGCACTGTACTAGACAGTATGAGGGGTGCTTTACAAAATTAATAAGAAATTGTTCCAGACCTCAAGTAGGTCCCACTTTATAAAGACATGTATAGTCATCCCTCAGTATCTGCAGAAGATTGGTTCTAGGTTCCCCAACTCCCCATGGAAATGAAAATCTGAGAATGCTCAAGTCTTTTATATAAAATGATGAAGTATTTGCATATAACCTACACACATCGTCCTGTATACTTTAAACCACCTCTAGATTACTTATACTACCTAATATAGTGTATATGCTATGTAAAGAGTTGTAAATACAATGTATATTGTATGGAAATAATTGCTAGCACGCAGCAAATCCAAGTTTTACTTTTTGGAGCTTTCTGAATTTTTTTTTTTTTGGAATACTTTAGATCCATGGTTGGTTGACTATGAAGATGCATAACCCCCAGCTACGGAAGGCCAACTATGTACATAGTTTAATTGGAAGATGAAAAAATTCTGAGAGCTCAAGGGATGAAGCGCTAGCTTCTCCTTGAGGGAGAAAAGAGAAAGCTTTTCAGAAGGGTTGATATTTGGGGCTGGAATTTGGCTGAAATCCTGTGCGGTAGAGGCACAAAAGGTATTGGTTTGAATCCCAAAGCAGGTGCTGTCTTCCTGTTTTCTCTCAGTGCCCCAGGGATCCTTCCCAAAGTTTAATATGGAAGTTCCCATCTTCCTAATATGTTTTCAAAAATTCCAAAGAGGCTTTCAAGGTCCATGCAGAGGTCACAGGGTCATAATCCTAGAAAATCCTTGCCAGTATTCTTAGAACATTCCCTCATTTTTCTCCCAACAAGCAATGAATTCTGACCTGTGGCCCTTACATCAAGACTTGGTCTACAGGGATTCACTGAATTGTGTGGCTATTGGGATAGGAGTTACAAAGCTAGAATTCTGCGCTCAGGGTAGGGACAGGGTCCAAGAACCAAGCAGATGGTCGCCTGGCTGCTTGCTGCAAGAATGATGCAAAGCAGCAGTCTTTGAGCTGAGCTCTCTCCTCTAGACTGAAGGCACAGCAATCTTAGACAAATGCAAATGTAATTTTATGTATTACGGATGCAAGTCACAGCCGATAGGAGACCATCAGCTATGAAACACAATAAGAGATAAAAAGACCTGAGAACTTGGGGAAGCAAGGCCAGAGAGAGTGCTAGGGACATCCCACAGAAAAAAGAAGGGAAGAACAATGTCTTCTATGGGAAAAGTATCTCGTTAAACTCTTGAGACGTAGCCAGCAACCTGAGAAATTTTCACTTACGATGATAAGAAGGATGGTCTGCAAGGCATAGAAACAGGCACAGAAGGAAAGGGGGGGCTGGGTCACATGGCAGAAGTTAACAATTCCCACATCTTCCTTGGTGGTAGGTCCAAGATGTCCATGTCCTAGTTCCTGGGACAGGCGGCTGTGTTGTCCTGTGTGGCAAAGAGGATTCTGCAGGTGTGATAAAGTTAAGGATCTTTAGCTGTAAAGATTATTCTGGATTATCTGTGGGGGCCCAATATCATCACAGGGATCCTTGTAAGAAAAAAGCAAAAGGGCCAGAGTCTGAAAGCAATGTGCCAGTGGAAGCACAGCGGGAAATTCTGGAAGGTGCTACACTGCTGACTTTGAAGATCAAGGATGGGGCCATGAGCTAAGGGATTCAGGAGGCTTCCAGACATTAGGCTTCTTCCCTAGACCCTGCAGGAGGAACCCCAGCAATCCGAGGATCCATTTTAGACTTCTGCTGTCCAGAGCTATATGAGAATAAATGTGCATTGTTTTAAGTCACTAGGCTTCAGGCAGTTGTTATAGCGGCAAAAAGAAACAAATACATCCTCTCTTAGCTTCTGTTTTTCAGACTTGGTTCACTATAGAAAATAAACTTAACAGCAGTTGGACTGTTTTCTCATCCCCATTCTACTTTTCTATTTTCAGTTAACAGTTAATCTTAATTCTTTTCACCTTTACGGAATGGTCTGTATTTCAACATTTAGTTTTCTGAATTCCCCGCCTGGACCAGCTATTTTTTTTTTTTCTAATCTTGCTCCTTTTCTTCTAGCCTCCCAAACTCAAATCAGACAAGTGTCCTATGGGAGAGCTACCTAGAGTTACTCCCTGGAGCCTTGCATGCAGCAGATAAGTTGTTTTTGTTTTTTTTTAATAAAATTAATTTAGCAACAATAAAACTTTTGGGAAAGTCAAGATAATGGGTTTTGACTTGACATCGTCTAAGAATTCCTAAAGGAGGTGGTCTTAACTCAGAAAAATTAATCCATCACCTACTCCTAAAAAGAGTATCACCTCCAGGCAAACAAATTATGTCAATAGTCCATTTATTCTATCAACCCCCAGGCTCAGAGGAGTTATCTGTGATACCCTTGCTCTCCTGCTTCCTGTCATCCAGTTGACTCATTTGCTTTCTATTCTCCTTTGCAGTGGGCTGTTCCATTTGAATCCTATCCCCATACCTCCTGTTTAGCTTTTCAGGGAGAAGACAGTTTTGGAAGCTTTCCAGTTCCTTGTTCTGGCTCCATTCTGAGACTTGGCTGCAAGGTCTCCCAACATGAAGATAACTAAGAAAAATCACCCACTTAGAGAAAGCACTCAGTCCCCAGCTAATTAAATGCTTTACTCAATACATATAATGCATAACCCTATTTAGTGTTCATAATAATCCTGAGGGAGGTATAAATGCTACCCCCATCTTGCAGATGAGAAAACTGAGTCACAGAGAATTTATTTAATCTGCC
The DNA here is from genome assembly GCF_009834535.1 of Camelus ferus. Lineage (NCBI taxonomy): Eukaryota > Metazoa > Chordata > Mammalia > Artiodactyla > Camelidae > Camelus > Camelus ferus. The sequence continues at coordinate 16,552,380 of NC_045716.1, read as the reverse complement.
CCAAATTACCCAGTAAATGACAATTTCAAACCTAATGTCACTTCAGCTCCTAGGCTTTTAATAACTATGCAAAATCACCTATTTCATGCTGTTCAGATAATGTAATTGGCAGCTGTGTGCATCTGGTAATTAGAAATTCTTAACAAATCATTGTTTTCTTAAAGACTACAGTTTGTTTCCTAATCAAAACCTTCTGAAAGATGGTGTCTATGGAAGAAGAAATATTTTAACAGTGAAGATGCACAAAATTCATAAGTTAAAGTTCGTCAGATAAAATAAAATGAAGGTGATATGTAAATTGAGAGACCTTGAATTAGCTTCAGCTCTAAGCAGCTGTGTGATCTTGGACAAGTCACCAAGGAAGTCTGGACTTGTTTTGTCAGCTGCAAGAGAAGAAATTGTCCCGTGGCTCTGATCCTATTCTCAGTCTGTGATTTTAAACTGGCCATATGAGAGAAGAGGGAAAAAAAATGACATCCCATCTCAAGGGGCAGAAGCTATGAATTTGAGTCACTAGACTTTCATTGTGCATCTGTATGTGATCAAAATTGAGCTGGGCACTCAATTCCACACCACCACAATGGTCAATTGTGTATGTGATTCTTGTCTTTTTCATGCTCTTAAGCTGATGTCCATTTAATAAAATATGTTCCATAAGCAACTAAAGAAAGTCACATATCCCTTTCCCTTGGTTGCAGTCCAGCCATCTGCACTCACATTTCAGCCTAATTGCAAGCATCAGGGCCTTGTCTGAGCCAGGAAGCGAGACAAGAATAGGTTAAGCTATTCTTAGAAGATCTGGAAGATAAAAGAAGGCAATTTGAAAAAAAAAAAAATTAAGGCTTTTTGAACTGTCAAATTAGAATTTTGAAAAAAATCTCAACTGACAAAAAGTTTTTTTTTCTTCACTGTTGCTAGCTAAAGGAGAAAGTGTAAAATTCAAACCATGAAGAGAGAAAAAAAAAATCCTCATTGATCTATATTCATCTTTATGAAAGAAAAATTGCTTCCTCCTAGCAGGCTCAGACACTTGCAATCTGTCAGCAAGGATCTCTGATTTTAACAAACAATCCGTCTTTTTTCCAAGTCATTAAAAAATATCATGTGCACGTGTGTGTGCACATGTGCAGGTGCATGCATGTGTGTGTTCAAGTGACACACATGTTTTGGACTTGGGGGATTCAGAAACAGAATCCAGGACTCTGGAAGCTTGTCATCCAGAAAACACCAGACCCTCAGAGAGTGGGCGGGCTCTTCTGGGAAAGTCTTCAGTGTGACCTGCACTGTTGACCTTGTCCCAAAGTGCACTGGTCATTCGGTCCCGTGGTCCTGTTGACCCAGGTATCTCTCGTAAACTATTACTTGAAATAAGTAACAAAAAATACAACAAACAACTTTTTAATGAAACATCTCAATTCTTTCTAAACTTCCTATATCCCCACAGACAAGTCCTTCATCAAGAAATAGATGGTCTACACACACACACATACACAAATGTCAAAAAGTAGTAGCTTGACAAAAACAGCTCCGCACACTTCTCTACCAGTCATGAGCAGTACACAGTAGAGCACCTCACACTTTCCACGTATTTTCACTTCATGCTTCATCTTTTCCTCTGATTCTACTATGATAGTTCTAACATCTCTCTAGAATGTATAGTTTAAGGATCTGAGTGATAGTTTTTTTCTAGATGGCCTAGATATTGTTTTGAGAAGTGTCTGGGAAAGCAGTTGGGAAAAAAGAAACAAAAACATGTAGAATATAGAATAATGGTCTTAGCCTTGAGACAGGAAGGGGGCAGGGCACAGCCATTCAAGGAATGCTCCACAATTAACATCAAAATGGTGGAAGATTCAACTCCCAGCAGGCCTTGAGGCTCAAGATGATGGGAGATTTAACTTCTAGTAGGCCTTGAGCTTCATTTTACACCCTTTGTAATACATTAACATGGTGAATAACGCACCCGCAGGCGCCATGGCAGTCCCAAGGCTAGCCACAAAAGGTCAAAGAGTGGGAAATGGCCAACTTCCTGGGAACCCCAGCCCCCTCCCCAGGCTACTTAGACTGGTCTTTTCATTTATTTGCATATGAAGCTACCAAAGCCCATGAAGGTGGGCAACACTGCCCCTCATGGCCTCTCTCTCTCTCTCCCCCTTCGGAGAGGGCCCGCACGCTGCCTATGGAGTGTGTACCTACTTTTACTCTAACCTGAGCACCCAACCCCCTCACCTCATGGCCTTTCTCTTGCCTTTTGATGTATCTCTCTAAATAAATCTACCTTTACTCAGCTGTGGCTCGCTCTTGGATTCTTTCCTGCATGAAGCCAAGGACCCACACTTGGCGGGGCACGTCCCAGGGGCTCAACCAAAGCCTGGGACACGGCCATCCTCAAGTCCCACATCTGTTTTTCTTGCATCAGTCTCCCTTACTATTCATAAAGCCAACGTAATTTTAGGTACCTACTGTCCAAAAGCATTCAAAGACTGTGTAACCTAATCCTTTCAACCCTGAAATATTTCCTTTTTGAAGGAGAAAAAATATCAGGCCAAGCTACTTTGTCTTGACATAGTAACTGAATAGAATGCTTTGCAAAGGAATACCCCAGTCTGGACTTTCCAGGACCTCTGTGGTCCAGGTGAGTAAGCCTGAAGTCAGTGTGCATTAGCTGTGTTGGGGATGCATGCATTATATGATTAGGCTGATCACACCTACAGATTTACCAGGAAAGACCCAATTTCTAATGCCTGGTCTAGAGGCAAGTTCTACATCCTCATCCTAGTTGGAAATCGCCATTGCTGTGCGTATATGTGTGTGACACGGATTCATGCAGTCAGAGGCAGTCTTCATGTGACTTCATGAGTGGTCAGCACTCCAGGATCTACTCAGCTGGCAGATAAAAACTGGTTAATTATGTGAAGTCCTAGAAACTTCGATTCACTCTTATTCCAGCCCCAAGGATGAAAATTCTTTTCATTGTTAAGTCAAAGGATGGGCAGCATTCAGAAGGGCGTGCATGGGCCACCGTGAGAAACATGTGACAAAGTGGTGAAGGCGGTCTAGGTCACCACACCCCCAAGGTCAGTCGTGTCTGTGTTCCCGCATCACCTTTCCTTCCTGCCCTCAAGGAACTTATGCCCCTGAGATAAGAGAGAACTAAATTAACAAAACAAACAAACAAAAAAGAATAGAGAAAGGCAATAGTTAGAAGACAAAAAGTAATTCATTACAGGAACTGTGGCAGTAAACTGCATGAGAAATAGCTGAAGCCACACAATTTCATGAGGTTTACCAATAGCTAAAGGCTATCATTAGAAGCAAAAAGAGACTCACCTCTTTAACAAAGTTTTCCTGATGAACCTATAGAGGTGCTGGAGGTTCTCCACCTTTCTTCCTCTCCCAACCCCACTCTCACTCTCCCCCAGAAGGAATCCCTCTTTATTTAGCAACATACACTCTATCCCTTTGTAGCCTCATAAAAAAACTCAGCTATAGTCCTTCCCAATCCTTCTGGAACCAGAGAAAGCACCAGGTCAGCCTGGAAGCAGGTCTGTCTCCACTTGCTGTACATTTATTTGTGCATTCTTTTGACAAAACACTAATTAAGTGCCTACTACATGCCAAGTACAGATTGCCTTTATAGTATTGAATTATTTAGGCATAAGGGGGAAAATCTTTTTCATGAACAAATCTTTTCAATTTTTAGAGCCAGGAGTAGAGGGGCCCTGGACAAGTTCCAAGGAAACAATATCCGAGACATGCTGCACAGGTTAACTGTGATTGGAAATTCTAAGTTCCCTCCTCACCTGCTTGCATGGGAGAGATAATACGGATTGCACGAAGATGTCAGAACATCAACCAGACTCCCTGCACCATCTCATCTCCATGTCTTTGCACATGCAGACTTGCCCCTTGGCCTGGTATGCCTGCCTTCTGTCCCCTTTTCCTATTTAGACCCGACCCACTCTTTGGTCCATTCAGGCTTAGCTCATAAACCTTACGCGTCACCCTCTGTGACTTCTTGCACCGTCTTCCCTGACCACCAACAGCTCTGTGAGCCTCCAGCCCAGCTGCCCCCACTTCTGTGCTTCTTAATACGCGGTGCATTTATTCTTCCACAGCAAATCTCAACACAGAGGGCCACTTTCCTCTCATTTATTTCCCTACCTGAACTGAAATTTCCCTGAGAGTTCTTTCATCCTTATGCCTAAGACAAGTTTGGAGGTTTGAAAGGCAATCCAGAGAAACAATGGAAATTGTTTCATCAGCAAGAATTGAAACAAAGTTTTTCTTAGTGACACCTCTCCTCGTTTTGTTCCATAGTTTACTCACTTTCTTAAGATTACAGAGTTTCACTGAAATAGTTGCAGTTATGTCACAAGACTCCTATCAGCAGTAGCAAGCTTCAGATTCACACTTGTTCCAGAAAGCATGACTCCCAAACCCTCCCCTCCTGGAGGCTCTGCCACTGCCTCTTTAGGCCTCTTCAGTGATTCTGTGTCCATCCTGACTCATTTATCATTCATTTGAGTTCTTTGCTTCAGTCTTTAGTTCACTAGGTGCTTATCTTTTCTCTATAATTGGCCTAAGGATGTGCTCATGCCTTTGGGAGAAAGCTGTATTTACTTAATCCTGTGGACCCTGCAGCTTTGACCGGCTCTGTTTGGTGCTTCTGAGCGTTTAACAACCTTGGGGGATGAGTTGATTAGTGGCCCTGGTTATTAGGTGCCTTTCTACCCTAAATTGTCCACACTTAGACCCATATACATTAGAGAAGATGGGGGAAAGTTGAATGTTTAGCAAAATAATCATAAATAACAAAACACCACCTTCCCCATTTATTCTGTAGCTCCTGAAACTCCCAGTGTTGCCACACATTTGAGATGGCCCAAAGCCCCTGAGTGAACCATGGATTAAACACATTCCACCCCCGGCAGCCTTCATAATGTTAAACAGAAATCAGATGTATGTTGGACACCTATAGAAGTAAAGCGTTTGTGACACTTGACCAACAGCTCAGGGAAAAATCTTTGTCAGGAATTGCCTTCATTCCTCCTTTACTCCACTTTTTAGTTTAGTAGAGACTGTAAACTTGGTGTCAGGACTAGTTGATGGACAAAGATAATCATCATCACACTGGTTGCTTTACATAGCAGTGACAATTTTCAGGGAATCGTAATAATAACATGTTTTATTTCAGAATGCTTCCATCTTCTTCCAAAGAGCTATGTTATTTAGCTTAAAAATTGAACCTGCTCAGAGAAATTCAAGAAATTCAAAATAAAACACATTTTTAAGAGAAGCCTAAAATTCAAAGTTGAAAAATCACTGGCAAAGAGTAAGATTTTCAATTAATTCAACTCTTTCTCTTTCCACTGACTCTCTGAGATTCCCACCCACAGAGCATAGGTTTCAACATGCCAGAGGGTGAAAACTGTGGGGTGGTGGCCAGTTTAGTGTTTGGATTATTGGTCTCCTTAAAAATACATAAATACGTGAGGTCAACTTTGACTTGTAATGAGCAATAATCTTTAAAATCCAAATAAAGAAAGGAAAAAGAGTTTCTACAAGTACATCAAAGTTGACTCTGGCATAATGTTTCCTTAGACATTAAGAAAGAACTATTTTCTAAAGCTCCCTTTGTGTGAAGGTAAGTGTTGCTTTCTTGTAAGTCTGTATGAGAATTACAGAGTAGGTTGCTTCTGCTACAGCCATGATTTCAAGACAGGGTTGAATCCTTGATGATTTTTCATTAATTAATTCCCAAACTTTTAGAGAGAAATAAATTAGGAAAATTTTTAAGTTTAGGAAAGATGGTGTCTCTTGCTAGACACTGAAACCAAGTGTATTTCACTTGATTTAAACTATGTTATAATTAGAAAGGATGTTGAAGAATAACTAATCCAGCTTCCACTTCCCAAATACGAAAATAAAATCTCAGGAAAGTGAAATAACTGGCCCATGAACACAGATTAGGTAATGACAAAACTAAGTCTGCCCCTTACTCCTTAACTAGTTCATTTCCCATTATGAGTAGAGCCAAGGAAGGCAGATTTGGAAGGATGCATTCGAGTATCATTTTCCCCTTAGAATAGACACTATTAGGTTCTTTCCATGAGTGCGTGCTAACAGCTCCCCAGCTCCACTATTCCATTTCTCCAAAACAGTCATCTCAGCCAGCATTGTAATTGGAAATAGGACTCTATGTGCAACAGTGAAAAATCATGAATAACACAGTAATTGCAGGATTCTACCATATGTCAGTAAATTAAAGGGTTAAGGCAATAAGCTTGCTCTTTGGCCACTCTATAATATTCCTTGTGAACATCCTGGAGCAGAAGAATTTACTGTGCATTGAAAGATTTGTAAAGTGATTTAATATCAATGTTGGTAGAGAATCAGATCTAAAACAGTAATAGCAATCAGTGAAAGAAATGTTCCATCCATGCGTCTCAGCAGACATTATGCGTGTTTACAAGAACACACAGGACAATATTAGTAACAATGCCAAACTTTCAACAAACATTTATTAACCACGAAATGCCAAGCAGTAGGTCACAGGATCACAAAATGACTGATAGACTGATGTTACAATCATTCTAGACTCAATCGTTCAGCAATTAATGAGGTGAGGTTTATTCATTACATGAAAGTACATAATTTCAAACAATAAGGGGGCTAAAGGCATGCATCACAAGTGTTATAAAAATCAATCCTGCAATTCTCAGAGTTGCAAAAATGGAAGAAGAAAGAATTATGTATTATGTCATGTGCAAGGAAGTTCCTTTCGTCTCCCTATGTTCACTTCATTTCTCAGGCTTCCTTTGGAGGGAGGCACAGGCTGATAGCAATAAATCGTATTCAGCAAAGAAACCTGTCTTCCTCCCCAAGGTTAGTCCAGTGGCTAGTATCATCTGCCTGGTTACAATCTCACTTCTGTTACTTAAGTCCTGCTACTTTATTTTGCATGCATCTTGTAAAAATAATCTGTGCTTTTGACAGCAGGAAGTGAGAGCAGGCTTTATTTCCAGTATTGTCAGAGACAAATTCCTTTGCTATGATATCTCTTTAAAAATCTTTTTCAGATTATTTCTAGGGTCAAAGTCATCAAAACGAAAACCTGAGATTGTAAGAGACAGGAGGACAGATCTACTGAACAAAACAATCTTCTGAGGCAAACATCCCCCATGGCTTTAGGACTGAGGTTAGACTGTACAAAGATCACTTGAATTTCCTTTTAATAATGTTGGATCAAACAAAATTTATCAGAGTCATTCTTAAGAAATAGGAAGATGATAAATACCCCTACCTCTCTGCATCAGGTAGGGTTGTTGGGTTACATTTTCTAACAAGTCAGATATTTGTTCTTGTTCTGTTTACTTGGTCTAGATACTTAGGATTCCCTCCAGAATATTGTCTAGTCCAAGGACAGTCACAGAGCCTCAAAGGTGTTCCCCCGTGTCTGAGAAATAATGTTAGCTAATAAATAACCTCTATGTCTCAAGGGCTATCTTCTCTCCAACAATCCAGCTACTTCTGTCTGATGGGATTAAGATGCAAAGAACAATGAGAAATCCTCTCTGCCTCATTGCAAACCTGGGCTGTCCTCTTCTGCTCCATGGACATTAATAAAGGTTAACATTTATATAGTTCTAATATGTGCCAGACAGTGTTCTGGGCTTTTCATGTACAGTAATTCATTCAATCCTCATAACCAGCTAGTGAGGTAGATACTCTTAGTAGACCCGTTCTACAGATAAGGAAACTGAGATACAGAATAAATTGCCCCATACCACACAAAGAGTAATAATGGAGCCAGAATTCAAAACCCAGCAATTTGGTGGTGTTCTTAACCATACAGTTCTGACTCGGAACAAGCACCTATAAAATGGCATCTCTTCAGAGGAAATGATGCATTAAATGATGTATGGTATATCTCACATTGTATTCGTCTCCTAGCTCAGATCTTTCAAAACCTCTTTGTTGTTAGCAAAGGAGACAATCTCCAGTCTACCACTGAGCACCTGTTCACCCGTTTCACCACAAACTCCAGTGACCTTCTGTTGCCTCTGGGTATCCTCTCCTAAATGAAGATCCTCCATTCCTCCATCTGGTAAGCCAAAATAACTTTTTCTCACCTTTCCAGGCACGAGTGGGGCAAGGCTGCAAGTCCTTTGCACATTTTGGCAGGTGGCTTAGCTCCTCAGCTTTGAGCACAAATTCTTATCAGCAGAGCAAAGTCTCTGAAAACTTCAAAACTGTCTGGGACTGCCTTTTTCTCCGAGGATTATATAGAGGCTCCCTCCCAGCCCTCGGTCGCTCTGTGGGCCAATCCAGAGCCGCAGAGGAAGCTGCGGGCTGGAGAGCAGCAGCAGTCGTGTGGGAGGTGGAGGCTGGAATCTCTGCTCTGCTGCGGGCGCTGCTGCATCAGGCTCTCAAGTGTTCTTATCGGCCAGCGCACGGGTGGCTTATTCTGCCAGGGCAGGGGCAGGCATAAAGCAGGCACAGGCCATTCTTGTCTTAACTCATAATCTTGAGCCAGCCACAGCGAAACTGTGGGGTTTTGTTATGAAGCAGAGTGCCCTGGGCTGCTTCAGATCTGTCGAAGTCACAGACCATTAGCACTGCAAGGGCCCTTGCAGAGCAGGCAGCCTGACTTTGTTTTTCAGTGGAGGAAACAGATTTAGAGAAGTCCAGGGGACACATATGTGAGCCCTGCAATGTGCCAGGTGCTCAGCTGGACGCTAGGATTCAAAGAAGAAGCCACTCCCTGCTCTCAAGACCCCAAAACATCATATCAATATGATATAAAGGATTGATGGAAGCAAGCCCAGGATGCTGTGAGCCTTCAAGGGCCACAAGAAAAGCTTTTTTTTTTTTTTTTTTTTTTTTTTTTTTCCTTTTGGAGGAAATAACCCCTAAGCTGAGTGATGGAAGAAACAAAATACTTTCTATGATTCTATCCACTAGATTTGATCCACCCTCCAAGCTCCCCTAATTCTGTAAGTGGTCTTCAGGTTATTATTTATTTTAATGACTAGTTTAGGTAATTCTCTGGACCACCACCCCCATGAACCCAACCATCCTTGGCTAGGTTTGTCGTCCCTTCCCCTTCAACACTTTCCTTCCTCTTATCATTCAAGGATTATTTCCATCAAAATTTACCTTATTTGTGTTTCATCCAGTCAGGATCTAAGAGGCTGATAAATTAATATGTAAATGCAAATGCCTAAGGTGTAGGCAATGAGTCCAAGCTAAAAATAAGTACCATCACATAATCTGTAAGAAAGGTTCTCAACTTGGAATTAAAAATGATTCTCATTATGTTCCCTAATATCTGAAATTACTTGTTTTGAACTGTTTTAATGGTTGCTCAGGACCTGTAAAGTCAATATAGCATATTATGACCTGGTGCTTTAACGTAAATAGACCAGAATAGGCAAATACCCAATTATGTTGCATGAAGAAAGTTAAACAGTTTTCTGAAATTTTTGCTTTAATTATCCATATGTATGTGTGAACAAGGCCATTAGATAAATTGTATTTCTAATGGTAAGTCACAATCAAAAAGGTTTGAAAGCCATAGCTCTATAACACACATTTTTTTAAAATAAGGAGCTGTATTAGATTCACCTCTACCCCGAGCACATTGTAAACATCAGGCACATAGACATTTACAAATATTGCTTGAACTAAATGCAACTGTCCAAGTTCTGCCATTTACTGGCTACATAAACAGCAGCAAATCAATTAATCTGAGTGACAGAATACTCAGTATTCACAGAGATATGAACACTGTTGTTGACCATTGAGTCTCATAGTGGGAAAGTGTATAAAATTAGCAGAGGAGACTCCTTGGAGTAGGAGCCTAAATTACTGTATGAAACCCAAGGGGTCTTGAATACAGAATAATATGGAAAAAAATTAATGTGAGATATTGGAGAGTGATGCCTTGGCCATGTCTGAAGTGCAAAGCAGGTTTCTGACTGTCTCTGAAGAGTTTATGTGATGAGCAGACTCTTCAAAAATCAAAATTATCTCAGTCACGCTAAAAGATAGACTAGAACTCAAAATGCGAGAATTAAAAAAAGAAAAGAAAGAAAAAGCAAACTGCAATAGATATAAATACGAATCCAACGTATATTTGTTTAAAAAACTTCCTAAGTGTGGGATAACCAGAAAGCATATAAAAGAGGCTGCTCATTGTATTAAGCTTATACAGAGAAATCTACAGAGATTTGTAATAAAGAATTGGCTCACGTGATTACGGAGGCTGAGAAGTCACAAGATCTACAGTCAGCAAGCTGAAGACCCAGGAGAGCCAATGGCATGTGGTCCTAGTCCAGAGGCCTGAGAAGCGGAAGCAAAGGTGTAAGTCCCAGTCTGAGTTGAAGTCTCAGTCTGAAGGCAGGTGAAGACCCATGTCCCAGTGAAGACAGGCAGGAAGAAAGGATGCATTGTCCCTTCCTCTGCCTTTTTGTTCTATTCAGGCTTTCACCAATTGAATGAGGCTCACCCACGTTGGGGAGGGCAAACAGGTTTACTCAGTCTTCTGATTCGAATGATAATCTCATTTAGAAATACTCTCAGATATACACCCAGAATAATGTTTGACCAAATATCTGGATGCCTGGTGGTCCAGTCAACTTGACATATAAAATTAACCATCACCCTCATGTAAAATAAGTGTGAAGTTCTTTTTAAAGTAGGTTGAACATTTTTTTCCTCTTTCCCTTTGAACATCCCTCAAAATGATAGTAAATGTATGAAAAAGGTATGTAGCTATAATAGCATAGAGAAAGGGAAATAGGCCATCATGTTCTGAGTGGTTTCAGTCTCTTTATGAGAAGTTAAAAGGGAACTAAAAGGAGTGGTAACCTAAGAAATAAGGGAAAGAATTCAGAGAACACCCCAAATAGGTGCTGTCTGCCTCGCAGGATGCCACGGAGGTTCAGACTCCCAGATGCTAGATAGTAGGGGAGGCAGGAATTAGCTGTGAGGATGGGAGCAGTGGGAGCAACTGAACGTTATCATCAGAAGAAAAGGTCTCCTACCCACAGTCTCTCCCCCAACACAACTACTCTGATTCATTTCTAATTCATTTTCTTAGCTAAATAATGCATTGATTTTTTAAAGCTATGATTAACAACACATTTATTGAGTTGAATTTTACGACCAGTGATGGCATCAGGAGAACCTCCAATCTGGAGACTTCTGGGATGTGTGGTAGGTGGTGAACAGGCATCAGGAATCCACCCCATTTACTCATTCATCTCCCTTATTGTTGCAGAGTTCCATCCTCAGGCCAGCAAGGAGCACACCTTATATGTTCCTTGATTTCTTTCGTTCTTTCTGATAAATTTTTAAAGTTATGTACACGTTCAATTTCTAGTTCTACCACCCAGAAGTATATGCTGTTCACAAATTGTGATATTTGCTTTCTGGCTTTTTTCCACCCCCTCTTTTAATTAATCACCAATAGATAGAACTAAAATCCTTTTAAATGACATTCCCATTTCCATGTTTTCCCCATTTCCAGCACACACAATCCCTATTCATACTTTGGTATGTGGTTTTCTTCCAGGTCATTTTTTAATACCTTTACATACATTGGATTCATAAAAAGTATATAGTAATTATTCACATGTTTTGATAGTCATGTGGTAATATAACTTTCATTTTAGTTTTTATTCAAAATTATGCATTTTTTAGCTTTTGGTTTTAAATTACAGTGATAGCTAACAGTTATAGAACATTTTCTATGAACCAGGAACTTAAAAAAAAACTTTTAATATATTTATATATTTAATTCTCACAGTAAAACCATGAGTTAAGTGGCATAATCATGACTATTTTTAAAATGAGGGGACACTGTGATCTTCTAAATAAAGATGAACTTGTTGAGGGTTAAAAAGCATCAGTATTAGCCCTGCAAGTATGGAGCCTACACTCTACCTCTGCACTCTAGTTACCACTCCTTTTAGTTACCTTTTAAAAACTAAATATGGAGATACACTAGTATATGTTTTTCCATTGCTGGAGAGAATTTATTATATGCATATATAATTGCATTTATATATAGACCAATTGATAAATATTTAGGTCATTCCCAATTTTTTACTTCTGGCAAAAGTACTTCAATTAATATTTCTGTATTTGTCTTCTGGAGCAGTTTCTCTATAACATATTTTACAAGGTATAATTACTCAGTCATGAGACATACTACTACAAAATTATAAAGTGGTCAGACCAATTTAGACCCCCCCCCCACCAACAGAGATGTATGATGGCATTGTTTTTGTCTCATTTTTTCCCAAAACACATAGGCCAGGCTTTAATTTTTGCCACTCCCAGACCAAAAAAAACATATATATATTATTTTTATTGGTACTTTTCTGACTGCTGGTGAATTTGAGTTTCTATTCATATTTGTATTGGTCATTGCAAATCTTTTCTTCCGTTAGTTGTCTATTCCCATTTTTTTAAACCATCTTATTATCTTGCTGTTTGGCTTTTCAGTACTAATGTACAAGAATTCTTTATATAAATAATGAAACAAAAGATGGGAGAAGGGAGAAGGAAAAGAAAAGTAGAATTAGAGCATTGATTATTGTAAAGGCAAAAGGTTAGAATTGAAGAGGATGAATAAAATCTGATAAACAAAACAGTAACAAGTTAAATAAGAAACAAGAGACAAAAGGCTCTAAGAGCAGTGTATGCACAAAGGTAACTATGAGGACAACACTACAAACCCTCCCAAATACCAACATTAAAGAAAAATTATAGATTAAAAAGCAAAAGGTACACATTTTGTGGAGAGCAAAAAATAGGACATATCGCAAAATACACACAATCATACAATATTATGACCGAGTTGAGGACAAACATATAAGTCATCAAGAATGTGTATAGGTGTAAAAAGTTTCTATGAAGCTTACAAACTAAGACCCAACTATATTCTATCTACTAGGAACACACCTGAAACAAAGTTATTCAGAAAGATTGAAAATAAAGAGAAGGACAAGTGTATAATGGATATATGAAAACAACGAGAAAGAGAAGTAATTCTGATCCAAGACAAAGAATTCAAGTCAAAAAGTATTAAACATGACAAAGAAAAATACTTTTAAGGCTTAAAAGCCACAATTCATAATGGAAATATTAAAATTATAAATATTTTTGCACCAAATAACATGGCAACCACCTTTCTGACAGACAGAAAGACACTAATAATCAGAGACTAATACACTTCTCCTAGTACAAGAGAAAGGTTAAAAACCAAATACGGAGATGAAAGTACAAAACCACAAATACAGAAGGCAGTTTTTATGGATATACATCAAACTCTCTACCCTGATGGTGGAAAGTATTCCTTCCTCTCAAATGCCTATGAAATATTCACAAAAAATTAGCAAGTAATAGTTTACAAAGAAAATTAATAAGTTCTATTAAATAAGAAGATATATTTCAACAGTCTGTGAACATAAGGAAATAAAATTAGAAATGACCAACAAAAATAAGAAGGCCTTTCTACATAGAAATTTTAAAACTTTATATTAAAACACTTCTGAATGAAAAGGGGAAATACAAATTGAAATGACAGAATGTCTAAAAAGTAATGAATATGAAAACACTACTTTATTCTAATGACTATGAGATATATTTAATGTAGTGATCAGAAAAAAAATCACAACACTAAATATTTTTAATGAGTAAAATGAAAAAGTAAAAATAATTAATTAACTACTCAGCTCAGAAAACTACAAAAAGGAACAATAAAGGAAAAAAGATCAAAAATGAAATAATAGAGATAAAAGCAGAAGAATGAGGTGGCGGGAGAAAAATAGTAAGCCTAAATTGTAAACAAATTCCTGATTTAAAAAAATGAACAAAAGAGACAAATAACTAGAAAAATTAATCCAGAAAAGGGGAGAAATCACAAATAAACACATTAAGAATTGACAAGGAGGAAAGAGTCAATGAAATAAAAAAAAATTTAAGAAACTTTTTTCAGACTTTTGTACAAATAAACTTAAAAACTGAGATAAAATGGATAATTTTCAATACAAATATTGATTATTAAAATGGACCCTAAGTTAGAAATCTTAAATAGTCCTATTTTCATAGAAGAATGTAGCATATGTTACTAAGTATAAGGGTCAAATTATTTCACAGGGGAATTTAACCAAATCATCAAACACAGACAGCCCCAATGCTCTATAAGCTGTCCAGTACATTAAAAATGGAGCAAAACTCTGATTTTTTAATATGAGGTATGGTTAACATTAACATCTAAATGTGATTTAAAAAACAGTGCAAAAAAGAAACTTATAGACACATGTCACTTAAAAATATAAACACAAAAATACTAGATAAAATACTAAGGAGCAAAATCAACATAAGACAATAATACAATATCAAAGTGGAATTTATTCCAGGAATGCAAGGTTGGTCCAATATTAGTAAACCCATTAACATCGTACATCATATTAATAAATCCAAATTGCAAAATTCATATGATTACCTCCATAGACACTGAAAATGTTTCTGCAAAATTTAACACTCAATAAAAATTGAGGGGTGACAATGAATATATATATGTTCATGTATAACTGAAAAATTGTGCTTTCCACTGGAATTTGACACAACATTGTAAAATGATTATAAATCAATAAAAAATATTAAAAAAATAAAAATAAAAAATAAAAATTGAGAGGGATAACTGATATTTCCTTAAGAATATATATGCATTTATATATATTTTTATGTTTATTTTTATGTAAATATAAATATATATTTAATAAAGACATTTTCCCCAGAAAGAAAATACAGATCTAATTAACTACAAATAGATAATTTCCACTAAAATCAGAAATAAGGCAAAAGGATGCCCTTCTCAATATTGTACTGGAAGTATTAGATAATGTAGTTAAGAGAAATCAATTCTAGGCATAAGAAGTAGTAAAGAGAAAGGAAAAAAAAAAAACTCTTTTTGTGGAAGACATGATATTAAGCCTCAATATCCTAGAGAATCAATAATAAAACTAACTCAAACAACAAAAAATTCAGTAAGTTATCATAATAGACAACTAACAAGAAATTGATTAGAGGATACAATGTTACAGAGAAAATCCACTTACAACTGAAGCAAAGAACTTAAATACTTAGGAACAAACATAACAAGAAAGGTATAAAATTAATGCAAGGAAAATTCAAAAATATTTCCAGCAGACATAAAAGTTAACTCAATCAAATGAAGAGACATCCTTCTCCTTGACTAGGATGACTCAACATTATAACGATGTCAGTTTTTCCTAAATTAATTTCTAAATTTAACACAATCCTCATAAAAATTCCAACAAGCTTTTTTTATGGAGTTAGCCATTTTGATCCTAAAGTTCAAACTAGAAAAAAATAAACATGCATGAACACCAGGACATTAAACATAACTACAGAGCCTGTATAAATAGTGTAGTATAGATATATGAGTAAATAATTATACCAACATAACAAAATAGTTCAGAAATACACCTAGGTACATATGAAAATTTGGTATATAATAAAGATATCTCAAAACACTGGGACTAAAATAGACATAATAAACAGTGCCAGACAGTTTGTTTGCTATTTGGAAAAAAAGATAAAATTAGCTCCATACCTTATATTCAGGATATGGATTCAATATCGATCCTTCAAATGGATTAAATATCCAAAAGTACAAAATGAAACCCCGAATACTAGTAGAAAATATGGGTGGATTCTTCCTTAACATCAGTGTGGAGAAAGGCTTTCCAACTATTACTGAAAATCTAAAGACAATAAAGGAAAAGATTGGTAAATTTGACTACATTATTTTTAAAAAGTCATGACAAAAAAAAATCCCAAAACTGAAATCAAAATAAAACTGACAAACTGGGAGAAAACTTGTAGCACAACAGTTTTATGTCCTTTAATAATTGATAGGTACAGCTGGGTTTTTTTTTCTATTTGTTGTGTTCAATAATATATTTGGATGTATTTTTACAATCCTATTTTGTACTAATATTTCCCACCTGTTTTAATCTTCTATTTGAGACATTGAGTTTCTTTCTTCCTTCCTTCCTTCTTTTCTTTTCTTCCCTTTCTTTCTTTCTTTCTTTCTTTCTTTCTTTCTTTCTTTCTTTCTTTCTTTCTTTCTTTCTTTCTCTTTCTTTCTTTCTTTCCTTCCTTCCTTCTTCCTATTACACTTTATTCATTTAATAGTTATACATTATATTATTTTAATGGACAGCAATGGATTTTTAATATACATGTTAAATGTATTTTAACAGTCTAAACATTACTCAGTATTTCTCTCCTCCCCACAAATAAAACAAAAGACTTAGTTTCAATACAATACCTCCTTCTCTCATATTATTATTTTCCAGCTAAAAGAAAAAAAAACAGTAAGTTATAGTTTCTTTTTGAATATTTTATAGTCATTATTTATGGAAGTTTATTCTCATGTCACACTGATTTTTGTCTACTGTTGCTTTTCATCTCACACTTTTTCTTTCTCATTCATTTTTCTCTTTTTTTTTTTTTTTTGTAGTTCTTTCAGCAAGGATCTGTGGGAGTATATTGTACAAATTCTTGTATTTCTAAAAAAAAAGTCAGGCTGGCTGCAGAATGTTAGTTCACAATCTTTTGTACTGAGCACTTTGAAGACATTTATGTTACTGTTCTCCGGCATCTATTGGTGCTGAGGCAAACTCTCCTGTCAGTGTGGCTGCTCTATTGTGAGCAGTTGCGGGAGTCTTTAGGATGACCTTCCATTTTTCCATACAAAGGGCATCCTGTGGCTTTGTGTTTAATTCTGCTTGGGAGCAAGGACTTTTCAAAATGAGATTCTGTGTCTTTCTTCAACGTTAGAGATTCTCAGCCATTCTAATTTGCACATTGCCTCTTTTCTCAATTGTCTCTACTCTTTCTTGGAGCTCCCAGTAGACAATGTTGAGCATCACATTCTGTCTTCCATTTCTTAACTTCCTTTTTATATTTCTCATCTCTTTCAATTTCTGAGTACCATTCTGGAGGATTTTCTCAATGTTATCATGCAGTTGACTAATTCTGTATTCAGCTGTGACAATTGTACTATTTGCTCTTAAAATGATGTGTTTCCTTTCTTAAAACTATAATGGCTATAAATTTAATTTCTAAGATTTCTACTTGATCCATTTGAATGACTATTTTTGTTCCAGTTTTATGGCTATAACATTCCACTTTATTGCCTTGCAATTAAAAAAAAAAAAGAACCACTTATTTTAAAGTATCTCAGTGGCCTTCCAGGGGGGCTGTATCACATAATGGTTGAGAGCACAGACTGGAGAGAAAAAGCCTCAGTTCAAACTATAGCTCTACCCCTACCCCTAACTGTGACACTGGACTAATTAAAACTGGGGCAGCTCAATGTTTTCTATAAAGTAAAATGTAATGAAAACATTGCCTACGACATGCTTATAACAGAGCCATAGGGTAAGCAGTCACTAAAGACTCACTACTAAAATTATCTCTTGCTTTTTTTATTTGTTTTCCATGGCGATGAACTTCCTAATGTTTTGTGTGTGTGTGTGCTTTTTTTTCCCTGCCTGAGATTTTATCTTTTGTGGAATTACTTCCTGTGGGAATTTTCTCCCAAGAGTGTGCTGAGGTTTGGAGACTGCATGATGTCGAGTTTCCATGTTGTCTGCCAGGGTATGCTGGATGCACTGGTTTTAAACCAGGTCTCATCTTGTGCTGGTAAACCTGGAGGATGGGGTGGGAGGATGACCAGTTTCAGCCTGGGACCATGCATATGAAGACCCACACTAAAACAGCTGGACTTCTGAATTAGGCAAGGAGGAAGCATGTGTGAGAGCAGTATGCTTTGTTTCAGGTTTTATCACAGTTAGTTGACTGAAAGCATAACTTGAAGACCACAATTTCTGAGAAGTTGTGGGCACAGAATTTTAAGAAATTTGTTAGTGAGAGTTGAAGAAGATGAAGTCATGATATAGACTATTCTTTCAAGACCTTGGGGGTGATTGGAAGGAGAGAAATGATAGTGGTCGCTTGAGTAGTAATAAATAAGTAGGAATTACTTTTCAAAGGATGAATGAGATATGAGCTGTCTACAAGGTGAACAATGGGCAGGCGGAGGTTTGGAAAGACGGTAGGTCCATCAAGACAAAGTGGGAGGAACATGAAAGGATGATATTTCTAAGGAAATTTATGGTGAAGGGAACAGAAGGTAAGGTGACTTCTTTGGTAGCCCCAATCTATCCACTAAGGAGGTGGTGAAGGCGTAGAAGCTTTGGAAAAATTCTCACTCACCCTTTCCATTAGGTTCATGGAAGAATTGCAAACAGAAACTCCATATTCTGTCAAATTATTAAGTATTTTGGTAGATGGAATTCTCTTTTTCGGTTGGTCTCACTGTATCTAAGTACCACTTAGCTGCAGAACAGGATGATTCCCATGGAAATTCCAGGAGGCTCTCACTACGTATGTTACATCAGAAGTAGAATGGAGTCAGGTCCAGACTCCATGCTTTTTTTTGCCTGTAAAAGATATTAAAAACAAGGAGTCCTGCTTTGTCTCTAAAGGGAACAGACAGTCAGCATAGTTCTGTGAGAGCTGATTTTCTGGTATAATTACTCTAATGTAGTATTTATCTTCAAGGTCAGTAGAGGCTGTTAAAAAGGTTGTCCCTTTCCCTGGAGAACAGCATCCTCCCCTGACAAATAATTTCTGTTGGAAGAACATTCTGTAAGTCCATGTTCTCACTACAAATGTTATCCAACTTAGCGCTGGAGGACATTTAAAAAACAAAGCCGTCCTTGATCTTTCAAAGCCAAAATGCCTTGGGCTGAATTCTCTTTCTACGAAATAAGTAGGATCTTTTAGATGGAGGATTAATTAGGCTTTCAGTCCTTCATCTCCATCTTCTATGCAAGTGTTTTTTTTTAAATAATGTATTTGTTTTTATTGAACTATAGTTGATTCACCACATTGTGTTAGTTTCAAGTGTACAGCAAAGTGATTCAGTTATACATATAGATTATTCTTTTTCTATTGTAAGTTATTACAAGATATTGAATATAGTTCCCTGTGCTATATAGTCGGTCCTTGTTATTTAGAGCTTTTTTGTTTGTTTAGTTGATTGCTCGGTTGGTTTTGGTTCCCACATCTGAGTGATGGATTTGGGTAGATGACCTCTAGGCTCCCTTCCATTTCTAAGATGCTATGTGTCTTTGAGTCTAAGTGATAACAGCAGTTTGTGTATTATATCCACACTATACTTTAAGTTTCTTGAAGCTGAATAGAGGAGACCCTTTGTCTTTGGGTCCCCCAAAGCATGTGGAATGGAGTGCTTGTATCATTACATATCTGTTACTAAAAATACAAGTTAGTTAATTAAATAAATGGCAATACCTCCAAATATCATAGCATTGCCCAGGGATACCTTCTTCATGAGAAGTGGAAAAGAGAGGCCATTCTGGGTGGACATAACAGCTAACTGCATGGCTTATTGGTGGAGCACAGGCTGAGGTTCACCCCCAGCCTCCTTTCTTAGTCATGTGTTTTTGTGCAGAATCCAGCCTCTATGGCTGTGCTGGGCTGTGCACTACTGTGTTACATCACCTTACCTCTCATGAAGCCTGAGGAGTGTGCTCCCTCATAGCTCCCCTGTAGGTCTGCATGTGGGGACAGCGGCATGAGGGGACAGCTGTCCTGGGAAGCAGCATGCCACTAACCTAAACATCTAATCTATACCCACAAAGAAATATACACCCTCCTCTGAGTTATAGCAGAGATCAATGCCATCATGCTTCCTACCCCTTTTCCCTGGGCATCTCCAGAGGTGAAGCCTCAGTGCCCATCACTGTTGACCTGGTGCTCTTCTGACCCAGTCCTTCTCTCACAGTCACATCACGGGACCCTGTGTAGCTCTGTCTTTATAAATTGGCTTACTTCCCTTATCTTAAGCTTCTTCTGTTACCATTAACTGAAATTGAACTTCTCCTCAAATTAGAGGATTTTTATTTTTGCTATTGTTTTTTGTTTCTTCATATGCGGTTTCATTTCCTATTCTTGATTTCAGGATCAGGAGGTATTTTTATTTTCTCTCTTGCTATGCATTGTCACATCAAGATTAATAGGCCTCTGTGCTCCTACAAAATCAGTTTATCCTCTAAGACTCACATCCCTGCTGCATATAACACACGGCAGATACTAGTAGTTGCCTATGTATTACTCATTTCTTTTTTCTTTCCAAAACAGAAAACTGATTGTGTATGGGGCAGCAAAATGCCCAGCTTTTTAAAAAAAATTTAAAGTTAAAATTTCCCTTGAAGCTAAGATTAGCCAAGTCACGTGGTTTTATCTGATGTGGTGGAAGCAGAAATCCCTGGATAGAATTTGCAGGAACTCACTTGAAAAGGAAGCAGACTCAGCTGGCTCTCTACTTCTGTCCCTCTCCTTTCCCGTCCTCCCCCCTGGGGTGACAACTTCATGCAGAATGCAGCATTTCAGTTGGCCTTTCCCCTTGGTAACCGTGAGGCAGGAAGCATGAGGGCTAAAGATGGTACAGAAAATGAGCATGGAAGGGAAAAATGAAAAATGAGCAAGGGGCAAGGAAAATATTTGAGTTGTTTGGCTCACGGATTGGTTGCCTTGTTGGCACAACTTCTGGGCAGACGGAATTCTTACAAAAACACGGAACTTTAAATGTTAGGTTTTGGTTTGCTGAGGCAAAATCTTCCAGTTTACTGAGGAAAGGCCACTGTTAGGTTAATGAAAGATTTCAGTGTAAGGCAGAAAAGACTTGTAAAGCAAATAGAAGGCAGTTTAACGCCTGCCTCCTGCCTATGTTTCCCAGTGTGTTCAGGGGCCCACTGGTTCTGTAGGCTGTCAGTGGGTTTTTTGTCAAATAAGCTTAGAAACAGTGTTTAAAACTAAATTAAACAATTCTTTTCACCAGAACATCTTAGAGCTTCAAAACTGTGCTGAAGTGGGAGTCAGGAAAGGATCCACGAGTTCACATGGGGATGGATGGGCTGGTTAGATCAAGGGCTAGTGCCAGAGAAGCCAGCAGGTACCTTCAGACAAAATCTTTGCTCAGTGCTTGCGTACCAGCTCTTGTCACTGCTTCGACTGCTGTATCCATTACCAAGTAGATGGACATTGCTTGCTGGACCAACAGGTGTTTGAGTTCCACATCACAGACTTGCAGAGTGAAAACAGGACAGACAGACAGTTGGGCTCATCCCACTGGCTTTATTCTTCTTTTATTCTCAAAAATCTATGCAAACAAAAATCACTTAAAACTCAGCAATAAGGAAACAAACAGCCCAGTTTAAACATGGGCAAAAGATCTGAAGAGACCCCTCGCCGAAGAGGATATACAGATAGGAAATAACCATAGGAAAAGATAAGCTACCTCATACGAAAAACAGTGAGATTAGAATGGCCAGAATTCAAACCACTGACAATACCGATGCTGATGGAAGTACAGAGCAATGGGAATGCCACTCATTGCTGCTGGAGATGCAAAAAGGTGAAACCACTGTGGAAGACAGTTTGGCAGTCTCTTACAGAATTAGACATTCTCCTACATATGATACAGCAATCATGGTCCTAAATACGTGCCCAATTAAGTTGAAAACATCCTGCCACCCAAAAAGCTGCATATTTGTACTTATGCAGCTTTATTCATAATTCCCTTTGTTGCCCCGGCAGCAACTAAGATGTTCTTCAGTAGATGAATGGATAAATACATAAACCGTGGTACACTTCCAGTGGTGGAATATTATTCAGCACTAAAAAGAAATGAGCTATCAAACCACAAAAAAAAGACATGATGAAATCTTAAATGCTTATTATTAAATAAAAGAAGCCAATTTGAAAAGGCTACATACTTTTGATTCCAACTGTAAGACATACTGGAAAAGGCAGAATTATAGAGACTGTAAGGGTTGGGGACAGAGGGATGAACAAGCAGTGCACACAGGATTTCTAGGACAGTGAAACTATTTGCTACAAATACAATAGAGAATTCCTGTCATTATACATTTGTCAAGACCTATAAAGTGTACAACATGAAGGATAAACCCTAATGTAAACTATGGACTTTGGTTGATAATGTTTCAATGTCTGTTCTTTGATTGTAACAAATGTACCACACTGCAGAGATGTGGGAACTCTCTACTTTGCACTCAATTTTGCTCCACACCTTAAAAGTCTCTAGAAAACAAAGTTTATTAATTTAAAAAATATATATACAGATATTGATCTCATCAGTCATATTTGCTGTCATAAACAAGTCTATATGATTGCAAAATATTTCCCATATTGTGTGAACATTATTATAGACCACATCATCATCATTAAACACTCATCTGGGATAGGTATGCCTGGTAAGATTGTGAAAATACAAATACACTGATTAAAAAGCAAACAAACAAACAAAAGCACAAAAAAACACTCATCTGCGTAAGGTGCCCTCCTAGGTACCACGCAAACGACTTTAATTAAAACAAGTATTATCCCTACAGCTTGAGAATCAAATTCACTCAAATAATCCTATCTTAAAAAGAAAATTAACTGATACTTTATGTTTTAAATTTAAAGAATAAATGGAACAGCTGTATCCTATTCTATTGATACCTTCATTGACCTTTATAAATTATCAAGTGTATAAGGGGAATCCTAAGGAACATTGATTCAACCAAGCTTACATTTCTTATTTGTTAATTTAAACTAGATCTGGTTATTTTTACCTATAATTTTTAGATATTCTTTGTATGTGATGACTCAGGTCTTGGCCATGGATTTCAGTTACATTTTACCTTTATCGTTTAATTTGTAACTTTGTTTATGGCATCTTTTTATTTTCCAAATAATTATGAGTCAGTGTTTATACCCTTTTGATGAAAGTTTCTGTCTTGGTGTAATGCTGTATTTTCTTTTAGTTCCTTACATGGTTTATGGTTTTAGATTTATATCTTCAGTTCACCTGAAATTTATTTTTTGGATGGAATTTCTAAAGTGTTTTGCTAATTATCTTCACTACACAGCTTCTTTGTTAAAAAAAAAATATGTGCACCTGTTTTTCTGCAACATGAACATGTTGCTGCCTCTATCAGATAATAAGACTCAACGATTCAATCCATCTTCCCCGCAAAACAGAACAAAAACCACTTACGCCTTTACACGTACGCCTTTTTTGGATGAAGAAACACTGGTTGCTGTAGAATGTCCCCTGGAAGATGTCATCACTCAGCACTTACTTCACTTCAGAGAGGAGACATGTGGGGCCTAGAACAGAGCACTACCAATATCTTTTCATATACTTTTTCCTGTAAATTATAATATTAAACAAAATCGTTATTGAAGACTAATGTTTGCACATACATATATACGCTAATTAAAACTAAGAGTCTATAAAATGAGCATAGTCTATGGAATGTTTCCTGAGCATATTTGTTTGCTGGGACTTTTGTTTCTTTCTTTCTTTGCTTTACTGGACATCTCTTTCCTGGGATAAATAACATTCCACAGAATTCACTCTGGGAAATAACGCTGGGAGAGGCACAGAGGACCTGCAACCTTGATGACATCATTAAGCCACTGATTAAAATAATCCTGAACCTGAATTCTACCATTGTTTGAGACTTCTTACGTGTGATGAATTCTTATTGCTTAAAACTGCCTGAATCAGGGCTTCTGTTATTTGTAATGGAAACTAACAGATGAGGACTCAGAGCCGGGTGCTGTGAGAAACACATTCTAATATGCAGAATGAGGTGTAGGAGGCTGGACACGGGGCAATGTGAAACCCACTTCATAATGCTGGCTTGTGTTGACCATTTGTTGTGGATCTGTACAAGACAGATACAAGCTTATTCCAAAAGTAGCCAATTTGAAAAGAGAGGTGGGAAATGTGGCCTAGCTATCGTCTGCAGACCAGGAGGACTGAGAGTCTGATCATTTGCATGTATGCGAAACTGGTTAGAAAAACTGAATCTGGAACCATGAGTTCTTAATCTGGTTTCCCTATATCTCAGGTGCTTTGAGGCTCTGATAACAAAATTCAGCACACGTGTACTTGGATGGAGAAAAAGTTACATCGTTCTTTTCATTACCCCCTAACTGAAAATTAATATTTCCTTTCATTATAAATGAAGACAAAACAAACAGACCAACCCACAGGTGGATTCTATGTGATTCCATTTGTCATCCATAGAATTCAGATAATTTTGTGTCATATTATAGTTATTACAGATGTCTCAGAATACTATTTAAATGCTTAATTACTTTGAAATTTCAGTAGACTCACTGCTAGATATTGATTTAATTTTGAGTATCCTCAATATTAATTTTCATGAATTAATAAACACCTATTTATCAGAAATACATTTTTAACATTTTCACAACTGTACGTCAATCTAATTTTCCTATAACCTTATACATTTTATTTTATGGACTTAAAAACATTATTCCATTATTCTGTGTCTGTGAGCGTCATCAAAGTTCCAAAGGGGTTTGTGGTACAAAAAAGGTTAAGGGCGTTTACCTACAGTAAAATTCATGAGAGAGGAGATGGGAAAACAGGAAATTTAGAAATGGGATTGTGGTAAAAGACAAACGTTGCCTCAGGCCACTCCCTAATAAGTGCTCTCCACCCTACAAAAGGGGCAAAGGTATTTATTGCGAAGATGCATCTGGGAAACAGCTGGGGACCAAGAAGTGGATTACGGGTGGTGCTTCCACACCCAAAAGTATTGTTTATAATCTTTCAAATTGAGGTCACTCATGTGAAAGCCAGAAGGATGGGCTGAAGTTAAAAGCTTGTTGCTAGGAGCCTGGAATTCTCAACTCAAAGATGCTATCTGGACAGATTTATGACTCTGAGTGTTAAATGGATTAACAGCTGAGTTTTTATAATATTTTAATTTTTTATTCTTTACTGAAGTGTAATAAGTGTAAAGAAAAGTGTTACAAGGGTACATACAGACCTATACATTTTCAAACGGAACACACCTAGATAGCCAGGGCCCAGGTTAAGAGAAACGAAGCATTAAGAACACCTCAGAAGCCCACCCCTGCTGCTCCATTCCAGTCATGCTCCCCTATTCTAACTCCCAACAGCATAGTTTCATTTGCCTGTTCCTGTACTTTTTATAGCAACAGGATCATACAGTGTACTCTTGTGTCAGTCTTCTTTATTAAGTTTGCGAAATGAATCCACATTTTTGCACGTTTGTTCAGTTGCCTTGTTGTGTAAGAAGAGGCTCTCAAAGTGTTTTCTAGGGATTCCTGGGGTTCCTGGGACCTGTTCAGGGTGTCCACGAGGTCTGAATCACTTTCATAGTAATGCTAAAATGTCATTTGCCTTTTTACTCCCATTCTGTCATGCCCCATGGAGAGGCACTGAAGGCTCAGAACAAGACCTCTGAGGAGCAAGCCTGCCTCGGGAATCCATTGTGGTTTCTGAGATGTGCCTACCTGCCCCCACCCCACCCCCTGCCACTAAACATGCTCAGTGTGTTGGCCACAGAATGTTCTGTGACTTGACTCTTGGTGAAACAAAAGCCAATCATGTGTACAAAGAACAGCTAAACTGCAGAATTACTCTCTTCTGATCAACAATAGAAAAATGATTACAAACGGTGCTGAGTTTTATGTGACGTGTGAGTCTGTGAGGATGATTGCTGTCGTGTCCGGCTGAAAATAGGGTTTTATTGTTATCTGTGCTTAATTCTCCTAAGAGACAGAACTAAATAAACTGCTTGCTTACTCGTAACTGCCCTTCAAGGCCGAAAGTTGTTTTGTCCTTCTCATCCACTTTAGTTTTTCTTAAAAATCATCATTATAAATGTTGGTCATTTATTTAAGTGATATGAGTGACAAGCTAGCAGGAGTGACAGTACTAAGTGAAAACCAGAGCTGTCACTCTCTCCACTGCTAGCAGCCTGCACCAAGCCACCATCATCTCTCACGTGAATTAATGATTTAGCCTTCTAAATGTTTTCCATTTCTACATGCTTCTTGTGACCCTTTTAATCTGTTTAATGCAGCCACCAGAGTGATCACGTTGTGTTAAAAGCTAGGTCAGAGTACAGTTACACACATACACAGACATTCTGTCCTTACTCTTCCTGATTTATTGTCTGATTCCTCCCACTAAGATCTGAGTTGCATAAGGGCAGGGATTTCCATCTCTTTCTCACATTGCTGAATTCCCAGCCTCTCCCAGATACCTGGCTCACAGTAGGTCATTAACAAACATTCATCAAATTAATAATTAGATGAGCAAATGGTATATTATAAACCTGGGCTTTACATCTATTTATTGGCTGGTTGGAAGCAAGCCTCTTCACCTCTTTGTTTCTGAATTTATTCTTCTGGAAAATAAGGTCATGATATTCCCATCTAATTCATTGCTATTTCATGCTTAGCAGTGAATTCATGCTTACAAAGGCTTTTGAACTTCTGAATTAAGAGCATTGAAACATGAGATGTTCATATTTAGGGGTAAAATGAACATAACCAGGACTTTTCTTCCTACCTCAAAGGATTGCTGTGAACTTTGAGAGAGCATGAAACACAACATATGTGATAAACATTGGTTTCCTTTCTCTTTATTCTCCTGTCTGGTCAAAAAAAAAAAAAAAAAAGAAAAGAAAAAGCTACAATGCTTTTTTTTTTTTTCCCCAAGGGGGAAGGGAGGTAATTTATTTATTTTACCTATTTATCTTATTTTTAGAGGAGGTACTGGGGATTGAACCCAGGACCTTGTGCATGTTAAGCATGTGTTCTCACTTGACCTATACCCTCCTCTCCAAAACTTAAAATGTTAATACCAATAGTAACAATAGGAGCTATTGTTATTTTGTCTCTAAGTCTAAAATACCAAGGTTTTGGTGGTTTTCCTCCCACAAGGGCTAAGTATTTAGCTCATGGTTGACTCCACCCACACCAGCAGTACATGACTGTCAATGAGAGCCTCATTATCCTACTTTAAAAGGTGTCTAAGGTTCAGGCTCTGATGACAGTTGGTTCAGTGACACTATATTGTCACTAAATTACGTTCACCATTAATTATCTCTGTAAAGGATAAAACACTTATAAGCCCTTATCATTGATCTGCAGGAGCTCATAGTATATTGGGTTTACATAAAAAGAAGTGCGCAATATATGGACTAGTTAGAAGGGACTCCCTTTAAAATAGTGTTCTGATTGTTTGATTATTTCTAGACAGGTTTCTCCGTGTCACATAAGAGTCCTAACAAGATCTGTTCATGAGGCTGTCATCCGGAAAAATCAATACAGACTCACACATCACAAGACAGTCAACCGTGTTTATAATCGTTTTTCCTATTATTGATTATGAGACGGCAACTCTGCACTTTATATGGACTATGTTCAAGTTATTGACACTTGTGTCACTGGCAAATCAAGTCAGGAAACATTTTCTGGCCAACGCAGCAGGGTAGGGTGGGTGGGAGGAACTTCAGGCAGTCAGGAGCTGAGACTGACCAGGAGAGGCCCAAAGCATAAAGAGATCATTTAGAGAAATCTTTCTGACATCCTTCTCACTCTTTTTAATATTAAATCATAACAAGTAATACTGAAGAAATTTACCTCTTGGGGGTCCCTGACAACCATATAATCCTGTCCATGTGCACAGTGTTCTAAAATGTGTAAGATGCCCTTAGGAAGTATGCGTACATAATTAAAGTTGGGATAAGTAGGGTGGTTATGATTATTTTTCTCATTTTACAGGCGAGGAGACAGAGCCCGTGTTCGTATTATGAAGGACTGGGAAGGATGACTTCTGGGATGAAGGGACGGAGAACCTCAGCTTCGTGATCTCCAAATGTAATCTCTTGGGAAAAACCACTTTGCCTGGAGAATTTAACAATAGTAAAGCAAACAATGTTCTAGGAATAAGCATTGAGTCTATTTTTAGTCCAATGGTATGCACAAGGCTACAGTAAGTCTAAAGGAATGTGTTTTGTATGATGAAGAATAAACTGAACTTATTTGGTGTTGTTTCCTTTTATCCATGTCCTCACCCTTGAGTCCTCAGGACTGTTTATGCTTATTAAGGCTCTGTTAACTTAGGCACTGGGAACAAACAAATGGTAAAATCAAACAAAGGCTAAATGGAAAAGTTCTTCTCTTCGGTGTTGAAATTGGTGACAAAGTATTCAGAGAAAATCAGAACGTCCACCTCCCCTTGCTACTGCGCCACGTGCAGAAGGAGAACGCTTTCACAGCTCCAGCAGTCGACATAACTTAAAAGATGTGTTTGTTGTACTGAAGGGCAAAATCAGACAGGTTGAAACGCAGAGAAAATTAGTTCAAGAGGTCGTAATCCGGTGACCCATAAGGTCGAACTGACCTGCTGAAATGGTTTTTTGTTTGTTTGTTTTGGTTTTCTGGTCCGTAGATTTGAATGCAGTAGGCTGGGCATGCATCACCCTGTTTATCGTTGTTTCTACCACTATTTAAAAACACTTTTTATTTTGAAATTGTTTGACAGCTCTGTAAGAATTGTAAGAACAATAAAGCACTTCTTCATATCCTTGTTCTATGCACAAGCATACAGAAACATCCATTTTTTTTCTAAATCATTTGAGAGTACATTGCAAATACAATAGCCCCTTATTTCCTAGTAATTCAATATGCATTTCCCCAAAGCAGGGCATTCTCCTCTAAAACCACTGTACAGGATCAAATTCAGAAGACTTAGTACCAATATAATATTATCATTTATTATATGGTCTATATTCAAATTTTATGTCCTCTATATAATTTTTTCCCTCTAATTCAGGATCCAATCCAAAATCTCTAATTTTTTTTTTTTTTTTTTTAGTTGGCTGGACTCTTTAGTTCTTTTGCCTTTTAGGACTTTGATATTTTTGGAGAGTGAAGGTCAGTTTTTAGAATGTCCCTCAATTTGTTTTTTTGTTTGTTTGTTTGTTTTTTACTATTTCTTCATGATTAGATTCAGGTTGTACATCTTAGACAGGAATACTATGAGTGATGTTTTGTTCTTTTTAGTGCATCATATAAAGAGGCACAAGATTGGTGACAGTAACTTTGTACCATTGTGTGTCCCATTATTGGTGACAGTAACTTTGATTGCTTGATTAAAATGATGTCTGTGTGGTTTTTCCATTGTTAAGTTTAACCATTGCTTCTCTTTGTAACTGACAAGTGATATGTGGGGAGATATTTGGGAATTGTGTTAAGTAACTTATTCCTAATTAAAACTTCACCAAATAGCTTTGCCATCTATTACTGATTCATGAGTAGGCTATTTCTTTGCTTTAAAAATTCTCAGTGGGGGCAGGATTCCCTGGAAACTTCTATGTGAACAATCATGTTATTTTAAAATACATATTTAAGTCAATTAATAGATATTTATTCATTTCCAACCCCAACACTTTTATTTATATTTCTTAACTTATTACTTGCTAGGACCTGAAGTACAATGATGAATAGAAGGGGTAAGAAATATCCTTGCTTTATTTTGGATCCTAAGGAAAAAACATTCTGTCTGTTCACTGTAGGATTTTAACGGATGTTCTTTATCAGAGGAAGTTCCTTTCTGTTAGTATTTTTCTGAGTATTTCTTAATTATAAATCAGCATCAAATTTTCAATTCTAATGCATCTATTGAGATGACCGTATTTTCTACTTTTGTTCTATTTAGGTAGCAAATTATTGTTTGATTGTTTTTAGACCAACCTTGCATTCCTGAGATTAAACTGACTTGGCACTGATTTTTTTTTTTTTTTTTGTCTTACATATTGCTTGACTCAATTTTCCAATATTTCCTAGGGATATTTGGATGTATGTTCATGAGGAATATTGGCCTAACACTTGTAATAAATATACTTTATTATTTACATCACAATTTTGCTGACATCAAAAAACGAGATGTGAAGTGTGGCCTTCCTTCTTTATTTTAGGAAGTATTTGTGTAGAATGGCTTTATTTCTTTCATAAATACTATAGAATTCACTCATGAAGCCATCGGAGCCAGGGGTTTTCTTTGTAGAAAATTTTTTATAACAAAGTCAACTTCTGCTTTAGCTATCGATTGCTTTGAAATAAAGCACACAAACATTTAGAGGCTTAAAATAATAACAATATATTATTTTGCAAATTTCTGTGAATTGTCTGAGTTTTGTCCAGGCTGAGCTGGGAGTCCCAAGACAGCTTCACTCTAAGTATGACAGTTGGTGCTGGCTGATGGCTCAGCCTTTTCCTCCATGTTTTCTTTCTTCCTGGGAAGTCTCAGAAGAGTTTCAAAAGATTAAAGGTGGAAGTTGCATAATATCACTTTCTGGTATTCTGCCAGGCCTCAGAAGTTACACACCATCACTCCTGCCACATTTTGTTGATCAAAGCAAGTCACCACTGGCAAGGGCCATTCCAGATTCAAGAGAGGGGAGTGACTCTGCTTCTGAATAGAAAGAGTAAAGGGAACATGCAGAATATAAGGAGTCGTTGCAGCTAGCTTTGCAAATAATCTACCACAGTCAGCGAAGGCCAGAATAATTCATATTCCTTCCACATGCAAATTATACTCACTCCTTTTTCATATCCCAAAATTTCATCCAATCAGAGCATCAGGCTTAATGTCCATGATCTCCTCACATAAATCTGGTCCAGATCTCGATGAAGCGCCTTGGTTGTAGTCTGTCAAGTGCAGCTCCTCCAGTACTGCTCCTTTTCATACAGGGACCTGTGAACTACAATGACCTTCTCCCTTCCCACACATACAAGATAGAATGTTGAATAGCAGTAGGATACTGACCATAGATACTCTCATAAAGAGAGGCAAAGGACAAGAAACTCATGGAGCTTTTGGTCTGTGGCAATTCTCACCCCCAAATATGTACCTGTTAATTCCACCTTCTACAACAGTAGAGAATGTTCCTTGATTAGGGCCCAGTGCTAATCCCTGAGAAGAGTTCCTTAACCCATTCTTCTCATCTCTTGGTCTTTCTCTCTGGGTGTTGACACTACCATCTAGATATCTTTCTTTTTTCGTAAGAAATGGCTGTGTTTGTAGCTGAGTAGTTTTTTCAGCGTACTTCCAGCCTGTAGGAACTCAGGGTCTCAGAGATCTGTTTCATTTTCCATAGTCTTTGACCCTTCTTAGTATAATCTCATAGCAGCACTTCCTTAAAGACATTGTAGGCTTTCTATGTATCAGGTTATAGTTCATT
Organism: Camelus ferus; assembly: GCF_009834535.1. Taxonomy (NCBI): domain Eukaryota; kingdom Metazoa; phylum Chordata; class Mammalia; order Artiodactyla; family Camelidae; genus Camelus; species Camelus ferus. Next base: position 16,521,133 of record NC_045716.1, on the reverse strand, counting down.
CCAAAAGATACAATCCATTCCCACCATCCCTTTTCAGACAGGCTGCCCCCTGCTTGGAGCAGCAAGTCAAGACAATGCCTTTGTGATTCTTAGCCTCTCTTTGGCTTAGCTAAGAGAGTCAAGTGAGTATCATCTTACATGTTTCAAAGCATTTTAAGAAAGGGTTTTACAGTCTTGCCTTTGATTTTATCTATATTCTGGGGCCACTTCTTACTTTGAGAAACTTACACTAGTTAAAGAGACTGGAAAGGCGGAAAAGTTTCATCTTCTACCCCAATATATCCTGGGTCCATATCTCCTCTGAATTCTGTTTGGAAACTGTTACTGCTTTGCATTGTCTTTCTCTCTCCTACCTCATGCAGCTTAAAAGAAGTGATCATTTCAAACTTCTGCTTGGAAAACATCTTAACCTTGCCTTGTGGCACTCCAGGTTTCACACAAAATACAGAATAATCCTAGTAAAAGTTCATGGCAGTGATCCACTACTAACTCAAATAGTGTTTTTGAATGAGTTTTAAAAAGCTGTCTTTTCCTGAAGACATTTACTGACATCTGATGGAAAACTGTAACAAATATACATATCTATGATGGCTACAAGTGGGAATGGCAGCCCCTGAAGTTGTGCAATGCAAAATCATATAACGATTCCCCTGGTTTTGCATTATTCCGTGCTCAAAACCTTCCGGTGGCTTCCCTTCACATTAAAAAAGCAATAAAATTGAAAGTCCTTACCTTCTTGTATGCAGAATACATAAAGACTTCCTACAAACTAATAATATAATTTGGCAACTTACTTGGATAGACTCTCTACAAAGAAAGATATAAAAATGGCCAATGAGCACATGAAAAATATTCAACACCATTAAGTGTCAGAAAAATGCACATTAAAACTCTAATGAGAGTTCTATACATCCACTAGAATGCCTAAAAAGATAAAAAGCTGACAACACCAAATGTTGGAGAGTATATGGAAAACCAGAACTCTGATGTGTTGCTGAAGGAAATAAAGAAGGGTACAATTACTTTAGAAAACTGTCTAGCTGTTTTGTTCCACTTAAAGTCAAAAATACACTTACCTTGTGACCCAGAAATTCCACTTTTAAATATTTACCCAAGAGTAATGAAAAGATATGTCAACACAATGACTTATATGTAATAACACAGAAACTGGAAATAATTCAAAAACAATATTAATGAAAGTAGATAAATAATTGTTGTATGTTCATACTTTGGAATGCTAATTATTTAGAAGTAAAAAGAACAGACTAATAATATATGCAAGAACATGAATAAATTTCAAAAACATATTGGGGAAACAAAGCCTTACCAAAAGAACGCATGCTCACTCTATGATTCCATTCAGATGAAGTTCTAGAACAGGTGAAATTAATCCACGGTAGAAAAAAATCAGACTATATGCTTCAGGGGGCAGGATGGAGACTGGCTGGAAGTGGGTATGAAGGAAATTTTAGGGATAATGGAAACATTCTATATTGTTTCTGAGATGAGGTTACATGGGTGAATATAATTATCAAAATGTATCTAATTCTCTACCTAAGATTTGAACATTTCACTGTATATAAACTCTACCTAAATTAAAAAAGAATCAGTGCCTGTCCGACACGATCTTTCTTCTGGCTTCCTCTCTGATCTCATATCCTCCCACTTTAATCCCAGCTCAGACCCACCAAATACACTCACCCAGGCTTTGCACTTGCTCTTCTCTTTGCCTGGAACACTCTTCCCAAAGTATCTTCGTGGCTTTCTTTCTTGCTTCCTTCAGGTTTCTGCTCACCTGTCATCAGTTGAGAGATTCCTGATTACTCTTTCAGAAATTATGTCTGTTCCTCAATTTCTCCTGACACGGTATGACTTTATTTTTCTTCTAAAATGCCTCCTGTTGTATTACTTGTTAATTTGTTCACCTGTTTTCTTTTCATACTAGAATGTAAGTTTAATGATGGTGGGGATTTTTGTTGTTGCTGTTCATCACTGTATTCCAAGTACTTAAAACAATGTCTGGCACAGAATAGGCACTCGGAAATGCATTGTCTTCTGGTCTAAACATCTCCAGGAGACTTTTCCCCATTGCTCTGAAATCTTTTCCAGTAAGACTGCATCTTGTCTCTCTCTACAAGGGCTTCCCTTGCCTGCAGCACCTAGGTTTAAATTGTTTTCTTATAATAAAAGTATTCCTCCAACCCACGATTCAGACTATAGTTTTGCTAGTTTACTGTGTCCTTCCAGGCAGGCGTGGGTGACACATATGCAGCTCAAGACCATGGGCTACGTCTCCTCTCATTATTTGAATTCTAATTCAGTTTGTGGCTAGAATCAGACCACTAAGTTGTTGATCCAATTCATTTGTTAAATGAAAGTGAATAAAATGATCAGGCTGACCAGGTTTTAATATGGCCATTCAATTCTTAGATGTTCAGTTTAAGATAGAAAACACTGACACGAGTAGACATTCATGTATAAAAATAAGTTTAAAGTATTCGGCTTTTTTTTTTTTTTAATGAAGGGGAGGTAATTAGGTTTCTTCATTGATTTCCGCTTGTAGGAGGTACTGGGGATTGAACCCCGGACCTCTTGGGTGCTGAGCATGCGCTCTACCACTTAAGCTATACCCTTCCCCATTAAAATATTTGAAATAGAAAAGGATGCAATATTTCATTGGAGATGGAGGATTGGCCAGTGGCTATAATTAATGGAGAACTTTAGTTGACCTTCTGGGGATACAATTAATCATTATTAAGAAAATAAATGTCTGCATAAGAACAGTACTTTTATTAAGCATTGTATGCTACAGACTAAACTAGATGAATTATTTCTAACACACTGATCTCCAACACCTCAGGCTACTTCACATTTCATAGGGATCTCTGGGACCAAGGAAGTGGGACATCGAATTGAATTTCTCCATTATGCAGAAAGATCTTTCTTGAAAAATAAAAACTTGTCCTTAAAATGCTTGATTCCTGCTTTATAGGTGAGTTCTATTACAGTTTTGACCTAAATGTCTAAGTTAGTGGCTCCACGAAGACAGATAGTAGATCAAACATGGCATATTGTTTAAATACATCAGAAAAAAATGAACATTTTGGTTATCTTATGGCATAAATACATTCCGTGCAATGTTAAAATGAAGTATAGTCATGGGCAACATTAGTGAATATCTGATTCAACTCAACCAACATTTTCCGAGCGTGTGTTAAGCATCAAGCAAGACATTATGAATACAGAATGAACCAGATGTTGTTCCTGTGCTTAAAAGGCACACAGGTGGAAGGGAGTTGTGAGATAAGGCAGAGATATACACGAATGAGTATTATACTCGTAGTCAAACTTTGAAGCACACCATAATCAAATTAGTGCACAGTCAGAAAATGCAAAGACAGGCTCTATTTTAAATGTTTCACTTGAGTCTTAAAAGATGTTTAAGACTTAGGACAGGTGAAGAATTTCAGGCAAGAGGGATATTATCAAGAAATAAGGTGCACAGGCAAGCATATTGGTGGGATGGCAGTAGCCTACTCTGATAAGAACCTGGAATTGGAAGGAAGAGGTAATGAGATATGAGGTTGAAAAATAAAGCAGAAGGTAAGTTGATAAAGAGGGCTGAGGAGTTAAGGCTTTATCACATTTTCCATAGGAAACCACTAAAGTTTTCTGACGGCAGTGGTGATGTGGTCACATCTGTGTAATAAAAAGTTACCTCCATAATAGTGTGTTGGTTGGACTGTGGGAAGGGAAGGAGAAAGGCTGTCTCTGCAGTTAGCTGCAGATCACGATGACTGGTGATAGTTCTACTATGTGCTATCAAATAATCTATGTTCAAGAGAGTAGAGATACAGGGGGAGGGGATAGCTCAGTGGTAGAGTGTGTGTTTAGCATGCACAAGGTCCTGGATTCAATCCCCAGTACCACCAATAAAAAGAACAGATAAATAAACCAAATTACCTCCCCCCAAAAAATTTTTTAGAAGATTTAAATTTAAAAAAATTTAAAAAAATAAGAGAGCAGAGATACATTTGTATGAGTGTCTTTACATATAGGAGGAGACATCTACACACACACACACACACACACACACATAGACACACACACACCCACCCCCATTAGTCTGGCAGAGAATAGCAAATCTGAGAGACAGAATATTACAATGGTGAAGGACATGGGCCTTAGAATCAGACAAAAGCCTGACATAATTGTATCACATTCCTTAAGATACTTAAACTCTCTAATATAAAATGGAGCTAAAGATACTTACTTTTCAGTTTTATTAAGCAATAAATATAAGAATGTATGTGAAAGATCTAACACAGTTCTGGCCTATAATAAGTATACACTAGCTGGGAGCTAACCTCACTGCTGTTACCATTTTCACTATGTTTACCAATCTGAGGCCCATCCCAAGTCAGTAAGTAATTAGGTAAAAACATTTACCAGAAGCAGCTTGAGGTCTACAGTCAGGAAGATAAACCCCATGCTCTCCATGACAATGGTTTTGCAGTCTTAACAAAATAAGATCCATACACAGAACACAGAATCCTCCAGAGTCTGTTCCAAGTTCCATTCCCAGAAATGACTTCAATGAGTAAATACTTTCCAACTCACTTGCAGATTCACTGTGTACCTGCTAATTCATTATCCTGCTCTTGCTCAGGGATGATCTTCAAAGCACGTAACACAGCAAAGTTTATCCAACATATTGTCCCCCAACTCCTTCAAGTTTATCCTGCAACAGCTTCTGTGACTCACGGAGCAAGCACGCTACAAAGGGTACGAGTGATTTTTTTAAACTTAAAAAAAATAACAGAATTTTTAAAAAATTAGCAGACAAAATAACATTTACAATGAGTGAAAAATAAAGCAAATTATAAACAGAGAAGATGAGGGGTGTAATTTGTCCTCAACTCTGGTTGTTGACTTACTGCAAGCTTGTGCCACACAGAGAGTAAGCAACAAAACCTCTTCACTGAGAACAGTAATCCATGAGAGCAAAACTGAAGACCGAAGAATCTCAGGACTCAACACAATGGAGAATCAACCAGAGGGTTTAATTAATCAGAAGGCTTTCAGTATAACAAGTCCAATGACCTGGACGTGGAAGAAAGCACTGTCCCAGGCTGCACTGTCCCAGGCTCCGCTGGCCCTGGAAGAGCCCTGGTTCCAGAGTTGACATCTAGCACTCTGCCTCCCAACTGTCACCTTCTTCTCATGTCCCATAGAGGCACATGGATCTTGGATTCACTTCCTTCGCCCTGACTTCCCTATTATCTAGATAGATGGGGGTGAGGGAGTGCTGGGGAGAGATGATCTGAGAAATAAAACCTTAGACAACATTATTGGATATACTCTGCTGAATAGATTTCCTCAAAATAGCAACAATGAAAAATAATTTTAACCACTAAAAATTCCTGAAATACATCAGAAATTTTGTAGCTTTAAAAGTCTTCCAATATTTGGGGGTGGGGAATAATCTGTGGTCTTGCTCTTTTCACCCACCTCTACCCACCTTGTCCTCTCTGATAGTTTCTCATGTACCATTCACTCTATTCACTCATCTGCCTATTGACTCCCAAGCATACCCTATACACTTGTTCAAGCAGTCTTGCCCAGAATTCTCTTTCTCCCCATGGTAACTTGGAGGAATAATTCTTCTGAAGTTTCACAAAGCTCCCATCTCTTCCAAGGAGCCTTCCCAATTGCCTCTTCTTCTTTTTAAATATGACAATAAGACTCTTTGCTTCTAACAAGTTAGCACTGATATCACTTTGATTTCACAAGGATTGTAAAATCCTAGAAATCAGGGACCACAACTTTTATATTGTTGCATCTCCTAAAATGTTTGGTATCATGTCCATTGCATCAGTATTGAGAATGCAAAGTCAAATTCTAGCCTTTACCGTTAGCTTCCTGTGAGAGTTTAAGCACATCATTTTACCTCTTAGAAACTCTGATTTCTCATCTGTAAAAGTGAGTATAATAATATCAATTTCAAAGGGGGTGCTGTGAGCACTCACTATGCCCGTATGTGTAAAGCACTTAAAACGGCACCAGACCCACTGCATGTGTTCAATAAATGACAGCTTAAACAATGTCTGTGTTCTGTATGGTGGAGGTGTAGTGATTACCTTCTCCAGATAATGCATTCAAATGATGTCCTCAATCTGGTCTGCAATTAAAAGCAAAAGAGCCATTAGTGAGAAAGAGGACCTAAGCACTTAATGACAACTCTAATCTCCAGGAAGAACAGCTCTTCTCAAGGTGAGACATTGCTATCAAACCCACTTGTCTCTGTGAGCAATTTACTCTACAATGAGTCTAGTAACCCCTGCTTATTCTTCTGGGATTTATTGCAGTGATAAACTTTCCAAACACTGGAAACTGGAACACGAGTTATCTGGACAGTTTAAAGAGACATTTTGATAGGGAAAATGTGTTTTGCTCTAATCAAGTGAATTGGTGGTTTCAGGGCTCTTCCCAGCCCTGCAATATGGCGCCCTTCTTAGGCCATACCTTTCTAACCATATTGTCTGAGACATGGGTGAATTTCTATCCCAGATCAATTCAGTATGTAATCAGTAACTATTCAGATTGACTATCATGCAAACCTACTCAATTAAATTGCATGTCACTCTACCATAACATTTCAAATCATCCATATGCCTCTTTGGTTATGGAAATTATATTGCATATTGCAACTGGATTGAAGTTTGTGTGTGTGTGTGTGTGTGTGTGTGTGTGTGTGTGTGTGTGTATGTATCTCCTTTCCTGGAAAAATGGCCACTTCTTCCTGAGTGATCACATTGTATATTACACACAGTTCCTTTACAACACCACCAACACATTATTGCTCCTGAGGGGGGCAGGCAACAACTAATACTTTTTTCATCTTTTAATCCTGCTCTTGGAGCCTAGCACAAAGTTGGCCCATGGTACAGGATCAACAAATGTTTATTCTCTCAATTAATTCATTTTCTCAGTTGTCCCTACTCCGTCACCAAGTTGCTCTGGGACATTAAGCATATCATGTCTCTGGGCTATGCTTCTGTTTCCTTCATGGAAAAAGGAGTTGAATCTCTGAAATTCTATAATTTTATGAAAACAAAGAAACAGAATGAAAAAAGACATTAAATACAATAGGTGTGTCCCTAAGGGCACTCACAGATTTGTGTGCAGGACAATTCTGGTGCTCGGCTTTGTGATTTGTGTGCAGGACAATTCTGGTGCTCGGCTTTGCAGATCTCACTTTCTTCCCACCCATATTTTCTCCCTCAGTACAGAGAGTGACAATGTTAGTAGGAGCAGAGATAAAAATCACCTTCTTTATTAGATCTGGGTTAGGCCAACAGGCCCCCAAAACACACAGAGTCAGATCTGCCTTGGCTTTAATATGGTTACAGCGTGTTACTGGACCTTACCCTCTAATTTTTTAATGAACTGATTACTAGTCCCAGGGATCAAAGACTCCTGTTGTTTATCTTTACTCTTTTAGTTTAATGACTTCTGACACTCCATTAGGGTGTCCTAAGGACTCAGATGGAGTTTTGATTGCCATTCAAGATGAGATGATAGAAAACTCACCAGGATCTATAATGTTCTACTATGAACCTAAGAGGGGACGGGGAACAGCATTACCCTTGTTTTAAAGTGAGCCATCCCTAATCCTTCTTTACAGAAACTGTTCTAGCACTGCTCAAGCAGGGAAGCAGAGTTTACTCAAAAAATTAGGGAAAAGCACTTCCAGGAAAAAGAGAAGAAAAAAAAAACACAACACTGCCTGGGAAATACAAATCTTTTATTTCTATCTCCATTGGTGCTCTTCTTGGAATCCCCATGCTAATAACCTTTCCTCTCCTTAGGATTATAGCAGGAATATAGATAAATAAGGTGCAAAGAATCATCTCTATTGATGGCTGTTCAGTAAAGCACAAAATGCAGAGTTTTTGGTAAGTTGGATTTGTAGTGGCTAGGATCTTGAGCCAACTTGGACCATCTTAACACTTCAACCTAAATATGGCATTGGCATTAGTAGGAAGACTAGGGTTTGACAAAATTATTCAAATGGCAAAGAAGAAACTGGAAAATGGTCCATCTTCAACAAACAGAGGAACATCTGCCCCTGTTTGTCTGCTTCACAATGGGAGGGAGAGTTGAGATAGCCCTGTCTCCTCTTGTAAAACAAGGGGCCAAAAATACAAGAGCGAAGGAGAATGAAGAAAGTTATCACACTGCAATTTGATTTCATAAACATACTGCAAGTTAAGTTACCCCACTGGGCATGAAGCTCTCAAATTTCAAATAATCTACACCTGCTCTCTGCACTGGAAGAAAAATGAGTGGAAAGAGACAGAAAGTATCCACTCCAGTAATCTGCTTTATGGAGAGTAAAGTGTCTCTTCTATGGAAATACAAGAAAGGAAGAATCAGTTCCTCCTTCTGGAAACTTTCAGGTTGAGCCTTCACTTCTCTACTGCACTACGGTAATAATCCTTTTAGTATGTTTATCACCATTCTTCTAATTTAAGGTTTTCACAGCATGGAGGAAAGTCTTCTTTTCAGAAGATTAAATCATGCCTCTAACTTTCTACCAAACCTTCAACACTTCCTTGAGAAAGTCACCCACTCTTTCTGTGTCTCAGTTTCCACTTCTATAAAATGGGGAATGATAGTAATTGGTGTGCAAGTTTGTCCTGAAGGTTAAATGAGTTAATGTCATGAATCTCTAGTAAGTGCTAGTGATTAATCTCCTCATTATATTTATCTTCTGCTGCCTTCCCTCAGCTCCCCCTGGCTCAGTCCATGGTATTCCAGTCAGTAGATATGATGTTGCCACATTTCTCAGAGTGATATGGGCTTGAGCCTGGAAGTACTCAGCTCATACATTTAATTTAACACTGCCTTATAGAGCTCTGCTGACCCAGGACACCAGGCCCCAGAGATGTCCATTGGGTTCTCCAGCTGAGTCCTAAATCTTTCTGCAAACATGGCTTAAGGTGTGGAGGTGCAGAGCTGACTGCTGATCATCTAGAACAAAGCATGACTAGAGACACAAACTGTGGATTTAATCTTCTGGGAACAATCACTATTGTGATGAAATTACCATAAATTGAATGAAAAGAAAAAAAGAAAGCTGAAGACAAATATGTAAAGATTATCTATACTTAGGTCAATGAGCTTTAACCGTCTACATATCTTGAACCTATCATGAATAGTGTCTGATGTATTCGCACAGCAAACTTAAGAGGCAGTGAGGGTGAGTTGTTGTAGGATCAAGATTAAGTGGTTTGTCTGAAGTCACACAGTGAGTTCATTGCGCAGCTACAAAAGAACCCAGCTTACCTAAGACCCTGTTAAAGAAAAGCTACTAAAATCAGGTGTGGTGGGACTGGAAAGAGCCTTCCTGTGGCTGATGCAAGGATGGACTTTCAAGATTTGGTCTTTGGAGAGGAAATGCCTTTCCCTGCTCACCCCACTACTTTTAAGTTCTTGGCAGAAAGATCCTGAAAAAATAAAACATATTATTAGTGTTAGAAGAGTGCCAATCTCAGCTGAGCTCTGTTGAGTCAGTAACTCAACACAAGAGGATTGGTAGGGAGAGAATAAATAAATTCTAAGGTTCTCTGAGCATTTGAATTTATGATCTATAAAACTCCATCCATAAAAGGGAAAAAAATCTGGACATGTAAAATTATAGACAAGTTCTGCCCAGGCCTTAGTCATTAGCAAGGGAGTTTTTCATAAATACAAGATTGGAGGTGTTTCTGGGATTTTAACAAACCTAAACGTTTCAAGCGTAATGGAACCTTACTAAGTGAAAGACACTGCACAGAACTTGGTAGGTACTACATCCCTCAACTTATGAAGTTTAGAATCTAGACGAGAAAAAGTTCAACCTTAAAAGATGTCTAGTGATACAATTCAGTTTTTTTCCCCTCAAGTTACATTTATTTAAGACCACATAACATATACCAGAGGAACTCAATCGTCTGTCATGCCTGTTAAACATCTGAGCCAATATATTCCTTGAGTTAACAAGGTCTTTGAGGAAAATGTTGGTTTCTCAGTGGAGATGGAGTCCATGTAAGGATCTCTGAACAAGCAATAGACCTTCTCCAGTCTCTAAGGAGTTTAGAAACATATCAAAAAGTTTTACTCACACTTTTTTCATCTTTTAAGTAATAAAACTATGATGAGGAAAATATAAAAAAGGGAAAAAAATAATCACCCTGTAACCCCATCACTCTAACATGCTCTGGTCACATCTTAAGTTTCTTTTGCTGATCTCTCCTTTTCTCAGGAATTCTTAAATATATCAGGGCTTTGGACTTGATCCTTGGACTTTTCATCTTTTCCATCTTCACTTTGTCCAAAGTGATCTCATAATCTCCTGGCTTTAGGTGCCACCTGTATGCTGATGGCTCCCAAATGTGTAACTCCAGCCTAGATTTCCAGCTATTCCTTCATAGTTACACCCATCTCCCTCCTTAGCCTCCAGCAACCACTAACATGTTCCCCAACTCTATAATTTGGTCATTTTGAGAATCTTATTTAAATGGAATCATACAGTATGTAGCCTTTTGAGATTAGCTTTTTAAAAAATTATTATTCAGGGTATTTCCCCTGAAATTCATTCAAGTTGCTCTATATTTCAGTTGTTCATTCATTTTCCCACTATGTGTGTACCACAGTTTATTGAAACATTCACCCATGGAAAGATATTTGAATTATTTACAGTTTTTGTCTATTACAAATGAAGCCTGCAAATTCATATACATTTTTGTGTGGACATACATTTTCATTTCTCTGGGATGAACCCCCAGGAATGTGATGGCTGGGTTGTACATTTAGTATATATTTATTTTTCTAAGAAACTTCCCAACTATTTTCCAGAGTAGCTGTACCATTTTGCATTCCCATCAGCAACGTATGAGAGATCTAGTTTTGCCACATCCTTGTTAACACTTGGTATTGTCTGTCTGTTTGATTGTAGCCATTTTAGTGGGTATACATTGGTATCTCATTGTGGAGTTTTTATTTCCTTAATGATTAATATTGTTGAACATTTTTTCATATGTTTATTTGCCATCTGCATATTCTGCTTGATGAAATTTCTTTTCATGTCTTTTGCCCATTTTCCAGTTGTATTCTTTTGGGAGATCTTTAGATAAGTCTTTTTGTCAACTATGTGTTTTGCCAATATTTTCTTGCTGTCTGTAGCTTGTCTTTTCATTCTCTTTACAGACTATTTCGCAGAGTAAAAGTTAAAAGTCTCACTTAACTGTGTTTATTGCAGTATTTTGCAATTGAATTTTTACCATGATTACCTTTTTTTGCCCATAATTAGCATCTTACAGATTATGGGTATCTGCAAAACAGATTCAGAGATGTCGTTCCAGCCATTTCCTTACTTCATTACTTACCTCTGATCTCCAAGTGTACCTGCCTGGTGCACCCAATTTTCTCAATGTCCTACTCTCAACTAGGGGCCAGGAGATAAGCTGAAAGTCAAATTTATGTCAGTGAGTGCTATGAGAATGCGCCATATCCCCAGTTGCATATCGTATTCTTTCAGGTGTTTTGTAGAGACAAACTTGAAACAAATAAGAAGTGATTTGAAAGGTGGTAATTTTTTCTCCATGGACACTGATTGGAAAAAAAAAATCCAAACTTTAGATTGCTAAAAGAGAAGCACTAAACATGGATTTGCCACTAATTGTCTATGTAACCTTAAATAAGCCACTCCATTCTGAGCCTGGGTTTCCTCACCTGTAAAAATGAAAGGACTGTAGCAAATTTAATGTTCTATAATTCTAAATCACAGCAGTACACCAGCTGAGTACAAATGTGGATCTCGTGTATGATGAAGTTGTTGTGTGATTCTGCTTGAAAGCTTTTAAAGAGAGAATTCAAGCTACTGAGTGTGTTTAAATGACTGCTAAGATCCCTCCGGGGTGAGTCAACTTTCTTAGCACTTTTCTAATAAAGGACACAAGGTGTTTTCACTCTGTTTCTTCTAAGATCAAAGCAGTCCTCCTCTTCTACAGATTTCCCATGTCAAGATACCAAAATCTACACAACATTTCTCTGTTTTATTTCTAATCTAAATCAACATTGAAAATCAGTGATCAGGAATAAATTAAGGTAGAATGAAACCTGTCTTTCCTAAAGTTAAAGGAAGCTTGGGGATAGGGAGGGAACAGGAATGAGAGAGGAGGAAGAGGAAGTTGGTGAAGAGGTTAGGGTGATGATTAATTAGCCAGTAGGCAGATACACATCCATCCAATAAACAGAATGTCATTAAGATTGGTTTACATTAATTTCAACTGCATCTTTGCTTAAAAGGAACTTCACACAAAAAAAGGTACATTACCTGAGCAATTTGGAAATCAGTTTCAAAAGATGCTTTCTTTCCAATCTGTCATCCCAAGACAGGGCAACAAAGAACACTGCACAACTATGGAGGGAAAAGGAGGATGGAAGTCACTGTCAGTCTAACAATGCTGACATCCTGGTGCAGGAGGAGACAGAGGCAGAAATGTAAATGCAAGAAACAAGCACACAGAAGTCTAAGGAAACAGCAAGTGTTGATGGGGAAGAGCATCGTCACAAAATCATATTGATATTTAGAAAACTGTTCGGGTGATTGGATCAATAAAAGCTTAAGGATCTCAGATCTGAAAGGATTTTGGAGGCAATGTTGCCAGCCACCTTTCCCTTTTCCCTTTGATCATATTTCTTTTCAACATAATTACTCATTCATCCTTCCGTTTAATCAGCACTTATTTTTTTGAAGTCCTACAATGGCCAAGTACTAATACAGAACCTGGGAATACCAAAGTGATGAATTAAGACACAATCCTTTCTATCAAGGAGCTGTCATTCTGGTCCATGCTATCTAGATTAGACCACCAAAGAAAGGGTTACAAAATAATTTGATGTGTGTGAGTTTCGTTTTTGAGATATTTACTGGAGACTATTGAAAGCAAACAGGAAGAATGCTTATTTCTGCCTGGGTAAGTGGGAAACACACAGGAAGGGGATTTGCGGTTTGGGAAGGTAAGATTAGAAAGGGCTTCTTCGTTGGGATTATTTACATCTAGAATTCCCCCTGGGGATCTAAGAGCACCAGTTTTGTCCTCTCTGAGGTTTAGAACTGGTGAGTGTGGGGGTGGGGAATCTTCAAACTCCCAACCTCCCATCTATTGGCAAAAAGTTACCCTCTTTCTATTCTAATGTTATTGCTTTCCACACATTCAAAAGTAATATCATTTTACGTTCTCTTTTGTATCTGTTTTGCTTTTCAGCCAGGAGATTTACTTGAAAGCAGCAGCATCGATCTTAGGCTGTAGAAGGGATCTCACAGAATGTAACCGGAAGGGACATTTACAGTGAGGAAACTGAGGCCCAAAGAGAGACAGTGACACACACACTGGGGTTTTCTAACCGTGTTGGGACTAAACTCTTAATCCAGTTTTATATCCGTTACCCCTGTCTCCCCAACCCCTGCTATTTTCTCTCTTAGGCTATACTTACAACCTCCCTAGGGTGCTAGATAATACTTGTATGTCCTGGCTGTGTTCATTTTCGCACAAGTTTCCCATGAAGATTTTGCTCTTTCCTCTTTCAGACATGACCTAAGACCTCAGGCTGGCCTCATTAACTGATCCCTGTGGCACCTTAAAAACAGCCCTCCCTAGGGAGATGCCTGGATCAGGATGGCTAGTCCCCAGTGACTGCATTCCCACCAGCCCTGGCCCTCTCCGCAGAACTCAGTCCAAGCAACATGCAGTCTATGTTGAAGAAAGTATTTATGCGTGTAGCCCTTTTGGCTTCTTCCAAAGCCATTAAAAACCTTTGTGGTTTGAATCTGTTCACAGAAGAATTAATTGACGGTTTTGAATGTTATTAGAGAAGAAACCCAGCTAGTTTCTCAGGATATTCATCTGGGAATTTTCAGCTTGAGGAATAATGTATTTCAGATGTTCCCTAAAAAAATAAAAAGTAAATAAAAAGTGAAAAAAAAAAGACTAATTAATGCCCTCTACAGAAGTTAGTTGTGGGTGGTTGGAAGATGGATATAAATCTGGTGTAAATTGAGATGGCTTAATAACGGCCAAACCCTTTCCCCTTCTGCATCTTTGTCTTTTGACAGTGACATTCAGAATCCTACAGCCAAAGCCTGCCTTACACAGAGGCAGAAAATTGCAGCTATGTTTATAAGCGATGTGGGAAAGCTAAAAGCCCCCATCTACTAAACGGTTCTCTCTGCTGGCACTCCGTCTGGTTTGGCCTGACACGCTTCTCTTTTAGATGCACACACCTTGAATTATTTAACCCAAACTCACAGCCTCACATTCAGAAAGAGAATACTAAAATGCACATTTTACTACATGTAAAATCGCTAGCATCAGGCGAGGCACGGAGCCAAAGTGGTCTGTGCATATTACATAGTGATGTTGGCTTATCCCTTCACGTGCTGAATTAAATATCTGAACTCCCAGTTTACATCCAGCACTTAAAGAGCTTGCTGCCCCTGAGAAGAGAGAGATCTACAAACAGATGATTGCAATACAGTGCAGCAAGAAATTATAATAGGAGGGAACCTCAGGTACCTCAAGAATAACAAAGAACGTTAGTCCAGCTGGAGACAGAGCAGGGAGGGCATGTGATACCTGACTCCTAAATGCCAGTGGGAGTTACTGTGGGATTCCTGGGAGCTGCAGAAGTTCTTCATCACTCTAGAAGTATAGGCTGGAAAGGGTGACAGAACATGGCATCAGCAAACCCAGAGTGGCCAGCAGGCGGGCAGAGGCTTGTTTCGGACGTGTGCATGTGGGGCAGGAGCCCCGAGCACCGGGTGCCCTGGTAACAGACTGACCGTATCCCCTGCCAGGACGGGAAAACACCTAGATAAATGCTGGGCAATGGAGGTCAAGCGCAAATTCCAAGAAAAGAACACCGAAGGCACCCTCTGGTTGCTTCAAAATATCCTTGTGTTCCATTCTGCTCATAAAGCAGTGATACATTGCCAGTACACATTATTTCCCTCCCCACTTCTGTGTGTCAACGTACATGTCTGTGAGGAGGAACCACATGGAAGGGAGCTAATATTTTTTTAAATAATTATCACTTATTGGGTGATTACATTATCATAATATTTTTATCATAACATTACATAATATTTAAAATTATAATTTATTAAATAGAATCTTCCCAACAGCATATCAGTGAGTTTGGAATTACTAATCTCGTTTTATGTTATAAGAAGACTGAAGCTCAAGAAAGCTAAGAAAGGTTAAGGAACTTGCTTGAAGGAACCTAACTGAAACAGGAATTCAGACCCAAAGTCTATTTTTTTGTTTCATGATGTTGTAACACTTCACAAGTTTTGGAATCAGGCGTATTTGGATTTAAGTTAATAAAAATGTATTTGTTCTTGTCTGTGTGATTTTTAAATTTTTATGTCCCTTTCCTTAATTTTATTAATAAGGTCTTTGGCTGGTTTGTTTTATTTGTGAATCTTATGTAAATATTTGCTCCTCTCATTTGCTTATTTTGGCTTTCTTGAGAAAATGAAATCATTGCCAGTGCTCCAAAAAGCATGAGTTCCAGTCAATTCAGTTTAACAGTTTCACTGAGTAAATACCATGTATGCAAAACCAGAGAATCCTCTAGATACGCCTCTTGCCCTGATTTATAATTTTCCCTTCACTTATCACCACCTAAAATATATAGTTGTTCATTTGAATACTGTCCAACTCTCTCTTTTTTTTTTTCAGGTTGGGCAAACTGTTTTACATTCTACTTTAAAAATATTCCTACATTTTAATATGTGGTATTTAATACCTGGTTCAATTCCTTTATATAATACGTGGTACACTGTCACATATTAACAGACCACATAGTGGCTGTTTTTAATGTTTGTGTGCTTTGTAAGTTTCCATGTCATCAGAAGCAGTACATCCTAGGACAGAGGAGATAAAGCAGTCTGGTTCTGAGCCCTGACCAGGAGAACTTCTGTGACCTTGAGTCCCTAAACGAGGTGGATCTTAGTCTTCTGGGGGCCATCAGAATACTGTCCATCTCTTGTAATAGACTGTGAACTCCATGAAACCAGGAACATCCCCGGTTTTGCTCGAAGACGTACCCTCAGGAACTAAACAGTCCTGGAAACCCATGCATGCTTTACAAGTATGTTAAATGACTGAAAAACCATTACATTCTGAAGGAAATATAAGGATGCATAAGACAGCTTTCGGTCTCGCTATGTGCACCTGGGTGGAGACTCGGGACACAAATGCATGAAGCTGCCCAGCAGCGTAAGTGGCTGTTCAGCTATTGTGAATCAGAGGCCTCAAATCCAGATGTGAAATAAATTTAACTTTCCTGTTTTATAACTCAGCCTAAACTGGATTTCAAGCTTCTATTCTGCTAGTCTAGCAGAAACTTTACATGTTTCCTCTCCTTCTCCAGTTTGTGTCTCAGATTTGATGAGAGCTTACGCAGGTCAAACCCCAGTGGTGGGCATGCTGCCTGGACTTCTCATCTGTCCACACCAGCCATCAGTGTGATGCCCTTTGGTCCTCCTTCTGCAACCCCTCCAGGACTGGTAGCTCTCTCTGCCCCTTCTTCCTTATGCATAAAGGCATAGAAATCTTTGTGCTGCTTTTCAGCCATCTCTTAAAGACTGTCTTTGGACATCTCTGCATAAATACCCTCTCTGAGGTCTTGTCACCTTTCCTAGGTTCTGTCTACAACACGGGGTCCCTTCTCTGCTCTTGAGGGTACCACAGACCTCAAATCACTTCCTGGACTATTTCAGAGAAGAAAGGTACAGAGCCTTTCTGTGTCTCAGACCCACAGCACACTGTTCTCATCCCCTGCATTGCTCCTTCCCTTCACAAGCCTGGAAGAGTATTTTACTAATTTAGGAAGAGGGACAGTCTTCTCAGTTCATGTGCTTTCCAAACACTTTGGCTCTCCTCTAATCCTTTCCTGCAAGTCTTTTGGAAAACAAAGCCAAGATCAAAGACTCACAAGATGTGTGCCCTTCCCTGGAATGATGAACACAGTTAACTAGTATCTTGTATAGAAAGACAGGAAATGGGGAAAGAGATTACTATTTCAAAGACATGATTTTACTACATTCTTCTCCTAGTAAACTTTTACATTCCTATGGGTGAAAAGGGGGGTATTTTCTTCCTGTTGTTTGTTTCTTTCCTTCCTCCCCAAAAGTTAGGGTCTGGGACTGTCCTAAATTGGGCTCTCCAGGGCAATAATATCATAATCAAAGCAATCCACATGAAAGCAAATAGCCTCGTCTGTATAATGGAGCTAACAATCCATAGTTCATGAGTCAGTAGCCAAACTGGCTGACATGTTTAACTCTGGAACTGAGAAACCAGTTCATGTCTGGGGCAAGAGCTGAGCACTCTGTGGGCAAGAAGGAGGCCACCTGCAAATAGGTAAGAGAGCTCTCAGCAGGAATTGAATCAGTCAGCATCTTGATCTGGGGCTTCCCAGACTCCAGAACAGTGAGAAATAAATGTTGGTTGTCTAAGCCACCCAGGGTCTATTTGTTACAGCATCCTGACTGGCTAAGACATGCCACTATGGTTGATTTAGTCTGTAGGGACTTCAGAAAGTGAAAAGATCTGTTGAGAAGAGAGATAAAAAGAATTACTGGCAACCTGTCTTAAATTTTTTTTTAATTCTACAGTTTTCATCATTAATGAATTTTTTGCATCTGTTATTTGGATGTTTCTCCTTTGAGGACAACAGGAAAGTCAAAAGTCCTCTAGGGAGTTAAGCATTTAAATTTCCCATAAACTTTTTACTATTGAAAGCAGAGTTAATCAAGTCAGACAAGAAGGAAAAATAATCATTGTGCAACTCAGTCTTTTGCTAAATACACAAAGGCAGACTTGATCAGAGACTTTGGTCTTCACCATTCCTTATTTTTTTTTTTTTTAACTTTTTTGGAATAGCTCTATTGAGGTATAATTTAAATGCTATGAAACTCGCTGACTTAGGTATACAATTCAATGATTTCTAGTAAATTTATAGAGATTTTCAACCATCACCACTCACTAGTATTAAGATTTTTTTAAATCATCCCCATATTTTCCTGTAAGCTCTTTTGTAGTCTGTTCTCTCATTATCACTCTCACTAGCCCCAGACCACCACTGCTTTCTGTCTTTTTGTTTCCTTTTCTGAACATTTCATATAAATGGGACCATAGAATATATGGTCTTTGTACATGGCTCCTTTCACATATCATATTTTTAAGGTTAATCCATGTTGTAGCACGTACTTTCCAACCCCAAATGGAAACGGTTTTGCTGTTATACAACATTTAGGATTGGACTCATTTCTATCTCCTCCTTTCTCATTATTCTGAAAAAATCTGGGATTGTCTATAGGCCCAATGCAGAATAACCATCTTATTTGTGGAACTGATAAATGGAGTCTTTGTGATGTGGACTAAATGGTATTAAGGAAAGAGAAAATACCATGTGTTCAGGTCCTGTCGGCCAGGTTACTCTGACAGAACAACATTTGAAATATATTGGTATCATCTATTTTTACCATTTAATCCTAGACTGGCAGTAAAATCACTGGCAGTATTAATCTGAGGGATACGCTCCAAGGGAAACCAGGCCCTTCTTTTTAGTTTTACTTCTCCGTTTATAATTTAGTCTGGATAACTTTCATTTTGGAGGGAACACAAACATTTAAATAATGCTTTAATTGCTTTTCAAAGTAATTCAAGGATATTAAGGTAATTTAGAAAATATTCAAGAGTATAAAAAGGCAGTCAAAAGTTGTCCATAATCTTACTCTGGAGGCAACTATAATAAACAGTCAGAGTTAACGTGTACATATGGTATTATGCCCTGTGTTTTAAAAATTTGATAGTATATTATAAGCATTTGCTTTAATGGCACTTTGAGTAAAAAAGAAAGCACAAGATTTTATGTAAAAAATATGTCTGAAAACTAAAAATAGAAAACTTGTTCCATTAGTGAACTTAGTTCAAGAAATAAATTATGTAGTTTTGAAAAGTGGGGGGAGCTTGAACTAGTTCTTCAAAAAGATTTATAGAATCAGCAAAGAAGGTGATAGTCTCCTGTTAATGGGAAAACTAAAGTCATCACTGTGCTATGTAGGGAATTTGGAAACCAAGCAAATTGGGGATTGTCACGTAGTGACAAACCGAAATTTTTGTTAGCTGATCCAACACACATATGTGGTCCAGAAGAGGGGTCAAAATGCTTGCATTCTTTCCCCATCAAAACACCTTCTAATTCAATACAGACTGACTCATATAATAATGGCTAACATTTATAAAATGATTACTTGTCACCTACTATTCTAAGGAATTTACATGAATAATTCATTTACCTCTTAAAATAACTCTTTGAATTCAGGTCTATTAACTCCCTCATTTAATAGGGTGACAGATTCAAACTTAGGCATCAGATTCCAGAGGTGACAATAACCACCATACTATACTGCCAGATCAGGACATGCAAGTTGCTCTGTCCCTCCAGTCTTCCTCCCATTTTTTTTTCTCTTCCTTTTCTGCCCATCCCCGCTCCAGTCCCAGGTCCTGGAATCCACTTTGGAGGTGCACCATCAATGCATCAAGGATCAGGGCTTTAAGCAAATATCCTGGCTCCATCCTTGATGGATGACATCAGATTGACACTGTGAATGTTCAGGGGAGGCATTTTGACCCTTAAATTCTTCAGAGCATGGTGTTTAGAAGACCAAAAAAAAAAAAAAAAAAAAAAAAAAACCAAACAAAAAAAACAAAAAAAAAAACCAGAAAAAAGAAAAAAAGAAAGCTTTCTCTTGATGTATTGACTCTCACTTGTTATACTAGCCAAGTCTCAACCTTTTTTTATTTTTAATCCCATCTTCCTTTTCACAGAAATGGGCAGCGCAGAGACAAAGGAATAAGGGAGAAAGAGAATTCCATCCTATTACAAGTGAAATCAGAACAAGGAGCAAAACGAAATATATTCCCAAGAGTTTCATAAAAACACAATTCAATCATAACTGACTTTATGATGAACAAATTATTCTGAAGACATTTTAACAACAGAGCTAATGTTTTGCTTTATCTCATTTTATTTTTTGAGCTGGGAGTTGTTGATTGCCAAGTCATCAAGGAACAGTGGTTTTTCTTGGAAACTGTTGTTCTGGTTTTTTTTTTTTGAAAGAAAAATACTGCTACTACTGTTTACTATGGATAGGCGTATAGATAGAAGTTTTTATTTCTTTCATTTCATTTCTGATTGATTTTGACAAATATTTATTGAGCACTAAAAATATACGAGGCCCAGTACAAGGAACGAAGGGGATACAGGCCATAGACATATGAAATATATATTACATTTGGAGTGGCAGGGCATGTACATACATCTATGTATGTAACAGTTAAATTCCAAATTACTCTACTGACTGCTATTATGCAGGTTAGGTAGATCATTATTTACCTTGTGGCTGTTGGAAGGAAAAAAAAAACCCATAGTGCCCTTTAAAAGAACACTCAGATTTCTGTGATAGAAGCACAGAATTGAGAGACGGCCTGTTGTGTGTTTCCCTTGTCCCTATTCTGAAATTCAAACACTGTGTTTTGTAAGAATTATTAAGTCAATAGTATATTCTCTGTTTTCTCGGGGTAGGCACTGGAAGGAGGCAAAAAGGAGCTGGATGGTATAAAGTCTAGGTGGACAGTACACACGTCAGCCTTGGAGAAACAAGTCACCCTCTTCTAGCAGAAGAGTGAATTCTCCTTGAGCAAACCCCAGTGTTTAAAATGCCAGTCTTCCTTCCTTATTATAGCTCTTAAATATTGGGAAGAAAAGGCTGTAGAGAAGCCAGTTGGAGAATAGCAACCAATGTTTCTCCCTTTTTTTTTTTTTTTTGGGTGTCTTTCTCAAATTTGGAGGTCTTCTGAAATAGTAACTGCCATCACAGGGTTATTACTTTAATAAACAAAGAAGGAGGGCATGTGAAAATGCCTTGAACAGCGAGAAGCACATGATAGGTACAAGGTAGAAGGTACAATTCTTTGCTGATGAGGAATCTGACATCAACACTGGGGTGTTTCCTCGTGGAAGGAAACCCTCTACAGGTCACTGAGAAGAGAAATTCTGAAAAATAATGATCTGGACTCTGTTTCCCAGAGTCCAGTGTTATGGCTTCTGAGTAAACATCATTGCTCTCTGATTTTGATCTAATAAGTATCATTCTTTCCTAACTGAAAGAGTGGGAAAAAAGTCTTCTTCCACAAATGGTGTTTCTGGTGTTTTAAATGACAGTTTTACTCTGTCATTGTTTTGGGAATACAGGCTTACCTCGTTTTATTAGGTTTCACTTCCTGGCACTTCAGATACTGTGTTTTTAATAAATTGAAGGTTTGTGGCAACCCTGCATTGTCAAATGATGGTTAGCATTTTTCAGCACTAAAGTATTTTTTATAAAGGTATGTATTTTTTTAGATAGAATGCTATTGCACCCTTAATAAACTACTGCATACTGTAAACATAACTTTTGTATGCACTGGGAAACTAAAAAAAAAAAAAAAAAAAAAAAAAAATTGTGACACTTGCTTTATTGCAGTGGTCTGGAGCCGAACCTGCAAAATCTTGAAATTACACCTGTATTTTGGAGAGGTGGCAGAAATTAACCTTTCTAAAATGACCCATATGTGTTTGCTTTTAAAAAAGAGTACACATTACTCCAGAATATCAAGTCCCATGTTCAACTTCATAGCATCCAATGCTGGTTTCATCCACCATTTCTAGTTATCATGTTTAACTTTCATGTTTCCCAAGGTAAGCAGTAAAATCGGCCCTCTTCTAGAGAGGCAGAAAGTCAAGTAGAAAGGAAGGGATCACTCTGCCATCTCACTCCCAAAGCATGACTGACAGTCGTGAGTCTTAGGGGATTAATTCTTGGAGAATAGATGGGAAGGAGGCCAATGGTCTTGAAATCAGCCTTACCCACGTGACAGGCTGTTCTCCTAACGTGGAGACCACCCAGAAAAATAAGAGCGACATTGTAAAGCAGCCTAATCTCAGTGTTCCCAGACATTGAGCCCAAGAAGCTTCCATCCTGAATATGACTATTCCTAATTCTAGGCTCTGTGATTAAGCTCCTTTCAGTTTCTCCATCTAACTATAAATTCAAAGTGTCTCTCAATGCTACAGCGCTAACCAGGTTTTCAAATCCTAACCCAAATAATTTGATAAAAAATGTGGTGCGGTGTGCCTGACCATTCTGTTCTCCCTTCGTGTCGCAGTCTTATTTTTGTGTCAGCTATTTTCAGACTGAAGGTGCTCTAGCGGTTAACTAAGGACAGCTGTGTTAGGCCTCAACAGGATTCTCGGGTCTCATGGGACATTCCGCTTGGAGAAGGGGAAGGTCACCTTTATCTAATTGGAAATAAATTTGAGAGTCTCACAAACACAGACTCAGAACATTATCAAAGACCAAGGAAGAAGCACTGCCAAAAATGTTACCCAAGAAGATCACTCAAAGGCTAGCCTTCTGGGACTGATAACATCACGTCCATGCATTTAAAGTCTTTAGGAGTCCTACTGTGTCACAGCTGTGCACTTACCAAGTTTACTGACCCCGAATGCAAAGTATGAGAATGAACCTAAGGCACAGCCCACGTTGTGCTGTGCACAGGAGGAAGCTTGCGCGCCAACGGCAGACCTGCTGGGGAGAGACAAGGGGAAGGGTGGTTTTTCTTCAGCTGCAAATTTATTTCAGAATCTCCGCAATGGGGACAGGAATGAGGTCAAAGAGAAAGGATATGAGTAAAGGTAGTTACTGGATGATAATTCATTTTTGAAAGAAAAATGCCCAAATGGTTAACACTGTCTGTAAACAATTTCAGCAATGGTGTTTATTTCAGACCATGCAGGGCACTTTGGGTCACTCTTCCTCGAGGTGCTATTCTCTGAGAACAAATTTATCATCAGTCTTTGTGGCCCATTTTACATTGAGACCGAATTCTAGGGGGAAAAACAGAAACCAGAAGAATCATCTAGGATGAATCTTTACAAGGGATAAACTCTCCTATTATTGCTCAAGTCTCCCCTTGCCTCTGGCTTGTATACGCCACATGAGCTGTTATTCCATCAAGCCCAGAGCATCCATGAGACTCCCTGGTTCATTAGCTGAGCTGTAACTTTCACATCATCTGGTCAGACCATAGATAAATAAGTAGAAATGTCTGCTTTCACTTAATAATTACCCGGAGACACTCAAGCCCTTCCCAGGATATCCATTCTAATCCGATGATTTTTAAGTTAGGAAGGAACCTAGTTTTCTTTGGTTTTGAGGGAACCAATTTAAAACAAATATTTGGCCACAGAATTCCAAATATTGGCTTCTCGGTTCTTCCTGTTTTTTTTTTTCAGTTCAGATGGGTATGCTGTTCTTTATTTTAAAATATTTAACTTTTCTATAAAGAGAAAAAAATAAATATTTTGAAAGGAAGTTTTCTATTTACTGATAGCATCTTCACCTATTATAATAAAATAAGAAACTCTGGAGGATAGAGGGGAATAAGTAGCAAGTAAAATAATAACTCACTGGGTAATTCGTATCTGGTGAACTCCTACCGTGTTCCAGGTACACGTTGCTACCTACTCAGAACCCCCAAGTGTAACAAGTGCATGTGTTACAGATAGGAAACCATGATTCAGAGACGAGAAATAACTTAAGGTCAGAGGGGGAATGCGATTAGAACTCGGAACGTTTTCACACCAACACTTGTGGTTTTCCCACGTTAGCACATTTCCTCTCCACTTAATACATTTGTTAAGATGTATGTTTCCTTTTGTGGACAAAGACAACACTAATGGGCCACTCTTTCTTGGAGGTGATTGGCTTGGGATGATCCATCATACTCCCCCTCGTCTGTTTGGTGTGCAGTGTCACTCTGGATCAAAGGCCTTTAAGCATCAAATCCAACTCCCTGGCCTACTCAGACTTCTGGCCTCCATCTCTCCTGTCTCTGGCCAGGCTCCCATGGTATGGCCCTACCTCACCTTTCCAATTATTTCCCTTCACTCACCAGGTCAGTCAAACTAAGTGAGTAGCTGCTCTCTCTCACTCGGTGTTTTCCCTCCAAGACTTTACTCAGGCCATGGACTCTTCCAGGAAGCCCCCCAACTCCCTTACTACATGCACATGCCTTAGTCCTGCCATCGGTTTCAGCCCAACTCAGATGTGTCCACTGAAGAAAAACACACAACCTAAACGTTGAGAATTATGTTTTAATCAGCCGACATCCTGAGGACTTCAAGCCTGGGAGGCAGCCTTTCAGAGAATTCTAAGGGACTGCTCCAAAGAGGTAAGGGAGAAGCCAGGATATACAGGAGTTTTTGCAACAAAGCCAGGTCGTCGGAACATCAAAAGTTTACTGTTACTTAAAGAAAACCAGGTATCTCAAGTTAAGGAATTTAGTATTTTTCTATGTATGGGAAGATGCAAGAGTCTGAGCTTATTGAAATCATTCCTTTGATATACACCTTAGCTTTCTAGGGCCAGTATCCCATGCTTCCTACCCTGAGTGCCCTCAGGGCGTACCACTGGGAGTAGCTGCAGTGGCTGAGAACTGGACAGCGGACAGCTGCCTGCTTGTCTCTGCCCTGAGTTCCCTCTGGTTCATGGTCGGGGCGGTGGGTAGTGGCTGATGGCTGATGGCTGATGGCTGCAGCATCATTTGTTTACTGATATGGCAGGCAATATTTTTTAGCCACAGATGTTTTCCTTGCTTCTCAAGCCTGGAAGTGATTTTGCCCTCTTGTTAGCTTTTATAGACTTCTCTTGTATGTTTCTTATAAACTTTTACTTTTCATTCTGTAATACAGTATTTATACTTAAGTCTCTTTCGATTCAAAGGCAGGATCTATACCTGATTCACAGTTTCATCTTTCCCAGAGCCTAGCTTTTGATAGTAAGAATGACAGATTTAGGGAAAAAAATATTTTAAAGGATACCTAGTAAAATCTGATACTCAATTAAAGACTAATTTTAAGTACATTATTTGAATATTCTGCATATTTAAATGTCACATGGAACATTCTTATAACAAGTCATTGTTCCTTATCTGAAGTTCCAACCTGGTGCCCTGCATTTTATCTGGCAACCTTATGAATAGATACTCACCAAATAGTTTTTAAATGAATGAATTTCAGCCAGTGCTACAAATCTGACTATGGTGTCGTTAGCACTGATTGAACTAACCTCAAATAGTCATAAAACAGATATCTTTGGAAAGGATCATGGCGACAATTTATTCCAACTTTCTAGTTTTAGGGTTATTTTAAAACATAGGCTCTCTCTGAAACTTGCTCCAAGTCCCACAATTAGCTAATGTTCTGGCATCACACGTCTTTGAAACTGGAAATTTTAAAAACATAGAGCAGATCATCAAAGCTGCAGAGGGCTCTAAAGATGCAGAGAACTTGGACTGTGCTTCTGTATAAGCTCACCTCCTTGTCCCGAGGTGAGAATTTACAGCTGGTTCAGCCCTTGTTTAATGCTCTATGTGTCTCTCTACGCTTTTGCACACGCTGTTTCGAATGGAAGTCTTAAGAATCAATGACTGTCCTCTCTGGTCACTGATTGATCCTGCTAAATAAAGTATACTTGTAAAAAGAACCCCTGAAATATACCAACAGAACCAGAACAGACCTCAATAAACTGATCTGGGCCACAGTGTTGGTCTCCCTCACTTCTGGCAGCGCTTTTCTTCCTGGTAACCCTGCTACTGCCCTTGGGAGACTCCGGGAGTCCTGTCTTCCAGGCTTCCCTTCCTGCAGGGCCTTGTCTCTGTGGCACTCCTTCCTCCCATCAGAACTTCCCCGCCCTGCTGGCATCTAACTGCCAGGTGGGAAAACAACCTGATAAACTGACCTGAGCAAGGTGTGAAAGGCTGACGTGGTTTTCATGGGCTTCATGTGCACCTCCTCCAAGAACCAGCTTAAACGTCATGCTTTCTGTGAAACCTCTCTTGATTTCCCCGGGAAGTTAACGGCTTCCTCCTGGGAGCCACCCCACACTTCTACCCACTCTCTGCTATGTCTGGTAGCTCTCTGGTCGAGGCGTAATTATGCATTTATAAGTGCACATACACACAATGGCTTCTTCACAGACAGGGGCAATTCCTTCTTTATATTCATACTGCCAACACTTAATATGGCTTCTGTCTAATCAATATATATTAAATTATTACTATATTATTAAATATGTATTAAATAATTACTAATATATTAAGTGTTTTTTACAAAATACATTGAAACAGGGATTCTTAGATAATAATTAAATAGTGACCCTTAGATTAGAGGAGCAAACACTGAAAACAGCCCAAAAGGAAGACTTTTTAAAAAAGTTCTGTGGTCTAACATGTAGTCTTCAGCTATGTCTAGCATGTCAGCCCTGAAGATCCCTTCAGAGAACAGGACTATTGCTGATTCAAGAGTGTTTACAATGCAAACGTTATAAAGCTTAACCTGCTCTGTTTCTTCTAATTATTACCTCCAACTAGGCTGTCTTAAATCTCTCTTCCATTTCTTGGATAGTGTCTTGGACAGAGTCCATAACTTTCTGGTCACTTTTAATTACTAAACACAGGCTTACCAGTTCAAGACAGGAGGGGGCCGATGAAGCGTGGCATGCCCTTCCACTGCTCCCCTTCCTCCTCGGGTCTGTTTCCTCTGAAGCTGGGGGCAGGGGGTGGGACAGGAGAATCAGAGGTTACCTTGCAAAACCATCCATATAGCAGACCAAGGCGTAAGGCATTTCTGGAACCTCCTTGACTTGGAATGGCTCTGTCCTTTGATGGTGGCTTCAATGGATGTAGTGGTCTCTGTGAGGATGAGTGCTTAGTTTCTTGAAGTGGTGCTTAGCTGTCCCAATGTAACCAAGCAGGACCCCAAGGGGCCTTCTCTAACGGACCACTTCCCCCACCCTATGTCCTCCACCTGCTTCTTATCTGTAGAAAAACTGGCCTCCTAGGGCTTCCTCAAGTTCCAAAGAGTACATTTAATCAGAGAAGTGAGAAAACACAGAAAGAAAGGAAGCAGGTCAAGTGAGACAAAATAGGAATAGTTTAGTCATTAAACAAAGTCAAAGACCTTTAAGTTCCTCCTCAGAGGCTATAGACAAAATTCTGAGCCACATCCTTTGAGCTGTTTCGCTGACACTGAAACTGCCACCAGGTGGAAGAAGTTAACTATATGCTGACCACAAGCATGTAGACCCCAGACTGGTAGGAACCAGAAGGTCAATGATGTTGACTCCTGATTACCTCACCACCAGCCAATCAGAAAAATGTCCATGAGCAGATGGATACCCTGCAACCCTCCTCCCTTATCTTGTCTTTAAAAACCTTTCCCTGAAAGCCTTCTGGGAGTCCAGGTCTTTTAAGCACTAGCTACCTGGACTCCTTGCTTGGTGCCCTGCAATAAATGCTGCATTTCCCCTCACCACAACCTGGTGTCAGGGATTGGTTTTACAGCACGTGGGCACAGGTTTGGTTTAGTAACACTAAGGATATTCTCCCTCCACCCCTGCTGCAGTATTTTTTTTTTCTGGGTGGGGGGCCCCCCTTTGGCCCTGTGGCTGTCTGAGCTGCTTTAGGAATCTTGCCCCCCACCTAACCACCACATTCTTTCCCATGAAGCCTCACAACTCATGGGTTCTCTTCCCAAAGATTCTTTACTTTGGGGCCTGTAGGCCCCACAGGAACAGGCTACACTATTTCAGAATATCTAAATAAGAAATAGACACTTTCCTCCATGTTCACAAACATGCTCTTCTTCTGAATTCCTTGTCAAGCTTTCCAAGGAATTCTCTCACCACACTTCACTGTGTTCCAGCAGAAACTCTAAAGTGGGCCTGTAGATTCTACAGATCAGCAAGGAACAAGAGGACAAGCTCCCCCCTTTGTTGGCATCTCTGTCTCTACCCATGATTCTCTTTATGCCCTGCCCCTACTTTATCCTGTCAGCCACCTTTTCTTAAGTCAGGTCACTAGCTCTCCACGGATCAGCTGTGAGTGATGCTACAGAATTGTGGTACAAGGATGCCCCCAACACTGGTATATAACTACCCTCAGAACTAAATTGACTTACGGATATCAGGGATACCCAGGGATCATTGAAAGCTGACTATACATAGTAAAAGGTACTTCCTCACTGTTAGCAAACTACCATGTTATCAGCAGTTCAGAGTGTGGGGACATTTTTAATGGTGTTTCTAAACTGATACATGCTCACTCAGTTCTGTCTCTTTCAATTTTATCTTTGTGTTTTCACCAAGTGCATGGTTTTAGAATCCACCGTCAGGGAATGTGAGTCCTCAGTAAGTTAGGATGGTCCTCTACGCTCTGTTGAATAAGACCTACTTTTCTCTACGACAAGACCCAAAGTGTCACCAATTCAGTTACCTTTGTTTGTTCCTTTTGAATATATTCAGACAGGGCTTTGAAAGAGTTCTGTTTCTAAGAAAAATAAAATGAATCACATGTACTGAGCACTCAAAGGGCATTAGCAAATATAAAAGTAATAAGTAATTAGTGCTCAGTTTAAAAAGGAGGTACAAACTGAGGGACTGCATCCTGCTCTGAAGGGAATCTGGTGCATTTGTCCCGGCTTGAACCCTCAGACTATTTATAGATCCTGTTCAGAAAGGCTGTTAGTTCATGATGTTGTGACTCTGTTTTATGGATTGAATTATTTCCTCCAAAACAGAAATGCTGACGTCCTAACCCCCCAAATCTCAGAATGTAACCTTATTTGGGAACAGGGTTTTTATGGAGGTAATTAAGTTAAAATGAGGTCGTTAGGGTGACCCTTAATCCAATGTGACTGGTGCCCTTATGAGAAATTTGGACACAAGATACATAAATAGGGAGAATGTCATGTGACGATGAAGGCAGGGGTAGGGGTGGTACATCTACAGACCAAGGATGCCAAAATTGCCAGCCAACCACCGGAAGCTGGGGGAGGGGCATGGAACAGAGTCTAACCCCCAGCCCTCAGAGGAACCAATGCTGCTGACACCTTAATCTGAAACAGAGTTCCCTCCAAAACCGAGTTCTTCTGTTGACTTTACAATTAACCTCTCTATCCAAACTTCTATTCCCCTTCTTGTCCCAAACCTGCTCCCCTCAAGGCTGAAGAATATCAAAGAAAAGGGGGGGCTGAAGCCACATACAAGCCCCGGTGTCCCTGCCCTTTGAAGGCAAAAGCCTTTTGCTTTATCGCTTTGGTCTCCCAGGCCTCTCCTGAGTCTCAAAAGGCTGGCTCAAAAGCTAACGGCTAGGAAATGGGAAGACGCAGAAACAAAGAATAGCTGTCGAGCCAGGACACTGGTAACAATTTAGATTATGAACCACCACATAGCAGAATCTCCGAACTCCCAGTTCCCTGAAGGTTACAGATAAAGGCTTGACACACATTCCTAAGCTGTTTTTACAGGAAGCAGACCCCTAACAGATAAGAACTGCTGACCGCAAGCATGTAGAACCCAGACAGATTGAAACCAGAAGACTGGTGGTGCTCGAAACTTCGCCTTGATGCCAACCAATCTGAGACTTGTGCATAAGCTGCTCGTGCACCCTGCAGCCCCCTTCCTCACCCAGCCTTTAAAACCTGTCTCCTAACCTGCAACTTGGACATGGCCTTGGGATGTTAGTCTACCACCTTTCCAGGTTGCCGGCCTCCTGAATAAAGCAACTTTTCCTTTTCCACCAACACTTTTGTCTTGAGTACTGGAGTGTTTCTGAACAGCAAGCAGCCAGACTTGTGTTTAGTACCCGCCTTGTCCAGTTACAAATCCGGTCCTTCTAGTCTCCAGAACTGTGAGACGATGAATTTCTGCTTGTTAAAGCCACCTAGCTTGGGGCAGTTGTTATGGCAGACCTAGGAAACTAACACATGATGTCCTTTTGTCAAATCTCTTTATTTCTGAATTCATATACAAAGGCATTCATCTCACATTTGGGAGCAACTCCTGTGAGGTGTGAGGCTGAAACAGAGGGAAGAGCTCCTGGGATTTTGATGCAACCAGGCTACTCAAGGTGTTGCTTCACGCCTACCTCCCCAGCCCCTGCTCTCTCTCCTTACCTCATCCCCTCTCTGAGCTGAAGAGATGTCATCATTCAGCGAAAATGAACTCTAGTATGTCCTTTACTTATTCTTTTCCCTAAAATAGTTTTCTCCAGTAAAAATTTAGGATTCTACATCGGCAGAGTGGAAAACATAGATCTTTAGAAAAAAAATCTTAATTTTTATTTATGAAATAAAAATGAGAACCTTTTTCTTTTTGGTCTTTTCTTTTTTTTCCTTCAAGCAGGAAAGACATATCAAATTACCTAGAAAAAGTCCCTATTTTATTGAGAAGGAAATTGAAATAATAGAAACAATGTATTGGTCTCTGCCCTTGCTTCCTGGAATAGAGCTCTTAAAACTTTTGTAATTTAAGGGTTTCCTCAGGGATAAGAGCACGAGGAGCATCTTTTGTTTTAGTAATTGGTCATTGACCCTAGTTTCTAACACAGAGTTCCTAAATCCCTCAGGATTTCCTGGGTAAAGGAGCATCTTTTGTTCTGAGGCAACTCTTAGTGGGCTCCTGGATAACTTTAGGATGGAGGCTGATCACCAGAAAGACCAAGCCATGATTAGAAGCTTGGAACTTTCAGCCCCAGCCCCATTCTCTGGAGAGAGGAGAGGGGCTGGAGATTGAGTTAATAGTCCACCATGTCTATGGGATGAAACCTCCATAAAAATCCCTAAAGTGTGGGATTCAGAAAGCTTCTGAGTTGGTGAACACATCTAGGTGCCAGGAGCATGGGGGGGGCATCCCAGCTCCACAGGGACACAAGCTCCTGTGCTCAGGACCCTTCCAGACCTCACCCTATGTATCTCACATCTGGCTGTTCCTCTGTATCCTTTATCATATAACAAATTGGTAGACCTAAGGGTTTCTCTGAGTTCTGTGAATCATCCTAGCAAATTATTGAACCTGAGGAGGGGGTTGTGGGAACTCCAATTCCTAGTCTGTTAGTCAGAAGTACAGGTGACAGCCTGGGACTTGTGACTGGCCTCTGAAGTGGAGGAAGTCTTGTGGGACTGAGCCGTTAACTTGCGGGCTCTGACACTAACTCCAGGTAGACGGCGTCAGCACTGACACTGGAGTTGGAGAACTGGCCGTGTGGGAAAACCCCCACACATTTGAAATAGAGTGTGGAGAGGAGAAACAGAGTTTTTCCTTTTCACTCACCTAGAGAAGAACACAAAGTTAAAACATTATTTTGCCCTTGGAGGTCATTTGTCCTAATTACTGGGTGCTGAAAGTATAGTGTCTGATACCTAAATATTCAGTGAATTCCTGTTGACAGCATCATGGCAGTTATATTTACAGTTGATACAAAATCTTTGCAATCTTGCCAATTCTGATTAATCCTGGGGTTAGAATCTTAGTTTAAATTTCTGTTCCCTAGCGGGGAGTAGGTAGAGCTCAGTGGTAGGGCACATGCTTAGCATGCACAAGGTCCTGGATTCCGAGCACCTCCATTAAAGAAAAAAAAAATCCCATAAATTTCTGTTCCCTACTAAGCCACCACCCTACATGGTTTGCCACTCTGCTTTCTGTCTCCAAGCCTAAAATGAAAACATAATAGGGTGAAATAAAATGTCCTCATCTCCCCACACGACTGCACCCCATTCCCTGCCCTGGGGCAAGGGGAGAAACAGGGTGATTCTGAGATAATTCATTGTCACTCAGGGTAGGAAACAGGGTGATTCTGAGATAATTCATTGCCACTTAGCATAATATAGTCTGGTTTATTCCTAAGAAATAAGGCCAAAATTATATTACTCCTGTGACTGTGAATTTCTCACGTAGAGCAAACAGCAGTTTTCATAAGCAAATTAATTCTTGGGGTAGCAAATGCTTTAAATGTGTTTTGCTTTAGCTAATATTAACTCCAAGAAAAAAACCTTTGGGAGGCGCCCACGTCCACAAGTGGAGCCAAACGTAACTGACAACCGACAGATTTAGCTGCAGCTATGAAACTTCCTGTTATGACAAAGGGAGAAACTGAGAGAGTCTGGAACTTTATTCTTTCTCTTTGGAATGATCATAGGTCCTAGGGAAGTAGAAGCTTGGAGAGATTCTGGAAGATGCCAAGCTGTGGGAAAAGAGGGCTAGGAATGAGAGGACACCTGCACCGGACACCTCTGAAGGCCCGGAACGCCCTCGAGGGGCCAGTCCACCCACAAGCCTACAGAGGGGCATAGTCCCTGCGACAACACAAGGGGAAGTAGAGCCAAGAGTCCAGGCCACTACATCCTTCCTCAGAGAACTGCCCAAGGCTCGGCAGGGCCCGCGTGAGTGCGCTGTGCCGCGGGGAGGTGACGAAGGGGAGCCAGCCTCCAGGGAGGTAGCCCTTCCCAGAAGGGCCCAGCGATACAGCCTGTGGAACACAGAAAGCAGCACTGCCCTTACCAGTTCTAAGGGTCTGAGATTAGGTAGCAGAGTAGAATATTGAAAGACAGAGCTTTTCCCATCAGATTATGGGGGTTCAAATTTCGGCTCCCTGGTTTCCTCGGTGTATGACTATGAACAAATTGTTTTAATTTTTTCTTAAGTGATTCAAGTTTTGGGGTTTTCATGTGAAAAATGGGAACAGAAATTACCTCACGCCGTTGTGAGAATTAAGGAGGTAGTACATGGAGCGGACCTAGCACCTAGACTATCTTCTAGGAATGTGAATCATTATTATTATGTAAGTACCATACGCAAAAGGTATATAAACGGAACAGCATCCAAGTGTCAGCTTTGAATTTATATGGTCACCCTGTGTTTATTCGGTTCTCTGCTTCATAGTGGGTGAAAACTGACAGGTAATCTTTTTCAAGTAATAAGGATTAAATTAAACACCCTTACTTGGTGCTTATGTAGAAACGTTTTGATAAAACACTCAGACAAAGCCTCCTTTTTTGATAGAAAACAGGATTAAGGGCTATGAAAAGAAGATTCTGAGAACTCAGAAGGGACTTCCTTCTAAGGGTTCATTAAACAGAGTCCTGACTAGAAGCCTTACTCTGGATAATAGACATCATTAGCATAAGAGAATCCATAGGAATGAAAACATGACCCTAAAACTCCGACCAAAAAAGCTAGTTATCGCCGGAGTTTTCTGATTTGTGATACTCTGTCATTATTGATTCTGTTTTTTTAATTTCTTTTTCCAAAATTTGGTATAAATCATTAGTCTTAACATTAGTGCTCATTAACATTTTTCCCCCAGAGAATCTTATAAACTCCCTTGAAATAACGGGCAACACCACAGGATACTATAATACCAAAATTGGAAATACCTAGAGTGTAAAAATTGTATTCAAAAAGTCACACTAGACAAATGCTTTTACCAATATCCAATTTGTTTAGGCTATTAATTCCTTAATTCCTAAGATTCTCTATACTATGCTAAAATAATATAAGTTGATGTGAAAGTTGGGGAGAGAATACTAGGAGGTTAGAGTAAAATAAACCAAATTCTTGCTTCCTGGGATCTAGTTTAGAGCTTATCACAAATTAGTAAAGGACACGCATTTTTTGGCTTCAAACTAAAAATTTCCTCTGAATCCAAAACAAAGATTCTGTTTAAAGTACTGCAAATGCATAGCCTAGTTCCCAAATCCACTAATAAAGATGACACAGCTGAGGAATGAAGTAAATTAACAGGTCTGGAATGATTAAAAGGTAATAAAAAGCAGACAGCTACTTTGAATTCAATTGTTTATCTTCTTAAGCCTGAACTCTAATATATATCTTAAAGTCAATAAATTTAGAATCTAATTTTTTCCACCTAGAACATTGTGTTCTGTTTATCACTCTAATTCTGTTTACTTATGTAAAAAGAAAATGAAATAAAACTTGCAAATTGTGTAAGGTTAACATTAACACAACAGCACCACCTAGTGACTATGCTATGCAAACAAAAATGTTACTAGAGTTAACACTTTGAATATTAGTGCATTTTCAGTATACCTATAACCCCAACCTTTTAAATAAAATTATATACTAAAATACTAATTCACAAGTATATAAAAGCACTGTGACTTCTTCATTCATAATTAACTACAGTTAATGATGTGCAAAGAATATCCCACCACCTGTAAATAAAGGGTTCTGCATATTAGATATTACTTGTAATGTTGGCAAGCTACAAATGTTAGCAGTCAGGTCAAAGAGACACACTGTTTCCTCTCATCTGAAATGTCAGGCAGATGTAAAACTATGAAACTCCTTTGCTTTAGAAGGTTTTATCTACACTTCACAATACATAGTTTCAAAGATTTTCTTCCTGATGCCCTTAATATACTAGTATATGTTCATAATTTCACTTCAGCCTGTATTTCCATTCATGGTTAGTGATTATTTTTAAGACATGAATAAATATTAACTGTTTGTGTAAGTGAGCTGAACAGTGGCATCAATGATACAACCATAAAGCCTGTAAACCAATCAATAATGTGATGTGGTCAAAAAATGCTGGTGTGTTCTCAGATAGCATTAATCTTCTACTCTATACCAATCAGATCATAGTTAGAGTATTGTTTTCAGTTTGAAGTTAATACAGATTGAATACTTTTTTTCTCATCTCTTTATTTTTTCACAGGAAATGGAAGCACATAAGAGAAAAGTATAAAGAACCAAAGTATATCCAATAAAATCTTCTCACTCTGACCCCCTGATTCCCTCCTCAGAGGCTCCTACTATTACTCATTTCTCCTGTTAGATGTACCATGTTTTAAAAGGAGGAGTTCAGTTTGATAACAAACACTGACTGGGTGCCCAGTTTGTGCCGGACACAGTGTTAGGTGCTAGGAAATCAAGCCAGTAAGAACTGGCCCTGTGTAGCAGTGAAGACAGACACAAAACAGATCATTTCGATAAAACATAGACTTTTATTTTTTTAAGTGTACTAAGAACACACCTCATCTCTTCCAGCTGCGTTGTGTCTGTCATCTTCATGTCTCTCTCCCGCAGGCATCTTGAGCTAGACCTTCCCAAAACTCAATCACCAGTCGCCTCCCCAAACGAGGTCACCTCTGTATTACCTAACTCAGAGACGGGCATCCCACTTATCCAGGTGCTCAAGCCAGAGAACTCTCACTCAGCAGATACTTACCAAGCATCTAGTGTCTAAGGACTTGGAGGCTGTGGGCATCTCATAGCCAACAGGGTCTTTCCTGACTTCACTAACATTTGCTTATGGAATTCTATCCTTGGCTTCTCTCACCTCTGCCCTCCCAATTCAGTCGTCAAGTCCTGCCACTTCTGGTTTCTGAATTCCTCTGGGATCTATTTCCATCCGCACTGACAATACCCCGGTACGGGCTGCCATCTTCTCTTCCCAGCATTATGACAGTGATGTTCTAACTGGTTTTCCTCTCACTAGTCTTGCCACTCTTCAATTCCACTTTCTGAAGGTAGCCAGAATCACCATCTAAAATACAAACCTAATCATGTTGAAACCCTTCAAACTTACAACTATGTTTAGGAAGAAATCCAAACTCCTTAATATAACTAACTAGTAACGCTCCTCACTACATGGTGCCTGTGTACCTCCCCAGCCCTGCGTCCGGACTGTGCTCTCCTCTCACGTCTGGGCTTCACAGGAACCATTCCCTCTACTTTCTCCTCCACCCTTTAACCTGGTCAGTTCCTAGCTGTCCTCCAGCATGGAGCCACTCAGACTCAACAGCAGTTTTTTTTTTAATTACTTGTCTCCCTTCCCTATGAAAATATAAGCTCTATCAGGTCAATTATTAGATAGATTTTTACCACATTTGTTTGTTCACTATTATATTTCAGGTCTGGCACAAAATAAGAGGCTCAATAAATATTTTTTGAATGAATAAATCAATGTCTAGAAAGCCAGAAGGAAAGTCAACTAGTTCAGACCATGGAATAGAGAAAGGCATCTGAAAAAAAAAAAAAAAAAAAAAAGAGTCAAGCAAAGAAAATCAAGACAGTCCAGGCAGAGTCAACAAAAGTAAGAAAAGGTCTAAAAGTGTAAAACAGCCTCATGAATAGGAAGTGGGTGTGATGGGAGATGACAGTGGTAACATAAACAGTGCCAAGATCATGGAGGTCCTAGAATGCAGGCTATGAAGCTGGACTTTATCTAGGAGGTGATGAGGGAAGGGGTTGTAGAAGTTTAAGACCAGTGAAATGGTCAGATTTACATTAGGACTGATCATTCGAGCTGCTACTAAGAAGAAATTGGGGGATGTAGGTAGGGGTCATAAGGCTGGAGATAGCAGTGAGATAGACTGGTAGTCAAATGAAAGCAAGGAACAAATTAGAATCTCGAAGGCTCGAGATTCCTTCCAAATGGATCTATCTAGTAGGCAAGGAAATTAAAGACTGAATCTTAAGAAAGAGGGCAGGGATAGCAGTAATTTGAGGATCCTTGAGCAAATAGATTAATAAGACAATGAGAGAGGGTGGTATTCCAAAGGAGAAGATTTATGCAAACAGAGAGAAAAACCAAAAACCAAAACCAAACCCTAAAGTTGAAACATATTTATTTACAGGGCAGGCAGAGAAAGAGTTCCCTAAGAAGCATGAGACAGGCAGAAGAAACAGGAGAGAAGCAAAGGGAGTTGGGTTTAAGAAAGGTCTGATTAATGGTGTCAAATGTAGCAGAGAGGTCTAGAAAGGGAAGCGCTGAGCAATAAAACAGTGGAGAAGGCACTTTTCATCTTCTGAGATAGATAAGAAAGAGGGAGATAAATGTGGCGGTAAGGGAAATGGGTAGGCAGGAGGTTAAGGTGTATGTTGTGTGATGGCTTGAATTTTCTCAGTTACCACGGAACATGGTTGCTGGGAATGTCTGTGGCCCCTAGGAAATCTCTGTATTCAAATGAGTGGATGCTTGACAGCACGGAGGGAGTAGTACCCAATCTCAGTACTTCACCCACTCCTACCACACTAGACCAAGTGAATCAACTTTTCATCCTTACTGACTCACTAAAAGCAAAGCAGAAACAACTATTTGGAAATCCTGTCACTTAAAAAAAGGCTTTTAAATTTTAACCAAAAGTACTTGCTACTACAGGAGCACCACTGGAATTAAAGTCCTAGTTGCAGGCTGCCATGGTCTCACTGAGCATCCCACCTTGTCACTCAAGGTCTGCTCAGTCCGTACAGGCCTGACATCCAGCCTCTAAAGTGTAGTCTAGAAATGGAACATGGAATTTAAATTAGGAAAGGAACGGGCATAAAAATTGCAAACGCATGTGCATGTTAAATGTTTGAAAAATACCTTTCAGACTACTCTGGCCACCTGCTGATAAGGAGAGAAGCTGAGGTTGAGGAAGGAGATAGTTTTGAGAAATCACTGAAAGTTGTAAGACAGGGAAACGACAATTGGTAAAGGATTGTCAAGAACTGGGGTGAGCTGAAGCTATAGGCCAAGACCTGTTGTATTGTCACCTTGTGTTATTTTCTTCAGGGTGTCCAGCTGGGGATTTATGGGTTTTGACAGGCACCTGGGTCAGAGGCAAGGGACACGGGGAGTTTCGATATTGATAAACCATGTAGTCTAGGCTGGAAAGGGAGGTAGTGGCAGGAGGGCTGACAGGGAAAATGAAATATAAGACCAGATACAGAGCAAGTGAGGGTTTATAGGTATAAGAAAAAAAGATGCTACAGTTACGAGGAATGCTAGAGTCTAACTTTCTGCTGCAGGTAATGTCTTTATGGATGATGACAAAACTCTAGAAAGTCTAGGCTGAGATTTCTGGATTCCTGACGCCCTGTCCTCCACCTCACAATGACCAGTAACAGACACCTGAATTTTGAAAAATCAGATCTACCCTTGTAATGGAGATACGTTGAATAAATACCCATTAGTTTTTTTCCTTAATTTTAATTTTATTGTAACTATCAATTTGCCATATCCACAGTAAAATTACACCCTCAATAAGCAATTATTATATTGTAGATACAGTCATCCTGATCTTCCTTCACCTCACTGTTCTCTCTATATGTGGTCCATTCTATTCTTGGTTTACATATGGGCCACGCTCTCCTTATCTGGACTCTTAACGATGGTTCAGACATTTATTGAGCACTCACCACTTGCCAGATATATACTACCAGGAAAGTATGTACATAATAATCGTCAAGATAACAGCTAACACGTACCATGTGCTCACAATTCTGCCAGACACTTTACACGAATGAATCCATTTAATCTTCATGACACCCTATAAATCAGATATTATCGCTATTTTAAAGATGCACAAACCAGTTTAGTTAGGTTAAACAACTTGCCTGAGTCCAGATAGAGAGTAAGCAGTGTGATGAG
Source organism: Camelus ferus (assembly GCF_009834535.1). Classification (NCBI taxonomy): domain Eukaryota; kingdom Metazoa; phylum Chordata; class Mammalia; order Artiodactyla; family Camelidae; genus Camelus; species Camelus ferus. The sequence goes on along the minus strand of NC_045716.1, from coordinate 16,482,692 downwards.
GGATTTAAACTCAGCTCTTTCTGACTCAAGAGCTAAGCTCTCAACCATTATTTTCCCTGATTCTAAGAAGATACAGCCTAATGGAGTATGCGCATATACAAGTTATCAGTTTGATCTGGTAAGTGTCAAGGAAAAAGGTCTTTTTTCTCTCCTTTCCTCACTGACTCAGTATTAAAAAAAGATTCTGACTTTGAGAATTACATCAGTGACTGGACATAGAAAAGGAAAAAGAAAGCCCTAAACTACTAGATACGAAACATATTTTTATTTTGAATCAGTATAAATTTCTATATCAATAGGTATAGATTTCACTCCCCACAACAAAGAATTTATGTCTTTTAAAGTATAGTCATTATTTTTTTTCAGCGAAGACAGGAGTTATGTTTTATTCACGAATGTGTTGCACAGTACACAGTACTGTGTTTGATACAATAAATACTTTTGATTGATTGACTACATGAGTAAATGAGTGACGATTACAGTTAACAAGTGCTACAGACGGCTACAAAGGAAATGGGTTAATATTGGCTGGAGTTACTGTAGAGGGCTTTGTGTAGGGCTAACTTTCTATTTTTTTATTTTATTTCATTTCATTTTTATTTTTATTTGAAGTGCTGTCAGTTACAATGTGTCAATTTCTGGTGCACAGCACAATGTCTCATACATATACATACATAAAATTGCTTTCATATTCTTTTTTATTATAGGTTACCACAAGACACTGAATATAGTTTCCTGTGCTAAACAGAAGACATCTGTTTTTTCATCTATTTTATATATAGTAGTTAGTATCTGCACATCTCGAACTTCCAACTTATATAGTAGTTAGTATCTGTACATCTCGAACTTCCAATTTATCCCTTCCCACCCTCTCTTCCCTGGTAACCATAAGTTTAAAAATGATGGTTAGATGCCACAAAGTAGGTGGCAATGCCTTAGCGCGGTATGCATGTTGTCAGGCCCAAGGGCTTCTTTCATCCTCCTCAAGGGGAGTGCAAACGTTCTCTCCTTTCATACACGTGTCTACTTACAATACAATCTTCTTAGCATTATTTTTCACTTGATTCGGTCCAGACTTCCCACCCAATACATCAGCCTTACTAGATGATACTGTACCCTGTAATCCGATGCAAGTCCTATTATGGCCTCAAGTGCCCCAAGCCATAATAAAACTAAATGGCTTTTCCCCCTGACAACTAGGTTAGTCTAATATTCTGCTGCAAGACCCTGATTTGTCATCATGCATGTATGAGGTGCCCCTCATTCATGCATTATCTGAGTTCAACTCACTTGGGGACAATTGCAAGTCTCGAGAACAGTTCAGTGTTAGGAAGGACTGGGAGTGCCTGGCTCCTGAGGAGGGATGAATCGAGGTAGGATGAAGCTAAGACCAGGAGACCTGGATCCTACCCTGGACAGTGCCATTACTGTACAGCTGGCAACATATCACTTCTGAGCCCGTTTCCTTGCCTGTATAAGTGAAAGGATTTGACCAGATGAACCGTTAGGTTGCTCCCACCTCTTGGAGTTGTGCTTACCAACGCTGAATCAGATGATATGTCCAAATCCGCGTTATGCTACTTGTGAACTACTGTGCACAGGTTTGGCCCGGTTGCATAATCTCCCTGATTTAATCCTTCATTTGGTAATAGTATCTATTAGTCTCCTCACCCTTTTTAATGAAGCTCAACTGAGATAATGCTTATAAGCATCTAACACAGATGCTCACGCTCAGTGCTCAAAAAATATCTGCATTATTATTACTCTGAGACTCTGACTTACCCTGCCCCATCGAGAGCTCCCAGTCCTCTTTCCCTCGTCAACTTGAGCTTAGCTCAAGTCTCCAGAAACGCTCCATTTGCTTTTGCACTTCAACACGGACCCGGAAAGTGCTCCAAGGGGCTCAGGGAACTCCATAGCAACCCCGGGCTCCTCTCCCAAACTGCGGCGCCCCCACTTCCTGTGGAATCGAGGTCCGACTAGACGCCAAGTCCACGAAAAGTGGTTCCGCCTGAAGCAACTCCGGCAAAAGCCGCCTAGAGTCTATTGAGCCCAACCGGCATCCGGCGAGGCCGGCAGGAAGTGGGCGGGGAGAGACGGGGCGGGACTTCCAGTTGGAGGCGGCAGGTTTGAAAAGTGACAACGGTCGGTGTTCTCTGAGTCTTGACTTCGCCTGAAGCTGCTCGGCGGACTCGCCGCCCTCCCGTGGGCGGCTGCTGCGGTAGGTGAGCGCTGACAGACCCTGGCGGACGGAAGGAGGGAGACCGAGTGCGCCTTCTCGCTCCGGAGGGGCCGGCCGGGGCCCGGACGCCGGGCCCGGCAGGGTTTTCGTTGGGCGCAGGGCCGGGGAGGAGGCTGGGGAAGCGAGCCCCTGGGAGGTGGGGGCGAGCTCAGAGGTCCTTTTCATTGGATTTTAGTCCACAAAGCAACCTGAGCTCAGTTCCTACAAAACTAATGGGTGTTGTCCGGTACAGCGTAGATTGTGGGAGAAGAAATTTCAGCTGAGGCTGGCCAGTTAAAACTTGCATTTATATATACTATAACTCAGTTACTTGGTAGATAGTGGGGTTGCAGATGCTGGTCAGCTTTATGCAAATCTTCGTTGCTCAGACATCGCTTAACCAAAGCCAAAGCCAAGAATCAAAAGGCAAAAATGTCATACTAAGTCCAAAAGTCAGAGGAAGAGAGCGATGTATGTGTGGCGCTATGCGTGCGTAGCACGATCATTTCCCCTGAACGAATTCAGAAAACTTTTTACTTAAGTTTTTGAAATTGGGCGTCTTTTCGGTTTGTTTTTGTTTAACCTCTGCTTCCTAGGATTTTGATTTCCCCTGTTTAGTTTATTGCAGCAAAACGAAGTGCCTACAGTTTAACAAGTGTTTTTTCAATACCTACTGTGTGCAGGATACTGGTGGTGCAAATAAATGAGAAACCGAAGGGGTAATTAGCAGTAAATGCCTGTTACTTGGTAGGCAGTCTGAGGGTCACTTTACATATATTAGTTCATTTATATACTTTATCCCGCCAAGGAGCTCGGACTGTGTATTGGAAGGCCTCTCTCCCCCTCCTTCCCACATCTCCCCCTCTGTCCTTTAACCTCCGTCTCCTCTCTGTTCCACTCTCCCTTCCTCTCCACACACACGTGAATTAATTGGAACTGAGATTGTACTGTCAAAGAAAGAGAAACTGGATATGGGAGATGATTCCAAAAGGGAAATTTGGGAAACGTCTTGGAGGAGACTAACTTGGAGCAGAAAATTTATTAAGTTATTAAACCGTGGAAGGTTTTAGAAACCGAGCAGAAAAACTTGAATTTGATGTGACGGGAAGAGCAAGTAATTAAAGTATTTTTGTAAAGATGTTACATGATGCATTTGGTGTTTTATACGGATTAATTTGATAGCAGAGCATGCAAGACTTTAAGAAGAGAGGGATGTGCAATAATAACTTATGAAGATATTTTATGTGTCTTTATCATGATAGAGGTATCTGATCCAGATATAGCTTCTTTTGGAAATTTGACTTTTTCTGCAGCCTTTCTTTGGGCAAGTCTTTTTATCAAAGACTTTTAAATCTTTGACTTAGGTGAAAATATAGAATGCATATTTATGTTACAAAGAACATATATAAGGTGTCAGAATCTGGATTCAAAAAGATTCTGGCTGTAGAATGAGAACTTAGAATTACAGAATTCAGTAATAGGAAATGCAAATCCTTGCTAAAGGTTCATATCATCAATTATGAAAGAAGAACATGGAGAAGTCCTGGCTTGATATCGTATCACTGGGCTACACTGAAGAAGTTCTGGGAGTTTCAGTCGATCACATATGTATATTTGTCAGTGTTACCGTAGCACGGGATCGACAATGACCATTGCCAACTGTATTAATATTCTGCCCTAGGCAGACCCTGTCTGGAGTGTTGTGTTCAATTTGAGCATTACATTTTAAGAATATATTGACAAAAAAGTTTTAGAAGAAAGTGGGTGGAATGGGGGGGTAGAGTATAACAAGGTCGTATGAAGAGTGGCTATTAAATTATACACACCTTAGACAAGAGAGGGCTAAATAAATGTGATGGCTTTTTCACGTTTTTGAAAGTGGAGTCATGTAAACGGGGATTAATATAGTCTATGTAGTTGCCATGACTAGAAAAAGGACGAGTAGGTAAGGGTTACAGTAAACAGATTTCTACACAGTATGAGGAAGAGCTAACTGATTATTAGAGCCATACGAAGGTAGAAAAAAGTGTCACCTTGAGACTTAGTGAATTCTGTGATGTTTGTAAGTGTTCAAGCAGAACTGGGAAGTTACTTGTTAATCATCTTTTAGAATGGCTTCCAACATTTGTCAGAGTTTAGGCAAGTAGCTGAAGTTGCTTTTTAATCCTAACATATTAGGAGCCTAAAGAAATAGATCTCCAGAATTGTGGGTCATTTCGGTTTGTTTGCAAAATTGAATAAATTCACATTGGATTCCTGGGATCCCACTGCTTCCCTAGGGAGTAGGGGACCCGTAGGTGATAAACCAAGTGTTGTTAGCTGAGTGGCTTCTACTGCTGCTGCTTCTTCTGTTACTACTGCTATTCTGCTGGGAACAGCTAAAGATAGGAAGAAAACGAAAGTGTCTTAACTCACCGGGAGCTCACAGTGTAGTGCCAGAGTTCTGTAAACATTATCACAATGCACTGTGGCAAGTATTATAACAGAGTCCAGTGCTAGTCTAGGGTGGGATTTCCTAACCTCAGCATTATTGGCATTTTGAACTGAATAATTCTTTGGTGTTGGGTGTCTGGCGTACTGGCGTATGCATTGCAGGATGTTTAGCAGCATGTTGGGTCTGCTCCCACTGGATTCCAGTAGCATCCGCCTCTAGTATGACAACCCAAGGGGTCTCCAATGTGAGAACTGCTGCTCCAGGGGAACACAGGTGGGACTATCTCACTGTCTGAGGATGTTAGGGGAAGTGGTTTCTTGTTTTATTTATTTATTTTTTAAGTTCTCTCTCTGGTGATTGGAATTCCTGCCAATTACAACTATTCTATTCTTACTCTTATTTTTTTTCTGTTCTTACTTACATCTGAAACCTTATTCATCATCTCACTGTGTGTACATTGAGTAGAATGTCAGAGTACAGTTTTATTATTTGCCCTATATTGCTATTGTTTGTATATAGATTCTGCTGATAGTGTTGCCTATATATCTTGCTTTGAGGATTAATTCTCAGGGTAGATCTTATTATTAAACTCTGTGTCTCCCAAATTTAAAAAAGAGAAGCATGGTTCATTTCTGTTCAACCTAAGTCTTCTCCCATGTTAAGGAAAACAGCATTAGGAAAATGAGAAGATGACTGTGTTGCTTTCGACTAGAAGTTATTTCAGGAAATATGTGTGTGTATTTGTTTTTAATGTTACCTTACTAGGATATTTGATTATTTGATGATAGTTAACTTTACTATGAATATAGTTCAACCTTGGCTTGTTAATTTTGTCCTTAAATTTGTCAGCTTCCAGATAATGAGAATTGCTGGTTGTGCCATGTTTCTGATCTTTGTTTTTAATTCCTTCAGACTAGCAGGAGACTCCGAAGATGGAAACTTTGTCTTTCCCCAGATATAATGCAGCTGAGATTGTGGTTCATATTCGAAACAAAATCTTAACAGGAGCTGATGGTAAAAACCTCTCCAAGAATGATCTTTCTCCAAATCCCAGGGTAACATGCCGTTGTGTTTGTCTGTGGTTGATGTTATTTGAAAAGAAATTAAACTACTAGGTCTATAGCATGTGGAGACGGGACTGTATTTTACTATTTGACATAGGCTAGCGATTTTAATCCAGAGAAAATCTCTCACCTAGTGTAATTTAAAAATAACATTAAGTTTTTATGTGGGGCAGCTTCTACATTCACATTAGGGATTCAAATCTTTAATATAGTTGTTTTCTTCAAAAAAAAAAAAGGCTTCTAAACCATAGACATATTAAAATATATTAAATTTTTTTATTATTATTGGAATAGTGGTCTGAGGGCACCATTTATTGGTACAGCATAAAGAAACTTACTCTAGGTGGTTTCCAATCACAAAAGTGCTTACAGTCTTCTTTAGAAGCTTACAGACTAATTTTCTTGCATTATGTCCCAAGGGAGAATTGACTTGTTTTGACAGACATTGTTCTTTATATCTTTAGTTATTAAATGCAAAAATGAACTATTTATGTGTCACAGAAAATCCCAAAGTCTCCTTCCAGTTTCCTGTGTTCATTTTGAAGTGGTAACATAATAAAACATGTTTAGTGATGTAGAACTAAAACTATTTGATCTCAGTGCCTCTTTAAGTTTTAAAATGGAATAACATCAGACTAAAGAAGCTTGTATACAAATCAGAAGAGGTTCTGTGGGCTAGTATTAGGGAATCACTGATTTAGAAGATAAAACTTAAAAATCTCCTATTATCCTATTAAATTTAAACCTCCTGGGTCATAGTATTCACTTAAACTTTAACATCTAACTCATCTTAACCTTAACATCTGAGGCATCAAACAAGGTTTCCCAAGATCTTTTTTAAAAAAGTACACCTTCAGTGTGCCATTTTTGCCACATGCCTGACAACGTGTTTTGAAAGACTAACTCTTTTTCCATTTCCCAATGTGGATGGATTACCTGGATTGGGTTTGAATATACTTGCTATCATTCGTCTGTAAGCTTAAACAACTGATCTCATTGGCTATTTATTACATATGATCAAGCTGATAAGTATATAAGTTGCTTCAAAATTTGGAAAAATTAGGAAGTACTTCAAGGGAAGTGGAGTAATTTTGTCACCCTTTTCTTCTTTGTGTCTGTTGCCTGCAGTGCTGGACAGTAGTGGTGGTAGTGATGCAGCAGAGTGTTAAAAGTTATTTTTCTCTTGCAGCCTGAAGTCTTGCACATGATCTACATGAGAGCTTTACAAATAGTATATGGAATTCGACTGGAGCATTTTTACATGGTGGGTTTCAGATGAGGAACAGAATGTTCTTTTGCTGCGTTTCTCCTGCTCACATTGTGTACTGTTTTCAGGACAGGAAGTTCTTGACTTCACTTTTCACAAAATCAAAGGCTTATATAAAATTAATGTCACTTATAAGAGAATCTTGGGCATAATAAAGGTATACGTTGATAGCTTTAGTAAGAAGAAAACTATAGTAAAAGAGACAAATTACTGATGCTATGCAGTTATTCGCAGATTTATAGGTTTGTCCACAGAGGCTGTAATAAGCAACAGCAAAGTTTTCACAGATACTGTTCTCTTCTCAGAATGGACCCCAAATTAGAGTAGGAGATGTGCACTGAGATTAAAACAGTTGAAATAAAGCAGTTGAGCTTTTAGCAAACTAAGTATTTCTAGGAGGAAGATCATTTTCTTAATCTTTTTTTTGCTAAAATCAGGGCATCATCTGAAGATGCACTGGAAGTGTAATATCTGTAGAATCTCACCAATATTACATATTATTTAAAAATCAAAGGCTTTGCTACTTATTTGCTGTGAAACCTTGCTAAGTTAATTTCTTGGTCTATAAAATAGGGGTAGTACTCTGTCTTAGCGTTGATATAAAAATGAAGAGAACATATTTAAAACGCTTAGCATAGTACCTGATATTTAGTAAATGCTAACCATTATCCCTTTAGTTTTTCACTCATTTAAAAAGTCTTTATTGAGCACCCACTGTGAACCTAGCATTATTAATATTAATGACAACTCTATAGTTTTGTGCTAGGATCTGTGTTGTTTGTTTTTATATTGATAAGTTAATACATTTTGATTTTAATCTATGACTAAGGTTTTTTGAGGTTGAAGATTTTTCTTTTTTCTGATCAATGTCTAACTTGGATTTTGCGATTTATTACATGTAGATGCCAGTGAACTCTGAAGTCATGTACCCACACATAATGGAAGGCTTCTTACCAGTCAGCAATTTGTTTATTCATCTGTGAGTAGAGTCATGATTTTCTTTGTTCACTTTTGTATTTACATTACATTAAGCTTTCTTAATAATGTAATTTTCTTTGGGAAGGAGTTTCTACCATTTTTCTTTCCACTCTATTCCATAAATATTCAAAATTATACATTGTCAGCAAACATACCTGCGTTCACCTGTGGCACTTTCAATTCTGCTTTCTATTGATATATTAAGAAGTTGTGAGTTAAAACTGTTGGAGGGTTTTACATTCTTGAAGAGTCCTAGTACCTCCAAGAGTGTGTGTTGTTTACTAGAATCTGTAACTATACGTTGGTGTTAGATGAATACTTGTATAATACACAGAAAGACCAGATTTTAGTGATATAGGATTATGTATTGTCGTAGACTTCTGACTTGGTCCTTTGACATTGAGAAATATATCCAGAAATGTTCTTGAAAATAAAACGTTTATGTCCTTTGGCTTTGTAGTAATTCACAATACACTTCTCAATATTCTTCCTCCGTTTCATCTTCAAGGGACTCGTTTCTGCCCATCTGCCGGGTGAATGACTTTGAGATTGCTGATATTCTGTATCCAAGTAAGTGAGAATTTAAAAGGAATTTTAATGTTTAGTTTCAATCTAACATTTTACCTTTCCATCAATAAATGTTTAAAAAAAAAAGACTTCAAAGAAATTGGATCTAGAAAGTGTATCTAATCCTCAAGGATGTTTTTTTTTTATATCCTATTATTGGAACTTTTTTCCTTTGTAAAGCCACAGAAAAGCTGTTTTTCTGATTGGTTTTTCTTAACTCCTTACACTGGAAAAATTCCCTGTAAATCAGAATATGAATACAAATAATACACAAGCTTGGTGTTTCATAGTTGGATAGTGGCTTCATCATACCACTTTTATCAAATGTAATAATTACTTTTTACCATGAAGAAAATACCTTTTAGCACTGATAATAGTCACGTTATCTTAAAATGTAAAATTCTCCTAACTTTGTGTCAATTAATTCGTTTGACTGATTCATTTGATATTTGTACATCAGATTATTTCATGTTGCAAGATACTTGTTGTGCTATTTAAAAATTTGTTTTTTATCCTCTTTTGGATCTCCTGCTTTTGTTGTTGTTGTTGTTTATTGTCATATAATTTACTCAAAATGAAAGTTCACTGATTTTAAATGCATAGTTGAATAAATCTTAACAAATGTATGTAGTTGTATAACCACGGCCACATCGTGATCCCCGAACGTTCCCCCATAACTCTTCATAGTCAGTTACCTTTGGTGATCTCCTTTTACCTGCAGCCACTGATCTGCTTTCTATCACGGTAATTTTTTGACTTCTCAGAACTTCATGTAAATGAAATCACACAGTCCTTAGTCTTTTGTGTCTGGCTTCTTAACTTAGCATAAGGCCTTTTGAGATTTGTCTGTTATTGCATTTATTAATACTTAATTTCTTTCACTTTGGAGTAGTATTCTGTTGTAAGTATATACCACAATTTGTTAATCCATTGTCCAGTTGAAAGACATTTGAATTGTTTCCATTTTTTGACCATGATGAACAAAGTTGTTGTGAACATTAACACACAAATCTTTCTATGTATACGTGTTTTCATTTCTCTGGGTAAATATTAGAAGTAGAAATGCTGGTTCATGTAGTAAGTACATGCTTAATTTCTTGAAAAACTGCCAAATTCTTTTTCAAAGTGGCTATATCATAAAGTGCCTGCATTATTACCCGCAGTATGCGATAGTTTCAATTGCTCCACATCCTCCCTGGACTTGATATTGTAAGGTTTAATTTAAGACATGCTAGAGGCTGTCTAGGTGTGTCTCACGATTTTAATTTATATTTCCCTGATGACTAGATAACAATAAGCATATTTTCATATGCTTATTTGCTATCCATATATCTTAGATGAAGTGTATATTTGAATCATTTGCCTACTTTTTAAAAATTGAATTGTCTTATTGAGTTGGAAGCCTTCTTCAGATATTTTGGAAACAAGTAGTTTATCAGATACATGTTATGTAAATATTTTCTGTTAGTCTGTTACTTGCCTTTTCAATTTCATAACTGTCTTTTCAAAAACAAAATATATTTAATTTTAAGGATTCTAGTTGATCAACTTTTTTCTTCTATCATTCATGAAACTATTTTTTTTGTTTTATTTTATCAAGGAATCTTGTCCTCAAGGACAAGATTTACTCTTATATTTTGCTATACGCATATCGTAGTTTCAGCTTTTATTATTTAGTGCTTGAATTTTTACATGTCATTAAAGGTTCTTTTTTTTTTTTAATGCATATGGTTATCAAATTATTCTAGGGCCACTCCTTGAAAAGATTATCATCCATTCCCCGTTGAATTACCTTGGCACTTTTTGTCAAAAGTAATTAATCAACCACTACACATCTATTAGAATGGCAAAAATCCAAAACACGGACAGTACAGAATGCTAATAAGGATATGGAGCAACGGGAACTCTCATTCATTGCTGGTGGGAGTGCAGAATGATACAGCTACCTCAGAAGGCGGTTTGTCAGTTTCTTACAAAACTAAATGTTTTCTTACTGTACAATCCAATAGTCATGCTCCTTGGTATTTACCCGAACATGTTGAAAGCTTATATCCACACAAAAACCTGCACACAGATCTTTATTGCAGCTTTACTCATAATTGGCAAAACTTAGAAACAACCAAGATATCCTTTCATAGATGAATGGGTAAATAAATAAGTACATCAGGGCAGTGGAATATTATTTAGTGCTATAAGGAAATGAACTATGAAGCAATGAAAAGACTTCCAGGAATCTTAAACACGTATTGCTAAGTTTAAGAAGCTGATCTGCAAAAGCTATTTACAATACCATTCCAATTATATGACAATCTGGAAAAGGCAAAACTTAGGGAGATAGTAAAAAGATCATTGTTTTCCAGGGGTTGGGGGGAGGGAAGAATGGAATGCCAGGGCCCAGAGGATTTTTAGGGCAGTGAATCTGTCTAAAATGGTGGATACATATCATTATTCATTTGTCAAAACTCATAGAAAATGCAACCTCAGGAGTGAACCCTAATGTGAACTGTGGACTTTGGGTGGTAATGATGTGTCAGTGTAGGTTCATCTTTTGTAACAAATGTACCACTCAGGTGGGGGTTGTTAATAGTGGAGTAGGCTATGCATGTATGGGGGACAGAGTATATGGAAACTCTACTTTCTGCTCAGTTTTTCTGTGAACCTAAATCTACTCTAAAAATTCTACTTTAAAAAGAGAAATATGCTCATACTCATATATATACACACACACACACACACACACACACACATATGTATGTATATATATGTGTGTGTATTTCTGGCTTCACTCTTCTGCTCCATTGATCCGTATGTCTCTTCACACCAACCATACTACCTTGATTACTTTAGCTTTATAGTAAGTCTTGAAATCAGTTGGTGTAAGTCCTATAACTTTGTTCTCTTTTTCAAAATGCTTTTAATTATCCTGATCCTTTTGCATTTCCATATAAACTTTAGAATCAACTTGGTCACTTTCATACCTGCCCCCTCCTCACCATGGAATTTTGACTGAGATTACTTTGAATGTATAGTTCACTTGAATAATTGACAGCTTGATAATATTGAGTCTTCTAATCCATGTGTATATCTCCATTTATTTAAGTTGTCTTTAATTTTTCACAATGTTTTATAATTTTCAGAGTATAAGTCTTATATACATTTTATTAAACTTATCCCTAAGTACATCAAATTTTTAATGATATTGTACATTTCTTTAGTTGAATTTCTGATTGATTGGTTAGTGCTAGTGTAGAGAAACAATTGATTTTTATATATTGATCTCATTTCTAGTAGATTTTTTTTTGTAGATTCCTTAGGGTTTTCTACATTGGCAGCCATTATTTGAGAACAAAGACTTTTCCAGTCTAGATTGTATTTTGTCTTTTTCTTTCCTTCTGCAGTGGCTAGGACTTCTAGTGTAATGTTGAATTAAACTGTTGAGAGCAGGCATCATTATCTTGTTCCCAGTCTCAAGGGGAAAGCATTCTGGCTTTCATCAGTAAGGATAATGTTAGTTTATAGGGTTTCCTTAGATGGCCTTTATCAGGATAAGGAACTTCTATTCCTAGTTGTGTCATGAATGGGTGTTGACTTCTGTTAAATTCTGTTTTTGCATTTAGTGGGAAAATCATGTGGTTTTCTCTTTTTCGGTCTAGTGGATTATGTTTGATTTTTGAATGTTAAACCAATTTTGTTGTATTCAGTATGAACCCCATTTGGTTATGATACATTATGTGTTTTTAATAGATTAATGGATTTGATTTGCTAATGTTTTGTTGTGTGTTTTTTGTGATGATGTTCATGAGGGATATTGGTCTGTAATGTCACTGCAGTGACAGATTTGGATTATCAGGGTGTTGCTGACCTCTTAGGATGAGTTTAGAAAGATTCCCTCTTTCATTTCCAGGAACAGTTTTATAAAATTTGTATTTCTTAAATGTTTGGTAGAATTCACCAGTGAATCTGTGTAGGATGGTGTTTTTTTCTGTGGGAAGGTTTTAAATTAATTCATTTTAATAAATAAAGGGCTACTCTGGTTGTTTATTGCCAGAGTTCCTGAGTGAGTCTTTGTAGTTTACCTTTTTCAGCGAGTTTACCCATTTCATTTAAATGGGCAAATTTATTTACATAAAGTTGTTTATAATTTTCCTGTATCATTTTCGTAGTCTTTGGGGTCAGTAGTGATGTCCCCTTTCTGATTTTGACATTAGTAATTTGTTTCTTCACCCTTTTATTTTCCCCTGATCAGTTTGTTTTCTGTTTTATTGAGTTTGTGCTCATTGTTATTTCTTGTTATTTCATGCTTGCTTTGGGTTTGTTCTTCTCTTTTTTCTTCCAAGTTTTTTAAAGGTAGAAGCTGAGGACATCAATTTGAGACCTTCTTTCCTAATGTAAGTGTTTAGTGCTATGAATTTCCATTTTGCCCTGCTTCAGCTGCATCCCACAAACTGATTATAGATGGTTTCTTGTGTGTGTGTGTGCATGTGTGTGTGTGTGTGTGTGTTTGAGTGCACATGTGCACATGCATTTTGGATTAAAATTTAAGCTCATCTTCAGTAGGTTAGTCTATGGTCTTCTTTTGCTTCTGGGATTGAGGCCACATCCCTCCTGAGGTATATTTAGCTTTTGACAGTTATTCCAGGGTTAATATTGGCTAAAGATCACTTTTTAATCTTAATTCCTAATTTTGGTAGTTCTTGGATCACGTATATAGTTTAATTTAGACTAAAAATCCATATGGCGATAGGCCCAAGGTTCAGAATTCTCAGGGGAGATTATTTCCTCACTAGAGACAAGGCTGAGACAGTAGTAGCTTTGCCATTTCCCTGTGGTGGTATGAGAGATTTTTCTTTCTCTGATCTACCATTTCACGAAGGATGTAGCCTCTCTAGAGTCCCACTTCTTGTAGGGATCTCAACTCCAATTACCTGTGTCATGTGGGTCCAAGGCATCATCAGCTGTTTGTAAATGGAAGTTAATCATCCAGACCATTTGCTTACTCAGCCTGGAGTTACTGTCTCTTGGTTCTCTGCATGTCTGGCTGTTTTTACTAAGACTCTTTATCACAAGCTTTCAGCAGTTTGATTATAATGTGCCTTCTGAGGACTTTCTGTTTGATTTTTCCCCTTACTTAGATTTGCTCACTTCCTTGGATATGTTCATAGTTTCTATCAAATGTGGGAAATACTCAGCTATTTTATAGAAGGTTTTCATTCCATTCCTTTTTTTGGACTCCAGTTACACATTTGTTGTGTCGCTTGATTTTGTCCCTCTGCTCTTGGGAACTCTGTTCATTTTTTCCCTCTGGCCTTCACTTTAGACGCTTTTGTTGCTGTGTCTTCAATTTCACTAGCCCTTTCGTCTGTAGGTCTGATCTGCTATTAAGCCTCTACAGTGTATTTTTCATTTTAGATGTTTTATTTTTCAGTTGTAAAAGTTGGATTCAGGTCTTTGTAAAACATCCTTTCTCACCTTATAATGCTGATTCTTTTTTTCTACCTTCTTGAACAAGTGGAATATATTTATAGAATATGTTTATAAAGGCTGAATCAGGAAGAGCTTTAATAAATTCTGGTTGCTTTGGTCTCTCTAAACTCTAAACTTTATCTTCATGACTCAGCAAAACCCATGAGTTCTGTTTGTGTTCTCCCTCCCTGCAGCACAACCTGAAAATTCTCGTAAGTGGTAGGCTGGTACGTTAATAGGGTTCACCTCATTTATTTCTCTTGGGGACTGCTGTCATATATTGCCTGTTGTTCAGTGTCCACAGTGTGTTGCTTTATATATTTTTTTCTGGTTTTCTGGTTGTCTAAGATGGGTTAGTAAATCTGGGCCCTATTGTTCTCATGGGCAAAAGTGGTTTCTATTTTTTTTTTTTTTTTTGATTATTGATGCTAAGATAATTCTGATCTTTAAGTTAGGGCAGATATCCTGCACTGTGGTTAACTGGCATACACACATTTTTATTCTATATAGTATGAGCAGAATATATGGTGGGAGAAGATGAATTTTCATTTTTATGTTACATGGTTTCGAAGCTTTATTGAAAGAGCATTGCTTTCTATTTTAGAAGGCAAAACGGACAAGTCGATTTTTAAGTGGCATCATCAACTTCATTCACTTCAGAGAAGCATGCCGTGAGACCTATATGGAGTTTCTTTGGCAATATGTAAGCTTCAAGTATATTGTGGGTCACATACCTGATCAGTAACATCATTTTGAACTACTAATCTGTTTTGAAATCGTTGTCACAGATACCTAATTGTTTTATGGACATTAGGATCAAATTTATATATTATATGAATTGCAGATTTTTAGTAAGCTTATCTGAGAGTGAGATTTTCTTCTTTATTTGGCATCATTAGGGAGAGGTTGGACTTTTTTGTTTTAATCTCGTAGCTGAGACTCCTTTTCCTATGTTAGGAAATGCAAGAGAGGAGCATAGTGATAACCATATTTTTTTTCTTTGAAGTTTGATAGATAATGTAGTGTTCTTCAAATTATTAAGGTGTTCGAGGTTTATATTTGCTTTCTAAATAATGGCCTAATTAAGTGTTTTGTTTTGTTTATCATGCTTGCCCAGCATTGCATTATAAGATTCAGTCCAAGTAAATCACTTTCACAGATAGAAACTCATTTTGTCAACAATTTAGAGAATTTGTAAGACTATGGGTCATCTGTGTGACCTGTTCCCACCTGTCCTCAGTTTTGGGGTACCATACTTTTAGAAAAGCACCCAAGTCACACTAGAGTGCTAGGACTTAAGCAGCTGAGCTATATGGAGAACTACAGCCTTATTCAAATTACATTAAGCTTATACCCCTGAACATCACATACTCTCCAAAACTTACACTTGTCTGTGCCAGCACATACAAACACACGATTTTGCTTCGCTAATTTCTCATTTTTTAAGACACAGCTCACACATCTGTCATTTCTGTGAAACCCTCTGTGACGCTCCTTTGCCCAAGTTGGATTGGATGTCATTGTATTCAGTCCTGTAACAAGCTGTTTTGTAGTTTTATATTTGTTTTTCTGACTCTTCAAGGAGATTGAACTACTTAAGCCCAGGAATTGTAAGTTAGTCCTTTCTTGGGAATTTTTCCCGGTACTTAGCATAATGCCTAACTGTGCTAAGAACTCTACATTTGTGTGTTGAGTACGTAAAGAAATTCCTAATTCACTTATGATGCCTGATTCTTTCTTAAATTTCTTAGTTCTGATGGTGAAAGTTGTAGAGTGAGTAAGCATTTCGCAGCCTGTACTGGTAGATATTTTAAAAAATACTTCACTGATTATATTGAAAAACACTAACATGGAATTATTAAAATTGCTTTAATAGAAATCTTCTGTGGACAAATTGCAGCAGTTAAATACTGCTCATCAGGAGGCGTTAATGAAATTGGAGAGACTTGAGTAAGTAGGAGGTTTACAAATAAAACAAATGCAATTTCAAAATGCAAACTGAACGTAAGTAGTATTTTACAACCTATAGTTTACTGTTTTATCTTCCTTACTAACTAGCAGAGTATTTAAGTTTACCTTTTCTGGAAAAGAAAAGCTAGTTTTTCTTCTTTCTCTTAATGCATAATGCATTCTTTGACCTTTTTGTTGTTGTTGTTGTTGTTGTTAGCGCATTAGCCAGCGATGTTTAAAGCCGTTAACTGACTCTCCCAAATTATATCTGGAGGTATTATCTTATGTACCTGAGTAATAACTGACCGGATTCTCTTTCTTCCTTCAGATCGGTTAATTCTGTTAACATTTTTATTCCTTCAACAGAGGTTTTCTTTGTTTTGTTTTGACTCAAAGGAGAAAGAATCATTTGAGGGCTATGATTTCTTGGCCTTATATATATTGATTTTGAACAGAAGAACTTTTTATCCCTTCTAATTTGTTGATGTCTTTGGGTTTATCTATTTTAGGTGAGATCTTTTTTCAGCCAGCCTTGGCGTAAATTGCCTTTAGAGACAACAGTAAGCTGAAAAGACTGGGAAAAGGAGTTAGATATTAAAATTTAACATGGTAAATTTACCATAAACCAAGTCAAAAGAGAAGTGACAGACTGGGATTTGGGAGAATATTTGCTACATATGCAGCAGAGCATTACCATCTCTAATAACAAAGCCTAGTATTCCTAATACACAGAGATCCCCTACAGACTGACAGGAAGGAAGATAACAGAAAAATGGGCAAAGGCTATAAATAGGGACTTTACAGAGGAAGAAGGGCAGATAGCTCATTAAAAACATGTAAAGACTGTTAAGCTCACTAGCAGTTAGGAAAGTGAAAATTAAAATAACAATTCTATACTATGTTTCAAAAACTAAAGTTGAGAACGTTCATAAGGAAGAGACTAGAATGTGTGTAAGTGCTCTTGGGAAGGATTAGCAGAGCACAAGAAGTGGGTGATGCGGGAGGGGGCTGTGGGGAGAGGAGGGCCCTGGCAGAGGTGGGGAAATCAGCACTGAGAGTAAGAGTGGACTTGGGAGGGGTAGGTGTGCGCACAGATGAGTCAGTGCATAGGTTTGGTGGCAGGAAATTGAAGGAACTCATCTGATGTTTATTTTCTCTGGGTACCAGGGGCCAGTTCATCAATTTAAAATCGCTGTCATGTGGAAGGATAGGAATTCAGAAACATGAGAGCAGATGGCTTTTTTCACTTAAGTTATTGGAGGGCAGAGACTTTTTTTTGGCCATTCAAGGTTAAGAACCTGATGTGTGTAATTTTAATCTATTTTGCTGTGTTTAGCTCTGTTCCGGTTGAAGAGCAAGCAGAGTTCAAGCAGCTTTCAGATGACATTCAGGAGCTGCAGCAGTCGCTGAATCAAGAGTTTCGTCAAAAAACGGTATCTGTTGTTAGACACCTTAAACTTTTTCGAAAAGGTTTCTTTGTAGATGTGGAGGGTCTAAGAGCACATTACTTTCAATTATTAAAGAAATAGAGAATATCACTGTGTCCGCTTTTGCCCCTTATAATGGATATATACTTCTGTCATCCAGGTCAAACCATGATTATTTCTTTATGTTGTCGAAGTTATACGCTGTCTTGTTGACTAGAATTTTTTACGATTTTTCTGTGTCTAATCCTGATGTTTTCAAACTGTGCATTGAGGCACCCTGGATGCTGCAGCAAACCCTCAGGGGTGCTTCAGGAGATTTTAAATTTTAAAGGGAAACAAGGGCATTCAGCATTATCAGACACTGCTTCAACTTCTAGCTCGAGGAATTTCACAGTTTCAATGTTAACTCATGTTACCTTCCTTTCGTGTCTTTGTGAACCTGGGGCTTTGACATTTGCTATGATAAAAAGCAAATGTTATGTGAAAATCATCATGCAACAGGAAATGAGAATTGTCTGGGTCCAGTGATTCTAAGATTTGTGAATTTGTGCTGTGCCCAGTTTATGCAGTACACACATCCAATTGGAAGTAGTTGTGGCTGTTTAAAAATAAAATAAAAATGTTATTTTTCTTTCAGTTTGTGTGTTTTACTTTTTCAAAGGGCTGCTAAGCTGTTAAGACATAAGTCCTTGCCCAGTTGTTTGGATTTAACTACTTAACAAAGGGGCTGTTAGGTGCTTCTTTTGGCCGTAGGGTCATCACGAACAGAGAAAGTTTGAGAATATCTGGTCTAGTCCGTTTAAGTCCTCTCCTTTGTTACTTTTATTTTATGAGAAAGCATTGAGTGGCTAAATTTAAATCTGTCTTGAACCATTCTAAAGCAGCTGTTTGTTTTTTTACTTAGATAGTGCTTCAAGAGGGAAATTCCCAGAAGAAGTCAGATATTTCAGAGAAAACCAAGCGTTTGGTAAGCATCTTTTCATTTAACTAGCATTTAAGGTTTGAATCTTTTTGTGGAGGAGTATTTTAACTCTGTGTTATTGTCAAATGTTTCTCTCTTTTTCCCTTAAAATGAAACTAATTCAAATTTTTAAAATTTAAATATAATGGGTGACTGTTATTTTAAAAAATATGTAAATGCAGACGTGTACGGTGGAAGTGAAAATCACCTGAAAGCTCACTGCACAATCAGCAACATGTCATCGGTTACATTTCTCTGCAAATGTGCCAGTACGTGTGTACTTTTACATAAGTGATACTATACTCTGCATGTCTCAAGCCTGCTTTTTTTTTTTCACTTTACAATATGGTATAAATAGTTACAATGTCATTATAGACCCTCATTTTCATAACTGCATGTGGTTGTGCGTTCTATGATGGACCTTAATGTAGATCCTTTTAGTGTCCTGACAGACAATCACATTGCTTCTAATTTCTTTTGCTGTTGAACAATAGTGTGTGTGTGCTACATGCCTACACATGTGCATATATATTTGTGCACCAGGATGATGTTTATCTTCAGGTGGATTCCTAAATGTAGGATTTCTGGGTTAAAGGGAATCACACTTAAATTTGGCACACACTGTCAAGCTGACTTCTAAAAGATACCAATTTGCACTCCTACCAATAGAATGTGAGAGTATTCCTTTTACTACATCTTTGTCAAAATTGATGTTTTTATGTTTTCTTTTTCTTTTTTTCTTTGTTACTCTTATAGGAAAAAAACCCCTCATTTTAATTTTGATTTTTTTTTTTCAAAGTGATTTTGACCACCTTATTCAGTGGCTTGTTACTATTTTTCACTTTGTGAACTACCTGTTTATGTTTCTTGTGTATTTTTTTTTAACTCTATGAATTAGGGTTATTAATTTTATTTGTCTTTCAAATTTATCTTTTTTTCCTGTTAGAAGGTTTATGTTTTTATTTAGTATAATTTCTAAATATAGCCTTCATGGTTTTGGCTTTAATTCCATACATGGAAAGATCTGCCTTTATTCATTTCTCTCTGTTCCAATCTATATTAAAACAAAATCACTTTGTAGTTATAATATCAAATTTAGACTTTTTGTAAAGGGAAGGAAAATGATGAAAGTCAATGCTAATGAAAGGAAAATGATCTTTAATTTTGTAGGGCATTAAAAGAATAGGTAATGTCATGGTTTGCTAAATTTTAAGAGTAAAATAACAAATATATTGTTTTAGACATTCAGCTTTGGTCTCTGAGTTAGTTGATCAAAAAGTAAAAACTTTAAAAAAATTTTAGTTAAAAATAATTTACACAAACTACACAAACCATACAGTAATACACTCCTGTTATAAAATATTCAAATGACACACACACACTCACACACATACATACATATACATACATAGAGAGAGAGAGAGAGAGAGAGAGAGAGAGAGAGAGAGATGAAGGGCCCTCTCCCCTCTCTTCTTAGCCCACTAGAGGTTACACCTTTCCAGTCCTTTTTCTGTGCTGCTACGTGCACATTTATAGGTTTATATAGTCATTTGTTGCTATTTTGTTATGCTGTTTTCATAGGGACAGGTTTGTGTTCTATGGAGATCAGTGAATTTATTCTTATTCTTAAATTTTTTGGCAGTCTTTCCTTCATCAGTACATAGAGTTATAGGGTGTCCCAAAATAATGTAAATGTAATTTTATCAACTAATACTTGGGAAGGAATTTCTTTTTACATAATTTTAGATGTACAGAAAAGTTTTAAAAGAATTCTCAGATACCCTTCACCTCAGCTCCTAAGTGGTCTGAAGTTGAGGAGCAGGAAGTCTGTTTTAGTTACTAACCATGGATTGAGTACCTTGCCGGTGCTATTACTTTCTCTGGGTTCTGGTGGAGCAGAGCTAACTGTGTACAACCCCAAGTTGCTCATTCAGTTCAGAAACATGTTAAGTGCATAATTATGGTAGTGCATGTACAATAACTATCCTGTTTATAGAAGGAATACAGAGGAAGCAGGAGCAGGCTTTTCAAGGGTTAGTAGAAATTCACACGCAGTACAGGAAGGGGATGATGATACTCAGGAGGACCGTGCTAAGAGGGAGAGATCCCTTGTAATTGTGCAAACATAAGACTGCCTAGTATTACTGGATTGTGGGGTATAGTAGGAAACTGGGGGAAGATGACACTGGAAGGGAGACTCAGAGCTGCATATGAAGGATCTTGCGTGTTGCACTAAGGAGCTTGATCTTTGGCCTATGGACAGATGTGAGCAGTCAGGCAGGGGAGTGGTGTGGTCATAATTTAACTTTACCCCCATTACAGCAAGCATAGACCCGATTTCTTTGTTCTTTTCCATTATTATACTGGCAAATCAGCAGTTTTATTATTATGCCTTACATATAAAAATCTTTTCTCAACAGAATGAACTAAAATTGTCAGTGGTTTCTTTGAAAGAAATACAAGAGGGTTTGAAAACAAAAATTGTGGATTCTCCAGAGAAGCTAAAGAATTATAAAGAAAAAATGAAAGATACAGTCCAGAAGCTTAAAAATTCCAGAGTGAGTTTTCTTTTTATTTTAATGCTCTTCTATCTTTTTTTCTTTTTAGCAACTCTTGTTTAATCATGTGTTAATTTTTTAATTTACAGATTACCTATACATCTCTTCCTCTTTAGCTTTTTGCCCTTGTCTTTAATTTTTAGCTCTTTTCTAAAGTGGATGTAGGGAAACGAAATATAATTTCAGGACATTTGTTAAATTATGCAACTAACTTTTGAGTCTTTGCCCTGGGTGATCAGAACAGAAATGACCTGTCCTCATGAGGCTTAGTTACTTTATTTTAATGGAGAAAAGTATTAGACAATTTTATAATCAGTTATATAATTACAAATTATAATATGTATTAAGAAAAAGTATAGGATGTACATGTGTAGGGGCCGGAAGTATATAGGAATTCCCGGAACCTTCTATTGAATTTTGCTGTGTACCTAAAACTGCTCTAAAAAATAAAGTCTATTAAAAACACCAAAAAGAGAAACAAACAGACAAATAAAAAAATAGTATAAGGTGCTTTGAAATAGCATAATGAGAGTAGCCTAATTTAGTATTGTGGAAATCAGAGGTGGGGGTGGGAAGGAAGTGGAAATTTATGCTGGCATCTGAAGGATGAACAGAGGTTATCATATAAACTTATACTTGGAAGAGCATTCAAGACGGAAGGAACAGCATACGCAAATTCTATGAGGTAATAGGAGTAAGTTATATTCAAGGAAGAAAGCATGAAGTATAAGGAGAGAGGCATGAAACAATGATGGAAAAATAGGCAACAGGCAGATTATTCAGGGTGCTGGCTTTTATCTTAAGAGCAAGGATGTACCACTGGTTGGTTCAAAGCGGGATGTTGGAACATGGTATGATTTATGTTTAAAAAGATTATGGGTTACTATGGGAGATGGGTTGTGGTAGGGTGGGACGGAAGTAGAAGTGGGTAGACAATTTAGCATCCTTTATGAGGAGGTTTTTAAACCAGTAATTAAAAAAAAAACATTTCTGGTTTGTCTCTGGATTTGTTATTTAGGTCATTCCTGATGATCAGGAATTATCACAGAATAGACAAGGATTACTAGAACAGAAATGAGAGTTCCGAAATAATAAACAATTCTGGTTCAACTGGCTGTTCATCTAGAAGAAAAGGGAGTTGAGTCTACACCTTGTAGCATTTACAAAAATGAATTTTAATTGGATTAAAAATGAAACAAGTTTAGAAATTTTAGGAGAACATTTATATTATCTTGGATGGGATAGAATTTTAAAATTAAGATTGGAAACCCAAAAGCTATAGCAAGAAGTAGACCTGTGCATGTAGTGCATATGACAGATAAAGGGATTATATCCATGACGTGCAAAAATGCAAAATAGTCTTTACAAATTAGTGAGAAAAAGACAACTCAATGGACAAATGAGCAATAATATGATTAAGCATTTCACTGAAGACAAAATCCAACTAGTTAATAAGGTGGGAGGAGGGGTAGGCTACTGGGGAAAGGAAAGAAACCTTTGTATTATGCAGTGCTTATGGTTAACATATGTTCATTTCCTAATTTTAGAAGAATTCATCTCTTTGAAAGAATTAGCTGTAGTAATAGTGATATAATAATAGTTACTAGACAAATGAATAGGAAGATTATAATTGGTAATGTAATTGCCCAGGAGTGATCAGGAGTCGTTTTCAGCATTAGGAGAAATGAACTCCTTTAAAATCGTCATGAATAACCTTCGGAGGGTACTTCAGTGAATGGTTTAGAAAAATTATGGCAGTTCTTCTTCTTTGTTCAAGGATATTTGGCAATTAGGAAGCATAATTAAATGTGCTCAGACACACGACAGTAATACTGCTTTGTTACTGACCTAGAAACTTAATTGTTCCCTGCTCTTAAGCTTTCAGTATTGAGTACAGAAATTGTTTAAGAGCAAACAAATTGACATACTGCAGTTTCATAAAGATGAGTGTCGAAGTGGTTTCCGTGTTTTTCTTTTTCTTTCAAAGCAAGAAGTGATGGAAAAGTATGAAATCTATCGAGACTCTGTTGACTGCCTGCCTTCTTGTCAGCTGGAGGTGCAGTTATATCAAAAGAAAATACAGGACCTTGCAGACAATAGGGAAAAGTTAACCAGTATCTTAAAGGAGGTTTGTACTATGTGGAATTTTTATGTCTTTACTGTGTAACAGTTTGCTGTAGTCCCTTGGGTTTGCTTTTACTTTCTGTTGCTGTTTTCCTACAGAAAAGCAGGATCTGCAGCGTAATAGATGCGGCACCGTGTATGCTCAGAAATAAAGCGCTGCTCTTTTTAAACATTGCAGTAGCAGACCCATTTTAACGTTCAGATGGAAAGAGTAATAAATTAATTAACATAGCATATTGCCATGTAAATTGTGGGGAAAAGTCATGAAATTTTGAACTTGTTCTAACAGTTGGCAGTGATCTTCTAGTCAGTGAGCAGCAAGTCCCAACGTACTGCCTCGCACTGTAGCCGGGATCTCTAAAGAGACGTAAAGTTTATGGCACCGATCTGCCCTGAATGATGATGGAGAGCTAATGCCGACGGCTTTGAGTCTCTCAGGCTAGAGACTTGGAAATCCTTTTCACTTCTTAACTCTATCATCCTAATCCAGACTGTCCCCGGGATCACTAACATAGCATTTGGTAAAATTTCTTTTTTGAGGAAAGAGAGGGTTAGAAGGTGAGATTGCCTGAGCTGTTCGTCCCCACCTACATACTCCCCTCAACTGCCATCAAGAGTCAGCAAAAAAAGACTGAGATCCACTGCTTTTAATTGCATCTGGGGTCTCCCCTTTTCTCTTCATTCCTACTGCCTTAGCTCAGACCCACACCCCCTCAATGTAGCCTGTTGGCTGATCTTACTAATATGTCCCTCCATTCCAATCCTTGCTGGTAAAATGCCGTGATAGAAACACCTCTCCAGGTGTCAGGTTCTTTCTCAGGATCCCTAGTGCCTTCCTGACATCTCTTCTGTTCAGTCTGCATTCTTGTTCTGGGCTTTCAGCGTTTAAACAGTTGTATCGCATTTTAAAATTGTGTTTTATTATATATAGCTCACCTTCGAAAATAGTCCTTCATTTTGTTTATAAATCCTAATTGGTTGTATTGACTTTAAATACGTCTCTTAAAATATAGAGCCTGAACCTGGAGGACCAAATTGAGAGTGATGAGTCAGAACTGAAGAAATTGAAGACTGAAGAAAATTCCTTTAAAAGACTGATGATTGTGAAGAAGGAGAAACTTGCCACAGCGCAGTTCAGAATAAACAAGAAGCATGAGGATGTCAAGCAGTACAAACGCACAGTGATCGAGTATGAACTTATTTTCAACTTGATGCATTGGAAAGTAATTAGGAAAACCTAATACATTTTTCCCCCTAAGATTCCAAATCTCCTATGATGTCAAAAAGCTATTCCGCCTTTAGGTGACTAAAATGGATGAGTTAACCATGAATCTTATCATGCTGCTACGTCTAGGCTTAGAGGTGTTTTAGGTACGAGTTTTGTTTCTTTTCCAGATACCACTCTAATTCCTTCGCATAATTCTTCAGAAGGGTTCTGGCGCTACTGCTTATTTCAGTGTACTGTAGAGACAGTGGCCTGAGCTGTATTAGAACGAATCAGCCGGTTCTTCTTACTGTCTAGCTCTGTAACATTATAGGATAGTCTGAGAAAAAGTCTTATTTTTTTATTAAGGTAGGAAGTCATACTTTGCTAAACATTTTGTTGTTGTTGTTGTTGTCGTTTTTGGCCACTATGTTGGGGCATTTCCTTGGCAGAGTCTTCTTCCCATCATTTCTAAGAATGTGTTTTTAGAATAAATGCCCCAGGCGGGTCTATGAGATGTCACTGTTTCAGCCTAGGGGCTCGCCTGAAGATTTCCTTTGCTCTTCCTCGTGCAGATAAAGAAAAAGGGCAGAACCGAGGGTTTTAACTTGTTGCCAGGCTGCCTTGCAGCAAAGTTGTGCTGATTCACACTGCCAGCAGTACATGGGTGAGCACAACTGGGGAGATGTGACTTAAGACCTTCATTTTAAATAACAGCTTCTGTGTGTAAGAGCGCACTGTGTGCCGTGGCATGAGTACAGGGCCACCCTGGGGTTTTCATCTGTTTGCTTTCATATCTTGAGAAGAATTTTAGGTGTGTCAATCAAATATACAGAGTCACACTCAAAATTAGAGTTAAACGTTTGGCTTTTTAGATGCTTAAGAGGAGTTACAATTTAGCCGTCTCTATTTTCCTTTAGAGATTGCAATAAAGTTCAAGAGAAAAGAGGTGCTGTCTATGAGCGAGTAACCACAATTAATCAAGAAATCCAAAAAATTAAATTTGGAATTCAACAACTAAAAGATGCGGCTGAAAGGGAGAAACTGAAGTCCCAGGTGAGTATATGTTCATAAGAACTTAATTTCAGATAATCTCATGAGTTTAAAATGTAAATTATATCACCCTCGTTTTGAAGATTTTTGTCAGTTCTCCGCGGAGTAGAAATTGGCCCCTTGGGTCTGTTGCTTTTATTTCCATTTGTAGCATCTTTTCCATTACCCTGGAATAGCTTGCATGTATGTCTCCTTCATACCTTTTTTTCTTTCTTGCCTTTTTTCCCTGTTAGCACCTAGAATTGTGCTTTGCAATAAGAGTAAGTGCTCCATAAAAGTTCTGAACTTTTAGTTACTTTAGGATGGTGATTTTAAGTAATATCTTCTAAAAAATTTCTGCATCTTCTTTTCCTGATAAAGCAATCTCAAAAGTATTTACTATAACATCAGTGTTAAATGTATTTGCTTTGTTACCTGAAATAAAATAGCTTAGATCTATCTCTGTATTTTGAGACTTTAATGATGACTTTATCATAATTACCTAAAGTTACTTTGCTTGTTTCAAGTGTGTTTATATTATTGTCTCATATTGTCTGAAATTTAATGAGGACAGGCATCTTGTCTTTTACATTTTTATCTTCCAAAATGTCCAGTGCAAACAAAATGCTTACCTGTTTTCTTTTTTTTTTTTGACTGCCAGTGACCCAAAGAAATAGTCTATTCCTGGTACTTCTATTACATCTCATTCTTTTTTTTAACTTCTTAAGTTTGTCCAATATCCTCAAGATTGTCCCAAGCTGCTCTACCTGAAGTCACTAAAAACAACCCTTTATCATGTAAAATCCTTTGGCCTCTTTTTTTTCCCCTCATTCTTCTTCACCTTACCTACATTGATATCTTAGTCAAGATTTCCTAGACCTCTGATATCTGAAAAATATTTAAACACTGCTGTTACTACCTTCTACCATCCACACCTAATTTGCAAGGATTCCTGATACTAAAAGTACCACAGTGGGCAACCCCTGTACCTGTTCTCAGGAACTGTTATCCCCTGAAAGATTAGGTTGTTAGCACAAGTATGTGTACGTGTGTGCATGCATACCGAAGACTGTCTCAAGGCTACTTTAAAAGGTAGGACAGAAGGAAGGAATGGAAGAGAGAAAAGTGAAGAGAAAATGATTGGGTTTCCCTCCCATGGTCTGCCCAGTACACTGCCCTGATTTTTGCTACTCCTCCTTTTCTTTCTACATTCCAACTACTTTTCTTTTTTCTGCCCCTTCACTGTATATAGACTCAGCCCTTGGCCCTCGGTTTCTCTCTAGAGTGGGGATTAGAAAGACCTTAGGAGATATTTAATCCTACTTCTTAACCAAATCAAATGAACAAACATTTGTTATCACATGGTCAGATACAGTTAATGAGCCCATAAGGTGCCCACGCCTGCTTGAAATTCCTTTTAGTTTTGTGCATCTCACCAGTAACATTTTAAATTTCTCAACCACAGCAGTCAGGCACTTTTCACCTTAGTATATCATGTCAAACCAGGCCTGGAATGGGGCCTTATCTGTAGTACACTTTCTGTAAACATCTATAAAGTTGGGAAGCCATCTAGCATTTGCGTTTCTTCAAGCTAGCTGTGTGTTAGACTTCCACAGGGAATTTGAAAGTGAAGAAACCCCCACCCAAATGTATTGAGTTAGAATTCCCAGCAGTGGGGCCAGTGAGCCTCAGTGTCTCACGCAGCTGTTGAGAACCACCGGTGTGTTCTGCTTCGTTGTCTTTAGTGTTACAGAGCTCATCACTGCTCAAGCTGTCCTCCTAGGACAGCATTAGTTACTAAAATGTCACTTCTTATACTGAGTTTAAAACTGTCCACTGCTGCGCTCTAGTGAGCCAGGGTCTTCTCTCTGGGACAAATCTGTGCCCTCTTCTACCTAAGAACACTTCTACTTAAGACATTTGAGGATAAATATCATAGATTCTTCCAATCTTCTCGTTCAGGTTAATTGGCCCTCGTTTTCCAGCCATTCTTTGTAATATCACTTTTATTAATACACTTTCCTGTTTAAAACAGGAGCTCCCTGTTTTCCTGCAGTTATTAATTTTATTACTTCATTTGGCCAGTCATTCAACAAACGGTCTGTGCACCTACTAGGTGCCAACCATTGTGTCTGACTCAGGGAGTGCGTGTGAACAAGGAAGTCCTGATCCCTGCCTTCTAGGATCTGTACAGTTTTGTGTCTGAGGTTGAATGGAAAGTGTATTCTCCACATAACTTTCTCTGGCTCCTTTCAGGTCTCCTTGATTTCTCTCCTGAAATACTATCGCATTTGTAGTCTATTCTGATTGGTGCTGTCCAGTGGGGTAGCTTCTAGCAGCATGTGACTATTTACATTCCATTTAGATTAATGAAAAATGAAATACAGTTTAAAATTTAATTCCTTGTTAGTACTAGTCACATTTCAGGGGCTCAGTATCCACTCTTGTATCAGTCGTATGTCTCCTTAGGGTAGAAAGCGTAATTGCATGTCCATTGTGCTGTTGCACTGTTTACGGCGCTACTTGTAGAAGGTGCTTGGTAATATATTGGTTGATGAATTAATACATACTTGGGGGACAAATGGCTACACTGGCCATAAAACTCCGCGGATATTATGTAATCCTAAATTTCTCTGATTTGAAAAGTGAGGTAATTACTAGACCAGTGCTGTCCAGTGGGACTCACTGCTGGAAGTGCCCTGTGCTGCTCGGTGCAGTGGCCAGTAGGGGCATGGAGCTGCTGAGCGCTTGAAGTATGACTGGCACACCTGAGGAACACGTGGCTACGTAAATGTAGGTTTAAATAATCACACGTCCCTAGTGGTTGTCATATTAGACACCACAGAACTAGAGTTTGAGTTTAAAAATACTTAACTTCTGTGAAGCCGTCACAGTAAAACTTACTTATTATGTGAATTAATATAAAGTTCCACTTGGAGGCACAGTTTAGTTGGAAAGTGAAGTGTGTAGCTTTTGTGAGGGCTGTGACTTATCACTACTAACGTCCTGTGAGGTTGGCTTAGAACTCCACGCATTTGCCTCTGGCTGCGCCACTGGGACTGGGCTCCAGTGTTCCATTCATTTGTCACGGTTCTGTCTGCAGGATCGGGTCCCTCCTTGAGAATGTGGCTGTTCTCAGGAGAAGACTGTTCCTCTGAGTATGTTGAAATGGTTGATTCAGATATTTACAGATCGTGTATCTTTATTTAGCCACACTTCATTTTAATAGTTTGTCACAAGTAATGTCTTTCTAACAAATTTATTCAGCTTTCTTTTTTAGTATAAATAAATATATATCCCCATAGACCTAGGAAATTAAATTGATCTGTAGCTGCTGAATGTGCTGATTTTTTTTTGAAAATGGTGTTTATATAAGCTAGCAACCAGTTCACCTTACTTTTCCTACAAGATTTAAGAAATAAAATATCAAAAACTTTTGGTTTATTTTCCTAATGATTCGTGTTCCATCATAGCTGTAGTAATCTGATGCCTGATTAGATCTTCTGTTTTTGTATTAGGGTTTAATAGTGATCTGTGTTTGGATTTGGGGAAAGTGTTTAGCCTTAAGCATCTATTTTTATTCACTTAACCCAGAGCAACAGTTCTCAAACCTGCATAGATGGCAGTCTCTGCAAACAGTGTTCTTTTGGGGAACATTTTGAATTCATACCATATTAAATTATAATCCGTGTAATTTGCTCCAGATCAGAAGTATCTACATTAGAATTTAAACTAAGATAAGTAGTAGCCAAACTATAGGTTTAAGAAAAACTTAATGGGAGCAACACTTAAGATTGAGAACATTTGTGCCCATTATACCCATTTACTGCTTTCTCCTCCCATTGGAAAAGGCCTGCTGTTTTATTTCAGTGGTGAAACACTTCTTATAATCTTTCCAAATACCACTTTTTCTTGCACCAAGGTTTGAGAATTATTTTATTTAAGGAAAAAATAATAAACAGATCAAAAGTTGTATTTGATAAATATGAAATAGAAGACAATGTACGCAGACTAATTGGTTTCTTTTATTATTTTATTCAATCTATAAATATTGTTCTGTATTTTTTATTAATTCTTAACACATCCATTAGGTTTATGTGAAAACTTTTACTTATAGTAGAACTGCCTTATCAGTTTATTAAAACAGCTTTAAAAGGTATTAGTATATTTTTCAGTCCTATAGATTACTTATTAAATCTGTTTATGTATCATTTAAATGACAATCAGGGTCAAATACAGAGGTGATAGCTGCTTATTTGCCTGGTAAACATTAAAAGCTCCAAAGTAAAAATTTGTCTTTGATAATTAAAAATATGTTCTTAACGTCTTGGAATCCAAGTCATTGTTAATATCTCTGCTTTGTTCTTTCTAAGAAGCTGACCTTTTGGTGCATCCATACAGCTTACAGAATGAATATTTAATAAGAGTAAGCACACATATGTGTGCACATATGCATAAGATTGTCTAGGTTTTAAAATATTAGTAATAAATATGAATGAGACTATTGGAATACTTGCAACTCTATTTCATTTTCCACTTAGGAAATATTTCTCAGCTTGAAAGCTGCTTTGGAGAAGTACCATGAAGGCATTGAAAAGGCAACAGAGGACTGTTGTGCTAAAATAGATGAGAAAACAGCTGAGCTGAAGAAGAAGATGTTCAGAATGTCAACCTGATTAACAGAATTGCACATCTTTTTGTAAATAGCTTGCCGATTGTTAATTTTATATTTGGAAAGGGAATAGTTAAGTTGAAGTTACTGGAAGTATCAAAAGTACCACATAATGTTGCTCAGTCAGTTTTATGTACTCTCGTAGGTTATCGTTTTGTAGGATGATGCATGTAATGTACTTCTGTGTACTTTTATGAACTTAAAATTAAAATAACTTGTGCAGCTATTCACGTCTCTTTTCTGCTCCTCGTTGTCAGTAGTGGTTGGAGTGAGACAGAAAGAATTACAGTTGAATTACATAATTCTTCGGTCGTTGTCATGGCCGTTGCTGCTTTCTTTGCTGACGTGCCGAGGTGCAGCATTACTGAGCCCTGACCATGCACTGAGCATCGAGGCTGGGATCTCGTTTGATCTTCACTCAGGCAACTCTAGGCAGACATGTTTATAACTGCTTTATAGGTGACGGAACAGCGCAGGTCCTGATTGAGTAAGCAGTTGAGCCACAATTTGAACTGAGCTCTGTAGGATCCTGAGATCGGGACTCCTTCTCCGGTACCACGCTGTCTAACGTGACTATTTGGAGGAGAGAGAGCGCATTGTACTCCAGTTCTTCACTGCTGCCATGCGTTTTTATGAGGGAAATTAGTTAAAGCGTGCAAACCTCTTAGAACGGTGCCATGGTAGACAATACATACTAAGAATTAGTGCTTAGAGTTCCTGGTGCTTTTCTCTTGGTCAGAAATAAACCAAACTATTACTGCAGGTAGAGACCAGGCTTTCAGGGAGAGGAAAGGTCCTGGGGTGGGGGGAGTGGGAAGGTCTAGGTGACCAGAGGGGACTAGTCAGGGCACAAGTTCCAGCCATTGCCCTGTCCCTTTCTTGCTTTTTTAAAAAATACTCAGAATTTTAATTCATAGAAAGGTCTGTTTATGGGGTTAGGTAACAGGTGTAAGGATGACCATATCTCCCTCATTTTTTATTTAAAAACATTGTAACTCTTCCTGGACCTATCTCCACCTTTAGCTACAGCTCTTTTTTTCCCCACAACCAAAGTTCTAGAAAACCTAATCTATACTTCATTCCCGGCCCATCATGACATTGTTGTTTTTAGCCATACTAGTCACTGAACTTTGTAAGATCACACTGCTAGTTACCAGAATTCCCTGGACACATTTTAATCTTTATCTTCCTTACGGTCTCCTGTTCAGGACTTTTCCCCCTTTGTCTCAGTAGCACCACTGTCTTGGTTCTCTTAATTCTCTGTCTATTCCTTTTAATGCTTTCCCACAAGGGCCTTGTTCTCCATTCTTTGAGGTATCTGTGTTCTCTAGTCTTCTGCCTTTGACGCTCCTCCTCTTTTCAACTTCTGTGCCCCTCAGAAACTTTTCTCTACACCCATTACTTCAATCACAAATTAAACATCCATGCCTCTTTTACTGCATTATATACGTTTAATTTTATTTGTCATGTATCTCCTGAATTTCAGACCTTGGGTACCCAATAGCCAGTACGGTTTACCTTTGAACAACACTGCTTTGAACTTCGCGGGTCCACTTAGGCACAGATTTGTTTCAGTGGTCCTCCGTGGTCCACAGCTGGTTGAATCTAGATGTGGACTGCAGCTTCAGAGGACCATCTATGGCACTAAGCAGACAAAATCTCGGCTGGGCCCTAGAACCAGTCCCCTGCAGATACCGAGGGATGACTAGATGTTTTTAAACTTTTTGGAATTCTGGTGCAGCCTAATGGATCTTTTCAGAATGATATCTTTCATGCATGAAATAAAATACAGGATTGCAAGCGAAACCAATTAGATTCAAATATGATAACAAAGTACTTAAAAACCTGTTATACTAAAGAGGATCACTAGCTACACTGTTGCTCACGTTGGAAAAGGAACTCATCCTCTTCCCTCTTACGCCACCACAACTCACTCCTTTATATCCACTTAGTTAGGAAGAACTGCACTGATGTACCCAGATCTTCCTCCTCTCCTACCTTTGCCCTTGTTGCAATTTACATCATCGTCATTTCTCACCTGCTGACCTTGCAATAATCTTTTACCAGGCTTCCAGTCTCTAACCCATCTACAAAGGCATCAGGGTATTCTAAACATGCAAATTAGATTATGTCAGTAATTTATACAAAGATTTTTAGATTTTCAAATTGTACTGCTTGGGTACCATATTGAACTCACAGGGAAACCATGGGATATTTTAAATTTGAAAAGGAGACAGTGGAAGTTGCTCTCTACTGGGCACTGCTGCAACCTGTAGCTCAAGGTAGTTCACAGTTTCAGTGTTAACATCATGCGACATCCCTTTCATTGACATGTCTTCATGAAGCTGGGTTTTTGATGTTTGCTGTGATACTAAGCATGTATCATGAAGATCACGATGGAAGAGGAAATGAGGGTGGTGATGTCCAATCCGATTCCAAGGTTTGAGAATTTGTACAGTGCCCAATAGGCATACACGTTCAATTAATAGTTGGCTATTTAAAAGCAGATAAAAAATATTCTGTTATTTTTCTTTAGTACACATAATTAGGGCATAAGTGCCCATTAAGTTGTTTGAACCTAACTACTTGATAATGGAACTGCTAAGTGTTTTGAGGTTGGATTTTTTTTTTTTTTCTTTTTTAGGCCAAGGGGCATGGTAAAAGAATTTCTGATACACTAAGGGCTTTGTGAACTAGGAAAGTCTTGGGACCTGTCACTTATAGAATAAATTTGTGTGAGTTTCAAGACCCTGTATACCCAAGACTCTCAAGCCTTTTCTCTTGCCAGTTCCCACTTTATCCTCGAGCAATACTGAACTATTTCAGTTTGTTACACCTCATGCTTCCATGTGTTGGCATGTTTCTTCCCTTACTTTATGGGGTTTTTTTTTGTATGTTCAACTAGAAAATACTCATTTTTCAAGTCTCCACCCAAATTATAGCTGTACCTTTCTAAACATCAGGTTTTCCTTTTTTTATGTTACTACTTTCACTATAATTTCACTGCAGTTTTTATCATTATACTGTCTTTTTTTTTTTTTTTTACACATCCTCCACTCTGCTAGACTTAATGTCTCTTAAAGCCAGTGACTATATCTCTTTTTTGGTACTAATAGTACAGCACAGGGCCAGGCACCTGGCAGCCACTTACTGTGTTTATTTAAGGAATAGCCATTTTTCCCCCCTTAGCCAAGTTGATCTTAATCCGGGAAGAAACAGTTACATTTCATGATTTTTTTTTTTTTTGCAGCAAACATCAACAGATGTTTAGTATCTAGTCATTCAATATCTTTGCTCTCATCTTTTTTTCCCCCAAATCAAAAGCCTTCATCAAGCTTTCAGTATAATCCCCATTAAAACCTATATTTGCTGTTTTGATTGGAGGGCAAATCTAACGCCTTCTTGAAAATAACTCTTTGGGCTATGAAACTTTTAAAAGTTTATTAATAGAGGGAAGTTAATGCTCTGAAAGGAGACAGTAACATCATGTATGTGTGACAGTTCCCAAGGCCTGATCTTGAAGGAAATTCTGTGTACCGGCAGACTTCTTTTTTAATTATCTTTCTAAAAAAATTATCTTTTCTGAGTCCAGCTACTTACTTATTAGCTATATGTAGAGCAAATATTTAATTTCAGGTTCAACTGACATATTTCAAGGAGCTAATCCATTTTATGACAAAGCAAGGGAAATTGAAATATGCACCTTGCAGGCTGAAGTTAATACGTCTGATTTTAGTTTAACAGGATGTTTCCTATTTTTAGTAAGACCAGAAAACTTTTATATGAAATTTCATTTCAAATTCAGGGCCTGCCACCTATTTCAATTAAGTCGGCACTCTCCCTCTGATTGAAGTACGCTTCTCATCTTCCTCTCCATATTGCCACCAGGGGGCATAACACAACTTGCATAACCAACACCAGAATAACTCCAGTCTGAGATCTGAAACATCAAAGCTGAACATTTTTAAAGTGATAGTAACAATTCAAAAAAAGGGTCAGAAAGAACTTAGAGACAATCTATTTAGAGTCTAAACAGGTTCTAAATACTATTTTAAAATTATTTTTTAAAGTTAGCTAAAGAATGACTCATGCCAAAGCTCCAATTCTGACACCACTTTATTCTCCTTTTGAGATTATTTTATCCTCAGTTATTCTCCTAGTACTTGGTTCAGGATTTCCAACTCAGATTCCATGCAACTCTTAAAACTGACCTTTCCCGGGGCAAGAATTTGAGGTACCCATACAACAATGAGCAAGTCACTTAGGAAATGAATCTAGACCATCACCCAGCATTGATATCTCGGTGTGACATTTTTTTCCTTCCGATAAGATGACAAAGTCAGTAATGTCACCGTCCTCTAATCCATTTATACTGCCACTACATAGAAATCCCTAGAATGCAAATCGAATCATCTCTCTGCCACTGCTTTACAAATCTTTGATGTTAACCCATTTTAGGGTAAGAGCCACAATACTCTGAAGGACAATATTTTGAGGGAGGCAACGCAGGGTAGTACAACTGTTCTCAATCTGTAGTGCGTGTAAGATTCGCCTGAGGCACTTGTTAAACATGCCTTAATTTGGTGGGTCTCTGGGAATCTACACTTGAGACAAGCACACCAAGTGCCTCTAAGGACAATAATCCTTGGAGATCACTTTAAGGAGCTCTGTTGTGTGATTAAGAGCATAAACTTTAGGATCAGCATTTACATTTCTTCTTATAAAATGGGAATAATAAATACATCTTTAGCTCACATAAGGATTGAGTGAGTTTTGGAAAACAGCACGGTTCCCGCCACACAGCAAATACCCGAATGGTAGCTGGTGCTGTTACAAATACAGCTGTTAGCAGATTGCCCCAGGGACCAATGTGATCTACTTTCTGTTTCCTGACTACGTCTATTTGCAGTCCTTTACACCTACTTGGTGATGAATGAATAAATGTTTGCTGAATCAGAGAGTCTAGTCTGCTTGACCAAAATGAGCACAGGATTGTAAAGCAAATAGCTTACAGGGAAAGAAATCAGCTTCGTATTTTTAGTGCAAAGAACATAGATCATGATGGTTTTATCTTACCAAGCTGGGGGGGTGGGGTGGGGAGCAGATACTCAGAGAAAACGTGCAAGCTTCCCTTTGGCTCCACAGGGTGTCACTGCTGACTCCTCTTTCCAGGCTGAGCATAGGTGTAAGGGCTGTTCTGCGTTCAAAGAAGGGTTCTCAAACCTCAGGGCTGGTCAGCATCACATGGAGGGTTAAGGCAGATTCCTGCCACAGAGTTTTGCATCCAGAATGTTCATTTCAATCAAGTTCCCAGATGAGGCAGATGCTGCTGGTTCAGGGATCCCACTTAGAGAACCACTGAGAACCATCCCTGTGGAGAAGTCCACCCAGACCAGGGACGAGGCTTTTCCGCAGGTCTTGTACAGCAGTGAAGCATGCGGGTGTGCTTACCAGTCACCTAGAGATCTTGTCAAAATACAAAGTCTCATTCGGCTGCTCTGGGTGGGACCTGAGACCCAACATTTCTACAAAGCTCCTCGGGGAGACTGATGCTGCTGGACCACGACCACACTTTGAATACCAAAGTGGATAGCCCTCCCCGCCTCTTGTCATTGATTCCACCTTCACATCACTGAGTTCTTCACGCTTCAAGGCAGAGACGGTTCATGTAAAGTGCTCGGCGCAGCACACAGACGCGGGGTCAAGCAATTTACCTTGCGTTAGCCATGGTTAGGGTGAGGCATTGAGTGCAGTGGCGAAGAATGTGGGTTTTGGAGAAAACTTCAAACTCCGTGTTTGCAACTTACCAGCTGTGTGAACTGGGGCATCTTACAGAATGGCCCTGAGCCTTGGGTTCCTCATTTTTAAATTAGGGATTATAGTCGTCTTTACGTCACAAAGTTGTTGTAAGGATTAAATCCGAAAATAAATGTCAGTTACTTAGCACTGTTTGTAGATGGCTATTACTGGTAAAACCCAAGAAATAGAGGTGACAAAAATGGCTGCAGCAGGTGCTAGGGTGAGCTATTACAATTTGAAAGAAATATAATCTAACCAGAAAAAAAAACACTATATTCATGATTGTGACCTACTTACTACTAACATTTATCTCTCCCAGGTATGTCACTAAGGAAGGGAAAAAGGCTTCGGAAAATACTGAGATGCTTAAAGCCATCTTTTAGGCTAGATTTGGAGAAAAAAAAGTTACAGAAATATTAATATTTTTTCAAAGTTTCTCAGAAATCAGTTGCATTTTGTCTGGGAAAGTGAATTTGTCCTGATGCAATCAAGGCAACTTTGTACCAGTGTTCTTTCAAGCCAGAGACCATAATTTATTTTGCAATCTACAGAATTTAGCATATAATAGAAGCAAAATGATACTTAGTGAAAAATGAATAAAGAAACCCTCCTGTATTCAAAGGTACAATAGGCTGGCCCCTGTTAGGTTCTCCTATTAATTTTCTATTTTTCTTAGAAGAGTTCCTTTAGTTCTCTCACTGCCTCAGTTTTAGCACTGAATGCCCCACATTCCAGCAAACCCCTCAGCTCTGCGCAAACCAGGATGGCTCATACACGTGCTAAACATGCGTATTACATGAAGCCCTATTTGGCCCCATACTCATATCCATGGTTGGCCTTCCCTTACTTTCACAGAATTTAGGTCTCTTCTTTAATCAATAACTGAACAGGTATTTGGACTAAAATTCCACTTTACATCAGGTGCTGTATAAGTATGTACATTGGAAGAAGTCAAGTGAGAAAGACAATTCCTGTTCTCAAGAGCAGGAAAAAGTTGGCTTTCCTCCCAAAGGTGATTGCAGAGTAAACAGTCCCTTCAATGCAGCCCTGCTCCCATCAGTCTCAGGAAACATGTCCCCACAAAGTCTTTTAAGTAGGTAGGTCATTGGCGTGAGAGGTTAGGTGGCCCTGCTACGGTGGCAGAGGACCAGGAATCATGATCAGACTCATAGGTGCCCACTGAGAACTTTTCCCTGTTCTCCTGGATAAAATTATTTTTCATTTTCTGTTTTCCCTAAGGTCACCATCTATCTTTTTTTCCTGGTTAAAAGTGAATTTCTACTAAGAAATTATTAACATGAGACATGGGGTCCTAGCCCAGAAACCCTGACACAATACGTGAAATGCTGCATTTTCATTGATTCTCCACCAAATCACAGTAACCAGCACTATTTTCAACGTGATGAAAACTCTCTAATGTGCTTAATTTGTCATCAGCTAGTTGTGTCTATTCTGGACATTCACAATGTCAGACAGACCCTAGTTTGTTTTTTTCAGAAATTTGGTTGTAACATCTCATCATCAAAATCTTTACACAGCGATTGAGTGTAAAGACATTCTTGTTTTCCTTTAAGAAAGGTATCACATTTCAGACGTAGATAAGGTTACTACACTGTGAATAAGAATGAACATCCATGTACCATCACCTAACTGAAAAAAGAAGACGTTCAGCAATACGATCGAAGCCCTTTGCAGGATGACAAGCCCCTTCACGGCTCTCAGGTAACTATTATCCTGAAATTGAAATTTGTTATTTCCATGAATTTCCTTATACTGCCTGGATGAAGCGTCCCTAACAATGCACAGGCATGCTGTTGAACAGCATACTGTATACTCTTCTGCAACTTACTCTTTTCACTTAATGGGAACAACTTGAGCGATGACTTCATTTTATTCAGTGCTGTCCAGATCCATAGCGCCTAGAACAGTGCCTGTCGCATGGGAGGCACTCACACATTCCTTGAACGAGTAGGCGTTCTAGTTCTGAGCTATGTCTGTATCTATATGTGTAACTCGTTTTGTTTCATTTTCACTTTTGCCTCATATTTCATTTCATGGCCCCAGCACATACTCCTGCTGAAGGACATTTTGAAGGCTTCCTACGTTTTAAAATTTTTCATGTGATTATACGTGTGCTATGCACTAAGAAAACCTGTTTACATATTTCTTTATGCACTCGTGGTGAAATTTCTCTGGCATATATACCAAAGAACAGAATTACAGGTCTCCAAAGTGGTTTTCCATTTTACCTTAGCACCAGCAGCTTCTCTGTGTTCCAGAGATTTCATGTCATCATCACCACTCAGTGTAATCAGACTTCTTGAAGTGTGCGGATGCCAGGAATGTGAAATGACATCTCGCCTTAGTTTCCACTTTCCATCTCCCTGTTTACCAGTGAGGATAAACATACTTTCATATATTTATTGACCATTTAGGTTTTCTCTTTGGTAAATTACTTGTTCATGTATTTAGGTCACTTTTCTATTTGGTTATTTATTTATTTGTTTTCCTCATTGCCTTCAATACGTGTTTTTACATTCTGGATACTACTGGTTGTCAGCTGTATGCTTTGCAAATGTCTTCTTCCATTTGTGGTTTGCCTTTCACTTTCTCCTCCCCACAGCATTTTAAAAAAACTTTTAGGTTGGGTTGTTTGTTTGTTTTGTTGTTGTTGTTGTTGTTATTAAGTTGTACGAGCTGTGTGTATATTCTGGAAATTAAGCCCTTGTCAGTCGCATCATTTGCAAATATTTTATCCCAGTCCATAGGTTGTCTTTTTGTTTTTTATAAACTTTTATTGGAGCACTTTTTCCACTGAATGGTAATTTTTAAATCCACTGCATCCACCAAGCCCATTAAAAAGTTTAACCTACGAGACTGTGAGGTCCTTGAAGGCAAACGATGTGTCATTTGCGACTGAGGGCCTAGCACTGTGCCTTGTCCTTATTGGGACCCAATCAACACTTTTTGATTTTGAGTTTTAATTTTTGAAATGGATAAGGCTCATTTCCCTCGGACAAGGTGAAAAGCAGCTGGCAGAGGGAGTGTGGGGGTTGGAAAGCCAGAGCCCATGGGCCAGTCCAGCCTATGCTCTGCTTTTGTAAATAAAGGTTTATTGGAATACAGGCAGGCTCACTGCTTACATATTGTCTGTGGCTGCTCTCCTGCTGTGATGGCGGAGTTCAGGAGTTGTGACAAAGACCATATGACCCACAGGTCCAAATACATTTTACTATTTGGCCCATCAGGAATCCGGAAGGTTGTGACCCTGGTCTAGTAGGTAAAGGCGGATGCCCTGGGAAGCATGCTTATATCACATATTTATGGCTTCAAAAGAAAGAGTGCACCTAATCTCTTTTCTGTTACTTTCCTTACAAGGTCAGCCTATGTATTTTGCAACTCTTTACTCTGAGACAGGAGGGAAGGGGGCAGGGCACTGCCATTCAAGGAATGACACAGCAAGTAACACTAAGATGGCGGGATTTTCAATTCCCAAAGAACTTGTGGCCCAAGATGGTGGGAGATTTGACTTCCACTAGAACTTGAGCTTCATTATACACTCATTGTAACACGTAGCATGCTAAATGGCTCTCCCACAGGTGCCATGACAGTTCCAAGGCTGACCATAAAAGGTCAAGAAGTGGGCGGTGGCCCAGTTCCTGGGAATCCCAGCCCCTTCCCCAAGTAGTTGGAAAGATCCTCAGATTTGTCAGCATGTGAAGTTATGAGCCCATAAAAACTGGCAACCCCTAGTCCTGGGGGACACTCTCCCTCCTGAATGAGATGGCCCGCGCTCTGTGGAGGGTGTAACTACTTTCACTTTGAACACCCACTCCCGTGCCTTGTGGCCTCTCAGCCCCTCGCCGTCTGAGACGGACAGCACTATGCCTACAGAATGCGTACCTACTTTTACTTTCAGCCGAGCACCCAACCCCACACCACATGGCCTTTCTCTGGCCTTCTGAGACAGCCTGCGCTCTGCCTATGGAGTATGTGTCTCTATAAATAAATCTGCCTTTACTCAACTGTGGCTCGCTCTTGAATTCCTTCCTGCGTGAAGCCAAGGACCCACACGTAGCAGGGTGTGATCCCAGGGACTCAACTGAGACCTGGGGCACAGCCATCCTCTCTCCCCACATCCTTTTTCCTCTGTCACCTCATCTTATCTTCAAAGAATGAGTAACAGAATGTATGGAATATTTTTAAATAATCTGAATTAAAATGTAGTCCCTGAATAACGTCATCATTCTATCTTTAATCCATCAGTACAGGAATGGATCTGACCTCATAAAAATACTTATCAAAAATTGCCCCCTGGACCATCAACCACTCAAGGACAGAGCGAATGTCTTTGGATTCCTTTATAATCCACCTTCCCCTCCTGCCTCCCCTGGTACCTCATTCGTGTTCTGCTCACAGAGGTCACCCCATAAATGTGGACTTGTGGCTCGTGATATTATAGTGCATTATTTACCTGGTTGTGCTTAATAAGAAATAATTGCGGCAGACAGAGAAGGTGTAGGATGGATGTGGGCTGGGGTGGGGTGGGCTGGGGTGGTGCCGGGGCAGGGGGCTGAGGCAAAGGGACAGTGGGACGCTATGGAGAAAAATGATTCTAAAAGCATTTGCTAATTTACAACTCCTGGGACCGTTTAAACCACTTTCAAATTTTGCAGCCTTTGACATTTTTGCAGTTTTTCCATGTCTTTGCTGCTGTTCAAGTACCACAGATAAGAAACCCTCAGACCTTGCTCTGTTCTGGAATAATGAGATTGGAAAGAAAAGATCTTTTTCATCTTTTTAACATTAAAAAAAAATCTAGTCAAAGCGCAGCAGTTCAACAAATATTACTCATGTCGCGGCAAGAAGAAAAGGGGACTTTTGAATTAAAAATAAAAGGAAAAGACGAACACAAGAGGCATTGTTTGCATATCAGAAAAATTAATCTACACAGGAAAGTGTAAGAGCCTGCAATTCAGAAAGCAAAGAATTAGGACAGCCCAGCTGAGAATAATTTTCTAGCCAGTTAATTTAATTGCATAAATCATTCCTTTGTTAGCAATAAAGAGATATAATTAAAATGAGATTGCCTCTAGTTTCTATTCTCTAGAAACTAAAGGAATTGATTTTGGGCAAAGCATCCTTCCAAATACCAGATCGGCAAATTACATTTACCTTTTTAGAAAAGCTAAATTATTTTGCCGTAATATCATGGTGGGTTTAATTAATTATAGATCTGCCATACGATCTTAAAGAAATAATTTATTTAATGTCCTTAGAACAGAAGTTTGCAATCATCTGTGTATCCCTTTGGTAGATGGCGTGCAGATTTTTACAAACAGGTCAGAAGTTTAACAGGCAGCTGTCAGGAGGAATTTGAGGCAGTGCAACGACTGTTTGGGGTTTTGGTTTGCTGTCCTTGTTTAAGATAAAAAACGCCACTGCTTAGTATTGCATAATTTAACTGCACTCATTTAGACTGGCTTTATTCTAAAATTGCTACTGGTAATTATTTGCTGTCTCTGAACTTTTGGGATTTAAAGAGCCTATAATTGTCCATTAAATAGGGGGAAATCAGATCAAAGAGGAATGCAAAAAGTCTCCCACTGTAGAGCCCAGGTCTGCTGATCAGTCAATTGCATGTCAGAGAGAATTACAAGCTGTGACAGAGAAGAGGCTCATTTTTATGGTAATGAATTTGAATTTTTAAAAATGTACTACACTACACTTGCTTGCTCCAGATTTTTGAAATTCATTGGTATTATTTGGCAACAGGGATTTACACAGTGGTGGGAGGTAATCCCACCTGGCCTTCAGAGAGCCTGGGCTCAGGGAAAACCAGGTGTCTGCTCTGTGGCAGCCTTCGAAGATCTCACACCACATCCTCACTCCACAGAGGCCGGTGGCCCTCTCCCTGTTTTAAACTGCACAGTGTTGTTTACCTGAGAGCAGTGGGGGAGCTTGTCATCATGCAGGGCCGCAGAAAGGGTTTTGATTATGTTGATAATGTTTTCTCTTTGAAGTTAGGCAGTGGAACAGGAACGTTCATTATTATTCACAATGTGGTAGGTCGCCTGGCATATTTCTGAAATAGAATCCCTTTCTTCAAGGAAAACAGAAATATAGTAAAGTGCTTCATTTTTGTACTCGATGCAACGCTTGGTTTTGCTGTTGGCGGCTTACCTTATTGACCTGTTAGAACAAGAAATACATACCATCATTTATCTGGATTCCAGTGGCTCATAAGGAGGCAGCCGGAGGAGAAACTTAGCCCAGGACTCAGGAGAAATGAGATCTCCCTGCATGATTTCCACTGTTCAGTGAAAGCAGCTGGACAGTGAGGAAGACCGTTCTGACACTGGACCCCCCGTTCACTCCATAGAGCAGCGCAGATGGACCTGAGCTCCCTCTGCTTAAAAATTTGCTGAAGACTCTTTTCTCTGCTGGGACAATCTCTGCAGTGGACATCTTCTACGTAGGTGCTGCTAGAGACGGTCCAGACCTCAGGTTCCAAATGCTTTCTAGACTTTTCACCTAATCCCACAACTTTCAGTCTCACATTCCTTGCCTTGGCTCACTGCCTGACAAGTGAGCCACTGACTGGCTGGTCCCTCATCAACCCTTACAGAGCGCTCAAAGCTGGCGTTATCTCATTCCCTTTGCGACTGAGACCGTTGACTTGAGCAAAGGCTATAAGTGCAACAAAAATAACTAAAAATTCATGTTGAGGTTAATCAACAAAGGCTCTGATTTATTTGGACAATCTGGTCTGGAAAACTAACACGGAGGGTATATTTAGTGTTAAAAATGATGGCATCAGCTGGAATTGTCATGGAATTGACATAATATTACATTGTTAGGATTAGAAACAGCTCCTTATCCTCAAGTAGTTTCAAACTTATCACTTGATTCTGGATAAACTCTGCTAATTAATCTCAACATTAGGCAATTTGGTTCCTGCTAAAATATATTGTTTTTCTTAATCCACATCAGTCAGACGGGGATTCGGACCTGCTCCACCAGTAATGTGATTTTGGTTATACTTTCTGTTTGGGAAGTTTATTCATGGGTGGTACAGGTAATGTTAATTAATTGGGTGTGTTAAGGGGCATTTCACGTATATGCGAAATCTAAAAGACAAAACAAATGAGCAAACATAAGGAAACAGAAACAGAGCTGTAGATACAGAGAAAGAGGAGGAGGTTGCAGGGGGTGGGGGTAGAAAGGAAGATTAAGAGGTACATACTTCCAGGTGCAAAAATAAATGCGTCACGGACATGAACTGTACAGTGTGGGGACCATAAATGCAGTATCTTTGCATGCTGACTTGTAACTAGACTTACTGTAGTGATCATTTTGAAATGTTAGAAATATCAAATCATTATGTTGCATAACAGGAACTAACAGTGTTGTAGGTCAATTATTCCTCAAAAAAACCCAAATTCATAGAAAAAGAAATCAAATTTGTGGTGACCAGAGGCAGAGGCTGGGCAGAGGGGGAACAAGATGAAGACAGTCAAAATGTACAAACTTCTAGCTATAAGATAAATAAGTACTCCAGATATAATGTCCAACATGATAAATCTAATTAGCTCCACCTGTATGTTATATATAAAAGTTGTTTGAGAGAGAAAATCCTGAAAGTTCTCATCACAAGGAAATTTTTTTTCCTATTTAATTTTATATCTATATGAGATGATGGATGTTCACTAAACATCTTGTGATAATCACTTCATCATGTATGTAAGTCAAATTGCCAGACTGTACACCTTAAACTTATACAGTGTTGTATGTCAATTACGTCTTAATAAAACTGGAAGAAGAAAAATAAAGTAAAAAAAAAAATCATTTTCTCCAAGAAGTCTTTCCAAACCTAGGTAAGGCCCCCTGGAGCATCCTCACATATATTATCCTTTTTTTTATTAAAGACACTTAACACTATTGAAATTATTGAATAAATAACTGCCTTCCACACTAGATATAAGAAGCATATGTATGTCGCTCACAGTTATATTCCCAGGGCCTAACACAGTGCCTGGCACATAATAGATGCTCAGTAATAACCCAGGTGGAAGAATGCATGAGTTAAATCAATGTTTCTGCTCTGTGTTTTTCGATCAGATCCCAAAGAGAAAAATGCCACATTCTCCCAAGAGAGTGGGTAAACATTCTCCTGCCACCCCAGCATGTAGACAATCCAGTGGGCAGAATGCTGACTGCACGCGAAACTCAGATTAGAGACCTGAGGCACCAAGCAGACAGAGGAGCTATTCCTAGGGTGGGAAGTAATTAGCACACATTTGGCAGAGTGTGTTGGAAGGAGCAAACATCCTTAGCAGTACTCTTGGAAAACGTTCAGAACTTAAAGCTGAGAACAAAACAGTGACCAACTGCAGATAGATACTAAGAAAAATCTTCACGTAGTAATGAGGGCCTTACTGTTTGGAGGCATCAGTCCAGAGAGACCAGGGTAGAACAAGAGCGGAGTGTAATATATGGCAGAATCGCCAAAATTAGAACTAGACAGAAGAGGAGGAATCTGGCTGTCTCTAGAACAGACATTTTTTTTCTCTTGGCCAAAATCAAGCTAAAGAATCTTTTTCTAACTTTTTTTTTTTTTAATGGCGGTACTGAAGATTAAACCCAGGACCTCGTGCATGCTAAGCATGCGCTCTACCACTGAGCCATGCCCTCCTCCTTCTAATTTCTTAATGAGGAAGGAATTGAAGAGGAGTGTCCAAACCCTATTTTATGGTTGCTCTAGTTGATATAAAAAGAGTTCTTCCTAAATTAGTCAGATGCCTTAAAGTGAGTAATTTCACTTGCAGTTTGTACTTTTGTGTTTTCATAACATCTTAATTTTTTTTTTTTTAAAGTTCAATACTATTGCACACTTAGACTAGGTAGCTGCTACTGTGACTCTCACAGTCAACA
Source organism: Camelus ferus (assembly GCF_009834535.1). Classification (NCBI taxonomy): domain Eukaryota; kingdom Metazoa; phylum Chordata; class Mammalia; order Artiodactyla; family Camelidae; genus Camelus; species Camelus ferus. The sequence goes on along the minus strand of NC_045716.1, from coordinate 16,438,037 downwards.
CACTGGCCCTCAAGTGAGCAAATTAGGTAATTTGTAGCTTTGCTTCAACAAGCTTATTTCCTCTCTGGATAAGCTACATAAAATTCGATGGAATCATTTGGTAGATAATGAAATCCATCAAATGACTTGACCAACCAAAGTGTACGAGGGTGTTCTGATGAAAGAAAGAGGGTCCAGCTGGGGCTCAGGAGAACAGGAATTCTGCCATAACCGTGCATAATTTAGACACATCACCTCACCTCCACACTCTCCCATGTCTATTAATAGTCCTACAGTTTCTCTAAGGAAGATATTTGCCATTCTAGCAAAACCTTTTTTTTTAATGTAAGTATAGCTGATTTACAATGCTGTATTAGTTCCTGGTGTACATACAACATAGTGATTCTGTATACATACACACACACACACACACACACATACTATATATAATACATATATATCAGAATATAAATAAAATGGAATTTATATATATAAAGAATAATTTATATATATATTCTTTTTCATTACAGGTTACTACAAGCCATTGAATATAGTTCCTTGTGCTCTACAGTAGAAGCAAAATCTTAAAACTAGAGTTAGCAGGTAAAATACAGTATGCCCAGTTAAATTTGAATTTCAGATAAAAGAGTAATTTTTTAAGTATAAATATGTCCCATGTTTATATTTATTGTTTCTCTGGAATCCAAATTTAACTGGACAGCCTGTCATTTTTATTGGCTAAATCTAGGAATCCTAATTAAAATCTATTCATTATTAAAAGAAAAATACTGTTTTTTTTCCTCAGTTCTTTCTAACCATAATCACATAAAGCCATGGAAGGATAGAGAAGGAGTGAATGAAGTTTCCTGGAGCTCTCACTAAATGTCAATTGCTGTCACATGCAACATAAACTTGGAGTTTGTAAGAAGGGGAAAGAGTTAAGAATCTGCTGAGGGACGTGGCCTTTGTGAAGCTGGTGACTGGATTTCTACCTGTGCTCTTAGATTGTTCATATCTCTGTTAGCATAGCAGTTTGGTGTGTTTTGCAGTATTTATCTCCTTTGATAAAAGCCAGGTACTGATGAGGCTGTGAATTCAATTTTCAGGAGGTTTCACTCTCTTAGTTTAGGGGACCTCAGTTACATTACACTGGGGAAAAGAGGGGCCCTTTGATAAATCACACACAACCAGCTGATTGATTGATTCTAGGAATTCAAATATTGAGGCATTCATTTTAATTAAGTACTTCATTGGAAAACACATAACACAGACTCTAGTCTCTAAGACTGTGACTATATAATTTTATAGCCCAAAATTTAATCAGCAGGTGCTGATGAATCCTGCTCTAAGAATCATCCATAGCAAGACAGTTGCCCGGACTCTCTGTGCTTCAGAAAGGGAAGGGAGGTGGCTGGTGCTGCTGAAAACATAGATGGTCATCTTTCTAGTTTTGCTCCCTTGTTCCCTGGGAATTTTGTGATCTCAGCTGAAAGCTAATTCCCCTTTTTAGCACCAGTTTTCATACAACCATCATTTAATATTTTTAAGAATTTACAAAACAATCCCCTTTTAAACGTATCCAGCTTGGAGTTGTTAAGACTGGGTTCAAACTTCCATGGTTCACTTTCAATCAGTTGAATACAAGGCCCTTCCTGATACCACCTTCCCATCTGGGCTCCCTTCTTCATTTTGGTCCTCTTCCCCTAAACTGCACGGAGTTTCTCTCCCTGACCCACTCTCCTGCCTAGAATGCCCTCACTTTACTTTGTTTAGCCAAATGGTTTTAACACTCCCTTCAACCTCCAGCTCAAAGGCCACCCCCGCCCCAGCAGTCAGCTCCACCTTCCCCCTCAGACCGCGTTGGGTGCTCTTCCTCTGGGATCCCACACGTGCCTCGATGTGTCTCTACCACTAGGTGCAAGCACACCAGATACACATTTAAAAATATTTATTTTTATCTGTTTCTAAAAGTAAAGTCTGCATGTAGAAAATGAAAAACGAAAAAGTATAAAAAATTAAAAATCACCAGTAATTCTATCATTCAGAAATACAGTGTTAATATTTGGATATACTGCCTTTCAGACTTCTTTCTATGTGCATTGTGATGGGTTAATTACAAAACTTCCCCATTTCTCCGCCCCTGCCTATATTTTCGTCATTGTGATGTGACTCTGAGGCTGCCTCTCTCAAGAAGTGAGGTCTGTTTTCCCTCCCTTTGATTTGGGTTGACCTTGTGGCTTTCTCTGGAAAACAGAACATGGCAGAAGTGATGGTGTACCAGTTCTGAGCCTTGTACACTTCTACTCTCTCTCATGGAACTCTGATTCACCATGAGCTCAACCCCAGGCTAGCCTGATAAAAGCCAAAAGAACATTTGGAGAATAAATGAGTCACTTCAGCTGAGGCCATCCTATATCAGCTCCCAACTGACCAGCTAATCAAAGATGTCCATACAAGCCCACTTGAGGTAAACCTAGATGAAAATTGCCTAGGTGAATCCAGCCTAAAGTGACTGCAGAATTATGAACTAAATAAATAGTTATTTTAAGCCACTAGGTTTGGGGGAGTAATTTGTTACACAGCAATAGCTTATTGATACATATATACATATGTATACATATATACATACACATGGCAGACAGTACAATTCCAACAAATTTGTATCCTGCTTTCCCTTTAACATTTTAACCAAAATCATACTATTGAAAAAAGCTTGCCAAGCATTGTATTTATCACTGTATGATAGCCTATCATTTGGACGTAGCATAAAACCTTACATTTGTCTATTATTCTATATTTACATTGTCTTTTCAAAATTTTTTTATAACAGAGAGCAGTTTAATGGACATCTTTAAAGCCCAAGTAGAATTATTGGTTAAAAGCCATAAGAACATTTTGAAGGCCCTTAATACATGTTAAATAATTTTTTTTCCAGAAAGATTACAACACAATCAGTGGTGCTGCCTGAGACAGTTCATCTTAACACAGACTGACCACAGTGAAGTATTAATTACTTTTAAATAAATTGTAAACTTGGTGGTCAAGAAATACATCTCATTCTATTTTTTTTTTATTTTTTATAAGTGAAGCTGTATTAATACTCCTTTTTTTAATTAGCTATTTGTATTTACTCTTTTGTGAGTGGTCTCTGGGCACGTTGTTCATTTTGGCTTCCTTTTTTTGGTAGTTTTGTATTGATCTGTATGTTATATTAATAGCATATAGTACCAGTAGCTATTGTTTATTTGGTAACTACTAAGAAGCAAACACTTCATTTAAAGTATCTTATCTAAATCCTCACCAAAGTCTTTTCAAGGTAAATTTTAGTATTCTCCTTTTCACAGATAGTAAAAGTGAGGCCTGGAGAAACTTAGTACCCTCCAAGGTTGTACACAGAATACCCAGGTTCCAGGGTCTGGCTTTTACCAGTTAGACACTGCTACTCCACTTTGTTTATCACAATTCTGCAAGAATTTTTTTTTTTCCTGTCTTAACTTGTCAGTTATGGTATTACCCACAGACTATCTCTTTACAAGTTCTTCTGTCTTCCCCACTAGTCTGCAAACTTTGTCTAGTTGGAATCACGTCTTTATACCCACTGCCCCTAACGTGGTCCCTGGACATAATGTGCATTCTGTAAATATTTGTCAAAATACATTTTTTGCTCTCACGTTGGCACTGATACTGGATGGCTGGAGTCTTTGGCTAATGGGCTGTGACACATATTAGAATTCCCCCCTTCCCCAACCAGATATGATGAAATAAGCAGGCTAATTACATCGGATCATTTTACTTTGTCACTTTATCTTTCCCAGAATCAGGCAGCAATTGATGCCAGATCCACAGTCCATAATCATGATTGGAAACAAATACTATTGGGTTTGGCTATGATCCTGAATCACTTGCGATAGAAAATCATTCACAATACTCTTCAGTCCTCTTCCATATGACTAGAACTTGCCCAAAAGTACATTGCTGCTCCCTTTTCTCCTTTCCTGTAAAACTGGTTACTGGTCAATCCAACTATTCCTTGAAAAATAATTCTGGAGAAAACAAAATTTATTTACTGAAGTCAAGATCTGTGCACAAATTTATGGTTTGTTTTTATATATTTGTCACTTTGAAAATAAGATCCAAAGCCATGTTTAAGAAAATATTAACCTAACATAATGATACATTGAACTGGTGTATAATAACTTAAAAACTATGCATGATTCCCCTGCTTTCAAATTCATGTTAACTTGGCCCAGTTTTGAACTTTGTAACTTTTCTGAATGCCAGATTATACCTGTTATTTCCGTGAAAGTTTTTCAAAATCCTTGGTCAAGATGAAAAATATCTGACCAGATTTGTGAAAAGAAGCGCTTCCAATCTGGGTGCATCTTGTCTGTGGGCATAATTAAATCTCCTTGGAAACAGGAAAGATGGTGCAAGTATATTTACACGATGAAATAGTTACCAGGTTAACAAATGAGCTCTCATAGGCGCTTACTAAAATTTGTGTGTGTGTGTGCTTTCTAAAGCAAATCAAAATTAAACAAGCAAGACTCTTTCCTTTCCTGGTGGGACCTCTAGCTACCTTGGGGACAGATGGACAGAACTGCTGGCTTCAGCCTAGGCAAGAGTTGAAACAGCCTGGAAACGCTGAGCTGTGTCTCTGTCGAAACCTACAGCACCTGGCACTAGTAATTTAAAACCCCCTGGAGAGAGTTGCTGCTTTTTTAAAAGCTGAGCAACACTTTGCTGGGCTCCAAACTAGGTCAGTGAACATAGAAGGTGGGAACTTTCTCTTAAGATCAACTTCTCATTATATTTAATAAGAGTTTCAAAAACAAGGTCGGGGGAGGCAGGCTGACAGTGAAGGAATCTACCTTTCTTAGACTCATGCAGACAGGATTTCTCAAATGGAAAAGACCACCTGGCTCCAAAATTCTAGTTTACTTACTGATGCTCTAGTCACTAAAAAAAAAAAAGTTTCACAGTAGCTGTTATTAACCAGTAGATTGGAATCCATTAGCAATTACCTTTTTTCTCTTAAAAATGAATATAATGTCAGCTCAGAAATACACAGCTAGATCAGCTTAGTGGCATAGCCTACATAGCCTAGAAAAAAAATTCAAATATATATGCATTTATAAGATGATCAACGTGATGTTTCAAAACCATGGGCAATGGCTGGTGTAGAGCACCAGAGGCTTCTTGCCTGTTTTGAGCAGACAAAAGCCAAGTTCCTGTCTGTACCTTGCAGAAAAGAAAATATCAGATAGAACTCAGCATGAAAGCCAGAATTAAAAAAAAGAAAATGCTGCAAGATCATGTGCCCTCTTCTTCATTAATCCTACACATTGCCTTATGTATTTATTTCTGAATACTTTTATCCTTTTTCTGCTGGTGTGTTAAGAATGGGGTCACCTTTTTAATGATAGTTTCTATCTGTTTTTTTTTTTTAATATCAGAGAAAGCTCTTTAACATTCTTATATCCAGACATTTTCTAATTTTTCTTAGTTCTAAAGCTGTTTTTATTTCAGGTGAATCTCTTGGAATATATACACATGTCTTTGTGTTTGTTTTATGTCATTAGCTATTAATGCTAGAATACTGTTTAACTGAAGACAGCAGGCATTACTCTCATTTTTGGCTGTAAGGAAATACATCCACTGTTTCACCGTGTAATTTCACATTTGCTATTGATTTCTATTTCATGTTCTTTATTGTTTTAAAAATTTTTCATCCAATTCCTCTTTGACTTATCACCTGTATTATGAATTATTGTTTACTTTTATTAATTACATTTTTTTACAGTCATTGTTCAATGACTCTTTTAAATATCATAAACATTAAAGGTGAAAAAACACTGAACAATAGGGTTTTTTTTAAAGCATTTAATAAAAATAACACAAGTGATATCATTTATTGCTACTTTTTACTCCAACTTAACCTTCTCAGAATAAATTCAACTTGGTCATGAATAATTTTTCAATGCACTGCATGACTCATTGCTAATGTTTTATTTGGAATTCTTTGTATCTAAATTCATAAATGATACTGGCTTATAATTTCTGTTTTGTGCTTGCTTCTACCTTTTCTAATCTTTGACAATGTATACAATATGCTCTTATTACCAGTCTATTCAAATTTCTGTCTCATCTGGAATAAGTTTTGGGTAATTCAGATGCTCTTAGAAATATGTCTATTTCATCTAGATTTTTCAAATTAATTGCTATGCTACCTATTTTATATATTTTAAAAAATTCTTTTAATTTAAACTGTATTTGTAATTATAACCCCTTTCTCTTCTGATTTTGTGTTTTTTTGTTCCCCTCCTTTTTTTTTTCTTTTATTTCCTCTTTGAAACGTGTTTAATTTTTTTTTCAAGTTGTCACAGCTTTGTCAATGTCTTTTTGTTATTAACTAGTTTTATTGCATTGCTCTGGAGTCTACATTCTTTGTGTGCACAAAACATATATTCTTCAGTTAGATGCAAATTTCTATATGTCCATTAAAACAAATCCATTCCTTGTGTTAATCAAATTATTTTCTTATTTATTGAGCATCCATCGTGTGCTGGGCACTGTATGAAGTTCCAGGTTCATAGTGACAACCAAAACAGACATCCTTCCTGTTTTCGATTTGTTTTTTTGATAATTTTAACAAAGTAAAATTTTACATGAAATAAACTATTCCAACTGAAAGCACAAAATTAGATAAGTTTTGACAGCTGTGTATACTAGCAAAACCAATCACTGTCATCATACGTGGCTTTTCCATCCTTCCCTATATTTCCTTGTGTCTCTTTGCAATCCGTCTCCTCCTCCTGGTCTCAGACAACCCTGATCTCTATTCTGTCATAGATTATTTTGCATCTTCTAGAATTTTCTGTAAGTGGAATCATACAGTACATACTGTTCTGTGTTTGGCTTCTTTCATTCAGCATGATGATTTTTGAGATTCATCCAAATTTCTGATATGTCAGTGGTTCATCCCTGTTTATTGCTGTGTGATGTTGTATTGTGCAGACATATCACAGCTTGCTTATTGAATCACCTTTTAGTAGACCTATGGATTAGTTTCAGTTTTTGCTATTATAAAGTTGCTATGAACTTCTGTGTACAAGTAAATGTCTGTGTGGACATATGTTTCATTTCCTTTTGGGTAAATAATTAGGAGTGGGAAGGCTGAATCCTAAGACGATTGTATTAGCTTAATCTTGATAGACAGCGCAGAGTTGGATTTTGGTTTTAGAATAATGTGTAAATTTTTCTTTATAACAATAGAATTTAATTCATATATATTTACAGTCCCAACTGATCTATAAAGTCTCACTTATGTTATTTTGTTTTTATATGTTTTCTTTTCCTTTTTCTACTTGAATGTTTTCCTTGATAATTTTTTTTTTCTTTATGGTGTAGCATTCCCAAAATATGTTCTATAGAACAACAGTCCTATTGAGAAGCTCTATAAAAAGTAGTTCTCATAATCAAATAAACTGAGGAGATGCTTCTTCTTTGACATTTACAATTCATATTCGTATTTTAAGGGATCTGAGAAGTCCTGCTTAAAATTCCTCAATTCCTAACACATTTTAGACAAAAAGCCCAGATCCTTAACATGGTCTGTGAACTCCTGCAGTCTGGTTCCTACCAACCTCACGACACTGTGTCTGACTTGATTAGTTCTGCGAATGTGCCATGTCCCTTCCTGCCTCGGGACTTCACACAGACTGTTCCTTCTGCCGGGAGTTCTTTTTCCCACTTCTGCACCTGGATAACTCATCGTTCCAGTTCACAAGTCAAACACCGTGTCACCAGGGAAACCTAGACCACAGATCAGGTCCACATTATACATTCGCAAAGCATCCTGCATTTTTCCTCTGTAGCACTGGTTACAACAATAATTAAATGATAATTTGTGTAATAATTTGATTTACAGTTGTTTTCTTGGCTGGACTGTAAAGTCTATAAAAGCCAGAACTTGTCTGTTCTGTTCATTAATACAGCCTCAGCATTTGCCTTTTTTCTTTTTTTTTTTTTAACAAATAGTAGGTCTTCTATAAATACATATGGAATGAATCAAGAATCCAAGTAATTTCATTTAACCCTGCATTTCCTGAGCTTATTTGACATATCTTTTCCTAATATCCTGTGGAATTAGCAGTTGGTCAATAAAACTCTTAGGATCACAGCTCTATGGTGTGTGTGTATGTGTGTTGCTAGTAATTACCTTATCCACTTATTCAATAAGAATTTATTATGTGCTAAGCCCCTCAGTGTTTAGAAGCACTGAGAAATCAGCAAAGCTTCTGTGCCCATGTAGTTTACGTTTTGGAGGGGCCAACAAACCAATAAATATCTAAAATTAAAAAATATGTCAAGTGGTAATGAACGGTGTGAAGAAAAAAGAACGGAGCAGGCTAAGAGGATTGGGGATGGTCCTTTAATTTATAAAGGTGGTCCGAGAAGACGTCTTCTATAAGGTGACATTTGAAGGGAGCCCCCAAACCAGTAAGCAGTGCTGCTACCTGGGAAGGGGCATCCATGGTAGAGCAGGCAACTGGGGCTCGGCGCCTAAGGTGGGGACTCGCTTGGTGAAGAGTTGAATACAGTGACAGCAGACGGACTGGCAGGGAGAAGCGGGGTGAAGAGGCCAGGAAGCTGGGAGGAGGGGTGTGAGGTTGTGCTGGACTTTGAAGGTCCTGGTGAGAGCTTTGGGTTTAACTCTGAGCGGGCATAGGACATGACACATCTTAGAAACGTCACTGGCTCTTGTGTGGAGAATATCGTAGGAGGAAGGAAACTTGTTAGAAATCTCTTGCAAAAATGTAAGTGAAAGACGTAACTAGGTTACGAAACAGGAAGTGGGAGACGGCAGGGTTCTGGATATAGTCAATGTAGAGACACCAGGATTTGCTAATGGCTCCAGGTGGCAGAGGAAGAGAGGAGTCCACCATCACTGGAGGGGTTTTTGGCTTAAGCAACAGGACAGATGGTGTTGTCACTTCCTGAGGCGGAGCAAGACTGAGAATGTAGATTGTGGATGAGGAAATCTGCGTTTGGCTTGATCTTGCTATGTTAGAGATGCTTATGAGCGACCAAGAGGACATGTAGATTGGGGAATGGCATGTAGAATCTGAAGTCGAGGAGAGAGCAGGACTAGAGATACAAATTTGGAAGTCAGCAGCATATAAGTGATGCTTCTCAAACTTTAATGTGCATGTGAATTAGGGGGGGATTTTATTAAACTACAGTTTGGGGTCTGGGGTGGGTGCCTTTCTAACAGGCCATGTGATATTGATGTTGGTTCTGCACACTTTGGGTAAAAAGGTTGTTACAGCTGAGTGTTGGGTATTTTTGTTTGTTTTTTCCCTTTGAGCTTTCTTTTTTTTTTCCAAACCAAGAAAATCTCAGTCTCTGTATTTTAATAACAGACTTCATCTTATTTAAATTTAACAAAAACACTGAATATATTTGGTTTTTAATCTTTCCATTCTACTTTATTTAGCATAATTCAGCATTTTATTTTTTATGTTAGTTGAATCAAGTTACTACTTATTCATGAAAGTTCTAAAATCATTTTCTGTTCAACTCATGGTGTTTTTCTCTTTCTCAATATCTTCAATTTATTACCTCAACATATCAAACGTATCAACATATGTTTGATAAGAGCCTGCAATTAGTTGTTGAATTTATTTCTTTACTATTCTTTGAAAGCAAAATAGTAACTGTTTCCTCCTTCCAAGATATGATTCCCCCAACCCCAATAAAATGGGATCTTTAGACTAATCTATTTTTCTCTCTTTCCCAACAAGGGAATAACTTCATAATCCATTTACCCATCCCCCAGCCCTATAACCCCAGGTATTACTGAAGTAGTTTTATGCCTTTAATTTCAAACTATATTTAGGTTTTCGCTTGCAGCGTGTGCCTTCTGTTCTAAGGATTCTAGCTTCACAGCGATGCTGCTCAATTATTCATTGCTGTCATTCTTCTCCTAGATTTAATTATACATATGGTAAGTTTCATCCCTCACTTCTTTTTCCTCTCCTTTTTATCTTCCCTTAACTTCTTTCTAGAGATTCATTTATTGCTTAAAGTTCTTTTTATTAATACCTCTCTCAGGTAAGGTATGAGAGTAGCATGTTTTCTGAGTCCTTGTGTATCTTTCTCTTATTCTGATTGGTAGATGATGGCTGTCTTGGCTGGATATAGAATTCTTGGGTTGCATCTGCTAACTTTCGAAACTGAAGACTTACACATCAAGTTTTAGGAAGTGCCTGTGCTTTAATTTGCTTTCCTTAAGTGCTCATGTTGTTACTGTTACCGTTGTTTTCAAATTACGCTCAAACTGCCGTCTCTCTCCTCCAAGAGTTCTTCTTCACCAAGAATAAGTCTGTGCTGGTTGCCTGACTTGTTATTCCTCTCTTTGGAGATTTGTTTTATCCCTTTTCCTTTTATGTCATTGCTCCATTAGATCTTGGGGCTCGCTTTCAGCCACTGCGCACTCACCTTGGGGTCAGTGTTGGTAACGAAGTTAAAATAGTGAGTGATACCTGTCCCTACGGACCAGTAGTGCAATGGCCAGCAAGTGCCCTCTCCATCTCTCAGCTCCAAAGGCTGGTGCTCTTTAAATGTAGATGCCAGATACTTCTGCAGCTTCCCAGGAGCTGGGGAGACCAGATGGTTCCAGAACCACTTGCTCATGTTTGCTCTGTTCTTTCTCTTGTGAGCTCATTCTGCAGGAAGACTAAGCTCTGTAAGAGAGGTAATCGCACATCCACTCCTGACTATGGTCATTCACTTCCACATTACCATCAACGCAGTCCCACTCCTGACTATGGTCATTCACCTCCACATTATCATCAACGCAGTCCCACTCCTGACTATGGTCATTCACTTCCACATTATCATCAACACAGTTCCACTCCTGACTATGGTCATTCACTTCCACATTATCATCAACGCAGTCCCACTCCTGACTATGGTCATTCACCTCCACATTATCATCAACTCAGTCCCACTCCTGACTATGGTCATTCACCTCCACATTATCATCAACGCAGTCCCACTCCTGACTATGGTCATTCACCTCCACATTATCATCAACGCAGTCCCACTCCTGACTATGGTCATTCACCTCCACATTATCATCAACGCAGTCCCACTCCTGACTATGGTCATTCACCTCCACATTATCATCAACGCAGTCCCACTCCTGACTATGGTCATTCACCTCCACATTATCATCAACGCCAGGATCCCCTCTACAGTGATTTTCAATCCAGAGATGGCTTCCAAGAGCCAGACTTCATGAGTAATTGTCTAATCTGATTGGGCAAAGTCATCTGATGGCATTAAATTATGTCGCACAGCCAGGTGCTCAGGGTTCTAACAGGATATCAGCACAGAATGGAGTTTTGATAAGCTATGTTTCTGAAGGAGTGCTCTGTCAGTTTCTTAGAGATTAAAACCAAGCAAGCTTTGCTGGTATTGGACCACCTTATCAAACTGAAAAAAAAAAAAAAAAAAGAAAAGAAAAGCCAACCAACAAACAAATCCCCAGAAGTTAACTGTAACTTTTGGACAAACAGATCAACTCTTACCCCTCTTTTCTGTTTTTAAATCAGTAGCTAGTAAAATATGATTATTTCTCTTTCCACCTTCAACAGAAAGACCTGTATTGAACACCTTGATAGGAAGTTGTGGTTAAAACAGTTTTGGAATGAAAAACAATCTTAATTGCCTGGGGAAATTCGTTGATTGATTTATTCTGACATCAGTTGCACAACACCGACTGAATACCCGCTTTGGGTCAGCTGCAGCAGCTATAGCTGGGGTTCCACATTTATGCCCACCTTCTGGATCCAATTCCTTAATTTGAACAGTTAGGGATGTTGGTATAATTTTGGCTCTCATCACTCAGACTTCATAATTCTTTGTATTTTGTCATTCTTAATATTTATATGACATCTAGTGAGTGATTGATCTTCCATAGGACCTTATGGTCATTCACATTTGCTTATCACCAGCACATAGGGGGCAATCCACAGATTTATGGCTGCCAATAAAAGTTGTTACCAAAAGTACCATTTCTTTTTTTTTCTATGTGCTAATTTCTAATAACTCTTGTGCATGAGAGCAATTACTGACAAAAGTCAGCCTCTGTTAATAGAGTTTATCACACTTCATCATATATCCTTTGTCGTTGGAAGCATTTTGACAAGCCCAGGGTTAATTAAAACCAAGAAGACAATAAAATACACCTAATCAAACATTACAGGTACAGAAATCAATTAGCAGATTTATAGCACTTTGGAGGTTTCCATAATGTATAAAATTCAAAGAAACTGTCCTTTCCATTTTCTCAAGACAGTGTAATTAAATTTCTAATTGAAACTATTTTTCAGTAGGTAATGTGCAATCCACTGAAGTGTGATTTGCTTTAAAGTGGGGTCTATGGAGGTTGAAAGAGACTAAGAAATTAAAAAGATCATCAAGTCATTTCCATTATTGGTGTTTTGTCTACCTGAGAGTTGGGAAAAGTTATACTGTATTAAAAAAACAAAAAGGGAGGAGAAAAAGCAGTGCTTTGGATGGTAAAGAGAATAAGTGAAGTCCTCTTGTGTACCGAGGAGCTCTGTCTTTCCAGAGAGCAAAACATCAACAAAGGAGAGTGCATGTCTCAGATAGTTCACTAGATTTGTCAGCACTGTTAAGTAATAAATCTGACTTATTTGTTTTCTCTAACTTGACTGATTTTTTTTTTTTTGATGGGATAGATGGCCATGATTTGTTGCTTTGATATCATGTAGATGTGGCTTTAAATAAATCACATCTTTTTGCAGTTTTATTTCCCACCCAGCTAAGTTAAAAGTGGTACTGATCACCGTGCCTGGAACACATGGTTTCAACGGGGAAGGGGCGGGACAGTCAGGCAGGTCATGTGCGTTTGTTGAATGTCTGCAAGGCTGTGTTCAGCTCCCTGTGGGCTGGCTCACTGAGGGGATTATTTTCCCTCTCTGCCTGGGGTTTCTCCTTTAGCCACTTGTGAGAATTATTAACGAAGTATCTTACCACCAGCTAAACATAGAAACGATCCCATTTACCTTCCATTTAAAATTATCCCTGTTTTGAAATTTTTGTGCAATTAACATCTGATTAAAGAAAAGGAACTTCTTCCTTTAAGTACCATACCCAAGTGTAATTATTATATTAACGACAACAACTCATATTTATTTCCTGAACTCGGAACTAAACCACACTTGTCTTCAGGGTTTTACTTCTAAATTGTGAGCAAATCGAAATGAACTATTCCTTTCATAGGATGATTGTTATAGAACAAACCTCAAGGTCCAAATTAGGCTTTAGATGTTTCTTTTGATTTGTGGGGTTGTGCCTGCATAAAGTCAAGAAAAGCCAGATAATCTGAACAATTTCACGGAAAAAAAAAATCAGTTGAAACATTTTTGGGGTTAACATAGACAAAAGCTAATTAACCATGGGTTTTTTTTTTTTTTGGTTAAAAATTAAAACATGCTGATGACAAAGTAAAACGAAAGATCCAAATGTGTGTAAACCAATTCTTAATCAGGCAAACGCAAATAAAATCATATTTTCATAAATCAGATCCTGTGCTTTTTCTTCTTCCCTAATGCCACCTGTTTTCTGGCTAGTTCATTGTTTTCGAGTGTTAATGGGCATTCAGCGGGTATGAAGGAGTTAGGTAATGAACCTGTGGCGGCTGATTGATACAGCAACATGCCCCTAGGTTGAGGATGGTGCTGTATTCTGGGCTGGCTCTGCTGTGGGTCAGTGGAGGATGCATGAGGAATAAACTAAGTTCAAAATGACATTTTAAACGTGAACTGTCTTTATTTTCCTACACAGTTGTCCCTCGGTATTCATAGGGGACTGGTTCCAGAAACCCCTGGGGATACCAAAATCCGAGGATGCTGAAGTTCCTTTTATAAAAACACATAGTACAGTATCCACGGGTTTGGCTTTCACAGCACCTTTAGTGGTTTCTCTAAACCTCCTTTCTCAGTTCTTCACTGGCTCTCCTTCTTTCTTCCACTCCTCAATGATGAACATATGTTTAGGACTCAGCCCTCAATTCTTATTCTTACTTCCCTACACTCTCTTCATCTGAGAATTCTTTTATTCTGTGGTGTCAACAAACTTTACTTTGCAAGTAACAAGTCTCTATTTCCTACCGAAGCCTTTCTCTTAAGGTTTGATGCTGCTGTACCACCAGTTCCCTAATAGACTTTCTGTTCTGCTTCAGTATTTTCTAAAAACCCCTAAGTGATCATCCCCTTCCCAACTCACTGCTTCTGTTAGTGGTGTCCCCAGTGCCTAAGATGAAGTTTCGATCATCGGATTTCTAAAATAAATAGAAATGTATAACAACTCAAACCCAATTAAACTTTTCTCCTTATTTAACAGCACAGGATGGGAAACAAGTCTGCAGGGTGGCCCTTCTCCGTGTTGTCATTTGGGGGCCCTGAGGCTTATCTCCACTGCAGCCAGGTAGAAGGGAGAAAGAGAACAAGAGAAGGGAAGATTGCCTGCAGGGGTTTTTAAGCACTGCTTCGTCTCTGATCTCTGTGTCATGGCCACACCCATCTGCCAGGGAAACTGGGAAATGTAGTCTAGCAATTTTCCCAGGAAGAAAAGTGCAAATGGATTTTGATGTGAAGCCAACAGTCCTTGCCGCAACCATCTAAATTTGAAACTGTAGATTTCCACTCTGTTTTATTCCCCCATATCACGTCTAAGACCAAATCCCGCTATATTCTCACTTAAATGGTCTCTTATTACATTATCCACATGCTCCCAACACTATCGCATGGTCCAGGCTCCCATCACCTCACATCTGGATTACTTTCTCGGTGATCCGCACAACTGTAGCCTCTTCTTTAATCCAGTCCAACAAGCCCTTTCCACACTCATTTCCCTTATGGACAACGCTCCGTGCTTTATGTCCTAGTTCAAAAATCTTCAACAGTTCTCTCGTCTAACAGATCATCGAATGTCTCCTGCCTGCCTACCTTTTAAGAACTGATGTAAGTCAGAAACGTCTCTTCCTACATCAGCCAGTCTTGAGCACCTATTTTTGCAGGTTTTTGCGGTGTTCTTCTGTAGCACTCAGTTTAGATGTAATATAAACTATCTTTCTTGTATTGCTCAATATTGTTTCATGTATTTTAGAGCTGTCTTTCCTGCTGTGTTGTAAGCTCCTTGAAAAAAAGAATATTCTGGTCTTTTTTTTTTTTTTGTCCCCCATATAGTCTAGCAAGTTGCTTCAGCACATACAAGTTTGGTTTCCAATGAATATTTGTTGATGAACAGGATAGCTCTGAGAAGGAATTAGTTATTATACTGATTTTATGAAATTTTTCTCCCTAAATGTACCAGTTGTACTGGCAAATCTTTGTTACAAACTGCCATTTCTTCATGGAAATCTATGCTTAATTTTAATTGGTGACAAAATCTCTCAACATAACTAAAGATATAAACTAAAGACATTTAAAAGCTTGGAGAAACTAATTTCAATTAATTCTTTCTTGCATCAGTTCAACAATAGTTTAAATTCTGATCCCTGTCCTGAAGAGATTCAGAGACTGGAAGGGAAGTGAGGATTCATATGCATTGTGTAGGCAGAATTCTAAGTTGGTCCTCCAAATTCCTGCCCCCAGTGTACACATTCTGTATAATCCCTTCTTGTGAGTGTGTAGGGGGATCCGTAAATATTATGGGATTACACTTACATAATTACGCTACATTATATTGCAAAAAGAATGGTCTAGATAGAATTAAAATTCCTTAATCAGTTAATCTAATGGAAGGTTATCTTTGATAGGTCTGACCTAGTCACTGAGCTGCTAAAGAGACAGGAAGCAGCTTTCCTGTGGGCCTGGGAAAAAGTAAAAGCCATGTTGTGAACTGACTACAGAGGGGACCGCATGGTGAGGAATGCAAGGGAAGTCCCTGCAAGCTGAGAGAGATGCCCAGCTGAGAGCCAACAAGAAAGTGGAGACCTCAGTCCTACAACCATAAGTAACTGAATTCTGCTAACAACTCAAATGAGCTGGAAATAAGATCCTGAGCTCCAGATAAGAATGTAGCCCTGCTGACACCTTGAATTCAGCCTTCTGAAACACTGAGAAGAGATTATGCTATGCTCAGTTCTGTGTGACCCATGGAAACTATAAGAAAATAAATATGTGTTATTTTAAACCATAAATTTTGTGATTACACATTTGTCACACACCAGTTGAAAATGAATACCTACGTGTCCTATAACATCTTATATAATTACTATGAAATACAGTTTTTTATGAGTTTAATCATTTTGAGATTCTATAAATTTTAATTTTTTTAAGGACTTGGCTTAATTACAATAAAGCCATATATCAAACAAAAATACATTTGGACTTGAAAATGCCAATGCTATTTACTTCCATTTTCTTGACCTTGAGTCAGTTAACATCCAAATTACCTCAAGGAAGTATTAGGTTGATATTGCCTGGTCTATTTTAAAAGATTTCTCCAGAAGACAGTTCATCCAGTTATCAGTGTTTTGTTAGTAAGTCACTCCTTCACTCTTCCCTACTCTAGCATGCCTGTTGTGCTGATTTAACATTATCTTCTGGATACTCTACTGGGTGAAATATTCCAAGAATCTTTGGAGGGTGGCCAAGTAGTCTTTTTGCTCTTTAAGAAGAAAGTGGTTTAAAGGAAGCTGCTGCTTAGCAAATCCATTACTCCATAGTAAAACAGGCATGTTTCCAAAGTACATTAACAATGCTAATAAAAAAATTAGCCTGGACTGAAAAAAGAGAAAATGAAGAAGTCGTTTCATCATAGGAGCTGTAGTTGAGATATGTGACCTCTGCTGGCTGACTGACCGCGTGGAGTTAAGTCTCAGTTTTCTTATCAATAGAACGGGAGCATAATCTTTGAGTTCTTTCAACTTTTATGTCATCGATTCACCTATCCAATGAGAAAAGGGAGGGGAAAAAGTCAAGAGATCTTAGTGGGAAAGGTGACATGCTCAATATCTGTATAAGGATAGTGATGAATGAATATATACTCTGAAGACCAGTTCCCTTGTGAAGGAAGACTCCAGCTTGTCTTCAGCACATCAATAGCTCTCTGTCTTCCCACTGTTAAAATTTCTTAATCTGAAATGCAGAATTCCCCTGCCCACTTCCTCTGGCTTTTTCCATTCTTAAATCCATCATTTCTTTAAATATTCTTTATGCTCTGTTCAAGGTGAAATATTCACTCGATCAATTTGTCTGTCTGTCTGTCTGTCTATCTATCTCTCTATCTCTCTATCCCTCCTATACTTTCCTACCTATGCTTGGTTTTTGTGTTCCCCATAACTGTACTGATTTACCTTCCATTTTCACCTGACAAATCCTGGCCATCCTGTAAGATCTAACTCAAAATTTCCCTTCTCCATAAAGCTTTCCCTCTGGTTCTCTTTCTGTCCAGATATGACTGAGTTTCGGAAACCCCCTTACAGCCTACCCTCCTCTGAGCACAAATCTTCTTCTACCATATATGTTATGTATGCATTTCTTACTCCTCAGCCTGCAAGCACAGAGATGTTGTAGGAAATCAAACTGAGTGGTTCCCAAATCCAGACCATAACCTGGAGGGCAGCTCATATCAGCTTGTTTTCCTAATACCATCTTGTCTTCTTGTAATTCTTTTTCCTGTTACTAGAATGCAGCAAAAGTGAACATGTGGTTTCCTGATATCACAAATAAGTTCTCAGAAGTTCTTCCTGAAGAATAGTCATAGTTATAAGATTCCAGACCCCAGGTGCTATAAGATTAGCTATGCACTTTCATAGGGGTTTTTTGCATGAGCTGGAAAGTTGGTGAACATAACAAAGCCTCAGGGAGACGAACTGCTCTGAGGAGAGTCACACATCCAACTAGACACTCAAACTTCTCTCTCCTGACTCATAGTTCAGTAGGAGGTTTTTCTATGCTCCTCTCCAATATGCTACTTCAGGGCTCATCCCTGAAAACGGCTTAGGGCTGCTATCATCCCTGAGGCAAAAGCATCTTCTGAATGAAGGAAACACTGATTTGTTTCTTCACAAGTTTTACTTCCAGATGGTGCCTCCAGACTGTACAGAATCTCAGTAACTTTTTATTCCCTCTCAGTGCATGGCTGATTTTCCATTTATAATTTCTAAGTTGAATACCTGTAAATTTTCTGTTTCCTTTTTCAACTTGGAGCTGAAATTTAGAAAAAAAAAACAGTTGTAAAAAATAGTTGTAAGTAGTCAAGGGGAAAATTCAAAGATTTACAGACAAAAGGTCTAAAGGAGGAAAAAAAAAAAGAACTAAAGAAAGAAGAAAATCAGAGGAATAAGAAGAAAGATGGAGAACAGTGTCAGTATTACCCAAAATTACAGAAGCTCCAAACTGTACTCAGTACTTATCTAGGATGCCTCAGTTCATTGTCATGACAACCCAGAGAAGTTAGATAATGTGCCCAAGATCCCTTAGTTAATAAATATGGAAACGAGCTTTGGATCAAAGACTGCTTGACTTCAGAACTCATGTTCTTTGCACCACCGTTGGCTGGGGGAAGAGTGGGTGGCACAAAAAAGGCTGAATATGCACGAAGTAAGGGGCTGGTTGGAAGACAGAGGGACAAGGATGGACACATCTTCCTAGACTTGAAGTGGAAACAAAACACCTGAGCTGGAAGGCGCTTGAGGCATGCTCTGATTCCCAGCTACTGTGGCAGAAACCTAGACAAGAGACAACCAGTGGGGCTTTAAGGAACCTCATTTAAGATGCTTTGAGTCTCTGTTTCCCTGTCCTTTGGTTTTCATGGGTATCTCATCAAGTATATTGGTCCAGAAGCTTTGTTGTAAGTGTTCTTCTTTTCCCTCCCGCCTTCCCTCCCCACCAGATATGACATTTTCACTTCTGAAAACCTAGAGTGGTACATCCACCCTGAGCAGGCCCTTGAGGTCAGTGTTCTCAGACTAAGAGGGAAAGGGGAGGGGAGAGGTCTCAGCCGAAAACAAGGAGTGGAATCAATCCTGGGTCTCGATTACTCGTGTGATAACCTTAGGTTTCTGATGCACATGACACAACCTATCCCAGGATTTCTTAGCCACCTGAAATTTAACCTATGTCTTTTGACTTGCTGGGATCAGGATCAGGAGAATAAGAGGAAAGAAAAGAAAAAGGTAGGTTTTTGTTTTGTGGTTGTTTTGTTTCATTCTGTTTCTAGTTCATTCATGTATTCACTCCAAGCTCTGCTGTGCTGTGGGGGAAATTAGATGAAGGGCATGCATGGAAGTTTACTGAAGACACTGACCTAACATTAGAGAACAATCTGATAAGTTTAAGGCAGTGAAATGAAGATGACCAAGAGTCTGAACACAGTGCAAAAAGTAGGTGATAAGGATCATCAGGAAGAGGTCAGAGAGGGCTGACTGAGAGGTAGTGTGGGGCGCTGAGAGAGCACAGGAACGGGGACACCAGACCAGGGGTGTCGGGCGGGCCGTCCCTGGAATCTCAGTGAAATCTGCCTGAGAACTGACTTCAGTGCCTGAAACAAGTGATTGATTAACAGCTGGTATCCACAGACAAAATCAAAGCCAGAAGAAGGCAGGCCGTCTACCCAGGGATTACAGAGGGCTGCACGGCAGGGCGTCACCATGGTGATGGACCAATGGTCATGTTGCTGCACAGTGTTTAAGGTGGGCTCTGGAGTCAGATGGACTGGCTTTGAGTCCCGGCTTCATAGCTTATTCTCTGAATGACCTTGTGACTGTTACTCGATCTTCCTGCTTTACAACTTCCTCATCTTTAAAATATCAGTGATGTTCGTGGTGCCCACCTGAGGAGTCAGTTGCATGAATAAGTGAGTTAACATAGGTAATGTGCTATAAGTGCCTCCTGGCACAGGGTAAGTGAGCAAAAATGTTAGTTTTTTTTTTTTTTTATTATTAGTTTTTGCTAGTTCAGGCCACCTCTCTAAATACAGTTTGGAGGTAAATTTTGAGAATGACTTTCAAGTCTATTCCTTAATCTCTTTTTCATTAGGCAGCGCCATGCCTTAGTCTGTTCCAGACAGATAGTTGAAGAGGAGAAAAAGGAGGCAATAAAGCAAAAAGAAACTAGAGGGAAAAGCTCGGATAGTACTTCTTCAAGAATTTCTTGGGGGGAGGGTCTAATTGTAAAAGAGTGTCCATAAAAATAGTTAGAAGAATGGAGAGCGTGCAGATTGGCCATCCTGCTATAAGAAATTTGTTGATTCTGTAAACACACTTCTGGTGCCACCCTCCAGTGTTCCTTGATTTTCCTTATGAAGAATAAGAATTCTGTTCTTCCCTCTCCATCCCAGACTCCAAATGCTCTTTTTTTTCTCATGAAAGCAAAACTCCTAGGTTACATCCCCTGTAACTCCAGCTATGTGAACAAGCTTTTGTTCCCAGTGTTGGCAGCATCTCTCCTCCGTTTGTCCCCCCGCTTGTCTACGAGTCTCAGAGCGGCCTTGCTGTGGGAGATTGCATGGAGCTGGTGGATTCAAGCCATAGGGCTTCTTTTACGAGCCAAGTGCAGAGAAAGGAGCCTTTCACGCTCCAGCCTCACAGTCAGGTACTCCCTGGTGGGCTTCTCACAAAGCACAGGCCCTCGGGCTCTTCCTTTGGAGTTGGCATTTATTTTCCTACAGGACCTGCTCCTGGAGATGGGAGAAGGAAACTGCAGACTCAAATCAGCAGCTCCCTCGGCAACCCCTGCAGGTGAGTTCTCCACCCGGAGAAGTCACTGGCTTGACCCAGTCCTCCCTAAAGCCAGCCTGAGTCCTTTATTAGCGAGCATGAAAAATGCTTCAATCACAGCACCAGATGGTACCCAAACCAATTAGGATTGTCAGCTGCGGCCCGCTCATTTCCCAGGATTTGGTCTAACATCAGTGTTCTTTCCCTTAGTACCTAGTCCTCTAGTCCTAAGAGATGCTCTTGCTGAGATGGTTTTGATGAGAAATAATATTTTCTTCTACACAGGACCACCATCATTATTTCTTTGCATCTTCATTAGTTCATTCAACAGGCTTTTACTGAGTGCCTGCTATGTGCGCTAGATGTTTTCAGGGCCACCAAAGAGAAATCCATTTCTGTTCAACAAATATTAGTCGAGAATGCACTACGTACACACCAAGCATTATACAGGTCATGGGCACATACAGTCAGCAAGATGAAGTACTTGGCTTTAAATAACTCACAGTCACCGTCATCGATGACTAGCCTAGTTGCACAGTGAGTACTGAGGTGGGGCAGGTGACCCAATGGCTGAAGCACCTTCTTGCATTTTTGCTACTTGAGCCATAAGCCAAAGTCTGTTTGGTAGCCCATCCTCTCTTCTCCAAGAGAAGTTGGCAATGGTGTTAATACACCACCTACTTAGGGCTATCATGGAAGGACATCATCAGGGAAGGATGCAGGGAAAAGTCAATGACTGGGTCCTTCACCACCTTGCTACCCAGACAGCGGGCCAGGAACCATGAGCAGTGGCATCCCCTGGGAGCTTGTTAGAAATACAAGCCCTGCCCTAGACCTGATGGGTTAGAACCTGCAGCTTTAATAAGACCCACAGGCGACGTACATGCCCCTTAAAGTGTGAGAAGCACTGTTCTGCTAGTTGTTTGTCCCTCAGGCATTTCAGCAATTGTGGTGGACTCGATGAACGAGTACCACATTCATTTTTTCTTAAAATATTTATCAAGTACCAACAACTCCGTATCTGCTGGTTGCATAATCACTTCATGAAGAAGACGGGTAGGCAATTTCTCACACACAGGCCACCGAGTGTTAGGCCATGCCACTCTGGCCCAAGGGCCACAGGCCATTGGGCAGGGATCTGGGTCTAAGCCAAAAGCGGTTGTTGATGGGAAAGAAACTCACTGCAATAGGGTCGCTTTATATTGCATAATTCACCTAGTCAGAAGTATTTCCCTACGGGATTTGAAAAAAAGAAAAAACAACCTATACAGAATTGATGTTCGCCATAAGGAGAACCAGAGAGAGTCACAAAAAGAAGCAAGCAGAAACCACTGGTTAAGAGTAAATAGGGGAGCGTGTAAAGGAATATATGTACGCACACGTATGACTGAAATGTGATGCTGCACGCCAGAAACTGACACAACACTGTAAGCTGACTCTACTTCAGTAAAAGTGAAGAAAGATAAAAGAGGTATTCTCCAAACTGTAAAATTATAAAGCCCATTTTATGTCAGTATTTCAAGCAGAAGAAATTTAATTTTTGACATATAAAAAAAAAGAGTAAATAGGGGATATGAGAGAGAAGTGCAGGGCAATACCACCATTTTTATGTGTTCACTTAGGAAAGTGCTGGAAACTTCACGTGTGTGATCTTTAGTCCTCTCTGCACCACCGAAGGGCAAGGGTTATTATTACTTTTTTCTAAGTGAGCAGTCTAAGGCTCAGTAAAAGGAGGTAAATTTTTTTTGTATATATATTTTTAATTGAAGTATAGTCAGTTTACAATGTTGTATCAGTTTCTGGTGTACAGCACAATGCTTCAGTCATACATGAACATACACATATTCGTTTTCATGTTCTTTTTCACCATAAGTTACTATAAGGTATTGAATATAGTTCTCTGTGCTATATACAATATCAACTTGTTGTTTATCTTAAAAGGAAATAATTCATCTCTGATTACTCAACTACAGAGTAGCTAAGTCAGAATTTGAACCCAGTTCTAACAGATGTCAAGCCCAGAGGGGGCCAATCTCTTCATATTTTTCCTTCAGCTTATGGCCTGCGTCCTTGTCCCAGGGTTTTCCTGGGCTACTTTGGGGCATCCTGTCTTCAAGGAAAAGGTATGGACAAAATTCATCTTCAAGAACCAGTTAAAGAAAAGGCCCAGTGTCCCCAGGGGGACACAGGAGGGCTTCCTCCTCCCACGCCTTCATGTGAAGGTGCCGTGGGAACTGGGAGCTGAGTCCTGGCTTGCCCCTCTTTATTCAGGTCTTTTTGAAGAAGAGAAGCCCA
The DNA here is from genome assembly GCF_009834535.1 of Camelus ferus. NCBI lineage: Eukaryota > Metazoa > Chordata > Mammalia > Artiodactyla > Camelidae > Camelus > Camelus ferus. The sequence continues at coordinate 16,414,999 of NC_045716.1, read as the reverse complement.
AAATTAAAAAAAAAAAGATGTAAATTAGTGGATATGAGATTCGGAAACTTGATGCAGGTGGTAGGATTTTAGCAGGGCCGCAGAAGAAAGGCTTTAGACAGATGACAGTGGGGAGGGGTCCTCTAGGCTGGGGCGAGGTGTGAGCACAGGCAGGAATGAGCCTGTTTAGGGGCAGGAAGGAAAAGCGAATCATCTGTTCTCGCTCTTCCAAAGAGCGTCCAATTCAGTCTCAGTGAATACGTGCTGTAGGCAGATGTGCCAGGAACCTGCAGGTCCAGCAGGTACTGGAGAGAAACTGGAAAGGGTCAGTGAGAGACCGAGGAGCCTCTCAACAATGAGAGAAAAGCCATGAGTCAATGGACCGATGGGGGTGGCCTAGCAGAAAGTGTGGAAGAGTCAGGGCAAGTGCCCAGTAATTGTGTCTACACTCGGAAGGCAGTGGAATGGGAAGTGGGTTAATCAAAGTCACCCTCCTTCCCCACCACTGCTAGGACAGCAAGGGTTCTAGGTGCCAGTTACTTCTTAGGTTTATTCTTGGAGCAGGTAAGGGTTCTACCACCTACAGTGTCTCAAAATCTGCAATTATATGTGCCAGACACCGTTAGTGCTCAACCAATCCACAGACACCCCTACATCTCTTGGCTTCTCTAGAAGCTGTAAGGTGGCCAGTGCCTGGGTTTTGTCCAATGGGATGCAGGCAGATGTCAGGCACTTCTAGGCCTGGCCCGTAAACGCATCCCCCGCCCTCTCCCACTCTCTTGTCTTTCTTCAATGATTTGGAGGCCGCATGTTCCAGACAGCGTGGCTACAAGGCAGGATTAGCGCTTACGGGTATTGAATCTGAAATATTCCTGTTGAGCTGCTGAAAGGTTGATGCTCGTTGGGTATCACAGCCAGGCCCAGTTCATTCTACATTGTTTGTTCACTCACTAGGCGGTAAATGCCACTAGGTTTGGTCACCAATATATTCCCAGTGATTTCCTAACACATCAATATTTGCTGAGTGAATAAATAAACCAGTATATCAGTCTCTGAGACCAAGTTGGTATGATTTTTAATCTTAATTTTCTAGTATCCAAGAGCATAATTTTTGTTTGTTTGTTTGTTTTTGATTCTTTCCCCTTCAAAGTTATCTTGACACCATCTTTTCCTGGAGTTACCTGAGTGAGATAAGGAGATGAGGTTGAGAAAAGAGAGGAAGGTGTTGGTATGATTTTCTCTTGCCCCTGCTAGTGTTCTTTCTGGGGTCCATCCTCCCCTGGGGGGCATCCTGCTGAAGGAACTCAATAGGAGAACCAAAAAGTCCCAAGAGAGCTTGCTGTCATTCTGCCCTTTGCCCATTTAAAGACTGCAAATCCAGGAAGGTTTTTCAGAAGAGTATTGCAAATCTCTGCAGCCTACTCACCATTTTATTTGCCTGACGTATGCACCTACTCACGTCAAAACCCCTGAGTTTGAGGGAGATCAGTTCTGTATTCTACTAAACACTTCTGCTGTAGGTTGATGTCCACGAGGCTCTGATCTGTGCTAGAAGCGGTGTGAACTCACCAAGTGCAGGCTGGACTCAGGGCAGTGGGAAGGGCTCCTGCTGGGTGGTCCCTTTCCTCTTTCCTTATGTGCAGATTTTACCCGCTGAGCTCCTCAATTGGAACAAGATGAGTATTTGTTTATTATGCAGTTAAGGGCTGAGTGAAACCTTCTAAAAGGTGGAGGCTTTGGGGACCAACATTTCCCCCCAGGTTTCTGCCCCCTCCAACCTTCCTGCTGAATGCTGCTAACCCACACACCTGCTGAGAGACCAGACCCCCATAAGGTCTATTTGGAATCAGTGACCTAATTTTTTTCAGACTTCAAAATGATCATATAATAAGAGGAATATGAATTTTTGTTTGTAGAAAAGTGTTTGGGGAGCCTGGGAGCCTATCCATGAGAAAACTGTCTCATTTGCTAATTAACACATGTCCCAGTTCGAGTCCCAGGAGAGAATTTGTGTATTCAGCCCAGAGAGAACCCATCTAACCAAACTTTGATCATTTATTCCAGAATCCATTCAGAGTGACCCCACAGTAATTGATATGCGTAAAGCTGTCTAACACTCATGGATAGTTACGATGTTTGCTTCCTGAAATATGAAGTGAATGCCTCATTATTGGGGGAAAACTGAAAACAAACAAGTTTACAAAAGAACTACCAAATGGCGTCATCCATGGCTGGGGGGAGGGGGTATTGTGACAAGTGCCAGGCATCGGGTGAAGACCCAGACTTAGCTGACATTGCACCACCAACGGTGTGACCTTGGGCAAGTCTCACGGTATTTTTGATCATCTTTGCTTTTGTAAAAATGATTGTTCCACTAAGTGATGTTTGAGGTCTTTTTCAGTTCTAACAATCTGAAGTTTTCTGGGAAGCTTAATGCAAAACAAAGCGGTAATATATTTGCATAGCAGAGTGGATGGGGGCTTGATGCGCTGGGTCAGCTTCTGAGGACCCTGATTAGTGCCTATGTGTGGAGTCATTGTGTATTAAAGCTTCCTTTTTTTCTCCTTTGTCTCTCTCCTTGTCCCATTTTCACACAGAGGAAGACTGCTTGTGTGGCTCTCTTGCTTGTTCCATTCTTCCCTCCAAGGGTCTGCAGGGTGGGGAAACCGGACACCAGGATGTGGGAATCAGGTAGAGTGAAATAAACATCTGACCTCACAGCCTGTGCCCATCGGAAGCTGTTCATGTTAGTTGGAATCAGGAAGAACTGCTACTCGACCCCACCCCGCCCACATCCACGGCATTGACTTTCAGAGCCAAACCTACTGGTCCATTGTGCGCTTTCCCTCAGGATCTCAAGGTGTGGGTGTCTCTGGTTTTGAAGAGCAATAAGACATTCCTGAGTTCCCTGGCCCAGACCCATCTTAATTCTACCCAGTCTCACCCTGATTTTTTAATTATTTATTTATTTTTTATTAAACTATAGTCGGTTTACAATGCTGTGTTAATTTCTGGTACAGCATAATGATTCAGTTATATGTGTGTGTGTGTGTGTGTGTGTGTGTGTGTGTGTGTATTCTTTTTCAGGTTCTTTTCTAAGTTACTACAAGGTACTGAATATAGTTCCCTGTGCTATACAGTAAGACCTTGCCTTTTATCTATTTTATATATAGTAGTTAGTATCTGAAAATCCCAAAATCCCAATTTATCCCTCCATCCCTCCACCTTTCCTGTTTGGTAACCACAAGTTTGTGTTCTATATCTATGAGTCTATTTCTGTTTTGTAAATAAGTTCATTTGTCTCATTTTTTTTTAGATTCCACATGTAAGTGATATCATATGGTATTTTTCTTTCTCTTTCTGGCTTACTTCACTTAGTATAACAATTTCCAGGTCCATTCATGTTACTGCAAATAACATTATTTTATTCTTCTTTATGGCTGAGTAGTATTCCATTGCATTTATATACCACATCTTCTTTATCCAATCATCTGTCGATGGACATTTATGTTGTTTCCACATTTTGGCTATTGTAAACAGTGCTGTTATTAATATTGGGGTGCCTGTACCTTTCTGAGTTAGAGTTTCCTCTGAATATATGCCCAGGAATGGGATTATAAACAACCCAATAAAAAATGAGCATAAGGCTTAAAGAAACAATTCTCCATTGAAGATGTACAACTGCCAATTGGCAAATGAAAAGATGCTCTGTATCACTAATTACCAGAGAAATGCAAATCAAAACTATAATGAGGTAGCACCTCACACTGGTCAGAATGGCCATCATTAAAAAGTCCACAAATGATAAATGTTTGAGAGGTTGTGGAGAAAAGGGAACCCTTGTACACTGCTGGTGGGAATGTAGTTTGGTGCAGCCATTATGGAAAACAGTATGGAGATTCCTTAAAAATTCTCACCCTGATTTTTAAGAGTGTGTAGCAGATATAGGCAGTCAGACTGGCTTAATCTTTATCAAACTCGTGTTCAATCCCCACTGTTCTCTTCAACATAGCTTTAAAAGCTCAACAAGGAAGAAACCATAATCAACCCCTTCCTGCTTCCCTGGACAGTCTTAAGCCTTTGCCCCTAAGTATGTAAACACTGGGCCCCAAAGAAGGAGGAAAAAAAATACTCAGGCCTGGTTGGCTCCAAGTTCAGCTGTTGGCAGCGTGGGCATTTGGGGGAGCAGGTGACAGCCTGGCTTGGGCAGGTGTAGCTCTCTGACCATATCAGCCTAGCAGGTTCCATCTTTCACGTAAATCTACCTTACGTGGAGTAGTACCACTCTTCCAGCTGCCTCACCCCATTCACTCACCCCATCACCTGCTCCCCACCTAGACTGTGAGCTGGCACTTCTGTTTCCCTTACGTCCATTGAGAAGATTTGCCACAGGAATCATCTGAGCAGTTGGGGAACTCAGCCAAGCAGCACCACGTGTGGCAGAATCTGTTCCTGTTTTTCTGGCACAGTGGGGGTTTATACTTTTTTGGGGGGCTCATGCCTGAATCTCCTTCCCTCCCTCACAGGGAAGTATTTGTCAGGAAGAAGAAAACACACACTTAAATTGTCAACCAAATTTCAGCCTGTATTGATTGTATCGTTTGGAAGTTGAGTTTTTTTGTTTTTTTGGGGTTTTTTTTTTTTTTTTTTTTGGCTTAAATGTAGCATCATGAATACACAGCTGCAGAGAATGTGCCAAACAGCTCAGCCGGCTGTACACAGTGCCATTAACAGAAAACTGCTTTTCTTTTCTCCTGCTTGAGGTGTTATCACCAGGAGCCATGTGGACGCTCTCTGGGCCAACCAGCCGTCTCTCCAGCACAACCACAAAAGCAGCCACGTGGGTGATGGGCTCTGCCTCATGGAAGGGCTCCCAGTGGGAAGCTGGGTGCAGAGACTGGGTGGAGGGGAGAAGAGAAGAAGAGCGGTGCAGTGAAGTCTATGTTGCCTTTCACTCAGACAGTAATTCTGAGAAGTGAGATGTGACATTCCTGGGCCAGGGCTATGATCAGAACATTGTACCTGAGATAGATACTGTTTCTACATTCTAATAAGAACCGTGGATAACGTGTTTAAGCCATGGACACCACTCTGGCTGGGAGCAATCTCTTCTTAGCTGCCTCTGCTCTTCTTCTGGAGAAACTTGAATTCCATAAGGGATTGGGGGACCAAGATATATGCCATAGAGACAGCAAAATTATAATAGATGTAATGAAGTAATTAAATAATAATGCCAAGAAGTATATGGTTATATTATGCCCACACTTGAAACAGTCTGTGGTTCCCTGTTGTATAAAGAATTAATTTCCATATTCTTCTTCATCATAGGTTACAAGATACTGAATATGGTTCCCTGTGCTATACAGTAGAAACTTGTTGTTTATCTATTTTATAGATAATATATATATATATATATATATATATATCTTCAAATCTCGAACTTCCAATTTATCCCTTCCTATCCCCTTCCTAGAGGAAAGAATATGAGAATGAATGTATGTATGTTCCTACGTGACTGAAGTATTGTTCTGTACACCAGAAACTGACACATTGCAAACTGACTGTACTTCAATAAAAATATATTTTTTAAAAAAGGAATGAATTTCTAATCTCATCACACAAGGATCTTCGCAGCAAGAACCTTTCTTCGGAGACTTATCTTCTGCCTCTGTGACCTGTGTGCTATCCTTTGTCCACACACAGTACCTGCCTGTCACTTCCCCAAACAAGGCAAGCACTTGAACATTTCTTTGTTTTGGCACGTGCTTCGTCCTCCACCAAGTATGTCTGAATCTTTCTCCTCCACTTGGTAGACACCCGCTCATCCTTCTATCGTGGCTCCAGGGTGTTTCCTCTTGCCCAGCTAGCATCCTGATCCCCTGAGTCTCCCTGGACTTTGCATCTCTTGATTTCACAGCACTTAGCACATCCCACCTCAGTGTTCTGCTGGTTTCTCTTCCTGTAGCCTATGAACTCTGCAGGAAGCAAGGGCCACATTTGGGAATTCCCAGCACCTGGGTCAGTGTTTGGCCCACTAGGTGCTTCATGAATGGTTGTTGACTTATTTGAGTGTTTTAAAATAAAAAATGTGCACATGCTCAGTGGAAAAGATTCACACAAAGAAAGTACGAAATAGAAAAGGGCCGTCCCTGTGCATTCATATATAGATACGCACCCCCTGCCCTGCCCCACACACTTATTTCGTTGTTGTAGTTGCTTTTAACAGAAATGGTTCAGAAAATATATACTGTTTTTATTCCTTTAAGTCACCTCAATATCAGAGACTTCTTTCTGTGCCAATACCTGCAAATGTGCATCATTCTTTTCAGGTGCACAGTATTTATTTCAGTACTGGTAAGGTTGAAAGGATAGATACAATGTGCTATAGCAGCTCAAAGGACCCAGACATCTCCATGGACTAGGAATAGCCAGAGAAAGCTCAGTAGAGGAGGTGGACTTGACTTTGGCCCAGAGGGATGGGTAAGATTTGGGTAGGGGAGAGGAGTGAGGCAGGTGTGGGTAAAAGTGGCTTTCCTAATGGGGACATTGTGGGAAAGGCATAAGGAGTGCCTTCGGGGTGGCAAGCAGACAGGCAGTCTGCTGGTTGATGCTGAGCAGGTGGGAGATAAGAGGGAAGCTGAACTGGGCACAGACTGAGGAGGGCACTGAATGCCCGAGGAGTCTGGATTTGTCCTGCAGGTGACAACAGTGGAATAAGGGCATGGCCCGATGTAACTGTGATGCAAAGCCTGGTAGTATTTGGAGTGCAGTGTGGACTGGCGGGGAAGGAAACAGAGACAGGGAGAGAACAGAGATAGGGCATCTGTAATTAGAGGTGGCAGGAAAGGGAAGGAGGAGGCAATTAATTTTTATTGGGCTCCATCCCTGTCCCCCACACCATTAGACACCCTTATTTCGTTACTTATTTCTCCCACCAGCACAGTGAGAAGGCTGTTATCAGCCACATCTTAAGATGAGGACACAGAGGAGGCTCAGATCACCATCTACAGGGCCATAGTTTTGAATTTCGAATGCACATCGGTTTAGCTTGGAAGTGGAGGCCTTTTCAACTCTACTTTGCTGCATCTTGGGCAGGGCTCCCTCTGCAGAGAAGGGTGGGCGAGGACAAGGGCGGTGCTGTGGAGGACGGGTCTAGGGGAGATGGGGCTGTGATGTGAACAGGATTCAAAAAAGGGACTCGAGGGTTCATGAAGGGACCCATAGGGGGACTGTTTGACTTTTGAAAATGATGACTTCTAGATGGAGCTTTATCGAAAGAGGAAAGATCTAATTGCCCACAAATATCAGCTCCAATATATATATTTTTTATGTCTTCCTGCCTCTTCCCACCCATCCCACATTGTCCTGAATTCTCCATTTTTGGAGGTTCTCTCTAAAAAAACAAAACAAAAAAACAAAAACAAAAACAAAAAACCAAAAAACCCATTTCTACTGCCGCAAACTGAAATCCAACATTTGCTCTAACAACAGGCCCTTTGTAATTGTGTTTGTCAAAATGCCTCCTTGCAAGGACTAGGATTATCTGTCTTCTGAGAAAAGTGTGAAAATGACAGGATGATGAACACTCTCTCAGAAGGCGGAAATGCTGGGGACTTCCCTCCCCGTCCCTGAATCTTAGACCCCAGTCTCAAGACCGCCCCGTCCGTCTGGTGCAGAAGGGTCATCTCCAGCGCCGCTTTCCACCGAACTTCTTTTGTTCCACTTCTCCTGCATCGAGCCCTCGCGCCTCTAGAGGGCACTGTTTGCCTTGAAATGAAGTTCTGTAAGTTTTCCCTCACCTTTCCCTTTGGGGCCTATTGTTTTGGCTCTACGGTACTCCCTTTTCTTCAGGAAGCCTTTTCTTTCTTTCTGCGCCCGTGTATTTGTGTGAGCGCCTCTTCCTCCTCTAAGAGTGAACTTAGCACGTATGGACACGGCAGATAATTACCCTGACCAGAGCCTGTCATTGTCTGGGCAGGTCTTTTGAAAGCGTTCTCCCCCCATATATTCTTCCAGTGCCCCGGCGTCTGACCCGCGGTGCACCTCCCCCAACCCCAATTATTTCAGTCTGGGGGTCACCGTCACAGCTCTGCCAATGCATCTCAATCCTACCTCACAGCTGCCTGGGCTGGTTCAGCCAGGGCTCCCCACTCAGGGCAACTGAGCCTTGATTTATTGCCTCGCTTTACGCCGGTCCAGGTCTCTCCTCGGGCGAGACTGCTGATCATGCCACATTTTCAAATTGGTTCTGCGCTGCGAGCCAATGTCTGGGACGGGTGATAATTTGGCCCTCAAACCCATTTCATCTATGACCGCCCCCTCCCCCTCCTCACTCAGGGGTGGACCTCTGCTCCGTGGACATGAAGGGCATCTGGCTGCCTCCTTTATGTTGAGAAGGTGGGTGGATAAATATTGCTTCCCGTTGCCTCTGCCTGAGATGCAGGCGCGTGCACACATGCGCGCGCACGCACACACACAGCCTCAGCCATTATGTCTGTGAGATGCACAGGCACTTCAGGAGTTCTGAGCAGGGCCAAGCGCCAGGCCAGCCAGAGCATCCCTATTTCTTTCTTCATTTTGTCCCACGGGCCGAGCAGTTTCACGTTTCATGCTGCACACAGGAGGGATAAAATCTTGTGTCTCGGGAGTGGAAACGAATGTTAGTGAAACTTAGGAAGGGAGGGACCCAAGACCAGAGAGACGGATGGATGAGGAGTTTCTGGGTAGAAGGACTGGACATTGGTAGAAGGCAGAAGACATCTGTGCATGGCTTTAGGAGGGGTTGGGGACGACCTCTCCTGATGGCTGCACACGAAGTGGGCATTTTCAGGAGAACAGCTTCGTGGATGTGGCAGAATTTGTCTCTGTGCCTCTTCTCTGTGTCCTTCCTGTTTCTCCTTTCCTCTGGTACCCTGGCCCATTCTGCCAAGAGGAATTCCTGTAATCACAGGCTGCCAATGGCAGAAAAAGCCAAGAGATCCCTTTCTTTGACCATCTTCATTTTATAGATGAAGAACAGAAGTTCCTCCCCACCAAGGATGTGATGATAATAATTATAGTTATCATGTTATCTATGCCTTTTTAATGCACTGGGCAAGATTTTAAAACCATTATTGCATTTAATCCTTAGGATAATCCTGATAATTTGATGACACTGTTTTGTAAATGCAAAACTAAAAGCAGTTACCTTTTTCAAGGTAACAGTGAGTGAGTAGCAGAACACAGAGTCTGATCTAAGCTGTCAGGCTCAGGACTATGTATGTTTAAAAAAAAAAGTCTTGTTTATTTATTGTGCCCTATGTGCCAAGCACTTTACATGCATTATCTAAAGTCTTTACAATAACTGCATATATATAATACTCCTATTGTATAGATAAGGAATTTCATTCCCAGACATATTAAATGACTTGCCACCGCCATAGAACCCATACATGGCCACACTAGGATTTGAACTGAGTGTATTAGGTGCCAGAGCCTGGGTTTGTGCATTCATCAACTGATCCCCTCAGGTGACTTAAAGTCACCCAACCTCAGCAGTATTTGCATCTTGAAAGCAAACCGTGAAGTAGAGACTACACTTAACCAAGAATATTCCTCGGGGTTGGTAGAATTGCAGAACAAGTAAGAGAGGAGTAAGAGAACGTTAAAACTTTTGAAGTACTTTGTAAAACATACCAACTATTCCGCAGACAGATTGTCTGCAGCTCTGCTTTGCAGTGGCGGCACAGAGTGTTGGAGAGCACTCTAGAGAGAGGCGGAAAAGCAGATCAGGACCGAGGACAGCGCTCCATCACTTAAGCGCTGTGGTCCTCAACTTCCCCAGCCATAAAACGGAAACATAATGCCAGCTCTCCCCATCTCACAACATACCTTACATTATAAAGCCAATAGACTTGCCTGCTATTTCTTGGGACTTGGGCGTTGAGACCTCTGTCCCATAAGAGGGCAGCACTCTCTCTACCCAATGTGGCGAGCAGGGTTGAGGGAAGGGGAATGAGGAGGACCCTTTCTAGACCCTGACGGGGAGCAAATGGGCTCAGTCTTTATTAGCACGTTACTTAGTAACACCTCCTGCTGGCATCAGATCATATCCCTCTGCTTCAGTACAGGACAGGACAGGGATCATTGCTTTGACCTCTGTTTTGCCTCTGGACAAGGAGGAAAGAATGAGGAGAAGATGGCCCATTGGGGTGATGACAGAAGACTTGGTTGGCGTGCCCTTCTGCTTTCTCAGAAACAGAGCATATACTTCAGAGACAAGATATAATAAGTTGGCTTATGTACTGCAATGCGTAAATAGCAACATATATCTGTTCTGCTACAATCCAGGAAGATCTTGACCTTCAATCAAGATCAACAGTAAAACTAACAAAAATCTCTTCATTACAATTCAGCTGATGAAGACACATCCATTGGGTTATTACTGCACAGCTGGATCATTTTGATGTGAATCACCCATTGAGAAGAGTTAATCTGAAATTTTTCGTAAAGTTGTTTGTGGAGGGTTCTCCCACTAACCTGTCCCTGGAGTATGTATCCCCCAGGCAAGCACCTGATCATCTGTGTAGGGTGGGGCAGGTAATGAGGCTGAGCCAGACTGAAGGCATATGGGGGACAAATGAAATGATACACATGGACATGATTTGAATATTATAAATACCTGACACTGTCATTAAAACCCGGAAACTGTTTTATTTCGGGGGTGTGTGGGGCAGTAGACACACATCTTTGCCCAGCTCTGAGACTGTTCCATCTGTACACCTTTGTGGAGTGTGGCAGAGGGATAAGGGAATGTTTTAGTGCCCCATGTTCCTATCCATGATCACTGCATTGTCTAGAGCCCAGTATGGTGACCATCACATACTAGGCTGTCAAAGTTTGCTGAATGCATGCACTCTCAGAAGGTTTCTTCTCATCACTCTTTCCCAGACACAACATGGTAAATGGAGTCTCTTTTTCCCTCCACTCTTCACTGTAACATCAAGGAATAATATAACTAAGCAAAATGGATTCACCTAGCTATTACACATTCTGTGTGTGTGTGTGTGTGTGTGTGTGTGTGTGTGTGTGTGTGTGTGTGTGTAGGTAAGGCAGAAATATTCCATGGTCTTAAGCCAACATCTATCTTAGATTTGTGCTATGTCTTTGGCAACACTTAAATGTGTTTCCATCTATAGAAACAACAGAGATCACGTCTCTTGAATTTTTTTTAATAACTAGATTTGAACTTGAAGAGGGACATTGAATAATTAACACCTCATGTCATGAGTAGTTAGATTTAGTCTCAGATCTTTTGCTAGAAGGTCTGTCTCTCTTGATCCTTATAACAATGAAAAAAACAAAGACAAAACAAAAAAATGATGTAGGCAATGGAGGACAATATAGGTTCCACAGAGGACAATCATATTAAATTCCCTAAATTTTCCCATTTAAGTGCATCTGCTAGCACATCTGTCTGGGACACCATTACCTCATTCGTTGTTTAACAAAATTCTTTACATACGTCACCTTTTCCAAGAATCCAGATTTGACTCTACTGCATCTTGTCTCTTTCCTAAACTCTTGTTGTTATTTATTGTGCCTCTTTGATGAAGTTTATCATATACTGTCTAGGTTTACAGTATTTGGGGCACATACCCTATGGCCCATGGTCGATTGTAACTTTGAGGGGTAAACAGACATATTTCCCCAAAGAGAAAATGTTTTGTTCATTTTCTATCCTCATTTTTGTACTTCACACTTTGGAACTGCTCGATTGAACCCTGCTGAATAAATAAATTAATGAAAGGGTAGAGATGCAAGGTCAGGTTGTGAATGAACACAGACAGGCTTCTTTCTGAGCCGATCAGTAAATTAGATATAATGCTTAGCTGACCATCAGGCAGAATGGAACCTGAGTATTACCTTCAGCTGCTCAAGGTACGAGATGGACTTTCTATGCTCCTTTCTAGGGCTAAACTCTCCACTTGTGAGCTGTCTTCCCACCCTGCTTAAGGACATCTCTCCAGCAATTCTCCCTTTTCTTTCCTGCATCATCAAAATTATCTCTCTTTATCAGATGATTCCCATTCACATATAAACATGCCATAATTTCCTCCATTTAAAAAAAAAGAGGAAAAAAAAATACCCAGAAAGTCCTCTTGACTTTCTCCAGTCACTATCTTCTATCTGTGTTGCCCATTACAGTAAAACTTCTTGGAATTTTTGTCCCTACTCCCTACCATCAACATCCTGTGTTCCTTTTGCACCTACTCCAGACAGCCTTTTGCCTCCACTTCTTCACCAAAGTGATTTTGCTGAGATCACCCTGACCCCACTGTTGTGAAGTCCACTGGTCCATTCCTAGTTGTCATCTATCTTTTATATCAGCAGCATGTAACATCCATCATCACCCTCCTTTCACTTGGCTTCTGGAGTGCTACGCTTTCCTTGTTTACCTCTTAATTCACTGGCAGGTCTTTGTCCTGTCCCTTTTGCTGATTCCTCTTTGTGGGTCTTTAAACTCTACAGTAACCCATGACATGATGCTCAGATCTCTTCTCTTTTCATTCTATCTCTGTTCACATCCTATATGAAGCCATCCAGCCTCATGACTTTAAATGCACTCTGTATACTCTGGGTTACCAAATACACAACTCTAATACTGACCTCTCCTCTGTGTCCAGCTGCCTATCCAGCATTTAATCTTGGATGTTCTTGGGCATCCAAAACTTAACATGTCTCAATCCTCATGCCTGGTAATCCCTTCACACTTGTTTCCCCTAACCCCAAGCTGTTTGTCTCATCTTAGTAATGGCAATTTCATTCTTACATTTTCTCAGTGTCATCACTGAATTTCCTCTTTTCATATTCCATAATCAATTCATCACCCAATCCTACCAGCTCTACCTTCAAAGTATACCCAGATTTCAGCCATTGCTCATCACTTCATCTCTACCCTTCTGGTTTAAGGTCCACCTTCTATAGCCCTCCTGCTTTCACTCTTGTCCCCCTATGCCCTATTCTCAAGCTAGCCACCAGGAGACTCTTTTTAAAAGCACAAATTGGACCATATAACTCCTTTGGCAATGGCTTTCCATCTCAGAATAAAAGCTAAAGTTCTTATAACAGCCTACCAGATGGCCAGTTACACTGGCCTTTTAATGGTTTCTCCAGAAAGTCCGCCCAGTCCTGCCTCAGGGCCTTACACTTGCTGCTTCCTTTGCCTGGAATGCTCCTCTGCTGGGTTTCCCCACGGCCCACTCCCCCACTTCTGTCAAGTCTCTTTTCAAATGTCATTGTACTGAGGACATTATGTCTAACCGTCCTATTTAAAAACATTTCTTATTCCTCTTTCTCTTTTCCCTTTTCTCCACTAACATATATCACTGACATACTGCATATTTTATATAGTCAATATTTACTGCCTGTTTGCCCATCACTAGGGACTAAATCTCATAAGATGATATTGTTTTGCCTTTCTTGTTTCAGTGCTGAATCCTTAGTGCCTACCTTCACTGTCTGCCACACAGATGATGCTCAATAGGTATTTGTTGTTCAATAAGTAAATCAATAATATTAACCAATGGCTGCAAACTTTGGCTCACATGTCTTTCCTTAGGGATGTGGGAAGCAGTGTTCATGAAGTGATCTTTAAAAGTTGACAACGGGTTGGGAGAGAGGAATTAAGAAAAACTACAAAAAACAAAATAGAATCAGCAGGTTCTAAAGTAATACAAAGCATTGCAAAGTCTGTATAAAGACTATAAAGGAATGCAAAGAAGTCATTTTTCAAAACGTGGCATCTCACTTTTCACGGGTTTGCTCTTCTCTCAATATTGTGCCCCAATCGTGGAAACCCACCTTCCATCTCAAAATGATACTATTCAGCCAGTGCGTGGGATTTGGGAACTACTGGGGGGGGGGGTGGATTTGTCTTCTTAAGAGAAAATGCTTAACACATTTGGACATTGGAGCAAATGGTACTTGCTTGTACATTATTTTAATCTTGAGCACTCATGGGCTATCCTTCTTGGCACCCTGGTTAATGATGTGGTGGACGGAGGAAATACGGACCCTGTTCTTGGTTGCTCTTACTGTAGGCTAATTCCGGTTAGGAAGCAGTGGAAGGTCTTAGAAGAAGCCAGATCAAGATCTGTGGGTGTTTAGGTGGGTGAGACCAGAAAATGAGAGCAGGATGGAGAGCAATGCTCATCAGGGAGAAGCGGTACCCTGAAGCCCCTTACTTTCCAAAGCCTTAGGGTTTCTGCCAAAATGCAGGGTTTGTAGGGAATATAGGCAGCTCCACACCTAGAAAGACATGTGGTTGAAATTAGAGGAAAAAAAAAAAAACTGTGAGGAAAGCTACTGGATGGAAGGCTGGAATGGTTTTTCTGGGGAGTGGTGAGCCCCTCTGTGTGTGCCGGTATCCATGCTGGCCTTCATTTATCAGAGTAAGTGCTCACAATGCCACATGGCTAGAGTTTTCTAACAGACTGTGCCAGGTGTTACCAATAAAGGTGGGCCCTTCTCTTTACACACCAGCATTGGCATAATATTTTCTATGTTTCCAGCTCTTATGGAGGCTCTGCTGACAGTTTGATGGACTAAGGATTCACTGGGTGTTTGATTATGTTTCAATCGTGGAAACCCCAAACCAAAGGGTAGGTAGGGTGTTACTAAAAGCTGACCATCTTTCTTGGCCAAAAAATAGACTATTGGTGCCTCAGGTAGAATATCCCAAGAAAAATCATTTCACATCAGAAAGGTCCCAGAGGCAGAGGTATAAAGCCCTATGGGTTGGCTGCCGATCTTGTTTCAGGTTCAGAATATATGAAATGTAGATCATACATTCTCTAGTGTAGATTAACGATGAGGGAGGGAAGACAGAGAGGATGCTGGGGCAGGGGAAGACGGTAACAACCTCCAGTACAACAATCTGGACTAGATCACCTCCAAGAACCCTTGGCACCTGTACATATCAACTGTCATTGCAGTAATAATGATGAAACAACAAGAACCACTTATTTAGTGACTACGTTTTGCAGGGCACTCTCTCTAGATATACACCCATAAATACATATTGACAATTTTTCCAAGAGCCCATGGGTCAGATAGGAGGAGACCCTCCATTTGCCTTACAGCCTTCACCCCTAAAGTCCTCTTCAGATATTTTGAATGCCCTGCTTTCCCATCCCCACCAGGTCCTGGCTTTATCCTGGCTGAGCCCTTTGTGGTCAGAACTATGGAGCCATTACTTCTAACATCATCCAGAAGAGTGACAACAGGGAGTTCAAATCTTCAGATTCTTCTGTCCACTTTAGGATTGAGCTTGGAAATTTTAAGTCCTCAGAATGGAGCAGTTGTACAGTGAAAGTCAAAAGTCAAAAACAAATGCAAAAACTTCCTTTTGCTCATATGACTGTCTCTGATGGCATAATTTCCTACCAGACGTGAGAGGGGGAAAAAGGAGTGAGGGGGATAGATAATAGGTCTTGCTTTGAGCACGTTATTTGCTTTATTTTATTCATGAGAAACTAAATCTCTGAATAGTTATATTAAGCGCCAGACCTCATATGTAGGGGAAGCATGTTTTAAATTGGGGTCTATTGCACTTAAAAGCTGAGGGAGCATATGCCATGCACTTTCTCTTGGCTTCTGTTTCCATTTCTCATCTCATAGGTCTTTAAAAACTCAGTATAAGTGAGCCAGCTCTGACCCTCTTATTACCAGTTGTCTCTGCAGGTTCCAGATGCTTAAGTCATTGCTGAACAAATGTTGCACGTGAGGAAAGGCAGCTCTGCGTGTGGTGAGGGGAACCGTACGTAGCACAGGGAGCCACGAGTCCACCTATTACATGGGAGGAAGAGAAACGAGACCAACAAATTGAGAATGTGATGGAATCAGCTCTTTCTGGCTGGAGCTAGGTCCGGTTTTCTCAGCAGAGAACTTAAGCTCCATCTCATGATCCCCGGCACTGCCCCAGCGAAACGCAGTGGTTAGTCCACTACCTGGAGAAGACAGCAGACCTTGTGTCAGGTAAAGGGCACAGGCTTCCTCCTCCTCGCCTTTGCTGGGTGGCTGTCACTACAGGAGTGACCTTCTCACACCCACATTCTCTCCCTTCCAACTCTTCCCTTCACCTACGTCTAAATCCCCCTGCCCTGGAGTGGGAATTGATGAAGGACTCATACCTTCTGGGTAAAGATACCTCATTCCACTTTTCTACTCCACTACTAATGTTCAGTATGACCGTGAACCGAAGGAAACCTTTCTGTACCTCGCCATTCTAGAGAATGAGAGGAATTGGAGGCCAGTTTTGAGAGGATGCTGGGATCCACAGAAAAAATACCCTTAAGCCTAAGGGCAATTGTGCGTCAATTGTGTTCTTTTCTTTGGAAACAGATCTTGTTCTTTATCCCCACTCTCCCCTTAACTTGTCTTTTAGTGAAGGAAGTTGTCATGACAAGGATACAGAATGAAACTTCCGGGTCAGTTATTTGGACAACTAACAGCTGATACAAAGGCACAATTTATCAGTCACTTGGCTTGCCTCACGTCTGTAAAGAGAGGACACAAAGCAAAGATACAAGACCAACCAGGATGCCTGAGAATTGTCAGGAGACGGAGGAGGAGGAAGTAAAAAAGCAGCTAGCTACTGAGGAACTCAAATGAGAAATCTGTATCTGGCTGGTGGTGTGGATAACATGTGGGCTGCTTTTGTATTCACAGCTTTTTGTAACAAACTCCATATTTATTTATAATTACAGTCCAGTATCTATTGTGTTGATCAAGACAGTGAGTCAAAGTAAGAGTTTTAAAGCGTTTGAGGTTAAATTTCTTTACCTCATGAAACACTAAATCAGAAAATAGAAAGGATGGAAGAAAATAGAGTTAGTAAAGGAGGGCTGGAATACCGGGAGGAAATTTGGAGGGAAATTTGAGAGACAAAAATTAGAGGGTGGATAACAATAGCAGAATAGGTTGCTGTAGATAGTGGCCCCGTCTGATGCAAAGAGAAAAATGAATCCTCAGGATGCTGGTTGAGAAGCACACAGGGTAACTGTCCCTTTGGGGCTTCTTTAAGAGTCTTAAGACCATTGCTTTTCAAGGTCCTTTTAATATTATTTTTATGTGGCATTGTGTGAAGATTGGCATGAAGGAGTTAACTTTAGTTGGTGATCTACAATTAATAATTTCATGTGTGGTAGATGGCTCATGTATTCAAAACCACAAATCCTTTTGGTTTCATTACCATGCATCTAGTTTTTTAGAAAAAATATCAACTATGTATATTTTTAAACATTTTGTTTCAAACTGCTCTTTGTAAGTCTTCACAATAGCGATTTTGTTAAGTTAGTTGCTTTATAAAACCTCGCAGATGTCATAATTGTTAACATAATCCATCAAATTGTAGTTAATGGCAACAGTTTGCTGAGCCCATTTTATAAGAGAAGGGAAATGCCCACACCGGGTAAAGTCATCCCACTACAGCCTAGCAGAACAAGAGAGAGACTGTTCTCCAGACACTTCAACCAGCAAATAAAAGAGATACAGAGTTTCTCTCCTCCATCTGAAGTGCTCCATCAGTAGAAATATTCTGATAAGTGAAAACTCAACAGTCAAGACATAGTGACACTTAGGAGATTCCACAACTGGTAATACAAGACTCTTTGACCTTCTTCAGCCTCAAAGTTGGGTTGTTTTTGTTATTTAATTTTTAAGTATCAAGCTCATGTCTTTCAGCAGCAATATTTTCACTCTGAAGCAGAAATAAGTAGTCTTCTTCACCATGTGATTTGTTTAAATCCTCAAACTCATTTTTTTCCCCTAGTTTTCTTTTGTGTGTGTGTGTGTGCTCTTTTTCTCCCCCTTAATGGAGGCACTGGGGATTGAACCCAGCACCTCATGCATGCCAAACACCGGCTCTAGACTAAGCTATCCCCCACCCTCCCTTCAAACTCAATTTTAATTAGGTTCACATCACGTGTCCTTTTTGAAAACTGCTTTTCTTGGCAAGCTGTGAAGTAGTTCAAGGAGGTACGGCTAAGGCAGTAAATTCTACACAATTTTTGATCATCTTGCACCCTTTTCCCCCCAGTTTAGTGATGCTGCTGCTATGGAATCAGATAGCAACATTGACAACATCATTAGAATTTATTTTTAAACTGTGACTTAGTGGCACTAAGCTTCAAGATTTTAACTCCTTGGCAGCAAGATCCAATGCCCTCATTCTTATAGCTTCACTTATATAAGATCTGACAGAGTTCGGTAGGTACTCTGTGAGAATTGATCCACATGTGGATGTAGTTTTGATGTATTGGTGGGAAAAGGTGAGCCCCGCATCCTTCTGTTCTGCCATCTTGAAGCTCCTCCCACCCAATTCCCTCATTGTCACGCCGGCACCTCATTGTCATGGAGTTAAACAGCCAGCACAAGCCGTCCTGCCCCATACTGCCCTTCTGGTTGCAGCACTTGGCAGAATTGAAAGGAAAGAAAGTTGTGTTGCACATGGAAAGGACTGGGGAAAACACAAGAAGACACCAGGAGAAGATTAAAATGTCACACAAGGGCTTCAGAGTCCTGGTAGAGTCCTCCACTGCATCATCATGGTGGTATGCCAGGCTGGCTTTATTCCTGCTCCAGGAACCACATCTTGTGTCTTTCTTCTCCTCTTGCTTCTTTTGCCTTTGCAAAGCATAGTCAGTGAATTGGTAAGCTTTTTCAAGTCATCAGTTTCCAAAGAAAAACATAACTCTATCGAAGGATTCCAAAAACTTGCATAAGATAGTGACTTTTAATATTGTGTAATTTTATCTTTCAGTAACTCTTCAAAACCCATGAAGTCATCTCTTTGGAAATAGGCTCAGAGCATTGATTCTATAAGCTCTATTATTAACACCAAACATTTCTTTGGCTAATTTGAGGTCTGACTCTTCCTGTAACTTCTTTAGCCCAGTCCTGGTTTATCTGCTAATTGTTCTCTGGTATTAGAATTTTAGGTTCTTCTAAACCCTTTATTTTTTCCTGTTACTGTTCTTTCTTTTTGATTTCTCTCTCTTTCTCTCTTTTCTGAAACCTTTATTTCTGATTACTTTTCTTTCTTTCCTTTCACATCATCACTGTCATCCCATTTATCCTTGACCACCATACCCCTACCTTCCCAGCTGTCCCGACCAGTGTGCTGCTGGCCCCCACCATCCACACAGGGCTCCATACAAAGCTTGTCTGGATCCAAATTGGAGGTTCCAACTACCCCCTCAAACTCAGGATGCCAATGGCAAGCCCAGGTTTTTACCTGTACTTCTGACATACTGGCTATAAATCAGGGGTTTCCATGGCTCTCTCCTTGGGTTCAATTAATTTGTTAGAGTGGCTTACAGAGTTCAGGAAACCTGTTTACTCACTAAAATTACCAGTTTATTACAAAGGATATTAAAGAATATAAATCAACAGACAGATGAAGAGTTCCAAAGGATGAGGTCCAGAACGAAGGGGCTTCCTTCCATCCTTCCCTGTGGAGTTTGGGGCTAAGCCTGGTGACATGTGGAAATGTTCTGGTTCCTCAACCTGGAAGCTCTCCACACCTGGAACTTTTGGGCTTTTATGGCGACTTCATTACATAGGCACAATTGATTAAAGCATTGGCCAATGGCTACTGAGCTCAGTCTTCCACCGAGGTTGGGGTGGGTGGGTGGGGTAGATAGAATGGATCTGAAGGTCCCAACCCTCTAATCACACAAGACTTGCACCAGTAGTCCCCATCCTTAGGTGCAGCCCAAAAGTCACCCCATTAATATCACAAAGGACAGCTTTAGCTCTCAACATTTAGAAAACTGCAAGGGGGTTAGGAGCTCTGTGCCAGAAATGAGGATAAAGACCAAATATACACGTCTTATTATAAAAATATACTCCATCACATGCTGAGGCTGCAGAGGGTCTTGGCCAGCCAGGCCTATCAGCACCCATACCGACGGCAGGCCATGCTTGGAGCAGTCACACAGCAAAGCAGCTGGTTGAAAAGCAAGCAGGAAAGATAAGTCTGGAGTCTGCAATATGTCTAATGTCACAGGGGAGCAGGCACTTGGCAGAGTTCTAAGGGACATAAATCCCAACAGAGAAGGAAGAAAGGTAGTTAAAAGGATAGTCAGGAACAGAAGGGGGCTTGGGCAATAGGACGTTCCGAGTGCCAGTATCAGAAGGCCTCCTATTGAAGCAGAAACCCATCCCAGAGCCTGAGCACCCCAGGGTCCCTGGAACCCGATGATAGGATGACTGAGGGGGTGGTTCATCTGAACTCCCATCAGCAAGCATTTGTGAGTTCTTCCCTGATTTAGGACCGCACTTAGGACTTCTGTGTAACAAAATGACTGCTGTATGATCCATGTTCTTAAAGAGGTTATAATGGAGAAGGAGAACCAGAAACCCTATAAGAATTAAGTCAGACTTTGATCAGTGTTGAAACAAAAGTGACACACATGGCCGAGAACCATGTGATAACAAAGAAATGTGTCATTCCTTTGGGAAGTACAGACTCCTGCTTGATAAGTACAGCTCAAATGACTATTCTTTCCCAATAGTCATGGCTCAGGCAGAATTCTCCCCAACCCCCCCTTTTTTTAAAGGCCAAGACTTAAGAAAATGCAGTATTTACTGAATGAGGGAAGAAATGCAGTTCCTTCCCCAAAGCAGCTACCTCTACCTCCACTACACACACACACACACACACAGACACAGGTGTCCCTCTTAATCTAGGCACACGATGGGGGGAAAGAGCAGCAGATGGAAGGCAAAGAATAAAGGCCCTAGAGTCTGACCATGATCTGGAAGAGGCACACGCCAGGGAGACAGAGGCCAGGTTGAGGGGTCCAAGCGACCGAGGACCATGTGTGCTGCCGCTGACCACCCATGCCTGTAGCATGTGCGGCGACCACCCTTCTGGGTTTAGAGCGGAATGCCTCCTTTGAAAACGGGAAGAAGGGTGAGGAAGGGACTGACAACAGTCTGCTCTCCTACTTGGAAGATCTGTGGGTTCCTGAAGCTAAGAGGGAATTAAAAATGCAAATTAGACGACAGAGTCATGTATCTCAAGCTGTGAGGAGTGCAACTCTGGGCGAAAATGTGGAGAAAGTGTCCTCCACTGAAAAAGAAATCCTGGGCAGTTCATCCCTAGTGCGAGGCTTAACGAAGGGGCGAAGCAGATGGCCCTGTGTTTAACGCCCTTACAAGGAGGTCTAGGTTTCCAGGAAGCTGATAGGGGCGAGGGGTGGGAGGTGGGGCAGGCAGAAAATGACTGTAATTCCGACCCCCACTTGGAGGTGTTTAGACCAGTGATTGGTGGCTGTGACCAGAACCTCCCTGATAAGGAAGAAGGGAGTCCCTGGGACTTGGCGCTCTGAATATGTATGGCCCAGATTTCTTTGTGTGGCTGATATCTGGCTGGATATTTATTCTTCTAGATTACACGTTCTGACTCTGAGGAACAAAGGGCTGGCAAGAGCTGCTCTCTGGTGCTTAATAATTTGAAGGAATTTACATTTCAATGCAGCCTTGTGCTACATTTCTCACACAACCTCTCCCCCCTACTCCCTTCTTGCCTTTCCCTCCCCCTAATTTCTCCTGATGGAAAGAATGGACCTCTCTCCCGGTATGGGGAAAGGAGGTGGGGAGACGGGAAGAAGGAGAAAAGCATAGAGACATCATGGGAGGGAGGAGATTTATTGAGATTCCACTTAGAATTTATTCCCTCAGAATCCTATTTATTTTATTTATGTTTATAAATCATACATTACCAAGTACAATGAAATCTCCTAAAACCCCAGAAGCTTACTCGATGTTCTTTGTGATTTGACAGAGGAAACAGAGGGAGAAAATGAGTAAGAAGGGGAGATGTGGGAGGGGCTGGGGGCTGGATGGGGTGGCTCTGGGGAAAGCCTTTCCCAAGGAGTAGCCCGAGTCGGTGTGGCCTGCTCTGCGAGGGAGTGTGATCCAAACAGCCTCCTCTGTGCTTTCACCGCTGTCCCTGCCCCTCCTCTCAGGAGAGGGGGTTCATTGTCAGGTAATTAACCATCAGCATTACAGAAAGGACTTCACTGGGCAGAGGTGTGAAAGCACATTTACACCTCGTGTAAATGGGAGAGGAGATTTTACAGTTTGAGTGACACCCAAGCAGCCATAAAGTGACAAAGATAAAGTCATCCATGGTTAGGATCCCAGGATCCTAAGAGCTTACACTACGCTTCTAAAATGCGCCACCCTCTCTCCCTTCACGTGGCTGTCACAGCGTGTATCGTGACCCGTGGACCACAGGGAGCTTGGGGTACAGCTCAGGGGACACGGCAGCCCAGTTAAGACCCTATACTAGAAAGTTACGGGTTTTGTTCTGCACTTCTCAGTGCGGTTATTCAACAAACTTGAAGGCACCCTTAATCTGTGCCAGAAGGCACTGTTTCTGCCCTCAGGGTACGGACATGTGAGTACATGGCTACAATACAGGGTGATTGCAGCTACAGGGGACGTGGCCCCAGAGGCCACGGAAGCCTGGAAGGAGTCACCCCAGACACTCCATGGCGGAGGTAACATGAGAAAGGTCTAGAGAACGAAGAGAGGCTTGTTAGGTGGATGAGGCTGGCCAATGCAATCGCACAGATGGCTGAGGGCAGTTTTGGCTCACATGGTGGTTTGGTAGGTGGAAGAGAGTTGGTATTTGAGTTTACCTTACTAGGACAGGTTTGCGGCTGTACCCCTCCAGATAACTGGATTTTATTTAGTAAATGAGAAGAAACCCTTACAGGAATGAAGAAAGTTCCAATCTATGGATGCGGTGGGTAGAAAAGGAGGATGGAGAAGAGGAACAAGGACCCCTATACGCACTGGGAGGAAAGCATGGAAACCTAGACTCAAGGATGGTGGATCTAGGGTTCCTCTCAGCTGAAGGAGGAAGAGGAAAATTAATGGCTATAATTTTCATATCAGTGAAGATACTCTGGTCCATTACTGTTTTCTCCAATCAGAACCTTCTGAACAAAGGGGAAAGTGCATCTGAGGCAGAGCCTTGTGGGTCTCCCTTTGTGTTGTTTAACACCAGTTTCTATTAGAAAAGCAGACCTTCAAATTGAACTGCCTCTCCTCAGGCTCCAGAGTAAACTCATCTATATCCTCACCGTAGAAGAAGCAATTCAAGTCTGAGGGGTGTTACTAGGACGATCCACCCCCTGTAAGTTATAGCTAGGATTCCAAAAAATCTTGGGGCCCCACAAAACAATGAGATTCCCAGGATGTTTGGGGAGCATGTCTGGGGCCAATGGAGAATGATGCGAGCCCTTTAGTAAATGTGACTTCGTGTCACAGAATTTAGACATAAGCAAGTAAATTTGGGGTCTACGTATTTTATCACTTATCGAGAGAGGAGTGTTAAAAAAGCTCTATTATAATTGCAGACTTGGCGCTTTTCCTCCTTCAGTTCAGATAGTTTTTGCAAAGGGGACGCAGCATAAGCTTCTTGTGACTTGCTCACGCGAAACGTTTAGGTGGTAGGGTTGAACAATGTGAGCACGCTAGTGTCTTACTTCCAGCCTTCTGCCCTTACTTTAGATTCTGGAAAGTCCCAGGAAGTTTTTCATTTCAGATGATACTCCATCCCCAATTTTAATTTACCTAATTACAGGTCCCCTTAGTCAAGGAAAAGACGATGTTTAATTCAGGAGTTCCTCACTGGCTTAACATTAACCTCTGGTTAGAGGTGAAACCAATTTGTTTGTTTAGTATGTTAGGGATAGGTGAGGCCAACCCGTGTTATAAACCAAAGGATGAAACTGATTCCTGTTTTCCTCTTATTCATGAGTGTTCGTAATCTTTAAGACAAAGCACACATATATACAAGTTCATAAAAATATTAATAATATGTTGACTTTCATTAATTCTCTTTACTTAATTTTCTGTCTTCCTGAGGTTAAAATGTCCTTACTATCAAGAAAACCATTATTTCATTCCAAACACTGTTAAGGTTATCTTCCCACGCAAACTTTTGGTTATCTTCTCAGCTTGCTGAAATTTCATAAACTGGAGAGACTTCTGGCCTGAAGGGGTACCAGTTTCTTGTTTGTATATAGATGGGTTATGTTGAACCTTATATAAAGTCATTAATCAATGACCTTAAAACTCAAAGAAGGACATGGTCACATCGTTTGCAGTTCTTGCATTCATGTCAAAAAGGACCTATTTCTCGAGTCATTGTGCAGATTCATTTATGTGTTCATTCATGGAAATAAAACACTCCGAATTCTCGCTCTGTGTATGGCATATGTTAGCCTGGGGTTCTCAGAATGTGGTTCCTGGCCCTGTAGCATTAAAATCACTTGGGAACTTGTTAGAACAGACATTCTTGGGCCTCACACCAGACCCACTGAATCAGAAACTCTGGGGGTGGTCCCAGCAATCTGTGTTTTAACAAGTCCTCCAGGTGACTCTGACACAGCTCCAGTTTGAGGACCGCTGAGCTAGACAATGGAGTCAAGACAATGATGAATAAGTTGCAATCTACAGTTCTTGTGTCCAAAGAGCTCAGAATTTATAACGTGAAGTGAGAAATCTCATGGTCCTCAAGATTAAATATCTTAACCTGTGCATGGTTTCCCCACTAGTGAGCAGTCGAGTTGAGACAGTCTTCAGAAGGTCAGTCCAGCGGACTTTCTGTACCATCTTATTGATTAGCCATCTCTTGCCCTCTTCCTCCTCCTAGTTCCTAACTTAAAAATTGTTTGTACTTGGGTAGATGCAGAGTTGGCTTCAAAGGACTGTCTCTGGGCAACTGGTCGACAGCAAAGTCACATTGTGGTTACCAGGGCTTACGAAGAAATCTTTCCCCTCCTCCAGCAAGGAACTTGGACTGTTAGCAAGCCAGTAAGTTGGTCGGTAAGTGCTGATCACCACTATGCTCAGGGTGCAAAAAGCATATTGCCCTTTGGGTGGCCTCGGACGGGGTGCATGAGAACAGGAGGAAACAGTTCACACCCTTAAAAAATTCACACACACACACATTTTGAAAATATGGGTGAACAAGTCTGATGCATGACAATAGCAAAGGCAAGATAATCTATACAGATAAATTGAGCATTGCTGGGGGATTTCAAATCTTAATGCCAGAGCTAGGAGGGCGGGAGTTCATCGCCCCCACTACCTCACTGGGCAATTTCTGCCTCATTTCGTTAGACAGAGGAGATTGTTACCAGAAAGGCAGAAAGGAAGTGCCATCTGGGACTGTGTGCACTTCCAGACAGATGGCTGAGTCTTCCAGTCCTGTTTTATTTCTGGCTGTGGATCACACACCCCACAGCTATACTGTAAAAATGGGATGTGACGGGACACGGGATGTTTTAAGAGTGTGTTTCTCTCTCTCTCTCTCTTTGTTTTTTTCCTGGAAACTTGTGGTAAAAATAAAACATAATGACAGTCTTCCTGTTTTAATTATTGTTGTTCACATTAAGCCCTTGGTTGGCCAAGTAAAGGACAAATGGTCCCCCAGAATTGGAGATGATATTCAGGGATGTGGCAGAGAGCCAGGCTAACCTTGAGAAGACTGCTCTGTGGAGACCCTTTGTTAGAGTATGTGTATGCATGTTGTCAACCTTGGGATGGTTGAGAACCGTGACATGTTCTAAAAGTAAAAAGTGGTCCAGCCAGACTGGAATGCTCCACACTCTTCTGCTTTCTTCCTATCTGCTTCCCACACCCAGGCTGCCTCCACCAGCCCCTCACCCCCTTCCTGCCAGACAGGGCAGACCGACTTAAGCAGAGTAGTTTCAGTCTGTCTGCTTTTGGTCTACTCAAGGGCTCCGGTTTTAAAGTCTGGGATGTGAAGGGTTGGCTGGGAGGTTCATACCAATGAGGAGTCCTCTCTGCCAAGAACTGCGAGGGTTGGAGCAATTACTCAACCTACTTCCAGAGTATAAGGCATCAACTTATTCAATAAATATTTTTGAGTGACTATTGATAAAGGATTATATTGTAGGGATATAAAGAAGTAAAAAGATGATTCCTAAAGCCAATAAAATGTACCAGAAGGAGCCTTGAGCCCAAATTCTGACTTATTGGCTTTGTGATTTGGGACAAGTGACTAAACTCACCTGGTCCTCAATTCTTCATCTACGAAAGTGTTCAGAATTGCTGTTGCCTTTCCTCCACTTCCTTCCCAAGCTTTGTCTCCATCTCTTACCCTTCGCTGATTCTCAAACTTGGGAGGTACATAATACCAACCACCTGAGAAGTACATTAAAATACACATTCTTTTTTTTAAATTTAATTTTATTTTTTTAAACTTTTTTATTGATTTATAATCATTTTAAAATGCACATTCTTAGGCTTAGAGAATGTAATGCAGTACATCTGGGTAGGCTCCGTGAAGCTGTATTTTGAGTAGGTCCCAGTGTAATTCTGAAACAGGTCACCAGTGGGCCATACTTTGATAAACTCTGCTTTTACACTTTTCCAGATTTCTGTAGCCAGGTTTAGTCAGTGTTTTTAACTCTCCTCTGAGCTCCCATAACGTTTTATTTAAGCCGCTAAATACTACTTCTTATGAACAGACTGGCATTCTGATAGGATCAGAGGAATGAGTTAAGTCTTCAGAACCATCAAATAACTCATTTATTCAACAACTATTTGTTAAAAAACTTACTATGCACAGTCAATGAACAAAACAGAATCACTGTGGCATTTACACTCCAGCAGACTGAGACAGAAAATTTGAGAAGCCCACTGAGATACTAAGTAAACAATACAGTACGTCAGAGAGTGAAAAGAAACACGGGGAAAACGAGCAAGCGAAAACAAAACGCAGAGCAGGGTAAGGGGGTTGGGAATGCTGAGGCTGGGCGCAGGTGGCAGTATTAATATGGGTTCAATATTCATTGTACCCCTTCAAAGTGTTATTTGGCCTTGAGCAAGTCTCTTAACCACTTCGGTGATCACTTCCTCATCTGTAAATTGGGAATAAGAAACCCCAACTTGCAGGGTTGTGAGGTTTAAAGAGAATGGTTCGGGTTAGATCTAAAAGAGAAATTCTCACGACGCTGTTAGTTTACTAGGGAGGTTTCCAGGGACGCCAACGGGTCTAAACCCCTTTCCCTCCTTTTTCTAACAGAGTGATACTTGAATCTGAGGGCCCAGATGACAAGGGCCAGCTACCCTCTTGGCTATTCCACTCCAGATGGGTGCACAGAGTAGGGCTGACCAGCCACCCTCCCTTCTGAAATCTTCTGGAGTCTAAAGATGTCACTAATTCTAGGAGGCAGTGTGCTTACAGCATTTCCCTTTTGGGGGGGAAAAAAAAAGCTTCTGTGTTACACAAACATATTAACTAAAAATACATCTTGATTTCAGAAATGCTAGAATGTAGGAAAAACATACAGCTCAGGATGGAGAGACTTGAGTGACAGGAGCCACGGAGTGCTTGGGCCACTGTCATGCTGGGGGCAGTGGCAGTGGTCCTCAGCTCTCCTGTTCTGCCCAGCCCTTCTCCTCCTTCCCTCTTGCTCTTCTCTCTCTTCCTCTCTGGCCACTGCTGGGCAGTTGCATTCTCAGCCACCCCCTTGTTGAAGTAGGACCTGGAATCTCTTCTCAAAGGAAAGGAGGTGCAGGACACAGGAGGGGCTGGGTGGCCCAGTGCTTGGATATTGTCAAAATGACTATGGAATCATAATGACAATGGTACACAATTACTGACTTCTTAGGAGCCAGTCCCTGTTCCCAGGACTGTGGGCACGGGAGGTGGGCACGGTCATTCTAACTACTTTACTGATGGGGAAACTGAGGTATGGAAAGATTAACTAACTTCCGTAAATGCAAAAAAGGAGTAGAGCTGAGAACTCCCGTGTCCAGCTGACTCAGAAGTCCAGAACTTGTCCGTTAAGTTGTGCTCTTGCTCTCATCTCGATTTCAAGAGTAGTTTGAGTAAAATTAGGAGCGTGACGCGGAACAGGCTTGATGGGCGTATGGCCGCGCTACCTCTGCAGGAAATGACCTCGGTGATGTCACAGAAAGGTGGGCGGGGCACGTCGTACAGGTTAGAGGTGGATGGCGACTGGGATTTCCTCCTTCAAGGCCACTGAGCTGGCATTTGCTCCCCAGGTGTTGCCCTAGAGATGTGGTCGGTGACCCTAATTGACAAAGCCAGACCTGGCACCAAGGACCACGTGACTTCTGTGTCTTTTGATGTGGGTTCACCTACTGATAAGGCAAGCTGGAGGGAATCAGCAAACTCAGTCGGGAAAAGATCAAGGCCTGCATTAAGGAGGAAAGAAATGTCAGTCGCTCTGATAGGGAGATAGACTTTTGTGTTTCATTGCACAAGCACGCACATGTGCACTCAAAGCCTGCCACGTTTCAAAGCCGCCTTCGATGCCCTGGTGCTCGCTTGGAGGGAGAGAGATCTGAAGCCTCTCAAAGGCGGCAGGTACAGAGCAATTCACACAGGACACAGCCAACAGCCCTTTCCACCTCCTTTTTCCACCTCCCGCCCTCCATCCCACCAGCCTGTGTTTACTGCTGGTACTAAGGAGGTACATGTGAACGTGCATGTGTGCACATTTAAATCCAAACTTAAAAGGAAGGGAAAAAGGGGGAAAAAAAAAAGTGACAGCTTTGGACCAAAGCAGCAAGTATTCATAATGAGTGGAGGAATCACCATGAAAGAGCCAGGGCCCTTTAAGAAAAACAAACCTCCCCGAGGAAGACAGCTCTGAGGATGCTGTTGAGGTTGGCAGTTTAAAAGGCCCTTCATTTCAGAGCCAGCAAGAGGCAAAGCGAGGATTTGATGTACAACGCCAGCTTTTTTCTTTTTCCCTCCTTTCCCTTCTTCTCTCTGAATCCCATCTTGGCTGAGCCATGGCAAAACTAAATTAGAAAAACCTGCAGAGCATTGACAGTCCAAATGAAGCACACAGCCAATTTATCACAACAGAGCCCAGTCATCTAATAAGCCCCGTATGTAATAAATGTGCTAAGTGCCCACCTTTAACTTCGGCACACACGGCAGCGGTCACTGGCGGGCGATGGCGGAGTCCCTGACAGGGGGATGATGTCAGGCTCGGCCGGAGGCGCTCAGCATCTGGCTTACATCACTGGCTCTCTAGGGTGCCGAGCCAAAGGGAGATAACGTCGGGGTCTCCAAAGGCAAGGCAAACCACATTTAGAACCAGAGCAGATACCTGCCTACGGAGAGTTTCGTAGGCGGAGCCGTCGCTATGACAGCAGAGCTGGGGGACACCAGGATGAGAACGGGTTTCTCTCTTGCCTTTCTGTTTTGGAAAATAAGTGTCTTCTGGAAGAAATGACGTCATCCGCGTACAATGTTTCCTAACCAGACGTAGAGACAGTTTTTACAGATTGTAGGTCTAGTAATAGACTATTTTTGTGCTTGGCCAATTAGTAAAGAGAAAAGATAGGGTTTAATAATGCCAAAGGGATGGAGAGGTCAGGCATGGTGTTCTTAGTTTACCCCTAGGTCACCTTGGGACAACAGGTTACAGGCTGGAAACGACAAAGGCTTGGGAGGCAATGAGAATCAGGTTGTAGGTCAGCCTTTTGGTCTCTAAGGACAGCTGGGTCTGTAAAGGTGTCTCTGGGTTCCTCTTGATAATTGGATGATCTTGGTAGAGCCCAGATCTTTAGATGGAACTGTTTGAAACATGAAGAGTTGTTTCTCTAGAACCATGGTTCTCAATTACAACTATAAAGTAAAATCACCTGGACAGCTTTAAAAAATATTAGTATCTGTGTCCAATCCTAAAAGACACTGATTTTTTAAAAAAGATATTGGTTTAATTGGTTTGGGGGAAGGCTCAGGGTCAGGATATTTAAAAGCTTCAGAGATGACTCCATACGCAGCTGAGCTTGAAAACCACCGTGGCAGAGTCCCTGAAAGTCAGGTCAGAGTCCATAAGACCAGGACGTACTGGAAATCCCAAAGGTTTTGAAATTAACCCAGGGAGGCAGGAATTAGGCTAAAAAGTTTGCCATTTTTGTAGGTCAAAAGTGATAGAAAGTTGGCAATTTCATATGGTTCAAACCAATAGATTAAGGTTGTTGGGGGCTGACTCCCCGTCCTCGGTCTTCTAGGATCCCCTAGAGTTGGCGCTTGGTTCCCAGGCCTGACAATTACTCTTCTGCATTTTTTTAATCTAATGTATGGTTTATAATCTGCCTGTATGCTGAGTGAATTTGAGATAAACTCACATACACATCCACATATATATATGGGGTAGCTAAAATAAATATTAGCAAATGGTCAGAAAACAGGTAGAAACAGTCAATTATCATTAAAATTATAGTTAGGGATAAGATATTAATGTAACTGGGCACTCAGTATCACTCTGAGCTCCTGGAAACCCAAAGCAAAAGTGGAATTTATTCTCACTGTCTTTAAAGACAATGCATATTCATTTTGGGGACAGCATCAAATTCCGGATAGACTCTATTGTGTAGATTCTAATAACAAAAGCCTTGAGTGCAAAGTAGATAAATGTTGTTTTTGTTGAAGATGCAGTGATGATTTCAAGGCTATTAGATGGAGTCACGGTTCAGTGAAATAATTTTTATGCCAAATAGCCTCCCAGAATTCAGTAGGAGCCTGCGCTCCAGTGAAAAACAGTGGAAGGTATAGTGCCCTGAGAAATGGGTGCACCTTAAACCGCTGAATCTCAAATCAGCATGCTCTCTCCTTCCTGCCTGTATAAAACTGAATTGCTGCTAGTATTTCAATCATGAGTAGTTCCTGTGTCTCCAGCGATTTTTTTCCCCTCAGAGTGAGGATGGGTTTGTGATCAGTTTTTTCCTTTCTTTCTTTATTATCAAGTATGTGTCCTTGTGAAACCAATTGGCAGACTTTGGGCTGAGTTTGGGTCCTGGAAAGTCTCCCCCTACCCAATGTGATTTGAATCCAGTGAAGATCATTTATTCACTCATCAAACTTCTTTCAAGGACAGATTACATGCCCATCACTGGGCTAATCATCGAAATCTCAGCCCTTGCCAGATGGAACTCAGTGTGGTCAATGCAGACAGCTGACATGTAGACAGATACCTGGCAGTACACTGTGCTAAGAGTAATTGGCGCGTGGAGAAGACAGCCCAGCCAGAAGGAGAAGTAGCCATCAGCCTTCCTAGACTCCGCAGGACCAGGGCAAGGTTTGCAAAGATGCATGGGATTTTCAGATAGCCAATGGGGAAAGGTGCCGTGGGTGGAGGTGCTGAGTGAGCAGATGCCTGGTGGGTTTGTGGGGTACTAGGCAGCTCACTGCCAGAGGAGCTTCAAGTGCCAGGGTGGGTGGCAAAGAGAAGAGGACCTAGACAGCCCAGGGCCAGGACAATACAGAAAACATTGTGTTCTAGTACAGTTTTGCATATATTCATTCCGCAAATATTTGAGTGCCGAGGATGTGCCAAGCCTGGGGGAGGGAACAATTATAGCCCAATATCTATTTTTATAAGTTTGAACATTTGCAATGCTGTTGTCATTTCGTTCCACCCTGAGCTCAGTTTAATGCAATTCCATTCTTCTGGATGTTTCCAGCAGAGCCAACATGGACAAGGCAGCTCTCTGCTAGCAGAAATCCTCTCCCTTCCCCGGTTCCTATCAAGATTGGAGAGGCAGCATTGATCATTTTTCAATTAAGTCCTCCTTCTGATACTTTTGGTTGGTTGGTTGGCTTTTGGAGCACCCCCGGGACATGGGCTAATTTGGACAGTGTGTTTGGGTCAGTTAAATCCTTACAAATCTGTGTATTGTTGAAACTGCTAAGACCATTGTTTGTCACTCAGATTCAGGCAGGGTGATAAGGAAAAGCAAAGAGGGAAGGAGATGGATGGGCCTGCCATTGCAGCCACAGGGGAAAAATTGAAAATAGACCTGAAGCAAGCCTTGGAGAGGCAGCTGACCAGTAACTGCTGGTCCTGCCCCAGCTGGCTGTTCCAATCCTCCCACAGTGGTTGAGTTCCAGTATCACCCCACTGGGGCTCTGCCTGAAATCCGACGTGAGGCTGGCATAATGCAAATATTCTGTGCATCCCATAGGATCTGGTTCTTATATTCTGTTGCAGTGCTTCTCTCTCCACAGCGCTCTGAGTAGATGGCACTGTAATCATGGTCGTAAGTATTATTAATGACAGCAGCTATGACAATGAGCTGAGGCCGGGTCTCTGGCTTTGATGTCAGCGAGAGAAGAGGGAGGTTTTCATTTGTTTCAAATGGAAACAGATGCATATGGGCAGAGCTAGCAATAAGCAGACCAGTAAGAACAGTGGTTTTCATTTTTGGGGTTCCTTCATTCCCCCACAAGTTTGTCTGTGAGGCAAACGTTCCCTCAGTAATTCTCCCCATGTGACGAGCAGGGAGGCTGGTCGCCTCCAGCATCTGTTTATCTCTTCTCACCACCCAGGTTCCTCCTGCTTTTTCTTTTCTCTTTTTCTTTCTTTCTTTTTTTAACTGAAGTATAGTCAATTTACAACATTGTGTTAATTTCTGATGTACAGCATAGTGATTCAGTTCATATTCCTTTTCATATTATTTTTCATTATAGGCCATTACAAGGTATTGAATACAGTTCCCTGTGCTGTACGTTAGGACCTTGTTGTTTATCTCTTTTATATATAGTAGTTAGCATCTGCAAATCTCAAACTCCCAATTTATCCCTCCCCACCCTTTCTTCCCCCAGTAACCATGAGTTTGTTTTCTATGTCTGTGAGTCTGTTTCTGTTTTGTAAATAAGTTTATTTGTGTGTGTGTGTGTGTGTGTGTGTGTGTGTTTTAGATTCCTCATGTAATTGATATCATCAGGCATTTTCTTTCTCTTTCTGTCTTACTTCACTTAAAATTATGGTCTCCAGGTCCATCTCTGTTGCTGCAAATGGCATTATTTTATTCCTTTTTATGGCTGAGTAGTATTCCTTTGTATAAATACACCTCGACTTCTTTATACAGTCTTCTGTTGATGGACATTTAGGTGGCTTCCATGTTTTGGCTGTTGTAAATAGTGCTGCTATGGACATTGGGGTTCACAAGTCTTTTTGAATTAGAGTTCCTCTTGCTTCTTCTCGAGAATGATTTTGTTGATGAGAGAACCCTAAAGGAAGATGTCCCCTTAGCTTGAAAACCTGCCCTCTTAGATAGTGTCCCTGTCTTTGTCTAAGCTGGGGGTGATTTTAGGAGTGGAGAAAACCCACTTACTCACCAGTATCTCCACCTTGTGCCTGAAACTTCCAGCAAGGGAGTCACCAGTCAATTCAGCTCAATCCAATTCAATTTATAATTATACTGAGTGTCTGTTACCAGCATGTATAAAACACTGTTAGATGGACAACTGTATGTCCAGCCAGGATTGTACTCATTTTAAATACTCTGTGTAGTTTACTTTTTGCCCTGCTTGGGTCTTGAAAAATATAGTGTCCGTTAAGGATTCAAGACACATTAGACATTAGCCATGGCTTTTGAGATGTCTGTCAAGGTGGAGGAGTTGTGATGGAGGTTGCCCATGCTCTCTTGGGGACAGGAGTATAAATAAAGGTGCTGCCACCCATCCTGGGTGTATAAACTAAGGTGCCGCCACCCATCCTGGGTCCATTTGGCCCCTCTTCCTCACGTCTCATCCTCTGCCTCCCCCTGGTCTAGTTGGGCTTAGTCTCAGCCAGCTCCTCTGTCCACCTCCACCTGCCTCTCTCCCCTGCCCTACAGCTGCTTCGTTCTGTTCCTTGGTGCCTGGGTCTTGCCTCCTTCTCAGTCTTCCCCCAGTTGCAGTCAGCCCTTGGACGGTCTCCGTCGTTCCTTCCTCTCTACACTTGTACTCGTTTTGCTTCTTAGTTTCCAGCATCTTTTCTTAGGTTGGAATGTGGGTGGACGGATTGGAGCATCGTGACGTACGGCAGGCACCAACCCTGTCTCCGCATCTCCACCTTCATCTCCTCCTCCTTCCTGACTCCCTTTGGGAAGGTCAGATCTTTCCTAAAAGGAAAGGCTCGTGTTCTTCCATTTGTAGGCTATTCCTGACGCAGTCCTTACTATGGTGGCTGTTTTTGTTTTCTTAGGTCTGATTTCTGAGTCACTCAACTAAACTACATCTTCACGGCCTCTCTAGGGGTCCCTTTTTCTGGGCTCTGGAGCAGGGGTTCCTGGGTCGAATCCTGTGTGACTGTGGGTAAAGTCTATTTTTTTTTCTATGTGCCTTCATTTCTTCGTTAAAACAGAGAGAATACAGTACCCCCAGCATAGTGTGCTTGTGAGGATTCAATGAGCTAATACATGTAAAGCAATTTAGCGGTGCTGGACATAAACAAAAACATATACTTATTGTTACTCTTTATTACCTGCAGAGGGAGCTATTGCCAGGCCAGGAGGAATGTGAGGACCCCGTGTGTCTCCTAGCTCCAGACCTTAATCCTTTGTGTCTGTGACTAACAGCATAGAACCTGAGCTGGTAAATGTAGTGTCGGGCTCCTGTGGTTCCAGACTTTTTTTCTGGAGGTTTATGTCAGTACCACAGTTGGCTGGTAAAGGATTAGAACTCTGTTGTCGCTTACTGTTTATCACTTCTATGTAAATTCTGGCAGGATAAAAAACATTTGGTAATTATACTTGGTTGTTTTAAGAGAACCACTTCCTCATAAAAAAAAATAATAACCTTGACCTTGAAGAAAGAAATTCTTAGGTGTTTATTTTCAGAAATGGCAGGCAGTTTTATTGGCAGAGGCAGTAATAAAGTCAAGTTCAGGTGATCGGAGCCATAGAGGATCCAAACGCTGTTTAAAATATGATTTAAACCTAATGCTGTATTTGTACATTTAATTCATTTCTATTAGCTACCAAGATGTTTAACATAAAATAATTAGAATCTTGAGATGGAAATCAAAATGGCCACAGTTTTAATTAAACATCTCATAGGGAATTAGGCTGCTTAATGAGAGGCAGCCTGGTGCAGTGATGAGAGTCAGGGGGCTGGATGTACTGGGGCAAGTCACCTTATCTCGAGTCCAGCGCCAAGGACTTGATTGGCAAGAGAGGTGGTCGACAGTCCCCCACCCCTACTTTTTTTTTTTAACATAAGAGAATTCCTTTGTTTTTTCCCCTAAAGGAAATCTTGTATAGAATCCTACTTTAGCAAAGAAAGTAAAGTTACCTCTCCTCCTCTGTCTCCCCAACACCGGCCAAACCACTCACCGTCT
The DNA here is from genome assembly GCF_009834535.1 of Camelus ferus. Lineage (NCBI taxonomy): Eukaryota > Metazoa > Chordata > Mammalia > Artiodactyla > Camelidae > Camelus > Camelus ferus. Next base: position 16,379,834 of record NC_045716.1, on the reverse strand, counting down.
CCCCTACCCCCACCACTGAAGCCCTGGGGCAACAGAGCATGGAGCTCACGGAACACACTGTGAAAACTTGCCTAGGGGATCTCGATGTTTCCTTCCTGCTATGAAATTCTATGTTTCTGATCCTAATATGTCCCTATGCTGCATTTCCCAATCTACTGCCTCTTTTGTGTTTTATTCAAGGATCTAAACACACACACACACACACACACACATCCACAGAGATGGATTTAGTAAGAAGTGATTAAGAAGGAGTCTTTTGCCACCTGAACTGAGAGCCTCACACATCCCTATCCATCCCCTTTCATCTCGTTCCTACTCTTTGTGTCCAGGTTGGGATTTGACTCCAGACTTCCCCGGGGCTACTATGCATTGTAATGAGTTTGACTTTAGAAAATGGATAAAACTCCTTCTTTCCCTGTCCTACTCAGTCTCTACTTCCCAACGCCAGATTTCCCATCCTCGGTGAACAGCCTGGCAGGTCTTGTGCAACTCATATGCTGGTTCCTGTGGTCCAAGGTTATAGGGTGGGGAGAATGGGGTAACTTCTTTCCTGCTTCCTTGAATGCTGAGCCTGGCCATCGTCTAATGTTGGCATTATATACTGAAGAATAGTCAATTATCAGTGAATGAGCTTGTGAATGAGTGCGAGATTATATGAAAAGGACCTGGCATGCTGCTTTATCTCAGTAACACTCTCTTTCCCTCATCTTCCACATTTCTGGTCCCTTTGGACCTATCCCAGGCAGATATAATGATAGACAAGGCCTACAGGAGATCAGTGAAGGAGCTGGGTGGTTCTAGTCCGTTTTAAGGCTATGTTTAACCCCTGGCTAAATACATATTATAACCTTTTAAAATCCCTTTTAAAAGCAAGGTGAGATACACCCATCACGGGGCATTCGTGCAGACAAGATTTGCCAAAGGGTTGAATACACTTAGTTTTCTTTCCTAATTGTCACTTTCTCCACAGTTAGTATCAAATCTGCTCTTTCTTTAAAATCATCTTTAAGTGCTAATTCCTTCTTTAGTTCATATAGAGAAGGGAACATTTTTAATGTCAAATAATAGAACTGTTTCAAAATTGTATCCCATTATCAACTCTTATTTCAATTGTCTTTAACAATCTGCAAATTTGCACCTTGGAGCTGCTTAGCCCCTGTGCTCAATCGCCCAAACGTGGATTTGGCGGAAAAGGAGATGGGGCATTGGATGCATGCAGGAAAATACCCTTATGACTATGTTCAGCTACATTTAAATACTAAGAGTGTTCATAGAAAACCATGTCTGTTTTAAAATACCTAATCTTATAACAGAACTAGTTCAGTAGTTCACATTTGTGCTGGCCTGTACAATATTATTCAGCGATTAGAAAAATTTGATTATTCCTCTGAGAGTTTCTGCCCCATGGCGGGAAACTAGACATAAGTGGAGACTGGACTGGATTTTGGCTCCCACGTTCTCCACTGCAGACTCTTGTGTGGGGTAGAACTCAAACATATATGCTGGCTCTTGGGTGAGGCTGGTCTGATAACTATCTTCAGCGGTTCCAAAGGAAGGGAGGACGTAACAACAGACTGAAACCTTAATGGTTTAATGGTTTCCTCTTTCCTGCTAGGTCCAAGGCTGCAGCTCTCCCCTACCCCCTCTCCTAACCAGGACAATTCAGCCTTTCTAGTCCTATCAGGTAATTTATCCAGTTTTGCTCTCTCTTGACCTTGACTTTCACACTTTTTATTGGATTCCACTGGGTTCTGTCCTTTGGGTCATCTTCCTCTTGTCTATCTCACTGCTATTAAAAACATCTCTGGGGGGTGGGTGGGTATAGATCAGTGATCCTGGGTTTAATCCCTGGCACTTTCATTAATAAATGAATAAATAAAATAAAATAAATTATTAAGAAATAAAAGAAAAACATCTCCGGATACTTGCATATTTGTGTTCATTTTTATTTTACAAGGAATCTGTAGTAATTACAGAAAAATCAGAAAATACATACCATAAAAATAAAGAAGAAAAAAATCACCCATAATCTTAATTGTGGTGATAACCTATCACTATTTGGCATATACCCCTTCTCAACCTTCTTATATTTAAATCTGTGTGTAGGAATCATCTATTAATGTATTTTCCAGAAGAAATATCTGTCTTTTTTTATTCAGCTTCACCTTGGAAGGCTTTCTCTCAGATAAAAAGGGAACCCAGAATAGTTTTCAACATGGAATATTATAAAAGGACAAAAGATCAGTTCATCTTTACTAATAGTTCCAAAAAATTTTACTGTGTTTTCAAACCTATGATCTCTATCCACCCTTCTGAATCCAAAGTATGGTCCATGGTTTAAAGAACGAAAAATACAAAACTGGCACAGGAATCCTTCCAACTTCATGAACCGAGATCTGTTCTCCCCAAGCTGGACTGGATCCCCGGGGTTAGGGGTGCAAATAGGGAAGCATAACCCACCCGTGCAAATAAAAGGAGGACCCTTGTTTTGGACCCTTGTTATCTTATAATAGGACTAGTTCACTAATTCACATTGTACTTGCCTGTACAGGTGTTCTGTGGCTACACGTGCACTTGCTGACTTTTATTTCACATCCTCTGGATCAATACCCAGCTTGTGCCTGCATCGTATTAATCGACTCTTATGATTAGAATCCTACACTATTGAGTTCAACAGCTGCTTCAGTGAAAATTTTGAGAGCACTCATCTGAAGTCAAAAAAAAAAAAAAAAAAAAAGAAAGAAAGTAAGACATTGCATCATTGAAGTGAGCTCACTTCTGGAAGTTTATGTTTTAATAATTGCATATGTGCAGTCTGCTCTCATTACTTGTAGCCCTCAAAAAAAAGAGGACACCAGGAAGCGTATCTGTTGGCTTCACTGTAGTACCTTTGGACAGTAACCTCAGAACACTTTATAGTAGGGGTTTTATCCTAACAACTGCACTGCAGTTTGCTTGTTTCAATTTTTAACTAACTTAATAAAATGTGAAAAAAGAAACAAATGCCAGTTGCTTCAGAGAACATGATTTTTCAGTGTGCTTCAATAATTTGTATTAAAACCTGATGCTAGAAAAAAATAAGTATTTGTACATATATATACATATATACATACATTTACAATATGATTTCCTAAAGGATTAAAGACAGAAAAAGAGAGAAGAGGACAGAAAAAAAGGAGGTATAAGAAAAAAATGTGCCATAGTGATAATTTATGGTTATAATTTTTTTTTTTTTTGCAAATCAGTTTCTTAGGACACATAATTACATTAGACAAATATATTTTGTCATCCGTCTTTACAGTTTCCAGAGAAGATAGTGTGTGTGCACATGTGTGTGTGTGCATGTGATGAAGAAATAGGAGAACGTGGGTCTTCTCAACCCAATTAAAATTTAACACTTGTCTCTTTTGAGCTGACATCCTCATTTGGGAGGAAAGAGTGAGGAAATACAATGCACAGATGCTCTTTACAAAATAAAGATATTTCTTTCCTTCTCTAACTTGATTTTGGCACAGCTGATAGCTCACAGAAAAGCACTGGGGATACACATTTAGGCTGCACTGTTCTGAATTCCCCATGAAAAACCTCCTCACCAGTATATCTATATTTATTTTTTCTAAGGATACGTTCTTGATGCTGGCAAATTGGTCTACTTCTTAAGATTCCTGTTGGTGCTTCTCTGGTGGCCTTTATTACCCAATTTAAATACACAATAGTAAGTGGATTTGAACACACCACGTTAATCCAGCATAAGGGACCTCTGCTTGGCTGTTTGTTAAAAGAAAATTGTACCTGTTATGAACTGGAAGGAGGCACACAGTTGCTGTTAACTGCTTTACCAAAATTGATTCTGACTCACTCGTTTCAAAATGAAAATTGAAATGCTTTTGCCTTTTTTTTTCTTTTTCTTTTGGTGGAAATTTGCTTTACTTAGCACTAAGTGGTTATCATTTCTTGTGATTACAGAAAAATGCATCATAACTTTTGATTACTCTGCTATTAAGGATGCGCGGTAGCAATTGCTAGCACTTATCAAGTACTGCTGGTAGGTTCTGTGTAACTTGTTTTTATTTGGAACTGAGTGGAGGAGGAGGGTATGGATGAAGCCGCTCAAAGCTTGACGTACAGAATGCGCTCAGTCACCTGGGAGTGAAAGGAACTGGAAGGGAAGAGGTTTTGTTAATGGATATTCTCTCTACTTCAACCCCTGTTCCGACTAGCACCCAATTATACAAAAAACACAAAAACAAACAGGTTAATCTATCAGCCATTCCTACACTTACTCATTTCTTCCATAAATATGTACAGAGGTCTACTACGTGGATGAGGCTGGCTGGGCGTGGTAGGGTAAAAACGAAGGAATATCAATTGAGGGGATATAAATTCTAAGGGAGCGTATAATGCAAGATAAAAGACACCTCCATAGTAATTTATACACATAAACTATAAAGATAATAATTTATATGGCATACATTGCAAGTACATGGGATTAAAGGTGAAAAAGATGACAGAAGCCTGAGTTCCTGGAGAATTAGTGTCTGTCCTCCCATTAGGTTGCAAACATCATGAGAGCAGGGATTACGTCTATCTTGTCCCCTGCAGTATCTAGAACACACAAGCTAGGATATAGTGAGCACTGAATACACAGCCATTCAGTAATGAGCTGCACACAGCAGTGTGCTTGCAAGAGGCAACTGAGTGCATGTCTTCTCAACTCTGCGTTGATAGCGTGTTGGTTACTTGTAACTGGTCATGGTGGGAGTAATTACACCACAGAACTTGGCAAATATAACAACTAAAGGTCTTTTTTGCCCCTAATACCTGGCTGTGAAACATTTACCAAGACACCATGGCCATGAAGCCTCTCTTTTCTTTAAGTACACCTTGAGGTGATAGATAGATAGATAGATAGATAGATAGATAGATAGATAGATAGATAGATAGATAGATGCAGCAAGAGAGAATGAGAGACAGTTAATGCATATTTGTTCTTTTTGTGGGGGGGCAACTAAGTTTACTTATTTATTACTTTCTTTTTATTTAACAGAGGTAGTGAGGATCGAACCTATGAACTCACACAAGATAAGCTTGCATTGTACCACTGAGCTATATTCTACCCCCATATTTGTTTTTAAAATTAGACTTTTACCCCAATTCCTGTGCTATGTGAGAGAGTGGTCATGTGGTGAGGTGGCCATGTGACAGGGCACTGACCAACGAAACATAAGTGCAGTTCTGTCCTGAAAGAGTTGTCACTATTTCCAGCTTCTGTCCTTTCTTCTTCTCTTGCCTGAAAAGCAGATATGACAGTCAGAACTACAGTTTGCATCTTGGGAATATGAAGGAAAATCCAAAAAAATTTCAGAGATCTCAGCTCTGGCATCCTTGACTCACTAAGCTAAAGCCAGCATTTCCTATCTTTGGATTTCTTGTTGCCGAAAAAGAAGGAAAAAAAAAAAAATACCCACAAAACTTGTGTTAAGCTTAGGTTTCTGATCACTCATGATTGAACTCAGTGCTGCCTGATTAATACAACTGGTGCCAGTGTTGAATTTAGATTTAGCCATGTTAAATTTGAAAGTAACTGTAGAATACCCAGGTAAAAAAAAATATATATCAGTAGAGATTTGAAGATTATAAACTAGCTTCACATTTAGAATTATCTGGAGAGTTAAAAAAAAATGTGGTTCACCCAGCATGTGTGGGTTCACCCAGGCTAACTGAATCTGAGAGGTGGGTCACTCAACCTCCCAGAGGTGAGGATGACATGACAATAGAGCAAGAAGCCAAGAGTCTTAGCCTGGTTGTCTCTGTTTCCACATAGAATTGAGATGTGAAATCATAAGCACAAATGCTGGGATGGGATGCTTGAGGACTGTTCTTTTCTTTTAAAAAATATTTACTGAAGTTTAGTTGATTTACAATGTTTTGTCAGTTTCAGGTGTAAGCAAAGTGTTCAGTATATATATATATATATGTATTTTTTTTTTTTGTCTTTTTCAGATTCTTTTCCATTATAGATTGTTACACGATATTGAATATAGTTCCCTGTGCTCTACAGCAGATTCTTGCTGTTTTTCTATTTTATATATAGTGGTGTGTATCTGTTAATCCCAAACTCCTAATTTATCCCTTCCCTCCTTCTCCCTTTGGGAACCATAAGTTTGTTTTCTATGTCTGTGAGTCCATTTCTCTTTTGTAAATAAGTTCATTTGTGTCATTTTTTTTCTGATTCCACTTACAAATGACATCATATGACATTTGTCTTTCTCTGTTTGACTTACTTCACTTAGTATGATAATCTCTACGTCCATCCGTGAAACAGTTCTTGAAGGGGATGGGAGAGACTGCTATCCAGGGATGTACAGAAAATTTTCTAGGAACCACAGGCAGTGGGAAGATGAAGTCAGAAACAGAGAATCCATGGAACTAACACGAGTGACTATGGAATTTTCTCCAGTAGAGCTTGAAGGTCTAGGTTTACGATCAGAGCAGGAAAATAGCTGAAGTCATTTCAGCATTGGCTGACTGAGTGCAGAGAAAAGACAGTAATCAAACTGGCTGAGGAATTTAACAAGAGAGAGGCTGGTGATGTAAATCATGTTTTATGGACCAGGTAAGTAAGGACATACATACAAGAGGAGGCAAATACACTTGGGAGAAAACTGGGATCCAGAAAATGGTTCTCTGGGTGAAAATTGAGCAACAAATATACAAGGTGGGCAATGGGAGAGCCGGGAGAGTAAGGGGTTTTGATTGATGAAAGTGTGGTGTGCTGGCACTCTTTAAATCAAGGGTTACAAAGTAGAGCAGCTCTCTGTGACAGCGAGGTCCAGGTTGTGGACATTTATCTGAATGATTCCAAAGCAGTTAAAAATGACTGGAATTGAAGAAGGAGGGAACTAAGAAAGAGCTGATGGATTGTTCTCTTAACAGGAAAACTGAAGCCACACAGGGTGATTATAAAATCTCAGTTAGGGCAGTTGACTCAACCAAGTGCCAAAGCCTCAGTCAATGTGAGAGGCTGCGATCAGGGGATGAAAATCAAAGAACCAGCCAGATGTCTTAAGGCTCTACAGAGAAATTACTCACTCAACAGCAGAAAGAAAAATGTCTGGAAAAGAAGAACACCCTGTAACTCTGAAATAGAAGGGGGAGGAGAGCAGGAGAATGAGAAAATACAGAGGAATTTGAAAGGGGAAGGAGCTAAGTTAGACTTCTTGTCAAAGGGGTTTTAGAGATGGAAGGACACCAGGGATCACCTAATCCAGAGGTCTTGTTTCAGATGGTGGAACAGAGACTCAGAGGGAGCCAGCAGTTCCCAAAACCATAGCACTAGTTAGCAGAATTTAGGTTTAGTCATCCGTTGGTCATTAGTCATTAATTCATCAAATATTTATTGAGCAACTAGTCAAGATCTAGGGTTACCAGAATGAATAAGCTTCAGAACACGTGCTCGGGGAACTCACCGCATTGTGGGAGAAGTGGACAAAGTCTGAAAACTATTACAATGTAGTGTTACAAAGAGCAGGAGAAGGGCCCTACAAAAGGTGGATGCAGAAGCGCAGGGATGAGCCTCTTGCCTGGGGGAGGGAGGAGAGCTGGGTGATCGTGGTACGGGACTTGACGGAACATGGGCAACGTAGATAGAACACACTATGCAACTGAGCAAACTAGACAAAAGTGCTTTTTCTTTCAGGTCAGCGCAACACCCAGTCAAGGCACAGAGCTTGGTAAACTGATTCTAACCTAGATTTCCTCCAGCCCTTACCCTCCTCCTCTCAACCTTCACAATTGTGAGTGGCAGTCACAGGCAGGAGGTAGGAAGAATGCTGGTATCAGGGGAGACCTCCCAAAGGATATGAGTAACATTTGAACCAATCTCTGCCTCCAAGTTCAAAGCTCTGTCTGACTTTGATAGTTGAAGGAGCTGAGAATCCTCTTTGCTATGAAGGGGGAAGCTGGGCTATCAACTTGGCGCAAGGACGTTAGGTCACGTAGGAGAAGTGGAAGCTGATGATTGTGGGAACACTAGAAACAGGCGCCCTGGAGTTTAAAAACGAGAGAACCAAGGATGAAATGTGCTGTTATTAAGTTCACATCAGAAGCAGTTTTCAGTCTTTCAGTTCATCCAGGTCTTGCGGCCAAGCCCATGCCACCCCTCCACACCCAAAAGGAGTGTGACAGGGCGATGGTTTGCAGACTCCAGTGATCCTAAATGGTAAAGTGCTTTAACATTTAAAAACAAACTTTTCCTGGCTTTGCAGGTACAGCTACGGAGTAGATTTTTTCTTAAAGACAAAAAGATAAAATGTAACAAGAGATAGAGGGTTTAAAAATGTTAACTGGTCAAAGCAAAACTATTAGAGGCAAGTTACCAAGGAGAATATGTGAGACAATGTAAGAGCCTTCAAATCTCAATGGCTTAAAATAGAAACGGTTTGTTTCTCTTGTTGCTATTCTGGCGACACAGGGATTCTGTTTCACATCACCCCCAGTCAGAGCTGGAAACTGGAGAAGCCCCTGTCATCTGGAGAAGTACTGGGTCCTGAGGGGAAGGGAGGGAGACTATGTGCAGTGTTGCACTGGGAATAAAATGCTTCTGTCTGAAGTAACACGTGTCACTTCTGTTCAGTTTTATTGGTCAAAGCAAGTCATGGGGTCAGATTCAACCTCTCGGTAATAAGGAAGCACAATCCTATCCGTGACAGAAAGGAGCAGAATTGGAACAATCACTGAAGAGAATGAAGATTACCAACAGACTTCTTACAGCATCTCTAAGAGCCCACTGGTTTCCTGTTTCTCCCTTCAACAACCTACTCTACATGCTTCTACCATAGTAATCTTCCTAAAACATAACATTCTGCTACCTAACTTCCACAAAAACTTCCACAGCTTCTGAATCAGGTCCCAGATCTTTTAGCCCTCTATTGCACAACCATTACCATCTATTCCAAGTCTATTTTTCCAGAGTAACCTGGGGTATCTTCATCCACTCTCCACGCACTACTCACCTACCCCCGCACCCATCTTTGCCATTTACATTTTCATTCATATTTCAAATGTTGACTTAAATGCCACAATCACCACAAAATAAAGTATTTAAAAAAATGCTTCCAGTTGGCATCTCTTAGTGTTTTTGTCAATGTTTCCCAAAAAACACTGCTTATGTCTCTGCTTTCATAATAGAAGTTTACATCCGTGCTACAGAGTAGTGTTTCTTAAAGAAAAAAAAAAAAAAGAGCCCCATTAGATAGTAAGTTCTATGAGGACAGAAAAAATATCTTGTTCATGATTATGTGATTCCCTTCCTGTCTTTGTCAAAGTGTTGAGCACAGTGCTTGATGCACGGCAGGTCCTCACTTCACTGAAGGATCTTATGTTACCCTTCTCGATCTGATCAGATTGAGCCTTAATCCATCCTCTTCTTCTTGATTCTTTGCTTGTAGCCCCAACGGCTTTTATGGTTAAAGTAGAAGCTTCCTGTTTGTGCTCACTGCTAATATCCTGGGTCAGATGTTAGATATTCAGAGCTGAATTGTTTTTAAGTGATGTGAAAAAAAAAATGGTGCCCTAAAAATGGATCAGGAATGTAATTGATGGGAAATGTTTTAGGAAAGAGAGAGACAAGACTATATACATACATTTTTTTTTAAAGCAAACCAGAATGATAATGACCATCAGACCACTTTTTATAGATAATTTCAATTTAAATTTGGTTTTTCCCATCACAATGTGGATAATTGGAGAAGACAGAGTACATTGAGTTGCCTTTATAACCACCATACTGACTCTGTTACACTCAATACAACTGAGTTTCTTGTCAATTCTTTGTTAAATCTTCTCTCCCATCATGTTTACATGGGACTAAATCAAGATGATCATTTTATAATATTGGAAATATCAAAGACCTAAGAGATGATCTCTTTGCCTTTTTTTACATTACAGATGAAGAAACTGAGTTATAGAAAGATGAAGCCACATTTTTTTTTCTGCCAAGCATGCTATGCTACATTCAAGATTCCCCACTGAGTCTTTTCCTCTGGGAAGTCTAAAATGCAAAATGATAATACTGACTAACAATTAGATTTATTAATTAAACCAGAGTAATTAATTACATGAAGCTATTGAGTAGATATTAAATGTCAGTTACTTTGTTAACTGGAAATTCAAAGAGAAAGGGCACAATTTCCTTTACATAGTAGCTCTGGGTCTCGTCTACAATGTGTAAGTACCTTGCTGGGTGCTGAGTGGGAAACTGTTCACCACCTAGTGTCTCATAGGGATGTTTTAAGTGCAATTATGCACTCACGTTGCTGAAATGTCTCTCAGTTGAGTACTTTTAAGATTATTCACTGAATTCTCTAGTTGTTGATTTAAAAGTTTCAAGATAAATTAGCTTTTCAAAATTAACGAGGGGCCATAAAGATGACAACATTTATAACTAAACTGGACATTCATGTCAACCATAAGTTTAAAACAAAATGAACTTACTGTGGGGAAACATACCAAAACCAGATGCTTTTGACCAACCATCTCTGCTTTCCTGGATTGAAAGCCTAGGGTTAAAAACACAAAAAAACTCTTGGGGGGAGGGTATAGCTCAAGTGGTAGAGCGTGTGCTTAGCATGCATGAGGTCCTGGGTTCAATCCCCAGCACCTCCTCTAAGAATGAGTCAATGAATAAACCTAAGTACCTCCCCCCACCAAAACAAAAGCAAAACACAGAACTCTGTCAGTGAGTTGCACGACAGAAGTAACAACAGTAACAAGATCTCAGGAAATTGGAAACAAATTCTTTAGAGTTCTGTATTAATCTACGTGTTTTATATTGGATGTGTGAAGAAAGGAAAAGCTATATGATAATTAGTATATTTTAGAAGTAGAAACAAGTGACTAAAAAAACATTCAAAGAGACCTCACCTTAGCATTGATCTCATCATAGAGAAAACGCTAATGTGATTCTCAGGGTTGTGTTTCACAGAGAGCCAAGGGGAGCTTCTGCAAAGAGAGACGCTGAAGGTGAAAATGAGATGGTGGAACTACTCGGGAAATTAAATCTGTAATAAGGCACCAGTGGGTTATGTTTCTGTCCCTTTGCAATAACAGAATGTGAACAAAAGGGTCAGAGGGCAGAGGCTGAAGTTCAGTTTAGAAAATGAGGGCTGTCAGGAGGCTTCAGGCTGTGCATGTGGCAGGTGGAACTAGGCTGACAAATTAGATGGCTCTGGACAAACTTCACGGTTGCAAATCAGTCTCTTCACTTGGCTACAAAAGACTGAGTCCAGTGCATGCAGGAAAGAGGAAAAGGATCATTTCACAGAGGTTTTAAAATGGGCAAATATTCCTGGTTCAGCGTGGAGGAGGGCAGAGAAGGAGAATGAACCAGGAAAGTGGGTGTTCGGTGTGAGGTTGAAAGTGTGAAAGGCAAGGAAGGAAACTAAAGAGAAAAAGGGAGAGGAGAGAGAGGAAAAGTGTGAGAAGGTGGAGATAAAAATGATGTGAGTGGGAGCCAACATGGACAAGAGAGACTGTGAGAGAAGGAAAAAAACTGAGAGAGCAAGGAAAAATGGGTTGGGAGGAGATCAACAGACAAAGATGACGAGAAGAGGGGAGAGGGTCAGAGGAGAGAAGACAGGGCCAAAGCCAGAAAAGAAAAAAGGTGCAGCCACTCCATTGTAAATGCATCTTGGTTTTGGTGCACTTCCCACGGGACTGCCCAGAGAGGCTCTGCTGTCCGTGGGTGCTTGGATGAGCAGGGAGTATCGTAGGGAGAGCCAGAAAGTAGAGGGGAGTGCGGGGTTCAGGCACAAAGGGGGCTCAGGTGCCCTGAGCTGAGCCCCTATAGTGACAGAGGTGGCACTGTCTCCTTTGCCCCATCTATTGCATGCTAAAACCCGAAGATTGCTCTTTATTATTATATAAAAAAATAATTTTTTTACTTACAAGTTATCTTTATTTCACATGCTGTCAAAAGCCATTAAAATGCTGGTAGCAAAGCTTTTCAGTTGCTCTGTGTACAGGTCATAGTGTTCAGGCCAAGGGGTTATTATAAGGGAAGGAGATAACAGGTTTTCCCAAGTGGAGATTTAAGTCGTACCTAACCGTGTGGGCCATCTGGTGAAGACCACGGAGAACAAATTGCCTTTCATAAGCATTTTTAGTGTCTCTACACCATGTTAATTTCGGAGGCCAAACTATTCCTAAAGGGGTTTTGTACAAAGAATAGAGGGCAGCTTCTCTGTCCTTCCTCTAGTGTCTCGAGACTCCAAAATGTCTTAGTTTTTCAGCCTGTCAGGACCACAGTGGTTGGGAATATTTACCTGCCTTCTTTCAAGAGTCTAGTGACGTCTGCTAATAGATTGAAAGGTTAAGCACCTACTATGTGATCAGGTTTGGTTAGATGTTATGAGACAGGCACAGAGATATACGAAATTGTCTTACGCACTGCCAGGAAGTATAAATTCACACCCAAGAATGTTCTGCAGGATGTATGTATACACACAGGTGTAGGCATTTGTCAAAATCAGCAAATGTATGCTTAAAATTGTGCAATTTCATTGCATTTAACTTTTACTTCATAAGAAAACACTGCAAATAAATACTGAAACCTCTTCACTACTATGCATACTTGCCTACTGAAATATTTGGGGGTGATGGGTACTGATATCTGCAATTTACTTAGAAATATATCAAAAATAGGATGGATTGACAGATGAAGAGGCATGTATACATGAAAAAATAAGAGCAGTAAAATCTCGGTGGTGGTATATAGGCATTCACTATAAAATTCACTTACGATGTGTTTGAAATATTTATATTTATTTTATAAAGTAATCAATAAACAATTAAAAGCTATTGATGTAGCACTCAATATTAGAGTTAAGAAAGTAATGAGGTAAAGAAGTAAAAAGGGATGTGGTCAGAAGAAAGATAATAAGGTATGATTGTATTTGTTATTTGATGCTGCATAAAAAGTTACTGTAGAACTTATTGGTTTAAAACACCACACATTTACTCTCCTGTTGTTTTCTGCATCAGGAACCCAGGAATGGCTTAACTGGGTGGTTGTGGCTCCGGGCCTTTCATGAGGTTGCAGCCAGAACGTGTTCAGGGATGCGGTCATCTGAAGTCTTACCTGGGGCCGGAGACTCTGCTTCCAAAATGGCTCACCTCACATGGCTGTTGGCAGGAGCCTCAGTTCCTCAGGAAGCAGGACTCTCCACGTGCTGTTCCCGTGCCCTCGCCCCCTGGCAGCTGGCTTCCCCGGGAGTAAGCGACCCACGGCAGAGAACAGGACGGAGATGCTGCGCCTTTTATAACCTAGTTGCACACCATCACTTCTGCCATACGCTATTCACAACACACAAATCACTGAGTCTAGCCCACGCTTAAGAAGAGGAGAATTAAGTCCCAGCTCCTGCGGGGAGGAATGTGGAAAAGTTTGTGGACATGTTTTAAAACCATGATAAAGCTTTATGTGGGATTTGAGTAGAGTTGCTTCGTTTCATAAGCAGATGGTTCAGGAGTCATTGGTCTTGAGGCTGTTGAGACCGGTGTGTGAGGAAAAAGCAAAGCAGAATAAGGCAAAACAACAGCAGAGGCACAGACTTGACCTCTGTGAAGCCAGGTAGGAAGGCAAGGCTGAAAAATCCTTATTCTTGGCAAGCCCTCCTTATCTAGATGACCACAGAATTCCCACTGTGCCTATGGAATCAGGGCTGGGTGAGGCGGTGAACAAGGCTAGTCTTATTTAATTTATTTTTAAATAGAGGTAAAATTCACATAACATAAAATTCAGCATTTTAACCATTTTAAAGTGTATAGTTCAGTGGCTTTTAGTATATTCGCAATGTGATGAAGCCATCACCACTATCTAATTCCAGTCATCACCCCCAAAGAAAGCCGGCTACCCATTAATCAGTCACTCCCAATTTTCTCCCTTTCCCCTGGCAACCACCAATCTGTTTTTCATCTATATGGATTTTCTGTGACTCTATGGTTTTGAGTCTTGAACTAAACAGGATCCAAGGCCAGCCTACCTGCGAAGGAGAGTCTGATATGTGTGGGAAGGTGGGGATTGATAAGTCGAGGAGAGTGGAAAGGTGACAGAATCCTGTGTAACAGAAAAGAGAGGATAATGTGAATACATTTTTATAAGTAGTTTGGGGCCATGTTATAAACTTGGACACCCTGAATGTGAGTGGTCATTTGAGTGGGTATTACCTGAAAATTAAGTGTGGTTCCAGGCCTTCACTGGACTCTACAGTGAAATTTGCTTTAGAAGAACAGCCACACATTATCCCCAGCACGTGATGACAGACGCAGGCATCCAACCCCAAACTGGCTGTGTTCCAACGAGAAATGTCATCTGGTTATTTTAGAAGCATAGGTAAGAATCTGCTGGAGAACAGCTGACTAGGGAGACTGAGAATCAAAGTCTAGGCATGATTTTAAGGGGCAATTTGGGGAATCAGCACAGTGTGTTGTTTGGGGATGTCTTTATAGCTGGGTCTCCTATGTTTGAATTCCAGCTCTGTGACTTTGGATGAGTGACTTAACCTTGCTGCCTCTTTTGTAAGCTAGGAAAACAAGTAAAAGGAAAGTAAAATAATGCCCATTACTTTTCAGGAATGTGAAGTGGACTAAATGAGCCCACACATCGAAGACTTGCAGACAGTCCCCAGCACACTGTAAGCGTTCACAGATGCTTGCACTGATCACCTTATCATTAAAGGAAAGCACATTCTTTAGGGGAAACTGAAGAGATGTAATGTTTCTTTCATCCAATTATTTTAACATATAAAATCCTACATATTTTATTCACGGTCCCTGGGCAGATGGAGTTTTAACTGTTCACAGTGTAAGACAGTGTGAATGACGCTCCTGCAGACTTAGTCACAGTGTCAATCTGCTGACAGTAACTGTTTCCTTTTGACATATCTCAAAACCAGGACACCATCTTGAATGCTCCAAGTGCGAGAAAGAACTCCTTAAAGAGACTCGAAGCTTTAGAAATATTAATCTGCATCTGGAATCACTCCCGTGAACATCACATTTTATGATACAAATATCTCCTGGGATCTTGGCATCACCAACTCTTTTTAAAATAATGGAACTCTATAATGGAGAAAACATTGCTCTATAAAACATAGAACTCGACTGTCAAGAAAAGGGAGAAAAAAGAAATTGGTGAAAGATTTAATAACTGAGTCCTATGGCTAGAAAAAAATAGCAGCCTTTGAGGATATTTGTGCTTGATTTAAGTGGGTTGGTAGGAGTACCGCCAACAGGTCAAATGATGTGAGTACCCCAGGTAAGCGGTGCTATCAAATTGGATAGAATATGTGGGAAACCAAGATCTTTTATGCCTAGCTTTTAGAAAAGCTCCCAACATCCACTGTATGTGCTAAAGAGCAAAATCATTAAATTTCTTTTTTAAAAAGCATCAAAATTATTATTAAAAAGTACCACGAGAACCAAAGATAACCATTTGGTTGTTCATAAAATCAGCCAATCTACTGACAGTCAATCTTTCTCCATGACGTGTAATTTTCAACTCTACCCACTCTTCCAGTCATCTAGAGATGACTGCCAATTTACTAAACAAATTTGTAAAGGATTGTCTAATGAAGTAAGGAGAGAGAGAGAGAAAGGGGTGGCAAAGAGAGAGAAAGAGTGAGAGAGAGAGAGACTGAGTGTAGTCACGGAACCCAAAATCTTCCTTTACGACTTATACCTACAATCAGATCAGTGGGAATAGGTGATGCTCGATGCCCTTACAGGTGAGTCCTGTGTATCTATGCTGTGACGCCTTTGCAGATGGGTGTCAACAATCTCAACACTGCTGTTTAAAATTTCTTGCCGCTAGGCGATGGCCATCCTGCTTCTGGCCTTTGAACAAGTCTGCCCCATCTGTAAACTTACTGATAACGGTAAGCTGCATTTTCCAGCCAGAGCTCTCTGGTTTTACTCAGGCCACCTGACCACTGTCCAATGCACTCCTTGTTTTTGACCTGTGTTCCACTGAAGTCATTTCTGAAAGACTCTGAGCTTCTGGCCTTCTAATGTGTGACCATCCCACAATGCCCCCTCCTCTTCTGATAACATATCCTCTACTTGCACTCTGCCTCTGTGGGTTTAGGGTTCAGATGCAATTTTTCTGACATTTGGGCTTCAGTTTTTTTCTTTAGATTTCAGGTGAGTTTAACCCTTTGACTTTTGGTTTTCGATGTAATTTAATGTAGTAACCCCTGCTCTGTTCCAGCCCACTGAAGTCCAATGTCCAATGGGTGATAAGGCCAGCCTTGACCTTTCCAGGGAGAAATTTAAAAATGGACCACTATTCATACAAACGTCTAGAAAATCCTCTGTCTTGTACAAAAATAAACAATACTAAATTGGACCTTGGCAGAGTTGTAGAGACAGGGGAAGAATAGAAACAGTCTGTTTGGTGCCCCCCCCCCCACCTTTCCTGGGATATATGACAGCTTAGGTAACTATTTATTTGATGGTGTAGTTTACTGATGGAGTTGAAGTAACTGCAGTCAGAAATAATAAGACCTTTATCACAGCACAATGATGTAAGAGTAGAGAGATTTACTCTGATCAGTGTTAATATTCAGACAGCAGAAGCATGAAATATCTATCTAAATTTCTAAGAATTAACTATTGATGTAATATAGTTCCCCCAAGTCAGGGCAAATAGACAAACTGTATCTGAAAACAGTATTTAGATATTACTATGTTGAAAAGGCTGGGGTTCAAACTCCATTTGATGCTGATGCTAAAAAAAGACCTTGGATGAGGGCCATGGAAATGCACCTACATGAGGTAATGTCTAAAGAAGCCAGACTGCTTTTTGGAACCCTTACTGAGTACATTAAAAATGAGTTTTACTAATGAGAGTGACTCTGCTCTGTGGTTAATCATGTTAAAGAAATGTTCCACATAATCACTGTGAAATTGAATGTTGGTAAATAAGCTGCTTAATATTTATTTAAATAATTTTGTAAATGAAGAGGAATAAGAAATAAGACATTGGGTCATGATAAAAAGACTTGCCCTGAGGAGCCACTCACTTCAGAAGGCCAATATCTAATTGCAGATGTTTCAGGAGCTGTTCTAAATTCAAGGAACGATTTCGGTTCCCCAGATCTTGTTATGAACTTGACGTGGATAAATCAAGGCATGCAATTCATGTATAGACGCTATTCATTTTGCCAGAAAAATGTAAGGGGAAGGTCGGCGTTCAGACATTTGCATTCTCTTTGAGGTGTTTCTGAAGATCCCTCAGCCATGTGGAGCCCAGCCTTCTTGAGGGTGGGGAGCTGCTTGCCCTCTTTTCTTGAAAGTGATCTCCTTGACGTTTGGGAGTGAATCAGAATCATCACACAGCTTTCTCTACCTAAAAATTAAAGGCCTGGATGATGACCCTGAAGTCACCAGCTAAGAGAAATTTTGTTAATCACTCTGATCATGAGCGAAGAATGGTGCCGCCCGTCACCAACTGGGAAAAGTCTCCTGGCAAAGTGTCTGCATAAGTAACTCAAACTTTTAGGAAATCACATCCCTCTATCACTTTGTGTCAGTTGGGTGCATAGATGACTAATGTAAATCACACGTATTGTCATTTCCTGACCATATATGCTTCATACAGATCTATGATAGAAAATGTATTTTATATATATTCCATAATGGAAAATTTATTATATATAAGAAAGCTTAATGTATATAAGCATGAAATCGTCAAGAGCCTTTTTGAGTACTGTTATTAAAAATATAGTATTTAAGGAGCTTCCATAGAGCGAAGCCCTGTAGATTTATTAAACAGTCTCTGAAAACCATGGAGACTGGAAGGGCTTCTCTTTTGGGCAAAAAGACACTAAGAAGAGGTGATGATAAGTTTCACCATTTTTACAGTTGACTGGGGGACTGGTATGCGCCTGCAGCTTTACTCACATTATCTTAATCCTTCAAATTACCTTACAAAGAGGTTCTTATTTCATTTTATACATGAGGAAACCAGGAATCAGGAAGGTTAGGTGATTTGTCTAAGTTTAAGGAGCCAGGCAATGGCAGAGCTGAGATTTAAGTCCAGGTCTATCTGATGCTTAGCCCATAATCTTCCCAATATGCAGAACAAAATGATGTTGATTAGATAAATGAGGAATGTCATTTCTGGTTCCTTCTGCTAACAGTGAATGGTAGGCTCCTAAGGATATGCCAGAGATGGCTGAGTTGCCAGTGGGCTTCTTCATGAAGAAGATGTGCTGGACCTGAGTACTGTTAGAAATGTACTCATTTGTCTCACGTTTTGAGTCCCCTCCATGCTCGTTACACGCTATGAAGCCTGACAGGTGATACAAAGGTGACTGAATCTGCAACTCAAATAGTGCACGCAGGGCTGATCTTTAAAATGTAAAAATGACCTAAGAGCACAGATTCAGGAAAGACTAGTATGATTAAAAAAAAAAAAAAAGAGCACCTCGGGCATGGCTTGTGTTACACGCCCATCAGCATAAAGATGACAAACCTTTCGCTGGAAAAAGCAAAGGCTGGGAGAGGTACGAGGGCACCAGATTAGGACTCAGTTGACCATTTTGCTTTATAAGCCTGACTGAATCATACATTCAGGGTTTCACTTTCCTCCTTTGTGGGGGTCCTAGGGAAGCCTTTTTGGTGCCTTGGTTTCCTTGTTTGTGCTATTATTTGCCTATCTCAGATCATTGTTTTCAGAATCAAC
Organism: Camelus ferus; assembly: GCF_009834535.1. NCBI lineage: Eukaryota > Metazoa > Chordata > Mammalia > Artiodactyla > Camelidae > Camelus > Camelus ferus. The sequence continues at coordinate 16,361,089 of NC_045716.1, read as the reverse complement.
TTGAGGAACTCAACAAGTTTTAAGTCCTAAACGGATGAAAGGAATCATCAACTTGATGAAGTTAGAAGTCATCCCTAGGGACCTTCAAGTGTGATTGGCAGATACGAGAAGTACACAAATTCAGCGACTGAGCCAACAGCCCCCAATCTTAGGGATACAAATGAGGGGCCGTGGTAGTTCAGGGGGGAACTCATACTCAGCTGGAAACCGAGGGTGGTGGTTTGCTCAGAATTGGATGTAACAATACTCGCTAAACCTCAGAAGGGTTGGTAGCATGGCACCGGTAAGTGTTCATTAAACCTGAAATGTCTATAGAAAGATAGTAACATTGTAAGTTACTGACTGACGCTGAGTCATTGAATCTGGATGTAAAGTGGCAACTGTATTCTGAGATTTCTGAAAAGGAAAACCAGAGTTTAAATGATTACTTGATTTTAAGCCTTTTTTTTTTCCTATGCAAGGAGGAAAGTGTGCAAAGTTACCTATCCGCTGTTTTAGGAAGGAGTGGTATATGATAAAGGAGGATCAGTGCTGCATTTGCACATTTAAACCCTGGTGAGACCTAAGGAAACCATAGATGGATGGAGCCCTTTGATTATTTTCTCGTCACTGCTTTCTGGAGGATACTCACCTTGCAGTGCCTCCCACAGCCTTTACCATCCAACACCCCATTAACTGGACAGTGTCTGTTGACAAACACTCCCCACTCACAGAAATAACTCCATGTTAACTGAGGCTCATAAAGATGATGCACTGGCCTCATAATATGATTCTAAAGCCGCTTCTGAATCATCGACGTGTGATGAATTATGTTCAGAATAAATTTTATGCCCAAATATTTTTTTCATGTTCTATATATCTTATAATAGGTAGCCTAGATTATTTCATTTGTGAGTTTCTAATGGTCAGAACATTTGATTAACGAGAACGCTTTATTTACCTGTGCAGAATAGAATTTGCCGTATTACTGACCTGGTGATATTACGGATTGGTCAAAATTCAAGTTGGATCACTTCCATGAGGTTACAAATATTTACAGTTAAATGCCCACCACAAGGTGAGACTCAGGATATGAAGAGAGAGGAGATATGATGCAAGTAGTTGCAGTAGCTGATGGACCATTCACATTTATCTGTCAGTCATCTATCTATCATTACCCATGCAGCCTCATTGTTAAGCATCTTGAGAACTCAATGATGCTGGAGGCAGAAGAATGTAAGACAGTAACTTAAGGGGCCGGGACCAGGGGAACAAATTGGGTTGGGATGGTCATTAGTCCAAATTTCAATATCCAAGTGGTTGTATCACTGCCCTATAAAGAGGTCCAATTCCTCCTGCAGTGGTAGCATAAATCTCACCTAAAGGCTGTTTGGGGTGGTTAGTAGTATTGTGATTATATGGAGAAGAACGTCAGACAAAATCTGTGGTGTGGACAGCTGGGACTCAGAGCCCAGCAGAGGTTCAGAGCCCCCAGGAAGACGCACAGGAGTTCGGGGCCAGGTGTCTGTCTCCAAGGGGAAATGCAGTGCCATCAGTACACCAGAGCAGACGCCTGACCTAAAAGGGGGTCAAGATGAGAGAAGTTTGAAGGGAAGGCGGAGGCTCAGAAGACACGAGGGTGTCCAGGCTGTCTTTGGCACACAGATACCCATCTTCAGGCAGCTCTGCTGATTTCTCTTACTCGGAAGTACCAGATTTAGTCCTACATTTGGGGATAAGTCTGCAGACTGACGATCTTTACGTCTACAGGCAAGTGAGGCTTTGGCTGTAAGGATGACACTGACATGTGTCCACTGCTATTTTGCGACCTACCAACTGTCTCTTCTGATAAAGTTCTCTCTCAGAGAGAAAGGATGTGAGGTGGACAGGCAGTCAGGTCACTAAAGACATAGTCACATTTGGGGGGCTTTTCCAAAGAACTTTTTGCCACTTGCAGCAACAAGGATGGACCTTAGAGATTATCATACTAAATGAAGTAAGTCAGAGAGAAAGACGAGTATCCTATCATACCTCTTATATGTGGAATCTAAAAAAAATGGCACAAAGGAACTTATTTGCAGAACAGAAACAGACTCACAGACAGGTCCTATGGTTACCAAAAGGGGAAAGGAGGAGGGATAAATTGGGAGTTCAGGATTTGCAGATACAAACTACTGTATAAAAAAGAGATAAACAACAAGGCCCTTAGTCTATAACACTGAGAAGTATATTCAATATCTTGTAAAAACCTAAACTGAAAAAGAATACACATAGTTATATATATATATATATAATTGAATCACTATGCTGTACACCAGACACTAATGCAATATTATAAATCAACTATACTTCAATTAAAAAAAAAGAAATTTTCCTAACTATAAGTTTTGTCTGAATGAATCCATTCTGAAACTTCAGCAATGTTACAGAGGGGATGGATGGGTATGAAAATAATCCAGTATTTAGAGCAGTGTATGAAGGATTTTGTTGTTACAAATGTAAAAATAGAATAAATGTAGTCAAATTAGATGGGTAAGGTGAAAAAAAATTGGCACCTCATAGCTACTCATATTTTTGTTTCTATTTTACAACGAACATGTTAGACCTGTTCCTATAATAGGCTGACTTGAAAAATTTTGATCTAAGAATTTGCAAGGACAGGGGTTTAATCTGAACATGGACCTTTGTCAAAGAGAGTATTTAAAACTTTCAATTTTGTCATGGTTTTAAAACCATAAGTGAAGCCTATATATATATATATATATATATATAACATATATTCATATATAAATACATATATTCATTTTCATATTCTTTTTCATTAAAGGTTATTAAAAGATATTGAATATAGTTCCCTATTCTATAAAGAAGACATTTGTTTTTTAAATCTATTTTTATATTTAGCAGTTAACATTTGCAAATCTAAAACTCCCAAATTTATCCCTTCCCACCCCGTTTTCCCCCATAATCATAAGATTGCCTACTATGTCTGTGAGTCTGTTTCTGTTTTGTGGATGAGTTCATTGGTGTCTTCTTTTTTTTTCAGATTCCGCATATGAATGATATCATATGGTATTTTTCTTTCTATTTCTGGCTTAACTTCACTTAGAATGACAACCTCCAGATCCATCCATGTTACTCTAAATGGCATTATTTTATTCTTTTTTTTTTTTTTTTAAATCACTGAGTAGTATTTCTGTAAGTGAAGCCTTTATCTCCTCCCCTTGAACTTAGTAGCGTAGGGGAATTTGTAACTGCCTTGGTGACCAGAATGTGGCAGAAATGATACTCCCTGACTTCTGAGGTCTGGTTAGAAAAGGCTACACAACTCCTGCTGGTTTCTTTTGGGAAATTCTAAGAGAATTTGGAAGAAGCCCGCCACCCAGAGACCAGCAGATAGAAAGAGCGCGTGGAATGATCACACATAGAGGCACCCAAGGGGTCCCAGTGGCCCTAGTCACTTAGTCAGCAGTTCTGCTTTGTGTCTTCCCAGTCTAAGCACCAGATGTGTGAACAAAGAAATATTTGGAGCAACCTAAGGCACGATTCCACTGCAACCACTTTAAAGATGTTGAGTGAGAATTGACCTAGTCCATTTGGGCTGCTTAAAACAAAAGTATCATCACCTAGGTAGCCTATAAACAACAAAATTGTTGTTGGCAAAATTTTATTTCTCACAGTTCTAGAGACTGGGGAGTCCAAGATTATGGTGCCAGCAGATTCAGTGTCTGGTGAGAACGCCACTTCCTCGTAGATAGCCGTCTTCTCACTGTAAACTCACATGGCATCGTGGAAGGAGCTTGGGTCTCTTCTATAAGGTGTTCATTCCATCTATGGGGGCTCCACCCTCACAAGCCAGTCACCTCCCAAAGACTTCACCTCTGAATATGATCATATTGGACATTAGATTCTCAACATGAGTTTTGGGGCAGGGCACAAACATTCAATTTACAAGACTCACTGAGCCCAGACAATCCCCAGATTCATTAACAAAATGAATAGTTGTACTGTTTTAAGCCGTTATTTCGGGAAAGTCTTCACCCGGCAGTAGACAACCAGAGCCTGATTTGATGAACATTTCTGTGGAGTCTCTGCTTCCTGTTGGAGGGCAGGGCGAGCTCGTGGTGGTGGGAGTGAGAGTTTGATGGGATGGCTAAACGGATGAGGGCGAAGTTCATCCGTACTGCAGCAGTAGTTCCTGTCTTCCTACTCACTAATTTCACTGTCCCTCTGACCTTACCCTCCCCTCCCTGCCCTGCTTCTATGACAACAAAACAAAACGGTCCTTGTGTTCATTGCCTCTCTTTTCAGAACACATAGGAAGACTCCGAGAAGATTTCCTGCCTCTCTTGAAGTTCGGTTGAGGCCAGGTGACTGTCAGCAGAAGGGATAACAATCATGCCCCCTTCTTGCATGCCTGGCCCTAAAAATCTTCCTGTGTAATACTTGGACACTCTGTCTTTTCTTTCTGCAGTAATCTTGGAGTTCATATGTTTCAGAAGGCATAGCAGGGAAACCTAAACCATGTCAACTGTGACATGAGTGAGAAATAAACCTCTACTCTGTTAAGCCACTGAGCTACTGAGTACTGAGGCCACTTGTTCAACAGTCAGTGAGCATCGCCCTAACTTATATAGAATTCTCTGAGTTGACTTGCTTTTCTGCTGGCATGAAAGGCACCCGGGGGGAGCAGTTCACTCTGTGACTGTCTCACAAAACCTCAGCCCATCCTCTCATTCTTTGCTTTCCTTCCAGTTTTTTGAGATATAATGAACATAGAGCATTGTATAAGTTTAAGGTGTACAGCATAAGGATGTGACTGCCTCTCATTCAGTTCCATCCCTCCAGTGGGGTACATGGGAGATACTCAGAGGCAGAACCCCCTTGGGACTCTGAGCCCAGCTCCCTTGCTGTCCCCACCTCAGTCTTACAAAATCACATGTCTCTAACCTTTGCCAGAGGAACGTAACCATCATGTTTCCCCCGCTGTTGGTGCCAATGACTTACACAGAAGAGACCAAAATACTGAATTTCATAACTGAATTTTCTCTCCTAAAGAGATCACCTTAATAAACTTCCAAAGCAGAGGACATCCGAGCAGGGGGAAGAAGTGACAAGATAACTATCAACCACCCTCCTCCCCTCAAAGAAGGCTGATCTTCCTCAAAGATAAATGTTTCTGTGAGTCGAATGAACATGTATGTTCCACAGTTAAGTGAACTTCTGAACTGAAGGCTGATTCAAGGAAGAGTGAGTCAGTCCAGAAAATAAAACAGTGGTGCATAAAAGTTAAGCTGTAATCTGGCTTTCCAGCTGAAGTGCTCTCAAGAGTCGTGCAGTTTTCCAGCTGTCCCCCTCTTCCCCGTGAACAGGGAAAGACATAAAATAATACCTTCAAATGCTCTTCTGATTCTCAGAGTCATGATCTCTTTCCCTCTTGCTCTTTTTTTTTTTTTTAATTTTTTTTTAAATTGAAACATCGTTCACAATGTGTCCATTTCTAGCACACAGCATCATGTTCCGGTCATACGTATAATAGATAAAACAACAAGTTTCTTCTGTATTGCATGGAGAACTGTATTCAATATCTTGTAATAACCTCTTGCTCTTTGTTTTTCTCTCCCCCACACGAACACAGGCGCATTCCGGTTTTGAATCGCCCACCAGCACAGGAGGATAACGGTCATCTCAGACCTCTGGAGAAGCCCGGAGGTGAGGGGGATGGGAGAGGGACCCCTTCGCCCCCGGGGGGAGCTCCTCCGGTCAGACGGTAACTGGCGCAACACCGCCCCCCAGGTCACTGGACCCCACAGTTAAGAAAAAAATGCTGGCACCGGAGATAAAAGGGATATAATGAAAATGTAAACGAAAAACTTTATACCCAGCATGGCCTGACAGAGGGAAGATTGATATCCCATGATGCTTTGTCTTGATGAGACAATGAAAAATCACCACCACAGCAGCTGTGTCAATATCAGACTTGGTAATGCACCACTGGCTGTGGGTTTTTATTTAATCCGCTTTGCTTTAAGATGATAACGGTTGTTACTTTTCAGTGCCTGTCTGTCAGCGCCCAGCATTGCAATATTCCTCCGCAGCTCTGCGAGCGGGTTTCATTTATTTTAAAATACCATTTCACACACTGCTGACTTTTAACAGTGTTCTGTGTGAGTTTGTGAGATTGAATAGTGACAGAAACAACACTTTTTATGAGAATACAGAATATTAAAAACGGGGCGCAATATACAGATGGCAGTTTTCACTACAGCTTGTTTTTTTCCCCCTTGCTTCTGCTCCTGAGCTTTCCCGCTGAATGCATTTGTAGTAACACCATAAATGTCACTTTCGCTGACGGCCTCGTGGCATTTTATTTAAATGGAATTCAACTCTGGCTTGCCGCTGCCACTGTTGCCGCCGTGGTTACCAACTTGTTTTTCGGGGCGGAATCCGTTTTGCAGAATCATCCCACTGGCTTCATTCCTTGTAGCCTCAGATCGGGAAATACATGAGTAACTTGCCCGGACCCTAATGGTTAAGGGGCGGAGGTTCAGGGATTTCAAAATCTCATGCAGGGGAGATTGCTAAAGACATACGTGTCTGACCTTTGCAGCCGCCACTTAGTAGAAGGTACTTCTGAACTCTGAGAGTACTTCGACTGGCACCTGCGTTACTTCCTTGCGGTGGGGGAAGAACCAGCACATACACGCTGCCTTCAGTGGAACGCCACAGAGCAACAGTCAGAGGCGGGATCTGAGTGACTTAACTAGGCCTGGCGGCTGCTACTACTGACGGGCAGTACCGTGGCTGGGACGTTTACCTGGGCCCCGGTTCCTCTCCACCGATCCTTATCTTGGCAGATACACGCTTCTGCTGCTGGGCCTCTAGACGCGTCCGCGGGGTGGCGTTTTACTGTTAACATGATGTTGACATGTGCAAATTCTCCTTTCTCTCCTTTTGCTCTTGCACGACACATCCCTTGCTCCACCAGTTCCAGAGACAAAGTGGAGCTGACAGGGGTGCTGAAGCCTTTTCCTGGGAGAACCTGCGATTTGGGGGGAAGCTGGCTTCTTGTCTAGGCCAAATCAGGCTAGAAATGATCTGCTTAGTCCAGCCGTGTAAATGTGTCCACGTCTCACAGGCTCGGGCCTGAATCAGAGGCCTAAGAGATTTCCGGCTGAGGGCTCGAATTTTCAGAAAATTGGAAATCTTTAGAGAAAAAAAATTAAACAGAAAATGCAATTCAAAGCCTCTTCCTGGCCTGTAGACTGTGGCCTTCATGGCCCTCTTGTACAGTGACCCTTAGAAACAAGAAAAGATGGGAATATTCTGTAGGTCCAAAAGCATTTTTATAAATCTGACTAATGTCTAAAGATGTCTGAAAGTCTGTCTCAATCTATATGTCCTTTTAATTAGAAAAGTTGTGAGAAGGTAATAAATGGGAAACAAGAAAAATTCCCATAAAATAAACTGGAATCTCTTTGCCTTGGGCTTTTTACACTTCAGATTAACTTCCAGAGCCTTTCACCAGTGCTGAGGCCAAGGTTAACATGGCAACAAATTAGGCCACAAAAATACTTAAAGAAACTTCAAATGAAACTGTTTAAGACCCTTGAAGTAAAAGAGGTAAGAAAGAGAAAAGAGACGTGGAACCCAGGCAGGGACAGCATCTTATACCATGTATGCATTTCAGATACAACCCGGCCCAGGAGTCTGCCTCTTCAAATGCACTCCCCATCTCAGTGCGTGGAAAAAACGCATCTAAGCAGTTTCTTCAGGCAAAAATCTTGGGAGTCATTCTAAACTCCTCCTTGTTTGGCAACCCTCTCCTCCAATCAGTCACTCAGCTCTGACAAGAGATCTACTTAATGTGATTTAAATGCACCTGTTTCTCTCCAGCCTCACTTCCGCCGGGTTCATTTGTCCCACTGTTGATGTTTCAGTCGTCCCCTTGTCCTCTTCTCTCCTCAGATCCATCCTTAATAATATTCCCGGAGTAAGATTCTAAAACAAACCTCTGGATGTGATGCTTCACCCTTCAAAATCGATGCCCCGTTCCTCGCCGACGGGGCCTCGTGGAAGAAGTGTTCTCGGAGCACTTGAGCTCCCTGCCTCTCGGTCCTCCTTTACCTTCTGCAAAGAGCTCTCTTGTGACTTGGCCTGTGTTTGTTGCCCTTTTTGAAATTTCTTCGAGGCGTTTGTCTTTTCCCCTCTCACAGAATGTAAGGCATCACATTCGTGCTTTTTGGGATCCTCAACAGTAGCTGGTTGGCTGTTGGGTGCAGTGTCCTGCCCCCAATGAATGATGCATACACATTCAGAGGGTTCACTAAATATTTGTGTCTGCGTCGCATGCAGCCCAGTGCCTGACCCAGTTAGCAACGATAGAGCTTTTTGAAACTTAAGGAGCTAGGAAGGATGTAGAAGAAAAGTAGTTCTCCGCTGTGTTCACCTGAATGATCGTCAACTAAGCTTATAAGCAGAGAAAAATCCCCTGGATGAGGACAGAGATATTAGAGTTTGCCTAGAAAACTTTGCAAGAGAGATGGTATTTCTACTCCCAAATCCTTCTGCTTGACTATACTGATTTTTTTGCAGGGGGAAGGGGGATATGACTAGAATTGAAGTCACTAACTCTCCTCTGGGGCTGTTGAGAAGAACGAGACACATCTCTCCCACCATCTTAACTGGTGAGACAGCAAAGGGGTGATGGGGGCTTCCCTTCAAGGGTCCGTGAGCAATTGGTCTCCTTCTGGGAGGGAAAATTAGTAGTGGAGAGCTGGGCAAATCTCATCTCCAAATTTCTTCTTTCACTTGTTTTTAGGCTTTGTCGTTGAATGTTTATAATTAATTTGGACTGAGAAGTTTTTTTTTAAATGGGGATAGCTGTTATTTTTAAATTTCTATGGATTTTGGCAGCACATTTTTGTGTCCTACGATTTCTGGCAGCTCTCTTTCTGTGGTCTTTCCCTCCCGTCTCTCTGTCTTTTGTTTTTGCTCTGTATTTCAGCCTCTACTCATCTTAGGAACATCTATGCCATTTTTTGGTGTCACAGGAATGGTCCTTAAAGGTACTACCTCGTTCCACGAACTCCACTTAGGATCAAAAGGAAAAAAAAATATATTGGGGAGAGGAAAAATGAGCTAAAACCAGTTTATTCAAACAAAGATGCAGCCCAAATCCTTTTTCTTCCAGCTTCCATAAGAAATCTAAAACTAGCAGCTGAAAAAGCTGAAAAGCACAAAAACAAAGTGTCTTCCAGGATGAGTTAATGGGTCTTTCAGGAAGGGATCCTAACTGCATTCTTCTCTGGACAACTTCGACCTGTGTGACTGGCAGGAAGTCCAAGCCTCTGTGCCCCGAGAAGCATCAGCCAAGGCAAGGTTCTCATATGTGGAGCTGGGAGGCAACTGTTTTCTCCAAAGGCTTCCTACCAAGACTGATTTCATTTTCAAGAGAAAGAGACAAAGTAGCCTCTCTCCTTGAACCTCCTATCTTGCAGGAGTAAAACAGTTGCTGAAGACCCAGGGCTTAAAATCAGAGCTAATTTGAAAAAAACAATATTTAGAGGTCTTACTCACAGATACAAACTTTTTTCTTTTTTTTTTTCATTACCCCCCCAGTTTTGCCCTCCATTAATTCCATTAATTCAAGGCAACACAAACTGGTACAATCTCATTCCTACCCCGTCTCCTTTCCTGCCCCAGACTCCAGAGCAAAGTTTCTGGTCCTCTAGCCACATCAGATTTCCTAAAAATTGTAATTCACTTAAATTAGCATTCTTTGCTTTTTCTCAAGGTATTATGGCATCTTCAAATAGGACTTTAATATGTGGCTAAAGCCTTCCTGTTCTCCCCAAAAGACACCTAGAGTATTGGGGAAATTCAGTGTCTTTGTTGACATCACATTCAATGCCTCCAAATTACAGTTTCTTGCTACGCTTGATTCTAATCATTCTCATATCTCTCCCTTCCAGCACCCCTGTCGTCTTCTATTTTCTGACCTATGCTTTGTCCTTTCTGTGTTTTTCTCTGTTACTTACACTGCACATCTGGGCTCTGCTCCGTGATCTCTAACTCCTCGACGTCTCCTGTTCTCCAAGTATGTCAGGACTCCCACCCCTGCCTGACTTCTCTTCATTCACAGTCCAGGACGCTCACCATAATAGTACATCATCGGATCTTTTGGTTGGGACACTGAACATCTCTCCCCTCCTTGTTCTCCTGCCTCCTTCTCTCAGTGCTGCTCAAGAACCATGCCACACATTCCTTGTCCGCTTCCCTTCCCACTGGCCAAAGCAGTTCTTTCAAGCCTGCGCTTTTCCTTGCCAACTCCGTGCCTCCACACCCAGCCTTTCTTCCCATAAGGAAATAGAGGCCGTTAGGCTTCTAACTGGGACCCACTGCTGGGTGCTCACACTCTTGTGAAATGAACCACCACTGACATGCTAAGTGCTCCCAAATCTATACTTTCATCTCTAGCTTGTTCCCTTCGCTGATATTTGAGCTTATGAATCCAACTCCCCAGTGAACATCTCCTGTTGATTGTTGCTCATTTGCCATAAAAATCAACATGCCTACACTGAACTTATTAAATTCCTACTTCCTAAATCTGAGGTGTTATATAAGCTTCATCATATATTCATACTATTTTGAATTAAGTCTGAGAAGAAAACCACTAAATGATTTAAAAACTATTGAGGAATAGAGCCAACAGAACTTAATGATCAATGGATATGCAGGGATAGTTGGAAGTCTAGGGTAATCTCAAGATTTAGTTTTAAGCGACTTGACTTATGTGGTTTCCAAAAGGAGAGAGAATACAAAAATAAGAACACATTTGGGAGTTTAAAAAATGAGGTCCTTTCTGGACAAGTATGAATTGAATGCATTTGATATCCAGAATGCAGATAAGTAAATGGGTCTTGAGTTCAGGTCAAAGAACTGAAAGTAAAAAACATATTTTGAAATTACCAGCAGAGAAGTGACAGAAATTGTTGGACTGGGAAATGTTGCCCAGGAAGTTTATTCAGTAAGAAAAGATCAACAGTAAAAGCCTAGGGAACATCATTGTTTAAAGGTAAGTTGAAAAAGAAAGCTGAGTACTATGAAACTAAGCAGAATGTGATAACGCACAAGGAAGTTAGAGAAGTAATTTGATGGACAGAGGTGCTCAAAAGCATCAGATGCAGAAAAGAAACCAGCTTCGATAAGACATGTTCAGTGGCTGTCGGGCTCGGCAGTTAGTCATTATTGTGTTAGCAAGACTCATTTCAGTGGAGGGGTTGAGATGGAAGGTGGATTTCAATGGGATAAGGACAGAATGTAAACTCACATGAGAGCGAGGCACACACATCATCATCTGTAGCATAAAGCAGACGTGCAGACGGCAGTGATGTAGGTATGGATGATGGGGCTGTGGGAGGAGCAGGGAGACGCATTTTCTAATGAGTTGGGAGACTGGGGAAGGTTCCAGAGAAGGTAGTATTTCAGCTGGGCTTTTTAAGGATAAGCAGGATTTGTAATCAGTGTTTCTGAAGCATAAATTTACATACAACAAAAAGTGCCCATTTTAAGTGTGAAGTTCAAGGAGTTTGACAAATATTTGTATCCATGTAACCACGACCTCAGTCAACATACAGAACATTTCCATCATCCCAAAATATTCTCTTATGACCCTATGCAATCGATACTTACTCGACTCCTAGCCCCAGGCAAACCTTGCTTTTCTTTCAGTCACTATAGATTAATTTTTCCTGATCTGTAATTCCATATAAATGAGATCATAGGTATGCATTCTTATGCTCAGCATAATTTTTTTTTTTTTTGCAATTCACCTAAATGGTTGCATAGTTAAGTCATCATCTCTCTTAATGCTGAGTAGTATTCTATTGTATACCATAATTTGTTTATCCATTCACCTGCTGATGGACATTTGGGTTGCTTCCAGTTTGTAGCTACTGTGAATAAAGCTACGTATAAATATTCATGATCAAGTCTTCCTGTGAATATGTATTTTTACTCTTCTTGGCTATATACCTAACAGAAGAATTTCTGTGTCATATGGTAAGTGTATGTGTAACTTCATAAGAAACTGACGCATCGTTTCACAAAGCGGTCGTTCTTCTTTACATTCCGATCGGCAATATATGAGTCTTCTCGTTACTCTGCTTCCTCGTCATCACTTGCTGCGTCAGGTTTTAAACATTAGCCATTCTAGTGGGTGTATAGTGGTGTCTCATTATGGTGGTCAAGTGTTTTTTCTGCATAAGATGTGATCTTGCAGTTTTTCTGTGGTTTATTTTATTGCAGTGTCTCTTTGGAACCAGTTTAACGCTGGCTTCAAACAGTGGGTTGGGAAGCATAGCCCCTCCCCTGTTTTCTGAAGTTGTTTGCATAGGTTTAAAAATATTTCGTTCTTAATTGCTTGGTAGAACTCAGAGTGAAACTGCCTGGACCTGGAGTTCTCTTTGGAAATGTTTTTAATAACAAATTTAATTTCCTGAGAAGATTCAAGACTACTCAGGTTTTGTATTTAAGTAAATGTGGGTAATGTTTTTCAAAGAATTTGTACGTGTTATATAAATTGTCAAGTTTATAGGCATGAAGTTGTTTGCCAGTATTCCTCTATAAACATATTTGGTAAATGTTTTATTTGGAAATATTTTCAAATTTACAAAGAAAATGCAAAAGTAAAAATAATTCAGGAAAAACTGACATGCCCTTTATTTACTCAGATTTGCCTATTGTTAGCATTTTGCCTCATTTGTATAATCATTTGTTCCATCATCTCTCTCTCTAATAATTTCTTTGGATCTTTTGAGGGTAAGTTACATACATCATGACTACTTATCATTAAATACTTCAATGTGTGTTTCCTAAAAATAGGGCTCTTCTTTTACATAACCATAGCACAGTTATCAGCTTCATATGTTTACACTGATTCAGTGTTTTCATCTAATCTAACATTCATATTCTAATTTTGTCAGTTGATCGAATATCATCCTTTATCACAAAATTTTCTCTATTCACTAGAGGATTCAGTCTAGTATCAGGCACTGTATTTAGTTAGTCATGTCTCTTTAGTCTCCATTATCTGGGACATTGCTATAGTCTTTGATTTTTATGGTATTTTTGAAAAATACTGTCTATCCCCTACCCTTTTGAAATAGAACATTGCTAATTTTACATTTGTCTTATGTTCCCTTGAGAATAGATTTGAGGTTATGTATTCTCAGCTGGAATACTCCATAGGTGATGCTGTGCATTTCTCAGGTTATCACCTCTGGAAATACACGATATCCATCTGTCCCTCATAGGTATTATTAATTTTGATTGCTCAGTCATGAATTGTCTTTTTCTTTTCCTTTGCATAGTTACTGTTTTTTTTTTCCCTTGCAACTAATAATCAGTTTATGGAGAGACATTTTAAGATCAGGCAAATATTCTGTTCCTCATCACAAATTTCTCTGATATTTCATTGATGATTCTTGCTTAAGCCAACATTTACCGTGATGGTTGCAAAATGGTAATTTTCCAACTCCAGTATTCCCTACACAATTACCTGTTAGCCCTCAGCATCCCAGTGTAAGTAAGAGATGTCTCCCCACCCTGCGACATTTCTCCAGTGATCTTTGATTTGAAGAAGTTCACGCTCTTGTAGGTTCCTCGGGAGGGGCACACACATGCAGTGTTCCCTGAGTTCCGGCACATGCAAAATTGTTCTTCTACAATCTTATAGCTTGAATGACAGATTGGCTGGATATAGTATCCTTGGTTCACACTTTTTTTCCTTGTTTCTTGAAAATGCTGCTCTGCTGTTATCCTGCTTTTTATGTTGCTTTTGGAAAATCTGATAATGTAATTCTCTTGCCTCTGTAATTTATTTCATCATTTTCTTCCTCCAGAGCCCCTGAATGTTTTTACTTTATGCCTCATTCTTCATTCCATGTCAATTTTCTCTATTACCCACTGACCCCCCTCAATGTATGGATTCTTATTTTATTTCTGGAAAGCTGGAAAGTCTTTTGTGTGTGTGTGTTATAATTTAAATTTTAATTCTCTTACATTGGTTTGATGTTTTTCTTCAAGGACACTAGTCACTGAATATTAGTTTTTTCCCCCCATCTTCCATTTGAATCACATTACCATTTTTCATTTCTCTTTTATCTTTTTATTTTCTTGTTTTTATTTTTTTCACTGATTTTTTTCAATGCTGTTTATTATGTTTGTATTCAATTCTATTCTCGTTTTGGCACCCAGTAATTTTGTCTTCTTTTTTGATATGCTTTTGTCTTTTTCTGTTTCTTTCATCAGGAAAATTAACTCTAATTTTATTGTTCTGCTTTTTTGGGTCAGTTTCTGTTTTTAGCTTTTGTATTTCTTATTCAAGGTGTTTGTTAATATCCTCATGTGCTCGCTTAAAGTGTTGTGCTACTGTTTTATTCATCTTGGTGTTTTATTTTATTTTTTTCAGACTTACCAGTAGAAAAATCTTCTGTTTACAAATTCTGACATTTTGCAGTAGTTTGTATGGATATGGTTTGGTTTTTTTCTATTCTTATTCATTTTGTGGATAGGATTCCAAGTTTGATAATGCCCTCTACTGCCTTTTTGCCCTCTTCTGCTCATAAGCTGTTTTTCTTTATTATTGATACATAGCAATTTGATTATAATGTATTTGGTGTAATTTTCTGTATGCTTATTCAGCTTGGGTTTTGTTGAGATTCATGGATCAATGGGTTGGTTTATGACCCTCATTAAATTAGAAAATATTCAACTATTATTTGTTCTCAAGTTTTTCTGTTGTCCTCCTTTCTAAGACTAAAATCTATGCTTATTTTTCCATAAGCCACTGAGTCATTGTTTTGTTTTGTTTTTTTTCCATTTTTTTCTTTCTGTGTTTTAGTTTGGATATTTTCTATTATGATGACTTTATGTTCAAAGATATTTTATTCTTCAGTGTCTAATCTGTTTTAAATCCCATGCATGTAATTTCCAGTTCAGATACATTTTCATCTCTACAAATTCTATTTTGTCTTTTAAACCCTGCTTATTTCTTTTCATATAAGGTCTATATGATTATTTTAATCCATGAGCATATTTATATTTAAAATAGCTGTTCTAAAGTCTTGCTAATTTAATTTTTCTTTCCTTTCTGGATATGTTTCTATTGAATGATATTTTTTTTTCCCTGATTACAGGGCACATTTTCTTGCTTTTTCATACCATTTTTTTTTTAATTTAATGCTGGATGTTTTGAATATCACACAATTCCTTGCTAGATTCTGTTGTATCCTTTTAAATAGTGTTGAGGTTTGTTCTGTGGATCAGGAGATTCTTCTGAGGTATGATTTTAAACTTTTGTCAGGGCAGAAATGCAGACTTTACTCTTCAGACTAGTCAGGTGCGACCTTCATTGTGTTCTCGTGAGTGTCCTGTGTGTCTGGCACAGTCTCTCCTCTCTGGCTGGTAGGAATGTAAAGGATTTCCAACCCTGCGTGAAGCTCTGAGAATTGTCTGGCTTACAGTTCCTCATCAGTCGCTCTTTCCTGGGCATCACCTGGGGAGTTGACTTATGTGTGCACAGATTAGCAGTCAGCCAAAGGCCTTAGGGACTCACGGGGATTTCTGGAACACTTCCTCTATGTAGTTCCCTCCTGCAAAGGGACTCTGCCCTACAAAGCCTAGCCGCAATGTCTTCCTGGTAGAAATCCAGGGTAATTATAGGGTTCACTTCATTTACTTCTCTTCTCATAAGACTCACTGCCCTATGCTGCCCTTTATTCATTGCCTGAAAAGAATTGTTTCATATATATTATCCAATTTTCTAGTTGTTTATGACGTGAGGTAATGTCCCATAGAAATTACTTTTTTTATTGGCAGAAGTAGAAGTGAAGTACAATTTTTTTATAGTGGGAATGGAGTGAGTGAGCAACCTAGGAAAAAAGCAAGTAATAAGCAAAGGCAGTGAGGGGCTAAATTCTGTGTTCAAATAATAATGGACTGTCTGGGTCACTGGAGAGAACTCTTTGAAGAGGGGAAAAGAATTGGAGATATAGCTTAAAGAGCCTGATTCACTGTAGCCTTCAAGTATTTCTCTAGCTACTGTTGTGAAGGGACTTTTCAGATGTCATGCCAGCTTCAAATCAGTTGACCACAAAATACAGAGATTTACCAGGTGACCTAATCACACGAGCCCTTTAAAGGCAGAGAATTTTCTCTGAGTGGTTGTAGAAGGAGAAGAAATCAGAGAGATTAAAAAAATGCATGAGAGATTTTCCATGAGGGAGGTTCTCTGTTGCTGGTTTTATATTGGAGGTGGACCTGGATGGGAGCAGCTCTTGGAGCTGAGATATTTTCCTGGCTGACACCATCAAGTTCGTGGGGACTTCAGTCCTATAACCACAAGGAATTTATTTCTTCCAATAATGAGAATGGGACTATTTCAGCCATCCAGCATCTTGATATCAATCTGAGCAGGGAACCTGCCATACTCTGCCAAACTTCTGACCTGCAGAACTGTGAACTAATAAATGACTGTTGTTTTAAGCTGTTAAATTTGTAATAATTTTTTTTTTCACCTAGCAATAGAAAACTAATACTCAGGCTACTAAGATGTTTTATAGCACAATTTATCAAAATGAAGTATAAAGACCCTGATTTTAGAGATTTAATTGTATTACCTTAAGGATACTTGCTAAAGATTTTTTTTGTGTGTGCTGAAATTCTGCTCATAAAGAGATGGAACAATCTTCATCCCATTCCATTGGAATCTTAAGAATGTATATCAATATACAAAGGGAGCAGTTTTCTAGGATTGGACCAGGAGAGATGTATACTTGGCTCCTGCTTTTTAGAGCAGCATATACCACTTCTGCAACATACCCTTGCTGTTACCTAATGGTTTACCATAGCTGGTGTTCAAGACGTTTGTTCAGTACTAACTGTTCCATACCTCGATGACGCTTGTTCAGTTTGCAATCTGGTTGCAATGAATTCATGGTTCTTTCATCCACTTTGATCCTTGTCCTCTAACTCCTAAGACTTGGTATCTGAATGTGTTTCCCCTTGTAAATATATCTTGGTTTTTCTTTATAGACCTGGCCTTGGTCACCCATCCGTTTCCTAGATTCACCATTACCTCTAATTGGAAATCTTAACCATAGTCCCATCCTCGTGACATACATGCCTGGTACCCTTTCAGACCAGCCTGGTCTCTCTGGTAATGGTGGGACTCATCCAGTCTATATAAAATCCTGAGTTCTAGGCGTCCTTCTTTTCTATCCAAGAAATAGAGATGAAATTATCAGTAGGCATTTGGAGAAATCACGGACCTCCTTACACAGGTGATCGTGCGGGATATTTAATGAAAACACCAGAAGAAAGTTAGTCTGTACAATAAATATGGCAACATTTTTATTTACATCTTTATATCTGTTGCTGTTGCTGTTCATGAAAACTATGTGGCAACTCATCGTGAAAACTGGGTAGTCATTACTGAACACACCCACTGACTGTTGAAATGCCCCCTTCTCTCTTCTGTAACTGTGGAAATACTACTTTTCCTTCAGTATTTCTCTACTAAGCTGTAGATCCATTGGAGCTGACTGTGACTGGGGCTTGGTCATACATAAATCTTTGACCAAAGGTCTCTCCTCGTTTAGCTTTGGGAAAGACCAACATGGGGAATTTAGTAAGGGAAAAGACACCTTCCCTTTCCCAACAGACTAGGGAATGGAGTCAAATCTGCTAATCAGTATTGTGACACATGTCCTGCCAAATCCCTTTTGCAGTGCCTTGAATTTTGGTAGTGCAGAGGCAGATCAAGGATTTCTATAAAGGTGGGGTCATTGAGACAAAATGGGGTGGGAGAGTGCTGAGGAGACTTGGCTTGGAGCTGGGTTTGCACAGAGAGCACACTTAACACTTAGATTAAATAATTTTTAGACTCGGCTTGGTAGTTACTGACGGACCTCATAAGGCAGGAGAGGGATAAAGATTTTTGCTAGCCCTGAGATACTCTTTGTGGCTACTCCTGAAGTAATTTCAATGGAGTTGGAAAGAGAGAGCTTGATTAATCTCATCTCATGCAGCCAAATGTGCTTGCTTGGGCACTTCCTCTAGCTTACAGGGATCAATAAACAATCTCCTCTGTGCAGAGATTAGACTTGAGGTCTTTAGCGATCTTGTGCAATTCAAAACATAGGGAGGCCAAAAATGCAGTAATATTCATGCTTCATAAAATTGCCCATAGCTTGTCTCCCAGATTTTAATAATGAGATATACAAAAATCTATTTCCCATTTGAAATCAAGGGACGTCTCAGAGTGAAGGAAGACCAGGTACACTCATTTTTGTTTTCTTTTTGTGAACTTACAAAACCAAGAATGCAAGGAGGATTGTGCACATGTAAATGAAGGCAAGGTTTGGTTCTGAATGCAGACTTTCTATCTGACTTATTCCTGGGTGAAGTCCCTCCAGGGAACAGGCACTATGTGTTATACAGTATATTTTGCCTGATATCATAACTCAAACATCACTGTGCACATGTAATTAAAACCGCTCTCTCTTAAAGCATCGCCAAAAACTGCATTAACAGTACTTAAGGGGAATTCCAATCTAGAAGAAGTTTATGTTATTTTCTTTTATCTAAAAGTTCTTATGAAAATGAGGACAACATGTCCTATTAAGTGTTTGTGGGTCTTGAACCGCATCCATGCATTAATTGTGAGAACTTCAGAAATATCATTCATCAAACGTATCTTCATAACTAGGTAATGGATGAGTGGAGAGAAGAGATGTGAGGTACACACACACACACACATACACGTAATATTATTCAACTACAAGAAAAAGGAAATCTTGCTGTTTGTAACAACATGGATGGGACCTGAAGGCATTATGCTGAGTGAAATAAGTCAGACAGAGAAAAGCAGATACCGTGTAATAGCGTTTATATGTGGAAACTACAAAAGCCAAACTCATAGAAACAGAGACTAGAATGGTGGTACCAGGGGCTGAGGGGTGGGGGCAAAGGGGAGAGGTTGGTCCTGAGATTACAAACCTCCAGTTATAAGATGAGTAAGTTCTGGGGACCCAGTCTACAGCATCATGATCATAGTTACTAGCACTGTGTTGCATTGCACTTGAAAGTTGCTGAGAGTAGAGCCTGGACGTTCTTGCCATAAAAATTATTGGCAATTACGTACCATGTTGGAGATGTTAGCGAACTTAACAGGTGATAATCATTTTGCAACATATACGTGTATCAAATTGACATGTTGTACCCTTTAAACTTACAAAATGTTATACATCGATTAAATCTCAATAAAGCTGGAAAAAAAGAACCAGGATTGCTTGGAAGTACAAATGCTAAGACTCGAGCTATCAATGCAGGTGTGCTCTGAGCATTTCCAGAAGAGATACTTTATTACTGACCTGTATTGTTTCTTTTCACCACCGATTTAGGTAATAGTCTTCTCTTTGTTGTATGGTAGGATGGGATATTAAATTTAACTTTTAATTTTCATCTCCATGTACATGTGAATAGCTGATGTAGTAAGGTAGAAAAATGTGCCTTATGTTTGTGGGTAAGGATGTTCCCGGCCATTTGGCTTTGTTTTTGGCTGTTTTATTCAGTTTTATCTTTTACAAAGGAGTGGAGTTATTTTCTTGGACCCTTGGGCCTTGGAGTTAGGCCATATTGTAAGGAGAGTAGAGAAGTCTATGTTGTCAGGGCCTGTTTATGAATTGTTTTCTCTGTTTCATCTAATAATATTCTAGGTTTATAAAAGCCAAACAGTGGAAAGCTTAGATTTGCTTCAGAGAAGACAAGAAGTCCAAATTAACATTCACTTCCTTTCCTTCGATCTTTTTCTGTGGATCTTCTCATGCCTACGTTTTCGCCATCTGAACCCAGACACAGTAGGGGGAAGAGGTGCAGAATGCAGGCCCAGGCACAGAGAATTCTAGTACTTATGCTGGCTCCTTGGAGGGAGGCACTTCCCAGAGTCTGAAGGGAAGGGCTGTATGTTTCATATCCCGAGCCGGTGGTCTCTGTACCTTTGGGAAGGGTGAAAATGTGGGGCTGGCACAGTCACCTCTGTGCCCTCAGAGCACTGCGGTGGGTCCCATGCCCTTTGCATTTTGTCAAAGCACTTGCCATTGAGGGCCTCCTCTCCTCTGCAGAGGGGGAGGGGGTATGACGGTGATGGGGGAGCCAATTAGGGCAGCTTCTCACTGCCGGGGCGCGGAGTGGCTGGGCTGTCATTCATTACTGCCTAATGCTTAGCTGCAGTATGCAAACCACCAAGGCTGGGAGGAATCACAGCTGAGCAGGGAATGCCTGACAGAGGCAATAAAGCACCTTCTTCTTCAAGAGGTGCAACTGCAGGGTCATAGAATCTGCCTGCTGCTCCAGTTGCGCCTGGAACTCAGGTTATTAATTATTATCCAAATCACCCCCCTTGTTACCGCCGAGCTCTCATTACAGCTGCAAATACAGGTATGTTCAGCTCCCGCCCCACTGCCCCCATATAGTATGCCACCACTTTGTTACATAACTACCGAGAGCAGAAGCCCGTCAGAGGGGCTTTAAACAAAATAAAAGCTCTGCCGAGGAGTGCTTTCTCTTTGTTTGGCTTAAAGGGGATGGCGGTCATGAAAAACACCACCTTCACGCCCAAGTCCAATATTCAGACTCATCAAGGGGGCTTAGACTTTGAGTTTATCTTCTGTCATTTTGTCACAAGGCATTTGCTTTGGAAAGGGCAGGCTCTGTGGGGGGAATGCTGGTACCCACGCTCAAAATCAGGTCCGGCCACGAAGAGAAAGTCGGGAGCATCTCGGAAGCAAGAGGTTAACCTGATCATCGTTGTTTATTGAAGCCCATATAGTGGCTTTCACAAGCCTCAGAAGCTTTATGGAATTCAGACTGACCCCATGACTCTGTGTGCTGGTGAAACATGGCCGCCCTTGCCGCAGGACTCATCTCTTTTGTAAGATCACCAGCAATTCCGCAGTAAATGATTTGCTTTAGAATAGCGGGCTGTCTCCTTGCCCTGAGACCTCCCCACCCCTGCATCTAAGGACAAGCTCCACCTCGTTGGCTTGGCCTGTTCCCTCCTCCAGAGGGGATGTGCCAAGAAATCCACACGACCTGCACGTTTTTTTGTTTTTTTTTTTTTTTTTGGAAAGTTGATGTCTTTTACTTGCAGATGGATACATCTATATAATCTGTATTTGTATCCATAAACATTCATCCCTGAATATGAGACTAGTGGATTCTGACTTTTATACTAAATCAAAGCAACTATGATAATGTGGCTGGAGCACTTAGCACTGTGCTGAGGAGCTTTATAAATCTTGCTATTGTTATTCAAATTAGTTGTAATAATAAGTATACCCGGTTGCTGACAAAATTTCTCCAATAAAGGCTGTTACCATGGGAAACGGTGTATCTCTTCATTATGATTCTCATTGTCCCAAACTAGCGTTTCCAGGCTGGACGTCTCACCCTACTTTTCACTTTCTATTTCTCTGTGTAATGTGTTTAAAAATATATTCCACAAAAGAAAAATTTGGCTCAGTAAACATTTGTACACTTTGCTCTGAATTCTGTAACTATACCAGCTCAACCTAGACTCCCCCTCAACGAAGTGGTGAACAGGACTCCCTTTTACTGGGCGTTGGACAGGGAGGATTGTTGCAGCAGATGGAGTCACCATTTATGAATATTTGGGTTTTATAAAATTATATACTCTCCATGCAATATATTTGCCTCCTGAACACGCAACATTGACTCCTCTGCTCCTGTGGACCTTGAAACATGGAGGCAGCAAATTGAGGGCTAGAATGTTTTAACAGAGACAATCTCTTTTTGAACTAAAGTGTCCAGCTTGAGATTGGAAGCAGGAAAGGGTTTTGAAGTGCCTTAGCTTTGCCCATTGGAAGAGTGAAAGCAGGAGTGGCATTTGCTGAGCACCATGCTCCACTCATCTGGCATAATAACCCCCACAACAGTTCTTTCCAGGCAGGTGTTACTCACTTATTACAGATGAGGAATATGAAATGGACGATGGCCAAGGGATGCTTCCAAACTGGCAGAGTGAGTGGCGGAGTGCGGCTTTCGCTCCAGATTTACCCAACAAAGGCTGGGTTCTAGTCACAACACCACGTTTCCCTGGTGCGTATTGGGCTTCAAAATACTCACGCTGCAATTGCTCAAACACCTTTGGAAACGCCTCTCTGGGAATATCCTTAACAGCTATTTCCCCGGTTACAGAAAACATCAGTATCATTGCAATATTGTCACATCTGGTTTTTGACCCAGAAACACATTACTCACCTTAATTGTCAGACGTAGTTGCAAACACCTCTTGCTTGTTTTCAGAAATTAAAATCACCACGAAAGCACGGGAGCTTTGCTCCATTGAAGATATTTAGTTTCCAAATAAACGCCTCCAAAGAGGGAGTTCTACAAATGCTTCACAAAAAGGCAGCATCTGAGGAGTCAATACACAACTCATCTGCGTGGCTTGACACATCCCTCTTATATCCTGCATCGCTCTTGGTCGCAGTCAGATATCCAGCCCATCCCATCTTGCTCCAACTTCCCTCTTCAGAGAGAGGGCTCTGGTACATACAAAAGTCAACAATGGGAGACCGGAGGAGCTGTGTGGCTGTGGGGTCCCCCCCAGAAGAGGGCCTGGGGGACACATAAAGGGATTGGAAATAAAAGGATTTCCTCCTCTTGTCCTCACACTCCGCTGTACCCATGCTGTTTCAGAGTGTGAGGCGGACCTGAGGCTGTGTCATCTCAAGGACTGAATCCAGTTTATTGACTATTTAAGCCTAGTGTCAGCTCTGTGTGTGGGATAAAGAGAGAAGCTGCTCTTAAAAAAAAACCAAAAAAACTAAAATATAAAATCAGAGAGTAAAATGGTGGAACCAGGAGCTGGGAGGTATGGAAAAGGGAGAGATACTGTTCAGGGGTACATGCTTGCAACTAGGAGATGAATAGTCTTGGAGACCTATGCACAGTATAATGCTTATAGACAACAGAAATGTGCTATAAACGTTAAACTTGCTAGGAGACTGCATCTTAGTTGTTTTTACTACAAGAAAAATTGTTAATCATGTGATGAAGTAGAGGTTTCAGCTAATGCTACAATGGCAAGTACATTGCAATTAAACATGTCAAATCATTCTGTTGTACATTTAAAACTTACAGATTGTTGTATATCAGATATATCTCAATAAAAAAATATATTTTGAAAAGATTTAAAAAAAAAAAAAGAGAGAAGCTGCTCCAACCATGGAGTGTAGAGGTGATGGGTGATCATGCTGGTCTGGAGAAGCACCTTGAAAAGCCAGAAAAGCTGTTCTCCATGGTGACAAATGATAACAGGATTAAGGAAACTCTCCTTGGAATCCTCAGGACTTGAGAAGGGCCCAGGGCTCCTAGAGGTCAGCTGGAACACGGCCTTGGGTGATGCTCTGTAGGGTATTACAGACGTAGGATGATTTGTCAGGCAGGAGAACTTGAGGACGACTGAGTTTCGTAGAAAAACAAAGAACAAATTCTACTAGGTTGGTTTAAGAGTGTTAAAAATTAGCATTTTGTGCTCACACATGTTACGATTAGACTTGGTCCATTAATCTTTACATACAGGAGATAATGTATGTAAGAGCTCTCAGCACACTGATGGACATCTAGTAAGCATTTAATAGCTGGCAACTTTTACGGAAACGTGTGATCTGTGCAGAATCATGGTAAATCAGAGAGAGACGCCAGAAGTCTAAATGGGCACGTGCTGTTTTAATTCCCAAATGGGAAAGGAAGATGCATTTCATAAATCCTGACAAGGCTGGCGCTGGTTCCCTGGCAAGACACTACATAGACATCTAGATGTGGTAGCAGGGATGACTGAGGGCTCCGGCCCTCTTGTTCACAAAGAACAAGCCAATCCAGACCAGCCGCATTTATTCCTTTAAGAGGATCATTAGATGACAATATTAGGAAAATGGGATTAACCTAGTGCATGGGATAAGTACCTTCAGAAAAGAGACTCCAGAAAGCTCCATCCCCCTTTCCACCAGGAGAGGACACAGTGGGCATCTTCAGATTCTCATGAGCCCCCCAAATGATGCTGAAGAGAAACAAAAACACCTGCAAACTCATAATTTCTAAAATTACGGTGCATTGACAAATCTCGACGAAGGCACATGAGAATCCATGGAAGGCATGTTATTTGGCCCCACTTCAAGGTGATATATTCCTTATGTATTTGTTCAGTGTGCATTTAGCACTAACTTCTATATTGGAGAGTACAGTCAGAAGGCCACTTCTAACACCGCTCATGCTTTTTTCTAGTCTTCTGATCCATTCAAACTGGCTAACCTGTTCACAAGATGGGGACCTCCAGTGACCTGGAGTGACCGCTGGGAGAAAGCAGTTTAGCAGTCATCCGCTGTCACTACCTATGACCCCTCCGCTCCCTCGTCGGCACCTCGAAGTCATCCTATTAACCACACAGACAGTTTCCCTCAAAAGTAGTTTTGCTGGGTACCCTCCCAGTGAGGCATTTTTAGGGCCCGCGCAGATTAGGATCCAGAGAAACTGCAGGCTGGTAATCAAGCTCCATGTGCTAGCGAAAGTCCCTCCTTACCCAAGTGGCCACGTAATTTGTCATCCAAACCTGGGGCTCTTTTGAGGGTGAAAGGAGGAGCCGTCAGCACAGCAGCTGGGATGTTGCGGCAGCAGCGGTCACACGGGATTGCCCCAGGCCAGCCGGGACGCAGGGTCATCCTGCTCACAATGACCCAACAGCTGCAGAGATGAAGGAAGGCCACAGTTTAGGGTGGCCCCTGGTCTTCTTAGTTGAAATCCATTTTCAAATAAATGCAGGGTGTTCCTTTTCTATGAGGTTCTACACCTAGTTCCTGAAAACATACACTCTGGCCCAGCTCCTGGGAGAAGCGGGGCGCATCTCACTCTGAAGGCAGCTACTTCTTTTGACTCTGCCCTCAGGCTGTGACTGCACACAGTTTCTCGTCTTGAGTCTTCCCCAGGGGAGAATCAGGTACCAGTCTCTGTGTCCCTTGACCTCCATGGAAGCTCCTGAGGAAGCCCTCAGGTGATTCTCTTGCAAACTTCTTCACTTGACTTGAGGTGAGCCCTTTATGTTGGCTGGAGGTGTGAGTTCCGCTAACGCATGGAGGACCAGTTAATGGCTATTCCTGTTGCCAGCTCTATACACACTGCCCCTAATCTCACCTGGCGATGACGGTGTACTCGACACCTGTCATTTCATTCTTGGCCTGAAGGGACGCAGCTGAAGAAGATGTTCCACTTTAACAGCCTGTTATTTGTTTGTAGAACGCCATCAACCTAAAACAAAGGTAGAAATTAGACCTTGAAATTTTCTTTTACAAATGTCTTTGATGACTTTTTTTTTTTTTTTTTTGCCACATCAAACACTGTTCTTTTGGCAGACACCACTAATTACCTAGCCAATATCCAGTCTCTCCTTCTTCTTTGATGACAAAACGCTGACTTTATTCGAGGTGGTAGGAAGCCTGGTTTAAAATGATTCTTCTCCAGATGTCCTTGCAATGGGAGATTCGCATGAGGTCCTGTTCTGTCGCGTGAGATGTAAGTGGCAGCTGCTGGATGAGGTTTCTGGGGGAGCTTTTAAAAAGGACAAAGTTATTCGCACATCATTTTGTTCTTTTTCTCTTCTCTTGGTCTGGACTGCAGCCATGGTACTTGGAAGTGCTGCCGCCTTCCTGCGACCTTAAAATGAGACCACACAGTAAGGGCGACAAAGCCTGGAGAAAGGAGGGTCCAGGGGTCGTGAAGCCACCGTCCAGCTCTAGGCTGCCTACCCCTGAGCTTCCTGTTCCTCGCAGAAACTAGATCCTTTCTTTGTGCAAACCACTCTCTGTTACCTGCAGCTGAGTGCATTGTATCACTGAGCAACAGAGTCCTCTGAGAACCCAGTGTCTTTCTCTCTGAAATAAGAAGTAAAAACACAAATTATGCACATGCAACCACACTATTCTGAGAGCAATAGATGTCTCCACCCACACCATTACAGAAGAGCTGCTTGCCCAGTTTGCCCAGTTTGCCCAGTTTGCCCAGCAAGCAGACCTGCAGAGTGAATGGCTTCCTATGAGGCTGTTTCCCTCAAAAGGTGGAGGACCAGCAAGAGGAGTGACGTGCCTCCCACGTCGCACGAGGACAGAAGAGGACTCCAGGGC
This sequence comes from Camelus ferus, assembly GCF_009834535.1. NCBI lineage: Eukaryota > Metazoa > Chordata > Mammalia > Artiodactyla > Camelidae > Camelus > Camelus ferus. The sequence goes on along the minus strand of NC_045716.1, from coordinate 16,334,849 downwards.
AGTATTCTGAAAGTAAACGGCACCCTCTTTCTCGCTGCCCACCCCTAACACGCATCTTCTGCAAACCTCCTTGAAATTCCAGGGGCGGCTGAGCATTTTGCGTCTCAGGCTCTGGCTGACCTGTAGGAATGCAAACACAAGCTGGGTCCCTTGGGAACGAAGCTTGTGCTGCAGCTCCATTGTAATTTATTAATCACAATTATTTCAAGATGAAAACATTAAAATGCTTGCTATTTGGCCTCACGCACATGTTACACATAAAAGGTTTCAAACTATCAAAAGAGCAATTTCCTATGGGGGAAATGGAGCGTGGAGATTATGACTTAAATACCAAAGCTGGAGTCACAGGGCCCTACTGTAGCCACCAAACTCTGGCTCCATTTGTTTCTTGGGGTTTTTCTATTATTCTAGAGGCCAAACCTCTGTCTTGTGCTGCACAAGTTGCCTGTGTGACTGGTTTAAAAGTGGAAACTGTCTGCAGTATTGGAGCAGGTGTCAGGGAGTGCCTTCACCACCATCACTGGCCATATCCATCAGGAAAGACTTTTTACTTCTTCAAAAGGGAGCCCGGGGGCTGCCCAGAGATTGCTCTGCAGTCCTGACCTCCAGAAGGTTCTAATGCAGATACGTGAGGGCAAATGTGCTGATCACTCATGGGGAAGGAGAATTAAACACCAAAATGAAAATCACAGTGCATGTTAAAATGGTTATAAGTTTATCTACAGGCCAAAAAATAAGTTTGGTTTTAAGTTGGGAAGGGAAAAGGATGAACGTGGAATTCATCCACAGACACATCCTTTCAGTTTCAAATGTCAGTGACATGTGTGCTGGGTGCCAGCTTCTAAAGCAGGACCTGGAGGGGAAAATGGAGAGGAGATCCCTGGAGGGCTGAGTGCAGGAGAAAGTCTGAGAACTCCCTCCGTGGTCCACGCAGAGTAAAGGGCAAAAAGCTTTGCCTACTGAGTTAACGAAGGACATTCTGTGGAGAAGGTTGGGTTTCAGGAGTGATTCACAAGGTGGGTGGAGAGAGAAGAGATGGGAACAGAGGAAGCAGAGGTGAATGACACTGTAGAACCAGGACAGACTCTCTGCTGAAGTTGCCCCTGCCACCATGGGAGTCTATGAAAGTTAATGAGATACTCTTGTTTCTGTTACTCAAAAAACATAGAAAAAAGCTTCCCAGGGCCTAAGGAAAAAATCACAGTTATGTGGATGCTCCGTGTTTCTAGACAAGAAAGTCCTGAAATATCTGGGCCTCTCCTTTTTTGAAAATTTCATTGAATGCAGATTCAAGGAGACCCAGGAAATCAGGAAGGTCTCAAAGGAAGGAGAAGCTGGGTCCCAAATGTGCCTCTAGGGGGTCCCAAGAGGGAACGAAGCCTCCCAGGGGGTTTCCGAGCCAGGAAAGCAGGCCCAGCCCTCCGTGGCACCATCCCCAGGGCCTGCTAAGTAAATCAGCCAGCGCTCCGCCGGGGTGCGCCCTGCTTCTGCTTCGATTCTCTCCTCCCGCCCGACATCTCCGTGACGTTTATTAAGAGATGACAAGTCTATCAGGCCTCATGAGCAGTCTTTCACAAGGAGGAGATCTTCCCGTCCACCCAGCGAGTGTCATCAATCTCGTGCTGGCTCTGCGCTCGGAGCCGCTGGGAGCGCAGGGCCCCTTCTCCGCCCCGCCCCCTCTTTCTAACCTCCTCTCTGGGGCTTTGTAGCACAGTGGGAGGTGGCAGAGAAGAGATGCTATTTGCATAAAGTGGATCTGGTAAAGAGATGGGTACTGAAGGACAGAATAAAAGGGCCCTTTTCTCCTGTGTTCCTGGCTTTCGGGAATAGATTTCATTCTAAGAAATGGAATGGGTAGAACCGAGACCACAGAAATGACTGCCAGCTACACAGCTAACATTGCTTATGTACAAATCTACAGTCCACAAGTGATACATGTTTCATATTATGTATGTGAATATTATACCCATGTCACAGAGAATTAGTTGTACATCTTTGTAAAATATCAAGAATTTGGATATTCCATTCAGTGTGCATCGGCACTGTGTTGCTCTTCCTACATGCGTGCTTTTTTTGGTTGTTTTTTTCTTTCTAGGAAGAAGCTTTATGTTGTAAACTATTAGCATCGAATACTCAAGGAAAAGACTCCATTGCTTTGCGCAGAAAGCAAAATAAATACCGGTAACTAGCAATTGCAAATGGACCTCACTGAATCTGTGTCTTTCGAGCATTATATATGTCACCATATTTGTAAGTCAAATGTGCTCCACGTTTATTTTTTATTAGAAGGCCCCTAATCTGAACCACACCGCTTCAGGTCCTGAAAGACACTCTGTCAGATGGGATAATAATATCATTTTTAAATTTCATGAAATCTATTGAGGTTTACACATCATTTTTTGGCACTGGTTCAATATATAAATATTTTAATCGAACACATCATAAGGTTGTTTTTTATTTGGGGATGGGAGAGAGAGAGGAAATTATTTTCCTGTATCATAAATGCTTCCAAATATTTTTTTGAATCTTGTTCTTTACTATAATATGTGCTTTTCAAAGATTTTGACACTGGGCTTTGTTTGGAGACATGAGGAAGGTCATGAAAAATGGCTCTTTTATCCTTTGCACGGCACCTCGATGACTGTAGCAGAATCAGATAGAGATGAAAGATTGGGCTGGTTTCATTCGCATTGGAAGGCCCTCTGTTAAGACTTAGCTGCCGGTAAAGTGCTTTACAATGCTTAGATTCTGTGATTTGTTTCCATTGGAAGCTATTAAAGGTCCAGAGGTGCAGTGTTCAGGAATATATTAAGAACCTAACACTAAATAGTCGCCTATACCAGCCTAGCCAGGATCTGCCTTGGTACTGCAGGTGAGGTCCCCAAACTGTCACGTCACAACCTGACATGGGCTTGAGTGCATGCACATGTGTGAGTGTGTGTGTGTGTGTGTGTGTGTGTGTGTGTGTGTGTGTTAGGAAAGGCAGGTATGGCTCAGACCAGAGAAAGAGTCATGATAGCGACAGAAATGACTTCGGATGGTGAGACTCGCTCTGCTTCAGCTATCTAAAGAGAAATGTGTTACAGTTAAACGTAAAATTATATTATTTTCCCATTTTGATGAGCACTACTAAAACTGAGAAAAGTGCCTGGTCTTTTATGGGAAAAGGACATCGCACAAAAATTTTCCAAATCTTCAAATTAGTTTATGAGAAAGATTTCAGGTTCTATTAAAAATTAGCTTCCAATACTAGGTTGAGATTTTGAGTTCTTTTTTTTTTTCATAGGATATGTAGAAGCTTTTATTTGCATGGGGGAGAGGCGAGGGGGGAGGGTGTGTCACGTCTTCATCACCATTTCAGACATGGTTTGGTTTTGGTTTTTGTTTTTTAGCAGTTTTATTGAGATATAGTTAAAACCCCATACACTTCACCCATTTAAAATGTATAACTCAATGGCTTTTTATAATTTACAAACTGGTACAACTATCACCCCAATCAACTTTAGCACATTTTCTGACCCTAAGGAGAAATTCCGCCTCCCTTAGCTGTTGCCTCCCAACCATATCAACCCCCTCCAGTCTTACGAAAACATGATCTATTTTCTGTTTTTATAGATTCCTATTCTGAATATTTTAGATAAACGGAATCACCTAATATATGGGTTTGTGACTGGCTTTTTTCACTTTGCATGATATTTTCAAGTTTCAGCCATATTGGTACATGTTTGAGTATTTCACTTTTTTCATTGGTGGATAGTATTCCATTGTAACAATGAGTTTGATGGGCATTTGGGGTTATTTCTACTTTTTAGCTATTATGAATAATGCTCCCAGGAACATTCATGCGCAAGTTTATGTGTGGCTATATGTTCACTTCATTTAGATATAAATCTTGGAATGGAATTGCTGGGGTCATATGATAACTCTAGGTTTAACATTCTGACAAACCACTAGGCTGTTTTCCAAAGAAGTTGCACCATTTTGCTTTCCCATTAGGAGGGCTCCAATTTCTCCACATCTTTGTAATTAACTGTCTTTTTGAGTATAACCATCCTGGTGTGTGTAAAGCAGTATCTCATTATGATTTTGATTTGCATTTTCCTGATGGCTGACACTGAGCATTTTTATTTTTCCTTCTGTGTATCTTCTTTAAAGAAATATCTACTGAAATCTTTTGCTCACTTTTGAATTGTATTATTTGCCTTCTTATTATTGAGTTGTAAGAGTCCTTTACTCCTGTGTTCTAGGTAGAATCTCTTATCAGATATACTATTTGCAAAAAGTTTCTCTCATTCTTTTCCCTTGCTTGATAGTGTTGCTTGAAGCACAGAGTTTTTAATTTTGATAAAGCCTTTTTAATATATATATATATATAGCTTGTGCTTTGGTGTCATGACCTTTATTTTTACATGGCTCTTTAAAGGAACTCCTAAGCTTCTGGATTCAAGCTGCAATAGGAGTATTGATGGACGATGGTATCGGAGAAGATGGAATTAAAGATAGATACCAGTGACTTTAGAAAACCTAAATTTCTGCTTCAGGCATCCTCACAACCTACCAAAGTCTTGCGACCTATTGGTTAGGAAAATATGTTGTAAAATGTTCGTTGTCTCACCTTTTCCAAGTCTGTGTGATTGTAAGGAATGCATAGGATTTTATATTCAGCTCAAAAATATTATACAGTATGCTGCCACCAGGGGGTGGTAGCAGCAGCCTTGAACAAACAGGCTCATTGTTTGAACTTCAGGAAGCAGTTTATCTGAGACCTGGGTTTTCTGTTCTAAGAACAATTTTCAGGGCTCCATTTTTTTGTTTGTTTGTTTGTTTGTTTTTGTTTTGTTCTTTAACAACACTTTTCTAATAAAACCAAACCCTGAATGTTAAGAGCATGCATTTAAAAGATAATAAAGAGAAGGAATAAACATTTACTAAGCACTTATTATATGACTTTATATACACCTTTTTATTTAATCCTCATAATACATTTTTCAATATAGCTTCAGTGTCCTCAGTTTAAAGATGTTTAACTTCTTTGTTTAGGGTCACATAGCAGCGACATGCCACAGTTCAGGCTACCTGGCTGTAAAGCCTGTAAGCTACTACTATGCCTATATTTTGTGGCTTCTTCTCAATAAATGTAAATTCATATTCAAGTAACATTTCATAAGCATCCACTGTAATTGTCATACATGTGGGTACAATTTGGACTTTTTTCCCACTAATCTTATTTGTTATCTAACATTGCTTAAAATAAAGGTGATCTTCCCTAGACTTGGTAAGGGTTCTTTTTCTCTCTCTCAGTCTCTCTCCACCTCACTTTCTCCTCCTTCCCCTTAAAAGCAAAACCTTTCATAGGCTGGTATGCGGCTTAGGGGTTTCTGCTCAGCACATTGTCTCAAAAAAAAAAAAAAAATCCTCCAGAAGTGAGTCTACAGCTTTTTGGTTGTTTGCAGATTTCCTGTTTCAGCCTCAGAAACACTCTTCTTGGCTTAGTGTCATCGCCACTAATTGGCAGCAACCTTGTCCATACAGATCCTCTGAGCTTCCTGAAGGCAGAAATCCTGTCTGCTCGTTCTCCACTTTCACGCCTCAAAATGCTTCTGATGCGGTAAGGGTGCGCAAAATATTAGTGCGTGCTTTGACTGGGCATGCCTTTGGTACCGTCTGGCTTCTCCCTCCCCACTCTTGAGCCAGGTAATGTATAGCTGATCCCAGCTGGGTCAACCAGATCTTCCCTCCAGAGATTCTGAAACTTTGATGGAAATCGTAGGGATGAGAAGCATGCTGGTTGTAATGGAAGCTCCCTAGAGAAGAAGCCTTAACTCTTTGGGCTTATCTTAGATGCTAGGGTTCCTGGGGATTTTAATCTCTTCCTTCAGTTTACTGAACTACTTCAGTATTCTTACAATATAGCTCCTCCTTCACTAAACTTACATGGGGTTAATTCAACCAAAACATTTAAGCTATCATATTGAATAGACTTCTTCCTTTCCTTCCTTCCTTCCTTCCATCCTCCCTTCCTTCCTTTCTTTTAATGAGGAGGCGTATGTTCTGCCCGGTCACAAGTATTTCCAGGGGGATTGCTGTTCAGGGCTTTTTGGCTTTTATCTGCATTGCTTCTCTTTATTGTGGCAATTACCATCAGGCTCCCAGATAACTGATCTCTGCAAGACGGATCTTCAAAACTGATTTTGAAAACAGTGAGCATGAATCCTAGGATAAGATTTGTTTCACCAACATTGTAACCAGGGTTCTGAACTTAAGGTTTCCTCAAGATTTGGAGAAGCAAAACCCTTATGTACCATACCTGCTTGACGGAGAGTTAGGAGAGCAGGGTTTTTTTATGAAATACGATAAGGTGGAGGGGTAGAGTTGGAGGTGACGGGGTTCAAGGGCTGGTGTTTCTCCAGAGTCAGGGAAAAGGGGCCAGTGTGGCAACAGGGAAGCCTGGCCTGGGTCATGTTCCTCATGTAATGCACAGAAAAATTGCCACTTGTGGAGAGACTTACATTTGCAAATGGCTTTCACATCTTGAGGCAATATCTGTGCATACAGATATTTTAGTTGTTTTGCCTTTAAGTGAATCAGCAACTGATTACAGTTAATGGGCAATTAAAAACGAGTCATTTCCAACAAGCTGGCCATGGAGGGAAAAAAAAAAAACCTGGTGTACTTCCTTCTGATTTTATTATCATTCCTTTTCAGTTTCTGAGCTTAAGTTGGTAGTAAGAATGACAGGAAAATCCAGGAGAATCTTTAAAGCTTTTGGAAGCCCGGAGCATTTGTGTGGGAGTTGGTGAGAACATGGGGCCAGGCGAAGCTAGCCCTGGGCTCTCTTCCAGATACGTTTCAGAATTTGGATCTATGATTGTGAGAAGATTGCAATTTGCCAACAAGAGCAGGCCTGCCTGCGGGTAGCCAGGAGCTTCAAATGGGAGGTGTGACACCAGAAATAATGCGACGGGAGAGACACCAGGGTCTGATTGGCCATTCTGTGCCCTGAGTCATTCCCAGAAGTTTTTAACTGCTTTCCAAAAGAGGTATAGTCTCTTGGGTTTCCCTAGGACAGCAAAAGCACACATAGAAAAGTTCAGATATCCAGACAGGCAACTGTTTAATGATGTGAACTGAGGAGCTCCTGATAAGGTACTGAAAATCTAACTCATCTCTGCCAGGGTGTTTTACCAGCCCCTAAGCATATTCTCTGCCCTTGTTAAATGTGCCTCTACCAAGAGTGGGGAAGAATTATCCATAATTACCCATCAGCACCTAACAGAAGCACCTCTTCCTGCTTCCTCCAGGCAGAATAAGTGACTCTGGTGTTCTCATAGACCTTTTACACAACTTTGCTGTACTTTTATGATAAATGCTGGAGAGGGTGTGGGGAAAGGGAACCCTCCTACACTGTTGGTGGAAATGTAGTTTGGTGCAGTCACTATGGAAAACAGTATGGAGATTCCTCAAAAAACTGAAAATAGGCTTATGCAATGATCCAGCAATCCCACTCCTGTGTATATAGCTGGAGGAAACTCTAATTTGAAAAGACACCTGCACCCCAATGTTCATAGCAGCACAATTTACAATAGCCAAGACATGGAAACAATCTAAATGTCCATCAATAGATGATTGAATAGAGAAGCTGTGGTATATTTATACAATGGAATACTACTCAGCCATAAAAAAGAGTGAAATAATGCCATTTGCAGCAACATGGATGGACCTGGTGATATCATTCAAAGTGAAATAAGCCAAAAAAAAAATACCATATGATATCACCTATATGTGGAACCAAAAAAAAAAAAAAAAAAGACACAAATGAACTTATTTATGAAACAGAAACAGACTCACAGACATAGAAAACAAACTATGGTTACCAAGGAAGGGATAAATTGGGAGTTTGGGATTTGTAGATACTAATGACTACATATAAAATAGATAAATAGCAAGACCCTACTGTATAGCACAGGGAACTATATTTAAAACCTTGTAATGGAGTATAATGAAAAAGATGATGAAAAGGAAAAATATATATATATGAATCATTATGCTGTACACCATAAATTAACACAGCATTGTAAATCAACTATACTTCAGTAAAAAAATTCATTCATTCATCATATATCATTTGTGTTGCCAGGTGGTGAACCCTGCAGGCAGTGGATATGAAGCTCACTAGGAGTCATTCCCTGCTCCCCCCACCCCCTGCCCCCAGGCTCACAGCCTCAGGAAGCAAACACATGGGTAAGCAAAGGATTAGAACAAGGTGATCGTTGTCCTTGGACATGTGTTGGGAGCACAGAAGGGAGGAGGAAGCTTTCTGAGAAGATTGGTGAAGGCTTCGGAAGAGGTGAATTGTGAAGGGTGGGAAGAATGTTGTAAGTGAGCAGAGGCCATGGAATGAGTGAGTAAAACAAGTGCGAAGGTTCCCAGGTGAGTGTTCCCCCCAATGTATTGGGGAGGTGAGTGCACACATTGTATTGGGGAGGTGAGTGTGCACACGTTGTGTTGGGGGAACGACCACAGGCTCATCAAGGCTGGGGTGAAGTACGGTAAGGGGAGGCAGGAGGGCTCTGGAAGCAGACAGGGCCAGATCACAAGCTTCTAACATGCTTTATATAAAGAAGTGGACCTTGTTCTGAAGATGGGACAGTTAACCAAAGGCAGATCAGTTAGGATGGTCCTCCAGGGGAGAGACGAGGAGGGCAACAAGGGAAATGGTAGCAAGGAGGGAGAGGTGGGATCCACCGAAGAGGGACAGAATTTCAAGGATTTGCCACAGCAGGTTTCTTGGAAGGTCTCTCCCAGTGTCCTGAGAACCTGAGAGCAGAGTTGGGTTTACCTGGACCCTCTGTCCCCAGGGCCCTCTGTGCGTGGCGGGGAGCTGTCATGCAGTCTACACTTACCCAGCAAATGTGGGAACGGGACTCATGACCTTGTGTGAAAGAGCTTATTCACTTGGTTTCTATTTGGGAATCGGTTTTGATGGAAAGGAGAGGAAGAGGAAGAGAGTGAGGTGAATACGCACATATTAATTTATAGTGAGGGGTAGGAACGATCCTTGAATGGCTCTTTACTGTCTCTGCTGACAGCAGCTTCTCCTTACCTGTAAAGGCCACAGAACCGCCCAGTGTGAGCTCGGCTTCGGAGATATTTGATCCACGGTCTGTACCCCTCTTCCTTTTGAATGGCCCTCCCACCTCAGTAGCTCCTCACCTCCTGTCAATGCAGGGCGGCCAATCAGGGCCGACCATCCTGGCCCCACCTTTCTAGTATAGCACTTTACGAGTTAAATGCTTAAAAAGACTTTTTCCATGAAGCTCAATAGCACAGAGAAAGGGCTCAATAAATGGCAGCTCTTATTTATTTATTTTTTCCCGCAACTTGAACCAGCTCATGACTTAAGACTTTCTAAGAACAAATCCTTCCTTGTGTGTAAATGAGATTAGCCTTCTTGAGTACATCTTTGGATTTTGAAAGGGGTCTTTCTGGAAATATAGTGACCTAAACCGAGGAATGGTTCTGATGGTGGGGCTTACGGCCACTGGGGAAGGTGTCCTGGAGCTGAGTGCATTTCAGAGCTGTCCGCCTTGTACCCACAGGGATGGCTCCCCACCCCGTTTAGGAGGCCGGGCCCCAGGAAATATCACATCGCTTTGGTTTCTGTCTCTTTGTAATGACCATCCAGAATGGCTTCAATGTGTTTTCCATGTGTGGAAGTGGTTGTAACTTCCTAAAGATGTCTCGGTGGGGGATGGGTTTGGAGAGGAGGGAGGGGTCTGGGCGGACGAGGCAAAACCGTAAACGAACTTTGCACACAGAACGACGAAGCCCAGGGAGGAGGAAGCAGAAGCCACAGTGAAACACCTGTCTCTGCTCTAGCTTTGCCCCACTTCTTGTTCAGCCCCAGACGGCCTGGCTCTGTTTGTGGGACGCCATAACCACAGCCTGAAAGCCAAGCACATTTCTGTCTGTCTTGCTCCTTAAGGAGCTCATTGACTGGTGGGAAGAGAGAGGAGGAAATAGACAATCATAGTGAAAATCACTGCAAACACTTGAATTCCCTTTATGATGGCACCGTTTGAAGTAGTTTGTATTTTTTCACCCATTCCATTCTCACATCTCTGAGATACTGGTTTTGTTGTCCTGTTTTGAAAATGGAGGGACTGAGGAAGAGAACAATTAAGTGACTTGCTGAAGGTCACATACCTAGTGACTGGCCGGGCTGGGATGTGATCCCAGGCCACTCAGCTGGACCACACCAGCACTTCCCCCATCTGTGACACTATTTCATGGGAGAGGGTCTCAGCCCTGACTGGAACCTCTGGGAAAGCTTCCTGGAGGAGATGATACCTTAATCTCGAAAAATGAATACAGTGGTGAAGGGGTCTTCCAGGCAGACGCACATCAAAGCCTGGAGATAGGAAGAGGGCAGGCTGGTTTCGAGGATCACCAGTCACTTGAGGTCCCTGGAGCCAGGGGTGCGAGCTGTTGTTGCTCCTGCAGAAGCTGGAGAGGTAGGTGCCAGGTCATGGAGGGTCTTCTAGTCCCAGCTGAGAAACGTGGACTGAATTCTGAAAGCTGTGAGCAACCTCGGACGATCTCTAGGTTTACCCAGCTTGAATGATAGACCTTGCCATCCTCATTTATGTGCATTTCTGAAAGCCACGTAAGAGAGGAGCCGTTCCTTCCTTACCAACTCCCCTCCCCTCCCTGTGTCCGCCCCCCGCAGATGCTAAGATAGGCTTTTGCTCATTCGTTCATGTGGGCAACGTTTATTCAACAGGTGTTCATTCAGCACCTATTATGTGTCAGGGATGGTGCTAGGTACCGACGTTACAAATGTGAATGAGGCACAGGAAAGGACAGAGTTTACAGACATATCAATGCATAGTTTCAAAGCACTAGGCAAAACGCAACATAATGGAGATATTCAACGGGTCCCAGTGCCTAGTAGGTCTTCATGGCTAAGAACCCAGAGCCCGGAGCTGCACTCCTCTCGGTTCAGACCCCAGCTCCGCCACCTATTAGCTCTGGGACTTGAGGTCACTCGCTTCACTTCCCAGAGTCTCAGTTTCCTGATGTCAGAAATGCAGATCATAATATTAACAACCTCACAGAGTTGTTACAAAGATGAAGTGGGTTAACATTTTGAAGTCATTTGGTTCAGCACAGAAGCAGGAGCCCTGAAGTGACGTCGTTCCCCAGTAGGTGTCACTGCTACATAGCGAGTTAGGTGAGATGCTATCTGAGTTCAAGTCTCCCACTCAACAGGCCCTTCAGAAAAGTGCTACATAGGTGGCTTTCGTCTCAAAATGCAAAATACGGCAGAGGGTTAGGAGGTTGTGATGTGTGCAGGAGTGAGGGGTGACAGGCACCTCTTATAAAAACGTTCCTCTGGGGGAGGACACAGCTCAGTGGTAAAGAGCGTGCTTAGGATGCACGAGGTCCTAGGTTCAATCCCCAGTACCTCCATTAAAATAAACAAGTAAATAAAAATAAGTCGTATTACCTTCGCCCAAGACAAAACCCCAAAATAAACAAACAAACAAACACAAAAACAAAAAAAAAACTTCTTCTAAATCTTGAGTCTGACTTGACAGTTGTAAACTTTCCCCGTAGCAGCTGACTGGTGGAAGCAGTTATCCCCCTGCTTCCTAGGAATCACGTATTTGATTCTTGCAGCTTAAGCTTTGTCAGGAAGCATCTAAGCCTTTCCAAGTTTTTCAAACCATTTCTGAGGAGGCGTGGCATAGTGACTGACAAAGCCACCAAGCCTAACTTTAAAAGGGACTCACGATGGGGAATTGGGACTTGGTGATGCAGGGGGAACAGCTGTGAGGTAGCAAGAGGCAACTTCGCTGGGGCTGGCTTTATGGCAACTGGGTTTGAACCTCTAGCTTTATTTTCCATAGGCCAGGCCAGGTCACAGTTCAGAGATTCCAGCGCTGCCCTGTGACCTGTGTAGATCTCAGCCGAGGCGTAGCATTGGGTGAATGAGTCTGGGTCTTGATTCTGACATGACCAGCCCTTGAGATCAAATGGGCAGGCGGAGACAACGGGGGTCATCGTCTGCTCATCTGCTATCAGAGTTTTACAGAAAATCCCCTTTGGGCCAGGCTGTGTATTAGGTGAAGGGACACAGAGATAAGTAAGGCCTGGCCCCTTTCCTTTCCTCAAACAGTTCACAGTCTAGACGTGAGTGGGAGAGACAGACATGCAAGCATTTAGCTCTAACACAGCACTTTAAATATTATTTGAGAACTGGCAACAAAGTTTGTAAAGAAGGAAACATTGGACATTTTCTGGAAAGATGAATAGGAGTTTGTCATGTGGAGAAGTGAGAGAAGACCATGCCAGAGAGAAGAAACAATGCGTACACACGTATAAAAATTTAAGGGCAGAATTAATAGCAATTTCTTTGAATTGAGGGTGTGAGTCTTTGAGCAGACAGGTGAGGTGCCACCCTTAATTCAAGGAGACTGTACCATCGGGTGAAAAAGGCCCCAAACCTTTATAAATGGAGTCTTAAAATACTGCAGAATTGGAGCCTCCCTTCTTTCTTATCTGGTTGATTCTGTAACTTCCGTTTACTTGCTAGGTATTCAGTGCTCACTTCATTTCCCGGGGGCCTGGGCTGGGAAGGTAATTCTGGGCTCACCGCACAGTGTGCATCGGCCCTTGTGAAGGGCATCCCTGGTCAAAACCATTAGCCTTAACGTGCACCAGCTAATAATAATCATGATGTTAACAGTTTCTAATCTTGTTGAGTGCTCTCTGTCCAGCACTGTACCAAATGCTTTATGTGCATTATCTCACCTAATCTTTATAATAATCCTATTAAGAAGGCAGGATAGTGTCAGGGTATACAGGAGAGCCTGGGCTTTGGCTGTCTGGAGCCTGACTGCCTGGGTTCACAGGCTGATTCGATTCCTTATTAACTATGTGACCTTCGAAAGCTGCTCAAACCCTCCGTGGGCCTCAGTTTCTCCATCTCTAAAATGGGAATAATAACAATACCTACCTTTAGTGCGTGAGTTTGTTTTAGGAGAGGACACCTCAGGAGCTAAGCTGGGAGGCAGGTTGCCCTGGGTCTGCAGCACTGAGAATGATTTAAAAACCCTGCTTTGTATCCAGCTGGCATCCCCCGTTCTTCACTCTCCGTGAATGAATCCAAGAAATTCAACAGGTACAAGCAATCACCGGAAAGCTATCTGTTGTGATTGGAAAACACTCAAAGAAATGGAGTGCTTCGCAGATGATTTAATATTTTAGAGGTAGCACATGAGAATGAGGAAGCTCAGGGTATGTGAGTGAGTTTACATTCCACATCAAGGTTTTACTTAAAGTTTACATTTTGTTTAAATGAGAGGTAAGATCAATGTAATACGGCTTAAACCTTTCTCAGAAATTTATGGCTTCTTTTAATAAACCTCATAAAAACACTTTTAAACATATGCAGCGTTCTTAATGTAATGGTTTCATTCTTGAAATATATAGTATTTAGGCTGTATCCAAAATGCTCTACAAGTATCACAAAGGCTGTAAAAATATTGTTAACGGGAAGAAATCTTTTAGAAGGATAAATATTTTCTTGGAAAAGGAAAAAGCTGTGAACCTTTTAGACAGGGGAATGGCTTGGTTTTGAAAAATAACAATTTGCCCTTTTTTTTTTTTTTTACTATCCTTTCTGTGACTCTTCCTCAGCCAATTATTAGATTAAAGCAAGCTGTTGCTACGTGCCCCAGAAACTCAGATGGATTTGATGTTGCACCCTAAGTTTGCGAGGACAAGTTCCACTTAAAGCTTTAATGAGGTCAAGGGAACAAAGAAGGAGGCTGGCTGAGTCTTTTGTGTTATTTTCAGACTGTGTCTTGGAATTACGAGGCTTGCATAATGCCATGGAAAGAACGCAGGATTTAGAGCTAAAAGCCCTCAGTTTGAGACCTGGCTCTGCCGTTGGCTAGCTTTGTGACCTTGGCGTAATCACCTGGATGCTCTGATGCTCACTTTTTTTGGGGGTGGGGGGGAGGGTCTAGAAAACAGGGTCAAGAATACTTGCTCTAGAAAAGAGAGAAAATAGCTCAGTGGTAGAGCACGTGCTTAGTGTGCGTGAGGTCCTGGGTTCAATTCCCAGCACCTCCATTTAAAAAATAAAATTAAAAATAAAATTAAATTAAAAAATGAAAATAAAAGATATACCTAACACTAAAAAAGAAAGAAAAAAGAATACTTGCTCTAGCCACTTTGCAAGGGTAGCATGGGGTCAAATGAGATAATACAAGAAAAAGGGCTTTGTGGCCAGAAAGGCATAAAGTGCACGCAGACTTTATTTGCTTGTCAAACATTTGTTGAACACTCACTACGTGCAGACACAGAGCAGAGCCACCTCTAAACCACTCTGCACAGATGAGGCTGTTCTATTATTGAAGAGAAGTAGTTACATCCTTCTTTGGTGACCAGTTTCCCTCTCTAGAGAGTGCCGCCTTCAGAAAAATTTCCAGTATGTATAACGTAGGACACACGTAGCTGCGAGTAATGGGGAAGCACGCCACGCTGCAGCTGGAAAGAACATGGAGTCCAACTTCTTTACAGCACAGATGAGGAAGCAAAGATGCAGAAGCGGAGACGGTGTGCCCTGTTCAATTCAGTTTTCACCTGCTGCAAGCCACAATTCTACATACAGACACAGTGAAATAAGAAAAACAATTTCTCCTGCCAACTGCGCAGACTTATGCTGAGTGAAGAGGGGGCTTGTGGAGAACGAAGCTAGAAAGGTTGACCAAGGTCAGTCCAAGAGGGATCTTGTATATAGAGAATTTAGAGATTATTGTGAAAATGTGGGACTCCAGTAAAATATTTTCAGTAAGAGATTCATAGAATTAGTTGCATGTTTTAGAAAGAAGACCCTGGGGCAGTGCAGAAAAATAAATTGGTTTAAGTCATGACAGGCAGCGAGGAATCGGGTTGAAGGCAGGTATAGAACCCTGAAGAGAAATAATGGCTTGAAGGGAGGAATGTTAGTGGGCGGGAGATGGGAAGAAGTGAGCCTATTGGACAAGGTGGCTGGAAGAGGGGTTCTGGGTCTATGGCTTGGAGACCAGGGTGAGTGATGGTTTTCACTGAGAAGAAAAGATGAGTTTATTTGGGGGAAGATTGAATTTAGACTGACGTTTCGGGGTTAAGCGTAAAAATATATAGTTGAATATGATCCTATGATCAGATATTAGATCTTTAAATGTACTTTTTCATCCTTCCTTCTCTATTCCTCTGCAGTCTGTGTTGGAGCCTGTTTATCCTCCACATCTTTTGACTTCTCTTTCACTTTAAAAAAATGCAACCTCTGTTTTAATAGGACTTGACGGCCAAGTTAAATAAGGCAAAAAGTGGGATAATCAGTCAAAGTACTAATGAAAGATTAATATTTTTTTAGGTACAGTAATGCTGCCTTTTAAAATGACACTTTTCTTTAAAATATTTCTTTATCTGTGCTATGTTTTTGGACGAATTCTTCAGTATTAATTTGTATTTCACTTCTGTGCTTTGTGTCAAATCCAAGAGTTAGCTGTATATTTTTCATTTCCAGGATTTTTTTTTTTTGTATTGCTTTTCTTTAGAAAAGACCTCTCTCTCTTGTTGTTTCATAATGTTCTACTTTTTGTGAGTAATAGTATTTCTTCCTTTATGTGGGGATATTAAATGTTATTTTTAAAGTCACTTGAATCGGCTCTATTGCTTTTATTTAATTTCTTATGAATTAATTCCCATACTATTGATTTTGGTGACTTTCTCAACATTCTTTCTCCTTACACTTTTTAGGTTTTTTTTTTTTACATACTCATCTTCTGTGGACAGCATGCTTTGTACCCTTTTTATCTTACTTCTCCCTCCATAGTGCTTTTAAGTGTGACCTCAACCATCCTTATCAAGAATCCAGTTTTATATTCGTGTTAAAGGCTCCTACTCTATTTTTATTTTCTAAATACTGCAGATCTGTTCACCGATCTGGGTGGCTTGACCCAGGTCTGGCTCAGAAGCTACTTCCTCCTTCCTCTCCAAGGAAGCAGCTTTATATAATTCATAATGGAGACAGTGTTTGACTCTCTTTACAAGTGGGAGGAGCTCACTTCATATTTGATTTTTAATTGTTAGTTGGTTTCTGGTTTCATTCTTCACAGGGGGCACATTTTACTCCCCATTACTCAACGAGGTGTTAGCTTTTCATTGCTTTTGCCTATTTTGGGCACTGAATTTAGAAGATCTATGGATTTAGCCCGATTTCCTATCTCAGTTTCTCTTTCAGTTCTGTTCCATGGAGATGTTTATTTTATTTCAGAGCATTGAAACATATATGGAGATTGAGTTTGCCCTGCAAACATGAGTTCCCCATGCTATTTTCAAAAATAGTTTTACTGAGTTGTAAGCAATTACAAAAAAAAAGGGTGCATATGTAGAGGGTATAATTTGATAAATTTTAGTACATGTGTACACCCTTGAAACTGCCATCAAAATCAAGATAACGAACACATCTAACATTTTCAAACATTTTTCTCATTTTCTACCCAACGTAGCTTCTTGAACCCCAACCCATCCTCATGCAATTGATGATCTGTTTTCTGTTCCTATGGATTAGTTTGCAGTCCTTTAAATTTTATATTAATTGTACCAAACAATATTTACTCTTTTTCTTTGGTCTGGATTCTTTCACAATTATTTTTAGAATCATCCATGTTGGTGTGTGTCTCAATAGTTCATTTCTTTTTATTGTTGACTAATATGTCATCATACGAATGAACTGCAATTTGTTTATCTAATCACCCATTAATGGAAATTTGTCTTGTTTTGAGTTTTTGATTGTTACAAATCTGATTTCCCTGAATATTGGTATACAGTCTTTTTCATGAATACATGGTTTCATTTCCCTTGAGTATTTGCCTAGAAGTGGAATGACTGGGTCATGAGATAGATGTAAATTTAACTTTTTAAGAAACTGACAAAAAAAGTTTTCCAAAACAGTTATTTTAGATTCCCACAAGAGTTTATCAGAGTTCCAGTTTTTCCACATCCTTGCAAACACATGATATTGTCAGTATTTTAAATTTTAACCTTTTTGCTAAGTTTGAGTTTGTATTTTCTGTGGATTTATTTGCATTTTTTAATCACTAATGATGTTGAGCATCTTTTTATGTGCTTATTTGCCACTGATATATTCTCTTTGGTGAAGGATCCATTCATATATTTTCCCCATTTTGTTATTGGGTTTTTGTTTCCTTACTGTGTTTTTAAAGTTTGCTATCTATTCTGATACAAATTCTTTACCAGTTAGATATATGCTTTGAAATGATCCCTGCAGTTGGGATTGTCTTTTCATTCCCTTAATGACTAGAAAAAGTTTTAATTTTTGATGAAATTGAATTTATTGATTTTTCTTTTATGAATCATGCTTTTGGTATCATATCTAAAAAATCTTTGCCTCACACATGAGTCACAAAGTTTTAGAAGCTTTGTAATTTTAAGTAGTATCTTTACACATATGATCTATCTAGAAGTAATGTTTCAGTTTGGCATGAAATAAAGTTAGAAATTTATTTTTTTATGTGTGGATATTCAATTGCTACAACCACCATTTGTTGAAAAGATTATTCCTTCTGGACTGAATTGCCTTTGCACAACTTTGTCAATTAAATCAATTGACCATATATGGATGGGTGTATTTCTCGACTGTGTTGACAATTGTATTCATTTGTTTTTATTTGCACCAATATCACATTGTCTTGATTAATGTAACTTTATAATGAGTATTGAAGTCAGGTTGTGTTACGTCTTCCAATTTTATTCTTCTTTTCATGGTTATTTAAAATATTCTAGGTCTTTTGTATTTCCAAATGAACTTAATAATTAGCTTTCACAAAAACATGCTAGGATTTTCATTGGAATTGTGTTGAGTTATTCACCAATACTGGGACAACTGACATCTTAACATTATTAAGTCTTCTAATTAATGAACAAATTATATATATATATATATATACATATATCTCCACTTATTCAGATCTTCTTTAATTTCTCTCAGGAAGAGTCTGTAGATTTTAGTAAATACATCTTGTTCGTACTTCGGTAGATTTATACCTATTCATAATTTTTGATGTTGGTACAAATAGTATTTTTATTTCAAATTCTGATTGCTATTGCTAGTATATGGAAAGGCTTTGGAATTTTACATACTGATCTTTTATCTCACAATCTTGCCATGGACACATAATAGGTTTTTTTTGAATATTCCATTAATTTTCTACATAAATGATTTGTCATCAGTGAATAACAACAGTTTCTACTTTGTGCTTTTCCATTGTGATGCATTGTATTTCTTTTTCTTGTCTTATTTCACTGACTAAAAATCCTGGTACATTATTGAATAAAAAAGTGAGAGTGGACATTTTTCCTTCACTCCTAATCTTAGGAGAAAGCATTCAGCGTTTCATCATTGCATGCTATAAACCATGGGTTCTTTGAGATGTCCTTTATCAGGTTGAGGATGTCCTTTTCTATTGCTGGATTCAGACTGTCTAGGCTCAGCCCTGGCTCCACCATGTAAGAACTGTGTATGCTTGAGTGAGGTTTAAAACGTTTTTGTCTGAAATCTCTTCTGGACAATGAAGACAATAATAGTACACCTGCCTCAAATGGCTGTTCTGTGGGTTTACTGAGCTAACGTATACATTAAGTTCTTAATGCTAGGCAGGTGCTAGACACATAGTAAATGTCAAACAAATGTTAGTTATTGGTATCGGAAGAGATCACTAGGATTCCTTGTCAGCAGACTCAAGCAGTCAAAGAGGCTGGTTCAGATTGCTCTTATCTCTGCAGTTCCCCTGTCCTTTATTACCTGATATCTAATGGTTTGAAAATTGTTGTTTTATTTACTTTGTATGTTATGTTATCTGTTTCAAAGTGAAGGCTAAATTTAGTCCCTTGCAACTTCAAGTTGTCTAAAAGCAGAAGTCTCACGGTGCTATCTTAACAAAGAGTCAAGAGTGAAAGTAAATCCTTGTAAGAAGCTGGATTTCCATAGTACTCAGAAACAGAGAAGGTTAAACAGAGCAGGGTTCTAAACTTCTGAAAAATTTCTTTGTAAACCTGCCTGGATTCCACTTTTAATTTACTTCCAGCCAAAGCCCCAATGAATTATGGCAGCAGCGTGACCTCTCTTTCAAGATGCATATAGATATCAGAGCTCACATCTCATAAACTTTATCTTTGTGCTGATCTGACATTAACACCACAAGAACAATGAAAAATATTATCCCAAACACCCTTTTCTCTGTAGGCACCATCCCATCATTCATTCACTCATTCTCTCTGGAATAAAGTTGTTACAAGGAAAGTGGTAGAAATAGCTAGGTCCTGGATATATCTCAGGAAATATTTATTTTTGCATGACACACTGAAAAGTTAAATGTGGGGTATGAAGGAAAAAGAGCAACCAAGAATAATAATTGGGTTTTGTACCTAACTAACTGAGTTGAAGGTGCTACCATTTACTAAGATAAGGAAGACTGGAGGAGGTGTAGACCAACAGGGTGTGGATGATAAGAAAACAAAAGCTGTGTTTTGACCAGTTATGTTTGAGATACCTGTTAGCCATCTAAGAGGAGATGCCAAATAAGAATTTGGATTTATAAACTCAATAGAGAGATCTGGGCTGGAGATAGGGTTTGGGGAATGCTGAATTATACATACAGATAATTTCCACAGCACTCAGAAAGATCATCGGAGGAGAAAGTGTAGCAGAAGGTCAAGGACAGAGCCTTCAGATCCTGGGAGTGTTACAACATTTAAGGATGTTGCAGAGAAAGAGATGCCAGTTAAGGGATTGAGGAGAAGGCAGTGAGGTCAGGAGAAAACTGGGTGAGTGCAATTTCGTTAGAGGCTTATAGAAGAAGGTGTTACAAGAAGACAGGTGGGATCAACTGAGTCAAATGCTGGGCAGAATTTGAATGAGATGAGCACAGAAAACTGACTTTTGGATTCTGAGAAGATGGAAGTTATTGGTGACCTTAAAGAGTCCTGTTTCAGGGCTCAGAGATGGAGACCAAAGCCCAGTGGGGGTGGCTGAGAAGGGGATAGAATGTGAGGAAGCAGATCCAGGGAGTACATACAACTTTCTTGGGGTATTTTATTATGAATAGGAGCAAAGAAATGAGATGAAAGCTGTTGGGGAAATCAAGGTCAAAGGGAGTTTGTTTTTCTTTCTTCAGATAGATGATATTAAAACATAATGTTAAGATTTGTATACTGATGGTCATAATCCAATAGAGGAGAAGAAATTGATGGTGGGAGGCCAAAGAGGGATATTAGGAGGATTGGGGAAATACTTGAGTAAGTGAGAAAGAATGGACTTCAAGATGTAGAAAAGGAATAAGTGAATTGACTTGGGTCCTAGAAGAATTGTCTGACGGCGCTGTGTACCTAAAATGATGATCTTAGATTAAAAGGGGTGTGTGTGTGTGTGTGTGTGTGTGTGTGTGTGTGTGTGTTTTTCCTCTGGCAACATTCAACTGCTTAGATGTAGGTGTAATATAAGTGGAGAGCTGGACGTGGCAGCATTGGGACTGTGCCAGGTGTGTGTCATACAGGCAGCAAAAAGGCAAAGGGTTTAGGGTCGACAGAAAGGGAGTAGTTATGGTGTCACACTATGAAATCTATGCAGGGTACGTTGGGCAATAAGGACTTGGGCGGAGTAAGTAACTTTGATTTAAGATGGCCAAGGAAAGTCTGCTCTAACCCCACTACTCTTGGAGAATGCATGGAGACAGTTCTGCCTGATGTTGGTATCCTGGGAACAGGCGACTTGCTTCCATTCCATCTCCACGCCATCAGCCCATGTTCCTTGACCCTGCTCTGTGTCAGGGGCTGGCCTGAGACCAAAGGAAGGCGAATTTCCACATTAAAGTGGCACTTTTCTTGTCATTAAGGTTCAAAGGTTTACTCCTGAGAAGACCTGATCTTCTGGCCTGCTGCACGTGTGCCCCTTTTGAGCTGTGCCCGTGCTTTGCTCCTGGGGAAGGAAGACATCACTCAGGGGCTGACGCATCCTTCCAGTCCAGGTCAGTGGCCTCAGAACCCACGTGACCATCATGTCAGCAGACTCCCAAAGGGAGAAGGTGAGGAGTGAAGACTAGAGTGGAAAAAATACAAGCCCAGATAGAAGACAAGGCCGTCAGTCCTGAGTGTGCCTCTGGCTGGTGATGTCACATCTGGTCCTTAGCCCCTTCACCTGTAAATAACAGGAAATATGAGATCTCATTTAGGCCCAGTATTCTGCAGTAGGTGGTACCAGGTATCCTGCAGCTCCCCTGTATCCTTACAACTATTTCCCACAAGAGCGTCCATTGCTGGCTAAGATGTCTAATATTTAGCTTACGTTGTCAAAAGCTTTCCCAAAGAGTGAAGAACTTAATCTGATGTCATCTGAGAAGTTAATTATTATCCCATCATAGAAATGTATTTACTTGGTGAAAATCTCTGGCATTCATTTCTACCTGGAAGAACGCAGGATATGGAAAAGATTCCTTGGCTACATGGGTCCCAAGTTAATGAAGAGAAAGATTTTGCCACCACTGGACATGGTTGAGAAGGAGTGTGTGTGTGTCTGTGTGTGTGTAGGATGAGCTGAGCAGCAGAGGAACACATAAAAACCGGGGAAGCAGGGAAATATATACAAGATCTTATGGCAGCTCACAGAGAAAGGAATGTGACAATGAATATATATATATGTTCATGTATAATTGAAAAATTGTGCTCTACACTGGAATTTGACACATTGTAAAATGATTATAAATCAATTAAAAATGTTAGAAAACAACAACAACAACAACAACAACAAAACGGGGAAGAGGACTGACTACTCAGAGACTCGGCATTAAAAATATGAAGGGGATGCTGGAGATTTTATCAGTCCCTATCAGCATGAGAAAGCTAAGACCCAGAGGAGGCAGCCTGGCTCCAAGCTCCCTCATCCTTGGAGCAGCAGAGCCAGGCCTGGGGAGCACTGTTCAGAACCCGAGTCCACTGCACTCTATGTTGTTACTCTTTTACAAGCAGTTATATATCTCTCGTCTCTAGTTTTCCTAATTGCATAATTATCTCTCCAACCCACTGTTCTGCCTCAGGCAGGCTAGTTATGTGTTAATATGAGTGGACCAAGGAAGGAGTGAAAGATTTATTTTGGTCCAACAAGTGCAGCAGGTGACAGTTTCTGGACGTGGGGTTAAAAATGAGACAACCTCTGTGACCCTTGGGAAGAGAGTCACTCAGACTTCCCTGAGCTGCTGTATCACTCAGGACCAAATCATATGTCCTGATGGGCCTTTTTCACCCGAGCCCATGATGTGGGCTCCTGCTAAAGACTGAGTTCCAGAGCCTCAGGAGAAACTTCCCTACTGCCTTGAAGTCTCAGGTAATGGTCAGGGCTGCAGGAGCCCTAGGAAAAATCTTTTATTCCCGCAGGTGCCCCTTCCCCTCCCTTTCTTCCTCTCCTCCCTCCCTTTCTCTCTTTCCTCCCTCCTTCCTCTCCCTTTTTTCCTTCTTTCCTTCCTTCCTTCCTTCCTTCCTTCCTTTGGCCAGGAGGTGGCTCTGTACTACATGCTGGGATCAGATACCAAGGAACACTCAGCAGTAAAACTCTTGAAAAATCTATGATCAATACTAGTTAGGAAAGGAAAACAGATGTTCTTCTTTTACTTACGTAGATGAGATGCTTGAATGTTCACTAACACACATACGCAAACGCAGAATCAGTGGATTTCCAAAACTCGGTAGCTCCAAAGGACTCTCTAGAAGACAGAAGTCACAATTTACCACCAGCGTGGATATCTGAAGCAGGGGAAGCGCTGCTGAGTTTTTAAACAAAAGAGAGGGTCCGATTTCCAGTACGACATGCACAGCTCTAAATGGGCTAAACATACAGCAGAGAAAATCTGTGTTGGGAGGGTGGGACGAGGTGCTCCGGGGGCCTTGCTAACTGGTATTCAGGGACAGCAAGGAGGAGGGAGCCCTGGTGGAAAGTACTGAAAGGTAAACTGAGGCATACTAAACGTTTTAAGAGTTTGAACAAAAATCAATTAAAATTGGGCAGCGTCCAATCCAGCAGACAGAAAGGAGCTCCAAGGAGCTGTACAAAATGAAAGACCTTTATAAGCAGAAGGGAGGAGGAGCAAGGAAGTTATATTAGGTGAAAAAGCAGGTTGGTTATTTCAAGGTTACCTTCCTTTGGGGGATGACGTGGGTCTATCAGGCAGTTTACCTAATTAAATGCTGATCAGATGGTGCCTGGGTGACTGGGTTAGGATTCTATTTCTGGGAGACCCAAACCATAATTAAGTCTTGGTTTGGTAATGAGGAGCTTGGCATAAGTGACTCCATTTTGATTGGCTTGTCCTTAACAGAAGTCTCAGTAGAAACAAAGGCAGGAGGGCCAGCGTCCACAGGGGAGGGGAAAAGGGAATTGCTTTGGACAAATGGAACCTGTGCTTGCTGACATAGCTGGTGCTTTGTGGAGGGTAGCTTCAGGCAGGAATCCACACTCTCTCTGCCTCCCCCCACCCCACCCCTCTGTTCACACACACTTGGAAATTCTAAGTAATGTTTATAGGTCTTAAATCCATGGGATGTTAGAATGGGAAAGGTCATAGGATCATTCGATCTGACTCCTCTCATTGTCTAGGTGGGGGTACTGAGCCAGCAGAGAATTTGCACCTTTCCCTGACCTTAGTGTGACTATGAGATGGAATTTCAGGACCACGAGCACTTTGAATTGGCTAACAACAACCTCCTGCCCACAGTAATTTTCTGAGCCCAAGAAATCCTAACTCAGCCGCAGCGTACATGGGAGGAGTGGCAGCATGGGTTAGATCTTTATCTCCTAACTGCTGCTCAGGACGTTCAGAAGAGGCTCCAACTTCATGAGAGAGGAGCCAGGGCTCGTGACCAGGCAGCTGGTTACTGGGCGGTGTGTGTTGATTCAGTTCAACCTGCCCACATCTTTTGCATCCTAAAGGGGCAGGTTTGGCCCACATCTGCAGGAAGCACACGCCATCCATCGCAGCCTCATGGTCTTTCACTGACTTTCTTTAGTCCAAATACCAATAACAACAGCTTCTCAATACCAGGCTCCGCACCTACTGTAACAGAATCCCCTGAGAGGAAGCTTTTTCAAAAACCAGCTCGTGGGCCCACTCCTGGAGATTCTGACTCAGTAAGACCAAGTCGGAGTGGAGTGCAAGGCTTTGTAGTTTTCTAAAACGTCCACAGGTTAATACTGATGTGAGCCAAATGCTAGACACAAATGTTTTCTATACCTAATGAGCATAAAAATTAACTTTTTAGTCTTTACTTAGTGCCAAGTCCTCTATGACTATTATTTCAAGTAACCCTCTCCCCACCCCAATGACCCCAAGAGGAAGGTGCCATTGTCTTTTGACCAAGGACTTTCTCAAGGTCACAGAGTCATGGAGTGGCAGGACGAGGTTGGAATCCCCTCACCATACGTTCACTATCTGACTTTGAGCAAATGAGCAAATCTTGTTGAGCGTCTGTGTTTCCCCTGGAAAATGAAGATGGAAATATTGTCTGTTCCATGGGGTTTTAGCAAGGAAAGCATAAGTGCTTAGCAGTGTTGTGTTAACAGGCAGAAAGCACCCCTCGTGTGGCGGTACTGTTTTGGATCACTTAGGAACCTAACTACCTCACCGAGTATGCTTTAGAAAGGAGGTTTATGGTGCAATTAAACTATTACAATGTGTACGTTGTCTGGACTCCAAAGACGTTCTTTACCATGAAAGTTTTACCGTTTACACTAACAAAGCACTTTTACTTACCACTTGCTATCTGCTCTTCAAGACTATTATGAGGTATTCCTCTCTTCTGTATTCAGAAAAAAAATAAAGATAGAAATTGGAATACTTCAAAAACTGTCCTAAGTTTGTTTTTTTTTTAATAGTCCACTGTGGTTTATCAGAAATTCTAACCGTATAAGCCCATGAATATATATACGTATGTATGTGTGTGTGTATATGTGTGTGTGTGTGTGTATGTATATATATATATATTTGTTGTATCAAAATCTAAGATGTTATAGAAAACAAGTTTATGGTTACCAAAGTAGGGGGGGGAAGGATAAATTAGGAGTTTGGGATTAGCAGATACAAACTGCTATCTATAAAATAGATAAACATAAAGGACCTACTGTCTAGCACAGGGAACTGTATTCATATTTTGTAATAACCTATAATGGAAAAGAATCTGAAAATTATATATATATGTATGTATAACTGAATCACTTTGCTGTACACCTAAACTAACACAACAGTGTAAATCAACTACACTTCAATAGAAAAATGCACCTTCCCTCCCAAAAAATCCAAGATGTTATTTATCTTTGTTTAAAGCAAAACAAATTTATCCCCTACCCTGCCCCTCTGCCCCCTTACTCCATCCAACCTCCTCTAGAAAATATTAGGAACTGGTCAGGGTGTATTAAGAAGGCCTCCCTGGGAAAGGAGCTCCTGTTTGACTGTTTGAGTAAATTTGGAATTTTCATTTTATCCTAAGGTCAATTTGCCCACCCTAGGAATGACACATCTTTGATGAAATGTCCTGGTGTAAGATAGATAGTTGGTTCGGTTAGACAGGAGTGAGACATTAAAGACGGAAGATACAGCACAGAACAGATCATTTCGTGCGCCCGGCCCTGACCATGGACCCCCGGAATGATCTGTCTCCCCCGGGCCACTTCTCTCCTTTCCTTGGGGAAGCCCCATGTTGCAGTTGATTTCTCGTCGTCTGTCATTCTGATGCTCAGTGGAGGAGGTGAGGGTTCTTTCTGGATTTCACCCCAGTTCCCTCAACCCTTTGTTCCGTGTCTCTTTTCCCAGACTCATTTAAGGACCTCGCATTTCACATTCTGCAGTCTTTCATTAATCTTCCGGAAATGTTGATACAGTCTGCCTTTAATTCCTCCTACACTTTATGGATCTTTCAGAAACGTGGCCCCTTTAGCTCTTAGTGGTAAAACACCCTCTTTAGCAAAATGTATTTTAGTCTGTTGCATTTGACAGTAAGAAGTGTTTTCTTAATGGTCAAGCCTAAAAGCTGGATCAGTGTAGGTGACACTGTATCGCTGAAGCTTCTGGCTCAGACCTTTGCTTCTCAGCGTGCGTGGTTTCAGGGGCTCCATGGAGACAAAATGGACACATCTCTTTCTTGGTGGATGGGGGACCCGGGCAGGGAAGGAAGAAAAGACTGCGGGAAGCCCCACAGCACTCTCTGTCCAGAGCACAAGGAACCTTCTGCCTTTCTGCACCCTGAGTTCTTCTGTCTATAAGAATCTATCAAACCGATAGCTCAGTATTAAAAGAATCAGAACCGTGGCTCCATTCTAATAAAGCTTAATTTATATGCATGTTTGGTTTCATTTACTCAGCTCCTTTCCTCCTTGGTCTCTCTGTCTGCACTCCACCCCCCTCCCACCCCCACACCGCTTCTCTTTGTCTTCGTAGTCGTTGGGTTGATTTCCACCAGCTGTGGATTAACCCACTCCCCTGGACTCCTAATTACCCACTTCTCCCGTCTTCCAGACCAGGCCTCTCAGGGTTCTTGTTCGAGGGCAAGAGCTGGATGCCCTGTCCTGGGGAGGATGTCGCAGCTGTGTCGCCAGCATCTGCAGACAGACCCATGGACGTTTTCATCCTTGTGGTTTCATCGCACAAAAGGTTCTCACTCAAATGTAAGTTTGTATTTCCTCTCTGAAACCATATGGTTTTTTTTTTTAATCTTTTCTTTTTTTATTCCAAGATTTAGGCTATTCTAAAATTGCATTTCACTTCTGTGCCTGGTCGCCCAGTCTGTGTAATAAGGTTCTTTTGGATGAGCTGTATTTTCTGCACATTGCCTCTCAGCCTATTCCTTACACAGAATTACTATGTCTTGATATGCAATTCACAGGGCTTTTCTTCTGAGACTTCTAAAATATTTTCAACATGGGATTTCCATGATATTAAAATTTTTTTATGGTGAAATACATCATCCATAGAGTCTATATAACATATACTTAGAATTTAGAGAAAAATATTGAAATAAACTCGTATGTACCCATCAGACTGCACACAGAATAGGATAACACCAGTATCTCTTACCATCCTGTGTGCCCTTCACAGGTCACGTTGCCTCTCTCCCTGCTTGGGCTAACCATGGTCTGGATTTGCTCTTTTTAAAATTATTATTTTTTTATTTTAATTGAAGTATATAGTCAGTTACAGTGTGTCAGTTTCTGGTGTGCAGCATAATGTTTCAGTCATACATATACATACATATGTTCCTCTTCATAGTCTTTTCCATTTTCATTATAGGTTACTATAAGATATCGAATATAGTTTCCTGTGCTATACAGAAGAAGTTTGTTTTTTTAAATCTATTTTTATATATTAGTAGTTAATTATAAATCTTGAACTCCAAATTTATCCCTTCCCACCCCTTTTCCCCCAGTAACCATAGAAGAAAGAAGATGCTAATGAAACTCACCCACAAAACAGAAACAGACTCACAGACAATAAACAATCTTATGGGTTTGGTCTTAATCATTCTCATTGCTTTCACACATGTGTGTCTTCCTGCATGATGTATTATTTACTTCCTTCTGTTTTTGATTCTTATGTAAATGAAGTCAGGCTGCAAACATCTTGTGATTTTGAATGCTTTGGTCAATACTGTATTTTTGAGATTCACCTAAACGTTTACATAGGGCTGTATTCACTCATTTTACTGTATGGTATTCCCCGTTTATCACATAATACAATTTGTTTATCCTTTTTAATGCTGAGGCATTTGTGTTGTTTTCAGCTTTTTGTGGTCACAAGCGTTGCTTTGCTGAACAATCTTGTACGTCTTCTGGGGCAGAGTTGATGGGTCTACGCACCTTCAGGTTTCCGAGGTGTTTATTACCAAATTATCTTTCAAAGTAGTTGGATCCCTTTATCCTCCAATCAGCAGAGTCTAAAACTTCTCATTACACATTCTTGTCAACTTCAGGTTTTACCCAGCAATTCAGTTTTTGCTAATTTGTTGATTGTGTAGTTGTATCTCACTGGGATCTTAGTTCACAGTTCACTGATTACTAATAAAATTATTCTCTTTTTATATGTTTATCGACCACTGGTGTTTTCTCTTTTGGAAAATGCATGTTCATGACTTTTGCCAATTTTCCTATTGGGATTTTTTTTTCTATTTCTTTTTGAAATGTAGGGCTTCTTTCTTTTCTCTGAACACAAGTCCTTTGTTATTATATGTGTCGCCAATATTTCTTCCTAGTTGGTGGCTTGCCTCTTCCACTTTCTTTATGGTATGTTTTGTTAAGAGTTTAAGTTCTAACTTTAATATAGTTTAACCTATCAATTTCCTTCTTTATGATTTTTGCTTTTGAGTCTAGTTTAAGAAACCTTTTCCTTCCTTGAAGTCACAGAAGTCTTTTCTTACATTTTATTCTCAAAGTTACACATTTTGCCTTTACTTTAGGTCAGTAAGTCTAGCTCTAGCAACTAATATTTCAAAGAGTGGGAAATAGGTATTGAATTTCCATTTTTTTTCATATGACCAAGTGTCTCCACATTGTTTATTCTATAGAATCTACTTTATTTACTGATTTGCCAAGTCAGTTCTGTCACATATTAAGTTTCTAAGAATGTGGAAATCTCCATTTGATTGCATTTGTCTATTTATCTTAGCTTATCCCAGAACTACACTGTCTTTATCTGACTTTAGTATAATTCTTTTTGTTTGTTTGTTTTGGTGTTTTTTTTTTTTAATTGAAGGATAGTTGATTTACAAAGTCTTGTTAGTTTCAGGTATACAGCAAAGTGATTCAGAGTATAATTCTTGATTATAGTCAGATTCACGATCTCGTCCTTTCTTCTCCATTAATGTATTGGCTATTCTTGATTTTTTGTTTTTGGATATAAATGTTAGGATCAGCTTGAAAGAAATTTGTGCAATATTCTTTGGAATCAAACTGAATACAAAAACTAATTTGAGAGAGAATTTACATGAATCAGATGTATCTCTCCACCTACTTAAGATTTCTTTAATGTCCTTCAATAATACTTTCTAATTTTCTCCATAAAGGTTTGGTCTTCATACCTTTCAATGCATTTTTCCCTTGTCCTTTTTATCATCATAAATAGTACACATAAACACACACGTAAAATATTTTCTAATGCCTTCATATTCTTTACAGCCATGTGATTGATTGTTATAGATTGATCTTATTGTGGGAAACACTGCTAAATTATTTTATTAATTCTAGTAACTAGTCTCTATTTTTTTGATTTCCTATGTAGACAATCATATCATCTGAAAATAATGACAGTTCAGTTTCCTTTTTTCCAATCCTTGTATTTATTATGTTTTTTTTTTCCTGTAGTCAAATCAAGCTGTCTAGGTTCCAATACTATGTTGACTAGAAGTTGGTGACAGTAGGCTTTTAAAATCTTATTCATAATTTAAAAGAGAATGCTTTTAATAATCTCCATGAAATATGGAGTTGCTATAGTTTTTGGCACTTACCTTTTACCAGATGAAGGAAATTACATGTATTCCAAGTTTTCTACGATTCTATTTTTAAAAAAATCATGAATATCAGCTGAATTTTATCAGTTTTCTGTATTTACTGAAGTGATTTTTTTATCCTTTTAATATGGTGAATCACATTAATGCACTTTCTTATACTGAAATTGTGTTGCATTCCTGGAACACGTCTAATTTGTTAATGATGTATCATCTTTTTATACATTGCTGAATTTGGTTTTTTTGATGCTGTATTCAATAATATTTCATCTCAATTTGTGAATGAAATTGGCCTGTGCTTTTTACATATTCATAATTTTCTTGTTTCATCTTGAATTTGTATCTAGATTATTCCTATAGAATGAACTAGGCAATATTCCCTCCTTTTAAGTCTTTGAAGAAATATGTGAAACATTGTGTGAATTTACCAATGTCTTAAATGTTTGGTGGAATTCATCTATACAACCATCTGGACCTGGTGTGTTTTTGATGAGCAGACTTTTTAAATAAGTATTCATTTTAATTAATGGCTATAGATAGGAGTGACCGGTAGAATTTCTGCTGGTGGTTTGGATCAGGCACTGGACTAGTCAGGATAGATACCAACAAATACGTGTGAAACGGGATCTGTAGGCCTATGGTACCCAGAACTGATCTTCAGTTGATAGATTGTGAGCAGGCTTATACGGTCTTGGGGAAGGGGCAAAACTGGCCCAGTTAGTACTTGGGGATCAAGATTGGGGCTCTTCAAAGCTAGCGTGTAAATGTTTCAATATTTAATAACCTAAATGACCTGTATTACATTAAAGCAATGTATGCCGAATCAATAAAAGAACTTTCTAAATTGACTTTTTGGGGTAATTCCTATTTTTCTAATACAATTTCTAACAGTTAGGCTAGCTTATTGGTATCAGCTTATTATAATATCTATTTAATATTTGTTGAATCTTTCGTGCACCTATAGTCTCATTTTTATTCCTAATGCTGTGTCCCAGACCTTCTCTTTCTGTCCGTGTCTCCCATGTTCTTTTTCTGTAATCAGTTTTGCAAATGGTTTGTCAATTTACCAGACTTTACAAGGAACCGTCTTTTTGATTTTTCTGAGCCTTTCTAGTGTATGTTTACTTCTTATTTCATTAAGTCAGCTCTTATCTTTTTTTCTACTTTTTTTTCTTTTCTCTGTTTGCACTCTTTTTCTAACTTCCTAAATTTGATGCTTACTCGTCCTAAACCTTTCTCTTTTTTTTATTATAAGCATTAATTTAAATTTCTTTCCAAATCCTGCTCCTTCAGTGTTTTCCAAATTGGACATAGGATGTTTTTACTACTGCTCAGCCCAAAAGTTTTCTGAACTGAGATGGTACCTCCAGATATGCAGTCTACCATCTTGCTGAAATTCAAGTCACTGCCGGTCCTTGTAAACATCTCTGGAAGGATCAGGTCACACGTGATTGTTTAATCTTCTAATTAGAAATTGTTGTGACTGAATTTTTGAATTGAAGTGGATTCTTCGTCTCTCCTTATGCTCGCCAAAGTGCCAGGAATGAAGTAATTAAATAAAGGCACAGCTCCTTTTGACAATCTGTTAAAAATAAACGGGACAATAATTTTTTCTCTTTATTGCTTGCTTGCCCCTCCCACCCCCATATCATTTTTCCAGATTTATTGTAATATTATTGACATATAACATACATAATTTTAAGATGCACCATGACATGATTTGATACATGTATCTATTGCAAAATGATTACCTCAATAAGGATAGTGAACCCTTCCATCTTCTCCCATAATTACCTTTGTTGTTGTTGTGATAACATACAAGTTCTACTCTCTTAATAACCTTGAGTATATAATGCAGTTTTGCTCATTATAGTCACCATGCTATACGTTAGATTCCGAACACTTATCTATCTTCTACCTGGAAGTTTGTACCCTTTGGGCAACATCTCATTTCCCCCACCCTCCTGCCCCTGGGAACCATCAATCCACTCCATATTTCTATGAGTTAGGCTTTTTGAAATTCCATGTATAAGTGAGAACATACAGTATTTGTCTTTCTCTGTCTAACTTATTTCACTTCACACAATGGCCTCCAAGGTCCATCCATGTTGTGCAAAAGGCAGGACTTCTTTTCTTACGGCTGAATAATAGTCCATTGCAGATATACACCAACAAAGAGAGGGAGAAATGTTAATTGATTCACTGAATATAGAGACAGACATCAAGACAGCCTTTATGAACACACAGACACCAAGCATGTGTGTGTGTGCACACACACGTAAACACACACATACTCACACTCACACAGAAGAAATGAGGGAGACACACACAGTGAGAGATGGTGGGGCGTGGAGATGAGATAACAGGTATAAAGAGAAAGGAGAGAGAAGAAAAGAAAGAGGAAAAATCAGATTCACACGGGGAAGAAAAAAATAGAATAAGAAATACCCAGAGGGAGATAAAGAGAAAAAATACAGAAGAAAATTAAAGGATACAAAAAAAAAAAAAAAAACCACACACACACACACAAAGATGCAAGGATACAGTTCTAGAAATACACCCAAGAAGAGAGAGAGAAAGCCATTGTGAGAGGCTGTAAAATTCAGAGACAGAGGCTCGGAGAGAGTGAGAAACTTCGAGATACTTGTCCTTGCAGAGGTGGACAGAGACAGCCATACAGAGAAAGAGACAGAGATGAGTTAGAGTAGACACAAGCAGAGGGTTAGAGGAACATCCTGGGGCGGGGGTGGATGGAAGCAGAGACATGGAGAATAAGAAAGAATAACAATAAGAATAAGACACGGAGAATAAGAAAGAGAGACGGGGAGAGGCAGTGAGCAGGTAGCTGAAGATCAGGGGGCTGGAGGAAGGCAGGAGTGGGCAGCCCTTGGAATAAAAAAATAAATAAAAGAATAAACAAATAGGACAATTCCTGTTATATTTTTCCTTCTGACACGTTCCTCTGCTGAAAAGCAATACAAAGAGAAACAAGTACGGGGAGAATAAAGAATTTGGTCGACATCACACAACGACTTTTTCAATATGGTGCTAAACTTCCAGAGAACATACTTTTTTAAAAATTTTTCTCTAGTTGTTGGCATTGGATACTAGTGATTCAAGTCAGCACAACATCTGGAAATGAAAGTTATACAGACACCCGGGGGACCTGGATTAATCACCTCCCCTGCTGCCCTTACAATGAATCAGCAGCAACTTCAAACAATAAAACAGCCCTGAACCGGTGATTTCTCAAGGGTTTGTTAACGATGCGGTACTCGAAAAATGTATCAATTAAAAAGTACATATTGAATGGCACAATCTATCATCACTGTGTGCTAAAGGGAGATTAAAAAAAAAGAGCTCTAAAATATAACCCCACTTTCTTTGGAATTTATAATTTAGTTATGAAGATTTGACTCATATATGAATACACTATAGAAAAATAATCCACTGAATTGTAAGATACTGAGTATTGATCCTACTTTTGTAAATATATGGTATAGGCTGGAAAATAAATTCTCTGAGGACAGAGATTTGTATTTGTGCTGTTCACTGAAAGATCCTCAGAGTCTAGAATAGTACCTGGCATACAGTAGGCATTGAATTTCTTATTAACTGCATCTAAATGGGATTTTGAGCCAGACAGATTTATCTTTCTACTATTTATCAGCTATGTAGTCTTGGGCAATTAGTTATCTAGCCTCAGTCTTCTCATCTGTAAAATGGGGATGACAACAGTATTAGCCTTACAAGCAATTATGAGGCCTAAATTAGGTTATACGTACACACTTGGTCCAGCATATGAACAGTAGCAAACAGTTAATAAATGGCCCATATTATTCTTATTTATTACTGTCTGCTTCTTAATATATCTTCTGCTTTGAAACATTTTGCTAACTTGGTAGAAATCATTTCAGTACCATCAAAATTTAAAGCATACATTTAAGAAGTACTTTATAATTCTAATTATTAGTAATTAAGAGGATTCCTGCCTTAAGCAAGATGAAGTAGTGAATTTGACTAATATTGTAAGAAATCAGATACACAGATATCACTAAATCCATAGGGTTTTTTATTTCACTTAGAAAACTGTGTTATATTCATGAGATTATTAGCTGCGATACTAATAAAAAAAAAAGAATTGTAATGATCTCCACATTTTTTAGGTGTGATTCTGCATTTCAGGGTCAGGTCCTGGAAATGCAGATGCAAGAACAAACTTAACCATTCCAGGGAACAGAAGTGACCGATATTTCCAGTCATGTCCAATTGCACCACTGGCGTAGAAACACAGAGAGTGATGATGCTTAAAAAAAGAAATAGTCAGCACATTTTCAATTTAGATTGACACAATTCAAGAGACAGACATAACTGACATTTGTTCAATAACGTTTAAGTATGTCAAAGAATGGTGAAAGAAAGTTTGATGTCTGCAGTCAGCTTAAAGTCAAGCACTGCACTAGGAAAATGTGTCTCAGGCCGATGCAGATGTTCTCAGATGAAATATTCCCCTTAAAAAGTTGAAGGAGGTGTTCAACTAATGGAACACCCGTGGAACATCACTTAGCCTTGCCCCTCCATAGTCAGTAGTAAATAAATCTCCTGTCCTTAAATATGTGCATGTGTACATTAATTGTTTGGTTGGAATTGGTCATAGACAATGTACTGGCAGGAATAAGATCTCCATTGACATAGCTGACACACTACGAATCATGAGCCTAACCCCCCTTTCTGGCTGTTAGTTGGTTACTGCCATCTGCATACCTGATCTACGGCCATCTAGGACCTCTGATTGTTCTCAGGACATAATTGTGTTTTCCTCCAGTGTGCCGTCCCTCAAGGAGTGCCTACCACATAGAACATTCCCTATTCTTCTACGTGGTCATTAATATCCTACTTGCTCATTGAAATCCATCTTAGACGACACCTTGATAATCTTTCCTTACTCTACAACCAGACAGAATTTCTCCTTTATGTGAAAAGCTCTCAGGTTCGCTATGAGATTATAAGGTCCTACATGGCAAAATCTCTTTCCCTTTATGTTTGTATTTCCTGTAGAAAATGACTCAAGAGTTTTCCATATAAGGCACCCACATTAATGACCCCAATTTTTCTTCCTGACAAATCTCCATACCGTTTGCGTATAACTTGACACTACCCTTTTGCGGTGGGCAGGGTGTACCTTCTCCGCCCCTTTGTTTGGGCACATGACCTGCTGTGGCCAATGGCATGTTAGTAGGCGTGGTGGGAGCAGAGACTTGGAAAGTGCTTGTATGAGTGGCCTCCTTCTTCTTGTTCTTCTGACATCACCATGAGTGAGAAGGCCATTCTCAGGATAAAGATGAGAAGAAGAGATGTAGAGAGCAGAGTTGCTCCAAGTAAGATGCTCTGGTCAAAACTGCAGAGATATAAGCAAACTCAGCCTAGATCAACTGAGCTGCAAAGATAATCATGTGAGAAATAAGTGTTTATTGTTCCAGGCCACTGAGATTTTGTAGTTATTTGTTGCATAGCAATTTTGCAACAATAGCCAGTGGACACAGTATTCAATTAATGTCTTCAAATAAATTGAAAGAAAATATTTTCCAGACTCTAGAATTCAATATTTAAGGACTATTTTATATGCACTTCAAATGTGGAAGAATGACCTATGGAAGACTTTATGGATTCGTTAAATGCATATTATAATGAGACTAGACTAAAGTTGTGGTTGTAATAAATGTTAATTTCAGTGGAGATGACCTGTGGACTATGTGGCGAGGTAGGAGTGAATGACACTTGCTAATTGGATTTTGAACTGGTAAGGGGATATGTCCCCAAGGCAATGGGAAGGCAAATGTCGGTAGGGAAGGAGCCAGGGTCCCCATCATCACCCATCTCTGAGTGATTTGCAGTTGCTCAGTGTTCTCCCTGGAGCATGAAGCCCAGAGATAAACCCTGTATGTGAGGGCTCTTTGTTAACTGTAAACACTGAAGAAATATAAGGGGGTGTCTGTGATGACGACCGGGATGATGACGGTGACAACTAAGGTTCTTTCCAACTCCGGCTTTCTCAGCTTTTATTTCACCACCCTGAATTTGAACTTTAAAATTCCTGTTCTGCCTTTTTATGAGAGTCATCTTAAGGCGGGAATTTTTGACATAAATACCGTAGGAATAAAATAAAATGACTATAAATGTCAGGCAAGAGAACAGACCATTTCTCTTTACTCTGAAAGCTAAAACTGTTCCCACGAAGCCTTACCAATGGCCTTATATTTATGAAAAGTATGTTCGCCATTGACATCTGGTTTCATCCCCAGCCCAGCCTTGTGAGGTTGGTACACGTTAGCCTTCCGCAGCCCCCTCCCCATTCGACAGATGGTGTACTTGCCTTGCAGACAGACTAAGTGATTTGCCCCAAGGGTATACGAGGAGGGAGCAGTAGGGCTAGGCTTGGAAGACAGGGCAGAAAAATCACTGACTGCCTCTCATAAATACTTACTTCAGGCTTCTTCTGAAAATTTAATACACACTGAAGAAAAACTTCCAGTCACCACGCTTACCATAAGCTTCATGCAAGCCGTCAGAGACGTGGTGCCAAGAGTCAGGACGCAGACTTGGCCCACGTGTGCGACTTCAGCGGTGAAGGGCTTTGACTGCTGAGCTCAGGTGTCTCTGGGTTCTGAGGCTGCATCTCCCAGACAGAAAGGGAGGCAGAACGAAGTGTGCATCTAAATTACTGTCACTTGTTATTGATTTACTGATGGCTTCTAAAAATGTCGCATTTGAACTGTCAGTGGATTTGCCGACTGCTGGCACGGGTGATGAAAGCAAGTGTGAACCATAATTGATTAAGCCCCATTTGCTTATCCATATTATGCTAATTAGATCTGCAATCTTTCCCTTTGTACCATCACCCAGTGACAGAGTGAATCAGGGTGATTGGGATGCAGATAGGACTGGAGGCAAGACTGTAAGATTAAACAGGGCCCATCTTATCTGAGAGAAAGTTTATTTCTTTAATATACTTCTCTTTGGAAATTAGGCTTTATATGACTCCCTTCCTTGGCATTTTCTCTGGGATGATTTTATTCGAATTCATTTTAGCTTTCTGGACCCAGGACTTGAATTCTTTTTGCATAAACCCATCCTCTGCTTGTGATGGCCAGGTTTGGAATAGGGTCAGAACGAGGAATTCTTTGGCAAGAAACTAGGACCACAGTACACTCTGGGGCAACTCCTAATAGACCAGGAGAAGCTGAGTTTATTCTCTCTGACCTCCCAGCTGCCCGTAGAAAGTGAAGATTTTCTCCCATTTCTGAAGAGGGTAGCTGGACTCCAAAGTCCACATTGTACTAGAGTGTGAAACATTTACATAAACTTTTTACTGCTGATCCTTACATGGCTTCATCAAAGCACCCAGACCTCAGGAGAACGCGATGCTAGCTAAGAGGAAGCCGTTCATCACCAAACACATGTTGAACACACACTAAGTGCCAAATACCAGAGTATCTTCTCTTTTTTTTTAAGTTGAACTATATTTGATATACAACATTGTCTAAATTTAATGTGTACAACATATTGATTTGATACATTTATATGTTGCAATATGATTGCTATCATGGTGTTAGCTAACACCTCTGTCTTATCACATAATTATCATTTTATTTTTAGTGTTGGGAGCAATTAAGCTTTAGTCTCTTAGCAAGTTTAATGTGTATAATAGAGTTTTGTTGTCTATAATCACTGTACTGTGTAGTAAATCTCCTGGACTTATGTATCTGCTAGTCACAAGTAGATACCCTTAAACAATGTTTGTCCCATTCCCTCCACCGCCAGCCCCTGGTGACCACCATGTTTACTCTCTGCTTTTATGGGTTCAGCTTTTTTTTTAGATTCCACATATAAGAGATTATACACAGCATTTGTCTCTCTGTCTGAGTTACCTCACTTATCATGACATCCTCAAGGTCCATCTGTGTTGTCACAAATGGCATTTCCTTTTACCTCATGACTAACTAGTATTCTATGTAATATGTGTATTACATAGAAAATATATATATATTCATATATATATATGGTACCAATTCTATCCATTTATCTATTAACAGACACTTAGGTTGTTTCCATATCTTGGCTATTGTGAATAATGACACAATAAACATGGGTGTGAAGATATCTTTTTGATATCCTGTTTTTATTTCCTTTGGGTATATACCCAGAAGTGGACTTGCTGGATCATGGAAGTTCTATTCTTAATCTTTTGAGAAACCTCTGTACTGTTTTCCACAGTGGCTGAACCAGTTTACAATCCCACCAGCAGGACACAAGGGTTCCCTTGTCTCCACATCCTCACCAACACTTAAAGTATGCTTGCTGGGTCATCAGTGTAACCATCTCCTAAAGTGTTTGTTACAATACAGATTTTTATACCCTGCCCCAGCACCTTCGGAATCAGTCTCTGGCATTGCCATCTGAGTATCCACGTGTTTAACAAGTTCTCTAGGTGATTCTTCTTTGTATTAAAATGTAAGAACTACAGTCTTAGTATGATTCAATGATACAAAAGGAGTGTAAGAGGGAGATTCTGGCAGTAATTAACTTGAAATCTAGATGGAATTATAATGATGATGATGATCATAATAATAAACATAAGAATATGGTATAATTAACAAACAAGATTATTTTAAAATCTTAGGGAGAGAGTATTAAATAGCATCAAGTCTCACACTTCTCAAACAATTTTTATATATCAAATCCCAGAAGGAACCCAATAAATAAACTGTTATAGTTGAAAAAAAACAAGGGGACGTGGAGCCCTGGTATCTTGGTAACTCTCTTTCTTCCCATGGTGGCTCCAGGAACCAGAGGGACCTTGTGTTTACATTGGAGAAAAAGATTATTAACAACAAATTGAAACAACCAATAAACTGTGGAAAAAGTGCTTAAGTTCATTAGCAATCACAGGGATGCAAGTTAAAACAACTTCATAAGCGTCACATTGGCAAAAATGTACATGAGTTGGCTAGACCTCCAGACAACTACCAGAAGTGTTCTTGAACATTGTTGGTGGAAATAAATTAGTAAAGTATTTCTGGATGATTCTGACAATATACGTTAAAAAAAATAGACTTACTCTTTGAAGCAGCAATCTCATTCCTGGGGATTTATCCCACAGAAATAAAAGCCCCAGAACCTACAAGGATGTTTATTGAACAGTGTTTTCTGTTGCTAAAAACTGAAGACAAATAAATGTTCATTGATAGGGAAATGAAGTTGTAGCCTACCCATAGGATGACAGGTTAAGCCATCATTAAAATGATGAAGGTAGTCCTGTACCAGTTAGCTTAGAGTGATTATCGGGGCGTATTTTTATGTGAGAACAGGTAGATTTTAACAACTCCAACTTTTATGATGTCATGCAAGTCCTCCATATAGGTATATTTTGTTGTGTATGTATATTGTTTTAAGAGCATGCTGCAAGTCGGAGAGTTGTTAATGATGTTGCTTATTGTGTCTGGTTGAGCAGTGAGGAAAAGAAGATAAAAGGAAATATGCTATTTAAAAACTAGGGTTTGTACTATAAACCCATAGTATGATTTATGTAAAATCGTGTGTCTGTCATGGATACATGCAAAGATTTATATACAAAGATCGCCACCAAATTATTAATAGTGGTGGGATTTCAGGTATGTTTTATCTCCTTTGTTACATTTCTACATATTGTTTGAACTTTTTTCCCCCAAGATACACTGTGAATAATAAAAGC
Source organism: Camelus ferus (assembly GCF_009834535.1). Classification (NCBI taxonomy): domain Eukaryota; kingdom Metazoa; phylum Chordata; class Mammalia; order Artiodactyla; family Camelidae; genus Camelus; species Camelus ferus. The sequence goes on along the minus strand of NC_045716.1, from coordinate 16,295,485 downwards.
AAAACACTGATTTTGATCAAGCCCTTCATTTTAAATAAAAAAGCTAAAGGTCTGAGAAGTGTGGGTGAGGTGATTTGCCTCTGGTCAAATAATAAGGAAATGACAAAGCATGAATCGAAACTTTGCTCCCCTCAAGTGCTACTGATCAGCATTATTTGTCGATGCAATGATGTTCTGAGTCATCACCTGGATTAAAATCTTAGGGGCAGACACCATGCCTCATTCATCTTCCAGTCTCTAGTGCCTTGCACATGGTAGATAGAATTTTGTAAGTGATATAAAATGAGCAAATCTAATACAGAAAAAATAGCCTATAAATATTATTTCAAAACGTACACTTGAAAAAAGGATACACTGAATTTGTATAGATTTTGTATGTTTTTGTGCAAATGTCTACCCATAAACCTTTCTCATTGATTTAAAACTGGAACAGTGAACTTTATTCTAGCTGTTCAATTGCCATCTAAACAGTTCTTCAGGACTCAGGAAAGTGTGAGACCTGAGATCACGGTGAAGTCCATTAACATGGCCAACTACTTAAGTACTAAGGCAGAGATTTTTCATTTTAAGCTGACCTTATTTTTTCAGTGAAGTTCCAGATTCTGAAAGCTATTTGTTTATTTATTTTTTTTTTACCATATTACACTGTTTCATAGCATTACAGTTACAAAAGTTACAAGATGTGTTTTTATACTCTGAATATTTTATAATGCTGCCAATCTTACTCACCATTGGAAACAATTTTACAGAATGAAAAGATATTCAAAGAAGTCCTCAAAACAATATGATCAGTTCTATTCAAAGCCATTGTTCTTATTACTGTTTATTGTTTTTATTATAGTTAATATTATTAACATAAAAGTAATAATCAGATGATTAAAAGATGGGGCAGTTTAATTAGTATGATTCTGATAATGAATGTAAACCATCTAAACAGGATTCAAACCCTGGGCAGTTAGACTCCTAAACTCATAAACGTCCCACTGATTCTACTATATGACAACCCTGGTAAGTGTTAATGTCTATTAGTTCAAACCTTAAATAAACATGATGTCAAATCAACTATGTGGTAGACCAGTTGACTTGTTTGGTGATTCCAATACACATGGTATTTGTATATGTTCTCTAGTCAGACATCCTTGAGAGTCCACTTACTAGTTTTAATTAATCTTCAACAAGTTAATTACTCAAGTCTCCATTTCCTCATTTGTAAAATGAGGATATTAATATAACTTGACCTCATGGAGTTACTGTGGGGATAAAATGAGATAATAATTGTAAGGTGTTTTGAATGGTGTCTAGCACATATTAGGCACTTAACAAATGTTAACTATTACTATTAAATGCATAACTTAAATGCCACCCAGTAAGTGTGGCTGATGAGTTTTCTCATGGACAAAATCCATCCTGCATTGTGTCAATTTGCCAACGCGAATAACGAACACCACCAGCCATGCTGGCATGAAGGAAAGTGAACTGTAACAGGCAAAGCAGAGCTGAGCTTCGCTGTTCTCAGCTGAAAAGACTTAGGGACCTTGGTCTCACTGTGATTCAATACGGCCATGAGCAGGGCCCACTAGTCCACATGGCCTTCAGGTGCATTAGAAACTGTCTCCCCTTCCCCCGTTTGGGTATGCTGATTGTATTGGAACAGGAAGCATTACCAGCATCTCCCGAAGAGCCGCCGTGATGAGCATGCAGATCTGTGATGTTAGTGTGTGAACTGTTCCTCCCAAGATGTGGCACTGTGTGTGGGGGCTCTGCCTATGAGCATGGCTGCTGCCAGCCCTGGTTTTACAGATTGTGAAGCAATCTTTAGAAGCCATGGTATGGCACACTCTCTAAATCTTTGAGGTAGGGAATCATGTAAACCCACTTTGCCCAACAAGATTTTATAACGGAACATATGTTGTGAGAACAACAAGAATGCCTACGTAATAGGCTTTTTACTCAATCGTGAAGAAAATTGCTTTATTTGAATTATATTATTCAGTGTTTAATCTACCAAGTACAACCACATCTATGGCAAAATGATATCCTAATTAAAAAGGAGCTGTTATTCTTATTTAACATCTTCTCATGGTTATATTTTAAAGATAAGGCTGGCTACTTATACTCTAAAAGCTTTATAAAAACTTTGCCCACACAAAAAGTCAGTGATTATAACCTGCTAAAACTATCCAGCCTAGAAATGCTTCTTAGAGTCAATGTTCCTGTTCCTGCTTCTGGCCCAGGCAGGTGTCATATAGTCTGGCTATCACTTCTTGCTGTTCACAGAATCAGTCCGGAGTGGTCCAATTCCGCCTGATCTAAATGCCTCACCAGTTCCCCTCTCAACCCTTGAGGCCCTTGCTCTCATTCATTGTTTATTTCAGTTCTCGTCTTCCTTCATGCTTTGAACTTGGCATGTCCTTGTACCTCTATGTGACAAGGGTCTTAGTTCCTCCTGACAATCGGCCTGAATTTTCTGCCCAGAATCACCATCGGACTGCTTGAGTAGTGACCTCCTCATCTGAACTGTGCCTCCAAGGATCTTTTCACCCTGACTCTATTCTATTAGATTGAAGGTTACTTGAGGACAGGGAACGGGTCGCATTAGTGAGTGCAGAGTTGATCGTGTTCAACAAATAAATTTCTTGAATGTTGTTGGACAAAATTAGAACGAATTAGGAGGCTCCCACAATAGTCTAGGTCAGAGAAGCAAAGTGTAAAATACAAAATAGCTCAATGTCTGTGAAGCTGAAAATAGGCAACATACACAACTAAGAATACAAGGTAGGGTGATAGGATATGGTTTCCAGAAGTGACTGAGAATATGCTTGGGAGAATGAAAAGACTTGGAAGAGTATTAGGGAAGATGAAACAGTTTCAATTCACCCTTTTTACCTATAAGACAGTTACGCTGGCGTTAGCTCTTATTAGTAGGCATGAACTCATGACCATGAACTATGGGGACGTTTAGAAATGGAAACCACATATTCTAAGTATTTGCTGCACATCAGAGAGTGCAGTCTTGGCATTCTCTATTGAATGGATGGGTGTAAACAAAGAAACCAGAAAATTCGGAGACAGAACTTAGCAGAAAATCTTGTCAGGGTTTGGGTACAGGGGTTAGCGTATTGCCTCCGGTCAACTTCTCTGAGCCCCTGATAAGTCTTTTGTGAGGTCCCAAGGCAGGTTTCTGTCCTCAGAGCTTGGTGGGATCAATGGAGATGCTCCCATCACATTATGGAAATGAATGGTTCCACTTAATGTATGGGGTGTCCTCACAATTTACTCATATGAACTGGAGCAGCATCACGCATTATTTTTCAATCCCTTTTATTAAATGTGCTGGGTCTGACTCAGCAAACTGCAGGGCCTTGCTGGCCTCTGGACCTGAATGATGAGGATAACTGCATTTATTAAGTTGATAGGCACAATGGTACAGGGCCTCCACCCTCATCTTCATTTGTTTTTAATCTTATCTAGTCTCTACAAGCACATGGTTTAAAATCTGATTATTTAAGAAACAAGTTGGAGGAAGTGGTGATTTTTAAGAGGTTTTGAAAATAAAAGCATGGTTAAGTTTACTAAATTTTTTTCCCACTCTTCATGTCTTTCCAAGGAAAGGGCAGGAAAAAAAGCCATGTATCTTCCCACCAGGCTGAGAACTCTTGATGCTGAGTTAATTGTTGATTCTTAAAAAGCCCTAGAGAGTGGTGTTTATCCCAGTTATTGGAGGGTTTCTTTAGAAATGGGTTATTTAGCATTTCTTTGCCACCTGCTTTGAAGCTTATTCCCTAATTTCGGGGCAAAAGGAAATATCTCACTTACTGTTCTTTCACATTTAATCTCCATAAGCTGAGATAAAATTTTTATGGTCTCTGGAAAAAATGTGTCTTCTCTGAGTGCTGGAAAGAACTGTAACTAACTCCATTCGGATATCATTTCTACCCTTGGGACCGTCTACCTGAGACATCACTCTGGGGCAGATGCAAGGTGTCTTTTAGGCAGCCTGGACCCTCTGGTATGGCCTGAGGGCCTCTGAGTTGGATCCGGACCTCCAAAGATTGCCCAGTGATCCAGAATCCTTAACCTACCATTGGCTTTCTCTGTATCACAGTTTCTCATTGTGTCTAATTACATCCTTCCTTCACAGGGATTTTATTGGGGGGCATTGTTAGGCATAAGATCAAGAAAATTTATTAGTGTGTTTTTTTTTTCCCCACACCATGACATTAACATAAATACTAACTGCTTTATAACATTTGAAACATTGGAGCATTAAGACCACGTGTAGAAGGAAGAACATGTATGCGTATGAAGTGTTATTAGTAATTAGTTAGGGCACAAAGCCAATAATAAATAGTAAATGTCAAAGAGTAGACTCCAATTTACTTTTATCTTGGGTGTTCTAAGAATCTGCATATATTTTTACCAAGTTGTAAAGGTGTGTGGTTTAGTGTAGGCTATGTTCTTATTTTCGTGGGTGAATTCCTTTCCTTGGGGTGAGAATCAGTTATTCCTGCCACCCATGCTAATTTTAACTCACTTCTGAATAACTTGAATTCATCCTCCATTGTTGGAAAGGGTAATTAATGAACCATCAGGAAACAAAGGTTGCATAGCTCCCTCTTCCTCTTCACCTGTCAAACAACTGCTTCATTGAAGGCAGAGTCCAGAGCTGAGTGTAGAGACAGGCCAAACTGGATCTGTAGGAAGTGGGTGTTTCCATCTTTACTTTTGGTTGCCGTGTTGAACCTCCTGGGTTTGGTCCATCGACTCAGTTTTCGTTTCCTAGTCAGTGCCGCTCCACATCTGCTCTTCCAGTGGATTCCCTGCTTCCAGGGCTGAGTAAAGCTCCAAGGACAAGCTGTTACAGGATAAAGAGGAGCTGATGATTCTTGCATCTTTTTTAGCACCTTGGAGCTTCAGAGCCTCCTCCCACCTCAGTGATGGCCCCGGGGCTTGCTCATGGGAAAAAAAAAAAAGTAAATTAAAACAAGGGTCACTTGCTGTTTCCTGCCTGTGAGGTTTTGTTTGTGATGTGAAGGGAAAGGCGGTATTGGCGAATGGAAAATATATGAATACAAATAGAAGTACAATGGCTGGACTTAACCCTGATTTGTCAAAGGGTTTCTGCTCTGAAGGCATCGCAAAATATGGCTGAAGTTGCTATTCAGAGAGGTCAGAGAGTAAACGTGGATAACACGTTTCAGAAAGGACTATAAGATGAGGTGGGAACAAATACAGAACTTATGGCGTATGAACTTCAGATACCACTGCCTCTTCCTGGGCTGGCGGTTTCCCTCTCCCCTTCCAAGCAGAAATGACTTTATTTTTTTTGAAAGATTATAAGAGTAACTCATGATCGTTGTGAAAAATATTAGAACCTACAGATAAAATTAAAGAAGAAAAACGGTAAATATAATCCTACCACAAATATTTAAATAGTTACCAACTCCTTGTGCTCTGACTTTATCCTTTTGAATTCCTTTTTGGGTATGCATCCATTCTTCCCCAGGAGGTGAAAACCCCTGACCTGGAGAGCCGGGACCATGACGCTTTTCTTTGTAGATTTGTTAGTAATCAAAGGGAACTTTATTTCAGCTTTTGCCATATAATACATCTTATTCTGGTGACCTAACAAGTATGAGCTCATTTAATTTTGACAACATCACTGTAGGGTGAACGTTAATCTTCTATTTATAAATGAGAAAACTGAGGCTCAAAGAAGTCAAGTAACCAACACTGCATCTTGCAGTTTTTAAGTGATGGAGGTAGGACTGTGAATCAAAGAAGTCTGGCTTCAGAGCCCATGACCCTCACCTTTACACTTCAACCCTTCCTCTGTTAGAGATGCAGTAAAAATCATTAATGATAATCTGATTCTGTAAACATATAAAGGCAGAAGAACTGAGACGAAGAACCAAGTCTTATTGCCTCTAGAGGACTACACAGACCACAGGAGTCTTAATTTTCATTTCTTTGGTCTAAGCTCTACTCAAATCCCTTCCCTTCTCAGGTTAAGAGACCACCACATCGACAGTGAAGGAAGGTGTGATTTAGTGACAGGTGCCCTCCTCACAGAGAGGGCACAGGCTTCAGCTTTGTACACTGGTAATGTTTGCAAACAGTGCCATATTGATTTTGGCCCTAGCAATGAGAACACAAACAGCCACACATTATATGCCCTTTTTGCTCAAATGAGAGCAAAGCCTTAATCAGGCCCAGACATTCAGCATCCTATATGAAAGAGAGATATATAGATATAAATCCAATAGATGCTTGCCTCTGTCATTTTACTTTAATTGTAATTTTGCAACTTCAACAACAGAAGATCCATTAGGCTTTCCTTCTCAATCAATACACAATATATTATCGGTCTAGACGACCAAAAACGACTTGTATAAAACATCAGCGCGTTGCATTTTCATTATGTAAATGGAACTCTGCAGGAGAATTAATTGATTATTCAGTTACTATGGATCAGTCTCAGATGTCTTAGTGAGATAAGACAGAAACTTATCAAGCCTCTCCAGTGACTATAACTTAAAAAGGAACAAGGTACTAAAAAAAAAAAGAGAGAGAGAGAGAGAAACACAGAGCACATTTCACTTTCATTGGCAGCCTGGGCAAAACCTATGAAATGCTGAGAGAGAGAAGAAATCCATTACCGAGTTTATTAGTGATGGAGTGTCGAGAGTTATTAGGCTGGTTACTGTTTGGGGATCAACATTTTAAAAACCACACAAACAAAACGGTAATATAGTCAGTGAGAATCCGCTAGCTGTCTCCCCAGACTCTCAGTGCCCCAAGTAATTCACACCCAGACCGTATATAATTACAACAGGATTGTTTAAGTAATAAATTGACTCCTTTCTTTTTTCTTGCATGGGTGGAGGCTGGAGAATGAAGGAGAGATTTTTTTTTTTTTTGTCTGTAGCTTCGAAGAGATATGAGGGGAATAGTGGCCTCTTCCGGCTTCCCCTTCTTTCAAGTACTGAAGACAAAAAATTGTTCTCATTGCTACTACAGAAGTATATGTGTTTGGTTTCAAATGGATGTGATTTGCTTTTAAGAAACACACAACAACTACATACATTAAGTTCTCCCTTTCAAGCAGAGGCTGTTCCGCCCTTGTTCAAAGACACTGCATTTGCTTAGAAATGAGATCTCCCTTGGGGGTCACTGCCTACAGGACGTTCAGAACACATGGGTAGGGATAGTCTTTTTGGTCCATTAGTTCAGGGTTGTATTTAATTTTTGCAAATCGTCACTACTCTTCCCATACTCATGTGAAAGAGAAGGTTGTTAGCTTAAGGAATATTTCTCTGTTTCAAAATGAGGTTTTGAAAAGCAGCAAAAACTCCTGGCTGTAAAGTAATAGCTTTTTTTTTTTTTTTTTTTTTTTTTGCAGTACTCTGCAGGCAAGTTCCAAAATATTGGACACAATGACGACACTGAGGAAGAATATATCATGATTCTTAAAGGGGTCATTTTGCAAAACAGTCATCCTGGCTCTTCCAAATATGTTTAATACCAGTCAGGCCAAATCAAGCCAAACCACCTTATGATTTTATTTTTACTTTGTGTGTAAGCCAGGCTTAGCTGGTAAGAGTCAGGTATTTTTCATCTGGGGACAAAATACAAAGTAAAATGTGATTCGCCTTTGCAAGGAATTTTGATGTGGTGAACAATTTCCTACAGCTGCTGTAACTCATGACCTCAAACGTAGTGGTTGAAAATAATACACATGGATTATCTTATTGCTCTGTAGGTTAGATGTCTGACACTGTTGTGCTGAAATCAAGGTGTTGGCAGGGCAGTATTCCCGGAGGGGAGGTGGAGGGGAGAATCTATTCCTTTACCCTTTCCAGACTCTAGAGGCTGCCTGCCTTCCTTTCCTTATGGCCTCCTTCCGATTTCAAACCCAAAGCCAACAACGGCTAGTTGAGTCTTTCTTATACTTTCTTATACTGCGTCACTCGGATGTTGGCTTTTCTCCCTCATTGTAATTACATTGAGCCCAGCAGATAATCCAGGATAATCTCTTTCTGTAGAGTAGCAGTGTGGCAATCTTAATCCCCTTTTACCATGTAACAAACAGTCCCAGGTTCTAAGCATTAGAATGTGGACACGTCTGGGGGCCAGTATTCTGCCTGTTACAGCTATGGCACAAGGATGACACTTGCTCTTTTGAGAACACGTCTGTAAAGTGTTTAGCTGCTTTTGGACATTGAACGAGCATTGGGGTAGCTGGAATATCGATGTTCTATTACTATGTTGTTTTCCCACTACTTCTTATGAAAATGAGAGTATGAGAACAATGAGTAAAGAACTTTCCAGATATAGTTGAAGAAACAGCCATCAGAACTGTCTACAGATAGCATCAACTACCACATAAGATGTCCCTCTTCCTGGGATTGAGCCCGCATAGGCTGGACAATCACCGGGAGGGATTACGGTCACTTCGTGGGACACAATCACTGCAGAGAGAACACTCACCTCTGAGTCAGTGCTCCTTCTCCTCCTGGGATTCCATCATTTAGTGTCTCCAGAGAACTCTGCATCTTACTCAGCTTACACAAGAGTTGTGAGGTCCAACAGCTCTTGTGTTTCCTTGTGTGTTTCCCCCTACTTTTCTCAGGGTGGCCCCTGCTCCTGTTCAGCACGGACATGCTCCCTTCATGTGATGTATTGAAGGCTAAAATGACAGGCAGATATGCCACTGGCTCAGGAATGGGTTTGGCTCTCGGGCAGGCTGGGCCCCCAGCAGCAGCATTCGTTGGGCTTGGGGATAGAGAAACAGCCAGGATCTGATGTAGCAGATATCAAGTCAGTCTCCCTTGTGTTTCCCCAGTCAGGATTTGATCTTCCCTTGAGACAAAATCCAGTTATGTGGATAGAATTTGGTCTTTCAAATGAGGGCTGGAAGTCCTACAGAGGATGGACAGTTATACACGATGAAAAATTGTTTTGCCAAAAATGCTAGTAGGGAACTTACTCCCCCTCCATGATAAACACTATCTGTATTAGGTTAGTTGGTTGGAACTCAGCTGAAAAATCTTCAGGGGCCAGGTGGAAATCTCACAGGACTGAAGTCAATCTGATGAGGATGGTGGTCAGCTTAGATACCAGTAAAATGAGCAGAACCTATCGGCTTAAGCAAGTGGTTGCCAGGTAACAGATTGGTCCCAGTACTGCTGAGTGTTCTGATTTTTCAAAAGAAGCTGGATACTCAAATCTCAGTTGAAAAAAAAAAAAAAAAATCTTAGTTGAAATATCCTCTATGTAAATGTTAACGACTAATTCACAAGTTTAAAAATTATTATGCAGGCCAAATGGAATAATTTTGAGGGATTAATATTTCCCCCCGGGCTGCTGGGTTTTTTGTTGATTTTAATTATTCAAGTTCTTAAAGGAATTGGGACAGTGATTTTAGGTCATTAGAGGAAAGAGGACAGTGATGTTTGTGAGTGGGGACAAGGGGTGAGATGGATAAGGGTGCTTTTTTTTTCTCTGCTTCTAGTTCTGCAATTTCCCTTAGCTTTCAGAATCTCTCCTGCATAGTCAATCAACAAGCATTTACTGAGCTCATGCTCATCTTAGAGTGAGTGGTACAGCTGATCAAGACACTGTCCTATCTCTCAAGAAACTCAAAGCCTGACTAAGAAGACAGAAAATAAGCTGAGGAAAATACACACAAGAAAGTCATTACTGCTGTTACTGAATATTCAAATACTATAAATAAAACCTGAGAACTCTTAGGGGAACAAATTAATTATCAGTTGGAGAAGGTGGGAGAGAGCTGAGGAGGCAAGTGGGTTTTACACAGGAGATGATATGCATCTTAGATCTTGAAAGAATAAGTAAAATTTAGAGAAGTTAAAATGAGGAGGCACATCCTCTCTCTTAGAAATTTCCCAATCACCTTTAAAAAAGATCAAAAGTCCTTTCCATCTAAAAATGCAAAACGAAACAAAACAATGTCTCTTTTGACTAAACTTCTCTGTCCAGCTCTTGCCTATTCTCTTTCCTTCTCTTCAAAACCAGAGTTCTCCAGAGCTGCCTACACTCTCTGTATCTACATTCTTTCCTCTCACCCAGTTCTTTCACCCAATTCAACTGAGCTTCTTCCCATCTCTTCAGTAACATGGCTCTTGGGAAGGGTACCTCTGATCTTTGCTTAAAGATCCCTTTCTCGGAGAAACCCAGTCACCTCCCTACTTGGTTGAGTTCTGTGTGGATGTGAGAACTTTGCATGCACTATCACAATTGATTGCTCTTTCTCGCATCAGAATAACGAGTTACCTTCTACCCATAGGAAGTGCTCAGTAAGTACGAAGGGAATACACGCAGGCATATCTTTTACCATCTAAAATCCTTCCCACTCGTCATCCACTACTATGGCCAATATGCAAAACCGTTGCTTAAAGAGTTTGATTTTGTTGCGTTTCAGAAGGTAAAAAAAATAATGATGATGAAGTAATCTGAGTAGAGGAGGCTATACATTGAAATTTTAACTTAAGGTGGGGACTTATATAATTGAGTGTATATCATGCTGACTGACATCTTCTTGGACCAACTGAGACGATTCTATGCCTCAAGGAATTGGCTGAGGTAGCTGGCTTGATTGATCCAGGATGCTCAGAAGGTTTACTGGAAGCCACAGCCCACCACAGCGCTGGTGCAGTGCTGGTGCAGCATAATGTATGGCTGTGATTGTCCCGGTGGCACACAGCTGTGTTTTCCAACTTGTTTTTTTATTTTTACTGTCACTCACAGTTAAGAAATACAGTTTTTGTTGCAACACATGCACTTATACACACGAAACTGAAGATAGAATATCATAAAATAATATTTACTCTTATTATATGAGATACACTCTGATACTTGCTATTGCATTCTATTTTACATTTTAAAATACTTATTGTGAACCACTGATATGATTTCATGACCCATCAGTGGGTCCTGACCTGCAGGTTGAGAAATGTTAGCATATACAAAGTCCATTGAACATATCTGTCAATAGTCACCTGTGAAGAATCAGAAGAAAAACAAGGAATGTTGAATGCTCTTACCTCCTTTTTTTCAGATTTTGAAGCACCAGTAAGAAAGTCTTTCGAGCTCTGTTAGTAAACTCTCTTTCCTTCTTCTGCCTTAAACCTGGCCCTCCTAATATGTCCAACCATCTCTCCCTTTACATACACCATATTTGCTCACAAATTCTTAATAAAAGGGAAAAAGGAATCCTGCATTCTCATTCTGACTCTTGTCACCTGTCAGCTTCCTCATCCATAAAATGAAGGTTGATCAAGTGAGATTATGAATATGGAAAACTTTATAAAGATAAAAAAAATGGTTATTGTTTTATTTGTCAGAAGTGGGCATCTGATGCACTCATGGGCATCTGGTCAGCTCCAGACAGACAAGCATCAGAATCTGAATGTCAGGGTCTAAGGCTGCACAGTGAAATGAAAAGAATTTGGGCTGAATTGAACCAAACTTGCCTGAATTCAGATCCAGTGCTGTCACTTACTAAGTATAACTGTGAGGTTTTGAGAAATCTATGTAGATTTTCTGAGCCTCTTTCTACTCTGTAGAAGGAGAATACATCTGCTTTAAGCATAGGTGTGGGGATTGCATGAAATAATACATACAGAATACTTAACATGTTTAATAATTTAAAGTAAAAAGAAGATTCAGAAATCCAGAGAAGTTTTGCCTAGAACACTCCTGTCCACTAGAAACATAAAAGAGCCACATACAAGATTTAAAATTTTCTAGTAGCCATATTCAAAAAATTAAAAGAAACAAGTCTAATTCATTTTAATAATATTTTATTTAATCAAACATATCCAAAATATTATCATTTCAACATGTAACGCATATACATAATTATTAAGGAGATATTCTACTTTTATTTCTACAAAGTACTTGAAATCCTGTGAATATTTTATGTCTATAAACATCTCCATGAAAATGCTCCATTTTATCAGAAATACTTGATATCTATTTAGGTTTCATCAAATTTATAAGGGAAAAGTAGTTTCATACACCCAAGTAGTTATAGACCTTCTTGAATGTTTTCCAATAATTGAATGAACGGTCAGTTTTTAAATGCACGTTAATTAAAATTGGTTAAAATTGAGACCTTATTTCCTCAGTCCCATTATCTATGTTTCAAGTGTGCAGGAGCCCCCTGTGGCTCATGGCCACCATATTGGGCAGCACAGGCCTAGAAGGTGTCTTCCTCCAACCCCACGTCAGCAGGATCTGGGAGGCCTCTGCCAGGTCTTGATGGAGTGTGAACACAGAGGTGTCCTCTGGAGGACCGCGAGATTGAGAAAGGCAGAGTTTATAAAAGAGTATCCAGAAACATTACAATTCTCCGTGGAGGCCCTGGGAACAGAAGGCAGAAATCAACAATAGCTCATATCCACCCTTCTCTACTAGCCAACAAGCTGTCTTCTCCCTGTAAAATATAAAATGAGGGAGTTGGGTGGGGAGAGGGGTCACATTCTGGTCCAAACTTCAGTACCTCCTCCCTGGAATAGGGACACAAAGGACAGCTGTGAAAAATGAGCAAGGACCTGGCTGATGAGGGGAGCTGGCAGGAAATGAGTGTATATTGAAAACATGGCTGGGGAAAGCTGAAAAGGGAGTGACATATTAATTGCCCACAGGGATCATCAAGGAAGGGGAAAAGTGTTCAGAGAGGTCCAAGAGATCATAAGGAGGGGCTGAAGAATTAAATTTGGGAAAAGAAAACATCAAGTAAGTTCAGCACAGGGATAAAGTTCCCGAGGATAGGACACATCAATCTGAGAAACAGACTCTACAAGGAAGAAGCGAGAAAATCAAGACTTCAAACATTACAACCCAGCCAGTCGTAACAACGGGGAGAAGGAACCATTCTGTTCTTGCTCTGAACAATGAGATAGACTAATAATTCAAAAAATGAAAGATATAATTTTACACTTGGAAGGGAACTAGTAAGTTATTTAGATGAGGAACCTCGTTTTATAAGGGGGCAAGTTGAATTCTATCACATCTCTAAATAGCAGTGGGATCAGAAGTAGAACCTATTGCTCTAATTGTCTGTCAAATACTCAGTCTATGATCTATTGTCTACTCATTTTCAACAATTTTATGGACATTTATTAATAAATCTGTAAAGCATCAATAGCGTATGTCTTTGATCCTTCTCTGGTTAAAAGAGAAAATTGGAGCCTTGAGTTAGTGTAGGTTAGGGGACCTGCCTGTGGGTATCTCCAGCCATGCTATCCAATATGGTGGCCACCAGCCACCTGGAGCTATTGAGCGCCTGGCACGTGGCTAATCTAAATTGAGCTTTGATGTACACACTGGATATTTTAGACTTGGTACAAGAATGTTAACTCTCTCATTACATCCATGTACATTAAAATACATTTTAATGTATAAAATATATTCTAACGTAATGACTACACATTGGAATAAACACATTTTTAATACGTTTAGTTAAATAAAAATATTATTAAATTTATATTGCCTTTTAAAAATATTTTTAATGTGATTACTAGAAAATTTAAAATTACATACATGGCGCTATTATGTTTTTGTCAGCTTGAGCTGAATAGAAGCTACTATGAATTGAAAAAAGGAGCCTGATGCTTTATTTCAAGCTTGCTTCCTCAAAGCACAAATTAAATTCTTAGGCCTTCAAAAGGCATGAGCAGGTCTTTAAGAGCCCAAATTCAGATTAATAAATAGCCCCTGAAAATTAGCATCTATTCCAAAACCATTAAAGAGAAAAAAAAAAAAGCTTTCCATTTGCCTTGTTCTTTATTCTCATGATTGCTCAGTGAATTAAGACGTTTAAAAACCCCAGCGTGTTTAGCCGTAGCCATCCTCCATTTCTTCTCTACAACAGCATTGCGTTGTAATGAAGACCATGAAAAAGCATTTCAGAAAATAGCCTCCAATATGAAGCAGCAATCAGTATGCACAGTATATGCAATCCAGCCAGAAAGATGTGCAGGAGAGGCCCAAATATCTCTGGCCTGCTTAAACACATGCTTTCTGCTTGCCAGCCAACAAATCGCTTCTATATATTACATAAGACTAAATTAATACCTACACGAAGACAGTTTATTGTGGATGATGGATCGTGGGTTTGTTACTCATACATCCAGAGCAGGGCCCTGGAAATCGCATCATCATTGCATTCCCAGGGAAAGAAATGATTGTCACATGCAGACATGTTTTATCATGGAGAGAGAGACTGATCGGGGCCCATCTACTGGCCGGGAGAACACTGCCTCCTCCTGTGATGAGTGCTCGGAGGGAAGACTTGGTGTTGACTGCCAGATGCCAGCAAGAATATGGTTTCATTACAGGTCCCCCTGGGGGTAATGAGGAATGATCTGGCTACATCCCACAGTCTAAGTTGTTAGGTTTGGGGGGCCCAAGTAGGAGTGTCATTTAACTTTAACAGAGGCAACCGGAATAGCATACGCTCTACTTCGGGAAGCAAAAATTATCTGTGTTACACATACTGCAGTCAATGGTATAATATAGATGGACCCCCAAACCCATAGATGCAAGTCCTAGCATAAATGTAGGAGGTGAATGAAGGACAGATTAAACTGAAGAGATGGGTCTCTTTGGCCTATCTCCTGACAAACTGTCTGGCTGCATCAGCAAAAGTCAAGTGCGATCAATACTTATGAAACAACAACACCGCCTCAATCAGAGGCAGAGCAGGGTTGGAGCGCTATTACCATAAGTGGCTGAGTCGTTGATGTGAATGTATATGTCATTTTGCATACCATTTGCATGTTATTTGTGCAGCCCTGCCAATAAACAAATGCAATTTATCAACTTACACAACCTACCCTGACCCTTGTAAGTATACGTGGAGGAAAATAAACTAGACCTGCAATGAATTACTATTTGTTTAGCATAAAAAAAAAGAAAGAAAGAAAGAACAGTTCAGATCCGGGGAGTAAGTTATTAACTTCAGTGCTCTCAACTGGGTAGAATGCTTCCTGTGGGCAAGGCTTCGTTTCAGACATTTGTGTTTCTAGCCCTGCTTAATGGTCTCACATGGTGAGTACTTCCTGTGTCTGTGTTACTGCAGATCTCACTAAGAAATATGTGTCTGTAAATTGCATGCTTGTGTCTCTTTCTCTCTCAATCACATTTATTAAGTGCATCCCACATACTAAGCAGAGTAGTAAGTGCTTTACATATATTGTAATTTAATCCTCAACAAAAATGGTCTAGTTTTACAGACAATGGAAAAAGGGTATAAGCATGTGGACAAACTCTTTGGGACACACAGGTGGTAAGTAGAACATGGATTTGAACTCAAGTCTATCTGACTTCAAAGCATGATGAGTTCTTAGCCGTTTAACAACTGTACTAACCCTAACAATATATAACTAGATGACAGTTATATACGATTTATATCAAGATACAGGCGGGCAAATTTTCCTTTCCCCAGGGGTGGATACAGGTTTTGTGAAACCTGAGGCATATAAAATTTAGGGAAACTTCTAGAAGAAAAATGATGCAAAATTATGAATACCACCTTAGATATAAATGTGCGTATTTCGAATAAGAAAAGAAATCCTAGCAAATTAAAATACCACAAACATAATAAAATACAAAACATAATATAACATTTTTATTGATTGACTGAGTTAATCTCTATCCGTCTCCTCAATAATTTTTCCTGAATGATATTTGCTATCTCTTTGATCATCTTTTCATATGAAAGCAATTATTGTAATATTTTCTAACTAGAAAATAAAAAGAACAATTCATTATTTCCTTCAACATGGTTGATCAAAATTTGATTTTCATTAACAGTGGTAAAACACAGCCTCACCCGTGGACACATATGTACAGTGTCTGTTGTACTGCTGCAGATTCGTGTCTCACAAAAACACAACTTCTAGGATATTTTAGAATGAAATACTCTGCATAAAAACCAAGTATATTCCTTGCAAGGGTGGATTTCTCTCTTGACCACGTGTTGGTGAGGACTGAATCTTCTGCTTACGACTTTAGATGTCTAGTTATTGGGAAATTTTTACATAGACTAACTTTGGATGCTGTACATTTCAAACCTCGTCTCTCCTCTGTTTCCCCCTCTAGCTATGATACGGAGCTATTTACTTATTTCATCTTAAAACCTCCAGCCTGCTGCTTCATTTCATTAACAAGTAGGTCAGCTCAGAGAGCCGTATGGGTGGTCCTGGAAGCCATTCCAGCACTGTGCTGGTTAGCAGTACCTTAACTATGTGTGAGGGAGTGACGGCAAACTACATAAATCTATCCCACTAAATCTGGTTTAAATACACCCCCTAACTCAATTTCTGAAATCCCCCAAATGACCACAATTACTCTAAGGACACCAGACAAAAGGGGAAGTGTATCGGAGTGGAAAGCAGACTGGACTTAACTGATTGATATTCAAATTTTTACTTTTGCAAATTTCACAAAATCTTATCATCATGTGACCATTTTCCTAGAGTCCTTCCCAGGGCCTTGGGAGGGACAATGCAAGGGAGGGCCGCTGAAGCTTAAGTGTCATTAGCTTCTTGGTATGTCTACCTTTGTATCCATATTTTGAACAGCTTCATAGATGGGAAAGACCTGTCCATTCGGCTCCCTGCCATTCACAGAGTTGACTGGACCTATGACCATAGGTGGGAGCCACATGTCCACTCCCCCAGTTCCAGTCCCCATTACTTGTTCTGTAACAGCTCATGACATAATTGTTACTTGGAGTTTATTTCCTTTTGACAGCTATACATCAGTCAAGCCCACCCCCATCTCTATGAATGCACTCTCCAGCAGTGCTCCTAAAACTTCTTGAGTATGATGACCCACCGATAGACCTAACAGATGGGGCTGACCCTCACTTATATTAATAACTGTAACTTTAGGTATTTCTTGACCAAATACATAAAAGTTCTTTGTGTTTGGTACTTTTCAATTTTTGCATATTTCGTGTAATTAATAGTATACATTTTTCATTGTTAGATTCATATTTCAATGCTTTATTTATTATATTAGTATATACTATTTATTATAGTCCTTATTTATTTGTTTATTATTACATGGTATTTATTTATTATTATATTATAATAGTATCTAAGTGCATTTGAAATCTAGGAATATATGTGTGGGGAGCCTGTTGTTTATTCCCTCAACAGACTATTCTTGGATATATCTCTGACCTCTGAAATGACTTTCTTGATCTCAGGAATTCTACAACCCACCTTCCGCAAACTACTCCTTTAAGCCTTATACCACCTAAAAGTACTATGGGTCGGGCTTCTCCAGACATCCTCAGTTTTAAAGGAAGAAAAACAACCAACTCATTGTGGTGGTTACTGTGGAAAGGAATACGATCTAGTGTGTGGGAACCCCTAAGTTGAATTATTTGGAATTATAAATATCTGCGTAATAAAAGTTGACTTTCCCATGATTTGGGACAGTTGGTTGAGAGGAAGGCACTGACCAATATGAACTGAAGTTTGTACTTTAGGCTTTGAAAAAAAATGAGTTTGCATTCTCTCGGGGAGAGAATGTGTGACCATCTTTCTTCCCTTGGCTGGCAAGGCATGTTGGCTTCATTTTTAAAATAGTGCTAGGGAGGGAGGGAAAAAAATGTAATGTATTCTTAAAATGTTTATATGTCAGCAAAATCCTGAAAACCATTCAATAGATTAATCTTCCTGCTGACTTAAAAAGGATGGATTTCCAGCTATAACTGAGATTGGGAAAAATTGATTTCCATGTTCCTTATGACTGAATAAGATAAAAGCCACTACCTTGGCAAGCTTCTCCCAGCCTGGATCCAGACTTCTGGAGGGCTGGCTAATTGAAAAGTCACTCCAAATACCCGGCCCCGACCCTTTGAGGAGATCTGGAAAAAGAATCAAGGGCAGGCTGTCCATTTTTCAAGAATGATTTCCAGAACACTGTTTATTCTCAACATTGCTGAACAGCTGCTGTCAAAGGTGAAAATACTTTCTCTCCCTTTTCTTCTAACTCTTCCTCCTTCCCCCCTTACCTTCTTCTCTTTCTCTCCATTTCTCAAGTTTCTCTTCCTACGATTTATGTAAAGATGGCTTCAAAATGAGCTCACCACCTGGTTCAAAGCTCTCTTCTTAAAGCTCTGAGCAATGGTGAGCCAATTTCTTTCTGAGATCTTAGTTTGCCCAGTTAAAAAGAAGGCATCATCTCTGTGCCTGGGTTTATGGTTAGCAAAGCGTTTCACCCACCTTGGCCCATTGTAATCCTCATATGGTAGCTGTGGGAGGCCAGTTAGTATTGTCACTGCTGTAAAACGATCTCAGATGACTTACAAATGACATGGAGCCAGTATTGGCCAAAGCTGGGACAAGATCCCACATCTGATTCGACATGGAATGGGTGTCCACTGAGTCACAGTGGATTCCCGCATTATTAACACTTCGTTCCATCACACACATGTTGAGTGAGAGGCTTCACTCATTTACTCGATCATTCGTTCTTTCATTTCATCAATATTTATTGAGCATCTAAGACCTCCTGGGCACTATACAAAATGTGACAACAACTGCGAACTAGACAGGCAGGATCTCTGCTGGCAAAGAGTTTATCATCTACTGATAAAGCCAATTTGAATATGGAGTCGAAGAACTATGGCAAATTCCAGATTCTTCAGAAGGTAAAATAGTCCAACATCTCTAACACCGACACAATGTTCAAAGGACAATTTTAATGGAAAACATAGTAGATTAAGTTTTTTTTTTTTTTTTAAAGAGCTCAACTTTGATGAAAGAGTCTTATAGGGTTTACGGACCTAAGTGCTAGTTAAAATATTTGTGTCTTCCTGGTTATGTTTTTTTTTGAATTGTTTTTTAAGAAATTTCTCTCCCATCTATTCCATGCCATTTCTTCCTTTCCTTTTACTTTTAAGTTTAACCCCCCCACCCCATCTTGTTTCCTACTCCATCAGGTCATTTCTATATGGAAACCAATGGGCCTGTCATTTTGAATCAATCATATGATGTCATTTTCCTAGCCAGACAGGACAGCGGCTGGAGCCATGTATTTGTATTTTCCAAAGAATTCTATAAAGTTCTCCAAAGCACGTGGTTCTGAATATTCATGAAGTTATCTAAATAGGATAAGAAATTCTCAAACAGTAAGCTTAATCCTCTGAACCTTGATATAGAAACAATAACAATAACAAATATTATTAAATGGCACTTCCCTCTGAGTGCCATATAATTATATTCTAACTAATTGAATCTTCATGACAACTTTTTGAGGTACTATTTAAATTCCCAATTTACAGATAAGAGAAATGAAGCACAGGGAGAATTATTTTACCCAAGTTTATAAGCAAGTTAATGACAGAGACTGGATTTGAACTGAAATCATCTATTTGCAGAGTTTATTCTCTTCTCCATGTACCCATAGCTCTCATAGAATCAATTAGACACTACTCAGTCAATTGACAACATTAGCAAATGGCATTTGAATTCTCAGGCCAGCCTTCCTAATCACCCAGGGCTGGGGTTGATAAGTATTTTGTGCCATCACCTGATCAAGTATTATACCTTCCCTGATTTTATTAGGCTCTTATCCCTTTAACTTGTAAATTGCAGGAAAGGGGGGCGGGGATCTGCACTGACACATCCTGCAGTTTCCACTGTGGGTCAATCCTTCGGTGGAGGACTGGTATCTACATGCACGTTTGGTATATGCATAGTGGGAGAGGAAGTACCGAAGACTACTGTACGTGGACAGAGGGAAATGGGGTCATGGCTGTAAAACCATCAGTGGTTATTTGCGAGTGGGTAGTTGTGATAACAAGGTTTGCTTGTATGGCTTCTTGGTGGGTGGAATCAGTGGGGAGATGTTCCCATAATCACAGGGGTGTGGTGTGGGGGGGTGTCTGTGGGTGGGTAAGTTGAGGATAAGCGTTTGACAGAAAAAAGTCCCACCAACACATTTTGTTCCTCCTCTCTTCCTTGACCCCTCCCACCTCTCCTCCAACCAAATACCCACTATGTTGTGGTAGAAATTAAAATGGCTAAAGTGTGAAGAGGGATTTTTTTTTCTTTTGAAACAGAGTGTAAAACCACACTCCTAACAACCAGGTTCCCTACATAAATCTATTTTTAAGATGATTACAGGGTTTCCATAGCCATTCTACCATCAACTGCTGGTTTTGTTTCCTCGTCGTCAGTAAACTGTTGGCAGGATAGTGCACCAGAGGTATACTTTTTAAAGGGTGTAATTGCATGGCTCAGAAATTATCACTTTCTCGACGACGGGTTTCATTGGTCTCTCCCTTTGAGAATCCGGTTTAGAAGCTGGGCTTGTCAGTCCCTCCAAGCACACATCGCATTGTGTGTGTTGGTCTCGCAGTATATCATGCTGGCAACCACTAGGCAGAGGGTAGTAATTAAACCACACAATAGGCATCAAGGGATGAGGAGAAGACACTGTGTTTAGAATAAACGAACACAAGAAGTGCAGCCAGCTTCCCTAGGAAGGCTATCTGAGCAGTGTGGCGAGCCAAGATTGGGCAGCCTTTGCAAAGCAAGCTGGGAAACTCCCCATGGTGCCATCAGCCAGCAGCTGAGGCTGCGTCCTTCCCGAGGATCTGCCATGGGCTGCCTTCTCCAGGATTAACTTTCTCTGGAGCATAGGAACCTAGGAGTGGCTTTGCAGAGTTATGCCCTTTCTACTGCCAGGGACCAGACACTATGCAAATTTAGACTAATTTGGCAGCTATTTCGAAGAGGCACGTCTAATAATGATGGGCACAGGAACTGGAATTCTGTCTCCAAAACAGAGGGCATAGCAGGCAGAAATCAGCCTCTAAAACGGGCCCTAGAAGCACCAACATGTAATAGGTAAAACTGGCAGAAGTAACTGTTTCTTAAGGGTGATAAGGGTGTGGCAATGATAAGACTAAGTACTCAATTTCTGTCTAGGAGAGTCGAGAAAACTACCCCAACAAAAGACCACAGTGTTTCTCACTTTAATCAAGATGGCCAGCATGGTGCCTCAGTACTGAAACGCAACTGGTGTTGAGAAACCAAAGCTCATAAAGTAATGAGTGATGACTGTCTGCGATAACTATGTCTAAAGACTAGAAAAACGTGAGCTGCAGAGCAAGAACGGAGGGTAATTGAAGTAGTAGTATCCAGGGGAAAGGGCACTGGGATGCTAACAAATTATCTACAGAGGAGAGAAGGGCTCTTCACCCAGTGCCCTTGACTAGATAAAAATAGATGTTACAGGCATCTAGCAGCTCTTGTCCTCAATCTGTCTCACCAAGCGAGCTTCGGATCTGAAACTTGGACTCTGAGGGCCCTGACCCACCAGAAGTGAGAGTCCTGGGAGTGTTTCTTCATTCAAACATTTGTAAGTACCCTGATGTCCCAACCATACCAGCACTTGGGTTGCAGGGCTAAAAGGATGTTGCACATTTTCAAGGGGCTCATAGTCCAGTTGGACAAACTAGAGAAGTCAACATATAATCATAATGTGGAGAGACATAATCCGTTAAAGAGAAAGCAGAGCGTGGATTGGGAGCATGGAGACGAGGCACCTTACCCAGCCCGTGGTAGGGGGGAGTCCATGAAGTCTTATCAGATGAAGGGATATCTGAATTTACCCTTAAATATGAAAAATCAGAAGTGGTAATAGAGGGTTAAGATGGTAAGTCAGGGTTCACATCATGTTTAAAAGAGGCAGGGGGCACATTCAAACCAGATATTCAAAGCATGGGCACTATAAGAAGACACTGGAGAGCACTGTGTGTTTGGGAAAAACTGTCACATTATTTAGTAGGTTGCGTGTGAGGGGTGGTATCGAAGGGGATGAGGTAGGAAGTGGTTATGTCAGCAATTGCCTGATTAGCAGTTTGTAGGCAGAAGGAGGGATTGAAAATGTTAAGCAGGGGAGTAATATGGTTGAATTTGCAATTCAGATGGAATTCCCATACACGTCTCCCACTCCAAATGAACTGATGTTTTGATGTGTGAGTTTGGTAGACGCACATTTCTTACTTTGATTGCGTCCGAGAGCTTAATGAGCTTTAGGCGGGCTGGTAAAATTGAGTTTTCAGACTTCAAACTTGAGGGCTGGACTCTGAACTTATGGACATCCCCCATCAAGTTTTCACTTGTGAGACCCTGCTTGAAGCTGTCCCCTGACGTCTCTTTGCTGTATCTCTATCTACAGAAACTTGGGTGGAAAATGGAACATGCAGTTAACATTTAAAACACCTTTACATGTCAGTAAGAGATCACAGTGTGGAAATTATCCCAGGGAAGGGAAGAATCTCACCAGTGCAACTTTCTTGATGCAAAACCCTATCTTCTGAGCTTTTAAACAATTTCTCTTGAAATCGTATGTTTGGCAATAAGGAATAAAATGGCATTCCCTTAAAAAGAATGCCACTGATGATTAAGACTATTGCACTATCAATCTTTGTCAAGGCCTTTTAGCAAGTGGATTTAGCCCCAGTTCTGAGATGGTATGCCTCATTTTACTTTTTTTATTAAACTTACAAATGGTCTTTCTACTTAGGGTGAAAAGCACGTGATTTAAAATAGAACAGAACTTTCTGGAGAGGACGATGAAGAAGATCAGAGTGAGGACTATTCAAGAGGAGCCTGAAAATTTATTAATTCAATTAAAATGGGATTTATAAATATACTACGCTCAGGTAAGAAAGAATAGTATAAGACATAGTACAGGAGATAGAATGTTCAAGATGAAAGAAATCCAGAGAATGATGGAAACGGTGTATGTCAAGTGTTCCAGGAGTACAGAGAAGTGTTCCAGCATGCGGGAGGGAAGGGAAGTTAGATCAAGAGGATGGGAAGTTTCCAAGTGTGATGGGCACCATGAATTAAGACCCAGAAGGAATGCCTTTCCTGAGAACATGGGTGATGATGAGGAAGCTGGCCCACATGGAGGAGGGGTTCATGCTGAAGGGGCCACCACAGCCACTGGTTTGCCACAGGGCAGACATGACCGCAGGGAGTTGTCATTGTATAACACAGTCAGAACTGTGGAGTGTGCTTTTCAGTCTCTCAACACCATGTCCCTGGCCCTGTCTCCCTAGTCTTATCCTAGTAGGACACTGGGCCCTGCCTCTGAGCTACGGATGTGCAGACAGCAGAGCTCACACGGTGGGAGGGATTCCAAGCACAGGTTACAGGAGCCGGGTCTCTGATCTGCCACTTTGCATAACAAAGGTCATAACTGATAGAGCCTCACTCCTAACATGTGCTCAACTAAACCATGTCAGAGTCAGTGTCCTGCGTGATGCAGGGTCAGTGAGATGCAGGGCACAGGTATGGAACTTCAGAGCCAGCAGGGACCTCCGATCCCAAGAAGTCCAACCTTCTTATTTTACAGTTGAGGAAATGAAGTCCCCGGGGAAGTTCAGTAATTTGCTTGAAGTCACATAGCTAGTGGCAAAACTGAGACTAAAGTCCAGTTCCCCAATCTCTCAGTTCAGTTCTTTCTTCATTCTTACCACATTTTTTAAAAAGCAATAATCTGTAAATATTCAAAATGATCCCTCTTTTCCCTTATTTGAAAACACTTTTAAATGTCTGCATTTTTCTTTAAGTTTGAATACTTTTCCTGTGATGCTCGATTAATAATTGTAGTTTTAGGCTTGTGTAGAACACAGATGGCCCCCAGGAGGTTGTTTATTTGGGACAAATAATCAATCCTTTTACCTGCATATGTTTTGCCTCTTTCAAAACTTTTGTATGCATTTCTCCACTGAATTTCACAAACGTGCCACACGGTGAGCTGGGCAGCCTTGTCTCGTCATTTGACCATTGAAGGAAACGTATAGAGAGACTTACTGACTTTCTCTTAGCGATGGCATTGAAACTAAAACCCCACGATTCCTTAAAACAACAGAAGAGAACCAGTGAGAAGGAACAATGGTTGAGCGTGGGTTGAGAGATGTTAGTTACATCGTCAAGTTCATGGTTTGTCATGCTTTGCTGTTGTTGTACACAAAAACTTTGCCCAAGTTGCAAAGCTGCCCCACGGAGAGGTCCGCAGACCACAAAAGTCATATTTGAATTCCCAGATTATGCTGCTGTACCTTATATGAGGCCCAAGAAAGCAAGCTCTAAGCCTGATGGAAAAGGACAGGATCCGTCAGTGCGTTGATGTGACTGGGCTGAAAAAGATTCAAAGAGACATGATCTGTCTCTGGAGACAATTAGAAAACAGAGTAGGGGGCCCTTGGCTACATCTCTCTCTTTGTTTCAAATGTGGCTGTTTAAATTTGAATTGAATGTGTTTGGGGATTTTCTACAAAGGGAGCCACTTGGAAGGCTGCCGTTTCTTGTTATCAGTCATGTTTTATTATTGAGAGGAGGGACGCCCAGAGGAACGTCAGAGCTCAGGCACAGGTGAAAAAAAATATGGGAGGGACTGATGCACGACACTACTTTAGTCCCATGGCATCCAAACTCATAGACACTGTCTTCAAGGATAAATGAAAGATTCAGTAGAAAAGACAATTTCAAAGAACTTTGAATGGGTATCATCTGAAAGGTGGAATGAGAATGTCAGGAAGGGCAGTTAATCTATGCATATTTTTTTAAGCAATAGCTATTGACTCTTACTGCACCAGTTGGAGAGAAATCAAAAGAATCAGACCCCTTGGTGGCCCTCAGGAAGTGGACAGTGCAGTCTTACCAGCTTTAACTTACTTACGCCCACTAAAAACCAAAGTATGACTCAAATCAATGAGTTGATAAATAAGTGGTACTGATTAGTGTTGTGAATATGTAGAGAAGATGCTTGAGGTCTGCATTCCGTTAGACAGGAAGAAATAATCAGCAGCACCTTTAAAGTTGTGGAGTAGGGTGAGGGGGGGTAGCAGCCAAAGGGAGGGAGAGTCAAGGATTAGAGAGTAAGGAAAGACAATGTAAGTAGGTTAGGGGCACCTGCTGCTTCCTTATCACCCCTACCGTTCGTCTTTGCAAAGGGAAATATTTACGTGGTCTCCATTTGCCCTTCTCGTGCCTCAGTCAGTTCTGAATGGAACAGGGAAGTTACTCAAGCTCTTCATGCCTGACATGATCCCATCTGTCATAAAGGGAGTTATATTTCTCGTATAGATAGATGCCAGCGTTTCTGGAAGTTTAGAAGCAATGATGTTTAGTGAAAGTCCTTTAAAATGCACTGAGAGCTATAAAACTGTGAGGAGTTATTCGTGATTTTCTCTGTGTAACTTTTTAAGAGGTACCCACACTACCTGGTTAGAACTGGGATTTGCAGCTTCCATTCCACGTGACCACCCCGATGAAAGACAAGCTTCCTCATTTCTTTATCACGGTGTCTTTTTGCCCAGAAGAACACAGGTGGGGCAAGGTTTAGCCCAATCCAGTGATAGGTGTTAACCCTTGGAATGTGACTTTAATAGCCAATAGGTATTTATAATTAATGTGCAATAACTCAATTATGCACATGTCTTTAAATTTAATAGGCCCAGTTAAGGTAAGATCATTAAGCACCCAATTGAATGTTAAACACATATATTTGAGGTTTAACGACTATGCAGCAGATGCAGGATGGATTATGGGATTGTTAAAGGGCATTAAGAAAGTTGTTAATATGGTGGGGGTATTTAATTAATGTTTTAAACAATCTACCCTTTGAAATCAGGCCCAAAATGCTATGTGAAACCTGCTCAGGGGAGCAGGAACCTAATTGACAGCGTTACTGTTTAAGCCCCACCACACTGAAGAACACAACAAAGCAGCCCTCTAATTAGCGTGAGAAATGACAACAGCACAACAAAAACCATGGAGTGTCTCCAATGACAGGTGCAGCAAATAACAAGGCTGATGAAAGATTCTGCAATTAAAGATTCCGCTATGAAGATTAATGGAGTATTATCTTAAATTAATGTAAGGCGGGCTATCGAGACGAGCTTCTGCCTTACAAGCATCCGTCCTTTTCTACTTCTCTTGCCTCAATTCGTTTCTGTGCCTCAGAGTCCTCGTTACTATTCCTCAATATTCAAATGACTTTTTACTTTATAGCTTCTGTATTCTTTTTCTACCTGTCCATGATCCATTTTTCTTTCTTGTTGCCTCTTATCCTCTCTCTCTCTCTCTCTCCCCTTCTCCTCCCTCTCTCTTACTTGGAATAATATGCTTCCAGCCCAATGTCAATGCTCTGCCTCTTATACCCAAACTCTCACTAGGGTCTCTCTCTCTCTCTACATCAACAGTTGTGTTTACACTGCAAATTAGCCTCGGAGCTCTCAAGGATCGCATAAATTTGCAATATTCAAGATGTCCTTCTCATTTAGTTTCCCTTTTCATTAAAGATTTTTTCTTTTTCTTTTTCTTTTTTTAAATTGAAGTAGAGTCAGTTTACAATGTTGTGTCAATTTCTGGTGTACAGCATCATGTTTCAGTCATACATATATGTATATATACATACACACATATATTCATTTTTATTAGAATATTTATTTTGGATGTCATCATCTCACGTTCATTCTCTCAATAGGTATTTATTAAGTGTCTACTACATGCCAAGCGCTGTTCTAGACACTGGGAGTACAGGCAAAGTCTGTCTATTCATAAAGTTTACATTCTCGTTGAGTTAACAGAAAGTAAATACCAAAGCAAAAGCATGGCAGATGGTGATCGATTCCATAGACAAAAACACAGCAGAGAAGCGAGCAAGGGAATGTCAGGGATGGGGGCTGCTCTTTTAATCTCACAAAGAGTGACGCTTAAGCAGCCATCTGAAGGAGGTGAGGTGGGCAAGAGCAAGGGGGCCTGTTTGGCTGGAACAGAGTGAGAGAGGCAGGAGGTCGAATCAGAGAAGTGGTGGGGGGCCAAACTGCACAGGGGGTTATTGGGAATTTAAGGATTTTGACTTTTATTTCTGGATGATCTAGAAAGCCACCGAAGAATTTTGACCACAGGAGAGAGATGAGTAAGTTAAGTTTAAAAATCACTCTATTAGCTGCTGTGCAGAGGGCCACTGAAGAGGTCCTGGAGAGGAAGCAGTAAAAGTTGACAGAGCAGATTGAGAGTGGTCTGGAGCCGGGTGGTTGTAATACAGGAGGATGATGAAGTCAGATTCTAAATGTGTCTGCAGATCAAACCAACGGCATTTGCTGGCAGATTAAATGAGTCTAAACTTTCGGGGCTAAGCAATTAGAAGACTGAAGTTGCCATGTACTGAGGATGAAAGTTTGGTGCGGGAATTCAAGGATTTCTTTGTGGACATGCTAAAGAGAG
Organism: Camelus ferus; assembly: GCF_009834535.1. Classification (NCBI taxonomy): domain Eukaryota; kingdom Metazoa; phylum Chordata; class Mammalia; order Artiodactyla; family Camelidae; genus Camelus; species Camelus ferus. Next base: position 16,268,183 of record NC_045716.1, on the reverse strand, counting down.
CTATCCAGTAGGCAAGTGGGTGTAGGAGTCTGGATTTCAAGGGAATGTTCAGGAGGAAGGCACGTATTTGGAAATTACTGGCCTATTGCTGGCATTGGAAGCCGTGAGCCTGGATTAAATCACCTAGGGAGACGGAGAAGAAGGGAGGTCTGGGAACTGAGCCTCCAGAGGTTGGAGAAATAGGAGGAAAGAAGCAGAGAAGACAGAGAACGAATAGCCAGGCAGAGAGAAAAAAGACTGAGAATGAAGAAAATGCTTCAAGTGGGAGGAAATGATCAATTGTGGCAAGTGCTGCTGATGGGATGAGTAAGATGAAAACTGAGAAATGCGTGTTGCTTTAGCAGCGCCATTGGTGACCTTGTCAGGAGCTATTTCAGTGAAGCATTGGGTTAAAAGACAGATTGGCATGTATTAAAGTGAGACTAGAAGAACCGGAGACAGTGAGAACACAAACCTCTTTGGAGAAATGTTGCTTTAAAAAAGAGCAAATATACATGAAAAAATTCTCAATGTTGCTAACTGTTAGAGGAATGCAAATCAAACCTGCATTGAGGTATCACCTCACACCAGTCAGAATGGCCGTCATTCAAAAATCCACAAATGACAAATGCTGGAGAGGCTGTGGAGAAAAGGGAACCCTCCTACACTGCTGGTGGGAATGCAGTTTGGTGCAGCCGCTGTGGAAAACAGTATGCAGATTCCTTAAAAAACTGAAAATAGACTTATCCTCTAATCCAGCAGCCCTACTCCAGGGCATATGTCCGGAGGAAGCTCTAGTTTGAAAAGATACATGCACCCCCGTTTCCATAGCAATGCTACTTACAATAGCTAAGATGTGGAAACAACCTAAATGTCCATCGACAGATGACTGGGTAAAGAAGTTGTGGTTTATAGATACAATGGAATATTACTCAGCCATAAAAACAGATGAAATAATGTCACTTGCAGCAACATGGATGGACCTGGAGATGGTCCTACTAAGTGAAGCAAGCCAGAAAAGGAACGAACACTGCTATATGATATCACTTATATGTGGAATCTAGAAAAAATGAGACAAAGGAACTTATTTACAAAACAGAAACAGACTCACAGACATAGAAAACAGACTTGTGGTTACCAGCGGGAATAAGGGGCTGGAGGGATAAACTGGGAGTGGGATTTGCAGATACTGTGTAGCACAGGGAACTATATTCTGTTCCTTGCAATAACCTATAATAAAAAAGAATATGAAAAAGATAGATAGATATGTTTAACTGAATTACTACGCTATGCACCAGAAATTAACACAGCATTGTAAACCAACTATACTTCAATCAAAAATAATTAGAATGAAAAAGGGGAAATAAATGGAGTAATACCTAGAGAGAGATATGTGATCAAGAAAAAAAAGTATTTTTTAAGGTTGAGAGATATAATATCATGTCTATATGCTATTAGGAATTATCCAGAATAGAGGAAACTTTGATGATGCAGGAGAAAGAATAGGTGTTGCTAAAGTGTCGTCCCTGAGTAGGCAAGGGAGGAAGGGACCTGCTGCACAAGCCATGGGGTGGGGTTTGGATGTGACCATGGTCAGCTCATCCACCTCGGCAAAAAGGAAAGCAGAGCATATGGGCGCAGGTACGGACAGTTTCATTAAACACAATAGTGGAAGAGTGTGGGCACTCTATTCTACTTGCTCTTGCTTCTATTGCTAATCTATAGTTAAATCAGAAGTAAGGTCATTAGCTAAGAAGGGGAATGAGGAAGGAGGAATTAAGAGGTTTGAGGGCAGAAGAGAAGGCATGAGATATACATGAGAAAAGAGGAAGAGGAAAGATAGCAGGATTGCTGAGTTCACCTGAAGCCAGTAGTCATGAGTTTTAAAGTGAGATCAAAGAGGATGGTTGTAGGTGTTTTCCTGGGTAATTGTGGGCGGAGGATAGGTAGAGAGCTACGTATAAATAGGTCTGGGATTTTTGCAAAGTAAGTGTAATAGAGAAAGAGAGAGAGAAAGACAGTGGAGATGAGGGTGTATGCAATGATAGGATTTAAAAAATAATGGGTGATAGAATTTAATCTAGGTGTTGGCGAGGGGACGCAAGAACATGATGGGGAGGGAAGGACAATGAAAAGGTGGTATGGCCTTTGGATTTTATGTCCAGTGGAATAACTGATCCTTAAAATCAGATTCAAGGGGATGTGAGATGGAAAAATAAAAGGTGGTAGATAGTAACCAAGAGGTCTGGAGATGACTGTAACGGAGGCTTAGCGGCTGGCACACACTGATGGCAAACATTTCCACACTGGGGAGTGCAGAGGGCGGAGGGAGTTGCAGTGGTTTGGAACTGGGAGCAGCGAGAGGAACAAGAAGGACATCTATCCCTAATGCTGGTATGGGGGGAGCTGTGGGGGGAAGAGAAACCTCTGCATATAGGAGGGGGTTACAGGAGGAGTCTTGTCCTCAGGGGAGCATTAGGTTAGGTGTAAGTTAGAGCAAGAAGAGGAGGATATTTTGAGAACAGACTGGGAATAGAAGAAAGTCTGATGACGAAGGATCCAAAGCTCCAGGGGACCCAAAAGAAAGGTATGAGGCCATAGACAGGATCTGGAGACGCAGGTATGTCCAGAGTAGTACGGGTACTGGGAGAAGGGTACTGGGGGTAGTGAATGCCATGAGGCTCTTACCTTGGCTTCCGGAAACAGTAATAAACAGTTCATCCTGCCGGCCTCTACGAGAAATGGTGGTGGTGAGGCTCTGGGTCCTCGTCTGGAGTCGGGACAGGAAAGAAAGGTAGACTCTTGCCAAGATCTTATGGAACATGGAGCCCTCATCTTCACTCCATTCGTATGTCCCATAACCTAAGACGTGAGGGACTGCGTGTGCAGAGAACCACTGCTGTGAGCTCCCGCGGTCCTCCACCCCAGGGCGTTCTAACGGCCTTGCTCATCGTTCCTCAAAAGTAGGAGCCAATATTGCCACTGTGGTGTCTGGGAAGTGAGGGAATTGCAGGAGCTGGCAGTGAGGGGAAGATAGAGTTAATGACCAGAGAAGTGTGTAAATGGGCCCTTCTGGTGGCAATGGGCACTTTTGGAGGGCAGCAGAAACAGCGGTAGATCTTTAGCAGGGAGTAGCATGTCACAGGTGCCACCAAGAAGTGTAAGATGTTCAGGACTAAGGAGTCAGGATAATAAAACAGCATGGTTCCTTGGCGACAAACACCACTGCAATGAGGTCGACACCCAACCCTAGTTATCTCCAAGGTTGGTGTGACCTGGAGAAAAATGGTTATAAATATATGTATATACAAATACGTGTGTATATAAATATATACACAGACAGCCACTAGTGTGTATACAGGGTATATGCATATATATTATTTATATATACCGTGTATATTCATATACATTATATATATTCATATACATATTTACATATATGTGTATGTATATGTGAACATCCCATGAGAGAAAAATGACGGTAGAATATTTTCTGGAGACTAATTCCGTGACTTGGTAAAAATAACATGTTTCACTTCTGTGTGTGTCTAAGAGTATGTATCATTGTAACACTTGCATGTTGCAAATGCCTACCTCTTATCAGTGGACAAGACATTTCCATGATTTGTGCTTTTTCTGCCTTTTCCAAGATATACAGCTGGCCCCCAGGAGAGAGGTCAGTGTCCCTGCGAGCCCTTTAGCCTGAGCTGCACTGTCTCCACCAAGCTGTCATATTCATTCATCTTCAGACTCCCTCCCACTGCACCGCACTCACCCCCGCACCCACCCCCTCGATCGCTAAAATGGCAATACAGGGCGGCTGTGGAGCCCCGTTACTTCACCAGCAACACAGGGAACATTCTTCTCCCTGATCAAATGAGATTCGGTTACATGTCATGGGAAACCAGCATCAGCAGCTTGTGTCATTTAATAAAACCGAAAGTTACAACGTCCTGAATAGTTCCCTTAGAAGCTATTTTAAGTGGACGGCCCTTCCCCAGAAGGCCCCGTGAGTGCAGAATAACAGAAGTTAATTTTAGCAAGCACTTTTTAACCTACATTTGGGGACAAAAACGCCAGGAAACCTATTACATAATTGAAGTAAAAAGAAACCCTCTGGGCGTGACAAAAAGTTGTCTGTCTCAAGTTACTGCAAATGGAAAAATGATATACCGAGGAGCCTGGTATTTCAGAAGTGCAATAGTGAGAAACTTTACGGCTGAGAAGGCAAATGAGGGCACCTGGATGTGAAAGAACACCTGACACTCCGGGCAGCAAGGAACGTTCCTGTCGGCTGCCCACTGTCCCAGGTTGCATTAAGCCTTCCATCGGAAACAGTACTTTCATACTGACATGTGAAGGTCCAAATCCTAATTTGTTCATCAGTCAGAACCCCTAAGAGTCCTAGACTTGCATTAGCTCTTAGCGCATTGCGAACTAGAGGGACCAGCTTAAGGGGATCAAAATGTTCCTGTACCTTCCGTACCTCATTCAGTGTTCAAGCTCATTATCTTCATGGGTACCTGACCCCATTCTCCGGCACTACCTCTTTGTGTCACCCACCACTTGTCCCCTGCCTCCTGTCTCCTTCTCAGACCTCAGGTGACTTTTTCAGCACAGACACGCCAGCTTCACCGCAGAGTGCCAGCCTGCTCACCCACGAGTTGGGTAACCTTAGCCAGGTTACAAGAACTCTCTAAAACTCTTTCTCACTTACAAATGGGTTAAAAATATTAAGTTTGCATTGTTGTTGGGTAAATCGAGTTAAGGAAAAAAAGCATTTTGTAAATTATGCTATGTTATACAAATATAAATCAATTTTCTTTCTGAATGTGATCTTTTGACTTTAAAAACCTACACAACCAAGTTCTGACCTTGGTCTACTCTCTGCTTGAACTTAGTAACCAGTTTCTTCCTTGATGAAAATGAATTTCCCTGGCAGATCTTGGTCTCTTACCCCACTTCCTGGAGCTACGCTGGACATAGCTTCCATTCCTTGATTGTCTTAGGTCAAGGAATGGGACCTTGAAGTCCCAAGGTCCACTTCCCTGAAATGCTCTGTAAGGGTCACTAATATTCTGCGTCCTTCTAAAAAGATTGCATGACACTAGCTACCCCTGCTATGTAGGAAAGCCAAGATAAAATGTGATATAAAAATGTCTCGCAATTTATCTTATGAGCTGTCATATTATTTCATTGGAAATCCACCAGAACCTTTGAGATAGGAAATATTCCAGGTTTTTCGATGAAAAAACAGAAATGTATTGAAGTTAAAGGAGTTGTTCACAGGCTATCTTTTCATGACACTTTTGCTTGAGTCAGGAAATCTAGGGTTTATTCATCAGGTTTCAGCAGGTGCCAGAAGGAACATACAAGCTATGTCACTGAAGAAGTTTAATACATGGATTATTTACAAAAAGCTGGGCAAGGTTTACAGAAACCAACAAGGAATGATACAATATCCCAGGCGAAACAACAAAAGGAGTTATTACCATTTTTAGACAGGAAGGACCAGAGAGAAGCCTGCTGCAGGAACCTGGGGAGAGAGTTATATGGGAAGTCTGTCTACTGAACATTGTCTTGCAGGGAAATAAGCAGAGAAGTCAATCAGCATCCTCATTTTCCATTCTCCTGCCTTCCTCCTCCATCTCTTGCTGTTGACACTATTGCCTGAACACAACTGGAAGCCAGAAGCCAAGGGCTCAGAACAGGCTAGAGATGAATGGGAAGAGAATCTGGAGGTATGAAATGAAAGATACAGAGAGAGACAATGATCACACTTGTCCTGGAACCCAGATACCACACCAGTTTCTCTCTGTGTCTCTTTCTGTCTTTCTAACTTTTTATTTTCAAACGGTTTTAGATTTACAGAAAAAAATTTGCTAAAATAGTACAGAAAGTTCCCACACACTCAGATTCCCCTATTATTTCTTATCTTATTGTGATATGATAAATTTGTTGCAACTAATAAATCAATCTTGATACACTGTTATTAACTAAAGGTCACACTTTATTTACATTTCTTTGGGTTTCATCTAATGTCCTTTGGTCTAGTACCTCATCCAGGATACCACATTGCATTTAGTAGTCATGTCTCCTTGGATTCCTCTCGGTTATGATCATTGCCCATGCAAAATCTCTAAGCCCATTGTCTGCCATCCATTTACTTAATTGTTCAATTCCAGTATGCTTGTGCAATGGTTTCAGAATTTTAGCCCATACTCCCACGGGAAACTTTGTCAACTACAGTACAGTGTTTCTATACAGCTCCTTTTGCCTTTAGTATTACAGGCTTCATTCAAACATTTCCAAAATTAGTTAGATCAGCACATCCCCCACCCCCCACCGCCACTCCATTCAGTGAGGTTATTTCATACATTTGTGAGACAGTTAAATTGTCACATTCAGCGTTGCATCCTAGGATCCTCCAACCTCCTAAAAACTATGGCATACCAAAGTTTATCTTTCATGTGTTAAATTCTATGGGTTTTGACAAATGCACAGTGTCATATGTCTACCATTAAAGTAGTCACAAATATAGTTGCACTGCCATGAAAATACTCCGTATGCTTCCCATATTTAACTTCCCATCCCTCAGATTCCTGGAAATCACTGATTTGCTTACCATGTCTTCTGATTGGCTCGATTTTCATTTTCTCAAATCTTTTTCATAGACCTAAAAAAAAAATTTAATAAAGACCAACATAGGATTATTTTCATTTTCTTTCATGGATCATGCATTTGGTGTAGTGCTTAAAATCTTCTCATCAAACCTAAAGCCATATAGATTTTTCACTATGGTTTCTTCAATAATTCTTACAGTTTTGCATTTTATATTTAGGTCTATGATCCACTTTATTTTTATTTTTTATTTTTTGGTGGGGGAGGTAATTAGGTTTGTTTATTTATTTAATTTTTCAAATAATGGTACTGGGGATTGAATCCAGGACCCTGTGCATCCTAAGCACACACTCTACTACTGAGCTGTATCCTTTCCCCTCTATGATCCATTTTAAATTAACTTTTGTGTATGGAATAAGTTTTGTGTCTAAGTTAATTTTTTTTTTTTTGTGGGCTTATGGACATCCTATTGTCCGAGCACCATTGTTGAAAAGATTATCCTTTATCCATTGAATTGCCTTTGTACTTTTGTCAAAAATCAATTGATTTAGAACAAATTCAGCGAGTTGCAGGATATGAAATTTAACACTCAAAAATCAGTTGTATTCCTATACAATAACAATGAATAATCCAAAAAAAAAGGAAGTTAAGAAAACAATTCCATTTACAAGAACAATAAAGAGAATAAACTACTTAGAATAAACTTAACCAAGAAGGTGAAAGTCACACTGAAAACTGCAAATCACCACTGAAAGAAATTCACACAAATAAATGGAAAGACATACCATGCTCATGAATTGTATGACTTAATATTGTTAAGATGTAAATACTACCCTAAGCAATCTATAGACTCAATGCAATCACTATCAAAATCCCAATGTTGTTTAGCAGGAATAGGAAAATTCATCCTAAAATTCATATGGGATACCAAGGAGCCTCAAACAGTTAAAAACAATCTTGAAAAAGAAGAATAAAGTTGGAGGACTTATATTTTCTGATTAGAAACTTACCACAAATCTACAATTATCAAAACAATGTGATATTGGCATAAAGGAAGACAGACATAGAGACCAATGGGATAAAGTAGAATGCCCAGAAGTAAACCCTCACACTTAGAGTCAAATGATTATTGACAAGGGTGCCAAGACCATTTAATGGGGAAGAGAGAGAGTCTTCACAGCAAATGGTGCTCAGAAAACTAGATATCCATAGGGTAAAGAATAAAGTTGGACTGCTTACCTTGCCCCACATACAAAAAATCAACCCCAAATGGATACAGACCGAAACAAAGCAATTAAAACTACAAAACTCTTAGAAGATAATGCAAGGGAAAGGCTGCAGAGCATTGGATTTGACAGCTATTTCTTGGATATGACACCAAAAGCATATGCAGCAAAAGAAAAATAGATACATTGAATTTCATCAGAGTTAAATATTTTGGTGGTGTGCTTTGTGTTGTGCAAAAGCAACCACCAGAATGCAAGGCAATATTTGCAAATCATATATTTTAAAAGGAATTAATATTCATAATATATAAAGAACTCCTACAAATCAACAAAAACAAAACACAAACAACTAGATTAAAAAAAAGTGAGCAAGGAGCTAAAGACACATTTCTTTAAAGGATACATACAAATAGCCAATAGGAACATGGAAAGATACTTAATATCACTGCTCATTACGAAAATGCAAGTCAAAACCACAATGAGATTCCATTTCATACCAATTAGTATAGCTATTATTTTTTTTTAAAGTAAATAATGTGTTGCTAAGAATACGGAGAAATTGGAAGAAAAAAAGAGTATGTTTAGTTGAACTTCTACATTCTATCAGCTTTGTGAAATGACATATCTCTTAATTTTTTGATATCAGTCATCATAAGGCTAGTGGAACATATCCCTTTTGAAATGAAAACCATGCCATTTCCCACCAGCAACAAAGATGACTGATAAAGTAATTTGTTTGCCAATGTTACTTTTTTCAGACAACTGGACTGGTTGATTTTCCGTGACCGTACAGAGTGACCATTTGCAGGTCGATGGTTAAGGTCTATTGATCCAATTTCTTCAAATCCAATTCAGACATCATGTTGTCTGGAATAAATGGCCCATGTCTGGATAGTTTAGTAGTTATGACAAGCATATCAAATTAATCGTTCAGCAATAAATCCTTTGCTATGCAAGCCGTTCCGAACTTAGAAATGGGTGTGGTTCCAAAAGTTCATTCTAAACTAATTGTTTAAAACTTCAAATGTATAATCAATAAAAGATTAAAGAGGCTTGAAAATATGAATTAAGTTTCTTAACCAGGCTGTTACACACACAAACACACAAAACTTTATTAACTCATGTCTTGAGTTCTGGTACTGGAGACAAAATATATATTTTGAGTTGTGATCTGGTAGTTGAAGAAACTGTGCGTTCTTCCACGTCTCAGTTAGAAATGCTAGCTTTTGTGAGAAACAAACGCTAAAACATAGAATTACTCAAATGTGATATAAATTTATTTCTCCTTGATAAAGTTTCTGACTGGCCCTTCGGCAAGCAGTGATTTAGATGAATTCCCTGTCCTTTCCTTCTTAAATTTTTACAGTTTCCAGTTTCCAACATCTGGCTTTCAAGGTCACTGAGTTAATCTGCCTGAAGCTGGGGGGATGGGAAAAGTGCATGTGAATGGTGTCCAGTCTGAGGAAAGAGGACACAGGGAAAGTGAGTGCTAAGGGTGGCACTCAACGCTAGTCCCAGTAAGCAGCTGAGGTGGAAATAACCAGAACACGCTGGTTTCAGTCTTATCTGATCAGCCAGCAGCATTCATCTCTCAGTCTCTCTTTCCTTCTTGAAAATACCTTCTTGGTCTTCACATCACACGACTCTCTGGTTTTCTGCTTTGCTTTCCTTTTTGCCGTCATGTGCTGTTTCTCCTTAAGGCTGTGTTCTAGACCTTCCTCACTGTTGACTCTTTATTTATCATTGGATGATGACTTCCACAACCCCGTGTTCAGTTATCACTTGTGTTCAGATGATTCACAAATGTATACCTCCAGCCCAGAGCGCCCCCCGTAGGACCTTATTTATAAAGCTTCCTAATTAGTGTCTCCTCTTGGAAGTCTTGAAGGCCCTTTAAACTCAACATTCCCCTAGGAACCTCACTTTCCACACTTGTACTGTGTCACCAAGCCCAGTGGATTCTTTTTTTTTTTTTTTTAACATTTTTTATTGATTTATAATCATTTTACAATGTTGTGTCAAATTCCAGTGTAGAGCACAATTTTTCAGTTACACATGAACATATATCCAGTGGATTCTACTGACTAGAACTTGGCTACACAAAGTGTGTTCCGAGGACCAGAAGTTGCCTTTGTGTGAGGCTGGTTAGGACAGTGAGTTCTAGGTCAATCTGCAAGTGCCGCTGCAGACCTACTGAATCAGAACCTACATTTTGTCAGGATCCCCAGTTGATTCGTATGCACTTTAAAGTGTAAGTGCAATAAAAGACTCTCAGACCTATCCATCGGACTGCATCTTTACTTCCAGCCCCTTGGTAACAGCTGCTTCCCACCTGGACGACAGAAGCAGCTTCCTGACCTGACGGCCCTCATGTGTTCTTAGCCCCTTTGTATTAATTTTCTATCCAGAAGCCAATATGTTAATTACCAAAACACAAATGAGATTGTATCACCCCTTTCAAAAATGCTATATCTTAAGATAAAGACCCAAATCTCTTCATGTATAACTGAAAAATTATGCTCTTCACTGGAATTTGACACAACATTGTAAAATGATTATAACTCAATAAAAAATGTTAAAAAAAAAAAGACCAAAATCTCCAATTGATTACCAGGGCTTCCAAGAATCCATACCCTGGCGACCACTTAATCTTCATTTCCTGTCACTCAAAAGTCCCAAGTATCTTTCCAGCACTGCACATGATGTTCTGTGCGGTTCCCTTCTTTCCTTTCATCATAATTGAAGTGAACTTATTTTTCAGATCTCAGTTCAGAATTCCCTGACATTCAAGGTCAGGTTAGGCTCCTTTGTTACATATTCTTATGTACTTTTTCTTCATAGTCTTTTCTTCCTCAACCCCATTCCATATATATATGGAATATTTATATATATTTAAGTATTATATCTATTTATTTAGTATATATTTATAAACATATTTAAGTGTGTGTGTGTGTGTGTGTGTGTGTGTGTGTGTGTGTATATTTTCTCAGTTTCAGATTATACGTTGATTTGTGAATTGTTTGGCCCACATCCATCTCACCACTTCTGGCCTCCACACCCACTCCTGGCACCATCCATGTAATGTGAACAATTGCTTGATTCTCCATTGTGTCCCCAGAGCTGGGAACACGGTATGTGCTCAACACCTACCAACCGATGAAATGAAATAAACAAGATCCCAGTGAGCTTAGGTGGGAAATCTATAGCTCCATGCCAGGTGGGTATTTATGATTCTTTTTAATTGCTAGAGCTGCAGCCACAGAGTTGCAGAATCTGGGCTTTTCAGAGTCCGGGCTGGCTTCCATTACTGCTAGTGGCCGGGAAAGACAGGCAGCTGTTCAGTCCTTCACCTGGACAGGTGGAGTCAACCCTGAGAGGTGGGGACAGGCTCCATAAAGAAGGGGCCATCTAATGACAGTCCTGAAGCAAGTGTAGTCTGAACTAGGGGAGATGTCTTAATCACAAGTGTGCGGGAATTGGAGGGGGAAAAACTTCCATCGGAACTGAGTATCCAACACATTGTGAAGTAGGTTATCCTGCATTGGTGAGATGACTGGACCGTGAATGGCCCTTCAAGCTCTAAGGCTTTCGCTTAAGTCAGTTAATCACATTGTAATTGTGAGTGCCACGTGAAACGTTAGTGAGAAAACCAAGAATGTTAAGACTGGTTTTACTTTCCTCTTAAAAAATGAAGCCATTGCCTCGCTGTAGGTCTACAGTCTCACTGTTTTCGTGGATGTTAGTGGTCGATGAGTTCATGTTTAAGAGGGCTAATACTAATTGCTGAGACACAGTATTTGAGTTGATCCTGGTCAAAAGAATGGCAGCAATTTATCTGAAAAAAATTCAGATCGTAAACCCATGCTAATGAGAACTAGATGACATTTTTGGCGAGTCACCTAAATCAGCTGTTTACATTAGTTAAATGAGTTAGATAATCACTTTCTCAGTCAACAAATGTTTGTTGAGCATTTACGCTGTGACAGGAGCTGTGCCAGGCACTGTCAATACAGGGTGCTTAAGGCAAGATCAGTCCTTTTCTTCACAGAGCTTACAGTATCGTGGGAGGGACCGACAATGAACGAGTAACATGAAGTCATGAGCTGTTGCTATGCCATCGTCTCCCATTGCAGGCTTAACTTTAGTTCTTGGTTAGCTCACTAGCGTTGCCATAACACAAGTTTATTTCCTTACAGTTCCTGGAGGCTAGAAGTCCAAGCTCAAAGTGTAGGCAGGATTGGTTTCTTCTGAAGGCCTCCCTCCTTGGCTTGTAGACCGCCATGTTCTCCATGAGTTTCTACTTGGTCTTACCTCCGTGTCTGTGCCTTAATCTCCGCTTTTAAAAGAAGTTCTTCATATTGGATCAGAGCCACCTTAATGCCTCCATTCACCTTAATTACCTCTTTAAAGACTTTACCTCCAAACATAGTCACATCCTCAGGTATTGGGTTTTAGGACTTCAACATATGAATCTGAGGGAGTTGGGGCACAATATAGACCATAACAGTGCTTCACTCTTCCACGAAAAATTTATCCAATGAAAATATGTGACCCATATACATGATTTTAAAACTTCCAGTAATCACATTTTAAAAAGTAAAAGGAAGTCAGGTGAAATTACACTGAGTAATATAATGTTTAATGTAATATATCCAGAACAGTGTTTCAATGTTTGATCAATATCTACAATTATTATAAGATATTTTATATTGTTTGTACTAAGTCTTTGAGATCCAGTGTGTATTTGACACTTGCAGCACATTGGAATTCAGACACTACATTTTTGTCAGAGAGACTTGATTAATATTTGGAGTTAATAAAGTTTACAGTTGAAAAAGTAGATTTACATAGCCATGTTGTTTAGACACTCTCTAAAACTTTTCCAATAACTGAATCAAGCGTCCAGTTTTAGATTTAAATTAGTTTGCACTAAATAATATTAAGAATTTAGTTTCTCAGTCTCACTAGCTCCATTTCAGGTGCTCAATGGCCATAGGTGATTAGCAGCTATTGAACGGAACAGCACAGATCAGGAAGCCACATGCCACTGTCATGTGAAACAGTAACGCTCTGGATATCTCAACCACTCTTAACAACCACCTGCTGTAATATTAACTATGCTTTATATGGTAAAGCTCCATGAACAAGAAATCCAGCTCCCTTGATAAAACAAATAGATTTAAAAAAATATTTAATACTCTCCAACTGGTTCTGAGTTTAAGCAGTCAAACTACCTTTATACATCCTAATCAGCTTTTCCAGTCCTTCCCAGGAGGTTTATTAAATACCATCTCAGGGGACTTCTTAGGCTGGGCTCGGAGCCAAAGTCTTCCACACACTTGCTGTCTTCCCCCGCTTCCCCTGTCCCCTACTGGGTGCTAATGAGGATTGATACAGCTGAAGATCTCACGTCCTCACAGCAGGATCCTGAGGCCCCTTCTCCCCCTCTTCTCAATCTCTCAATCCCAGTCCAAGAAGAATCCTGGGAAGGGTATTTTTGTCACAGATCAGAAAATGGCCAGGCTCTTTGGTGAGGGCACTGAAGTTCTCAGAGCCGCTTGACTGTACGTTCGCTCTCTGAGGCTGTGTCTACATGCACAGGGAGGCATTTCTAGGGCGTGAAGACTGTTATCTTGATTTTCCCCACAGTCAGTGGTCCATCGCAGACAGGAGGTCCTCAGAAGTCACACCTTGGAGAAAGGGATAAGGTTATAGATCTATGTAAACATTATTCCACCTCCAAACTATCCCAAAATTCTTGGGAAGAAACTCCCAAATAAGTTTTCCATTTTAATGAATGAGATCACTTTTCTCTTTAGACAGGCAAGTGAGTGAGGCCTCCAAATACAGATTATAGCTTTCAAAACAAAACATGCAAAATTCAATCATAGACTTTTCTGGCCATCCAAGCCAGCTTTCAAATGCTATCATGCAGTTTTTGGCTGTCTATTCAGTAGAAGCCAAGCACTGTTTACCAGGCTTGAAATATATCAGTGGATGAAACTGACAAAGATCCACATCCTCATTGTGCTTACTTTCCAGGGGAGGAGACAAAAAAAAAAAAAAAACCCCACAAAACAAATATTAAAAGATAGATTAGCAGTAGGAGTTAAGTACTAGAAAGAAAAATAAAGGACAGAGAATGTAAAAACATAAGGCATAGCTATTCATTTTTTCCCAACACAGATTTATGTACTTCCTAGTCTTTGCTCAGTCCTGCACTGTGTTAGGAACCGGGGAGGGATAAAGCGATGAACAAGACACCCTCGAGGATTGAGTTTTTGTATAACGTTAACACTTACACGTTATGCATATTTGCCACGTCTTCAAGAATTTTTCTAAGAGTCCCATTTTGCATTTATTTTCTCCGAGAACATTTAGCAGGTATTATTTACACAGTGTTGTTCGGTAAAATTTTATATTGAAAAATGAATGAGTAAATGAACAATCTGGACACGGGATTAAAAAGGGTTTAGCTGTGAACCTAAGACAACTGCATCAACCTGCTGGTTTTTGATACAGTACGAAAAAACACAATGGAATTAAAAATGATGGAATCTGGATTCTCTATCTCCTCCACTTCTTACTTACAATGTGATTTTGGACATCTCTTTAGTATCTTTAAACTTAAATTTCTCCATCTGTAAATTGGGGCTAATAATTACTGCTAAGTACAACAATCATGTCTATAAAGAACAAATGTGACAGTGCTTTGTAAACTCTAAAGCTCTATACAAAGTTAAGAGATTATTATGTGTACTAATGCGTCCCTTCATTGGTGTGGCTAATTGAATATCAACGCTGCTAAAGGAAATTAAAATTAAACAGGCTATATTGGACAATCCAATGTAGAAACTCAGCATGGCAGGGGTTTGCATTAAGTCCAACATAGCAAGAGGAGAAAGGCAGTTACGTTTTGCTGCTAATTAGTACTTTTCCTTCAGGAGGTGGAATCTTCTCTCCCTTCTGCAGATCAAATTACTCATGTACCCCTATAAAAAGCATGTCAAAGTCAAAAGTGCAAGCAGTCCCAGTGCAATTTGCAGTGGGAACGGCTGCAGTGAGCAGTTAGCACACCATTAATTCTCAATTAAGTGCCAATTTGCACATTGCTGGGAAACAATTGCAAATTCTTTGTTTCTCCCCTTAAAGATGTCATTTGAATCCATGAGCGCCAAAATCTAGCGGGGAAGGATTAATAAAGACAGCTAGGGAGCACATCAGACAGAGGGCTCTCTCAAATATCAGAAAGGGATCCCCCCTATTACTAACTTACTCAGTCCCTTCCTGTCAGCAGGCAGACTAATAAAACACAGGGGTAGGGCAGATATTTATCATAATCCAGATTAGCAAGACAAAAACTCATTTCTAGCTAGGAGTTTGCAGTTGAGAAATTCTCTGATCAACCTTGAGCAAGAAGTTGGGAATTTCTATTGCAGAGAAGAAGGCATTCTTTTCTGACGTGGAGCGATCTTCTGTATAAATCCCAGTGCTTCAGCTGCCCAATTGGCCAGTCTTGGAACCTGTCCAAAGGCAGTCAGATTATTTGCTTTTTGTGGCAAAGGACCCAGTATCAATAACATTCCTATTTATACTGCGGATAGGACCTATGTTTCTACACAGGTACATGATGGGTGCAACTAAGTCCCCAAATTAACATTAACTCCTTCTCATCCCAAATGCATTAGACACTGAGATTTATCATAATTTTTCATTCATTTGTAATGTATTCCATTTCTGTTTGGGACAGAGAATTGATGGGTAGAAAAGAAATACAGGTTTGTTTTCCAATAGCTTACAGTTTCCATGGACATAAAATAGGCCAGGGCATGATGCACTTCGGTCCCTGTAAGGTCATGTATCACTCACTGAGGCACTGGGTGGTGCCTATAAGATGCCCAGTAGCCAAAGCAGTAGGCTAGTGCTAAGGCTCATGCAAACAACCCTGAGCTGGAGGGAAGAAATCAAGCACAATTGTCAGATGGCTTAATAAATGCTTCCCTCTTCCCATCTCCTGTCACCTCGTCTACTTTCCTAGGCACCAATCCTCGATTTGGTTTTGTCAGCTGTGTATTTGGGGACTCTCAGCTTCCTCTCTTGCCATCGTCTAATGAACTTCTGATTCTGGACATTCATTTTTTTCTCATGCTACTCGCTACCCACTTGCCTTGTGGATCGAACCCTACTCTCCTATTGCTTACGCATTCTCTTTCCTTTCCATTTCCTTGGTTTGATCTTGAACAGAGCTGGTCACCACATCCTGGAAGTATTTTTGTTTCTTAAAAACTTGGCTTCATTAATGGCAGCAGGCAGGGCTAGATCACAGTGCAAGGTGGCTAAGCTCTCCTCAAAGCACTCAGGACATTTTTTAAGATAGCCTTTGTGTTTATCCAGGGTACAAACAGGGGGTGGCCTCCACTTTCTTCTAACTATTCTGAGACCACATTGCTTCCCCTTTCTTTTTATTGGAAAATCACGCAAAGAATATCATGAGTCCCTTGCAATCCCAACCGAGTATTTTATATTATCAGGCACGCTATTCTTTCTCTTGGGAACTGTAAGCAGTTCTAACCTGACTCTAAGAAAACCATAACAGTAAAAGGACTCAGATACAGTGAAGCAATGAACAGACTCGATCATTTTCGCTCAGCTATTTATCCTGGTTTTGCAGAAGCTATGGGGCCTGGGCAGCTCAGGAAGCATATATACAAGATAAAAACATATACCAAATTACTCCATCACTCCTGGACAACTGAGTAAAACAAAGTCGCCTGCTTAAATCAATGGCTTCTCATTGCGATGCTTGTTGTAGATTCCCATATACTCAATAAGAACTACCTATCACAGTGGCAGAATGAGCCTTTGATGTGTTGATACGATTTGATGAGTCCTGGGAAACACCTTTTGCCAAAAATCATCTCTCGCCAGAGCCTGTTCAATTCAACTGTATCAGTAAGTGATTCTCACTCTAAGGCTCTGGCACACATGATTCCTTTTGATTTTCACAACCACTGGAAGAAGTAGGCATTGTTAAAATTCTACTTATACAGATGGGAAAATCAGGCATTAGAAATATTACTGAGTAGTCCAAGGTCCCTCAGACAGCAAACGTCAAAGTCTGCATATGAATTCATGTTCTTTGATGCCAAGTTTCGTGTTTTGTCTGCTCTCTACTCTTCTACCATTAGAGAGCCATTCCTCCTGTCCTTCTTAAGAGGGTGCTCTTCAGAACACTCTGAAAATGCCCGCATCCTTGTATTGACTTACCCTGTCTCATATTTTGGATATCTAGTCCTTGCTCCTCAAAATGTGGTTTGTGGCCAGTAGCATTGAAATCATCTGGGACCTTATTAGAAATGCAGAATGTCAGGATCCAGCCTAGACCTACTGAGAAAGAAGAGAAGACGAGGGGAAGTCTGGACAGAAAGAGAAGTTCAGAAGTGCCAAAGCCGAACTTGAACCAGCTCACAACTTTTTTTCCCCCAGAGTGATCCACAGTCCCTTGCATGAATTTCCTTAAAGTGGAAGTAGTCTCTCCTACTTCCCCAAATGCCAGAAAACCGAGGAAGCCTGTATCATCTGGGATTCCACCTCTTAACCTGGAGTTTTGTTCTTTGCTCCTTTCAGGCTGCTGAAGCCAAATTGACAGAATTAGGATGTGTCTCGCCTCATTTTCCTGTTTCGTGTAAATACCATTGGTATATTTGGGACATTGATTAAGTAGCATTTAGACTTTTCTCTACTCAGTGTTCACAGATGAATGCTACCTCTAAGTGACAAGATAGAGTGTAAAGCTAGAGGAATAAAGGGTAAGGCTTGAGGATAACAAAAATTAAAGCCATAGGGGAAGAACTATTCCCCACCTAGGATTTGTGAAGAAAGTCATGGACAGGTTAGCAAAGAAGGACCAGTTCACCTTCTAAGAAGCATGAGTAAGATGGCTACCACGTCTCCATTATCAAATATTCTCTCCTGTTGTTAGACCAATGTGTCCCTGTCTGAGGTTCAGAAAATGTGGTCGCCATATGTGTGTTTGATAATGACCGTACTAATCCATCGCTAGGATCAAAGGTGCTCTGCAAAGTTTCACAAGCAGTAGCCATGGTTTAGATAAACTGAGCATCACTCTTGCCCAGTTTTCTTGAAGCCAAAAAGTCTTTGCAAAAATTCTGGCTGTTGTTGGAAAAAGTAAGTTATTAGAAATAAATGTTATCTGCAGCTCTACAAAGGCCTGAGGTGGGTGTTAATTAGAAACTTGTAAGTTATGAGCTTTGGCAGGGGTCAGAGCAAGTTTTCTCTTAAATCAGTGCAAGCTTTAGGGGTGAGGGGGCCGGTAAGGGACCCAGTCTGGATTGTAGCTTCCTTTGGTTATTTCTGGTTGGTCAAGAAGGGTAGGCTGTGTCCCATGTGGGGAAATAAATATGTGCCCGTGTCTGATAAAGAAGATAAGAATCAAAGAAAATCCTTCACTTACCTCTCAGCTCTGAAGCTCCCAAGTAGTTAGACCCAGGTGGGAACCTGAGGCTGGACTAGAGAATCCAGATGTCAGGCTGCCTGACTCATTACACTTACGACCCACTTCTGGCCACTGGAGGGCATTTCCAGCAGGAATTGGCAACTGTGCCCACACCGACTCCTCTCTAATTGCTCACTGCCTTCACCCTGCTCTCTCTCTCTCTCTTTTTTCTTTTTTTTAGCTCATCCCTTCTTTTTTTTTCTTTGTGCTCTTATCCCCTCCCCAACCCAACGATTTGTTTTTTCTATCTAGAGACCTCCCCTAGTGCAATTTCTGCTGTGACAGCAAGTCACATCACTCACTATCCTGGTGCCGCCTCATTTTTGCTCTCTGGGGTTGATAAATATGTAGTTCTGGCATGAAAGAGACTGGGTGTAATCACTGGAGATTTCTCCGAGTGGAAACATCAGCGCTCTTTGCAGACACTGCCTAACTGAGAACAGCTTGAGAAAAGAAGTCCTATGAAAAGAAGGGAGGGGGAAGGGCTAGAAAAACGGGAGGAAGAAGAAATATGGGGAAAAGTGTATTTTATGGAAAGTGAGACAAAACCACCAGTATTCATTGTTTTAAGAAAAACTTCCTGGAACAGAAAACCTTTTTCCATACCAAGTTCACCAGTTAAGGAGTAAGAGGATCTTGAAAACCAGTTTAGTAGACTTTTTTTCTTTTTTAGTTAAGGGGAAAAAAAAAAAGCTTTACAAACCTAAGAGTATAAAGAGGACAGGCTAAGGGCTTTAACAGGAGATCAGCTCTTATTTTTAAGACAGACATAGTGTTCAGTGCATAATACAACTTAATTATAATTGAATCTTGTATATTAATAAAAAAGCAAGAGTATATTTTGAGAGACAAAACTCAACATTCTGTTGGCAAATAATCCTAATAGTGCATATATTCAAGTGCGGTAACGTTCAGTTTTCCATAAGAAATATACTGATTTAGAATTCTTCATAATTTATCTTTCCTTTAGACTCAGTAATCTTTAATTTCCCCAGACACTGAGCAATAGCTTAAGAATTTGAGCCAATTTTTATTGAGGGTTACAGGGTAGAGGCTTGTATAATGCCTGATCCAAAGGGTTTTGGGTAATCTGGCTCAGTATCTTCCTACAAGGGAATTTCTAAGTAGTGATTTGATATCAATGACAGCATTTAACCCCAAGTCCTTCCCTTTTGCCTACAAATTCTCTCATCCCCTCACTATCACCATTAATCCTAAGTTTGTCCTATGGTACCCATATATTCATAGGGTAGAATGTTCTAAGATCACCTTATCCTCAGCACTGATTGACCAGTAGACTTAATAGAAAATTAGTAAGTTAAAGGAAATCCACAAACAAGAGAACTAAAAAAAAAAAAATTAAAATTCATTAAATAAGTAACTCCTTTGAAAAGAGTATTGAAAGCTTATGATTCTGCTAGACTGCTTGATCTTCCATCAAGGGCCAAGTCCTTTCCTCTTCAATCCTCTAAGGAAGGACTGATCAAAGGTTTTCTCACTTCCACATCCCCCTACAAGTTGGCACTTTTTCAGTTTGCCTTTGCTGCTGAAAGCTTTCATGTTTTGTAATCCTTTTTTGTTCCAGGGACCGCTGCCTTTTATGTAGAAGGACATTTAGCCATGAATCCCTGGGAGGCTGAAATTCATGGCCAGCAGGAAGAAGCCACTGCTGCTCAAATGCGTGCATCTGTAGACATGCTGGTGCTTATACTCGCAGGGAAGTTGCAGATTCCTGATGGTCTGCTGGCGGGGAGCATGGGGAGCATCTCATTGCCATTTGCAGAGATAGACAAGGAAGATAGCATTACTGTGTACTGGCAAAGCAAGGAGAAACCTACTTTTTCTTTCAACATTTTGAGCTTTTGGAAAATCAGCTAGGCATCTTAGGACTTTATGAGTTCTCCATCATTGGTGATGGTCACTAAGAAGTTGTATGATCCCTTCTCAGGGTTTTATAGTACATATCTGCTTTGCGTAGCCCCCTAATCCCATTTATAACTCTGAGATGCTGAGTTCTCATACAAGATATGGCACCAATTGTTGTTGGAACATTCTTTGGTCTTCTTAGTTTTTGCCCCAAACATTATTATTTTTTGTTTGTTTTTTCACTAGTTCTAATTCTCTCAAATTCAATTCACTGAGTATTTCTGAGCACCTATTTGGTACTGGGTGCTCTTCTGGCATTTGTAATTATTTTAATAAGATTATTTTTGTTAATTAAATAAGATTTTTGTAGGTATGGAAGCAAACCTTGCATGCAAAGCTAAGAAGATTAAACATGACCCAACTGACAGTAGAAACAAGTTAGGAATTCTTAAATAACAGAATGCCATTCTTTATACTAATTATAGTGAGCGTTGTTTCATATAAAAGGTTTTAGAGTCAGACAGATGTCATTTTGAATCTGGGTCTGTGCCTAGCCATGTGGTTTTAGTCAAATTTCTCAATATTATTAAAACTCAATATTCTCATATATAAAGTGGAGATAACATCAATGATAAAATACAAAGGTTAAATGAAAACAACATTGAAATCACCTAGTACTTGGATTATATAAGTTTCCAGAAATATACATTATTCTCCCATTGCTTTATGCAGCCAAATCTGAACTTGGAAAAAGGAAGGATTTTCCCATCTTGGTAGGGCATTCATATTTTTTGTTATCTGCTTTGTTGGTTTCTGGTTGACTGAACATAGAATGAAAAGACCTTCATACATCTAAGTCCTCTTGGGATAAAAAGGAACCATGTGCTAGGGCGCCTTCCCTTCAGGTCAACATCACTGCATCGCTAATGTTATTGTTGGGACTCCCGTCAGCACCACAGTCCCTCCTGGTCCTGTCTCAACCACAACCATCACCACGGTGTTAGAGGCAGGGCAAAGAGTCCTCTTACCCCAGGGCAGGGGGATGATTTTGAATACAGAGCTGGAGGACTGCCCTGGGCCACTTTCTCACAAATTTCAGCTACCGAGCCCTCAGTCAGGACATAATGACCCCCAGGAGAGAGAAAAGTGGATTCCCCCGACTCAGGACTCTCTGAGTGCATCTGTCCCCCGCCCTCAGTCACATCCTTCCATCCGTAGTCTGTACAGTCCACCTGAGCCAAAAGTCTTGTGCGAGATTTTCAATGTTGGCTTTTTTTCTGATTAGACGCATTACACTATAAGTCAGTACTTTTCTTTAAGACTTATGTCCAGGAACAACAAATAGAAAACAGTCCTAGCCTTGATATTATTAGCTTGGGCAAAATCCAATTATGGAAATAAAGTTTCAGAGAGAAAGAAGCCATTTAAACTACTAATACAATTAGAGGGACCTTAAAAAGTACTTAAAACAGTGTTTAGTATACATTAGGGCTTACTAAGTATTAACTATAATTTACGACAAACCAGCCACTGTGTAGGTATTGTGAATATATACTTTCATATCCTCATCATCTTCCAAGTTAGACATCGTCAAATCTATTTTACAGGTAAGGAAACAGGCGTGGAGATATAAAATGAGTGTTTGAAATCACAGAGCCCACAAATTACAGATCTAGGATTTGAACCCATGATTGTCTGGTTTCATAGCTGGCTCTGATTCACTATGACCAGCTACCTCAATCAAATCTGTAAGACATGCAAACCTGTAAACCACATGTAGCATATTGAATACCCACCCAGCAGTGGGTTATTAATGCGTATGTCCACTCCTTCTCCTGACCATCAGCACTGTCAGGTTTGGATGTCACTTGTCTGTTGGGTGGGACTTGGTCTTCTTACAAGTGAACACCCCCTCGAGGTGCTCTGAGACTGCGGTAGGCCACACTGACTTTTCAGTAGATGAGGCCGTTGCCCCTCATTGGCCTTGATGATACAGCCTAGGTTCAGCTTTTGGAAACACTGTAAGAAAAGAGGAGGGGCTATGTCCTCAGTTGGCTCAGTCAGGGTATAAAGCCATAGTGTCACCCTTCCCTGAAGTCTGGAGAATTCGCCCTGTCCTGACTGAACTTCTAATCACAGAGTCCAGGCTATGTCCTTGCATTTCCCCAGTGCACTCAATCAACTGCCAGAATATACTTCGATTCCCATCTCAGAAGGTCTGGACTAGCCTTTGCAGACATCATTGGATGCTGAGATAGAGCATTTCAAGTGGGGACAGCAATGAAATCCCTGTGGCCTTGCACTGTAAGTGCTGAGCACAGATTACCATTCACAGTATCCACACTTACATTAATGAAAACTGAGTCATGTGCGAGTTTTTTTTTTTAACCCAAATATTGACAGGTGGTGAGCAGGTGGAGCCATGCAGCGCTTGTCAGGGATGTGTCTGAGGGGTAGGCGGAGGAGGAGTGAAGATATGAGTGAACGATGCGGCACAATGGCTCCTTTCCTGTTGCTGAGTGACACTTGGATATATCACTAAACATACAAAAATAGAAGCTCTGTGTCAGCCTTCTTGGGCAGGGCGCTGTGCTGCAACGTTTAAATCTGGATGTCAGTATGCCACTACCATTATTTATAGAGGAGACCCGGATTAACATCTTGAGAGCGACAGAGGAAGAGGGAGAAAGAGAAGCGCACGTATTGGAGGGAAGGTGCTCTGAATATTGCGTTGCATTAATTGCACACTTAACTTTATCCCTTTTGAAACAATAATCTATAGCTGTATAGGAATGTGCATTTTGCAAGGCACTTTGGCATCCACCAATGTATTGGAGTCTCACAGAGACTCTTGGAGGGACAAAGTAGTATTTCTCTTCCTGTGGAAGCTCGTGGAGATCAGGTGACTCCCCGCCATGTTGCTCAGCTGGCCGGTAGAAGAACTGGGTCTCAATTTGCATCTTCAAAATGCAATTATTCCTCCCCTCTAAAGGGCATATAGAGTATTAATGTCCCCAGGCATCAGACTGAGGAAATTGGACCGTAGTGTGAAACTGAGAAAACTAAGGCGTGGTATAAGCATAGGACATGGCAAGAGGCATTCTTCTGGGCACCGAGGACACAACAGTGACAAAAACAGATAAAAATCATTGCCTTTGTGAAGCAAATGCCCCAGTGGTTGCGTTCGATGACCTTAATGATTCCACATAGTGCAAGTGGAGGTACAGAGCTATCCCATCCTATTTTAATCATCGTTTGGAAATAATAAACTGGTTAAAAACTCATAAAATGATAAAAACATTTGATACTTTGAAAGTATTCAGCTAACTTATAGAAAATCTCATTTGTCTCTCAGATTTTAACTATCATGCAGATTCTGTAGTGGTGTGGTGGTATATTTCATTTTCTGTTCAGGTCAACACTACATCGTGAGGCATTTCTGTACGTGCTCAATGAAACCGAATGGCACCTACAGGCTCCCCATGGACCAACAGTGAATAGCTCAGTAGACCCTGCAGCATGGCTGGTATTGAACCAACAGCTAGGTCAGTCACCCCCAAACTTCTCTGTACCTTAGAATCACCTGGGGAGCTTCAGAAAGTGCTAATTCTTGTGTCCCACCCTAGTGAGTGTAATATAAATGATCTAGCATGTGATCTAGATGTTTAAAAGGTAGTTCTAACATGGTGAAAAGTTTAGGAATCACTGACATAAGGTCTGGCCAATGAGATGGTAGCAGACTAGTTGTTTCCCCACCCA
The DNA here is from genome assembly GCF_009834535.1 of Camelus ferus. Taxonomy (NCBI): domain Eukaryota; kingdom Metazoa; phylum Chordata; class Mammalia; order Artiodactyla; family Camelidae; genus Camelus; species Camelus ferus. Next base: position 16,244,216 of record NC_045716.1, on the reverse strand, counting down.
ACAGCCATCTCTAATCACTTTCTTCCTTACAAACAGAATCTCAGTTCTATTCGGGTACTAAACAACCATGTACACAAAAAGGTGGAGACCCTTCCAGTTCGAGGGGGTGAATGTTGATTGTTCTTCATGGCATTCTCTCTGGCGATAATTAGTTGGGAGAATAGCTATATAACCCAGATCTAACCAATGGCATAGGGGGAAAAATATCTATGAATGGGGAGGAATTATAGGAGAGCTGTCTTTGCTATTACCAAAAGGGACCTCTAGACCCAACTATGTGGAGGAGATGTGGTAGCTGTCTAGAGAGCTTGGGAAGAGCTAGACAGAGAAAGAACCAAGACAACATACTAACTATGGGCAAATGGTAGATGAAAAGAAACTGAGTCTTGCTGATAATCAGTGCACCACCAAAAGTTAATGAACCCTAATACCAAGGTATCTCATGACGTTTTGTTATTTATCATTTATGTGACTTTAGTTGGTGTTTCTGGAATTTAAAGCCAAAAGCATCCTAAATGATACACGAACTCAATTTTAGATTGAGTGTCTGAGAAGTATGGCATATGCTATCCTAGGACAAAATAATGAGTGATCTCAAAGTTTCATATTGTCCTTGAAGAGAGATCAATGGACATTTTGGGGAAAATTATAATAGTTTCCTTATGTGGTCATAACTCAGAGATTATGAATTTATTTCAAAATTTCCTATTTTTTAATGAATCTTCTTCAGATCTATCATATAAGACTTACTAAAATTCTTCTAGAGCATCTTTATATTTTTATGTGCAAACCAGAGGCAGGAGAACTACAATAAGAAACACTTTCATATTAATTAATCACTGATATAATGACATCATGGAATTTCTCAGAAAGAGTCCAAGGATATTTTTGGTACCAGACTGCAGGAAGGAGTTATTGAGAACAAGTGACAAATTGTCTTTTACTCTACCTCCTAACAACTCTCCACTAGGAAGAGAAGTAGAAAAGAAAGGTATGTGGAGATTAATTGGGGCCTCAATCAATTTTTATGGGTAATAGTCCACTAAGTCCCTCTGATTTCAAACTCTGCGTTTCCCTTAAGGATTCTGTGATGACAGGTTTCTGTTTCCCCGTGGGTGTTTTTTTGAAGCTATTAATAATTATAAATAACATTTATTGGATGCTCACCCTGTGCCATCTATCATGCCAATCTTTTTACGTGCATCACCTCAAACAGTCCTCCCCTCTGACCTATGATGATCATGGGTCTTGGGAGTCTAAGTGCCTTGTGAAAGGGCGCACAGTTACTGGGTAGAAGCGTTGGGATGGAAGCCAAGCCTGTGTTCTTAGCCATAGCATAGCATTGTCTTACACCCACTGTGGAAAGCCGTGAAAGGAATGCAAACTTGTGGTCTAGTCCTACCACTCACCACCAGTGTGACCACACGTGAGCCTTCTTCACCGGGTCCTTGTGAAGACCGAATCATGCTCCTTGTACACTGAAAGCCCTGTCCAAAGGTAGCCCAGTACTCCAATATCCTGGACTTGAAGATTTATTCAGTGAACGTTGATAGAGTCCCTTCTATATGCTAGACCTGCCAGGTTCTGGGGAATACGTGAGACACGAGAGTTCTTCTCCTCTCATTCCTGGACTTTGGCAGTTCAGGGAGAGGCTGCCCTTCCCTTCCCAGGCAGGCCTGGGGCTGCCCGGGCTCTGACTGTGTGCCTCTAAGCCACGCCGGTAAAAGCCCGTTGAGAACTGATGCCAGCAGCTCCGCAGCTGCCTCGTGTTAATGTAATCAGCAAGAAGCCTGCACACCTGACGGTAGTTCAGAATATGAGGTGAATGATTAAAGTTTAAAAGGTCGTATACCACTATAATACCGAAAAGAAACTTTATGATTCATCATTCCTGATGTAATGTCATCTGTTTAATAAAGCTGTATTTCACTCACAGCTCATTTTTAATGGGTCTATTTAAGTAATGGCATTGGAGTTGGGTTTTTTCCCTTCCAAGCTAAGAGTGGTTTGTATGGATTGTACTTGAAAAAAAAAACACAGTAGTCTAGGGCTTGGATATTTACAGTATCTTTCAGCCTTCAGCTGACTGGGTATTATTTATGCCAAGCCCCTATACTTGGACTGAAATATCAAACAAAGGCAAACAAGCAGCTGGATATGCTAATACACAAATAAACCATGTCTCCCTTAATTGTATGGATGGGAATTTATACCACAGGCAAATCTGTGACTGCCTGGATGAGCAGTGGTCAGAGGGCATGATGCCCAGGGTGGCATTTCATTCAAGCAAGGAAGTGGGATCCATTGGATTTGCTTGTCTTAAATCAGTGGTTCTCCACTGGAGACAATTTTTCCCCCCCAGGGGACATCTGACAATGTCTAGAGATGGTTTCTGTTGTCACAAATGGAGGGGATGGGAAGGGTATTGCTACTGGAATCTAGTGGATAGAAACGGAGGCTGCTGCCAAACGTCCTCTGATACACAGGACCCTGTTTCCGTCAGAGAATTATTTGGCTCAAAATGTCATGAATGGTGAGGTTCAGAAACACTGTCTTTGATGGCTGGATGTGAGGGAGGTTGAGGTCGGGAGGTGTCAGATGCTGCAGTATAAGGCTGTCTCTTACAGGAAATTCAAGAAGAAATCCTAGTGGGGGAAGTGGTACATGAGGTTTGAACTCATAGGGTAAGAGGACTCTGGGAGTTCTTGTAATCTCCTGTGAGAGTGAAGATGGGTCTGGTCTCATTTACTTGTTCCTACTTCTAGTTGGCTCCATTTATATCTTCCTAACTGAATGTTTTGAAATATTTCCTTTTCATTTATTAACTCGCATTTATTAATCATTTATTAACTCCTGTAGGAGGGGCTCACATTGTAAAGTGAGGATGATAGAGTGGGAGTGGCTGTAATCTAGAATTTATAAAAGTCCTGAAGGTGGAAATGTTGTAAAAAGGTTATCTATTTCCAAACCTTGTGTTTAACAGTGAAACTAAAGCTCCCAAAAAGGAAATAACTTATGAAGGCAACCAACTAATCGTGACATTCTACAACTGAACACTATTTATTTTGCTATCTTTGTTCTGAGTTTAAGAACAATAGATTTTGACTCACACATCACTCTACTTTCTAAATGCGGCACACAAACTAACATCTTCTTCCCTAATCTTCCTTTTTTTTTTTCACTCCAAAATTTGCTCACACCAAGATCTGTTTTCAAGTGCGATGCCACCAAAACCAAATTGCCTTTTGCCATTTTTCTGCTACTTTTCTCAACAAGTTTAACTTTTGACTTTTTATTGGTAGAGGCAATTTTATCCCTATTCTGTCGCCTTCTCATTTTCTCTTTGTGCTCTGAAATGTTTTTCTTCTTGAGCTTCATGGCTGCTCATCAAGGTTGGTTACCATGGCATAAACTTCAATTCATGACGACCTCTTAGGGTTATAAGATGGAGAACTTCCAAAGATCCTCAGAAAGATCAGCTGTAAAGAGGGGATATGTGCACTCCTATGACCTACTAAATTGGTACGGATTGAACTCTTGATTTATGCTACCCCAAATGTCCATTTTCTCAAGTTTTCCCGTTTGAATAAAGTGACAGTTTGACCCATCCAAGATGCTCGTGCCAAAATCCTTGGAAGCATTTATAACTCCTTTGATTCTCTTACTTCCTACATCCAAACCAGTGGTACATCCTGTTGGATCTACCTTCAGAATATATCCATGACCCAAACACAAACCAACCATTTTTTATCACTTCCACGACCTGTATCCACCTGAGTCCAAGCCACCACCATTTGAAATATTGCAATAACCTCTCAATTGGTCTTCCTTCTTCTGCCTGGCCCCTTTGTAGTCCATTCTCAATAATGCAACCAGAGTGATCTTCTTGAGGTGTTAGTTCTTAAAGCACCTCCTCATCTCAATAAAAATAAAATGCAAATCCTTACCCAACCTCCATGACAATATTTATTCTCACTTCTGTCCGCCTCTCTGATTTCAGTTCCCAGGACTTCTCCTTTTGTTCTCCCTACATCGCCTTTCTGTCCCCCAAATGTCAATTGTGCTCTCACTTCAGTACCTCTGCACTTTCTGTTTCTCATGCCTGGAAGGATGTTCCAGGCATAAATCATCTCATGGAGAAGTGTTGCCTCATCCTTCCATCTAAAGTAGTACATTCTGTCCCCTATCTTCCCATAATTATATATAAGGTTACTCTCTTCTGTGCCTGCTTTTTTGCTGCTCTGTGACAAGCACATGGCAGGTACCCTGTCAATGGTTTTTGAACGAATGAATGAACACATGAATAAATGAATCAGTGGTTCCCTTTTATTGTTTAACTGCCAATCTGCCATGCTGCTCACAATTCTTCAGCTTCCCAACTGGGATAAGAATGAGCTGGGCCCGATTTTTCATACTCAGTAGTAATAACTCTAACTTCCAATTCAATATTTTTGGTGTTCAGTTATTTCCAGGTCTCTGAAATTTGAAAGAGCTGACTCAGTGGTAAGTCTTTGGCTTATGTATTTATTTCCATGGATTATCATTTGACTGTGTCCCTGAACATATATCTACTTTTATTTAATTTCTTTTTTCTTATTTGCCTGAACTTCCTAGGGATTTTCTTATATGTCTGAGTACCACCTACATAGTTGATGTTCATGACCTTGTGCCCTACTCAAGGTCAATTGTGATATTATGTAATAGTCTCAGAGGTGTCACATCCATGCCCAGACTCCTTACATTGACATTTATCATCACTCTTTTTCATTCTACACAGAAGCATTCAAGCTCATTTGAATTGGCAAAGGCTGGAATAAAGTAGCTTTGCCACTAACATTTTGTGAGAGATCCTGTCGCAAGTGTTTTACTAAAAAACAGAGATATAAGATCCCTTGCCTACCATTCATCTGCTGATTTGAAATTACATTGTAAAAGGCTATGAAGTTTGTTGGGTGTGATTTGTTCTTTAAATACCCTTGCTGCTTAATGTCCATGAAATCCTTATTAGAATGCTGAATGATCTTTAAACAATTTTTTTTTTTTTTTTAAGGCAGAGAAAGAGGACATGTAAGCAGATTGACAGGTATCTGGGAAAAGTGGATACGTGGGCCATGGAGGAGTCGGTGAACTAACAAAATTGATTTCCAACTTTTGGCCATGGTTAAAGTCCAGTTTAGACCTGGTAGATTTAGAAGAGTCTCCTGATATTGATTATGGCAGCAAAAAATGATAGAAATATCTCAGATTAAGTCATTTCTCTTATTTGGAGGGCCGTGAAGATTTATATGCATTGTATTTTTCATTCCCACACTATTTCTCTCTTCTGGTGTGATGCAAGAGATGGCCACTGGATCAAGATTCAGAAGACCTTCATTCTGGCCCTGGTTTTGCTACCACTGGGTTGCATGGTTTTAGATCTGTGGTCAGCAAACTTTTTTGGTAAAGGACCAGATAGTAAATATATTAGGCTTTGTGGGTCACGTGGTCCAATGCCATTGTTCCACTTTGCTATTTGAGGATGCAAGCAGCCATAGACAATATGTAAATGAATGGGGATGGCTGTTTTCCCAGTGAAAACTTATTTACAGGAAGAGGTGGTAGGCCAGATTTGGTCCATGACTCATAGTTTACCGACTCTTTCTTTAGGAAATTGATTCAACTTCTCTGGGCCTTGTTTTCTGTATTTGCCAAGTAGGGGAGTTGAGCTAAAAAGAGCTCAAGTTATAAAGCTATTTGATCCTATGTCCAAAGATCTGCCAGGAGTTGTTCTACTGCTTGAAATTGTGATATGCTGTAAGTCTTCCTAACAATGTCAGAACTGGTATTTCTCATTTTGGTTCAAACCCCCAGCAGGGAGCAGCTCTTGAACAGGGAGCTTCCTTTCAAATTCAAAGACACAGTGGACTCGGCCCCCAGGGGAATGTGCCGAAATTTTCAAAAGTCCCTACATGCTCCCGCCATTGTAGAATGAAGAGAGTTGGAAGTCCTCAGGGATTGGAGCAAAGGGCTCATATCAGAAGAGCCCCCGTACCCTCCCCCCACCCAGTATCCCTTTCTCACTTGATCCTGCCCCAACCCCCATCCCATCACTTGGCTAAGCCCCATCCTTCTCCAATCAAACTCATCAACTCAAACCAAGTCTCCACATGCTCAAAGAAGAAATCCTTTGGAGATGTCTCTGAATGTTAGATTATGAGCACAAAACTGTCACTCAAAATTTTTTCCCTTTGTGGAGAAGGTGGGAGATGATGGCAGGAGCTTTTCTCACCTGTCATTCATTTGGAACATAAATATCTTTGAAAATCAAAAGCACATAATTTTCTAAAAACTATACATTCTTTATTTTTCTCTAATATGTTGTTTTAGTTAAGGGGCCACCTGGGGAACAGTCCTACTGGGAAACTTTGAGGAAATGTATTTATTACAGTCAGACCCATGTTAAGCAGCCAAGTACTACTTCCATTCAAATTACGTCATGTTTTTCAGTTTTCCAGTCTCTTTCAGCTGAAAAAGGAAAATGTTTGTGAAATCTTTCTATGAACAAAGACCTCGGAACCTTTAGAGCAAACCTGTGTTGTGGTCATATATGACTATGGCAGGGAAGGAAGGAAGAGTGTTAGCGGAGAGACTTGAATACAGAATATAAATTGCTCTTACTTCGGCATTTACGATATGCCAGGTGCCTTGCATGCATCCCTCATTTAATATCAGGCTGATGAAGTAGTTATTATTTTTCTAATTTACAAATTGAGAAACTAAGCCTTAGAAATCATCCAATGTCACAAAGATTTAAAATGATAGAGTAAGTGTTTAATTTTAAATCTGTCTAAACCCAATTGTCTCCTAAACAATTATTTATACTGTTAATTTTTTGAAAATTATTCTAATTGGGGCTAATTAGATTTATAAGGGTCCGATTTTCCAATGGATACCGATTGCATAATGGACGGCATTTTTTGCTGGGAGGGGGCTCAACAACAGAAAATGTCATTAGTTTAATAAAGTGAAGGTGGTAAGGCTGATCTTCAGATAAACAGTATCCTCGAATGGGCCTACTGCACAAACATTTGGACAGCAAATTTTTTAAAAAATTGAATGTCATTAAAATTTTAACTGAACGAATTAGATGAGCCATCTCCAGTACCCACTGATGAGGAAACTCGCAAGTTTGGAATCTGGTCCAGACGGATCTGCTACTTGTGTGGAAGAACCAGGCCTGGACCCATACCTGTTGATTCAAAATCCCAGTGTTCTTTCTGCTGAACCACAAATACGTCTCTCGCAAAAGGGATGGGAGAGAAGAATATTAGGAGAGCCAAGAAACCATGAAAGGGGAATGAGACTTTCTAAAGATTGGAAGAGAAAGCAACCTGGAATGGAAGGATGGCCAATTCAGCTGGCTGTAATGATCACAGCCCCCTATGCCTCAGTTATTTACTTCTTTTTAGTTTAGTTAAATCTTCAGTAAGTTTTAAGAGTTTAAGATTAGGGATTAGAAACTGGTGACCTACAAGCTAAATTAGACTCACAAATTAGTTTTGTTTAGACTACACAGTGTTTTGCTTTTCTTTCCAGATTTTTTTTAGATATAATTGACATATAACATTTCGTAAATTTAAGGTGTACAAAGTGATGATTTGATAAATATATGTAGTCAAATGATTATCACAATAGGGTTAGTTAACACGACCATTACCTCACATGATTGCTTTCTTCTTTTTTTTTCTTTTTGGTGGTAAGAAGATTTAAGATTTACTCTCTTAGTAACTTTCAAGTATTATATAATCCAGTGTTATTAATTATAGTCATCATGCTGTACATTAGATCTCCAGGACTTAATTCATTTTATAGCTGGAAATTGGTACCCTGTGACCAATATCCCCTATTTTCCCATCCCTTCCAGCCTCTGGTATCCACCATTCTACTCTGCTTCTGTGAGTTCAGCTCATTTAGACTCCATGTGTAAGTGAGATCACACAATATTTGTCTTTCTCTGTCTGACTTATTTAACATAATGCCCCTAAGATCTATCCATGTTGTCACTAATGACAAGATTCCCTTCTTTCTTATGGCTGAATAATATTTCACTTTATATATATATGAATGTGTGTATATATATATATATATATATGTATATGTATATATACATACACGAGCATGCACACACACACACACACACACACACACACACACCTCTTTATCCATTCATCTATATTCAGATACTTAAGTCGTTTCCATATCTTGGCTATTGTGAATAATGCTTCAATAAATATGGGAGTTCAGTTATCTTTTTGAGATCCTGATTTCATTTTTTTGGCTATATACCCAGAAGTAGGATTACTGGATTGTATGGTAGTTCTATTTCTGAATTTTTGAGGAACCTCCAGCACAGCAAAAGAAACAATCAGCAAAATGAAAAGGCAATCTATGGAAAGGGAGAATATATTTGCAAACAATCTGTAGGATAAGGGGTTAATATTCAAAATATATAGAAAACTCATAACTCATTAGCAAAAAAAAAAATCTGTTTTAAAAGGCACAGAGGATCTGAATAGATATTTTCTTTTCCAAAAAAGACTTACAAATGTTCAACAGGTTCATGAAAAGAGGCTCAACGTTGCTCATCCTCAGGGAAATGCAAATCAAAATCTGATGTCATCTCAGACTTGTTGGAATGGCTATTATCAAAAAGACGAGAGATTACAAATGTTAGCGAGAATGTGGAGAAAAAGGAACCCTTGTGTACAATGTTCCCTTTTTAAAATGTGGCTGAGTTTAGCTGTCAAATGCACTCTCCAGTCTTTGTCACTCTCATTTTTTTTTTAGACCCCACAGACCACTTCACACATCTACATTATCTTCCTGATCACCAGCAATCCTTTGCCAATGACCAAGACTTTCCAAATAGCTCTCACAGTGTATCATTGTCTAATTTAACTGGTTAGTGAGAAAAGGTCTCAGGGCTAAATTCTAAGAATAAGCCACCCGGAAGTTGGTCTCACAAGAAAAATGTCCTCATCCCGAGGCAGGGAACTTCCACTCTGAACATGCAAAATATCAACAGATACTCTCCTGCCAGTGGTAATTTCCAAGACAGGAAGGAAAGGACAGTGTTCCCAACGAAGGTGAAGTGAAGATGGTAGTCAGCCTAATGGAATTACCCAGACAGGAACTTGGCCAAGACGGAGGGCTAACACCTGTGCCACTTGGGGCCACTAGACTGAGGCATCGGCTGGGGTTTTCCCCTGATATACGGGCTTCCTGAAAGCTCAGCAATCTGGAGCCCACACTAGGTGGATCTGACAGAATATTTTCCTTCGAGCAAGTGCCACTTGGCAAGTATCCTTCTCAGAGATGTTTCATCCTCATAAGTCAGACCTGCTAACTGTGAGGCAGTGCATGATTTTAATTTTCATCGGTTTCCTATCAGTGACCTCAAGTCTGGTTAAAAGGCCAAAGAACCCCTCCAAATTCCCGGGTGAGAAGGGCTTGTGGATTTGTTCTGTCTTGTTTCCTATGTTTATGGAGCTTTTAGACGCATAATCTCACTCAGTGCTAATGAAGTAGGCAGGGGAGTAGCTTTCAGCCCCCGTGTAAAAGGGAGTAAGTGGAGACTCGAGAGTTTCAGAGCCAGAACTCAATCCAGGTTTCCAGCTTCCCTGCCTATGATGTTTCCATTGTACTTTGGCACAAGTAAACGGTGTTGTTCCAAGGTTCATGGCAACGGGGCAAGCTGTGTCTACTGGAAGCCAAGGCAACTGGGATCATCTGAGCAAACAAACACAGTTAAACTGGTTATTGGGATTAGCAAACGCTGTCAAAATATTATGGCCTCTAGGTGACTGGGGCATCGTGACCTCTTCTCTCTTACATTGGAAAGACCGTGGTATTAATGACCCAAGCGCTAGTGCCAGACACCTAGAGGTCATCCTCTCCGCTTCCTTTCTGATACTTCATCTTGGTGGTCACTCAGTTTTGTGGAATCACCTCCTCTCATCTCTTAACGTTGTCTCCTCCTCTCTGCCCCCCAGTAGTGTCCTTATATCAGACCCCAGTATTTCTCCCAAAGGGTGTTGAGATAGTGTCTTAACTGGCCTGCATGTCTCCTGGTTTTTACCTCTACAGTCATTTCATGTGTGATGTCTTTTTTTTTTATTGAAGTATAGTCAGTTACAAGGTGTCAATTTCTGGTGTACAGCGTAACATGCCAATCATACATATACGTACATATATTTGTTTTCATATTCTTTTTCATTATAGGTTACTACAAGATATTGAATACAGTTCCCCGTGTTATATAGAAGAAATTTGTTTTTCATCTATTTTGTACATAGTTATTGATTCTTCCTTTCTCTTCCCAGTAGAATGGAGCCCTCCTTAATTCTTTCGCCCATCAAATCCTATACATTCAGGGCATCATCTGTAATATTTTACTACAAATGTTATCTTTGTATATCTGTCTCCCTTCCCTTCCAGATTTTGAGTAACTTGAGAAAAGGGACCCTCCCTTATTTTTCACTGTATCCTGATTGGCTAGCTCTGTACCTGGCACTAGTAAGGACTCTGACCATGTTTGATAAATAAATCATCAAATAATTAAACCACTCTATTTCAGGCACTTAGATTCAAAGGATACAGTCACTGCTCCTGTGGAGTTTCTAGTCTGGTGGTGACATTTGAGCAGATAACCATGATAAAGTTTGATTAAGTGCTTTCACAGAAGTATGATGCACATTCTGTGGAAAAAACAACGAGGCTTGGGTCTTTGTCTCTTTCCACCGTTTGTCCAGAGGGAAGAAACCTGAAGGAGCATCTTCTTGGCAGGCCCTTGGCTACTTTTTCTCTCCCCACCTCTGTCAAGCATGACCTGAGACACATTTCCAACAAGTTAAGCAGAAACATTTCTCTGGAATCGTCAGCATCTACTTTGCTGAAATCCATTAATTTTCTGCTTTAACACCCTTGGTCAGAAATAGCTCAGAACCTTATGGGGGAATAAGAAAAGCAGACTGTCTGGCCACAGTCACAAGAAAGATATTAATATTCCCCTTCATGGATCTCTCTCTTTCTCTCCATCCTTTCTCCCACTGCCTGCACCCTCCACCCCACCCCCACCCCCAACCACCAAAATAAATATTTTCCAAGAATCTACGACAAGAGATTTGAAAGTAAATCAAAACCTGGACAGAGGGTCAACGAAAAAGGATAAAGCTGCCACTTATATGTGTCTAAGGCAGTAAAAGGGGCAGCTTGTTCTATTATTTACAGTCTCCATAAAGATGAAGGCTCCCTTACTCAGACAAAGGCCTGAGCTTATTAATTGCCAGGGAGGTCTCTCCCACTTCTAGGTCTTCTGCTCTTGATGGGGAAGGCAGGGAGAGAGTTAACTCTCTCTTTCCTACCATCCCCCTCCTTTTTTTTTTTTTTTTCCAAGGGAGCTCTTGGGGCAAGCGGAAGGGTTTGTTAAACCTCCAGATTTCTCTGCATTATGTCCAGGTGGCATGACGTGTGAACAGACGAAAGATTAAAATCACCGAGGAAATCGCTCCGTCTGAGCCCAGATCACGACGCCTTTCAGTGACCCAGCGACCCAAATGCTATCTGTCAACTTGTCCTTCCAGAGACTTTTCACCCCATGCTCTGCGGCTGCTACTCCAGGAAAAAAAAAAAAAAAAAAAGTAAGAAAGGAAAAAAAAACAAAAATCAGGAGTTGGAAGGAGGGGGAAGAGGGGAGGAGAGAGGGAGGAAGCAGGGATAAAATACTGCCTTATTACTAAGGACTCTGCAATGCAGGTCAACTGCAGGGCGCGGGAGCCTTTTTAACAAACTAAATACTTTTTCCAGACCCTCACTCCCAGTGTTTCCTCACTGTCTCCTCAAACTCTCAGCTCCCTTGGGAAATGTCATGCCAAGTCGTAGGACCTGGTCCCACAACAGAACTCCGGTCCTAGAGAGTCCCCTGAGGATGGAGATTTTCCTAATTTTCAAAAATCTTTCCACAAAACCTGTTTGGCCTTTGCTTGGGTTCTTGATGAGTTTGAAGGGTCACCAGGTTTGCATTGGCCTCCAGGTATAGCCAGAGTTAGGTTACTTATGTCAGGGTGAGAGGCAGGGATTGGGTGAGATGAGAGGAGGGGGTAGAAACAAACACCCTGCAGACATTTCACAGGGTTGGGCTCTCATATTAAGAGCCTGCCTGTTAAGAGCCTGGGTTGGACAATTTGAATGCCCCAGCAAAAGACAGATAAGGCTGCCCGTTCCTTAAAGGCACTAGATTGAATCATATGAAGTTACATTTTTCTTTTTCAGGTCAAAACCAATCAAATATTGGCAATTCCATGTGGTTCAAACTATTTCACAATCTAAATAGCACCTCACCATAGTAAGTTTGGTAAATATCAAACATTATCTTCTTTCAAAGAAATGGTTCTATGCTCTGCTATGCTAGCATCTTGAGCACATTCTTTGTCTGCCCAGGGAGCCAGTCAGCACTTGGTGGTGGTGGTGGGGAGTGGGTGGTGGTCAAATTCTGCGTTAAAATATAGCAGAAAATAGAAGCTCCTTTGCATACCTTTAAACAGACCTCTAATGTGTTTTTCTGAAAGACTTCAACATGTGATATTTCAAATTATACAACTTTAAGGAGACATTGTATGAAAATTCAGGACTCTGTTAAACTTTCAGACACTTAGAAACTTGCATAGAAATAAATGTTTGCATGCTCTTTCACTTGGTGTCTTTTTCTGTTCCAGGATTCCATCCAGGGTACTCTGTTTCATTTAGGCTCCTCTTGACTGTGACATTTTCTCAGATGTTTCTTGTTTTTGATGATCTTGACAGTTTGAGGGGTATTGGTCATGAATTTTGTAGACTATGTGTGCCATTTTGTATATTTTTAAATTTAATTAATCAAGAAACATTTCTTAACGTTATCATCTGTTTTTTCAAAAGCCGTATTTTTACTGACTGTATAATATTCCTACAGATGACAGTGACATTAAGAATTTTTTCTAAGAAAATGAAATGATTTATCACTGTGTTTCTTTAACACTGACTGGAGATTAACATGCAAGAGACAATATTTAATGGGGGAAAGTATGCATTTATGAATATTATCTGGTGGTGAACATTTTGACATTCTTGTTTGACTTCTGTCCCAGTGTAGCATGTAAGTGCGGGCATACATGTGCACAGAAAAGGACAACATCCTCGGACATATTATTTTTAATCCAGACTCCAAATACCTGTCCATCACCACCACACTCCCTCCTTGTCTCTAATCTGTAATTGTAAAATGCCAGCATTGCAAAGGTGGATTATTTCCTTCTCTATTTGCATAGTCTTTTAGTCTGTGGGAAAACATCACTTGTTTATTTTTGTAGACTTCTTTGCCCTTGGGATTTGAGGTCACTCAGTTGAGAGACGCTGGTTTCCTTTCAAATTAAAGGTTTGCAAACAACTGTTTTAAAATATTACTACCCTTATGGGTTTACATTGTCATAACCATCCACCCAGTTTCCTTCTCTCACAGTAATCTTTGATGGCTATCTTTCTCACTTTTCATTATCACGTCTGTCAAGTTTATCTCCTAAGTATATCTCTGTCACTCATTCATCTCATCATTTTCACCTCCACTGCATTTGTTCTAACTGCCATTATTTCTTGCCTGGATTATTATAATGAATTCCTCATTGCTTCCTCCACCTGTCCCCAGGACCAGGCTTTCTTTTTTTCAAATTCATGCTTTCTTTTACATATATATATGTAATATATATGTATATATTTGTAATAAATATTACAATTTCCTTTTATTGGGAAGGATTTTGCCATCTTCTGCTTCCTAACATGTCTTCTTTGCTATGTAGAAATCTTCTGATTTCATGGTAGAAAGATGCAAGAGGTTCAGGGCAGGGTGACAGCTCCATGGGTTTCCTTGAAGACAGCAGGAAGAAGCGAAGAAGCTAGAAGAGAATGCACCAAAGAGGAAGATAAACTGATTTTTAAAGAAAGACAATAGGGAGAAAATAAATAATCAGATTCTGAACTTGCTCTTTATATGACCTTGGGCAAGTAACCTTTCTGTGTCTCAGTTTTCTCATCTGCACAACGGAAGACCAGAGTACCTACCTGACAGCGTTATTGTAAGGATTAAACGTAACGATAAATGTGCAATTCTTAGAACAGTGCCTTATCTGTAACGTGCACTCAATAAATGCTTTTCTATTTCTCCCCCTCCTCCTCTTCTTGCTACTACCACCAGATAAAGTCTAAACTTCCTATTATGGCACAGAAATCTCAACCTCAGGGTACTATCTCCCAAGGCCTTGTATTTTCTCTGTCATGACTGCTTCTGAATTTTCTCTGCCTGAAACTTCCATTTTCTACTGCCCCTTTCCTTTCTCAATGCCTCAACCCGTCTTCGATGAACGGATTAAAATACACTGTTTCTGCGACCTTCTCCAACCAGAGCTGATAACTCCTTCCTCTTACCTTTTTCTACAAGCTAAGGATTACTATCTAGACTTTATGAGTGAAAGAACGATGCTCAAGGTAGATAAGTGATTTCCCCCACAATCACACAGCTCAAAATAGGTAATGATGGTGAGATTCAAATGCAGCTATTTCTGGTGCTCTGAGCTTTTTCTCCCCATCTCTTATCTTCCACTTTGGAGTAATCCACAAAGAGCTACCCTGAAAAGAATGGCCTTTAATAGATTTGGAGTCTGGTTTCAATTAAGTCACTGGGCCAAGTGTTCTGATTTTATTTGGGGGAGAGTATTGCAGGGGTTCAGCATGAGAATTCTGTTTCCTCATCTACAAAATGAAAATGATGGAGTCATTTTCCTCTGTGGCCTTTCTGCCTTAATATTCTGTGATGTTGCTCTAAACCTGGAGGCAAAAATGGAGCTTACTTGAGATTTGCTTGAATTTTGGACTGACCAACTTTTCTTTGTCATTCCTAAGTTCTCTTCTCCCCCTTCTCAATTTCAAATAATGGGTTTAACAGGAATCATACCGCTGGAGAGTTGAAGAGACACACTTCCAGAACCAGGTCCTGTCAATAATCTCAGTCTAATTCCATTAGAACCATTTCCATCCCCTGCTGCTCGGATATTTATAACCTCCCTGTTCTCATAACAGATTCAGCCTTAGGTCATTCCAAGACCACTTCACACCCTGCTGGTGTTTATCTGGCTCAAAGGATCAGTGCATAGACCTTCTTTATTCCTCCAAGTGAATTCAAACACTAGCCCTCCTGATCAGATAACAGGCAATCTGTATCTTGTCACCCTCTATTCCTGCACTCTCAATCAAGCTCCCCTCTCAGGACCCAGTGATAATATTAATTACAATCTGTAATTTAAAAGGGGCTCCCGCCTGCAGGTCTCTGTGCAAAGACAGGGTTTCTTTTCTTTTTTTAAGAAGGAAGAGCCACTTCTGGTTAAGTCACAGAGCAGAGGAGGACTTAAGTATCCCCTCCGCTGCTGGTCCAGCCAGCTTCTGGAGTTACAAACATACAGACACTGCCCTGCACTGGAGAGGAATCTACACATCCAACGTTTACTGAAATGTCTGTTCAGATCACTCCAACCACAAGTAGCTTTCTCATCTTCTAAGCATGTAGAATGTATCTATTACAGCCACTCTTCTTGCCCGTCTTCATCTTCTTAAATTACATTATAGTGGGTGCGAACTGGAGCAAAAAAAAACCTTTGAATCAAGTCACTGCTCTGTCCTTCTGAAATTATGTGACTTTCAACCATTTGTTCAACCTCTCTGAATCTGAATCTTCATTGTTTATCAGGTTTAAAATGCAGATGGCGAAAAGTCCAAGTTCTTTGGCTGTTGTGAACATGATGTTAAACCAGTGCTTTTTTTCTCATATATTTTAAACCTTCACTGAGGTCACTGACTATATATCATGTATTGTTATTCCTTAGAGTTCAAGTGCAATGCCTTCCTGAAAGACTAAGTTAACTAAATATAGCTATTGCTCAAAAGGCTAGTTGGTGCATTGAAAATCAGTGGACTATTCAGCCTTGCCTGTAGCTGGAACAAATCTGAGTAGAACACAAGAGAACTGACCATTTATTTCCTCTCTATTTTCTTTTTTTAAAAATCAATTCAACTTCCTCTTTGGTGCGTTCTCTTCTAGCTTCTTCGCTTCTTCGCTTCTTCCTGCTGTCTTCAAGGAAACCCATGGAGCTGTCACCCTGCCCTGAACCTCTTGCATCTTTCTACCCATGAAATCAGAAGATTTCTACGTAGCAAAGAAGACATGTTAGGAAGCGGAAGATGGCAAAATCCTTCCCAATGAAAGGGTTAATAGACAGTAGCTAGAAAAAAAAAAATGTGTTATCTCTAAATGCAAGGAAACAAGTTGCTGAAGTCTTTGAACCAAAGGGTAATCAGCGATCTTTACTTTCGCATGGATTAGCTCATTTAATTCTCATAAAAATCTATGAGAAGCTTCCAGGTCCACAGGATAATGGCTGCAGCCTAAATTAGAATCCCTCCACACAGCCTCAAAAAGCAAACAGAAAATACAGATGAACAAGGGGAACAAGTAAAATCGCCCATATCTTGCCTTGCAGTTTCACATAAAGAACTTTACAAACTTTAATTTACAACTGATCGAGAAAGTAAGTGGGGAAAGCAGAGGAGAGAGGAGAATGAGGCAGAGTAGAATCAGAGACTATCATTTAACCCTGACAGGTGGAGTAGTCAAAACTAAGCAAGGAAAAAAAAAAGAGATTCTGGCTATTACATAAAGGCATTAGTATGAGGTGACAACTTGGTCATGAAAACAAGCCTTCCTAAATAACAAAAGGAACATAAAACAAAATACAAATTAAAAAAAAAAAAAAGAGAGAGGGAAAAAATGGAGATCACACAGTTCAAGTCACTTTAGAACAAAAGTATATGATGAACGTAGGAAAATCATTGATGAAGTTGAAATGAAGTATATTATCATCAGTGAATGTAAATTAGCTTAACTCCTGGGTTAAAAAAAAAAAAATTCAAATTGGCTCACAAAGCAAAACCAACTCTCTGCAGGATTCGCCAGGTACAACTAAAACAAAGTAGTGAGGAATGTGGAAAAGCAAAGAACTGAACAAAGGCAAATGCAAAGCAAATGAAAGCAGGACTGTGATCTTCCCATCCGATAAGGTAGAATTCAGGACATAAAGAGATGAGACAAAGAAGACAACTTTGTAAAGGCAAAGCCACAACTCACAGAAAAGATAAGATAGAAACTTTCTGCATATCAGCCAGCTTCCTAAAGCGATATGACAGGAAATACAATGAGACAGAAGCAAACAAACATTAGGAGACTTTGGAACATCACGCTCAGACAGAGAGGTAAGAGGGATAAAAATAAGTAAGGATAAAGAGGGCACAAGCAACATAATAAATAAGACGGAACTATCTGCACCCTGATAATAGAGAATAAATCTTCCTTCCTACTGCACATTGGATATTTATGAAAGTTCACCAATTGTCCACATACTGGGTCATAAAAAAATGCAACAAATTACACAAAGTAGTAATAACACAAAACATTCTCTGATTCTTATGCAAAAAACTCAATTCAGGCAAAGAACTTTTTTTCTGGATTAGATTAGCTAGTGATTATTTTTGTTTTGTATTTGCAATCTAATATTTCCTTATTGATATGGCTATTTTTCTCTTTTCTACTTCATTAATTTTTGCTTTCATTTGCTCTGTGACATTTATAACAATCTTCAGTTATCTCGTTCCTTTATTCATTTAGTTATATCTTACCTGTCTTTCCCAGGAGAATATAAATTCCAAAAGGACAGGAAAGTCTATCTTTTTCACTGTCACATTCAACTCCTTAGTATAGGGACTGGGAAATGATTGGCTCTCAGTGAATAGTTCTGAATAAGTGAATGGTGGATGAATAAATGATAAATAAATGAAGTAAGTCTTCTGACTTCCAGTTCTAGTCTCTTCCTACGACAGGTCTCTATTTTTCCTTCTCTCTGTCTAGTTTGTCTCTATTTGTATGTGGGCCAAACCTCACACATTATGTAGACTATGCTTATGTATGAAATCCTTCCATGTAGCTATCAATGAAATCGTTGTTACTGCTTTTCCTGTTGGAAGTTTAACACTGGAAGAGGTCCTTAGAATTCCTGCCTAATTCTCTTGTTTTACAGATAAGGAAAATGACCCCTGTCATGCTGTGTAAGTTACTCAAGGTCATGTTACTGAGCTCAGGTTTGCCTGCTCACTGCTCAAAAGCTAGTAATGGAGAGGCAAGTGTCAGTGGCAAGGAAAGGTGCTTTATTCAGAAAAGCCAGCAATCTGGGGAGAAGGTGGACTCATGTCCAGAGACCAACACCAAAGATTCTGCTAAGCCATGACAATTTTTAAAGGGAAAAGGGGGAAACAATCTCAGATAATTATTAAGGTAGGAGGTCAGATTCTTCATCACTTTTTTGCTGTGTGAAGACCCACTGATTTCTCCTGATCTTCTTTGAGATACTGTCTTGCCCATGGTCCACCTGCAAATTGCTAAGGGGGACGCTGGGGTAGAGAGTCAGTCATTCTTTAATTACTTAATTCTTCATTCTTACTCTTTTTAATCCGGGAAAGGGATCAACAGGTTGGACAAGGTATTGTGTATATTCAGCAAAGCAATAACCAGGAGTTAGGTTAAATGTTGCTTAGTGATCTCATCTTTATGATTAAAGCCTCAGGAAAGCAAAGACGAACAGAGAGAAAAAGAGCAGAAAAGCTGTTCACAGCCACACAGATAATTATTTCTCTGCCTGAAATTACAACCCAAATCTATGCATTTTCTTCAGTGGTCTATTTAGTACCTTTCCCTTTTCTATATCAGTTTATTCCTTAAACCCTCAACTCCCTACCTCTTGCCAACATACAATAGGAGGAAAGGGCATGAGTGGAAAATAAAGTTCTGGTGGTGTCTTAGAATCATCAGTGCCCCGGGAGAGAAAGTTTCACTGAGCTCATAAGCATCACTGTGCCTCTTAGCAGCATTTTTGCAACCACTAGTGTGCCCTCTCAATGAGACTGGCCTCAAATGACATATGTCTTAGGAGGCTGGATGCCAAGACATCCCCAGTGTGTGCATTTC
The DNA here is from genome assembly GCF_009834535.1 of Camelus ferus. NCBI lineage: Eukaryota > Metazoa > Chordata > Mammalia > Artiodactyla > Camelidae > Camelus > Camelus ferus. The sequence continues at coordinate 16,225,087 of NC_045716.1, read as the reverse complement.
TGTAGTCTACCGTTCCCTAAGAACCATTTTGCCAACTGTGGGGATGGAAAAATTATTCCCGGAATTCCATGGCAACTGTTTCCGAATTTCCCATGTTTGTTCAAATGATAAATGTAAAACCATCATCTATTTTTAAGCTCTTTGAGCCTTATTGACTCAAAAGAACAGGAAAGCGCTGTCAGGACAATTCTGTTTTATGAAAAAGTAAGGGTGGGGACTTTGCTTTTCTTTAAATAGTCTAAAAGTTTAAGGTTGTTTTTTACACAAGAATTGTGTGGTTAATTGGAGTTGAATGGCCTTGCTTTCCTCGTAAATAAAGCCCATTTTTAAGACTGAGATGCTAAATCTTAATCATGGGACGTCCCTGAGGCAAAGATGTGTGTTGAAATATAAGTAACAGTTTAGCAAAAAACCATACAATCCCAATGAGCAGGGGACCCATAAAGAGAACAAGGCCCTCTCTTTCGGAAGGATGTTTCCTTTGATTTTCATAAAGGCTCCATAGTTCCATTCTGCCATCCATTTCTCTCTCTCCATCTGAGCTTAGCATTCACCTATCCAAACTGCTGTATAGTATCAGTTATCCTTATGGCTTATTGCTGTTGGTTATGAAGGACACAAAGATGGGTAAAACTTTCTCCTTTCCATTAAGAAGCAGTTTAATAAAAGTTTGACCACCATAAATTGTGCACAATTTGTATGTACCTTTGTTTAAGACACATGGATGTGGGAAACTCATTGAAGAAACTTCAGAGAGTATCTGAGTTTGAAAGAAGTTCAGGAGTTCTATTGTCCACTGCTACTCAGTGTGGTGTCCCTGGACCAGGAGCATCAGCATCTCTTGTTAGAAAATAAAGATTCATTGGCTTAAACTTATATCCATGCAACCAGAATCTGTTTAATATGATCCCCATGCAAGTCCTATAAACATTCAATGTGAAAATTCTTGATCAATCCACTGATATCTTCGATTTGTTCTATATTTACAGACACAAAAGATTGTAATTCTGTGATAAATATATATTCAAACCAATGATCAGCTCCTATCTCCCACTCAACATCACATAGCTTTATTCAACTTCAGGAATCCTTAGGCAAGCACAGCCTTACCTGGATTTCAGAATGAAGGGTGAATCATTTGGAGCAATTCCTGGGTACTTGAACATTTAGAAAGAAAGAAAGAATGAAAAGAAGGAGGAGGAGGAGGAGGAGAAGTAGAAGAGGAAGAGGAAGAAGAGGAGGAAGGGGGGAGGGGAGGGGGGAGAGGAGGAGGAAGAAGAGGAAGAAGTGGAAGAGGAAGATGAAGACGAAGAAATCTGTCATAATTGCCCACAATTTCATAGACTGTGTTCAACATAAGCCAAGTATAATCTCTCCCCTATCAAGAGATACATATCTTTCTATAAAAGGTGGTATGGTGGGTTGTATTATTGTTCCTAATTACTCCCTTCCCGTTTCCTCTAGCGGGCTTATAAAGCACTCTGTACCTTCCTTGGTGGGGAGGGAGGGGAGGTGAGGGCAGGGAGTTTACCCCTCATGGATATCAGGCTTGACCAAATGATCTGTTTTAAGTCCAGGTTTGGCCAAGGAAACGTGTTTCGAGCGGTCATTACAGGGTTCTGGGCAGCCTTCTTGCTCTTACCCGCTGCCTTGAGCAGAGAGGGGCTCTTCTCTTACTCCAGACTCTGGAACAAAGAAGACCGGGAGGAGAAGCCAGCCTGCCGCCAACATGTACTGTGAGTAAGAAAGAAGCCTTTGTTGTTGTTAGCCACTGAAATCTGAGGGCTGTTTAACCTGGGGAAAGCTGAGTAACGCACAGGGTCATCTGTGTCTTCCAGCGTCAAGGATAATCTTAACCATATTTACTTGAGAAGAAAGGATGTTAAATGTAAAACAGTCTCTGTACTACCATCAACATTTATCATGTAGAAAAATTGTAAGAAAAACAAAATGCAAATAATCTTATTTTGAGGGTTCACAGAGAACCCTCCAACTCTGGATATCAAGGATGCTTATTTAAAATTCAGGATGCAGAGGCTGGCATGCCTGCAGTGCACCTTGGATGTCTGAACTATTGTTGATTTGGGGGGGGGTGGCTATTAAAAATGTATCAGTTATTTTAGTGCCTTTTTTTGCCCCCCAGAATTATTATGGTTTTACATTGAACACATTTCTTCTCAATTAAATACATCAGGATTGCCCTGGAAATAAAGTTAATTTTTTTTCACTTGGTATAGGAGCATAATCAGAATATTGACACAAAATGACATGTATTTTTAAAAGTTTAATCCGTCAATCCTTTGTTATTCTTTTAATACAAATTAAATGAGTATCATCTGCTTTTATATTAGGTTGGAATTTCTAAGGTTAACACTGTAAACAAGTTGATTCTTAATAAGATTCCAACTTCTAAGATTAATTTCCAGTGCTGATAGAGATAATGGCTCATATTTTTATATACTTTTATGGAATTAACATAGTTAAACATAAATAATAGTTGATTTCTCTCAGTAACCTTTAGTAGAGATAGGAAACCCTTTAGTAGACTTCTTATCCAGAGGAGAGCTCAGAGACTTAATATGCACAGTGGTGTAACCACAACCACATAGCTAATGGAGGAATTTAGACAGAACAGTACTTTGAGTTCATTCTGGGAGCCTTTCCATATACAAGAGATTTGCCAAAGCTGCTACCAATTTACTTCATGTGTTGAAACAAATTTGTAAGATTAAAAAAAATTCTGCACCACTTGGAATTTGTTGATTTGTTTTTTTTATTTTTCTCTCCTCCTTCCCTCCCTTGCTATCCTTGTATTTTGTAATTCACATGTATCTAAAGGCTTGGGATAAGTAAGTGTTCTTATCAAATAAGCCCCTTGGATAATGTAATTAACTCAGAACAGAAAAAGGTTCTTGGTACAGCCTGTCTCAGCTGTTCTGTTCTCTCAGATCTGGGCTTGCCTACCAGGATCCTTCCTTACCCAGAGAAATTACAAAGACCTATTTACACATCTGGAATCTATTGACTGCAGCTCACCTCATGACCTCACAAAGCCTCATTTGTAGACCCTGGCAGTTTTCATTTTTCACATGCACGTATCCCTGCTTAAATACAAAGATTTCTGAGTTTTACACTTTTCAGTTAGAGAGGAATGAATGAATGAATGAATGAATGAATGAAGCTGTTGACTGAATAAATAGGCTTATTTTCCGCTTGGGCTTGGCGCAACCCCAGAGTGGACTATTTCTGAGTCTTTTGTTTCATATCTACAGTGTGGCTTCCAATCTTCTATTTTCTACTAGCCTCTATTAAGGGCAAGATATTCTGACCCAGTAAGGTATTTTGTTAATTCAGTGGTGGCTGGATTGTTTAAAGTCCTAACTCCTGCAGACTAATGGTCCTTGACTATAGTTAAGCATAATATTTAATCAGGGTGATAATGATGTGAAATTTTTAGGATGGTATAGATGAGTTCTCCTTTCACAAACCTCCAGAGTGATTTCATAGCCATGGAGTGGTTGCCCTTTCTACCAGATATTTTACAACAAATAAACTGAAGCCCAGGAAGTAAGTTTCTCTCACAGTAATAACTAGAACACAGATGCCCTGATACCTCATTTGCTCTACTTAGCTCCCTCCTGTTCTGATTAAACAATAGTCTTTTTAATTGAACTACTTTCCAGGTTATTCTGAATGCCTACAATGTACAAAACATGTTGTTAGGTATTACAGATGGTTCAAAGATGTGCAACACTGATTCCTTCCTTGAAGAGGCTTATTAGCAAGTTAGGTAGGCTGTAACAGGCATGGTAAAGTCAAGTCCCAGTGGCAGTCAGAATAAATGAGAGATAATTAGTGTACAAATGATGTGAGCCACGGGTGTTCAGAGGGGTAAGACTCATGAGTGATGGGACAGTCATAGCAAATTTCAAAAAAGAAAAAGTGCCTTGGCCCTAGTAAGAAAACAAACAACCAGATTTTTTAAATGGGTGGAAGATATGAATAGACACCTCACCAAAAATATACAGATGGCAAATAAGTAAATGAAAAGCTGCTCAACATCATGTGACGTTAGGGAAATGCAAATTAAAACAATGACAAGATGCTACCACACACCTCTTACAAAGGTCAGACTGAAAACTCTGAAATCACCAAATTCTGGTTGAGGATGCGGAGCAACGGGAACGCTCATTCATTGCTGGCGGGAACGCAAAATGGTACAACCACTTTGGAAGACCGTTTGGCAGTTCTTTTACAAAACTAAATGTACTCTTACCGTATGATCCAGCATACGTGCTCCTCGGTATTTACACAAAGGAGTTGGAAACGTATGTACACCCACATATGTTTATAGCAACTTTATTCATAATTGCCAAAACTTGAAGCAACCAAAGTGTTCTTCAGTAGGTGGGTAGATAAGCAAACTGTGATACAATGAAACCTTACCCAGTGCTAAAAAGAAGTGGGCTATCAAGCCATGAAAAACACATGAAGAAACTGCAAATATATAATTCTAAGAGAAAGAAGCCAGTCTGGAAAATCTGCGTACTGTATGATTCCAACTCTACGACATTCTGGGAAAGGCAAAACTGCAGATGCAGCAAAAAGAGCAGTGGCTGCAAGGGATTCTGGAGGAAGGAGGGAGGGACAAAAAAGTAGAACACGGGGCACTTTGAGGCATTGAAAGTGTTCACTGTGGTACAGTAATGATGGACATATATCATCATACATTTGCCAAGATCTACAGAATGTACCGCAGAGCGAGCACTATTTTAAACTGTGGACTTCAGTTAATAATGTGTCAATGTTGGTTCATCAGTTGTAACAAATACACCACATGATAAAGACATAAGTAATAGGGGAAACTGTGTTCAGGGAGGATGGGAGAGGGGTTACGTGGGAGCTCTCGGTACTTTCTGATCGACTTTCCTGAAAAGCTAAACTTCTCCAAAAAATTAAGTCAATTACTTTTTGAAAAATCGTAATTGTTTTTACAAAGTGGCCTTGGACTAGCTAGGATTCATACACGCCAGAGGGGCTGGATAGAGAAGTTCAGGCAACGGACATAGCAGAGCACAAAACCTAAAGGAAAAAGGGTGTCCAGTGGGTCAGAGAGCGGTAAGTATCACAAGACAGGTCTGTGATCTCCTGTCTCTGTAGCTTTGAGTCTAAAGCCTCAAACTTGGCTCCAGCATAGCTGCACATGGATCTGAGTTCTGTTGCTTAAGGATTATATGAGCTTCATTAAATCCCTAAAGCTTCCTGAACTTCTGTTTCATCAGCTACAGCATGGGGAAAATAGCATACACAAGGGTGAAGAAAGGCTCAGATGAAATAATGTGCATGAAATTTTTCTGTGAATTTTGAAATGCTATAGAAATATGAGCTGTTGTTATCAAAGAAGAGAAAACTTCCCACTGCTTTCATGGCTTTGATGGCGACCCTCTCTCGGCAACTAGCTGCCGTGTGACAGAGGAGATCTGTCTTGTTGGGATGGAGTCCCCTGCGTCTACACCTTACACTGTTTCACACCGGAGTTTCTCCTAAACACTGTCTTTGCTGCTTATTTGAATATTTGGCCAGACTCGTGCTGACACACCGGGTTCCCGATGGAATCTGACATCCCAAGAGCAGGTTCAGTGGTATTAAGTCTGGGAAATCTGAGGTGGCTGCACACAGTGTCTGGAGAAGAGCAGGTCTGAGAAAACAGTCCTTGAACTTGTTGATTTTCTTCTGTTTACTTCCTAGTTCCTTCTCCATGATATTAGACTCTCCATCCCAATCTCCCCTCCAATAGTGATTTTGTGACATCTTCTGCTTGAAGTCCATATTAGAGAAAGAATCAAGGTAGAAGGCAGTTAGAGACAGCTCTGAGGACAGTTTTTACAGGTAATCTGCTCTTGTGGTTAAGGAGCATTCCATGAGGCAAAAGAGTTCAAAGCAGCCCACACTTTATCTAAAAAAAAAAAGTAGCATACTCATTAGATGAAAAACTAGACAGTCTACAATCATTACAAAGGGGGAGTAGACTTACAGAGCTTTTTTGTTTTTCATAGATTATCTCATTTAATCTATGCAAACCTCTGGTGAAGTGGGCTTTATACCAAATGTTACAGATAATAAAGCAAGCTCAGGAATTTTAAGTGACCTTCCCCAAGCTCAGACTCATTTCTGAAAGAGGCAAAGCTCCATTCTGCTTCTGCTGACTCTAAGCCTGATGTCCCGTCTGCTATAGCCATTCTCTGTTACTTCCCTCCCCAGTGATAGACACGGTGACGTTATGGTTGAGTCAGTCACTTAAAAGGTGATCCTAGCCAGTTGAGTGGAATGAGTTTGTGCCTGTGGAATAGAGCGTTCTCGGGTGCTTTCCATCAACATACTACAAATATTTAATGCAATCTATTGTATACCAAACCTGTGGTAGGCACTGTCATTTTAATGACAAATAAAAGATGCTCCCTGCTATCAACAGAGTTTCAGTCTCACAGGAGAAAAAGTATGTCTCCCAGAGGTCACTGAAGAGTACAGATCTTAGGATCGAGGTATCCAAAGATAAGGGTAAACCAGAGATGAACAGAAATGATCACCTATGGGGGACGGGGGAAATGGGGTTGAAGAGACAAGAATAGATAGGAGAGTTGTCTGAGTGCATGCTTATGGGGTTTTGACTTTCAAACAATGTAATTTTACATATTGCAAAATTAAATTAAATTAAGAAAAAAAAAAAGACTACAGTGAGGGCACATTGCAGTGAGACACTCATTTCTCCTGGGAGTTGGGAAGAGTCCAATAAAAGACTTCATAGAAGGAGTGACCTTTGAAATGAATGCTTTATTGTCATTTTTTATTTGTTTTGTGTGTAATTTGGCTTTGTCTAAACAGGTGAGTGAATGAATCCCTGAACTATGATCATCATGAATTTTTTTGTCTCCAAACACAGACAGTGGTACTAGATGCACAACCCACCTAAACGGGAGACTGAAAGAGAAGGGACAGTCATGGAAAGAAACGATGGGGAGAGGCTGGGTCACTTCGGTAATCAATAGCATCTGGTGGTAATCAGTAGCGTGGCCACTGGAAACTGTGCATCTCTGAGCATTACTTGTGAAATGAGGAAGACTTAATGGGTGACTTTAAAATCATCTTCCACACGAGGATTCTACACGGAATTGCCAATAGCCCACGACCCACGTTGTGGGTGCATTTTCTTGGGCTGTCATTTTAAAGAGTCCATCTTAATGGTTATCCTCCTTCATAATTAGAATGTAAACCTAGATTGTGGAATTTACTAATTGTCCTTCACTGTTGTGGTCATTTAACCATAAAATATTCACAGCCTTAGTCTTGTAACCCTCTGGCCTTTCTTTCTCAAGGGAAGGGGAGAGAATTACTCAGAAGGATGACCTCTCCACTTGGGTCAACAAGAGCTGCAACTGGTTCTAAGGAGGGTGTCTGACTGCTGTCAAATTGACCGAAGTTGTCACAGGTGAAGCCTGCTGTCACTGCATCCTGCTCAGAACCAGCCCCTTAGCTTGCTGAGTCAAGCTGTGCTGACTCCGAGTGATAGAATTTTAATGTGAGGGATGACAGAGGCCTTGGAGTTAATGTGTGCACGGAGGTGACAGTTTTGAATGTCAGCCAAACTACAAAGGCCTGTCTGAAATTAATTCTGGGGGGCGGGTGGCAGAAAGTCACAGGAAGATGGAGAGAAATAGTATGATGGAGAATTGAGATTGGTTGAGTCAAATCTACTGCCATCTGCCACAATGAAAGCATCCTTCTGCACGGACACAGAATATCTGGGCCTGGGAGGAAGTGACCTTATGAGATAATTCGCGCCTAGGATACAGTTTGTCACCTTTAGGTCTCTGTGACCCCATTTCCTTTCGTTGCAGAAATGGAGTTGCAAAAAGTAGACGTAATCTCCTGATGCTATGATCTAGAATTTAATCACTTAACAGGGAAATAACTTAATTTTCTGATGATGAAAAAGCCGAACTCTATTTTATGCATCTTAATCTTCCTTTTACATCGTTACTTATTAAGAACTCTCAGAGGTTCCCCATTATCTAGAGCACAATATTCAAATCTCCTTTTTTTAAATTCTTATTTTTTATTGAAGTGTAATTGATTTACAATGTTAGTTTCATGCTTTCAGCAAAATGATTCAGTTATACATATATATATATATATATATATATATATATGTATTTTTAAGTTTCTTTTCCATTGCAGCTCATTACAAGAAATGGAATATAGTTCCCTGTGCTATACAATAGGTATTTGTTGTTTATCTATTTTACACATGGTAATATGTGTCTGTTAATCCCAAACTCCTAATCTATCCTTCCCCCATCTCTTCCCCCTGGTAACCACAGTTTGTTTTCTCACAACATTCAAATCTTTAATCTACCTGTGTCAGGCAGACTAATGCCCTCTCACAGATGTCCACACCCTAATGCCCAGAAACTGAACACGTTATGTTACATGGCAAAGACAAATTGAATGTAGCAGGTGAAATGAAGGTTGTTAAAATCAGCTGACTTTATGACAGAGAGGTTCTTCTGGATTGTCTGGGTGGGCCCACTGTAATCACAAGTGTCCTTAAAAGTGGAAAAAAAATCAAAAAAACAGTCAGAGTCAGAGTGAGTTAATGTGAAAAAGACTCAACTGGCCATTGGGGGCTTTGAAGGTAGAAAAGAGCTACCAGCCAAGGAATGTGGGTGGCCTCCAGGTGCTGGGAAGGTAAGGAAACAGAGTCTTCTTTGCAACTTCCAGAAGGAATACAATCTTGACAATGACTTGATTTTAGCCCACCCCTATCAGATTTCTAACCTTCAGAACAGTAACATAATGAATTTATATTGTTTTAAGCTAGTAATGTTGGTGGTGATTTGTTACAGTAACATTAGAAAAATTATACACTTACCTTCAAGGTTTTTCACAGTGTTATCCAGCTTTGTCCTCAGTTACCCTAGATGAATCCATCCTCTGAACTCTGAACCCTGACTTCTAAACATGCTTTGTACATTACAAACTTTGTCATTCCATTGCCTGTGTCTGGAGTTCAACACATTCTCCTCTGGGGCGGATGAGGACTAGGCAGACCCCACTGAGGGGCTAGCTAATGCCAGCACAGCGTGATGGGTTCTGGGGCTGGTTGTGGTGAGGTGTGCTGCTTCAAGTGGGTTGAGAGAGGAGCCTTTGGGTCAGTGACCTGGAGAAAGAGCAGAAGCCAAGAATAAAAGCCAATTTCAAGGTCAAGTCCAAAGATCAGTCTTAGACTTAAGAACACAGGACGTCACCAAGATGCTGAGCTCAGATGGCAATAGAAAAGAAGCAAGGGGTAAATGCGATGCTCTGGGGTATTAGTTTTTGAGGGGCCTGTGACTCACTTTTGTGGTGGCCAGCGTGTGGGGTTACTTTGTGCTGATTTACAGACACTCTTTATGTGCAGCTGTGAGCGCCCTCCATCATCTTCCATCACCCCCAGTCTACCCATCATTCAGAGTCTAGCTCGGGTCCAACCTCCTCTGCGATGCTTTTTCTGAATATTCCAACCCTCCTTATCACCTCTTCTTTAGACATCTTTGCACTTACTCTTTATATTCCCCCCCTCATTTGGTAGCTGCAATTCACCACCTCATATTTTTAATTAAAGCCATTGCATGCACAATTGTAAAAATTCACATAATACAGTAAGGTATAAATCAAACATTTAAAACCACTCAGAACCTTAGCACCCAGAGATAACCAGTGTTACTTTTGGGTGTTTATCTTCTTAGACATTTTTTCCTGCAATATTTTTATACGTATATCATAAGCACATATATGCACATAAATATATTTCATATATATTCTCCAAAATCAAACTTATTGCAAGAAATTCTACATAATATAAATGATTCTTATCAAGTTTATTACATCTTAAATTATACATACATTACTTGACATTCACAATATGTATAGTGTTACTCTGACATATGAACTTTTCACCTGCATATATATTTTTTCAGCACAGTTAAGGTTCAAGTACTTTGAGGTCCAAAAGCAAAATTTAATGTATTTTTTCTGTCCCCAGTGATGCCTAGCATAGTACAGCGAACATTTCAGAGGCTAAATAAATATGTATTGACTGATTGATTAAAAAGTTATGACCTGAAAATCTTAAAAAAACTTCCTACCTAGAGATGGATAATATTTGTTATTGATATGCTTTTGAATTTTTGAATTTTTACCAAGAAATTTCAATCATTTTTTTTTTGCACAGAGAATTTTTTAAAAGTAGTGTATACTACACTGCTATTTTCACAATGGTCAGGTTATTATAAATCTAGAGATTTGTCAATTAGCATCAGAATTACTTGTTAAAATGGAAAGGAGATAAACAGAGATAGAGCCCTTGTTAACTCATTAATATTCTCTATAATGAAAAATGTTGCAGGGAAGAAATGGCCACAGTAATATGTGTAATCAATCTGGCCAGGGAAAGCAATGCAATTTGTTATCTTTACAGAGTTGCTCTGTTCTCCAGTCAGCTGGCTGGCATATTTATCAAATGCCCGGTTGGTGCATAACAGTGTACTGTTTCTCTGGACCACATGTTACTTGTGCTTCATTCATTCATTCACTCATTCACTATTCACTCTTTAACGTGCATTTTTGGCAAACCTGTTATGCAAGTCACTGTGATAGATGCTAGAATAATAAAGTTGATCAAGACAGTTTTATCCTCAAGTCAGACTCAGTAGGGGGACAAACTGACAATTCGATGAGCTACGCACAAGCACGAGGACTAATCTCTACTCTCAAAGAGTTTATAGTTGAAAGAAAATACTACAAAATAGTAGTCTTTTTTTTTTTTTTTTCCTGACTGCAATGTTAAGTCCAGGAATGGCTGGTTTGGACAGAAACAGAATTCTAAAGTAGGCTCAGTTGTTAGCAAGACTGACAACGAAGGCACAGGCTTTGTTGACGATTCAGAACATATCAGAGCAGGTAACAAGGTAAGTTGCAAACATTCATGCATAAAAGGCATTGCTTTATTTTCCCAGGGCACCACAGATGGGATGGCTTAAACAGTAGAAATTTATTTCCTCACAGTTTTGGAGACTAGAAGTCCACGATCAAGATGTTGGCAGAGTTGATTTCTTCTGAAAACCTCTCTCCTTGGCTTGTAGGCGGCTGTCTTCTCCCCATGTCTTCACCTGGTCTTCCCTCTGTGTGTGTCTGTGTCCTAATCTCCTCTTCTTACAAAAGTACCAGTCATGCTGGATTAGGGCTCATCCACATACCTCATTTGAATTTAATTACCTCTTTAAAGACCCTCTTTTTCAATCACATTTTGAGGTATGAGGGGTTAGGACTTCAGCATCTGAATTTTGGGGAGACACGGCTCAGCCCATAACAGGTACCAAAGGAGAGTTTAGCAGAGTCAGAAATCCTAAATCCTTAAATGAAAGCAAATCAAATCCATACAGGGTAGCTAGTTGGATGCCTTTGTGAGCCTGGCTAAGGTGTGGCTCGGTTAAGCCGCATTTCGCTTTATAATTTGGGTGCATGCTACTAACTGGGTGTCTGTTAGTGCAACAGAGTATATGATTGATGTTACCTTTTAAGGTTGCTTTAAACATTCCTTGATGCTTCTTGCCCACTGAAAACAGCCTTGTTCTGCAGGAATAGTGGAGCTTGGGGACGGGGCACGTCCCTTGAGCACAGTCCCTGTAGTTGGAATCTTGTGGCTTATTTAACCCATTCACAACTCCAGGAAGCTATTCTCACTGAAATGTTATGGTGGTCCAACATTGGTACCCACAAGCATGTAACTGAGTAAACTGTTATATCAGGCAGGATATAGAATGAAATAATGTTGGATGAAATAATCGAAAACCAAACTAAAAATAAATTAGTGTTTCAAAATTCTCTGATGTTAAGACTGATTGCTTAAAAATCATTTTCCAGCCCCTTCCCTTGGATGTTCTAGTTCTGGGGCTTAGGGGTAGGACTGGAGAATGTGTATTTTTAAAAATGGTATCATAGGTGTTTCTTATATTTATAAAAAGTTTGGCAAACAAATGGAGTCAACAATAGCAGTGTGGATCCAAACTCTTGCTATCTGCTCTGCCGTCATTACTGTGTTTATCATCAGCGTGGCCAGGTCACTTCCGATCATGAAATGGCTGCTACAGTTAACAGCAGAAGAGGAACTAAAAGAAAGGAATAAAGAGAGAAAGAGAGAAAGGAAAGAAATAAAGAAAAAGAGAGAAAGATGAAAGAAAAGAGAAGAAAGAGAAGGAGGGAGGAGGGAGGGAGGCAGGAAGGAAGGAAGGAAGGAAAAGAAAAGAAGGAGGAAGATGAAGAGGAGGGAGAGGAGGGATGTGGGGAGGGAGGGAGAAAGTAATTTAGAAGTTACTCGCTGTGTCTCTCCTGTTGTCTCATCACATGCTTATCTTTAAACCGTAGAGAATGGAATTACCATGTTTGGCTTAGATTATTCAGGATTTACCATTGAATTGATGAGTTGACTTTCTCTAAGCATGTGTCTTCACAGAGGTGGATAACAAGAAACAAGTAACAGGAAAGAGTGATAGAGGATTTAGTGGGCAAACAATGGTGCCTGCTACAAGTGTGTACAGGCAAACACAATAATTTTACCAGTCAAGGCAAAATTAGAATCAGATAATTAGGGTTGTGAGGAAATAGCTAAAATCTACTGTGTGTTCACACTGTGTCCTGAAGGTTTTATGGGGATTGAAATATTTAAGCCTCACAACTGCTGTGGTGTCAGCGCTATTATTATTCCCACTTTACAGATGAAGAAGCTGAAACATAGAGATGTTAATTAGCTTCTCTAAGGCCATACAGTTATTATGTGGCCGAGCCAGGATCTGAACGCCAGCATTCTGGGCTCCAGAACCACACTCTACTATGATGTCCTATATGAACAGATAATAAAGCAGGCCTCTCAAATACTTACAGTCCCTGTGTGGAAATTGGTGAAGGCAGCTTGGTGTTGGTTGCATGGCTGACTTTGTTCCCTATTCAATAAGCACAAATTAAGCACCCTCTGTCTGCAGTGGACTATACCAGGGACCAGAAAATTTCAAAAACAAGTAAGATGTGATAGAACTCTACTCAAGGAGCTTACAATCTAGGAGGAAATAGATTTGCAATTTTTTTTTTATTATTATTATTGAAGTACAGTCAGTTACAATGTGTCCATTTCTGGTGTACAGCACAGTGTCCCAGTCCATGCATCTACATACATATATTCATTTTCATATTCTAATTATTTTTAATAGGATATAAAGTAGAATATAGCAAAAACTACAAGGAACAGATGAAAGCTAAGAAACATTCTCAAACTACCTGCAAAAAGATACCTAAATGATGTAAAACTCCTAAAAATACTGCTTTACTCATTGGATTGAAGATAAAAGAGCAGTTAATTCCTGCTAGATGGATTGGAGAAGACTCATGGAGAAGAAAGGTTTTGCGAGGTGTGGATGTAGGGGAGAGGGGAGGACATTCCAGACTGAGAAGACGTAAGAAATAATGGAGTTGAGTGTGCGTTATATTGCATTCTGTAAATGGACAGATGTGGCTCAAATGTAGGGGGCTTGGAGATACACTGAAAAGCGAGACTGTAAAGATACTAAATGTAAACGAGATGCCACATCATATGTGAAAGTCACCTTTATACTTAGAGAACCGTAAAATTGTTGGGTAGGGCTGTTGTGAGGACTGATGAGAGATTTATTTTGACTCTCGATTTCTGTCTTTGGATAATACTCAAGAAAGATACTCTCTTCCCCTCTCTACTTAAATAAATCATCTCCCACCTTTAGGGTCCATTTTAATCTTTTTTTTCTTGCTTATTTGGCCGTTATCAAAATCTTTCACATATTTTATGCCGTTATCAAAATCTTTCATACATTTTATACTACTAAGTGATTGTTTTATCTTTTCAACTAGATTGAAATCTCATAAAAGGTAGATTATATTTTCAAATATTTTGGGAATTCCCTGCAATGCCTGACTCAGTTGTATTCAGTCAATCTGTCCATGTGGTATAATGACCCACGGTAGAGCATAATTTTTAAGAGTTTTCAGGCACACAGGTATCTTTCTACAGGAAGTTTGAGAGGGTTTCTTAGCTTTCACCTGGAGAACTACTCATCAATGAGTTTCACTACATAGGAAATGACTGGTTTTCCTATTTTCCTCCAAAGTCAGGTTCCTCTCAGGCCAGGAAGTCTTCCCAGCCTCTCACTGACAACCTAAGGCATCTGTCAATGCTTCCAACATCTTCATTTCTGACTCTCTCAAGGGTTTACTTGATCTGTTACTGTTCTGACATCTGCTGCCTTAATAACCTTCCTTTGGGGGAATCCATTCCATGCGCAGGCCTGCCTGTGCACCTCCTCCCAGCGCAGTGGCTTCTCTGCAGGCCTCCCTTGGTTGTTCTTCTGCCAGGTGACTCCAGCTCCCTAATCAAGACGTCTGTATTCAACTGATATTTTCTCAGAATCCCTTCTTCTCATCAGTGTTTAAATGAATGAGGAATCTTTTTTCACAGATAATTCATACCATTATTTCTTTTCCCTTGCCCTTGATTTGTAGTTTTTCCTTCCAGGAAAAAATAAAACAAACACATACACAAACAAAAACAAAAACAACTTCCCTGAGATGGCTGTTTCTGACCCACTAGTTATGGAACAGAAGAGACACTCCTAGACCTCAGGGCTCCCTCACTGGATGTTCCTTGTTTGTTGGGCTTTATTCAAAAGCTCTTCATTGACATTCAGGAAGTAAGTGATGTTGCAAAGCTCCTGATAACCCTACAGAAAATTTCTATGTTTATAGTAAACATTCTTGCTCATTTATTTCATACTTGAAAACTTTTTTTTTAATTCCAAATTAGCTTCAGCAGTAAGCTTTACGGGAGACTATAAGGACCAAAGCTTTCCAGTGTAATCCAAAAATCCAACTGGTAGAAATTTATAAAGTTCTTTTTCTCTTCCTCTGTTTCAGGAAAGCAGGGACAAGGCTTCTGCCATATACTGTTGTAGTCTCAGCTTCTAACAGCGCTTCGAAACAGGTAGGTCAGGAACACAACAAGCTAAAATGTGATCATTTCTCCCCAGCCCTGACTCTGTGACAGGCATTAATAATCTATGCTAGCAGTCTTTTCTACAGAGATGTTGCCTCTCCACATTGCCCCCGGAAGTGGAGTTGGCACACAACAAGAAACTTATTTACCATTCTCATAGTTAGCACCCAATGAGTATTTCTTGATGATTGAAATGATCTTCTCCCTTAAACATGACCCCTTCAGCATCATCTCTGATAAATGACCATCCTGCTCCCATTTAAACACCTTCACATGATGAAGAACATGTTATTTCATAAGACAGGTCCTTCCACTGTGATATAAGTTAAACAGGAAGTTCCTTATATTTTGAAAAAATCCTGCCTTTGCTCATTTATTAACCTATTTTTACTAATATAAAAAAAATTGTTGCAGTTGGTTAGTGCTTTTGTAAGGACTGGTCCCTATTCAGATACCATCTTGTAACCAGAAACCTTATCTGGTCTTTGCAATTAGTCCTTCAGTGGTGATCACGATCAGCTTCCATTAATTTGACTTTTTCTCCTTAATGTCTAAATTAAAATGTTTTAATGGAAACCCCCAAATACACACATACTATAAAAAATGGAAACAACAATATATATTTGAAAAGTAAAAGAGTAAAAAAAATTATGACCATGGTCTTACAAGAAAATACAATTCTTATTACATAAACAGAAGAGAAAAGGGGAGTGAAAGAGAAGGCAAAAATAATATGAAAGGGAAGATAGAGACCAAGAAAAGCAGTACTTGATAAAGTTCAAAATGTGACATTCACAAATATTTATTAACTCAGTAA
Source organism: Camelus ferus (assembly GCF_009834535.1). Lineage (NCBI taxonomy): Eukaryota > Metazoa > Chordata > Mammalia > Artiodactyla > Camelidae > Camelus > Camelus ferus. Next base: position 16,209,158 of record NC_045716.1, on the reverse strand, counting down.
CCCTCTACTGAAAAATTCGTACGTGCTCATGTGCTTTGTTTTGCAAAAACAAAACAACCAACCTTAGTACTTATACAATTATTTCTATGTCCTCACAATACCCTGATTTTTTTCATCTCTCATTTCTTTCAGATGAAGAAGAATGTAACAATAGCTAATAAAATAATAGTTAACATAATGGCGAGCATATTATGTGGAGAAAACACTTTACGTTCATTCAATCCGCACAATGACCCAATGTCATAATTACTCATCCATGAGAGGTTCAGTAGCTTCCAGAACGCTACAAAGAGCTGGAAGTGGAAACTGAACACAAGTGTGATTGACTTCAGCATTCCTAACGTAAGAGCCCCTGCTCTTAAGCATTGTACAACACTGCCTCTCAAAGTTGCAGATGTGTAGAGAACTCACCCAAAGTGCTAACAGCTAGTGAGTAACAGAAGCAGGGTCTGAACACGGACCTCATCCCTAAGAGCTATTCATTCATGTTACAAAGTGACACTAGACGTTGAAATCTAGTACTGTTCTCTCTCAGGTCAGAAACCTGTCCCCCCAGAACTGATTGAAACAAGAATGCAGCTCTATGTACGGGAAGTTTAAAGAAAAGATGATATAAGCAGTATTTTTGTTTTGTTTTGTTTTTTGTTTTTTTTGTAGGGACTCCATAAGAATACCTTCCCTAGCCCTCCTTTCACTGTTAAAGAAACAAAAAGATGAAGAGAAACAGAACTTTTCAGAGTGGTTACAATTACATGTTAAGTGTCTTCTTTCGGGAATTTGAAAACCTGTTATTCTTTGGAACATGTTATTAGAAAAACAGTGTCCCTTGGAGATCTAATTCCTTAAACTTTTACCAATTACCATTTTAATTGAGGTGATAACAGCTGGTTGGGAGGAAGGACTGCTGGAAATAAGCAGATGTATGCTATCAGCCTGAGGGGGCCCTCTGAGATGGGGAGAGGCTACCAGCCAAACTTCTCTACTTCTACCCAGGGCTACCTAAGACCACCTCTCTCTGAGGTGGAGGGCTTAATAAAGCAAAGATGTATAATCTTTGGTCTCCAAAATAGCTTTGAGAGTCAAGATTTCTTACTGATTAAGAACAGACAGGGTTTTCAGATAGGGGCAACTCCAGCCTGCCTGGCACTTTTGAATAGCACAGGGAAGGGAAGACACATATGTCACAATGCTGCTGACAGATGACACGTGAATAATTTGGTTAGGAGAGAGGTAACTCCCCAATTTACAGATACTAAGCTGATACTGGAACAATCATGTCATTGGATGTAAAGTAACACCAGGTTCACAGAAAAGCAATCTCAAAAAGATATTTCACATGATTATGATTTTTACCTTTTTGGTTTTTTTTTTTTTTTTCTCCTGATCTGGTCCTTTTTCAACTTGCCACAGCTCACCAAACCAAGTCAGCGCCACCACAAATTCAGACTCTACGGATCTAAAGTTATGATATGTAATTCTAACTCTGCGCTTGGTCCATTGTACAAGGATCCTCTTTCATCTCTCCAGGTCTCAGGATGCTCCAGAGGAAGAGCTCCTGGGGAAGAGGATCACTAAAATAAAAATAAGTGTGTAGACATGCCTCTGAAATAGTTTCAGATCCAGATTTTTGGTATCTAAAGGACTTTTTAAAGCTCTCATTAATTTGACCCTCAGAACAATTTTGAAATGTAGGGTCATTATCATGTAATTTTACTACTATGAAAACTAAAACTCGGAGAAGTGAAATTGCTCACCCAAGTCAAGATCTTTTAGTTCCTACTCAGCAGATGCTGCATTCCATCACACTGCCTCTCAGTAGACAATGAGGAAGGTGAGGCTCACAATATTCATCAGTGTGGTTTCTGCACCTTGTAGCTCTTACTCTTTTTTTTCCCCTCCTTTCTTTTTCTTTTAGTTCTTTTTTTATGCTTTTTCCTTCTGTCTTTTTTGCTTTATCCCTTCTCTCTGACTTTGTCATTACTGCTGCTCATGAATATGAAAATCAGATGGATAAACCACATACCAGGAAGAAGCTCTGAGAACCATTGTTTTCTTAATTTGGCATTTTTTTCCCCTAAAGTTCAAAAATGGTCTTAATATGAAAGGATATGTTCTTTAGGATCTTTGTGTGCAGTAGGCTAGCAAAAGTTGGCTTCAATAAATTTTGCAGAATTAAATTGAATTGAATTAAACCGAGTAAAGGTCAGACTTGACACTTAAATAGGAATTCAGAGTCAGAAGTGCCAGCCAGCCTGAACGTCGCAGCAGAGACAAGCTGGCCCCAGCTTTTGCTAGTGTGAGGACTATTTTAATCTAATCTTGCATATGTTTTCAAAAATCAGCAAAACTGCCAAAATTCTGCTGGCATTGTTCTTACCCAACTCGCCAATGCCAGTCCCTCCCTCTCAACAGTCCTATCCCATCAGTTTCCTAATCTAAGTGGACCAACATTTGCCTGCATGAAAAAAACCAATCTACAATCTGTCTCAGAACCAATCCTATAAAACTCCACAGAGAAAGAAGAGAAAGGATGGCTGAGGGTACTTGATAAGAGTTTAGAGCCCTATGGAATCTAGTGGGCTTATGCCAAATAACATGCCTGCTCTATGCGCGTGGTATGTGACATGACGTACAGGAGAAGGGAGTGAGACGAGGTTGGGAAGAGCCACGGAGGGATCAGAGAAGCAGTCTTTTCATACGCGGGTATGCAGTCTCTTCATGTCTAATTCAGTCGCCTCCAATCCAAATTCAAAATTAGGACGCATTTTCGATCCCTGACATATGGCATTTTACAGGCTAGTTTTTTCAAACTCTTTATTGAGTCTTTCATTTTGCATGCCATCTCTATTACCTGTTTTTTGCTTCACTTGAGCCAGGGTGCTGGGCTGTGCTAAGCTAAACCTTGATGAGTGGCTTTGTTGTGCTGTGGGGCTAGACCTTCGGTAATTTATCCACCCTGCTCTGGGGGAGATGGACAAAGAATTAAAGGAAAAATAAGGTGGCTTTCCCACCATCACTATATGTGGATGCTACAGAAAGCTGCCATGATGCCACTGAGCAGGTGGATGCCTGAGATCCTTGACGAACCTCACAGGAAGACATGAGTTTTGGGTGCTGGACATCCTGGGGGTCAGGGCTAGAAAGGAGGAGGGAGACAGGACTAGTCCATTACAGAGTATAGTGCAGAGAGTGATGTGTGAGTCACTGCCTGGGACCAAAGCCAGGCAGGAAAAGCAATAGAGTCAATGGTCCAAAGGTCCTGGAGAGAGAACAGGAATCTACTGAGTAAAAATGAATGAAATATACCCACATACGCAACAGCAGTAATGACTATTACCACAAGCATTGCAGGAAAAAAGTCACAGGATAATGCACATGATTTCATTCATATAAACTTTACCCCAAGAAATCTAAAACTATATACTGCTTAATAATGCACACAAAGATGCATTGATTCAACAAGGCAATGATTCCAAATAGTGACTAACTCTAGGGTGGGGGGTGGGATTGGAAAGAGTCATACAGGTAACTTCTAGTACATTGATAATATCCTATTGTTAAGCTGGGTTTTGGGTACATGGATTTTATTAATACAATTTATACTATATAGGCATAGTAATGGGCTACTTTGTGTGTAAAAATGTGTGCATGTTCGTAAACACACACACATGGGTATCCAAGAGACTGAGAGATGAAAGCTTATGAGTCTTACTTTCAACTGGGAAGGGGAAAAGAAGCTGCAGGCTGGGAAATGCCCTGAGCCATAGAATATAGTTATGGCTCCTTTCATGGGGTAGTTAGGGTTTTGTGCATGAGCAGGAAGAGGGCTATTATGATCAATGACCCATTCAGACCATAAAACATGAAGAGAGGAGGAGAAGAACCTGGAGGTAAACAGAAAAAAAAAAAAAAAAGAAAATGGAACTTAAATTTAGAAAGTGTTTTGTAACCCCTTCCCTCATAACCCCCTCCATCACAATCACCTGTTTCCTAAAGTTGAATAAAATAGGCATTTAATTTATAATAAAGCCTGTACTTCCATGGCACTTAGCAGACACTCTGAAATTTAATTAATTAATTAATTAATTAATTAATTAATTAATTAATTATACATTTAATGTTGACTGAAACTTTTTTTTCAAAGCACAGGCTGGTTGATGAATATTGTATTCTAGAAACTCATCATCAGTGTCCCAGGAGGACGGAAAGAACTTGGGAATTGTTAGCATCAAGGTTTGGGACAGGGATCTGTGGAAGCCTGGCCTTGATCCTTAAAGAGACCGTTGGCAGATTCCATACTGAGTGTGCAAAGAATTTGGCAAAAACAGACTTGTTTGGTTTAAATATGGCTATTGGATTGCATGGTGGGGTCCCATCTAGCAGGCGGGGCACAGAAGTGCCAAGAATTATACAGACTGTGATGTTACAGCCTACTTACTGACAAATTAGTCTTCTCTAGTTTCAAGGATCCTTGTAGTAGATACAAGACTCCCGGGTCAGAGATAAGACTGAATATTCACAGCAGTAACAGTAGCCAGAGCGTCAGCATTTGTCCCTGATGCCCAGTTCCCGCAAGGCAGTGCAAAGAGGGCCAGGTGTCACCTGTACATGCAGAGGCCTGTGAAACAGAAGAGATTCTGAGCTTAATCCATTTGGGGTCATATAACAGGATATAATAGATGGGTGGTTTATAAACAGCAGAAACTGATTTTTCACAATTCTGGAGCCTAGGCAGTCAAAAATCAAAGTGCCAGCAGATTTAGTATCTGGTAAAGGTCCATTCTTGCTTCACAGATGACTACTTTTTGCTATAACTTCACATGACAAAGGGACAAGTGAGCTCTCTTGGCCGCTTTCATAAGGGCATTAATCCCATTCATTAGGGCTCTGCCATTATGACCTAATCACTTGTTAAAGTGTCCATCGCTTAATTCTATCATTTTGGGGATTAAGATTTTAACACATGAATTCGGAAAAGGAGACACCAATATGCAGAGGAAGGCAAGAAGCAATGGAAAGAGATAGGGGGAATAATTTCAAACCTAGAGAAGAGACAAATAGAGGTTTGGTGTTATAAAAACTGTGAGAACCTTTGCCTGTAGCTTTGGGGTCCATAGGAGATGACAGTACCTGCAGGTTTCACATGACTCATTTGGAGAAGCTGCATCAGGGTTCCCAGCTTCAGAAAAGTTTCCCATTTGCAAACAAGGCATCAAAGAAGCTCAAGCACTGAACTCAACATGACCTATGCAGGTTGGGCCAATGGCTATCTCAATGCTAATTAATTTGTCTTAATAACTGGAAGGCTATTGCCTAATGTGTTCTTCTGGGCAAGGCATCCCAGGACCTTTGCACAGTCTTGGATATTTGAAAGAGTATAGTAAGATCTGAAGTTTGATTTCTTTCTGTCTGAAGGCTGGAGGCTTGGAGCCCAGATTTAATTTAAAGAAAATGAAACCAGCAACCATTTATTGTTTGCTTATTTTGTGGTTTAAGAATTAGATCTGTTACATAGTAAGAAAGTAGGTAGAAAATGCTGTAACTTTGATTTTACAGAGGTAAATACTGCCAAATCTGTTTCCCAAGATTGTAGGTCTGTTGGTAGCAAATTATTCCAGATGCATCCAGATAAGATTCCAGAACTTCTATATTGCTTAACCTCGTCAGTGTGGTTTAGACTTAAAGTGGATTTGAGCCTGGGAACAATCTACCGATCCACCTGTAGGAAAGCAAGAGCAAAGACGAAACTGATTAAGGCAAAGACCAAAGGATTTTTCCCTGTGGCTTTCATATCTACCAACAATTTCAAGTCTGGAATATCTGAGAATTGGTTCATAGCTATTTTTCATACTTCAGGGAAATGCTGTAGTTAGAATGGGTATGAATCAACCAAACCCAGATCACTCTTCAGAAGATGGTACAATCTGATGGTTTAAAACATTCTGGGGCCACAAAAATCTTTGAAATTCTCATGAAAGCTATAGCTTCTTTTTTGGCTTGAATTGCTTGAAATTTTGGAGTTTTGAAAGTCCCTTGATACCCATTTATAAACCTCATTCAGTAAGGCTTCTCAAACTTTAGTGTGTCTTTGGAACACTTTTATATCCTGAACCCAGAGTTCATTGGATCTAGAAGGAATCTGAACCTAAACATTTCAGAAATAATTGATAATTCTGATGCAATTGAGCCATGTACTGCACTTTGCAGAAGAATGTTCTCAAAATTTGTCGCCCCACAAATAAGGAACCATTGTCTAAATGCTAAAGTGCTGTAGGAAACTATGGGCACATGCTCTTCCCACGTCAAGTCTCCTCTCCCTTTTGTATGTGACCCAGTATATTCACTGATTAGAGTTAGATTCCGAAGTAATCCTAGCTCAAGCTAGAGCTGCTGAGGTTTTATGAGAGAATCAGGTGCGCTAATGCTGGGTGATTATCTTACTCATGACTTCCAGGTAGGGGAGACCCTGTTTCCTCACCAAATGTATTTGAGTTGGAAGGCACATGGAAACCAGAGATCTGAACTTTCATCCAATTGACTCCCTCTTTCAACCTCAGCAATAGAAATGCGGTTAGTTTGCTAATGTGAGAGTCTAAAGGGAAAATAAATCTATTCTTTCCGTTCTCATTTACCTTGAACCTAGGAGCTGGCAGTGGTTCATCAATTTTCTGCAAGGAATTCCGCTCTATTTTGAGTCCAGCTGCATGGACTTCGCTGTCCTATAATCACATCTTCATAGGCAGCCACGCCAACGATTGTGTGGAGCAGCCCCTGAGCCATGATTACCCTGCAATGATTATTTGTGGTTTTGTCAGTCATTTCCTAAAACTGGATCTTCCTGGCATCTCCCCACCCCATGTTGTGCTGTGTGAGTTGCAGCTGCATGGCTAAAACTTACATCTGTCTCCAACACATATTCATTGTGTTTATATTAGGGACAATCCTGTCATTTTCTTTATTTATTCAGTGGGACAATTACAATAATAGGATATAATAGGATGTAATGTGAAGAAGTTGAAATGCCTAAGGAGAAAGGTTAAAAATAAATAAGAATTCTAATAAAGATATCACTGGATGGCGATGTGTAAGTCTTGCTTTAGCTTGCTGTTATTTTTAAGTTTATTCTGGGAGGATTGAGCATGAAGTGTGGAACAATTCAGCATGGCTGATTAGAAAGGTCCAGAACCAGAAATCTTGCTATGCAGTACGGTTCTGACAGATAACTTCTAATTGTCAAGCAAGAAGTTAAGATGAGACAGGGCTGAATGGATCAGGCAGGAAGCACAAGATTTCTGGTCCAGAGAGAGTATTTGGGAAGTTGGCCAAGGCCAAGAAAATGTAAACTAAGTACTGCATAGGAAAGATTGACACAGGATATCAGAAGCTGTTCAAGAAACACACTAACAGTTTAAGGCCACCAAGTTGAATACTGATCCTAAGATAATGCTGATTTTCCTTGTTCATTAATTCATTTATTCATCCATTGATTCATTTTATAAACATTTATTGGGTACCCACTGTTTGCTAGGTTCTGTAATAAGCACCATGCATACAGTGGTGAATGAGGCAGACAACTTTCCTCACTTCATGGACTCTGGAATCAATCATGGAAAAGAGAGGATTAAAAAGTATATTTAGAATAAATTATGAGAATAGAGAAAATAAATAACATTTATCTATTCAGTAAATATGAAGTTTACAGCAAGGAGACCTAATTTAAGTTAGGGTTTTAGGGAAAGTGTAGGCAAAAGTAAAGTTTAATAATCTGAAAGACAAATAGGAATTTATGAATTGCAAGAACAGGATGGTAGAGAGAAAAGAAGTTGGGTTTGGAAAGCCAAGGAAGTGAAGTAAGTGTGTTCCAGACATAACAAATAGTATTGCCCAATAGTTGAGAGATTTGGAGTTTTCAAGGACTGAAAGATTACCATGGTTGAGACATAGTTTGCATCAAAGATAGTTTGAAAGAATAAAATTAGAGAAGCCAAAATTCAAATCATAGATTTACTTTTTATCCATTCAATGAATCTGGTTTTTAATTCAACAAATCCCTCACGTAAAAAAAAAAAAAAAAGTCTATTGAGTGTAAGAATAAGAAGATGAATTTTACTTAACTACCACTTTATATTATCACAAGGCTATTGTTATGTATTATTGCAACATATTACAAAAAGAGTTGAAAGCATATTACAGTGAACACCAGTATGACAGGCAGAATAATGGCCCACCAAAGGTATCCATGCTCTAAGCCCTGGAACCTGTGAGCATGCTATGCTATATGGCAAAAAAAAAAAAAAAAAGATCTTTACAAGAAGAATTAGGACTTTTAATATACGGAGATTATGCTTATGGGGAGATTATGCTGGATTATCCTGGTGAGTCCGATGTAAACACATGGGCCCTTAAAAATGAAAGAGAAGGGAAAGTAGATGAGTTAATCAGAAAAGATGGAAGAAGTAGGAGAGATTTGAAACAGGAAGGGGTTTTACTTAAGAGTAAAACCCATGGTAAATTTAATAAATATTGAAATCAGACAGTGTTTATTCTTCAATTTTATTCTTTTTCAAAAATATCCTTGTAAACAGTTCATTTGCTTCTGTACTTTACTATATTGCATTTTTATTATTCAGCTGAAAAATTTTTATAATGTATCATTTTACTTCTTTTGTCCATGAGTTATTTAGAAGTATATTGTTTAATATTCAAATGCTTAGGATTTTAAATAGCTATCTTTCAAAATCTAGTAATAAAGATTTCCAGCTTAATTCCTTTGTGGTCAGAAAATATTCTCCATTTTATTTCAAAAATTTAAAAACTTAAATGGACTTGTTTATGGTCCAGCATGCAGTGCACCTTTGCAAATGTACCATGTGCACTTAAAAGAATGCATTCCATAGTTACAGGGGGTAAGTTTCTAATGCCTAACAAGGCAATAGTTATTGTTTATTTGGATCATTATTTCTCTTCAGGCTGAAGAACTTCTTCAGTATTTCATGTAGTGTAGGTTTTAGTTTTCTTTTATCTAAATATCTTTATTTTTCCTTCATTTTCAAGAAGTCTTTTTGCCACATGTAAAATTTTGGATGGGTGGTTTTCCTTTCAGCATTTTAAAAACATTATTTTTTATCTTCTGCCTTCCATAGTCTCTGATCAGAAATTGGCTCTTAATTCATTTGTTGCTTCTCTTTCTGTAACGTTTAATTTTTCTTTTAACACCTTCAAGATTTACTCTTCATTTGTGTATTTTAATGGTTGACTATGACATGCCTAGTTATGACTTTTCCATGTACATTTTGCTTGATGGCTATTGCATATCTTGAAATAGTAAATTTAAGTCTTGAATCAAATTTTGAAAATATTTAGCCATTATTTTCTAAAATATTTTCTTGTCCCATTGTATCACTCCTCTATTTCTAAGACACTAATTACACATATGTTAGAAAATTTTATGTTATCTAACAGTTCCTTGAAGTTCTATTTTTTTATATATATTTATTCTCAATGTTCTTCATGTGCATGATTTCTATTGATCTAGCTTAACATCAACTGAAACGTTCCCTGTCATCTCCATTCAGTGTTTAAAAAACAATTACAATGTTGTATTTCTCAGTTTCATTTGGTCCCATTTTATTTTTTCTATTTATCTTCCACCATTTCCTTTTTTCATATATCCCAAGTCTATTTTCTTTTCCTTTCTTGAGAAATATTTTATTAACCACTTGGAAATCCTTGTCCGCTAATCTCAATATCTAGATAATTATAGAATTGGTCTCTTTTTTTAACATTTTTTTATTGATTTATAATAATTTTACAATGTTGTGTCAAATTCCAGTGTAGAGCACAATTTTTCAGTTATACATGAACATATATATATTCATTGTCACATTTTTTCTCTGTGAGCTACCATAAGATCTTGTATATATTTCCCTGTGCTATACAGTATAATCTTGTTTATCTATTCTACGTTTTGAAATCCCAGTCTATCCCTTCCCACCCCCCACCCCCTTGGCAACCACAAGTTTGTATAGAATTGGTCTTAGTTATTTTTCTTTTCTCTTAAGACCAGTTTCATATGTAAAGTAATTTTGGATTATATCCTGGGTATTGTGAATATTAAGTTGTTGAAATTCTGGATTCTATTCTTTTTTCTCTAGTAAGTATTGATTCTTTTGTTTTAATAGGCATTTAACTTGGTTGTACATAAACTGCTAACTCTTCCTCAGGTGGTATTTTTCAATCTCAATACAAATATTCTGTCTTTTAAATTTTTTAGGTTTTTTTTTTTTTAATGGAGGTACTGGAGATTGAATCAAGACCTTGTGGATGCTAAGCATGTGCTCTACCACTGAACTATTATCTTCCCCAAATATTCTGTCTTTAGCTGAGCTTCTTTGCAATTGTTCAGAAGTCAGCCAAAATTATTCAGACAGAATTCAGAAATCCCTCTTTGCTTTTTACCTTTGAAGGATTCTCCTACCCCCAATGCAGTTTCCAATTGCCCAGACATTGTATTCTGATTTCCTGAGCAAGAATGCCTGCCATTATTTTCCATTGGTAACTCCAGTACCTGTACCATTTTGACTGTGTTTGCCCTCATACTAAAAGCAGTAAATATGGGTAACTCTAACCAGCTACCTCCTTTTAGCATGAACACACCAAAAGAAGCTCTTGTTTCTGTTCACTTTCTGGTGCTTTCAGATAGTTTCTTTTTTATTATGTCCAAAGTTTTATGGCAGAAACACATTGGTCCGTTATGATCTTATTCATTACTGAAAGCAGAAATCCTTTCTTTAAATTATTAATTATTTGCTTTCAGTAGTTGCTATTGGCATTGCAACATAAATATTTTACTTTTCAAAGTAGAGATCATGTAGTTTGATTTCCTGTAAAATGTAGAAATCAGTTAACTATAAAAGTCTATTTATCATGCTCCAAGTCCCTAATTCTTTATTCATCACAGATATTAAATCTACATTCTTTATAATCCTAGAAGGTAATTTTGTTTAATGAAAAAGAATAAAAATTGATATATCTAATAATTTAACAAAATTACAAGAAAAAGTCTTTTATATTTACATGGATATTTAGTTTTTCATTTTGTTATATCTTTTCCAGTCAGTCTGATAAATGTCCTTTTGCTTTCCCTATAAAGCAGATATACTCACAACAATTTTTCCTTCTTAGATAGTATTTTTGCAAGATACAGATACCTTTTTGGGTAAACAGTGTTTGGGATTTTTGTTTGTTTGTTTTTAATTTCATCATGTTAAAGCTATTTATGCACTCTCTTCCACTGTCTCCTGACCTTCATAGTTTCCAATGAGAAGTCAACAAAAGAATGACTCAGTTCTTCCAACATAAATAGACTCCTTTTCCCTGGCTGCTTTCTAATTTTTCTTTATATCTATGATTTGGTCAGTCTGGCCCTTATGTTACTAGGCAAGGGTGTTTTTAATATGTATTTTGCTTGAGATTGTTGCATCTTGAATATGTGAATATATATTCATCTTTCATCAAAATGGAAAGTTTTCTACATGTATTTCCTAAAATACTTTCTGCCCCATTCTCTATATTCTTTCTTTTTGGAATGACCGATAAAATGTGGTAGACATTTTGCTATCATTCCACAGGTCTCTAAAGCTCTATTCTCCTCTCCACTTCCCACAATGATTCTCCACTTTCTTCTTCAGATTAAGTAATTTCTATTGCTCTCTCTTCATTTTAATCGACTTGTTTTTACTTCATTATGCTTATAAATCCATCCAGTGAATTTCTTTATTTTAGCCATTCTACTTCTTAATTCTGTAATTTCCATTCTGTTCTTTTCTTATGTATATAGTTTATATTTCTTTCCTGAGATTTTCTATCATCATACAATTTATTATTAATGTATATTTTTCTTTATAGTATTGAGCATAGCTGCAATAGCCCCTTTAAAATTCTTGTTTCCTAATTCAAATACTTGTGTGATCTTGTAGGTGGTCTCAGTTATTTATGTTTTTACTTGAGACTTAGTCACAATTTCCTACTTCTATCCATGACACGTAATTTGAATTGTATCCCAGCCATTGTGAATGTTATTTATATAGACTTTAATTTCTGTTCTATTCACTCAAAACCTGTTGATGTTTTTGTTTCAGCTGGCAATTCAAGTTGGTTGGGCTCAGATTCAAATTATTTGACTGGATAGCCATTCTAATCTGAGTTCAGATATTTTGTCTTTGGTCAAGATATTTTGAGTCAGTTTCCTGCATGCATAGCTCAGAGTATAGTCAGAGAGTTGGGAAGAATTTGTACCCAGAATTTGGGAGTGTCCCTCTCTGGGTCTCTCTTTTCTGAGTTTCCTCCTCACTTTCTAGTGTTTACCTTAAACTTTTGGTCTCTAGTTCTTTAGCTCAGAAAGACTGTGGATTTTTATTGGGGTTTTAGCTGCCTAACACAGCATTGACTCTGGCCAGCTATCAGTCTACAGCCTATAAAAATAGGAAAACCATCCCACATAGACCCTTTCTTCAAAAATATGTCTTCCTCTAAGAATTTATTTGCTTGTGTTCACTTTCCACTATCTTCATATTATTATTTTATATATTTTCTCTAATAGTTTATAGTTGTCTTCTACATGAAGTTAGGGTCTAGTAGAAGTGTACACAGTTGTACTTTTTTGATATATCAGGAAATATATATCCATAGAGGTTAAGCAACTTGCTCTAGTTGCTGGTTAGTAAGTGGTGGAATAAGGACTTAAACCCAAAGCTTCTGAGCTCAAAACCTGTAAGATATTTTCATTGTGTTAATCTGCATGTTGTTTCTGTCTTCCTGCTACAGGTGAGTGGCAATAAAGAGTGGAGGCTACAATTCCACAGAGGAATGTATCTCCTGAGTCAGCTAGGGGTAGGCGGATAGCTTAGGTACTAATGATGCCAAACTAAGTTATCCAGAGTACCAGAGGGTATGGAGAAGAAAAGACAAATTATGCATATTCTGCCTGGCACTTCTAGGAATTACCCATCTACTTCCTTCCTTCCACATATGGACACTCCATTCTACCCACAATTATTTGAACTAGGCAATCTTTCTTGGATGCTGAAATGTAAGATGTAAATATATGTATCAGAAAGTGTGTTTATCATTAATAGAAGGAGAAACATAGTAAGTTTGCTCACTGAAGGGCAAGAAGATGGAGATAGACACAAAGAGGGGAAAAGGAACAAGAGCAAGAGAGATGAAGAAGAAGAACAAGAGAAGAAGAGATGTACATAGTCAGCTCTCATGAGCTGAGCAGGCTCTGGCATACCACGGCTTACTACACAGATCATGCCAAGAATGCTAATTTTCAAAGTAATATTGACCAGAGATTGGCAAATTTTTTCAGGACAGGTCCAGACAGTCAGTATTCTAGGCCTCGCACTGCACATGGTCTCTGTTGCAACCACTCAACTCTGCCATTGTAGTGCAAAAGAAGTTATAGACAATACATGAATGAATGAATGTAGATATGCTCCAATAAAACATTTTTTATAAAAACAGATGGAAAGCAGGATTTGGCCAATGAGCCATAGTTTGCTCACCCTGTATAGACTGTAAAACACATGTAAAACCCAAAATGAGTTCAACACTAAGATAATCTTTCTTCAGAAATTCAAAAGACCCTTTGAGATCTTTACCTATACCTGTTATGCAGGACTATGAACATCTGAGATTACTGTGCTGTCAATGCATGGAATTGTGGGTTAAAGGGGGTTTAAGCCAATAAAATGCAGCCTAATAAAATGTTTACTCAATTATATTGTTTAGGGAACTGAAGTGTGTTTCTATCAGATATATTGATTCTGTCACACTGCAAGATGTGAAAAGACTAGGGGAAAATGTGAAAGGCTGGTAAAATTGCCAGGGGTCTGACTCACATTGAACCTATCTGCAAGCTTATTTACATGATATATGAATCGTTTATCATAAATATGTAATTCTTAGTGAGCATGTGCATGAGTCTCTATTGCCAAATTCTCACCCCTAGCAAAAGCCGACTTCAGAACCATGTGATTAGTATGTCTCTCTGGTAGCATGTCAGTGATCAATTGTGACAGATAGCACTAAATCAGAGGGGCTGTGGAATTCCAAGCACTTTGAAGGATCTGGTCCCAGCAAAGCATCTCTGAAAAAGCCAGGCCCGAAGACTGGTTGAACTAGGGCTCTATTCATTTTCAGCTCACTACTCTCCCCCAAAGGATCAACTCTCTTACAGTTTAATCCTGGAACTCCTTGGTGGAGAAGGAAGCTTTGAGTTTAATAGTTTCCCGCACTTCAGTGCCATACTTGTTTCCTAGGAACTTGGTAACAGACAAAAGGACCATGATGTAAAGGCTCTAATGTGCTTAGCGATTGTTAAAAAGCACTTAACATTCCACGCTCTCCATGTAAGTATTGGATGAACAACTCAGTCATCAATTCAGTGAAGTTTGCCCTGCCCCTTCATTATGTGCCGTGTTGACTTGATAACAGCGAAACCATATATATCAGCAAGAAGGCTCAGCCCTTACTCCTCCTTTAGTACACACGGCTGAGTCTTAACAAGTCCCCCAGGAACCTGTGTTTGGGGCAAATTCCGTCTGTGAATCATGATAGGACTTGATGTTTCAGTAACACCCCTTTATTAAGGAACTTGCACTTACGTTTATCTTGTTAATCACCAGAGCCTCTCAGTGCAGCATGTAGGGAGCCAATCTCTCTCAAACGTGGGAAAGCTGAGGCTTCAGAAAGGGGAAAAAGGCTTGCCAAGAGTTGTTATGTCATTCATTAGGGAGAAGGAGATTAGAATTTAGGTTGCTGTGGGAGTGATGGTCATGGCCACAGCTAGAAACGTTTTTCCCTGAGAAATAACCTGAAATCTTCAAAGGCATTTAACCTCAGGGCCAAAACCCTGATTGTCTCATTAAATTGTTAGAAATTCCCCGAGGGGAACTTCTTTTTCATTTGTGCCTTGACCTGGAGGCCTGAGAATGGGGGGCCATAAATCCTGTGAGGAAAAGTTTATCTAGTAGAGAGAGGTACCTCTCTTCCCTGAGATAGACCAGAGTTGGGTCATGGAGAGGTCTCAGAGTGCCCTTAAAGCCCACCCTAGGTAAAAGATAAAAGTGTCCAGGAATGTAGCATGTGATTTTTTTTTGAAACTTCTGAGAGTTGCATTTGAAGGGGCACCATGACTTGTGGGCAGGGGGTGAGGGGGCAGTGGGGAGAAATTCAACGGATCTGAATTTTGGAGCCAAATTCATGTATGTGTCATATTTTACATAGTAAAACATGGCGGTCCAAAACCGATGCAAATCAGTCTAATGACAGTGGAATTGTAGACTCTTTAATCTGAGCCTTCCCTTGGGATTAACAGCTTCCTCTAGGAAAGTTGAGTCATGGAGTGTCAAGCTTTTAACTTCTACTTTCCACCAGACCAGCTTTACTTTAAAATTTTTAAATATTGGGACTCGGTATAAGATTTTGTTAGGATAAAAAAAAAGTTTTAGCTAGAAAATCATTGATTTACAATACCCTTCTTCTATGAAAAATAAGAAATTGAGACACAGAAATGTAAAGCAACATTCTCAAAGACCATCCAAACAGTTATTAGCAGAAATATTCTGTTCCATTGAGAGTTCCCCTCATCACGCATGCTGGAGGGGTGACAGTGCCATTTCAGAGATGTTTCATAAATCCATAGTGCCTAAAGCTGAAAGGAAACTCAGGAGATTATGATCTTCTTCCAGGCAGACCACTAATTCTAATCTCACTGTGGAGATAAAAGCCTTGACACTTAGGTGTTTTATCTATATTCATACAAATAATTAGTGACAGAGAGGGTGACCAAGGCTTGGGTTCAGTAGAGAGCTCTGCTTTCTACCCGTACCCTTGACCTTTTCTTGTCTGACTCTTCATTGGTCAGTGGCTTCTGACTCTTTTGCTTCCAGTTTCTCTGATCTTTAATTTAGAAACAGAGCTCTGGAAATCTAACATTTAAGGCTTTCTAAAAGCAAGATGTGTCCCCTCGAGGAGAGCACTTCTGAGAAAGGTGATTTTCTTCCCTGTGCCATTCATGCAGGTAGATTCAGATACAAAACTTTGGTTTGGATCCTGGACGTGTGTCAGAGATGTATTTGGTCTCTTAAGAACTCTCTATTGTTAAGTAAGACAAGACCCATGGCCTTTGGAAAAGTCAACTTTAGGAACGAGATGAGAATAGTATCTTTTTTTAAATTGGATCATACTTGACCTATATCAAAATTGCGTTTGTATTTTGTAAACTCATCTCCATCATCCTACAATTATTGCTACCTGTTCACCCCTTTAATAAACTCATATGATAATTTTAACTGGCTGTCTCTAAGCTGTTCTATGCCCTTAAGTGCAATGGCTCTGATCTGGACGTGTCAAAAAGTGATAGAACGGTCAACATAATTTCTTGAGTAATGATGATCGTTTATGTGAGCATATTAACAACAAGCACAGATACGAACTATGTCGTTAGAAGATGCATTTGTTAAGGGAGAAAAATATTCAGACGTTCCATCCACCCCCTCTCCCTCCAGCCTATCCAAGCGATCGTTCCTGGTGCTGGTGAAAGGGGACAGGGGAGGAGACAGCCACTGCTCTTAGTGCTCTTGGAGATGCTGCTTGAAAACATCCCTATGGTCAAGAGCGGGACTCTGCTTTGGCAGCAAGACACCAAAACCACGATGAGAAGCATAATGTAGTTTATGGTCATTAGAAATACCTTTCATTTCTGTAGCTCTTCACGTAGTTCTAGGTAAAATCAAACAGAACTTCTGTTTCTCCAACCTCATTCTTTGCTCACGGTTCCCCTAAACTTCAACTGAACTGGCTTTCTGGCTTTCATCACCCTCTACTGGGTTGGTCCTGCCTCGGAGCAACTTGCTGGAGTTGGTTCCATTTGCAGTTCTCTATTACCAGATCTGCTGCTTCTTATTCATATCTCAGTGCAAATGATGTATCCTCCAAAAGACCTTCTCTGTCCTATCTAGAACAGTGACTCCGCCTGCTAATATTTTGTTTTATTTTCTTCATAACATTTACCATGATGTGAAGTTACTTTATCTACCTACACTTTTATCTAGCAACTTGTTCATTCTGTATCTTCTTCTACAAGGTAACCTGAAGGAAAGAAGGAACCTTGTTCTCTGTTGAAGCATCAGCATTTGCAACAGTATGTACATACTGATCTCAATAGTATGTACTCAGTACCTGTTCCCTGTGTAAGTTGTTTTAAAAAGAAAAAAAAAACACTTATCACTTTTAATCCTTTTCAAAATGTCTGTGGCATTGAAAATTATGTAAGTTGAGCAAAGTCAAACAGTTAATAAATAGTTGAGTTTAGATTGGAACTCTCACTTTGGAATAACTGGTGCTGTGTCGATCAAACTATACTGCTATTTAGCAAAAAAAAAAAAAATTAGTAGCTAAGAGTAGTCATTTTTAACATTTTTACCTCACATAAAATTGGGCAATTATTTACCCCAGGTTTTGTATAATGAACCTGCATTGCCTATCACCCAACTTCAACAATTATCTCTGTACTTTTTAGTTAAGAATGGTATTTAGAAAAAAGATCTTGAGGCTAGGTGTGCTCATTGTTTTTGGTGTGTCACCATTACCAAGCCCTTTCAGTGGACAGTGCTAGGGAGTCTGAGTAATGGGTTGAATAGTCTCCCCTCAAAACTCATGTCCACCCAGAACCTAAGACTGTGACTTTTTCAGATACAGTCTTTCCAGATGGAGCTTGTTAAATTCAAATGAGATTATACTGGATTACGCTGGTCTCAAATCCAATGACTAGCATCTTTATAAGAGAAGGGAGAGGGAGACACAGAGACACAGCTCCAAATATCTTTATATCTACATATTTGACCAGCCTCCCTCTGTGACCATTGATTTACAGTGAGATACAGCAATTAAAATAGTTGAATTGGCCATTTTCTTTGGGAATCCCCAGCTAGTGAAAGCATTCACCAAAGGAAATCTAAATAAAGTAGACATCAGTAAGTTATTGGTGATCAAAGTTTGAGACTATTTGGACAATGTTATCCTCAAGGTTATTTTATTTTCATCAAACTGAGTAACTAAATATATCCTTCCTCATTTTAAATATTTCTCTTTACTCGTATTAAATCATCTGAGTGAGAACTTTATCTTCCACAGCATTGGAAATACTCTGATTAAAAGTCTTATTAAAATTCTGTTTTCTAGACTTTCTGCTAACCAGTTGGAGGTAGGATAAATTTATCTAAAGTAGGTTAGAAACACAAAAGAATTAGGACACAGCTGGCTTTACATAGTTACATTGCTTTTTTTGTTCTCTTGCTTGTATTTGTAGAAGACTCGGGTATCTTTTAAAGAAGGCTTGGCTAACATGTTGGCATCACAAGTAAGAGAACTGTATAGTGGTTCTGGTTTAGCTTAATATTAAACTTCTTGGGCTCTGAATCCAGGGCACCTGTGATCAAACACTCACTCACTACATGGATCTGGAATATCATTTCACTACTTTATCATTCACTTTCCTCACTCGTAAAATGGGGACTGAAGCTTACCACGTTATAGAGAGAACAAAGTTAGTGCACCGAAGGCATTTAAAATAACGCTGACCCACAGTGAGTTCCCAAGGACTGTTAGCTATTCTTATTTACAGACCAGTTTTTCTGAATATAATAAGGTAATTGCAGTGGTTTTATATTCCTCCCAAATCCATCTTTTCTTCTTATTTAACAAATATATTGTGAGCTCCTAGGTATGTGCCAGGCATGCATTCTTCATAAATTCCAGCGTTTCCTTGTGCCTGCTGGAAGATGCGACGTGAAATGTTGCAGACAGTGGGGCCACAGCATCACGACCAGCCTCAGTGGGCGAGTCTACTTCACAAAGTGCATCTCTCATAAAATCTGAATAATATTCTAGAGTAGAACCACTTCTCAACTTGACAAGGTAGGTCACTTCAGTTGTTGACACCAAGGAAAAAAATATTGAAAAGGACCAGCAGGAAGGAAGAAGAATGAGATGGTAGTGTGTTTTCAGTAGCGAGGGTACTTTCTCCAACATAGTTTGGTGCCCCGAAGTACCGGTGAACTTCTGCCTCCTGAGATTTTCTTTTCAGAGTATGGAAAGGCACCCCTGAAAAATCTGCCCTGAGGAACCCTTCCCATTGGCCAGCTATCCTAAACACTTCCCTGCCTCATTGATGAAGTGGTCTGACCCCTCTGACAAGAGTTCCCACAACCATCTCTTCACGCCTTGTTGGTTTAGTTTCGCGTGATGGATGACATGACAGTCGGCAGGGCTGTTGGTACCTGCTCTGTAAATGACTCTGGTATCATGCCGCCAAAGGCGAAGTGACCATCTCTCAATTCTGGCTGGGCACTTTGACTTCAGGTTCTCAAGTATGGAAGCAAGTGATTTATGAGACACACACACACACAAAGCATAAATGGTCTTCCATTCCTTTTGACAAGGATAGACTTCCTCTATAAGCCCCAACCCATGCTTTCTTTGCAAGATAACTCTGCCCAGGAAGAAAGAGTGTAGTGTCCCTCCCCCTCCACAAAAGCCAAAAGGTCTTTGCTCTAGCCACCCTTGTGTGTCTATAGGCCTGGCTGGTAGAGGGACAACTGGAGTGATTGGATGTGCTATGTTGGTCTAAGCTGAGTCATTCTCATTTATCCCAGCTTGTCGGTACTGCAGGTAATAATCCTGTCCCCAAAAGAACTGGTTTTGAGAATGGCCTGAAACCATGCCATAATTTAGATATGAAGATAGTGCTAGGAAATCTTGTGTTCAATGGCTTCTGCATTAAAGATACACAGTCTATCCCTAGGTTCCTGATGGGTGGTTTGAGACTGAGTGCCCTTGTGGACCATCTGAGCGACTCTGCTTCACTTGCTTGGACGCCTGAACAAGGTGAGGTTCAAATATGAGGTGAGACTTGGGGATGTGCCAGGATTGAGGGGTTTCCTGGGACTTAGGACTTCTAGTCCTAAACTCTAGATAGTCCAAAGGAACGCGGTACTTCCAGTATCAGAACATGGACAGTCCTAGGCAAAGTGGGACAAGCCAACCACAGTAATTGGAGATGAGCAGTCAGGAGGACTCTGGGATAAAGTAGAGAGTAACGTAACTCTGGATTGGAGTAAAGATGTCAATAAATTGTTCTAAATGAATTGAATTTGAATTAGCAAGCAGCAAGGCTGACCAGACTGACCATGGTACCATAGATCCAGTAGCCATTATGTGAATCTCGCCTGAAATTGTTCCCTGAGGCTAGAATGGAACTCCCTCTAGAAAGAGAAAGAGAGTTATTCCCCCAGATCGTATGAGAAGGAACTGTGTCTTATGGGTAAACCCCACAGTATTTAGCTCCAGGTTGGGTACATTGTAGCCACCAAGTACATCTTTGGAAATCGTCAAAAGCTTTGATTCTCTTTAAGACTGTTCTTCATGCTCTGACTCACATACAGAGGTAGGAGCAGTTTGTGTTTCCCTGAGTGTCATTTTCTTGTGGGAAAAAAAAAATGAAAAGGTAACTTAGATTTTAATAGTCATTCATTACTGTTATTAGTGAATGAAGAATACAAAACCATATAGGGTTCGAAAAATATTTCAGACACTTTTTCAAACATACAAGGCTTGCAATGATATTATATACACAAGATCTTGTGGTAGCTCACAGTGAAAAAAATGTGACAATGAATATATGTATGTTCATGTATAACTGAAAAATTGTGCTCTACACTGGAATTTGACACAACATTGTAAAATGATTATAAATCAATAAAAAATGTTAAAAACAAAACAAAAACAAAAACATACAAGGCTTGCAAAACAAGGCAAATTCCAGAGACTTTTTTTTTCCAAGCTCAAGGAAGCTGGCATTCTTTCGAAGGTTATACAATTGATACTTGAGTGATTTATTTGGCCTGGATTCATCTAAATGTGACTTTGTAAGACATGCTAACTGCTGGAGAAGCAACTTGAGATTTAAAATAAGCTTTTAAAAGGTCTCCTGGCCTTAAGAGCAGGAAATGACATATCACTGAGAACAAATCTGCTTTAACTCCACGAGTTTGCTTTTCATTAAAAAAAAAAAAAAGACGCTAGAGTTGCATAAATGGATTTAAACTTTTAAAATCTCTTCCTTGAGACTTAGACTGAGAGACTGAGGGGAGTCTTTTCCAATAGTTTTCATGGATCCCTTTGCTTACAATTCAGTAGGAATGTCCCCCAAACGGAAATATACAGATTCGAGAGCCAGGCTCGCTCGTGATCTTTAACTGGTCCTGAAACTAAAATTTCTAAATGAGTGACCTCATGGAAGTACTACGACACAGTAACTTAGAGCAAGTCTCTGGGACCCTGAATTCAAATCCTAGTTTTTGCTACAAACCAGCTTTGTGACTCTGGGCAAGTGACTTCATGCTTTTACTTCGTGTCTCAGTTTACTTGTCTGTAAAATGGGGATAATAAAAGTACCTTTCTCATAGGATTATTTTGCGGAATCAATGAGTGAATATATGTAAAAGCACTTGAAACAGCGCCTGGCCAATGTGTGTCATGGAAGCATCGCTTCCTAGGATAGTACAAAAATACCATATAATATGAAAGAATAAAAATCTTTTGAAGAGCCTGAGCTCTCAAACCACTAAATCAGAATCTCTAAAGTAGTGATTCTCACTCCTGAACGCACATTAAAATCACCTGGGCTGTACTTTTAAAATCCACCTGCCTGGGCTTCACACTAGGCAATTTAAATCAGGATGTCTGCGGTTGGAGCCAAGAAATCTGAATTCTTTAAAACATCTCTGGTGTGTGATTCCAATGCAGAGGGTTGAGAAGAGCTGCTCTAAGCCAAAGCTGGAGAATCATGGCTTTCGAGGGGCTTTGCATGCATATGCTGAGATGTTTGTGAGTGTGTTTAATTGTTTGCTCCTATACATTTTCATGATTCATTCATTATTTTGAAGGTGTGAGTAGGACTATGTTATTTTGCCGAAGGCTGTAATTTTCTTGACGCTCGGGTGTCCCTCTGTTGCCATTCACACCCAAGTATCCAACATAGGGCCACATAATGGTGATGACAAGGGAGGCAGGACCAGAAGAATGATTGTTGCATTTTACCAACTGTCATTGAGATCACAAAAAAATATTTTTCAAACAAAGAAGGCCAGCCAGGAGTGGTACAACTGTGCTACACGCTACACAGTGCTCCCTCTCCACCAAATCACGCCATCACAGTCTTTGTTTCTTTGTGAGACTTTCCTCTTTCCAGTGCCTGTCCTGTTCTCTCTGCTAAGGTCTCCCAGCCAGGTCACTCTGAAGCCTTTCACAAATGAGGACTCACACAGTCAGCAGTTTGGTGAATTGTCCCAACACAAGCCTCTCTGGGTAAGAGCTTCTGATGCTGTTTAATGTGCCTGTGTGAGCCTCAGCTGGCTGCTGAACTTCAGTTTCTTCATCCAAAATAGGGACGTGATTACCTCTACCTCACTGACTGTTGTAAAACTCCAATAAGATCATATATACCAGAGTGTCATACCGTATGCACAGATCCATGCTATTTTTTTTATCAGACCACTGGACACTCCCACTTACCGCCTTCTAAGTGGTTGAGAACAGAGAAGATATGATCATTATTTGATGGGTGACCATTTTCTTACAGAGGAAGCAAATATGCCAGAGGACTTTAGTTTCAATAATCTGGTGACCTGGATAAGGTACATTCTCTATGTAAGTGGTAGAAACTCTGAATAATCCAGCACAGTGGTTCTTGGATTATCAAAAGTATAACATTTCAACAATAAATGCTGAGCACAGAGGAGGCCAGATGTTCCCCACAGTGTGGCTCCTGCTTAATTTTCCTGCGGAGTTGTCTCAATCAGCTTACAGCTTCTTGTACAACTGTACACAGTCGGTAGAGGGGGGTGGTGTGGAGAGAGACAGACAGACAGACAAAGACACAGAGAGAGACAGAGAGACAGAGAGAGAAAGAAAAGGAAAAGAAAGCCCCAAAGCAAGAAATCCACACACCAGTCCTGCGGTAACCTAGGAATCAAGGCATTCGCAGCCAAAAAGCTTTTCTCGGGGTGGGGGGGGGCGTTAATGGATTTATATTATTTGTGGTTATCTGGATTTCAGATTGACACCATAAATATTCAAACTCTGAACTCAGCTGGAAGCAGCCGCCACTGACTCTTCTGTGACCTAGCTGGAAACTTTAAATCAGCTGTCTCCTTGACTTTCAAGGGAATGACATGCCCCAAATCCATGAGATAGCATCTCCTTAGTGTTTTATTACCTCCAGAGGACCTCAGTTCAGTATGGCCTGGAACTACAGCCTCTCCTTTGAATGCCAAGTCTGGTTAAGATTGCCAAATCATAAAGTACTCTGTTCTGGGGTAGAGACGTCCTAGGCTGTGGGTACAGACAGCTTACTCTATGTTGCACTTGGTGGACTTGTATACAGCACAAACCCTGCAACACATTACTTGCGGATTGACGCGGGTCTGCATCCACCGCTCTCGCTATTCAGTAGATCTTGCCCAGTTACTTTCCTTCTCATTGTCTCATATTATTTGTCTCTGGGGGATGGATTGATAGGGCTTCTGTGCAGGTGTAGGAAACATTTTCCTCTTGGTGCATTGGGAGCTACCCCATCCCTATGCGCAACAGCTGGCCGAAGTGAGATATTCTTCCAGAAGTGGAGTTTGAATCTCTCTCTGGTTCACTTCAGAGGTGATGCTAGGATGTTGGTGCTAGGAGGAGAGGGACAGTCCTCGTCCCTCCTCCTGAGTTGCAGAGATGGGGGGAGCCTTCCACTAGCAACAGGCTTCCTTTTGCCCCATGACGAATTGTGCTGAAGGCTTGACAGTGCCAGATCCATCATGAGGATCGGGCCAGCTCCTTCTCTCTGTTCGTGTAACAGATGCGGCGGCAGCCACAATGTCAATAAAGGTTATGTCCTGCTTCAGAGAAAAAGGGGCCAAAACACCATTTAAGTAATTGCTTGTAGGAAAAAAAAAATCCAGCTATCCTTCTAGGCAGGCAATGGCATTATCGGGACGTCTCCATACATAGGGCTGCTTCGCCCTTCCTTTCCCGGATGAGTTGAAAGGTATTATCAGAGGAAGATGTGTGGGTCTATTACCGAGAGAAAGGGCAAGGCATGAACAATTCCACGTTGTGACTTCAGGGGTCCCATCTACTCAGTGTTTGAAAATCCACCAGGAGTCCTTATTCTATAATTTGACCCAGACCATAATATACCCCAGAGGTCATAACACTTCCTTTGGATATTTGCTATAACGGAGGGGAAAGAAGAGGGAAGAGTCATTAAGGTGAAATCAGCACAACACTAGACTTATTGCGTATTTTAATATTATTAAATTCTGTATTTTACATGTGGCATCCATGTGCATTTAGGGTCTCTGAATAGCCTGAGCAAAAAGTATTCCAGGAAAAAAGGCTAACATGAGCAGGGAACAGCAAGAAGAACAGCACAGCTGGGGCGAAAACTTAGAGGTGGGGAGTGGCAGGTAACAGACGTGGAAAGGCAGGAAGGAGCAGACCATAGACCAGCCACTGTAAGACCGGGTTAGGCTGCCTGCCATACCAGAGTTCTCTAGAGATGAGACACTCCTGCACAATTATTAGTAGAAAAGCCACAGGATCACATTGCATCTCAGACAAATCACTCTGACCACTGCGTGAAAGAAGGATTAGAGAAGGACAAAAATCGTGGCGAGGAAACCTGTTAAAAGGAATGTTGACCTAGACGTGGTAAAATGTAATGAGGGTCTGAAGCAGAGCATTGATAGTGAAGATGGGAGGAAATAAAATGTAAGGGTTGGAATTAACTGGGATGGTGAGTAGTTAGGTCCTGGGGCTGGGGAAGCGGGCTCTATCACTGATAAAGCCCTCATTGCTCAGTTTGTGTGACTGGGGATATTGTGGGGTCACCAAATGGAGATGAAGAATATTGGAAGAGGGGCAGGCTGGGGAGGGTGAAGGATTAGCTTAGCTCTGAGTGGGTTCAGTTTGAATCTCTGGTGAACAAGACCAGCCCTAACTTCCCAGTCTGCTTCTAAATAGCTTCCTCAGTTGCCTACCAACCATCATTTCTAGACAGAAAGTTCCCTTTCTACAGGAGAGCTACATGTTTGGAGTAAGATGTTACACTCAGTCTCTAGCCCACATTTTGGAAGAAGGTGTGTGCTTTCAATTCATGAGACAGTACATTGCTGTCTATTCCTTTTGAATTCAAAACCACACTTCTCCCAGGACTACTGCGCTCTTCTGTAGCTTAATGCAGCCTAGAGCAGCAAGTTGCTGGGAACAGTCAGAACACTCTGGAAAAGAAGTCCTTAACCCCGGGTAACTGAAGTCTACAGAAACAGATCTCACTTGTAGATTAGGGAATTGATATTCATATCAAGGCTGAAGACTCTGTTTGTGGAGGAATCCTAGTGTTAATTCTGTTGGCCACCTACTTAACCTGGGTATAAAAAGTGAACACCTGTTTACATTAACTAAGGCAAGAGCTGAAGTGTTTGGGCTCCATGATCAAATAGCAGAGAGTTCTGGGAGGCAGCTGGGCCTCGGGGATGAGGGTGCTGGGTTGTGAACTCCATTAGCTTCTCCCTCTTGCTATCTCTCTCTCATGTCTGTTTCTCGGCGTGTCCCTACTGCCTTCTCTTAGATGGGCTTTCTCCAAGAGCTGGAGACGTTGTCCACTGGCAGATCCCAGGCTTTTATTTAGAGTCCTTCCATTCAGGAAGGATGGTTTCTCTTCCATAGGTTCAGTTTGCAGAACCCGGAGGCTTGGTGGGTAGAGTGTTATGATTGACTACCTCTAGTAGAATCACGCTTTTGAGGAGCAGATAAACAATATTTTCTCATCCAAAAGGGGAGCTGGTCTCAGAAGAAAGGAGATACACCTACTAGGTAAAGCGATGCAATATATGAGTGCTATGCTGCAGTTATAAAAATTATATTTATATAATTTATAATTATAAAAATTATGCATACCGTGCCATCGCAAAGTTTTACATAAGGACATGAGAATTTATTATGCAAGCATGGCGCGAAGTCTCACTCTGAGACTATGGGGGTGGGCAGGAACCATTACTGAACTCCCTACTCTGATTCATGACTCACTCCCCTGCACTCCTAGAGCATCAAATGTGTGCATCTGGTAAACCACTTAATACGTTGCCTTGTAATTATTATTTATGGGCCTGTCTTCATCTCCAGACTGTGAGCTCCTTAAGATCAGCGACTATCTTCATCACTTTTGAATGCCCAGTTCCTGGCACAAAGTTTGGCACAATGTTATTCCTCTTCCTGCTGGAGAAGAAAAACAAATAAACAACAACAATGACAAAAAAGCAAAAACAAAAAAACCCAACTACTTCTTAATTTGAAACTCTGTGCCCAAATCACAGAAGCAGCAAGGCTTTTAAACAGCAATGGGGTGGGGGGCGGGTGCTGTACATTGCATTTCAGACAACTATTGTTATTGGAAAGCAAGATTCCTCTTGAAACTGGCAGCACTCTTCCCATAGCAACCTGCGAGAGATGTTTGCTGTTTAGAAAAAAATGGAATATGGGAAAGGGAGGTAAGTGGTAGTGTTATATTTTTCATACATTAATAATAATATTAATATAAGCAAAGATGATGTTAATAAATTATCAGCTACACAGTATTGTGTTTGGAATTGTATATTGGTACCAGGAGTAGTTAAAGAACTGGTGTTGCATCATTGACACTCTTCTTTATTTCCCCTAAAAAGCATGAAATTGTGGATCTGTTGACCGGTGTTCGGGGTGCAGCTGGTGAGTATAGAACATTAATAAACTTATTACATTGCAGGTCAAATGTACGACTTTTTCCTCACCAGTAATGTCCCATAATCAACACAGCTAATCAGCCCCTGAAGCCTTAAAGAAACTGCTAAACTCCATCAATCTTGCTTGACTTTTAACTATTCTTTGACACTACTGGTTCTTGCATATCTACATTGAGAGAAGAGGGCTTTGGCGGAATGGCGGGGTCTCTGCTGGGGCATTGGCAATACCTTGGTCCTGTTGAAGGGATCATACACCTCTTTCCTTCTACCTCCCAAGCATTAGACGCTAGCAAATTAATTTGAATTGATCAATGGATTGGCTTCCACCCCACCAAGGAGCTTGTCATATGCAAGAACAACATTTAGGAATGAAAAATCTAACCATATGCAGATTCCTAGTTTTGTTCCCAAAATAACTCCTGGTGCCGTTGGCTCCTTTTCCTCATCTAGTTACCATCTGGGGTTTGTGTATGTCTGTGTGTGCACGCTCACAGGCAATAATACCGCCTCCCCACAATCTGCCAGGCACAGACCCTCTCCATCGACCTCTCCCACGCGTATGTACTCACTGAACCAGGGATGTGGAAAGGATTTCAGATAGAATGAAGAAGCCGTGCCTACCTTCCTGCCCAAGATTTCACATGCACTTTATTCTTGCCTAAAAAAATTAAAAAAAAAAAGTTGATCTATAAGCAGAGGCCGAGGAGGCTGGTAGCAACAGGAGTTAATTTGGAAAGATCTAGTGTATGTGGCTCCTTGGTGCTTGAGCAAGTGTATGGAAGTGCTTAAGTGCTTGGGGGCTGTGGACATTTTTGTATAAACTGAACAACTAACTCAAACCATGGCCTGTTTCCTTTTTACTTCAGGAACGTATTTATTTCACATTTCTTTGGTTTAGAAATGACCAGGGCATTGAACTAATTAAAAAAAATTATTTAATATGTAGGAATAAATCCTACCCAAGCTGAGACCTTGTCAGCCAATTCCAACCTGGACTGCAACCTTAGAACAGCATAGTAAATCTCTTATAATAGGGGCTTCCAGTTCCAGTATATCACGGAGCGCTTTGCATACTTGTCAGGAAGCACAATTCACCTCACCAACTGCCCTCACAAACTTCCTGACACACGAGGGGCTCAGAGTGTTAAGGCTGGGGAGCCCGAGACTGGACTCAGCTATTGACGGTGAAGGGAAAGCAGGGCTTACACTTGGGAAGCCGGGGGGATCTAGGGAGTCAATGGAAGTGAAAAATGGAGGCAGGGGAGGATGAAACCAGAGACTTCTCTGCCTTCTCCGCTTCCCCCCTGTGAAGCCGACCAACTCACACAGGAAGCAGCTATTCCAGTCTTTGGTTCATTTATCCCAGGGAACAGGTCAAGGAAAGGACAAAGTAGCCATCATGCGCCTGAAGACATGGAGGAGGACACCAGGAGGGGCTTGAGAGAGAAAGGCTTTCTTTTAAAAAAAAAAAAATATATATATATATATAAAAATTAAAAAAATGTATATACACGAAAGGGAAGTCTGTTACTTCAAATGACAGATGTGAAATAGCAGACTCCCTCCTAGCTGTGCTGGTACGAAATGCACCGTTTTGCTTGGCTTCCTGGCACCTGCTGCAGAAGAACTCTATGGCGGTTGATGCTCCCTGAGCACCCCTGCTGGCCCACCCGTAGGAGATGGTGGAGCGGGGGTGGCTGTAGTGATTTGGGATGATGAACTCTGAGAAAGCCTCTGTGACCTTAATTTTCTATGTGTAATGTTGAAAACACCCCACTCAAGACTCAACTCTTTTGGTGAAGGCTGTGTCCATGTTACAGAAGGGATAGGAAAAAGAGTCTAGTAATTTGTGAATGAATTATTGCTAAATATTTTCCCTGATTCAGACAGGAAGGCATGGAAGAGAGGGGAAGAGAACATGGGGGTACTGTGTATCTGAGATGGAAGAAAGGGACAACTTTGACAAGCCAAGTGAAATTAGAGCTATTCAGTGTTCTTTATAGCTTTCCTTTGCCAAAAAAAAAAAAGTATATAGATCTGGTGAAGAGAGTGTAAAAGGAATAAACATTTTCTGATTCCATTCTGGTCCTCCTGATGATGATCCAGGACATGCAGAGATCTTTTCTGCATGATGCCTCAGGCTCCCAGGATGTAACAAAGAATATCTCTCTCACTTTTACTCACCTCAAAGGAGGAGACTGGGATCAGCCTTAATACTTTAGGACAATGGATTCTGATTCCTTAAGCTCCATTAATTGCCTATATAATTGTAACCAGCTTACTATCATATGTCCCTGAATTTTGCGCCAGGGCCATAAGAATGCAGGGGAATTTTCAGAGTTGAGCAGGTTTGCAGGGGTTTTCAGTCATACCCATCATCACGTGACTTGCAAACATCCAATTTCCAAGGAAGTCACACTGAGATGAAATAGGTTTCTAAATCCACGCCATCTTTCATTAAAATGTCATTTCTCCTTGGAAATTTCTAGTTCAAGGGAAAGTGATGCATGGTCATAGGGTAAAGAAAGCAAAGTCAGATACCAGATGCCCCTCCAAAACTGTCTTAGATGCTTTTTGAAGTGTTTGGCCTATCATTAAGATTTCAAGCTCAGGGGGCCACCACAGGTTTGTTACGGGGAAAAATTCTCATTATTATTAACGCAGTTTGGTACAGTAAACCCTATAACTCACACTGAGCACATGATTTAGCCTTGATCATAGCCAAGACGTCACCAATGCAGAGATTTATCTGCCTGTTGTTTTGACCTCTTGGTCAGAGGATCTCATATTGGATGGATGGAGATGCCAGGCCCCTTGCTCGACACGTAATTCAAGGTCATTTGGACGTGGCCCTTCAGTCGTGAGGACCTGCTCATCCTCTAAGTGGCATATATGTTCCCATATATCCTTCTGCTGGTTTCTCTGGTTTTCTCCTTATCCATTCTTTTCTACGAAAAATGCCAAAGAGCGAGGTTCAAAGAGAAAAGATCAGAAGCTGATTATTTGGGGTAATTTGGAGAAGGGAGATTCTTCCCCATGAGCTATGTGTGTATTTCATACTATCAACATGATGCCTTTTCTAAGATAAAAGTTTAACTCCTTGAAGATGATATAGAGAAAAGATAAAAGGGACAGGGCAAAAACCAAGGGGTAAACAACTGTTTTGACCACATATTATTAAAACTAAATTAATAATTTTGTCCTTACCTATGTGCTAGGCCCTGATTCAGGAGCTATAAAGGTTATTAACACATTTATGATGACTTACTTGTTCTCATGGATGCTTATGTCTTATTGGGCACAGACATTTAAGAACATTAGACAATACCCAATAATAAAGAATTTAAGTGGCAATTCTGGACAACAGTGGCTATATTATTAAAGGACACTTATATTTATCACTCAATGAATTGTACAGACAATAATTGCTAAAGTATTTCAAAGAAGGGAGAGGTTCTTTTAGGCTAGGCTTGGAAGGGACATTGTTTAGGAAAAAAAATATGGTTCAATTTACTCTTGCTCGGAAGGGAAGTGATTTGGATAAGTGGAGAGGAGTGCCATGTGTTTTGATGATCAAAGGAAACAGAAATAAATGTTTCTTCATCTCATGCCTTTTACAGATGTAGCTCTATGCTAGGTATTTTCATCACAATAATTCTGTGAAATAGAGACTGTTATTCCCAATTCATAAAAGGGGAAACTGAGGCTTATAGAGATGAATTACTTTGACTAAGATAGCAATCAGAAATAAGAACACGGAATATCACATTCAGCCATGATGTAGTAATAGAGAACACTTTTACCTTTCCACTTTAAAAAAGTAGAAAGCTAAACAGAGTATATGAATAAATTTTTCAGTCACTGGACAATAGAAAGTGTAGGACTGTGATTCCTGAAATGAGGAACAGATGAAAGCATCCTGTGCTGCCCTAGCTTACCACTTGGAGCTTCCAGGCCATAGGATGGAGTGAGAGAACCCAGTCAGAGTCTGGTGGTCCTGCAGGAAAACTAAAGTGTCTAGAATTTTGGACTAGAGGACCAGAGACGATGGACTTTCTCAGGGACAACTTTGGAAATCTGCAGAAGGGTCCCTTTGGGTCATTGATTGAGTAGTAATCTGTGGACAGATAAGAAAAAAAAAATACTCATGGACAGGCAAAGGCCACTGGCAAATAGTATGCTAACCAATTTCTAGAACTCTTAGACAGTACAAAACAGCTTGTGTTTTTAAGATCCAGAGTGGAAAGACCTCATAAAACATGGGTCATTTGGCAGAGTGCTCTCAGAAATATGGCCTTGTTAGTGGGAATAAATTAGCTCTAGACTAAAGAATGCCCTTGGCTTGTCTTAACAAAGTGTAGAAGTAAGACTCAAAGGATTCAACAAATAATGACAAAGTCTAAAACTATTTAGAGGAATAACAACAATTCAGCCCCTACAACATAAAACTCAAAATGTCTGGTGGCCAAACAAGAATTACCAGGCATGCATGTAAGCAGGAAAATACGATCCTACAAGAAGGTAATCTGTCTATAGAGACAGACTCAGAAATGAGAGCTATAATGCAAGTGGCAGTACGAGACATTAAAGCAGGTTTTAGACATAAGCTTCACATAATGAAGAAGGTAAAGTAAAACAGAGACATGATACGAAGAAAATGGAAATGTATAAAAATGGGCCGAATGGAAATCCTAGGGGTAAAAAATAGGATATTGAACCAAAAGACACACTGGGTGTAACAGATTAACATCATAGTAGGCATTGCAGAGTAAAATGTCAGTAAAAGTTAAAAGCAAGAGAAAATGCCTAAAATGAAATCCAGACAGAAGAGACTAAAAAAAAAAAAAAAAGAACCAACAGAGACTGATGATTGTGTGACAATGTCAAAAAATCTAAAATAAATGTAATTAGAGTCTTAAAAGAAGAAGAAGAGGAAGGAGAGATTTTAAAAATGGAGAAATTTTACAAGTTTGCTGAAAACTATAAACCCACATATCCAAACCTCAACAAAACCCAGGCAGCATTAAGTTTTAAAAATTTACACCAAACAACCAAGTGATTAAAAACCCAGAATAAAGAGAAAAATAAAGTAATAATTTAAATTTTAAAATAGTATTAAAAGCAGCCAGTGGAGGGAGAAGCCACATATGTACAGAGCAGTACAGAGTGACAGTGGTAAGAATGATAGCTAACTTCTCTTGAGAAGTTATGCAAGCCAGAAGACAATGAAGTCAGTTTTTAAAGAATTATAAAATAAAAGACAATTTAAAATTCTCTACTGAAAAAAAATTTTTTAATAAAGACGGAAAAGTGAAGATGTAAGACAAAAAAATGAAAGAATCTATCACCAACAGATCTACACTTCAAGAAAGGCTGAAAGAAATTCTTCAAGCTATAAAGCAAGAGCCCCAGTTTTATGGGAGGGGCCATCCATAAGGAACTGTACGTATCTCCATCCCAAGTTGGTCCAGTCACAGCCAGGCTAATGGGATGTGCCTGTGTCAAGGTGACAGGGCTCATCCTGAAGCTATAACTTCAATTTCTGCACTGTCCCAGACTCCACCCCATCCTTACCCCCTCCATCTGCTTTGGCTCTCTTTCCATGTCGCTGGTGTAACTTTCCCTTTACTCATCTTCATTTAGCTCTCATCTGGCCTTTTCTGTATTTATTGATGTTGCTGAATGAATAATTCTACTTAGGGTCTGTTGGCAAGCATCATTTTCATTTGTCTTCTTTCTATCGTTGGTTTCTCTCCTTTGTCAATTTGAGCAGACATCGGGACCTTGCCACATTGTCTCTGTCTTGAGTGTGTCCCTTCCATCTTCTTTCCATGCTTTTCATTTTTCTTTCTTAGCGTGGCTCAGCACAGGGAGCCCTTTGTTCTTTATTTTCAGCAATCACATCGGATACCCACCAGCAGACAGACCATGTATTTTGTAGGGCTGAATGCAAAATAGAAATGCAGGATTCCTTGTTCAAAATTATTAAGAAATTCAAGACAATGACAGCAAAGAATAAACCAAGTGCAGGACCTTTCTGAGCGCAGGACTCTGGGTGACCACACAGATCGCAGGTCCGAGAAGCCAGTCCTGCCCACTAGATTGTAAGCTCCATGAAGAGAGTGACTGTGTCTCCCTTGCTCACTGCTCTATCCCAGCAACTAGCGCAGAGGTTACGTAAATCAAAGAAGCAATGATCCAGAACTTCGTGGTGCACACGTATTATCTCATTTCTCATTTCAACCCTTTTGCTAATTCTGCTCTGA
The DNA here is from genome assembly GCF_009834535.1 of Camelus ferus. Classification (NCBI taxonomy): domain Eukaryota; kingdom Metazoa; phylum Chordata; class Mammalia; order Artiodactyla; family Camelidae; genus Camelus; species Camelus ferus. Next base: position 16,175,998 of record NC_045716.1, on the reverse strand, counting down.
CAATCACTAATATCCTCATATACGGGTAAGCGAACTGAAGCTCAGGGAAGTTGGGATGTGGTTTGTCACAGTGCTTATAAAACATGACACAGAGACTCATTCTCACCTCTTTTAATTCCATTCTCTAAACTGCCTTAACTCTCGTCTCAGAGATAGGAGGTGAGGAAGGCACGGGGGCATTTTCTCATAATCCCTGCTGTCTCAGAATCCTACAGGAACTCTGGGATAAGAGAAACTATTTATTTTCTTTTCTTGATGTTTCCTTGGCAACAACAATAATAATAGTAATAATGCTTTGCATGTATTAAAAACTGTATTTTACAAATCTGGTTCATTTCCAGTTATCATCGTAACTAAAACTGAAAGACAAGCACTGAGGACGTGGAAGACGATCTGACTAGTAACAGTCTGTACGCTATTTCAAGCAAATAGCTGAAAATATCAAAAACATCAGAGCTAACCCCGGTCCTCAGGAAATTCTTATTGGTTTATTTTGAGCTCCATGGTGCTCAATATTTTGGCCATGGTGCAGCCACTCGAGAAGCCCCTGCGGCATCTGATTCAAGGACCCAGAAGGCCTGCAGGGTGCACAGCAAGACTTCTGTGCAGGAGGGGCCGCAGGGCTCGGAGAGGAGACTCTCTGCTTTGTTTTTCTTGCAGGGCATAAAGCTGGGTTGAACTTTTAACCTTCATTGCTGCCTCTTGGTTAACTATATCATTGTTTTCCATTCACAGAGTTTAAAGGGATGTTAATAGTTTTGTTGGCGTTTGTTTTAAAATTCCATGTGCAAATTAAGTCCAGAAAGCATTGTGCAGATGAGGCATTTATTAATAGGCTCCTGTAGTACCCTCTACTTATTCCTGGTGCAGTATTTAACACATCGAGTTGCACTTGCCTAGTGATCTGTCAATTTTAAGCTCCTAGAATCTTACTTTATGCTTTTACTTTTTGTGTCTATGCACCTGGTAGAGGGAAGGCAGTAGGTAAATCCTTGATGAATAAAGGAATGATTTAATGATTGTCATTGAAACAGGAAGTTTGTTTTTTTTTACAATGATTGTTTTTTTTTTTGGAGGCAGGGGCAGGGGGAGGTAATTAGGTTTATTATTTTTTAAATTTATTTTATTTGTATATTTACTTTTAATGAAGGTACTGGGGATTGAACCCAGCACCTTGTGCATGCTCAGAAGCAGCTCTACTACTGAGCTATACCCTGCCCCCTCAAACAGAAAGTTTTTGATCCCAGCATTTGAATCAGGATATTTACACCCTATAGCCATCCCTTCATGCTCTGAACACTCAGGTGCTTACAAACACCATCCCCACATCCCTACTCAGCAGGGTCCCATTCCAAATCCCTAAACTCCCAGTGGGCTTTTGGGCACCGCTGTTGATACAATGCATGCTTGAATATTAAAGCCCTCTGCTCTCTCTCCAACTTAACCCTGGTTTCTCAGAGCTGGCCCTCTGGGGACCTCTCCAAGCCTTTCAAATGACATCCAGACAAACCAGGCTGAATTATGAAATCATAGCATTACTAATATCAAATCCCAAGCCTCATATTTTAATATCGTATATGAAGTTCTGTCTAAAGACCAAGATTAATTTAATATGTAAAACAATAGATACCTCAAATTAATACAAAACATTGCGATACAAATGACTTTTATTCAGATTTGAGTAGTGCACACAAAGGCTATAAGTAAATTAGTTTTATTGATCTATATTCATAGAATTATTTAAATGTACCCTCCGGTACTAAGAGCCAAGGGTTTTTCTGATGCTTTCCATTAATGCATTTTTCATTAGTGGCTAGTGCTGGGAAGCCCAAGTTTCATTTGGTTGCAAAAGATTAATTTCCTCTTGACAACCATGGCCAGATTAAAAAAAAAAAATGGGGGAGTTGAAACAGTGACCTACAGGACAGTTCTCAGAACTATGAATTAGACAACCAGGAAAACACAGATAAAAAAAAATGTATATATATATATATAGTGTGTGTGTGTGTGTGTGTGTGTGTGTGTTTCCTTGACTGTATATCTACTGGGGAGAAAACAGCCATTTTGCAGAGAAATAAATCAGAATCACATGGTTCTCAGCCCTGTCTCAGAATATGTGTATACGCCATAACCATTTGTAGTTGACGATTGACCTATTTTCAATCTCAGAAATATAAATAAAAGGGCAGAGAGCCAATTAATTTCCAAAGACCTCTCTTATCCCTCCTCTTTCTGCTGGTTTGTTTTTCTGAAAGTTATTTCTCATCAACCTCATGAAAGGAGCATATATAATAATAGTAATAATATAATTAAGGCTAATTAAAGCCATTAAAATTAATTTTGTTTGGAGATTTATTGGAAAATTTGGAACTCCCATTGAGATAATTGATACTCACTGGGGAGTCACAAAACTGAGCCCCTGAATTTGACTGCTGCCTGGGTGTTGTAACAGCTCAAATGGTTCACTGCTTCTGCTCCCTCCCGAGGGCGGTGTGGTCATTGTACCGGCTCCATGGGGAGCCTCCAAGTGTTCTCATTCGACTACCTCATCATTGGAGCCTACAGCCACTAAGCCACTTAGATTATGACGGTAGAATGGTACTGGTATGGACCCTGAAGAACAAAATGGGAAATATTTCTATCAGAAGGCAGAACAAGCACTCATTTTTATGATATGATTTGTGAATCATTAAATGCCCCTTTGCTTAAAATACGTCTCTCACAGACTGGCCCCAGGGCCAGAAAATCCCCGTTTAAGATGTATTCCTTAGATATGAAGAGGTCCCATTAGGGTATAAATTCCCCTGGGAGAGTCAAGTCACTATCAACCATGAACACCAGGGTTCCAGTAAGTCCTGCAGATGGAGTTTTAAATTTACAGCTTTTACAAAGTGTGGTGGGCAGAAAAGTACCAACGATGTTCCATAGTGTTCATATCCTACCTGCTCACATTCTACACCCCAGATGTTACATTGTAATATGACAAAGGGGAATGAGGCTTCCAGAGAGAATTATGATTGCTAATCAGCCGACCTTGAGAGAATACTCTGAATTACCTGGGTGGGCTCAACATACTCATAATAAGAGCCCTTGTTCTTGGAAGACAGACACAGAAGAGAGAGGACCAGAGAGACAGCAGTGTGAGAAGGGCTCAGCCCAATGTTGCTGGAGGAAAGGGGCCCTGAGCCAATGGAATGTGGGTGGCCTGTAGAAGCTGGAAAAGGCAGGGAAATGGATTCTCCTCCAGAGCCTCCTCCAGGAATATAGCCCTGAGGAAACCTTGATTGTATCCCAGTGAGGCCCATTTTGTATTTCTTACCTACAGAATGGTATGATGATAAATTTATGTTGTTTTAAGCCAGTAAGGTTTTGGTAATTTTTACAGCAACAACGAAGACTAATACACAGAGGAATGGGGACAGGCACATTTGGGTAAATGTATAAGCAAGTAGAGATTAAATGGAAAGGGGGAAGGTTGACGCAAAGCCCTTCAGAAAATAAAGTACTATTAGTGAAATTAACTAGAGAAAGACAAATACTGTATGCAGTATCACATGTATGAGGAATCTGAAAAAGAAAAAAAAAACTTAAAGATACAAAGAATAGATTTGCAGTTGCTAAAGGCGGGGGTTGGGGTGGGGAAGAAAGAAAGGAAAGAAGGTGCTATGGAGGAATCCACTGTGAGGTGACATTGTGAGTGATGGGAATAAGGGAGGTGCTGGGCAGATGGATAATTCATGTGGATATTGGACAGACGCAGGATGGATTATACCAAGAGAAAGGGAGGCGATAAACAGAAGGAAGGCAGAGGGCAGGGTACTCATTTTCTGTTGCTGTGTAATAGAATCATCACAAACCAAATGGTAGTAAATATATTTTTTATGGCACAGTTTCTGTGGGTCAGAAACCTGGGAACAGCTCAGCTAAGTCCACTGCTTGTGCTTTCACGAGGCTGCGGTCAAGGTATCAGCCAGGCTGTTCTCATCTGGAGGCTCGAGTGGGGAAGAATTCCCTGCCCTGTTCATTCAGGTTGCTGGCAGGATTCATTTCTTTGAAGAAGCATGATTATAGGTCCCAGTTCTTTGTTGATTGCCAGCTGAAGCCCATTCTCTGGTCCTAAAGACTGCCCACAGTTCCTAGAGGCCACCCATTGCTCCTTTCACAAGGGCTTCTGCAACTTGATGGCCATGAAGTGCTTGGTGGTTAGTTCCAGTCCGCTAAGACTGAGCGTACAAAATAACGTAATCAAGAAAGTGACATCTCAGCACTTTGCCATCTTCCATTTGTTAGGAGCCAGCCACAGACCACTTCCACACACGAGGGAAAAGCACTGCACGAAGGTGTGAACACCACAAAATTGGGCTCACTCTAAGGTCTTCCCACCATGGGCCCCAAAGTCAAACTTGACTTATGTCACAATCTTACCTGATTCATGCATCTTGCAGGAGACTTACTACTCCTGCCAATGATTTGTCTGACAGTAAGATGATGGAGTTGACTCTTCCATGGTTCCATCTGGTGGTTATTAGATCTCTAAAGCAGGTCTTTAAGCCTTGAGGAACATACATCTCCTTGATTGGTGTTTGTTGGAGGTGATAAACCCCATACAATAGTGAATAGGGTAGAGTCTGACTCCATATTTCTCCCTGATCTCTCACATTTTCTGCCTTTTTCTTTCAGCTCCTTTGTTCCCTAGGTTTTTCCTTAGACTTCGTACCTCTTCTTCACAGTCAGGAGCTTCCTAGATGAAACAGGAGGCAGGTACTGTACTGTAAATTCAAATGCTAAGGCCATTTCTTGGTGGAGGGTGCAATCCACTGTTTGGATTGGAGAGCGCAGGATCTATCTCATGGAGGCAGTCAGTACACAGCTGTAGTCGCTGCTCCCATAGGCAGTCATGGGTCCAGCGTTTTGGGAAATTTTAGTTTTTCAATGGAGCCTGAAAAATACAACTTTGTTGTTGTAGCTGTTAATGTGAAATAGTTCAAGTCTAGTATGTTAGAAACAGATTCAATTAAAAGACATTTAAGTGGGCAAAACAAAACAAATCTGTGAGTCAGACAAGCCAGTAGGGTGTCTGTTTGCAACTGCTCCTTAAAGAGGGCCCTCTGGTTGTTGAGGGAAATTCTACAACCTGGCAAACCAGCAGGAAAGGGAATGGTGATGGTCAGGAAGACATTTCTTAGTGAATAGAGAACGTACTCAATAATATTTGAAATTGAAAAAATTGACCTTTTTTTTTTTTTTTTTTTTTTTAAAGAAAGGACTTTCTTGGCTTTTCCAAGGAAATTAGATGGGTGTCTTAGTGTCTTTACACAGACTCCATTATTAATGTGTTTTGTATAATTTTAGATTAGGCAAGACTGCAGGTTACCTGAGGAAACCATGGTAGCTATACAGAAGGGACAGGGAAGAAAAGAAAAATGTAGCTAGGCTTAACCACACATATTCAAATGCTGGACTATTCTGTCTTCTGTGTGGACTGCTGGTGGTTATGCAACTCCTTAACTCTGGAAAGGAGGAGGCTTGGTTATCAGCGTATTACTCTAGTTTCTGATAGTGCAAACTCTGCTGTGCCCTTGAAGCATCAAAGGAGTAAGATTATTTTTAATTCCTTTTTACAAAGGAGTAATATTATTACAAGGAGCTTGAATCAACTTGGACAACTTCAGATGAGTCACGGAAAATCAATGAGGGGACAAGCCGAACCCTAGCCGCTCTAGATGGCAAATTAGATGATGATGGTGATGATGGTGATGCTGACATGTGTGTGTTTTCCTGTTTTACTAGGGAAATGGTGAAGAAACCTAAAAAGCCCACAAATAAATCACGAATAAGCAGGGTAAAGAGGTTCCTTCTAGGCCAGGGAAGAGTTAAATTTTTTTCCCAAACCTGAAATAGGTAATTTAGGATGGCGAGAGTGGTACTTGGGTAGGTGGTAAAGGGGCAGAAGATTTTGAGTATTAAGACAAGGCAAGAAAATGGACACAAGAATGGTCAGCATGAGTATGAAATTTCACAGTGTTCATAGACACTTCTGCACCCTGTAGTAAAAGGAGATCCTGCATTGAAGGTCCCTTACTGAGAAGCTAATAGACCAGGTCAAGCAAACTTTAAAGATGCGCACTTTCATGTTTTATGTTACTACCTAAATATTTTTTTTTCATTCAAAATAAGTCAGGCAATGGTTGCTTCAAAGCCAAGTGAGAAGTGAAATTCTGCTAATCAGCACTGCAGAAAATTTACTCTGTGCAGCTCCGAGGAAGCGGGTAACAGCTGTCTCGGTCACTTCTCTCCCTTCCTCCCTGGGTTAACCTGACTCTAAGTCTAGAGCAAAGGCAGATACCATGACCCAACCTGCTCTGAATTTGGCCTCCAGGGGAAACAGCCAAGATGATTTAATGGGTCTTTGTTCATCTCCAACTTCCACAGGGTTCAGCACGTCTCAGGCAATCATTGATTGCTTTAAAGAAATCATGTCTGGCCAGATCGTGATTATTATTACAATTAGCCTACTGCTTTCTAGCAGTCTAACAATCATACCTTGCCAGCAAGGCTTAAACATCACCAGCAGATGAATGTATAATCCCAAAGTTCTACGAGTCTGGCACAATTACCTAGACTGCACTCCCCATTATCTTTTATATATGACAAACATTATTAGAAGGCACATCACTATCCACAGATTCATTTTTGCAATGGATTAAATCATTTGCCTTGAGGACAGAGTGAATTGTGAAATCTTCTTTATCCTTCGAAACCCAGATTAAGAGCTCTCTTGTTTAGGAAGCCTTTTCTGGGCATCTGTAGGTGGCTGGGATGTCTCCCTCTTTAGCACATTGTTCGCTCTTGAACTACAGTATGTGTTCTTATATTTATAGTGGTATTTGTGCTTTTTTCTTTCTTTTTGACTGTGAGCAATTTGAGGGCAAGGATTGGATGATCTCTAAATTCCCAGGGCGTAGGAGTGGAATATTACCGTAGTTTGTTAAATAATGTCTTCAAGGAATTGGAAAAAGATAATAATGGCTCATTTGTTCTCATAGATGTGAAAATGTAGAGAAATGGGTTAATTAGAATTTTAAAAATCCAGTGAAATGTTTGTTTTGTTTTCTTTTTACTTTAAAGGAAATTATAAAGGGTTCTGCTTTGTGTCCCAAAGTCTTCACTTAGGGCTGCTTTCAGTCTTTCATTCAGCATATACACTGTGAGCTCCTACTGTGTGATAAGCATTGTTCTAGGCACCAGAGAGTCTAAGGTGATTGATAAAAGTTTGCATTAATAAAGCTTATATTAAAATAGAAAATTTGCTGAGTGTAGTGTTTATTCTTTTTTTTTTTTTTAATTTTTAAATGGCATTTTAAAGAGACGTCTATATGTTTAATGTCACCAGCCCTCCACTCCATCTCCCCCAGGCTACTTTTATTATACACCCTCAGAAAATTCAGGGCCCAAGAAGACATGGTTTGAAAATAGCAAACTTAGTGGATTCAACAAAGCATTAGCTTTCCTTTAAGGTAACACTTTTTATTATTATTATTATTTTTAATAAATCACCTTTATTTCCAAGGGAGTAATGTATCTATACTGGACCCTTTATATGTTCTATCTCATTTTAAGACTTGACAACCATCCTAGGAGGTGGATAGTAAACAGTATCCCCTTATACAGCTGACATGAAAGATGCCACAAGAGAAAGGTGGGGATGGAGTAAAATGAGGGAGAAAGAAGGAAAGGAAAAAAAAAAACTTGCTAATCTTATACCAATGAACCATCTCTATCACTGACAATATTGGCTCTCTCGGTGCTCCATAAGAAAAATTCCAGGCAGATTGAAGACATCTCAAACTTTTGCACTGTGAGAGTTATCTGATTTTGTTTTTCTTTCTGATACATGATCCAGTATTTCTGTCCACGTTACTGGGACATGTGTTTGATAACAGAAGCCATCTATATATACCCTTGCATCTGCAGATTTTTTTTTTTCCCTGCATAGGAACATGCGAGAACTGAGCGAATACTATCTGGTGTAAATATACTTAGCCTCTGATTATTCACAGCCGAAGTTGTTCAAGCATTTTTGTTAAAAGAGTCAAAGTGTCCTTGGTCCGTAAGACTGTCTCTTTAGTGAGAAAATACAAGGTATGAGTCATTTGCAAACAATCTGTTTTGCGTTGTTTGTGTTTATTTCTTGGTCAGACTGCTGGATTTAGACACACTGGCAGTTAAGATGAGCATGATTTAAAGTTTTGCCTATAAATTGGGCTCTATTTTATTCCCTACCTTTCACGCGTTCCATTTGGGTCCCCTGGCATTGTAGAAACAAGAGGGGCTAAACTTTTGTTCTTTTCAGTTGCTTCTGCCTGGAGAGAGGGACCAGCTGGAAGTATGCAGCCCTCTGGTGAGTAACGAATAACCAAGGATTTTTCAGTTCTGTCTTCCATCTCCTGTGCAGGTGGGCCTGGCCTGGGGCGGTTGACTCTGCACGGTGAGAAGGCTGGTAGCAACACCTGCGGCGTACTGAGGGATGATCTGAGGATGGGAGGCTCAACTCTACCCTGGTGCTAAACAAACACACCCAAACACACCCAAGAGCATCTCCTACATGCAAGGTACAGTCCTCGTGGGAGGAGGGAAAGAGAGATGAGTCATAACGGGTTCCTTTCATTCGGGAACCTTGAGTTTTGTAGATTATAGAGGACTTGGACGTAAAGACATACGGAAACATTTTTGTGAAAATCCCCAGCCGTCTTTGCCTGCAGCCTCATTTAAACTTCTCCAGGTGTTGTCGTCTGCACGTTGACTCTTAAGAGGCTTAGCTCTACAATATCTGCAAAATGGGGTTGATGATGGTTACCTTACAGGATTGTTGTCAGATGAATACAAATGACACTATCAAAGCGTCTGGGACAGTGCCTGGCGCGTGGTGAGGACTCACTAAGTGATAGCTGTTACGAGAGAGACTGCCTGTTTCCCATAGAAAAATGTTCTCCCCTTCATCTGAATAAGAGAATTCCTAATTACCGACAGCCACAGTGCACCCAGACTAAATGAAAGAATAAATAAATAATCATCCGAGCCTATGCTTCCTACACAGATTACAAAGGCTAGCGAGATGCGTGGGGTCATTCGGTAAGCCTTCTGAGGAACCTCTAAAAGGGGCTAACTTAGCTGGCTCAGCCAGCAGGTCTGGCCTTTTGCCTTCCTCCGTCCTGCTGCTCAGGACTCCATCAAGGTGGCTGGAGCTGTAGCAGCCATCTTGACCTTGTGCTGGCTTTGACGATCAAAGACGTGGTAAAGATGGCAGCAGCAACTGTTAGAAGAATTCTTGTCCCTGATGACTTTGAAGCTGACATCCCAGTCCTGGATCATCTATCTTTAGAACTCATTTATGTGAGAGAAAAATAAGGTTCCATCTCATTTAAGTCACGATTATTTAGATGTTCTAAAGTTGATGCACACCAACTTTAACTCTGATTTAATGTAACCTATGACATCAGTAATTAAAAACACACACATGTGTATATATATATGATATATATATATATGATATATATATATATGATATATATTCAACATAGGCGAGCAGAAGATTATCTTAATGTCCCCACTGAATTGGTATGTAACGTGTGACACAGTGAGTGGTACAGACAGTGAAAAGCACAAGAAATAAATAGAAGGACTGATGGTATGTCACTGACGCTCTATGAAGTCCATAGGAAAAATCAAGCAGATCAAACCCATTCCAGCTAAAGTAAAAAATTCTGGGCATTTTCACATTGTATATTTGATTCACATACTACATTAAACAAAAACAGAAACTGACAGCTCTTTAAGTAGCTATTTTGATTCAGAAACTTAATATTTTGGGCATGACTGACACTTTTCTAGGGAGCAAACCTATACCTCTTTTTTCGTCTACAGTTCTTCCTATCCCAATAAATGCCCCTGTAACTCCTTCCCTTCCCACATCTAACTACACCTGTTCATCCTTCATCTCCACCTGAAAGGTCTTTTATCAAGGAGGCCTTCCCGCACCTCCTTGTTCAACATCAAGTATCCAACACCTTTGTTTTTGTTTTTGTTTTAAACTCTGTCCTCTCCCCTCGATTGTCAATTCTATATTAGTAGGAACCATGCCTGTCATTTCCACAACCATGTCCCCAGCACCTAGCACTGTGCCTGGTGCTTAGAGGGTTTAGAATAAATAAATGACTGATCGAGGAAAGTTCTTTCCTTGGCCTTACAACAGTCAAATATTAAGACTGGTCATCTAATGTGGCCAGTCAAAATTTCAACCTAAATTGTAGCATGACCAAGAAACTAGTAAGTGATTTACGATTGTGTTTGATGGATTTTAATGCCAGCATTAGCCACTCTTGACTTTTCTGCTCAGGAAAATAAAGATCCCTTTTGTCGATTTCTTTGATGAAACAAAGGGAGATGTCTGTGAGCACCAGAACCTAGCAGATAGAGAATTTTCTGCCTGCCCATAAAGGAGACAGGTATCTGAAACCATTGACAAAGAGAGAAGCCTCCTGGCTGACAGCCCATTTTTCCAACAATCCTCAGCCAAATGCAGCCAGCAAAAGAGCCAGTTGAATAGCATTGTCTATGCCTGTGAGATACGATCATCTGGTGAGCAAAAATAAAATGTGTTCAAATTGGCACCAGTTGGAGCAGGGGCTGGGCAAGCAGAGTCAGCTTACTGTGGTCATTAGGATGCTCCTACATTAACCCCATTTAAACGTTTGTTCCTCTTACATCTGACATTGCTTGGAGGCTTCCTGATGGGCAAGATGAGGTCACAAACAACACATGGTTTTAGGGTAATGTTCTCATTCCCTGTTAATCCACTTATTCCACTCTTTTCTCTTTTCTTTTCTTTTCTTTCTTCCTACCTTTCTTCCTTTCTTTCTCTCTTTCTTTCTCTCTTTCCCTTTCTTTCTCTCTTTCTCTCTTTCTTTCTTTCTATCTTTCTTTCTTTCGTTCTTTCTTTCGTTCTTTCTTTCGTTCTTTCTTTCGTTCTTTCTTCTTTCCTTCCTTCCTTCCTTCCTTCCTTCCTTCCTTCCTTCCTTCCTCCTTCCTCCTCCCTTCCTTCCTTTCTGAGTTTTAAATTCTTATCCCTAAACTGGTGAAATTGAATGATAACATCTTTTTATGAGCAGAGATTACGTTAGTCAAGTCTAGAGATAAGAATAGGAATAAAGCTATGTCCATAATCACTATTGGAATTCCTCCTCTCAGGAAGAATCAACATGCTTTCTAACAACTGATTTTTTTTTTAATTTCTCAACTTACAATCAAGAACAAGTTCTCACTAAACCTCAGAAGCCAAAAGGGTGATTGTCACTGGTCATTTGAAATGTCCTCAGACTGTTTTTAATGCCTCTACTTGGTCACTTTGCTTAGTGTCAGTCATCTAAAATATGAAACTTTCAGTCTTATGTCTCCTCTTTACCACTCTGATTTAAAAAAAAAAAAACAACTTTTCATTATAAAAATATCCATGCTTACCAAAAAATAAAGTGACATCCCCCAGCTTCAAGAGCCATCATCATTTTCATTTGACTCATTGTCCTTCACATGACTCCACCTCAGTTTTTTTATTACAGAAATTTGAATCAAATACTAGACTTCATTTTTCCTCCAAATGCTTTAGCTTGCATTTCAAAGGAAATATTGTCTTACATCATCAAAATACCATTATTATACTTAACAAAATCAACAATAATTTCTAAATCCTGTCTAATGTCCAGTTCACATTGAAGTGCCCCATTTGTCTAAAAAATGATTTTTTATAGGTAGCTTGTTCGATCAGAATACAAAGAAAGTCTACTTACTGGATTTTTATATCTGTAAATATCTTTTAAGTTTCTCTTAATCCAGAACCATCTAGTGTCCTTCCCCTTTTTAATTTGTGTTTTCTAGTTATTAGCTTACTGATTGACTTATTGAAGATATTAAGTCAGAATCGTTCATATTCTGAATTTGTCTATTTCTAGTGTCATTTAATTAGTTTCTTGATTTCTTATATTTTTTATGGACTGAACGTTACATCAAAAAACGTGGATTCTGTTTCAATTTGTTTTTGGAATACTTCATAGTTGGTAGCATGGTCTCTGTAATCAGGAAGTGAAAAATAGTTGTTTATCTATTTTTAATGAGGACAAAATTGATCAGGGGCCCAGTCACTCCAATATTTTGACTTAACTTCTCTTCGCAATGTGAGACCTTGTCCAGCTCTCAGTCTCCCATCCGGCTGATTCAGTTCTGGCAGCGACTCGATAATGGGTTCCTAAAAGCAATTTGAAAAACTCTACCCCAAGTCCTGCTTCTGAACAGGCACACGTAATGGTTTCGTGGCTGGCATATCACAGGCCTCTGAATGGATCTCTCGGGGGCTTTATAGGACAAAATAATGTGATCACTGCAGTCTGAAAACTGAGCCTAACTTTAGGAGGCATTAGAGAAATTGACGGGGGTTGATAAACCCACATGAAGCATATTCTCAACAGTTTCTGGGATAAAACGCCGGACATATTTGTCTTCATGTCTATAAATAAAGGAGAAAAGTTGGGCCGGCTGATGTATTAAGACTGTTTTAGTTAATAAAGTCTATGTTTTCATGCTGACATCAACCACACTCCGTGTGCAGTGACCTTGGACAAGTTGTGCCCTGCCTGTGAGCACTGAGTATCACTCTGTGTATCAAAAAGTCAAAGGCTTGTGTCTCAAGGAGTAAAGATTCAGTGTTAAAAACACATCTGCTCCTTCAACCTGGAAGGATATATTCCAGATTCCGACTTCAGGGGCATACATAAGTTACTCGTACATGCTGATACTTCTAACCACTGGTTAACTTATCAAACGTGAGTGGAGGAATCACACAAAATCACAGGGACAAAAAATTTTGATTATATGAAAGCAGCAAACTAAAAATGAGAAACATCTTTCCATCCACCTGGACCTTCATAATATTCCTTACGAATACTCACATTTGTGTAGAACCACATGCTCAGGAAATGGCTCCTCGTGGACAAAAGAGAAACCACATTGGCAATCCTCTTCTTCAACCTACTGCAAAGATTTTGGATTGACAACAGGCAGAAACTCTTGGGATGTTCAGACTGGAAAGGAGAAGACTTTGGGAGATGTGGGGACTCTCTTCAAACACTTCAAGGTGTGCTCTGTGGAGGATGAGCTAGGATCATTCTGGATGGTTCTAGAGATGGGAGAGCACCTGCAGGGCCAAAGGACGAGCAGATGAAGGAGATAGGATGGAGCTGAAAACAGGGAAGGACTTAACGAGAGTAAGTAAGACATGGTTGGATATGTCTCCTAGTTGTAAGAATCTCTGTATCTGGAACTGTTCAAGTTGAAGCTAGACGCATGGATCCCCAAAACTCCAGATGCTCTGGCTTTGGGTAGCAGGTTGGAGGCTATTATCAGCATAACTTGCCAATTCTAACTCAGTGATTCAATACTTTCTTACTCATTTTCAGCCCCATTTTTTCTCTATAAAGCTTTCACTCAAAACGTCTGTGAGTAATAATTTCTCTGCTGCCTGATTTCCTAGTACGTCTCTTATTTGTTCCATACATGTTGGGGCTTCCATTTATCACTTTGCTTTATATTGTATTTACATCTTTATCAACTGCTTCATATAAACTTGCCACTATCTCCCCTCCTCTCTGTAAGACTGCATGCTCCTTTATATTGTGGGCACTGCGTAATATGTTCTTTTTTTATGCCCCCCATGGTGCCAGGTTCATGACTGAACACGTGGTTTTTTGTGCAATAAATACATGTTGATACGGATTGAATTGATGTTCAGGGACTTCCATGCAAGAAAGCAAAGCTGTACTGCGAAGACTTCACTCTGAAGGGAAAAAAAATCCAAGTGTGTTCCTCATCAGGGCCCCCCTGAATTCTTCCATAGATGTTCAGGGTTCCTGCCAGCCCCATCCTCTTCCTTTCTGTCCACCTCTCCTCGTGCCCTCCTTCCCACAACCCACTTCAGCCTAAGCAAAGCAGCTGCCTTGGCTTTATCTCTTTTTTTGATAAATTCATCTATCTTTTTTAAGAGGACAAAGGAAAGAATTTTGTAACAGAAACCTTTCCTGGGGTAACAGAGAAAAAATTCTTTTCGTTCATTTTCCGTTGGGATAAGATGAGTGAAGTAGAATACACACTCACACAAATATGTACACATACAGACACACACACATACACACACACAAATATGTACACATACAGATGCACACACACATACACACACAAATATGTACACATACAGACACACACACATACACACACACAAATATGTACACATACAGACACATACACACACACAAATATGTACACATACAGACACATACACACACACAAATATGTACACATACAGACACACACACATACACACGCAAATATGTACACATACAGACACACACACATACACACACACAAATATGTACACATACAGACACACACACATACACACACAAATATGTACACATACAGACACACACACATACACACACAAATATGTACACATACAGATGCACACACACATACACACGCAAATATGTACACATACAGACACACACACATACACACACACAAATATGTACACATACAGACACACACACACACACATACATACACACACACACACACAAAGGGTTCTGAAGCCTCAATTTTAGTCTTATCTCTCCAAGTGCACTAGCAGGGCAGTCCTGTGCAAGTTGTGTTACTTCTTTGTGTCTCAGCACAGCTGTAAAGTGGAGATGATCATACTTGCCCTACTGACCTTATAAGGATTCTGTGGCCATGAAATGAGAAAATGAATGTGAAAACACCATGTAAATTATAAAGCCTACATAGGTATCAAGCGTTGTTGTTGGTTTCATTAATACATCAAAAGCAAACCAGCCTTTGCCCCTCAGTGAAAGATTTGTCATGTTCCAATTTAAAGGAGATAATCCTTTGCAGATGATTGAGGTGTGTTTCTCACTCAATGCCTTGTGGGAAGAGAGGACTCCCAGAGCACAACTAAAATCAAATGATCTTCTCATATATTTCAGGCTTACAGAAAGCTGGGACCACTGCATTGTTAAACACGTGGAGTCAAGCACATGGAAACCGTGGGACATCAGTTGTTGCGGTTGGTTGGTTTGTTTCTGAAAGGAAAGAGTTCTCATTCAGCATTTAAGTGTATGTGCTCCCATTCTCTGTTCTTATTCCTGATGCTTTCAAATTACAATGCCAACCCCCAAAACTGATTTTTTTATAGGTATTCTTTCTTGCACAACAATATAGAGAGCTGTTTTTTGAAAGATGAAGAATGGCGGTGGAAATGCTTAACGTTCCTGTGTAATTGGCTAATGCTTGCAGAGATAGAGATGTAGTGCCAGTGGCAGACGCTTCATACAAATGAAAAAAAAAATTAAATTAATCAAATGTATAACCTCTTGTTAAGAGAGAAACATGTGAGATAATGCTTAGTTTGGATTTTCACTATCTTTGGATTCATTGTAATGTGCACTATAAACATTCCACTGATTTGAGAATTTTTATTTTTTTCCTAATGCGTAGAAACAAATGTAAATTATTAGCATTCTTATTTTCCAAGTCTGGTGTCCTCAGCGTCCCCCAGTGACAGCCACTGATGCCACATCCAGGCTGGCTCAGGTTGTGAGGTGATCATGACTAGAGCGGGAGGCACATGGCCTGCCTACACCCATCGGCTGGTAGACTATGATCTCAGCTCTATGTTTATAGAATGAGATGCTGGACTGTGATCCAGTCCTGAGAGGCCTTTGTCCATTGACTCCCAGCCGTCTCGCATGTCCGCTGTGGTGACGCCCTCATTCGTGCTGACGCGGTTTGCATTACCTGTCTTCTGTGTTGGTCTCTCTAACTAGCACTTCCGCATCCCACCAGAGAGCTGGAAGATCAATCCTTGACTGCCTGGCAAACTACTATATCCTTGAGACAGCCCTTCCCTGGAATCTTGGCTAGCACTCTTCATTGTCCTCAGAAGCTGTCTGAAAGTCGTGGACTCTTACATACCAGAGGACCAAGGGCCACAGAACACACCACTCTACCCCCAGCCCTCCTTCTACAGTGGGCCTCCCCTAACCTGAAATTCTAGTATCAGTCAAAAAATGTGTAAGTATGATAAATGCATTCATTAACTTGTTATGTCTTGTGTCAAGTCCCACAACCCGTAGGGAGAGCTCTCCCTCTTATTACTGAAACTATGACTGGACTCAAGTTGTATCTCCTAATGTTGAGGCAGATTCCTTGCTTATAGCCACATGGTTATATCCCACCTAACAGGTTGGATGCTCTTCCCCAGCTGGAGGTACTTCCCTTCTCCCCTTCTGGGCGGTTTAGTGCCATAACCCTGTTCTCTTTGCTCCTGGATTCTGCTCTCTTTGTCTCTGCCTGTATTTGGGTAATCTCTGTGTATTCTACCCCAAAACCTTCCAAAGGAAAAACAAAAAAAGGTGAAGACTCTATGCAGCTGCATCTGCATGAATTTTAGCAAGGACTTTTTCTCATATCGTTCACAGCATAATATATAATTCATCTTTTGTGTAATATGGCAGAACTGGATATGGTCCTGTGTTGCTTTCTTTAATGGATTTTATTTTGCAGCTCTATACAGAAGGTTTACTGTTCCTTGAGGGCAGGTAAGAATCATCTTTAATTTATTTGATGTGTCCCATATGTCTTCTTAAAGAATAGATAAAGTTCAATGAAGAACAAGAGCATTTTTAGGATTGGGAGACCTGGGTTCTCATACCAACTCTATATGACCATGATCAAGCCATTTGTTTCTTTGACTTTTAGTCTTATAATCTGTAAAAAAAGAAAAGGTAGACCAAATTATACACACTTTTTCAATAGCTCTAAAATTTAATGGTGAATTTTAAGTTAAAATTCTAATAATTGCAATAATAAATGTTATCTGTTTGAAAATACAAGGTATCCTGAATTAAAGGCTAATATTGGTATTTCAATGTGGTTGAAATGACTATTATTGTATATTCACATAGGCTTGCTTCAACAGCAGTATAGTGATATGGAAACCAAAAGACATGTATGTACTTGTTTCTTACTTTTAGGGTTTTAGCATCTATCACCATGACTGCCAAGTGGAGAAGTCGCATAAAGAGCCTTCGGCTGGGTAATTTGAGGGTATCTGCATACCCTTAGCCAAATTAGTTTACTGATCCAAGATTCAATGTTTTCAGCTGAGAAATGGGCATAACTGTAACTATCTCATGCATTTCATAAACTTGCCTATAACTTACGAGAAAGCAATTTGTAAATATTGCATACGAATCAAATAAAGCTAATGTAAACAAATTTAAATAACTTCTAAACTAATCAAATGCATCGTCATTATTACCTAAAGCAGTGGCAAGTAGTTCAATACCAATAAAGCCAGATGTTGGACACAAGCTAGTGAGACAGGTGAGTGATGCACGATGAATGATATCTTGCACTGGACCTCTGCTTTTTAAGAGTATTATTAAGTGATGGGGACTGTGGCAAGCTAGAAAGTACATGCTGTGTCTAAAGGACTGGTGGCTTCTAATCTCCAAGCAATTATTGCCTTGTGGAAAGGCAGACCCAGTGTGGGCAGAATTTCCAATTTTTCTGTGGAATCTGGAAATCCAGATTGGTAGGTGAAATTTCCCAGTCTTTATTTATATGTTGGCAAATGGTTCAAATTTAAAGCACTATATGGGTCAACATTAGCTAGGTCAAACAAAATACACCTTCAGGCAAGCGTTCAACTTCTGACCTAATCTTTAACGAACCCTATAGCTCCAATCCTTTCTGAAGGCACTTATGAGTCTTTCCAGTTACTGTGAGGACGGCTTCTTTCCCTGCACAAAAATGATCATGGGGGATTTAATTTGAGATTTGAGTGAATGAAGCCAGAGACCCCTGGAGAAATATGCGATGACAGTTCTAAGAAATGGAAAATGCAGGATTGGTGAGCAAATGTGCATCTTGCTTACCACCCGAAAAGGAGATTCCCTGGATGCCTGTAAGGATGGTTACCAAAATGATGGCTGGCAACACACAGTCAGATTCTATTACAGCACACTAGAGCAGATCCAGTCTCCAGGTCCCCAGGAACCCTTTCCTTTCATTGGTTCTACACTACAGATTACTTCTGAAACCAGCACATTATCCTATTAGAGAGCAGACTGTATGCTTCACAAAGACTGAGTGTCTAATTCATCTTTGACCCCCCCACTATGTTGAACATAGTATCTTACACATAATACTCAGCGAGGATTGGTGAATATGGACCAAATATGTAAGTTTATATATGTCAGAAGACAGTGCATTTTCTGAAGACCATGCGGTAGAATTCAAAGCAAAACCAAACCAAAGAGAGGAAGGGAAGAAGGAAAAGAATGGGAGAGGAATCTACCAACATGGTTCTGCTCTCGCTTCTACAATCATATAGCTGAATAATCTTGAATGAGTCACTTCAAAACTCCAGGACTTAACTTCAACATCAGCAACTTGCCAATGTTGCATTAGATACTAAATTCCTTTCTAGCTCTAACTGACTATGATTGTCTTCTATCCCTGAAATCCACAGGGATGCCTACAGAATATTTTTGGAAAATATTTTGGAAAAGCTAGATCTCTGCTTTGTTTTTGCCTCTTGGAAAGCCTGAGCCAGACTCCTCAGCCATTTTTTGGTCCCCAGGTTCATTTTCTGATGTTGGCTTCAAATGAAAAACACTTGCTCTTCCCTTTGACACTTATTTTTTTAAAAGCACCACGGTATATTTCCCTCTATGGACATATTAATGATCTAGTCAAACAACACTCCAACCCAGTTCTAGCTACTCAAGAGGTCAAAGGAAGTATAATCAAACAGCCTCCTAATGGGAAATTCCAAGAAATAAAACCAGTTTCTTGAGCTGCTGAGATAAAGTTAAGGTTGAAATACATTTCCTCACTTCTGCTCAGAAATAGAAGAGAAGAGCTTCCCTGGAAGTCAGGAGACAGGTGTTCCAGGAATTTCGATAGATGCCTGACAGGCCCGCATTCATCATTCAGTCCACCATGAGAAATGGTGATTGGAGACTGATGATATCAAACTGCTTAATCTCCCTCTCATCACACTGCCTTTCCCTGAACCCTGCTGCACGATGTTCCGGAATAGAGACAGTCATACATTTGCCTTTGATGGCAGCTTCTGATTATCAGCAACCAGGACCAGCCTGAGTCTATTCGTGAAGTGGAAGTTTCTCTTTAGCCTTGTAGCCGCTTTATTTTTGGTCATTCACTTATTCACTTGCTTCAACATTTATTTATTCATTCATTCAACATTCATCGGCCACCTTTTCTGGCCAGGCACAGCTCTGTTCCCTGGGATCTAAACACAAACCACCCATTCGTTGATTGAATAATGGGTGAGTAAATGAATGAATGAATGAATGAACAAGAAACTTCGTTCTCGCTGCCATGGCATCATGGTGAGTGTGATGGGGCGCATAAAGGGAACGCTGATGCTCCCAGAGAGGCTCATGGAGAGATCTTGTAGGCAGCTGTCTGTAGCAACCAGCCTCTCAGAATGGTAATCTGGTCTAGAAAGTTTGAGATCCTCAGCAGGCAGACAGTTCAACCCTGAAGTGAATGAGATCACATGGGAGGGAAGGACAAGGAGAGGCTTGAGACCAGAAGCGTGGGAAACAACGATGCTTCAGGGCATGACCATAGTCCTCTCCCTGAAGCACTGTGGTCTGAAGTCTAACTTTCATTACACCAGACACCTTCTGTGTTTAGTCTCCATGTGCACAGCCCCAGTGGAATCTCTTTGGGTGTTTTTCATGTTTAAGTGAAAAAGATTGATTTAACTTAAATTTCTAGCCTTCAGTGGCAGAGCTGGGGGAAGTTATAGATAGTTGTAAGACTAAATTTCAATCAAGTCTGAAATTCTGACTGTGGAATTTCAAATATGAACTTCAAAAAGCAAGAAAGGATTTTTAAGGGAATGAGTCTTCTCTGCTGACCATGAAAGTATACCTGTTGTCCCCTCTGCTTGTGGGTCAGGTCTGGCTCATCCACTGTACCTATAAATATTTTGTATTTGAGTATTAAAAAATCCATTGTTGCTATAGTTAAGATATTATGAGAATAGTAATACAGGTTGTTATTATTGATATTATTATTAATAAGGCTCCTATTAATTCAGGCACCGTGACAGGTAATTTACATACATTGTCTCACTCAATTCTCAAAACAAAGATTTAGGATAAAAGAGCAAGAAGCAGAAATGAAATCTTTGTTTGGATTATATAGGAAAGTATTTTTTAAAGTGATAATTTAGGAACTGAAGTCTATACTAGAACTATTAGTTAAAAGCATGATGCTTAATATTATATGAAAATTTTGTTCATTTATCAATATAACTAAAAGAACATGGATGAATTTTCTTAAAATGAATGCACTTATTACTGAAGAGACTGAAGTAAACAGCAAATAGTTGGTATCTCCTATCATATCATGATAATAATTCTGATGACTTTCTTATTGTATTGCAAATATTGGCTCCATGCCTTTAGGAAAAAAAATATCTACTCTAATGCTCGTCTGAGATAATTTTTGTCATCTTGAAAGGATGTGTGCTTCATTGGATAAATCAAATAAATGGATTTTCATTTGGAAGTCCATCTGGTGTGCTGGAGAAGAAACCAGGACTAGGGTTAGGAGGGTCATTGTCTTTCTGTGGGCACTTCCCCACGTGACCTTGTGCAAGTCACTCACCCTGCTTGCACAGTAGTGCTCACTGCAAATATTTGCTACAGTAATGGATCCTTCGTAGAGGAAAGCATCACATATCTGAGTCTTTTGGGGAAGACTGGAAGATTGAGGACCTATAAATCCCAAAGGGAAACAGTGCATCACGCTTGTTGCTCCTCACTCCACTTCCAGCCCTGCCCCCCGATAGCCATTTCCTCCATTTCAGTCATGTAAGGGGCTTTTCCAGCTGAATGCATTCTCCTGCAATGAGTACAATAATCATCATTAAAATCTCAATTTAATAATCTTAATTTATTGAGTCTATGCTATGTTCCAGGCACTGTTCTAAATGATTTATATACATCAAATCATTTAATTCTCCCAAAAATGCAATGAACTGCAGATATGATCATCTGCAATATATAGAAAAAGAAACTGGGGCACAGAGCTTAATAGCTTGCAAAAAAATTGTATTTGTTTTAAAAGGACAAGTGAGATTTCAACCCCAAACAGTCTGACTCCATATTCTACCTTTTAATATGACTCAAATCGTTTTCCCCTAAGGTGGACTGCTATCACAGTAATCTCATAGCACGTCTGCTCATTTTAGTCTTTCCATACCCTTTTGTAAGTCCCCTTATGGAATCAAATGTGTTTTATTTATCTATTTTCTCAGGACACAGCACAGTATCTGACACAGGGAAGGGCCTTATGATAATTGAATGAATGTGTAACCACGTTCCCTAGGAGCACTACTGTAACTTTGAAAACCTCTCTTAAGGCAGAGGTTTGAAATAGAAGACCCTCTAAGGGTCAATGAATGGGTCTCAGCTTGTCTAAGAACCCCTCATGGCCAAGAACTGTAGGCAATATGTTATGGATACATTTCTTTCTTCCTGTAGGGAGAGACTCCATCACTTTCAACAGAACCTAAAGGGGTCTGTGTCCCAAAAAACTTTGTAGGGCAACCAGAAGCCTCATTGGCTACTGGGAATGGGTTTTCCTACCTGACTTGACTAGAAGTAGAATTGTGCTGATCATTATTACAGGAGTGAAGTGGCTAAATTATCTTGCCCTTAGCAGTACCAGACCATAACAAAATGCCAACTTTAATCACACAATCTTTATTATTAAAATAGAAGCATTTAAAAATATTGTTAACAAAAAGTTACAGTAAGTAAAAGTCAGTTAATGGTGTTTAATTAAATTTTTTTTTTCAGAAATATTGTGTTGTGTCTTTTATGTGGACCAATTTCCATGCATCTTTTTTTGGTTCATGTTAGTGATTAACTGCAAAGGAATTAATGAAATTGATCAAGTAACAATGTACATTAGTCTTTTAGTTGAGTAAAAAAATCAAGAATAACTCTAGAATTACCTAGTCCCTTGACATAACCTCTGCTAATATACAATCTATTTCGTCCTCCCTCAGTTTCTGTTGATATCATTTAATAATGGTTCTTTTTTGATGCTGTATACCCTTCTTATGTTGTTTAGATTGATTTCTCATTTGGAAAATACTATATTTGTCTTCTCAGGTTGGAGATTTCCTTAAGTGTCTAAGAGATGATAGATGAAAGATTCAGAAGCATCTATTAGGCTAAATTCGACATACATTTACTGAGCACTTCTTGTTTGCCTGGGATTCTGCAGAAATTCTAGGAGGTATTTAGGGGAGCAAAAGATACAGCCTTGCCCTAAAGAAACTTGCATTCCAGTATGCAGTTATGAATGCCTTTAAACATTAGGCTTAGTGGTTTAGAGTTGATGTACAGACAAGAAATATCTACAGTGGATACTTGAACAGGAGCAGATAATGATAAAAATGGAAAGCTTAATATGTCACAGTTCTGAAAGCTGAATGAAAGTGTGACGAAGTTGAATGAATGGAAGCTATTGTAGACTTTTGTGTTCTCCAGCCAAACTTGATAAATATGGGGTGGTTCCGTGGTCATAGAAATGAAGGGGAAAAGATGGAAATAAGAGATGCCTAGGGAAGATGTAAAGTCTTGGAGGGCTATGTTATTCCAATCAGTCATAAGGCTGACCAGGCTCACAGCTCCTTCTGGGGGAAACTGTCTCACTTACACTCTTACATGAAGAAGGAGCCTTGCGTTTATTACCATATGCACCTCATCCCTCCTTCCTAGAAATAGTTAATTCATCCAATAATACACTTCTTCCATGAGGTCAGTCAATTTATATCCACATTATGGATTGACCTGGTACGAAAGGATGAGCTACATCAGAGTCTTTCTCCCTAGAATTTAAACTTAAAAAACAAACAAACAAACGAACAACAGTAAAAGAAAAGAGTCAGATGCAGAAATTGAAACTAGAAAAATTACACCAAGATAGAAATATGTAGGACTTCTATTAGAATATTAGTCACATTAGAATAAGGGCATATAAGTTTGGATAAATCTTGACCAAAATGATGATAGCATAAATGTATGTTTATTTCTTCCATATCAGACCAAAAGTTAGCAATCCAGGGCTAGTGTTTTAACCTATGTTCTCCCAAACACATACCTATGATAAAACCTTATTTGCAGGTCATTTTACTTACTCAGAGAACAAGAATGAGGTTCAGAGGAAGTAAGACATGGAAGGAGACAAACCATTATAAGAATATATTATTGATGCCACCTTTGGGTGAGGCCTCGATTTCACTGGGACCACCTGAGAAACTCACAAAATGCCTTCCAGAATTGTCTCGTTGAAGGTTGGGAGGTGGGGGCATCTACCCACCAATTCTCATTCCTCATCATTTCAAGACTGGCCTTGGGTGATAACTCTCCAGCTTCCTAGAGTAGAATGCATGCTGCTAAAGCAAGTTCCTGTCAGTGTCCAGGGTGTTGGGGAGCCTCTGGGGCAGAAACCAAAGACCTGTGGAACATTCTTGAAGGGAAGCACTGTCAGCATGAATATACTTGATGTCTGTGGGAGCTCTGCACTGTCATTTATGGTGGCTGGAATCACGTGGAGATTGCTGAGATGATGTGGGTTGGGGCACAAAGGCATCTGATACAGTCCATCCCTTGCATTGTCCAGATTTGTTCATGCCAAGCTATCAGTGAGTCTTCAAGGTAGCAGCTAGCTGCAACACTTACAAGAGATTTAACAAACAGAGTTTCGTGAAACAAATTACAGTCTCATTGATGATCCCTTGAGATTACTGGTCCAGAGGCTTTGACTGATATTCAAAATATCTTCCTTCCACCATACAGTCTGGATTTCCTTTACTCTTGCCTGACCCTTCAGCTGATAGGTTGCTTGCTTGGTGGGGTGACCAAGACCTTCATTTCTGAATAGTCTGAGTCCACAGTTTGCCTTGCCCTTCGTGAGATCATGGCCGCTGAAATTGTTCATTAACCATTGTGATCAAGCACATGAAGAGCAACTCTCAGTTACAGGGGGCATGGCCCTGCTCCAGAACCTGAGGATGTGGGCTGACTCACTTCAAACTGACAGTTCCATGAGCCACTCAGTAATTAGGTCAAAGCAATGTTCCCAGGCCTCGTGTATGCTACTTTCAAAATCCAAAGGGCCCGAAGTGCAAAGTACACAGAATGGATGCTCATTCATACCCTAGACTTTCATATCCCCACCAACTACTACTGATGTGGCAAGTCCCTGGCATCTGGGGGAACTTACCTTCCACCACTCTGACATGTATGTGTCTGGCACCTATGTATGTGGGCACCAGAGTATCCAGAGTATTTGCCACTTTCTGTCCACTAGGGCCAATTAGCATCATCATTAGGCATCCATACAGTGGATTAACATGATGTTCTGAGGACCGTCAAGATGATTAAGGTCCCTGCATATTATCTTGTGGCAGAGAGCAAGAGAGTTAATCTAGTGCTTGGACAAGACAATGAATCTGGACAGCTGTTGTCTCTATGCAGATGTGAACAGTTCCTGGGTCATAGAAAAGAGCACATTCGCCAGATTAATAGGTCTATCTCAAGTGTCAGTTATGGCAAAGATCCCACATTCAGCACAGGAGTTTCTGTTGGGGCTACCAACTGATGAAGTTGGTAGTGGTTCATAATTACTTGCCTCTGGTTATGATTCCTGTGGTTGCTGCAGGGCCCCAGGAGCTGAACTAAACGAGGGCTAGGTTGAGGACCACACTCCTGCAAACTTTGTCTTTGAGAATGGCCCTTATCTTTACAATCCTCCCAAGAATGCATTATCACTTCTGTTTTACTGTAATGGCAAGAAGTGGTTTGCAGGAGCTGTTTCAGGAGTTTCCACCAGCTCTTTTTACCATAATAGCTTTGAAATTCTGCAGGTCAGAACATCAGTGTGAATGTTCTGCTAACGACTGAGAATATACATTTCAGTTATGCAACTGGAAAATGACTACAGGGTGTATGTAGGCATGTACCTTGCCCCTTGCCCCCAAGTCTAACTCCTTTCAGATCAACTTTCTGTTTCTATTTTCTAACCAAGTACAAAAATTGTTTTGGTTGAGTAAGATTTTTCATCGTGAAACTTGAACGACTTGGGGTACACTGAGCTCTGATCTTAGTTTTTGGCCTGGAGCTAATAAGGGACAGAAAACAAGCAACGTTTGAAGCACTTATCTCAGTTTATTAACATATTTGCATGTTTCCTTGGTAAAGAAAGGCTTATCTCCAGTTAGGACTGGGGTGCTTCTGGTGGTCCAGAGGTTGTTTAAGGGGATATAGGAATTCAAGGCTTTCAGACTCTTTTATCCAAATGTCTCCATCACAAGTCTCAGGGTCCCATTTCTTTCCTATTGGCCCCTGTCTCTGACAGAAGTGACCTTTTGTGGCTGCACAACCTGAATCCTTTGTATCCCCTGCAATTACAACCTCACAGTAAAATTCTGATCATGATTTGGTACCTCTGACCTGTGGATGCAGGAGGTGAGGGCTGCTTTCATCATTGCCACAGAAGAGGTGTCTTGTTTCATCCCTGTACCCTGAGTTGGTTGCTTTCTTTCTTTAAAATGTCCTACAGCAGTTAACAGAAGCCAAGGGCTCTAGGATTTAGATTCAGCAGGGAGCTTATGAGAAGTGTTCAAAATGTTCTACCGGAATTGTCTGCCTGAAAGGGGGAAGCAGGAAAATGTATCCAGTGTTACCCGTTTCCAATTGGTTGACAGTTTTCTCTGAGGATGTGAAGACCCATGCACGTCCCGGTTGCACACGTACTGTCTGAGCAAGTTCCTCCTCGTGTTTAAATTACAAGAGAAACCAAGTGGAAAGAAGTGAAGACATACAGAAAAGACTCGATGCAGGGCACTGTCAGTCTGAAGTGAGGCAGAGCTCTTCTGGAACTTTCCACGGCAGCTGCAGTTGAAGTCAGAGATAAAGAGATGTGAGGCAGGACATCAGAGGTGTCGCCACAGGCTAGGCGATTCCTCAGTATCAGGGACTGAAGACCCTTTCGTCTCCTTACTTTCTAGTCCTAACAGCAAGCGCTCACCATACGGTAAAACATGTCTCCCACTGCATTTTCATTCAAACCAGCAAGACAGCAAAAGAAGAACAGGACATATCTTTCTCTTTTTAGAGCAAAATATGAAAGTTGCACTCATCCATCGACCAGAACACAGTTACATGACTACACTCAGTCAGCACAGAGGCCAGAAAAGTGTAGTCTAGCATGTTCTGAGCGGCTGGATACCTGGTCAGAAATCAGGAATTCTATTCATATAAAACAGTAGTTTTCAACTCATCTGTCAAGTAGGATTTTAGATGTGTGTGATGGTGTTTCTGTTTGACATATGACTAGAGAGTCTTTCTGTCATTTAGTTGGAGGGTCCAAGGTGGTCGGATGAACTTCGGTGTCCAGAACAGCCTTGCCAATAAAGAGTTGGCTTGTATTCTGCACAACTTTTGAAAATCCTGAAGACGTCCAAGTAGGTGGGAAAAATTATAATTTTCCAAGTGTAGAGCTTAACTCCACTTTCTGTATAAATGTGTGACGGTAGCACACAATGAATTTTTTAGAGGTATAACTACTGGTTCAGTCAAGGGAGAATTGTATTTGGTTATATTTGTACTTTTAGCTAGAACAGTTCACCTCTTCAGGAAAAAAACACACCATCTATAACCATGCTGCTCATGGTATTTAAGCCATCTATATAGGACAATGTAAGGTACTATATCAGTCCCCATTTGTAAGTGGCACATTCATCCTGGTTTAAGTTTCAGTCTAACCTGTCTTATGACTTTATTTCATTTTCTGTCATAGCTGTCTATGCCTGAGCATTTATGTATTGAATTGTGTATTATTTTAAATAAATTTAATTTAAATGTCATAAAAATTGTTTTTAAAATTATTGAATTTTTATCATTTAATTTAAATGTCATATAAATTATTTTATAAATTATTTTAAATCACTTTTATTTTCGCCTTCTCTTTCTATTATACTTAGGACATTATTGATTCTTTTCAGAGTACTTGTACAGTAAGTTATATTTACAAATTTCAGGGTAGTAAAGGCAACAGTGTGAAATATTCAGTGTAAAAATTAGGCATTTAGTCTGACAGAGTTAAAAACTACTATCCTAGAAAGAGAGAACAGAAGCTGGGGAACAAATAGCTATCTCTTCCACAGAGAAATATGGCAAGTCAAACTCAAGAGTCAGGGATGATGACTAACTTGAGACATCAGAAAACATGTTCAAGTAGAAACTTTGAGACCAAAAAGTATACAATAAGGACACAAGAAGTTCGTTGAACAAAAACATTGGAGTAGATACATGGCACAAGCTAAAAGTGGGACAGTGTGGTGTGTCTCCCCGAACTCCTGCCACTGACATCTGTGAGGATGCTCTAATCTGAATCAGTCCCCAGGTCCAGCTTTCCCGTGTGCCGGTGCTATTCCAATCTCCACTTTCACAGTAGTGATCTCTAACTTGTCTCCTACCCCCTTGTTGCCTCTGTGTCTGCTTTTCCTGGGTTCTTGTGCATCTGAGGTTCAAGAACGTCTGTGTGCAGCAAAAAGAGCACAACGTCAGTGAAGACCAAGAAAGGGAAGGAGTGGAAGCATCTTCAAGTTGGGCAAATCAGAGAGTGGGGACATGGAGGGAGTGCTAAGGCAGTGATGCTGCCATTGACTGAAATGAAGACTGGTTTGAACGGCTGAGGAAGAAGGTGAGACTGCTAATCTTTGGTGCCAATCTCTACCTCATTTAAATTTTAATTATTTGTCCTTACTGATTTCTTAGCTCCTCACTTATCTGGCTGGTGTTTACTTGTGAAATCCCCTTTTACATTTTATTCTAAATGCTCCACAATTATACAGGTGGAGCTGATTTCTAAAGTTCCTTCCCCTTCCTGATTGGGCATCTAGATGAGATTAAAGCAATTTATTGTGATTGCTCTAAATACTGTCCATACCAGAATATGTCCAAGATGGAGGCTGTGGATAATTTCCTTTCATCAACCCTCTGTGTGCCATGGAACTTTGATAATAAAAGTAAAAAGAAGCATAAATCTTCACCCTGCATGGTTCATAGTGGAGAGGACAGATACTTTGGTTAATTTTTGCATTAAGATACAAATTACATATTACCAATGCATACAAGGCACTATAGGATCACAGATAAAAGTACCACTAACTTTGCCTGAAGACCTGGACAAAAAAACACATGGAATGAACTTTAGAGCTAAAGTTCACAAGATAAAGAGAAAATGAAGAAAACAGTATGCATAGAACAAGAAGATTAAAATCAAAATCGTGTCTACACTTGGGTGTGGAAAATTAAGAAACTAACTTAGAGTATATAAGGGGGGGGGTGTCAGAAGGGAGGGAATTAAAGGCCTAAAAATAAAGACTGATATAAAGCTAGAATAAAACAATCAGTATACTCTCAGCTAAAGAGATTGAAATTTGTACATTACTCATCCATTGCTTAATTGTGTTTTGATAATGATACTGTTAGTAACACATATCTCATAGAAAGGCACTTTGCCAAGTAATACTACAATTTTCTTAGCACTTTGAACAATGCATTTGAGATTGGTGCGTTTGAGTGCCAATATGATATTCAAATAGAAATAGCTAGTTGGCAGTTGGAAGCATGGAGCTTGGGCAGTGGAGTGAGATCAGAACTGAATATTGAGGCTGGTGAAGTATTAGAATCTGGATCCTGGTTGAAGTTACATCAAGAGCACATCAAGTAAGCCAAGGAGAGGGCAAAGGGGAACACCATTGGGAACATCAATATTTAAAGGGTGGGTTGAGGAGGAGATGACAGTGAAAGAAACTGGAAATAGTTCTAAAGAGAGAACCAGGATTGAATGGGGTCTTGAAGCTGAAATAAGAAAGACATTCACAAAGGGAGCTGTGAATAGGCCCAATTCTACAGAGAACCCCAGGTAAAGGTGAAAATATATCCATTGCATGTGGGATCTCAAATGCTTCCCTCATCCAGAGATTAGTTAAACTTTTAGGAGTAACTCAAATCTGGAAAACCTATGAATAATAATTCTAGCCTAGAAATATTCCTTTATGGAGGTTAAAGCAGGACCAATGCTCTGAATACACCCCCTAAATCCAACATTTGCAGAACATTTTCCCAAACATGGGTTGATGCAGTCAGGCATTTGGAGGTGGGATAGCGAAATAGCTGTGTGCATGGGCTTTGCCTTAATAAAAAATTAAAAAAAAATAACTTGATTGCTAATATGGCTTTACCACTTACACGATTAGAGCGACCATTGGAAGCGACCTGACCCTCTGAGACTCAGTGTCCTCATCCATAAAAGAGAGAATATACTAATTTCATAGAGTTGTAGGTGAGAATGAAATGAGATAATTGGATATAAAACAATCTGGCACATAGTAAGGCTTCAATAAATAATAGCAATTATTATCATACTAGGCTGCAGTGTGATGAGAACCCTGCCATTGCTTGACTTTTCATTAGCCATGCAACGCTGGGGAGCTTTTGGCAGCAACCACAAGGCAGTTTGTTGGCACACAACCTTTCAATTATCTGCACTACTGATCCCCTCCATTAGCATGGAGAAGAGAAAGTGTACAGCTCAGATAAGCCAGAGGGAGGGCAAAAAAAGAAAAAAAAAACAGTCTAGCCATATAACTATATAAATCCCTATTAAGAATTTAGGAACAGTTCCTCGGGGGTACAGATTTATATCTTCGAAGAGAGGAGTCCAAGTTCCTATGTGCATGAGTTCTTTAACTTGACCGTAATGAATGCTAACTCTTCTTTGTTGTTGCTTTGCTTTTAAACAACAAATCTCCATTTAAGGAAAAACACCAAGAGACTTTTTCCTTAAATGTGTTGCAATGTTTCACCTCTGATTCTGTTCGCAGCGCTCTGCCTTTGTCTGGCTGTGCTAAGAATTACTTAAGTTATCGGAGAGTCAATGGAACAGTAATAAAAAGTTCCACCTTATCTGACACTGAGTTCTCTGCCTTTGAAATATGGCGACACCATTTTTTCCCCCCACAAGGCTAAAGAGACTTTACTTAGAAGTGGGATAAATTTATAGGTTTTACTTTTGGCCACTGGAGGGCTCTCATATTTTTCCGCTAATGAAATAGAAACCTTGAGCGTGACTGAAAACTAGAAATCAGAGATGAAAGTTTAAAGCAAGTTATTTTGTGATTTGTGCCCAAATTTAGGTGCAGACAAAATTTGAGTAAAAGTGAACCTAAGGCTGTAAAGCAGTGATTTGACTGCTCGGGACAGGTGCTGAGTCACTGACTGTGACTTAGATCTCCAGCTTCAGGAAACAGTGGACCAGCTCCTTCATTTTGTTTACTTTAGTAATTGGTCATTATCTCTTTTCCTCTCTGGCTGATAATCTCCCAGCCCCCTGTTCTTTCAGTGGAAGTAGGTCCTATGAAATAATGCTGACCCTTGGTTCTTTTCTGAACTGCATCCTTTTTCTCTTATTCCTAAACCCCATCTACCACCCCAAAGTCTCTCCCCATCAGTGACCTTCCCTAACAATTATACAGATGCTTCATAGATCCTTTGATGAACCCCAACATAAATCCCCCCACCACACACACACACACACACACACACACGTGTGCTGTTCTTGTTGCTTCCACATCTACTCAGGTTAATCACATGTTGCTGGATACTTGTGTTGAGACATCAGACTTTCCAACAATAGTCAGATTTGTACACAAAGGCAGGCAGCCAGCAGTTTGGATTACAGTGTGCAAATGGACGAAGTGACTTTAAGTCTGATTGCAGTCATCGTGGGTATCTAAGGAAAAGGTAAGAAATGGCAGGAGGTATCTTTGAAAATATTGATATTCATAGTCAATGAATAATAGAATTGTCTATCTGGCTTGAACATAATGAATAATAGAATTGTCTATCTGGCTTGAAATAGTACCCCCAAGTAGTAGATACAGGTAGGGACAAAGTCCAGCTGTTTGGTGAGACATCTGAAAAGGTCCATTCCATCATCAATCAAGCAGGCTGAGAGTTCAAGGGAGAGCTGAAGAAGCAAATCAGGAAGACGACGTTCAGGATCTGCAAAAGTCTTTGGTATCTGTGAAGTAAGGTGTGGTTAGGAGACACACAAGTACCCAGAGATTGACTTGAGACTATCAGATGCCCAACCTGGAGCAACATTAGTAATTCTAGTCCCCGCCTGTGGGAATGAGCCACTGGATTCATTGCTAAGCTTATTTAAGAGATACCCAGGAACTGTAAGGCTGAAAGTATCCAGAATCATTAACTGAAAAAGAGATGAGACAGATGAGTCCTTGCTGGTGACTAGGGTTTTTCACCCCCCACCCCTGCTCTGGATTTTTTGTTTGGTTGTTTTAAGATATGGACTCAACCTTTTTATAGCCCTGTTAGTTTCATGTTGCTTCATTGAGTTTGAACTTCAGTGCATAAATGAAGTAATACCCATTGTGGTCTTAGAGACCCTTTGAGTATGTGACCTTCTTGTTTGCCTACCAGAGATGAGGTTGTTGAAATGTTCTATTCTTTCTACGTAAAGTTTTCCTGTTTCAAGCCCCCTTTTATTTCATTACAAACATACACTGTGACCACTGCCAACCTCTAAATCATATGTAGAACTGATTTCTAAAAATCGTCATCCATTGGTTAATAATAATGTAACAATACTGGCTCATTGATTGTGATGAATGTACCATACTGATGTAAGACACAAATAACAGGGGAAACTGGGGGTGAGATATATGAGAACTCTCAGCACTATCTTCTCATTTTTTCTGTGATTCTAAAACTATTCTAAAATAAAAAAGTTAAAACAGAAAAAAATGGCCAACCATTCATCTAATATAAACCCCTGGTGAATTAGGACTAGAGGGTAAATGATGGGAGGAATCGTGTGAGACTGGCAGAGATAAACCCTTAGAGCTGCCTCAGTGCACAAGTATAGAGCTGGGCAGCAGTCCTGAGCTGGGTGGGTAACCACCTCCCTTATTCAGGATATTTCTATTGCAAGCACGGTAGACCCCCACTAAGATCACCAGGCTCTTCCTGAAACTACCTTCCCCAAAGACACTTTTTTTTTTTCCCATAAGAAGTATCAGGCTGCTCTCCTTTGCCCCAGAATCCTGAACTGAAATCAGTTCAAAAGCATTTCAGATTATCCCTGCTTTTTCACTTTCTCATTGTGTAATAGGGAAGAACAAATCTGACCTTATATTAGATCTGTCCCTTTAATTCTAGCTCTGGGCTCTGTTTTCTGTGCTGAGTCATGCTGGTTCTGCAACTTTTGTAACAGAAGGTTGCCTATAGCCTGAAATATACAGAACAGCCCATTCTCAAGGCTCTGACCTTTAAGGGTATAACACTTTTCCTTTCATGTAGAGATAAAAAGTTGCAGAACAGAAGATAACATTTGTCCTGTTGGAGGTTTACAAGAACATCATGACCTGACCAATGTGGACAGCTGTAAAAACAAAAGATTCCCACAGGAAGAAGTTTGCAACAACCAGCCACACCCCCAACCCCTTTCTAGTATAAAAGGAGCATCAATTCTGACTTGGGTAAGATGATTCTCTAGGACATTAGTCCCCCATCTTCTTGGTCTGCTGGCTTTCTGAATAAAATCATTATTCCTTGCCCAAACACCTCGTCTCCAGATTTACTGGCCTGTTTTGTGGCTAGCAGAATAAGTTTGGACTCAATAACAACTGTGACGTTTCCTGATACTCAGAATGACTTTCTATTGTTACTAGCTTATCTCTTTTCTCAACCTCCCCACCTTGGCCCAGGGTCTGCTATTTCATTTCAGCCTACCTCCTTTTCTGTCTTATACAGAATGCCTACTCCAGCACCATCTCCAAATCTTTTAACTATTGATAAAAAAAAAAAATACCGTTAGACAGTTGGCTTTCTAATGATGATGAATATCACAACCTAGTGTTTGAAGATGAATGACTTGATGCTTAAATGTGAAAGAGCCAAAGCTAGTGCTGGATATATGCTCTTCTTTCTCCCATTTGGGGACCTCTGTCTCTATTTTTGACACCTCTTCTTTTTCTAGGAGCTTACGGCCATTCGTGTATCTGTGTATCCAGAAACCCACAATGATGATTCATCAGATATGCCTCCTCCTCTGTTCCCATCCATTTCACTAACAAAATTTTTCTAAATTGCAGTCTAATTTTTCTTCCTTGAATTTCCTCTTTGATTGATGTGCCATGCGTAATACACGTAACTAATATCCAATTCCTCTTCTGGGCACATGAGAGGCTGATACTTTTCTGCCTCCCTTGAAGCTAGATGTGGCCATGTGACCTGCTTAGGCCAATGAGATGTGAATAGAAGTGGTGCATGTCACATTCTTGCAGGAAAATTTAATCACCAGTGCATGACTCTCCTGGCTTCTCTTCTGCTATGGTGATCACGGGATACATGTTGATATGGAGGTGCCATGAGATAACCTATAGTGCTGAGCCAATACATGGAGGACAGCTGCACCGGAGAGTCGCCTGGACATTCTGAAGACTTCATATGAGTAAGTTTTGTTGTATCAAAAGGAATTAAGATTGTGGGAACATTTTTAGCACTGCATAACCTTGAATATTTTGACTATTATGGTTGAAAAGTAATCTCAAGAGTATAATACATTGTTAGTAATTGATGATATCTTAATGTATTATCTCTTCCAGAGTAGTTCCATTGTGATAGGAGATCCCAGGGGGCAAGATATCTTAACTGAGAAGAATGAACTACTAATGATGGAGTAGAAGGCTCTTGGGCATATTAGAGAAGATGACATTTTGGAATAAGACTGTCTCTTTGCTTTCTAATTGTACCATGATGGTATCTGGTCAGATTATTATACATATACGCATTTTAGGAAGTACAATTTGTGACAAATGCAGAAACTGTGGAATCTTGGCTTTTGTTAAAGTTTTCCCCTCTAATCCATTCTGAATATCATTACCGTAATGTTGAAGATCACTCGTTGTGTCCTCAGTGATCCTTGTGTCTTTAATTTTTACCCAGGTTCAAATACCCTTCTTTGTGGTTAATAATAATAATACCTTCTTTTTTATGAGTTCTAGCTAGGATACAGGCTTTTTATGTATGTTATCACTGTTCTCTTCAACTACCCTGTGAGGTATTGTCCCCAAAGGCACATGGTTAAAAAGTGGGTGATAGAAGCAAGATTCAAACCTGGATCCACTTGAGAATATATACTCACTTCCCCATGAACTCTCTCTCTCTCTCCTTAGATGGAATCTACCTTTCCTCCAAAGCCCAACATAAGCTTCACCTCCCCAGTGAAGTGTCTTCTCTGACAGTCCTCTACAC
The DNA here is from genome assembly GCF_009834535.1 of Camelus ferus. Classification (NCBI taxonomy): domain Eukaryota; kingdom Metazoa; phylum Chordata; class Mammalia; order Artiodactyla; family Camelidae; genus Camelus; species Camelus ferus. Next base: position 16,141,427 of record NC_045716.1, on the reverse strand, counting down.
AATGGCCCCTCCTCCTTTGCAGCCCTTATTGTCATTTGGAACCATGGTAGCTTGTCTCCAAAGATGGTCCTCCAGTGATTCATGCCTCTTGATATTCAGGTCCTGAACAAGCTGTCCCTGTGATTTTCACGTTGACCCACACTATGTGATGGAAGGGATATTGCATGACTTCTAAGTCATAAGAAGCCTTGAAGTTTTCTCCTCAGCCTCTGGGAATACTCACTCTGGGAGATACTGCCTGAGGGAAGCCAAATATCATATGAGATGTCTAAGACCATCTGAGGCGACTGTGCTGTGAGAGAGTACGAGGTAGCCATATGCAGATGACATGTGGAGAGAGACTCATAGCCTCTGGGTAGCCTCTGTCTATTCCAGACATCCCAAAAGGGGCACCACACCTCAAACAAAGGAGCATTCTGGCTGTCCAGCCAGATGGTTTCAGCTCCAGCTGCCAACTCAGCAACCACGTGAGAGACCTCATAGGAGAACCACACAGCTGAACCCAGTCAAACCACAGAGCCGTGAGTTACAATGATAAAGAAGTTTTTAGACCACCAACTAAAGGGGAGGTTTATTTTACGCCAACAGGTATTTGGAACAGGAACTTACCATATACTGTCCTCCCTCCCCACTACTGGCATGTTGTAATATTACTATTCTATTCACTTTAAAATTTTTAATAATTTATATGATCGATCTATCACCATCATCTTGATTGAAAGCTTTCTGGACGTTTGTCTTATCTGAGATGAATTCCCCAGCTTAGCACCTGGGGCGTGTAAGACTTCAACAAGTGTCTATCAATTGATTGATAAGCTCCTTTAGGTCAGAGGCTATGTTATGCCTACGTTTATATTTCCTGCAAACACAGAGCTTTATTGTAGACCTTCAAGGATATTTTTTTTGGCAAGACTTCTGCCAACCAGCCTGCTCCAACACACTCTAACAAGTGATCAGTTCCTTTTGTGATCAGTTTTCCACAACTCCCCTCCTTGGTTGGTCCACATGTCCCAGGCTTCATCCTCACTGGTTTGCGCTTCCTAACCTGTGTTTTCAATCACACTGTTGTTCCCTGTGCTTGGAGTGTCCTCCTACCCACCAGCCACCTGTTCCACTTCGTGAAAACCTGTTCTTTCTGTAAAATCCAGCCAAAAGATGGCCTCTTTAAACTTTCCCTGCTGGCCCAATAATAATCCCAACTCTTGAGTTCACAGGCCCTGTTAGGTGCTTACCCCATGGAGTTCCACTCACTGCTTCATGGTCTCTGTTGACCAGTGAGATTTTCAGGGACTGAGGCTGTAGCTTATTTAACTTGGACTCCCCAACACGGTATATGATGCAGAGCAGGTGGTCAATAAATGACTGTTGGATGAATGAACACATTTTACAAGGAGAGAATGACTGTGTGAGAGATAAGAAATAAACACGGTGTTGAGTGTTTTGTCACCGCAAAGTGCTATTAATATACAATTGGCACCCAGCTCCCTGGCTGCTCCTGCCTATCTCACACCTTTCATCTTTCACCGCAAAGCCAACAGCCTTTCTTTAATCAATGCAGTTGCCTTTCTCTGAACCCTCTCTAGTTTGTATATATTTTTTTTGTCCTGAGATGCCTGAAGCCTCTTCATATTCAGCCCAAAATAGCACTGACCTTTCAGCTGCTGTATCACCTGGCAGCTCATATCTAATTTCCTTTTGCAAGAGCCTCTCTCACTTGCTTTTAGCATTTTGCTTTCCAGGTTTCTCTCGCCGCTTGCCGTGTCGTTGATTGTGTTTTTCCCTCAGAGAATCTGGTTTCTTTCTTTTTTTTTTTTTTTTTTTTCCTGGTTTGAACTCTCCCTGGCTATTTCTTTCTTTTTCCCCAGGCATTCATGGTACACAATGTGGGGATAGGGGGAGGTTTGGGAGGTGGGGGAGGCTGTGTTGTGGTTATTTCCCTTCTGGTGAGGAGCTCTCCTTAGACCTGGAAGGTAGCACTGTCCCAGCTTGTTCAGTCCCCCCAACAGATTGCTGTCAAAAGCAGTCTTTCTAGCTTTCCTGTGAATTCAGGAGAAACATCTCGTTGGTTTGGAATTTTTTTCATCTTTTTGTTTGCTTGTCTGTTTGTTTTTCCTTTTGTTTCCTTTCTTTCTTCTTCTTCTTTTTTTTTTTTTTTTTTTTTTTAATTTGTGTGACATCCATTGTAGGTTAAATGCTAGGGAATCTGGGTGACATGCTATGAAAATTTCTTCTCAGCAATTCTTAGGAGCCATCTTTGTTAAGGGCGAGGCTCAGATTCCAGCCGCCATTACTTCCTACAAAATGGCTTCCCACAGAAAACCAGAGAGACATCACTGTCTCCATAACTCCTGTGAATGCAAGAGGCTTTTAGAACATGGAACTCTTTGTGAGTCCCAGGAACTGGCCCTATAACTCATATTCAAACAAAGACATTGCAAAAGTAAACAACATCATCCATCCTTAGAAAAATCACTAATTAAAATTGACAAATTTGCCACTTCTAGAATGTGCTCTGTGTTTTAATGCCTTTATGCTTACATATGGGCTGTTTCTTCATCTTGGAATAACCTGGCTTACCTTCTTGCTTTATTGAAACTTGCTTTGTCCTTCAAAGAACCATTCAGATGCCACTTCCTTCTTGAAAAGTCATCTTATCACCCATATGTAGGTTCTCAGTCTCTCCTGCCAGTTCCTGATACTTTTTGTTTATACCAGCTTTCTAGCTTGCAAAGCAGTCAGCCTTATATTTGAATTCCTTACAGAGGCATTATTTCTCCTTCAAACTCCTTGGGGTAGGAAAGCTGGCTTTTTCATTCCTGTAACTTCTACCAAGAAAATCATAAACCTTTTAAAGACATCTTCTAGAGTGGTTCATAGTAATTTTGCTTTCAGAGTGAAAACCACACACACACATAGGTCAGTCCTGCTGTGATTCTCAGAGGGCAAGCACCCTTCCTGGATCACTGCCTCTTGGAGGCTAGAAAAAGCCTCTCTAGATACTCTGGAGTTCACCTCAACATAGCAAATTAAAGCTGTTTGAGTGAGTGTGTGGGGGAGGGTCCAAATAAGGAAAAGGGAGGAGCAGTGGTGGGAAAGAGAAGACTGCTTTTTCATCAGGATATTTTATCCCAATGGAACTGAGTTGTGATCCCCTCAAATAACAATGGTATAAATCATTATTTTAATAGTTACCATTTGAGAATTTTTAAATATCAAGGTACTTTACTCAGTGCTCTATGTGCAGTATTGCATTCAATTCTCACGACAACCCTAAGAAATAGATGTTATCATTATCCTCATAGAACAGATAAGGAAACTAAAGCTCTGGACAGAAAGGTTAAGTCATTTACCAAAGACACACAGTTAGTAAGTGGCGGTGGTTGCATTCAAGCCCCTACTAGGCTGATTGTAGGACCCCGGCTAGTAAGCAATACACTAGTTTGTCTCTCTCTACAGGTAGAAGTAGTCCTTTCTTTTCCTTGGGTCACAGTTCTTCCCCCATGATCATTAATGAATATTGAAGGCTTTTGAGCTGGAAGTCACGTGATGAAAGGCTTCTAGTTTACGCTGCCAAACAGAATAATAACTCTAACAACTGCTATTTATACATTAATTCTTAGACCATTTATAAGTGACTCCTACATGTCAGGGACCTCTACACCTTCCACACAATCATCGCCATTCTCCACAGCAACTCTGTAGGGAGAGTGAAATTATCTTCATTAAACAGACAAGGAAACTAAAGGCCATCGAGGTGAAGGAGCTTGCACGGAGTCCAACGGCCAGGAAGTAATAAAGCCAGCATTTACCTGCTGCGCTGCCTTTGATGACATCCTGGCTCCCTGCACAGCTCTGGAGAAAAGGATGAGTTTGCTTTCATTAATAATTGACTGGTTTCTCTCCTCCAATTCAAGGAAGACAATTATTATTGTTGTTTTTATTGTTATTATTATATCTCAGAGCCTGTTTCCATGTAATGATACATGAGTTAAGGTTAGATTATTGCTTTAGCGCCTGCTGATCCTAAATTATATTTCCAGAATTTCCCAGGTGGTACCAAGTATGTGTGCTGAACATTAAATTGAAATCTTCTGTTTTTCCTACTAAACTGTGAATGATTGAAAGGCAGGAGAATTTCCTTCTTTCTTGTTTTGTGTTACTTTCATATTTTATTTCAGTTGTAATGAAAGAATGTGATTAGAGGCAATGAAAAAGAAAAGTCTATATCTCAATCCAATTATTCCATTCAGCTTCCCATTTCTCAGGACACATTTCTCTGCTTAATTGAAATCACAGGAGAATTTCTTATTCACCTTTGGAACCTCAATTCCTGGCAAATAGTAGATGGTGAATAAGAGTGGAATGGAATTCTTGCCCCTGCCATCCCCCCTCCCCCGTTTTCACATATCTCTTTCCTTCCTTCTGGGCTATAATTTTATCACCCAGCTTATTTTACATCCCGTCTTGATACTGCAGTGGCACCCACAGGCACTACTCACCCTAGAAGTCACATTCTAGGACCAGAGAGCAGCTGATCCTGCTCAGGCAGTCGTCCGTGCCCGGGGCATCTCCCCTGCCCTCGGAAGCACAACAAGCGCTCCCCTCTCTCTCTCCTCTCCTGGAACACTGGCTCCTTGTATTTCTGTTTAGCAGTGCTTGTGTTCAGATTCATTAATTAATGAAGATTAATCAATAATTAAGTGTTCTATAGCCACCCAGAGGCCATTTCATGGTACAGTGATGTATTTATTGCCCCATTTAGTGCAAGGACTCAGGAGCTGTCTGGTACTGCTCATAGGTTGGTTTATTATATGCTGCCTGATTGACAACCTTGGACTAGAAGCACCACTCTCCTAGCCCCTCTGTCACACCGGGACCTTAGCCCAGCCCTCTTGGCACCGATGCTGTCTGCACCAGCCCAGACCTTTCAATCCGTCCCTTGTAGACTTGTGGAATCGGGTTCCTGGAGCTGACTGGGGCTGGGGTTGGGGCTACACTGGAGCCAGACAGTTTAAGAACAGTGGCCTTGGTGGCTTTGAGTCCAATAGCTTTGCCCCAGCATCAGCCACTGGTACTTGTTGTTCATGGGAGGCACTGCCATCACGTGTTGGGCTCTCTGCCCTAGTATTAGGGGAAGGTTCCCCCAAGGACCTTGAAAAAGTGCAAGTGGAAGGTCAGTGAGAGTGCTGCCATTCACGCAGGGCCAGAGCACCCTGCTCCCCAGGGTACCATCTCTACATCTCCAGGAAGGCGAGTGTTCCCTCTTAGTCATGGGCAGTGCATGCACAACTGGTGGACACCACAGACTTGGTGGTGATCTGCTAATTGACTGATGCTTGGGACTCTGATTCTGGCACCAATTAATGTGGGGTTCAACATGTCCCATCACTGCCTAAATGCTTCCATTCCACTCTTGGCTAAATGTTACCCTTAGGGAAGATGCACTGACCTGCGGGTCCAGGGCAGCATCAATCTGGGGTGTGAAAACCCAGCATAAAGTTAGGGACATTCAACTTCAAGGCTCCCAAGATTCTCCTTTTTGTGTGTATCCAGGGGAAGGGGAGGATGTTCAGAACCTAATTCTCTTGAACTGTCTACTTCTAGAAACACCAGTGCTCAGATCCTCCATTGTTGAAGAGATCAACGACCTCTTAACCAAAGCCAGGTGGGATTCCCAAGCCCCCTCTATACAGAAGGTCCCCAACTTATAATGGTTCAGTTCAGGATTTTCAACTTTATGATAGTGCAAAAGTGATACACATTCAGTTGAAAATGTGATTTGAAGTTTGATCTTTTCCCAGCCCAGGAATATGTGGTATGATACCCTCTCATGATTCTGGACAGCAGAGAGCCACCCACAGCTCCCAGTCAGCCATGGGATCGTGAGGGTAAACAAGCAGTACACCTACAACCATCCTGTTCCCATACAACCATTCTGGTTTTCATTTTCAGCCCAGAATTCAATAAATTACATACGATAGTCAACAGTATTATAAAATAAGCTTTGTGTTAGACGACTTTACCTAATTTTAGTGTAAGGGTTCTGAGCACATTTAAAGCAGCTATGATATTTGGTAAGTTAGATGTTTTAAATGCATTTTTGAATTGCAATATTCACCTTTTGGTTTACATGGGTTTACAGGGAGGTCACCCCATCATAAGTTGAGAAAGATCAGTACACATAAAAATGCTTTTGGTCTGGCGTGTTGGGCTTTTATTTGAGAAGGACCTGTTTATCTTAGCTCCCACTGACAATGGTCAACTAAATGAGTATTAACAGTGGTGACATGAAAATAGCCACCTTTGATTACCTATTAAGTTCCAGTCTCTGTGTCAGATATTTCCCATTGAACAGCCAGAGGAGACGTAGCATGAGATACAGAAATCCCCGTGGAAGGAATGAGTGATTATACATGGAGCTTAACTTGTACAAATGCTTTTTATTGCTTTCCTCCTTTTTTCCTCTTCACTCTCCTCCAGCAGATTTGGGGAGGTGAGTGTGGAGGAGCTGCCAAATTGGAATTTGGCCTCTCACCTCTGAGAGGCCCTCTGGGACCAGGAGGACCCCCAAGGAAAGGAGACCCAGAGCTAACTGGTCAGGGCTGCCTCTACTTTAAATATTAGAGAAGCAGGGAAACAGGCTTCCAGTATAATTACCCATGAATTTAAGGCTAAAGTACCAGTTAGCCATAAATAATGTTATTAGACTGCAGAAAATTCCATAGTTTATATCCCATGGATGACAGAACAACAATTCAGCATTCAGGATCCTGATCACAGTCCTTTCTAAGAGAGAAGTGACAAACGTAGGTATGATCATTTCCATTTGATGATGGAAGAAACTGAAGCTCAGGGAGACTAAGTAGATTATTGATGGGCACACAACTGGTGAGTGGCTGAGTTGGAAGTCAGCTCAGTCTGACTCCAAAGCTCTGTCTATGGAACAGCGATGTGGCTATGATTTCCTTCCCGTTACTAGAAGGAAACATGCCTTCCTATTAAATATATCTTATTTCCACAAACGATCAGGTCCACAAAGGTTTTCACATGATGCTCATTGTTTCTACATAAATAAATGAAGCAATTACTTGGAGTCTCAGTTTTTATTATTGAAAACCTAAATTGTTCAGGTGAGGGAACTCGGTCCCCCCCTCCGCCCGCCCTACACCAAGTGCTCACTTTGCTTATTTACACACAACCAAGAAGTATGCTGTGAACCTGTCACGGGTCTTAAGCCCTAATATAGACCAGTCTGCTCCTCTTGCCATGAAATTAAATAGTGTTACGATCCAGAATATCCACCTTTTCCAAAAAAAAAAAAAGCCATCTCCTGATCATCAGACTGGGTGACTCTCGTCAAGCTATTACTACAGTCCTCGCTCTTTGAAGGACCACAGCTTCTAGGGGAGGGGAAGGCAAGCGACAGCATCTTCTTGGCTCCAGGGAAGAAGGCAGCATGCCATAGGCTCAACCTTAGATTTCCTATTATTCATAATTTTCTGAATGTCTTGTCTACCCAACAGAGTTCCAGGATGATCAGTAGTTAGTAGTAAGAACTTTCATTATGCTGAAAAATTAGGGAAATAAAGCAAGAGAAGAAGGTATGACGTTTTTGTTTGTTTGTTTGTTTGTTATTGTTTTGTTTTGTTTTAAATCAGCAGTAGAAGGGTTTTCCTCTGCCTCTACCTCTCTGACGTAGGTGGAGTCCCAGCATGGGTAGGCTGGAAACCTGGGACCTGCAGGGCAGTGTGTCTGGCCCACTAGCTTCATTATGAAGCCAATGGGATAGTATTGGAGGTAGCCCAGCGGGAACTGGCCCAGTTAGAAACATGACAGATGACAACTCGGAAGACTCTAAGCAGAGCAGGGGAGATGAGGTATGAACTTATGGGAGGGCAGAGGAGAATGCGAAATAGAGAAGGTTGAAAGAGAGGGTAACCAGCTGGTAAGAGAGGTTTCAGCGACTTTTTATGAGATGTCATAAACTCAGATACTAGAAGAGAGAGAGAGGAGGTAGAAGCATTCACTGAAAGAAGATAGTTACCACTCGGGGATGCCTAGTTGAGATGTAGGTTTTCCATGCCGGAAATGCAACCTACCATTATCCCCTCAACTTTTCATTCCCCTTTATATAACGCACAGTATGACCATTCTTACCTACCTTTTTCCTGTGTGAGGGACTAAAATGGATCTCTTCCTACTCAACAACAACCAACCTACATGTCAGTTCATCCCATAACCCTTACCTCCTGCAAGGTATTGTCCCAAACTGTGGCTTCTTTTATCTTTCTGTTGGCTTTGTCTTAAATGTACAAGCATTCCAACTAGCCCCATCCTCTACTTGACCCCAAACCCTGTTGTGTTTATTCTCCAATCTTATTTCTTTCCCTCCCAACCCTGAACTGAAGTCAGCTATCTCCAGGTCCTTGATCCCCATTCACTCCTCAACACGCTCTCTATTCCCACCAATACCCTGAGAATCTCTCAACCAAGTTCTAAAACAAGACAAAACAAACAAACAAAACATGTTGCCACCTTCTGAGGGTCCTTCTCAATCCTAGTCTTACTGGATTAGTGTTCTTTCTTCCATGACATCTTCACTCCTTTTTGATCTTATAGGAGCTCCTATAGTCGAAAGATTCAGGTGTGCAGATATATAGATTTCTGCTGGTGGCAGAAAAACTAAAATTTATTGATTCATATAAGTCATCCTTTTTGGTTTCAAACTGAATTTTGGTTAACTGCATAATGGGTTTCTTGTGTTCTTTACTTTGATTTTTTTTTTTTCTGTTCTTTTCACCAGAGTAATCTTGATATGAGGGGAAAGGATATCTGGTTTGATGGGTCTCAGCATGCTTGGTTTTGGGGTGTCTGCATTCGTCTTCATTGCATCCCCTGATGAAATGTTTGAGTGTCACCATGGTCGAGGTCCACGTTTCTGAGATCTCTTCGTCCACTGGGAAGCCCTGGCAGAACCGTCAGGCTGTTATTAGTCACTTCTCTGCTGCCCTGGGAGCACGTGTTCTGCTTTGTCAACCCCATACAGGAACCAAAACGGTGTGCAAGACTGCTCATCCACCCAGACAGTCCCCCCAGTTACTGAGATTAGCCCATTCACACTTTGTGTTAGAATCAGAGCTACTTTGAGAGACTTGGCATCTTCAAGGCTGCAATGCTTTGGCTTATTCCATTGCTAATGTCTGAAAAAAGCAGAAGTCACACATGATTTGACCTCAGAAAACCCCACACCAAAGTTCAGCAACTCCTGTTTGTCTTGCCCTCCATTCTTGCTTTATTTTGTTAAGTGCTTGACTGCTGCTGGATTGGTCTCCCCTCACAGTGATGCTAAAAGCAATTAAGGTAACAGAGCTGAAGGTATGATCCATAATTCCTCAATTTATCACCCCTTGCTTGACCTCCGTACCACATTCCATCTCTCTTGGGATAAATGCCAAACCAGAGGTTGTTTTCAGGATTGAGATCCAGTTAGATTTATCACTAAAAGGAACCAAGAAATACAGGCCATTTAATGTCAGTTACTTAAAAGAGAAGGAGTTTAACTCTTGATTAAAAGAGGAAAACTCACCTTCAGACCAAATAGCTGGTCTCCAGTAGGTTTGCTTCAGGTATGATCTCAAAAGGATCGTGCAAAAAACCCCCAACTTCCCGCTGGTCCAGGCCAAGTTTAGGTCTGATTAGCAACTATGTATTTGTCATAAAAAATTTATGGCAGTCCCAGCTCAGAGAAGGTGAAAGGAAGGGTCAGGGGTCTATCATCTTCTTTAAACAAAAACATGGGGAACTTTCATCTCAGGTAAAAAATTCAGACAGCAGAAACCGATAGGCTCTCACAGATATTTACACAGGTTAAGAAAGACAGGTTCTTCCTTTCATTGAGCATGTTAGACACCTGGCAGTGCCCCAAATTCCACACTCTTAGAAGTAAAAGTAGGCCTTTGTTTAGTAAACACAGGCATCCCCGGCGGGAAATTAAAAAGAAAAAGCTTAATGCTTTATTTCCTAAGTTGTCATGTCCCAGTTTGGAGAATTGGGTTCTTTGGGTTTTGTTATTTCTGGACCTGACTGATGGAGTTCCTAACTTGGGGAGATGTCCTGAGATGAAAGCAGCATCCTCTAGAAGCTGGATAACTTCACCCCAAAGTGCTAGGTCACCCCATCTCTGCCAGTAGAATCAGCTGAGATATTTGCTCCGCAGCCTCTGCCGGATTGAAGTCAGAAGTTGAAAACACAAGAGAGACAAGAATGGGGCAGGCTGCTTTACAGCAGCAGCAGCAGCAGCATTGTCGTTAGAGCTGCTGCGAACGTGGGTTGACGACACGACTCCAGCACATGACCCTGCCAAGCACTGGCCTACGCAGCTCAGATCCTAAGGCATTGAAGCAGATCAGAATATGCCACCCCAAAACATGCCACTTTGGCATAATGATTATTTGGGGCTAAAGGCATTTAAGGAGCAGCAAAGGCAGAATGATCTCTTCACCCTCCACCTATCTGCCTAAAAGCAAGACACAGATTTCCTTTTAGGAAGCTGATGCCCCTCCCTTCATCCTGTACCAAGAGAACCACCAGCATCCTGGAGACGGAAAGCGGGCACCAAGGTGGGTCTGCACAAACACACCTACTAACAGAATCCTCATCTTGCATTCGTTTCCTGCATACACTTACCTTCTCACAGTTTACCGTCCCTTGAAGCACAAACCACTTTTCCTTTGTCTTGTCCCTTCTTCATAAATGTTTCACCCTCTGTTAAGATGGTATATGGGCCCCCAGTTCCAAACACCTCTTTGAATTACTCATCACCGAGTTCTCCACATGTATGCACACTGTCCATGTATATAAATTCTGGTATTTTTTGTTTGTTTTCTGTTTTACCTCCTGTTAATCTGTTTTTTGTGAGTCTAATCACAGACCCTAGCCTCTGAATCTAAGAGAGTTGAGGGGAAAACAAATTTTTTTTTTCTTCCCCTAAAGGACCAAAGGGAGGATGAAACAAAGGGTATTACTGTTAACATAGAAGATAAAATACTGAAGCCTGTACTCTGTCTATGGAGTGTGTATCTACTTTTACTTTAAACTAAACACCCAGCACCTCTTGACCTCTCTCCCTCTTGCCTTTTGAGACTGCCCACATTCTGTCATGGAGTGTGCATCTCTCTAAATAAACTTGCTTTCTCTTTACTATGCCTCGCTCTTGAATTCTTTCCTGCGCGAGGCAAGAACCTATTCTCTGGCAACAATTATATATAAAGTGGTGAGGGAAAAGAAGATGCAGGAGTTTTTATTTTAGTGACAGGAGCACAGAAGGCGGTGTCCATTCCTCAGCTTAATAGGCAGCGAAGAGTTCAAAGAACAGCGTGGGAAGGTGAGTAAGACAAAGAGAAGGTGTAACAGAAGCAGAGGCCAAAACTGGAAAACTGTTGCAAAAGTTGAATTAGGAACATTGATCCAAGCCACCATTTCCATGCCTCCATCCCCAAATTTTGGTTTTTATCTACTATAAAATTGTATATTACCTGTGATTTCATTAAAAAAAATATGATCCAAACCACCCCCCTCAGCAATATGATATATTTAATTTGCTTTAAACGATCTTATTAAAACTAGAGCAGAGAGCATGAAAATGCACCAGCATTAGAATTTCTCCACAATCCAGAATCTTGAAGCACAGATCTTAAAGAAATTACCCTTACTAAGAAAGGTCAAAAGTTCCACCATTTGTTTGTTGTTTGTTTGTTTGTTTGTTTGACAGCAGGAAAAAAAAAAGTGGAAGATGATCTTGTGGATCTTAATTTCATAGGGTTAGACATCTTGGCCCCTGTGTACCTCGAGGTTTTTGCTTTGTAAAGTCAGCAGGGTCCTCAGTGCCCCTCCAAGACAGAGGGCTCAGCTCCCGGCCCCTCCCCACCTCCAAGCCTGGTGTTTGTATGGAATAATGAGTCCCATAAGCTCGGGCCTGATAATGCTTTTATAATGTAAAGGACGAAAGCCAAGTACAGTGGATTTGTGCATCCCTCTAATGAAAAGTTGGCCTGTCCGTTTTTATCAGCCTAATGAAGCCCCTACCCCATTCTCTGGCCCAGTGTAGGCCTCACAATGGAGACAGTGAGTTCTCTCCAGCGCGGCTCCTCCGCAGATGCTATCTGCCAGCTCTCTTCGCAGAAGAGTTCATTTTAAAGGGATCCTGGCTTGATTAAGGCTTTGTGAGCCTCCCAGCCTCATTACAAATCAATGGAGATGAACTGAGTGCTTAATACTCAAAAGCCAAGCTAACAAAAGCTGACTTATTACAAGCTAAAGGCCTGGGACTCTCCTGGGTGTTTCAGCTTTGTTTTATTTTGTATCTCGGCCTCCTCTCCCTGCTCCTCTGCCTGGCCACCCCCAACCCAACCCGGATTCAGCAGCAATATTCAAGCCCCTCATCTTAGTCCTTATTAACCCCCATCTAAAATCGTAACCTCTAGAAGAATAATGTATCTTACTGGAGAGCAGCCTCCGTGTGCCCAACATGAGTTTTCTGAGCGACAGGGAAGAAGTCCTCTTCCCTTTGTCGTGGAACTTTCCTCTTTCACAGAGAAATTATGGTCCCAGTATCTTCTGGAAACTCTTCTGCTTACTGTTCCCACACTCATACCCTTAGCAGACACACCAGTGCAGAATGGCAGAGGGAAACTGGAAATATTTGACTGACTATCCTTGAAGAAAAGGCCGGAGTTGGCATAAACCTCCTTCCAAGTCCTTCAGTGCTTACAGGCACCTCTTCTCTGCCTGTCTCTCTCCGCCTCTCTCTCCTCCGAGAACAAGTTGCATGTAGAGTGTTTGTCTGCTTCATCCTCAGAGACAGGAAGATGCTGGGATTGTAGTTAGGTAATGAGAAGCCCCCCATGGGGAGGGAAAAACCACCCCAAACAAAGGAAGTTTCAAACGCCACCGTAAAAATCAAGCCTCATTCTCGTAAAGAGCGTAGGGCTGCTCCTTCTCTGAGAAAGACTGGAAGGTTCCATCCTTCTGCAATACAGCTCCTTTGTCTTTTCCTGCAGAAAGGGTAACAGTAAACATTTTGTAAATTTATTCTGTCTCATTCTTGTTGTTAAGCACTTTACGTCCAGTAAGTCATTTAATCATCGCAGTAATTCTATGAAAAAGGTTTGATTAATATTTGCACTTTACCAATGTGGGAACAAGAAAAAAAAAAAGAAAGACGCATCTTTTCCAAGTTACACACTTAGTGAACAGGGACTGCGTTAAAATCCAGGTCTCGCTGTGACTCCAGACCCTGTGAGCTAAATCACTGCACTGATTCACCTCCAGATGGAGTTGGGGGAGGGGGGAAACTTAAAAAAAAAAAAAAAAGATTTTGCTGAACTGAATTAAACCCAGTGGGGGCTCTGCGGATGCAGCAACCGCAGTTTACAAACGGCCGCATTCTGTTTTCCACCCTCCTGCCATTCTCTCCATTGCATTCGCTGCGGTTCCCTGCGCCGTGGAACCTCCGTTTCTCCAGCTGGAAGGACCCAGACTTGGGCGTCAGATGCACCAGATTTAAACCCTGGATCCTTCGGTTACCAGTTGAGTGTCCTAATGTTTGTGAGGTCCCACTTCCACATCTGAAAAAATGAAGCTAGGGTCACGTGAAGATTAAATGTGAAAACATGTAAAATGCATTTAAGAAATGCTTCCTCCTTGACTCTTTGTCTCAAGATCCTTTTCCCTTCTCCTCAAACTCTCCAAAAAAAGGTCCGCTAAATAATCCACAATAATGGCTTCTATAGCCTAATGCGCTGCTTCTCCCCGGGTGCAATCGTTCTTTAGCAGATCAGAATGCTTTAGGACAAACATGGATCTTTAATTATGGAATTAGATTTATTGGGAGTGGTAGGTTCTACACACTGAAATCTTTCCAAAGAAATAGGTGCCATCCTTCATTTGTGGATAGATAATAGACTTACAATGAATCTCAAAACTTTGAAACCTTTTTTTTTTTTTTATGTTATTAAACCTAATGTAGTAACATCAACACCTACACAAGCCAAGCAGGAAAGTAGAGATGTTTCACAAATGCCCAACTATGGTTCCTTCATCTGGAAATCTGACCTCCATCCCACACTCTCAGTCACTCAGTTCTTTTCCTTTTTCCCTCACACAAAGATTTAGAGATTCTTAACTGCTGACCACACCAAAGAAGAGTAGCTTCAAAGTACAAGCTGCTTAGCAACAAATGGCAATGGCAGAAATTGTCACAGATTACATGTTGTCATGGAATTATTTTCTCCAATCGCTTTTTAAACTGCAAAGATGTCAAGGAACAAACCTACACAGCTCTTTGACAGCTGTGAGATCCAAAGGGATTTCTTCTTGGAATTTTGGTACTTGGTCACTACCCTTCATGACATGCATGCTGTGTTGTTCATGACAAATTAAAACTGCAGCAGCCAATTGACTTTCTCCAATTCAAGTCCAGAACCAAGCTCCTTGAGACATTCTTCCTTTCTGACCCCAGAGTATGATTATTCCCTCTGGAAAAAAAAATTTGCCTCTTGCGAAGTTCATGGGCAAAGCAAATTCAGTTTCACGCATGGGACAATGTCCCGTGGTGAGTTATTGCTCTGCAAGCACTGGGCATTGCTCAGGGATCAGGCCTGGATCAGGCAACAAGCATCTGGCAGGCCAGGGCAACAGAGGCCTTTGGTCTCTCCTTCCACTCCCAGCTCACTGCTCAGTTTAATTTATTCATTCAGCAATATCTATTGAGCAACCACCATTTGCCAACTCTTCAAGGTGGGTCAAATTAGAATTCCACTGAAGCTTGGTCTCACCAAGTGGTCTGCAGCTGTCAGGAGAACTGGGTGTGCAGACCAAGACCCAGGGAGCACCTGCAGCTGCTCTGCAGAGAGAAACATGCAGAGGATTCTGGGGCGAGTGCCCCGGGGGAGCCTGACAAACGGTTTTAAGGAATCCTGACCCTACTCAAACACTAACGTCCTTGTCCTTTTAGAGAGCTGTTTAGATAAAAGGAGGAAGAGCTAAACTTGAGGTCTTTTTTTTTTTTTAAGTTTGTTTTGCTGTTTTTGTTTGTTCCTTTGCTGTATTTTGTTTGCTTTTGTTTTAATACAGATGTCTCCTATACATATATTATTGATATCTACACAACTGACTGCCTAATTTTTTGATCATTAATTTCTGCCTTTGGGAAAAGAGAGAACCAATTTAAACCATATAAATAAAGGAGGTGAATGGTGCCAAAGGGGAACAACAAAGAAGTGATGATAGGGGGAGGGTACGGCTCAGGGGTAGAGCGCATACTTAGCAGGCACAAGGTCCTGGGTTCGATCCCCAGTACCTCCATTAAATAAATAAATAAACCTACTTACCTCCCCCTTTAAAAATAAAAGGAGAGATATTAAAAAAAAAAAAGAAAGACCATAGCTATTACATTATGTTCTCTGCCTTGCAGTGATCATTTGATTTTTTTAAATAATTTTTTAATTTTTAAAATTTTTAAAATTTTGAGTACTCTTAGTTTTACAAAACAGTTGCAAAGATAGTACAGTCTTCCAGTGTACTTTTTATTGAAGTTTCCCCTAATGTTAACATTGTAAATAACCACAGTACATATCTCAAAACAACGATACAGTACTGTTAACTAAACTAGTCTTTATTTCATTTTCACCACTTTTTCACTTTTTTTTTTTTGCTTCCAGGATTTAATCTACCATACCATATTGCATGTAAGACACCATTTGCTTTAAAATTATTAGTAGTATTGCTAAATATTAAATTTAGATTTCTGACATCCCCATAAGCTGGAAAATATAAGAAACTCACTCTTAACTTCAATTGAAACTTTCTTTCTAACTAAGATAGAATCAACATGTTAACTATGGATAAGCTTATTAGATTATTGCCAATTTATTGCCAATGAGATTGTTGCAGCAAAGTGTGTTACAGCTCAGTGTGACAGCAACCTGGATCCTGGTGAGAGACCAAGCAGCACTCAGAGGATTGGAGAACTCAGGTTTATTATGCTTACAAGCCCACAAGAGTTAACACTCCAAGCTCTGGACGCCATCTGTAGGTTTACACAGGCTTTTATAGGCTGCCAGCTTAGACTTTGCAACATCATATGCAAATAAAGTGTAACAAAGTGGACCAATCAGGAATGAGCTTTATGCAAATAAGGTGTTAGATGTGGACCAATCAGGAATGAGCCAGGTTTGTACCACACGCAGAGTGTGTGTTAGAAATGGACCAATCAGGAGTGAGCTTCGGGAACCAATAGAAACTTAGGAGTAAGTTCTGCTTTCCTAGAAGCAAGCCATTTTACAGAAGCAAAAAGCGAGATAATGCTGCCGGGCCAGGGAACCAGGTGGCGCTGGTGGGAAAGTAGTGGCCTTGCTTGGGGGTCCTGCCGGTCTTTTCGTGGGGCTTCCCACCTCAGGATCTATTAAAGTAGGAAGGAGTAGAAAAGACTTCTTATAACAGGACATACTTTTAGCCATTTAAAAATTGTTGCATTGATCATTGTGCTCTTAGAGCACAAATGGGCGAGAAATTATGCTTACGGTTAAACGCTACCTTGCAAAATCAACATGTGGTTATGGATAAAATTTCAAATGTAAACACAAGTGTGCTTTTCTTCTGTCCTTTGCCAAGGAAAAGTTAAACTTGTCCTGATACAGTCGGCCACTGCTATCAAGGCACGTTTGTCTGTTACTTTATAAGAAATTAGAACATTGAACCAAGAAGGCCAGTACATATTTCAGGAAATAATTTAATAAAAGGTTTAAATAGTATCAATGCCCAGATAAACCAATGCCGCAGAGCAATGGCTACAACCAGATGACTATACAACCTACTGAAATATCTCAGTTCCTAACTTTCTTTATCCAAGGCATTTATAAATCATTCTTCTGATTAACCAACTACCATAATCTGTTAAATTTATAGGATGAATCTAATGATATTTAGTATTACATATATGATCCCATTTATTACCCTAAGGACAACCCTCTTCTTTATGATCCCATAACAACTCCCTATTCTTTTTTCATTCAGCTTATTACTCTTGGCTCTACTTCCAGGGTAAAATCTTTTTTTTTTTTTTTGGTTTTTGTCTCTCTGAATTCAGTGTTGGTATTTGTCTTCCCAGCTTGATCCTCAAATTTCTCTTAAGGACTCAGCTCAGAATCAATCTATTATTATTATTTTTCTTTCTTTGGGTTACCCAGTGTAGGAAACTTTATATTACTGGGCCTTATGGTCACACATTCCCTATTGTCCCCATTCCCACGGTCAAACAAACCCTGCTCCATGTTGCTATTTGATAACTTCCAGTACAACACTGCCTGGAATAACGAGCCAGTGCTCTGTGCAATCTGAAAGTAGTTACCAGACCTGGCAACATTTCTTACGACAAAGGGAAATCCAACCTAACCACACTGTTTGTCAATTTCATTAATATGGCACCTATGTTGCAAGTGGGAAGAGAATATTCTAGTGGGTATCCTCTATCTGTTTGTGAAATTGAATGAGCATTCTAGTAGTATCAAAGAAGAATAGAAAAGGAAAGTGGAAAATAAAGCAAAATGGTGGAAAGAAGACAAAATATGGTATCAGCAATTTGCCCAGGAAGGGACTCTGTTAATTTGGGTCATTCCTATATTGAAAATATTGTTAAAAAAAATAGTATGACTCTTTTCTTTTTTAGCTCTCATGGGACAAATCCCTTAGCCCTTAAGTCATCCAGTCATAAGTCTTGTGGGTCATATACCTTAGTCCTGAAGTAGCAATTTAGGCAGTCACAAGGGCCTCTGGTAATGCCAAACCCCTATGTATACTAAGTGGGCTGCTCTCTGGACAGCATGAGCTTCCAAAAATTGATGGTGGGAGATATTGTCTGGGTCTTCGGGCATAGGGATTACATGGGAGATGCCGCTTATAAGGCCAGTGTTTTGATCTTGCGACTCAAGCTGTAGGACAGATCCAGAAACGGGAGTAGCAACTGACAGTTCTTGAAAATAGTGCTATTATTGTAGGTTGATAGCAAAGCATGAAAACAAGAGCCATTGTGGCTGCAAACTAGAGGTCTGCAAACAAAAGATGTTTGGGGCCAAAGTGGAGGAGAGGGTTACAAATGGCTTTGTAGCTTAAACACAGCTGGAGACATTTTATTTAAATGAACTGAAAGGGCAGCTTTTAAAAGCAAAGCTCAAATTGAGATTCATAAAACTGCACCCATTGCAAAAGCCTTGGCCAGCAAGCACAGTAAAACATTCAGGACAGCTGGGGTCAAAGAGTCTTTCTCAAATATATTAAGGAAGAAAGGCGTACTAGAGAGAGAGTAGCCTGCTAATAAATCAGAAAAGGGATGAAAACCATGATAGCTCAAAAATGACTGAGTTACTGAACTGACGTATGGTCGAAAAAATAGATGTTAGCAACAAAGCTAAGGAAAAGCAGTCTGGGTTATTAGAAAGCAATGAATACTTTGTACATATAAAGTAGCTATTGATGGAAAGCTCTATTAGAGAATATTTGAAAAATCGGAGACATAAATCAGTAGTCGGGGGAGGAAATACTCCTCAGCTCAAGCCAAAGATGATCTGGTCCTTTGCCACGCGAGCGATGCTAACTGCAATTCTTACTAAAACAAAGGGGCGTTATCTGTTACTGTCCTAAAAAAAAGAGGTATGAAATCAAAACTAAAAAGCAATCCTGAAGAAAAGAGGAGGGGTGTGGAAAACAAATTTTTGACAAAATTGTAAATGTTTGATGTCATGGAAATGGGGTACATCCAATATGCTGGAGGAATAATTTCAAAGTTAGATATATGCCTTAGAGAGAAAAAGAGAAATTGGTAATTTTGGAATATGCACTTCAACACGTCAGTTCCTTTTTGCTTAGAGTTAGGACACGTTGGAAATGTACTTACTATTTACAAACCAACTACAGGCCTTACGAAAGATCTTGGCCAAAACCCATGTTGAAGCCAGGGTTACACACCAACCTTCACAAGTCAAGGAATGTTCATTTGATGGTGCCTAACAAAAGCCCTCATTCAACCTGGGTTCAAATTTAATCTAATGCCTTAAATGAGTGAAAGTTCTGGAGGCAGGGACAGCTAGAGGAGAGCTTGATGTGGGGTCCCAGTTTCTCTCGATTTCTTTGCTCTGTTTTATCTGCTGTGGGATGCATCAAATGCCTGACTTCCCTGTGGATCCAAGGGAGCTGCCACAGCCTCTGCAGCTAGAGCTGTCCTCATTCACATCTGCAGAAGAGAGATACCTTCATCCCAGCGTCCCCAGAAGAAGTCCTGAAATTCATTCTGATTGAGCCACCTTAGGTCTTATTTCCAGTCTTGAAAGTATCTCTCTGGCCAGGATATGAGGGAAGAAAGCAGTGGAATGTTCTGACTTTGCCTAAATTATGTGCTTCGTTTCTGCAGCCAGAGGTTAATTCAGCCTCTCCGCATTCACGTGGATCTGGATCTCAAAAGCAAACAGAAGCATTTTAGATAGGGCAGAGGTGGAAAGTTGTTGGAGGTCATTGCCAAACACCCACTAGAAGATTAAATAGAGAGAAGCGCATCTAGAGATGCAAAGAGCTAAGAACAGCTAGACTCCCATTGATCCCTGTACCCTTCATGTCCAACCTCTAATCTTTCACCTGTATAAGTGGTCCTCTGACAAGGGTCGTGGGGCTGGCTAACCCAGCCAGTTTACAGGATTTATACCAGATATAACTGGAAGGGGAAATAAAGTTTCAGAACTTTAGGAAAGCTATGCCAAAGGTCATTGGTGGAAGATAGGCTGCAAATATGGAGAGATCTAGTCTAAACAAGAAACGCTTGCTATCAGAGGCAGGAGAAGTAGAAGACAAGGATGGAGTCTGATGTTCTGAGCTGGATAGAGATGGGCCAACCAACTAATCCACGTACTCATAGTGAGTTCTCTGATCCACGTGGACTACTGTAAACTCTCACAGTGTTCAGATCAGCGACCTCGGAACCTGCCTTATTCACTCCCATCATGCCTTCTCATTGATCTGGTTTCCACTGAACAGGTGCCGTCTTCCTAGAGCCCGGAAAGTCGTTTTCGTGTTTGGTTGGTGGATCGCTGGTTCTAGCGGCGAAAGTCACCTGACAGGCACTGTGCTGTGGCTGATAGAGGAGCAGGTCTTGGGCAATAGTTATTGAGGTTATCTTGTAAAGATCACTGTATGGCCAGCAAGAGTGGTCTACATCTCAGTATTGGTTCTTGGTCAATGTATCAGGAGAGCAGAAATGTTTTCCCCTGAAAGTCAAGTCTTATTAAATGTGACGAGATCACTGATAGAGCTGAAAGATTGGCTCGGTTATAAATGCATTGATTATGCTCTCTCCTATGCCTTGGTGTACATTGCCTTTAAATATGCAGCAATCTAGAGAAAAGCACCATAATATTGATACAATAAGTACTTCTAGAGATGTCATTTATTTTATAATTCTCAAAGGGAGGCCTTTGTATCTTATAGTACATTTATACATTTTTATGGGATCTTTTTCCTTATGAGGCTATATCAAAGTTTCACTATATGCAAACTTGTAGGGAGCGTATAGCTCAGGGGTAAAGCACGTGTTGAGCATTCATGAGGTCCTGGGTTCAATCCCCTGTACTGCCATTTAAAAAAAAGTTTCACTATATGCAAATATATGTGGATATATATGATGCATTTGTTATTTTAAATCCCACTGGGAGTCTTCTGATTTTCTGCCTGCTCTCTCTCCCTTTTTTCACCTTTCTATTCATCTGTTGCTTGTTTTTTTTTGTTTTGTTTTTTTTCTCTTTCCTCCCTCCAGTCTGTTTATGCATTCAGAGAAGAATCTTCTGGGAAAATAATGGAAGGGAAAAGCTTGTGATTTATCATTACACTATAATGGGTGCCCTGCTTCCACTGAAGGAGGTCAGCCTCTCTTAGAGATACCACAGTCCCTCCTTATTAACGTTCTGTTCCCACTAATGGCTCGGGGTAGGGCAGCCAGGTCTTACAAGGAAGGCATTTAAGAGGAGCACTTTGTTTAATGGAAGCTGGGGTGTTTTACGGGGACTCACGTAGCACCAAGCTCTCTGGTAAGAGTGACACATTCACAGATAAAGTACACCCTTTCCCCACCTCAGGCAGAAAAAAAAAAAGCATGGGCTTTAAAAAAAAATCTATGTGCCCTTTTCCCTCGCTCCGATATTCAGTTGTCTCCATGACTTTCTGATTCTTAATCTGAAATACCTCTACAATTATTTCTCCTTTCCATTTTCACCAGCCTTCATCATTTCAGGCTCTCCATTACCTCTCTTTTGCCTTTTAATAAAATGCTTCCTCTGGTCTACCCTACTGCCAGTTCCTAAGTTACTAGTTTCATCCCATCCCTGCCATATTTAAACCCTTTGCACTTACAACACACAGTTCAATTTCTTTAGCTGAAATCCTTTCCAGTCTTGCTGCAGTCCTCACCTTCCTAAGCTACAGTTGCCCTGAACTACCTGTTACCTCTTAAAATTGGAGCCCAGGAGATTAGAGCTTGATTGAAGTGTGTGAAGGAGGATAATCTGAAAGAATTCAGGTTTAATTGGGTAAAATGGCAAAGAGAATACTAGCCGGTCCTTTTTGGATGCTTTTTTAAGTGACGTGGAAGCACAGAGTACTTCAGAGCACACTCATCTTTATGTTTCTACCCTTGGCACAGTGATTGGTTTGTGATGAGCATTAAAAATGTATATAGTGAATGACTGAGTGAATTACAGTCAGTGGAATTCCATGGTGAATAAGAATAAGAAAAGAATTGTGTATGGAGCCTTAATTTCAAAGTATAGAGCCAAGGAATACGTACTTATTTTTCATCTCAATCCTAGGTAACGTGTCTAACAAGCTTCAGAGATTGATGCCAGTGACCCTGTCCATTTAATATCATGCAACTTCATCCTAGTAATTCTCTTTAATATGAATGATGCATTATGGCTGCAAACTGTGTAAAACTTCACATAGTGATGTTTGTGATAGGATGTGATTTATTATCACTTTCCAGAAGTGTGTATAAACAGGCAGAGGCTTGCCAAGGTCACAAAAGAGCTGTGACGGTGTTTAGAGACAGGAAGTGATGCACCATTTTTGAGCATTTTTCCCCCCAGTTATCAACCTTAAATGCTGCAATCAGTTGAATCACCTCCGTTGCTGTCTTAATTGACTGCTAAGCAGATAAAGAACATCGATGCTTTTGTTTTCAGACTTGTGTTTATTATTGCATAGGTCTGGCCTATTATTTAGTGACTACTGGCTGGCTCTCAAATCAGTGCTGTGAATGCATTTAAAATTCAACTGGCTCGAATTATTGAAAACACTCTAAACATCCATTATGTGCAGATTAGTCAAATGGTACCAAATACACAAGAGAATATTATGCAGCTATTAAAAAGAATTAGGAGTTAAGTAGGAAAGCCACATTTTAGAGTAAAGAAGGCAAATTTCAGAATATTTTTATTGATGATTCTTCTGTGTAATTTTTTTACAACTGCTTTTACAGCCTCTTCCACCCACACCACCCCCCCCACTCCAAAAAATTCTAGAAAGCTAGATAAAAAGTTTTTAATCTGTACCTCTGGGGAACAGCTGGTTATGGAAGATTATTTCCATTTTCATTTCCAAACATGAATAAGCTAATTTTATGTTGAAAATATTAATTTAAAATAATAAATGAATATAAAATATTCATTAAAAAGCCCCATAGTGAAACTGAATTTAAGCCTGCAAAATGTGAAACTGTCTGCCTGCATTTGACCATCATGGTATTGGTGGGCATAGATAAAGAGGGTGATTTGTCATATGATCAGTCAAGGAATCCTAAGGAAGATTTATCAGTTGATCTATCTATCTATCAATCACCTACCTATGTATCTATCTAATCTATATAGACATTATTTTACCATGTGATGGGAATATGCTCCATCCATTCAGGATTTTTGTTTGCCTCTTCTTCCATTTCTAACACTGCCTGCTTTTTCCTCCTTTTTCTTTTTCTACTCTCTCCTTCAGGATATTTCCACCAGTGATGCTTCGCAGCCACACTCGCTGTACTGAGTGGAGAAGATTCTGCAGCAGCTCTTGCTGCGAGGGAAGTACAGGGGGGTTGACCTCTGGCTGAGGCCTCTCACAGGTGCGCTGGCCCATGCGCTCCAAGCCGGGCAGTGACAGCACCAAGAGCAGATGCAGGCGTGCACTTGGGAGTCACTGCAACTGGATGCATTTTAGATCCACTCCAATTCTGGTGTTGATGATTCTTTAAGGACTACACTTATCAAGGGTGGAATTGTTAGTGAAGGAAAGATGGACATTTTTCCCAACATGGGAAAAGAGAATTTGCTCATGAAAATACCTCTTGTGACTGGGGAATGTTTAAGGGAATTACGCCTCAGCCTGTCTGGCTCGTCAGTAATAATCAAGTATAAGTCCCATTATTTATTAGCTTTCCCCAGGCCCACAAAGGATTTCAGGTTATACGTCATCCTCTTTCTTGCATTTCTACATGATGGGGAAAAACCTCTGCTTCACTGAATAGATAGGAGCCAGGCTGGGTTTATGTTATATCTTTCAGGTTTTTTTTGGGGGGGGGGGATGTTTACAGACACAAAGCTGTATTCTAACTCACTTTTTAAAATAAGAAAGAAATTAATTTTAACAGACTATTGCTATATAAGGAAAAACATGATTTATTCTTTTTCCTGATTTAATACAGATTTTTAATTCCATGTAGTATTGCTTACTGAATGTGAAGGCTAAATTCATCTATTACTTTTCAATCAGTTATCATCTTATCATTGAACAGAACAAAATTAATTGGACACTATTAAATAATTTATTCAATCATTGTGTAGTTGCCAAACAAGGATAAACTATTCAAGTCTTCTTTGTATGTAATTAATAATTGTATACAGCAGAAAATAATTTGACATCATTAAGCAATTACCATTTAATCATTTCAGTTAGCAAAATCCATTAAATGCCATTCAATCAACTTTCTATAATTATGTTATTACCTAAATTATATTTAATTCACCTTAAAAATCAAGATAAATTTGAAAAATTGGTTTTCCCAGCATAATTTTAAGAAAATCAGATAGTTCAATATGTTAAAAATTTTTTTTTAAAGATGGGAACTTCAAATAAGGTAAAATTTGACAGGTTTTTAAAAAAATTGCAATTTATGATGGATCTATGTCACTATTCACTTTTCCTGCCAAATTACTACCACAATAAAATTATTAAGTCTTCTATGGTACTGTTTATACATTTTAAAAAATTATTAACTTGAGCCAATTTCAATTAAGCTTTTCCAACTTTGATTTCTTCCATCTCTGCCACTCATAGAATTTGTCTTTTACTGTAGATTTTGGCACAATTGCATTCAATCTAGTATTTTATTATATAGCATATTATTGCTCTGTAGTTTTCTCATGTATACAAACACTTTCTTCCATCAAAATGTTAACTTCCTTATGGGCAGAAAACTGTGTGTGTGTGTGTGTGTGTGTGTGTGTGCATATGTGTTTGTTCTCCATTTAACAGATTATTGCATGTATGGTGGGAACTGAATTTAATGGAAACAAAATAAATGGGTTGACTATTGGCATGAAGTATTGACCAAGGCTTATGAAGTTCTCTCTGTAGAGGTTGCAAGATTTAAACAATTTTAATGATCCCATGATAAGGTTTAAAAAACCAACAGTATTCCATTTTCTGGATTAGTTGTTCAATCAGATCTCTGCCTCCCAGGTCTGTTTTATTTATTAAGAAAAAAGTGATTAGAAACTTAAAATAGACAATGCTGTCATTTCAGTCCCTTGAAAGGACATATAAATGGCTTAGAGTCAGATATAATCAAATAAACAACTCAGAAAAGAAAGACCAAGTTATGATTCTCTTGGTTGAGTTAAATAGAGATGACCTGTCTTGGACATTACCCTTTTTAATTCTTCCAATGATTTTACTTTTAAATATTATTTTCAAAGTCCTCCAATCTGATCTTACCTCTACTTCAGGTCCAGAAGTCCACATTCTACTTTTGTTTTTTGAGGACCCAACTCAAATATTTGGTTCTTGTGAGGTTTTCCTAACCTGCCTCAGATATATTTTTCATCTCCACACTAGAGGAGATCACTTTGTGTCACTCTCTATTGAAGCACTGATGACTTGGAAGGGAGATTAGTAAGATGTCTGTATCTTCTTTTGCTTCTTAAATCCAAGCTCTTTCAGTAGAACAGCCACTTTTCATTTCACTCAAAGCATGAACAAAGTAAAGGCTTGGTATTTGCAGGATGAATACAAATAACACCTGAAAGACGGACAGCAGTAAATGTAGAGAAGCAACCACACCCCGCTGTACATTGCTGGACTCTCATCTCAGCCTCTTATTGGCTACTCTCTCATTTATACATAATGACAGAAATGGGAGTAGGGATGGAAGTGGGATCCAGTAAAGCAGAGCACTGTGTCTTACAGCATCCTTTCCCATAGCCCACTCTCCTCACTGCTCTCCTCAAACTCCGGTTGTCACAGCCAATCTACTCAGCTCTGATCCTAGCTCTGCTGCCCTGGAGTCCATCACCTCAAATTTCACAACCCCTCTGGCTTTTCCCAACACTCCGCCCACCCCAATTTGATGGAGTCAAGTATAGAACTTTTCCACAGCTGTGCAGATCTGAAGGGTGCCAGTGGCCCTGCCTGTTTCAATCTGAAAACTTTTTTTTCTCTTTCAATACATGTGTTGACTTGTCAACATTGATGGGGTTGGTTTGCTTCCTGTTTCTCATTCGGCTAGCCAGCAGCCAAAAAAGTGAGTTGTTAGCTGTAGGCTAATTCCTCTTGCCATTTCTAACACTGCTGTAATGTACTGTGGTTGCAACGGAAGGCAAAACTCAGTGATTAGTTAAAAAAAATGAGATAAAATTCTCTCTACCCCACTTAATTTTCCTTTCCAACTTGAAAGGAAAGGAGGCTTCAGCCTATTTGCATTTTAAATTCAAAATGTGTATTTAAAGCACTTAACAGGGTCCTTTGCACGTTGACAGCTTCCTTTCTAACTTATCCTAGACTGGGCTGGTTAATGTGCTGCGTCTTAATTTGCAGAATATGTGCGCTGGCATAATGTTTAATTAGGCTGCGGTGTCAACTTTAAATCTAACACCATCAGCATCTAATGAAATACCAGCAGCACTTGGCTCCTGCATGACAGATCTCTTGCAAGAAATCCACTTCTTCAGACTGAATCACAAATAGAAAGTGGGGGCAGGGAGGGCAGCCAATGAGAAAAATGTGGACCCAGTTTCATAGATGAAATGTTCCTTTGGCCATAGTCACAAGACAGAAGAAAACGGACTGACGGTGACTATTAAGAGAAATCAGATGCATCTTCCCTGGTGTAACTAGTAGAATTCTGAACAGATGGGTATAGATTAAATTTATGCATATAAAATTATTTTCTCATTGGCTAACATCATGATTTCAGGTGGGCTTCATTTTTACTTTTATTTTCATTTGAATTTAGGGACTATGATAAGAACTGATTTGGAACACAGGAGGTTGAGACACAATCTTTACCTTCAAGAAGGCTACAGCCTGCTAAGTTGGGGTAAGACAGATGCAAAACAATAAAACAGGAAACTTACTAGCTGCGGACCTTGGGGAAGGTCCTTAATGTTCATTAACCTCATTTTCCTTTTCAATACAGTGCTAATAATACTAATATCAACCCTGAAGCATTGCCAGGCAGATAAATAATTGTATGTAAATGTTATACTTAATTCAGTGCCTAGAACATAGTAAGTGCTGGATATATTTCAGATATTATAATTTACCTAGTGCTAATTTTTAGGAGAGTAAAAGTGGATGGAATCAGTTTATATCCATCTCTTATTGATGCTGAACAAATTACAACATATGTGGTGGCTTAAAACAACATGAAATTACCCTGCACTTCTGGAGTCCAGAATCCAAAGTCAGTTTCCCTGGGCTAAAGTCAAGGTTTCAGCAGGTGCCTATTCTTTCTTGAGGCTCTAAGGGAAGTCTGTTTCCTTGCCTTTTCTAGGACCTGAAAGCCACCTGCATTCCTTGGATCCTGGTCTCTTCCTTGTATCACGCCAAGCTTCTATTGTCATCATATCTCCTACTGCCTTTTAAAGACATTTACTCCTAGTATTCAGGGTCCATACAAATTATCCAGGATAATGTGTCCATCTCAAAATCCTTCCCTTAGTCACACTTGAAAATCCCTTTCACAATAGAAGAGGACATTTCACAGGTTTCAGGGATCGGTTCCGGGATATCTTTGGGACTATGATTCAGTCTACCACACAGATTTTGGAGGAAGATTCATTGGGAGCCAGTGTGCAGAATACTTTCTCTTCACATATGGAACCTACTCAATATCATATAATTTCTTAGGAGGCTCCAGGTGCCCTGGTCCTTTCATGGTAGTTAATTTCCTAAAGATAAAGTTCACTTCTGTCCTAGAGAAATGATTGGAGCAAACAGAAGTTCATAGACCTTATCTATCACCCAGTGTAAGTGTAGTTAGTGAGCAGGAACGCCTTTGGCACAGGTTGGTTCTGGTTTTATATGATCCAAATGACATCATCAGTATCCTTTGGAAAGAACAGAGATAATTCACAGGACTCTTGGTGTTGTACCAGCAATTCAGTGTCTACTGGTACAACTTACATCTTTAACTCCTAGATCTTTGATCTTTAGAGAGCTGAGAGGCCCAAGGATTATGAAGTTTAATTTTCTTCCTTATCTTTGGGCTCCATCCAAAGCAGCTGAAATTCTCTTTCTTCTTAAGTTGTCCCATTTTAGGTATGGCATGCACTTTTAGGCAAGAGTGATTTATTTGGATGGAGATAGTTTTTCCCACTTAATTCATGGGAGATCTTCTCCTTACTGCACCAGAGAAGATTCACTGCTGGATTTCACATGTGAAATACAGTTTACTAATCTCTGTTCTATAAATGAGCTGCTGACTATAAATGCCTTCAAGGCCCTGGGTGACAAGGAGGGGGCTTTATCTCATCTTATCCTTGCAAAAGCTGCATAAGGTAGCTATCATTATGATCCCATTTTACAGATAAGGACATAGAGGCTCAGAGAAGTTAAGTGATTTACGCAAGTCTACACCATTCAAAAATAGGAACTTGAATCTAGGTTGTTCACCTTTGGGGCTACGCCTTATATATCTTATATATTTAGACACTCAAAGGTCACTTTTTTTCCCCCGAGAGTTTGAGAATCAGGATATAATATTTTAATTCTGATGTAGGTATGTATTTAAACATGCTGCGAGAAAGCTAACAAATCGACTTAATATTGGGAAAAGAGTGGCATACTGACTAATGTGTCTCCAGCAGCCTGGGAAACTATTCAGATATCAAACGCAACTACCATCAGCTGCTAAAATAATAACTCTCCCAGTCCTCCAGGGGGCCCTGCAGCAGCAGTCAGGCCTGGGACACTTCTGCCGGCTGCTTTGGGGTGGTTCTTGTTTTTGGTAAGTGTGGGAATGCGCGTGCGGGCGCATGGATGGACACATACACACACACACGTGCACGCACCCTCTGTTCAGTTTCTGCCTGGTTCTTAGTGCTCTCATGCACCGTGCCACAGGTTCACCCTAAATGTTCAGCCCATCTGCTCAGGGAAGGATGCCTTCACCACAATTATCTAATCATATTACAGCAAATATCAAACCCCACATGAATGACAAGGGTGAGACTGCTCAAAGTGAAAGGAAATAGGAGGGTTCAGCATAGACCTGGTGCTGAATAAGGGTCTTCAGTGTAAAATACACGGTTATATTTTGGGGAGGCAATGGAAGAATAATTTTTTAAACATCAGTATATAAACTGACCTGATGTCCCAGTTTGTTGGAGAAAAGTCTTGGTTCTGAAAAACATTGCACGAGATAAGCAGGTGTCATGGAGAACAACCATGGCTATGGGGTAGCCTCCTGGATTATGCCAAAGCATGGGTTGCAAACTGATGACCCACTTGTATATTCTGTCCAATACTACCCAGTGTTTTTAAAACTAAATTTGAATGTCTTTAGACAGGACATGCTTTCTGTTTGCCAATAGCCTCACCCCATTATACCAGCCCTCCCCCACAGGTCGCTTGCCTGTCTGGAACCTGGATACATGTGTTTTCAACTGTAACTCCAATCTATACTATATCTTCTCTTGCCTGTTCTTTATAATCTCTTCACTTTGATAGCTTCTATGATCATTCCCAACTCACACCGGGGAGGCTAGACTGGTTAAAGTCGCCCTCTGCTCTCTCAGCTGCAAGGGATTCACACAGTACGTCAGGCAGGACTGATATGTAATTTGCAGGGGCTAGGGTAAAATGAAAACATGGGATTCCTTTTAAAACTTATTAAGAATTTCAAGACAGTGACAGCAGAGCATTCAATGTAGTAGTGGGTCCTTCTAAGGATGGGACAGTAAGCAACTGCCCATGTCAGAAGCCCATGAAGCTGTCTTGATACCCAAGGCTGAGAGGCCGTCCTTCATCTACATCCCAAGTCAGGAAACAAGACGGACTCCTGAAAACTGAAAATACAATAGTAGAAATAGAGATTTACCAGAAGAGTTGGAAGATAAAATTGATAGAATTTTCAGTAAACTGAATTTCCAAATCTTTATGTACCAGGCACTCATTGATTACCTCACAGAGTCTAGTTTTTTTTTTTTTTTCTCTACAATGTTCTCTTTTAATAAAATATCAGAGAATTCTCACTTGGGCTTATAGGATTAATCCATATATATCATTGTCACTTTCCAGTTTTTCCACATGTCTCCAGAAAAAGACCTCAGTCTTCATCCTTTTCATTTCCCTTTAAAATGAATCCAATTCAGTGGAGGGAAAAGGAATACAACTCACATATAGTAAGAACTTGTGTGTCAGCAGTTCCTCTGAACTAGTGCTGGTCCTCATAATCTTTCTGATCTGTAGTTGCCTCGCTTCAATTATCTGTGCTGCTTAACAAAACCTGTGCTCACTAGGGCTAGAACACTCTGTAGACCCTTTGTGAATGTATGTATGTAAAATAAACCATAAGTGGCCCTCAATCAGAGTATAATCTTACTCATTTCCAATGAACCCAGGAGAGCAAAGACTTTTGTTCTAGTATCTAGAAAAACATGTGATACACACCAGGTGCTCACTAAATATTTATTAAGCAAATGAATGAATGCTATGAAATAAATGAGAAAGACCTTAGTTAGAGGAAGAAATCATCTTCCCAATATAGAAATCGGTCCCTTCCTCACTGGGCACATACCTGTTATTTTCATGGTAGCTGGACATGGTACCAACGGAAAAGTAAACAGAATTGCTAACATGGGCACTAAAATTATCATGATCATGGTCAGGTACAGAGTGGTCAGCCACGTGATTTTCACTAGGAGGACCATAATTTAGGATCCAAACCGGCACACTTTTGTGAGTGAAAGGAAGGGGATAAAAATAATTGTCAGGCAGTAATTTACGTACAATGATCATAAACCATGAATGCTCCATGTGACCAAGACCTATGGTCACCTCTTAAGTTATCCTTATATTGATCATTTTCAGATCAACATCAAAATGATAACAGAAAACAATTCAAAAATTCTTGTAGAAAATTATTTCTTGTGGATAATCTACATTTGGCAAAGAGTATTATAAAGACTATTCCAGCATTAAAAAAAAATTGGATGAGAAAACCTCTCTGAGATTTAATTATCCTGTGAGTGAAAAATAGGGGAAAAGTCTAACTTTAGAAGCACGATTTTCAGAGAGCATATACTTAGCCATGATACGGTGTTCACTATAACATTCTCCTTAATGCATCTAGTGGTTTGTATGAATAATTCCATGTCTGCATCTGGGGATTGGCCTGAGGGCAAGACCTTTTCCCTTTCCCCTGGCCCATGATTCTCCACTATATATTTTTCTTTTCTCATGATCTTTCATCTTTTTTTATAAAGGATCCGTTTTCTCTCCCCCACCAAGCCCACTTCTGGCATAAAGCTGGGACCACGGGGCAGCAGGAGGCCAGTACCTCCTAACAGGCTGGGTGAGAGGGCTGCCAGGTGATGAATGGATGCCTGTGGAGCAAGGTAATAAACCAGCACCCCAGTCATGTAATCTTCCATTAAAATGAAATGCATACCAGGCATGCGGCGTTTCCGCGGCTCCTACCCTCTCCCATAGAAGATCATGAATAAAAGAGGGAAGTGTACTGCTGACAGATGCCAGTGCGCATAAAGGACACTTCCTATAAAGGAAAAGCTCCGGCTAACAGATGGACTAAAGATGTGAGATGCAGAAAGATTTACCAATCTAAATAATTCAAGGCAATGTCGTATGGCAAGCTAGCGCTTTTCAGAGGGAGCCAGCAGAAGGTGCAGATGGAAAGGCAGGCCAAGCCTTTCCCATAAACCCATTAAGAGCAGTCCTTGTCTGAGCGACAGTATGTCGCAGAAGGCCTGGGGAGAGGCCGGCAAATGAGGAATTTGCTTCTAGAGTTCGTCCCACAAGGTCAAGAGCATATTTAATAGTGAAGGTTGGCGGCACTTAATGAGGGGGGAAAAGGGGGTGTTACAGGTTTCGTTCACTGCCACTCCTCCTGCCGTCTTCAAAGCTCCCCCATCCCCAGTTCTTTGTCTTGTCAGTGCTGAAATGATGGAAGGTGAAGATGCCCAAAGCCCTTGCGAGAGGTCTAGCAGGGCTCCGCCTGCTTCCCGCTTAGACGGTCAGATGCACACGCGGGGCCCAAAAGCCGAACTCAAGTAGCAACAGTGCTTCTATAAATGTTTCTCAGAAACACATGACTCTTCCCTCTCCCCAGGCCCTGTTGATACTTGCTGTCTGCCTACTCGTGAAATGTTCACTCCTGCGTTATCACACATTGTTGGGTTTATTTTCATGTACTTGACCTGTCTTCTAGGCTGCATTATGCTCAACTGGAAAAAAAAAAAAAAAGAAATCTTCCTCTCCACTAAGACTTGCTCTGAATTGGTACCTAATAAATATTTCTTGATACTGAAACCCTTTCAACAGAAAGGAGTCTTTGCTTAAGCGCCCCCACACCCTGCACAGCTGTGCCACATGTTAGCATCTCAGGCAAGAGGAGGCATGACGGGAACATCTTAGGTGCACTGGACAGGAGAGCTGGCCGAAAACCTTGGTTAGCTGGGCAACCCTGTGGCAAGACAAAGTCTTCATCCCTTAACTGTAAAACAAACAACAAAGTGATTTCTGAGCCCCTTTCTAGCTCCAGTACTCAGTTATATCAGGATCGAATAGACTTTCTGGCAAAGTTTGAATCAGTAGCTCACGAACTTTCCTCCAATAACCATTGTTATACTGTGAAAAGTACTGTGTTTATCTGAACACTCCAATGTGGAAAACCTAAGTACCATGATGAAAAATATTCTTTCTTAATTTATTTTAAGTTAATAAAAGAGTGCTTTTTATTTTGAGGCTGTGTTTATTTTTTATTTTTTTGGATTTTATTATGTCCTTATATGAAATGAAATAAATAGTAAGATAGTAGATGTTACTTTGTTTAAAACCTGTATTGTGAAAAAAGAAAAGTTGGTGGCAATCTGTCTGTTTTTTTTTTTAACATTTTTTATTGATTTATAATCATTTTACAGCCCCTGTCTGTTTTTCCTACCCACCTACACACAAATATTTTCTACCTAGTTGCTTTAATTTTATAGGTTATGAAATTTCAGAGTCCTAGAACCATGCACATAAGCCAAGAAAGAAGACAAGGGTTCCTTTTCTTCCAACAAGGTATCATTCATGCTCACAGCATATAGCCTTTGAGAAATAAATATTGATTTTATGGGTTTTTGTGAGTGTAGTTTGCCAATTCTCAAAAATCATGTTTTCAAAAAGCCACGCAAAAATCAAATTGTTGCCAGTGAGTTTTGTTTCCCAGTTCCCAAAATTATCAATTCAAAGACTCTTTTCTCTTTCTGATTAATTTTCACCTGCCAGCAGCTGCCCATACTCCTCTCCCCTCAGCTCTGACTCTAACAATTGCATCAGTTAATAATCTAAAACCTGTCAAAAACCTCAAGGAAATCAACTCAGGAAAGGCGCTCTGAGGTAGATCCTTCTGTAAAGCAAAGAATCCTTTAAACTCATCTTTCATTTGTCCGGTTTGTTTATAAATACCAACTATCTTGTAGAAAGATCCGTTATCTTGGATGATATTAGAAATCTGTTGTCAGTTTGCCTGGCTTTTTTTTTAATTGAAGTGCAGTCAGTTACCATGTGTCAATTTCTGGTGTACAGCGTCACATCCCAGTCATGCATATGTGTGTGTATATATATATATATATATATATATATACACACACATATTTGTTTTCATATTCTTTTTCATTAATGGTTATTATAAGATAGTTTGCCTGGTAACTCGTATGCTACTCACCTTGAGCTCCTTTTCTGTTAACACTCAAGTGTGTGTGCTTGTATGGATGTGTGTGTTTCTGTGTGTGTCCAGCACTGATTTGAGAAGTTTTTTTTCCTTCAGTTTTTCTCATCTTTTTAATCCTTTTTGACCTTCACCAATTTAGAGTATATTCCAGTGGAGGCAGAGACACAAGGTTTACAGCTTGGAAGTAATGGCCATAGTCACCCTGTTTGTATCCTTGGCTTTGGAAATGGCACAAATAACTTCATCCATGTCTGGTGTGACTGTGTCACCTCTTTGGTGGCCGACAATGCAGTGTTTCATGGTGTTGATATGAATTCCTAGCCACTTGCTTGTCGCATCCCACAGGGAAGTTCTTGCTGGCAACAAGGCACCATGGTCAATTTTTTAAACACTCTGACAGGTCTTAGTATTACAAAAGGCTTTCATTGCAACATCACCAAATCCTTTACCAGCTCTCATTACCTGATACCCTAGTGAAGGCAGAAATGGCAGGTATCAATCTCGGGCCAGGTGCTAGGGGTGAGAAGGGAGTGCACTGCTCATTTTTTCTCTATCAGAGCACTCCCTGTTAGAGGTCACAAGGGGAGATCCATTTAATAAATTACTAGAATTAGAACTCTGAGTGGTCTTGACTTCCAGGCCCTGCAGACTCCCTTGCACTGAAGAAGGTGCTGAATTTTTGTTTATTTGCTTTTCTCCTGCCCTCACCAAGGGCTAGGAAAGAGCTGTGTGTGCAATTACAAGTGAATTACCTGGGTAAAGCCTGACCCGGACCTATGGAGGAAGACCTCCCCCCCAGGTTTTGGTTCTTTTTAAAAACCCTGTATTGCTTCACATTTGCCCCATGAATCAAATGAGAAAACCAGGAAGACAAAACCAACCAGTTACCTCACATAGGAATCCAGCCGTTACTGCCTTATGAGCACCACTTTTTTGCTCAAAGTTTCTGCGGTGAAGGTTATGACAGATTATAAATTTCCTTTTCCAGTTTTGCATTTAGATATTTCCCATCAAAATTTAAAAACTAAGTTTGTAAAGACCCGTGACTTTAAAATGTGACAGTAAAAATTCAGCCACAGCCGTATGTTATTTATGGATGCCAACTTTGTTTTATTATCAAGAACTCTGTTAAAGAGAAATCAGAATTCTTCTCTGAGGAAATGAAGGCAAAAAATGAGAGATGTGGATCTCCATTTTGAAGGTACCCCAAAGGGCCCCAACCAGTAATCCTCCTGTGAGAGCCACTGGTCTGTCAGCTCTACCCACAAACAATCTGATTTTCAGTGTCTTACTCTTAAATATGAATGGATCACCAGAACCCAAAGTCAACAGACATTTGAGGGAAACCCTTAAGATGTAAGTTAGAGACTGATACATACAAACAGGAAAGAAAGAGAGAAAAAAGAGAGAGAGAGAGTGAGA
The DNA here is from genome assembly GCF_009834535.1 of Camelus ferus. Lineage (NCBI taxonomy): Eukaryota > Metazoa > Chordata > Mammalia > Artiodactyla > Camelidae > Camelus > Camelus ferus. Next base: position 16,106,476 of record NC_045716.1, on the reverse strand, counting down.
GGAAGGAAGGAAGGAAGGAAGGAAGGAAGGATGGATGGAAAGAAAGAAGGAAGGATGGAAGAGGAAGGAAGAGAGGAAGGAAGATGAAGGAAGAAGAAAAGGAGGAAGGAAGGAAAGGGGAGAGGGAGAAAGAAACTTGGAGGAAAACAGCAAAAATCACAGGAAATAGAAGAAAAACTATGATAATTCTTAACCAAGTAGATACTGATTCATGAATAAAATAAGGATAGGATTCTATGTGCAGGAACTTTCAAAAAGTAAAAAGTCCCCAAAATTAAAAAAAAAAAATAAAAAGAAGAAGAAAAAGGAAAATGACAAAGGAATAAAAATCAGAGAGAAATAAAATTTGAGAGTCAGTGCCTAGAATCGAACATCTGAACAATAGGAGTTCCAGAAAGAGAACAAGAAAAGAAAGGAGAAGACATTACCAAAATGCTAATATAACATATTTTCCCAGGTCTGGGAGATATATCTAAACATTGAAATGGTCCACTAAGAGCCCAGTGCAGTAGAAGGAAACCGATTTCCATCAAGGCCCACTCTGGTGAAACAGAAAACACCAGAAATGACCCAGACAGTTTTTGGAGAGAAAAAACAGGTCTCACACAAAAGATTAGGAATCGGGGTGGCGTTTTGCATCTCAGAAACACTGGAAGTCACACACCAATGGAAGTTGGAAGACAAAAGAGACATGTCTTTAAATTTCCAGCTAGTATTCCCCCTCAGCTGAACTGGTGAGACGGTGAGGCAGAATGAGGACACTGTCAAGAACAAAAGGTCTCAACATTTTATTCCCATACACACTTTCTTAGAAGCTTCTGGAAGATACTCTACTCCCACACAAGAAGGAAACTAAGAAAGAAGACGGGAAACCCCGGGAAACAGGAATCTAACACGGGGCAGGAGTGATCACCCAGGGCGATGTGGGTGTGCTGGCCCTGGAGTATCATCCTTCCACGGGAGCCAGCGGGGATCTGGTTAAACGGGAATGTCCCCCAGACAGACAAGATAAAACATTGGAGTGGATAGGTTACCTGCTGCGTTTGACCATTCTGAGGGTAGTTTCAACAATCTGTCAGAGCTCTCAGGACAAATTCGTCATAAGGCCATCGGTGAAAAACAAGGCAATGATTATTAAGAAACACAATATTGTACCAACTGGAAGTGTATTCACAACACAACCTATGGGCGAGCAATAATTGCATCGTCTTCATAAACACTGCCTGTAGAGGTCATTACAGTTGTGAAAGGTTCACGTCGGGAAAGACGGAGAGTGGTAGATATGTGTGTGAGTGTGTGTGCCTAAGAGAATGAACTCAGCCTCCACCTTACACGTGGTGAAGTCAAAAGATAGTGTCTAAAAATTAAATATCAGTATATGCAGGTTATGATACTGCACAGAAATCAATTCCAAAAGAAATTGCTAAAAAGTTCAAACCCCTTGCTTCTTGGAAGTGGTCCTTGCGTTGGGACAGTACAGTAGAAGATTGTTGTCTTCCATCAGATCTTACGGAAATATTTGTTGATTTGAATCATGAATTTTATATGTAAGGAGTATATATTTCAGCACATATATATTAATAATATATAATAATAATATATCAAGTGTAGGTCAGTAAATTTTGCTGTGAAAAGCAAGAAGAACAATAAGAAATAAGAAAAGCTTACTTTTCAAATGTGTTGGCATAAAAACAGAATGGTTCACTTTGTAATTTTCAGTGAAGGGCCACGATGAACAGTGTCTACATGACCGTGTGGACTTAACTTTCCTGCCAAGCATTAAGATGTGTTTCTATCTTATATACAAATATAATAATAACAGCTTGTATTATACACTAATACTCACCCAACACACACACAAATGCCCCGAATTACACCTGAGTAAACAAGGTGAAGAACTGAGGTTGGCAAATGACTCACACACACATATTTCTTTCTTTTTTTTTATTGAAGTATAGTTGCTATATAATAATATATAAATTACGGGTGTACACTATAGTGATTCATAATTTTTTAAAGTTACACACATATATATTTCATCCATTTGTTCACACACACAAAAAAATGTCCAGTGAATACTCTGTGCTTGGCCCTGTGTTATATGCTCAAATTCCCAAGATTAAAAATTACTTCCCACAAAGTCTTGATATCAAGAAAAAAATAAAGATCAGAGGGAGGGTCTCTGATTCTCTGTGCTTCTAATTAGTTACCAAATCTGCCTGAAAAGGTGAGGCCTTTCAGTCTTCCAGGGCACATCCTGCAAATGAATGTTGTCTCTTTGTTTGTGGTCAGGGAAGAGGGTTGGAAAAGCTTCAGTCAATGTTTACTTTAAAAATTAGAACTAATTATTTTTTCATGATTTAATTTAACTCTGCTCCCTCTCCACACCCACTTTTGTTTGTAGAAGCAGGGGACACAGCGAGAATCCTAAACTGCTTGTAGAAGTTGGGCCTCACCTGCAGCTAACAGGATGAGCACTGCCACAATATCCTGGATCTCCTCCCACACTGTATTTCAGTAATTGGCCCATCTTGTCTAAGTCTGATGTCCAGATTTGGCCTGACAGAGGACAAGCCAGCGTTCTGACAGCATTTCCCTCTGAGATCTCAGTTGTCAGGCAGCCTGGCCTGAGCCGGCCCTCGGTCTAGCAAAAGGTGCCCTTCCTAGGCTCCGAGGAAACTCAGTCTGTGCTCCAGGTTTTCAACGTATGTGTTAAAGATACTGTAATCCCCACATCCCTTGCTCTCATGACAGCAGATGAGAGGTTTTCAAGCCCTGCTTCCCCAACATGAGGTTCTACCCAACTACAACGAACTAAGGTTTATCACACTTTGTGAAAACAAATTTTTGTTCCTGCATTAAATTTCAACCTTTCATGAGGACGGTTCAAATTCACAGCTTCTCAATATGGCTGGAACAGGGTTGAGAGGCTTCCGACTATGATGTGCCATAAAGCGCTGAGTATGTCCAATGCACCATGGACCAGAATTCATTGCTGACATTCTTCCTAGTGGTTGAGATTCTAACCTGGGATTTCTCGATGTGTGTGGGGAGAGAGGGGTGAAGAGACAGGACACAAAGCAAAACAATGTTGCAGGCCCTTTCACGTAATTGTAACTCAGTCTTACTTACTCCACACAACTCTGTGCCTTCGAGGGCATGTTCCCATTCTACCTAAAAGAGAATTTATAACAAGAGAGTTTTGGTGAAATACTCAACTTCTAAATTCTACTACCTCTCACTTTCCACCCACTCTCAGATTTACCCATTTATCCGCCGGAGTTGTGTGTCGCAGAGCAAGGTGTTTATGTTAAGGGTTTGTAGTAGTGCAGGATTTGATGGAGAAAGTTGTGTCCAGTCTGAGGACTTCACCCAGGGAAGCCGCTGGGTCAGCTGTCAACACTTTATAAGAAGAAATAACTTGGCAGGTGGTTGAGAATGGGAAGGAGGCAAGCTGTGTCTTACTCTAAGCTTTTTTCTCCTGTCTGTTCAGGTTTTCCTGTTAAAGAGAAGCCTCTAGATACACAACAGGAAGAGCCAAATGGGGAACGTCACCTTCCACTCACCCTGGCACCCCATCACTGCGCTAACCTCAAGATCTAGAATACTTAAATGCAAACATTATTAAATACTGGCAGTTCCTTTGCTCCAGTCACTTTCTCTTAAAACAAAAAGCCACTAGGGAAATTATATTCAAAAAGCTATGTTAATAAAGCACTCAGGTACAAATTTATACTTAAAAAAAAAATGTTAGGAGATACAAAGCCTGAGAGACTCTTAGTCATGCACAAGCAACCATATTTCTCATATTCTATATAAAGCTATTTTAACAGCTTAATGAGTAATCTAAAAAAAATTATGTACAGTGTAAAATGAATTAATGTTACTGGAAAAATGTTAAGCTTTGATATTTCCAAAGTTTTTCATGCTTCCATCCGTTAGCTAAATGTGACAGCTCAGCTTTTTGGGACTATGTGTATTACAGCAATCACCTATCCATAGGCTTTAAGATCGTATTTCTTCATCAAAGGCAAATGTCTTTCATCCTCCCTTCTAGGCTTACCCTGGAGGTAGATTCTCAAATGCATTGAGACAATTCCTCCCACAGGGCTAGCTTTACAGTTTGTGGGGTCAGCTGCAAACAGGCTTGCTTGATGTGAGTTTGCAAGAAGCCAGTACCTTCAACAGCCTGTTGGTCTATTGGACCAGTGTCTGAAAAGCCAGTCTTGGGTTTGGAGCCATTTGTTTTAAGGAGCTCACAGCATTTATAAATCCGGTACCCTAGAGAGGGCAACACTTGAAGCTGTTTCACTTTATTGCAAATCAGGCTGTTCAAAGCCTTTGCAGTTGAGGTCACATGCACAGAAATCCACATCTGAGTAAAAAGAAAAAAAAAAAAAGAAAGAAAAAAGAGTAATAGTAAATAGAGGGGGTCCACCTTGAACGTCCAAGTTGAATCAAGTGCTTATGGGCTGCTTGTTCACTTCGGCTTTCTTTCTGTCAGCCGCCTTTTGTAACGCTCCTAGTTCTATGGTGTGAATCTAGGGAAATCAGATTTGAATAGCCCCATGTTATATAATTAATGACATTCAGTTTCAGTTACAGTCACGGACTGATCCCAGCCTGCTAAGAGGACACCTGGTGGCAGGTAGTCACGTGGCAATTTGGACAGGTGGAGTTTGCACATTTATTTGACCAGCTACTTAAGTTAAAAAAAAAAATGAATATATGTATGTTCATGTATAACTGAAAAGTTGTGCTCTACACGGGAATTTGACACAACATTGTAAAATGACTATAACTCAACTAAAAAATGTTTTTATATATATATATATATATATATATATATGTATCACTCTAAGATCTTAGGCTGGCAATACCTCAAAGACATTCAAATCATGTTTCCCTAAGCGCCACCATTTTGGACAGGATGGAGTGAAAATGAAGACTTTGAGAGGAGGTTCATAGGGGCTGCTCATTAGATAATAGCACAGGGAAGGAGATTCATCAGTGGGTGTGCATGGAAAAGGGTCTGGAGGATTGGGAGGTGACTGTCAGGTAGCTCACACCTCTGTGGTAGATGCCTTTCTGCGCTACATACTTGCTGCTATTCAGTCAGCTTTGTAACACTTCTTTTCTGGAAGAGTGATTCTCAATTTCCCAAGCTAGAAGTGCTGGGCCACAGACACTACATGCATTTACAACTGTGGATGGAACCACCAGCAGCCCGAGGAAGTTATTTAGGGAACTGGTTCTCCGAGTGGGATTCTCAGGCCAGCAGGATCTGGGTCACCTGGAAACTTATTAGGAATGCACATTTCTGGACCCCATTCTAGACTTGCTGAATCAGAAACTCTGGGGATGAGAAGCAGCTGTCTGCATTTTCACAAGTTCCCCTGGTGCGTCTGAGGCCTGCTAAGCGTGGAGGTAAAGCCAGGAATCAAACAAAAATGTCAGCGTCCAGAGTTTGCCCTCTGGGCCACCAAAACTCAAGGACCTGTGGTGGTATCATCTCCCAAAGGGGAGCTACAGCAATCACAGCTTTCCAAAACCCAAGTGGGTAGAAGGGAAACATCATTCCAAAGCTAAACAGTAGATTAACAAGCTGTAGCAAACATGGAGGACACAGCCTCCCTCCCAATCTACTCCCCTAAGAAGAGAGACTCCTGTTCCTCCTGCTGTGTTCTTTACATACAGTTGTGTGTGTGTGTGTGTGTGTGTGTGTCTCTATACAATTCTGTTCATGGTCTTCATCTGAGTCCTCTTTATTGCCCTTGTACCTAGGGGTGTGATGGCAAAAGCTATGATTTACCCCAGTGCTTTCAAATCCAGGCTCTTGTACTTTCCCTTACAAAGCCCTCCCCGTGCTCCTACTCAGGGCTCCAGACCTGGGTTCTAGCTTGGTCTGTAAGTAAGACAAAAGAGGGATTGAGGATGCAAAGGAAGGGAGAGGGAACCAGGATCAACAAAGATGAACTGGGATGGGGAGTGAGGACTGTGAAAGGAAAAAAGAGAGAGAGAGAGAATTGAATTGGGGAAATAAGGCGAGAAAGAGCATGAGAAAGAGAGTAAGCCAGGAGTAAGGGACCCAAGGAAGAGGCAAGGAGGGTGGAAGAGACAGGAACACCCAGCAGCTGTTTGGAGTAGGTTGCGTGCACCATCCATTACGAGTGGACTCTTTCCTGTGTTCGTCAGCCGTCTGCAATGCAGTGATTAATCATTCGTGTCAGACTCCCTAATCCCATTCAATGGAAAACAAATGCCATGGCACCCAGCCTTTGCTTATCCCATGCACTTCGCGTGCTTGCCTGGGCGAGGTCGTCTGGGACCAAGATGGTTTTCTGGGGACCCTCAATGCAAATTCCGGGCCGCTCCATGTGTTGAAGATGTCCCGTGATCTCAAGGGCCTTGCCTTTTATGGGGAGGAAAAAAAAATCACTAGCAATGAAGGTCAAGTTGTGCTGGTTAAGCAAACAATCAACATGCATTTAATTCTCTTTCAAAAAGAAAAGTACTCTCCGTTATTTAAAAAGCTCCTTCCTCCAAGGGACACACAGCAACTCCCACCAGTTACTTCATCAGTCTTCCTGGCATCCGTCTGCGGCGGGGGTCAGCTCTGCTGTCTCATTTTGCAGAATCTTTCAAAGGTTGTGCAATCTTTTGTCCTCCACCATTTCAGTCCTCTGGCTTCACTTTCTTCATCACTCTTTTTCCTTATCCACGTGAACTTTACACGGGAAGAAAGAGTCTAGAAAAATAATTTGCCCTAAACTGCATCAGCGCCTTGGGAATCGGCCTTCGCACCTGATACCGGGATAGGGTCCAGTCCTTCAGGCTCCGGAACCAGAAGGCCTAAGCTTCGAGTCCCAGCTCTTCTCCACCTGAGTAGCTTTATAGCGCACGGCCCATGGCTTGACATCCACACGCTTCAATCTCCTCATGTGCTAAGGCTGGGTTGCCGATAAGGTGTCAGTGAAACAGTGCATGTAAACAGCAGGGCATACAGTAGGTGCTTCAGAGCTGTTGGCTTCTTTATCTAGTAAGTCCAAGCCTTGGGTCTTTTCACAACTGCTGGGTCATCCTTCTTTGAGGAAGAACCTGGGCGGGTAGAACCGTGCTTGGGGAAAGGCATTACTCTTTAGCACTTAACTGCAAGGTAAAGTTTCTAGTGTGTCCAAGAATCAGGTGGGCTTTGGGCTGGGGGTGATGCTCTACTGGGCCTGGGAGTCCTCAGAGGGCCCAGAAATCCAGGTTTGGGGGTGTACCAGAGAGGGAAAGGGAGATATAATGAAAGACCAGAGGAAAGTACAGGGATGGAGTTACAGCCTTTAAAAAAAAAAAAATATGGAAGTTACTTGTTCCCCTGGCTCCCTCTGTCTTTTGGGAGAATTTTGAAATCACAGATATACATTAACTTTAGTTAATATTCATATAAAATATGTTTTATTTAACCCAATACATATTGAATGACATAGAATGCAAAATTCAGATCAATTATAAAGTCAACACATATATCCCTTTCTGCAAAAGAGCCCAGATTTGGGGAGGGGAGAGCTATCTTGTTAGAATACTTCAGTGGAAAATGTTCAGATAATGGATCAAAATAAGAAAAAGTAAAAAGCAAAGGTGAAAAAATAGCAATAAATCCACACTCAGTCAACAAGTAGTGACAGATTAAATGATGTTGAGCATCTTTTCGTTTGCTTATTAGCCATTTATATATCTTTGGTGAAATATTTATTCATGTCTTTGATCATTTAAAAAAAAAAAAAAGTAGAAACAGATTATACTTCACCTAAAGGGGAGAGAAGCTCATAATCTTAGTTTTATTGTCGTTCTTTCTCCGCAATGAATGACTACAAGAAGGGTCATTCCCTGAAATAAAGAGACTGACTGAGACAACTAAGAAATGCTTCAAAGCAAGACCCCAATAAATATGTCCCGAGAGGAGAAAGCGCCTAGCATGACGCTAGTCCAGAGCTGGAATTCAGGAAAAGGGAGCTGGGTCAGTGGTAAAGAGAGGCAAGGTGAAGTGTGTCAATGAGAATTCTCAGATGAAGAAATGTGTGATGCCTCCACTTAATTCCCCAGCCCCTAAGAGGATGCCATGAAGGACAAGTATTCTGTTTTCTCATCAGATAGCTTTTGGTTCCATAGTCAGAGAATTCTGAGGTGGGTGGGAGATGGATACCAGAGCGGCATTTCTTACATGTTTCTGTTGTTGTGAGTCCCGTGAAGGCAGTAGATGCAGAGCAGCCAGAGTTGATCGGCAGAAAAGTAGGTCCTTGCTCATCACCCGCAGTGATCCCTCCTTGGTGCTCAAAGACTTTTCCATCAACAGAGAGCACGTGCTGGACCGCCCCAGGCCCAGGAACTGCCTAGGAGACTCAAGTATCAGACGCTCCTTGGATTAAGTGACTCTTATGGTCCCTTCCATCCATACTTCTAAGAATGCTTGTCATTCTGTGGGTTAGAATTAAATTTCCAGAGACCTCTTTTCGGGGGTATGACTCTAATTCTGTGCTGTGTTTCCCATTAGAACCTAAGACATGCAAGCCAGGTCTTTATTCTCACTCTGATGGATTACTTGCGGGACAGCAAGAACAAGAAAACGCCATGCCTGTTGTGGGCTTGTTTGCCAGGAGAAGGTGAATTCTGCTTCCTTCCTCAGTCCCTCCCTCGGCAGCCGAAAGGGTGTCCAGGCACTGAATTTATTCCTCTCAGAACTGCAGTTTATCATTCCTGGGTACTCCCTAAATCCACTTTTAATTCACTCCTGTGTCTCAGAGGGCGTGGCTACACGCCTAAAACGTCCTCCCACGGAGGAATGAACAAAGGCGGCGTACTCAGCCCTGATGGTGGATGTTTGCTTGGCCCTGATTGTTAAGCATCTTCTTTGGATTCCAAAGGGGCTGGAAACTGAATGATAAGAAATCCAAACCATTTTAATTCCCTTGCCATATTCCTGGAGGAGTTTAATCTCAAAACATACAAGCAGCAGAACTGCACCTTAATATTCTCTTCTAATAAAATGTAATTGCTCTTATGTAGACATCTAAATTCCAGGAATATTTAGGGCTAAGTAAATGTGTGGGATTGGTTAAAGTACAGCAGGTATAAACATTTGATTTTGGTATTTAATTCATTCCAGCTGAGTTCTCATGATCAGGGTCTTATCAACATTTTTTTATTAATTTTATTCCATTGTCTACTGTCTCTAATACAAATGATGAGAACTTCCTATTTCTTATACTAGTAATGTTCTTCAAAGAGGTCAACGTTTAAATTGGACTAACCCTTCTACTTTTCTGCTTTTAGGCAGAACCGATTAAAACTACAATGTTCTGCTTTTCTACTGGTTTTCCGTGTAGACACCAGGATGAAAAATGAATAAACATCCTCTGCAGTTGTTTCTTTGCTCAGTGTTCCTTGTGTGGGAACAAATGTGTCACTGTGTCTGTAATATAATAATAGGAGATTCACTTCATTGTGACTCCAAAATTATTTATTGAGCATCTACTATGTTCCAGGCATTTTGCCAGTGATAAAATAGTGACACATTGTACACAGCCCTTGCGTTTACAAGACTAACAGATTAGTGCGGATCAGCAGTAAGTAAATAGTGTAATAAATGTTACAATAAGGACAAAGCACAGAAGAGGAAAATATAATCCACACCAGAGGTCCACAAAAGATTTTTAAAATAAAAGTGTCTGCGTCTAAACGGAAAGATGGAGAAGGATGATAAAGAAGAGGCGTAGGAGTAAATTAGAGAGGTGGATGGAAAGGGTGGGGGAAAGCTTTAAACATCCAAGGGACCAGCATCATGAACAAACACCCAGAAGCAAGAGAGAACATGGATAAAGCCACATCCCTGAGGGTGAGGGGAACGGCAAGTTATAAAACTGAACAAGCAATCAAACTGACAAATCAAGGAATATCTTTTAGGTCATCCTAATGCCTTTATGGAGCCACTGAGGTTTGAAACAGGGAAGTGATATGACCAGATTTGCATTTTACAAGAAGCTTTCTAGTTATACACTGGGATGGGATTAAAGGGTAGTGACGGTGGAGGATTTAGAAGGTTCTTGCAGTCTTCTGGATTGCAAGAAAAATGACGTGGGCTAGAGAGTGGAAATGGGGTAGGAGAAAAGTAGTCAAATTCTAGAACTATTTAAGAAGTCAAATGGCAGGACTTGATAATTAGATGCAGGTTTGAAGGAGACAGAGGAACCAAGGATGTGTCCATATTGGTGGTTTGGATACTGAGGTGGTTGGTTGACGGTGCTGGTCACTGAGATGGGGCAACATTTATCACAATGCCTTTTGCCAATTTAAGGGTCTATCTTCAAGGAATAAATACTGAAAATACTAGTAAACAGCTGTAAGGCAACAGTCCCCACGTTGGCTGCATAATAAAATTATTGATGAGCTTTAAAAATATATATATGAATTCTTGGGTCCTACCCCCCGAGATTCTGATTTAATTGGTTGGGGTATAACCTAGGATGTGAATTTTCTTAAAAAAAAAAAAAAAAAACAACCCACCCCAGATGATTCTAGAATACTGCCACTGTTAAGAGTCTCTGCTCTAAAGGGAAACTAGGATCTGACATTAGAATGGTAAGACAGTATTATAAATTGGAGATCTTTGACTATCAGGTTAAACAGCATGGAGATAATCCCACAAGTCTGTTCAAAACTCAATGCAACATTCTTCTCCTCTAATCACTCTGTCCTTCTCTCATTCAGCAACAGACCCTTTTATATTGTCAGTCTCCAAATCGTCTGTCAATGGTAAAATTCACAAATTCAAAATCTTTGAATCATCTTTGAATCTCTTCTTGGATTATATTCAGGCAGTCACCAAGTCCTACCAGTTTTCTCTTCACAATGCACTCATGAACTGATTCTTTTATGTTCCCCCAATTCCACTGTCCCAGTCCTCCCCCCTGAATTGCTATGAAATCTTGCTAATGAGTGTCCCCTCCTTTAAGCTCTACCCACCCTCCCCTTGTCACGGCTCTACATCCCCATTGCACGCTCTTTCCAAAACATATATTCCGTCATATCACTTTCTTGATCAAATTTTTCCTCAGCCTGATATTCATATCCTCTATAATCTACCCTTCCAGATTATTCTTTCACTAATTACTTTGGAAAACAGTTGGCTTCAGTTAAACTGGGTCTATTCATTACTTGCGGATAGAACGTTCATTCTTCCTCTGCACTTTTGACACGTTTCTCGTGTCTAAGATGCTCTCCCCTTTCCTCTTCATCCAGTCCAACCCATTCATTAGAGCCAGCCGAATACTCACCTTCTCAACATAGCCTTCCCTAATCATTCCAAAGTATAATCTTCCCATGAACTCATAGCAATTACTGTTTATACCACTCATTTGGTACTTAAGGTTAAATCCCTCTGTGAAGTGTCTCTTAATTTATGCTGCAATTTAATGTCTCATTTTCCCAAATAGCTTATAAGCTGTCGGTACAGGGATAAAACGTGGTTCCCCTTAAGTTCCTTGAATGTAATAAGTGTCCAAATTTATTACTTAAAAGAATGGATAAATGAATGAATAATGATCTCGTCTTTACATACCCCAGTGACTACATGTCTTACTTTTGATACTGATGGAAAAACCTATCTTCATCTTCCTCTCCAGGCAAGCATTCCCTATGCCTATGCTTCCTGGAGGATTGCCACGTTACCCAAATGCATTACCACAGTGCATGACTGTGACAATCAGGGGCACACATGAAGTCCAAAGGCTAGTGCAGAAAGTCTACTACTTTTTCCTTAAATTTGCATTTCAGTCCACATTGACTCTACTTGAGGTGTAAACTGGAAAGCCCCTCCCCTTGGCCTCCTATTCTTCTGTTTTCTTCTCTCAAAGTACTCTTGTTTTTCCCCCTTTTTTCTTATTGTTCTGTAAACTCCTCTGCTTCCTTCATGCTCCCCCTCTCAGGGTCTGCTTTTACCTCCTCTCAGACTCTGGTCTACATTTTCCCTTCATGGAGCTTCAAGAAGTGAAGGAGCCTCAGGTCTTGTGTAGGAGTTGGGGCAGAGGAGGGACAAAAAAAGGGCCCCTTCCCAGAGCAACCGTCTATGGCAAAATGGGGTATATTATTGTGCTCAAGGAATGTATGTCTCTTTTTTTGGATTTACAAAAACCTAATTTAATTATCATAGTTTGGTCAGAGTCCAGATGCTAGAAATGGTGAGTAGGGACATGTGATTCTGCCACAAAGAAAAAGAGGGGGGAGGAAAATGCAGGACGAAAAAGTGGTTCTGTACTTGAGAAAGTGTTCTGAAACCACACTGACCCTTTTGCCCCAAGTGAAGCACAATATTCTCTTCTTGGCTGGCACAAAATGCAGTGTTTCTCAGGAAGGATAGCATAGCTTTTTCCAAATTGTGACTTCTTATTAATCCCAGAAACCATCTGGAACAACCTGCTGTGTAGACCAGTGCCAAGAATTATGAATGAGTCAGAGATCTAAAAGAGCATGAATATGTTCTCTGTAGCTCAAAATGGTAGACCGTAACTGGAAGCTCAATTTAAGGAAAAAACTAAAATGTGTAGCTTCACAAAAATAGAGTGGCTGCTCCCTCGATATAGTGAATTGTCTGTGCTGGAGGTATAAGGCAGCCTAGCTGAGCTGTCCACGTGGTGAGCCTGTCCCAGAACAGCTTTGAACAATGGATAAGCGGTTGGACTCAATGACTGGTGACATCTTTTCCAACAGAAGGATTCTACCTGCCGTCTAATTAGTTGAAGCATCTGAGTTGTGGTAGAGAAGAGCCTAGGACTTGGCTACAGAAGACCGGGCTCTAGCCTCAGCCTGAATCAACTCCTCTATTCCTCATGTTTGACCCAAGTGAGTTCTAGAGGCTGTACACTGCTGGCATTCTACCATTGTGATCACTGAATTGTTAACAGCGTCAGGCAGTGACTATGTCATAGCATGAAAGACTCACGGTGCCTCTGAAAATGATCTGTTTCAATCCGCTTCGTTTACAGATGAGAAAACCGAGGCCCAGAGAAGTTGAGTTTTATGTAACATTTTTGGTTCACAGCACTTAGCGTATCATAGGAGCTATCCATACATATGATGATGCTTCTTAAATTAAATTGAATTTGCAAAAGATGGGCTTTATGTTCAGGAAGATCAGATGGTTATTTGAAATCAGCCTGATATTTTTGGTTTGCCCATCTTCCCGGATTTTTGCTTCATATGCTCAGAGAGCCGGCCCCTATGCCTCGCCCATATGGCGGCATCTGATTGTGAGCCTGTGAGTCTGCGAGTCTGCTGTTGGGCTCAGCCAAGCATAGCTTGCGATGCCTGCAGCCACTCTTGCTGCAGTTCCCCAGCTCCCAAGTCTTCCTAGAGACACCCAGGTGCCCGGGCCATCCACAGAGCCATCATCTCCCCTCCTTGCCTCGTCATGGTCCGTAAACTAAGGCCAGCAGGTACCTGACCACATTCCCCCAAATCCCGCTCTCTGCCCTCTCACACCAGACCCCCATCCTCGGGATGGGCTCCTGTAGAAAGTACTAGATTTGAAGTCAGACAGCATGTTGTCAATCCTGGTTCTGTCAGCAATAGTTTGGGTAGTTTGCACAAGTGATTGAAACTCAGGGTGATTCAAAGGGAAAAAAGAGATAAAAGACTTGAAAATGCCCTATATAATGACTGTTACATATATTTGTCTAGAATCCTTGTTCTTGTACTATTCTGTTCTTCTCCCGTTTTATTTGACAACTAAATGCTTCTCTATGTGGTGGCATGGAAATGGCCTTGGCCTTGTCAGTTATTTAAGCTGCATGTCTTCGGGCAACTGCTTGATCTTTCTGAACACTGGTGTCTTCATTGTTAACTGGGGTGTTACCCTCATGCCCTGCCTATTTCAGAGTTGCTGTGAAAATCGAAGGAGATATTTTAAGTAACAATGCTTTGCAACTTAAAACTGCAAAAAGTTTCATAAGTGCCTGACAGGATTACTTTTATTGCTCATTCATTCACCTTATGCTCTTACTACATCCTGTAATCTCAGCTCCATTTTCTGCATCTTAACTAAGTTCCCTCCCTGATGCCCAAGACTCTTCTCCTGCCAACAAGGAACTTTCTGTCCCACATAAACATTTTCACAGAGATGAGAAGTCATCAATTAAAAAGTGTGGAAAAAAAAAAATTCCATCAGTGTCTCCCAAATGCATTCACACAATCCATGTTTGAGAAATGAAGTTGCACTTCCCAAGTGTGACTTTATCGATTCCTATTACAAGCTCTTGTTTTGGAATCATTTCCCAAGCGTGTCTTGATCTGAATCTCACTAAAAACTGAGGAGGTAGGGAGGGAATCTGTAATCACAGTGTGTAAACAAGGAAAACCAAGGCTTGTGGGAGAGGTGCGTCTGGGTCACTGAACAGGTAAAGAGCTCTGAGAAGGCAGGATGGTCTGGGGTGGAGAGCGCTGGCTCTGACGGCCAACGGATTTGTGTTCAAAGTCCTCATTACTTACTCGTTCACTACGTGACCTTGGGCGTAGAGCTTCTCTGGAATTTTTTGGTTTTGTTTCTGTTCCTAAATGTGGGAATAAGAGTACCTATTTCATGGATTTGTCCTAAGATGGAAATAAGGCAATGGATGTGAAATGCTTATCACAGTGCCTTTGGCACACAGCAAATGCTTAACAATAGCAATCATTTTTCTTAATAAGAACCCAAGTGCTCCATTTTCAAAGCTTTATTTTTTTCCATTCAATGAGGTTCTGATTTTTTTTTTCCACAATGCAGGCATTTTTACCTCATGCATTGTTAGCTCTAAATCGTCTCCTGTACACTGAAACTGGACTTCTTTACAGTACACGAGGATTGACTGTTTTGAATGACTATACAATCTGCCAGCCAAGAGTTCAGCTTTCACTCTGTAGCTACCTTTGTCTGGAAAAGCATTGTGTGATGATTTGAACATTCCCTTTGTGCTTTTCTTTTTTTATTTTATGAAAATGAGTGGGAAACAGAAAAAAATGATTGTGTTCATACTGGTACCAAGAAACACAGGTCCCATAAATTTACCGTGGTTGAGACAAAGATGGCAGTCCCTCGACATTCTAGAATTGATGAGCCTGTGTTGAGGCCTTCAGCTGATTAACTGGGCACAGACTTGCAAAGGAAAAGAATAAACGAATGAATAGGACCCCAGAAACATACCTTTTAGAATTCCATATAACAAGCAGAGATGATTTTAGGATTGTTTTTATGCTGTTTACTTTCCAGAGGCCAGAAAATCATGATAACATTTAAGTCATTTGTTTGAATTTCTCATATTTGATTTCCACGTGAGAAGGGATAGAAACTCAGTATCTGAGAGGATGGGGACCTGCTTCCGGAGAAGCCTAAGGACATGATCCTCTGCTACACTCAAGGAGCAGGCAGGATACTGCTGGCTGGTGTCCTCCTTGGCAACAGATGGGACGGGAGGCTGGCTAAGAAGAGTTTATCGATACCTCTGTGCATGTCTAGATGACAAAACAAAGTAGATGCTCTTTAATAGCCTTTGCCTCTTTCATTTTTGAATAAAGATGTTTAAGGTCGGTCACTAGGGAAGCTTGAAACCCAGGCCATGTTCCTTTAAACAAAATGACATTTCTTAGTAAAGAGGTTCCCAGTGTCCCCTGCAGAAATATATCTGATTTCAGAAAAGGATTGATTCAAATAAAAATGTGTTTGTATAAGAAAAATTATTTTCTGCTGAGAAAACACATAGTTTGGGGTAAATTTATAGTTCTGGCCAGGTCATTAATATCTGGTTGTCAAAAAGTATTGGTTTGAACAAAAATATGTTGTAATAAAAATGCATTGTTTTGAAGAAATTTATTGGTCCCATGAAAACCTATTCGATTCAGAAAGATATGTTGATTTCAATGAAAAATCTATTTGTTTTAAGGGAGATAGTGCTGGGCTTTCGGCTTTTCTCTGGGAAATCCTCTCTGTGACATTGATATTCACTTAGAAAAATGAAACATGGACGTAATTAGTGGAAAGACTGTGAGGAGAGACCAGAAGCCCTCCTTAATCAATAATACTTAACACAGACATAACGAGCGTCCATCTTCTAAACACATTGACAAACATCTGCCGATGAGCCCTCCCAAACAGCCCAAAGAGGGGCGTGGCTGGCGGGGAGAGTAGAGGATGAAAGCTCATTGTAAGGAAAGTGTTAGGAAGATGGAAGAAGAGTCTAAGTTGAACACCAGACACCGTGATCTTTTAAAAAAAAAAACCACTGATCTAGTAAAGCCCTTCATATAGTGACCTCAGCCTGCTGTCTGGTCCTTCTCTCCCATCACTGTCTGAATATAACAGAACAGCACCTTGAAACACTGAAGAAACAAGCTACCCAGCCATTTCTCTCTGAAAAAAAATATTCACTCTTGAAAGAGAGACATATGTGAATGGCATCAGGATTGGATTTGCTCAGTGAGGGCCAAGTGGTCCCTGTCTTTTACCTAAAACAAAAATCTGTCTCTGAAATATTGGTGAAAAACTCTGAATCCAAAATCAATTCTGATATCTTCAGCTATTTGCTTAAAGCAGGAGCTGACAAACTTTTTCTGTTACGGTCCAGATAATGAATATTTGAGGTTTTGGGAGACTGTGAGTTCTCCATCACAACTATTCTGGGGAGGTGCTATAGTGTAAAACCAACCATGGGCAATAAGTAAATGAATGATCATGACTGTGTTCCAATAAAACTTTATTTAAGGAAAGAGATAGTGGACTGGATACCACCTACACGTCTTAGGATGTTTAAAGAATCAATTGCACTGCATAGCTCAGCCAAATAATTGTGCAGAAATCTGTCATGAAGAAAGCTAGTATGTGGGAAGCAGACATGGATAACCTAAGAAAAACAACACAAGTACAATCCCCAAGAGATGCTCACTGATGCAGAGACCATCTAAAGAGGATGATGTCTTGAAGGAAGTAGATTCTCCATGGCATTCACAGTAGCTTCAAAGAATCACATGTAATTCAGGAGGCAAGTCTCTTTCCTTCATACTAAGTAAAAGTTTCTTGTTTAACATCCTGTTCCCTTGGTATTTATCAAAAATAAACAGTAAGAATACAGGTTTAGATGTGACCTTTCTTTCTGCAAAATTCTAGAGATAAATACAAATGAAAGATGTGTTTCATTATTCTAATAGAGGGCAACTTCCGGGTGTGGCTACAGGTATGTTATAGGAGCAGTGGAGTCATGGTCAGATGCCCACTGATACACCTCCTTTGCTTTAAAATAGTTGCCTTGATCCAGTGTGGAGTTGTTCATGATCCCATGATTGTAGATTAAACATTCTAGTTCTCTGATAGTCATGCTGGCTGAAGCCCTGCAGGCTGACTGGACAAACCCATACCCAGCATGTGTGTTGATGTCAGTCAAGATAAATCACGTTAATCACCTCTCTTGTGCAAGGAGTAAATGTGGTTAGCTTGCCGCCACGTGGCTAGTTGTCCCCTCGAGAGATGATGCTGTATGAAGGGCTAAGCATAATTTCTGTTGTGGTGAACTTGAACAATCACCAGTGTCAGTACCCACTTCAGTCTTGGTAAACGGGAGCCAGCGCTCTTGACCGTGGGCCACCTCCATGGCTGCTCCATCATGGATCTGTTGTGCTGCCATTGGAATGACCAATGATATGGGCTGGCTGAGGTCAACTGTCTGAGTCATTCTGTCTACTTTTTATTTAGTGTCCCTTCTGTTTTGAATGCTCCCTAGTGGCTGTTCACATATGATTCAAAGATCTTCCCACTTCTTTCCCATTCCTATAGGCTTGCAATAAATCTCACATGGCATCTTTTCTCAATACAGAATCCTCTCATATCATAGGCTCTGCCAGGTCATGTGACCCAAGCACCTGGGCTTCTTGAATCACAGGCTGGACCTGCTGCAAATCCTTTCTTACATTTTTTTTTTTTAAATTTACTCTTTTGGTCTGGGGTGGAGGTAGTTTCACAAGCTTTTAGCTAGTCTTCTCCACAATGACAGTTATATACAATGGAATATTACTCAGCCATAAAAAAGAATGAAATTTTGTCATCTGCAACAACATGGATGGACTTGGTGGGCATTATGCTAAGTGAGATAAGTCAGACAGAGAAAGATAAATATGATATAATATCACTTACATGTGGAATCTAAAAAATACAACAGCCTAGTGAATATAACAAAAAAGAAGCAGACTCAGATATAGAGGGCAAACTTGTATGGGGGCAGGCAATGCAGGGGTGGGCAAGTGGGAGGTACAAACTATTGGGTGTAAGATAGGCTACAAGAAAGTATTATACAGCACAGGGAATAGAGCCAATATTTTGTAATAAATGTAAATGGAGTGTAACCTTTAAAAATTGTATAAAAATTAAAAATTAAAAAATTATATAGAACTAATCCATACATACACAAAGGAAACAAGTGAAATGGGGAATCAGAATAAGATCAGTAGACTGTATCATTATCAGTGTCCTATTTACAGTATTATGCTATATGTTTATAAAATGTTACCACTGGAAAAATTTGTTTTTAAATCCCATAGCAAAGGAACCAATATGAGAGTTCAGATAAGTACCAGGTATGTTTATGTTTATTATACACTCAAAAAATAAATAAAATTATGGCAAAGACTAGCAGTGGATCTGTGGATCCACTGTAATTCAGGTTGGGCCTGGACTACGTTTATTGTCTAGCCCCCTTATGCCCTGGCCAAAGCCATGCTTCAGATTCCTAGGTATTAATGTGATCCTGGACCCCATGCCCAATAATCCTCAAAATGTTTGAATATTCCCCAGTGTGTAACCTCCTAAGTAAATGGCCATGGGGCCCTTGTTTTGATAGTACTCTGGGAAGGCTGGGAGCATCATTATCTTATACCATGATGTTGCCATGATGTTCCAAGGTCCTTCTTCCTGGGGACCTTGCCTATCCACCAATCAGTGGATCTCAACTTTGAGTGTTATCTCAGATCTGGAAGTTAGGCAAGGGGTTGTGAAACTTTATTGGTACAGCTGACCTCAGACCCCTAATTACCCATGTTTTATATCATCTGTTTTCATAGATTTAACAATACTCCTATTGGCCCCAAACTGCAATTCTAATCTTGCCACTCTTTGTGATCATTCCACCTGCATTGAGAATCATCGCCTGGCCGCTATTCGTTGGACATTTTGCAATTCCTTTGATATCAGGGGTTCTGTTATGAAATGGCAGGGTCTACCATCAGCCTTGGCCTGTAGAGGGCACCTTATTCATGGTGCTGGTACTTCCCTGGCCAGCACATTCCTTACTGTTTTGATAAACAGTGGATTCTTCAACATGTAGATGAGCTGAGTCTTGAAGAATAGGTAGAAATGAGACACATAAAGATCACTGGGTATAGAACATTCTAGGCACAGAGGAGAGAAGGAGAAACAAAGTCTGAAGAATTGGGGGATTTCATAGGTCCCAGTGGAGAACACTACAAATGAAGACGACTGGTGAGGTCAAGGTAGATTTTGTGGAGAAGGTTAGACCTGCACATTAGGCTTATGGGTAAGGACTTGCTCTGTCGGTAGTAGATTAAAAAGGGAAAAAGCCAAAATGTGTCTACAAAGGGCAAAGGACAGAAACCATTCCCATCGCCTATGGTAGATACGATGTGAGAATCAGAGCAAGAAAATGGGAGCTAGGTCTCAGAGGAGGAGAAGGTGGCAGTGGCCCAAGCACTCTTGACACGTGTAAGATAAAAGTTTAATGTGCCTTGGGCACACAGAGCTGCCAGCTTTGTGACACGCAAATGAGCCGGTTCCACTCCAGCAGGTAACCATATTATCTGCTGGCCCTGGGTTGCGGGAGTCCACCAGCAGCAGCTCAGGCCAGGCTCTGATAATTCTCTCCAGGAACCAGGCCTTTTTGTTTCTGTCACTAAAGATTTTCACAAAGACTTTTGGCACAAATGTTCTTGAGAGATGCAGGCATTTTGCTTTGAGAATCCCTGGTTGGGTTGTGAAGAAGGATGGAGCTGAGCTTAACAGAATTTATCTTCTGTTTCTTCTTTTTCTCTATCCTAGTACATACTTGATATGAATTTCCCATATGGGAACCGAAGACACATCAAAAAGTCAGCTTTTGAGAATAGGAATATATTCTAAAATTACACAGGCAAAGTGCATCCGTGGGGGAGGAAGAGTCGGTAAGAAAGTACAAGTCTTATCTAATATATGGGCATGTAGTTGGCCTCGGATTAGAATCTCAGTGTTGCAAGGTATCTTAAGCATTTTAAAGTCCAACAGCTGCTCATCCAGTTCTTAAATCTGTTCTGTGACAGGCTCACCATGTGGAATCTCTTACACTTACATGTACCTGCAGCATGGAAGAGTCACTAGACTCAAAAAGGACCCATCCTATTTTTGTAAAGTTCTATGTTTTGGAGTGTTTTTTCTTGTCCTGAGCTTGCACCCATTACCCACCACTTAGGGCCACAGTGAACACATTCGCAGCCTCGTCTGGGTGGTTTATGCATCCCCTCAGAAGTCCAGGATCTTCATTCTACTTTGGGCTTCCCAATCAGTCTGAGCCCCACATCTAAATTAAGTCTGGATTCTGTTTCTTTCAAGAATTTATTTTGATTTCCCAGTTTCTTACCTTTTGTCCAGATCCCTAAAGCTTCATGGCCCCAGGAGTTACTGAGCTTCTGCGTTGCAAGTGAGAAATAATTGGACACACATATGTGTACATTGCAAGAGGGAACTGGGGTTTTCAGAGCCTGGAGAGCATTAGAGAAAAAGGAGAATTTGCCAAGGAGAAAGTCAGAGCCTATAGGACCAAGGCTAGAGGGACTGAGATGTTGAAAAGGAAACAATACTTGTAGGAGGAAGTAACTAAGATGCAAATTGTCTGAGTAATCTCAGCAGTCTGGCTCTAAAAACGTAGGAAGGAGATGGGAACCAGGTGCCCAATGCAAGGACAGAGTTTGGTTTCTAGGAATAAGAGACGAGCCGTATGTATACATGTATACACGCATTTTTTATGATATTATTATGTTCACTTTGCAGCATCTGACTGAGCAACTCGTATCTGAGAGACTTCAAAATATTCATAGAATAAATGAATGAATGAATGAGTGAATAAATGAATAAAATTCTAATTCAAAGGACAAATTAACAGACCTCATATCTCCTACTGGAGAAAACAATCTGCTTTCAAGCCTGGTTGGTTTTAAACTCCCTCTGGTACATTTGCATTTCAGAAGTAAAGCAGTTGAATCTGTGGCCTAGGATCCCTAATGGTGGCACTTCATAAAACTCTGGCTTACACTCTTACCTGTGAAACTGCTGGGTGTTTTCAGGAAGAGAAAGGACAACTTTGACAATAATTCACAGGGCAAACAGCTTTTTCTACTATATTTTCTTCAACTATTTTTTTCACCATAAAACCTCCTCTGACTAATAGGCATAAATCCCCATGAGTTCATTCTGAGATGAGAAGAAGGAAGATCGTGCAAGCATCTTCTGATTCAGAGTTCCAGACAATTCCCCTTGGAAAGAAACAAAGTGAATGGATCTACTCTGAGTTTCTTATCCCACTGGAGGGTCTTACGCCCCTCTGTGCAATAGGTCTGGAAATAGAATAATAGCCAAGTAAGAACCCTACCTCTGACACCATTAATTTTTCAGTCCTCAGGCAAGTTATGTAACCTTTATATTTCTAGCCTCATCATCTGCAAGATGGGAACAATGAGACCTGTCTTAAAGGGTTATTGGAAGGCTCGTAACAGAATGTATGTAAATGTGCCTAGAGCACAATGGACCTTATTTTTTAGGTAATTTGTTCTCATCTCTGTAGAGATGAGTTTCAGAATGGAGGGTTTCTACAAGGATCTAATCAGAAAAGCAGAAGCCATGCTCTACATTTCAAATAGAAGGTATTGAACACAGGAAATTGGTTATACAAGTGAACTGAGAAACCAAAAAGATAATGGTGCAAACCAGAGGTTAGCAAACAGGAAATCATTGCCACCTCTAGGAATAGAGGCTCATATCCATGTTACCAGAGCCCAGGGTCCAGGATCACGAGGTCATGCTAAAACTGTGGTATATTCTCCTGGCAGAAAGTAAGATCATAGATAAAGTGTTTCTCTGGTGGAGGAATAGGGGAGACACAACCAGAGCCAGAAATAGAATGTGACACAAAAAGAGAAGAGACAAGATGCCCTGCGTGTTCCCTTTCATCCACCCCCAAATCCTGCACCTGTCTTGCCCACTGACCAAATCCACCTTGAAATCAGAGAGCAAGAGAGACTAGAGATTGTAATTTTCTGAGACTCAGAAAGGAACAGGAAAAGGAGAAAGAATGGATCTGAGTGAAAAAAAAAATCAGTTCAGTGTCCAAATATCTCATGACGCTCTCCCAGCAGATGAAGGTCTTTCTCGTTCCCTAAATCCCTTTCAGCATGAAGCAACCGACCCCTCTGCCCGGCATAATTCTATTCCCTGAACAAGGCAGAGCTGTTGGTAGTTTCATAAAATGACTAAGGTCTCATATGATCCTGCTCAAAGATTCTAGAAGAAGTCAAACAGTAGGTAGAACATCTCATGTAGAGAGTCTGAAGCCCCTGGGGTAACAGACTGTACAGAACTCCTGTACACATTTAACAGGGATGATCTAGTGGTTACATTATCACTTTGATGCCAACTTTTAGACTTCTTTGAACTAAAATAAATTACATTTATTTTTTACTGTCTCAATTTATGCAATAAGCGTGCGCTCTACAGAGTTGACTTAAAATCTAACTGTGATAAACCAAATAATATTCAGTGCATTAAAAGTATGTGTAATTTTAAGGAATTCCACAGCAAATTATCTTGTCAGCCTAAGAATCTTCTTGCTATGAAAATAATCATTTCCTAGTAAATCTGTTTTATAAGTTCTGATTTTTCATATACTGGCTTTCCTTACAGCAGATGACAATTCTATACCAGCTCTCTGACACTAGCTCTTCTGTAAGACAGATGTGTTAAATGCCACAAAAAAGGTACCAACAAAATATTGCGAGAACACAAACAAAAGGAGGAAAGGAGGGATTAATTCTCACTAGATTCATGAAGAGGAGGTAGCATTTGGCTCACGCTTTAAGAACCGGTAGATTTTTTTCGTACATATGTATTTATTGAAGTATAGTCAGTTTACAATGTTGTGTAACTTCCGGTGTACAGTGTAATGTTTCAGTCATACATGAACGTACATATATTCGTTTTCATATTCTTATTCACGATAAGTTACTATAAGATATTGAATGTAGTTCCCTGTGCTAGATTTTTAATAAACAGAATGAGCAAAAGGCGTATCAATGGGAAAGTACAAGATGTGCTGAGTAAATGATGGAGCAGTATTTGGCTAGAAATTACTAGCATTTAGGTAAAATGTGACTTACGTGTTGGGTGTGGCCAGATTATGAAAGATCTTGGATAACAAGCTGTGATATTTGCACTTTAGTTAATAGGCAGTAGGAAGTCTTAAAGTCTTATTTTTAATAGCATAATAATACAAGTAGAATGCAATAAATTGAAGCTTCTTTTTAATGCCCAATATTTTTTAGATAGTGAAAATTAGTTTTGATCTACAGAATAATTTCATGAGCCATTAATATTTGTGGTCACAGTTTAAGATATATTTATAAAGGTAACTTATGGTTTTTGATGTCCAAGTTAATTATGCTATTTCAATTTTGTTTTATAATAGTGATTATATTTGCTATGTATTCTACCTGTTTCTTCTTCTAGAAGTGGGAGCATTTTAAATTAAATCTGAAATTATCCCAAATATATCACCCACCAAATCCCAATGAAGATATAGAATCAATGACCTCCAATAAAACTGTGAGCTGAAATCAACAGTAACTTCTCCAAATCTTATTCAGACTTTTTGATTTCTCCAGAAAGTTAAAAGGCACATATATTTACACACATAGTCTCATACATAATTGAACCAGATGTTTAAAACAGTTAAAACCAGAATTTAAATTTATATCATCCCCAAACTATTATATTTTCACCCGATATAAAACAAATAATCCTTTATATCTAGGGCTCGGTTTAGAATACCTAATAAAAAGTCAATAAATTAAATAAGAACCAAAGACCAAAACTGTTTTGTAGAACACAAAGTACATGACATATGAAATGGAACGGCTCTGTTGTTAATATTTTATAGAATTTTAGAGA
This sequence comes from Camelus ferus, assembly GCF_009834535.1. Lineage (NCBI taxonomy): Eukaryota > Metazoa > Chordata > Mammalia > Artiodactyla > Camelidae > Camelus > Camelus ferus. The sequence continues at coordinate 16,082,217 of NC_045716.1, read as the reverse complement.
AGAGATGAGTCTTTCGAATCACTGGTACCAATGTCTCATCTTACCAACTGAGGATGGGAGAAGAGACATGGCTGATCTAGGCTCACACAACTAATTAATGATAGATCCAGACCTATCCACCTTTATCGCACTTAGTTTAATTTTTTTTTCCTAATTATGTCACCAAAGAATTTATTAACATCATGGCACTGGCTCGCTCAGTTCTGATCTGAGAAGCTGTTATAGGATGGAGTGAATAGACAAAGGGAAAGGCATGGATTTCAGCTGCCTTTACAAGAAGATGAAAACTATTGGTCACTTAAAGATCAAACCCAGAAACTAAATCTCCTTGACTTTTCTTGGAATTTATAGTGTGAGTAATTGTACTTGGTTGACTCATGAGTTAAACCCCACACCGTCTGAAGAGAGCATGTTCAAACAAAGCGAACAGCTCAGAGTAAATGCTAAGCCCAGTGAAGACGTCACAGTCTCGTTCTCAGCCCAAATCCAGTGGCAGCAGATACATAATGCATGACCGACAAGGTTTCTTTTTGCTCTTCTGTCTTGGCCATTGCGCAAGCGCAAACCCCAATGGAACCAAGTAATCAAATACAGATTTGGAGTCATTACATCTTCAAGGGAAAGTTTTGTTTTCTTTTTTTAATTTGGTTTGAGCAGTGCTCACAAGCTGGAGGAGCAACATGAGAAAAATCAATTAAAAATGGGAAGTTGGCTGGGATAATAAGAATTATTGTAAACTTTCATCATGACCTTAAGTTCTACTCCTGCTATTCTGTAAATGGAAGAGTTTAGAAAGAGGATTTTCCTGTCCATGCTACTTCCTGGGGTCTCTCTGAAAAGCAAAACTGGAAAAAGGCATCCTGAACTTGGCTTTGTCACCACTTCCTGGTTATGGGACTGTAGGAAAACCTCCTAGCACCTCTGCACTTTCCTTCCTTTACCTGCAAAATAGAAATGATATAAAACTTTCAGTGTTTTCATGGAACCTGAATACGATTTTACAGAAAGCTGCTTTGTAACTTACAAGGAACTGCACAAATGTAAGTTTTTATTACTATTAAACTGGGAATGAGAGCTTTAAACCCTACCCCCTCAACCCTGGAAAGACATTATATGGTAACATTCTTTTCATTGTTCACTTTATGAAGAAGGAGTCCACAGCCATGCATCTGAAGATTGGGTTCAAAAGAAAGTGAGAGAAACCAACTCAAACTGGTTTAAGCAAAGAACTTCCCCCCAAAAAATGTGGAGTAGGTAGGGGATAAAGACAATTTATAGACTCACATAACTGGGAAGTTAAGGGGTGAAGTTGGCTGGATTTATTGTTTTAATAGCATCAGCTCATAATATCTCTGTCTCTCTCCCTCTGCCCACCCTGTTCACTTCCTTTTTATGTCTCTTTATGTGACTGTCTCATTGTTTCTTGCTAGAGTCATGTCTTTTGTCTTCACCACACATTGGGAAGCTTGAAGCAGCACTAGGTCGACAGTCTGCAAAAGGATAAAGGAGCAGTTCTTTACTTCCAATTTACAAAATCATTTGGAAAGACTATGGTCTGCATGTGACCCATGTCCGCCCCTTGGACCAATTAGTGGCTCCAGGGAAATGCCATTTATGATTATAGCCATATGCTTTCTTCTATCCCACTAGGGCCATATGGAATTAGGGAGAACTTTCCCAAAGGAAAGGATAATGGGCAGGCTATTCGAAGAATGTCTACCATAGGAACTTTTATCAGATTCTCAAAGGAGTCCACGATTTTAAAACTTTTAAAAACTGGTTCCATACTGTCACTGAGAAATGCACCTTCCTTGACGCTGATGGAATTCAAGAAACTGAAAGTTGAGAAGGATCTTAAGACAGCATGCTATAATTACTCTTATTGTTTAAATGGGAGAACAGAAGCTAAGAAAGGCAAAGTAGTTTGACAGAAAGGCACTGTAAAAAGGAGAGTTCGGTCTTGAAATAGATCTGACTCTTGGTGCAGAAATCCTTCCACTTTCGTTTCCAGACTAGAAACTATAAAGAACAATCACAACAGTCTGAGATGATAATGCCTACAAAGTACACAGCATACTTCCGGGAACACGGGAGAAACAAAACACGTGCTGTTTTCCATTCTACTTCCCTCTCAGTTTATCACAAACTTACTGCTCATGAGAGTCTTCAATCAGCAGTGTTACTTTGGTAGAGGTTTATTTATTCAGTCAGCTTTTTTAGCCATATTTTCAGAGATAATGTTTAGATATTCATGTTTCTTCTAACATTTTAAGCGACTTTGCCATGGGCTTTTTGCCTAAGCTCCCTCAAACATATAGGTCAGGGAATAAGAAAGGGCTACAGATATGGAATTGTGTGCATACAAGGTAAAAGCAAGTCAGAACCCAAGCAATACGTTCTGGTCATTAGCTGTTCCCTTTCATTACATACCTGCCAGGCAGCGTGAAGCAGACCAGCCTAGGTTTAAAGCACAAAATCAGATAAAACAATGCATGCTGGCTGGGTCTGCACTTACTGAGATGACATTTAAGGTTTCTGACCTGCTGTGATAGGTGAACTGGAGATGGAAACTCCAAAAACTAAGATGCTTTGTCCTTGGCTTCACTAATGCTGCAAATTAAAATCCTGGCACTTCTTACTACACAGAGAAATTCTTTTCATTCCACTTCTAACTCCCCACTTTACTTACAGAAGCCTGGGAGGTTTCAGGACCTTAAGGAGTGAACACAATTTTACAAAGCAGAGGTTACCATCAGTGGCTTCTTTCTCTAAGCTTGTAATATTAATAACAATATCGTCAGATGCCGAAGAAGGAGGCATGTGGTGCTTGGCTCGTGGGCCAGCCAGCAGGGACTTGTTGAAATCCAACTCCATTTTGTAAGCCAAATGAAAAACCACACGGCAGCCTCAGTCGGGATTAGGAGAGTAACCACTGAGCTATCACTTGAAATCCACCCTCTTACACGTTTGATTGAAAACAATCACTACATATTTGCTGTGGACTTTGCTTTCATTATAGTCCAACCCTGATATTTAATCAGTGTCCGCTCTTCTCTATTTGAACAAGTTGATGCAAAACTGTAATGAAAAAAAAAAAAAGGTCCAAGAAATGTCATCACTACCATATTATCCCCTTTCTGTGAACACATTCATAATGCATTATGGTTTCAATAGGAAGATTGCTTATGATTAAAATTAATAAAGAATTAAAGCTGTATTTGTGGTGATGGCCTCCTTTAATCTGGACCAGAAAACTAGAAGTTGGGGGATGGGAAGTGGACTGTGAATTAACAATAAATATTAGACTCATTAATCATTACATAAGAGAAGATTTTGGAGTCAATTTCTCCTTTAACTAGCTCTTCAGACTGAGATAGCATCATATTTACTAAGAGAGTGGGTTTATCTCCTTTATCAAGAGTAGTTAGTAATAGAGGATGGAGTCCAGGAGGAAAATACATTGATCAGGGTATTATACCTTCCAGGTGGTCAGGGACTTCCAGATCCAGTGTACTCTGAATGACCATTATTCACCTTTTCCCAGCTAATGCATTCCATCACTTTGGTGTATCATCACTTCAAGGAGTCCTTACTCCCATTTTCCAATATGTAGCGAGAGGATGAAAAGAAACATGATAGAGAAAAGGAATAATGAGTAAGCATGTTTATCTGGCATATGACTATAATTTACGGGTGTGATACTCAAAAATACTTAATAGCTATTATATATACATTTAATATAGTATGTATTACATAAAATAGATATCACACAGCAGTATTCTCTATATAAGGGCATTGTATATAAAGTCTAGTATACATATTATAGTATTACATTACATAATCGATATACATACATATGTTATCCTTTTATACTTACACATATATTACAACCACTCAGCTCTACCCCCTGTACCACCAGTTCTCCATGCATAAATGTAAAAAACTGTTCCAAAAGCCGTCAAAGAAGCTGGTTGTATAGTTGTTAAGAATGCAGTCCTGCTAGAAAAACACAAACTACCAAAACTTACTCAAGAAGAGAGAAGCCACCTGAACAGACCTATAATAAGTGAAGAGATTGAATCAGTAATCAAAGAACTACCCACCAAGAAATGCCCAGTCTCAGATGACTTCACCACTAAGCTTTCACAAGCATTAGAGAATTCATATCAATTCTCCAAAAACTCTTCCAAAAATGAAAGAAGAGGAAACGTTTTTCATTTTACTGTATGAGGCCTGTATTATCCTGATACCAAAGTCAGAGAAAGATATCACAAGAAAAAGTACAGACCAGTATCTCTTACGAATAAAAACGCAAAAATCCTAAAATACTAGGAAACTAAATCTAGCAATGTACAAAATAGAATTATACATCATGACTAAATGGGATTTATCCCTAGGAATGTAAGTGTGGTTTAAAAATCTAAAAATTAATACATCCCATCAATAGGATAAAAAGCAAAAAACACATGATCATCTCAACAGACACAGAAAAGGTATGTGACAGAACTCAATATTCTTTCATGGTAAAAGAGCACTCAATAAACTGAGAAAAGAAAGGAATGTCTTTGATTGGACAAAAGACATCTATGAAAAAGCCGCAGCTAACATTATAGCTAATGGTGAAAGACTAAATTAGTTCTCTCTGCTATCAAAACTAAGACAGAGCTGTCTGTTCTTGCCACTTCTATTCAATACAGTACTGGGCAGGGCAGTTACACCAGAGAAAGAAACAAAAGGCATCCAGATTGAAAAGAAAGAAGTAAAATTATTTCTATTCACTGATGACATGGTATGATACATTAAAAAATCTAAGTAATTTACTAAAAACTATTAGAACTAATGAACAAATTCAGCAAGGTTGCAGGATACAAGATCAATATACAAAGTCAATTTTGTTTCTATCCACTTGCAACGTACAATCTGACAATGAAAATAACAAACAAATGCAATTTATAATAGTATCATAAAGAATAAAATACTCAGAGGAAAACTACAAAATGTTGAAAAAAATCAAAGGAGATCTAATAATTGAGAAATAGCTCATGTTCAGGATGGGATGACTTAATATTGTTAATATGCCATTACTCCCCAAACTGATCTACAAATTCAATATAATCTTTATCAGAATCCCAGTGACTTCATAAAAACTGACAAGCTGATTCCAAAATTCATATGAAACTGGAAGGAATCCAAAATGGTCAAAACAATAGTAAAAAAGAAGAAAGCAGGAGGACTCACACTTCTTGATTTCAAAAGTTAAGTGCAAAGCAGTTATAATCAAGATGGTGTGATATGGCACAAACATAGACATAAAAATAAATAGAATAAAAGTAAGGTTCCAGAAATAAATCATACATATGTGGCCAGCTGACTTTAGGCAAGGATTCTAAGACCATTCAATGAGGAAAGAATAGTCTTTTTTTATAAATGATGCTGGAATAGCTGGATAGCAACATGAAAAACAATCAAATTGGGCCCTTACCTCACACCATATATAAAAAAAATTATTTGAAATGGATCAAAGACCTATGTGTGAGAGTTAAAGCAAGAAAGCTCTACGAAGAAAACACACAAGTAAATCTTAATGACCTTGGATTTGACAAAGGTTCTTAGATATGACACCAAAAGCTTAAGCAACAACAAAAATAGATAAATAGGACTTTATAAATTTTTTTTAATTGTGCTTCAAAGGACACCATCTAGAAAGTGGAAAGATTATTTGCCACAGAGTGGAAGAAATTATTTGCAAGTTGTATGTCTTATAAAGATTTTGTATCCAAAATGTATAGAGAACTTTTACAACTCTGTAATCAAAAGACAAGCCAATTAAAAATAGGCAAAGGGAGTTTCTATTCAATCAAGAATAGTATACAAATAGCTAATAAACATGTGAAAAGAAACTCAACACCATTAGTCATCCGGGAAATAAAAATCAAAACCAAAATGAGATACCATTCCATACCCACTAGGGTAGCTAGAATTTTTTAAAGTTAAATAATAACATGTTGGAAAGAATGTGGAGAAATTGGAACTCATACTATCCTGGTGAGAAGGCACAATGGTGCAGGCACTTTGGAGAACAGTCTGACAGCTCCTTACATAATTAAACATAAAGTTACCATATGACCCAGCAATTCTATCCTTACATATACACCCAAGAAAAATAAATACATCCACATAGAAACTTGTACCTGAGTCTTTATAGAAACAATATTCATAATAAGCAAAAGATGAAAACAAAGTATCTATTAACTGATGACTGGATAAACAAAATGTGATATGTCCATACAATTGAATATTATTCAGCCCTATCAAGAAATTAAGGACTGATATAAGCCACAACTTGGATGTATCTTGAAAACATGATACTGAAGGAAAGAAGCCAGTCACCTAAACCACACCTTATGTAATTCTATTCATATGAAATGTCTAGAATAGGAAAATTTATAGAGACAGAAAGTAGATTAATAGTTGTCTAAAACTCGGAGAGGTAGAGGGTGCGACCTACAGGTAGAGGGTGGTGATAACTAAAGTATACAGGATTTCTTTGGCAGATGATTAAAGTGTTCTAAAATTGATTGCAGTGATAGCTGTACATATTTGTAAATATACTGCAAACTGTTTAATTTTACACTTTAAATAAATCAGTTATAAGATACATAAACTACATATTAATAAAACCGTTTTAAAGAAAGAGACCTTGGGTCCAGACTGTCTGGCTTCGAAATCTCCTCTCTTTGTAATGTGACCTTGAGCAACTACTTAAGATTTTTGTTCCTTTATCATTAAAATGGTAAGAATAATAATGCTCGCTTCATAAGATGATTGTGATAATTCAATGATTTAATTCAAGAATACTATCTGGAATAGTGTCTGATAATATAGGTAAGTCTCATTATCAGTGTTTCATTATTACCGTTTTTATATACCTAGCATTTTACTTGTTTGTTTATTAACTTGTAAGCTCCTTGAGGTTAGGATCTGTGTAGTGTCATCTCTGAATTCTCAGATCACCTTCCAAATATCTCACTTATAAAAGAGAATAAATAATACATAACGTATGAAATTAGATCAGCTCCCAATAGCCAACCTAATAGTAATGAGCATCCTTTAAAGCACAAACCAGAGTCTTAAAATACCATTATCACGAAAAGAAACCAAGACTTCTTGCAGGAACAGCAAATTCCACGTCCAAGAGAGAAATGTGTAAGATGAGCCTGGAGCATCTTTTAACATCATGTAGCAAGGAAGCCATCGGAGACCGCTAGAGGACATCAAGAGGACCCAGGAGCTAACTTGGAAAGGCAGTTTCAGGTTCACAGCAAAATTGAGTGGAAGATGCAGAGATTTCCTATTTACCCGGTGTCCCTACACATGCGTAGTCTCTCCCATCATCAACATGCCCCACCAGAGCGGTACATTTGTTACAATTAATGAACCTACTGACACATCATTATCATCCAGAGTTCATAGTTTCCCTTAGGGTTCACTCTTGATGTTGTACATTCTGTGGGTTTGGGAAAATGTATAATAACACATAACTACCATCACAGTATCATACAGAGCAGTTTCCCTGCCCTAAAAACTTCTGTGTTCCTCACATTTGTCCCTCCATCCCTCATAACCCCTGGCAACCACTGGTCTTTTTACTGTCTCCATAGTTTTACCTTTTCCAGAACGTCATGTAGCTGAAGTCGTATAGTGTGTAGCCTCTTCAGACAGCCTTCTTTCACTTAAGGACATTTGTTTAAGGTTCCTCCATGTCTTTTCATGGCTTGATATCGCATTTTTAAAATGCTAAATAATATTCCACTGTTGGATGTGCCAGTTTATTTATTCATTCACACACTCAAGGACATCTTGGTCGCTTACAAGTTTTGTCAATTATGAATTAAGCTGCTATAAACATCTAGGTGTAGGGTTTGTATGGATATACGTTTTCAACTTTTTTTGGATAAATATAGAGGAGCAAGATTGTTGGAATATATGGTGAAAGTATGGTTAGTTTGGTAAGAAATTGCCAAATTTTCCAAAGTGGCCGTACCATTTTATATTCCCACCAGCACTGAGTGAGAGTTCCTGTTGCCCCACATATTCACCAGTCGCTGGTGGCGTTGGTGTTCTGGTTTGGGGCCACTCTAATAGAGGTGTAGTGGTATCACACCTTTTTTTCTAACATTTTTTATTGAGTTATAGTCATTTTACAATATTGTGTCAAATTCCAGTGGGTATCACACTTTTAACTTGCAATTCCCTAATAACACATTGTGTGGACTATATTTCATATGCTTATTTGCCATCAGTATTATTTTCTTTGGTGACGTATCTATAAAGGTCTGTGGCCCATTTTAAATGAGGTTTTTTTTTATTGTTGAATTTTTTAATTTTTAAACATATTTTGGATAATAGTCCTTTACTTTATATATGTCTCTATGTTTGATATGTTTTCTACAAATATTTTCTCCCAGTCTGTGGGCTTGTCTTTTTTCTTTCTCTCTCCCTTTCTTTCTTTCTCTCTCTCTCTCTTTCTCCGGCTTCACTGAATTATAATGAACAAGTAAAATTGTATTTATTTAAAGCCTTCAACATGATTTGATACATGTATACATTGTGAAATGATTGCCAGATTAAGTTAATTTACATTTATCACCTCACAGTTACCATTTTTTGTGCGTGTGTGGTGGGAACTACTTAAGATCTATTAAGCAGATTTTAAATATACAACACAGTATTATTAACTATAGTCATATTCCTGTAACATTGGATCCCCAGAACTTTTTCATCTTGCAACTGAAAGTTAGTATCTTATAACAAATATCTCCCCATTTCTGCCTAACCCTTACCCCTGTCAAACACCATTCTGCTCTCTGTTTTGATGAGTTAGCCTTATTCTTCACTTTTTAGATTCCACCTATAAATGATGCCATGCAGTATTTATCTTTCTCTGCCTGGCTTATTTAATTTAGGATAATGCCTTCAAGTTCCATCCGTGGTTTTTAATGGGTGAATAATATTCCATTCTATGTATATCTATATAATTTTCTTCATCCATTCATCCATCAGTAGACACTGGGGCTGTTTTCATATTTTGGCTATTATGAATAATGCTTCAAAGAACATGGGAGTGCAGATATCTTTTTTAGATAGTGGTTCCATTCTTTCAAACAGGGACCCAGAAGCGAGATTGCTGGATCATATGGTATCTCTATTTCTAATTTTTGGAGGAATCTCATACTTTTTTTCTGTAACGACTGTACCGATTTTCATTCCCACCAACAGTGCATTGAGTTTAACTTTCCTCCATATCTTTACCAACATTTGTATCTCTTCATTTTGCTAGTAGTCATCTAACAGGTGTGAGGTGATATCTCATTGTGGCTTTGATTTTTATTTCCCTGACGTTTAGTGTTGTTGAGCATCTTTTCGTGTCCTTATTGGCCATGCGTATGTCTTCTTTGGAAAAATGTCTATTCAAGACCCCTGGCCATTTTTTTTATTGATGTGTAGTTGGTTTACAATATTATATTAATTTCAGGTGTACAATATAGTGATTCAGTATTTTTATAGGTTATATTTGATTTAAAGTTATTACAAATAATGAGCATAGTCCCCTGTATGTATAATAAATCTTTATTGCTTATTTATTGTGTATATAGTAATTTGTGTCTCTTAATCCAATGCCCCTATCTAGTCCCTTCCACTTCCCTCTCCACACTTGTAGCCACTAGATTGTCTTCTATATTTGTGAGTCTGTTTCTGTTTTGTTATATACATTTGTTTGTTGTAATTTTTAGATTCCACATGTAAGTGATAATATAGAGTATTTGTTTTTCTCTGTCTGACTTATTTCACTCTCTAGGTCCATACACATTGTTGCAAATAGCCAAATTTCATTTTTAAGGTTGAGTAATAATATATATAACATCTTTGTTCATTCATTTGTTCATAGGCACTTAAGTTGCTTCCATGTCTTGGCTATTGTGAATAATGGTACTATGAACATCTGGTTGTGTGAATCTTTTTGAATTAGTGTTTTCGTTTTCTTCAGTGGAATTGCTGGATCATATGGTAGTTCTATTTTTAGTTTTTTGAAGAACCTCCATGCCGTTTTCCTTAGTGGCTGCACCAATTACAATCCCACCAACTGTGTACCAGATTTCCCTTTTCACCACATCCTTACCAACATTTGTTAGTTGTAGACCTTGTGATGATAGCCATTTTGACAGGTGTGAGATAATATCTTATTGTGGTTTTGATCTGCATTTTTTTGATAATTAGCAATGTCAAGCATTTTTCAGGTGCCTGTTGCCATCTGTATATCTGGGAGAATGTCTATTGAGGACTTCTGTCCATTTTTTAATTGGCAGATTCTTTTAACGTTGAGTTGTCTGAGCTGTTCATATATTTTGAATATTAACCCTTTGTTGGTTATATCACTTGTAAATATTTTCTCTCATTCAGTAGGTTGTCTTTTTATTTTATCGATGGTTTCCTCTGCTGTGCAAAAGCTCTTAAGTTTACTTAGGTCCCAATTGTTTACTTTTTCTTTTCTTTCCTTTTTTTTTTTTTTTTGCCTTAGGAGACAGATACAAAAGAATATTGCTACAAATTATGTCAAAGATTAATTTGCCTATGTCCTCTTCTAGAAGTTTTATGGTTTAAGGTCTTATATTTAGGTCTTTAATTCATTTTGAGTTTTTTTTTAATGATGTGAGGAAATGTTTTAATCTCATTCTTTTACATGGAGTTTCCAGTTTTCCCAGCATCACTTATTAAAGAGATTGTCTTTCTCCAGTGGTATATTTTACTTCCTTTATTGTAGATTAATTGACCACAATGTGTGGGTTTATTTCTGAGTTCTCTGTTTTGTTCCATTGACCTGTGTGTTTGGTTTTGCGCCAGTACCATGTTGTTTTGATTACTGTAGCTTTGTAGTATAGTGTGAAGTCAGGGAGCATGGTACCTCCAGCTTCGATCTTTTTTCTCATGATTGCTTTGGCAATTCAAGGCCTGCTGTGGTTCTACAAAAATTTTAGAATTGTTTGTTCTAGTTCTGTGAAAAATGTCATGGGTATTTTGATAGAGATTGCATTGAATCTGTAGATTACTTTGGATAGTGTGGTCATTTTAACAATATTAATTCTTCCAATCCAAGAACACAACATATACTTTCATTTCTTTGTATCCTTCATCAAAATTTTACAGTTTTCAGAGTATAGGTCTTTCACTTCCTTGGTTGACTTTATTTCTATGTATTTTATTCTTTTTGATGTGATCATAAATTGGATTGTTTCTTTAATTACCCTGAGAGTTCATTATTATTGTATAGAAAAGCAACAAATTTCTGTATATTAATCTTATATCCTGCAACTTTTATTGAATTTGTTTATTAGTTCTAATAGTTTTTTATGGAAACTTTAGGGTTTTCTATATGTAGTATCATATCATCTGCAATTAGTGACAGTCTTACTTCTTCCCTTCAAATTTGGATGCTTTCTTCCCCTTTTTTCTTTTTCTCATTGCTGTGGCTAGGACTTCCAATGCTACATTAAATAGAAGTGACAAGAATGGACATTCTTGACTTGTTTATGATTTTAGAAAAAAGCTTTTAATTTTCCCAATTGAATATAATGTTCACTTTGTCATATGCAGTCTTTGTAATAAAAATATAATATTGAGATAGATTCCCTTTATATCAACTTTGATGAGAGTTTTTATCATGAATGGATATTGAACTTTGTCAAAAGCTTTTCCTTGCCCATTTTAAATCAGACTCTGATTTTTTGCTATTGAGTCGTGTGACTTCATTGCCAAGATTAATGTAAAGTAGACTTTTCCCTATGTTTTCTTCTAGGTGTTTCATGGTTTCAGGTCCTATATTTAAATCCTTAATCCATCTTGAGTTAGTTTTTGTGAATGATGTAGCATAGGGGTTCAATTTCATTCTTTCGCAAGTGGATATTCAGTTTTCCCAGCACCATTTATTGAAAAGATTATTTTTCTCATTAAGTATTTGTGCCTTCCTTATCAAATATTAGTTGACCATACTGTTTGGGTTTTACCTCTGGGCTCTCAGTTCTGTTTCATTGGTCTATGTTTTGATTCCAGTGCCGTATTGTTTTGATTACTATAGCTTTGTAGTTTGAAATCAGGAAATGTGATATCTTCAGCTTTGTTCTCTTTCAAGATTGCTTTGTGTAGTATGGGTGTTTTAAAAATATCACTTCTTTCAGTCCACAAACAAAAAAAAAGATATTTGTGTCTTTAATTCTGAGAGTTATTATCATGAAAGTGTACTGAATCTTGTCAAACACTGTTCTGCATCTATTGAAATGATATTATTTTTATCCTTCATTTTACTTTCTTTGTTTTTGTATCTTATATTTAAATGAAAGAAGCTGATTTAGCTATACTAACATAAGACAGAATAGCCTTTAGTCAAGAATCATTAATAGAGATAAAGGAAGATTTAATAATGATAAAATGTTCACTCTATCAGGAAGGCATAATTATAAATTTATACATTCCTGATTATGAAATAAAATGAACAGATTTAAAGGGAAATAGACAAATTCACAATTGTAGAGTGAGTCTTTAACTTAGGTCTCAGTAAGTAACAGAAAAAAGTACACAAAGTATATAGACTATTTGAACAATATAATTTAAAAAGTTTGACCTAATTGACATATTTAAAACACTACATCCAACAACTGCAAAACACACATTCTCTTCAAGTTCATATGAAATATTATGGTGTGAAAATATACCACACATGTGCTGGGGCAAAAAACAAGGTTCAGCATATTTCATAAGAGTGAGTTTATCTAGTATATGTTATCATATTGTAGTGAATTAAAAATATAACCTAAAAGTGCTATAGTTCAGCTCAGCAGTGCTTAAAGGAAAATTTATAGTTTGAAATTGATACAGCAAAAGAAAGGAAGAAAAGCTGAAAATCAGTGACAAATTTTCTACCTCAAGAAGTTAGAAATAGAAGGAAATAGAAGATGGGAAAAGATACAAGCAGAGATTAATAAAATAAAAACAAAGGAATCATAAAAAATAAAGACAAAAGCTGATTTTTGGAAAAATATTTTTAAAATAGCACAAAAATCTAAGTTAGAAAAAGGCAGTACAGGTTGTTAACATCAGAAATGAAAAAGAGAACATCCTTAAAGAGTTATTACAGACATCAAAAAGATAAAAGGAAGTGTTATAAAACCTCAAAAATTCCTGTTAAAAATCACAACATGTTAGGACTGACAAATCAGAAGTAGACAATTTGGAAAATCTTACATATGATTATGCAGTTAACTATTTCCCAAGATGAAATCTATAAGCCCAAATCAATTTAATGGTGAATTCTTTCAAAATTTAAGAAATAAATAATGGTGATCTTATTTCTGTATCCTGAAAACATTTGTTTCACAACATAGAAACAACATAGAAGTGTTCCTAAAATATATAACAGAAAAATACAAAAGATGGGAAACTCTTCCAAATCTTTTAAACGAGGTTACGTGTAACCTTATTACCAAAACCTGAGCAGGACTCTGTAAGACAGGATAATTTGCACCAATTTCTCTCAAGATTATATACTAAGAACCTAAATAAAATATGAGGTAAAAATATCTACCAATAATACTTTTGTTTACCTTTGTCCTACAGTCCCAGATAATGCATAAAAAGGAAAAAAGAAAATATACAAAAATTGGAAAAGAAGAAATACAATTATCATTAATTGCAGACAATTTGATGAATTAAAACGCCCAAAGAATCGAATCTAAATATAACTAGTTAATTGATATAGCAAGGTCACTGGATATAATGCTAATATACAAAAAATCAATTATAATTCTGTATGTCAATGAAAAATTAGAAAATGAGATTAAAATAATACTATTTACAGACATTTTGAAAAACATAAAAACCTAGGAACTAATTTAGCAAAATATGCATAAGATATGAAAAAACTACGTAACATTTTTACTGGTATTAAAGAAGATTTAAATAAATTGAGAGAAATGTCACATTTCTAAATTGGAAGATTCAATATTGGAAAGACAGCAGTCTGTCCCGTATTTACCAATACATTCTGTCTAATCTCAATCAAATTCCCAGCAGACTTTAAGTGAAATTACAAGTGAAAATACAAAAGCTAAGAGTAGCCAGATTATCTTGAGAAAGAATAACAAAATTTAGAGAACTTATTTTGTCTGATATCAAGATCTATAAAGTTAAAAGAATTAAAAGCACTATTGATAGGTAGAAAAATGGACAGTCTATTCAAATAAAATAGAAATTCTAAAAACAAAAACACATTTTTGCAGTCATACAGAATTTTTTATGGTAAAAATAATGCTGCAGTGCAAAAGAGAAAGAAAAATCGCACAGAAATTTTACTTATTTACTTGAATAAACATAAGGTTAAAAAAAGAATCTTGACCTTCACCCCACTGCATACATAAAATTCATTACTAGTTTAATTGTAAATCTAAAATCTAAAATAATAAAGTTATTTGAAGATAGCATAAGATATCTTTGTGATGTTAGGGTGGATGAAGGTTTTCTTTGAAAGGCAGTATTGTAATAGAAAAGACTGAAAACTGGGTTACATTAAATGAAAAATATACGTGCACAAAAGATACCATCGCCGAGACCAAGGTCATGACGCTTTCCCCTTTGTTTCCTTCTAGGAATTTAACAGTTTCAAGTTTTACATTTAGGTCTTTAACCCATTTTGAGTTGATTTTTGCGTATGGTGTAAAATAATGGTCCAATTTCATTCTTTTGCATGTGAATACATACATACGTGTCTTCTTAACACGATTTGTTGAAGGGACCATTATTCTTTTCCCATTGTGTATTCTTAGCACGTTTGTCAAAGACCAGCTGAGCATATATGCATGGGTTTACTTCCGATCCCTCTATTCTGTTCCATTGGTATTTATGTCTGTTTTTATGCCAGTACCATACTGTTTTAATTACTGTTCTTGAATATGACAGCAAAAGCACAAGATACAAAAGCAAAAATAGACAGTTGGGACTACATCAAACCAAAAAGTTTCTGCACAGCAAAGGGAGCAATCCATAGAGTGAAAATGGGGGACAATCTGAACCATATGTCTTATAATGATTTAATATCCAAAATATATAAGAAACCCTTACAACGCCATAGTTTAAAAAACAACCTGATTAAAAAATGGTCAGAGGACTTGAATATATATTCTTCTAAAGAAAACAAAACAAATGGAGAACAGGTACATGAAAAAGTGCTCAATGTCATTTATCATCAGGAAAGTGCAAACCAAAACCACAATGAGGTATCAGGTCACACTTGTTAAGATGGCTATTAACAAAAAAATAAGACGAGTGTCAGTGAGGATGTGAACAAATTGGAACCCTTGCACACTGTTGCGAAAATGTGAAATGGCATCCACTATAGGCAACAGTATGAAGATTCCTCAAAATATTAAAAATAGAACTACCATATATTCCAGCAATCTCACTTCTGGTTATGTAGCCAAAGGAGATGAAATCACCTTTGAAATCATCTGAAAGAAGTATTTGCACTCTCCTATTCTTGCAGCATTATCCACAATATCCAAAACACAGACACAACTTTAATGTCCATTGATGGATGAGTGGATGAAGTATGGCATATACATATAGTGGAATACTATTCAGCCTTTTAAAGGAAGGAAATCCTGCTGTGTGCAGCAAAATGAATGGACCTTGAGGGCATCATGCTGAGTAAAGTAAGCCAGTCACAGAACAACTACTGCATGAGTCCACTTATGTGAAGTATCTAAAATAGTCGAACCCATAGAAGCAGAGAGTAGAATAGTGAGAGCTAGGGGTAGGCATGGGGAAAATGGGAAGCTGTTCAACAGCTATAAAGTTTCTGTCATGTAAAATGAATAAATTCTAGAGATCTTCCATACAGTATAGTGCTTATAGTTAACAATGAGTGTAGATCTCATGTTAAGGATTGTTACTACTACAAAAAAAAAAAAAAAAAGACATTAAGAGAGTGAAGACACAAACAACCTAGTGGAA
This sequence comes from Camelus ferus, assembly GCF_009834535.1. Taxonomy (NCBI): domain Eukaryota; kingdom Metazoa; phylum Chordata; class Mammalia; order Artiodactyla; family Camelidae; genus Camelus; species Camelus ferus. The sequence goes on along the minus strand of NC_045716.1, from coordinate 16,066,158 downwards.
GATGTTTGTCATAGATATATTCAAAATAAGACTCATAACCTATATAAATAAAGGACTCCTACAAATCAATGGAAGAAGTACAAATTTCCAATAAAGGACATCCAAATGGCCAATGATATTTGAAAAATTGCTCCTTCTCAGCAGACATTAGGCAAATGCAAATTAAAACCACATTGAACTCAATATACACTCATCAGAAAGGCTTAATTTAAAAAAAGAACTAACAGTGCTGAAATTGATGGGAACGCAGAGCAACTAGAAATCTCATGCACTACCTGTTGGGGTATAAATTGGTCCAACCACTTTGGAAAACATCTTTGTAGTATCAAATAAAGCTAAGCAGACATATGGGTACAATCCAGTAAACTTACTCTAAGATACATGACAAATAAAGTTGCATATTTATGTTTACCCAAAAGACATGTAGAAATATGTAGCCCAATCTCTATAGAGCAGATAAATTAATGTTGGTTTATTTATATAAATTCAATAGTGCTATATTTATACAATGGAACATTGTACAATAATGAGAAAACAAAATGCTGCTACACAAAAGAATGAGGAAACTCACAACCATAAAATTGAGCAAAGGAAGCTCATTATAGGGCTGTACTGTATGTTCTATTTACACAATATTCAGAATCAGGTAAAGGTAATTAGTTGTGATAGAAGTCAGGAAAGCTACCAGGAGAGGGCCAATATTGTGCTATTTATTGATCTAAGGGGTGTTTATAAGAGTGTGTTCAAGTTTGTAAAATTTCATTCAACTGTGCATTTGTGATTTGTTCATTTTTTCAAGTATATATGTTGTACTATATTAAAGAGTTTATTTCAAATTATTTCATGTATGATCATAAAGTTAATATATAAAGGAGCCTATAAAATATATAGGGGAATATTCAAATAGCTCATAAGGTTACTATTGTTTTAGTGACGACCTACAATTGATACTGTTGTTTCAAAAATATTTGTTCTCTTTGCTTTCCCCCTGGAATTCTGGAAATTTTTCCCATTCAGTAAATATTCACAAAAACACAATTTCTAAGAGTTGTCTAATACTTCCCTCTCTAAATGCAACTGGCTTGCTTAACTGATCCCATATTGTAAGACACCTAGATTGCTTTTATTTCCCTAATTTTAAATGCATCTCTGAATACTCTTTTACAAAAATCTGAATTTGAATTTTTAATTATTCCCCCAGAAATAATTCCTAGATCACAATTTATGGATTTTTGAGCCTCTGTAAAATGGCAAATTGCTAACCCAACAGACTGTGTAAAATTAACTGCCACAAATGGCACAGAACTTACATTACACTCTCACTAGCACTAATAATTACTCTATTAAACTTTGTCAGATTAACAAATGAAAATTGTTTTATACTTTAACTCATATTTCATTGACTTCTAGTGGACTTCAGTATGTTACAGCAAAAGGCATTCTTATTTCTTTTCTTATAAATTAACTCTCCATCCTTCCTCTCCCCTTTTCTTTCTAATGAGATATCTTCTTTTTTTCCTAATGTTCTGTAAAGTTTTTTTTTATATAATAAAGATATCTATGCTTTGCCATATATATTACAATTTTTTTTTCCATTTGACAGCTGATTTTCAAGTTTGTTTATGGTGTTTTGGGCTATAGAAAGCTTAAATGTTTATGTAGTTGAAATAATTTCCTCTGTGTTTTCTTTTGTTGACTCTATGTGTAGAAAAGTCCCTGGCCATTTCAAATCAGTTTAATGTATGTGATAGTTAATTTTATATGTAAACTTGACTGGGTCACAGGAGGTCTGGATATTTGGTTAAACATTATTCTGGGTGTGTCTATCAGGGTGTTTTGGGGTGAGATTAACATTTGACACAGTAGACTGAGTAAACTAGATTGCTCTTCTCAATGTGGGTGGGCCACATCTAATCAGTTGAAGACCTGAATAGCATAAAAGACTGAGTAAGAAATAATTGTCTTTCTGACTTCAAGCTGGGACACGGGTATTATCCTACCATCAGACTCAGATTTGGTCTGGAAATATAAAATCAACTCTCCTGGGCCTTCAGCTTGCTGACTATGGATCTTAAGACTTCTTAGCTTCCATAATCATGTGAGCTAATTAATCTATGTAATTATACAAAAATATATATAACATATAACTGTTTCTGTTTCTCTGAAGAACACTAATAAATGTGCATTTATTTTTCTTCTATTTTGATTCTTCTTTTTTTTTTCTTTTACATTTAATTTTTAAATCTACATGGAGATTTTGGTGGAAAGATAAAAGCAAACCTCTCCCTTATTGTTCTTTCTCTGAATAGCTGTTCTCTCACTTCCTTCTTCCTCTGAAACTAAGCTCAAACGTTCTTTCCTCTGTGCCATCACTGTATCAAGTACTTACCTCGTTTTCTGTTCTTATTCCCTAAGGACTAGACCCCATCACTCTTCCCACAGCTATGCCTGGTACTCTGATCCTTTCTCTAAATACCTAGATTTCCCTTTGACCACTCCCACTAGGGGGATCCCTGCCGTCGTGTACTGCTCACAAAAAGATGACCTGATTATTAATCTCATCTACATCAAACCCAGTCTCAGCATGTTTCTTTAGAATTTTCATCCCTGCCCTACTGGTAAGATGTCCAATGTCTGAGATTTCTTCTATTTACCTATTATTAATTCTCTGTCTCTCTCTCTCCTGGTCTGCTGAACTATTCCCCACTTAACATGGATGGTGACAATATGCACCACTGTGTAGCCAGAGGCCTAGGAGAACTTTGGGAAAGTCACTTAAAGGGCTTGAACATCAGTTTATTCATTTGAAAATTACGATAATTCCAAACCACATCAAAAATTGTTCTGGACTTCAAGTGAAAAAAAATAAACATAAGGGAATATTGCCACATAAAATATAGGACCCTCTGTTAAATTTGAATTTCAGGAAACCAACACACGTTTTAGTATAAGTATGTTCCATGCAATAGCTGGAAACCTTAATATGATAGCATGTTATAATGTGGTAAGGCACTATTCACCGATAAAAGGAATAAGATGAAGATAGAGAAGAAATAGAGAACAGCGCATCATACTGTTTGTGTTTTTTTCTATTTGTCTACATTGGGTCATTATGATCCTAAATAATACCCATTCCAATTGAGATAAAAAGTCAAAGTTAATAGTGAAGGATGTGGCTGGTAAAGCAACTTTGTTCTTACTACCCCAAATGATGCAGAGCCAGCTTACTAAGTCATTCCACCTTCAATCCCTTGTCCCTTAAAAATATATTCCTTCTGGGGGACTGAAGTGTTGAGGACAAAGGGACTGGAAGGGGACTTAGCAAGAGAGACGGAATAAAATACTCTTTCCCCGAAGTTCTCTGCTGAATCCGATCTTGTGTTATTCTCTTGCTGACTGTCACAGCTGTGCTGCCCAAGGCAACGCCGATTCATTCTCAAATTAAAACAATAAAATTTACTAACAACTCTCCAAATCCTCAAGCTAAGAGATCTATAAGCTGTTTCCTCTTTCCCTAAACTCCCCGAAATTACTTCTTCATCTCTTTTTCCTTTTTAACTACAGAATTTAAGTACTCCTCTAAAATCTTAGAACTCTATTTCTTCTCCCAGTTGGCTCTTAGCCTTGGTTTTGCTCAGTGTTTACTCCTTTTCCCTGAAAAGAGCAGAGGCCGGAATCAGACAGACACAGACTCTGATCCTTGCTCCCCCACTTACCAGCAGTGAGCTTGTGAGGGATACTCACACAGTATTCCCTGAAAAGAGTGTTAATTTTCTCACTCATATAAATGCACTTTATAATAAATGGCAGAAATTTTCTGGCAATGCTGCAATCAAACACACAAAAGAGTTTACTGGATCGCTCAACCACTGTTTCAGGCCAAGGATCCGTTTTTTTGAAACTCCCATGCAAGTCTGCCTCCAGAACAGAGGAGAAACATCTACACATTGTATCCTTTGCATTAAAAGCAGAGAAACAAATCAGAAAATCTAGGAGACGGAGAGAAACAAATGCTCCAGAGTGAACAAAAGCCTCATCCCAAGGGCTGAGTTTGGGAATACTGATGCAAACAGATTTATTTAAAGCAGTGTTTTCATGGAATTGAAATTAACAACAAATAGGATCTTGTACGTACCCAGAAAGAGAGTTTTTTTGCGTCACCGTTTTGTATGATGAGGCCCTCAAAACCATCTCTCCTAAGACATTCTGTATTGTATTTATATTAGTCAGATTTTTCAAAGGACATTCACAGGTACAGGCTGACTATATCTCACAGTTACCTTATTAAGTAAGCAGGGCTATATTATTACCCTTGCTTAGCAAGTGAAGTAGTTGGAACTTGCAGGGAATAAATGTGAGGGGGAATACACATAGGAAGCGGCAGACTCGAGTAGGCTATGTGTGTTCAAATGCATAATAGATGCTGCAGGTGGAATTCTTGCTTGGGGGGAACGGTGTAATACAACCCCTCAAGATGCTATAAGACTTGCTGCATTCATGGGGGGGGGGTTTCTCCGTCCGCCATATTTATGTTATCCTCTAGTTAAGCAACATACTTGATTCCATATTTAGGTAAAATATTGGAAAACCTTTACTTCCTAATGCAGTGTGAATTAGAAGAGCAGCATTATGTAGGAGGAAAAACGATTATAAACTGAGACCTTGGAAACGTGATTTCTCATCTCTGTACCTCTATGATTAGTCTTGAAGAGGTCATCTAACCCTTTGGAACTCATTCTCTTCATCAGAAAAACTGGGCAGGATGCCTTTGATGATCTTAAAGGAGGACCCCACCCTCCTGCTTCCATCACCATTGTAACAGAAGTCTAACAAAACATTCTTCAGTGCTTATGTACACCCCCCCCAAAAAAATATCTTCTATCATCAGAATCTCTTTGCCTCCCCCTTTCCAAACTGTTATCAGTCAATTTGTGGCATCTCTGTACGACTTTACTAACATAGAACTGGTAATAAATTTATAACTTATAAGCCTGAAAAACCACAATCATAGATATGATCTTGGACAGATATTCACTGGACTCTACTAAGTGCCAAGCACTAGAAATGAAACAGAATCTACTTCCAAAGCATCTCTCAGAATTGTTTTGTGCCTTCATGGAGTTTCCAGCCTTACAAGGAGAATAAGCATTGAGAAACATAGGACAATATCAAATGCTGCAGAAAAGTCAAGAAAAATTAAGCCTGGGATGTTGCATGGAGAATTTCCTAAACAAGAAGGTAATTATCTTGCTTTAAAGAAGATGTGGAGGCCATACTGAATATGTTTATATTTAGAAATGTAATATGACCTGACAGTAAAAATGGGTGTTTTCCTCAGTATTTCTAAACTTTACCACTGGAGGCATAATAAATCCATTGGACCAAAATTGTTAAGCCACACTCCTCGCACCAACACACATAGTAACCCAACATTTAACCTCTTTTCTGAGCATATCTTCAGAACTGCAGTAAATATTTGTCATGTTTTTCTCTTTAGCCATAAACATTGACCCTCTTTTTGAGGAACTTTTGATCTCCACTTTTCCAAGACAGAAGCCAGAAAGTCTATTTTTCTGGCATTCTTTGCAAGTAGAGTGCAAATATAAGATCTGGGTGCTGCCTGCCAAAACCACCTGCTGGAAAATATGAATATATTGGATTATTCTTTCAACTTTTCACCAGGTTTAATTTTTTTTTGGCTAAATATAATAGTAAGGTGGAGGACACTTGCTGGAGATTCTGGTTGAGAAGTGAGCCACATGAGGAAAGAATGAGATCACGTGGAATCCACATTCTGGTGAAGGTACTGGCAAGCTTGGAGCTATCATAGGTCAACAAAGTCAATATTGGGCACAGTCGTGCTGGACTTGCCAACTAAAACATCCTGTGTTCAAGAGCTGTGGAACCAACGCTTCCCTCATCAGATCAGCTCTGCAACTTGATTGTGGGTGTTCCTGGAATATAAGCTGAAGCTTGGTTGATCAACCCTCATATCTATTTCTTGAGATCCCCCAATATCATTTTCATTAAATCTTTTTCTACTTAATGAACCAGAGCTTGTTTCATTGCTCACAGCTTAGAACTCTGACCCATACAGGAGCCAATAACTCATGAAGATCAATGGTTACTGATTATTCATAGATCTGGAGAAGGTTTACGAGTGAGCAGTAAACCTATTTTTGTTTTTAAACCAAGTAAGCAAAGGGAAGTACATGATAAAAGAACGAGTCCTGCTTTGCTGGAGGATTGCTGTGGTTGTTACCTACTTCCCATTTGTCAGATGATCCACCTATTTCTTTTGAATTACTACAAACAAGAGACTTTCCCTAGGTAGGGAAAACCATAGAGTCAGTATGGTCCAAAAGGGGACACTAACATCCCTTACACATCAACTATATCCATCCTAAGGGGAAAATACATGAACTAGAGGAGTGTCTGGCCCTGTTCACTTAGAATTGGGGTTTTGCCGAGTTGGATGCAATGGATGGACAACAGAGATGGAGAACGTATTTCTTGAGGGTCTGATTTTTATATACTTGTTAAAGTAAGAAGAGAAGCAAGCCCTCTGTCTTGATGCTACGTCCAATATTGAAGAAAAATATTAAGCTTTTCATTTTTTTACCATTTGCAAACTGCTTAGATAATAGTGGGTAAAGGCATTCATTAGCAGGGAGAAAAACTATATAAAGTGTGAATTTTGTAGTACATTAAAGCAAAACTTCAGTCTGCATTTTAAATCCCTGTTATCAGGAACAACTATTAGAAGAATAATGAAATAAGTCATTTTCATGTATTTGTAAGACATATTCGTTCTTCTCAGTCTCTCAGAAAGAGCAGCCTATACAGATGAATTTAAGTGCTTTTTCATTAGTATAAATAAGACGTTAAGCAGTGTGAGGAATTGCTGTAAATACTGTAAGCTAAAGTGCTTCCCGTAATCTTTTTCTTGAACGATGGTGGCAGTTAAAAGAACATTTCAATACTTGTTCTTTGTTAACGAACAGCATAAACTCGAAGAAGTAAAACCCCTTCCTTTGGAAAGCACACGGCAGCCACAGTTGGAAGGTGGGATCTTGAAATGAATCTCTCCTTCTCATTTGATGCCCACGGGGTCAATGCATTTTACCCGGGGGAAGGATGTTCCTACATTTTCACAGCTGCTCTTGACCCCTGACTTAAGCTCCACTTTTGGCCAACATTCCTTCAAGGGCCTTTCTCCTTTTCTATTTCGCCATCTCAACAGAGAATTAACTCCAAACGCCCCATTAAGCCCTGCGAGGTCTTCCGTGATCTGGCCCCAGGCAACTTACCCTCCCCTCGTTAACTGTGTTCAAACTCCAGGAACCTCCTTCCTGAAGCAAGCCGAGTCTCTTGCGCTTTCTCCTGTCTCTGGCTGTTGATACTTGGGGTTCCTTCTGTCTAGAACACTCTCCCCTCAGGTATTCACACGGCTCACTGCTCCAGTTCCTTTGGGTCTCACTTTTAAAGTCGCCTCCTCGTCCTATTCCCTTACTGTCCTATGGAAAACTCAGCCCCCATCACTCATTCCTTTACTCTGTGTGCTAAAGACTGCTTTTTGCAAAACTCCATCCTTTCCTTTTCCTGTAGAATTAGAGCCGCCCAGCTGTACGTAGAACCCCCCCCCAACCCCCACCTTTGCAGTTAGTCACCTTCATTACGTTCTTCCATGGAAATGGACATGGTGGGCACCACTCCCAAGCCAGCTGCATACGCCCTGGTTGTGCCTTGTTTTGCTCTTCCCCTTCCTGCTGTCTAAGGCTCAACGGCCACCCAGTCACAATTATACCGATAACAACAAGGCGCCTGGGAATCGTGAAACAACCCAAAGGAGAAACTAGATCTATGAGTGGCACGTGGCGCACAGTTGTCCACACCTAGAACATTTATCTCCAACTATTAAGCGGGAGAGACACCAACTTCTCTCTTCTTTAAGCCACTGAGTTTGCATCAGATTTCTTTCTCATAGTGGCTTAGTCTAACCCCAACTTCCTTTGCTACATTTCTCGTCTAGACCCCCTATCACTACTTGACATGATCTCCTGTGTGGTTTTGCTTTTGTTTTGTTTCGTTTGCTTATGTCTTCCTTCACTAAAATGTTGCTGCATGAGGGGGTGACTCTGTGCTGTCCCTCGTTCTATTTCAGCATGTGAAACAGTGCCTAGCACGTGGTGGGCGCTCAGAAACCTGGATGGTTAAGTGATGGGTGTGTAAATGAGTGTGGAGTGAATTACACCTTCCCCTGGAGCTCTGCTTCCAGACCTGCTCTCCCTGCCCCCTTCTGTACCTCCTGCCCTCCCACCTGTGCTCCACAGTGTGTCGAAGTGGGTTGTATAGAAGCCTGGGCTGAGTCAACACAAAGTCTGGGCTGGGCTTCAGGAACCCCAGGCAGCACTGTTTCTTGACCATAAGCAGCACTGTACCTCCCCCCACGCAAGTACAGCTGAGCTCTACAGAAATGTAGTTCAGTAACTCGGCTTTCAGTGGGTGTAGACCTCTGTCAGGGACCTGCACGCTGATGGCCATTTCAGAAAGTAGACAGGTTGGCAAAGCAAAAGGAATTGAGCCCTGCGAAGAACTCATCTCCAAGATTAAATCTTTGAAGATCCTCAGATAGCCATTATTACTCTGGCTCCCTTCCAACTGAGAGAGTCAGCAAAATGATCAGTGTCTTATCTCTCAGGTAAAGGAAGATACTGAGAGCCCATTCCTTTTTGAGTGTATAAAATAAAAAATTCCACTGAGTGGTTACTTCCTGTGTTTGGCAGTTTTAAGATAGACAGTTCTTTTCTGGAACGAAGGGGGAGTTGGCAGCAGCAAGTTTTCACATGCTAAAATAGCTCATCAACTTCTCTGGCATGATTGTTAAGTGGGTTTAAGTGCTGCATTTTTTTTATAATTTACTGAATTGTTGATTAAATATACATTATATTTCATTTCCAAGGCTGGCCCAAGGGTCCAGCTAATTCGAAGCAAATGTGAGCTAGAAGACAAAAAACAATTTTGAAGAAATTTCTTCATAATTTCATCTTTTGGCCGAGTCAGTTGAAAATTTAAATTGTTTACGCACATGCATGTGTGCACATGCACATTAAAAATTAATTATATGAAATAATCTTCCTTGTAATCAAGGCGGGACTTCTAATTATTTTATTAATCTTTCCTCTCTTACTTTATCTACATAGATTATAACTTCCTTGAAAACAAGATTTGGGATTAATATTTTCCCTGTTTTAAACAAAGAGTTTAGCACAGTGCTGTAAATGCAATACACTCTCAACAAACACTCGATTATATAATTAGGATTTAAAGTTAATTACACTATATGAAAACTTTCAAGAAACTCTAAATTCTATCTATTCAGAGGTTATTATACCCTAAATAATTAACACTGGTCCACAGAATGAAGATTCAAATTGAATTAGGCCATTTTGAAGGAATCGTGCTGGGCCATATACATTTCCATCTTTCAATTGAAGACCAAACATTTTGCCAGAAATTAAAATATACCCTCCCTTGTAGCAACATACTTTACTTTAGGAGGCTAGTGAATCCTTCCAGGACTGCCCTTAGACCCAGATAAGCAAAGCCCTTGTCCCAGGCTCTGTGCTTCAGGGGCCTGGCCTCTGGAGCTACAGAGTACATTCCTTGAAATGTTCTAAACCCTCTTTCAATGCCTGGGACAAGCTGCGGCCATCAGCACCATCCTTACCAGGTGTCCCAAATCCACACTGGAACCCAAGTGGCCCCGGTCCCTGTTTCCTCCTGTATGGGGCACATGTGGAGTCGACCAGATGTCCCAAAGAGCTCAGGATTCACATCCATGGGATTGTATTAGGGCCCCATGTCTGGGAACTGGTTCCAGGAGAATGATCCACCAAGGGGGTTACTCTCCCTGGCAGGTGAGATATTCCTCTCACAGTATTATACAAGAATGGAGCTGACACACTGATTGTGGGTGGTGCTCACTCGCATGGGAACGTGAGTTCAAGGATCTGAGCTACCAATTATTTCTCTCTGACCATTGGGCTTTATCTTCATGGAGTGGGGGGCTTTGCATTTGGTCAATAAATCACTATACTTCACATGGGTGTATGAACCTTGTAATACTTTTTAAATCAAATTATGTACATAGTCAGGGCCTCAGGAAAAAGAAAATTGTGTCTAGGGCCCCACAAATCCTAGAAGCAACTCTGAGCTCTTCTATATATTATCCAGGAGGGAGAGAAAAAAATGACTAACGTTGGAAATTCAGGTACAAAATTCTTGTTCATGGACCTGAGTATTTGGAAAATTGCATAAGCAACTGCTATCAGGTTTGGATTTGTATTAAAATTGATAGGATTTTTGTAGGGACAAGAGTTTTTAAAATTTTCTATATACTTTATATCAGAATGATGGACATTTAGTGGGCCAGGGCCTTCAATCTGTGGCACAGTAGAGCACAATAAAGAAGGGTGATCTTGTGACTGAAAAATGTGCTTTAAATGATGTGAGGTTTAAACCGAAATCATATTTAATTATCAAAAATACACGTTAAAATGTTGCCATCATTGTAAGGTAGTCTGTCCAAATTTTGATCATTAAATATGTTAGACCTTCGTGATTAGTGGAGTGAATATTCCACCCTGAAACTTAATTGCACGTAGAATGAGGAAGCCACCCCAGATTCTGCCTTGGTGACATGGATTCCTACGAGAAAAGAGCCACCAGCCAGAAGTTAGCCTTCGCTGGTTTTCGCGGAGAGTTTATTTTGAAGCTCTTTATTATTATTCAAATATAAGAAGAATTCAGCAAAACCATGAATCACTATCATTAATTATTCACTGGGATTAAGGAATTGGTTATAACCGCGTCTCTCTTTAATCCTGTTTTATTAATTTATATTCTTGGCAAACTCTTCTACTAAATGGATTCCAGCTCACTGTGGGGACCCGGAGAAAGAATGGAAGGTCCCTGGGGTCAAAGAGCAGCGTTTGTTTTAATTTGATAAAATAAATTAGCATGGGATTATGGGCGCTATTAGCATAAACTGCCCCACTGCTGCTGCTCTGGACTTTAGGAGAATCGTGAGTGATTATGTTGACTCTTGCCTGATTTTCTATGAAATCGGATCTTTCCATATAGCTAATCTAGTCAGGTAGTGTGAGAGTCGCTGCTCTTTGTGAAAACGTCTGTGTGTGTGTTTGTGTGTTTGTGTGTGTGTGTGTGTCTAGTATTTGTCCTTGCTGGCATATGGGAAAAAAAAAAAGATCAAAGTGGCTTTCAGCCTCACAAAAGACATCCAGGGTCACCAGTGTTCCATCCAGTAACGTTTCTACTCTGGCCATGGAACAGAGACGAACAAGATATTTCCCCTGAGACATCACTTCCAAAGGTTAAACCAGTGCAGAGGTGCCTCTAACTTTACCTTCACCCTTCTGTGGCTCCGGCTATGAATTCTAAGACCGGAATCATCACCAAGATTAAGCCCTACATTTCTCTCAAGAAAAAAGAAAAAAAAAAAAAAGAGTTCTGTGTCTTTGACATATGCTGGTCAAAGTTCTGCTTCTTCTCCATGTGTTTTAAAATTAGCTCATCTGGAGCTTAAAGAGTACTCAAAGTGTTCTGGGTTTTGTTGAACACACTTGTAATTCCCCTGTGTGTCCTCTTCATTATTTTAGATTTTGGTCCTATGTACCACTGAGCTTCAGTTTCTCAGCCAAAGGCAGAGTGTGGAGTTTCAGCTCCTCAGAGTGAGCCTGTTGCCTGTGCTTCAGTGACCCTCTTCACTCTGCTTCTGATAGCTATCTCCTCTGCGTCCTCACCTGCACTTTGTAGATAGAATATGGGCCTAGACACTACACATTCTTCCAAAGGCAAAAAGCAGGATGCACCTTATTTAATTAAACACATTCCTGGCTTTGCAAATCAATTGTGTTTTAAATTAATTGAGCCTATTTTAAAATACACTGATTCTGTGTAGTCAAGAAGCTGGTCTGCTTTTTTTCTGACTTACAAATTCCAGTCTATAATCATTGGTCTTGCTGGTTCAGAAAATGAAATCCTGAAGTCTAGATTCTCTTTCCAATCTTCTCTCTTGTTACCAGATGACCTCGGTGTTCTGGGGGATGTGAAGAGGATGGTGGCCTAGCTCCACCCTCAGGAAGCTTGAAATTAGATGGAGAAGTAGCTGCCAGTTACTTCTATCTTATCACTGCTCGTCTATGCTTTGAGCATGGCTGTTAGAGTCTGACAAAATTGGGTTTAAACAAATTTCTTCCATCTACTGGTTGGGTGAATTTGAACAAGAGACTTAAACTCCTAGAACCTTTATTTTTGAGTTTAAGATTTTTTATTTGCTTGTTTTTTGTTTTTTTTGTTTTTTTGTTTTTTTGTTTTGTTTTTTTAGTGGGGGAATAATTAGCTTTTTATTTATGTGATGGAGCTACTGGAGATTGAACCAAGACCTCGTGCGTGCTAAGCACGTACACTACCACTGAGCTAGACCCTCCCCCTAACTTAAGGTTTAACATGATTATATTTACGAGTATAATCATATATGTGTCATCCAGTTAACAGGGCCTATCTGAAGTACTGAATGTCTATGTCCCAGCACAGGGCTGGAGGACACACTGGAGACACCTCATCGGTACGGTCACCACCTCCTGCCCCACGATTCTTACTGTGACCAGCCATTTGGCTCTTGGGAAAAAAAACTGCTACCCTTAAACCTTGAGAGCACCGGGAGAATGTGTAGCCACAAGGGCCTAGGTAAGGGTTTCCTAGCCTTTTATACATCATGAAACACACAGAAAATTACAGTATTTGTAAGGCGCACAGGAACTTGGACGAACATGGCTGAAGCTCTGTGCTTCCCCTCGCCTCCACACACACAGGTCACCTGACAGCTGAAGGCATCAATAAATCAGTAATGTCAGGCCCTGGAGCTGTGAGAAGCTACAATCTAGGATTCCGGACAACTTCATGTGGATATTTGAGGAGTGCAATTTCCTCTGTCAGCACCTTTCAAACAGCTGTGCAATTTAGGAAATGAGGTCTCAAGACTTTAACAAACAAATTGCTCAACATACGTGTGAAGTGAGATATCATTAAAGAGTATTCTATATATGGAATCAGAGGATGAAGAGTCCCTTAAGGACAAGGAACCTCTTTAAAAAGAAAGTATTGATTTTTGAATTGGAGGCACCATTCTTCCTCGATTGCTACGTAAGTCAAATCAAGTTCTCATCCCGTTTAGGACAATATGGGCAAATACCCATCTGCATTTTTATTTTATTTTTTAACATATCATATATATATATATATATATATATATATATATTAGATTTTATTTTTTTTAATTTTTGGGGGGGAGATAATTAGATTTTTAAAATCTATTTATCTTTAATGGAGGTACTGGGGATTGAACCCGGGACCTTATGCATGTTAGGCATGCACTCTACCACTGAGCTATCCCCTCCCCCATCTGCATTTTTAAATTCCACTGTGCACAGATGGCAGCATTGGTAGAACTTCCAAGATCAAAAAAATGACCCCTCTTCTCTTTTCCCTTTGCTTTGTGTCTCTCAGCTTCCACCCCAACATAGATGAGGAGACCTTGAAGACTGTTACACCTACACGTGGTACGCGTGGTACAAGGCCTCCCTCAACCCAGCAGCTCCAAGCAAGCCACATGCCAGGCTGGGGCTGAGGTGCTCACCAACACTTCATTACCCTGGAGCTGCTGCCATCAGTTAGCAAATGAAAACCCTAAGATTGCCTCGCAAAAATGAGTTATTTCACTTCATGAAATTTGTCTATGGGCTGTTCAAAGTTATTTGATATTAAAAATGTGAGAGGGAAACTCCACTGGGAGTTGCAGAACAGCAATAACATTTAAATAAATTACTAAGCCTGACATCCAAATAGTTTATTTTTCAATACCCCACCACTCTTCATGATAATTCTCAGCCATAACCATAATGCTTTCAGTACCAGCCTTGTTTATCATGCCTTGAGAATGCTACCTGTTTTGCCTTTAATCTGACTCTAAGTGCTTTATCTTAAGAACATATTGGACCACCTGCACGTGTAAACAGAGGAGCGGAAAGCTCTTCTGCACCGGTCTGCCTCTACTCAGCTCTTATTCGGAGGAATGCCGCCGGAGACATTGTCCAATCAGAGTCAAGATTGCCAAAGGAGGCGATGTTTCCAATGGTCAACCCTATAGAAGGAAAAAACAAAAACAAAAAAACGGGGGGAGGGTATAGCTCACGTGGTAGAGCGCATGCTCAGCACACAAGCCGTCCTGGTTTCAATCCCCAGTTCCCTCCTCCAGGTGGAACTCAATGACGAAAACTACCTCCCTCCACATCAGAATACAGACAATACAAGCAAAAACAAAAACAAAAATAATTCATTTAATTTTTTTAATTAGAAACTTGGCTCCTCTGGATGTTTATTCCAAGAACAGGCAGTTGGTGTCAGAGACCACGCTTGCTGTCCACAGTAGATAGTGATTTTTTTCAGATTCTTTGTCTAAGAAATCTGGACTAAAATGGTCACCGCGTCTGAATTTCAAAGTGGGTGGTGGTTTGGGCAACAACAAATGTGAATCCAGGCCCTGCTCCCTATGAGGCCTTTCTTTCAGTCAAGCCTACAGGAGAAAGTCAGCTGGAAGTGAATGGCTTGCCGTGCCTCTGTGCCGTCCCCGCGTGTGCACGTGGAGGCTTGTACCCGAGAGGGGTTCAGGGCCCACGCTGTCGTATTCTGCCTGTTCAGACCGGCCCTCGCAGGCTTGGGATGGGGAAGCCGGGCAGAGTTAGGTACCTAAGACAAGGGTCACGAGAACCCCAAAATCAGGCCCTGCTCCTTGTCCTGCCACCAAGTTGCTTTCCTCTCAAAGCTCCATTTCCTCCTTTGCAAAATGAGAATATTGGACTAGATTATATATTTTCAATGGAGTTAACATTGCCCTCTGGCAGGCAGAAATTAGTTCTTGAAGGATTAGAAAATTCTTAACTACGACGCTGGCTTGTGACCTTTCAAAGTTCAACCCGCCCCAACAAAATTGTATTTTTTTACTATCAAATGTATCTTGTTAGGGAAAATTTAAATATAATTAATTTTTTATGCATAGAGGTGTGATAATAGAAAAAAAATTTTTTGAGAGACAATGTTTTAGATGAGTTGTAATGTTTCTAGAATTCTAAAATTATGGGATTCTTTGAAATGCAAAAATTCCCAGGAGATGACAGGACCTAGAAAATGAGCTTGACGCAATTTTCTGTAACTTTATAGGTTTAAATATGCAAAATTAAAATTGGAGGTTGTTTCTTTATTAACTGTATCTGTTACAAGATAGATAATATTATGTAACTATGTCAATGTTACATTTTTCTTCAGGCACAAATAAGTAAGACAAAATAGCACTTTAAAAAAATACGATTTTTCTATAAATGAAATTATTTAAAATAGCATAGTTATTTATCTAAAATTAATACAAAAATAGATACAATTTAAATTAAGATATAAGGAAACAGAAACTATTATCTAGAGTTCACTATCTACTTAAGGTTTCCAACTATTAGCAAGCATTGCTTCATTTCATCTTTGTCCCAGTTTTTCTTCAGAAACATAAGTTAACCATTGCTTTCACTCAATTTCCATTTTCAAGAACCAGTCTTTTCATTTTGCTCTAACTTTCAGATGCTTAAATTTTACACAGTTGCCTCGATCATTTTGGGGTCAAAAGTTCTTAATTGTCAGTTTGTGAGCATATTAGATGCAAGATATTAATTTTGTATTCTCTAAATTCTTAATTAATTCTCTGTTTCTCATATCCTTTATCTCTTTTGATTCTTCTTCACACAAAGGAATAGCAGTTTTCTGAAATGAAACAAAACAAAGAAGAAAGGATGGTAGAAAAAGCACTGAGCACTAGGATAAGAGCACAGATTTTAACTTTGGGTTCAAATTTTTGACTTTGAAAAAATTTCACGTTATGAGCCTCAGTTTCTTTGTAAAATATCTGTCTTAGGGGTATTGTAACACCTCAGTGAGTAAATATATAGAGAAACTTTATAGAATTTGCACATAATAGGCACATCTATAATTATGGTTATTGTTATTATTAAGCGAGGTTTAAAATTATAAAGCAGTGTTCTTTATATTTTAAACCTATATTGTTGATGTCTTATGTGCCTCCTCCCCTTCCTCAGAACATCCCAATAAGCATTTTTCAAAGTAGAAGAAATGATTATTCTACAGTCCTCCTAAGAACTTTCCAAGTACTGTTTGATATAAATTGAAGCCCAGGGGAACTATGAAGCCCAGAAAGATAAGAATTGGCTGGCTCTTGGATTGTCAATCTTCCTTGTCAGTCAAAACAGAAGTCATCTAAACTCTAACTGGAAAAGATAACATGCACACCAATGTTCATAGCAGCACTATTTACAATAGAGAATACGTGGAAACAACCTAGATGTCCATTGACAGATAATTGGATAAAGAAGATGTGGTTGATATACATATATATATATATATATATATATATATACACATACACACACACACACACACATACACACATCACATACACACACACACACACACACACACACACACTATGGAATACTACTCAGCCATAAAAAAGAATAAAATAATGCCATTCTCAGCAACATGGATGGACCTGGAAATTTGTCCTACAAAGTGAAGTAAGTCAGAAAGAAAGAAAAATACTGTATGATATCACTTATATGTGAACTCTAAAAAATTTTAAATGAGACAAATGAACTGATTTACAAAACAAAAACAGACTCACAGACATAGGAAAGAAATTTGTGGTTACTAGAGAGGTAAGGGGGAGGGAATGAAAGGATAAACTGAAAGTTCAGGACTTGCTGATACAAACTAATATATAAAAATAGGTAAACTACAAGGTCCTACTGTATAGCACAGGGAGATATATTCAATATCTTGTAATAACCTATAATGAAAAAGAATCTGAAAAGGAATATATGTATAACTGAAATAGTATGCTGTACATCAGAAATTAACACATCATAAATCAACCATACTTCAATTTAAAACATTTAAAAAAATACATTCTTTTCAGTTTGAAAAAAAAAAAAAAACAGAAGTCCTCTTCACTTCTAGAACTCTTACTTTAAAGTCTCTTGAGCACTGCTTTTTGTTGCCTACCGCAAAAATAATATCCTCCTTGGGACTCTTGCTTGTCGTCCGTCAGTAATGTTTGGCCTCTTCTCTTCTCACTTGTGCACGATTGCTTTAAGACAGCTGCACATCTGGTCAAGAGCTGCTACCATGTTTAATGCCCTATGAAAAATTAGGCATTTTATAGGAGTAATTGCTGTGTCGGGCAGCTGGTGGCCAGACGTAACAGCAGAGTTGATCCATTAGGGGCACACCCCATTCATGGGCAGAATGTCTGTGCCTGTGTTTGCACACTGAAGTTTGAAGGCAGTGGCTGGCAATTGTTGCTCTACCGAGGTGAGCCTGAAAACCAAGCATAAGATGACAAATATGCTGGATCTCTTTGCAGTAACACCAGCCACACTGTCTGCACGTAACTCTGAATGTGAAGTACTGGATTGTTTGTAATGTGACAGATTGGTTTTGTAAATATCCTTACTCAAATTTTTCAAAAAGTAGATCCCTCCATTTACTATATGTGGTATTTTTATTACTAGTCTCCTAGGGCAAGGGGTCCAGTCTGCTACTTCTGGAGGTTACTAAACTAGACAGATGATACACTAGCTATAAAAACATTCTTTTTCCCCCTCCCTCCCTGATTTCAGAATAATGACTTGATGTCAGAAAGATGAAGAAACAGGGTGTTTGCAGCGGAAGAAACCGAGACCTTCTCTGTTTGAGTGAGAAGGAGACTGAGGCACAGAAACATTCCGGTGAGTGAGTGTGGATGAGGGAGGCCATCCCTGGGGTGCCGTTGCCTAGGCTGGTATTTTCCCCACAGCTCTTTGTTGCCTTCAGAGACTTTTACCGAGGCTAAGTAGGCAGGTCACTGACATGTGTGAGTGGCATGCAGTCCACTTTGCATAAAGAGGGGTCCAGATCCTTCCAAAAGACCACCAATGAACTGTAGGTGGATCTTCAACACTATGACTGATTCTGCTTTATTTACACACAGAAGGCACTTAATAAATGCTCTTAGATTGAGGTTAAGTCAGGCATGGTTGCTTCTTAGTAATCCAATGGAGTCAACAACCTGCAAACTGGAATGTCTATAACATGTCACCATGCTCATTACGAACATGCAGATTGTCCTCAGTTCTCTGGTATCATCGCCACAAATTTAAGGAAGTTTTTCTCTCAGAGTATGTATCTGAAGAAACTGAATACAGGTACAAATTGAAACTTAATTTAAAAAAATAGAGAGAGGGTCTTCTAGGATTAAAACGGACATTAAATAAATATTTTAAAGATTTATTCGAATTACAGAACGGGGCTGTGGCTAGCAATCCACCTGACGTTATTGCTCTTCTTTCTACAGTAAGGAATCGTGAGTGGCGTGCAGCTGCCCCAGCTGCGAGGATACATCCTAGCCCCGGCCCCTTACCGCCAGCTGAGGCCACGTGACTAGTCCTCATGACCGTGAGGGGAAGTGATGTGTGTCACATCAGGGTGGAGTGGGGCATTGAAAAGCAGTTTAAGTGTCTCCTCACTTTCTTTCCTCATTGACTAACTGAATACAGAACATTCACAGGCCCTCGTGGGCAGCGGTAGCCAGCTCACAATGTGGCAGCACCTGGGTCCCTGAATCTCTATGTGGAAGAAAACTACTTGCCAACCAGAGATACTCTCTTTGACTACTACCTGAAAAAAATAAACTTGTGTCGTGTTAGCCCCTGCTATTGAAGAATCTATACTTTACAGCAGCTAGAGTCAGCTTAACACACAGGTCAAAGTGAAAATGACCAGGTTCGATCCCAACAAAATTTACTTTAGAAGGAGACTACAGATTGCACAAAAGAGACATCGAATTGTACCAAGAAAGGAGTTGTATATCTCATACTCCATCTCTGAGTTATATATACTTAGAGTCATGAACTGGGGATTGTAATTGAAAGGTCAGATTGATGAGACTAGCTCCAGAGATAAGATTTCTATGACAGGTTGATGGATACGCCACTATCAAGGTGTACTTTTAATCATAATCTCATTACTTTACTTCTGATGGTGGGACTCACCTTGCAAGAAGAATTTGGTTCTCTTTCAGAACTAAGAATGGCCTTCAGGGCCAGAGGAGAAGTGGCTGAAGTAGCAGCGAGGAAGGAGACACAGAGAGAGGGAGACAGGAAGGAAGAAGGAGAGAGAGAGAGAGACCCAAGAGTATGCGAGTGCAGAGATTCAGCAAAGTACTGCTGGAGCGGGTAGCGAGGATGGAGGTTAGAAACCTAATGTGGCGTCTGCAGATGTCTCCATAAGACCAGGAGGAAGTCATCCCAAGCCAGTAAGCGTGTCATGGGGAGAAATGAGGATTTAAACTTAATAGCAAATAGATCCAGCCACGCAGCTTTGTAGAGCTGTGGGGGAGCTTGGTTCTTAGCCCAGAGAGAGCTTAATAGAAGTCAATAATGAAATCATCAAGACGCAAGCACTAAATGCTTAAATGCGTTGTCTTTGCCTTTCATTACAAAGGCTCTGCTTCTCTCCAAGCACAACCTCAAAGTGCACAACGGAATCTGCACTCAAAAGAAAACAAAGTACCCACGTTACAAAAATACAAGTCATGTTGTCTTAGTTCATTATCTATTCCTTTCTGGAGGGAAAATCAAAAATAAGGAAACAGAAATAAGCAAAGGATGGAAGCATATGAAAACCCCAAGTGTAAATTGAAATGCAACTTTAAATAGCTTTTCTCGAATTGCCATTCAATTACAAACACTGCTTTTCTTACATGACCTCCCCCCACAAAATTCAACAGCATCAATGACCAGTTCTCACATATATTTCAATGCTTTATCAACACTTATTTATTAATCTTCTTTATACTTCAGATAGGAAAGTAAATACATTTTACTTGCACAGAGCCAGGGCCAAGGGTAATTTGTAGTTATACCACACCTCATGCTAGTGGAAGAACTAGGAACAGACATGGTAGTAATTCTCTAGGGAGAATCACAAAGAAATTCATCCTGTAAAATTAGAGATACAATATCCTAACACTGATGATAATAGAACTATGATAATATTATTTTTTCAGTAATACATAGGACAATCTTTAGTAAACTATAGGATAATTCATTCAATCAGCGTATACTGAGAACCTTCTCTGAATTAAGCCAGCATTCCTGGTGTGGTCATTGTAGAGATGAATATGGAGCAGTCCCTGCCACCAAGAGGCTCAAATAGAATTATTTCACTCTCTTCCAAAAATAAATTTCTAAATAAAAAAAGGAGAAACCAAAGATTAAGCATTACATAGGAAATCACATTATATTTGCCAAAATAGAGAATAAAGACATTTACATATTTGAAAGTCACTAAGAGAGTGCATCTTAAAAGTTTTTATCATAAGAAAAAAGTTGTGACTGTGCATGGTTAGGAATGTTAACTAGATTTGTTGTGGTGGTCATTTTACAATACATACAAAATATTGAATTACTGTATAGTACTCTGAACTAATATAATATGTCAATTATACCTCAAAAAAATTGGTTTAAAAAAATGAACAGTGTATTTGCCAGCAAACATTTTTATCTTCTCTGCTATTTAAATCTACATAAAGATTAGAAAACAAAAAGGAAAATGAACATTTTCATTGTCATATTTTGGAAAAAAATATTCCTTTTGAATCTAACAAAAAACTCTAGACCTTTTCTGTTCCTCTTTCTGGGTCCTCTCTGTCATCTCCCTCAAGCAGGGAGAACATTAGAGAGAAAAGACACATCAGTACATTATAAATAACATACCAGATGAAGAAAGTCAGAAATGAGCACTGAAGACCCTCTGGCTTTACTTGCCTCCTCTTTCCTGGGATCCTAAGGCAAACATCCAGAAATGGACACTGTGCCCCAAAATGCTGGTCACCAATAAGGTTCAGGTTATTAATTTTTATCTTCTGTTAATTGATCAAAAGAGACACTGCCTGTATGAACTCATTTATTCCATTTTCCATAGCTCATGAATCTGGCTGGGGGCAGCACTGAGAAAGGAATTCAGATTGCTGAGTAAAATATAAAAGTTAAAAAACAAGGTCATTTTTTTCTTTATTTTTTATTTCAATATTTTAAAATATGGGTATAATTTATATATCAATTTTAAGTGTACAGTTTAATGAATTTTGAAAAATATATGTGTTCATACAACCACTACCCCAATAAAAATCCAGAATAATGTCACCACTCCAGCAAGTTCCTTTTCCTATCAATGCTTCCTCTCTGAGGCAATTGCCATACTGAACTCTCTCCCCACAGCCTAATTTTGCCTATTCTATGACTTAATATAAATGAAATCATGCAATGTGTATTCTTTTGTGCCTGGCTTCATTCACTCAACCCGGTGTGTTTGCAATTCGTTCATGCTGTTATTACATGTATCAGTAGTTCAGTTCTTTTTCACTCCTGGGTAGTATTCCATTGCAGGAGGACACCATAATTTGTTCAACATTCAGCAGTTGATGGCTATACCAGCTGCTTCAATTTTTTTTACCGTAAGGAATAAATCTGATATGAAATTCTTGTTCAAGTCTTTTTGTGTACGTACATTTATATTTCTGTTGGCAGTAGAATTCCTGGGTCATAGGCTAAACATGTGTTCAACTCTACAAGAAACTGCCAAAAGGTTTTCCAAATCGGAAGCTGTTTAGAAATTCCATCAGCAATAAATAAGGAGCCCATTTGTTCTGCATCCTTGCCAACATTTGGGTTTGCTACACTTTTTAATTTTAGTTATTATAATTCAATGATATTCAACGATATATTATTAAGATCTTTAGTTGCAATGTCTTGATTAATAATGATGCTGAGGACTATTTCACAAGGCCATACATTTACTCTCTTTCATGAAGTATATGTTCAAGCCTTTTGACAATTTTAAGTAGGATGTTTGTCTTGTTTCTCTTTTTATTGTTGATTTGTTATATTTTAGATATGTGCCCATTGTCATATATATGAATTGCAAATATTTTTTCCAGTCTGTGTCTTGCTAATTCATTCTCTTGATTATGTCCTCTGATGGACAGAACTTTTAAAATTTTGATGAAGTAAATTTATGTTTTTTTTTCTTTTTGTAGCTATTGATTCTATGTCCTAAGAAATTTTTGCCTAGTTTAAGGTTGCAAAGAAATTCACTTTTGCTTTCCTCTTAGAGCTTTATATGATCCATCTCAAATTAATTTTTGTGTATGGTGTGAGGTAGGGGGTCAAGATTAAAGGGAAAGAAAGTTTTCCTGTCCAACACTGAAAACTAAATTCTATATATGTTGCGTGTGCAAGCTCCCATACATATATAATGTGTATATATGTAAGATGTCATGATATATTGCTATTTTTAGATACATATTGAACAAGCATACTTAATTCATCATGACTAGTAACTATTCAAGGGTGCAGGAATCAGCAGGCCATGACTGCTTCTTCCAAAGAGGTCAGGATAGGAGATCAGGCTAACAAGTAGTTTGGAAAGCTTTTGCCATACTGATAAAAATTGACATCTTCAAATCAAGAAACTGAGGACCAGAGGGATACACTGGCCATGTAAGAAGACTTGAAGCCACCTACAGTTAAAGAGTTTGGCTAGCATCTCAAGAAGTGATGAATTAGTCTCCAGAAGTTCTTGGGAGGTTGACAGGAAAAGGAATCATTAGACTTTGATTTATGCTTGGAAAAAAAAAAACACATTACATCCAATAATGATGTGAGACATATGATCCCAGATGTGGAAACATAACCAGAGGAAAAGAGCAACATATTAGCTATGAGTTCAATATCTTGTAGGGAGATACAGATATAATACATGTATACCTAAAATCCCTTTAGATAAACATTTTTAAAAATCAACAATTATTTATGGGCATATGTTGTTGATATTTAATATCCTAAGTCACCTCAGACTACTGAAGTAGGCGTGTAAGACAATTCTGATCTTGTTCTGAAGCACATTTTACTCCACAATCTGTTGATTCCTGTGAGACTACACTATGGTATGTACATTTCCCTGTATATCATTACTAAATTTATCTGTACCAACTTTACTACTACCAGATACCCTGGGGTTTTTTTCTTCTTCATTTTCATGGGCAAAAATATGACAAAAATGAATTGGTAGAAGATCTTCCAGTCTGCTAAGGCATCTTCATGAAATTATTTAGAACCACACAATAAAAGAATGTAAAAGATCTAAAAAGTTTGTTATTAGTAAGATAGTCATGCTTACATGAATTTGGAATGCCTGTTAAATACAGATAAGTGAGTTTTTCTTTTAGAATGTCTCAGACACCCTGCATGATACTCTGTGTTATGAATACAGTATGTTATGTTTCTCAAATGTATTTGACCATGGAGCACCTTATTTACATCTTCTGGAATAACATCCCATTTACATTTTCTGGAACAGTGTCCCCTGGAACACAAGTTTGAGGAATGACGGTCTAGTTTAGACCAACCTGTAGTAATAACCCTGAGCCCTCAGCTCTTGCAATCCCTAATGCCTACAGAAATTTTAATTTTCCTTTGCATACCTTTTTAGCCATCATACAACCCTAATGAGGAAAGAGAATAAAATGTGATGGTTTTATACTAAAATTTGGTGGGCCTCACACTGGCTTGCAACAGACTTCTCTGTTCAAACCTCATCCGGTAGCCCCTAGCTTAATAGCTTGTCAAATCACAATGTAATTCATTCTTTTTTCCCCCTTGAACCTGCTGGAAGAGTTAGTATGTAAATTTCAACCTATTTTTAAGGGTTATTTTCACTCAAGTGAAATCTATCAAGGAAGGAGGGTTATTTTTACAGCATACAGCAACTGCTGATCACCATGGCAACCGGCCTGGTGAAATGCAATAAAGCATCCCTCTGTTATCGTAAACACAAAAGGGAAACACTGAAATCTAAAAGAAAGGCAATTATTGCAGGGGAAAGAAACAACACACCAATGGAACACTTGCAATATCGTGTGACTTCACCCAGCCACACAGTATGTCCAAAGCTAGTCCTGTCCAGCCTTCAGGCTCTGCTGGTTGGGACAAAGGTGAGGCACAGCATCCTTGGAAGAACTAGGGCTGTTTTCACTTCTAAATGACAAAATCACACACACTATTTCAAACCAATATAAACTTTTTTTTTCCTTTCCTCATTTCTTAAAACATGAAATGGGCTTAGAAAAGACAGACATTAGGGAGGAGGAAAAAATACCCACTTCAGTCTGATTTTCTTTAGGGAAATATTTTCTTGTTGGCTGTGGAATTGTGGATAGAAAAAAAAAAAAAAAACCCAGTCTGCATAGATCACAGCATTTGTCTTCACATAGCTTCTCCTCTCTTAATTGTCTTTTTCTAGAGTGATTGGTAAATTCCAAGTAGATGAAATCAAAGCCACTGTTAACAGTTCCTAAAATTTAGATTCAGTAAGCTCTGAGGTTCATGTGAAATTCAGGGAGTCGAGAGTATTGGAAGACATATAAATTGAGATAAGTTAAAGTGTAAGAATTTCTGTGCGTATATCGTAGATGAGGGAATTGGGGTCCATAAGTGTTTGAGTAAAAGATGAGCTGAACACAAAGCATGGCCTGGAATTGTAGGTCAAGCATTAGATCAAGAGTTAAAAGACTTACTAAGTCATTTTATTTTTCGAAGGTTTATTTTCACGCCCATATGTGTCTTGAGTATCAGCTTCTCCCTTTTCCACAAGGATTACCTCTAACTAGTTTATTTAGGGATGAAGGAGATTTGCCCATGTCTGCTCCCCGGCCGTGACCTTGAGCACTGCTCTGATGCACTGCCGTGGGCGCCATTCACTTAACTGCACGCAGAGCCTGGGGATCACAGCACACACTCTCCCCTGACACAGGTCTGCCCCCTCCACGTGAAGCTTTGTGGAGGTGAGCAGGGTGTTCTCCTTCAAATAACTACCACGCGGAGTCTGCGTTTATTGACTTTACTATGTTTGAGTAAAACTAAAGGGAATTACATCATATGAAACAAGACAGTAAAACTGGCAAGTCGTATATTTATAGTCCAAGGAGAAAGTACCCAAGGTTAAACACTGTGTGTGTACGCTTCAGTTATGAAACTTGCCTTCTGGTCTGTAATTCTCTTTGAAGAAAGCGTCTTCCTTTTGTCTTCCTCTTCCAATTTTCACCACGCACATCTCCAACCCCTTTTTGAGCGCTCTACCTCTTACACGCTGAGGTTGGGCTCATCCCGAGATCTGTCTCCTGCCTCCATCACTATTCTTCAAAATATATTTATTAAGCACTTACTATGTGCCAGATAATGATCCACATCTTGGTGAAACCACAGTGAAGAGACATTTGAAAATCCAAGTCTCATGGAGCTTGTAATATAGCAGATGGGTGATGAAGTAGTAAACCAAACGTGAAGTATATATCAGATGGAAATACATTCTCTGGAGTAAAACAGAGCATGAAAGAAAGCTGGTCAATACAAGGGTGGAAGGAAGGATAAAAATTTTAACAGGGTGTGTAGGAAAGACAATCCTGAGAGTGTGACATTTGAGCTAGAAAGAGGTGAAGACGTAAAGCACATAAAAACAGAGATAGATGAACATTCTAGTTTGAATGGATGAACTTACAAGGGTGCTGAGACAGGAGAAAACCCAGAATCTAGTCGATTCATGTGGTGAGAGCAGAGTGAGTGAAAAGAAAAATAGTTTGTAAAGAGATGAGGTGGGCAGAGGAGAAGATCCTGTGTGCTTATATAGATAAATGTATATATATGTAAAATAAATATATCACATACATGATAAATGCATTCATATGTACGTATATGGTAAAGACATATAAATAATAAATGTATATTATATGTAAAGAATGTACACATATGTAATATATGATAAATATATATATATTACTATAAGGGTTTATATATACTAGTGTAAGGACTTCAGTTTTAAAAAGAGGAGTAAGGTAAACAAACTTGGTTACCAAAGGGGAAAGCGTGGGAGGGATAAATTAGCAGTTGGGGATTAACATTAACACACATGACTATATATAAAATACATAAAAAAGGACCTAGCGTAGAGCACAAGGAACCATATTCAATTTCTTGTAATAACATATAATGGGAAAGAATCTGAAAAGAAAAAATATATGTATATATATGTATAACTGAATCACTTTGCTGTATACCTGAAATTAACATTGTAAGTCAACTATACTTCAATAAAATTTAAAAAAATAAAAACAGGAGTAAGATGACCTAATTTATATTTTAATGGGACGACTCTGACCTTTTGTTTTGAGAACATACTGTCGAGAGGCAGGAACAGAGAGTCTAATTTGCAATCTTTTGCAATAATTCAGAAGGAGGACAATGGTGGCTGAACAAAGATGACAGTGAAAAAAGGAGAAAAAAATTTTCTTTTACATATATGTTTGTACACACCCCCCTGTATGTATACACTTCATCTGCACATGCAGGCACGCCCATGTACGGACATACACACACCCCACGAGGACAAACAAGAGTTCTGAGATATTTACCATAAAGTAGTGCATCACGAAATGGGTCCCCTGATCACTGATGGCCTCCAGAACACAGCCTGAAATTAGACGCAGAAAGAAAAACAATGAAACAATTTTCTTCACTTACATTTCGCAAATCCAAAACAGGAAAAAAATGATTTTCAAAGAATGTGGTAGCATTCTTAAAACAGATGTATTTATTTGTAAAGAGTCTGAACATGCATTCAGGGACTGCTTTGGAAGTTCGACCCCATTGACATTCAGTTAACAGGGTACAGTTCTTTTCAGCCAGCATTTCATCTTTGTGTTTCCATGTTAATGCTGACTTCTGTTAAATTTGCAACTCTTTCATGATGCATTGTGTTTAAAATTCTCAAAAATGGGCAGAAGCCTCAAGAGTGGCTTTTGGAAACATCGAAGATGGATAAAAGTAGGAATAAGGAATACCAGTAGCCATAATTAGATAAACTTGAATCAGAATGTGACTGAAGGCAAGTTTGTGCTCCCCACGAATAAACTGAAACACTGGAGTTTGGATCAGAGAAAGGTTTATTGGAGGGTCAAGCGAGGAGGATGGGGTGGCTCATGCCCAAGAAAACAGTGAACTCCCTGAAAGGTTTCAGCAAAGCATATTTAAATACCCAGTAAGGGTGGGGGTGGAGCAGATCGCAGGTACGTGATCAGCTTGTGCACAATTCTCTGATTGGTTGATATCAAAGTAACAGGGCAGTCAACACTATCAAACCCTAGGCACCCACAGGACTGGAGGCCACGTGCTCTCCATCACCAAGTGGTTCATTTCTTCCCTTTGGTGGTAGTTGTTAGCATCTGAAAAACTCAGGAAATATACATGAGATACTGTCATCAGAGATGACTTAACAGCAGAGGTTATGGGTGAGAGGTCTTTCCTGGGAAGGCCCCACAGGGTCCTGCTTGGTTACAAGACTTCAGTACATGCTGCTACAAATATATTTGTGAGTACCATAACCTTATTTTGAAGGGGTTGCAGAATAAAAGGGCAAACCCAAAGTATGAAGATGAATTTGCCCAAACTGGATCCTATTGGACTGTACATATTATTCTCAAACAGGTCCATGAAGTCATTGAAGTCTTTGCATCATAGCAGGACAAAGCATAGTCATCTTTCTAGTAAAGTGATTGTCTTCCCTTTGAACAAAATGAAACAATGTTTCCAGTAAAAAAAAAAAAAAAAAAGGAACATTTTTGTTATCTGCAACAGGGAAAAGAAGAACATGCTAGAAGTATGATTCAAAGTGACACCCCTGGGATCGGTGCCCCTGCCCCGAGTGGGTTCAGGTCACGCTCTTCCTGTGAAACTCGTGCAACATTAGTGACAAAGGGATTCCTGGGAGGAAACGCAGAGTAAAGCACACTGGCAATTTTGAAATCAAAAGACACCATCTGGACATTACTAAGCACAAAGCGAAAGAGCAAATGCTGTGGTTTATGTCTGGGGGCGGGTGTCTTGCTTCGTAGGTGGATGAAATGACAGGTGTGCAGAGTCTGCAGCAGCTCCTGACACGTATCTGGTAAAAGAGAGGGCTTAGGAGGACAATTCTGTACATCACTGGGGAGCCATGCTACAGGAAATACAGTGTTTTTAATTACTCGGTGAGATATAAACTGAAAATAATACACTGTGATCAATTCTAGCAGAAAAACAGGTATGTAAATAGAACAGATATGCCGCCAAGGCCATCCGTACAGTCTTATCTCCAGAGACTACTTGTTTCATCAATGACTCATTATCCTAACGCACATTTGAAGGAAACAGTGATTTGTGAATACGGTCAAACCATATGCACTTTTTTTTTTTTTTCCAGCATGTCAGTGTAGACCATTTCTAAGACTGTATGTGGCTTGTTCTAAGTGGTCCACAGTGGTGATAAAGTGTGTACCCATCACTTTGGGTGAAAACATTCAAATTTTTAAAATGTTGAGGTGAAGATATTAGCAATTTTTTGAGAAAGCCAAACTGTGGTGCAAGCATTTCAATCAACCGAATTTTACTTTTGATCGTTGTTTAATTTTTTATTACTTGAAAAAGGGATCAGTTGACCATAATGTGTAATATTTTAAAACTACATCAAAATATCTCAGTAATAATGGGAAGATCTACTTTCCAGAGTCCAGTGAAGGCTGAAACAGTCTTTAGTGCGATGGTCTCTGCACCATCACCGTAGTATTTGTCATGTGTTATGAAAAAGTCTCTCAGTTTCTGGGTCTTTGATCTGAGCATCTAGAACTCATTGACAGAACCACCAATATATCCTTACTCTTCACAGTAACCTGTACGTGTAAATTAGCATTTTTTACATTGACGGAAGAGTAAGAAAATAAGTTAAAAGATGTGAAAATTGTACGACTAACATATTAAACAAATCATACATTTGTTTTGACATTTCACTCTGACTTTAAAATGTATTATGTAAGGAGACCTTGTATTATGTAATCCTTGACCTTGGATTTTTTAAAAAAAAATTGTGTGTGTGTGTGTGTGTGTGTGTGTGTGTGTGTGTGTGTGTGTTTTGGTGGGTGAAGGTTAGTTCCATGACTCTTACGCTTACTAACAGAGAGCCCTTGGTTACTGTGGTTCATAAACACAGTCTCAGTTCATGAATGTCATTAAATTCCGAATTTTATTTTATGATAAATCTCTCTCCACCATTGGCCCCCTGATAATTGTCTGCTTCCAGAGCTAGAGGGGTTGGCTGGTCCTTTTTTTCTTTCCTTGCTTAGCATTGCCTCTCCTGCTCCTCCTTCATGCTTGCAATCTTAACCAGGGAGAGGAGACTGAAGGAAAAAGCCCCAGTTTGACTGGGGCAGAGCAGCTGTCTTCCAGTCTCAGGGCTCATTATGGACAGACCCCCAAAGAAGGACAATCTCTCAGATTTTTTATAGATGGTACCTCCCTGGATGGGCTTTTTCGCTGCAGCTCCCATAACTCTGACAGGACTCTCCTAAAGGGGGCTTTTCTCCCCTCATCCCCTGCTTCACTCCACACCCAGAATCTCTCTGTTGAAGTTTCACTTGCCATTTCCAGGTGGTCTTGAGCAGGACATAAAGTGTCTTCAAGCTGGTGTTTTTTTCTGTTCTGTGTCACATGTGTTCCACCAAAAGCACTCATACATTACAGCCACTGATTTCGAAAATCTGCATTTTGTTCTCACCCCACACTTAGGTTTTTTGCATCTATTGCATCTTGGTTTCTTGGCAAAGCTTCACTTTTTAACATGTCCTACAATTTCAAATAATACTTTCCCTTTAAGTCATGACCACTAACCTCAAGCAGACCATTAAGGTTACTCAGCTCTCCTTCTCTATTTCCCTAGTCAGTTTGCTGTTCAGTCTTCTAAATTAATATTTCATGTCTCCTTCACACATCTTAAACCACTGAGATTTCTCTCCCCCTCGTTCTCAACTCATGGCATGCCTTCTTACTTCCCTGAGAAAATAGAAGCAATCAAAGGAGAAGGAACTTCTACATTCCCACCACCAAATACACTGAACAGTCTGCCTGTGTGCCTCTGTAAAACTGCTTCCCCAACCATTAAATGAATAAACATCCTCCACCCTTATCTCCATTTATTATCTGTACTTCTGTTACCAAAGGCAAATTCATGTGCCTGATGCACTATGAGGCTAAACAAACTGAATTGTCGGAGTCTGGAGCAGAGAAAGGTTTATCGCAGGACTGAGCAAGGATGGGGGTGGCTCATGCCCAAGAAAACCCTGAACTCCCTGAAAGGTTTCAGCAAAGCATATTGAAAGTCCAGGTAAGGGAGAGGGGATGCATGGGTGCGTGACCAGCTCATGCACAATCCTCTGATCCACTGATGCTGAGGGAACAGAGTGGTCAACACTGTCAACTCCAAGGTGCCAGAAGGTCTGAGGGCCACGTGCTCTCACTCATGAAGTAGTTAATTTCTTCCTTTTGTTGGCGGTTTTTAGCATCTAAAAAACTCAGGAAATATACAGGAGATACTTTTATCTGGGTCCTTCGGAGAGGAGCTGCAGCGGAGGGTATGGGGCAGGGTTCTGACCCTGGAAGGCCCCACAGGGTCCTGATCTGTTACACTTCAACCCATCAACTTCCAAAATGGTGCTGCTCTTCCATTTTCTACTCTCTCTCCTATGTCATCAAAATTTGCCACTCTATTTAGTCATTCTTAACAGTGTACAAACATGCCACTTCCATCTTTACTGCCTTTTTTTTAACACCCCTCTACATAAAATGCCTTAAAAGTGATTTCCTATACTTTCTATCTCAACTTTGTTCTTCCCATTTTTTTTTCTTGAATCAATTCCAATTAGGCTTTTATCACTCTGTTCCAATAAAACTCATCTTAGGAAGGTCACCAATGGCCATGCCGCTAAATTATTTTAACTTGACCTAAAAGCGTTTGACACGAGATTTTTCCTGCCTTCATGACTCACTCTCTTCTCTTAGCCTCATGATATCACTCTGTCCTGGCTGTCTTCCTTTTCCACTGGCTGCTGCTTCTCTGCCTCCTTTGTTGGTTTCTCCCCATCTTATTAACTGTGACCTTGTGCAAGTTACTGAGTCCTTCTGAGCCTCCTCATCAGTCAAACTGAATGAATAATAAGAGCTGACTCATGAGATTATTTTGAGGATTAAATGAACTAATATATTTAAAGAGTTTGTTTGTTTGTTTGTTTGTTTGTTTTAGTTGACGACCAAATTGACTGAGGTCAATTTATAACATTCCATCTCTCACACGCCTCACGTTATCAATAAATCCTCCACCAAGCACTGTGAACTAGGGGCCGTTTTGTTCACATCTCTATCTTTAGCATTTAGAACTGACTCTGGCTTCTAGTAAGATCTCAGTAAATTTTTGCTTTTAAGTAAACACTTAACATTCATGCAAAATACAACTGAACATTTATGTACTGTTTTATTTTCACGAATTTTAAGGATTTTCCTGAATCATTAAAAAAAACAGATTTTCTAAAATTGTTATTCTATGAGTGTACCAAGTACCCCTAAGGTAGTCCTTAGAAACTCTTAGCCTCTGAAGCACGCACCTGAAACTCAAAGTAAAAGAGAAATATTTTCCAGATTAACCTACAGTTCGCAAGGCTTCTCCTCTCCCTGCCATGCTCAAAGAAAGCAATGTTAATGTCACTCATTCGCACCCCTCCCACTGTACGTGTGCCCCTTGGGTCCGCCAGAGTGAGGAGGAGGACTCTGCCGGGCCATGTACCTCTTAATGGCTGTTCATCTAGCGACACAAAGGCCCCACTGAAGATTTGAAATTGCTTCTTGTAAGGGCCTGATTATTTTCTTGGACAAGAACTTTTGCTTAGGTTGTACGCGAAATGGGAGAAATAGAGGCATCGCTTTTCCCCTCTTTTATTTTAAAAGGAGGCTACTGACCTCTCCCTCAGGTCCCTTCTAGTTCTCAGTCCCAAACAGCAGAACGGTCCCATGCTTAGAAACTTTACCCAGTCAAATCCTGTGATGTACAAATTAGAAATGAATGTGGAATTCAAAAGAAAATCTTAGGGTGATTCCATCACCTCCCATCCCCACTGCATCTCCCCATCCCAAGACTTGGGAGTGGGGTGGGGAGAATAGGGGCAGGAGAAGTGGGTAGTTTGGGAAGGGAATTAAAGTACCTGTGTGGTCCTTGGCAGGTCTAAGGACACCAGGCAAACAGAGAAGAAAAAAGCAACAGATGATGTGGAGCAGTGGGCGAAGAGGGGACACACATAAAAATGGGAAAGAAACTATTTGACCTAGAAGAGAACCAGGAATGAAAAAGAGAAACCTAGGTTATCTTTGGAACTGTAATTCTGCTGTCCAAACTCTGAGCAGGTTTTAACAACTGAAAAGCCTCCACTTTCATTTTCTCCTCCCCTTCCTCCTCTTCCTGATTTCTCTACTTCTCTTTCCTTTTTTTTTTTTTTTTTTTTTTTGGCCAAAGTCCAAAATGGTGATTAGGCATCAGTGTGGAGAGGCAGAACTCTTAAATTCTTGTGGTTCACAATTCCAAGCTTGATTTTTTTCAAAAATACAGAATGTGTGGTTAGAATTCATGCCATTCAGAGAATTAGGTCCTATCGTGCAAGCAGGATCACTGAATAAAGGATATGTCTCTCAGTGCTGAGTGTCATCTATCCCCTGCCTCTCTAGCCAACTCAACACAGATCTGCCTAGTTTTCTCTACCCCCAGAGTTGAGTCCTAAATCCTAGGGAGAGAAGTTTATGGGACAGAGACTCAGATGTGACATCCTTAGTCCTGGTCCCAGCTGCCCACAACCTAGTCTTTTGTGCACGTCACTTGCCTTAAATCATAGTTACTATTCTCTGTCTTTTGTCCACTGAGTTTCCATCTTAATCTTCCCATTTTGGTCATTCTAACAGAGAATATATTATGTAACATGATGATTACATATGGAAGTGACACATATATGAACGGGGGTACCTCTGACAGTATTTTATCCAAATCACGTATGACAGTGTACACTCAGTGCTGTGAAACCTGTAAAGCACCGTACAGATGTTATTACTCATTCGTCTCTCCCTCTTCCCCACTTTTCATCCCCTTGTCCTTTTTGCATAGACATGCAGTAAAGGATGTGAGTTCAATGATTCTATGTAAGCTCCTTTCTAGAAATGCCACTGTAAGTGGTAGTTATAATGTCAGATTTCAGCAGCTGGCTCTCCAGTGCGGACTTGTTTAACCCAATTGTCATTCAGCTGGTAATCACCTTTCTTTTCCTG
Organism: Camelus ferus; assembly: GCF_009834535.1. Lineage (NCBI taxonomy): Eukaryota > Metazoa > Chordata > Mammalia > Artiodactyla > Camelidae > Camelus > Camelus ferus. Next base: position 16,032,700 of record NC_045716.1, on the reverse strand, counting down.
GAAAAACCGCCCGAGTGATGCTGCATCAGCAGTGAGATGGATAATAAAAGAGAGCAACTTGGAGAGGAAGGCAGAGAGAGAGAGAGGCCTTGCACATTAATAGACAATGAAAGCGAATCTGGCTAACAGCAAGGTTGGCTTTAAGCTGTAGATTCCTCTCTCTTCTCCCTCCCATCCTCCTAACTAAGGGAAAGAGCGTGTCCAGGAGCCTGAAACCGCCTGGTCGAGCAAGATCTTACCTGAGAGACAGGTGAAAATATTCAAGAATTAAGTGACAAATTCAGTAAGATTATGAAATGGACTGTTGGTTCTAAAATAGTGGGATCTTACCTGCTCTTTGGAGATTTTCTGAAAAGTGCTCACGTTCATTAGAAGCTATTAAAAAATTACATGTTGGAGAATTTGAAGACACATCATGCTTTTCTGATTTCTAACTGTAAAATGTTGAAATCACAATCTTGTTACTGGCTGAACCCAGTGCATTAAGTCAGTCAAATTCAAATGGTATTAGTCTCGCCTTCCCTACTCCGTGTTTTGTAAGGAAATATTAAATCGACATTATGGAAGCAAAAAAGGTCAGACTTAGATGTTTTAGGAGAGAATGCCTCTTGAAGACTTAACATTTTATGCTAAATGTCTCAGAGTTCTCATCTGTGTTGTCAGTCTGCACAAAGACGCAGTTTCTTTAAAAGACTTCAGGAGAACTCCAGCCTTCTTCTACTGTTGCCTAGGAGAATAAAATCTTTTTCTCTGTAGTACTCAAGTTAAAGGGATGTCTTTCTTTTACTAGTCAAAGGTCCAAGTTCTATAGCTTTTCCATAGCCAATTCAGTATTCTCAGTATATCAGGGTCCAGGAAGAGTCATGACTCCTAATGTATGGCTTTTTGGATAAGACCTCAATATCTATACATTAATTAAGAATTTTATATAAATATTTACATATCTGGTTTCTACAGCTAATATGTAAGCACTTCCAAATTGGGAATTTATTGTACACATTCTGTGTTTCCCATGGCACTGTATAATGTAAGTGCCCTCTATAGATAAAGAGAGAGAAAAAGAGAAAGAGAGATAGATCTCTCTCTCTCTCTCTAGCATGTATGTATATATATACATATACATATATGAAAGTAAAAATATATGTATACTGAGAGTATATATATATGTGAGAATATATATATATGTGTATATTTATTCAAAAGTTCTTGTGGTCAAAATGTTATCTTTGGACTGTCTACATCAGAGGCCAGCAAACCACTGGTCCATGGGCCAAATCCAGCCCATCATCTGTTTCTGTAAACTTTTACTAGGAGGACACACTTTCCTGTTTGCTCCTGTGGTGTCTGCGACTGCACTCACTCTATAGCTGCAGGTCTGAGTAGTTGTGACAGTGACAGTCTGTCCTGCAAACCTCAAATATTCATTATTTTGTCCTTTACAGAAAAAGTTTGCTGATTCCTGATGTATATAAATAGTAATGTCATAATACAAAAAGAATTCTTATTAGTCAGGAGACATCTGGGCCCAACGGAACAGGATCCACTGAAAAGAGCATAGAGCTGATGAAAAAAGTCCCCATTATTTTATTCATTAATCATCCAAGAATCTTATTTGGCATCCACTATCTGCCAGTCACTATTTTAGGGCTTGAAACATAGCTGCAAACCTAACAAAGTCCCAGCTTTCCTGGAGCTTTCATTTTTGTGATAGAGTCAGAAAATAAACACACAAGTAAAGTAATTTCACAGAGTCATAAGTGCTAAGAAGAAAATAAACAGAGCAATGGCATAGATCAGGGCTGTCCAGGAGAAATATGTCATCTAAACTCCATATGTATTTCTAAGTGTTCTAGTAGCTCCATTTAAAAGTTTAAGAAGTGAAATAAATTTTAATATTGTTTTATTTAACCCAGTGTATGCTAAACATCATCACCTCATCATGCAACATTAATGAGATAGGATGTATTATTTCTTCACACTAAGCCTTTGAAAGTCAGAAATTTTTTTGCCTTTATATTTGCAGCTCATTTCAACTCAGAGTAACCACATCTCAAGTGCTCAGGAGCCACAATATGACTACGGTGCTGAATAGTGCGTGCAGGTCTAGAGCGTGACTAGAGAAGTCTCTCTGAGAAGGTGGCATTTGACCTCATACCTGATTCATGAGACGGCAGCCAGCCAGAAGGACCAGTTGGTGCAAGAGGACTCAGGCAAAATTAAGGAGCTGGAAGAAGTGGGGTGACTGAAATAACAGAACAAGGAAAGATTAGGAGGAGAGGAGGCAGGGAGGAAGGCAGGAGCTTGACCACCAGGAGCCCCGGCTGCCCAAGGAGCCTACATTCAGTTCTAAATGGGATGGGAAACCCCTGAGTGGTTTTGAGCAGATTAGTATAACGTGATTGTTCTCTTTTAAAAGTTACCTCCATTGATGTGTCTCTTCTACAGTGTATCCCAGGACAAGAATGCAAACAGGGGAATGAATTAGAAGACATTTTGGTAGACTGGTTATAAAAAAAACAGCGAACTTGGATATTTGTGCAATACATTATGGATTTCTGAATTCTTAAATGTACATACCTATAATGTTATTAGCTTATATATGAAGTGGTTAGCATCGTGTCTGATGTATAGTTAGTGCTCAATAATTTTTGCATATTATTAATATTATTATTATTAAGAAGATTAAATCTGGAAGACCCGTTTTACACAAACTAGAGCAGTACTTTGGCAATCAGGATTCCTCTACAGTAAGGTAATCTTAGATTGCTCGATTTAGGCAAGGAAAAGACACTTACAATTACTTCAGTTTGGAGGGATTTACTGTGAGGTTACACAGAATAGGAAGGACAGGAATCTCAGAGAACGCTAGAAAATCCTCATGGCTGAATTACTCCTTCATCAGCAAGTGTTCTTTGCCCTCAAATCTGAGTCACTGATGTTCGTGAAAGTCACTTTTCCCCCTCTTTGTATTCCTTCTCTCCTCCATCTGAAGAATTTTTCTCTTATTTCCTACTCCAGATCCTTAGGAGAAAGACTCTACTAGACCTAGATAATCATTGTCATCTTTGTTAGGTTAGCACTTTCCAACCAGGCCAATGAGCAGTTTGTGGGTGCTTGCCCTTGAGTCATGTGCCCACCCCTGGTCCAATCAACTATGATAAAAGTACAGGAGGGTAAAATGCAGTTACGTGGAGCAGAACATGGCCTCTTCTAAAGAAGCAAAGGCTTATCTCAGTAAGGATGATGGATAATGCTTTTTCTATTGAAAAGGGGCTTGTGTGTATGGCAGACACTTTAATTAATCTGTTCAATGTCTTGTGTACATTCAAAAGATACTGCTTACTATGTGCCAGGCACCGCTCTGGGCACTGGAAATACAGTAGTAAACAAAATATGAATAATCCTACCCTCCTGGAGCATGCATTCTACAGGGAAGACATAGACAATAAAACAATCAACCGGTAAAATATGTATGTGTGTCAGCTAGTAAAAAGTACTACAGACAGAAACATTGCAAGAAGAGTGATTAGTAATGTCCTAGGGAAGGAAGAGTGCTTCGACTTTATAGAGGGTGGTCAGGGCAAGCTTGAAAGGGCTGAGGTGTTAATTATGCAGTTTTCTAGGATAGAGGTAGAGAAAGAGTAATTTTGGCAAAACTGAGCCACCGGTTCAAAGGCTCTGGAATGTCTGAGGATCCACAGGGACACTAGTCTGATTGGAGCAGAGCAAGGGACGGACAGAAAACTTGAAAATGAGGTCAGAGAGATAATGGGAGCTAAGACACTTGGGGTCTTTATAGGTCACCATAAAGCCTTTGGCATCTGCTCAGAAGGAAATGGGAAGCCATTGGAGGGTTTTGTGTGGTGGAGTGACCTGAACTGACTTCTAATAAAAAAGGGAAAAAAATCACTTAACCATGAGGAAAATAAGATCAGATAAAAAGAAAGAAACCGGGAAACCAGTTGAGAGGATATTGCAATTTCAAGGGAGCAATTCCAGTGGCTTGAAAGTGGTGAGCATGGTCAGACCCATCAGGGAAAGCTCCAGCTTGGAAAGAGCTTGGTCAGCTCCTCTGACAGCTCTCCGGAGTTGGATGAAGCTGGCCTCTCTGCCTCCTTTGTTTACCTGTAATTGCCCATCTGGACGTGGTCTGTAGCATCATAAACTTCCACCACCCAAGAAGAATTTGGTAGCACTCCAGACAACTGACTCAACAAAGCATTGTGGTTCTTGATGACTTATTTCTCAAGCTGGGTATAGAATTGAAGGGAAGTGTATCTGAGAAAGAAGCCAAGCCCTTAGGCGATAATCATGAAAATGACCTGGATCGTGACGGACCAGTTACTTCAAGGTCAACTACATGCTATATCCTTCTCTCAGGTCAACCTTGGGATGGGAATCATGGCAATTCCTGTTTGCTCTCTTTACCTCAGTGAGCCACCCATTTGGCTTCTGGTTGCAGCCATCCTGACAGAGGGCACCTGCCCACCCATGGTGAGTGCAGTCAGATGGAAGGTGCGTTCCCCACCCAGCTGCCCAAAGCCCATGCCAACCATCTGGAGTCACTAGAGCATGACTGCTCCAGCTGGGGCGGGTGAGGAAGCACTACGGAAAAAAGCCGGAGAGTTAAGGAATCTGTGCAGTTCAGTAAAGAGAACTGGACTCCGGTATCAGTCAGGAGGGCTGAAATCTCTTCCCTACTCTCTTGCAGAGAGTATAAGAATATACATAAATTCATTTCCACAAACATATATTAACCATGTGTCAGGAATATACAGAGATGATAAATAACACACATCCTTAACTTTAAGGAAATCATTCTCTATCAATAGAAATAAACATATCAACAAATAACTAAAAAATATGCCAAATATGATTAAACATGTATGGAAAAAATGTTGTATAGACATAGATGAGGGTGGGACTAATGCTGACTAGAAGTAAGTCGTGTGTTTCAAAGAAAAAGTCCATTTTATCACTGGACAAGAGAAAGAAAGACATTCCAAGTTGAATATGCATTTACAAGCATAAGTAGAAAGACATGAAAATGCGTGGCATAGTTGGCCAATGATGAATAAAAGATTTTCACCAGAACGCATTGTTCAGAACACAATTACTAGAGATTTGGAAAGGTACATTGTTAACAGGTTGTAAATAGCTACTTTATTGGGTAGGAAATGCAAGCCCATAAAACATTTCTTGTTTCTTCTTATCAGGGGAGTAACATAATGACATAATTTAATAAAACAGGTTATAAGCGTCTTCAGAATCTGAACTTGAACTCAATTCTCCTCTGACTTGTATCTCTTCACTTTGCTTTTCCTTACTTCATTCCCTACCCTACACACCTCTACTGATTTTCCTTTTTACACCTGTCTCCACATTTTCCTATATTTTTCCCACCACGATAGAGATAATGATACAATGGGCATTAATGAAATATTGAAAAGGAAAAACTGGAAAATCTCCCTTCTGCGTGTTTGATAAACATGTGGGCATTAAGGTTGCACAAACATAGAGAATGACACTAAAATTCCTTTCTGACTTTAGATGCAATCCATAAACCGTGATTTGTTTTCACTTTAACCCAGTCATATGAAAACATTTCAATTTGCTTGGAAACGAATGCCTCTGGAATGTGCCTCTCCTTCCATAGAGATGTAATCTATATGCACTCACTGCCTTTTGTGTTTTTTTTTTTTTTTTAGACAGCTTTTTGGTGAAGAAATTCTGTTGTTGTTGGATTATTTCAGTAATTTCTTGATTATCATAAAAACATTGGAGGAAAATTCATCCAGACTCCTTTGAATCAGGGAAATACGAGGAATTCTTCAGATGTGGCTTTATGGTATCCTGAGGGGAGTGCCAGACCAAGCCTCAGGGTACCTGGTCCGCTTTGCGACATTTGACAAGTTGCTTCAGTCTTCCTGACGGTCAATCCTCAATGAAAATGAGAGGTTCAGATTCAATTCCACCTAAGTGCTCCTACGAGTTCAGAATGCAGTGACAACAATCTTCTACAGGGTTTCTCTGTAGAATTTCTAGCTACTAGGTATGCTTCATGGAAACTGCCTGTTGATATGGTACGTTCCACCTGCCCGTCTGACTTCCCAAGGCATCGTCCTGTTCGTCCAGATCACAAAGAACCAAGTCTGACCATAAGAGACTGAAGTAATTTTCGGATCATTTACCAGCTCACGTAAACAAATGGTATAAATCAGCAGGCGTGAATTCCCATTCATCCAGATCATAGTTTTGAAAAGCTAGGGAAAGAGCAAAAAGGGAGGTGGGAGACAAAGAAAGGAAGGATAGGTGATAGAGAATTTGAGATCCATAGAGGGATAATCCTGGCTTCAGTATTGAAGTTTGCTTTTTCATAATTCGCCCTAATGGCTCACCCAAGCATTGAAAGGTCAGAGATTCTTATCTCTCAGCGAGGTGACACATCCATTTGTCACACTCAGGCTAATGTAAATGCGTTGGGTAACTCCAAAAGGGGAGGAGGGGAGAGTCTTTATTCTGGCCTCTATATTCTTTTTTTTCTTCTTCTTCTTCTTTTTTTTGGTTAATAAGTTTTTGTTAAACAGAGAAAATATATATGTTAATGTTCATCTTGAATTGTAAGTCATTTAAAAGGATTTCTAATGACTACTTTCATACTGAATTATTAGACAGTCAATTAACAGACACAGAGCCAATCTCCACCATCGCTGACTGGAGGGAGATGAATTATAGGGCAATTCTCCAGGTAGGCAAGATTCACTGAGTTGTATGAGTCAGAGCCATTGGTCCCTCAATACGAAACAGGAAATCGAGTATTATATTCTTCAAATAACTTCTCCTGTGTGTTCCTGGGTAGTTTCTTCAGCAGAGCTTCATTTTCCCACTTTGAGTAGTGTCCTGTGTATCCAAGTCATCACGACCCTTGAATTCTAGGGTTTTTAAAGCACTGGGACTCCAATGTTTTTAAAAATCAGTCTGCTTTTTCCTTAAAAGAGTTTTGAAAGATTTTTATGACCACCCTCAAAATTGTTCAATTGAAACCTTCTCATTGAGTATGAATTATTTTTCTTTTTTCCTTTTCTATAAACTTAAAAAGAATCACATGAGACCTTGTTGATAACTTTATGAAAGCAACAGAAAAAGAAAAGAGGAGCAGAATATATCTATAGAGGTCAGGTGCCTGCCTGCTTCAATTACGTGAACTCCCTTTGGCAAGATGAGTGTTTATTTCTGCCCATTTCCACTCTCCCCTGTCTAAGTAACATAGACACAGCATAAAAATCACCCTCTACCACTCACCATAACAATATCTCAGTAATTATACTAATAACACTAATCATAGTCACAATAATAAAAATAATAGCTTCCCTACGAAAAATGTTTTCTATGTACCAGGACTGTTCTAAGGACTTCACAGAGATTAGAACATGCAATTCTTGGAACTTCCCTTTCAAACAGGTGCTATTATCTCAATGTGATAGAGAGGAAACTGACACCAAGAAAGGTTAAATAATCTTCTGAGATCGCAAAGCTGATCAGCCATAGAGTTGGGAGTGTAATTCAGGTCTCTTTGACTTCAAATCCTCTGTCCTTTTTATTACAACAGAGGTTTTCAACACTTGGTTTGTGATCTATTCAAGACTCATATAATACATTTTAAAAATATCAGAGAGTATCACGTGTAGTAAGAGGCAGCATTGTCTTGCGAAACTTTCATTTTAGTCTTCATATTCATGTGAGCGTGTGTATGTGTGTGTATGGGATATGGTATAAGTTGTATTTCTCACAGTCAAAATAACTCGAAAGCCTCTGTATTATGGGTTTCTACATTGTATTAACCCCTTGAGGGTAAGGACTCAATTTTGTCCACTATTGTAGCTCAAGCTCATTGCTAATGTCAAAAAATATTTTTTGCTTATGGCTATTGTATAATCAAAACATCATGCTATTATTAAATTTGAGGGTAAGGGCAGGGTTTCACCTGAATGGTGAAGTGTTAGTTATGAAATATGTCTTCCAACCAGGAGGTGGAAATGAAAGAGAAGCCCAGGCATCCTGTGGACTGAGGCTTTCTTCCCATGGTTTTGACCTTGAAGGAATTCAGGTTTTCCCAGCTGGGCTCCTGGACTGTGGGGAATTCACATGGCTGCGTCCTTCACCTTGGATGCGAGCTTCCGGCGGGGAAGTGTAGCAGCAAGGTAGGGAAATGTAAAGTGTTGCTGACCATCTGGGGACAGAATACAAACATCTCAGAACAGTAGCAAACAAGAAAGGGCTTGCCAGCCCGAAGAGTAAAGTTCCTGTACTTTATGAACTGGTCTGTATTTCTGTAATTCTTTTATTTGCCATGTTCTCCGTTATTTTCCATTTCACTTTGTCCAGTACTGGAAATTTCCAGTATTTTAAATCTTCTCTTAGGAAACAGGGGAAGGGAAGGAAGAAATTGTCTCCATTGTTAGTTTGTTATTTCTTTTCTTATTTTTTAGCATGGTCTTGGTAAGAAATTTAGAAAATGCAGAAAATGTAAAAAAAAAAAAAAAAAAGATTAAAAAGTTACTAGAATTTCCATACCCGGAGAACGTTATTGCTAACATGTTGGCATTTTTATTTCTAGTTTTATTTTTATCTACTCGTGTGAAAATATTTTTTCTGTGGTTATGTTCTACATACAGCTTTGTATCCTGCTTTTTTCTCTTAATTTTGACTTTCAAGTATTTTCTTTTGACTTTAAAGAAAGAACATAATTTTAATTGTCTAGCATGTTACTGAATAGCTGTATCACAATTTTTTTCAATAAATTCACTTATGTTGAAACATATTGCTTTTGATTGTAAGAGGATTTTGTCAATCTGTATTCATTTTTACACATTTCCAGATAGATATCTAATACTGCCTTCTCTCTCCTGAAATCATCAATGTCTCCTCCCCCATCCTCATTCTCAGCAAATGACCTTGCTTTTTATCTCATTATTTAAGAAAAGAACCTCCACAAGCTTCCCCACCATGTGTATTTATTTGCTTATTGGCATGTACTTGCCTGTTGCCTGCTAGTGTAGAACTGTCTTTATTCCTCTTTCAGACTCACAGCTGCTCTTGTGAGCAGTATTCCATCCCCTCTTGCCTACTCAGGGATTTCACTTCGGCAATTCCCTGCTGATCATTCCACATTATACACTTTTTTCTCTCTCCCGAATCATCCCTATTTGCTTAATGACAAACCTGGGCAATATAATTATTTCTACTTTACAGACATGGAAACTGAGATTGTGACCTCACCCCAACTTTATCACTGTCTCTTTCTCCACTGTATTGGTTAGTTTTGCTGCATAATAAGTATTCCCACAATTTAGAGACTTGAAACAATGTCCGCTTATGTAGCTCTTGATTCTGTGGATTGGCTGAGCAGATCTTTTGTCTAGGTCAGCTCAGCTGTTTCTGCTGGGCTCACTAAAGCACCTGCAGTCAGCTGGCAGGCCAGACAGTGGCTGGATGGCCCAAGATGGCTGCACACATGCATCTGCGTACTGGCAGGCTGTTGCTGAAGGCAGCTTGGTTCTTCTCCTTAATAGTCTCTCACGTTCCAGCAGGCTGGCTTGGGCTTTTTCACAGGATAATGGTCTCAGGCAGGGTTCTGAACACAGCAGAAAGAGCACATACCAAAACAAAAGGGCTTCTCAAGACTCTGCTTGTTCACAAGCAGAATGTTAATGTGTCATTGATCAAAATAAGCCATGCTATACAATGTATGTTGCATGGAAATCCATAGCTGTAAAATACATAGGTGGAAAGAGGGGGAAAGAGACGCTGACACTCACAGATACACAGACAACATTACTTTGGTAACGTCCCTTAGAGATGTTATAAGAACATTTTAATATATAATAGATATTCTGAATGGGGTTTTTTTGGTCCTTTTCTTGAGATGGAGGGCCAAACTGTGCTAACCAGTTGACTACAGATAAATGAATGAGGCCAGCAGACAGCAGCCAAGTGCCCAGAGAAGCCATGACCTGTCATCATCAACATAGATGAGGGGGTCTGTAATATTGATCACAATATCATTTGCTGAATTTATAAAGTGGAGCCCCATAAGCACTGGTGACAGTTGTTTCCTAGACTGGGGGGTAAAAATTGATGATAGAGAATCTTTTTGTATAAACTTAGTTGACTTCATATAGCATTAGCATCATGCGAGTAAACAGTGCATCTCAATCCCACTTTAAGTTAGGTTTTGGTCAAGGTTTGTGTAAGTTAAAATCTCTTTTTTAACTAGTCAACTACCTAAGGCTTTCTTACTAATTCAGGAGAAGATGAGGATAAAGTAAGAGGAAGTAGAGGTTATCGCTAGTAACCTTGTTTATTAAACATACAGAGGAAAAAAAAACCTGTAACCATACGTGATCTTGGAGATTAAAATGGGGGGAAAATAGATGGTAAAGAATTTGTACCAGGAGGAAGAGAGCTGGGGGGTTGAATTTGGGCTCAACATATGGAATTCGGATGGCATTAAGGGGTCAGGACAAGGCATGACAAGGTCTGAACGACAGACTCAAGCTGCGCCACAAACAGAGCGAGAAGCTTATTTCAGAAGAGAGACGAGGTAGACGTTTACTACTCGTAATCCCCCAAGAGGGCAGAAAGCCGGAGCAAGCTCTGTTTTTAAGGCAGCATTCAAGAGTTTGCTTATGCGTTTAGCTTTCTTCTATCCACAGTGAATACCTAACTGCCCAGGGGGTTTACACCGTGTTATGAAAGATACCAGACGCTGAGAGAGTCATGTACTGAAAAGTGCTTGGATCTCAGAGTCCGATGTAACTGTATTTCAGTCCAGTTTCTACCACTTGCTAATTGTGTGGTCTTGAATAATTTACTTAATACTTCTTTGAGTTCGTTCCTTTTTCTATGAAAAAGAAATAATAATGCATACTTTCTTGGTTTAAACAATATATAAGGAAAGGGTGGCAAACAGATTAAGTGTTCAGTAAGTAGTGTAGTTAATATTGCCAGATAATATGGATTCAGTTTCTCTCAGGTATCTATTTTGTGGTTTCGGTAAGTTACCCACGTCCCTAGACCTCAATTTTCTTTTCTGTGTAATTAGGATCCAATTTATGAGATTCAGAGAGTCCCCAGATTTTTAAAAAATTGAATACAAATATTGTAATTGGGGTCTACAGCACATCTTTCTGCCATGCCTTCAAGAAGCCTGGGAATTGATTATTAATGCATCTGTACTTCCCTTAGAGTGAAGTGAATAATTCTACTTGAGACTAAGTGGAGTTTTTGAACTGGGGTGAAGAAGGAGAGAGATGTTCAGCTGGAATATATTCTCATGTACAGTACCTGCCCCCTGTGAATACGCTAGCACACTTTGCACAAATGTCTCTTTGTTTCCAAACAGGAAACTAATTGCCTTTCTTGTTTCAGTCTGAGAAGTTTTCCTATATTGCTCCACAAATGATTGGAGACACCTCTCAAACTTTGCAGAGCATCTCCCCCAATGGCATCTTTGACCAGATGCCTCTCAAGTGCCTCACATTGCAAGGGGCAACCTTCATCGTTTAAACTGCTAATTACCTTTATTCTATTATCCTATAACTCTGGTTTCCCAATTGTTCAGGCACACACACACACACACATCAGATACACACACATCAGAAAGGGTGAGTGAGGAGAAAATGCTTTCAGGCTTCATGCCAAAATCAGGAATCCTTCCCTTGTTGTTGTTCATAACTGGTGATCAAGGGATGGTGAAATCCGCCAGACTGAGCATAGGAGCCGGAAACGCTGTTCCCACAAGATGTATACCTCACAAGCAGCAGCTACCCACCATGCCCAGCTTCCCCAGTGCCCCTGTTGTTTCCTTAGCAACCAAGCAGAGAGCCTGGCATATCCCAGAAAGTCCTGCACAGTTGCTACGGAAACCCCAGGGCTTTCCTAATTAGAGCCAGGTTGAACTGTAGCTAGTGAGGATGGGCAGACTTTTTCCTTTGGGAAAACTCTTCTTGAAAGGCAAATTAGAGCACCCCTAAACTATCCACATTTTCCCTCTCACCCTGGTGAGATATGCCCACTCAATTTGCCTTAACAGCTCTGGGCCTCCAGGCATTGAAACAGTTTTTAAAATCCTTAGTGTAACATAGAGTTTCATAGCCAGAGAACAAGTAGCTTCCCAGATGTTCTGGGACAGACCTGGGCATGGATATATTTGACAGTTTACCATGTGACCTGATTTTCCTTTGTTATGATCGTGGCAAGAGTATGGGGAGTTTCAGAGAGTTGGTTGGCTGGTGAAAGAGAGATGGAGGGAAATACTGTCCGTACTCTTCAAATTATGAGCAGAGATGGGTAGAGACTTGTTCTTCTCGAAAAATCAACAAGCTCTTACCTATAGAATGTATTTTTCAACAACAGAAATTTTCTCGATCACTCTAGAAAGCTGCTTTTATCAACTAGATTACAAGTCTGGTCACTGGACTGCTCTCAGCTCCCTGACACTTTCTTCCTTTGTCCCTCCTCAGAAAAGCCCAAACTCCCCATCCACCATGTAGCATTTCTGTTCCTTTAATTTAACAACTGGCACTTTTAAAGAAAACCGTATATCCCATATGGTTTGGGACCACAACCAGCCCACAGTCTCCAACTTCAGGTGAACCCTTTGCTTACCTGTCTTTGATCCATCTCCTTTCCCATTTTTCTCAGTCACTGTTCTTAACCTTCACCTCTTTCTTCCTTCTCCCCGCCTGTCCATCACTGTCTTCACTCTCAGCAGATGAGCTCTCGTACAACAGCATCAGAGACTTTAAATCATCTGAAATAAACAGCTTTGACTGCTGAGTGGATCTCTGCAAATTATCAAAATAAGAGCTACCGACTCTTTCCTTCCAGTTCTTCTTATCCTGCATCTTAAAACATGATGATGACTTTTACAAAGTTTTTCTGGACCCATATAGACCTCAGCTATTGCCCACTCTGTCCTGTGTCCTCAACCTCTCCTTCAGTACTAACTCTAACCCCTCGGACTATTAACATATGCATCAAGAATTACATCCACAGAAGACAAGACCAGAAATCTCAAATCTCCTAGCAGCCGCCCTATTTCTCTTCCTTTCCTTAATCAAGCATCTTAAAATATCTTTATTCATTCATTCATTTATTTATTCATAGAATACATTTATCAAATCCCTAGTCTTCACTTTTCCAAATACGGGGTTACATTGGTTAATAAGACAAACAAAATTTCCCGTTCTCTGTGGAGATTACATCCTAGTGAAAGGGCATAGATAATAACCAAATAGTGTGTTACAGGGTGAACAGTGCTACGGTGCAAAATTAAAGCCTGAGAAAAGATAATACAAAAGTGAAATCTAAAAAGAAAACTTACAATTCAAAATAGCACCCAAAAAAAACACTAAAAACATGGGAAATTACAATAAGATATGTAAGACCTCTACAGAGAAAACTGTGGCATATTACTGAGCTAAATAAACAAACAAACAAACAAACAAATAAATAAATAGGCTAAGTTATTGTATTAGAAATTTCAGTATCATGCAGATGTCATTTCTCTTCAAGTTCATCTATACATTCAGTGCAATTAATCAAATTCCAATTCAAAATGGAAAGGACCAAAAAGAGCCAAGACAACCATGAAGAAGAACAAAATTGGAGGACTTATAGTAATTAAGATTGTGCAGTATTGGCATGAGAATAGGGAAATTAATGCAATAAAAAAAAAAGAGTCCAGATACACACCTCTCCATATGTGGTCACTTGATTTATAAGAAAGTTGATACTACATAGTTGTGGAGAAAAGTTGAATGTTTCAATCACATTTGTGGGGCTAAATGAATGGAAGGATGGATGGATGGATGGATGGATGGATGGATAGATAGATAGATAAATAGATAGATAGATAGATGATAGATAGATAGATAGATAGATAGATAGGTAGATAAATAGATAGATAACATTGACCTAATTCACACCATACATAAAAACAGATTCCAGACGAATTTTAGACCTACATGTGAAATTCTAGAATATAACATAGGAGAATATCTTTATAACCTTGAGGTAAGTATGAATCTATTTTTAAAGAACATAAACAGCACTAATGATAAAGAAAAATATTGATAAAATTTCAATAAACAGACTACATTAAAATTTAAAATTTCTGTCATACTGAAAGAGATGAAATTAGAGGATTTTGAACAGAGAGGTGAGTTGATCCTCCTCCTTTTCTATGGAATAAGTCTTAACGCTGTCTTGAGAGTAGAGTGGAAGGAGGCAGCGTGGAAGTGAGGAGGTGATTTAAAAATGGAGTGAATGTGAGTGGTTAAATTCTAGCTAAAGTGCAGCTAGTGAGATTTGATTTTAAAAAATATTTTAAAATTGTTAAGTGTGAGAGGAAGACAAAAGTCAAAGATGAAACCAAATTTTTTTTATCTGAGTCAAATCGGTCACTTTCCAGACTTTCTTGACTATCCAGCAGACAGCCTCATTCTCTATCTGATATTAGCAGCTTGCTCATTCTAAAAACATCCCGTTTATCTGTTCCTGGTGATACCCTTCCCTTCTGGTTCTTCACCTACTCCTCTAACCTTTCCCCTTCAAGTCCTTTCACAGCCTCCCCCTCTGCCTCCCATTTAGATCTGCCTTCTTAGGAGTCTAACTTGACCACTGCTCTTCTTCTGCATATATTCTGATCATAACCTCATCAAGTCATCTGGTTTAATTACAAACATAAATCTATGATTACCAAACATATATTTGTGCAGCTGGACATTTACTCAAACCTCAAAATTATACATGGAACTTTCTGCTGGATACGTCATCAGATGTCTTCCTAAGCACGTCATACTCAAAATTCAAAACTAACCTCATAATTTTTTTTTTCCCACCCCATAGTGACTTGCAAGTCTTCCAAGTCTCAATCCACCCAGTTACTTAATCCAAAAACCAGGGAGTCTTCTGAAATTTCTTCCCATCTATTACCCACCCAGCCCCAGAAACTAAGGGTTACCAGTTTTACCTCCTAAATATTTCTTGAACCTACCCCCTCATCTCCAACTATACTTGTGTTACTCTGACAAGCCCTTCATGCTCTTTAATGTTGACCCAGTGTAATTTTTCTCTGACTGTAATTCTATATTCTTGCCCCCTTGGAAATCAACCTGCATACTCTACCTGGATGACTGATCTAAAAATTATGATCTTCTCACTCCTGTGCTTAAAACCTTTCAAGTCTTTTTATCATTTACAGGATAAAGCAGAAATTCTTTAGCCTGCCACTTAAGACCCTCCATAATTTGGTGCCTATTTACTCTCCAATATCCTTTTCCACTTCCTGTCTTGAATTTTGTTCTTAAATAATTCCAAACTTGAAGGTCTCCCACACACTTCCTTACTTCCTTCTTTTATGACTGCAGTTTCCTATGTTTGCAGAGCTCTTTTCTTTCCCTTCTCATCCACTATTTACTAATTTAGTTCTTCTCATTCTTCTTTGGGACTCAAATCAAATTTAGAATTTATAGTTATAGTTGAATTTGAAAAAAAAGAATTCTTCCGTTTACCAGATAAATGATTTTTATAAGACTTTACTTTTTCCTTTATAAATCAGGGATAATGAAACTTACTTCATTATTGTTATAAAGATTGAGATTAGGTATTTAAAGTGTTTATCTCACTTATTAAATGGTAAAGAGCTTACTAAATCTGGAAATATATGACACCACTCTATATGATGACCATACAGAGTGTATCTGAATAAAATATTGATTTAACATTGAACAATCAGTTAATGTCATTCACAATTATGATGATCTCAATATATGTAAATCTTTTAACAAAATTCAAAACTTTCTCATGATGAAAACTCTTGGCAAACTAACGTAAAAGGAAACTTTCTCAGTTTGGCAAAGGGCATCTCAAAATAAATTCCTACATCATACATAATCATAAAATAGTGAACATTTCCTTCAAATATTGGGGAAAAATATGTCTGCTCTCAATCCATTATATTCAATATTATCCTGGAGATTTCTAGATAGTGTAATAAGATAAGAAAAAGAAATGCAATGCATCAATATTGGAAAGGAAGAAATATGACTCTCTCTATTCAAAGACAACGTGACTGTGTACATAGAAAATCCAAAAGAATCTGTAGGGGGAAAGAAACACTAGGACTGAGACCTGAATTTACCAAATTCATAGGCACCAAGATCAATATTAAAATATCAGTTGTTTTTCTATACACTAACAACAAATATTTAGGACACAAAATATTTTTAAAACTACCATCTATGATAATTCTAAAAATATCAGAAACATGAGACTAAGTGTAGCAAAAGATGTGCAAAACTTTTACCGTGGAAACTATAAAACATCACTGGAAAAATTATGAAAACCTAAACGAGTAGAGAGATGTACCATATTAATCAATTGGAAGATCAATCTTTTAAAATGTCATTTCTCTCCAGAATGATTCATAGATTCAAATCAAATCCAAACAGACATGTAGAGCCCAGATTTTTTTTTAATTAGTTTCTTTTTTTGGTGTCATTTGTTTTATTTTTTAATTTTTTTTCATATTTTTTTAATGGAGGTGCTGGGAAATGAACCCAAGACCTCATGCATACCAAGCACACACTCTACCACTGTGCTATACCCAGCCCCCAGAGTTTGGTTCCCAATATCATTCTCTAATAAAAAGAACCAGGGCTCCTTCAAGAAATATTTGATTCTGGGACTAAGGCTGGAAATATACAAGATGAGCCCGGAGCATCTTGTAATGTCAGAAATTAAAGAAATGCACAAAACAGTAAATGATGAGATATGTCAAAAGACACATATCGACTGAGCAAAACAAAATAGATTGGATTATAACCCAAAGGATAAAACAAATATACAGGATTCCACACTGATATAAATAAGCAATTGAATACACAAATAAATGAGGAAGAACAGACAAATTTTCTATGCAGAAGAATTTCAAGTAGTTTATGTGGATACTCTGCCCTCAAGGACCTAGAAAATAATGTCCCACTCCTTTAGTGTAGCTGTGTATAGTGACTTCAGTGATTACAGTATCAAGAGGGGGAAGAATTGATAATGGATAAACCTAAATATTATCTCAGCAAGGTGATCAATGTTGACAGTGATAAACCATGTTGGAAATATGTACCATTGATATGATGTAATAAGAATAGTACTTTACCTCTGGGGTAAAATTCCTCTCATCATGAGGAAAACATCACACGAATCCCAGTTGGGGGACATTCTGCAAAGCACCTGTCCAGCACACCTCAAAACTGGGAGAGTCATCAAAACCAGAGAAAGACCACGACAATGACCCAGCCAAGAGAAGCCTAAGGAGACATGAATCAATGTAATGTGGTTTACTAGATGGAATTCTGGAAAACAAAAAGAGCACTAGGTAAAACCTAGGGATATGGATAAAGCATGGACATGAGTTTAAAACGATACATCGATATTGGTTTTTGAATTGTGACAAATGTACCATACTAATCTAAGTATAAATAGGAGACATTTGGTGTGGGAATGCTATGTGCAACCTTTGTAGCTTTCCTGTAAACCTAAATCTGTTCTAAAATAAACAATTTATATTGAAAGAAAAAAAAACACAAGTAGGATTTTTGTAAATTCTTAAGCTGATTCTAAGATTTACATGGTTATACAAAGACCTAGAAAAGGAAAACAATCTAAATAAAAATAAGGAAGTTGGAAGTTTTACACCATCTGATTTTAAGAAGTACTATAAAAGCTAAAGTGATCAAGATACTGTGCAACTGATAAAACGGAGGCTAATAGATTAGTGGCACAGGATACAGAGTCCAGAAATAGATCGAAGTATAAATATTCAATTGATTTTTGACAAAGTTGTCAATTCAGTTTCACAGAGAAAGAGTCTTTTCAAAAAATGGTGCTAAAGCAGAATATCTATATGGAAAGAAAATAAACTTGATTCCTACCTCACCTCATACACAAAAATTTGATATAGATAATAGACCAAAAATGTAAAAGCTAAAACTATAAAGTTAATGGAAAAAAAATAGAATGGTGCCCTCATAATCTTGGACTATGGACAGACTGTTTTGAAGGACATAAAAGATTCTCTCCATTAAAAAAAAATATATATATATATATATAGATATAGATGAATTGGAACTTTATCAAATTTAAAAGCTTCTGCTTATCAAAAGGGCATAATTAAGAAAACAAAAAAGCAACTCACAGATTGAAGGAAAGCATTCACTACACACATATCTGACAGAGGACTAGTATCAGGAACATATAAAGAATTCCAGCAAATCAGTAAAAAGATACATTACCAAATTAGAGAGACATTTCACAAAAGAAAATATATGAATGGCCACCAACCACATGAAAAGAAGCTTAATATCATCAGCCACAGAGGAAATGCAAATCAAAAGTACAATCTCACTGTACACGCACTAGAATGACTAAAATTTAAGACTAACATCAGCAAGTATTGATGGGAATGTGGAGCTACTGAAACTTTCATACACTGCTGGTGGAACCCTGAATGGTAGAGCTACCTTAAAAACTTTGGGTAGTTTCTTATAAAGTTAAACGTTACCTTTCTTGTAAACAATAATTCCTCTTCTAGGTATTTAGCCAAGATAAATAAAAGGGTGTGGCCACACAAAGACTTGTACAACAGTGTCCTTAGCATTTTTGTCCATTATAGCCAAACCCCCAAATCTCAAATGTTCAATCCACAAGAAAATGGATAAACAAACTGTGTACACTCATGTAATGAGATACTATTCAGCAATGAGGAATGAACGACATGTTGCATGTTATGTGCTTGCGACAACACAACATAAATGAATTTCAAAAACATTATATTGAGGTAAAGAAGTCCTGTAGAAGATAATACTGTATCATTCTATTTATATGAAGCTAAAGAATAAACAAAGCTAATCTATGAGGCTAAAAATCAGGGCAATGTTTCTCTCTCCAAGTTTAGTGGGTAAAAGTTAACTGAAAAAGAGCATAGGAAAATTTCCTGGAATGGTGGAAGTAGCATCTCAGCTTGGTATCGATTTCAAGAGTACGTAAATTTGTCAAACCTAATTATTGATCTGTGCATTCCCCTATATGTAAAGTACATGTCAATGCAGGAAAAAAAATGTCCATGTGAAAAGGTAAAAGGAGCCTGGGTCTCTAAGATCGCAAACTATCATAGCACCCTGAATGAATAACCTTTACTTTTACATGGAAAAAAATTAAACTTGTGGTTACGTTGTTAAAACAGACTGACCAATCATGGCAAATGCAGAAAAGATCATGTCTTAATCCTCTTATTTGTTTAGTTAAATTGAACACTTGTATAGAGGAGACCCTTAAGGATGTTTCCAGAATTAAATGAACTCAGTAGATTCACCTCATTCCAGAAGCCCCAATGCCTTCTGCTTAGCCACTTGACCCAGGTTATTAAAAGCACCTTCCTAGACAATACACATAACCGGGCATTGGTGTGAAAGGATGAGCTCCTATCATGATGATTTATTTTGTGTACTTCCAGTTTAGTTCCCACTTTTTCTATGAAAGAGGGCACATAAATTAGGGGCCCCTTTAAGGACATGTGGAAACATCCTGAACGTGCCCTCAGGAAGGGAAGCTTTCAAAGCATGATTTATTGTATATTGTTGAGTATTGGGAACTTTATGTTTACCACCTCACCAGGATATGTCTGTGCAATTATAAAATTACCAGTTAGCTTCTCCAGGACTGTGTGTCCCAGTGAGGCTGGATGGCTGAACGTCATGTTGTGTCTGATTCTTACAGAGATGGGGTCTACACTCCCTTTAAATCATAATTGTCTCTAAAGAGGAATAATGTTAATTAGGCTGGAGCAGGAGGTTTGAAGAGAGAGGTCACAGAGAAGCACCAAATCCAGCCTTTCCTGGAGGAAAACGATGCTCCTCTTTGCCTGTTCTCCCTGCTGGGAAGGACCGTCCTCTTACTCTAAACTTCGGACGGGAGTTGTTAACAAACACACACCACTTCTTTTGGTTCTAGCGTTCTCCAGCCTAGTCCTTTTCTTTTGAATTGCTCTTTCCACCCCGGTTGTATATGTCATAGCCTCATCATCAGATGTCCCTCTCCTGACTTCATGCCTCAACCCAGTTCTAGAGTTTATCTCATCCTGTACATCATGTTGCCTGATATATATTATAATATTATATATAATATTTTAATGAAGATGAGAAGAATCAGAGACTATGGGAGTCTTATATTGAAATAGCTTCCATAGCTCAGATCTGGGCAACTCTAAACTTAACAATAAACCTCCAGTTTAGCTTCATTGTCTCCGGCTACTGGGACTCCATCCCTCTGATAGTGGACACTAGGCAACATGGAGTCACCTTTGTTGGTAACCTCATTCTGGGATTTTTCACAAAACTAAGAGACAGTATAATTAGTGGCTAAAAACTAGGGCTCTAGAGCCAGACACCTGAAGAGGAATTTCTTTTTGGCCTTGACCGTGTTGTTCAACTTCTCTGTGCCTCAATCGTCTCATCTATAAGATAGTAGTGATAAGATGCAACTCTAGCATTTTAATAAGAAGTGAATATAATGTATGTATCACAATAAACTGTGATCAACACATATTAAATAATCAACAAACATTCTCTAGTGTTACATTATTAGCATCATAACTGTTATTCCTTACTTTATATAATTGGACCCCTGCCCTGGTCCAGAGGTCCACTGCTCATTTTGGGTCCAACCTTGGTAACTGGATCCTAGTCCTGTTTGCCTGTGACTGAGATTGTGTCTTGATTAACTTCTTAATTCCCCAAGTTCAAGACCTTACGTTGATTTTACTCCTTTTCCTACTTCATACTATTTGTTGTCATTTGCCAGACCCCTAGTCAAGTGTTGGGGGCCCTGCCAACTGTGGTAAGCATAACTAGTTTGATTTTACAAATTCTCTCTCCCCATTGCTATAGATTGGATATCTGTAAATATACCCTGTTAAGCCAACCAAATCTTCTTGCCAATGATTCCGTAGGAGTACTACCGGTTATCTGCCACCATTATCATTTCTTTTGCAAGTTTAAAAAACCAAAATCTTTATTTAGAAAGGCTGAAATAATTGTGTGATAATTTGAACAGCTAGATTGCTTAAGAAGTGGCTTGAAAATTCCATTTTTGATGTCCTCTAAGCGTTAACTCCATTATGTGTGCTTTATTTTTTTTCAGACCTCTTAACTGCAGACTAGAGATGAGCAGAAATATGGCTTACACCTTTCCCTTCAAATCATTATCAGGCTCCAAACAAGGTGCTGGATCTTTGAGCAAACAAGCAGGTTACTGGCAACGGTACCTTTCAACTCTGGAGGCTCTCCAGATGTATGCGGGAACGAGCCGCTCCACTCACTCTCAAGTCTTTACAGGAATTTTACCCTGAGCAGATCAACAGGCATGGTTAAGACAGACGGATATGTCACCTTCAGGACAACCTGTATTCACCCTGGGAGGCAGCTGAATTCCTCACGGTTGGTGACGAGATGCTGGAGCATCACTGTAATGCTTGATCTACATGGGGATAGACCTTGTCCCATCCTCCAACCTGTACGGTCTTTTGAGCTAAACCACATTCTAATGAGAGCTCTTTCCAACTCTTTAGTGCAACTGAACCCTGCATTCAAAAGAGAACATTAAGTCTGCTCTAGGGTATCTCACAAGCTCTTTGTTTTCCGGAGCTAAGACTTCAGTAAGACTTCCTTCTAGCTCCTGCAGCTGAATCTGTTCTCCCAGCATATGCTGCATTTCACTTCTAAGTCCAAAGTCTGGCCCATTTGAACTTGCCTCGTTGCACTTAAAAAGAACCTGCCCTCTCGTGTTTTTAATATATGGCATGGCTACAGAATTCGTACATACGTTTGAGTGCTTGTATGTTGATTTATCTCATGAAGAAAATAAAGATTAAATTTCTCAAGACTTCTCTTAAGAAAATCTTTCAGCATTTATTTTTGGACTCTCTTTATACTGTGAAATATATACTTCACATTTTTCATCTTGTAAAATAACACCGAACTTTCATCTGCAGAATATTTTAATTTGTAAATTTTCTAGCTTTAGTTCATTTGATCTTCATAACTAGCTTTTAAAAATTTTGAACCAAGGATCAGCAAGTTTATAGAACTTTCTCCAAAATAAATATATAGTGAGAGCCAGGATTTCAAACTAAAGCCAAAGTCAAATCTCCGGAACTTAAGGTGAGATCTTTTTTTAGTGAAATCAAATTCTCAGAAAGTGTTAAATTGTGATGGACCTGGAAATGAACACAAAGTCATTTTATTCTTCATTGTTGAGTCAAAATTAAGAAAGGAATATTTGTGTCCATTTATGAGTTTTTAAGTGTGGTCTTCATTTCAGCAGAACAGGGTCAGGGCTTCAGTCATATGCATTGGGTCCTATTTAAACCTGCAAAGTACTCTCTTTTCTCAAGAAATCCCATCCTTTTTAGGTTTCATGGGCCAAGAAAGATGGTGATGGCCATTCTCCTGATTCATAAAAAGTCCTTTCCCTTAGACCAAGCTGCTAACTAAAAATGTTTGCTAAGGATGCCAAGAGGCAGCCAATAAGTTGTGGTCCACACAGCCTGAGCACGACATTGAATGAGAACTCCCTTGACCCCTAAGGCAGTGTTCTTACACCCGCAAGGAGGTCACAATAATATAGCACTTGGTTTTCCAAGCAACTCATGTCTTCACCAGGCCACTGTGATTGGGATGCAGCACTAGCCAGCAGGTGTCAGAAGTAGAGAAAGTTAGAAAGATGTAAATGTTTTGTAATATTATTATAACAATAGGACCATCTGGGAAGTGTATATTATAGACAGCACATTCTGAAAATTGAGAATATAGCCATTAAATGTCTCACAGAGAAAATTAGATTTGGCCAAATGATCCGAACGAAGAATGTACCAAAAGAACGTGACCCTCCCTGAGGACTTCGCTGCTAGAACAATTTTGTGGGTAACTTTTTAGGCACTAAATCCTGCATTATACCTACTCAGGACACATTCAACAGAAATCAAACTAGCAGCATCAACCTTCAGCTGATATTAGGAAAATATATATTAAAATGATGTAATTAAATATATATGTAATATTTATACATGTCAACCAGTATAGCACACACTGAATGCACACATGTTGAAAGAGAAATGTAGAGTTGAGAAATGATTAGGGTTGAATAGGCGGTAATAAGTGAAGGTTTCTAGAGAAATGTGTTTCAAACTAGGGCTCGAAATATAGCAGAGGGCAGAGAAAAGTGACTTCCATTTGGGGTGAATTGAGTAAGGAAAGATGTATACAGCTTAAATATGAGAAATGGCAAAGCAGTTAGCTTGACTCCTATAGAAGGGCTGTATCGACAAAAAAATGAGAAATCATATTGGCATATATTGATGGCACTTTAAAATGCAAGAATGATGTGTATCTAAACTAAAACTCCAACCATACCAAAATCAATCTTCTTGTAGCACTCTTTGGGTCATATTACTCATCTGCTCAAAAGCCTTTATCGACTCCCATCATTCATTAGGCAGAGGAGTGACGTCATCAGAGTGAGTTCCATAGGCAGACACTTGGCTGCATCCTGAGTTCTAATTTACTTTCTCGCTACTCACCACCCTCAACCCGCACTCGTATCACGTCCTCCAGTCAATTAGACAACTTACTATGCTTTGAAATTGTCTCCCACAATCCCATCCCTCTGCTTGTCATTGTGACAGTCCCTCAACCTGCATTCTTTCCTTTTTTTTTAAAGCATCTTTGAGGTATAATTCACATGGTGTAAAATGCACTCATTTAAAATGCACGATGCAACAGTTGTGTATTGACAGTTGTGCAACTACTACGCTGGTCCATTTAGAACATTTGCGTCATTTGCAATAGCAGCCACTTCCCATTCTTATCCCTTTTTACCCCTTTCTTAGACAACTGCTAATTTACTTTCTGTCTATACGTTTTCCTATTCTGAAAATTTCACGTAAGCAGAATCAGAAAACATGTCACCTTTCGTGACTGTGTTTCTTTATGGAATGTTTTCAAGTTTCACCAGTGCTTTCACAAGTATCTGCACTTCATTTCTTTTTATTGCTGAATAATACTTTATTAAATGGATATGCCACATTTTACTTACCACTCGTCAGTTGATTACATTTAGGTTGCTTTCACTTTTCATCTATTAAGAATGATGCTGCGACAACCATTGGTTTACAAGTCTTTGTGTGGACATATACTTTAAATTTTCATACGTATATGCTTAGGTGTGGAATTGCTGGATTATGTAGTAACTAATGTAAAGCATTTTGGAGAAATTCCAAAGTTCCAAAATGGCTGCACCATTTTACATTGTCAACAGTAATGTATAAAATTATCAATTTCTCTAGCCTCCTTACCAATACTCGGTATTTTCTGCTTTTGATAGTAGCCAATCCTAACGGATGTGTTGTAGTATCTACTGTGTTTTTGACTTGCATTTGTCTAATAACTAAATGTGTTGAGCATCTTTTCATATGCTTATTGGCCATTTGTAAGTAGCTTCCTTAGAAAAATGTCAACCCAAAAATCTTAAATTGGGTCATTTGATTTTTTTTATTTTTGAGCTTCATGAGCTTTTTTTAAAAATATATTTTGTATATCAGTCCCTTGTCAGATATATGATTTCCAAATATTTCCCCCCATCCTGAGTGTTGTCTTTGCACTTTCTTGAAGATATCATTTGTTTACTTTTGATGTAGTACAATTTATACATTTTTTCCTTTTTTACTTGTTTTTTTTTGGTGTCATATCTGAGAGACTGTTGCCTAATTCAAGGTCACAAAGTTTACTCCTACATTTTCTTCTAAGAGTTTTGTAGTTTTAATTCTCACATTTAGGTCTATAATCCATTTTGAATTAATTTTTGTGTCTGATGTGAGGTAAGGGATAAAATTCATTCTTTTGCATGTGAACATTCAGTTGTCCCAGCATCATTTGCTATAAAGACTGCCCTTCCCCCTTACTGAAATGGCTTGGTACCTACATCAAAAATCAACTGACCATAAATCTAAAGATGTGTTTCTGCACTGTTAATTCTATTCCATTGATCTGTTTGTTTATTCTTATGCCAGTACCACAGTGTCACCTTTACTTTACAAGCAGAAGGCCTGGTGACACTGGCATTCTTGGCTTGTCCCAGGAAAATTCTGGGAATATGGAACCTCTGCTAGATCACTGAGCTGGGGCAGAATGAAACCAAGCCAGCTGTTCTCAGTCTACTGCACCCAAGGTGAGCTTCTGCCTACAAGCAGAGACTAGGTGGATGAAGAGGGATCCCAGTCCTCTTGATCATGCAGAACAGAGCTTCGGCAACACAGGCTGGGAGAGATTTAAAAAATAACAACAACAGCAAAAACATAGTGGCTTGGCCATTTCAGAGCGAATTCCTAGTCCCAGACTTGGAGAGAGAAAAACAAGGCTCTCCATTTTCTTGGCCACACCTCTCTGAATTAGAGTTCTCCAAGTAGTTTCCATAAAACATAGTTTGGTGTATAATGAAGTGGGTCATGATTCAAATGCCACAGACTCTTCTTATTCTTACAGAGAATTAATAGATTTTCTTAAGCATGTGCTCCTCCACTTGCTGTATGCCCTTAGGACAATTTCTAGGAAATTTAAATAAGAGTATCTTTTATTTTTTAAAGTCTTACCTCCCATTCTGTCTTCAAATCAGAACAATCTGACTTCTGCCCCATCACTCCATACTCCACTCACTCTGCTTTTCCCAATTCATCAGTGACCTAACGTTGCTACATCCAAAGGACATCTTTCAGTTCTCATCTTTCTAGACACCTTCCCAACATTTGACAATGCCAACCCCTACCTCTGTCTTGAAGTACGTTCTTTCCCTGCCTTCTAACTGACTGCTTGTGGTATCCTTCCTGCCCTTCTAAATGTTTCTCATTCTCCTTTTTGGTTCCTTCTTCTCTGCTTCCCCTAAACGGTGGTATCCCTCAACATTTTCACCAGCTGACCTCATCACTCCCACGTATTCAACTGCCATCAGCTTCTCACCTTTACTCATCTCACCTCCTTGACTTTCAAATCCATATTAAAAATCGTCTTGTCTATCTTGTAGACTTCAGACCTTTAATAGCTGAACTCATTGTGTCTGAGGAAGTCATCATAAAGTCACATGCTCTAGCAAACTGACTTTCCTCCTGTCCTCTACAAACATTCAAGGTATTTGAAGCTCATGTAATCAAATTAGACTCCTTCTCTTCAACTGTGATCCTGGTGACTCCTCTTTCATTTACTGATGATTTGAGTATCTGACACACTTTATTCTCTACTCCTGCTCCCATCACAATGCCTGGTAACTTCAACCACCACCCAAATGGTCCATCTGATGCCCTGGCCTCTCAACTTATTGATTTTATTTCCATTGACCATCTCATTTACTCAATTCCATGTCACAGCCAAAGGAACAATCTTCAGAATCTCAATTTTAATAATATTTTTCTGTTTCTCTTTCTCTCTAATACTTCCTTTGCTTAGAGTTTACTCTAATAAACACCAGTCCAATAGCTCCTCCCTCACTTAACTCCAACCCTTCGGTCAGCTACCACTATCCATACCATATCCATGCCCATTCTATGGCACAATATCATAATCATGCACAGCGAACACCACTGATGACTTTATTCTTTAACCTTGTAATGCCAGCTCAGCAAAATTCTAAATATGGATAAATCCATATTCTTCTATTCTTCGCTTGCACTCAAGCAGCAGAATATTGAACCACTCCTTTCCTCAAATCTCCAAAACTCCCTTCCTCACCCCTCATCTTCAACTGATACTTTGCCCATAACTCTTTGAGAAAATGATAAAAAAATAAATAAATAAAGGAAGCAAATAACCTCCTCTTTTCACCACCATATGTACCAATCCACTTTTACATTAACTACATCCTTCTTACTTGGTATCCTGCTGTCTTATCCCCTTATAATCAATCCATTTTCTACACAGCAGCCAAAGAAAAGTGAGATTATGCCACTTGCCTACTTAAAAATCTTTCATTGTATTCTCATTTCTGTTACCATAAAACTTCAATGCTTACTGAAGCTTACAGTTCCCCACATGTTGGGATCCCTGCTTATTCGTACTGTCTCATGACTCATGACTCCTGGCAACCATCTGCTCACTGTACTTGAACCACATTGGCCTTTTCTTTCTGAAGCACGCCAAGTTCAATTCCACCCAAGCTCCTCTCATTCACAGGTTCCTCTGCCTGGGCTGCTGTGTGTCCCCAGGTCTTCACAAGGCTATCTCCATCTCATTGTCCAGCCCATAGAATATTTTCTTAAAGAAGACTTCCTCCATCACCAATCGTTGCATTGTCCAACTGGCAATCACCATCACATCCCTGTTTCCCTTCTTCCTTCTTGCCTATCATATTAACGCTTCCCATTTATCACT
Source organism: Camelus ferus (assembly GCF_009834535.1). NCBI lineage: Eukaryota > Metazoa > Chordata > Mammalia > Artiodactyla > Camelidae > Camelus > Camelus ferus. The sequence goes on along the minus strand of NC_045716.1, from coordinate 16,005,167 downwards.
TCAATAACTCACTACCACATAACTATTATATTTATGCATTTGGCAGTTTGTTTACTTCTGCCATCTGCAACTTGAATATAAGCTACTTGAGGTCAGGATCCTTGTCTTTCTTGTTCTTCACTGTATATCCAGAGTCTAGAACAGCACATGACTTAACCTGTGCTCAGTTAGGATTCTTCTATGGGCTGTTTTATCTCTGCTGTTCTCTTATGTCAAAGGATGGCCCTAGCACCGCATTATCTGCCCATGCCAGGAATCTCAGCTTGAATGTTTGCTTCTTTCTCTCACCCAGTGACCATATCCAAAAATCAAATCCTATAAAATCTGCCTCCAAAATATTTCTCAAATCTGCCCACTTATCCGGATCCCCTTTGGTACAATCTTAGTTTAAGCCACCAGCATCTCATCATTGGACTACAATAACAACTTTACACAGGTCTTTACTTCTAGCCCTCCCATTTCTAATCCAGGCACCACAAAGAAAATAAAATCTTTATAGAACAAAAACAAATTGATTCTACTGTCTAAAACACTCATGTAACTCTTTATTATCCTCCCATTAAAGAAACACAGTGTACAAAATCATGCATAATTTGTCCTTTGCTCTGCTTGTTAACATCTGCCTACTCTCCTCCACACAGAAGTCTCAGTTCTGTACATACTGGCTACAAATAGTTAAATGCCATCTCCAAGCTTTCTCTTGCATTCATTCCTCTGGAGAATCGTCTCTTGCCATCATCCCATCTTGGGTCTGGTGCCTGTCATATATGCTTCCACAGCACCTGCACTTAACCTTGTCGTGGTTATCAGTGTCCTGGTGTAGCCTTATCGCTGACCTGTGTGGTAGTCTTTAAGCTCTCGGAGGTGAGGGGTTGTGCTTTACTCCTTTTTGTATCACTCTGTACCTGGCACAGTTTTTATCACATACCTGGCATTCAGTAAACACATGCTTACTGAGTAAATTAATATATTCAGATACAAGTGGTACAAATAGCCATCAATAATGTTAAGATACTTGAGGGAAAAAACTACATACTTTATTTAATATTGTGGCTAGAATGTGGTGCAAAGAACCAGCTCTTTAATAAATGACTCTAAATTATGATGATAAAACATGCAGGAAAAGTGTCCATGAAAGCTTGATAACTCTGCTAAAGCCACAGCTGAAGCCATTATCCTTATGCTGTTCATCTCTTGAACCATTTTAATTTCTATGAGGCTGAACTCTTTTTTTTTTTCCTTTCATTTTCTAAGAACAATTGACTCTGCTTGCCTGGCCTGAGGACGGCTCCTGGGTATCATTGCTCTGGCAGGTGGTTTTCATTTGCCTGTCCAGAGATGCTGGCACTCCTGCAAACATAGCTCCCGTCTCACTCCCAGCCAGATCCCCAATGCTGCCTGCATCTGATACAATGGCTTGTTACATCCCAGAATATATGATTGCAACAGAAAAAAAAAAAAAAAACAGTATCTTCCTTCAGCAACTCTCAGAAAGAAAAAAAAGAGGCTTGATTGGACTATTACATTGCAAAATATATTTTTCAACTTAAATTAAATACACTATTTTAAAAAATATTTCTTCTGAAATAATAAAGGTTGTCCATTTAACCTCTGACAAAGGAGTTGAATTGGAGTGGGACCTCGTTGTCAAGCCCTGGCAGCTGCTGCCTTGGTTTAGTTTCCTAAGCAACCTGGAAACTTAATTATATCCAAACAACAAGGACAAGTATTTAGAGGGAGAGGATTTAGTGGAATCGCCACTATCAAGCATCTGAAAAACTGAGACCATAGGAGGAAAGAAAATGCTATTTGATGATCACACAAATTAGCTGCAGAAATTTCAAAACAATAATCTTCAAAAGTATCTTAGTATTTTAAGTTTTTATTGAATAATCCTCAGGTTTTCAGTGGAAGATCAGACTACAACTGTTCAAGCAATCAGCTTCAATTGTATTGCCTGGGACACTGCTTGCACTGAGGACCTACTAAAGGTTAGATAAGGAGGTAATCTTTGAACTAGACTTTAAAGAATGGGGTAGAATTTGGATATGCAGAAGGTTTTGTATATACTAATGATCACAGGTAGTCTATTTATCCATTCAAATTCCCCATATATCGCTATCACTGTTCATTATTATATGTGCTGCTGTCCCCTGCATCATTCCACCTCTTCACCTCCGCCATAAACACTGGCTCTGGGCGGGGTTAAAGAGCTATGATGAATGTAGTCATTTCACGTGGTTGTTGACGCAATCTCAAATTTCTGTTGAGAGTCTTTAAATGCAAAGACCTGTAGAAATCAGATTCTGGAACAAACTTCCAAGTAATTTAACAATCCTTTCGTCAGCACTTACACAGATGATCAGAGAGTCGGTTATGACGTGGCCCATTAATGAACTTTCTCCAATTCATTTAACAGTGTTATTGGACAATTCTAATTGAAGGTCTTCCTGGTATTAAACCAGAATCTGCCTCTCCATGTATTATACCCATTGGTTCTAGCTATCCCTTCTAACCAAAGCTAAACCCATTTCTATTTTATTGAACATTCTTTTATTTGCTGTTCCTCACTTTTTTTCCCTCTTCCCACTCTAATTATTTCTATTCCTTCCAGTCAATTTTCAGTTTCTGAAGAATAAGAGATTTGGAAATCAAAGGGGTATTTCCTCCATCATCAGATTTATGTCTTTCCCTTCCATAATTTTTATCCTCTCGATTCTCAATCTGCTTCCCGGTACTGAATAAAACTGTTCGCTACTTTTTATCTGACAAGACTTTAAAATGAAAAAGACTCACTTGTTCCCACACCAGGCAGCAAATCCCATACCCTTGATTGTCATTTTCAAAAATTCACTTCACTGCTCTGAATAAAAGGTGGTAGCTCACCTTTCAGACTTGATTACCCTGCAGAGCATCCAAGCACGTTTCCATTGGTCTGTGGCACAGTCTGCACTGTTGTGCTCCTCCCTGAGCAGATCTGAGTCTCTGGGACAGCAGAGATGTGCCCCCCATATCAAATTTGCTTACTGTGGAAAATAGAAGAGAATGATTATTTATTCAAACAGTCACTTGTCTTTCTCTGTGTGGCCAAAATGATTTGCTCACTGACTCCCAAATAATTCTTGTCAATTACCACCTCAGATCACTTCGATTTTTAAGTTTTTATTTCTGGAATTTATTTTCTGCTTCCCTCTGTGTCAATTCATTCTTCAGATTTTTAGATTTTTTTTTTATACACACTGTTACAGCCCTACATTTACTTCAGAAATGCCCTTCAACTCTTGTATGTAGGTATCCTTTGAGCTATTGAATAGGAAGACAGACATCTATTACTGATGGAGATGTTCATAAGTGCTTTTCCATTTATTTCTCCAAGTAGACTGAATGTTTCTTAAAATTAATTAGTTATTTTCTTCACTTTTCCTCCATCCAGCCCCAATCCAGGACCTAATTCAGAACTTCTTGGTCCCTATTGCGTGCTTGAAGAAGAAAAAAAAACAAAAAACTAGGAACTTCTTAAAGTATTTAACTTTATTTTTGAATCAAATACATAGAAGATGTAAATAGTTCTATTTATAGTAACAAACATATCTTTGAAGCAAAATTGTGATAAATATGTAAATATAAATATAGACCTAGATAAAATGCTACATGTATATAAATTTAGTATAAAGTTTAAAACCAGAAAACTGAAAAAAGAAGAAAGAAAGAAAGAAAGAAAGCAAGAAAGAAAGAAAGAAAGAAAGAAAGAAAGAAAGAAAGAAAGAAAGAAAGCAAGCAAGCAAGCAAGAAAGAAAGAAAGAAAGAAAGAAGAAAGAAGAAAGAAAGAAATGATGGTCATAATCCTATAAACTAAACCATTTAAAGAGCTGAATCTCTATTCAAATTTTAAGAGAGAACTAGAAACAGGCCTTCATTCTGATGTTTAGTAAATCCTCATTAAGACAGAGTTCTTCCATTTGTTCAGAGAGTCACAATTCCCCCGCCCTTCACAGTTCTCTAAAGCATCATGAAAACACAGCATCTCTTCCTATAAACGCAGAGAGTCGCAAAAAACAGTTTCATGTTACATGGGTGACTGCTAAAGAGACCTTTAGAAATCTTTCTAATTTGTGAGCCCTCAATTTTAGCAGAAGCAGTGAGTGAAACAAGTTGGTCTAACCTTCTTGTGCTACTCAGGTTTCTAGCCGTGTCTGAGCTAGTCTGCTGTCTGGGCGGTCATAAGGAATCCATACAATGTCTGAATATTTATCAAATTGTTTTTATCAAGGTTTCCTTTGATGACTTCGAGCTTCATGGCTCTCAGATCACACCTCCTAGATGAAGCACTGGACTGTGAAATGGCTTATATAGAATCACCCCCTCCCCCTACCCATCTCAAGGAGCCAGGTCTTAGCACTCACCATCCTTAGGCAGGTTCTTAGTGGAGGAAGAAATACACATAAAATGCTTTGTTCCCCTTAAATAAGAGCCTGGTTAGAAATACTGATCTACAGATTTTTTTTTTTTTGGTAGTAACCTCTTTGCATATGTCATAAGCCCAAACCATATGCAGAAGAACAAGTTAAATACACAGTCTTATAACTGGTCTTCACAAAACTGAGCAATATAAAAAGACTCTATAGTTGGAGCCAACCCATTCATGGACATAAAATAACGCTAAACTATTGTGAGATCAGTAACAGTATGAACAAGAAGCACTTGTAGATGAACAATTGCTTGACCAATGGGAGAAAGCTGTCTGCAGCAGCATGAATTCTTAAAGTTTTTCTCTTCCTGACAAATATTGGGTAGCATATGAGGGCTACTTTCTATAGCAGATAGACAAAGACATAAGCTGTTCCCAGACATCTTTATTTGGCATATTTAACAAGTCTACCCTAGAGGAAAACAGAAGTCTGATATTCCACAGATGAGTAGTGTTATAAATCAGAATGAAGTAGATTTACAGACATTCACCTTGTGAAGACTTTAGATCTTAGATTCTATGTCTGTGAGTCTATTTCTGTTTTGTATTTATGCTTTGTTTGTTTGTTTGTTTGTTTGTTTAGATTCCACATATGAGTGATCTCATACGGTATTTTTCTTTCTCTTTCTGGCTTGCTTCACTTAGAATGACCTTCTCCAGGAGCATCCATGTTGCTGCAAATGGCATTATGTTGTTGGTTTTTATGGTTGAGTAGTATTCCATTGTATAAATATACCACATCTTCTTTATCCAGTCATCTGTTGATGGACATTTAGGCTGTTTCCATGTCTTGGCTATTGTAAATAGTGCTGCTACGAACATCGGGGTGCAAGTGTCATCCTGAAGTAGGGTTCATTCTGGATATATGCCCAGGAGCAAGATTCCTGGGTCATATGGTAAGTCTATTCCGAGTCTTTTGAGGAATCTCCATACCGTTTTCCACAGTGGGTGCACCAAACTGCATTCCCACCAGCAGTGAAGGAAGGTTCCCTTTTCTCCACAGCCTCTCCAGCATTTGTCATTTGTGGATTTTTGAATGATGGCCATTCTGACTGATGTGAGGTGATACCTCATTGTAGTTTTGATTTGCATTTCTCTGATAATTAGTGATATTGAGCATGTTTTCATGTGCCTATTGATCATTTGTATGTCTTCCTTGGAGAATTGCTTGTTTAGGTCTTCTGTCCATTTTTGGATTGGGTTGTTTATTTTTTTCTTATTAAGTCATATGAGCTGCTTATATATTCTGGAGATCAAGCCTTTGTCAGTTTCATTGCAAAAATTTTCTCCCATTCTGTAGGTTGTCTTTTTGTTTTACTTATGGTTTCCTTTGCTGTGCAGAAGCTTCTAAGTTTCATTAGGTCCCATTTGTTTATTCTTGCTTTTATTTCTATTGCTTGAGTAGACTCTTCTAGGAGAACATTTTTGAGATGTATGTCAGATCTTATATACCAAATCTTAGTCAATGCAGAACAAACAAGAATCTGATTTCTCATATCATGTCCCATTATAAGGAAGTAACTAGTCTAAGAGTCACCAGCATAAAACCTAGATCAGGATACCCAAGTGGTTTGTCAGATAGAAAACAAGCCTACAAAAGAAAAAGAAAGAAATTAAACAAAGAGTGTAAGGAAGTTTGTCAAATAACAGTAGGACCACATTATAGGCACATAAGTGTTTTAATTATGGTTGGTTAAATACTCATTTTTATGATATTATCTGTATAATAAACTGTATGTGGTACATTAAAGGAGCTTCAATTCTCTTCTACTTGTCTTTTTCATTATCTTTGTATACAGAGTCCCAGGAAAAGAACATCCTTGAGAATTGTTATAGTTCTATATCTCAAAAAGAATTCATTGAAATAAGTGGACAAAACTGTCAATTACAAAGTTTTGTTGCATAAATGGGAAGACAGTACAATGGTTCTTTTAACCTCAGTTTCTGCAAAACTTTGTTGTTGGTGTTAACATAAATTGTACCCAAAGTAGCTAATATAGTGTCTGTTAATAGGAAATATACAATAAAAGTTCGTTCTTTTTTTACTATTAATTTGTGTTGCTTTCCCACTTCATGTTGTCCCCTTGAATGCTATTTGTTCTTTTCCAAATCAGTACGCAATGTTCTTTTCTGGAAATATCTTATAACTTTGGAGTGGGATCCTACCTTTAGATGGGACACAAATTTAATTATCCCTGAAAAGAACTGCCTTCATTCAGGGGCAGCAGAGGGCTTATAAACATCCATGGAATATTTACAGGGAAGTAGACAATAAGTCTAGCATTATCACGCAATCCAGATGTTCCACTGGCATTTATTTAGTCATCTGTCACTTCCCTTAGCCATAACTTGCCCTTAATTTAAGAGGCAATTCTATTCAGAGTTATCTTTTTAAAAAGGTATTTTCTCATCAAAATCTTGAGTCACTTGATATTTTGAGAGTGATGTGTCTACTATGTAGAAATAATATTACAATAGGTAGATAAGTGAATTAAGAAAACCATCAGGATTTAAGAACATCCTGTATTGCATACAAAAATAGAAGAAAATTAGAAGATAAAAAAAAGTGTAGGAAAATAATTGACTGATACCCAGTTTGATCTCCCATCTTTAAATGGCTGCTCCAAGTTCTGCTCCAAAATGGTGTCAGAGCTTTCACTGCTGTCATCAATTGCCATCAGCACTGCCTTTAACTGACATAATCACTGATTGTTACAATTACTGCCCATTAGTATAGAGTAAAATTAGAGTCTCAGTCATATAGAATTGTCCATTATGTCCGTAGAATACACAAAGTTCATCACTTATGATTAACATTACCAGAGTGAATTCAAAAGAAATTATAAAAGACCTGTCACTTTATAATGCCACCAGATGTGAATATCAGAAATGAAGTACAAACTGTCAAAACTCAGCGTTCTGCTATGGAACACCCATATTTATATGTAAAAGTATGGAGAATTAGAGAAACAATGTGTTTAATGGATAGGAACTTTGAGGGACCAATACACAAGGTATATTTTTTAATAACAAAATAAAGCATGAAATACATTTGATGTAGTTAGTCCCCTTTATGAAATTCTCCCCTTATCTTTTGTTTTGTTTTTGCTTTTCTTTATCTTAGAAGCCCAAAGAGGTGCCAAAGCATTGGTGAAAAAGGCCAAAGTGAATGTACATTTAACCCCTGACTTTATAACAGAAACTGGCTGTTTGTAATTTTCTTGTGATAGTGATTATTGACATTCAATTTTAATTGAACACAATTTAAATAGGGGGCTCAGGAGTTAATAAAAACTGTGTTATGCCTGGAGCTCCAGGCTCCATCGTGGATCATGCAGTGACCTTAAGTTTGGGATATGCTAGGATGGTGGAACAGAAGGACAGGAGGGTGAGTCATCTGTAACTGTGGAGCTACCATTCAAGTGTTGTAATGCCTATCAAATACAAATTATATGATCAAAAAATACTGGAAATATTCAGTAAAAGAAAAAACATTTCCACTTTGTAGACATCAGTAGCTATGAAATATTTATGTTTCAACTAGGTGGCACCAACCTTATATATATTTCAAATATATTAATAAAATCTTAGTTATAAAATTATAAGCCTATATGTGTTAGTAATAACAAAGGTATCCATCCCACCCCCAGAAGTACCTACTTTTAACTGTTACATGTCTATATCTTCAGATGTTTTTCTATACATATAAAAATGAATCAAAACAAAAATCAAAAGGCAGAGATTGACAGAACAGATTTTTTAAAAACCATAATTCAACTATCTATGTCTACAAGATACACACTTCAGATTCAAAAAGAATAGTAAAAGAATGTAAGAATATATAACATGAAAGCATTAACAAAAAACAGCTGGAGTGACTGTACTAATATCACACAAAATAGATTTTAAAATGAAAATTGTTACTAGAGACAATGAAGGATAGTTTATAATGATATGAAAGTTAATTCATCAGGAAGGTAGAATAATTATAAACATACGCATATCTAACAACAGAGCTCAACCTTCTACTCAACATTGTACTGAGATTCTAAGATATAGGCTAAATAATCAAATAAATCAATGTCATCTGTATTGGAAAGAAAGAGGTAAACTACAGTTATTCACGGATGACATAATATATGTAGAAAAGCATAATAATTAAGGATTCCACAAAACACTCTATTAGAATTAATAAATGATTTTCCTAATGTGGTGGGATATAAGAGCAACCTATAAAAATCAGTTGTATTTCTGAAATGAGCAATAAGGATTCAAAAATAAAACTAAGAAAAGAATTTCATTTATGATAACATTAGAAACAATAAAATGCTCAGTAATAACTTTAGGAAAAGAAATGCAACACTTGTACATTGAAAACTAAAAAACATTTTATAATAAATTAAGAAGGACTTAAATAAATGGAAAAATAACTTATATTTATGAGCTACTCTTAAGATGGCAGTACTCCCAAAATTGATTTACAGATTCAGTGAAATCCTTCTCAAAAGCCTAGATTTCTTTCTGCAGACTTTGATAGGCTGATGCTAAAATTCATATGGAAATACAAAGGACCTAGTATAGCCAAAACAATCAAGAAGAAGAAACAAAGAAAGATATCCATGGTGGGTGTCTACCTTGAAAAATATGGATGAGAAATTATCATCCATGATAATAGATAACCAAAAATGATATATTCATACTGTGGAATATTATTCAGCAATAAAAAAGAACTGAAGTACTAATATATGCTACATGTATTAACCTTGAAGATATCAAGCTGAATAAAAAAAGCCAGTCATAAAGACTTCATATGGTATTACATTTATGCAAAATATCTAGAACATGCAGTCCATAAATACAGAAATAAATTTATGTTTACTTGTGACTGGGGAAGGGAAGGTGATGAAGAAATAGAGAATGACTGCTAATGTGTACATGGTTCTTTTGGGGAGTACTGAAAATATTCCAAAATTAAATTTTGATAATGCTTACACAGCTCTGTGAATATATACCAAAAACCATTAAACAGTTGATTTTAACTAGGAAAAATTTATGGTATGTAAAATATAAAATATGTATCAATAAAGCTGTTAAGCAAAAAAGAAAGAAAGAAAGAAAGAAAGAAAGAAAGAAAGAAAGAAAGAAAGAAAGAAAGAAAGAAAGAAAGAAAGAAAGAAAGAAAGAAAAGGGAAGTGCCATCAATTCAATAAGGAAATTTTTTGTAAAAACCTAAGGGTACAAATAAAGAAATATTTGCTTATAAAGAAATAATTGCTTATAACTATAAAAGAGATGATTGGCTAACTTTATGATTAAAAATATGTTAAAATAAAATGCCATTTTTTATTTATTTTTGCAAGGATTAAAAAATTTGGTAATGTCATTTTACATAGTAGTGAGGATGTAAACTGGAGCCAACACTATGGAAGGCAATTTGAACAGAAAAGTAAGATGTTGATACAGGCATAGGAATAAAAATATCTGAACATTTGAAAATGTGTATGTATATTAACCCACCGCTCTTTTTTCAGAACTTTATTCTAAGTATCTATAAATAGATAAATATACAAGTGTGTTTAAATCTCTATTGTTTGGCATAGTGAAAAATAGAAATGTAAATATTGACAAATAGTGTACATCATATTTATTCATAGAATTAACTATACTATGCAGTCATTACATATAAAAGATCTATAATAATATAAAATATAATGTAAAAATCATGAGAAAGTCAAGTTGCAGTAGAGTGGTATATAATATCATTTGAAATATAAAGTAAATGTATTATCTGTAAGAATATACAAATATCTCTCTAGGTATTGAAAATACCAATTATGATTTTTAAAAGTTTATTCTGTCCATCTCTGCCTTTTGATTTATGTTTTGATTCCTTAACATGTAGTATAATTATTCATAAGTTAGGATTTACATCCACCATTTTCCAATATATCTTTTATCCTTTTTGCTGCTCTGTTCCTCAGTTCCTATCTTTGTGTGTGTGTGTGTTGTGAGTGTGTGTGTTGTGCTGATTCTAGCATAACTGTAGTGGTTTGATTAGCATCTGTCAAAAATTCACATCCACCTGGAACATGGAAGTGTGACCTGATATGGTAATAGGATCTTGACAGATGTAACTAAGGCAGGAATCAAGGTAAGATTCTACTGGATTAGTGATCAGTAAGAAGACCATGTGAAGATGGAGGTGGAAATTAGAGTTACACTGCTACTTGCTAAGGGAACATCAGGAGCCACCAGGAGGTGGAAGAAAAGGAAGGATTTTCCTCTAGAATCTTCAGAGGAGGTGTGAGTCTGCCAATGTCTTGATTTTGGACATTTGGAGTCCTGAACTGTGATAAAATAAATCTCTTATTTTAAGACACTCAGTTTATAACTATTTGTTATTAAAGCCCTAGGAAACTAATATAGTACCTTTTTAAATGTCTTGTTGTCGCTTTTATTATATATATATATTTTTTTTCCCTAGTAATAGCCCCTGGAATGACAATTGGCATTTTAACTTAACAAAAAATCTAGTTCAGATTAATTCTAATAATTTAAATAGTATACAAAATATTTGTTCCAATATATCTCCGTCTCTTCCCTTTTCTCTGTGTTACTGATGTCATATAAATTACATTTGTATAATTTATCAGCCCATCAGCACACTTTTATAATTATTGTTTTGTGTAGTTACCTTTTAAAACAGGTAAGAGAAGAAAGTGTAACAGCAAAAATGCTTTTTACCTTCTTTCATAATACATATTTTTACATATAACTCTTATTCATGTGGCTCTTTCAAATGGCTAGTTAGTTAATCCATTTTTTGAAAAATGATGAATCCATTTTCGTCCATTTATTTGAAAAGTAACTTTTTTCTTACTATATTTTTCATATGAGCTAACAGCTAACCCTTGAACAACATGGGTTTGGATTGCCCAGGTCCACTTAAATGCCAATTTTTTTCCCAGTAAATGTGTACTATACAGTACCACACAATTCCCAGTGGGTTAAAATCACAGATGAACTGGGAATACACAGGGCCAACTATAAAGTTACATGCCAATATTTGACTGTGCAGGAAGTCAGCACCCCTTCCCCCCATGTTGTTCAGAGTCATCTGTATTTATCTTTGTCCCAACAATCTGATGTTTTCTGTACTAAAGATGTGCTTTTTAAATTACTGTACCTTAAAATGATTTTTAGTGTCTGATAGGAATAATTCATCATATATAATCTTTATTTTCACATTTTTAAAAGCTATTCTAGCATTTTCCCCAGATGAACATTAGAATCATTTTGACAAGTTAAAAAAAAATCCTGTTAATGGTTTGATAAGGTTCATACTGAATTGATAGATAAACTTTGGGAAAATCAACATTGTTCAAAAGCAAGTATTCCTACCCAAGAAAAAGATGCTGCTTTCCAAAGTGTACACTTTTTATGCTCCTCACTAGTGTTACCTTTTCTTCACACAAGTATTTCGCATTTTTTAATTTACTTGGCTGTACTTTCCTCTTTTTGTAAATGGGGTCTTCTATCTCATTATCTTTTTTACATTGTTATTTTTGTAATCACATAGTCTTCATTTTCTTTGACCTTAAAGGGCTTCTTGTTCCTTTAAAGTTTAAATGAAAATGCTTGAGCTTTCATGTGACATAATAGTAACATGCTAACTGCTTCTTCCCCATATGCACACATTTTCTGGTATATTTGAAAAGAAGATGCTTTTTCGTATTAGCTCCTGAGTAAGGTCTACTGTGCATCTCCTTCCTTGCGTATCATGAAGACTCTGCTCATTTTTATGCTTCTCATGCTTAAAATCCTGCAACTATCACCCTTTTTGCTTCTTTCTTTATCACAACACTGAATCAGTGCTGCTAATTATACAGGTTTTATTGAAGAATTGTGGTGAACTGTAGGCAGCTAGAGTTCAGACATAAAAATCACTTTAATTTTAATTTCAGATAGACTTCCTATAAATTCTGTGGATCAGAATATCTGAGTTTAAAAACTGGCTTCATCAATTATTATCTGTGGTAAGTTAAATAATCATGGTGATAGACTCTTGCCTTGTCACTGTCCTCAATGGGACTATTTCTACTGTGTTACCACTAAACATGATGATGGCTTTTGGTTTGGTATATTATCAAGGGTAGTGTGTGTGTGTGTGTGTGTGTGTGTTTTTGGTGGCCTAGTTCTTCTGCTCTGATGTTGATGGAATTCTTTCTTGGTCCTTGAATTCTGAAATTCAATAACTTCCCCTTAAATTGTGTTGCTCTTGAAATTTTCAACTATGTCTCGTTATTTATCTAACTTATGTCCCTTTGATCTATAATTTCAGTTCTCTATTCCAGGAAAACAACATTTTATTATATCTTTCAATATTTTACTTTTCCATTTGCTTTATTCTCTTCTTCAGGAATACCAACTCTACAAATATTAGATTTCTGTTTTCCCTCTTGTCATAATGTCATCTCATGGCTTTTTGCTCTTTTTTATTTTGTTTTATATTATTTTTCCAAGCCATATTTCACACATTCACTCTGTTTTTAAGCAGCACTATTCTAATTGTGAATACTTCTAATATGTTTTTATTTCCAAAATAAAATACATATATATCTTGAGCTCAGCCATGTCACTTTTTAAATTTTTTAAAAAAATTTTTAATTGTTTTTTTTTTTTAATTTTTGGAGGGGTTGGGTTTTTAGCAAGGAGGTAATTCGGTTTATTTATTTATTTTAATGGCGGTACCAGGGATTGAACCCCCTCATGCATGTTAGCCATGGACTCTATCACCGACCTATAGCCTCCCCCTCCATCCATGTCACTTTTTAACAACTTTAATTGTTTATTCCATTATTTTTCACTTGCGTGCTTACATTTGTTCTCTGAATGAGATAATATTCTCTATAATTCATCAGCATAAAAGAAATTCATATATTTTCTCATATAATTATTTTCGTAAAATGTCTCTTTAACACGTTTATTATGTTTTTTTCTTGTTTGAAATACTTTCTTTGTATAGGAAAAATATTGGATTTGTTTTGCATATTAATTCTCTCTAAAAGGGAGAATTCCATCTAGTTCCACTAATAAAGATGAGTTGAGGAAATGAGCCTGGGAAGTCAGCATCTCTTTGATTCAAGTTGCTGCCTGAAAATACTCCATCAAATTTGCTGCATCTTTCAACCTGGGTGAACGAGTCTCCTGAACGTGGCAAGTTTACTTCTTGAGATAATAAATTAGCCCGTTAAGAAGACTGCATGACACAGTAAAGTTTTTGTTTATTTTGTTTGTTTTATTAGCTTTTGTAAATCTCTGCTCATTTGACCCTTGTCAGCAACTTCGGAGTTGTTTCCAGTGCAGCTCTCTCTTTCTTAATGTTCTACCCACTATGTTTTCTGTGGGGAGGAGGGGGGGAATAAATTTGGCACACCTGGGAAAATCCTTTCACTACTAGCCTTCCACTCTGTTCTTCGCTGGGTGGAACTGGGTAGCTCTGAGAATGCCTTGTATGTCTTTTGTACCCACCTTCCTTACCCGCACATACGCCTATCTCTCCTTACTCCAAGGGAATCATCATTTCTTGTCTCTTTCAAGACTCTAACTTGAAATGACTGAGATCTGGAGCAGTACGTGCTATTTCACAATGTGTCTTAATTGTATAATTTTCACTCTATTTTGGCATATATTCTTCTTAGCTTCTTGGAAAGTGGAATTTTTCTCCTTTTTTTTAAAAAAAAAAAGTTTTGATTTTTATGGAGCCCGTTTCAGGGAGTGGTATGAAATAAACATTTCACTCAGCCATCTTTTACCAGGAGTGTTAAAAATAAGACATTTTAACAAAATATTACATGGAAATAAAGTCATTCTTCTATTACCTAGATTGTCAAGCAAAAATTGAGGTATATTTTGGAATGTATTTTAAATGAGAAATGTTTAGAGTGTTCAGTTTTATTTGAGAGAAGGAACTTCTCAAAAGACAATCCTACACGGACAGGATCCTTCCTTCTCCCTCTGTTAAAAACATAGTGCTTGAGAGCTGGAATAGATCTCACCTTGTAACATGGCTGTGATGAGAAGCCTGGGGTTATTATAAAATATACACATACCCACAGTTCGCCTTTGATTCTCTGAGTTCCAGCCTTATCAAAAAGCAAATCCCAAGATTTTCAGAGCATCGACCTGCTTTGCAATTTGATAAATTTGCCATTGTGGGAGTTAAATCTCCCAGGCTTGGTTTGTGATAGGTCTTCATTTCTTGACTTTTGTATGGTTTGGCCACTGCTAAATTTCACCAGGTTTTCCTGGGGGAAGTCAGGCCTTAAATTCCTTATAACCTTCTGCTCTTCTGTCAGCTAGTCCTCTTCATTCAATATTCATCCGTGGCATTGTTTAGGAAGGGCCAGCAGTCCGAGTCTTTATCTGTTTGACCCAAGCCAGGGAGTTGTCAGATCAGAGAAAGCAGCCACAGCCTCTTGCCACTGCTCCGGTCATAAGCCTATAGTTCAGGCTTCTCTTTGCAAAGGATCATCAACACCAACATGTTGTTTCCAGGGTCATAAATTTGCAATGTGATGAGACATAACCAGATGTTGCCAAACGTGAACTGACTCATAAAGCAGCCGCTCTCCTGCTCTGTCTTGCTTCCCAACTCATCGAAGCTGGTGGTCCATTTAGTTCTTCCTACTCAGCTGAGGGGCTTGGTTGTCCAGATTGAAGTCAGTCATTTACTGGAGCAATTATATTTTTCAAGCTGAATAATGGAGTAGTCATTATCACCTACTCCACAGATATCTTTCTGTGACTTAATGTTCCTGTGTGGAGTTCGTTGCCATTCTTTGGGAACACTTTGTGTTGTGTTGTGTCATGATGTTGTTCCCATATAAAGTAATGGGAGAAAATGGCATGTCAGTCTATAGTCCCTACTCCCACCCCAAGATAGATGGTCTGATTTTTATATATGATTCCAATTCTTTCAAACTTATTAGGACATATTTTATGCTTTTAGGATACAGTCAATTGTAATAAATGTTCCAAAGTGTAGTTCTATAAATAACAAAGCTGTAAGACCCTTTGGGCTTTCGCACACTCTCTTTGTCTTAAATTCAAACAACTGAGGCCATGGAAGGTAAGCAAACTCTCCAAGATTATACAGTCTGTTATTTAAACCCAAGGCTCCAGCCTCCTGTTTGGGTACATTCTTGGACTTCTTCAGGAAAACAAGAATAGAATAGAATAGAACAGAACAGAACAGAACAGAGCAGATTGTAATGTAAATACATAATCATAATCTCAGCCCTTTAGATTTGAAGCCAGGTTAAATTTAAAGTAAAATTCAATGGAAATAAAAACAGATTTTAAAAATCAGATGTTGTAGTCTTTCATGATAGATCATTCCTTTTCTGAATTCCAGTTTTCTCTTTTATATAACTTGGGTGATGGTAACAATGCATTACTCCATCATAACGTTGTTGGCAGGGAATATTGACTGAGGGAGCTCATAAAGTGTTCTTTGAATTGTCCTGTGAAAAGATCCACAGTGGAATCTCGTTTATAATCTTAGGTCTCAAGTTTTTTTCTTTCTTGTTTGGTCTTGATGAGGGTTGTTTTGTTAACTGATAACGTGGAAAAACTGGCTCTTCTTTTATGACCCTCAGAGCCAGAGACACAGGAGAAATACAGCTAACAGGAGAATCAAGCATCTTTAAGTGCATTAAGGATGCGATAAGCCACTTCGATTTTTCAGGGAGAAAAAAATGCTACCAAATGTTTACATGTGCTGTTTTTGTTGTTGTTTTATTTTATATTGTCTGTGTTATTCTTAAGGGATTTTAATTTCCTCAAGTATGTTTTCTTCAGATAAAGCATTGAGTTTTGAAGTTACTTTCTTTTCAGTTTGAAATCTAAAAATTCTCTTTATTCTGTAAGTTTAGTTCTCTTAATACCTAAAGAAATTGGAGTCAAATTTTGTATTCCAGGCATCATTCTTACCAGTTCAGCACAAAGTAAAAATACTACCTTTTTGTATGTTTGTTTCAATGACTACAAACAACCTTAAAAATCATTTAGGAGACTGACTTTCTGTGCATCTGATTTCTTAAGAATTTGGGTGTCTACACCCATCTGGAGCAATTTTGATTTAACGTATTGAGGATTCGGGTCCAGGCATTGGTAGTTTTCAAAAACTCATGAGTGATTATATGTGTATCCAGTGAAGAAAGTCATTATTATAGTACAATCCTTCATTGATAAAATAGTAAAGAAATTCAACTTCATTAAGGTTCTGTGACTTCTCAAAGCAGTGACTAAACCAACTGCAGAAACTGTCATTTGTCCTATCTTTTCATCCCTCCAAAAGACAGCACCGAACAAGCCTGCAGCACTTCCCAGCGATTTCCCAGTGCCTTGCACAATATCAAGTATGTCAAATGGACTCAATAAAAACGCTTGCTAGATGTTGAATGAATAAGTAATTGAGTGAATATCAGATGGCTCCCTGTGTCTCATTCTGTAACTTCAAAGAAATAATAAGGATAATTGTTGCTGAGCATTCAGACAAGAAGAATGTTGGGCTTCTACCAACCAGGGATATTGTCATATTTTGAGGTCATAGAAGAATTTCCAGTTTGCTTAAGAGGCAGAAAGAGAGAAACTGACAGTGAAGGGAGGTCTCCACCACATTGAGCGGGGTGCTCCAGAGAAGAGACTTGTGAATACTTTAGATCCCAGAAGAGATGCCGTTACAGGTTCCACAACCAAACATGTAAGTGCAGGGAAATGTATCAATCTGAACATCAAGAATTCAAAAAAGGAGGCACCTCAGGCTCCCAGGGACCGAGGCCTGTCTATTGAGACCGCTAATCCAAGTGAGTTTGGGTTAAAAGGGGTTAACAGCCCTCTGCTGTAACACATGATCGGTCTTTATGAGGTTGAAGCTCGTGTCTGTTTGAGGCCTGCAGACGATGCTAAAGAGCCAATAATGACAGCAATTCGAAGCAATCTAATTATGCAAACGGGAGGCTAAACAATTTCATCATCCTTAAATTAGATTGTCCTAATGAGATAAAGACACCAATTAATCCTGAATTAATTTCAATAGCCTATTTCAGGCAAACACTTTAATATGCAAATGTAAATGAGAAACAAAGCCTACTGTAGAATGCCAGAGTTCAGAACCTCTCTCTTCAGCAGCTGCAGCGGGTGTAAATAGTGCCTAATGAGTTTGCACGGAAAGATACAACCAGTTGAAAATTTTAGACTTCATAAAACACAGCCCGGTGCCTCAGGTATCCTGGATGTGGTCTGGAGCCAGCTAGGAAAGGAGGGGGAGTTTTGCCAGGGAATGTTGTAGTGTTGTAGGTGTACACAGCTGAGTCATAAACACCTTTAACTAAACAAAAACTGGGCAGTCCTCCCAACTCAGAAGTCAGCCATGCGTGTATGTGTATGTGCACGTGTGTGTGTCTGTGTGTGCATGCATGTTTGTCTGTACATATGTGAGTGTGCATCTGGGTGTATATGCATGTGTCTGTGTCTGTGTGTGGCAGAGGGGAGGCAGGAAGTGGAAATGATGAAGTCAGAGGAGCGACATGGAGACACCTTAATGAGTTGATATTTGGAGAGCCAAGTTGTCATAACACACACCTGGACAGAGGTCTCTTCTGGACATAAAGTTGATTTTAATTAGTGACCACTTAATCATTCTAAATTAGCCATTCTCAACCCATTTAATATTTCTAAATAATTAATTTCCTAAACAAGACATGGGAACAGATTCAAAATCTTAGGTGCCTATGCCGAATCCAAAGATCTGTGATTTTAATGATATTTGGCTGAAGGGCTCTTCAGTGAGCTAATTCCTTTTATAACTGGAAAAACTGCCCCACAGGTAATAACCTGAGTAATGATCTCTTCTGTCCAGAACAGAAAGTGATAGCTGAGATTGGGAGTGAATCCCAACTGCAGTAGAGAGAGAAAATATACTCTTCAAGTATTTGCTAAACTGAGTGACCTGAATGATGTCATATGCATAATAGGTGTTCAATAAATATTTATGGAATAGAAACAAATTAACCTGTAATCAGAGATCTGGGGCGCCATTTGCAAAGAAGAGTATGGTAGACATATTTTGGTGGGTGAGTCTCCATTTTCAGAAAGTGGACCACTCTTCTGTCAAGATCCTCTGGTTATAAAGGATGCACTGTAAGTTTACAAAGCGTGACCATTCCCATCAGAAATTCCTCTTACTCAGTCTTAACAAGGCAGATATTGCCCCTTGAGGACTCAGAATTGGGCCTAAGGAACTAGAATGATACTTTCCCAGTACCTTGATCTCTTATGTGCAAATTTGATATTAATAGAGGGAAAGTACCTCCTGCCAGGTAGAAGGAATGTGCCATCGTGGTTAAAAGTATTAGTCTTGGAGTCAGAACGGCCTATATTCCAGGCTTTCCTTTTATCAATTAAGAGTTTGAGAAAGTTGCTTAACCTCTGTGAGCTTGACTCTCTTCATCTGTACATTGGAGTTATCTCATTAGGTGGTAGTGGGCATTAAATTAGCTACTATGTAAATGAAGCACCGAGCAGGTGCTCAATAATTGTTAGCTAACAACAATACTATTTGTGGTTATTAGAGAAAGATAATCTACAAAGAAAGACCTGCAGGTGAAGTTGAAATGAGAAACAAGAAGAAAATCCTCATGGCTTCCCCATTTCTAGAAACATTCTGGCTTTTGTTTTCCTATGGCCAGCCTTCTGTAGTCTTCTAATTCACACCCCGATCTCATCTCTTTTCTTCTTATGTTTGATGGCTTCTAACTGAAACAAAGATATGTAAAAAGTATCAGCCTCAGTGGAAGTTCTGGCTGACTGTCCAAGCCAGGAGATGCTTCACACAAGTCAACTTCTCAGTGTTCTACACTAGTTAGTGTGTAACTAACTAAAAGGATCATTCAAAATACCCTTAACCACTCAGGTTTTTTCTGAACTGCCAAACTATTTTTCTCCTTATGATTTCTTTCAGGCCCCTCAGGTATAAAATCTAAAACCTTTTTAAAACCTTTTTAAACTTTAGAGTCAACTTTAGTTGGAGTGACTGTATTTTACCACAAAAATTGAAACATGTGGTCTGACAGTGGGAGTATACTTAATGGGGGACAACAGGACAAGCTATTTGGTATTAGAGGTGTCCTGAAAAATCTGAGACATAGGGTTCCTTATTTCTACATCCTTTGCTACACTGTTTACATCTGCTTCACTCTACACTACACTCTGGTTTTGTGATGAAAGGTGTAGCATTCCTCTGCCATATTCCAGTCTTTTGGGAGTCAAAGTATAGGGGCTCTGAAGAAAGCCTCTCCAACATCTTTTATCCGGTTTATTTTATTGATCTTTTAAAGGATAAAAAAAAAGAATTGTAGATTACCTGGATTATAGGTATTTCCCTTGTAAATTTTACATGGAGTTGGCAGGGGGTAAGGGTCGTTCCCACAAGGACTTTGATACCCTGTTTCTATTATATTGGTCTTTGGAGCAAAGTTGACTTAAGAATTCTATCTTAACATTCTATTACATTTAACAAAGCATGTTAAGGCTATTTCTGAGAGCTATTTTTTTTTTTGCCAGGTCATGAAGCTAGGTATCCAGGATTCAAAAATACATTTAAAAAGTCATCGAGAGTTTCAGGATCTAATGGAGGAGAAGAAGCCTACTTACAATTTCACTGGCAAAACAGTGTGATGTGTGTGATAAAGCAGGTATGTAGCAGGGCAACGTCAACACGACAGAGGGGATAAGACACTCTGCTTGGGAGGGACTGGGAAGGCTTCTTTAGGAAAAAGTTTTAGTTTGTCAGTCTAGACAAAATATTTTATGACTTCTAGGTATAAAAAAATGAGGTCATATATGGTTAAAAGTTCAATCAGACAATAAACGTAATCAATGGGTAAGTAAAGCTGATTACTAGTTGATATTTCTGACCTTTTCCATAATCCCATGGAAAATATATAACTCAAGATAGTAGTGTGGTATCACTGGTCTTTTTTCTGCTTAGTGGTCCAGTAGGAAGACTGCCTTCACATTGCATTTGATGAAGCTGGAAGTGCAGTGATGAGTAGAGGCTGAATGCCGTCTACCAACAGGCATTCCACATATTTAAAAAAGAAGTTTGCTGCACTAGAAAATAGAGTATGTGTGTGAACAGTACACTACTTACTTCAGTTCTTGTGTATGATACCCTAAGGATAATATCATGATCGAGATGGCACCCTGACTGCCCTCCTTTTAGCAAGTTAATTGATTAACTCTATGTGTAGTTCTCCTATACGTCGAACACTAGAACAAACTTATGCTGTTGGTAAAATTAAAAATATGAAAGAAATTTGTCAAATTTAAAACACTACACAAGCGCCCGTCATTTCTTTTCTACACAACAACAAGCAAATGTAATCGTTGTTTCTCTAGAAAAGAGACAAGGTTCCAGGACTTACAATTTACTGTTAAAAGAGGGTCAAACCATAATCTATTTCCTTTCATACATACAATTCACGGCCCCTGCCTCGATTCAATTGCACATTAAATGGACCCTCCAGAGCTTTAACGGAATGCCAGTCATATTTTAAGCACTAGTGTAACATGCTATTCACAGACCACTGTTGTGAGATTAAGTGGGATAGAGTTATGGTAACAGATCGGCCCGTCCTGGTCAGCAGACTAGATAGACTGCTGTTTGATAAACCTAATAAAACTGTAGTGCTTACTGACATCGCTGCCCTACTGGGTGAAGTGGCCTGAGATTGTCTGTCCTCTGGCATCAAAGCTGAACTCAAGGTGGAAAGGAGCCTAGTGAAGCCAGCTGTCTCAGCGGCGGGGGTGGCTCTGAGCCCTCGATTTGACAGTGTCACTGGTCTTCATTCTGAAGATAAGGAGAGCTTCTTGATAAGTGTCCTGTGTTAATGGGAGCAATTTGTGGCTTCCATTCCTCTCTGAACTTATGTTGTGTTGGTCTTGGCAGGACATTACAGAGCAGGGTATGGATGGGTCACTGAAATTTCAACCCACTCAAAGCACAGGTCATACTATGACGGTTGGAAACACCACTCAGAGATGTCTTGGCTAGCATATTATTACTGCTTTTTTACATTAAGAAAGAATGCTACATTAAGAAAGTATACTAAATTAGCACTTCAGAGCTAAAATAGAAGATATTTATTTATTGATACATTTGTCAAGCTGTGAAAAGTAAACAGCACTTGAACAAATGTCAGATTAAATAACTCAGTGATTTCAGGCCAAAAAGAAAATTTTATCTCCCTAATACTCAAACTTGTTCTTTTTCTTCTCCATATCACTAAATGGCACCATTGTCTAATCAGTTTCTCAATCCCAAACCCTACGTACCATCTTTGATACTAATCCCCTGGGCTCCCATGTCATATCTATTCAAGTCCTCGGTGCTCTACTTTCCAAAATGCTATCTATCACTTACTGGGATGGTGAGAGAAATTTAGGGGATCCCAGTGAGTAAGAAGTCCATTTCTACTATTATTTCTTACCTGAGGTTATGAGATAGCCTCTTAACTTGGTCTTACACCCTATCCTTTGTTTGTTTCTTTGTTTAACATAGCAGGCACAGTCATCTTAAACACATTGACCAGAAGATGTTTAAAATCCTCCAAAGATAAAGCCCACATTTACTCCCGGCACCAAGATGACAGTGAGTATGGCGGTGGGTTGAGGAGAAGCACTTGCAAGCCGTGTTCACATTTCTAGATCATTTAAACAAAGGGAGAAGTTTGAATTCATCCTTTTGGTGGTACAATTTTAAAATCTGGACTACAAAACTGCTTTGTTTTAAAATCTCCCCCATTGCAGAATATACACTCTAAGAATAGTTGTGCCAAAGAAGCTGAGAGTAAAAGTTCTATTTCCCCTGATCCTACTTTGCACGTATAGACCCTCCCATTTGCCCTCTTATCTCCGCTGGCTATGTTCTCTATTTAAACAATGTGGGTTTTTTCTTACGCACATATATGCTTGTATTTCTTTGTCAGTTAATAGAAAAATCCAAAGTAAAAGTCATTCTTTTGTGTTGGGAGGAGAAAACCATACACCAAAGACTCAAATGATTGACTACTTAGTGTATGTCAGGATATATTTTAAGAACTTCATAATAACCCTATCATATAGGTGCTTTTATTTTTTTTTCCAATTTTTATAGATTAAACAACAAAAACCACAACAACTAATGAACTAAGATATTAAGTATCTTGTCCAAAGTCATACAGTCACACCCAATGGTCTTGCTCTAGACCCCTCTCACTGCCCTATATGACCTGAATCTATGAAAGACTGGCAGAGAACATGAGGGTAGAAGGGAGATGTTTGAGGAGAGAACTGAGCCGAGGAGAATTGGAGAGGACAATCAGCACCAAGCTACACAAAAATATTTTGGTCCACTCTCAGTGTACTGTTTTGTTCATACTGTACTATACATTTTGAGCTATTTTTATTTTGATGTAATTTTAAACATTGAGAACAGGAGCAAAGTGGCAAGATTAGTACAAGGAATTTCTGTATACCCTTTAAAGAGATTAACTGGTTATTTACAATATGAACAATTTGCTTTATCATTATCTGTCTATCTATCTATCTATCTGTCTGTCTGTCTGTCTACCTATCTATCTATTTATCTAGCTAACTATCTAATCTCTTTTTCTGAAACATTTAAGAATACACTGAAAACAACCTGCTTCTTTGCCCCTAAATGCTTCAGTGTGCATTTCCTAACAATATGGACAGTGCCCTATATAACCATAGAACAATGATGAAAATTAGGAAATTTAACACTTACATATTGTTATCTAACCCACCATCCATGTTCATGTTTAATCAACTATCATCTTTAGAAATATTTTAAGGGAGAGACTCCAGGATCCAATGCAAGAATAAGTATTTATGTAGTTGTCATGTCTTTGTTGTCTCCTCTAATATGGAATGGTCTCTCAGTCTTTTTTGTTTTTATTGGTTTTTACATTTAAAAACCATCTTTGTAGAGCATATCTCATTGGGGTTATTCTGAAGTTTCTTCATGGTAAAATTCCTGCACTTTCTGAAAAATGCTGTGCTGTTTTTCTCAGCACATATCAAGAGGCAGATGATGTCAGTTTGTCCCAATACTGCAAACTTGACATCTGGTTAAGATGGAGTCCACCAGATGTGTCCGTGATACAGTTAGAGTTTTCTCTCTATAATTAATAAAATAGTTGAGAGGTACTTTGGGACAGCCTAATATCCTGCTCCTCATGAAACTTTACCCATTAGTTACAGCTACTGATTATTTCATTCCTTTTATATTTGTTAGCTGACATTCTACTGTAAGAAAAATATTTCCCTTTCTCCCTCTCTTTCCTTCCTTCCTTCCTTCTTTCTTCCTTTCCTTCTTTCCTATCGTTTCCTTCAACTAGCCTTTAAAATTTTGTAGTGTCTCTGAGGTCCAGTTCTGGATACTGATCACGTTCCACACACATACCTTGGATGACCTCATCTACTTTCACGATTTGATTGTATGACGACTTACAAATTCGTATCTCCAGCCTAGATCTCCCTGATACGCTTCAGAACTCTATGAGCCACCAGACACTTTCATGTAAATGTTCCACAGACATCTCAGTTTCCACAGTTACAAAATTTAATTCATTGTCTTTTCCCAAACACCTGTTTCTCCTCTTAGGTCTTTTCTCAAAGAAAACATCACTACACATCCAATCACAGAAATCGGAAACCTGGAATTCATCATAGACTTCTCCCTCCCTCCCATTCATTCAAACCCCAAATGCAATTAGTCGCCAACATCTGCAATTCTGCCAGGTGAATGTCTCTCCAATCTGACACTACTTCTCCATTTGTAATATGGAGACCTGAGTTCAGGCTCTCAAAATACCTTTCCTAGATTGCTGTTTTATTCTAATGGCTTTTTCAACTTCCAGTTTTTGCTGCTTAGGACCCATTCTCTATGTTTCTACCAGAGTGATCTTTTTAGAATGCTTATCTCTGTTCATGTCACTCCTCTGCTTAAAAATTGTTCAGTGGTTCCCATAGTTTTCCGGATAATGTTCCAATTCTTTAGCACAGCATCCAGGCAGAGTTCCTGTACAGGTTAGTTCCATCCTCCCTCTCTGCGCTCATCCCCTATACATTTTCAACTAATGTCTTCTGCTCCGGTCCTTCAGAACTCTGTGGCTGTGTGTTTTATGACTCAGGAGCTTTGCACATGCCCCAGTGTCCCCTCATCTGGGGAGGTTTTCTCATCTTCCTAATTCCCTACTTATTTAGATAACACAGCCCTACTTCTCTGGTCTCACATATCACCCCAAGCATACTTTGATGTGTCTCTCACTACAGTGAATTACCTTTCTTAGTTGATTTCTCCTTCTATGCCAAGAGACTGAAACCCCTAAGTGTAAGGATAGTGTCTTCTCTGGGTTTGTATCCCCAGTGCCTAGCATGATACATGGGAAAAAGTCGATAAGCAATAAATTCCAACCAATGAATGAAGATGCAAATATGAATAGATGCTAACTAGATGAAATTAAAGTGTATTGGTCCATAGGGGTTGAGATTGATGACTAACACTATTCACAGGATGTGAAAAATAGAAGGATGACCCAGAGAAATAAACATGGTACTGTGCCCAGGATCTTACCAGTAGGCCTAGTCAAAACTGCGCATTAGAAAATATTGAGAAAGCTAAAACATGGCATCCAAGTAGAGCTAGGAAGCCTGGAAAAGACTGAGTTTTAGAATATTTGGACAGGATCATATGTTGATTGTTTAAGAAATACATAAAAACAGGAATAATGACATGAAGACAAATGCAAAACCAGAAGAATGGTCTTAGTAGGGAAGGAGAGCTGGACAGATAGATTCACTGCTAGCCTAAGAATTTTATCTAATCTAAACTATGAGGAACCCACGCAGAGCAGGAGCAGATATGTACTTTCCTTTTGACAGTCGTGGTACCATTAACACAAAGAGAAATGAAGGGTGGTAGCAAATGCAATGATGACTGGTATCAGTTTGGCTTGTGATACGTTGAATTTGACATTCTAATGCGATATCAAGAAAAACATTCGGACGTTAGAAACAGCTCTGGGGGACACAACAGGGCTGGTGGTGGAGGTTTGGAATTTCTTCCCACAGGAGTAGAAATGCCTGTCCAGCCTCTCCTTCACCGCTAAGACTGCTCTTAAGGCTCTGCATTTGCCTTCAAACTTTCATCTTTTTTTAAAAATATATATTTTGCACAACAAACCAATTTTCTTGCCATAATATTCTTAAATCTTGCCTTTACCTGGTTTTATAGAGCTACTTGAACTCGGTATTTTAACTTTCCTAACATTGCATAGAAGTCAGGTGTGGCTAAGCCTGGGGAGAAATTATAGCACAAAGTGGCACAAACAGGCAGTTACTCAAAATCACTACACGCGATTTTACAAAAAGAAGAGAGAAAAATATAGAGTAACTCTTAGGACATTTCAGTTTCATTTGGGAAAGGACAAAGAGAAGATTAACAAAAGGAAGTGTTGGAACATCAAGAAGAAAATGGAGAGTAAATTTTCATGAAACATTAGAAAAAGTAAGGGGGCTTCTGGTAAAAGGGCCGTCTTTAGTTTCCGTAGCTAAGAAAATGGAGAAATCATGAAAACTGAGGAAAGGTCACAGATTTTTGTAACCAGGAGATTAGTGATGGCCTTCAAAAGAGCATCTTGTTCTTCTCAATTTCGTAATTGAGTTTGATTGCTAGCCTCTTCAGGTGGTCATAAAAGATTTGTATGTGACCCAAAGTATCACCAAGATCAATTGGAAAAAAGTGTTGTCATACAGTATTACCACAAAAGGTCAATTTCTCCGTGCCCTTATACATTTTATTGTCAAGATGAAATACAGTAACTGTTGCTTAATGGGCATTTGGTTTGAGCCTCCATTTCTGAATGCATTAATCCATGACTTTTAGCTTCTTTTTCAAAGTAGCCTCTTTTTAATTAAAGCAGACATTTGATTTTGATAAACTGCACATGCAGATAACTTTATTGTGACATAACAGTTGTACAGATATCAATGTTCTGAGTGCAACAGATTTGATCACTTGTTTTTATAAACTGTAAAATAAATATTTTCCCCAAATCAACATTAAGCCTTTCTGTTTGGCTCCAAGGGATATTGTACACATATGCGTGCAAACACACAACATACACATAATACACAGTAAAACGTTTAATTCAGGACGTATCACGAGCCATTGTTTCATCTACAAACACTGCACAGCTTTAAGATTTTTCTGAAAGCCAACTATTCTCCACGTAATAAGTGCCAAGGTTTGACTACAAGTATTCAAATCCTAGAATCTAACAGAATTGAGTGAATAGAGGGTCCCAATTTTATTTCAAAAAGAAAAAAAAAAAAGATACATACTCCGGCTTTGTAAAGATGGCACTTGGGAAGCAGGAAATGAACCAAAAAATCTTCCCCATTCCAATCCAGATCTCTCTAAAGTGGATTTGCAACTCTCTTTCTGAAGCCCAGTCATACATGGAACGCTGAAAAACAAAAATGGATTTTCCCCTTTGAAAATGTCACAGGGCATCCAGAAAATCTCTTTGAGTTTTATCTTGGCAAACAAATGTCCACTGATCAATATAAATGAGGAACAGGCCCACCAACATCAATAGGAAAGGACTTCTGTGAAGTATGATTTGATTCCTGGCGCGGAGTGGCCCTTACCAAGCCCTGTTCTTTTATCAGCTTGAAAGAAGACGATATCATAAAAGGGGCCTCCAGATGACTGTCATTTTCAAGTGGGGTGTTCTTAAGTTATAGACTCCTGCCACCTCCGAGATAAATGACTGGCTGCCCTTGACTGACCCTGTCTTTAAAGAAGGGAAGGCTGTCTTTACAGACACAGGGATGCATCCCAGAAAACTGTGAAAGGCATGGCATTTAGAGACAATTTTATTTCTTTATCAACAGAGAGTTCTCTATTTCACTTCTCAGGTTTTTATCACTTGCTGGCATATGTGTCGAAATGAGATCATGAGGTCTCAGCACAACTTCTTCCTTGGCCTCTGAAAGACTCCCTCTATTTAAAGTGCAATCAGTGTTTCGTGGAGGTAGCAAACGTTATGATGTCACACCCCAAGGGCAATGCCTGACTTTGTGCTTGATGAGCAGTCTGAAATTATTAATTATTTAACAATCACATCCTGTTTTCTTCACAGTATTTTTAACAGTAAGTGAGCAGAATAACCACTCAGTGAGACACAGTCACTGATGGGATGGTTTAGAATATTTTGCCCTGCAGTGAAAAAAACTTCATGAAAACCTAGTCCAGAAAGTTGGAATAGCACCTACCAGTTTCAGCAGTAGTTATGGGACCAAAATAACTTCTTTTCTTTCTTTATTGAAGTACAGTTGATTTACAACGTTGTGTTAATCTGTGGTGTGCAGCATAGTGATTCAATTATGCATTTGTGTGTGTATATATATTCTTTTAAATATTCTTTTTCATTATAGGCTATTACAAGCTACTGAACATGGTTCCCCAAAATATCTTTCTAATTATTTTTGAGAGGCAGAATAGGAGGGTAGCTGACATCTGGACCGTGAAACCGAAATGACTGGGTGAAACTCTCAGGTCCAAACTTTACTAGCTATGTAACCTTGGGCAAGCTCTTTAAGTCCCTGTGCCTCAGTAGCCTCGTGTGGAAAGTGAGGACAACGGCAGGACCTATTCATAATGTCGTTGCGAAGATGAAACAAAAAACGCTTTGAATCTTGCTTTGAACATACTAATTGCTCAACGCCTAGTAGCTGCTGCTATTCATTCACTTTCTTCTTCCCTTCTCTCCTTCTTCCTCCTCCTCTTTTTTCTTCTTCTTCTTCTTCTTCTTCTTCTTACAGAAATTCCAGACACGTTTTATTTTTAAATAGGACTTTCCTGAAAAAGTAATCAGACTAAACCCGAAATTCCAAATGGTGAAAAGTTCTGCACGTCCTGAAAGCACTTTTACAAGAGTTCTACGCACGCACGATCAGACTCGGCAATTGCTGAAGAAAGCCCTTCTAAACCCTGCAAATATCAGAGAGGCTTTCTGCCCCATCGTCATCTTCTATTGAGCTTTAGGAAGCCCTGTCTTTGGAATAAATGATGTGAGGCTAACAGGCTTCTTTTCTTTACTGTTTTAAAACATAAAAATTCTTGTCGATGGTCTGGTGTAGGAAGCTTTTTGAAATTTTTCTTTTGATTATCGCCCATAATAAGGGACATATTTCACATCATGATCCAGCACACACATGTGTCCGTATGGAGGCCCTGGTAGTTTTTATGGTGACTGTGTGAAAATTATTCAAAGGTGCTCCCTCTGGGTGGGAGAATTAGAAACAGATGCCAGCTGTTGCAGACACAGCCGCTGGGGCTCATGACTTGGCCCATGTGAAGATGACGCATTTATTCCCTATGACCCCGGACCTGGGGGCTGCTACCTTTTAAAAATCTTCTACCTTTTAAAATTCACATCATGATCCCTGAACTATTTTACAACTTATTACAGAGACATTATTTGGAACTTAGAAGATAATGCAATAGGAATTAAAAGAAAGCCTGGGAGTGATGCCTGGTTCTACCATTTACTGCCTGTGTCCTTGGGCAACTTTCTTAGCCACCCTCAGCCTTCGTTTCTTTCCCCATCAAAATGAGTACATTAGTATAGCCTTTAAAAGGCTGATGTGAGAGTAAATGAGTTAGTAAGACACTTAGAATGTGGCCTGGTACACAG
Organism: Camelus ferus; assembly: GCF_009834535.1. NCBI lineage: Eukaryota > Metazoa > Chordata > Mammalia > Artiodactyla > Camelidae > Camelus > Camelus ferus. Next base: position 15,975,866 of record NC_045716.1, on the reverse strand, counting down.
CAGCTTTGTTGGCTACTATTAGCATTAGTGATTGACAATGTTCACCGAACTTCCTGAGGGGGACAAAGGCAGGCAGGGCACGGGGATGTGTGAAGGGGGCGGCAGTGGTAGCCATACCATCCGGACCTGAAAGTTTGAAAGGGGCTACACTGTTGCGGGTAGACCCAACTGCACGATATCCTTTTTTTTTTTTTTCCCTCATAAGGAGGCTTACAACATCATAAGACTTTGTACAGGAAAGTCTGCTGTAAATCAGAGCGCACTCTACAAATATTTACAATGACGATTCAACAAGCATTTATTAAGCAGTTGCTTGGGTCAAACAACGGGCACCATACTGGGGATGAAGAGGGTGTATTCTGGAGAAGTCCTAGAAGAGTTAGACTTGTAAATAATTACAGCAATAAGATGGCTGAAATATAACGATGTGAATGAGGCCCCATAGAGAGCAGAGAGAGAAAAGAAGGTTAGAGAAATAGATGCTAAGCTGGACGTAGAGTGGGGCCTTTCAGTTAGATCACAGTGGGACTCTCAGCCACGTTTATACAGGTTAACTATTGCTATTACAATTGCAAATAGTGCTGAAGCAAAACAACTCATAGGCCCTTTGGATTTCCATAGACTTTGCTATTGCTGGACATTAGGTTTATGAGGGCTTATGGCTTGGGAGGGTGAGGGAGGAAAGGTAAGCAGAGGCTGAATCACGAAGCACATCAATTACAATTTATTATGTTATCTCAGGGTTAGCATGCTACCCCCATGGTTTTATTTTCCTTAATTTTCATCTTTCTATCTCTGCCTCTGTTCTAATTTGTTGTGATGAAGATGGAAATCAGTTTTTGGCAAGCAGTTAGTGAGTGAATGGAATGGGTTAAAATTTAGGGTTTTTTTTTTTTTTGAAAGAGTTTGGGAATTTTAGGAGGTGAATAAAATGAGTAATAGAGGGTGGTGTAAAGGAGACATAATTATGGTACATTGGCTATTCCATTACCTTTTGTGTGGAATCGAGTAGCGTTTTCATTCAATTAATTACTTTTAGTTATTTTTAAGTAATATATGTTTAACACAAAACATTCTCTTTTTAGAGAAAAGGCTAGTATTTTTCACTTCCAGAGTCACATATAAAGCACCAAAAATTACTCCATGAAATCTGGTCTGTAAGACAGAGATATTAGTATACACACGGAGATACATGCATATGTGTGTGTGTGTGTGTGTGTGTGTTTGTAATGGATATTATTTATAATGGATATTGCCCTGTAACCATAACACTTTGCAAATATGATCTCTCAGTTTGTCATTTGACTTGTGACATTACTGTGTTACCTGCCACGCAAAAGCTATTTATTTATATGCAGTCAAATATCTTGTTTTGCACTTGAATTCTGAATCCTAGTTGCACTTAAGTTATAAAGGAATCAATCCACGTTATCTTTAAGTGCACTTACACTTCCAGTTTATAAACCAAGATCTCCATCTCTTTAGAGCTGACTCTTGTGTGTAGTATGATAGCTGTGTATGACCTCTTTCACATGGCTATTCTGTTAGCCCAAAACGCTCATGAGACAGTTCCAACTTTGTGCCACTGATTTGAGATGCTACCTTTACCATACACTAAAAGTTCTTGGGCACTGGGGTCTATTTATGAACTCTCTCTCTCCTTCTGTTTCATCCATTGTTTACTATATGCTGAGTACCATACTGTTTTAATTATTAAGACTTTGTAGAATGTTTTAATATCTGATACTTCTTCCTTTCCAGTGTTTCCCCAGCTATTTTTGTGCATCTATTTTTCCACAAGAAGTTTAATATCAGTTTTCTAGCTTCATAAAAACAGCTTGTGGTATTTTACATTGGGATGACCTTAACTTATGAATTAACTGAGGGGACCTGACATCCTGATAATGCTGAGGCACTCTATCCAAGAATAAGGGAGGTTTTTCCACTTGTGTGTGCAGAAGATGTTTTAGATTTTCTTAATGCAGGCTTTGAACACTTTTTAAGTACGTTCTTAAGCATTTAAATTTTTGTGGTTACAGTTGCTATTGTAAGTAGGGTTTTCTCTTCCTGTATGTCTTCTAACTGACTACTGATTTTTGCATGTAAATTTATATTCTCATATGTTGCTGAATTCTTTGTTTGTTTGAATTAGACTTACATTGACTCTCAAGGTCTAGTTTTTCCAGGTAATATGAAATTATCTATAAATAGAGGTAGTTTCCCTTCTTTTGCAATTCTTATGCTTTTAATGGTTCTCTCTTTTCCTATTGCACTGGTTAATTCTTCCAATATTCTGTTAGTAATGGAGATAGTGAGTATCCTTGCCTTTTTCCTGACTTTAGTAAGAATGTTTCTATTGTTTTCTCAGTAAGTCAAATGCTGGATTTTGGACTGAGAGGGTTATCTATCCATTCCTATTTACCAAGTGTCACATTGGGACAATCTAGTCTCTAAAGATTGGAGAGAACGCCCCTCTGAAAACAGCTGAGCCTGGTAAGTTTTTTGTTTTGGTTTTGTTTTGGTAGAATAGTTTCTTGATAATATTCCTAATTTCTTCTGTGGAAATTGGTCTTTTAAGTTTTTCATCTCTAGTGTAGTCAATTTTGATATAATGTGACTTCCCAAGAAATTAACTCAGCATTCAAATTGATTTGCATGAAATTGTACTAGGCAGGCTTTTATATATATATATATGTATATGTATATATATATATATACACACACACATATATACATATAATATATATATTTTACAAATTTCCTGTGTCAATAGTTACCTCTATATTTGTGCTTTCTCCATTATAGCTTAATTATATTGACTAATGGTTTGTCTATTCTGTTCATTTTTTTCCAAAGAAATGAGATTTTGATTTAATTTGTTCTACTGTTTTCCTATTTCCTCATAAATTGGTCATATAATTATTATTCCATATTTTGTGCTTTCTCTTGGTTTATTTTGTTCTTTTTTCTGGATGTAAAAGTTGATTTTTAATCATTTAGCTTTAATTTCTAATATTTTAATTGTAATGATATAAGTGCTTACATCTATAAATTTTCCTCTGATCACATCTCATCAATTTTGATTTATAGTCTTTCCATTATCATTATTTTTCAAACATCTGTTCATGTTTTCCATTCAGCCAAGAGTTTTTAAAATATTTTTAATTTTCCAGATAGAAGTCCTTTTCTTAAGCTTAATATTTTTAATTTCTACTTTTTGTTACCAGAAATTGTGATCAGAAATTTTCATTTGTAATATTTTTATTTTATGAGAATTGCTGATGTTTTCTGTGTGATCAATTTTTTGTAATTGTTCCACATGCAATTTAGAAGCTTATTCTCCGTTTTTACAGTGTTTTTCAAACACACACACACACACACCCACACACATCATCTATATGGTTAATCTGATGATGATGTCATTTATATCTTTAATATCCTAGGACTGCTAATAAAATATTGACCCATACTTTACTTCTGATATTTTTTATAAAAGGTTTCTGATGCTTTAACTTTCAAAATGACACCACTTTTTGTATGGCTTTTTAAGACACCCTTCACAATTTTAAGAAAGTTTACTCCTGTGCTTCAGTTGTATATGTGTTGTTTTTTTACTTTTTTCATGAACAGTTGTTAAATTATTACATTTCCTTCTTTGAAGTAATTACACTTCCTCTTTCAATGAATTAATTTGATGAAAAATGATTTTAGACATTCTAATATATTCTTATATTTCTGAGACAAGTATACTTAATTGTGTTGTTTTATACACTTCTGAACTTGATTTGTTAATATTTTGTTTTGAATTTTTGCACTAGATTTTCATGATGAAACTGACCTATAAGCTTCTCCTCTTTTGCTGATCATAACTGGTTCTAATAATAGGGTTATTCTAGTCCCACAAAATGAGTTGTGGTATATTCTCTTTTATTCTAGCCTCTGAAGAGTTTCTTTATGAATCAGGAATTACCAAGCCCTTGAAAATGTGGTGGAATTTCTTGTTGAATGATCTTTTCCCTTTAACCAGATTTCTAGAAGTTTATTTTATTATTATTATTTTTTTGCCTCTGTACATGTTTTCCTACTTCATTGATTTCTGCACTTAATTGTGTCTTTTGTTCTGCTGTTCTTTTCCTAGTGCCTTAAATCAGAAACTTTGCACGTTCATTTTTTTGGTCTTTATTTCTTCATAATGAGCACTGAAATTTATAAATTTAATTTGAAGTGCCACTTTCATTTCATCCTACAACATTTACGTACACAATATGTTTACTATTATTCAGCTTTTGTAATTTAATTTTTAATAAGATTTCTTCTTTGACCCACAAGTGAATTAGAGATATTTTGTAATATCCCCAAATTGGAGCTTTTAACTTGTCTTTTTGTTACTCATTTCAAATTTAATTGCATTAATTTTAGAGAATGTTGTTCTCATGAACAATTATTTTATATTTGTCAAAATTTGCTTATGGTCTAATACCTAGTTAACAATTGTACACACTTCAGAAATGTTTGGGAAGAATGTGGTTTTTTGCACTGTTACATGTGAGATTTTATATATGCACATTAAATCAAGCTTATTAATGTTATTGTTTAAATCTTCCATCAATTTTGTAGCTTTCGTCTAATTTATCTCATTGTCACTAAGACAAGTGTATTGAAAATTTCAACTCTAATTGTAAATTAGTCAACTTCTCCCTGTAGTTTTTTCTCAACTTTTGGATAAAATTTTGAGGTTATTTCATTAAATGCACACAAGTTAAATTGCATTTTCCAGGTGATTTGAGCTTCTTTTTAAAATTTTTTTGAGCTTCTTTTTTTATTATTATTATGTAGAATCTATTTTTATTCTTAATAATACTACTTGTCTTATATTTTGTCTGTTGCTGTATCCTTTCAGATTATTTCTTGATTAGTATTTAACCGGCACATCTTTTTTTATTCTTTGATTTCATTTTTTTTTATTCTCATGTTTTATGTATGTATCCAGTGAAAAATACATATGTAGGCTCTTTGTTTTTAATTTAAATAAACTTTATTTTTTAGAAGCATTTTTAGGCTCAGAAAAATTGTGAACACAGTGCAGAGTTCCATATAGCTTGTACTCAGTTTTTCCTATTATATGCACATTAGTATGGTAAGTTCGATATAATTAATGAATTCATATTGATACATTATTAACTGAAGTCCATACTTTGATTCAGATTTCCTTAATTTTTACCTAATGTGTATACTTTTTTTTTTTTTTTTGCTTTTTTTTTAGGCTTTCATTTATTTTTTAATTGAAGTACCATCAGTTACAATGTGTCAATTTCTGGTGTACAGCACAATGTCCCAGTCATGCATACACATACCTATATTCATTTTCATATTCTTTTTCATTAAAGGTTATTACAAGATATTGAACACAGTTCCCTGTGCTGTACAGAAGAAGCTTTGTAGACTTTTTCTTAAATCAATTTTGACATTCTCTGTCTTTGACAATTCTATTTGTATGAATTATGGCTATTAAAATATTTGATTTCTTCTATGCTTACTTTACTGTACTTTTCTATTCATCACATTTATTTGATTTTTTCTCCCATTTTTCCTATTTTAAAGTGAATTTGATACCCTGAATAAAGCTTTCCCTAAAAGCAACAAAAGTGCTAAGCAACATTAACTAACATCCTTTTTTAAATGCATTACAAAATTAACAATAAAGTAAAAAATAAAATCTTAGAGACAAAAAGCTAAATGAAATCCAGAGAAAAAAGCCAAAAACCCAAACTGGCTTTCATAGGGAAGAAATCTGTCAAATCTGATGGACAATTTCCAGTTTCCAGCCCCACCTGAGTAGCTACTCAAAGTGAGGAGTCTAACAGGAAACTTCAGTCTCCGGACCACATACAATTAAGACTCCAGTGCTCCATGTTTTGTGTTAGGGAAAGCAAGAAATGAGCTTACCACGACTCTTCAGGAAATTATCCACCTTGCAATTCAGCATTAAAAAAGGGAAGAAAATAACACTCTGAATATTTTTAACTACAAATTGATCCTCATACAGATAAGAGACCTGGATTCCTACTAAGTATTTAAAAAAAAACTCAATCTTAATATTTAATTAAAAATTTTATGAGTTGATGATACCCTTAGGTGTTTGGCAGAAGGTAATAAAAATTCTGTCTGGAAGAATTTACTTTCCATGAATTTTTCTAAGTATTGTTCTGGATTACCTTTTAGAAATGTGAGCTCATACTAAAATACACCCATACACACGCACAAACACACACACACACACACTGCACAAAATAACATGGAACCAAAAATAAAAACCAGCTGAGAAAAGCAAAATTGTACCTCACCTTCAGATATGAAAATGATCATTCACAGACTATAAATTAAGTATTTTCAATTTTTTAAAAAGCAAAAGAAGTGATTGAATATGCAAGCTAGAAATGTGAGACTATAAAAATCTCCAAATAGGTCTGAAAAAGAACCAGACTGAATTCTGAAAAACTGAATGGAAAGGTTTAAAAGCAGAAGATATAGATAAAGAGAAAATTCATGAACTGAATCATAGATTTGAAGAAAACGTCCAGAATGCAGCAAAGAGACATAAAGATATGAAAAATATGAATAAAAGCTTAAGCTCCATGGAGAAGAGAGTGAGAAGTTCAACATATTTATAATTAAATTTTCAGATGAAAAGGAAAGAAAGAACATGCAGAGTCATATTGGAGGAAACCTCTGAGAATTTTCCAAAGGTTGTTTCTTTGGAGAAATCTGTTATCAGTCTAATTGTAATTTCTGTTTAAATATATTTGTTTTTGTAGTCCCCTGCTTCTTCCTTTTCTAAATTTGTTCTTTATTTCTTTACATGTTTCACACATTGTATTTAATAATAAGTGCCTGCTAGTTGCAGTATATCTTGAGCTTTAGAGAGTGTGTATCTATTATTCATTTCTTTCTATTGACTGTTACTCATGATTTTTTTTTTATATGTTAGAGAATTTTATTATGTGCTCATAAGTCACTGCATTAGTCTGGGAACATTCTAGGGGTCTAAGGTGAAGATGCTCTTCTACGGAGAGGACCTGCATTTCCTTCTCCCGGCACTAGAGAGCTAACTGATCTGGAAACGATTTTAGCACCAGGCTCCGTTCCCTCATCCTGAGGTGAGTCCAGGACTTAGTTTCCCCTTTCCAGTGACTGCAGGACAATCCTAGTTTTTGTTCTTGCTCATTCTTCATTGCCACTCATTGTAATTTCAGCTCACTGTGTTTCAAAACTGCGGTTGCTTGGCCCTGAGGAGTTCCCTTTGTTTGTGCTAGAGTTAAGAAATGTATCAAGAAATAGTTTTGTTGTAATATATTTAGCATTTACGTGTGGATGTGGTTGGCGGGCCCTTCGGTGCACCATAGCAAAATATCTGTAATTCTTCTGGCCCCTCATCAGAAATGATAAACTTTCCTTTCATTTCCCAGACAGCAACGATCTGAGAACTAACGCCATGTGGCTGTAAGAAGTCCAGTCCTTACCATGCTTTCCCCCCAGACATCTCTGGACACCCGTGAGGAATATTTTTATGTTACACAGATGCAGCTTAGTTTTCATTTGTAAACTTGCAGGGCAGACTGGCAATGACCCTGTCTGCACAGCTCCTGCAATCACCTCTTGCCGCTGTGTAATGAGTGGCTGCTGCTTTTCACATTCTATTTTACCCTAAATGAGGATACATCCCCTCCCCAATTCACCACAACACTACCAATGCCAAGTGTCTTTTTAACATTTATCAAAACTCAAAACTTGGCCAATAGCCTGGGGCAACAGAAAAGAATTAAACCTTTCAGAGAAAGAAAGAGAGGAAGAGAGGAAGAAAGAGAAAGAAAGAAAGAAGGAAGGAAGGAAGGAAGGAAGGAAGGAAAGAAGGAAGAAGAAAGAAAGAAAGAAAGAAAGAAAGAAAGAAAGAAAGAAAGAAAGAAAGAGAAGAGAGAGAGAGAGAAAGAGAGAAAGAGAGAAAGAAAGAAAGAAAGAAAGAAAGAAAGAAAGAAAGAAAGAAAGAAAGAAAGAAAGAAAGAAAGAAAGAAAGAGGGAAGGAGGGAAGGGAGGGAGGAAGGGAGGAAGGGAGGAAGAAACGAAGGAAGAAAACCAAACACTTGATCTCCAATATAACTGTACATATTGTCTCGTTCAAGGAAGTCCACTCCTGATACCCAGCAGAAGGGAAAAATCTCAGTTTCCGTCTTATTCCAAGTCTAAGGCCAGGTTTTCTATCACTACGTTTTCAGGAATATTGTCCCCAGTGAAGATAATTGCCCCTGTTTCCATGAGAATCTTTTAGATCTTCATAGCCTGTATCCTTGCCATTCTGGAATAGTATCTCAGAGTCACGTTTGCATATCCAAAACATATAATGAAATTTCCCCAAAATGCAAGAGGGTAGTTATCCTTAAAAGGAGAAGTCTTGATTTGCATTTCTCTGATAATTAGTGATATTGAGCATGTTTTCATGTGCCTTTTGATCATTTGTATGTCTTCCTTGGAGAATTGCTTGTTTAGCTCTTCTGCCCATTTTTGGATTGGGTTGTTTATTTTTTTCTTATTGAGTTGTATAGGCTGCTTATATATTCTGGAGATCAAGCCTTTGTCGGTTTCATTTGCAAAGATTTTCTCCCATTCCGTAGGTTGTCTTCTTGTTTTACTTATGGTTTCCTTTGAGGTGCAGAAGCTTGTAAGTTTCATTAGGTCCCATTTGTTTATTCTTGCTTTTATTTCTTCTAAGAGAAAATTTTTGAGATGTATGTCAGATAATGTTTTGCCTATGTTTTCCTCTAGGAGGTTTATTGTATCTGGTCTTATGTTTAAGTCTTTGATCCATTTTGAGTTGATTTTTGTGTATGGTGTAAGGGAGTGTTCTAGCTTCATTGTTTTACATGCTGCTGTCCAGTTTTCCCAACACCATTTGCTGAAGAGACTGTCTTTATTCCATTGTATATTCTTGCCTCCTTTGTTGAAGATGAGTTGACCAATAGTTTGTGGGTTCATTTCTGGGCTCTCTATTCTGTTCCATTGGTATAGCACAGGGAAATATATACAAAACCTTATGGTAGCTCACAGAGAAAAAAATGTGACAATAAATACATATATGTTCATGTATAACTGAAAAATTGTGCTGAACACTGGAATTTGACACAACATTGTAAAATGATTATAAATCAATAAAAATGTTTTAAAAAAATAACATAATAAAAAAAAAGAGAATTCAAATTGCTTCTTTATAGAAATGGAGTAATTGCTACCAGCTTTGGAATATAAATTTATCCTCCCTAGCCATAAAGGTTTCCAAAAAATTGTTATATCCCATTCCTAACTAGACCACCCTCATTTCCTTGCCACCCTGTTGGTTAGTCCCAAACAAAACACTTTCGCAACCTCTTCAAAGGCAAGAATGTTGTCTTATTTGTCTTTTTGTCCCTGGTGCCAAACAAAATACCAGTTCCATGCTCATGCTCAATACTGTGGAGTGCGTCAATCAGTGAATGACTCTGCAAATGCATTTTCCATTATTTGGAGAAGCGCAGTAGAGGAAACTATATTTCGTTTTTACAAAATGTCTTACAAAAGGAGAAAGAGAGAGAGGAGAAAAAGAGGGAAGGGAGAGAGAAAGAATATGTGTTTGTCTGCCTTATGGGGACAACAGGTTTGAATATTGATGAAGTGGAACCAAAGATCCACAGTGTGCGGTGAACTGAAGTGAGACAGAAACCCAGAGCAGACTGGTGACCAAACAGGAAATGCCCTAGTCTGTTGACGCAGCATATATTCGGAGCCCAACCAGTAAGCAGCAGAAAGTGACATGAATGAGTATGGTTAAACGCAAATGAAACAGCCATCAAAGACGTGTCTCTTCCTGCTCGTGGCTGCAGGCTTTCAGAGGCGTCCAGCAACAAGGGATAGAGGAATCTGCATAAAATATTCTGAGCAGAGCATGGGTAGCTGGTTCCAGACTAGATAAACAATTTAACAAACACCCAGGAAGAATGTCTCTAACCTTCATAAAACTGAAAGGACAGGCAAGAAATGAGATGGACGACACTGTCGTGGAAATTACAGTCTCAGCGATTTGGAGACATTTCATTCTGCTAGAGGAGCTGGCACACTGGAGGAGGGATAAACAGGAAGTTTGAAATCTGTCTGAAATGGCATGGCATATTTTTCTTGGGGGATGGTATTAAAAGAGACTAAAGATCTCTCCAGAAAATAATATCGCTTAAAGTTCAACTCATCTTTTGAGCAACTTAAACGACTGACAGGAGTTATTTAAGCAATTGCTTTATGTCGGTTCCTTAAAATCATGAGACTAAATTGAGTCTTGGGAAAGAAACTGCTCCAAAGAGAAGAAACAGTCGTCTATCAGTGAACTGGGAAATAAATAAGTCATGAGACAGTCCATCTGCATGTGCAGTCCTCTTGCACTTAGACACAGTTCTAGGCACTCTGAGAGGAAGACAGCTGAACAGCTTAGTCCTACCTTTGAAGAATCTAATTAGGGAGACAGGCTGTACCTGGCTATACCGGAGTTGTAAGTGCAGACGGATTTCTCACCAGCTGAATAGACAGAGTTCAAGAGTGGTCAGAATACATAGGTGTTACTTGAAGAAGTCTTCTAAAAAGAAGTAAGTTCTACACCATGATTTAAAGCGGATATTTGGAAAGTGTATTAAACAGTTGATAGTCAAATCTTGAGCTATAAATTACATACATATACATATATGTGCTCTTTTTAACCTTCTACTCAAAGGCAACTTCCTTCATTAGAGAATTACATATTACTTAGGCCTTGGAAATTAGGTCCAGCATTTCCTGAAGTGTTCAGTGGAATTCTGTTAATTAGTAGTCAATAGAAGAATAAAAAAGAACCATGGCAAGGTTTTGTGAGCTATTTTTTATTCTACTTCCTTCTTAGGCTACTCAAGCACGTAAGTTTTGTAGCGGTTTTGAGAAATCTTCCAATGAAGAAAACTATTTAATGTATTCAACCAGCAATTTCTAAGCTTATTTGAAAGACACTTTTGTGGGGGAGGGGATATCTATCAAAATGTTAAGGAAGCCAGTAAACAGTTTTGAAACCACTGACTTAGTTCAGCTTCTCAGCTGATGAAAAAAAGAAGTGGAACTAAGTTACTTGCCCCTGGTCACTGGCCTCCTAATGCCTAGCTGGCTATTGTCTGGATTACCAGCTCTACCCACCTTCTGCTTTTAATTGCACTGAAATCAAACACTGCCTGAATTTAGATGTTTTTGTTGTTGTTGTTAAAACTAATGGCCTTAAGGCTGATCGTGAGATTTTTGATAAAAGGTAAAAACTTGAAGAAAAAAAAATTGGTTCAATAGTATCATGAATCTTCAAAGTGAACTTGCTAGAAAAGGAGTGGCTCCTAAGAGAGTTTTCCATCCTCAGAGGTCTTCACACAGAGATAATGATTTGTCGGGAGGGTTATGGAGTTTCCTGAATCAGTTGGATACTGATAAACTCTACAGTGCTGTGTTTTGCTTTAAGAGTTCAGGGCTTGCTACAGCTAGGTTAACTACAGTAGAATCCAGGACCTAAAACTACCAAGCCTTTTGGTCAGATAGGTGCCAGGGAGAAAGACTTAGTTGCCCGTATTTGAAGAAGACACAGCCTCCCAGCAGAGCACCATGTTCACAGAACGCAGCAGGAGGCGGTGGGTATAAATTCAGGCAGGCACTTACGTACAGGGTGGGCAATGAAGAGAGTCAAGCTGCAAGCAAATACTTGGCGTCTGGAATTATCTCAGCAGGTGGAAGAGCTTCCAAGACAGGGGTGAGAGGCACAGGCAGAACCATGACTCCATTCACAGCGTTACCGAGTGCCTTCTTGGTAACAGGTGGGCAGGTTCTGAGCTAGGTGGTTGCTTATTTCTGGCTCTAGAATTGGGCTGTCTGGGGAGAGGGGCTGAGAAAGGTAGAATGAGATTGGCACAATCAGGCATACATTTAGGGGTAAGCTACAGGATTCTTATCGAATGAAGGAATAATGTGGGACTATGGCAGGAGCCCCAGTTACCAAAACTGAACTGTGAGATAGACATTAGAACAACAACAAGAGTGATGTGACACTGAGTCCCTGTGTCTGTCTGTTCGCAGAAGTGGTTCTGAAGACCAGGGTGGGTGTACAGCATAGTGATTCAGTTATAGATGTGTATATATTTTTTTCACAGTTTTTTCTAGAAATTAACACAACATTGTAAACCAACTTCAATAATAATAATTAATTAAAAAAAAAAAAAGACCAAGGTGGGGAGGAGCCTAATGGTGGAAGTCATATGTCTTCAGGGGAAAGAAGAAATATACAGAAGCCAAGCTCAGAGCTGCTTCCCTCTCCAAAGTGCACTTCATCAAATAGAAAAAATATAGGAAGCAAATCCCTAATTACTTCGGCGTCTTCCTGCCAACAACTTACGAGGCCGACACAGTCAGCTTAGAGAGCAGTTCATGTTCAAACGTGTATGTGCTGTTAGGCTGGGAGGTAATAGCCTTCAGTAGAGTGAAGGAAAGGCATGTGGGAGAAGATGAGAAGTTAGCCCAAAGCAGCACAGGAATATCCCTGCAGCCCGTCATCACGGCACGGCCTTATTCTGGGCGAGAGAGTAGTGCTTTACTTAAAACTTCAGAAATCAAGACAGACCTCAGAAATGTTGCTGCAGGGGAGAGAGACTATGCTGTAATGGTCAAGAGCATGCATTCTGGAGTCAGTGCTCTTGTTTCACATCCTGGCCCCATCATTTACCAGCTTGCGGCTTTAGGCAAATGACTTCACGTCTTTGCACTTTAAATTTCTCAGAGAAAAATTGACAATTAAGAAAAAACAAGTATTAGTAAAATTGTATGATATGTATATTTATATATACATATATGTTTATAAGCAGCAAACTAAAATTCACAGTATCTGGCAACACTACACAAAGTCTTCCAGGAAATTGAAAAGAGGAGAATGTCTCCAACTCAATTTATAAGATCCATGTTACCCTGATATCAAAACAAGAAAAGGCATCACAAGATAGAAAAACAATAGCCCAATATCCCTCATAGATGCAAACATTTGAAATAAAATTTTAGCCAATGAAGGCCAACAGTACAGGGATAATACATCATAACCAGGTGTAGTTTATCCTAGGAATGCAAAGGAATATTCAAAAACAAAATAATATAATTCATCATCTTATACTTATTATAAAAAGAATAACCAAATTATCACCTCAATAAACACATAAGGGAAGGGCATAGCTCAGTGGTAGGTTATGTGGTTAGCATACACAAGGTCCTGGGTTCAATCCCCAGTACCTCCATTAAAAGAACAAAATAAAATAAAAACACGTAAAAAACATTTGACAAAATCCATCATCTACTCTTAATAAAATTTCTCAGCAAACTAGGGATAAACGTGAACTCCTTCAACCTGATAAAAGGCATTTACAGAAACCCTACAGCTAACATCATACTTGATGGTGAGGTCTGTCTGATTTCTAAAGTTTTAAATAAAGCACTACTCTCTCACCCAGAATAAGGCCGTGCTGTGATGATGGGCCGCAGGGATACTCCTGTACTTCTTTGGGCTAACTTCTTTTGTAGGGGAATGAAAAAATAAAGTGTGGTATATTCAGACAATGGCTTATTATTCAGCAGAAACAAACAGACAAACAAAAAAACTAGCAAGCAATGAAAAACTATGAATGGAAGAAACAAATGCGTATTACTAAATGAAAGAAGCCTGGCTGGAAAGGCTACATACTATATGACTCCAACTATATGACTTTCTGGAAAAGGTGAAACTATAGAAACACAGAAAGATCACTAGTTGCCACGGACTGGGGATGGGGGAAGGAAGGATGAATAGGCAGAGAACAGAGAATTTTTAGGGGAGTGAAAATACTCTTTTTCATACTGTAATGATGGATACATGTCATTACACATTTGTCTTAACCATAGAATGTACAACACAAGGAGTGAACTGTGTAAACTGTAGACTTTGGGTGATGATGATGGGTGATGACGATAATGCAGGTTCATCAGCTGTAACACGTGTACCACTCTAGTGGGGTGGGGAGGGGTATGAATAGCAAGGGAGGCCATGCATGTTTCAGGACAGAGAACATTTGGGAAATAGCTGTCCTTTCCCTCAATTTTTCTGAGAATATAAAACTGCTCTAAAACATAAAGTCTTTTAAAATTAAAATTTTAAACTTCAAAAAGTCATATTCGTGTTGGCAAGGAGGTGGGAGAACTGGAACTCTCATGCACCGCTCATGAGAAATCTAAAACTGCACAACCACAACTGTGGGACACAGTTTGGCAGTTTTTAAAAAGTTAAAAAAAAGTTTCAAGTATCTACCAAATGATCTAGCCATTCCACTCTTGGGTATTTGCCAGAGAGAAAGTAAAGCATTTGTCCATACAAATTGTATGCTATGTTCATGGTAACTTTTATTTTCAAAAGCCCCAAACTAGAAACAACACAAGCGCATCAACAGATAAATGAATAAATTGTGGGACAGCCAAACATAGAATGTGACTCGGCAATAAAAAGAAATAAGTTATTGATACACACAACAACATAGACGAATCTCAGAATAGACACAATGGGTGAAAACAGCAGAAAAATAGAGAACATACTGTATGATCTCCTTCATACAAAGTTCTGTAACTTGTGAAATAGTTTAAAGTGAATAAAGCAGATCAGTGGTTACCTGAAGAAGGGAAGGGGATAGGGTTAGAAGAAATAGGAAGAAAGGACTTAGAAGGGGCAAGAGGAACATTTTAGGAGCAGCGGACATGTTCCTTCATATAATTGTGGTCATGAGTTCATGTCTGGTACGTACATCAAGCTTATCAAGTTGTACATATTAAATAAACACATGCAGTTCATTGTATATAAATTATGCCTCAATAAAGACGTTAAAAACCAAATTACCATATTTTCAAGAAAGATTTTTTTGGAATTCAAATCATTAGATCTAGGAGATTAGATCTGGTGGCAAATGGAGAAGAACGAAGAGTAAAGGATGCATTTGGGAATTTTTATTGAGCACAAGAATGGGCAAGGCCATTCACTGAAAGAACTGGACAGCCTGGGACGAAACCTCGCCATAAGCCTGCTCATCCATCTGTGCTTTCCATTCTGTTTAAAGGCAACGAGATCCCTTCAGTGACTATAAACAAAACATCTGGGTTGATTCTCAAATTTTTACCCTCTTCTCCAGATTTAATCAACCAGAATGAAGACATTGTGGAATGGATACATGGATAAACAAGTGCTCAGATCAATGGATTAATATGCCAAAGGGTATATCAGGGTTTTAAAAATAGAATCTATTCATAAAATTAAAAGAAAATTCAGTCCATTCACATTACCTTCACATGTAAAGAGTCACTTAGAATCTACATACCTTCAAAAAATTTTAATCTTATAGTGCTTTGTCACTTTCCAACCTAAATGTACGTTTATGTTTGAGAATACTGAGATATATTGACATAAATAGCATCACCACATGAAAATTTCCTAGCTGGAGAGCTCTCTGATTTCCCGACATTTTAAAAAGTTTCTTTGGACCAAAGAAAACAAAGTGATGGTCAAGAAACCCTGAGGCTCTGGCTTTGAGAAACAAGTTACAAGTGCCCACCATGTTCTCAAGGGAGCATAAATTCCACATCCCTGAATTTCCAAAATGGCATTATATTTTATCTATTAGCAACAAATATATCAATAAGAGTAAAACAAAAATGAATTACTCCAACCCCATATGCTATGGATTAAGATAAAGTTTTTTAAAAAATTATATGGGTTCAAGTATTCTCATCTCCCAGAGCATTGATTAAAAATTCGCCTCCAAAGAGACATTTCACATACAAACATTCCCTGTAAGCTCCAGCCCTCTTCTTGCCTTGTCTTGTATTTTTGTGCATCCACTCAGCAGTGGAAATGATTAAATCTCCAGGCATCATTCCATCTGAGGAAAATGAAATCACTGGAACAGAACATGTTCCAAGGATCATCTGTCTATTTATCCAGCCAAGAGTTTATGTGTTACCTGTCATTCGGTTGCCACTTCAACAGAGCTCTGGGCTGGACTGAATAAGGGAAATGTAGACTCTCCGAGCTAGAGAGGGTCACAAAAGTTCCTCTAGCGAGTTCACTGACATGCATGAGAGCAAGATTACAATTTTCACAGGTCCCTGAAGCCCTCCAGAGAGCCCCTGAGAACCCCGGAATCAGAAGCCACTCACGATGCCCTTAAGAACTGAAGACAAGCAGGTAGTCTGGGGAGTATTGCTGGCAAGCATGACAATTGCACCAGTATTCCCTTGACTGACAGAATCCTGTCCCAAATATTGGTCATGCACATGTTTCACATACACACTTTAATCTCAACTACTTTGGGGTCCTCATACGCACTATTCTATTTCTGTTGCCTTTCTTTCTGTAGAACAAGGTCTGAGTACTCATCTTTGCTCTTCGACTCCACCAAGGTATTTAAATGATTGATCCAAGAGAGACAACCATGGTATGTGTCTAAGGGAAATACAAATAATTGACCCCATATTGAAAAGACATTAAATTTCATATGATTTATTTCTTAAGTTGGGTGATGAACATAAAGATATTCATTATGTAGTCATCTGCACTTTCATTTTTGCCTAAAACATTTCATATTAAAGAAAATTTAACTATTCAGAAATACGAAGATAGGCTTGCAAACAGGTCAACAAATTTATGATCTTTGCTTTTATAGACCCTGAAACTATGCTCAATTAATTTTACATTAAAATTTAATGATTTGTGTATTATAACTTGAGAGGAATTTATACTTTCTTTAACATAGAGTGAGATATGTTTCATATTTGTTCGTTTTGTGGTCCACTCTGAGTGTTTTCAGCTATATCTAATCTGAGATACATATATGTAATTTTGCTTATATATTTTATCTTCCATAGGTCTATTTCCTCTTATTAAATATTCTGTAATTCTTACTGCTTTGCAGCTTGCCCTAGTTGTACTGAATTTTAATACTCATTCTACTAACTTGTACAGTATCATTTGCACACCTAATGAACATGGTCATTCAAGTTATTGACTGAACAATTAAATGCCATTAAATGCAGAAATAGTTACAATAGAAAATCAACTGTTATGCCATTTCAGTTTAACGTAACCCATTGATATCAATTCTTTGCATGTTCACTAGTTAAATCTACCCACCTCAATATTTATATACAGCCTGTTATGCCTCCCCGGGTGATGGATACATATGTATCACCCAAAACAGAATCAAAAGCCAAACTGTGACCTAATAGATTGGATTCATAATTTTTCCTTTACCTACAAAATCAACCATCAGTTGACAGTAGAATTTAAATAATTTAGCAAAACTACTTTTTAAAAAGTCAAGCAATTCTCTGAGAAGTGACTCATAATAATCTCTCTTAATATCCTCATTATTAGGTGAAAAAAGTGTGGTCCTGAGTACCTAATATGGCTTCATTATATGACTTTAACTTTCTGTAGTTTTCAAAGACAAATGAACTTAGAAAATATTTTAGTTTAGTTTCTGATTTTGTATTATCTGTTTCATTTTAGATGATAATTAAATGGCTTGTGGATTATATTTTCTTATCATTTTCCCAGTGATGGAAATTAACAGGTCAGATATTTTCCATTTATCATCCAATAATATCAAAATATGGGAATGACAGGTATATAATGTCTTAAATGAGTTGGTAAGTGTTCCAAAGGTCAACAAATTACTCTTACTATCGTTAGAAAGTTTTAATAATTTACCTATTGGTTATGTCATTCCGTGTGATAAGGGAGGACCCCACGCTCAACAGCCCAAATAATTCAGTTGTGAAAACATTAATGAGGACCTCATGCTATAACTAGTATGACCTAGGAACACAGTCAATGAAAAGTCAGTCCTGTAGCCATTAACACGAACACGGCAAGGAGACTCATTCCACGTTTGTCTTCTTTCCCTCCTCACTAATAACTGCATCTCATGAGATAATTGTAAGTTTTTTTTTAAATATTCAAGCTGTTATCTCACACATGTTGTAAAACTAAGGTGCTCTGAAAGGTCCCTGAGAAAAGTCCCAACTCTGGAATATTCAGCATTATTTTACTCACATGAAGGTGTTTTTCAGATTCTCATTTCCACAAACATGTTAAAACTGCAGCTGAAATTATTATCGAATAATTGAACAATGAATTAATGAACGGAAGCAGTCCTGATAAACTGAAATAACAGGAAAAATAGTTTTCCAGCCTAAGAAATTATTTTTGGATCCTTATTTACTCTCGAAAATTATATAATAAACCAAATCCCCCAGTAAACCAGGCAACTGTCCAACTGCATCTAATTGAATTAACTCTGAGATAATCCAAATCTTTCTAGGAAAGATAGTTTTCATATTTAAAGAACCGTAATTTGAAGAAACTACAAAATATTACTGAGCAACATAAAAGAAGACGTGGGGAACTGTGGAGCCCTCTGATGTTCCTGGATGGAAAGATAATACTGTAAAAACATCAATTTAGACAAATTATTTTAAATGTTTCTTGCAATTCTGATCAAAATGCCAACGGGGTTTTTGAAAGAAACTGGGGGGATGAAACAAATGATGTTAGAATTAATTCAGAATAAAACACAAGGAAGAACAGTCACTTTCCTAACAACCAGAGTTGTCACGAATGGGAGAACTTAACCCTGCAAGATAGTAAAGCATGGTATTAACATTCAGTTACTAAAGCCTTGGCGCCGAAAATGCAGAGTTCAATTACCAGAAGAAGCCAAGAACAGATCCTGATATACAGATGATCAACAAATAATAAATTAGCATTGTAAATCAATGGGAAAGAGTGATAGTCAATAAATGGTGTTGCCAAAATGTATTAGATCTGTGGCACAAAATAAAATTAGACCTGATCTTACCCAAAGTTTATATACAGGCCTACCTGGATCCAGGTTTTTGAAGGATTTAAGCTATCACAATTCTGAGTCCTCTTTAAGAAAAAGAATACAATATTACATATGTAAAATTAGTCATGGACGTGAGTATTAGTTTAGGATAAGAAAAATCACAACACAATAGAAACTGCAAAAAAGCTAATAGATCCCAGAAATATGAAACCTGGAAAAAAATTTCTTAATTAAATAATTGTCTGATACGTCTATAATATTTTTCCCTGTATATGTTCTGGCTGCATACTCTGGTTACTTTTTCATAAAAATAGCTATTTTTTTATTATTGATAATTTAAAGAAATTCCTTCAGATTCTCCACTCCGTCTTGATGATGTTATGTAAGTGTTTAGGATTATTGTCAACTTTGGGGAAATCTCTACCAAGTTTCTTTTATATATGAGCTGTAAGATTTGGAGGATTTTCACAGATGAATTTCTGGCTTCATACATTTTAAATCTTGTGCTCTCTCACTAACCACACACTGTCAGCGCTGAGCATCAGAGAACACATTCATATCGGATTAGAAATTCTACCCATACGTCTTAGTATCAGAACACTAGGAGGCTGGCACAAATGGGAAAAATTTTTGGAAATCACTCCTCCACTAGAAGGACTAGCTATACATGAACGTAGTGGTGAACCATCTAAAAATATCCCACAAACCCAAACTCGGTGTATCCTATTAGCTGGAACCCAACATGCCTGCAGCCACTACCATGCAATCTGTCATATGGGAAAATATAAAGGATAAAATGTATTATAGAAGGCAAGAGTGATAAAGGGAAAACTGGAACGGAAAGTGATGGTCTTAAATGCATGTGGTTCAAATATTTTACTTTTGCAAATTTTTCAAAAATATATAACCATTGTGAACATAATTCGAGAGGTCTTTTTATTGTGATAAGCCTACTTCTGATTATCCTCACCAGCAGTTTAAGAAACTGAAAGCTGGGAAGGGAAAGCAGCTTTTCCTTAATCACACCGCTTGCAAACTGCTAGCTGAGATTAGAAGTCAAGGTTGAATGATTCCAAAGACAGTACTCTAAAATAACAAGCTATATTTCTAATAAAAGAGAAAAAGAGTTAATATCTTTAATACATGGAAAAGCTATTTGGAATCAGTTCAAGGTCACCATATTCCAACAGAAACATGGACAGTTTTCCAAGGAAAAAAAACAAATGGTTAATTATCACTAAAAATCACTCAACTTTAAAATGGATACATTATTTTTTCAACTCTGAAAATAATTTTTAAGTGATAATTCACAGCATTGTTGGACTAAGAGGGAGACACATACATTGCTCTTGAGAATACAAATTTGTACAAGTTTCAGAAAATCAATTTGTCAATCTGGCAATGTGTATTAGAAGCTCTAAAAATGCTCATCACATTCCACTTCATCTCCAGGAAAATAATCAGAGATAAAGAAAAAGTTTTATATACAAAGTCACTGCACTATTTATAAAGGGAAAAAAGAAAAGATATAAAGGAAATGGTTAAGTGAATTATAGGATTATCATACAGAAAATCAAATATAATATGTTCCATTATGTTATAGTTATATTTCCATAATATGCCGAAATACTTGCAGACTGTCAAGCGAAAAAAAGGTCTTTTTTGAATACTACCCAGTTCAGTCTCAAACACATAAACACACACACACAAACACACACAGAGACATTAGGCAGAGATACAGAGCTACTAACACAGGTTAGGAGCTATCATTTCAGCAGTGACATTATGACATTTTAACTTGAACTGGCAAATGTAATTTTAAGAATAACTGCTTCATTTTATAATCGACAAAACAGAACGTTTGTGACCTACTTCTCTGCTTCTTGTTGGCAAGTTTGAGAATTGATGAGGGTGTGTCTGTATTGTGGCACTGAAAACCTACCTTGTTATCAGAGCATTCAGTTTAGTGCAGTTCAGAGCAGGCGTCCGATGTCCTCAGGTCCACGTTCGCCGCCCGCCGCCCCCCCGCCCCCACCGTTTTACGGTTCGCACAGCTGTAGCTGTCTGCCTGGTGGGCTCCCAGAGCGGGCTGGGTTTCATTGTAAGGCTGTATCAGCGAAGCCCCTGGTCTCTTATGTGAGGAAAGGCACTATATAAATGCAAAATAGTCTATTTTATTCATGCTGTCATATAAATAGAGATCTACTTTATGTTAGCAGTTTTTCAAGGAAACTGGCTATTCTTAGTATCAGGCGAGTCATTCTCAGGGCTTCCATGATCTATTGGGCAAAATTATTTTTCACCCCAGGACAACAGGTGCCTTCTCAGGTGCAGAAGAGTCGCCAGAAATGTCACCTTGAGCCAATACTGGTCCACACAGAGGACTAGATGATTATCTAGATGGGTCGAGCTGACCCTTGCTCTAGCTGAAGTTGCAAATGTCTGGCTGCAAAGACCCAGAGAGCCAACTCTTTTCTACTGGTCTCAGCAGTGGCCCCCTTTCTCAGCATCTCCAACATGAGGACATGGTGACAAAGACAGGGTTCTACAGTCAGGTGGACACGGGTTTAAACCCTCGTGCTGTTTGAGAGCTCTGTGTCTTTGAGTTTGTCCTTCATTTGTGAAATGAACGCATCCACCCTTGGGTGAGGGCGGTGGGGGTTACAGGATGAGTCAGTGAAGCATGGGAGGAAGTCATTTGACACAATGCCAGGCACATTGTAGTTCAATACATGTTATCTGTTAGAGTCAGTAGTTCCATTTCCCTCATTCAGCACCAACCTGAGCAATGTGATTTTAGAACACTACGCTAAGGGCAGGGAGTGAGGGATGGCTGGAGAGCAGGAATTATAGGGCCTGTGTCTGCCTCTTAAGAATTTACAAGCTCTAAACATAGAAAGCTTAGAACCAGAAGTGACCTCAGTAACTTATCTGTTCCACTCCCTTCATTTTTCAAACGAGGAAAGCTTATTAAAACAAGCCAGTGTGACTCCCAGTTCTGTCTGACATGCTGTGTGCCTCAAAATGAATCAACTACACTTGACACATTAATTTAGTTCAGAGATCCTTTGAGTCATAGGCCCCTCTTTTCTGTGTTTCTTCCTCCCCCTTTAAAATACTAAATGAAATTTGCTCTATGGTGGGGCACAAACTCTTTTCATAATGTGCTACCTTTAGACCATCACTGACTAATCTTGCCTGTTATCTTGAGCAAACGTATGCTGCTCCATAGCACGAACACTCAGGAAAGCTACTCCTTTTCTTGAAGTGTTTGATAGAACTACACCTTTAGTTTTGTCTCACCTTACTTTCTAAAGTGTTGAAACCCTTAAGAATGAATCTGTAAAAGAATGAAATTTTGCCATTTGCAGTAACATGGATGGACCTGGAGCGTATTATGCTAAGGGAAATAAGTCATACAAAGAAAGACAAATACTGTATGACATCACCTATATATGGAATTTAAAGATTACAGCAAACTAGTGAATATGAGAAAAAAGAAACAGACTCAACAGATACTAAGAGATGGAAGAGGGGAGGAGCAAGATAGGGGTAGGAGAATAAGAGGTGCATGTTACTATGCATAAAATAAATAAGTTACAAAGATATATATTGTATAACACATGGAATATAGTCAGTATTTTACAATAACTATAAATGGGATATAACCTTTAAAAACTGGGAATCACTGTGTTGTATAACTGAAACATATTATTTTGTACATCAACTATATCTCCACACACAAAAAAAAGAATTTTAAAATAAAAAATAAGAAATGTGTATTTTAAAAAGACAGAGTACATAGAAGTGTCAAAATGACAAGGAACCAAGATGGCTTCTTAACATCGTATCCATTACACTTTCCACGGTGCTGATCCCAACCGTCTCACTAAATCAAACTGAAATTAGGCATTGATACCCCTGCCTACTCTCCCAAGGAATTCCTTTATCCTATGGATCTACAACTGAAATGCTCAGAGAAAGAAATTCTTCCTCTCTGTGTCAATTCTGTGGAAGGGAAAAAATGCTTCTGTCTCATGTTAGCCCCTCTTTCCAATTCTATCTTCCTTTTTAAAAATGAAAGGTTAATAATATGACTGGACAGAATGTAAGTCATCCTTCAGTCCAAATGTTTCAAGTAGTATCCTCTTCTCTCTAGTCCAGGCATCTTAATTTTTCTGTGCCACATACCCCTTTGGCAGCCTGGGGAAGCCTATAAACCCCATCTCAGAATAATGCTTTTAAACACAAAAACAAAATGAAGAAACTTCAAAGAAAATTGGCTACACTGAGCTAGTTATCAAATTAAGGAAAAAACTGGAATATAAGCTCATATTTGTCTTTATTAATGCATTAAATAACAAGATCTAGTTGTGGGTCTAATGGCCACCATCATCTCAAGGTAGTGATGAGCACAAACGTTGTTTCCAGACAGCTGCAGCGACTGTAATATGGTATAAACATATCTGTGACTTCTATTGATGGCAGCCATAAATTCTGCTAATCCTATTGTGATTTCTTTCCTACGTTCATAAAGGAAAAAATGCTAAATTCTTATTAGAAGTTAGTGAAAAGGAAGATACAACATTTCCCCAATTTACATCTGGGGACCCTGTGAATTCTATCAGAGAACCCCTCAGCCCCCTGCAGCCTAGAACTCCAGCTGTGGTTCCCAACACAGCTCTGAGCAGGCCTGGCCCAAGCTCGCCAGGCTGTCCTGCTCCTCCTCTTCCTCTTCCTAACGCAGTACTCAGTTGCCCTTGAGAACTGGCCTTTTTTTTTTTTTTTTTTTTCTCCATGTCTTGTTTCAAGAACATCTAGGCAGGAAAGTTTCAAATTTAGGTGATGTGAAAGCAAATGGTATTTTCCAGTTAGGAATATTGTATATAGCACCAAGTTCTCTCTTCCACTACCCACAGATATTTTCCGATTCTGTGTGTGTGTGTGTGTGTGTGTGTGTGTGTGTGTGTGTGTGTGTTTTCAAGATTCAAGGCCTTGGTGGAGTTTGAAAAAAACCGACCCCTCTGAAAGATTAGTAATATATTTCACTACCTTGTAATGAGGGAGAGTTATCTAAAACATACTCAATTTGTCGTCTTTCTTTTATTTCTCCTCTTCTTTGTTTTCATATATTCTCAACAGAAAACACACTCTTCAACTGACCTATATTTAGTCTCTCAAACCACCTAGGCAACACACACCACACACACACACACACACACCCCTCTTCCTCTATAGACGGATGTACACCTACCTATATATGTACATACAGACATAAACATAGATACAGAAATATATTTTGTATCTTTCCTCCTTTAAAATTTGGAGATGACCCCAGAGTTTTTCCCATAAAAATAATTTTATCGTAATAAAAGTCCCATGAGGGCGGGGACTTTGTTTTGTTTGCTGTTGCTTCCGTAACAATTAGAACAGTGCCTGACACTGCTTGAATATTTATTGAGTGAATGGACAAGTATGTTAGCTGTAAAGACTTCTGCAAATAAAGTGGGCTTGTGAGGATTTTTTTATTTTATCTGAAACTAATGTTAAGAGAGAAAGGCAAGAACCTCAGAAGTCGTTTTCATAAAATCAAAACCAAACCTTAAATTTTAGGAAAATACATACATACACCCTTAATAACAACATGACTGTTCTGTCCTAAAATAGCAAAAGGTTTTGTTTTATTTTTAAATCAAAATGAAGGGCTCTGGGTGCTAGTGATGATACAGAAGACATGAAACCAGAGCTATAACTAAGTATGAGTCAAACTAGCCATACATGCCAGTCCAGAGGGAAAATGAGGCAACGTAAGTGTATATTGATTACTGAACTCTATAAATACCACTAGGATGGTTGTATCACCATGGGTGTTCAATACATATGCATTGACTAAATAATCCTGAGCTAACAATTCAACACCAGGTAACTTCTTCCTCCCCTCACCTTCAACATTGCACAGAGATGCTAGACTTGTACCAGTGGAGTAGAAGAAACCAAAAGGTGAACATTTAACTAGGGAGGACTGTAGAGAAGAAGGAATGAATTAGTGGCCATACAATTTGACTTCTGGTCAACCACATAAAAACCGCTGAGTAGTGGGAACTCATTCAGATTCTGATGCAATAAAACAGGAAAAGATGGACAGGAGTGAGTGATCCACGTGGAGTTTAGAGACTCAGCCCATACAGGTTGCCCAATGATAGCATTCAAATCACAGGGTCCCTTAATCCACTAGATGATAATTTAGATACTACTTTGTATAATTCATTTCCTAAAACAAGATTTCTCAAGCACACCTGAAAAATGCTCATACAGCTCCCCTTTA
The DNA here is from genome assembly GCF_009834535.1 of Camelus ferus. Lineage (NCBI taxonomy): Eukaryota > Metazoa > Chordata > Mammalia > Artiodactyla > Camelidae > Camelus > Camelus ferus. The sequence goes on along the minus strand of NC_045716.1, from coordinate 15,950,564 downwards.
GAACATTTACAGTGGTAAAGATCACATCACTTTTTAAAACAGGTAGCTCAATTATTAACAGATGTAATTACTAGAAGCCTCATCTTTACAAGACTTGAAATTTACCACCCTATAATTCTACCCAACACTGAGCACAGTGCCTGATACATGGAAACCACTCAATGATTTCATTTGTTGAAGTTATATTCTCTTCTTTTTGTCTCCTAGGGCAGTAGAAGTTGGAGGGTCAGGGGTGGCTTGGAGAGGGGGAGTAATCTTTGCTCACTTCTGGATGATAGACTATTTGCTGTTTTTCCTGAAAGTATAGGATAATTTGGGAGCCGTGCCCCAGTGGACAGGAGCTCAAAACCTCATGACCACAGCTGCACTGATTTATTCAACATGTGTATATATTCCAACAACTAACACACATTGAGTTTGCAATTAAATAAAAGCAATTCATTTCTCATTTAACATTGTTTCTCATTACCTTTTCAGTCAATTTATTTTTTTGATCCCAAACGCAGACCTTACTCCTGTTAAACATTTTATTCTCTTGGTTTTCATGCAACAGTTCAACAACTTTGGGTAAATACCAAAGGAACACAATTGCTGAATTTTATGATGACAGTATGTTTAATTTTGTAAGAAACTGCCATACATCCCTTCAAATTAGTGTACCATTTTGCTTTCCTATCAGCAGTGAATAAACGTTCCTGTTGCTCTGTATCCTCATCAGCATTTGGAGTTGTCAGTGTTCTGGATTTTGGCCATTCTAATAGGTGTGTAGTGGTATCTGACTGTTGTTTTAATTTGCATTTCCCCGATGACATACGATGTAGAGCATCTTTTCTCATATGCTTATCTGCCATCTGTATATCTTCTTTGGTGGGATGCCTGTTAAAATCTTTGGCTGATTTTTTAATCAGTCTGTTTGTTTTCTAATTGTTGACTTTTCAGAATTGTTTGCATATTTTAGATAACAGCCCTTTTTTCGCAAATATTTTCTCCCAGTTTGTGACTTGTCATCTCCTCCTCTTGATATCCATCAATGTTTTTATGTCATATATATCAGAAATTGTTTGAAGGGTTTACATGTAGAAGGTCCTTTCCTTCCTCCCAACTCTAATGCAGGCTGTTTTTATTTCTAACATTATATTGTCGCAGTCATTTCAAGAGGTTCAATATCCGATTCAAGAGATTAGACATCAAACCTCAAAGTGTCACTTTACCCTTAAGCTCCCCACACAATTGCATACTTCATAAAAGAAGATCACATATTTTTAACATATGCTATTTTCTATTTCTTGCTGTTTTTTTTTTTCTTTCTGGGAAGGAATACTAGTTTAATCTGATTTTATGTGGACATATTTTTATTCTATAGATGATTGTGACTACCGGTGGGCTAATTGCTAAAAAATTTCACATGTTGGAATTTAGAAAGTTTTGGAAACTGTCCCCAGCTCCTCTGTTTATCACATTTACAAATCGGGTAACAGTAATTGCCTTAATGTCAAATATCTTGTGCTCAACAACTTACAAGAATCCAAAGCAAAAATGTGCTTGGGAAGCAAATTATCCCGAAATAGGTGACCCTGAAGCCTCATGAACTAACTGTGCCTTCCTCACTTATTAATAAGCATCATTTCCAAGCAACCAAGATGTATTGAGTTGGGAGTCCCTAAGTGCAAGAGGGTCCAGAAATAGCTTTGACTTTTCCTCTTTTTAATTTACCTTGTGGGGCTATGGGGAAGGAGCAATCCTTTAGTCTGTCAATATCACCAGCAACAGCGCCACATGAAGAGAGGACGGGGAGGGGAGGCGTGAGGTGATGGGGGAGGCTCAGCCGAGAAGATGGAATATCTATCTGACACAGAAGAGGAGTCTCAGAACTCTGCAGAGTTGAAATGTCAAAAGAAGCCACTGAAAAAGAACTGAGTCATCAGAATTTTGACACTGACAAGGCTACACTGCATGCAATATATGTGACTTCTAATACCCACCAACTGTTACAGCATGGACTAAGACATTTTCCGTTTCTATCTTTAGTCTGTGGCAAATTTAATTGTTTTATTTTATTTTTTGATATTTCCCTATTCTATTTTCCTTTAATCATTGTATTCAACCAATGCAGGCTGATACGCATTATGTCTTTAAGACGGTGTATCTTGATCTCAAAAGTAATTTTTGCTTATGAAATCTGAAGAGCTATTCAGGAGATCAAATAAAATAGCGTGTAATACATACTGTGAGAAATTTTAAAATAATACAAATATATCTTATTTCCTTTAACCAAAATTACAAGATTGATGTGATATAACATATAGTGCAGATGATAATACAGTATCACTTAATTATAATTTTATAACAAAGTAGAAATGTCATATGCACAAAATGCAGAATCATTTTTTTTTTTTTTTTTTTGCAGAGAGTTTTCTTTCAATTTCATCAAACCTTGTAATTCTTCACTGAGAGAACTAGATGCCACCGTTTTCATGCCCTTATCATATTTAGCAATGTTTTGGGACAGGATTCAACCTCTGGCAAGGTTGCTGCTAAACTAAGTGTGAACTTCTGAATGGCAGAAAAATTCTCATGGTTTCAGTATGAAAACATGCAATTGAGAAAACAGTACAGTAGGATCCCATAAAAATACTGCTGGGTTCAAGCACATATTCATCACTAAGGACCAGTGAGTTCTTTGTCAACCTACGTATCCTGTCTACATTGTTTACTCATTTGTAAAATATAGGGAAGGGTAAGCTAAGCTAACTAAGGAGGCTGTTAGCCTCAAACATAACTTATGGGAAGATGTTGTATACTTGCATAATTACACACAGAACATGACTATATACATTTTAGTGGCTTGAGGAAAACCAGGGACCTCCTAGACTTGCACTGTTCAAAATGGCGCCAGGGGCCATAGATGGCTATTGAGCACCTGAAGTATGGCTAGTGCAACTGAAGAATTAAATCTTCAATTTTCCTCCATTTTAGCTTGAATTTAAAAACCTGAAATAGTGTAAAATATTTTTTCTGTTAAACACAACTTCCTTGGTAAGGTAGGATGACATCTCATTTAAGCCATTGAAAATTTAGCATCCAAATTAAGATGTACTGCAAGAGGAGAACGTACATTAGAGCTCAAAAACATAGTACAAAAACATATAAAATATCTCATTTGTAATTTTTATATTAATCACATTATTTAGTAGGCTGAATAATGGCCACCCAAAGACATCGGGTCCTAAACGCTGTAAGTTGTGCCTTATTTAGAAGGAAAGTCTTTACAGATGTGCTTAAATTAAAGATTTGGGGATGAGGAGATTATCTGGGCTAGCCCAGATGGGCCTTAAATGTGATCCCATGTTTCCTCATAAGTGAAAGGTACAGGAGTATTTGGATGTACACAAAAGGGGAGACAACGTGACCATGGAGGCGAAGATTGGAGTCTTAATGAATGCCAATGAGTGTCAGCAGCCACCAACAACTGGACAAAGCAAAAGAACTAGTCTCCCCTAGAGCGTTTGGAGGGAGTGTAGCCCTGTTGAAACATTGATTTTGGCTCAGTGAAACTGATTTCAAACTCTGGCCTCCAGAACTGTGAGCAAATACACTTCTGTTGTTCGAATCCTCCAAGTTTGTGGTCATTTCTTATAGCAGCGCCAGAACTGTGAGCAAATACACTTCTGTTGTTCGAATCCTCCAAGTGTGTGGTCATTTCTTATAGCAGCCTCTGGAAACTAATATACTTACTGAAATTATGGTATTTTTGTTGTCTTGAGTTAGCCGTAATAGTATATCAAAATTAATTTCACTTTGTTTTTTTTCTTTTAACGTGGCATCTTGAAATTTTTAATTTCCTTTGAAGCCCTCATTAAATTTCTATTGGGCAGTGCTGTCTTAAGCCATGTCATCTTACAGGACTTAGGAATCATAAGTCAGTCACCTTCTCATTGGTGGAAGATCCCTGAGCATCCATCCTAAAGAGAAAAGAGAAAGTGTATCCATCCAGGAAATGCCTCCCAACCGCTTCAGTTCTGTGTTCTCAGAGTGTCTCACTGCCAACCTGATATTTCCTCTGCTACATTTGTGAAATAAAGATATAGACCAGCAGGTATGCAAAATTACGTTTTCCCTATAATTTCTCTGTTTCTCCATCATTTTGAATAGACTCTCCATGTAAATATAAGCATCCTAAAAGAAGGAGATTCCCTTCTTTCTTTTCCCCTCAAAATCTTCTTTTCAGGGCAGAACTCAGAAGATGTACAGAGTTAAGTTCTTTCTTCTTTGATTTGTCTAACAGGCATTATTTTTTAAAAGGCTAGAAAGCTAGGCACGTGGGCATCCACACTGCTTCTGAAGGCAGGACAATGAAATATACACACAAAAAGGATTCAACATAACCTGAAGACCTTACTAATTTATATTCTTGCACACTGTATGTATGTAGAGATTATTTCCTAAACATTTAAAAGGTATTATTAGCCCTTGCCAGCACTTTTTTCCTTCAAAGTGGTTTACAAATACAAACTTGTTTCCCTGCCTCCCTTATGAACCACCATATAATGCTGAGATGGGGGACTTGAATGAGGACTGGGGAGGTATAATTCATGGCCCATAATTTCATGTTTCCTGGATTTACCATTGTGTAAGTCAGCCAACAGATTAACAGTAATTACAGACAGCACACAGTAATGAGGTGATTTGGGACAAATAATCTCTACTGTTACTCTATAAACGGGATCTTACAGAAGATCTACAGGTAGCCAAATTTTGATTTGCTGGGTTTTATACATGATAACCCTGTTTTAGACAGACGGGCTCATCTCTCTTTGCTCTGATGAAGCTCTTCCTAGAAAGGCAGGATGCATGTGTTAGCTGAGACACTTGCCATCCCTTTGATGCCTTCAATCTTTGGAAGAGGGAAGGGAGGACTAGAGAAAGGCAGTACCCTCTGTCTGCTTCCTGGAAGAACCACTAGTTTATGGAAAATTATCCTTTCTGCTTGTCAAAGAGAATTGCAAGTCTTTTCTGAAGGACCCCCTAGGAGAGTTGAACTCACCTTGCTGTGGCTTCTCCTACATGTCTGCTGCCTCCAGTAATAACAATGACATTCTCATGACATATGATCATTCTCCCTTCTAGTCATCCCCTTTCTCATCTTTCACTTCAAATTCTAACTCTAATCTGCTCACTGAATCTATGTAATGCTTCTTTTAAAGTGTCTTCTCCCTTTCATTTCCAGAGCTGCTTACCAGGTGGTCCCAATTGCTCTTCAACTTGATATTACAATGGATATTTTACAAAGTATTCAACCTCAAATCTTTCCCTGTCCCCTTCTCCTCTCCTACTTTTCATTGTGTCGCCATATTAATTTTCTTAAAGCCAATCTCTAATCATGTTCCTCCACATAGTGGCTCTCTATTCCATTAGGAATAAACCCCCCACATTTTAATTTGGAATTCAAAGTCCTCCACAATCTGACCTCACTTCACTTTTCAACCTCTCTTATGGACAAGTACCTTTCATGTACCAGACATTCCAAACGAGCATGACTTCTTGTCCTCTTCCAAGCTTTCCTTTCTCTCATGCTTCAGTGAATTTGCTCATGGTATTTTCTTCTCTTTGTCATGTTCTTCCCTTCCATTGTCCCTGCCTTACCAACAGGTTTTACCCATCTTTCAATGCCAGTATAAATCGCCTTTCTCTGTGGAGCCATCTACGGTCCCATTTTATTGAACATGTCTATTAAAATCAACCTCTCTTATTTCTGTGTTTCCTTAACTTTCTTAAAGAACTCACCACGTTCTGCCTTATATTGCCTTATTGGTACATCCCATCTCCCTACTGGATGGCAAATTCATTCCACTGGGGACCATGCCTTCTTCACCCTTTCATTCTCTGTGATGCCTATCAGTTGCTAGGAGTTCAACCAGAATGGACAGTGTGAAATGGAACGAGCTCCTGCCAAGCTGGGTTTATGAGTAAGAGCAATGGACACAGTTACAATTGGACTGAAACTTCTTGGGGGTGACAGTGGAATGGAAGAGACAGGACAGCAAAAATGTAGCTTCCTGAGTTGGAGCCAGGCCAGAGCAACGGGGTTAACAGCAGTGCTCTCAGGAAAAGTGCTTGACCACATCGAATCATTAAAGCTCTTTGGCTCCCTTCCTGCTGGGAAACCCCTACAAGAGGGATTTGCTTTGAGGGAAGGGGTTCTGTGCACGTAATTATTCTTTCCCTCTAAACCCCAGGAGTAGGAATGCTGGTAATTACTTTTGGATCTATTCAGTGTAATTACACAATAATCCACAGCCACCTATAAATACTCTGTCATTACATGGCATTGTCCTGGTAAACTCTACTAGGTTTCCTGGTCGAGTAATTACAGCTGTGCCACAGGGCAAAGATTAGTGGCACTAAGAATTTCCAATATTAACACTCACATCTCAGCTGCACAACTATTTCCATCTGTAGAAGCACGAGCTGCAAAGAGGCTGTATACTTTGGCAGGCAAAGAGGCGGCAGTTTTTGATGTTTTGGGTGAAGAAGGAACTTCGCCTCCACACTATAAGGGGATGGGGGGGCACAGTACTAGGACCTTTGACCTTCTTTGTTTCACAGATCTAGAAGGAAAGAATTAAAGTTAGCATATATCTACCCTGGTTTCTCTAAAGAGTAGAGTGGATAGTACCAGCAAAATATACAAAAGCAATAACTTATCTTGGCATGAAAACAAGAATTGAAGAACCAAGTCCATGGTTTGCATTCTTGTTTTTCTCACTATATTATATAAACCTTTGAAGAACACTTAACATTTTTTTCCTTACCTTTATATCTGAGCCTAAAATGAGACCTTTTCATGTGAGACCTGATAAATAATAAAAATAAATAAATGGAGAACAGACAAAGGGGAAAACATTGAAAATAAAGTAAAATGGGGAGGTCAGAGAGAAAAAGGAAGGAAGGAAGGGAGAAAAGACTGGAAAGAAGAATGGAGGAGGTAGGGGAGAAGGAGGAAGCCAAAGAAGAGGAGAGGAAGAAACAAAGGTTGAGGGGAAAGAACCCCATGGTTAATTTGCTCCCATGGCTTTGCCTTATTTAAAACAGTGCAATCTGGCAAACTAGAGTACATACTAGAGGAGAGAATAACATCAGAAGAACAAATTAAGACCAAGTCAAAATAATATAAGTGTAAGATGAAGCTGGTTTGGGCCAAACTAAGAAAAAAGGATTGAAATAGGAACATCCCCAAGAGAATACAAAAATAATTTGGGGAGAACAGAATTAGATTTCAATCTTTGTAGACTTCAAGACTAGGGAAATCAAAGGGAAGCTTCTTTTTTATTCAAAGTAGAAATAAATAAAAATGACTCCAACTTTAGAAAAGATGGTCTCTTTAATGGTGTTGGGAAAATTTGATAACCACATGCAGAAGAATGAAACTAGACCATTATATTAAACTATACACAAAAATTAACTCAAAATGGATTAAAGACTTCAATATAAGACCTAAAAGCAGAAAATTCCTAGGTGAACACATACGTAGAAATCTCATTGACACTGGCCTTTGCTGTTTTTGTGGAATGACACTAAATGCAAGGGAAATAAAAGAAAAAAATTAACAAATGGGACTGCATCAAACTAAAAAGCTTCTGTACAACAGAAGAAACCATCATTAAAATGAAAAGACAACCTACTGAATGGGAGAAGATTCTGCAAATTATATATTCAACAAGAGATTAATATCCAAACTATAAAAAAACTCACACAACTCAACAACAAAAACAACAGACAGATTTAAAAATGAACAGAAGATCTGAATAGACATTTTTCCATGGAAGATATAAGATGACCAACAGATGCATGAAAAGATGTTCAACATCACTAATTATCAGGAAAATGCAAGTTATAACCACAATAAGAAATCACCTCACCTCTCTTAGAATTGCTATTATTGGAAAGGCAAGAAATAACAAGTGTTGGGAAATATGTGGAGAAAAGGAAGCTCTCACATACAGTTGGTGGTATTGTAAATTGTGGAGCCACTATGGAAAACAATTTTTTGAGATTCCTCAAAATTATAAGAATAGAACTACCATTTGACATAGCTATTCCTCTTCTGGATAGTTCTCTGAAGAAAAAAAAAAAAATACTCCAAAAAGATGTACGCAGCCCATGTTGATTGCAGCATTATTTCCAATAGCCAAGATATGGAAACAACCTCAGTGTCTCCTGATGGATAAATGAGTAAGGGAGATGAGGTACACACACACACACACACACACACACACACACACACACACACACAGAGGAGTACTACTTAGCCATAAAAAATAATGAAATTCTGCCATTTGCAATAACATGGATGGACCTAGAGAGTATTATGCTAAATGAAACACCATTCAGAAAAAGAAATGGTGAAAGACAATCATATGAATTCACTCGTGTGGAATCTAAAAGACAAAACAAAATGAAATGAAAGAACAAGCAAAAGTAAAATAAAAACAAACTTAGAGATGCAGAGAACTGATCAGTGGTTGCCAGAGGAGTAGGGGGTTGGAGGGAGGGTGAAATGAATGAAGATGATCAACCGTATGGAGATGGAGGGTAACTAGACTGGTGGGGGGATCCCTGTGTCGTGTGTTAGATGTCGAATTATAAGGCTGTACGTCTGTAGCTTATACAGTGGAAAACCCAGACTAGATAACCACTATTTATAAGCTCAGCCACACCTCAGGGACCATCTGGTTCAACTCCTTCAGTTCTAAGATGAAAAAACTGAGGTCTGTGATGGCAAAGTAGGCAGACAGCCAGTGGCTGGTTCTAGATGGGAACTCGCAACTCCCAACAGTCCATGCCATTATTATGTTTTGTATTTCTACCTTGAGGACATTGACAACCACGAGTTAAACTGCCCATTTAAAAAATGCTACTGCATGTCAAATAATGTCTGTGAGGATGTATTTATAATCCTTTTCTCCAGGAAGAAGACATAAGGTACATTTCACTTTGCTCCTTTATGTATTGCTTACGTTTTCACAATGAATACATAATATTTTCTATTCATATTTTTATGTGTAAAGCTATCCTTGAATGTTATTAAGTTGTGAAACTGGTGATGGGGACATGCGGGTTTATTCCACAGTTGTTTGTTGTAATTTATAGAGGCTATTGAGGATTCTAGAGTAACACAACAGTTAGAATTGGGAGAGATTTCAGAACTGTTCTAAGCACTTCATTTTATAGGTGAGATAATTAAGGTCCAGGCAGTTACCTCACTGAAACCTATAAATAACATCGAACAAAAATTTAAGAATTCTGCATCATAAACTAAGTGAGGGTGTGCTTGAAAATTTATATGACTCCCACTTTTTTTTTCTAGTATAAATGAAGCAAGGACTATATCCTTTTAGGAAGAAAACTAGCATTTATTGAGCAGCTTCTCCATGGCAGACACGTTATACATTGTTCATTTCATTTCGTCGTCACAGTAATTGATATTTTAAAGTTTACAGTTCAGGGAAGAGATCCTCAAGCAGTTTAAAATAGAACACGGGTCCTACTGCAAAACAGAGTCTTTGAATTCTAATTCTACAAGTCTTTCCTTCTTTATCCCACAGTCCTTTTGAGGTGAGCTGGAGTTAGCATCCCCTGCAACAGGGATTAATAAAGGCTTTTCTTACTTTGCAGCATTAATCAGGGTGTGTTAAAGGGCAGTTGCCTGATCGTTGCTGTAATTCCTTTCCAGTATCTATTTCTCCCAGGCTTTCCCACTTAAGAGAAAGGTTGCTTTTTGATACCCATGGGGACGACTTCAAGATTTTAAAGTCGAGTTGGACTAAGATGTGCCCTGCGTGGATAATCAGGTTATAACAATCCTTCACTTTCACATTTCTAACTCGCCTTACATTATCCAACAGTTTTCACAAAAAGCATTAATGTTATTGCCTGACAAGGCAGATGAGAAAAACTATCAAGACACCAGCCAGTCTGGTTTGCCCGGGACTGAGGCGTGTCCTGGGACATGTGACTTTCCCATGTGAAACCAGGACAGTACCAGGCTGGCTGGGATGAGTCTATCGCCCTGAGAAACAGAGACACAGGAAGGAGAAATGTCTCGTCCACAGTCACACAGCAAGTCAGTGATGGGACCAGAACCTAGAGCTCCCAGCAACTCGTTCTGGGCCTTTCCAGCTAAACCACGTGATTATTAAATGTTGAGACACAAATTTGACCCTTCCTATGATCTCATATGCTTAAAGCAAATGGAAATAAAACTGGCAGTGAAAAATGGCAACGTGTCATCCTATTTTGTTCCTTTCTCTGCATTCAGACTTACTCCAGTCAAGACTGCTCTCTCCCTCAACCATGGCAGGTGGCCACCTTGTGCCAAATGGAGGCTCCTCTGGCCTGTCTTCATCTTCCCCTCTCTAGCTGTCCTGCAGGTAAACAACTCGGGTGCACACAAGTTCGCACACAAAAGATTCTGCAATAGTAACATTTATCTTGTGCACGTTCCATTTATCTTTGGCAAAAAGCTTCAGACCCAGACTATCTTAAGTGATCTCAAAAAGACAGTGATAAGTACCTTTCCCCGTCATTATCGCTCCATTTTATCACAGTGGTGATAGCAATAATGGTGGTTGTAACCCCCATCAAGTCCATTTAACATGGCTCATTTTCAAAAGCCACTCAATGCCTTGTGACAGTCTGGCCAGGCGGCTTGAAAAGATCACTTAACCCCGATGATCTGAGGAAGACTCTGAGTGGGGAGAGAAGGCCCTACAGTCAGAGGCGAGGCGGTCAGAGAAGGGACAGGATTTTACAAAAAGACCATTGATTTTATGACAAGGGGCAGAGCCACTGTCAAAACTGAGCAGCACAAATGGAAGGAATGTTTCAATTAGCTAGTTTGCAAGCAAGATTCCTCAGAAGGTGGGGTGCCCTGGCTTCTAGTTATTGTTGGTCAGGTTCATTCTTTTGTTTGTAATACGGGTGTGCTTCTCCTTAATACTAAAAGAGGAATCTAAAATTAGAAAATCTATCAGCAAAGACAGTCATTAAAGAAGCCCCATGGTAATTCCAATAAGGAGGTGTTTTATGATGTGACAATGACCTGGATAATGACACCAGGCTGAAAGGGGTAAGTGGAGCCTGGGCGAGTCACCTGTGACGCGCCCCCGACATGAGGCTGCCTAACACTGCCGCCTTGCCTGCCGTCCCACAATTGGTCTGCAATTTCCTTAGCAGGGGTTGAAATTGTTACCAGAGCACACAGTTTCTGGAGGCGGTGGATGAGGAGGAGGGCCAGGGACGCGTAGATAACGAATGGAGGGGAAAATAATCAATAGCACTGGCTTTTCTGCATCTCAGGCTGGGCTCAAAGAATGCTGGTGTTGCCTGAGAACTCTCAGACTGAAAACAGAAACACTCACAGAGGTAGCAGTTATGAAAGTAGCAGACCCAAGAGCCAAGGTACCTGGTTCAAAGCCCACTTTTGCGCTTTCCTGGCCACATGACTTTAGGTGAGGATTTTAGCTCTCTAAGCTTCAATTTCTTTGTTAGCAAAATGGGAATAATAGACCCTATTTCGTAACACTGTTGTGAAATTAAAATGCAATCATTCGTGCGAAGTGTTCAGCACAGAGCTTAGTATATAGTACGCCCTATATAAAGGTGATTATGATTATAATGAATTCATATGACATAAATGTTTTTAAGCCTGATTTTCTAAGTATAATTCTTAACGAATTAATTCTCTTCTCATCCATCTCAAAATGTTAAGTCTTGCCGTAAAAGAACTGAAAGTCACAAGGTTTTAAAAAAAAAGAGCCCTCGACTCTGTATTTGCATTCAGGCTCCATTACCTATGGGCGTCATGATCTTGATAAGGTGTGATCACCGTATTTAACGTCATGGACGATATTACGTGATGCTTAGAAGTTCAAGGTTTGGAAACACATTAATCTGGTTTTGGATAGTCGTTCCACATCCTCTAATGATAGGATATTTTGTACAGTCAAAGGACTAGTGTAGTGTTGCCCATTCTTCAGATTTCAAGTCAAATATCATTTCCTCCAGTAGCCTTGCCTAAACCCTTTTTTTACATTTTCATTGCCCCCCTGCATTTATTCCTTGTGGCAGTTAACAGAATTATGAAAAAGCTACATAATTATGGTCCAACTTTCCTAATAAACTACAAGCTCCAGGAAAGCAAGAAACTTGTTTATTTTTGTTCATGCCAGCATCTCCCTGGTTTGCACATAGTAGGTGACAATTATTGGATGAATAAAGGACTTTGAGTAAAAGAGTGATATGCTATATGAGTTACATTTCAAGAGGATCACACTGGCTGCCATTTTTAAAAGAAATTGTAAGCAGACAAGATTGGGAACAGGGTAACTAATTAGGAAAGTATTGTAATAATTTAAGTTAGAGATACTGCTGGCTAAGACAGAAAGGGTAGTGATGGAGGTGATGAGAAGGAACTGACTCTAGACACATTTGCAAATGAAATTTGATGTTGGGTGTAAAAGAAAGAAAAGAACCAAAGATGATTCCCGGGTTTAGGGCCTGAGCAACTGGATGGATGGACTGCCATCATTTCAGACAGAGAAAACTGCAGAGGAGTAGATTTACTGCAGTAGGTCAGGAGTTCATTTTTGGAATATGTTAAGGTATAATGTCCACTAGACATTCAGATGAACATATCAAGCTAGCCACTGTATGCCCAGGTCTGTGGTTCAGGAGAGAGAGGTCTGAGCTGAAGATACCATGTTCATATTTAAAGATGTGAGACTGATGAGTTCATCAACAAAAGAGAAGAGAGCCAAGGAATAAGGTCCAGAGTAATCCAATATTAGAAACCAGGCAATGATGAGGATCAAAGACAATAAGAAGGAGCAGTCAATGAGGAAGGAAGAATAGATGCTGGAAACCTTCAAGGAAGCCAGACTGGGACAGCCTGCAGATTGATAATGGGACTAAGGGTTTCCCATTTGATTTGCCAACATGAGGGTCACTGGGAACCTTGACAAGGACCATTTTAGAGTGAACTGGTGGGGGGCAACTGCCTGATATAAATGGATTTCAAAGAGAATGAAAAGTCAACCAGGGAAATTTCATCTAAAACCACAATGAGATACTACTGTACACTCACTGGAATAGCTAAAAATCAAAGAGCCTGCTCACATTCAGCACTGGGGAGGATGCGGAGCAAATGGAGCTCTCATACAATTCGGGTTGGAATGCGAAATGTTTGAACTACATTGGAGAATTGTCTGGCAGTTTCTTTAAAGTGAAATAAATGCTTACGGCAATATCCAGTACATCTATGCCAAGACATACGTCCAAAATAAATGGAAACAAATCCATATATCCACTCGAAGGCTTATACACAAATACTCAGGGCAGCCTCTTCGTAATAGCCAAAACCCAGAAAAAACGGAAATATCCATCAATAAGAGAATGAATATTCAAATTGTGGTTCAGTCATATGACGCTACTATTCAAAGAATGAACTGATATTGATACGCTCAGCAAGGTGGACAAATCTCAAAAACATTATATTGAGCAAAAGAAATCAGATTCAAAAAAACTAATTACTGCTTGATTTTATTCAGGACATGAAGTCCAAAACCCAAGTATATGAAGATAGACATTCATGTGGGGAGAGAAAGCTAATTGATTAGAAAAGGGCAAGAGGAAATTTTCTGGGGTGATGACTATGCTCTGTATCTCGCTTTGGGTGCTGGTTCCACGTGTGTAAAGCACTTGTCACAATTCATTGAACTGTACGCTTGAGAGCTGTGCATTTTATTGAATGTTCAATTAAATCTCGATTTTTAAAAAGAGAGAATCAGAGAAGACTTGGAGTCAGTGAATTATAGACGACTCTCAGTGGAAAGAGGATCAGGGAAGGAGATCAAAGGAATTAGTTGAATGCTGGAGAGGCATCAGAGTTAAGGAAGTTTGTTTTTTCTCCTGTTATTTGAAATGAAAGATATACTATATTTGTATGGTGATTCAAATGACCCAGTAGAGAGGAAAATAAATGGTGATGCACAAGATTGTAACACCTATCCTTCAAAGTTGTTGTTAGGGTAAAATTAGACAGTGTGTGTGAAGCACTTAACGCAGGACCCGGAATGTGTAAGGGCTCAGTACATCATAGCTGGTCCTGTGATTATCGCCATGCAGTGATCGTGGACTCTCTGCTTCCACTGTCAGTGCCTCAGATATGATGACCTAGTTTTCTTATGACCGTTGCTTTATCCTTTGCTGGATATCACCTCACCACGAGGCTGACACCCCCACTAGTCCACCAACAGTGTTCGTTCACATCAGGGTCACACCAGCAATAGTGCACTGTGGGCTGGAAGGGTCACCTCTAAGGCTGAGCTCAGGTAAGACCAGAAGGCCTAAATAGGCTGCTTATTCCCATCAGTATCCACCACTGTGGCACCAGCATCCCTTCCTCAGCTCACATCTATAGGTTCTGGAAGGAGGAAGATAAAGTTCAAGCTTGGGATAGTGTACCTGTTCACGCGCTTTGCGCTGAAGAGAAGTGACCCCACGCTAGACCCCACAGGTAGCGGTGAATAACTGACCAGATGGAAAAGGGACTAGAAGGGAAGAGACTGAAACACTGGGGACAAAGAGGTCTTGGGAAGAGACGCTGGGGCGGGTATAAAGGCTGAATGCCTTCAAACACCCACCAAAGAGCATTCATCATGGAAGCACTAAACAAGCGAGTGTATCACATGACTTTGCACGGGGGACCCATGAACAAAGCGGCCATGGGGACAGAGATGGAAGCGATGCATGGACTCAACGGCATGGATTCCTACCGACAAGGGCTGGTCTAGCTGCTGCTGCCACTGACGGTTCAAACCGACAGCCACAGAGACCAGCACTCAGCCCCCAGGCTGGCACTTTTACTCTAAGATACCATCTGGCCACTTGAAAAATAGATGACACTGGGCCCCATATATCCTGAAAGAGCCAGCAGTTTATCTTCACAGGGACTCTTCTGTCCCATATGGGTTTCCCTTTCTCGTTCACAGAGCCTCAGCCAGCACCACTGTCTTACAGAGTGGCCAAACGTGGGACCCACTTCACCGTGTACTCAGTGTGGGCACAGATTGTGGGGTCCAATGGTCGTCTGACATCCCATAATGCCAGAAGCAGCTGGTCTCGTAGAATGCTGGAATGACCTACTGAGGCACGGTTACAGCGCCAGCTCCAGCAGAGAGGCTATAATTTTAAGCAGGGGTTGGCAAATCCAGTCTGCCACCTGTTTTTGTAAATAAAAGTTTTATTGGAACACCGCCATCCTTTTTCGTACACATATTGTCTATGGCTGCTTTCGCACTACAAGGGCAGACTTGCGTTGTTGTCACTGAAACCATATGGGCCACAAATTCTAAAATAATTACTCTCTGGCTCTTTACAGATAAAGTTTGCCAACCCTTCTTCTCGAGGATGTAATGCCGTCAGCCAGGACACAGTATCCACTGTGCTCCCGGTAGGAAAAATATATAGTTCTTGTAATCAAGGTGTTGAGGTGTCAATGGTCTTACCACCACAAAGAATAATTTGCTGGACTTTGTGTTGTTATTGGGTATAAAACGTGAATGTCTTTCAAACACCAGTTAACACCCGTCAAAGAGCATTCATCACAGAAACACTAAACAAGAGAGTGTATCAAATGACTGTGCTTCATACACAGATAAGTGTGTTTTGTATACTTACAATTCTGGGTTATAGGTCCTGGTCCTCAAAAGTAGCACACTTTTTTTTTTTAGAGGACATGAGGGTCCACCGAATTACAAGATAAAGTACCACTCTGCAGAAAAGTGGACCTGAGTGGCAGGGAATGTGGTAGACAGATGAATACTCCAAATTCCTCTGCAGAGAAGGACTTGCTACACCCCTGCAAGGAAGGCAGTCAAAAGTTCCTTCAAGTTCTGCCGCAACTGTAGAAAATGGGTTTCCCCGAGGTCACGACCTTCACAGAGCAACCCACAGCCAGAGACTGAGCAAAAGGAGCAGAGGTATAAACTTTTGGCTGTTTGGTCTGGTGTAGCTGGTGGTTTGCTGGAGCTGGCTGATGCCACCTCACAAGAATTGGT
This sequence comes from Camelus ferus, assembly GCF_009834535.1. Classification (NCBI taxonomy): domain Eukaryota; kingdom Metazoa; phylum Chordata; class Mammalia; order Artiodactyla; family Camelidae; genus Camelus; species Camelus ferus. The sequence goes on along the minus strand of NC_045716.1, from coordinate 15,934,446 downwards.
ATGTGCTTTTGTGCCCCGTTCCCCACTTAATGGCATCACGTTGATAACTTGAAGTCAGCCATGGGAGGGGAATTTACATGATGGAAATTGGCAAATACTACAAATCAAGACATTTTTCCCCCCAGAGAGCTAGCTGTTAAATATTCATCAGTGAGACACAGGGACAACTTGTCGGGCAATCCTCCCTCTGTCACCCACTGCCAGGGAGGGTGAGGCTTGACTGGGACTGTGTCATAGATTTTCTTCTTCCGCTAAGCAAGACTGCTGCCTCCCTCTTCCTTCCACAGGTACTGAACCCTAATAAAAGTGCTAAATTTCATCTCATACCTGCTTCCAGAAACCCCAGGCGGCAACTTAAGATTTTTTTTGGTATAAACACTACTGTTAGTAACCTTGGCATCTGTGTAAGCACTTGCTGCCTTTGAGAAAAAAATCGTCCTTATTTGAAATGACATTATATACAGCAGCGCTTTGAGTCAGGCTTTTGAACACCTCAGTATAGAATTTTAATTCTCAACACCCTCAGAAAGCCAATCGGCAAGCAAAGAACAACTAAGCTAAAGGTATGAAATCCTGTATTATTTCTGAAGGGCACATCGACATGAAAATGGGGGTACGGGGAAGACCGTGGCGGTACAAAGACATATAATTAAAATTCTTGTTTGAAATAATCGAATGGAAATGCTCCCAGTACTAGTTAATCGATCACCTCTACACGTAAAAACAGCTGCAACAGGCATTTTTAACCACATTTTTTGATCTTAACGTGTAATATAATCACTCACTCATGATTCACAAAATATTCAATAAAATGTTGGGTAAAAATTTTCAACTACTCTTAAGCTTGAAAGTATCATTTTTCATGGGTGCAGTTGCTAATTCGTGGTGCTTGTGGGGAACAGAATGTGGACATATTGATGCCAGAAGAGCCAGCCCCAACCTGGAAATGGCCCAGTGAATTAAGGGAAAGAATTCAGGGCTGAGATCCTAGGTCCAAAACATGGTAAAGATGTGTCCTGGGTCCTACGGATGAATACCACCCACCGTAGCCTGCTAGTGAAACACTCACACACTCACAGGCACAACACTCTTCCCTCATAAGCTCCTAGGTCCTACCTCCTGAATGTTACTGCACCTGCTGCGGTTTCCACGGCTTTCTCATTTTGGAGACTGTGTTTCGGCTCCTTCTCCATTCCCCTGAACACAATGTTTTGACTTCTCTTTGGCTTCCTGAACTGGCCCTGCCTTCCTGAAGTGGACAACACTTTCCCCTTGATGCCCAGCCCAGAAAGACGTGTTGGCTCCCACCCTTTTCAGGATGTAGACTTTAGCCTTGGGCAGCAGATGCAGGCCAGCTGCATCCACTTCCAGGCCTCGCTCCTGCAACCAGAGTGTGGCAGGGGGAACGCCTCCCAGATCTATCGTCACTATCCTGGCTCTCCAGACAGAGGACACCAGATCGTCTCTAATTCTTGATGGCTTTGGGGAACAGGAAGGATAGCACCATTTCTGGAACAAGAGACAAAGTTAGATCTTTAACTAGGTGTGTGTGGAATTTTACCCATCAGAATTACAGTGCAGTTGATTCTTATGATAAAAGCTGTCACGATGAAGATCAGACCACATTTCCCAAAGGCTTGTTCCCAGCATGGGAGGCCATGTGTCAAAATATTGTCTTTGAAGGTGCAGTTTGGAGTTGGAAAAAGTGGACAAAAAAAAAAAAAGCACAGTGATAATGAGGAGACAGTGAGGATGGAGGGAGGGGAAAAGAGAAGTAGGGAGAGAAATAAAGCTTTTGGAAGAATGTATGTTTAAGGAGAAACTTAAAAACTCCTTCTGTTTTCTGTATTGTGGGTTGCCCTACATGACACTTGTACAGAGTTCTAGACTAAAGATCTATGTTATGCTTCAAGGTTTCTGGAGACAGATTATAGTTTCTTTAAATGTTGCTGTGAGGCTCTGCTCCAAGGCAGCTGGGTTTATATAGGTCATATGGAGAAAAATATATAGCATACATTTAGTTCTTTCTCTTTGTCAGTATAGTATACACGTAAACCAAATTAGCTGGAGTAAAGGGCAAGTAAATGAAGATTCAGTCCACACACTTGAAAACACTCGGTGATCTTAAGATGCTCTGCATTTTAATGAGATGAGACATTGTGTATACAATTCCAGGACTTGTGTCTGACCTATGGTCAGGTCCCAATAAAGACTTATATTTCCTTTTCCCTACCCATTTCTTCTCTTCAAGTGATAAATACTAGCTCATCAAAATATCTTAGTTGGAAAAACTAGAAATTATGCAAAAAAAAAAAAAAAAGAGAATAAAAGGTTAAGATGTCAGTCCTGCAGAATTAAACCACTAAGTGGCCTCCAGCCTTTCAGGCAAAGGGAGGGATCAGTGTGTCCTAAAACCTCAACGCCTTTGATTCTGCCAATCCGAGGAGTCATTTTTAAGGATACGGTCTTTAATTTCTCTTTAGTGATCTCAGTCTCTTTGTATTCATTACATTTCCTCCCGTTCTGATTTCTCTCTTCCACCTTCCTCAGGCACCCAGCACCACCACTCCTACTTCTTGGAGGATTAAAGGAGCTATTCTTATGTATTTACGTCTGGGTGTAGGGAAAACAGTTGGTTTCCATCCCACTCATCAACTGTAACTGACGCACATATGCCTGAAGGCTGCCGCAGCATCCTTCTCAACACAATACTGGGCAAGGTGTGAGGGTGGCTGTTCTGCGGTTAGTCAATTCACTAGTGATGCTTCTGGTGGGTTGGGAGGCTGACGGTGTTACTGTGCAGTATGTTTGTCAAATCTGCCTTCGTGTAATTTTAAGTCAGTATTTAACCCTGCTCCCAACTCCATCAGAATACTCAGCACTTTTTTAAAATGTTTATTATGAAATGGCTTAAATATTTACAAATATAAAGACAATAGAACAATAAACCTGATTTATCCACAATCCAGATCCATCAAGTATCAAAACATGGACAGTCTTCCTACCTCCAACCACCACATCCCCTGATCTCAAGATTATTTTGAAATAAACCCCAGAAATTAGAGTATTTTACCTGCCAGTATTTCAGTACATATCTCTAAAGAGACAAGGATACTTTTAATACTTGTATTGTCTGTTTCCTCCAAATAAAGGAATGAAGACTTCACAGTGGACATTTTTAGGAGGTAGGTGCCCTCCTCTGGATTGCCAAGCTCACGTAGAATTACATTTTCCTGCCTTTTTCAAGACTGGTGATTTGAGAATTGCAGGCGAATTTGTTCAATTGTAAAGATTGTAAAGGAGATGTTTGCCTGATTTTTCTCAATGAGCAGAGTTCATCGCACATGCAAAGGCAGAAAATACCAGCAAATGAGAGTGGAGCAGTAGGCAGGAGAGACTCGAAGTGAACAAAGCCCTTCCAAGCACAGCTGAGAAAGAGTAACCAGCGTTGCTCCAGATTCATTAAGATAAAAACCAAATTGGCTCCTGGCCAGCAAAAATAATGATGCGGAGGAGGGGGGTATGTTTTGATGAAGCAATGGTTCAATATTACACAAACAATTCAATGAAGAGTCTTACTGGATTCTGGTTTCTAATTCTATACAACATCAATAAAGGTTGAGAAGAGTCAGGAAAACTAGCCTTATATCCCATTTCCTAAAAGGAGCTAAGCCTGGAAGGTGAATTTTCGTCACAAGAGACTGGAATCAAGTTTACATGTAACTACCTAACCTGCCCATTCTAGGTAAAGCCACGATAAGGAAGTAGATGTCACACGATAGATAGACCATGTGACCTTGATGATTTGAAAGGGCCATTTCAACAAGCCCAAACCACAGGATCAACATTTTCTCTCAACCCGCTGCATTTTTTTTCTCCTGTGGCCATAACTTAAATGATCATCTCAGTTCCCAGCAAAATAAAATGCGTCTTCTGTGCCATGTCTCTGCTCGCTCTCTGCACCTCTCCTTATTTCCACACCAGTACGAGGACCAGAGCAACATAAGCCAGTCAGGGCGGTTCATCTTTGCCCGTCTGAGACTCCATCGCTCTCTCCAGAGCCTCCTCCTGGCCAGGGAATCCCCCTTTACTCAAGCTGTTCCTTGGAGCTGTTTTCTTCCCTCTCCCCAGATGTACGCCCACCCATGAAATGTCTATGAATAATACTCTGGTTCCATAAAGCACATTAAATAAGCCCCTGCATGAGTTGGCATCACTATTCCCCCGTCCCTTAGAAAGTGGATAACTCAAAGCAAGCCGGCTGACCGTTAGTGAGTGTACAGCAGACAGCAAGCAAATCATGTCCACTGTTGCTTGAGCCCCTCCCTCCACCTTCCAGAAGGCAAGACCGCCCCACGTCAGTGCAGGAAGCATCTGCGTGCTGATTTCTCTTATATGCACGATCTTAATCTGTTCCAGCTGCTATAACAATATACCGTAGGCTGGGTGACTTATATAAACAATGGAAATTTATTTTTCACGGTTCTGGAGGCTGAGAAGTCCCAAATCAAGGTACGAGTAGATTTGGTGCCTGGTGACAGCCTTTTTTCCTGGTTCATAGATGGCTACCTTCTCACTGTGACCTCACATGGCTGAAGGGGCAAAGGCACTCTTTGGAGTCTCTTTTATAAAGTCACTCATCCCATTCACGGGATCCACCCTATGACTTAATCACCTCACAAAGGCCCCCCACCTCCTACACCATCACATACGAATTTGTGGGGTTCACAAACATTCAGTCTGTAACACGTATCTTGACTATGAATTACCATGTGCTTTAGACTTAATACAAATCATTTTCTAAAAGTGTTTTGTGATGAAAGATACAACATAAGTGGAAGTTCTCACTATTGCTTGCATTATAGCTTTGCTACAATATACTTTACTTAGAACAATCAGAAAATTACCTATTTTCCCAATCATCAGGTAAAATATGGAATATTCTTTCCTGTGAACAAGACAGACCCATGTTGGATTTTATAACTTTGATAGGTAGTGTTTTTATTGTTATTTTTTATATTGTGCTTCTGTACTTTGCTTTATGCATCAGCTTTTCACAAAATGCAAAGAATGGTCCCTCAGTGATTGTTCAGCGTCTGACTATTACAAATAAAGAGAAACTTCCTCAATTGCCTCTTCCCTCTCACGGAGGAAGCAACTGCCTACATGAAGGACTCACAGACAAGGTCAGAGGAGACCGTCATTGTAAAATGTCCCAGTCCCCTCACTTGAGCCACATTGGAAAGAGGGCAAGTGTAGGAATAGTTCAACTCTCTGCCATGGGACTCCATGTGGTTCTTTAGAGCTTTGTGTGCACACACTGAGGCTCCTGCAGGGAAAAAAAATTTTTTTAATTGTTGCAGAAACAGTTTATAGCAATAAATAGCTAAACATAAAAAGCTATTGAGTTTAAATTAATTACGTATTTAAATTTCAAAATTTCATAGAAAAAATAAAGGAGTCAGTGACACCGTTGATTCACCACAGAGGACAATATGACCGTCGCTGCGTTACAGGGGACCGCGTGGGTTGCCTCACAAAGCATTCAGCACATTTAATCAAAGCCAGATGACAATTTGTCAAGGAAGCTGTAGGCATTCTTGAATGTTCTCTTTCCCTCACATTACCCCCAACTCCATTTGAGTAAACTCTATTGGTTCCATACACGAAATGTATCAGTCCACTTTCTTTTTGCCTGAGACCTAGCCACAATTAATTATCTCTTTTTGCCTCAACAACTGTAACTTTTTCCCATTCTATCTACCCTTTTTACTTAGGCATCATTCCTTTTTTTCTTTTTTCTTTTCTTTTTCTTAATTTTTATTGAAATCTAGTTGATTTACAATGTTGTATTAATTTCCAGTCTACAGCAAAGTGATTGAGTTATTTACATATATATTCTTTGTGTGTGTATATATACATATATATTTATATTCTTTTTCAGATTCTTTTCCATTATGGTTTATTACGGGATATTGATTAGAGTGCCCTCTACTACACACTAAGGCCTTGCTGTTCTTCTATTTTACATATAGTAATTTTTATCTATTAATTCCAAACTCCTAATTTATCCTTCCCTCACCCCCTCTAGACGTCATTCTCACTCAGCAAATTGTAAGTTGAATTATGTCACTATCCTGCTTAAAACACCTAGTGCTTAGAATAAAATCCAACACCTCTACTCTGGTCTAGAAAGTCTTGAAAGACTTAGCTCCCTTCTATCTTTCCAGACTCACTTCTCTCTCCTTCTCCGTCACCACATTCTGCGACAGCAGTCTCCTTTCTGTGCCTCAACCAGATCAAAGTCAGTGTCAGTCCAGGGACTTTTCACTGCTGCTCCTCTTCCTTAACTCTCTTCCCTTTGGCTCTTCTTGTGGTCAGTATCTTCCCTTCTCCAAGATACCAACTCGAGTGTCATTATCTCAGAGGTAACTTGCCTGACTTCTCAGTATACTCTCAGTTACTCTTTCAGACAGTCCTGTTTTTTTCCTTCATAAACCTATGGTCACCCGAAATATTCTCGTATATTTATTTAGTTACTTATTTACTTCAACCTGGTTTTTCCCACAAGACTGTTATCTTCATGAGGATAGGAACTGTCCTTGTGTGTCTTTATCACCACTGTATCCCAAGGTTCCAGCACAGTCTCTGGCCAGGGGGTGGGGGGTGCATTCAGAAAAGGATTAATGATTAAATAAATGTATAGAAAGGCAAAGAGGGGAAGAAGGTGACTTTGACAGTTCTTTGGTGTTTACTGTGTCTTTATATTGAATATGCACTTCTTGTAGGAAGTGTATTGTTGGTCCCTGTTTTTTATTCAATCTAACAATCTATGCCTTTTATTTGGGGGTATTTGATCCATTTACACTTGGTACGATTGCTGGTATGGTTAGGATTAACTCTATCTAGAAGGCGATCTCTTTTTCCTCTCTCTTTCTTCTTTTGAATTAACTGACTGCTTGATTTTAATTCCATTGTGTGTTTGTTGTTGTTAAATTTTTAGTTATAGATCTGTCATGTGATTTTAGAAGATGCTTTTGGGTTTGTAGTATACATCTTTAACTTACCACAGTCTACTTACAAGCGGCAATATGTTGTTTCACATATGGCATAGGGAATTCACAGCAGTATTCTTCAATTTCTCCCCCATCTGTCCTATACACTATTATTGACATACATTTTACTTTTACATATGTTATAAATACCACACTACATTGATATAATTTTTGTTTAGATGTTGATTACTGTTTACAGATTTAATACGATTTTCCTTTTATCCTTGTTCTTGTATATTTACCTATGTTGTAATGTTTCTATGTCCTTCATTTCTTTGTTAAGATTTGAATTATCCTGTGGTAGCATTTCCCCTTCCTCAAAGACTTCCTTTACCATCTCTTGTAAGGTAAGTGTGCTGCTGGTGAATACTGCTTTTAACGGCTCCATCTCTGAAAAAGTCTTCGTTTTGTCCTCAAATTTGAGTGCTAGTTTAATTGAGTACAGAATTCTGAAGGCATCTTTCCTTGTCAGTACTTCAGCTCCACTGTCTTCTTGAGTACAGTTTTTCTGACAAAATAATCTGCTGTCACATTTATCTTTGATCCTTAGTGTGAAATGTGACTTTTGTCTCTGGCTGCTTTTATGATTTTGCTCTTTGTCACCGGTTTGAACAAATTGATTGTTGTGCCTTAGTATAGTTTTCTTCATGCCTTGTGTGCTTAGGGTTCATTAAACTTTATTGATCTGTGGGACTATAATCTATAAGTGTCATCAAGTTTATCAAACTTTTGGCCATTATTTCTCTAAATATTTTTCTTTCCTATCCCTCTCTCTTCTATGAACTCTATTTATGTGTACATTAGGTCTCTTACGGCTTTTTTAATATAATTTTAATTATATTTTTGTTTTTTCTTTCTGTGCTTACTTTTGGAAAGTTCCTACCGCTTGATTGTTACAATCACTGATATTTTCTTCTGCAGTGTCTGATCTTTTGTTAATCTCAGACATTTGAGTTTCAGCACTTGTGCCTAGTATTTTTGTCTTCCTATGAATAGTCTTAAGCTTTGTTCTGAAATTAACTTACTTGAAAGCAATTAAAATTTCGGGGATCTTATTTCTAAGATTTGTTAAGCAGACTGAAATTATGGTTAATCTAGAAATAAAGATTTTGTACTATCAGGACAATATTCCTCTGTATATTCTATCCAATGTTTAATAAATTAGGGTGATTTTCCAGTCTTAATGGTGGGGCCAGGAACACTTCCTGAACCCATGTGACTGCCAGGCATGTTATCCCTACTTCTTTTGGATGATTCTTTCCCCAAATTTCCATAGTTTCCTCAAACATATATGTTGATCATTACTCAAGTGAGTTCTCAAGGGCAACCCTCTGCAGATCTCTGGAGTCTTCTATCTGTGCAACTTTCTCTTCTCTAGTATTCTGTTCAATGAACTCTAAACACCTTCATCTTCCTGGTCTCTTAATAATGTCTCTTCTACCCAGGGAGTCCATGTGGCTCCACCTTGGGTTTTCCTTTCCTGTTCCATGACCCAGGAACTCTCCATACAGTAACATGAGACAATTATAGGTCACCTCATTTGTTTGCCTGGTGTCCAGTGTCTTGAATAAAATTATTACATATATTTTGTTCATTTCAGTTATTTTATGTGAAAAGATAAATTCAGTTTCTGGTTTGTGATCTTGTTTCAAGAGTCACTATGGTGGCTGTTATTGTTTTTATTTTTTTATTTTTTTGCTTTGTTTTTTAATGCAGAGTTTGGAGAATAAATAGTTTAAGTCTAGAGAGCTTGAAAAATGAGGGATAAACAAAAGCCAATGAGGAGTTGAGGATTGGGACAGGCAAGATCTTAGTTGCCAGGAGTGACACATGAGGGAAGGGAATAGGAAGGAAAGGTAAAATATGAACTACAAATACGATTTCCCTAGGTTTGATTCACGTAAAAATATTAAGGATACGCAATTAAATTTTAATTATTTTAAAATTACTTTTGGTTGTCAGACTATGTCTTGTGTTTTGATTTGTTTTAAATATTGTGCCATACACGAACTGGGCCACTGGCTTTTATGCAGATTGTAAATATTGCCATATGCTTTCAAAAGTCTGTACTTTCCCACATGCTTTTCTTTGTATTTGAAATGTGATTCCACCTTGACCTCACTAAATTCTTTACATCCTTTTACATTCAGCAGAAGTGTCATTTCCTCTGTGAAGCCTTTCACCTCTGCCCTCAGGTTAAGCTTGTTTCTCTCTCCCCTGCTCCTACTGTTCTTTGCTCAGGTAGACACAAATTCTAACACGTACTATAGTGTATACCACTTACGTGTTTATACACTATTTTCCTCAGCAGACTGAGATTATATGAAAGGCAGGAACCATATCTCAATCACTTTTGATCCAGATCCCCAGTACTTTTGTAAAATAATATATACTCTTTTATTTTCCCATGCCTGCTGTTTATTGAAGTATTCCTTATCTAATAGACATGTGGCTTATTCCTCAATTTTTGTCCCAAATTTAATATTGTAAAAAGCTACAATTATTATTTGGTGCAGTCTTATAAGCCTGATAAAGTAATGAATACCTTTTACCAATTTAGCATTACTTGAGCTATATGTTTTATTCTAAACCTGGCTGTCATCAGACTCTCCCATCCCAGATATATAGCAAATCAAAATTTCTGAAGAGCAATTCCTAGCATTATGTGCTTTTTTAAGTAGTAACCAGGGTGAATGTGGTCATTGACAGATATCTGACTTCGTTCCTAGTTAGATGTGCAAAGATCTGAGATTGCCTTTCTGGGCTGTTGCATTTTAGGAAAGTTGGTTGCCCGGGGACCTCATTAAATTTGAAGATTTATAATAGAATCAAGACGGCAAAGGACAAAAATCTGGATGGACATGTAAAAATTAATATAGACATACACACACCTCTATTTCCTATCTAGGGTAGTGAGTACAGTTAGTAAATATGTATGTATTTATTGAAGGATATAAATGACTAAACTGTAGTACCTTTGCCATTCAAATAGTAAACCTATCAGGAATAAATTATGCATGGTCATTTTCCCTTTTTTGTCCCTCTTTTGCCATTTTCTAGGAATTGCTTGCCATAATTTGGTTGTAATAAAATGTGACTGCTTGGGAAATGTTCACAGAGTTGGCATTCATTTGCATGCTGCTGCCATTTCAGCCCAGGGCATTCTCTCCTTCTTCCTGGTTCTCCCTCATCTCCCCCACAAACCCCCTTGCAGGGCACTGATGAGATGTGACAACAGAATACACAAGTGCATTTCCTAGAGATTTACCAACATCCAGAAGGAAAGCTCGGAGGAAAAGGAACAATGGAAAAGGGGACTTGTGGAAGGAAGAAAGTTCCTAAGCCTATCATTTGCAAATGTCAGCTCCATTCTCAGGGAACTCTAGAGACTGTTAAGCAAACCTGTTTCTAATGAATACAACAAGAGCCATTTGAATTCTCTAGACTTGAGCCAGTCACATTTAACAGATCACCCAGTCTATCTTCCATTATCCTCAGAGGCAGCCTGGGCCTCACAGCATCTTTTCAATTTCAGCTTCAAATGGCCCAAGCTATTTGGGCTTCAATGGGATTCAACAGGAAAATGATGTCAGAGGGTTAACATAATTTTCCCATAACGCTATATAATTGCTATGTACTTTATAATATTATGTGCTATAATATTATATAAATATATAAAGTATATGAATATTATGTACTATAATATTACTTAATTGTTATGTATTTGTCATCCCGTTCTCTTTGCACTTTGGTTTTGGTGATCAATTAGTCTCCATTATTTATTAACAGAATCAGAAAAGCAGCATAGACGTGTAGAGCCAGTAGACCTAGATCTTCTTCTCTATTCCAACATTCATTACTTGCTGGTCCTTGGGTAAAACACATCCTCTCCAGACCTCAATTTCTGCAACTGCAAAAATGATGTAAAACTTCATCTTACCTCAAATGCTTGCTGACAGAGTAAAATGGAAGGATGTATTTTAAAAGTATAAAGTAATATAAACATATGAATTAGTATAATTATGGGCGTAATCATCCCCGAATAGCCGAAGGTGACTTTTTGCCTCATTGAACTCTTTGCTGAGTCACATTCTATAAAAGAGAGAATATTCTATTCTTCAATATTACTTGGCTGAACATGTGCATCATTCCTTTAGTTGGCTGCTTCAATTCACAAATCATTCTTGTCACTCTGAATTCTCTCCTCTTTACCATTATATATCTGATCCTGAGGGGTCCATTGAGCAAGAATATTAAATAGGGCACAGTGCTGATAAGATTCTCCATCACCTTCTTCCAAGGACATTACTTCCACTGGATCCAGTTCATATTTACTTCCTCTTGTGCAACTACTAGTCCAACTACCATTATCCCTTAATGTAGAAATTATTACAATTCCCCAGGGACAAAAAATTAGTAAAGAAAGGATAATTTTTAAATGAACAAGGTACTAGCCCTGAATAAGTATGTGTACCATTTTGCATTTATGAAATTATTGACATGTTTTCATAATAATGTCTACTGTCCTGTGCTAAGCAGTAATTGGGTGAATAGTTCCGCATGGGCACTAACATGCTTCAGAGAAAAAAGCTGAGCTAGATATACCACCTTGCCATTTGGGATTTCTTGAAGAAGCACATGACTTTCAGTCATCCTGATGTCTGAGTGCCCCTTAGTAGAATTTGATGTGATATATTCTTATTTTAGCCGCTTTCAAACAGAAAAAAAAAGGCCAACTCATCAGAGGTCGAGGGAAAGGAAAGAAAAGGAGATGAACAAGAGGACACTGATAAAAATAAAAATGAAGAGAAGAGAGGAAAAAAAGGAGAAGGAGGAGCAAAGGAAGAAGAGAAGCTGTAAAGGACGAGGAAAAAATTTCTGTGAGCTGTAAGTGGCATACTGTTATATTTTTGAGAGGAATATTTATTGTAATATATATTAAACAGAGTTAAAATTTCCTTTTTCTTTTCCTTTTCTCAACTCCTATTAGCAATGCCTGAAATTGTGGATAATGAACGTGTGTCAGAGTTTGCAAATTCAACAGCAATGGTAGGGGATGCAGAAATGGAAGCATCTTACGAGTACAAAGGCCTTGTTAAAAATGAACTATAGTGTTGCTTTACGCTGAAAAATCACTTTCCCGTATTAAAGCATCTCCACCTTTCATTTTATATAATGAAAAGTGTCAGCAGAATCATATTTAATACTTTCCTTGAGAAGTGGTTGATGTCCCTTCCAAATCTTGGTCCAAACTCATTCCCACACAAGCCAGGTTCAACCCCATTCAAACTAATTGCACTCTTTCATGAGGTGGTTAGACTTGGAGGGTTGTGATAGGATGGTATAGAAGGTGGTTGTCATTAGGCCACTGAACCAGAGATAGCAGGGTGCCCAGTCCAGCCGATGAGCAGATAAAGGACAGCAGGCAACACTACAGACGAGGTGGGTGCATTATGCCCACTCTGCCCCCCAGCAAAGTCGGGGTTTCGGATATCACCAGAATAGAGGGGAGGGACATGGGGAAGAAAAGACTGACCTGGATAAATAGGAAAAGTGACCCAAAAAAGTGAAGATTTATCCCCAATTAAAAAGCAGACGTGTGACAAGGATTATGGTGCAAATCCTTAACCATCCGAGTAGCAGAGTTGGCCCGATGCCGAGTCATCTGAATGTTGAATAAAAACTTCATAAATCCCTACCATGGAAAGGAAGTTTTGGCCCAGGTATTGAGACAAGATGAGTTTTCAGAAATACATTAATAGGATTATGGAGAGTTCTAAACTCAAGGTACTGCTTCCTTCCCCGGTATGGGCCTAGTGTTCCCAAATCATCTGATTTTTCCTGTTAAATTATAATATCTAACTGTTATATAAAATTGCGACTTGGAACTGGTTGAAAATTTTGCAAAATACTACACAGGGCAAACAAAACATTCCTGCGGACTGTCAGTGTTCAATCTCTGTAATCCTCTCTGGAAGTTAGTACTCATTTCTTTTCAGTCCTATATAGTTCTCTGCTTGTTAGTGTATATTATTGTTTTCTTGTCAATTAAATTTTAGGACTGGGCTGTCATCTCATTCCTGGCCATAGTTCCCACAGTACCCAACACTGTGCTTAATAAATACTGGAGAATGCGTTGATTGCCTCTGACAGGATATTGAATAAAGATTAAAATACAAGAAGAAGTATTGACATATTGTGGAAGGGGGTAGAAAAATAATAACTTTTCCCTAAGATCACTTAGAGATTGAGAAAACATACCAGTGGGGGGAAAATCTCTATCAGTAAAGACAGCAGTATGGCAGTTCATTGTTTTAGGAAAATCTGGTGGAAGGAACAACCTGACCAATAACCCTGCTATTATTATACAAAAGAAACACCTGTAGATGATTCACTGGCTAACTGGGGACAGGAGAGGAGGGAGGAAGGGAGGGAGAGAGGTAGCGAGGGAGGAATTGAGAGAGAGGGAGGAAAGAAAAGAAAAAAGAAAAAGAGGAGAGAGAAACCAGTAAGTATGTTGAGACAGAGATTAAAAAGTAAAAGTTTGAGGATTTTCCGATATTCTAATACATCCAACATAACCCCAAGCAAGAAGAGGTAGCAGGGTGTTTCCAGAGCCAGCTCAAACTGCCTGGTAAGACCTGAGAGCTTTCATCTCTTCCTTCATCTTGCTCAATGACTTCACACTGGTATCTCGAAATCAGCTATGATGGAACTAGTGACACTATGGAAATCAGCAGATGCTGCAAACAAGAGCTGCATCCACTGTTACATCACTGGGACTCTCTTGCTGACTCCCTGACCTCACAGGTGCCCAACTTTGTTCCCTGTTAGAATAACGTTACTTACCAGCCTCCAGCAGCAAAAGCTGGGGTAGGAATGGACTGTCTAGACCTATGGTAAGTTGTAGGTCCGTTACTGGACTGGTCCCTACTTTCCCAGCAGCATCCAGCACGACCCAGGGGCCAGGGTGATAAAAGGAGAGACTGACAAGCCTACACTGAAGGAAATGCGTCTCATTAAAAATTTCTACTAGCCTATGAAATAACACCTTTTCATTCAGCTGGGATCAATGTGGATGTGGCTCATTAAACAAAACCCCATACAAGAAAAGGTAAATTTGGTAATGAGTATTTATTTTAATAAAGAATTCACCATAGGATAACATTAAATAACTAGCTTCTCGACTGCACTTACATAAAATCTCTTTAAGAGCACTGCCATTATAAAAAGTGAGCTAATATTTAAGCAGAATATACAATGACTCTTTAGGGGAAAGAGTGCTTAACTACTGAGAATAATTGTGGGACTGCTTTAAAATTTAGGAAGTCACTGGTTTCTATGGCTCCTCTGTAATAATTTCTCTATTCTGCCCTATGGCTGGCCAATCAGAAAAGGTGCAATTGGAATAAAAGATGGTATCTTAAAGGGATAGAAGGGACTGGGAAATTGGACTAATTTCCAGTTCTATTACTTTGTCAACATAAATGGAATACTATTTATATATCAATTGAAATACTCATTGGACACATTTGCAACAACTCAGTAGCTTTGCATTTCTAGAAAACACCGAAATTGGAATTCTATAAATGTATGGTCATTTAAAATGTTAAAGTTACATAACAGTGGGGATATAAATCCTGTCAAGTTTTTAATCGATCAGTTTTGTTCTGCTACTCATGAAATTCAGTTATGCTTGTTAGCTTTTATACTAAGGCTTGAAATTTAACCAGGTAATACTAAACAAACGTAATTTTATTTCCTCCCAATGCAGGAAAACGGATGCAGCAGGAGGAGGCAGGGAATAAGAGGAAGTAGGAAACGGGAAAGTTTAAAGAGGACTTATTCTATGACAGATTGCAATAAGCAATTTTATGTGATTTTTTTTTCTAATTTTATTCCCCCCAAAAACAAAACAAACAAGCTTCAAGACATTTCGGTACATCTGTTTTACAAATGTGCAAACAAATTCAGAGAGGTTAAATAGCTTGTCGAAATTCACAGAAATGATTTTTCAGTGTCAGATGGGATTTTGAGTCTGTTTGACTCAAAAATCTGTTATTTGGGTAGACGTTGCTGATGTCCCCAAAATAGTGCATTTTCATTTCACAAAATTTAGAAACAATAGAAATGTTTAAATATTTAAAATGTGGATTATTTAACCTAGAGGCTTATATATAGTTATCGTCTCTCAGTCTCTTTTTCTATATATATTTTTCTGGTTTTCTTTTTTTTTCTTGTAGAAAGAATACGTTTTTCATTGTAGGAAACGCAGAAAAATATAGTGAAAGTAAAAGCCAATCTATTGTTTGTCATGGTTTTAGGGCCAGGCACACAATAGATCATTAATAAGTAGAATATTTTCTATTTATTGCTTCTTAAATTGGAATTACAGTACAGATGTATAGAATTCTGTACCAATTTAATAGATCCTTTGCAGGACATTTGATCCTGTCCAGAACATCCAATGAGACTTTTGGTCCATGATTCATTAAATCATACAGATATTTAACTTTGTTAAGGCTGTATTTATTTTATTTATATTATAGTTCAGGATGAATCTTAGACTTCATATTTATTATTGTTCCTAGCCATGAAGTTCAGCAGGATTACTCTCCAGTCAATGAGTGAATGCTCTCAAGTATACATTGTCCTGATTATTGGCTTTGTATCCATTATATCTGTCAAAAAATTCAGTTATACGAATTTGATTTTGTCAGTATTGTCATGAAGCTGGTGGCCATATTTGAGCGTGACCACCAACAACCCGAGTGATAGCTTGTTCTTGCTGTTCACCATTTAACACTTAAATAAATCACCAAATTGAAGGATGATGCATTATCAGCTTTTGAAATTTGCTACGCCAGCCTTCCACGATGTTGTTTATCCTGTGACTGCTGGTCAATACTGATGTATAAACATTCCAAGTTTCTGGTGGAAATCTTAGAACTTGTGGTCTTCCACCTCTGCCAAATCTTCCATGGACAAAACTCTGTCAACAAAATCCGTTAGGTCATCTAAATTTTCTTCTGCGTTTTCCACCATGTGCTCAAAACTTTCACTTAACGTCTTCCAAAGGTACAAATGGAAGCTCAAACAACAGGGATGCACACCTATGGGGGTTACTTTCCACTGTCATACACTCAAGTTTTAGACACAAAGAAGGTATTTTTCACCGCAGTGATTGTGAAAGTGAAACAAGTATCCTTTTACTTCTGCATTTGATAGGAGTTTTTGAATCACGTTGATATTTGCAATCTCAAGATGCATTAGGCACAGTGAAGGATTAATGTTGAATTTTCTTCCCATGCAAATGCAACTACTTTCTCATATGTATACCTGTAAGTGTCTTCTCACATTTGCACTGTTAGTGCATAAGTCAATGGCATAGTATAACCCAGTAGTACACGGTGCACAGCAAATAACCGAGTGAGCTGTGTTTGTGCCATCTTGCAGGCGCCATCACTGAGTAATGTTGTACTGGCACTAAAATGTCAAATATAGTCATTAGTTGTATAAAAAGTCTTTCTTCATCTTTTAAAAAATATTATATTTATTTACTTTGGGGTTTTTTTTTTTTTTTTGGTTTGTTTGTTTTTGTTTTGCAGGAGGTAATTATGTTTCTTTATTTACTTATTTTAATGGCGGTACTGGGAATTAAACCCAGGACCTCATGCATGCTAAGCATGAGCTCTAACACTGAGCTGTACCCTCCCCACTTCTTTCTACACCTCGAGCACTGGAATCGTGCCTAAGACATGATTCTCCACATCTGGGCACTTCATACTCCTTTGGAATTTCAGCTCCATGCAATGAAGTTGGGTTTGGGGTTGATGGTTGCTTTGAATTCTATTAACTCCTCTTTAATGAGTTTCTTTCTGGTAGTATTAACAGGACCTTTTCACCATATCACAGAGAGGTCTCCAAAGTACCTGCCATGGTGTTGCATCCGGTTTTTCTTCTGTGTGTCGTTTTAAGCTATTCAGGGTTTTCCTTACTTCCCCTTCCACACAAAAGTTGTGCTGATGTTTCCCTGTCTCATCATGAATGATTGTAATGTTCTCCAAATCCTGACTACTGGTACATCAGGCATAGACAATTCTCCTCTTTTCACAGCTTCAGTACCTTTTACCACTATCTCTGTTAAGGAATGGAACTGGTAACAAAAACCATTATCATATAACACAGGCTTTTCTTTTTGTGACTATAGTATTTCTGCCATTTTCTCCTGAGAATTTGCAAAAAAAGATGTCACATTGCCAGGCAAGAAATAAAGGGTTATTTCTTTTCTTTTGTAGTCTTCTGACCGGTGGTCACTGGTTTACTAGCAGGGGAAACCTTACTAATATCTTATGGATTCAACAGGCTGTTCAACCCGGCTGGATCAGCCAGTAGGTAGGCACTCGCTGAGGGCATGGTGGTCCATGTAGACTGACGTGGAAGGGTGGAAGTCACATCATTAAAACCTCTTCAAATAGCAGCAAGCAATTCTTGTAGTCTACTGCAATCGTAACTCTATGGGACATCAATCAAGGGACATCATAACTCTCTAGGACATCATCAACCCTAGGCAATGGGATAGTAGAATGTGGGTTAGTTAGATGCCTAGTGTCCCCCTCACGGCTGCTATGACACCTGACCACTGTGCGGTAGGAGAGCTATGCTCCTCACTCCTCCCAAACAAGGGACACACTTTATAAAGTGTTTACCTCAAAGTATTCCCCATTTGTTTTACACAGTGGCTTGACCGAGCTCCTCTGGTGGAGGGCAGGAGACAGGCAGACCCTGCTTCTCTAGCTACTTCGTTCCCCCAGGAATCCATATTTCCTTCCCTTCATTTGGGCGGCATCAGTAGTGATACATCTCTCTTCATTAGGTGCAATGGAAAACCCAGCATTGCCTGGTACCTCAAGGCCACCAAAAGTATACAAGGCTTTTAAGCTGAGAGGGGTTGGGGTGAGGGGATGTGAGGAAGAGGTAAAGAGCTGGCACGGTGGCTAGAACTAAGGAAGTGCGAGAGTCTGGTATCAGATTCTGCATCGAAGTTAAATAGCCTGAGGACTGCGAGAAGGCCAATTAAGAGAGAAGGCCAATTAAAGGAAAAAAAATACGGAAGACAGTGTTGCCCCTGAGAGAACTATTTTAGTGAAGGGGCAGGGACCAAACTGAAAGTGAATATATGTATTTCTTTATCACTGACCCCAAGTTCATACCTGTTACAAATTTAGGCACAATGCTAAGCAAGCACAGGGGTCTGAAATGGCTTTTCTCAGGATGATGCAAGCCTTTTTTTTTCTTTTTCCGTAAAGGGGCATCCCTAGGATGTAAACCTGGCTTTCTTTTTCCACATCCATCCATTCACTGGACCACTTATTATTTCATCCATACATCCAGGCCCCTAGTAAGTCTCCAGCGTAATCCTCTCCCCTGCCTTTACATGCCTGCCCAAAATGAAGCTGTGACAACCCTCTTCCCATCCCATATGCCTCTACAATGTCTACTGTGCCCATCTCAGAATAAAATTATCCCCTCATCATTGGAGCTCTTTTTATGTCTTCTATTTTGTTCATTTTCTTTCCATATGCGTATTTCTTATCTCCTGAAATAGAGTTAAGACCTATACCCTTGAGGGATGGACTGTGTCTTATGCAATGTCTCCACACCAAGCTGTTCTGCCTTAATTTTAAACATTCCATTTTTTTCCCCCGCATTTCCTACAGGGCAAAGTGGAATGCTCTGAGCACACCATACAACTCCATTATGTTATAACTAGTTGTAACATAATTGGAGTTTTATGCATCAAAGCTTCGCACATGCACAGATGGAAAGCAAACTCCTGGAATTCCCTCAGTAACCATGATTTAGGCTTAGTTGCTCAATGCAGAAATATTAAATATTAATTGTGCACCAGACGCTAGACACAAAGGAACTGTCTTTAAGGAGCTCGCATCATGCTGCTTATATTAGTTTTCTATTGCTGTTCTAACAAATCAGCACAAACTCAGTGGCTTTAAAACAACTCAAGGTCATTAGCTTACAGTTCTGGAGATCAGAAGTCTGAAATGATTCTTACCAGGCTCAAAACAAGGTGTTGGAAGGACTACATTCCTTCTGGAGGTGCTAGGGGAGAATCTGTTTCCTTTTTTTTTCCAGATTCTAGAGGCTGCCTGTATTCCTTAACCCACTGGCCCCCTTCCATCATCAAAGCCAGCGATGGTGCATTTAGACCATATATCAAATTACTCCAATCTCGCTTCCATCATCACATTTTATCTGACTCTATCTTTTCTGCCTTCTTCCTCTACTTTTAAGAATGCTTGTGATTGCATTGGGCCCATTTGGATAATCCAGGTAATCTTCTTATTTTAAGATCAGGCTGATTATCAACCTTAATTCCATCTGCAGCCTTAATTACCAAATGGCATGTAATGTAAAGCATTCAGAAGTTCTAGGGCTTGGAATGTGGACATCTTTTGGAAGCCATTACTCTCCCCATCATACTGATAGAGAAAGTTTGTCACAAATGAGAAAGTAAAATATTTTATGATGTAAGAGAAGTCTGTATAAAGGGAAGCAGACTAGAACAGGAAAGACAGAAAGGATTCTGTGATTGTTTCTGCCTGGTAGAGCATCAGATGTTACTCAGAAATGAAATACCATTAGAAATAGAGTCCCCCCAAAATGGTATAGTTTCGCATCAGGCTAAAGAGATAAAATGGTGTTAGAAGAAAGTAATTCTGAGCAAAGAGGACAGCAGGAGCAAAAATGCTTATTCATGAAACAGCATGACAAGTTAATGCAAATGGAAAGAATTTTAAATACTGTGCAAGAGTGCAGCATACCAAGATATAAAATTAGAGAAGAAAGCAGGGCCATTTCAGGGAAATCCTTGCATAATATAGGGAGGATTGGGGACTTTGTCTTGAAAATACTAATCCTTGAGAGTATTTTAGCAACAAATCAGTCTGCTAAGATTTATGTTTTCAGAACAATTACTCTAACAAAGAGCAGTGAGGGACTGGAGGTAAAGAATTCAGCTGTGTTTGGGCTAAGGGGAAATAATGAGAGCCTGAACTAAGGGAGCTGCAGGGAGGTTGGAGAAAATAATTTGATGAAAAAAAAAAAAATGATGAGTAGCATTTGCTAGACTTGGTGACTGGATTTATGAAGTGAAAGAGAGGAACGTTTCCTGGATGACTTATAAGTTCTGTTTTAAATGACTGGTGTGATCCAGGGAAAAGGGGTCATAAGAAGAAGAACATGCTTAAGGATAAAGATAGAGTTGGATTCTATTTATGTTAAGATACTTGCAAGAAATCCGGTGATGATTTCCAGGAGACAGTTGTATTGGCCTAGAAGTAAGACAAATATGGGCTAGAAATTTAGACTGGAGACATCATTTTATAGGTGTTAGTTGAGGTAATGAATATTGTGGACTATACAGTGAGAAGAAAGGCTGACCCAGAACAGAACCCCGGGTATCACCAAAATTTATAGGATGGGTAGAGTAAGAGGATCCAGCTCAGGAAACTATGAAATACTGAGGCATGTGAGGAGAAACTGAGACAGAGGGGGAAAAAGAACTGTCATAGAAGTCAAAGGAGGAGAGACTTTCAAGAAGAGAGTGATCAATAGTGTCAAGTATCAGAGGACGGTCAAGTAAGAAGATGATGATTAAAGCCCATCAGATTTGGTGATTAGGAGGACATTCCTGACCTTTGCCAGCTTCATTGAAGAGATGGAACAGAAACCTAATTTCAATGAGCTAAAGAATAAACTGGTGGTAAGCAAGTCAAGACGACATTTTCAGTGCTATTAGCTTTGAAGGAAGAGTTGGCATTAGAATAAAAAGAGATTTGTTTTGTTTTGGTTTGGTTTGCAGTTAAAGGCATAAGGATTTCTAATCTTCACTCCTCCATGAAATTCTTTCCAATTGCTTCAAAAAAAAAAAAAAAAATTGAGTGCTCCTTTCTCCGAACCCCTGTGAAACGGCACATACCATTGTGAACTTCTCGATAACGCAGACAATATCCTATTCCTTTTTTTAACCCTCATGCCTGGTAGATGGAAAGAGGTCAATAAATATTGTTTAATGAATTAGTAAATGAAGGAAGGAAGAAAGGAAAATGTGTTGATTGGTTGACCGAATTTTGGAACACAAAAACGCTCACCCACGCTGGTTGAAAACTAGATTTCAGTGATGTTGTTTGGTCACTGGACACTAAGAAATATGATGCTTAGGCAGTATTCAATATATTTCTTTATAACCAACAAACAATAACTGGCAGAACGTTTTCTACCTTAGGGATTTAATTTTCATTACAACGCTCTCTTTATTGCTCACACTACCCTTTCTAATAAGTAACCTGAAGTGAGAGAGTCCTGGAGAGATGACTCTTTGAAGTTACACTGTGCTGTGCAATTCCTGCTGCCTGACCCCTCCCAGCCCCGGAGGATAAGTGGGCTACTGTCTTCCCATGTTAAGCGCAGTGAGAGAAGGGACTTCCTGGGCACCCCTTGGAGGGCTTGGCATGTTTCCCCCTGAAATGTAAGGTATCTAACTGTCACCTAAGAAAGACCAAAGGCAAAAGGGATGCGTGCCTAGAGATAGAAAGAAGAGGAAAGGATGCACTAGCAGGCAAGTGCACTTCCGCCAACAGCGAGGTGAGACTGCGCTCTGTGAGCACAAGACGTGGGCCCCTGAGCGGAGAGCTGGCCTAAGTGAACTTCATAGCGGCCCAGCTAAACAGGGCTACTGGGGAAGGGCCCTGACAGAGCTGTGTGGGCTAGTCCCCCAGGGCGAGGCACAGGGGCTGGGGGCAGTGGGATTGCAAATGCTGTTCCTCAAATCCCTAGGGCTTGAAGTCTTCAATATGCCGAGGTGCCATGTTTGGGGCACCACTTTCTATGGCCGTCTTCATGCCCACCTCCGAGGTGCTTCTCAGTCTTCAGGACTCTTCCGCCCCAGCAACACGCTGGCCTCAGACTTCTCCATCAGATACACAGCATCCCCAGGCTACACACTGGAAAGTGAGGTACAGTTTTCTTCGCTCTGAGATCCCCCTCACACGCACACACCGGGGTTTATATTTGCTACCGACCCAGGCCCGGGGAGTTTATGCGGACAGGAGACACTGTTGAGAATCCACATGACCATCAACTGACTTCTTCCTCTACATCTTTCTCCTCCAGGTGAGACAAAAACTCTTTGACGCACCCTAGGAAGAGTACATACCCTCTTTCCTAGAAAGGCGTCTACACCCACTGTTAGGTGAAAACCCTGACTCAGAATATTGAAAAAAAATCTTTTCCCTGAGGAATTGTGCCCACCACAGAACTGATCGTAGACTATTTGGAGAAAGCCAGAGGCCACATTTTGACTCTTTGTTCACCCTGTAATCTTTCTACCCTGGGAAAGATAATAGAATGGCCACACTATTGCCTAGAGGTAGGGAAAGGATATGTTTGGGAAGAACCTTTGGTTAAAATCCCAGGATTTTGTCTGAGCTGTCGTAGGAGCACACAGCAGAGCTTTCAGTGATGGGGCCACAGCAAACATGGTTCAAGCATCAGTCTCATTCCTGAGGTTTTCCACACATAGAAAGACCACATTTCCTAACTCCCACCCAGTCAAATGAGGGTCTACTGCCTTACTGGAGTTTTCAGAATGTCAATAATTAAATAACCAGGACCACGGTGCCTCTGAGCTGGCACCGGGAACTAAATCAGCCGGGTCGTTGTTTTTAGGGATGTGTGTGTGAGCACCCTTCTCCACCATTTCCTTCCCAGCCATCCCATCCTTGAGAAAACATTAAAATATTTTAAACACTATTTTTAAATTGAATTAAGAAAATGTTTACTCCATTTTTTTTTCCAAAAGCAGCGATCGGCCTCAGTGCAGTGCTAATGTTGTCAGGTCTCTGCTGAGAGGATGCTAGAGAAAGATGGAGCCCCCTCTCCTGCTGTCTGTCTCTCTCTCCCTCTCGCCTCCATTGAACTGTCAGGGAAATTCTCTGTGCCTCTCTCCAAAGGCACCTCAACAGCTGTGAACTCCTGACCTAATTGCTCTAATGGCATTCCCCAGCTCCCCTGCTCAAGGCCAGAGAAATCACAGCCCTTTGGACCTCTAGCCAGTAATTCATGGTACTTAGTCAAACTCCTTCCCCCACCCCTGCAGGCCCCCTCCTGCTCCTTCCCACTCCCTCCTCCTGTCCTCTGGCTCTCCACTCTCTGCTCTCTCCTCACACCAGTCTGAAGCAGCTTGATCACCTGCCAACCGGTATTGATTTTTGCTTCCCAATCTCCAGGCTGGATGGAAGGAAAAGATTAAAAACAGTTTGTCAGTTTGAAGTTGAATAAGAATTCGGCACAAGGGACGTCTTAGAAATGTGAGGAAGCGGTGGGGGAGGTTGAGAGTGTGGGCAGTCAAGGCCAAAGCAAGTCTTAAGGGAGTTTAACCCTTTATCTCAACCAGCCCCAGAATTTCTTGGAGAGGACTGAGCTATAATCCTGCACACTCCCCCTTTCCTGTATCTCCTGTGCTCAGATCCTCTCCTGATTTTCTCTAAGCCCACGGCATCAGCATATATTTGATTGGGGCTATCCTGGGTCCTAGGATCTTGTCCTGGTCCGCTCACCAGAACACTAATACATCCCGTCAGGTCACTTGGTCCTTACCAGGAGGTAGTGTCCAGCTTTCTGTGGTTCCTCACTTGTAGGGTCCCTGGCCCCGCACAGCCGAGCTCTATTAATATTCATGGAGCAGGGTCTGCTGCTGTCCTTGTCAAGATAGAGTGGGGAGACCAGAGAAATGTGCCCTTCAAAAAAATGAATATCGTTGACTCATGAAGGATCCTTTTTTGGTTTCTTTGTCAGCTATAGAGATGACAAATGATTTACAAGCATCAGTAGAAAACCTGAAGGGCCAGAGCACGGAGAAATAGCATGTGGAGAAGTCAAATTCAGGGCACTAAAATTTGACTCGCTCAATGGCCAGGTTACTAGTCTGCTAAGAGCTTGAGGGCTGAGCAGAAGTGAGAGAGGCACCTTTCTCTCCCATGTAAACGCAGCTGTTAGAACCAGGTCAGTCCAACTGGTGGCCGGGGAGGCAGGAAATGGGAGATTTCTATAATGAAGACTACGCCAATTATCCAGCACACAGCTCACTGCTGGGATCCAATTCCCTTTCTTTCCCTGTTCATTTCTGCAGGATTTGATGTCAATGATTTGTATAGCGTGTAGCATAACCAGATAGAAATCAGTCTTGTTAATATGAAAGTCTGGATGGTGGGCTAAGTCTAATGGTTTTATCCACTTTGCTCACTTATATTTTGTGGCTGATTATCAAGTATATTCTACTGCATCCAAGTAGCCTGTATGTGTAAAACATAATATCTTAACAGAGTTAAGTCAGAATCTCATGAAGACAGCAAACAAGTAAGTGAAGACTGATTAAAATGATGCTGAATATTAAGATTTCTACTCCCCTGATTAGAAGTATTTAAGCAAAATCAAAGGTAAGCAGGAATCTCTAGTTCTCTCTCACCACTCTTGCTACGGGAGGGGGTCTGGCCAAGATATCTGTCTGTTTGTCTCATACATTCTTCATCTCATGCCATAGGCTTTGCCACGTCTGTTTCTTTTTCCAAGATCTTTCATACTTGATCTCAAATTTATCTTTTGCGCATGTTTTACCGGTCATCTCTGAAGCCCGACTTCTTCACTGGGAAACTGTTTTCCTCCTATATGTTCTTCAAAATACTGCTTGTAGCTCTGTGATAGCTCCATACCTCTCAAAGCCTCGTATTCTGTTTCTGTTTTTATAGTGACTTATTATTTTTATAATGAACAGCATATTCTGTGACAAAGGCAATGGGATTAAAATCCCCTGTCGGGGAAAAAAATATGCCATTTGGCCCTGGGAATAACTGCCCACCTAAAGGTGATGTGAAAATATTCGTCCCATCGGACAAATAAATGGATGCCATGATGCCACTTCTAGTACACCCTCAAACATGTATCCATTCTCCTCCCAAGTGTGTCTGTTGAGGGCAACAGTTTCCTGTTGCCACTGTAAAACATGATCACACATTTAACAGCTTAAACACAAGAAAAATTTATAACCTTTAAAAATTGTGAATCACTATATTGTACACCTGTAACATTAGTGTACATCAACCATACTCCAATTAAAAATTTAATTTAAAAGAATCTTAAAAAGAGCCACAAATTTATTCTTTTACAGTTCCTTAATATTGACCATTATGTACATTTTTAATTCTAGAATTTTCATTTAGTTTCTTTTCTTATAATTTCTAGCTCTCTGATGGAATTCTCAACTTTATTTTTTTATTTCTATGCAAATAAGAATATATATTTTAAAGACAGTATTTGATGTATCCAGTATTGGCACATCCTGTTGGCTTGTCTCTCTTTTCTGTTGTTTCTGTTGGCTTTTATTTAAAATACCTGATTTCCTCTTGTATTTGGTTACTTTTGATTTGGATTAATAATTGTAATAAAAATATTAGTGAAAATAATTTAATGATGTATAAAAAAGAAAGTACAAATTTGGTTTATTTAAGGAATGTAAAGAAGTTGAAACATCTGAAAATTATGCAATGTAATTCACATTATCAGACATAGAAAATTAATAAGAACATTTCAATATATGAAAAATCATTTGATAAAATTCAGCATTCATTTATGGTTTAGAAAAATACTGGAATAGAAGAGAAATTCTTTAGTCCAAAAAAGTATTTCTGCAACACAATACATAGCATGCATCATATTTAATTATAAAATCTGAAGCTTCCCCTTTGATAAAGATCCAGTCAAGGATACCTTCCAGGTCCACTTCTGTTTATCACTGTACTGGAGGTGTTAGCCAACTTAGTAAGATAAGAAAAATAAATAAAAGTATCAAGATTTAAAGAAGAGAAGTGAAATTGTTACTTGCAGATTGTATAAATCCATACAGAGAAAATCCAAAGGAAACCCCAGATAAATAATGACAATCTGTGTGTTTAGCAAGGTTGCTAGATACAGGGTCAATATACAAAAATAAAATGCAGTTTTTCTGTATCAATATACCAACAAAAATTTTTTTGAAAACCAATGCCATTTATAGTGTATCAAAATATCCAGTCCCTATGAATAATTACATCAAAATTATGCATGACATCTGCAGTGAAAACTATAAAATGTTATTGAAAGAAGTGAATGACAGTAAAGCACAGTTCATAAATTGAAAGACCCAGTGCAATGTTTTAATTATACCTAGACTTTCCAAATTGATCTATAACTTTTCAATGTTTACAATCAAAATCCCAAAAGAGGGTGTGTGTGCATATAAGTATATGTGTCCTGGAATTTGGCAAAATAATTCTCCAGCTGATATGGAAATAACCATGACCAAAAGTCACCAAAATCCTCTAAAAGAAGAGTTAAAATGTGAGATAACTTGCTCTGCCAGATATCAAGATGTTTTATGGAGCTGCAATAATCAAGATCTGGAAATGGACATTTAAAATTCATGACAGAAGTAACACCACAGCTCAGTGGAGAACAGTAAATGCTGTTGTGTCAACTGAAATATCTGTGCTAAAAAATGAATGTTGACTTCTACTTCAAATACAAAACAAATAAAAATTAATTTCAGTTAGACTATAGATCAAACTGTATAAGGTAAATCAATAACTTCTAGATGATAACATAGAAGATATTCATGACCTTGTGGTGAAGAAGCAGACCTTAAACAGGACATAAAAAGCAAACAAATGCTAAAGGAAGAGACTAATAATGAGTATATTAAAATTACAGACTTTTCATCTAAAAACACTGCAAGACAATGAAAAAGTAAGACATGGAGTGGGGAAAAAAATTCAGCACACATAATAAGAAAGGGATAATGGGATGGGAAGGGATAAATTTGGGAGTTTGAGATTTGCAAATGTTAGCCACCATATAATAAAACTAAATTTTAAAAAGTTTTGTCTGTATAACACAGGGAACTATATTCAATATTTTATAATAACTTTTAATGGAAAAGATTATGTATGTATTTAATGGAAATGAATATATGTATGTATATGCATGACTGAGACATTGTGGTGTACACAGAAACTGACACATTGTAACTGACTGTATTTCAGTTAAAATTTTTTAATAAATAAATAAATAAAAAGAAAGGGATAATATGTAAAATATAAATTATAAAATTACATAAATACCAATTATATAAAATTATACAGTTATAAATTAATTAGAAAATAACAACTGAAAACCAAATATAAATATGGGCAACATTTTGAGCTGATATTTCAAAAAAGAGAATACTCAAATAGCAAATAGGCATTTTTTAAAAAGTGTTCAGTGTGATTAGTATTCAGAGAAATCAAAATCAAATATTACTACTATCTACCAAATGAGCTAAATTTTTTTTTAAACTGACAATGCTGATTTTTGGCAGGGATGTGGATTAATGAGCATTCTCAGTACTGCTGGTGAAAGTGTTAATTGTCACAGCCATTGAAAAACAATTTGGAATTATTAACTAAAATTTAACATCCTCATACCCTGCGACTCAGAAATCCCAGGTATATATGCAACAGAAATCCACTCACATGTGCATGAAGAGTCCTAGACAAAAATGGTCATGGCCACCTTAATCATCATACTTCAAACTGGGAAGAACTCAAATGTCCATCGACAGTAGAATGGGAAAAAAAGCAGCTATTATCACACAATAGAATAAAATGTGGCAATGAAAATGCAAGAATTAGAGCTACGTGCAACAAAATAAATGAATCCCAAAATACAACATTGAGCAAAAGGAGGCATGTGAGAAAAAAATGTATAGGGCGATTCCATTTTATATGGAATTCAAATAGCAGGCAAACTTAACGATATTTTTATACTGTGCATTCAGGTGGTAAAACTTGACGAAATACAAGGAAATGTTTACCATAAAAGTCAAAATGGCTGGAATATGATGAACGAGGAAGGTAAGAGTAAGAGACGAGATCTGAGCATTTTCAGTGCATCAGGTCATATATACACAGCCCTGGAGCATGTTGTGAAGAGTCTTAATTTTATTCTGAGTCAGATGGAAAACCACTGGAGGGCTTTGAGCAAAGGAGCGACATGAATGAAACTGCATTTTAAGAGGCTCATTCTGGTCTCGATGTGACAAATAGACTGCAGAAATGTAAGGACGGAGACTAGCTGGGAGGCTATTGCAATAGTCCATGTGAGAAATGATGGCGGCATGAACCAAGAAATAGTGGATGGAAATAGGGAGGAGTGGTTAAGCTCCAGATATAATCCAAAGGCAGAATTGATGGACTGGAGATGCAAGGAAGCCAAGAAGGAAAAGATGCCAAAATATTTCATCTGAAAAACTGGATAGAGTGTTGCCATTTAATGAGATGAGGAAATACATGAAATATGACCATACTCTCCAGTGTAATGTACTATAAAATCATTAAATAGAATTATTTCCTATGAATAAATTAGAGCCTCTTTTAAGTTACTTTATTAAATATAGCATAGCCAGTGGCGAGTTGAATGGGCCCCCTTCCCCAATGTTTCTAAACATCGCTCTGCAGAGTGTAGAAGTTTTGATTAGTATGCTGTCTTGCTTCTTCTGATCTCTAATGTACAATCCTATATTCCAGGGACTTGGACGATCATTCTTTTAAATTTTTTTTGAAGTGAAAAATAAAATGAGTTAAATGTTAACCAAAGTTTAGGCTAAATCTCAAAATGTATTTTCCCCTACCCACCAAGATGTGTGTTCTTGAATTTTTCTTATACTTTTCTGAAACTCCCACAACTATCCAGGTATCTCCGATTTAGAGCAGAATAACTTACTTGGAGGTGATATCTGTCCACTGAGCTCTCATGGTGGAGGATAAATGTTCATTGCCTGTGGTCTTTAAGAACAAAATGCTAATAAGGACAAGGTTTGAGGCTCTGGACAGAAGTGAACTGGAAAACTTAATAACCTAGGACAGATTGAACTCCTAACTAATGCAGTAATTAAGAGCATGAGCTCTGGAATCAGGG
Source organism: Camelus ferus (assembly GCF_009834535.1). Lineage (NCBI taxonomy): Eukaryota > Metazoa > Chordata > Mammalia > Artiodactyla > Camelidae > Camelus > Camelus ferus. The sequence continues at coordinate 15,905,323 of NC_045716.1, read as the reverse complement.
AGCCGTGGGTTCAAATCCTAGTCATGCCACTTAAATACAGTCCTACTTTGAGCAAGTTATTTCACCACTTTGGACTGTACTCTCCCCTTCTGAAAAACTGGATTTAAAATAAGATCTTTTTTGGAGAATTACTGTGAGGAAGTGGATGATATGATCTATTATAAAGAACTTGGCAAAGGACCTAGCATATAATTTTAAATGCATAATAAGTGTTAGGCAAACACATTTGCCAGAAAACAGTAAGGATTCAGCTGGCTTGGAGAGGAATAACCTGCCCGTAGTAGGTAGGCAATCTCAGTCTTGACTTCCTTTTGACTAAATTTAACTGAAAATGTCTCCACTGCTGGAAATAATGACTTATTAATAGTACTTGACTTTTATTATTTTTTTTTCCTCATGGGCAGATCAGCACATTTGTTTGAAGTCACATTATTTTGGATAATTAGAAGGAAGAAAGAGGTTAGTCTGGAATAAAGATTATACGCCATGGATTTGAAAAAAATCACAGTTGTTGCTATTGCTTGAGCTAACACTGGCGTCTTCTTCTCTGAATTAAATGATTTTCATTGAGCCCACATTTGGTTCTCCGCCCTTACAACAGGGAGTTCCAGTGGGTGATTGAAGCCCTGCATAAAAAGATGTATCTTACACCTATGCCTGAAAATTATTATGTCAGCACCATGCCTGAATGCCAGTTGAATTGAAATGTATGATTTCCTTAAGAACGTGTGTTGACACTTACTTTCCTCATTGGTCTCTCCTCTTGGTTCCAAGAGCCCATAAAATCTTACAACCACACAAACCAAAATTATATGGGAGACATTTAGTTATGTTTGGCACAAACTAGGTTGTGTGTGTGTGGAACCTTCCTCCTTTCTTTGGGCATTTGCTCGGCTCTACCCTGAATGGTGTTTCCATCTTCCTCTGGTCCAACTATTGCTTCCCAGAGTGTCTTCCCCATGCCTCGTCCAACACACCTCCCTCTCCGGGAGAGGCTGTCGGCCTCTCTCACTCGCTAAGGTGGATAGGCATGTCGTAGTCTCACTTAACAATCCCTGTGACATATCACCAAAGTAAACTTAAGCTCTGGATTATAAAGCTTTCTGGCACCTCAGTGATTTTCAAGGCCACTCAAGGAGCTTTGCGAATACAGGGAGGTCTTTAACAGACAGCTCTCACTCAGCTTAACACCTGCAGCGACCCAGGAAGGAGGACCTGGCTGTCGGCACTGCAGAGCTTTTTTTCCTCTTTCTTTTAACACAGTGACACCAGTCAATCCCGAACCCCTCCACAGCATGTCCGCAAGTATTATTTAATGTGTGTTAGGTTAGGTAGCAATATCAAATACCGAAGGAAGCCACGTAATGGCACAAAGTCGTTTACATGACCTGCTGGGCTATCTGGATGGAAAAATGACTCATCATGAAACTTCTTATATTAAAATCTTCCTGTGGCTTCAAAATAAAATAAAAGTTCCATAATTTGAAACAAACAAACAAAAAACCCTTCCTGACCAGGTCTTTATTTACTTTATGGCCTTATTAAGTTGTCTTCCTCTTCTTAGACACCCCCACACACACACACACAGGATGCACGTGCCTTCTCATTTCACTAGGTCTCTGCCTAGAATGGTCTTTCTTTCTCTGCCAGTTGAATTCTTATCCGTCCTTGATGATTTAGCTTAAGTATCACATCCTCCGGGAAGCCTTCCTTGATACACGTGCTGTCCTCCGAGGATGGCATACTGCCCTGCACTGTGCTCCCAAGCACCTTGATAGAGTTGAAATGATCCAAATAACTTGGTTCTAAACAATCTCTACTTTTTAGGTACTCTTCAATATCCAAAATGTGCTCCTGAGGATTTAAGTGTAAACAGAATTTCTATAGATCAACCTTATTATAATACATATAGGCAGTGCTATTGTGAAGAAATCAAATCATGAATTTAGTTCTTAAGGAAAACCTTCCCTAAGTAGATTTACATCAATTATTATACATGTATATTATCATTATATATTATATTATATAACATATATAATTCTATGTATAATAATAAGTATAAAGACTGTTATAAATAATAAATATTATATTTATAATAATAAATACATATAAAAATAAATAAAACAGTATTTATAATACTTATTATTATACATGTATATTATTTTTTTTTCATATTTTAAAAATTTAGGTTAAAGCATACCAAAATTCTTGATATACTCTGAATCAGCGAGCCTCTGTTGGTTGACTTGTTTTGTATCATCCATAAGCAGATCCACTTCTAAAGCTGATGGAGAGGAAGACATCTCACCCTAAAGAATTTTTAATCCCAGATACAGTAGCTCTCAAAATGTTATAAATCCCAATGTAACCCCTAGCAATGCTGCTAACATTTAGTACATTGATCCTTTAATAATATGCTTCTAATAGTTATTAATGTCTGAGAAATGTGTCTTTGGGGACTGCATTTACATAATAGAAGAAATAGTGGACTTAGAAAAGAAAAGACCTTGAAATTCAGCATCGGGGGTGGGAACGTACCTTCATTTAAAACCTGCTGAGATCCTTTGGGACATCTGTAAAAAGCCCTTCCTCTAGGTATCCAGTGTTCTCTATAAAGCAGACTTTGTCTCCCAGAGAAGAAAGAAATTAATCGTGTAAAGTATCCTGAAAGAGGAGACTTACAGTCAACGTTGAATAGCCAATTTAGGAAAGAAAAAAAAATCAACCTACATGGGCCGTGGCTTATGGGGAGATGGCTTCTAATTAGAACTGTCAGAGCCCCCAAAGCGTCCCCCCATTCACAGCAGGACACCCTAGGACACCCACAGGCACGGCACGCATCACCCACCGGGCCTGATTGTATGAGAGGTGTTACCACCTTTCGGTTTATGCTTTGTGTTTGTGTGGCTAAGGGTTTTCACTGACTCCGCCAGAGGTAAAATCACCTCCAAATAGACACAAGTGTGCAATCAAATTTGGACCATCAGTGATTACTGCAGCATGGAGAAGCACAGATTCTCGGTGGCCCTGCGTACAACGCAGTTTAACTTTAATTTCAGTGTTTTGCAAACCATTATATCCCTCAGCCAGCTTTTCCTAATGCACACATGTTTATTATGGTGGCATTAATTTCGGGTAGATAACAACCCCAGGGCTCCATCTCCATGTTTTAAAAAATCGATACCTCTAAACTTCTAAATTCTCTACTGTGCTGAAGACACACTCTTTCACCCTTCGAGGTTTAAAGCAAGTAATGAAAAGCTTACAAAAATAGTAGATATTCATTTAGTTTCTCCTGATGGATATGAGACAAGAGGGAAAGGGGCAAGGTACAACCACTGAAGGAATGACACAGCAAAGTCCTGAGGACAGGACAAACTGGTTAGAACCAAGATGGCAGAAGGAAGGTTTGACTTCCAGTAGACCTTGAGCCTCACGGCACGCCCACAGGCGCCATGACAGGTCCTAGGCTAACCATGAAAGGTTGACAGTGGGAGGGGCCAGATTCCTAAAATCCCCTGCCCCTTCTCCAAAATAGTTGGCATAATCCTCCCACTCATTAGCATATGAAATTATGGAGTCCATAAAAACCAATGACCCTGCATCTCGTGGTCTCTCTCTTGCCTTCTGAGATGGCCCCCACTCTATGGAGTGTGTATCTCTCCAGTTAAACTTGCTTTCATCTTATTATGCCTTGCTCTTGAATTCTTTCCCACGTGAGACAAGAACCTGTTCTCCAGTAACAGACAGCTGCTAATCAGGTCTTCCATTTTGTGAAGGAAACTAGGTGCTGGAGATCTATTTCCTTTGTAGCCAAAAAAGGACTTTTTTTAGATTGAAAAATATATGGAACCCCAACCATGTGTAGGGTGAAGATGGAGGATGTGATGTTGTAAAAGGCTCCAGCAGTACTATGTTTGAACATCTCTGGGCAACCCAGTCATAACAAAACAGCTATAACACTTGGGGAGGGTATGCCCTAGGGGGAACCCATCATATGTGATAATAATACCTTCCTTCTAGTAAACGTACCTGGCATTTGTACAGTTCACACAATATTTCCCATAACTTAACTTGAGTAAAACAATAATCTTGTAAATCAAGCAAGGAATATATTATTCCCATTTAATCACTGAGGACAACGGAGGCTGAGATGATCATTTGCTCACACTCAAAAGTTAGCAAGTAGCAGATCCAGCAGTAGAATCCATTGTCTGCTTCTTAGATTATTCAAGATTCTAATTGGTTTGGTCTTGGGGGACCCAAAAACCTAAATCAAGAACCAGCAGAACAGAATAGATGTTCCCCCTGTGATTTTCTGTACCCTCCCACACTAATTATCCCATGTCAATGGAGCTGAAAGCTTCTCCGCTATTTGTTGATTTGTATGATTCGATGGGAACCATGTCCTCAACTCTCTGTTGCATCTGACAGAGGGAACCCGGGGCTGGTACATGCTTGCTCAGAGGCACTCTCGCCCTTCTGCCTCCACCCATAAATCACAGAGCCTTTGAGAAGGCAGCCACCTCTGGGCTGAGCACAGCAAGTGTTGAACTGTGAGTAATAATTTATACTGCAGAGTAATTTCAGACTGAAAGTGAAAAAGATTTCTCGACCCTCCTAACGCTGAAAGGGGACGTAAGTCATATAATTTTATGCCAGCAACACATGTATCATATGAAGGGGGAAATATTCTTTCGATGACCTGAATGTTATGTGTTGTCATTAAAATATGTTTAGCCAAGGCTGTGGCTCAATTTGAAGCCCATTTGAGGGTACGTGTCATACTTGGTCTCAGGCAGGACCTGAAGCCAATTTAGAGAGTGTGTATTATGAGACGTCTTCATGTTAGAGGTGTGAAATTTACAGTCAATAGAAAGTAATTTTCTGATTGAACTTGGCCCGAGCATTGCAATGGATACAAGTGAGAATGCCATGGGACCCGCAGTATCCATCAATGACAGATTTGGGGGTTTAAATTCTCTCTCCAAGCAGAGTCAGGGCAGGCAAGATGCAGAAGTGGACAAAAACCATAAAGAAGTTGGCTAAATTAAATTCTTCCAGACACAATCTCCTATATAAAACTTCCTCAAAAGTTGTCTGTAAGCCTTTGTTCATTACAATCTTGGCAAGTAGATCTCCAGATAAGAGCTCTCTCCTTTTTCATGCCCACTTGCTTGCAATTTCTGCAACTTGGGAACTTCTGCAATCTCATTTATGCCCATATTTCTAGGTATTCTAAGATTTTTTTTTCATGTAAGCTTGCTTAGGACCCAGGCATCAAGAAAAGTCATCATTTCTAGACCTTCATTTATAGCTTGGAGAGTTAGAAGAATTTCTCAGAATCTTGGAACTCTATCTCACCATGCCCATTTTTTATGCCTTAAGATCCAGCTTATGAGCTCCAAAGCCCGTGAACAGTGTGGCAATCTAACCTATGCCTGGAGCCCTATCAGACCCCTGACCAGTGCCTGAATATTCCACCCAGCTTCATGCTTGGGCTCTATCCAGGCCAACTGACTCAGAAACTCTAGATACAGTAACCCTTGCATTATTTTTTTTTCCAAAACTCCCCAGGTGATTCTACTATGCATACAAAATGAAAACAGTTACCCTAACAATTTATTCTAACCCAGACTTTACTGTACATAGAAATCACCTGCAGAGCTTTTTAAAATTTTGTCTCAGTTGCCTGGGTAGAGTCAGAGTCTGCATTTCTAACAAGCTTCTAGGTGAGGCTGATGCCATTGGTCCATGGATCGTATTTTATGTATCAAAGTTCTAACCTATTCCTTCAAAACTTAGCTCAAAAGAGGTATCTTCTATAAAGATTTTCTTTATGTTCTCAGGCAGGATTAAGCCCTCTACTCCTTCTGCATTCTCAAACATCAGTCACAGTCTTACAAGTGTTCTTTAGTTGATCATTTACTTGTTTACCTCCCTACACACACACATAATCCCAATATACCCTAAGCTTAGGGGAAAAGGCAGTGACTTACTTATTCCTATTGTCACTTCCTATCATAGATGTTTGATAAATGTTATAAAGGAAGAAAAAGTGAGAAATAGAATAGAATGTATGAACCTTCTGGTACCTCTTGATCACTTTAAAGTATCTACCTCAAAGTGAAGCTATCCTCATAGCTTAATTCCAAGTGAATGTTCAATAACTTAATTCCATATTATAATTCTGAAGAATCAATTACTGATTCTGTGTGTTTACTAATTCAAGGGTCCTCTGACAGAATTTGTCAACTATGTAGAAGTGTTTCAGTTAGCTACTGCTGCGTAACAAACTTGCAAAATTCTGTAGCTTCCATAAATAAACACTTACTATTGCTCACAAGTTATGAGTCATCTGGCTGACAATAGGATTTAATAAAGAGATCAACAAGCACTCCTTTCTCTATTAAGAGTTTAGTGCTTCAGTTACAATACTTTATCAACTATTAGGTTGATAAAAAAAAAAACCTGAAAACAAAAACAAACAAACAAACAAAAACAAAGCGTAAATAAAGGACAGAAATAGACTCACAGACAGAGAATACAGACTTGTGGTTACCAGGGGGGTGGAGGGTGGGAAGGGATAGACTGGGATTTCAAAATTGTAGAATAGACTACACTGTATAGCGCAGGGAAATATACACAAAATGTTATGATAACTCACAGAGAAAAAAATGTGACAATGAGTGTGTATATGTCCATGAATAACTGAAAAATTGTGCTGAACACTGGAATTTGACACAACATTGTAAAATGATTATAAATCAATAAAAAATGTTAAAAAAAAAAAAAACCTGCATTCTCTGTGGTGAAGTGCCTGCTCTCTTATATCTGCATCACATCTTGGGCAATCAGAGTTATATAGAAAATTATAGGAATTTTCCTTTCTATAGTTCAGATTTTTCTCAAAGTGCTTTTACATGTTTCAGTGTCATTTAATGATGTTTATCATTTTATCTGTGTAAATGAAAGAGAAATAGATTTTTTTATTAAACTGATCCCAAATATTAATAACCAAATTAAATAACTCAGTTCTCAGTCTCTCTTGATAGATAGAAGATAGATAGATAGATAGATAGATAGATAGATAGATAGATAGATAGATAGATAGATAGGCATTATTTATATATTATACCTATATTCCTCTTTTAGAACAGCATTCAGATTCAGTTACTTTATGTTTTCATATGATCAAGTCTCTGGAAAAGACCTCTGTGTTTAAAAATATTTTTTTCTAATCCTGCCAAAAAAGCTAAAATTCTAACCAGGGTATCTAAAATTCCTTTGAGTATTAAAATGCAAATATTACTTGGGAAGATTAATATGTGATTTAATTACTATCCACTAGTGGCTTAATTTGAGTTTGTCAATATCATAAATGCGGATAAAATCTTGAAGAAAAGGAACTTATAACAGGTACATTTGGAACAGAATGGGAGGTTCTCCACATGCACCCCCTGATAAGAAAGGTAAGAAAAATCCCTCTGGGATGTAATTCAAAAATCCCAAAAGAGCTAAGGGTCACTGTGAGGCTCCTGGGTTGCCGAGGAGCAGATGGCAAGTGCTGGACAGAATTCAAGGAGAATAAGAGATCGAGAAATTGGGCAAGAGGAGAGTTCTGCAGGAAAAAAAAAAAAAAAAAAAAACCTGTCTCCTTTTATACAGTCCCAGCATTCAGCTAACAATTGCGTAGATTTTCTGCATTACAGAAGTGACACTTTTTCACTGAAAAATCTATTCATTTTGCAAAAAAGCAAGAAATCACTTTCTGATACTTTTAGCTGGGAGACCGAGAATTTACGTTTGCTATTCAGGCAAATCTCTCTCCTTTATTCTCCTTCACCTTCTCTGTTTATCTTATTACAGTTGTGCACCAACTCTTTCTTATGTCTCCCCCTTTTCATTCATCCTACCCCTTTCTTGTCCCATCTATTACTCTCTCATTGTTATAAAAGCAAGATGATCTCCGGTGGTGGGGAGGGGGGGCGGGAGGAGAGGAAAGTGACAGAACAAATGAAGCACAAACAGCTCCCTTAGAAAGGTCAGAAGGAGTTTTAAGTAGAAATGTCATTGTTATTCTGTCACAAAAATAATAGACCTAAACTGCGTGTACGAGGGGTGGCTTCTACTTTTCTGGAGCAGGAAATGATGAAATGCTCTTTTTTGAGGTTTGACTTTTAATCCAGAGTTGTGTTAAAAAAAAAAAAAAAGTCTTAATCCGTCTGTTAGTTTCCCCACACACTGCCCCACAAGCTTCCATTCCCGTAGACAACCCCAGGATGGGACAGATGTGGCAGGTATCTGGAGGGCTTTGCATTCATCTTTCTCCAGGCGACTAGAAGAATCTCTGATGAACTCAGACTAACTGTTCTGATTGGCGATGGGGCCCCAAGGCCAGAAGAGCATTAAGCACATGTACCAGTTGTCCCCTCTCTGCCAGAATCTGACATATCCAAGGCTTATAATCCATTAGCATCCCTCTTTCTTTCCTTCCCTCTCATAATACAGTAGGGACCAAAAAGAGCTGATCAGTAGAAGACAAGAACCTAATAAGATGAAGCAGTCAAAGAGAACAGGTCTTTTTAATCCTCAGCAGCCCCTGTTCAGCCCTCAGGACTGAGCCCTTTACAAATAGCCTGCACAATGAAAAACAAAATGTCCCTAAGAAGATGCTTGGTAAAGCCATCTAGCAATGACACTTTATTTCCATGCCATTCTTCATTTTTCTTTTCAGAACAGGTTCTCATACTTTACTTTATTTCACCTTCACAGGAGCTTCAAGAGGTTGGGCAAGTGTGTTTAACCCCATTTGGTAAACAAGGAAAAAGCACGAGGTTAAGGGGGACGAGGTAAATGTCCTGGTGTCGTCGGGTTAGTTGACTTGAGAACATAGTGGGAACATCTAATCCAGTGCTTGGTGTCAGTAGAATGTCTTCAGCGTTGCCTTAGCACCTCACTTGAAGTCCCGTTAGACCTGTGTGTCTGTGTGTCTGTGTGTGCCTGTGTGTAGGGATGTGCTTTGCATATCAAAAAACGAGTGATACTTGTCATTTTATGGTGATCTAGAAAAAAATACATTTCCCCCATATCCAGCTCCAGAATTAAGTAACTCCTTTGATCTCTCACCTTTAATTATTGAATCTTTGTATCATCTCCACCCTTGCAGTCGCATTGACAGCAAATGCTGGGTTTGTGTTCCCGGTTGCATCGGAGACAAGCCACTCCGTCTGGAGGATGCCTCTCATAACGTTATTTTTTATTCCATCTCATAAAGCCTGTTCTGTATAAATATATTTTAATTAATTAATAAACAGGATATAATGAATTCTGGCAGGGTGACATTTGAGCACAAAGCAAAGGGTTTAAACAGATCCTGACATGTGTTAGACAGGAAAACATCCCACACATGCACACACACACGGATACACACATGCACTCACATTTACAAAAGGTCTTTTTATTCATTGGAGAGATTATGCAATAAGGAGCTTCAGAAGGTTAACTTGACATTTGAGGGGAAGTGAGCAAGACATACAGAGGTACAGGAGAGGCAAATGGTCCAAAATAGGTGGCTAGTCATCGACGGTGATGCATTTATATTTTAGAAGTAAAAACACTGGACAACAATAGAACTGGTTCTTTCTAATAAGCTTTAAAATGTCTCATAAATAAGTCCTTTTGTTGAGAGAGCAGTTTTATTGTTTCTTGCCATAACGTTCTCTAGTAAATTCTGTCTTGCTATGCAGGGAAGTGAACACGGGGAGAGACTTGACACACAGGTGTATTCAATAAACATTAGTTGTACCATTGTTTGAACCAGGATTTCCTATAACACAGCTACCCTGATGTGGAAGATCTTGAATGTCCTCACTGCAATAATCCTTGTCCCCAGGGGACATATGTCTGGAATATTCTGGACACAGAACTGGAAAATCAACTCAATATTGGTTAACCCCTTCTGAATAAAATTTAGAGAAGAAAGCTACTTTTATGATTGGAGAACTTTCTTTATTGCTTCTCTATGCCTTTAAAAGTTTACTTTCCATAAAAGAAACTCTGTCGTGTTTTAAAATACATTTCAGGTATTCCTCTATTTCAGCTTGTGACAATATACATTGCAATTACGATTCCTTCTTTCCCCATCTATAATCTGAGCTGCTCTATTGAAAAGATTGCATCTTATTCATTTTGTATACTTAACTCTCTGAATACAGGATATGTTTATCAAATGAATGAACCCTCAATTGTGTTCTTCATGTTGGTATAATTATCTGCATTTTTGCAATCTATTTTCTATCGCTGTTTAAGAAGCCTCTTAAAAATATTGTCAATCGTGAGCAAAATTCACAAATGAGTGATGTGTCTTGAGTTCCTTCCATTTGCCTTTCTCTTCCCAGCCCATGGCCTGTTATCTAACCTTGCTCCTCCCATCACCTAACTGCCGAAAGCATTAGTAATGCTGCCCTTCAGCCATAAAAATGCTTCTCAGGGCTTCATGCTATGTCAGTTCCTGACCACTAACATCACCAGCACCAGAAGCAACCCAGGGGTGTGAGTGAAGGCAGGTCATTTCCCCTCTGAACCTCAGCTCTCCCACCTATGAAATATAAAAGTAAAAAGACATACTCCTGTTGCCAAGAGTAATATTCTTCTGAATTGGACCACGCAAACCCCTTGGGTGTCCTAGCGGAAAAAATTGGGGCCACCAATCTGACCATGATCTGGTTTTAGCTTTTTGCATATTGAAAATTGTACAGTGGAAAAAGCTTACTGATACCAGTATTATTAATGATCTTCTGTAGCCAACTTTACTTACATGGAATTTACAGACTGCAACCCACTATCTGTTCCAAAATCTCAATTTCAGACAGATTTGTTGAGTGCTTAAAAGAATGTCCACCACATAGTAAGCATGAGATAGTGTCGATTAGATACAGTAAATTTTAAAATTCTCAAATAGCCTATATTCAGACATTCATCCGAATTAATATTTATGAGAAAAGTTGCCAGACCACAGTACAGAACACTTGGAAAACAGAAAAAGGAAGGAAAATCACCTAATATCACCGTCATTAGCATTTTGCTAAATTACCTTCCAATACTTTTCATAGATGTTGTAGAGAGAGAGGTCAAGAATGTTATTACCGTCACACTCGACGTTTTTTGAACACGTGCTTTACAGCGATTACGTCATATAATTCTCACAATAATTCCCATTTAATTCCCGTCATCTGATACTAGACCCTGGGTAATGCCATCATGATAACTGTGACAGAGACAGCCAGTTTTCTAATAAAATTTTTGTTTCCTTCCTTCATGTGACACTGTTGTTGCAAAACAGCTTTCCTTTCAGGAAGGCTTCAGTTCCCACCTGGCAGTGCATACCTGGCAGTGTGTAGTCAGGGCCATGTCAGCTGGTTCTTATGAACAGAGCTGATTGAGAATGATTTGTATCACCTCGGGCCTGAACTAATTAAGCAGCAGGTCTGGCTTTGCATCTTGCATCGCATTTCTCAAAGCTACAGGTAAAAGACTCCAAGGTCCTGGAGAAGATGGTGGAGCCACAGAGTGGGAGAAGGCTGGGTCCCTGAATCACCTGGAAAGTTCCCCTGCACACATCAGTGTTGAGCTGTTTGCATCTTACACTGTGATAGATAACCTTTTATTATAAAATCACTGACATTTCAGAATGAGTTACCTTACACAGTACCTTAATAATGCATTAATACTATATACCAACTTGCTAGAGGTTATAATTGAAATCGTACTGATATTCAAGTTCTCAAATTACTTTTAAAATTTTACATCATTTTATAAACAATTCCCCTATGATGCGGCATGATTTCTATCAATGTAAATACTTGCAAAATAGTAAGATATTTCACAGGTTTATAATAATTTCTTGTTACTAGATATCTGTTATTTACTTTTGCCAACAACAAAGAAATAATGGATTGTTTAACACCTTCCTTATATATAACGTTTTCTACATGAGAATTAGGTCATTATAAAATACCCCTTCCAAATGACTTACTGTCCCAAAGTGTGTAAATATTAATGTATACAAATTACCAAAATAATTTTACCAATGCCCTAGCAAATAACAATTTACCAGAGTGGTGTTTTATCATAACTTACAAGGAATGAATAATCTTTTGAAAAAACATTTTCAAGTTTAATAAATTAAAATGTTACATTGCTATTTTGATTGATTTGATTTACTGTCCCTACCAGGGGCTGCATTTTCTTTCTTATAGAATGTATTTCTATATGTTCTACTGGTTACATGGTGAATATACTTACCATCTGTAATTTCTTATGAACCTTAACTAGACAAAAAAATATGTTGATAAACGTGATTTGAGTAGAAGACTCAATTAGCAAAAGAAATCAACTATATAGTTATGTGTTTGGAGGGCATTATAAAATCTATAGGCAAAAAACCAGAAAGTTTTATTTTGGCATGATTGGGAAAAGATAGATGGAAATAGTGAAATTAGAAGGGGCCCTTGGTGTAGAGCTGGGGACTCCAAAATAAGACTTGACAATGTCTTTCCAGGATTTGCGCAAGAGATTAGGTGAGAAGGAGCATTTTGAGGGGTCCTCTAGTGCCATTACCTAGAAAGCCAGCTGATACACCCAATGTGCCCACTATCTCTTCAGCTGATGGAAGGGAACTGGGCAGGAAGCTGAGAGTTCTGGGAAAAAGCACTCTGTTCCCACACTGGGACCTAACGAATCCTTGCAGCTGACATTCTGGTTCTTGCTTCAGACTGGGCAGTTGAGGCAGAGAAGTCAGGAAAGACCTGGTATTTTCATCTAGTGAAAAAGACAAAAACTAATGTAATAGGGAGGCAGAAAAAAACGTCATGCTGGTACCACTAAATTTGATTTTATGTGACCTCACTGGGGTCTACACACAAAAGAAAACCAAAGAATGAGGAAATTAGATGGTTCAAACCCAAAACATCAGACACACCTCCTCTCACCTGCATTGCTTTAATAAATGTTTTATTGCAGCCTGGTTGATTCCAATAATTGTCATATTTCCTCACCTCCTTTGGCTGTGTGGACACAATCATAGGTATGAAGTCGCTTTTTCAAAGTGCAGGGAGGGAGGTGGGGGCAGCCCTGCATCCTGCATGTCACAGCCGTGCTCCTCACCCCCAACAGGTCCCATTAGAAGACACCGCAATGGCAGTTCAAATTAACTTAGGTCAACCGGTTGCCTAGCAGTAAGAACTAACCTTAACATCAATCTGAATATAAATCCTAGTTGATATTTATTTCAAGCTTGAACGACTACGATTTATTAGTTTATTTCAGGGGTCTTCAGTGGCCTTTGTGTCTCCTTTGGTAGGAGGTACAGAAATTGTTCTGTAGGTCATTAGTGACAACCGCTCTTTCCCAAATATTAAGCTAAACCTTCTAGAAACCCTAATGTAATTCTTACCCAGCATGATTGTGCAGGTAAAGAAGCTCTGATGGTTTAATTTCAGTTAAGACCCTCAAAGGACGTAGTGCTAGTCTACGAGCCTCTGAAACTGAAAATTGTTAAAATCATGGGGAAGGGCGTTCATTTCAATTAATCACAAGTGATTCAATAACTTTAAACCCAAATCAAATTGCTCAGACTTGATATTTCTACTAATTCTACTCCCTATCGTTTTGAATCGTTTGGAAATAGCAAAGGAAGAAAACAACTGAATGATTTGCACTTATTACAAATTTTTCACATAAATATGAATGACCAGCTGACGAGTCATTGATTTTCTAGCCTTGCCCATCTTGCCCCAAAACAACTAACTTAAGGTAAAAACAGATAAACCCAGCCTACAGGCATTATAACATTAAATGTCATTAGAAACTTATTTATCAGAAAGAAAAAGAAATACTCCTAAATCATTCCCCTTAGTAGATTTTATTGGAGATTTAAAAATGTATACATTTGTTATAAGTTTCAAAATCTGTGAAATCCATCATAGCAAAGACACTATCGTTGTGCCTTGCTCCTAGAATATAGGGCTTGGTGTGCTTTTTGGCTTGTGATGTGTATGCAATAATCATTTGCTGAATTTAAAATTTTGTTGATATTTGGGTGCTCCTTCAAGTTTCAAATAGAACCATAAATCTTTAGGGTTCATGAGGCTGGATTATATTTTATACTACAACAATTCTGTAGCAAATTTCCAAACTACGTAAGGCCTCACCAGCTCATACGTAATGAACATACTTTCTTGCATGAAAATGTGCACAGAAAAACATGTCACATCTCAGAGTTTCAAAGGGCTTTTTGACATCAATTTATTCCCTGAGCATTTTTTTTTTTGTATTTTTTAGAAACTCAAACTCAAACCAAAGATTTGATACATTGGAATTAAAGGGGAAAACTCTGTGTGTGAATTCAATGCAAAGACACAGAGGAAAAACCTATCCATTCAAATCAGTAAGTATTTATTTATTATAAAAGGTAATAACATTTTCTTTCACGGTGGGGTTTAGAAATAAGATTGAACTTAGACTGTGAGACAAACCTACAATTGAAACTCAACTCTTTTGCTTATTTCAAGTTATCTACTCTCTTGGAAACTCTATTTCTTTACCTACAAAATTAGTATACCAATCTCTATTTTACATGGTTGTCATGAGAATAAAATTAAACAATGTATATAAACAAGGGAATTTTAGGACAATGAAATTATTCTGTATGATACTATAGTGGCAGCATGTCACTATGCATTAGTCACAACCCATAGAACATACAACATCAAGAGAAAACCCTAATGTAAACCATGGACTTTGGTTGATAATAATGTGCCCATGTTGGTTCATTGATTGTATCAAATATGCCACACTGATGAGGGATGTTGAGCGTAGGGGAATATATATGTGTGGATGGGGAGGGCTATGTGGGAACTCTGTATTTTCTGCTTAATTCTGTTGTGAACCTGAAACTGCTCTAAAAGAATAAAGATATATATATATATCTATATATATATATATATAATTTCACTAATATTGTGTTTATCAAGTAGAAGCATTTTACCATTGAACACTATATCTTGAAATGCTCAGGCAGATTTCAGTACAAGTTTAGTTAACTACATCAACTCTCAAGTTTCCACCACCCTTAGAAGTAAGAATTAAGAACGAAAGTTCAGATGAATTCCCACATGTAGACCTGATCATCTATCAGTCACATTTATCCCATCAACTTTGAAATGGCCCTTGAGATTTCAGGTTGGAAGTAAAAAGTCCAGATCTTAAACTATATTCTTCATGTTAACTTCTTCTTTTAAATAAATCTAAATACTATTACAAACCCAAAATAAAATATACATATTATAGCATAAAATTATCATGAAAAATATAAAACGTTTTTGTTAATTTTTAATTTCAAGATAATTCCTCAATGGGAAAATTCAAGTTATGATGATGCTTCTGGCCCTACGCCAAGATAATCAGAAAACCATGATATGGTTGGAACAAAAAGGAAAGTATTATTTGCCACAAGGGATCTGCACAAAAGATATTCTGCTCCCCGTTCCACAGATGTGGAATCTGGGGAGCGGTTACTAGCATTCTGTAGCGTGTTGCCAATTGTTTTGATAGTCTGTGTAAAGAATGTTGATGCTTACAGGTGTGTGCATGACAGATACAGAAATATTAGCAGCCAGAAAGTACCTTGCTGTGGAATAAATCTGTGATCACTTTTTGGTCTGCTATAGACAAACCAAGATAGGGTGCCCCGCTCCCCGTTTCTTCATGCTTGTGTAACCATCCAGAAAGATCACGATCACGTCACCTACCATTCATTAGACCCAGTTTTCTTCCCTGTTAAACTGCAGGCTGCAATCCTCTGCAGCTTCACGAGGGTCAGTCTGCTGTCATTTTTAACACACATTAAGCCAGGATGTTGGGAATTCTAGCTCTGCCAGTCAAGCAATAGGAAGGGTCAGGATGTAGCCACCTGCCTATTCCCTCATGCCCTCATCCACATCACAGACTGTGACACTGATCTCTAAAGCTGGTCTCAACTCACCACAAAGAAATGTTTCTTATATTTTCTTAGCCAATGTGATTCTCGCTGGGTAAATTTCAAGCTTCATCTGCTATTAGAGCCAACACAGTTGTTACTGGGAGGGTTTTTTGTTTGTTTGTTTGTTTTTAACATTTTTTATTGATTTATAATCATTTTACAATGTTGTATCAAATTCCAGTGTAGAGCACAGTTTTTCAGTTATACATGAATATATATATATTCATTGTCACATTTATTTTTCTCCGTGAGCTATCATAAGATCTTGTATATATTTCTTTGTGCTATACAGTATAATCTTGTTTATCTTGGGAGGGTTTTTTTGACTCAGTTTTTTTTGTTGTTGTTGACCTTTGGAATGATGGAGAAGGTTGAGGTTTGGGCCCTTGCACAAGATGATGGGCAGAGGACGGAAATGAAGATGGTGCAGAATCTAATCTCGGTCTTTTCTTCTTTGAGAGGGCTATTTCCCATCTACCTCTTGAGTGATTAATAATACAGTGGCTGATTCTTCTTCACTCAGAGGGTTATTGTCATCCTTGGTGGAGTTTGACATTTTACTCCTTAAGTAAACACACCCTTAGGTGAGGAGACACCAAGAGACAGATTTCATTATTAAAAGAAGATGTCACCAAAAGAGAAAGTGCACAGATATGCATGGCCAAGAAATAATCAACATACTAAAGAGACAGGCACAACAAGGCAGAAGGAAATGAGAGCGGAGGGGAAGGGAAGAATAGGGGAAGGAGGGAAAAATGGACAAGGAGAGAGAGGAGGGGATGTGTCACTTGGAGCACAATGCAGAGAGAAGACAATAATACCCTGTTCTTAGCTGTCAGGGTACATTTCAGGACACTCAGCCGTCTTGCTCCTACTGAGTATGGGAACAGGGCTTACATTTATATTATTTATAGGTAAGTGTGAGCCTCAAACAACTGTACTGTCAGGGCCAGTTTGAAAGGAAAATAATAGATAAAATACTTTGGGGTGCCAGGTTGTGTCAATTTAATTTGCAACTTTTAAGTGGTTAAAAAAAATAGTAACGGTGCATGGTAAGCTTGAGTCCACAACGCTGACAGCAATCCACAAAGGCGAGCAGCTGGGCGATGGGAGGTGGGGTGTGTCAGGAGGCTACGGACAAGGGCATCAGTGGGGGCTTCACAAGAATGATTCACATTCATCTTCTTTGCCCTCAAGTGGCTGTATTAGGTCAGGTCCCCAGATCTCCATCACATATGAACTGAAATGTATAATTACACAAATGTTGCCACTGTGTCTTATTTATCCATACGTCTAATATTTATTGAAGTCTTTGCCCTCACTAAACTTCCTCTTGCAAGAAAGACATACATTAAGTAAGATAAATAAATAATATATATAATATTAGACAGTGATTAGCACTTAGCAGATAAATAAAGCAAAGAATGGAGCTAGGAAATATTGAGAATGATGGTAAAAAGAACTAAAAAAAAACAAAAAAGCAAACTATGTGCATTTCTGAGTCAAGAGAAAATGAGAGAAGTGAAATTAGAAACAGCAACTATACAAACTCTTAAGAGTTTTATCGTAAGGGGAAAAAAATGTTTTTAAGTGATATCTGGAAAGAGGAGCAAAGAGAGTTATCAGTTTGTTTTTGTTTTTCCTTGCTCTGATTTTTTTTTTTTAATGATGGAGAAATAGCAGCATATTCTTGAATAGGAGACATGGGATGAGACCTGATGGACAGATGGAGGGGCTGGCCTTATGCAGGAACAGGGGCAGTTCAGGGAACTGACAGTTCACAGGTACAGTTGCTAGAAGGGATGCAGATGTGATTGTAACAGGTTACAAAAAGGTTTTGCAGCGAAACAGAAAACAAATCCATCAGCTGAGAGTGAAGAGTGTATGAAGGTATTAGAGATTTCAGGAGAGAGAACGCAGGAATCAGTGTTCTAAAATAACTAAAAATGATTGGACACAAAAAAAAATACGAGTTCTAGATAGCACTAGAGGCCCATTTGAGGTAAAGATTATGGCTTTAAAGTGAGCGCAGTCAGCATGGTTGTGTGTTTTCCTCCAGCCATTCCAGCTGGAAGTGAGCGGGCACAGTGTATAATGAGGGTTGAATTACTCAGAGTTGTGGTTTAGCCAAAGAAATACAGTAAAGTCAAGACAAGTGCAAGGGACCTGAAAGTATATTCAAGGGAGTGATTATAATAATTAACTGGAGAATTGAAGCTGGGTAGGAAGGTAAGTAAGTAAGATTACAAGGGACCATGGGAATGTATCTGCATCAATGGATTATGTATCTCAACTGGGTTTAATACTTGTGAGACTTGAAGAATCCAAAGGAAGAGCGGGAGCAAGAAAGACAGAAACAAAGAATGGAGTATGTCGCATTGAGACTGTGGAAGTGTTACAGTTATTGGTAATGGCAAGATCTAGGGCAAGACCATAGAAGTAAACAGCTCAAGGAAGACAGAATAAGAACATCGAGAGAAAGGAGGACAGACCGAAACGCCAGGGTATTAGAAAAGATGTCAGTATGTTGCACTGAAACCACCAAGAAGTATGACGTAGTGCTTCAGTGAGTGATAACAATGTAGGAGCAAAAATATCAAGGAGGGAGCACTTATTCAAAAAAATTAAAACATAGCAAATAGGAGACTTTATTGGGACCATCTCGTGTCAATGCTGATTTCGTCTGGAAGGTTGTATTGTGGTTGTGTTAGAAAGAAAGGGTCTTTGTTTTAGGAGAAATACGTATTAGAGGACTTAGGCATGATGGAGCATTGTGTCTGTAACTTGTTCTTACGAGGTTAAGAAAAATAATGAAAATAACTTGTCATCAGTGTGTTGCCTCTCAACTCCAAATTCATATTTTATTGTCTTCTCTACAGAAGTGGATCTGGGCCTTTTAATTTTTTTCTTTGCCAGCTGGTAGCAAGCTTTATCAGTAAAGAGAGCTTAAGATATTGGAAAGATATTGCAGGAGGAAGGGATTTTGTTTCCTGGTTCCACTGCGATCGTTTGGCATGCTTCTGCAGCCCAGGCAGCTTCCTCAGTGCTTGCTTCCTGCAGCTTCTCCAGCATCTGCTTTCTACAGTGCATGGTGGCCAAAGCACCCAATGCCCAAAGTATCCACCTGCAATCACCTTCAACGGTACATCTCCCCATGAACAACTTTCCCAGGCTCACTGGAGGGTGGATTTCCAGTAAGTTGCACCAGCACAGAACTACAAGTTCAAGTGAACCACAGTCATGCCCTCTTCAACCAGGTCTAGATCTCAGCTCTGGAGAGATTCTTTCCTGGACACTTTACTTCAGCCCTAAGGGTAATGACTGCTCCTTAGAGCTGCCCTTCCCATATTATTTAGAGTTCTCTTTACTTTTTACTAGCTCATTTCTCATTTATGCTGTCCCCAGTAACACAAATTCTTTACATTAAACTTTCCACCTTCAAATTACTATGTACTTCTCAACCCTAAACAGATCTTGAATAATAATATATACATTTGGATATGTAGAGAGCAGTGTCTATAGAAAGAGAGAATATGGAGATGGTACTGGAGCAAATGTGGTAAAATGTTAACAACTGAGGAATGTGTAAAGACAACATGGACATTTTTTGTACTGTTCTTGCAGCTTTTTTAAATAATGTCTTAATTTAACTCCTGGTGTTCTGAAATTTCATGATGCTGTGCCTTGTTACTATTTGAATGACTTTTGCTATAAAATTAAACAAAATAAAAAATGAGCAGTTTTGATAAGATACCTGTTTTAATCAAATGGATAACTTTAATACATAAAAATAGAATCTTACTTTTGTACCATTTCAGTATTACCTGATTCTATGCTGATTTAAAAAAAAAAAAAAAAACAAGTGTTCACTTTCCTTTTAAATGGCCAGAATCCCCACTATGTCATGTCGTCCTCCAGCATCTTTCATAGAATTAGAGGCTGAGCTATTAAAGCAAACAAGACATTCTACTACAAATGGGTTGTTCATGAGGGCAACAGGAGCCCATATACACGACATTTGTCTGGAACTCCAAATATAAGTTTCAAAAAGATTATTCTAGAAAATCCACTTTGATACAGTAGCTCTAGCCCATCCCATAGTGGGTTCTTTATGAATCATTCAAAGTCAAGTTTCCAAAACATCCTCCCTCAGTCTCTATTCCAATCATGCATGTGTTTGTCTTTTCTACTAGAGTGAGGGTTTCTTGGGACCACCTGCTTATTTCATCACTATGTTTTCAGAGCCCACAGTGATGTCTCAGAAATTACAGGCACTAAGTAAATGTTGAGTTAACATTTCTTGCCTACTGCTTGGTAAATAGCTCCTACAAGAATCCTAAGAAATTTGATGTGGAATTGCCTGTGAAAAATCACTCTACTCAACTCATTATCCCTTTTTTTCTTTAATTAATTTCTTTCTTTGATTTTTATTTTTTAATTGAAGTATATAGTTTGATTTACAATATTGTAGTAGCTTCAAGAGAACAGTATAGTGATTCAGTATTTTTACAGGTTATAATCCATTAAAAGTTATTGCAGGATATTGCTATAATTCCCTGTGCTATACAGTGTATCTTTTTATATTTTTTATGCATTATAGTTTGTATCTCTTAATCTCATATACTTAATTTGCCGTCCCCCCTTCCCTCTCCCCTTTGGTAACCACTAATTTGTTCTCTCTATCTGTGAGTCTGTTTCTGTTTTGCATTTACATTCATTTCTATTATTTTTTAGATTCCACGTATAAGTGATACCATACAGTATTTGTTTTTCTCTGTATGACATTTCATTTATTTCACTTAGATTGACTCCAAGTCCATCCAAGATGCTGCAAATGGCAGAATTTCATTCTTTTTGTATCTGAATAATATTCCATTGTATATATATACCACATTTTCTTTAGCCATTCATCTACTGATCGGTATTTGGGCTGCTTCCATATCTTGGTTATTGTAAATGGTGCTACTATGAACACTGGGGTGCATGTATCTCTTTGAACCAGTGTTTACATTTTTTTCCAGATATATACCAAGAAGTGGAATTGCTGGATCACATGGTATTTTATTTTTATGTTTCTGAGGAACTTTCATAGTTTTCCATAGTGGCTGCACCAATTTACATTCTCACCAATAGTGTACAAGGGTTCCTTTTCCTTTCAAATCCTCTCCAACATTTGTGATTTGTAGACAGTTTGATGATAGCCATTCTGACAGGTGTGAAGTAATAAATCATTATTGTTTAGATCTGCATTTCTCTAATAATTAGCAATGTTGAGCATCTTTTCATGTGCCTATTAGCCATCCATGTGGCTTTGGAAAAATGTCTATTCAAATCTTCTGACATTTTTTGATTGGGTTATTTGGGGTTGTATATATTGAGTATTATGAACAGTTTATATATTTTAAATACTAACCCCTAGTCAGTCATATCATTTGCAAATATTTTCTCCCATTCTGTAGGTTGTCCTTTTACTTTGTCAATGGTTTCCTTTGCTGTGCAAAAGCTTTTAAGTTTAATTAGGTCCCATTTATTTATGTTTGCTTTTATTTCTTCTGGTTTAGGAGACAGATATAAAAATATATTGCTACAATTTACATCAAAGAGTGTTTTGTCTATGTTCTCTCCTAGGAGTTTTATGGTTTCAAGTCTTACATGTAGATCTTTAATCCGTTTTGAGTGTATTTTTGTATATGGTGTGAGATAATGTCCTCATCTCATTGTTTTACACTTAGCTGTCCAGTCTTCTCAGCACCACTTGTTGAAGAGATTGTCTTTTCTCCATTGTTCATTCTTGCCTCCTTTAGCATATATTAATTGACCATAGTGTGTGGGCTTATTCCTGGACTTTCTAATCTGTTCCATTGATCTGTGTGTCTGGTTTTGTGCCAGTGCCATGCTGTTTTGATTACTGTAGCTTTGCAGTATAGTCTGAAGTCTAGAAAGGTGATACCTATAGCTTTGTTCATTTTTCTCAAGATTGCTTTGGCTATTCTGGATCTTTTGTGGTTCCACATAAATCTTAGGATTATTTGTTCCAGTTCTGTGAAAAATGTCATGGGAATTTTGATAGGGACTGCATTAAATCTGTAGATTGCTTTGGGTAGTACAACCATTTTAACATTGAAGATAATTGAATTCTCTTCAGTTTCCTTCATCAACGTTTTATAGTTTTCTGAATATAGGTCTATTATTTTTTTGGTTAAATTTATTCCTAGGTATTTTATTGCATTTTGATACAGCTCATTTTCTTCTACTACTTCCTTGTTAGAAACAAACTTGGTTCCTTAGGGACATTAGAGTATTAATCATTGGAGAATTTACATTTTAAAGCCGTATCCAGATTTACTGATTCAATTGTTTCTGTTCTTTTTTTTTTTTGCACCTGGAGGGTTTTGATCACTCCATACAGCCTACTGAAATAATCAGAAAGTTGCTTTCATTCAGTTGTTTAAAAGAATAGAAACACAGAGCAGACTATCTGTTCCCCATGGAGATTTTCATCAAGTAGATATGACCAGAGACTATCAAAAGCTGGTAGACAGATTCCTGCAGACAGCAGCTCTGTTTTGTTTTGTGTGGGACGGATGCCTCTGGCTGTGTCTCTTTTCCCTACGTTGCTGACAAAGATATTTTGCTCCACTTTATGGAGTTTAAGTATCATACACTTAATAGCAGTTAGTGATGTCAGTGCTCTTCGGCATAGTAAATCTCTAGTGTGAGATAATCTTGGTTAATGATCAGCATAAAGCAGAGAGAGGTCATTTTTTTAACGTTGCCATAAAGCCTGCATTCGCTATGATAGAGTTGGACGGAGGCAATCCCATTAACCTTTGTATTGTATTGATAAAATTATACACCCTCCTGAATATCAAAGGCGGTGATGCCACTGCAAGTCTTTACCTTTTTTAACCATTCTCCAGTAAGTTCCTGAACTAGCCCAGTGGCATACAGTGTGGACTCATGCAACCTAAAGCCAATTTTGTCCTTTATCTAGGAATGTGACCTTGGGCAAGTCTTAAACTCTTAAAGGCTAAATTTCTTTTTTCATATTTTTTCTTCTTTCTAAATCCAATATATGTAGGCCTTTATATATGTTTTACACATTTTTTTTTACAATTAGCCAGTGCAACTTTTGTATAAAGAAAACAAGCATTTCTTACAGCATTTCTAAAATGCTTTAAAAAAACATTTCTTCAAAAAAGCATTCCTTTATGTTACTTTATATAAAGGAAAAAAAAGCATCTGTATATGTGAGGAAGTGGCTTGTTATAATCCACTATTTCCTACTTACCTCACTGAACTAGTGGATGAATTGACTAAGAAAAAGAA
Source organism: Camelus ferus (assembly GCF_009834535.1). Lineage (NCBI taxonomy): Eukaryota > Metazoa > Chordata > Mammalia > Artiodactyla > Camelidae > Camelus > Camelus ferus. Next base: position 15,881,952 of record NC_045716.1, on the reverse strand, counting down.
TATGAAAATCCTTCATAAATGTGAGTTGTTATTATTATCACTCTACACACAACAAATTGAAGGCTTTCCCTTAAACTCTTGAAGACATTGTACATGGATGTTATAGGGCAACATGAGAGGTAGCGTGGGAGGGACAGAATTGCTCTCTTTGGCGATCTGTAGCCTAATGCAAGGTGACGTGCAGTAATGGCAAAGAAGATTTCCCAGGGCATACAAAGAGATTTAAAGGAAGTGGCAGCTTGGATCTCCCTGCAATGTACACCGCAGGTTGGGCAATGCCATTTTGCTGTCACCTAGGAAACGAGAGGTGACTGTCCTGTTGACCTATACAAGGATGCTCTGGCTCAGGTAGCATCCCTGGATCTTAAGATATGGAAGAGCCTCTCAGTCTGAGTCCTCAGACCCGCCTCCAACCTAAGTCTAAGAGAATTTTCACATGGCACAGAGGATATTAAAGCAAAGTTATAGTTCAGAAACCTTAAAGGTTACAATGCCTACAGGAAAAAAAAAAAGTGGAAAGGAGAAATGAGGTCAATTAGCAGAAACCCCGCTACTTAAGTGGCATGCCTATAAATTGCCTCAAAGGTGGCCATGCACTTGAAATGCTTTCATGGTATAGGTTAATTCTTCCTCTTAGTAATTAAAGGGAGTGGTGACAATAGCGCTATATCCTAGGTCACATTCCCCACTATCGGAATTCATTAATTCTCTGAATTAATTAACAGTGGGGGTCATTTTAACTATATTTAACCCCTCTTTCAAGACTCATTTTACGACCTATCACGTTAGCGAAGGCTTCTCTGGCTATTCCAGGTCTCAGTGACAACCTGCTTCTTTCTTACGGTTCCTATGATCTGAAGCACACAATTTAGCCTTTATTCTAAACTGCCTCTTATTATTTCTTCTCTCCCCAATTAGAGCATAAATTCTTTGGGGGCATGAATTCTGTTTTACACTTCTTTTATTATCCTACCACAGCCCCAGGCATGATTCTGAAAATAGAGCTTAATAAATACTTGTTGATTAATGAATACTTCTTGAGTTGCCTTTAAGGCACCATTCACACTTTCTTTCACCTTAGGGTAAGGGCAATTTTTCTGCTTCGGGAAATACGCCAAGATCCTCTAACTCTCTTTACCTTCTTTTTTTTTCCCCCTTTTTTTTAATATGTAAAAGCAAATTTTTGCAGAGAAGAGAGGAATCTGATAATGTGGCAACATTCAAGAATACCAATTTCTTTTCCCCAAGAAAATTTTTTTCTCTGGCTCATTAGGTATGCAAGGAAGTTTATAGAATTGTCACTAAGACACAGCAGTTCCCTCAATTATCTGCTCAGTCTCAGCTTCCATAACCAGAGCAGAGATGTGAGGTTGAACTAACCAGAGTATTTGCCTACACTGAAAGAAACAGGTTGCTCACATGCACACTGGATCAGTACCCCATCACAACGTGACATTGGTCTTGAGACCTCCTACTGTTCCCATCTCTAACTCTGTTGCAAACTCTGAGGGGAAAAGAAAAAAAAAGAAACTTCTAGCAGCAGTTGGCAGATTCCACTTGAGTGGTTCCCTCCTGGCTCTGCGAATTGATCGCTGGCTGTGTTCAGGTCCTATCTAAGATCAAGAACTAAGGTATTTCACAGCTAAGGTCAAGAAGTGGGCAGCACAGACAACTGGCCATCAGGGAAGCCCAGGAATACGTTCAGGAGAGGACAGGAGTCGTCCACACAGCTTCTTGCTCTAGCAGAGAGACTCTAATTATAGCAAAATGATCAGTCAAAACAGAGGTGGCTACTACAACAAGGAATCCCTTCTCTGGAACCTAAGTTTTAAATTCATCTTTACTTAGAAACTGACAAGCTGGACATCAGATAAATATTAGAGCACAGAGTGTGGAGAGAAAAATGAGAAGATAATTTCTGGTTTTACTGTAAGGGACTGCTTACGGGAACCAGGGCACAAAAAAGCAGAAGGAGGTTCTGTAGAACCATGTGTCTACGAGAAAGAAGGATGTTTACACTGATACTTTGATAGACCTTACCATTCTAGACTGTAGATCAGCTTCCTTTGTGAAATATTTTGTGGGTAATGGGAAAATTAAAAAAGAAAAAGACTTTCCTCTGACTTAAGAAAAGGGTAAGGGAAAAGATGGTGCATTAGAAGCATCTCACATGTATATTTAAAGCTTCCTTTATCCATCAAAATTTTCCACAGACGTAATGACATCAACAGAATTAGCATCTTGGGCATCTTCACAAATACTTCCTCTAAATAATTTAGCCACTGGTCACCAATCAGGTGGAAGATTGGAGTCTGACCTTGACAAGTGTACAAAATCAAATGTGTCCTTTATGCCACCTTTCAGATGCAGAAGACAATAATAGAGTCCGGGTATCCACATTTGGACAAAGGCAAGATATCCACATCCAGCTATGCACTGTCTCCTCCTGGCTAACATGCTACTGCGCTCCTCCTTTCTGCAGAAGAGAGACCACCGTTTTACCATAGCTTTCTTTGGTACTGGATTTTATTGTGACTCCAGTGATAGGATGACTACAGACACTCTGAAACCTTTAGAATGGCTAGTGTTATTAACCAAAGTAACAAAGTAGGCTTCCCATGCTCTAGCCTGAGCGTCTGAGTGCTGCTCACCCGAGTTCCTTCTAGAACACGAGAAGCAAGAGAGTCACAAGGACAGGAATGCCACTGAGCCATCAGAGCACGGCAATGGCACACTCTGGTTAATTACGGGGTGTCACTGCACAGGCAGTTCTGGCCACAAGTCCGGTTTGTGTATGTTCTAGGGGCTCCCTTTCAGCAAGAGGAACATGCTAGTAACATTTAAGATGAAAGTAAACACGGTGCTGACAAAGTTGGGTGAATTCAGGGTGGCATTGATTGATGACGTCGCGGGATGCAGCCAGACATAGGAAGACTACCTGGTGCATGTAAAACAAGGATTTGGGTAGCTTTTACAAACAAGCCTGACAGTGAGGCCAAGGCATGTCAGCCTGGCGGCTGAGGTGACATATTTAGAACACAAAGAGGAGAAGCAAACGGCCACCGCTGTGGGTGATGGCGGCCTGCTCTAGTTCTCAATGGGCCATTTCCTGAGGTGATGCTGGACAAAGATGACTGGACATCACTGACTAATTGCTAGGGGTTTATGATTCCTCCGTTCAAATGCCATTTCCCTAATGCACGGAGACTGCCCAAGAGGGCAACCAGGTAGGAAAATTTAAGTCGCTTTTCCTTAATCTTATAAGGTATGTTTCTGGACTAATGAAATTGAAGACATACGTCACGATTGTGCTTTATCCTGCGTGCAGGAAGGTGGAATCCCAGACTCTCTCAGCTGGTAATTACTCGCTGTACACATGTCAGTTTCCAACAAGGGTAGGTTCAGGAGAAGGAGGTCACACCATGGACAACTGTCCTGTTTCCATCAGTAGAACCGTGTGACAGAGCAGACATGCTTTCTACTGTCTTCCTGATCGGCTACTTTTCATAAAAAGTCTAACTTTAGAGCCAGAATGGGGTCAGCAACCCAGCAGCCCAGAAATCATCTCCAGTTCAAATGAAATTAGCCAGTTCCTAAAAGATTTTTCTGGCATAGTGTGTACTGCAAGTCTCTGTTCTCCTGGGGGCAAAGGATGACCTCACATCTTCTCATTATTCTTTCTTACCCTTAAGGTATTTCTTGTCATCTATTATCATATAAGCCCTGTGTTGTTAGTTACCCTTCATGTGCACATCTTATTGCCCCAACTACATTATCCAGCCCTTAAGGGCAAAGCCTGATTCTTCCACTTCTTGGAACCTGCTATAGCATGCAACCCGGTGTCGTGCATACAGTTTGTATCAATAAAAGTTTGTTCATTTATTGAGCTGTGGGCAGCTGTGTTCAGTTCCTCTGTGAAGCATTTGTCTTTATATATATTCTATCTTAGTGAGTCGAATAATATTGCAAGTTGCTATGACTGCCAGAATTTCTCCATCTGATGAACAGCAGGATAGTGTACTGGTTAAGAGAATTCATGAGCTTCGGAGAAAAATGCATCTGAATTTTAAGTCCAGTTCTGCCATTTCCTCGATATGTGATCTTAGCCTCTCTGAACCTCAGTCTACTTACCTATAAAATGCATATAGCAAACGTTATCTCATAGAAGAACGGTGAGCATTAAATGGTACAGTGCTTGGCACACAGTAGACACTCAATAAATGGTAGTTAGCGTGGTGTGGCTTTGCAATACTTGCTTTTACTCTTACACTCGTTGCTCAAATATTATTCAGGTTAGTGGACCCACTGTTGTCATCACTTCCTTTCACAGGGTTAGGCAACAGTGATTTTATAGGGCTTGCTTCTCCCTTTGTGCAAAAGGCAAATGAGATCGGTTACATAGCCTTGTGCGGGGCCAAGGTGGCGTAAACAGGATTCAAGTGGTGATTTGTGAACGGTTATGACACTTTGCCTCAGGCAAATGCTCCAGGCTGAATTTGCAGGCTCTTTGCTCAATGGGAGAAAAAATAGACTGCAGGTGACAAGTCAGTTAAAACTCAGCCACCTCCAAGAAAACAACCTCGTGGCGTACACAACACAAAGAAATAAAAATGTGAAACTTAAAGCTCAATGTTGACTTTGTTCAATGTGCTTAGCCTACAATCTAGAAGTTTAATCTCTGGCCTCAGCTCCTGAGCTGTTATTTCTGCCTGAAATGACTCTTTATCAACTTCATAATCATGAAAAATTCATAACTCTGAGCAGAAGATGTTTCTATTTAGTGAGAAAGCTAGACTGGTATCTAGGCCTTAAGTTTGCTGTGCACCAATTTCTAAGATTTAAAAGGTCCTAAAGGCTCATATTTGGGTAGAGTATGTTTTTATTTTCTGCTTTGCTAGAACTCTCAGATCACTGGGAAGTCAAAGAAACATGTACCTATTTATCTAACAGGTTCCAAGACCATGGGGTCCATTCCCCGCATCTGTTGGTGAGCCTTCAGGATAACTGCCCTCAAAAGATACCCAAGGAGAGAAGTTGGCTCCTAGATAAGGAGGAGTGACTGCTGGATTCGGAGGCAGAGAACTTGGTCTCAGCGCCCTGCACTGCTTCTAATTATTGAGAGTCCTTCAGACTCTCATCAGGCCTCTAAGTGCCAACTTTTCCTATAAGCAAGGAGATAGGATGAGATGCTCACTAAGGTCCCGTGCTCTAAAACTCTGTGGCCTAGCAATGGTCTCTGTCACATTCCAACTCCTTCAAACAATCCTTCCATCGACTTGGTTCACAGTCGTTATCTGCATTTATCCAGCCGCCACTCCTATCAGCCTTCTTCACATCACAGTGGGAGGTAGGCAGCTGGGCCAGGGGGCAAAGACATCCCTTTTCATCATCTTTCCTTTCCTGTAACCTGACAGCAAGAAGTAATCAGAGCTGCAGAGCAGTGCCCAGAGTCAACAGGACACACAGCTCTGTGTGCGTTCCCGCGTTGTCACAACGCCTGATGAAACTGACACTAGGCACTGGGCGCCTGTGTTTCACATAGTATTTTCTGGGGATTATGGTAAAGTTTGTTTGAGTTTCAAGAGAGATCCATTCAAGCTGCCTCCAGAAATAACTGGTTTGGGCTTTTATTTTAATGCAAAGATACAGAGACCTCATAGAAATCCAAGACCTTGCCATCCGACCTCACAGGAACCACAGTAGGAAGCTGGAAAGCTTTTAGGAGGCAAAGGGACACATTCTCTGGTCCTCCGGGGTCTCTCCATCTCCTGGTAGCTTTTCTTTCTGAACATTTATGCTGTTCTTTCTACGCACAGCATCTGCTGCCTCATGAGTTTGATTTAAACATGTTTTCCATTTGCTTTAGTCCTAATTGTATCTCCCATCTCTCAATACCTCCATTCATCTTCTGGCCCCACCACTGACTACCTTTTACTTTTGGTTTTTTTAATTGCAAATGCTTGCAAGAGAAATTGCATTGGACAGCCACATCTTTTTTAAAGCCAAGCCACACAGGAAATGCACGGCTGGCCAAACCCTGGCTAGACAGCCCAGAATCTAGTGCCCTCTCCTGGACCAATTTAATTGGACCAGTTTTTAAAGCTAGTTACTACCTATCAGAATGACTGTGCATGAAGCAGATCTCCTCAGATCGGGGTGCAGGTAGGCACGCATGTGAAGTTCACCAGACAGTCCCTGAGAGTCCCTGTCTTGCATCAGCCTTTTGCAAATACCCTGCAGGACTTTGCAGAGTAGACTTCTCTGAAAACTAGCTCCATGAGTCCAGAACCAAGCTTGTGTACGTACATTTTATATCTTTCCCTATGAGGGGGGAGGAAAAAAAAAAGGCTGAACTGATATACAATCTAGCAGTCATTTCCTGGGTAACCTATGTGCGTGGTCAAGCAGATATATACACAACACATGGTTATCGTTTACCTCTAAAATCATTAAGTTCACCATTCCTCTCTTATTATCTTAAAATGGGTTTTAATTATTTACCTCCGAGGATTCTTTTGAAAGACACCTAACAAAACATTGTAAAGATGCTTAATAAATGCAGTTACATATTAGTATGTAGCATTTTCTTATTAATATTACAAATAAAATTATTTTAAACCTCTTTTACCTCATTTTTTTTTATGTCCAAGGAGGTTTGGTTGAGAAACTGACACCTTCTTTCTGAGAAATATGATTTTTACACCACACGAGGGTTTTCATAAAACCTCAGCTACAACTCTATAATTTGTTTTGCACCATCAACTCCCACATCATTCCTATATTATTATGAAATCCAAGCGACTACACTATAAATTTTAAGACATGGACTTTGAAACCCTCAACTTTCCACTCATCAGGGCTTCAAGCATTTTAAGAAACCCATCGGAACTGGCAGGAAAGAGAGGTGAAAACAGAGGAGAATTCAGGCTTTTTTTTTATTTATTTATTTTTCCTAGAAAAGGAAAAAGACATCTTTGCATGGAAGACTGTATGAAAGGAAGACAGACAAATGAAGACAGAGGGGAAATTTATGATCTGGCCCTGCAAATCCTCCCAAATAATCTAAGTCTTATTCTCAATGTTGAAATTTAAATTCTATATAGTTTTAGAAAATGTTCTCAGGGAAATTTAAAATTTCCCAAGTAGATTCAGGAAAATCTTAAGGGATTTTTCTGCCAAAATATCTGAAGTAGTAAAACCCTTCAGACTCACTTGGGCTGAGAACCACATGGGTACCAGAGTTTCCTCCAGCTCTCGGGATTCCTGGCAGCCTGTCTGCCGATGTCAGTCGAAGGCACTTCAGCCGGTCATCGTGGAGGGGCAGCCCAGGGTTGGCCCAGCCATCTTGAGGCTTTTCCAAAGAATCAAGATGGCCCAGCATTTATTTTGTTTTGTTTTAATATAAAGCATTTACAGAAAATCCTGATAAATAAACATGAAATGCAAAATACTTGATTGCTTCTTTTGAGAAGACAGAAAAAATTGTCAAGATGACATCAGCCATTTCACCTGTTCAAAGGGCCAGTGTTCCCGAGCAATTTTTTGAAGCCTCCCGATCTACCCAATTTTCTCAACCTTCTGTGTTTATCGTTACCCCATAATTTAATTCATGTTCAGAATTATCTCACTGAGAAATATCCTGTCCTCAGAAATCCAAGAAAGATGTAATTAAGCTTGCTGCACTCCCAATTATAGTAGGGCAACTTTTACTACCATGTTATGAGTTAGAGCTTATAAGCTCTCAAGAGACTTGAATTACCCATGTCTGCACAGCCAGCTGCCTATAACATAGGCTGCTTATCCAGTGAAGAAAGTCGTCAGCTTTTAAACTCAATGTCCCTCATTTTCTAAATAAGAAGAATATTATACATATGTCTAACTCTGTTTTAAAAAAGTTAACACTTTAACCAAGGAGGTAAAGACTTATACACAGAAAACTACAAGACTAAAGGAAATTGAAGAAGACCTTCATAAATGGACGGATCCCCCATGTTCATGGACAGGAAGACTTAATATTGCTAAACTGTTAATACCACGGAAGGTGGTTTACAGATTAAATGGAATCTCTACGAAAATCCCAACAATCTTTTTTTGCAGAGATGGAAAAGCCAAGCTGCAAATTCATACGGAGTTGCAAGGGGCTGCAAAGAACTAAGACAGTATTTAAAAAGAAAAACAACTTTAGAAGATTCACATTTCTCAATTTCACAATTTTCTACAAAGCTAACATAAATAAGAGTGTATAATAGCATAAGGATGGACATAAAGCCCAGTGGAATAGAACTGACAGTCCGGATAGAAACCCATACATCTATAGCCAGTTGATTTTTGACAAGAATGACAAATCCATTCAATGGGGAAAAAAGAGCCTCTTCAGCTATAACATGAATGAACCCTGAAAACATTTGCTGAGTGAAATAAACCAGACCCAAAAGGACAGGTATGATATGAATTTACTTCCATGATAGGCAAATTCATGGGGACAGAAAGTGGATTAAAGTTTACTGGAGATTGTGGGGATGGGAGATTGGGAAGTTAATGGTTACAGAGTTTCTGCCTGGGGTGATAAAAGTTTTAAAGATAGATGGTCATGATAATTGCACAGCATCGTGAATATAAATATCACCAGAATGTGCACTTAAAGATGGTTAAAATGAAAACATTTACATTATATACATTTTGCCACAATTTAAAAAAAGTGGAAAAAAGGTAATATTACTACAGAACCAGTTAACCAAGAAACCCAACACCTCAGTGGAATTTGGTTCCTTTTGAAATAGTCTTCAAAAGTTATCAATCTCTGTTTAATCGAACCTTGCTTCATAGAGAACGTTGAAAGGGTCACTTTCTACCACTCACCTAGAATTTTGTATGATGTCAAAATTCCCTCTAACGCTGTTCTAGGATTTCAGTCCAGATTGAGGTTAAGTGACCTTCTAGTAGCCTGGGCTCAACTTTCAGCTGGCTTTTGCTTCCTCCATTATTTGTGTGCTGTTGTGATGTATGTCAGCCACCAACTCATCCCCACTCACTTAATAGAGTTAAATAGCAGTATGACCATCCACCCACTCTTTTTGACTTTTCTGCTCCCATCTTTCTTATTTTTCAAGTCGCTAAGAGAAGTAAAAAGAGCAAAATGAGTATGAAATACATTCCCTTGTCACTGGGACCCTCTGTGATTAACTGTTTGGCAATCAGAATGTTTCCCTCCTGTTTCACATAAGGACTTAACATCTCCATTCCAGCAAGAATTGCAAGCTGTTAGTTAGATGGTGCTTTAATTTGCTAGAAATTTAAATACATAAATACCCACTACCTTCATACAGAGATACTCTGCTCCTTGTTAAAACACCTGCAAGTACAAAAGAAAAAAAAAGAAAAAAACTACTATATAAATGTTAAGCAGTATCTAAACACAACATAACAAAGATACTTAAGTTAAGTAATATTTTTTATTATACAGTAGACTTTTTAAAATGTATAAAATAGAAAATATCAGAAAGTATAAAGAAGTTAGTTAAAATCCTCACTAGCCAGAAGGGAACAAAATTAACATTTTGGTGTATTTATTGACATTTCTTTTCTGAACACATACATACACACATAACTGGGATCATGAAGGATTTTATCTTATAAAAATCATATATTCATTATACGAAATTTGTAAAATACTGAAGAATGACAAAAATATTTTGTTATTATAATTTTTATAACTTAGATGCAATAATTTTTATATCTTTGCTATGAATACATCCTGATTTTTTCTATTAATACATTTTTTATTATAGAAGACATCAATGTTAATTATCTAAACTGGAAAATTGTAGAATCATTAAGAAAATCTATCTCTGGTATATATGCTTCTTGAAATATAGATGCAGCTATAGTGATATTAAAGAAATTCTACACAAGTCATGTTGCAATAGAACATGACTGTTTTCTCATGTCATCAAATATTTGGCTGAAGTTTACATTTTAACGTTTATATAAAATGTTACAGCCTGTATCTATCGCGATCTAATTATCCTATGTCATGCTATTTAATTGTTCTATCTTCTTTTCAAATTATGGAGGTACCGATTTTTTCACACATTCACCAAAACTGAGAATTATTATTATACTTTTAAATCTTCATGAATTTTATAGATAGAAAGTGATGTCTTGTTTTAATTTTTATTTTACCATGATTAATCGTGATACTAAACCTTTTAAACATGCATATTGATCATTTGTTTTACTTCTTTTGTAAATTGCTGTTGTGTCTTTTTCCTATTTTCCCTTGATTTTCTCTGTTGAATTCTATTGAATTGTAATAACTTTTTCCTCTATGAAGGTACCAACACTGTCTCTTGCATAAAAATTATCCAAATGCTACAAGCTGGTTGTTTTCATTTTAAATTTGTTTGTAGATTTCCTTCATACAGAAGTTTTTTAAAGGGAGTCAATTTTACTACTTTTTTCCATTTAGTTTTAATTTGTCATGAGACAGGCCTTTCCTTCTTTTCAGTTATTTAAATTTTCAGCCATATTTTTTATGCTTTCTGTTTTTCCCCTTAAGTCTGAACACATTTGCAATTCAACTCGGCATATTACTTGATGTAAGCAATTGGGCTTCCTAGTGTTTCCAACTCTTTAACACCAATAATCACATTATTGAAATGCCTACACTTTTTTGAAATGCTAGCTTCGTCATACACTAACTGTTACACGTATTTGCATTGGTCTGCTCCTGGACTTCTTTTCCACTGCACTGATAGGTTTGTCAGCACTACACTGTTGGAATTATTATAATTTTATAAACATCCTAATACCTCTCAGTTCAAGTGGCCTCTTTTGTCTCTTCTTCAAAAACATGACTTTTGTCAACATTATGATGATTAAGTTTTCAAAACCCTTTAAATTCATTTTGCTGTAATAGGGAAAATTGTCCCCAAAGAATAACACAAAATTTTAGTTTGTTTTATGACGTTGGACAAGATACCCAAAGCTTAACTTTCCACATGATGATCTTTAGGAATTTCCTTTCTGTGATATTCTTTAGATCTATACAAAAAGGGATTTTTACCATTTTTTCAGAAAGCAATTCTAACACCAGCCAAAAGAGCATCCTAGTTAACTAGGTGCTTCTATGTGATTATACATGCAAACAGTGACGCTTCTGGCTTTGACCTCTGCCTACATATGGAAAAGAGTAAACTGATCAGGAAGTAGAAATTCTCTTAAGATCCTCAGCTGCAATTCTAAATTTTGCTAACTCTGTGCCCCTAAAGAGTCACAACATTTGTGGTGATGGTGGATAATTAGTGGCTGTAAGTTCTCTGAGATGTGAAGTTTTGATTCAGGGTCCACTTAGCATTTTCATGCAAGTTCTTTAGGAATCCTGTTGCCATCTGTTCTTTGCAAGCACCCAGCCTAGAAGAGCCAGACTGTAGAGAGCACTGCTTTAAGTCAATTCATCTGCAAAGAAAGCCTCAGAAATAGAAACAGACAAGAAACATTCACAACAGGGAGTTTTCTTGTTGACCGTGTGTGGTTTTTTTACATTGTTCCTTGATTCTTTTTGGTTTCCTTTTCCAAAAAGGGCCAAGTATTTTTGCTTTTACATTCAGTAACTAGAAATTCTGGGTAAGTTGCTAAATTTGTATCTATCAACACTCAATCTTAAAATCTGGCAACTAAGTTTTTGTTAGTTGAGTTCTTCAAGGTAAGTTTTTTTGCTGTATAAACAATTGATTTTTGAAAGATTAATAATATTTCCAAATTTTCAGAACTGGATGATAGAGGTGATAAATGCTTGATAGGCCCTAGAGACACATAACTCTGCTTTTTTTGTTTAGAATCTATTAGCTACTCTGTGTCCACAACCTCAATCTTTCCCTTACTCCCTCCCTTGGCTACGGACAAAAAGGCATTTCATTCCTTGAGATCCTTGAGACTTTGTCTGTACATGAAGGAAAGGAGCCTCTTCTAAAATCTGCAAGATTGACCCATTCATCATGTGTCCATTTGTCAAATATTTATTGACCATCTCCATTATACTAGACATCATGCGAAGAACCGAATTGTACCTCTTGCGACAATCTTTGATTTGGGATATTGGAACATGCTAATTTGAGTTCTATAATTTGGGTCTAAGGAGAAAAAGCAGAGAAACAAAAATAGATTTTAATATATCCCCTGTGATCATTTACAGCAAGCTTTCACTAGAACCATTTTCAGCCTCTACCTCTTGACCTTCTCTTATTTGTCTGTTTGTTTTTTGTTTTGAGGGGGAGGTAATTGGTTTATTTATTCATTTATTTGTGTGATGGAGGGACTGGAGATTGAACTCAGGACCTGGTGCCTGCTAAGCACAAACTCTACCACTGAGCTATACCCTCCCCAATTTGTCTAACTTTCAAAAAGTGAAAATATACTTACTGTTAGATTCAGCAAGTATATTTTCTACTAGCAGCTCCTGAGACATTTACCTGCTGAAGCCTGCCTTCGCAATGCACTGCTTCATCTTCTGGACTATTCTCCACCTCCCATCCTGACTAAACATACCTGACTCAGGAGATGAGATGTCATATTAAAAAGACTGACTAATAATTATGCTCTCATGACCTATGCTAATAGAAGTGTTAAAAGTGTTCTTCATAAAGGGAGATAAAGACACCACATGGGAACTTGGATCTCGAGAAAAAAAGAAAGAAAGAAGAGAGAGAGAAAGAGAGAAAGAGAGAGAGAAAGAAAGAGAAAGAAAGAAAGAAAGGGAGAGAGAGAAAGAAAGAAAGGAAGGAAGGAAGGGAAGTTCTGAAAATGGCAAATATGTGTTGCACATATAACTCTCTTTTCTCTTCATTTTAAAATTTTCCTTAAAGGTCAGTGGCTATGCAAATCATGTATTCATGGGTCTGTAACAAATGTAAAAGTAAAATGAATGATTAAATAACACCAAGAAGGAGAGACTGAGAGGGGAGAAATGGAAGTACCTTGTAGCAAGGGTCATATAGCAAAACTAAGAAAATATGGGACAAATAAAAAACAAATATCCAAATGGTATATTTAAGCACATCATATTAAAAAGTACAACTAATTACATTAATTTTAAATGATCTGGACACGCCCCCCACCCCCCACCCCGCCAACTCCATCCCCATCCCCACCTTCTTCCTGGGCAACCACAGGGCCTCTTAAGAGGACCAGGACATGGGGAAGCAGAGGTTATCCTAGCTCCTCCTGCTCAGGGCTCCTAGTCACCCAACTGCAAATCAGGATTCCCTTCCTTCTACTCTTGAAGGCTGCACGTTGGGACTCTGTCCAGGTAGTTTGATGGGAGACCGGAAAAGCCCAACAAATATCAAAACAAATGGCTGCACTCTGCTGGGATGCTTTTAATAAAGGAATCACTAGAGTGACATGACCAGGAGTTTGGGCATATTTTTGGATATTTTCCAAGGGATTTTAACCAGATATGGATATACAAACCAGTTCATGAATACACACACACACACAAAAGACCTAAGCTTCCCATTAAACAATTGGTAAATGATTTCTACAGACATTTCTCCAAAGAATACATACAAATAAACAAAAAGTATATGAAAACATGCTTAACATCATTAATAAACAGTAATGCAAATCAAAATCACAATGAGATACCACTATTGCTCACTAGCATAGTTATAATTTTTATAAAAGGTTATATGTACAAATGTGGGTAAAGATTTGGAGAAGTTGCAACCCTCATTCTTTGATGTTGACAATGTAAATGATGGGGCCACTTTGGAGAAAATTTAGCAGTTCCTCAAAAGTCAATCATAGAGCTACTATATAACTCAGCCATTCCACTCCTATGTGTATGCCCTAGAGAAACAAAAAGACATATCTACACAGAAGCTTGTACATGAATGTTCATAGCAGTATTACTCATAGTAACCGAAAAAGTAGAAAAAAACCTAGATGTCCATTAATTGATGGATGTACAAGTAAAATGTGATATATCCATACAATGGAATATTATTCAGCTCTAAAAAGAAATAAAATACTGGCACATGTTAGCACATGGATGAACCTTGAAAAGACAGTAATTGAAAGAAGCCAGTCCACAAGGCCACATATTGTATGATTCCATTTACATCAAATGTCCAGGATAGGCAACTCTGTAGAGACAGTAGTTACAAGGGGTTTGGTGGGAGAAAGGATGGGAAGTGACTTATAGTGGACATGGCATTCCCTTTTTGGGTGATAAAAATGTACCAAATTTAGATAGTGATGATGGTTGCACAGCTTCTGAAAATATATTTTTTAAATGCTGAATTGCATACTTTAAAAGGTGAATTTTATGGCATTTGAATTATGTCTCAATGAAAGTTATTATAAAAAGAAACATGAAGGTCATATAGGTGTCGGACTCAGCAAGCATAAGACTGTGAAATAGATATTTCTAATATGCTTAACAAAATAGATGGCAACATAAAATCTATTTTTTAAAAAAAGAACAGAATAGAAATTCTAGAGCTAAAAATTAAATTTAACTAAAACTAAATCCTCATAGGTGAGCAAAACAATATGAAACAACATTTAAACACAGCAAAAAAAAAAAAAAAAAAAGATTAGTGAACTGAGAGATACATCAAGTGAAAATATCCAGATCAACACACAAAGTAAAAGATGATAGAAAATTCAGAGTGAGGGAAAGAGAAATATGGGGTACAATAGAAATTCAAAATGAATACTATTTAATTGGAATTCCAGAAAAATAGGAAAGGGAAAATGGGAAAGAAACAATATAAAAAAAGATTCTGATTTTTTCAAAAAACTGTTTTATACTAACAAGAAACCAGTAAACATTATATGGAAGTCTCACTGCAAATCTGAAGCAAGTTAAAGATACAGAAAGTAACAGGCCAATCAGAGTGAAATTTCTGGAAGAAAAAAGACAAGGAGAAAATTTTAAAAGCATTCAGAAAAAAAGGACACATTAAAAAAAAAAGAAAAAAAGGACGCATTACTTTCAAAGGAGCAACAATAAGACTAAAAGTTGACTGTTATAAACAAATACAGAAGACAGAAGAAAATAGATTGGCATCATTAAGGTGCTGAAAAAATGACAGCTAGGTTCCTAGGGAGCCAAGGTAATGGGTGTGGTGTAAATCTGAAGTTCTTATTATAAACACCCAAGAAAATTAATAACAATGATAACAAAAAATGGAATTATATAATCTCATGAAATTAATATAATTAGGAAACACAGAAGTTCCAAATTTCAAGTCTCCTGTTAAGCACAAAAATAAATGCCAAATGCCAGTGAGCTATCTCCCAAGCTGCTGCCACAAGCTTTCACTCAGAGCAGGTGCATCTCCAAATAAATAAATAAATAAAAATACACACACACAAAATGGAAACAATAGCAGGTCTAGGATAATGTAAGTCAGTCTCTATAAACAACAAATCCTCCCTGGGTGTGAAAGCAATAGGAATAATCATGCTGTGGATACTGCACAGTAACTACAGGGAAAAGGACTCAAAAAATTCATGTGAGACTTGAGGCGGCAACCCTGAAATGATGATGCTTTGGACAAGAAAAGGGTAAAAATAAAGGAAGAGGGGCCCTTTGAAGAGCACCTGGTAAAGGGAGAAAAAAGAAGGGAAAATAAAAGATCTCATAGGATGAAAGATATCAAGCAATTTAATATTAAAGGATACATACTCCTTTCCTCCAAAACTCATCTCCAAAAAAACAAAGAGTATCCATAATGAACTGCACTTTACTACACTAGCAGCAGCAGATGATCTTAAACTATGAATCTTATAAAACACTGTCAAACTACGAGCCCTCTCCATGGGAATCCTAAAAACAGTCTCCATCTACTGAAAATCACTGCAAAATAAAAAGTAAAAGGAGAATAAGAATAGTTCCACTAATGAGAGCCTCCGCTCTCCTTAAAACAAATGTGATGCAAAAGGAAATTAACACAGCAAGCTGAGCTAAATTAAAATATCCATAAACAAGTATTGGGGGATATAGGGGGAAAAAACCTAGAACAGAAATGGAAACACACACACACAAAAAAAGGCAGGAATGAAGTGAGAGTCAGTGGAATTAGAAAAAAATAGAGATGAAAAAGACAAAATCATTTTGGAAAAAAAGAAAACTTAATCAGGAAGAATAGATTAAAGTAAAATATTTATTAAGGAGCATTAACAGAGAGAGGAAATAGCGAGGAAAAAAAAGATTTTGACAGATTTAGAGAGAATATGATTGAAATGAAAGAGAGGCAAAGAAGATGACAATTTACATAAAATTGGAGATCCAGGACATATTTTTTTAAATAGATTGAAATTAACAATTAAAAGTCTAATCCAGGAAAACTTTACATAAATAAATGAGGATTTGAATTTGTACTGAAAGGGCTCACAAGGAGTGAGGATGGAATAACCACAGGGATCAAGTCTGACACTTATCCTAGGAAAACTGTTGCATTTTAAAGATAACCTCTTCGGGAATTCCAGGCAAAAAGAGTAAGTAAATGGATAAGAATAAGAGAATTAGACTGGAATTAAACTTCTGCAAAATAACTAACAAAGTAGGCAAATATGAAACAGTACTTTCGAAAAACTGAAGAAAAGTCTGAATCAGAAATTGTATACCCAGGCAAAATGTCCTTCAGGCTTCAAGACTATATAAAAATTGTTTTCGAACAAGCAAGAATTCAGGAATTTTGAGCCCATTATCCTTTCTTGAATAGTCTAGAAAATAAATTTCACCTAACCAAGAGATGCCTAGGGAAACTTCAGGAAGAAGATGATTGGAGATAATGCAAAGTAATTAAGTGTAGATCTAAAATTAAAACAAAATTCAGAGTGATGGTGAAACAATACTAAGTTATTTCTTGCGTGATACATGCTCTCTATCTTGTGTATTTTTATGTTCTGACAAAGTTGAAATTAGGCAACTCATAAATAAAAAGAAGTAAAGACAGTAATAAGGGTACAAGTACAAACATAACTAATAGGACAGAAACACAAACTTTTCTATACGCCAACAAATTTTATAAAGAATTGCTAAAACAGCACACAGAGAAAGGAACATCACAAATGTAACATAATGCACATAATAATTATAAAATAATATGCCATAAATGGAAATAGGCTTAATTATTAAATAAAAAGAATTTTTAAATTAGGTAACAAAGATCATCTTTTTCTATATGTGCAGGATATGCCCAAAACAGAAAGATTTACAAAGGCTGAAATTAAAAGAATGGACAAAGGTAAAAGCTAATGGAAACAACAGAAAAACAAGCAAAGCATTACTGGTATCAAACAAACCAGAATTCAGATGAACCTCAAAAAAATATGACAAGGAATCACACTTTTTTTTTAATAATAAAAGGCAAGATTCACATGCAGGTATAAGAATTATAAATATCTACAGCAAAGTACACAACAGTACACAATTATAAATATCTACACAAAGTACACAACAGTATATGAAGCAAAAACTAAGTTAGATACAAGAAAACATAGAAACACATTAGTAGGAGGCTTTGACATAATAATCTCAGTGCAAACAGATTAAGTAAACAAAGATTAAAGTTATAGAGAATCTAAAGACACAGTCAAGAAGTAAACCTCAATATGAAAATGAATATATGTATGTATATGTATGAATGAAACATGATGCTGTGCACCAGAAACTGACACAACATTGTAAACTGACTATACTTCAATTTAAAAAAAAGTAAATCTCATGGACGTAGATAAATATATACTATATGTAATACTGTGTGTGTGTGTGTGTATGCATATGTGTACATATATATATATATATATATGTAGTATATATACCAGATTTTTTATCCTGGTAATGAAGAATTTACTTTCTTCTAAAAACTGCTCATGTTTCAGGGCATGAAGGAAACATTAGTAATTTTCATAATTTAGAACTATCACAATTAACACGATCTGATCACAGTGTAGTAAAACTAGGAAATAGTAACAAAACTTTCTAAATGGACTTCCTAACTGTTAATTTTTAAAATCCCATTAAAAAACTCTTGGATGAAAGTGAAAATACAAAATAAAATTACAGAATATCTTAAAAAAATGATTATGAAAGCATTAAATACCAGATTTTTGTGGCAGTGCCCAGAAAAAATCTTTAACATTTAATATATACATAAATATATGCATGAAAGAATAAAATATATATAAATATATATGAAAGAAAAGAAATAAATTAATTAAATCCACAGCTCAAGAAGTTAGAAAAAAAATGAACCAAGCACACACACACACGCACACTCACACAGAAAAGGAAATAATAAAGATAAAAGTGAAATCAATAAGGTAGATAATAGAAAAATAGTAGATTTAATTAAAAATCAAAATTTCAAGCTTTTAAAACTTAACAAAACAGACAACTACCCGTTCTAATAAAAAGGGAGTACAATATACAAATGAGAACTGATGCAAGGGAAATGCCATAGAAATGTGACAAAAATAAAAAGAAATATAAGGAAAAAATAATGAATTTACAATCATAGTTGGAGAGTGTAGTGTAATTCTTTTAGTAACTGATTTTAAAAGTAGACCAAAATTCGCTAGAGCTATAAAGTATTTGAAAACATGATTAACGAAGTTAACACAATTGACGTTAATAGAATCCTGCACCCAACACCTGCATGAAACTCATCGTTTTCAAGTGTAAACTGAACATTTATCAAAATTGACCATATGCTAAACTATAAAGCAAGTCTCAAAAATTTTCAATCATATATAGTGTGTTTTTTGGCAACAGTGGAATTGAACTAGAAAGAAAAACAAAAAATAACTGGAAAATCCCCAAATGTTTGTAAATTAGCCTAGTATACTCCTATTTAACCCATGGGTCAAAACGGAAATCCTAAAGGAAATTAAAAAATATTTTGAAATAAAAGAAAGTAAAGACATAACAAATCAAATTTTTGGGGATGAATTTAAAGCTAAGCTTAGAGGGAAATTTAATAAGTCTTCAAACACATATGTAAGGGGAAAAAATCCCTGATCTAAATATCAATCTCAAGGAGCTCAGATTTTTTAAAAAGAGCAAATTAAACAAAAATTGGTAAAGAAGAAAAGAGCATAAATCAATGAAATTTTGTTAAGTACACTGGAGAAAATCAAGAAGACCAAAGTTTTTTCTGATTTTCTTAAGACTAATAAAATTGATAAACCCTTAGCAAGATTAATGAAGAAAAAACCAAAACAAAACAAAACAAAACCTACCAGTATATGGAATCATTTTTTAATCAGGACAAAAATTATTAACTTTATATAAAATAAAAGAATGATAAATTGAACTTCATTAAAATTAAGTACTTTTGTTTTCCAAAAGACACCATTAAACATATTGGGAGAAGATTTTTGAAAAGAATGTATCTGACTGAGGACTTGTACCTAGGACATATTTTAAAATTCCTATGACTGATATGAAAAAGATGATCAACTCAATAGAAAAAAAACGGGCAACAGACTTGAACAAAATTTCACAACAAAGCATATCAAAGAGCTAATAAGTATTTGAAAAAGTGTGCACTGTTATTAGTCATCAGAAAGATGTAAGTTAAAACCACAATGAGATTCTACTACTTATCCACTAGTATGACCACAGTCTTACAAATGACAGTATAAAGTGTATGGAGTATCTAGAAATCTCATAATGTTTGCTGATCATATAAATTTGCACAAATACTTTAGAAAGCCATTTAGCAATATTTATTAAAACTGAACGTATACATTCTCTATGACCAAGTAATTGCACTTTTAAGCATATGCCCAACAAAAAGTTATATATATATGCTACAAAAGACATGCATGAGAAGGTTCATAGCAGTGTTAATAACCTCAAACCAGAAACAGCCCAAATGTTAATCAGCAGAAATATGTAACAATACATCGTGGTATACTCATAAAATGAAATATTATACAACGATGAAAATAAACTGTTGTTAAGTGTCACAGCATGAGTGAACTTACAAACATAATGTTGAGTTCAAAAAGGCATACACAAAAGAAGACATACCTCTATGATTTCATTAATATAAATATCAGAGCAGACAAATCTAATCTCTGCTGTTAGAAGTCAAAATATTTTGTCATTGGGGAGGGGAGTAAATAATGACTACGAAGGGACAAGAGGCTTCTAAGGTGCTGGTAATATTATATTTCTGTTCTAATATTCCATCTGAGTGGTGGTTATGCTGGTCTGTTTATGCAAAATTTCATTGGGCTCTATACTCACAATTTGTGTAAAAATATAAATATATATATTTATATAATCTCAATACCTATAATTATACATGTATAATATATATGTTAAGGTGTATATAAGTATGTATGCATGTGTATGTATGTATAAACATACTTACCAAATAATGAGGATTCCATAGAGCAAATAAGAGGCAAGGTACATACCTTCCAGGAGGTATTTATGCTTTATGCAGCCAAATTAATAACCTGCGAGGCGATCAGATACCATCTAGCCCTGACCCATGGCAGACATTGTTAAGCAATCTTATTACATTTTTTCACTGATCTTTTTAGCAGTTACGCAATCGTAAGGACGCAGTCCCAGCAGCCACTGCCAACATTGGAAAGTAAAACGAAGTCTCTTCCCATCCCTCACTAAAGCGTAAAAAGAAATCATTAACATCAGGTTTTAGAATCTGTAGTATTATTATTAGGCTGATGGGAGAAAGTTCTGGTTTGTAAGGCTTTAGTATGCCTCTCATCACTCTGGTAGGCAGACACCTATTTCTGCCCCTGAATAAGACCAGCTTTGTCCCGAAGCTATAGCAACCTGCCCGGCCTGACGCTCTGAACTTCAAACAGAGCTCAGGTCAAACATTCCTGTAAAAGGTTCCAATTAGAATAACCTTACAAAAATAGTTAACCACTAGAATTAAGTTTGGATTCAGTGTATTAGAAAATAAAATCTTTTCTTATAGAAATTATAAACAAGAGACACTCTTTCTAGAAGAAAAGCAGAACTATTGACATTTGAGAGAGATTCTCAAAGAAAAAACATTGCTTCTGTTTTAGAGGATCTGTTCAGAACACTTTTTTTGAATTTACATTTTAGCACACATCTCAGTAGCAAATTGTTTCTGAAAATTCTTATTTGGCTTACTAAACTATCCTTATGTTATAACAATATTGCAATTATACTTTGGCAGTTCACATTTTCTTTTGGTAAATTGTTTTCTTACATGGCAAAAAAAAGAAGTGTTTATATATTGTGTTCAATAATTTTTGTCTTATATTAAAATATATTTTTCAATGTTTCCTAAAGCAGCTTCTCGAGACAATGTCTACTTTCTCTCACACTTTGGTTTTAGTACTTATGAACCGCTTATATCATTGATCACAACATTAATCACTCCTTCTTACTTCTAATGATGTGAGGTTGGAAGAAAGTGATTTACCCAACATTTGGAGAAATAAGCCACATCAGTTTGCACAAAGTTGTAGGTTTATGTTATGCTCTTGAAATTGAAAAGAAAAGCATATTTTGACTCCTAAGATTCTCATGTGTACTCAAAGAAAGTGGAAACCTAGGTTTTGATAAAATATTCATGACTATGTGGCCTTCTCTGTACAATAGTTGACTTACCGAGTAAAGGATCATGGTCTGAAATATTACAAACACCCCAGAATACTGACTAATGCTCAAAAAATATTTGTTACAATCTTTTTAAATAGAAAAATAATTTTTATTTTATTATTTTGGGGGATTTTATTGTTGCCTTTTTTTTTTTTGTAGGGGGTGGGGATAGTAGGTACTGAGGATTGAACCCAGCTAAGCACACGCTCTACGGCTGAGCTATACTCGCCTTGTGGAAAAACTACTTTTAAATGAATACATCAGTGAGTTGATGGAAATATCTTGCCCTACAAACTTAACAAAGTAGCAGTCATGGAAATTATTTTTTCTATTCTACAGAAAAGAGTGGATCCTCTCTCCCAGAGTATAAAGATGCTGTAGCTCTCCCCTCAAATCCTAACAAGTTAATTTCTTATAGAAGATAAGAGCTTGAGTGTGGCTTCAAATGAAATGCATCCTCAAGGTTACACATGCAATTTGCGGTGCATCTTCTTCTACCCGGAATCTCCTAAACAGACATTGAAATCTTTTTTGCATACAAATGCATTTAATTGCTCTAATAGCCATTTAAGTGCTTGCTTAAGAAGGTCAGCGGGACCTTGAGCATTTGTACCTAGCAAGATAACAAAAGACCTATAAGACGGTTAGTGAAAAATCGAATGAAATAGAGAAATCTTAGTCTGATAGGCAGAGGTTCCGGCTCAGTGTTCTGTGTGAATTAATTCTTTTATCAGGAATGGTTTTACGAGCATTTTCCTTCTATGCATACCAATTCCAGAGAAGTGGCTTTACCAGACTGAAAGGCATTAGAGTTCAGCCAACTCAGAGCCATTTATTTATTGAAAAGTTTATCTCTGTATTAAATTCTCACTGAAGAGGGTTTCATTAGGCCCACAAGACCAGTATAAACAGGGAGCTGCAGAGTTATTTGGAAAATGATCGAGACCTAACTTCTGGGTCTGTTTTGTGTTCCCATTGCTCACACACCAGGGCTGCCAATGGCACCAAGAGAGAGGCATGCATTCAAGTTGGAATTTTTTTTTTTTATTTCCTGCATTTGAGCAGGCCACAATTTATATCACTCAGGTCTCCTTAAATTAGTCCAAGAGGATTTCATTTTACAGGCTTGCTTGACTGGGATCCTTTTGGCACGATGGGTTCAGCTTTGTATACAACTGAGATTCATATTTTATGTGTGTGTAAAAACCCCAGCCATGAATCTAGCTGCTCAAAGCTTCACCTTCATTCTTTACAGCTCAGTTCAGAGCCCGGCACATTTCCATAGACTGAGTCTCAAGGCAGCTCCTGGCTGAGGGAAAGGACAAAAGCTAAAAATAGATGAAGAAACTCAGGGGCATTAAGAAGAGAAAATGGGACTCAGTTTTTCTTTACATAGCACATCCCAAATTAATCCAATGTGGACGTAATGTCTCCCATTCACACATTTAAATTGAAATGGCACTTTGGGCCAGACGTTGTTTTCTGCTGTTAAGTGAAAGGAAACCATAGAATCATCAAAGGTTTCCGAAATCTTATCACCCTCGTTGGCCAGGCTGCTAAGCTTCAACCTACACTCCCCATGTCGTTTCCCCAGGTACCCGCCAGCTCCTGGTTGTATCTCTTCCCCTGGTCTGGCTTTTTCTTCTACTCTGTTGACCTACAAAACGAAACAGCTTCCGTAACAGGGCTGATAAAATAAGGTGCAACACAGAGTAAGGAAGTTTTGTTTTGTTACTGGGATGCTAATTTTGTAGGGAGTTATCAGAAACTTGAGCCTACGGGGATACGCAGTAATATCTTTTAGAATATGATGCTGTTCCGTGCTGAGTAGATGCAGTGTCTGTGAATGGCCAGGTAGGAATGTGTGTATGTTGCAGGTAATAGAACAGAGAACGGTGTCCAGAGGAGTGACGCGCTCCATGAGAGTTTTGTTTAAACTTCTATTGTCATTTCTCATCATGTGTTTACTTGAACTCAAGTTGTCTGCCTCCCTTGGCACTGTTAGTGTCTCCAATGAGCTGTAAAGCCCACAGGTCTATTGAGTTGTTTATATGTTAACAAAAGGAAAATTGTGATCTCAATATCACATCACTCATAAAATAAGAGAAATCTTGTCTCTAGGATCATGATTCATGAGTTTTCTAATGAGTTCCTTCACTGTTATAAAACATTACCTACTATTTAATTTTCATGAATGTGCAAACATGTTAGAGCATTATATAATCTTGATAGATAGGAACTCTGTCTTCTAATAATAATTCTGGAAACTCATTAGGCATCCAGCATCCATATTATGCCTGAGAACCCTATGAACAAAGAAGAACAAAACATCCCCTTAGTCTTCAAGGAGCTTTCAGTCTAGATGCATAAACTATATACATGGAAATAAGGATAATATCAAGCAATAAAATAGATGGCTAATAGACAAAATGATGAAGGAAAGACAAAATGTGAGATTATAGAAATAAGATCGATATGTATTGAAATCCTTTATAAAGATTAATGTGATTATGATTAAAGTGGAGAGGATTTGAGTTGAGCATTAAGGGAAAGATAGAATTTGGATCAGAAAAATTGGGAGTTTTGGATTTGCAGATACTACTATATATAAAATAGATAAGCAACAAGGTCCTACTGTACAGCACAGGGAACTATATTCAATACCTTGCAATAGCCTATAATGAAAAAGAATTGAAAAGGAATATATATACATATATATATTATATATATATAAAACTGGATCACTATGCTGTGCACCAGAAATTAATACAACATTGTAAACTGATTATACTTCAATTTAAACAAAAGGAAGAAAATATATTCCTAGAGGAATGAAGAGGAGAGTGCTAGCTCTCAGGAAAAATAAGGACTCAAAAGCCGGAGGAGCATATTCTGGAAACGGTGACCTTTGGTATATCAAGAAATACGTTTGGCCTTTGTCTCCAGGTTCTGGCGCCAGGCTCCTAAAATCCTTGGAGTTTCCTGAGTGGTAGGAGTATTTCTGTTATTCATAAGGAGCCCCTTTAAAGCACACCTGAATTTACACTACTAAAGTGACTTAAAGTGAGGCCCCTAGACAGTCTGAGGATGGAGCTGATCACCAGAAAGATCCAATGGTCAGAAGATTGGAACTTTCAGCCACACCCACCAACCACTGGCAAGAGGAAGTGGGTGGGCTGCAGATTAAGCTCTATGAAAACTCTTGCACAGCTGAGATTTGATGAGCTTCTGAGTTCATGAGCACATCTGTGTGTCCAGGGGATAAAGCACTCCAGTTCCTCGGGACAGAAAGTCTTACACTTGGAAACTATCTGGACCTTGCCCCGTGCACCTTTTCATCTGGCTGTTTACCTGTATATTTTATACCATCCTTTATAATAAAATAGTGGATGTAAATGTTTCCCTGAGCCATTCGAACAAATATCAAACCTGAGAACGGGGTCATGGCAATCTCTGGTTTATAGCTAGTCAGGCAGGAGTGCAAGGGACAACCTGGATTTACAGTAGGCATCTGAAGTCAGGGCAGTCTTGTGAGACTGAACCTTTTGACCTGTGGGATCTGATGCTGTCTCCAGATACATAGTGTCAGAATTGAGTTAAGTTGTAGAATACCCAGTTGGTGTCCACATAGAAATGAAGACTTGCTAGGTGGTGTTGGAAAACAGTTCATGTCTGTCACATGGTTGCTATCCTATTTGTGAGCCACAAACCACCGTGTGTCCCAACAGGACCTGGAATATGTATCCAGAGTTGGGACTGGTACAACCACAATGCTCCTTTTTTCTTATCAAACTGACATATCTAAATACCAGTCCTCCTTCCTTTCTTTCTTTATTTTGTCATTTCCCTCTCCCTCTTTTCCTACTTTTCTTCTTTCTAT
The DNA here is from genome assembly GCF_009834535.1 of Camelus ferus. Lineage (NCBI taxonomy): Eukaryota > Metazoa > Chordata > Mammalia > Artiodactyla > Camelidae > Camelus > Camelus ferus. The sequence continues at coordinate 15,856,441 of NC_045716.1, read as the reverse complement.
ATCCCCTTGTTCCTTCCCTTCCTTTATTATCTCCACCTTGGTGAAATCCAAAGCTTGTTTTCAAATGGATGAGGGTGAAAGTAAGACCCAGTACAATGATGTATTAGTTTGCATCAGTAACACCAGCTGCTGTAACAAAGAACCCCACTCTCAGTAATTGAACACAACAAGGATTCACTTCTTTCTATTGTTATGATGCAATGCAGACTAATGGAGGTGAGAGAGTTCACTTAGAGACCCGGACTTTTCATAACTGATGGCCCTGCCACCCCATAAGGCCTCAGAGGCTCCACAACTGATGAGGAAGTAAGGGAGGAGACGATGTGGAAGACCACGCTGGAGGTTTTATGAGTGGGTCTGGAAGCGCCATATCACTTCTGTCTTCATTACACTGACTTCTCCTAACTTCAAGGGAGGCTGAAAAAGGTAGCCTAGTCATGGCCCTAGTAGAAAAAGTGAATCATTTCGATGCACAATTAGCTAGTCTCTCCCACAACTGCTAAGAGCTATGATTTCATGTATCTACAGCAAGATTTAAAGCAATTGTTCACCCTGAGAGAAAGCACATCTCTTGAGGGAATGCCATTACTTTTTACTTGCACAGGTACCCGAGAACAGGACACCACGAGAAAGGTTCAGATGAGTAATTTAGTCCTCTGCCCAACAAGTGATGAATCAGTGTGTTGGATTCAAAGATAATGAATGCCTATGACTGGTAGATGTTGAATCATGTTACTCTATGCAGAGTGCCTACAGAGAATGGACAATACACCTGCAGAGGGACCAGAGGATACCACTGACACTGAGAATCACCTATGCAAGGCTGGGGAGTCCGGGTGCAGTGGCACTGTCCTATTCCACCAGGGGTAGCACTCCATTGCTCACTCCCCCATCTTCCAATCACCACTCCACCGAACATCTGGAAAAAAGGCCAGAGCACTTCAGTGAGGGAGAGTTGGGTGAATAAAGGTAAGGACAGGCTGCTAACTTATCAGAAAGCACTACAGCAGGAAAAGAGCTTTATTTAGGCAAAGAAGGTGGCATGGCAGGCAGATCTTGTAGGAAGTGCTGACCCACTTAGACTGAGAGTTAGAGACACACTTAGCAAGGCTCAGGTGGGGTACCTACCGAGTCACAGAGCCCAGTGGACTGTGATCCGCAGCAGGACAGCTTGATGAGACAGGGACACGCAATACCAGCATTGCACAGATGCTCAAAACACGCATTTTGCTGCCACAGAGGCAGACCCTTTCAGCTAAATAAAATCCCCCCTACCCCCGCCTCAGCAGGGCTGCAGGACTTGGTGGAATGCTCCTCTCAGAGAGAGCTACCCAGGATAGATGGAAGCAGCAAGGGAGTGATGGTTCAGGCGAAAGAAGTCAGGCAGTGCCAACAGAGAAACCAAACACTCAAGGCACCAGGTCACAAGGCAGTGTAATACAATGAAAGATCAGGATCAAAGGCTGAGTTCTTGCTCTGTGACTTTCTTGCTATACGAACGTGGGCACCTACCTTAGAGGATTATTGTAAAATTTAATGAGATAGTGCATAGAAAAGAGTCAGCGTAGCGCTGGCACTTAGCGAGTGCTTGATAAATGTCAGCTAATTGTAACGGCTGTCATCATGGTAGAGGGGTGATAGTGGTGGTGGCAATGTTATGGGTGGGGGGGGGTAATTATACTTATTTATGAGTTTGAGTCTGTGAGAACTGAGGTAGGAATATGCACCAACGCTAATTAGCCAGAAAGAGACACTTAGTTAAGAAAAGTAATTGGCTGGAGCTTTCAGGCTACGGTAGAGAAGGCATACACACTACCTTCTAAGTTTTCTTGAGGACTTAACGCTTGAGGATGGGAATCAAGGAAGGTGTATTTTAGGGCCTGAGGCTTCATCCCTCCTGCATCACAGCCAACGGGAAGAGGAATCAGGAGGACCATTCCACTCAAGGAATGCATTAGAAACACAGCACCGAGCTGCCTGGAAGCACACAAGAGAAGTTGAAACAATTAAGTTGGAAGAGAGGAGGAAAGTCTCATATCGGATTCCTTTTGCCTCGTCCCAATTCTCCCATTTTCTAGCTCAGGTTCATTGAGGTTCCATGGACCACTCCTTTCGTTTACCTGCAACGTTTCCCCGCCTCCACAGCACACGGGGCAACGGCTTCGCTGCTGTTCTTTTCAAAGCATCCTGAATACCATCGTATTGCAATACGCTTCAGGAATTTCTTTCAACTGAATCAGGGTCATACTATCCAATTCTGCCCAAGTCAAGCCCAGGGACCATCTTTACAAGAAAGAGAAACAAGCAAAGCGGCATTACTTTTTATTTTCTGTTCATATAGACATAAATAAAACATGTCCTTCCTCATGATAAAGTAATCCCCCTTAACTAGCCTTTCTTCATCCCGTGTTGGAGGTGTTTTCAAGGCCTCCTTTAATGTTGCACTCTCTTTGAGCCGATCACTCCCAGCCTTCACATCCCCTCTGCCAGTTCTCAGCACTCAGCTTTCCCTTGGCCCTTCTACCATTTCCTTTCATCTCTCTCTTCTGAACAGCTGCTCCCTGATTACTGGTTTAACTTTTGGAGAGATTTTATTTATTTCCTTCTCTTTCATCCTACGAAGTCGGCAGATTTTTGTGTTGTGACCCACATAGCCAATTGTTTCCACCCTCTCACTTTTTCTTTCCTACTGGAATGTCCTGAGAGGCCTGAAAGGGAAGGAAAATTCCTGATGCCTTGAGACTTCATAGAGTTTGCAGTGGAGGAAGTACAACTGTTACAGCCTACATCTTTGTTCGGATTCCGTAGGGACGCCTTCACTGATCATAGACGCATTGGCTCTTTATCTTGTCAATTAAGTAAAAAAATCAATGGAATGTGTCGGCATCTTTTTTTAAACTGTAACAGCAATAATCATCTGGATCTCTGTTATCCTGTCAAGCTGAAGATCTCAAGGCACTTTCAGAAAACTTTATTCGAGCACAGTTATCAACAACTTGAAACGCTTGTAGGAGAAATTGTAATGCAGCGATAGTCACATTGAAGAGTACTAAGCTACAGTCAAGTGAAATGACAATTACATACGCTCATTAAAAAGTGTATCATTAATTGAAAAATTTGAGTAACTGCCTTACATTTTTGTTGAAGAAGAAACCAACTGCACAAGGGATTGGGCTAAATGGAACCAAAGTGACAGAAGTTGTTAAAGGTGGCCTGCTGTTCCTCTGTCTAGGTGAGACAGAAAGTCTCCTCAAAGCAAACCTTATTGTTCTGCATCATGTTTGAATCCGCCCCCTTCCTTATGCAGGTGTAAGTTAATTTGGCCATCATGGTTGTGCCAAAGGGTGAAAAGGAACAATTTGTGCCTTGAAAAAATGCTGCCTTTGGATGTACAGAGTCCCCTTCTGGGAAAAGGTGAGTATGTTTGATGTAGGTAACATAGAGAGCCAAGTGGAAGGAGAACACTAAGGATTCTGGCCACTTCCCTTCTGAAGACCAGTATTATTAGACCTTTCCTGATGAACAGAGACAGTTTGCACCAAAATAACATTAGTGGTGCCCAGATTGAATCCATCATGAGGGGAGAACAATCTGGCAGGTGATCTAGGCTGAGCACCATGGTGTAGGCAAGTTGTGAAAAGAGGGCTGTTCTAGGCTGCTCAAGTCAACTTCTATTCCAGCCTCCCTGACCTGGAGAATGATGCTTCAAGAACAATGACTTAATAGGAGCCTCTAAACTAAAGCGTGCTCTTAGCCAAGAGGTTGGACTTGCATTTCCCTCCCTTGCAGACACCATGTTGTCTGCGTGAGTTCTCATCGAAGCAGCAGACACCTGGATAAGGCTCACGTTCAACTCTGAGGGACTAGTGTCAAAAGCTACCTTGTGGCAGCAGCAAAGGCAATCGGAGTTTAAACTAGGGGATCAGGTGACAAGATCAGATTTGCCAATTCTTGTCACTAAAATGGGGAGAGCTACACACTTGATGACGGGACATCCAGAAGGATGCACCCCTGTGCACTATACAAACCATCTCTGATTACCTCTCAACCCCTCTAGCCGGGTCCATGATGAAAAAAGGTACTGAAAGTGTCCTTTCTGAACCAGTGGCCAGGGAATAAGACACTACTCTGCTGATGGAAGTTATGCAGATCCTGTCCATGTTTGAAGTCTAGCCCAGGAGTTCCCAAATCTGATCTGTGCTGGGTTGATATCAATCTGCTATGAAACGTTCACCTGTTTGCAAAAAAGGGCTAATATTAATTTTTCAGATAGATTATAATAGATAGTTTATATCTTTCCTAACCATTTTGGTGCTAAAATAGGGTTTGCTATGCCATGATGACGAAAGCCTCAGATAACTTTGTTTTTAATGGCATCATTTTGCAAATAAAAAATGGACAACTACTGTTGCCTACTGCTAATTATCTCTTTCCCTCTCTCTCTTTCTCTCTTTCTCTTAATTTAACTATAAAAGAATGGAAACACTGATGTAGCACACATGCCTAAAGGGTGTTTCAAATTTATGCTTCCCCCCCCCACAAACTTATGCTCTCTCCCAAGATACTTGAGAAGACCCAAGAAACTGAATCAGCAAAGCCAATCCAATTAACAGAGCATTACCTAAGTTTTTATTATAGATAGTGTGTCCGTGGCATTGTAAAATTGCCCCCATGCGAATAAATCTATGACACTACTTTGAGGAAGTAGTGCCCCCATGTGAATAAATCTATGACACTACTTTCTGTTCATACTAGAAAACAGAGCTAGCAAGTCCTGGTGCTCAGCTGGAGAACAGGATACGTCTATTATAGGACACTGCACCGAACTGTAATCGTCTGCTTATGCAACTAGCTTACCTACAAACTATACGTTTATTGAACATACAGTTTTCTCTAATTTACTTTCCTATTTCCAGCACCTAACAAAATACTTTTCACACAGTAGGTCAATAAATGTTTGCTGACTAGGTCAATAAGTATTGGTTTTCTGTTGGACAACGAAATCTTTCAAATGATTGATACACTGAAAGGAAAAAAAGAAAAAGAATCAGAAAATACTATAGTAATAAATGTGGCTGTTTACTTGAATTTTTTTCTTTTCAGATCTAGGGAACTTTGAATATCCTAGCTCTGGTATAACATGATTACCTAGGTGTAAATATTAAATGCAGAGGCTTAGCTTCTCAAGTTAAGGGCTTGGAAAACTATGCCCTCTGGACCAAATCCAACCTGTCACCTGTTTTGTAAATAAGTTTTATTGGTACACAGCCTCATCAATAAACTACATTATTATCTACGGCTACTTTCATACTACAATGACAGGGTTGAGAATTGTTCTAGATACCTATGGGCAGGCCCACAAAGTCAAATGTATTATCTGGTCTTTTGCAGGAAAAAGTTTGCTGATCAAAAGTTACTATAGGTCATCCCTTTTGTATATATCCTAAGATTAATTAAATGCCAAGTTTGATTCTATGTCCCGTAACTAAAATGAATTTATTATTCTTGTGATTGTTCCCTTAACAAATCTTTAAAAGGACCACCCATTCAATTGGTTAATAAAATGGCACAACAATGACAATCCCTATCCTAAGATACTTGTACTCAAGTTTGAGCATCCGAGTGGCTGATGGATGCCACTTTTTCTGGGAGCCATCTCCTAAGCACATTCAAAGGTTGTATTTTAATTTTCCTAACTCCCAATAGAATTTGACCTCAGCAGAGGAGAACTAACTGCGTTTGGGGAAAAGTAGGTCTTTCTATAAAAGCTTTATAAGATTAGTCGGTGCCACCTGGGGCAATTAAGACATCAAATCCTGTAATAGTGCCAATAACAGCTGTCACTTATTGAAGGTTTTCTATATGCCAACCACCATGCAACTTTCTTTCTCTTTGCTTCATATCCTTTTGTTCTCTTAACCACTTTATATGGGGCACATCTTCCTCATTCCCTCTAATCACTAAGTCAACCTTAGCCAATGAGGAAACTGAGGCTTTAATAAATTTCCCAAAGTCATACCATTAATAAACAGCAGGATTGGGATTTGAAACGAAGCAGAATTGATCGCAAATCCTGTGTTCCTCACTGCTCTCGCATAACACTTCAATTCTGCCTCGTTAGGGGGTGGTAATTTACTTGAACTACCTCTTAACGTTTTTTGCACCACGTCTTCCTGCACGCCTCGGGTACTCAGCGAGTTCTTTCTCATCTTTTCTCAGCACAGTCCTGATGAAGCACAATAGCCTTCTGCAAGTGAATTTGCAAGGAATTCAAATGGGCTCTGGGCTATCAGGGTGGATATCCCTGGTTACCCAGGACCTGGCCCTGGGGCGATGTGGGCAGAGGCACAGAGTTCCGGAGGTTATTGGGGATTTAGGCTTAGAATTGGTTGGTTTGCATATCAAAGGCATGTTTGCAGGTAAGCCTTTACTATGATCTCTAGGAATTAGCTGACCCTGGGAGGGTCAGTCCTTCTCTGGGTCATCAAGGCAGACTGAATCCTGGGAAGAGATTTAGATTTCAGGGCAAGCAATGGGTCAAGGAGGAGTCAAGAATCATAATCAAGAATAAATTGGTGAGATAGTGACAACTCCAGTCCAGCTCCGAGAAGGCATTCATAACCAAGAAGGCATCCAGCTGAGAGAGTGGAAGGACCTCCACTCACCTCTGTCTCTTTAAGCCTGTGACACTCCACACACCACTTAAACCAGCCAGTCCTGAAAGCAGAAGACCTCTCACGATGGTTTGCAGCAACCACCCAGGCCTTTCTTATTTGCGCGCTGTCTGCTCTCGCTCTGAACTTACGTCTGTCAAACAGCAGACTCTTGTCTCTACCTGTGAACCTAGATTCTTTTGCCTTTGGCACCTGGTGTCTGCACCTGACATTCGATTTCCACTTTTTTAAAAGGGCTTCAGCTTTGGGCAGTGCCCTGGCTCTTCACATTCTCCCTGCGGCTTCCATCCCTTCCCCATCATCTGTTTGGTTGCATCATATCCCTACTGTTCCACTCACCCATTCATTGAGGAGAGAAGCGGGCGTGCCAGGGTGAGATGTCAAGACTCTCAAGTAGAGGCAGAGCCTGGGTATCCAGAGAAATCCACCTTATATGACTTGATGAAGAGAAGGATCAGGCCCAGCCTGGGAAACAGTGTTGTCAGAGCCCAGATGTCCAGCTGGAGGAGAGGAGAGGTCTTCTCGACCAGGAATGACAGCTATCAGGTAGAGAAGCTCCAGATGCCCTGCCAGCCTAGAGCAGAGATGGACAGATTGTCAGAGGAGAGTCTTATAAAGTCTCCAGCAGCTGGTTTTCAGAACTGCCACTGAAAAGCTTCTAAGTCCATCATCCTCCAAAGGCCCGCAGATGGAATGCTGCAAAAAAATCGTAAGTCAGTATTTCTTGAATACTTGCAATGCATTAGGAGTTTTCCAAAATTTTTGAGATGAAAAAAGATAAGGATTCAAGAGGTTGTGATTTGTCCAGGGTGCTGCATATACACACCCCTTTTGAGAGTAGAAGGGGGCGCTATAGTAATTATAGTGGGCACAACAGACAACCTGGAATTGTTCAGGTCAAACCGGGAATATGATCACTCTGTTTATAAAATAGTTATTGGAGCAAGAATTCAAACTCAGGCAAACTCCCCTAAACCTCGCCACTTACTGAGGCAAGAGTGGTACCATCATGCCCAGTTAGACCCAACGGTACTGGGACAGTGGGCCCAGCAGCCTTTAGAAGGTTGAGCGTTACTCTCTGATGAGACCAGGACCAGGCAGAGACTGACAGTTTGAAAATAGTGAATTTTAACAGAGAGATTTCTTCAAGTTGCCATTTCCCAATAACATATGCCAAGATGCCTAATAAGATTATATTATTTATAATTATAAGAGCTGAAGGAAAGCCAGAGATTGAGGAGTATTAGACAAAAGTCAGGCAGTTCAACTATTAGAGTGCTTCCACAATGAGTGAGATGGTGCAGAATTGCCATACCCCGGCATCAAATTAGATGTCTGCACACCTGACATTTTTATCTCAAAACAGACAATTAAAATATATCTTGATAACAACTTTATTGTTATATTATGTTAATACCCAATTAATCCAAGCAATAAAATTAATGATAATGCCTTACATTTATATGACATCTTTTTTTTTTATTCCTTCAGAGCTCAAAACGCTTACCTGGTAATTATTATCTCATGGATGTATGTAGTCAGAGGATCATCTATGGAAGGAAAGGATAGGATGTGAACTCCCCCTGATTCTTTGCCTGCTCCCTCTGTTTCACAGATGGGAGAATTTGATTACAGCAAGCATCAGTGGCTTCATCATGATCCAGAAGAGAAAGAGAAATCACGTTATGTGCATCTGCTGGTGACGCAATTTCACGTCATTAGTCAATAATGAAGAAATCAGCCTCGTACTGAAATTCTGCAACAGCAAGGACCAGGGTGGAAGCAGAGTTTACTGGGAAGACCTAAACTGAGAATCAGGAAATTTGGTCTCTAGCCTCAACTCCACCACTGCTGTAAAATCCCCCAATATCTATTTCTGCTTCTGTAAAACGAGGGAAATACCATCCATTTCACTATATAACAGGGTGGGATCAATACAGGAAAAATAGAAAAATGCAATCTTGTTTTTTGCACAACGCTAAGTGTTGCAAAATGTAATCAGGCATTTTTGGAATGTGTGTGTCGCAGGAAGAGAAACAAAGTCAATTCAGGGCAATGTATTTGGACCAAGAAATGGGAATGTCATAAATAAAAGGATGAACAAAGCCCTTTAGAACCCATTGCCCCCTATTCTCCCACCAATGTTTTCACAGCCCTTCAGAAATATACATTCCAAGCCAATTTCAAACCCCTCTGCCCTCTTCTCCATTGTCTGCATACCTTCCTTTTGCATTTATCCTAATGCTAGTCCTTTTACATTTATCTTAATGTCTACATGATTTCCAGTTTTCCCTCCCTCTGGAACTGAATGAAATAGTCTATGCAAAAGAGCCCTAGGGGTACAAAACAAGAAAAAAATATTTATAGGGCATGGCACACTTCAAGTCCTGAGCTGAGTATCTTCGAATGCCCCTAGAATTTTTCTTTTTACTCTTAAAGTAACAGGAATTGTTAAGTGTTTTTAGAATTGCAGTTCAGAAGATGGGGCACCTCCATCCACATGAAGGCCCCCAGGTCTCTTCCAGGAATCAGCGCACATGGTGAATAGATATTCAGCTTCACAATCTCATGAAGTTTCTGATCGCAGAAGTGTTGCTCCCCGTGTTCCTGCCATGGTTGCGCAAAAGTCAGCAGGGATAAAGTTTTGTAAGTTTGTGGGTGGAAACCTGGGACTTTCATGCCAAGTCCCCACCATGATGGGAATGGCTGGGACGGGAGCATTCTTTGCCACCGTATTAGTTGTATGCGTTGCAAAGCTGTGCGTGTTACTGGATTAAGTGGATACCATCATTGTAATCACTATTAGGACGCTGCCTTTAACATCACTGCTAAATTTTCCACTCTCACTTCACTCTATGGGGCAGTCTGTATGAAACCAAGATTAAGAAGAGTTTTCTTCTGCAGTTAAAGCACTCCATTTCCCTAATAACCCCAGACTCTGTACATACACCCAAGAAAAGTAAATTTTTGCCGAAACCTGGGCAACCATTCTAAAAAGCTGAGAATCCATAAGTTATCTGCATATGCTAAACATTATCTAGATACTCTATGATATTCTGCATTCCTTTGAGTTGAATATTTTTGATTGATAAGGTGAAGCATTACCCGGACACTGTCACTGCCAGAGATGACCTCATGGCTAGAGACTCTCCATGATGCTAAAAACACAACCATCCCAGAAAACGATGGACACTTCACAAAAGCTTACTGTTCCATTGAGATTCAAATCATTTCAAGAAATCTTTATTGAATATGTGTAGTACGTGCCAGCATGGCCTCCACTACAGGTTAACATTTCCACAGGAAAGGGAAGGAAGGGGATGGATGAAAACTTTCTTGAGCATCTGTTTTGTGTCCAGCACCACACTGGGTGCTTTGAACACTTTAATTCACACAATTATTGGATAAACATAGCAGTCGATTTTAACTTTCCCAGTTTTAAAGATGGGAAAAACTGAATCTCTGATAGATCAAGCAAATTTCCAAATGTCTTGCAGCTACAAAATGACAGGATGGGACTTCAAACCCAGGTCTAATCAGATTGAATGCCCTATTCCACTTTTTTCTGAAAAGCCTTCTTTGAACCTCTGTATCTGGGATAGATGTTCCTACTATTTCCTCCTACTGCACCCTGTACTTCTCCTGTCATACTACATTATAATTGCTTAGTTGTCTCTAAGCTTCTTATGGGGAAGGACTTTGGGAGTTCTGTTTGCCTCAGAATTTAGCACGGTGACTCACATAGTAAGCCCCTAATAACTAATAAATACATCATGTCATATCCATGCAAAGTAAAAACGATCTGTCATAGAATTCTGCCTTTATTTGTCATGTAAGGGGAAACCCCTACAGTGTCCTCTGCTTCCTGTGGGTCCAGGTGATCCTGCTGAATTGGGGTAGACCTGACCCTCTGTATAGCAGGTCACCCTGGCGTCACCCTGCTGGCATCTGCTCCTGTCCTTTCTGGCTGACCTCCACCTCCACCCTGGGACCTTGAGTCTTCTGCAACCTCCTTGAGTTCCACCATTTAAGAGGAGTCTGTTTACCACTCTGAAAGTACCAGATGGTATCCTAGGTGCTGGGAATGCAAAAATTCACAAGACAGATGCTCCCGGACTAGAAGGGAAGCCCAGGTGCCATTATTGATCTTGGTTTCTGTTTCCATCCCCAGGGGTCATTCTCCTGCATTGCCTCTGCTTCTTGTAACCCTGCTCTGTTCCTACAACAAGGCTTCTCCCAGACACTCCAGCCATGGCCCATCCTTTTCCAATACTGACCACTACCAGCGAGATGGCTCTGTTGAGAATGTGTCAGCCCTAATCCCTGAGTCACTAAAGGCCCATTCACTGCAGGGGCAATTTCTATTGTTTGTGACATTGAAGTGGTTTTGGTTCAAGATAGAATGAGTCTAAATCGTAACTCCAGCTTTATATGTGTGGCTTTAGGCAACTCTTGCAACTTTTTTTTTTAATCTGAATTTTAAAAGATAATAACAGACTTCCATGTGATTATTATGAGAAGGAAATATGATAGTATATGAAAGAAACCCAGCAAAAAAAATAAGCAAATATTATTATTATTACTGCTATAGCCACATTTCCTGTTCAGGCACCAAGACTCCATCTTCCGATTCCAGTTGGTACCATAACTGCCCAGTGCCCTACTATGAGGCTGTCGTCTGTTGCTTTCAGATCCCAGCCAGGGACACTTCTCCCAACTCTGGCGGAGCCCGCTGCCTCTCCTCCAGGTCAACATTTTTGTCTGCCAGAGCATGTCGGGCCTGGGGAGGCTTTGCTCTTACAGGCTCCATCTATATCGGAACTAAACTAGATGAGCTGGTTTGTGCTAGAGAGACAAAGGAGCAGGACTCTCTTCCACGTTGCACTGAGTCCAAAAGTGTGGAAACTAAGTGCACGTTACCTGCTATGGCGCCTTCCCAATCCAAACGCTCTCTGCTCTGACCCTCTCTCCTGCCAGTTTGCTTTTGTCCAGATCTTCTCCCCAAGGGGTATCATGTCCCTCCTGTAAGTATCTGGGCCTTAATTGGGAAACACCCTTTTCAGCCTTTTCAAAGTCTTCCTTGCAGTCCAATCCAGGGAGCCAGACAGCATTTTCTTGACATCTTGCTTTAATCTGGGACTGTGCAAATTAGCCCCAGGGCTATCTTTGTGAGACGAATGCTCCATTGTCAAATATATTGGGTTTATGGATAAAAGTAGGAGAAAAAAGACAGCTGCAGCTTCTGTTAAGTACAGCCCCCAGTCTTCGTGTGTGAGATTGGGCTAGACAGTTGTTCAGTTCCATTGGATGACAGCCACAGAGGGGTCATTCCAGAGTCATCTAGCAAATTAAAACAATTATTCACTTGAAGAATGAAAATAATACTCACATAGAAACTTTCGTTTAAATCAGAGCTGATATTTCCCATTTCTTGTGGTTAAACTACTTAAGTCCAAACCTATGAACTGGAGGTTGTAACTGAATTCACTTACAGAGCTGTGACTATTCGTATCCAGCGTGGAATAGTCTGGAAAGCAAATTAGAACTTCTGGTTATAGTCCTGGTCAGTATTCCTTTATAACTGCCACCAGGGGAGGTCACAAGAGAAATTTCCGATGGTAGACACATGCTGTAATAACACCAGACATCACGAGACATGACTGAAGAAACATGACCTCAGCTCGAGAGGAAAGACTCATGAATTTCTAGATGCTAAATTTCTCCCTCTCAGGAATCAGGGCTGCTCTTGAAATGAATTGTAAAATGGAAAGCTCTTGTAAATGCAGTGGATTTTATTACACCACCACAGTGGCAGGATTAACTACTTCTTTAACGTGGAAAAAGAGAATTTCAGCCATTTCTAGCTGGAAAAGACCTCGCATGTTTGCTTGAGGCCACTCAGTAAGAGTTAGTCACATACTGCTCTCTTCCAGGAAGACGTAAGGAGAGGTAGAAGGTGGGCGATTCGAGAGCTCTGTTTACCTGACAGCAGATACCTGAACTATTATTATTAAAATCCATTGTATTGAATGAACAATTAACTCAGGGAATCAATTTCTGCCTAGATTGAATCAGGTAAATTTCCCACTCACTTGAAGATTTCTGGCCATTTCAGATAAATATTGTCAGTCAACCAAATTTTCAGATATCCAGATTTCCACCCATGCTGACTGATTGTCTTGGAACTTCAAGAGACTGATAAGCAGTAACCTTTAAAGAAAAAGAATATGAAAGCAAATATATGTATATATATGCATGACTGGGACATTGTGCTGTGCACCAGAAATGGACACACTGTAACTGACTATACTTCAATTTAAAAAAATCTAAAAATTAAAAAAATAGATTGATAAGCAGTCTTTTTTTTTTTTTTTGTATTTCTTATTGTTTATCCAGAGCCTGTGTGTTAGGGTTAAATGCTGAGATACTTAGCAAATCTGTACTGAAAGCTCTTGGAATATGAAGCTGACAGAAAAGAGCCCCCGTTTTCGAAGTCCGTGAACAGAATCAACTCTTCTCAGATCCTTGGTTCACAGAGTGAGAGAGTCCCTCGTGTTTCAGCCCCAAACCAGAGTCTCCCTTCAGTCGTCCTCAAAGGGAATTCAACTTTGAAAAAGGGTGCTGGAACCTCATGGAACATTTCACAACGTCAAAAAGCCACATGAGGGATTGGGGGCTGCCCCTTCCTCATCTGAACAACTTTTCTCGTGGCACAGAGAGTGGAGGGGCAGAGAAGAGTCAGCCAATGCAGTAGGCGATTTTGTGGTGGCATTTAGGGACACACCAAATCTTAGAGTTAAGGAGTCTCCTAGAGATCGTCTGTCTTCCTAATTTTAAAGTTTCAAACATAAAGCCAAATTTGAGTAAATAACTGTCCCAGGTCAAACTCAGTGGCAGAATCAGAAGAGCAGAGCTCAGGTCTTCTCCTTCTCCATACCCGCCTCTTCACGTTGCCATTCCTAACAACCCACCTCCACACCACACCCGCCACACACACACACACACACACACACACACACACACACACAATTTTCTTTTTAATGAGACAAAGCACAAATATACTATCTACCTCTCTTTTGAAAATGAAACATTTCCACCCTCTTGTCAACTCTTTCCCATCACTCGCCTTCTCTTTCACCCCCAAGCTATTTAAGTAGTTAGGGGGAAAAAAATGTCTGAAAGCCTCAAGGAAACCGGTATTTCTTGCGACATTCAAACTCTCTACTGTTCTGATGGCTAGGAATTCCACAGTCAGAATTTTTGTGAGATTTCTATTGAAACCAGAAAGGAAGTGTAGGAGAAAGTTATCTGAGAATTTAAGAGCCACAGGAAAAATAAGAAAGTTCAGTTTAAATTCCATTTTGGAAACCATGGACTATTCTATAGCAGGAGGGTTTTGGTTACTGTAGTGATAGCCAGCAGCAAGCTAGACCCACTGGGCTAATTGTTACTGACAGTTATTAATCAGCATCACTGGGCAATAACACTGTCACCTGGCTGTGCCATGCGGGGGTCAGCTACTTATCCACTCTATCGGTCAGCTTCCCTTTTGGAGGGAGTACCATTACTCTACTTCCTAGAGTTCTAGGAAGCAGTAAAAACCCTCTATGCCCTGGAGAAGAGAGCTATGTAAATACCAAGTGCGTCTTAATGATAATACCTTGGATTTATACGGCTTCCTTACTCCAAGGAGTCATGCATCCCTTGCTTCACTTATTATCACAACCTCTCTGCAAGCAAAGATGGCAGGTACCGCTTGCTCCATTTTACAGATGGGAAAGGTGAGATGCAATATGCCTCGTCTGTGGTCATCCAACCAACCTGTGATTCCTAAATGAAGGTGATCTTTCAAAAACAAAGTGCTAAGTGTTTTTTTTTAAAAACAAATCTAAGAATCTCAACTAAAACTATACAGCTGTCTTGCATTGTACTGTAAATTATATGTGATACATCAGATGGATGCTAAATTGAAGCGCACATGGAATTTGGAGTCAGAGGATTGAGGTTCAAGTTCTGGTTATGGTTTCTCTAGGTTATGGAACCTTGCTCTAATAACCTGACTCTTTGTTTCTTCATGATACAAATTTTTAGCAGGGAGGGTATAGCTCAGTGGTAGAGTGCATGCTTAGCATGCATGAGGTCCTGGGTTCTCTCCCCAGTGCCTCCTCTAAAAATAAATAAATAAATAAACCTAATTACCTTCCTCCACCGAAACAAATTTAAAGGTATAAATTTTTACTCTTATTTTTATTGTTATCTCATAAGGTTTTAATTAAATTTTTGTAATAAATGCATACAAAAGCACTTGATAAATGGTAAAATAATGCACATTGTTGTCAATTATTATAATTTGGACCCCATCATTTTAAAAATTTATACTATAAAGACAAACTGCTGACCTGTCTTTTTAAAAATGCAGCAGAAAATTAAAACCACACACCAAAAGTTCCTAAAGTTACCTTGCAAAGGTTCTATGGAGAATAACCAAGGAAACACTCTGGTTCACATGACAGAAAATTTCAAAGTTACAAACTTTGAGATCTCAAGTTGGAACGCAGTCCCCCAAATTTCACATCTTTAGTGTTAGATGGTAGACTGGGTAGATAGTTTTCTTAGATTATATGCTGTCTCATCTCCAGAAAATCACTTGGTCCTCTGCAGGTGACTTAACTCCAGATCACACACTTAGTAATAAGGCCACGTTGGACACGCTACCTCTCCCTGTGGGCACTTAATGATCTTCCCAGCACTTTTCACACTTCATTTAAGTACATAGAGAAGCTCCTAAACTGTTCTACTCGAAGATTCACAACTACTTCCAAAGTGGGGCGGTTGCTATTAACTCCTCTTTTCTTTCTGGTCCATTGCATAGTTCCTGCCAATAATGAACTTTTCATCAATTAGAAAGGGATCCGTTTCAATCAAATAAGTAAATAAAATGAATGAATAAAAGGGAGAAAAGAAAGTAACGGATCCTTCTTTTGAAAGTATTTTACTACGGTTCTCATAGCACCATTATTTTTTATCTTTATCCACAAGGCAGATAATACGATCATGAGTATCACATAGACCCTTTAATATAATCAAATAATTCCCAACTAAGTAATTATTCAGACTAGCATCTTCCCTCTGTACCCTAATTGTGAGTACATCCCTAAGAATTTCTGATTTTCCTTCTTAATGTCTGTTAGCTTTTTCCTCCTCATAGGTCGAGTAATGCATCTCAGTCTCCTTCCACGTTGCAAGTTAAGTCCTAGATTTCCCTTCAGTTAGACACTGGTCCTCCCCATTGATTATTTTATGTATGGTATTTACATTTGCTATTGTCTAATTTAGAACAGTCACGTACCTCCCAGTGAGAAGCACACCATCTGAGTGATACCCTCGTCCTAAAGATGGGAAGATGAAACTAACTTGGCTCATGAAGTCTTAGTGGGGGGGTGGGTGGACAAGGGGAGGCAGATTGCACCCTACGTCATCCCCTAGCAAAAGGAAGCAGCACACATAACAAAGTGTTTTGTGATCAGTTGCTACTACAGGATTGGAGAGAAATGTATGCTGTGGCATAGGGGTGGGATGGGGGAGGACCCATTCTTGAAGAGCACTGGCCAAACTGAACTAAAACAAGTGGTAGACGTCACTGTTGGTTCATAAACTAGAGACTATGTGAAATGATTAAAGAAAAAAGAAAAGAAAAGAAAAGAAAAGAAAGTCCACCCAAGGAGGGTATGTGGCTTGGCTCTTATGGGCTGGCTCTTTGGGTAACACTGACACAATCCAATACTAAAGAATTTAAATAAATTCCATTTTCCTTGGCCTTACTTTCAGCACTTTTCACTGTCTGACCCAGACCTGCCTTCCTAGTATTGTCTCTAACAACTCACTTTATCAAATATCCCAGTAGAATAAATGATCGGTTCATTATCCAGACCCATTTTACATTTTCTTGATGCAAAATCTTCCCGTATCTCCCTATAGGTTCTTCTCTTTGCCTTCTATGTATTCAGATCATACACATTCTTGCAGATTAGCTAAAATTTCTCCCTTCCTTACTTCACAGGTTTTCTTCCATACATAAATTCTTACAGCATTTATAGACTCATTCATCTGGCAATGAATCACGCACTCAGATTTTTAGTGTATATTTAATCGCTTTGTTGTTTTTTTTTTTTAATCTCTGGCATTATTGTTTAACTCTTTGCATTTTCCTAACGTTTAACCTTAATTAACATGGATTTCCCTTGACACAGGAAAAGTCCCCTATTTTTGTTTGCATCTCCCTGGAGAAATAGTTTTGTTCTGTGCTCTTCTAAGCCCTGGGGTTCTAGGAGGGAGAGGCCAAGAAAGTCACAGGAGGCAGAACTCCAGGCTTCCATTTCTAATTCAAACAGGGCTCCAAGTTCACCTGATCTATATTCCACTATCCCTGGATACCTTAACCACAGTTTCATACTTCCTTTTGCCATAGAACGGACATAATGTTTTTTGAGGAAAAACAGAGATAGCGTGGTTATACTGGAAATAGACCTGCAGTGAGTATAATAAGACATGCCCTGACCCAAATCCTGTCCATAAACACCCAGGGAATTCTGTACGGATAATTCAGTCTCTTAGAGCCTCAGATTTCTTACTTGGGAATTAAAGTCTTTGAAGTAGATTATTTTGAGGATCTCCACCCTGATTTCGCACCCTGCACCCATCTCTCAAAACCACCTCAACCCTGGAAAGTAGAAGTGCTCATGAAATGTCAAAAGGATGAATCCTGGTGCCTTGTCATAATCATCCAATTTAAATATATATATGTATGTGTGTGTGTGTGTGTGTGTGTATACACACACACACACACACACACACATATATATATATAATTTCCTACTTTGTTTTGGTGTTCTAGTTAATGGTTATAATCATCTGCTTTAATAATTCGAAGTATACCAGCCAGACCAGGAAATAAAAAAACCAAAAGCATTCAAAGTCCTCATCTCCAGTTTTTCATAAATAACAGCTAGTTACCACGGGAAGATGGGACAGCACCTGCTAACGTTCTTTGCGTCTGGGCTGAGCCAGGAGGAATACCAACCAGATCAGTAATAACGGCCGCCTGAGCGGCGAGAAATGAAGGCTGTTCAATTTTGTATTCTGCTCATTTCTATTTTAGAAGAAAACAGTTGACACTGTCTCATTGAAAAGAAAATGCACTCAGATTTCATCATCAAATAGTATTTATTATTAATCCCCGGAGGGTGCATGGGGCTCTGCTAAGCATGCCAATTTGCCTGCCACCTGCTCGTGGCATTTTTGTGTGTCAGAACCCGGTCTCCTTGCTGTTGATGCTAGAGGTGAGAAAGGGCAGTGACAAAAAGATTAACGGGATGAAAAATAGACTTTGGAGGAAAGGTCACAAGAATGGCAAGAGGTTAGTCAGAGAGGGGAAGGCAAAGGGTTGCCTGGTTACTGTTCTGGAGCCTAGGGATGGTTTTCAGACGGTGCATTATCTCTGAGCAGGTAGCCTCAAACACAGCAGAATATCAAACAAGAGGGAATGCATTTAGATTAAGTGGGGGAAATGTTGCTCTGCCAAAAGAAATGGACTACTTAGAGACTGTAGAAATTCTATCCCTGGAGATATTTAAGGAAGAACAAAGATTCATATCTCCTCAGGGCAGGACATGATGGATCAAGTCTGTTTGAAGGCAGGACTGCGGGCTCTTAGGTCATGATTTCACAATTATCCTAAAAGGATTGCCTTGATTTCCAAGCTCAAGGAGCTTCTTGATGTGGAGACATCACTCTGGCAGTGCAAAATCAGGAAAGATTTCACAGAGGAAAAGGCATTTGAACTAAGCCCTGACTGAGATTTTGACAAGTGGACATAAAGGGAAAGGAAATTCTGGGCGAATGAAACAAAGGCCAAGGAAACATTGTGTAAATAACGTAAGTGACAATGATGCCTTAGAATGAAAGATGCAGACTTAGGAGTTCATAAGCCCACGGTTTGAACCCCAGCTCTACCCCTTACTACTCACATGATGTAGGGGGAGTTGCTTGACTTCTAAGCCTCAGTGCCCTCATCTAAGCAGTGAGAAAAAGATAAAAACACTTTCACGGAGCTGTTGTCAGGATTCAATGAGACATACATGGAAGACACAGCCAAGTGCCCAGCACACAGTAGGTGCCTAGCAAATGGTATAATAATCCTATTAGGGGCAGTAATTACTACTCTAAAAAAGAAAGTGATTCCATTTAACTGGAAAATTGAATGTGTGTCAATGAATAATGGAAAGAGAAGATGAATGCGGGGCCATGACACCATGCCGTGTTCAAAGGGCGTATGTTTTAATGAAATTCTCCTATTTCTCTGCCTCAGCCAAAAAGGCAAACTTCCTGTGAGTCCCCCACGCAAAGTTAGTTGCTCCATCTTCTATTCCCAAAGCACCATGAACATGAGAACTCAGCCTGAAGAGCGATGAGTGTTTGTGTGACTCTCAGCTCCATAAGGACAGACGTGAGTCGGCTGAGCTTTTTCTAGCCCCACTTCCCAGCACAGTGCCTGACACAGAGCAGAACTTGGGGAACGTTAAAGTGAATCACTCATTCCTCCTTTCTAGCTGCTTCCTTCATGCAAAGGGACACAAGAAGCCCTCGTGGCTTGCCTTCTTGCAACACCACTCAGGAGACCTGGAAGGAGGCAGATCATGCCGGGAGCTGGGCTGGCCTCTGCTTGCCATGAATTCCAACGTTTCCGGTGTTCTTGGCACTTACAGTGGCCTGGGGCCCATAGATCTACAACCGGATACTAAGCCTTAGCCACACCTTCTTAATAAACCAAGGAATTAACATTTAATGAATTCTAAACCTAAAAAGTGACCTATGGGATGAGTGACTCATTCTGTCTTTTCCATACCTCCCCGTTAGCCAGCATGGGTTTGTATCAGATACAGTTTGTCAGTTTAGGGCATTAGCTAGTTAGCCAAGTTGATCGTCTGCTCTAATAACCTAAGAGACACGATTTGGTTTGAAGTCTACCTACGATAGAGTGGAAAGAACCACAGATTGAGACAACGTGGGTTTGAAATTGGCTCCACCTTGTTAGTTCTTTGAATCTTCTAAGCCTTTCAATCTTTTTATGTTGTCATTTGGCAGTAAAATGGGAATACTCATACTTTACAGGGTTTTCATGACAATAAAGGGATTTGTTTATTTGTTTGTCTATTCATTCATTCATTCATATTCATTCACTCATTCATATTCTGACTCAAGAAAGAAAAGAAACGATATTTCTGTGATAGTTTGAAAATTGTACAATGTAAATGTAAGGTGTTATATTATCCTCAAGTGTCCTCAAAGTGTTCCTATAAAATAATTATTGTCCACTTTTATTAATACAGCCACAAGGAAGAAAAATCCAATACTCAATAAATAACCAGCCCACTGAATTCTAATAGGGAGTAATTCCCCACGGTCATACAATTTAAAGTGAGTCACACTTTTAAAAAAATAAATACACAAATCATTTTATCTATTATGATCCTCTTTCAATGCTGTGAATACTTTTTAATCCAGTGAAGGATCTCAAAGTTTTGTAGGTCATTTTCTATACAATAATCAATAACACTGCTTGTTTGAGGTCAGGGATAGTCCTGGTATGACCGTTCGTTAACCACCTGAATATTATCCAGGAGTAAAATGTAAGAGAGAATCTGAAAAAAAAATTTTTTTTGGAGAGGCAGATACAAATCAATTATCAAAATGGAATGTGGATGGTAAGATTCAACAGCAATAATTTTCAACCATTGGAAAATTAATAGTATTCAACTCTACTATTGTGTGATTTACTGGAGGACTTCTCCACACACACACACACACACACACACACACACAGAACAGAATACAGTATAATTTAGTGAAAAGATAATGGCACATAGAGTAAGGAAAAAAATCAATCCTCCTTTTTCTGTTTATGAGTCAAGTGACCATAAGTGATGTAAGTCACTTAATCTTGACACTCAGTTTCCTGTAAATTCTGTAAAATGGAGATTGTAATATGCACCTTGCCTACCAGGGTTGTTGTGAAAATCAAATAAATTAATATATGTTTAAAAACTTGAAACATCCACATTTCTTACATACCTAGATTGTCACCATAGCTACTTAGATATTAATATTTAGATTTATGATATTGGATTTTGGAATCACAGGCAAACAATCTTAGAATAATATTTTTTTACCTATGTGGGAAAAAAGTACAATTCAGGAGATGGATAATAAGGCGACCACAACAACCTGGATAAGAATTTCCAGAATCTTGACCCTGACCATCAAACTTCCTCCCACCCTCTCAGTGGTGACTGGCTTCGGACCCTTTAGTAGATGGCTTTTCTTTTTATTCTACTGATTAAACTGGGGTTTCAGCAAAATTAAGCCTAGAAGTTATCTCTGAGAAATTACACTCCACTTTGTACTAGTTTGTCATCCTTAAACATAGGGACTTAGAAAGTGCTTCTGATTTTGCCTTTGTCTTAATTTCTACCAGTTAAATAATTTATTTCAGGAATCAAACCCAAATGCGATAAGCACACACACACACACACGTACACGCACATACAATCACATGCATTCTTCTAAGATTATTGCTTGACGATTCCATCGACGTTTACCGAACACAATCTCGGTACATTGATGCCCTGTGTCCTCAAAGACTTTCCATGCACATCAGATGCAAAACCATAGGACCTAAGTTTGTCCTGTATAATTGCAGAGAAGACATTGCAGACTCATAACCTTATGAAAGGGCGGGAAAGAGTAGGAACAACAGATGGGCAGATTAGAACAAATCAGGGTTAGAGGCCAGACTCTTGGACTAAAGAGCTCAGGGTCTCCTGGCTCCTCCCCCCATTTTGCTATGGCAGCTCTGGCAGGTTTCTTTCCTTCCTTCCACGTTAAGGAGAAAGGAGGGACGGATTCTGAATTTAGGGTTGGGGACTTGGGAGTCATTGACTGTTGCAGTCACATTAATTTTTCTCTGACCCTGTGGATCTTAGGATGGCGAACAGGGACATTTGAAAGTTGCCTGCTGTGCCTGGATTCTACACCAAATGCAAAAACAAAACCCCCTCTGTTATCAAGAAGTCACTTTTCTCAGTAGTGTTTCTCTAATGATCACATATTGTTTCCCAGGAAGTGCTCCTAAATTATTTAAGAGGAACAGCCTGTCACCCCGTGCATTAAGACTTGCCTGTGCATATCCAATTCCTAAGGTGTTCTTGTTCTCATTCTTTTGGCTTTGGGAAGAAAATTGACAACAAAGGTGTATTTTTTGTTTGTTTGAAACGGTTGCTTTTATTGTGTGTGTGTGAAAAGGAAATGATGCGGATTGCTTCCTCAGGTGAAAAAATAAATTAGAGAAAACCAGTTTCCTCTAGCCTGGGTGTGAGCTATTATTATACCATGATAAGTGATAAGCAATGGAGGAATAAAGCAAGTATTTCATAATAATTAGTTGATTTTTTTTTTTTAAGTGAAACAAGACTCTGGCCTCTAATTCAGGGTAATAGCCTGCAGGTGAATAAAAAGAATTGCAAAAAAATAGGAGCGGGTGACATTTCAGAGAGAGAGGACAGCGGAGGGAGAGGAGCGGAGGAATGAATCATGAGACGAGAAGATGGGGGGAAACAGAAGATGGAAAGGAGGGGAAGGGAGGGGGAAAGGGAGACACGGGAGGTGAGGGAGGGGGTAAGGAGAGAGGCAAACAGGGAAGAGACGGCAGGTAAAAATAAAACAGAAAAAGCCCAGGTGGAATTCATGCAAACTGTTCTCATCAACACTGCTACTCCCTCCTGTCACAGGAACTGTCAAACAGGCTCCGCTCGTAATGAAAGGAAAAATATTTTATTCAGATTTATTAATTTGAAAATGAAGCCCGCCTGTCGAGAGGGGGACAGTTCTTCTCAATCTGTCATCGTTGAACCACACGCTCCTGACATCGGGATTCATTTGTCTTGTCGGCTCTGACAGTTGGATTCTCCCAGAGCTCTTCCTAGTGGATCGCCCTGGGATTTTAAACCGGATGAAACACATTCCGACAAGGAACAGCCTCTTTATTAATGCAAATTACATGAGGAGGAGAGAAAAAAAAGAGAGACAGAGAGAGACGCCAGCCGCCGCTCTGGTGTTCCTATCCCTGTATCAGTCATTTGTTATTTACATTTATACACATTTTTCAGTTTTAATAAAAGGAGACCCGGATTTTCGGTGACATTTATGGACAGTTTGTTTCCCAAAAAATGATGCCATCACTATAATCGTACGCAAAACAACAACAACAAAAAGCAGCCCTGCGCCGCGCTCCCCTCTGTCGCGTGCGCCGCGTCCGGGGAGCCGGGGCCGCGCCCCGGGGACCACGCTCCGAGCGCCCGCAGCACGGCCGGGACCTCGCGCGCCCGGCCGCCTCCGCCGGCGCCCGGCCGTGCCACCTGCGCGCTGCGCGGGGCGACCCGGCCCGTCGCTGCCCCCAGATTCTGCCCCGATGGCCCTGGGAGCCCCCCCCCACCCCGCCACCTTTTGTCTTCAGTGCGGAGCCCAGAGCTGAAGGCGCAGCCGAGTGCGGGGCTTCTTGGCGCCCACGGGGCACACACGTGGCACCGTGCCTGCGCGTGGAGGGACCCACGAGAACGCTTTCGCTGTAATTTCTTTTCAAATCAGAGGAAATCATCACGGATGTGTAATGATGAAGGCAGCCTGGATTATACTTGTCTGCTTGTCGATATGGGGATGAAAGATCGGGTTTCCTACCTTTTTTTTTTTTTAACTTATTTTTTTTTAATTGAGGTATAGTCAGTTTACAATGTTGCCTCAATTTCTGATGTACAGTATCATGTTTCAGCCATATATATATATACATATATGCATATATTCCTTTGCATTTTTTGATGGAGGAAGGGCACTGCAAAAGCAAAAGGTCCACGAAAGGCATGAGGCGGCCCTGGAGTACACGGTGTCACATGATGTGTGCTCTGGGAGGTCTTGAAACATATGTCCCGCCTTTGTTTTTGCTTGGACCAAGTCTTCCTTCCAAGTAGTCAGGCAACAGTTCCCATTCTCAGTTGGCTCCAACGTCCTGCAGAGGCAGGCAATGGTTGTCCTCTCTGGTGGCGCACCAGGCAGAAAGAGCCCGGCCCGGGATTCTGGAGAGCTGGATTCTGATTGCATCTCAGTCACTGACAGAGATGTAGCCATGAACATGTCACGTGCATCCAAAGCTTGGATGCTGCCCTCCCAGAGGGGAACGGGACTGGAGGTTGCTCAGCTGCTCCCCAGCTGTACCTCTCAATGATTCTCGGATTCCTCAGTGGAAAGACGAACCCGGAGTGTGATTTCCTGATACAGTAACAGTGTTGACATCTTCCTATGGTGCAATGGGAAAAGCATGGTCTAGACTCATGTTCCAGTGGAGAATCGACCTTTAACTTAACCTCGGGAAATTAGAGTAATTTCCAAGGGTCTCCGTTTCCTCATCTGTGAAATGTGAGAGTTAGACTGTATCAGTGGATCTCCAAGTGCAGTCCCAGATCAGAAACATCAGCATCACCTGGGAGCTTGTAAAAATGCAAATTCTCTGGCCTGAACCCAGGTCTCCTAAATCAGACACTTCAAAGGAGGTGACTGGGGAGGACCTGGCAGTGTGCGTTTCATCAAGGATGTTCTGATGTCACTGAAGTTTGAGAATCCCCGGACTAGATGCTCCCTAAGGCCCTTTGCAGTCCCATCACTATAATTCCAAACAGGGTAAATTTGTTCCTTCATACGTACAGTATTTAAAGTCTACCCATGCTTAAAGAATGAACTGCATAGATAATCTTCGCTAATTCTGCAGGGTAGATTTTTTTTTTCCTCTTTAACATTTAGGATCTTTATTTAAAGAGTCTTGAGGAGAAGAAATTGGAAAATCATATTAAGCTGGACAAAGGTCACCCAGTGCTCCCATTTGTCTAAGTGTCTGTGTGTACAGCACGGGTTCTTTAAATCTAGGAGATCACCATCTAAACATGAGGCATTTTTATCCAGGCATGACAGCCTTAAAACAGGTAACTCCCTTCCTTCTCTCTAAAATTGTCTTTCCAATTAAATGAAAGGAAAGGACAAGACAAATAACCAAAAAGGCAATGAGAATTCCAGTGATGTGTAAGGATACAATTAATGGAATCAGGGGAAGAAATTGCCTTCTACCTGGTAAAGCAACACAGAAGACTGCACCGAGCCAACAACCACGTGCAGAACAAATGCCTAGACCAGCATCAGGGTATATATGTTTGTTTAATGATGTCTCCACGGTCTATAGAATTAATATTTAATAGCACTTGTCAGCAAGACTCTATACAAGCGTTTGTGCTCCCTCTTTTTAATGCTTGTTAGTGGTGTGTCTTCCTGGGTTGTTCTTCTTTAATAGTAGAATTACTGTTCGCATTTGCAGCAATGTTTGTCTGCCTTTCTACTTGCGACTTCGCATTATTTGGCAGGGTAGGGGAGACAGGGAGGCAGGCGACAGAATTAAAAAGCCTTTCATTTGTGTTTCTTCTCTCCTCGGGATCGTAAGACACAAGTAGAAAGCAAAGGGTTGTTGCTAGTTTTTGTTTTAACTGGTAGTATAGGACCTACCAGGTAGGACACACTTAAAATTATACACTGTTTCATGACCGTGATCATAGCTATCAGCATAAGTTGAAGAATTGGGACTTGTTACATGAGGCAGATGTATCATGATGATGTAATTTGGTTCTGACTTCCTACTTGCAAAGTTATCCAACTTGATTTTCAACGAAATACTACGTTACAATGTTAAAGAGCACGGTCAGCAAATTTTATCGTGTAAATCCCACGTCGAGAGTTGGAAATGCTTGAAGATGCTGGCTTTTGTAAGCAATCATGAAGTAGAAGGGACGCTGGATGAGAAGTCAGCGACGCCGGGTCTGTAATAGGCAAAATGGAGCAGATCATTTTAACTCTCCCTTTACCCTGCGTAATCTCACCACAGCGTGTTTTCCTGCCGGATGTTACAGATGCTTGCTTGCTCACTCACCTGAGTGCTTACTGTTTGGTTTCTGGCTGGTGTTGCTTTCCCACTGGCATCTGAGCTCCATGAGGGCAAAGACCGCGTTTGTGTTGTTCCGTGCGTCCTGGGAGGCTTTCCCACCATCTCCCAGGCACTGAGGACTCTGTCAAGTAGGTGGGAAACCCATATGGGTAATAGATGAATGAGCCAATGGAATTAAGATTTAGTAGTTATTAAATTTATTATTTAAGATTTATGTATTTAATAGTTATTATTTAAATTTAATGCTTGAGTATTTTCATGTGCCACAGGCATAGGGAGAAACACGAGAGCTTTGGTCCCGGGTCTGCCTGGTATGGAACTTGAACCCCTCCCATAACAAGCTGTGTGACCTTGGACAAGATCACACAGGCAACACCCTCCACCACCAAAGGCTGCTGTACGGACTGGAGACAGAGGCTGGAAAGTGTTTATCCCTGTGCCGGGCCCATAGTAGGTTCTCAGAAAGTGTAATGATTGTTTAATTATGATCTCAAGTTGTGCACTTAATAGTACCTGCCAGGTTTTTACTTCACGTCTCTCAGATTCCCTGGCTCAGTGAAGGACAAACAGTAGGCGCTCAATAAAGATGCATCTGACTGCTTGATTGAGCAACTCTAGCCCTGAGCACAATGGGAAAAGTTTGTCACAGAAGCCACCCAAACCCACAGAACGATGACAGTGATCAAGGAATTGTGCTAGTCATTGTGTTAGCCAGGCGTCAGGAAAGAATTAGAAACAGAAAATTCCTTAAACTCTACGAAGTGGGTGAGCATCCTATTTGTTAAGCCCATCCTTACAATCCTACTTGTTAAGCCCCCTGCAAGCTTGGCTCCAGGGTACACAGTTTCTATCATTCAAGTTCAGGCTCATACTTAAGAATTTACCAAAACACTGGTAGTCTTAGCAACTGTCAGAAAATAAATATGTCTTCTGCCTCATTCCTATGTATAATTTGCACATACTGATTATTTATCTGCTCAAGACGGCCTGTGTTGTGTGTCTTTTCATCCGTCCGGCAGCACACTCTCTTTACCCTAGCCCAGACCTTTTCTATCCTTTACAGACTTAGCTGTGATCTGTTTTAAGAAAAGAAAATAAATTAGTTTCCCAGGAAATCTACATGAGCGTTTTCTCCAGAGAGAGTACCCCACTGAGAGCAACACAAGCCTTGGCCATTGTTTTGTTAAATAGTAATAATAACTTAAAACGTGATGACAGCAGCTGATGTCTAACTGCAGGGTAAGGACCAGTCTCGTTAACGTTGCCTGGCAACCTTTGGGCGACATCTCGCAGAATCTGAAGGGATCCAATGAGTCAGGAGAGGTCATGGCATCAGGATCAAGGGAATGGAAGGGTCACCGAGGAGCCACAAAACTCTCTACTGATCTCTATGAGATGAAATTGAAGAATCCGTGAATAGAAATGTGTATAAACCGAATCCAGTCCTTTTTGAGTTTAATTTCCCATTATCCTTAAAAAGGAGAGAGAGAAATCGTAGATGCACATTTTTCTGAGTGCTTTCCTGACCTTTTTTATACTTATTTTTAACTTTAAGGGCTATAAATACTTTGAGAGATACTCAGAGAATTTCAAGGACTGGTCAGGAAGGAATCAAACCCTGAAGAGGTTTAGACATGACAAAGCAAAGCAAAAACAAAAACCAAAAACAAAAAACATTTCTCTGCAAAATAAATCAATCTACCTGAACACTGAAATTCAAACTTTCGAATATCAGTTTGCAGGTCAAAATTCCATGTGTCCAAGCCTAGTCAACTTACATGTGTGCAACATGAATGATACTGAAATTTATTCAATTTTCTGTGAATTGTATTGACCGGCTGTAATATACCATATATTATATTACATGTTGGAGATAGAAAGATACAAGGATCATTATCTCTACCCTCAGAGGGTGCACAGTTCTGGGCGCAGTGAGAGTCAGATATGTATTTATATGTATCTGCAATTCCTGTTCTAAATCGAAGTATATGGTCTACCATACACTTGGCTATGGTATTTTCAGTGAAGAGCCATTTATCCAAACCTGAAATTTGGACGTTGTCTTTGACCCTGCTCTCATTTTCAACACCCCCCCACCCCACTTACCTAGACAATCTTAGGTCCCATCAACTGGTCGGCCCCTTGATTACGTCTCAGCCTCTTCTGCTTCTGCCCATCTCTTCTGCTAAATCCTTAGACTGGTCCACACCATCTCTTGCTCTAACTCGAGGAATAGCTTCTCAATCTTCTTCCTCCTACTACTACACCTTCCAACAATTGCCATGCTTTCTGGATTCAAATCTCCACTCTGACTTTATCAACTGTGCGACACTGGGTGATTAACATCTCTGTACCTTCCTTTAGTCAACAGCAGATGAGGACCATAATAGCCCCTATCTTACAGTGTTGTTTTGAAGATGGGGCTGCCCTTAGAATAATACCTGGCACATAGTAAGCATTCAATAAAAATTAGCTATTCTTATCATCACCCCCTTCCCTTCCTTAAAATAGTGTCCCTTGTATTTAGAATGAAATCAAACCCGTAAAGTCATGTGAGGCCCCTCCTGACTTCACCCCTGCCTATATGGGCCCTCATCCCGAACCAGTAACAAACCCACCTGCCCTTTGAATCTGTGCTTCAGCTACACTGGTCTTCTCACAGTGTTTAAAAAAAAAAAGGCAAACTCCTGCCCCAGGGCCTTTATACGTGCTATTCTCTTTTCCCCTGAAAACCTGCATGACTGACTCCTTTCATTTTTTTAGGTCCTGGGTTAGTGGTATCTCTTTGGAGAAGCCTTCCTTGGCATCCCTATCCAAACTAGGTCTCCGCCCCTG
Organism: Camelus ferus; assembly: GCF_009834535.1. Classification (NCBI taxonomy): domain Eukaryota; kingdom Metazoa; phylum Chordata; class Mammalia; order Artiodactyla; family Camelidae; genus Camelus; species Camelus ferus. The sequence continues at coordinate 15,827,842 of NC_045716.1, read as the reverse complement.
TGAGTCTCCCTCCCAGCATTTACTACGGTGGGATTTCACTCTTCCCCTAGGACAGGGGTCAGCAAACTTTTCCTGTAGAGGGCCAAAGAGTAAATATTTAGGCCTTGTGGCCATACCATCTGTGTCATGACTACTCCCTTCCACCCTTGTTGAGGGAAAGCCATTAAAAGCACTAAAATGGATAAGCATGTCTGTGTTCCAATAAAACTTTATTTCCAGACATGGAAACTTGAATTCCATCTAATTTTTGAAGTGAAATATATTCTTTTGATTTTTTTCAACCATTAAAAAGTGTGAAAACCATACTTAGCTCACAAGCAATACAAAAGCAGGTAAATTTGGCCCTGCACCAGAACATAAGCTTCGTGAAGGGAGAGATACACTTGTCATGTCACTGTCACACCCCAGCATTTGGTCCAGGGCCTGATACGTAGTGGCACATTTTAGTGACTTTTTTAATAAACGAATAAATCTGGCTGTAAGTTGTCATGATCACAGCTAGATCTCTTAAACACCGAGTGAAATGGAAATTTGAACAGAAATAATTAAAAATTAATTTGCATCCTATGTTTATAGTTTACAAAGTACTTCCATATACATTATCTCATTTTCTTTGCAGTAAAGAGGGTAATGATGATTAAAAATGTAAGTTTAAGAAAAACTGCATGAATTCCTCAAGGTAACGCAGCTAATCAATGATGGGGGTCAGGACGCGAAACTGGCGTCGTTTTTTTCCAGCCAGTGGTTCTCAGTGTGTGATCTCTGGACCAAGGGCACAGAGCCTATTAGAAATGAAATGAAATGAAAATCCTCAGAGGGGAGGACACAGCTCAGTGGTGGAATGCATGCTTAGCATGCATGAGGTCCTGGGTTCAATCCCCAGTACATCCATTAAAAAATAAATAAATAAACCTAATTACCCCGCCCCCCCCAAAAAAAAAACAAAATACAAAACAAATGAACAAAAAAAAAATGAAAATTCTCAGGCCCCATCCAAGACCTACTGAATCCAAACCCCAGGTGCGAGGCCCCCCAGCAGTCTCTGGTTTGAACAGCTCTCCAGGTGACTCTGATGTATGCAAATGTTTGAGAACTGGGGATGTAGACCAGCGACTTTTAACACTGGCTTCACCTTAGAATCACCTGGAGAGTTTATAAAAATCATCAACACCTGGGCCCCACCCCCAAGGAGTCTGACTCATCTCATCTGGGACTGGGGGTGGGTGGCAGCAGTTTTAAAAGCTCCCCAGGTGATGTTGGAGCATTTGCAGAGTCAAAAGCCACCGCGGTAAAGGCCATGCTGCTTCTCTGGGCAGGAAAGAAATGTTGCCCAAATTAGTCAGGATCACCTGCCATAGATCTGAGCCAACATTAGGTCCTGAACTTACTCTCTTCATGGGACACCGAAAGATGGATTTCCTACTGCCTCAGAGAGTTTAATAGGGTTTCACACACACCGCAGGCCCACAGAAAAAGACCTGCCCCAATAATCTCTCAATGTTCCAATTTCTCTTCGGGCTTTTATTCCTATTGCCAGGGCCCCCACCTCTCCTGCTTTCATCAGCTGATTGCACAGATTCCATCAGAACTCAGGGCAGGTGCAGCTTGGAAAGAAGAGAGAACTCATCTGTTCCTGCACGTTCTCACTCCTGATGTTTGCTAGTTTGTATGATTAATTTTATCAATTTTCCTGACCCGCTTTGCCACTGAAATAAATATGACAGCTGCGGTGCTGCCTCCATCCTTCCTCTTGCCAAGTGAGATGCTGAGATGTGTGTTCTTGTTGATCGCAGACTTGGGTAAATTTCAAGTCAACAAACCAAACAGGATTCATCCTGGTCCTACTGACAAAGCAGGTGTGGTCCCAAATACGCGTGCTTCAGTGGGATCGAAAGAGGGGAAAGCTAATTTCACTTCTTCTAGCTTTCCGAGGTACTCATTTAAGAAGACAGCATCACGGTTTCACATCTCCAAGTCGGCTTTACCTGCCCATCCTGACTTTTCCCCATTCAGGGTAAACTACTTGACAGGTGTCAAAACCAAAATACTTAGTCTCTGGCTACCTCTTATATTTATTCGTCTAGAAGGTTGAGGTGGTAAAGAACATGTTTTGCAGACTATAACCTGTCCCAGAAAAGCTAGCTGTTATTATTAATCATACACTCTTGCCCTAATCTAAAAGAAATCACTCGTACCGAGCACCTATTTGCCAGGTGCTTTCCATTCATCTTAAGGATGCTGCGTCAGTCTCATTTTACAGAGAAAACTGAGGCTCAGATGGTCGAGTACCTGCCCTGTAGAGCACCTGCAAGTTCAAGAGCAACCTGCAGCCCGGGTCTCTCGCCCATCACACCACACCCACTGCGCCGTGATCCCAGACGCAGGCAGGGCTGCCTGATCCCTCTTGCATGTGAGTCTGGCTTCCAGACCAGATTATGTCGAGATGGAGCCTGATTTAGGCTTGTGGGGAAATGAAATAAACCTGCTTTGGTGTGGTTTAATTTGAGGAAAAACCAAACTCTACCATCGTATGACTTTGAGCAAGTTAAACTCCCTCTACAATTTAGGTTTCTAATGGATAAAATACATAGAATAATAACTACAGATAATTAAAATTAAAATAAGTAAAAAAAACACAGATAATAAAAAAATTAATAGACACAAAATATGCCTGGAACCGTTTCTAATACATATTAGGTGCTCAAGGGCTGATTTTAAGTATGAATCTTAGATCCTTCATAAGAGAAAGACTGAAATACTATCATTAGCTATTTGAGTTAAAATATTGTCAGGGTAATAGATCTCAATTAAAATGTGTGTGTGTGTGTGTATTTCTCGAGGTGGGGGGATAACAAAATAAGCTGGGCGCTGGTGAGTAGCACCTGTTCACTTTCTATCCTTGATAACCCTGGTACCCGGCTGAGGGCTGCACAGGTACACGCAGAAGGGTGAGTAGCCACCAGCCTGGAGCTTTATCCTATAATGCGAGGGTATTGAGGCCAACTTTGTTAGGAAAAAAGTTGAAGAGAGAGTGCCAACACCTATTTCCTAAATCGTTCAACTGGAAGGAACCTTCAGAGGCCATTTGCTGCCTGTCTTCCAGGAGTAAATATTGTTCTCTCTTTTGGATGGGAAAAATCAGGACCAGAAAATACAGAAGTAACTTCGTCAATGAGCAGCTAAGAGCAGAATAAAAGCCAAGTCTTCTACCTCTGTGTTATGAAGGCTGCAACCAGCTTGTCCAGCCTCTCTTTTGTCCCCCAGACTCTTGCCCAGATCTGGTTCTGGGGGAATCCATCCACCATGGTTGCAAGAACTGGAGGGAATGGGAGGGGTTAGAGCGGAGGGCCGAACAGCCCTTCCACAGGGAGTCCAGGCTAGCCTCACCCAACCTCGTTCCCTTTCTACTCTTACTCCCCTCTCTACCGTCTCCTGCATTTGGCCTGGCTCTCAAAACAGGTACATAAAGCCATCTAGATATCACTTATATGTGGAATCTTAAAAAATGACACAAATGAACTTGTTTACAAAACAGAAACAGACTCACAGACGTAGAAAACAAACTGTCGATATCACGGCGGAACGCAGGGGGTGGTGGAGAGATAAATTGGGAGCCCAGAATTTGCAGATACTAACTACTATATATAAAATAGATAGAAAAAACAAGGTCCTACGGTGTAGCATAGGGAACTATATTCAATGCCTTGTAATAACCTATAATGACAAAGAATATGGAAAGGAATATATGTATATATTCCTGAATCACTATGCTGTACACTAGAAATTAACACAACATTGTAAACTGACTATGCTTCAATTAAAAAATAAAATAAATGAAAAATAAAGCCATCTAAGAATGCTCCCCTGAAAACTAGATAGCGAGGACGTCAAAGACACCCCCTGCGGCGGGGTAGCCTACTGCTCTCTCATTGCTCTGGAACTCGTGTTCGTGTTGGTAACAGCAACGATGATAACAGCCATACACGGTCACCAGCATCACCTTCCGTTTGACTTGGTGATGGTTCGTGGAGAAGAAACAGCCAGCCTGCTCCCAAGTACACCATAGTCCCCTAGGCCAGTGGATCATTTCCCGCCTCCCCGAATCCCTCCACAGAGGAGGCATCCTGCTGCCTCTCATCACTCCCTCCCTGCTGGGAGCAGAGAGGAAGCGAGTGGAACGGAGACAGCATCTTCCTCCGTGTTCCCCTGGGCCTGCTGAGTACAGAGGCATCAGCAGGTGCTCAGCTCTTCCTTCCCATCCCATTTGTAAGAGGAAAATGAGATGGAGGAACAGAGTCAAGAGGCCCCCGTTCCTTCCTTTGCGTTGATCACTGTGCGCACCATCACCTCGGTCATCGCAGAAGAGGTGAGCAGAGAGCACAGGCTCGAATCGGGAAACCTGCCTTCTGAGCAGGAAGAGGCCTGCAACATGCTGTCTAATTTTCAGCCTCCCAGTTGCCCAGGCAGACCTCCTCCCCTGAATTCAGTTCTTCCTAAATGAGGGGAGTGGGGAGGGGGCGTCTCCTGCTGGCAGAGTGTTGAAAGCACGATCCGTGACCTAGGCCTGGGAGGAAGATTTTGCTGGGGAAACTCAAGAGCTTCAGTATTTCGCACACCAAGCTTGTCTTCTAATGACAGCCTTGGGAGCCAGACATTTCTAAGTGCTAATTAGAGGTGTTGATTATCGTGGTAACCCTGTGGGGGCTCAACCCAAGCCCGAGAGCAAAAGCCACAGATAAAATAAAGATTGTTACAATCGCTCCCAGTGTCATTTGAGCATCAACACCGGAATGTCAATGTTCAGGCACAATCCAGTCTGGGACTCGGGCCACTGCAGTGACAGAGGCCCAGGCTGATGCACGGGCTGTCACATGATGCACAACGTGCAGTTCTGACGGAGGGACGGATCCTCCACCCTAATCCATCAGCTAAAACTCAGCAGGACTCAGGTATAAAGAGATCGACATATGACAGGATTTCATCACAAACGTGAGCAAAAGTCATGGAGATGGGGCACACAGAGATCTTCCCTGTTGGAGTTGGTGAGCTGTTTTAAGACACAGTAGGCTGCATGCATATTTATGACCTTTAAATGTGTACTTATTTTGACACACATACATGATGTTTCCTAGAGAGGAGCTATTTGGGTTATTGACTTACTCTCACGTCACATCCATATCTTTTTAAAATTTTTTTAAATTCTTATTTTTTGCTGAAGTGTAGTTGATTTACAACATTAGTTTCAGGTGTACAGCAAAGCAATTCAGTTGTACATATACATACACATTTTTTTCAGATTCTTTTCCGTTATAGCTCAGTACAAGCAACTGAATATAGTTCCCTGTGCTATACAGTAGGTCCTTGTTGCTTATCTCTTTTATGTATAGTAATGTGTATCTATTCATCCCCAAACACATCCATATCTTTTAACAGCTTCATGACTGTATTGGAAAGAGAATGAGAATCAGAAAGAAGTCTTGAGGATGAGTGTTAGTCTGAGGGGCAGCCAGGCACTGGGCCGAGAGCTGAGGCTCTAGGATCCATACAGGGTTGAGGACCAACTCCAACACTCCTACTTATGCTTTGTAAACCTCAATTTTCTCTTCTGCAAAATGGGGATAATACTAACCCCTACCTCAAAAGATTTTGGAGGATTAAATAAAACAATGACTCACAGACTCCTAGCATTGTACCTGGCATTGATGTAGATTAAGTCTCTTGGCCTTTTTTGGCCCTATATTCCTCATTTGGAATAAACAGAAAATAATAATACTTACTTTTAGAATCATTTCAAGGATTAAGTGGGAAGATCTACCAGTGAGTCATTATGAATTTACAAAAGACAGTACGGATTATTATAAAGACAACCTAAGTTGTCATCTGTTTTGAGGCAAGATATCTAGCCAAAGCCCAGACCAGGATCTTTTCCTTTGAGTCCACAGCTTGCTGCGTGACCTTGGAGAAGGGGCAGTCCCTTCCTTCTTTTCATCTGGATGCTGACTTAACAAAAGTTCAGAATTCAAACGAGATAATGCATGCGTAACTTGTCACCTGTAAAGCACTTATATACACACCTATCTTGTGGTGCAGTAGACTTTGAAGCTGGGCAGACCCACCCAGATGCAGCTTCATTCCCACTATTTACCAGTTCTGTTCTCTTGAGCAAGTTACTTAAGTACCTTTCACTCTGGAATGAGGACAATAATACCTTCCTCAAAGGTCATATACAAAACATCCAGCATCAAACCTGGGACGGAGAATCTAATAAATATCTGTTCTCCCTGACACTTGCTCACTGGGTGGTCCTGATTAAGACAACGGGGATACCTCATCCCTCTGCAAAGGGGAAAGAAGGCAAGCTTAAACAATTATCAATGTGACCCCCGCACCTTGATGTGGAGGGGTGTACTGAGAGGCATGCAAAAGTACAAAAGAGAGAGAAGAAATCACGCTCAGCCCTGCATGCAGACAGCAAAGCCCTGGGCATGGTGCCCTATCCCTGATCTAACAGACCCAGGAGGGAGCGTGGCAGGGATGGAGAAGGGCAGAACCGCTCGTCATTTTTTTCTGCTGAGACATTCCCTAGCTGCTTAAACCCTCCCTTTATCCCCAGAGCTTACATTTCTCAACACCAGCAATCTGTACCTTGAAGTCACTTTACTCTGCTGGGAGGCATAAATCTGGCCTCCTCGGAGTCCACTGTAGCAAATTGCTAGCACCTTTTCAGACACAAAGGAGAAAATCAAGGTTGACTGCAAAATTCTTCTAGTGGCTTCGAGAAAGTCATCCTACTAGAGTTCAACGGACAAGCATTCTTTGAGGTATGCTCTACAAAATGCTAGTTACAAGAGTTTTTTTTTTTATTAAAAAAGGACTACTTTATGGTCAAAAGTTGGCAAAAACACTGCATGAGATGTCCCCTTTTTTGAGACTGACAATCAGCATTGGCTTATTATTAGAGAGGGAATCTGGTAAAGCAACTTCTGTGTGTTGGTTAGTGTTCACTAAGCTGAGTGGACAGTGGACCCCATTTTCCAAAGAACACCTGTAAAAGTCTATGAAACTGCTCTCAAGGACAGCACCTTTGGCAAAGAGTCTAAGACTGTTTTCTCCCATTGATTCAAAATTCCATTTAGGTTCTGATGAGTTCTTAACAGGCAGAGGATATTCAGTCAGCCTTTGTTAAATGAAGAGATCTCACAAGGGATTAGCCACTTGGCAAACAGTAGGCAAGTACTCTATGTTGGTTTATGTGACACCACAGACAGTCCATGAACTATCACCCCACAAATATTTATCCAACGCATACACCCTCTGCTGTGAGATGAGTGGTTTCATACAAGACAATCTGTTACTATAACACAAAAAAATTCAAAGCACTCAGCCTTGACTTGGTCCAATTCCGGACAAATCTGTCAGTTTGTTTGTTTCTAGGTCACTCCTCCCTGTAGCCACATAGGAGGAGGGTTGCCATCTATGAGACATGTTTTGGAAGTGTCCTGATTTTCAATATTTACTCCACGTGTCTCATAAGCCACTGAAATGCACACACAGTCCCACCACTTCTGCATCCAAACTGCATTTCCTAGATTTCTCCTTTCACCTATTCTCAGCACAACTATTCTTTACCAGATTGCATGTCTTTATGTGAACGTCATATAGGATAGCTGCAGCACTCAAGGGTGACACCTAGGCAGAGTCCATGCCAGAGGAGTTCAGAGAAATCTGATCTCTGTCCCCAAGGGTGATGGCAAGGAGAGATGCAATTTCACGACTCTCTGCCATTGTTTTTGTTTTATAAAATGTCATTTTGTGGTTGTTATCTGTAGGCCTCTGTGCATGCGTTTATGTGTGCTGAAGAAGATGACGTCAGTCTGGAAGGTAATGCACACCACAAGGTCCTCACATCAATGCAAATGTTACCTTCCCTCCAAGGTCTTAGGGGAGCCAGCCGTGGTGGTGGCCGTGATGATTTACATTCCACAGGAAGGGTTAACCTCATCTCATGGCCACTGTTGTCTCAGGACAACTTGTCAGCCCACAAGAACATCCCATAATGGATTTGAAGTGGATTGTGCAGCCCCTTGCAAGGTGGATGCTGTATTTATTGAATAGACATTAAAAAGAACATTTCTCAATTTCTCAGCACTGAACTCAAGGTCAATGGATCTTCTTGGCACTGACATGCTGAGTCAACTCCTAGCTCAAAGCTTTTAAAGGGACTGGGGTTAGATTAAAGGATTAGACTCCGTCTTGAATGTTTCCCTGGCAAAATCGTTGGGTCTTAAATCATTTATGTTGCCTTGCAGTGCTTTACTTGGCCTCTCACTGCTAGCTTTCAAAGACACACACACATGCACGCACGCACACACACACACACACAGACAACACACAAAGAGCATAACAACTCCTCTTCTACAAAATTAAGTAGGTTTTTTTTTTTTTTTTGCCTCTGAGAGGAAACTACTCCAGACTTATCAAATAGGTAAATTGCTGTGCCTTTAATGATGATTGTAAGATGGTAGGAATGCCTGTGGACTCCGATTAAATCCTCCACCCCCGAATGGAAACCAAGCCTGTGATAGCCTTGCCCTCATATCCTGCCACATAGCTTTCCTTAATGAAGACCCAGCTGACTAGTTGACTTTGTCTAAGACGACCACGTTCCCTCTCACACCGTATGCACACATCAGTCTCACTTCGGTATTCGCTGGGATATCCACCCAAGCAGTCAATCATTGTCACCTGTCACCCTGCTGGAACTTTGTGTACACACAATGCTATTCATTCATTGATGGCTTCTTACAAAAAAGAAAACAAGGCTTCAGTTCTCTTACATGCTTTGCTCATGTACAATTAAGTGCATGTCAAACAAAACACACACATTCCTTTTATAGTTTTAAATAGACTAATATAAGGAGAATGCGTGGCCTTTGGCTTTAAGCACCTACGAACTCAGGGTCTATACGTGCGAGCCCAAACAAGAGGTGTTTGAGCCGGGGTGGAAGGGATAGTTCCCAAGGTCACTGTATGTTGGAAAGAACGCAGGTTTTAGGAAAGGCCACCTGGTTTGAATTCTGCTTGAACACTTGTTAGCTTGTTAGCTGTACTACAAATGCAAACAAAGCAAACATTCCTTTGTGACAATGAAAGTTCAGCAAACGTTAAACTACCTCCAAGAATCACTAAGCCAAAATGTTCGTCTATTGATTGCCGAGAACCTCCTTCTCCCATCTAATTCTCAGTTAAAGTCAAAACAAATAGAAAACCAACCCAAAAAAGGTGGCCCTGATGAGGTGAACATCAAAATGGGACAGAAGAGACCAGCAATGACCCCTCAAGTACAAACGATGAACTCCATGTGTTCCCTGTGGCTTCGTCTGCAGTGGTCCCCTACGGAAACCTTCCATGCCACCCGAGGTGCCTTTCTCGCTAACGTACCAAAGCACTTCCTCCTCCACTCTCTTCTCTAATGCCTTCTTCCCGCTGGCTGTGCCCTTCCTCCTGACTGACTCAGTATCCTCTTTCTCCTTTTCTCTGCCTACCCAAATCCTAAATTTCCAACTGAGTCCAGTTTCTGTATCTCTCTAGTGAAGGCTTCTCTGACCGCCACGGTCCCAGTGGATCTGACTTCCTTCTTAGGTTCTCAGTCACAATGTTTATCACTTTCCTGTGAGGACATTTGTTATGACGTAGTTCCTCAACTAGACTGAGAACTGAACAAAAGCTACAGTCAAGTTTCATCTGTCTTATTTTTGCATCTGCATTTTGATCCATTTTCTCTCCCCTCCCAGAGAAACACATACACATGCATGCCAGCACACATACACTCAAGACACTTTTACGTCCCCCATTTTTTCACTGACCAGTGTTTTGTTGAGGATGGGTGCCTAACAACGATGTGTTTCCTATTTGATCATGGTTCTTGTATAAAGTGTTCTCAACAGTCTAGCACCCTCCCCTGTGCAGAGCTGGGTTCTCATGCCTTCAGCCTCAGTCCATCTCCACCCCAGGTCCTGGTGTTGACTCTATACTATGGGAACATTTAATGAACTTTATATAATAATGCATTTGTAGCTTGTCCTGGTACCCAAGCTACTGCCTCATTTCTGTGAACAAGTTCCTACCCTGTATCCCAATATTGTACTTTTTTTAATTTCAATATGCTTAAAGGATTCTCAGAATCCTATGTGGTTCCTCATTTACTCCAAGAAAGAGATCATCTGTAGCTCCTGGCAATTTTCCCCAAAAAACTGCAGCCCTCCCCGAAAGACCTGTCCCAAAGCTGGGCCACTATTAGGTCCTCCCCACCTACTCGTCACCCTCTGCCCTCAAACTCCAGCCTCCTTTAATCCAGCCTCCACTGCACAAATGAGTCTTACTCCTGCCGGCTACTAAATGTAAGTTTCTCATGCCCCACTCCATTTCATCTTAACCTGCTCTCCGTGAGACTTTTCTCCCTGACTCTGAACTCCTACCTCCATATCCCAGCCCATTTCTCCCTTTGGTCTCCAAGAACTGTTGAACTTTCTAGCTCCCTCATCACCCACACATCCATTGATCCATTTTTCTGCATCTCCTAGCCTCAAATACTGTTACCCTATGTTCCATGAGGACCATGCAGATTCCCGTATGCTTCCGTGAGGGGCAGGACTTGTACATCACCCATCACTATAGTTTTTGGACATCATGATTTACCTGCCTGTCTCTATTGCTTCTACAATTGATGTGGAGTCCAACTTCAAGTGCCTGCCCCAGGTTTCTGGTGTCCACATCCAGGTTCTCCCCACCCAGCTCTGACATCAACCCTGGTGCATTCCATGGGACTAGGTCTGGGGGAGCCACACTGACTTGAGCTCAGTGTGGTTTACTGAGCAGGAGACTAGTCTATGGGCATCAATTAATTGTGTCATTTTTTGTGATTTGCTACATCTTCTCGTGGTCTCATAGACAGAAGGTGCCAATGACTTGTTCAGAACAATTTCAATGATTGGTACCATTCAGACAGTGCCTGCGAGCTCAGTGAACCAGAAGCAATGCTCAGAGTTTTTACTACAAAGTGACAGGGTCAAGAGTTTGTCACAGGGGCTAAAGAAAGGGAAACAAAAATCATAAGCAAACAGGCAGAATAAACACAAGATTGCTCCATAGTGGAAACAATTTTTATTCCCCCCGTGGGCCTAGTCTAATTCTCATTTCTCAAGGCTCCTTTAAGGCAGCCCAAGGGTCTTGGTCATAAACCTAGACACAGATGGTGATAATGTTAACTCTGTGTGTGCCAAACCACTGTCACATATCAGGCCACAGGAAAGCAAGCAATCGTCATCAGAACCCCAGGCACAAATGAGTCAGTAAAAGAAACCCACTGCTAGGAAAGAAGTGAACCTGGGGTATTTCTGTTTGACTGTTTTCTTATGCAGCTCAAGTGTTCCATCTATTTCTGTCTTAGACTTAATGCATTCAGATTAGTGCTTTGGCCTTGAAGTCCATAAGACTAAGCTCCTCTGCCTTGTCCCTGGTGTTTGAGTGTCTCCCTGTCCCTTTCTGAGATCCTATTATCCCCACTAAATTCATGGAATCCATCTCAATGATAGCATCTCTCACTGTCAACCCTGACCCCCAGAAAGCAACTACTGCAGAGCCTTTCAAGGATGGTGATGCTTTCCTAGCCAATATATCTCCCAGTGCCTGATGAAGGGAGTCCCCTCTGAACCCTACTGGGGGACAGAAGTGGGAGAGGATTATAGATTATACATAATAAAGCCACTCCAGCATTCTTACCTCCTTTTTCCATAGTATATCAAGAAAGTTCCAGCTTTTCATCTTCATTTAAGATTGAGTAGAAGTTCTGATCAGCCAGCAGAGGATATTGTGAAAGCCCCTTGCAAATGTTGAGATAACACATGTAATCTCTAATGAATGGCCCCATATCAATCAGTTCAGCCCAGTCCATAAGTATGTACTTCCTCCATGGTTTAACACACTTAGGGTCCATTTCTACACACGTTTCCCAGATATCTGCTTCACCTTCCATGGATTTTGTTATTCGAGGGGGTGGTTCCTGAAACCAGTCCCCAGGGATACGGGTGATGACTGTCTCTGAAGGCTCAATGAACTCAAATTTTTAAAAATCTACCCAAATGCCCCATTATAATCTCAAGACCCCAGTCTTCCCTAATGAGGGTCTAACCTTAACATAGTAAGTCTATGGACTTGATTTGTACCTAATTCAGCCATCCCCATAATCAGAATCCAGTTTTGCTTTTCAGAAACTGCAGTCCGACATATCTGGATAGAACCATATCTAAATCTCTCTTTCCTTTAGGACAGCCATAGGAACTTTCTGGTTCTCTATTTGTACCTCGAGCTGGGAATTGGAAGTTTTCAGCTTTTGCTTTTCTTTCTCTAGACCATCCAGTTCAGGAGGAAGCAGCCATCCCATCCCCACTACTCTTTTTGCACCATGAAATGCTACTAGCACAACAGCTTGCTGATCCCAAGCCCCATCTTCCGTAGCCACTTGGCTCCAGGCAGCGGAAGGTGGTATTTAAGCAACTAGTGTATCATGCATGCCGTGGACTCTCGTGACCCATTTTCCACTGGCAATGAAGTTATTACTTCCTCCAAATCTAACCAGATCAAAGAATGACTTTGTGAGTCCCATTTTTTAAAATTTTCTATTCCCCTGAAAACAATTCTGGTACAAAGCCTGTTTCAGTTGGACCTCCATCAGAAAAACAGAAACCATGAAATGCATTTAGGATATTTAAAAAAAAAAAAAAAAGTTTACTCTAGGAATTAGGGGGTTTATGTAATCTTTGGAAAAGCCAGAGGAGCAAAGGTCAAGGAAACTGACCCTGATGATAACAGTGTGAAGCAGCAAAGTGTGTGATTCTCAAAAGCTTGCAGGAAACTGCTGAGAAACTTGCAGCCTCAGCCCTGCCACGGAATGGTTCTTAAGGGCTCACTGGGAAGCCATGATGAATCTCATCTTTGCCATTGCATCTTGTGCAATTGTGTCCAGAGAATAATGGCTTCTCCTTTCCCATCTTTCAAATCCTATGTGAGTTCTTTATGTTGGAAAAAATATATATATCTATCCTCGAACAACACAAGGAAAGGGATTCTGGGAAATATAATTTTTGGCTTTGCTTCTCTAAAGTACATAGACCTTAGAAGGGGATGATGATGGTGCCTGGTTGACAACAGACAATTCAGACCATTTGTTAGAGGAAATTAATCATTTTTAAGTTTTATTTTTAATTGAAGCATAGTTGATTTGCAGTATTAGTTTCAGGTGTATGGCAAAGTGATTCAGTTACCCATATACATACATATTTTTTCCAGATTCTTTTCAATTATATGTTATTATAAGAAATTGAATATAGTTCCCTGTGCTATACAGTAGATCCTTGCTGTTTACCTATTTTATACATGGTAAGGTATATATGTTAATCACACACTCCTAAGGAAATTAATCATTAATGATAGAATTCCAGGCATTGGTTTGTAGACCATGATCATGTTTGAAGATGTCTAAGAATGTCTAACTCACAACATGTAGCTAAGGGATTGCCCACTCAGATCAACACCTCTTCTTGCTCTCCTTTATGAGAAAAAATAATTCCCTGTGTAAGTTTCTGCAGATTCTGCCTCCAAGATAGTTCTCCAATAAGTCTATATATTTCCATCTCCACTGCCACTACTCAAGCTCGGGTAACTGTCATTTCTGATCTAGAAAATCGTTTTACCTTCTTCCAGTTCTCTGTATCCAATCTGCTCTCTGCATTGCAGCCAGAGATCTTTCTAAAGTGAAATCAGATAATGACACTTTCCTCCTTAAAATTCTTCCACTGGACCCATACTCTGCCCTGAGTTTCTTTCATACTAAGCTGACTTCAGTTTTTCAATTGTGTCATAGTTTCTCTTCTCAAACATCATTTTGTCTGCTTAGTATACCCTCTCCTCTTTCACACTCCATATCCAGCTCTCTTCTGACCTTCCTTTGGACACACACTATTCATCCAGGTATTAACTTAGAGGCTGTTTCCTCTGTTAGCTTTTCTGAGTCTTAACCACTCTACTGGTTAAGACTATCATCATTTTTCCCCCTTTAGCTTAAGCCTTATTCTAAGCCTGACCAAATGCTGTCCTGTAGTCCCAGCCTTTTGCTGCGTTCACTCCATATCACCATGAAACTATAAAAGGGGCAGGAAATGAGCCAAACAGAGAAAAGAGAGAGTGCGCCCTTCCATAATGGCTGAGGCCACACTGACAACGGCCACCCAGGCTACACCTTCCCTCTCAATTGGGACCCGAGGTGCTTTTAAGGCATCTTAGCAAACAACGTCACGGGAAGGGAACTGAGCCTGGAGAGAGATTTAGAATGACCCAAAAGAGGGAGCTTGAGGACAAGAGCTTTAAAAAGTGTCCTCTTCCTCTTGTGAGCATGCCGAATGGCATGTCTACCACCCATTCAAAGAGTGGAATCAGCACAGTACCTCACGTCCAGCAGGCCCTCAAAAATACTTGTTGAATGAGTGAATACATGCGGAAATGGATGGGTAATGGAGTAAGAAAAAATTGTTCCTTCTTGAATTCCTGTTAGAGTTTAGACTTTTGGACTAACAGTCGCCTTCAAAAGCCATCAGCGTCTACTGATGTGTCAGGTGGTTTACACCCTGAGGGCTGCGTGCATGTGTCTCACGTCTGATACTTCTTGCAGCATCCTTCTGTATCTCCTTTTGTGGTACCTTTTCTGTAACCACGTGGACAAGTATTTCTATCATCTCAAGCTTTTTGAGATCAGTGCTTTGTCTCTGGTGCCTTGCAAAAAGACTGACACACGGTACAGATTCACAAATGTCTGTTGAATAAAAGACTGTTATTATAAAGAAAGATTATATTTTCTACATATTTCCATCTAAATATGTAATTTTGTGGACAGGAGTATAAACCGAGATGTTTTTACAATGTTTCAAAGAATAGAATTATTGGCAATATAATTTTGAATGTGTCTATTCCTAAAGCTGGTTTATTTTTGTAATTGTTCATTACTATTTCAGTGTGATGGAAAGGTCTGTATCAAATCTCAATCTTTTTAAAAAAAATGGTTTCCATATGTAGCTATAATATTTTCATTGTTCCTTTTGTTTTAGACGGAAGAGTTACCAAATGCAAGGACTAGAGCTAGCCATTGGCCTGAAGACTCATCCCTGTGCCACAACACAGACCTCTTCTCCAATGATGAGAAAGTTGGTACCTTCTTTGGTGTGTGTGTCTTTTTCTTAGACAGTCCTAGGTAAATGCTGCTAATCTGGAGCTCTTTGGAATCCTGTGTCTTACACTCTATGTCAGCTTCCTCTCCCTTTTAATTTTTCCAGATTGGGTGCAATAAAATGAATTAAGCAGCCCCTTACCAAATTACAATTACGTTCAGCCCTACCCCTTCAGATGATACCCAGCACACTGGATTGGAATTTAGGCACCCTAGCTGTTACCAGCACATAATTTTCTGACAGTCGAGTTTATTACCGCAGATGGCTAATCTCACCCATTACATGTAGTTCAGACATCATTTGTTTGGGGTATCCGAGAACAAACCCAAGTTGCTCGTTCACATATTGTCGGTAGGAGGGGTACCCATGGTGTGCTACAGGCACTGCTGACGGCCCTTCAAGAGAGGCACAGGCAGAGCCGTTTTGTTCGTATCCCTGGCTGCATTTAGAGGCTTGCAAAAGGAGGATTCCCTGTTGACTTTTAAAACAGCAAGATGAAGACGACGAAAGGATTCTGGAATCTAAAGTGACAAAACCAACACAAAGGTATTTTGATTCTTACACTTTTTCAAATCAGCAGTATAGCACAGAACAGCAAAACAGACTCTTTGGGGCATTCGGCATTTATGTCCCCCGGGAAAAAGAGCAGCAACAGATGCGGGCTATCTGGCCTTTAAATGGAAATTGACTAAAAAGCAAATTGTTTCTTAGAGCCCTCAATTAGCCTCCATTTTTATGCCTTCTCTGAAACTCTTGGTGGCCATGAATGAATCAATCAGGCATTATATGGACCCCAAACAATGTTAGATTCTGTCAGAGCAGACCACATTTGGGCAGAGGTAAACACAATTTTTTGTAAAGTTAATTCCAGTTTAAGAAGCAAGTGTTCACAAGGACCACAGTCCCCACAGTTAGGCCTTCAGAGGTGTCACAGAACTTAACATCATATGAGCACATGAGTTCCAACATGCCTCTGTGAGGGCGAGGGAGAAGCAGAGTCCCCAGGAAAGGTCTAAAGAACAGAAACAGCTAAAATGGGGCAAATTACAGCTTTGTGTGTTTTGCGACAATATTGTC
Organism: Camelus ferus; assembly: GCF_009834535.1. Taxonomy (NCBI): domain Eukaryota; kingdom Metazoa; phylum Chordata; class Mammalia; order Artiodactyla; family Camelidae; genus Camelus; species Camelus ferus. The sequence goes on along the minus strand of NC_045716.1, from coordinate 15,811,487 downwards.
TCTTTTGCAGTAAATGCAGAAATAAACTTTGCAATTGGGAAATTGAACTCTGAAATGATTCTTCTATTAATTATTCTTCCAGCTTAAATGCGTGTGAGTTTTTAAGTAATCAATGGGCACTTAACAAGCACAAAGTCATTACTTTTAATAGCACCATTAGTGTATTTTTTTTCCACAAAATGGTGGTTATTGAATCTGTATTGCCCATGAATTAAAATGCCAGATTTCATTATGACTATTCTCTAGGAAAGTTTAATGAGTACATTATATTCTACAGTGTATGTAGCAACGCTATTTTATAAGCCACAGCATATACCCATATTCATTTTCTCTGTGTGTTTGTGTGTGTGTGTGTGTGTGTGTGTGTGTGTGTATATATATATATATATATATATATATATGGTTAACACATCCTTCAAATATTTCTGATCCAATGATCATTAAACTTATCTCAATTTATTCATGCTATTCGGGCTGACAAACTATATGTTACTTTTTCACATTTAATGTTGGAAATATCAGCCTCATGATACATTAACTCTGATTTTATCCTTTTAATCTATAGTCCAGTCATCTCAATTGATTTTTTAAAGATGTACCACCAAAAAAAAGAAACTCACTTTCTTTGGAGGCAACTCATTACTAGCTGCTAGGGTATAGAGATGCTTTACTTTTGGAAATAAAAACATATAAACAAATAAAGACAATAAATAAAGACATATCAACAAATAATGACAAATAAAAACAAATAAAGACAAACTACAAACCCAGCAAATATGATACAAATAAATTCTAATACAGTCCACTGCATGTGAGCACTAATCATCAGATACAAAGCCAACGTTATGAGAGTCCCATAAAGCAGCTTGGTGACACAAAGATGAAATTACAGAAAAGAATCTACTGGTCGGTTTTACAGATTTCCACATTTCTTTGTTTCAAAGAAGCTAATATGCTCACCTTACCTCATTGGATAAAAGGAAAAACTTGAGGGCAAAAAGAATAATAAACTTGTGACCACTGAAAAAGGTCATAAAGATGGAGTGAGGGAGGTGGTCAAGAACCTATGCTGTGTTCACTCTGGAATTTGGACATATTGAGGCATGTCTATGGGATTGGACTTCTAGAGGAATTGTGTGTATTAACTCCAAAAAAAAAAAAAAAAAAAAAAAAACCAGCTGGGAAAGACTTCCTCCAAAGCAGAGAGTGAGGCACACTAGCTTGGGCCAATTATGATACCTGGCTGTCCCTAGTGGAGCATGATTTTGTGCCCATGATGCCTGTCACCTAATTTGTCCTTTGGCCCAAGGCCTTATGAAATCACAGCTGAGCTCTATGAAAAGAGGACTGGGAGTCCAACTTGCTTCATAAAAACTTCCCTCTGTATACAGCACCACAGAGCAGCACTATTCTGTCGCCTTGTCATTTGATTTGTTCTAAAACACAAAGGAAGAGTTCTCCCCTACTTGGATGAGCACGTATCAAGGTCACCATGCCCTCATGAATGCCAGCAATGTTATTGGGCTTAAACATGGTGCCTTGGGCATATTGGAATTCAGTGTGTCGTGGACACAGCACAACTTTGGTGGGTACCAGCAGAAAGCACCACACCTGGATATCACAGGTAACAAAGGAAGTAGAAAACAGCAAAAAGCCAAAGCAATAAAAGCGAACAATAGCAGTGGCCACGTGATAGCTGCAGGGGCTGCCTTCATGGCACGTGCAAAATTCCTTTACTTTCTCTCCTTGAGAATTCCAAGAAAAAACCTGCAAAGACTTCACTGTGGATCAAAGCCCTCACCTCAGCAGAAGGAAGCAGCACCTGGGAGTACTTGTACAATTAGTGGCCTTCTTATGTCCTTGTTTCTCACTCCCATTCTATTATGGTAGGAGAAACATAGATATAGAGAACACTCAAAAGGGTAGACCGTGGCCATGTGCACAGATCATATATGATGAGCTTGGCACTGCCTTCAAAAGCCAGCTAGGCAAATGTCCATGAAGCCAGGGCCCAAGCCAAGTTTTCCAGTATGAACCACATACCCCAAGATGAGCCTGATTAGAGCTGATTGACTCCACAAGGATGAAATGGTCAATGGGCCAAAAGCAAAGAATGAAAAGGCATTTCATGGTATAGTACCTGCTGGCAGAGTCACGGTCAGTCACCTACCAGGAAGGGAGGATGGGATCTGGGCATGGCTGAACCAAAGATAGATAATGAACAGTACCCAGGGTGAGGAATGTGTCCTAGGGATGGAAAACCCAAGTTAGGGACATGCTGAAGCAACAAAAAAGAGCAGAAAGCTTTAAGAATTGAAGTAGCTGAAGCTAGATGAGATTAAAAGACAAAAGTATTCAATTCAATTAATTAATTAGTGTTGACTTGGTACCTCAGCACTCAGCATTGACTTGGGAGCTTCTGATATGCAATCAACATTGGGAACTAAGAAACTACAACCAGGGGGCTTCCCAGGCTAGAGTCAAGAGAGAATTTATGTGGATTCGAGTCCCTTTTCCACTTCCTACTCCCTGTGTGATAACTGGGCTGTAATTTCCGTGAGTCTATGTTTCTATGAGGCATTCTCACCACTGTGTCTATTTCCCCGATCTTAACGTTCTGACAGGGTGTAACAGGAGCCTTCTGGTGGGACAGTGCTACTACCACATCGAATGTTTTAAATCTATTGTCAAGTAGGTCACAATTTCAGAAATATTTACCCAGACATCTTAGCACTGAAAATACCTTAGTAAGGACTAAAAATTACTTTTGGAATAAATGAGTGAACTCACCCTGAGATCTAGTTTCTTTATCGGCACAACGGTGATAACACCACTATAGTTATCATGACAAAATGAGATATATGTATGCAAAGTGCTCAGCACAATGCCCAGAACTTTAGAAACAGTCTTTTGGCAGTCTCCCTGTCCTATTTGGAAAGACTGGAGAGTTAGAACACAAAATGGTTTGTCAGTTTTTAATGAAAAGATACAATAGAATACGCTCCTGTGGGGAGCAGTGAAGTTATGCTGAAGGATATCAGAAAAGAGACAAAGTGAGTGCCTTAAAAATGCTAAAAATCTAAAGGGGGCTTGCTGAAGTCTCAGGACAGGACAGAAAAGCCAAGACAGGCACTCCAGGAACTCCTGATCTTACACTGATATAGCAGCTGCTATCACTGGGGAAGGGACAGGAGAGCATGCAGGCCTTACTGAATTCTGAAAGCCAAGAAATTCCTCTAAAAACGCTGGGTCATAAACTGAATATGAGGTAGAAGGCACCTGTGTCTGTAAAAGAGACAGGAGAGCTGAGAGAGACTCCCCCATCTCCACCCAGAGGCAGAAGTGTGCTGAAGGCATGGCAGGAGAACACAGACAGCCCTTCTGGAGCTCAGATCCATGCTAAAGGAAAGATTCTTTCCAACTCTCAAATCGTTTGACGCTGTGGTGTAATGAATCTAACTAACGCAACCACAAAGTGCATGCGCAGGCCAACCGCAGACTGGACTGACTCAACTCTCACTCAACCCCCAGCAATCCCCTTTTCTAAGATTAAACATTATTTACTTTAGTTTCTGTGTTTCTTTTACACACAATTTCTGGCATTTAATCATAAATCTCTAGACATGTGAAGAAGCAAGAAAATGTGGCCAATTGCCAAGAAAGGAAATGGTCAATAGAACCAGACCCAGAAATTGCCCAGATGCTGGAATTATCAACACAGACTTTAATGTATCTATGCTAAAAATGTTAAAGAATCTAGTGGGAAAAATCACATGAACATATGAAGAATTTCAGCAAAGGGCTATAAACTATGAAAATAGCCAAATGGAAATCCTAGAAGTAAACAAAATCCTATCAGAGATTAAGAACCCTTTCAATGTGCTTATCAGCAGGACAGACCCAGCAGAGGAAAATCAAAATAGGTCCAATAAATATCTAAAGTAAGGCAAACAAAATAAGCCGAGTAGAGATGAAAAAAACCGGTTTCCACTGAGTAGACAGCTAAGTGATGTGTTGATTGAATTACGCCGATGTCCCAGTTCGTTTTACCTGAAATAGTAGCTGTCATGATGCATCTTAGGTGTCCTTCATTGTAATTCATGCCCCATGAGGAGAAACTACCTCTTGTTGGGACAAGAAAGAAGAAACAAGGGACATAGGACGTTTCAAGAAAAAAATAGAATGTGGGTTGAGTGCTCAAAATTGAGATAAGATGGTAGGCTTTTCAGGTAATAAGAACAAGGATGAGCAATTAAAAGCAAGACAGGTAAGTACAGGATAAGTTACAAAATGCCAGACAGGGTTATGAAAGTCATGCTGAGAAAACATAAACAAGAGAGTCTGCCTTATTACAGACAGGAATCGGACTTTCCAATAAACCTCTGATACTTGTTTCTTCATCTATCCACAGTAATTAATATTGTGGCTGTGGAAAATAGGCGCTAAATAAATCTTTATTAAAGAAGAAGAAATACGTGAGTGAGGGAATGAATGAATGAGGAATGAAAGTAGTTGTCAGCACATTTTTAAAAGCTGGTGACAGTGGCATCCCTATCTGTGCACTTTCATCTGAATCTCTTAGATCAAGAGTCATAGCTCAGGAAGAAAGGGGCACAGGAGGTCTTAGGCATGGGATAGTGAACACGGAAGTCAGAGCCCACAAGGTATCACAAAGAGAAAGTTAACCAGGGAGAAAATGATGCCCCCTTTCCAAAACTATAACTGTGCCTCTTGCCCAACACAAGTGACCCTGCCCTGTCCTAGGCTTTCTGCCAACAACCACCCCTCCAGATTCATGAATCCCAACGTTGTGCCAGGCATGGATCAAGATACTGGTGGTTATACTTGTAAATGAGATGGGTTCTGATTCTGCCCTCATGAAGCTCACAGACTAGTGGAAGTTTGAAATGCTGCACAGGGCAGACTGGAGCCCATGTGGGTTCTGAGATTCAATGGTTCAGCCTTCTGGACTCTCAAGGGCTCAATTAACTGGCTTTGGATCCTTAACCTATGTCTCCTCTCTCCTCACTGACAAGCTATAAATCAAAGCTACTAATAGAAATATAATGTAAGCCACAAATATGAGTCATGTGTAATTTTAAATTTTCACATTTAAAAAGTTATGGTGTATATGTACAATGGAATATTACTCAGCCATAAAAAAGAATAAAATGATGCCATTGGCAGCAACGTGTATGAATCTGGAGATCATCATACTAAGTGAAGTAAGCCAGAAAGAGAAAGAAAAATATCATATGAGATCACTCATATGTAGAATCTAAAAAAAATAAATAAATAAATGAACATAAATACAAAAAAGAAATAGACTCATAGACATAGAATACAAACTTGTGGTTGCCAAGGGAGTGGGGAGTGGGAAGAGACAGACTGGGATTTCAAAATTTGTAGATGCCAACAGGCATATGTAGAATAGGTAAACAAGATTATACTGTATAGCACAGGGAAATATATACAAGATCTTGTGGTAGCTCACAGTGAAAAAAAAAAGTAACAATAAATATATGTATGTTCATGTATAACTGAAAAATTGTGCTCTAGACTGGAATTTGACACAACATTGTAAAATAACTGTAACTAAATAAAAAAAAGTAAAAAAAAAAAAGAGAAATACCATATGATATCATTTATATGTGGTATCTTAAAGTAAAAGGTGGGAGGACACAAATGAACTTATTTACAAAACAGAGACCGACTTACAGACATAGAAAACAAATTTATTGTTACCAGGGGGGTAAGGGGGTAGGGAGGGTTAAGTTGGGAGTTCAGGATTTGTAGATACTAACTACTATATATAAAATAGATTGAAAATAGTTAAACAACAAGGTCCTACTGTATAGTACAAGGAACTATATTCAACACCTTGTAGTAACCTATAACGAAAAAGAATATGAAAAGGAATATGTGTATATATATTTATGAGTCATTATGCTGTACACAGAAATTAACACATTGTAAATTTGTTACACTTCAATAAAAATAAAATTTTAATTAAAAAAGTAATATGAAACAGATTAAATTAATTTTAGTAATACATTTGACCCAATATATTCAAAATATTACCATTTCAATATGAAATCTATAGGAAATATATTAGTGAGATGTGTTATAATCTTTGCTTTCACACTTAGTCTTTGAAATCCAGTGTATTGTGGACATTTACAGCTCGTCTCTGTTCTCACTGGCCACGTTCCAATTGTTTAGAACCACATGTGAATGTAACCGTAGGGCCTGTCCTGTGTCATGAGTAGAGAAGTATGCCTTATGAAAGAGAGGGCACTGTGGGAGAAGCTTTGAAAAGTAGGTATAAGGATAGATAGAAAACAAACCCTAAAAACATGAGAAACAGTACCTGACAAAGAAGAATCAAAACTATCTAAAATCTGTAAAGAAAGAGAGGACACGGGGAAATCTGAAACACCTGCCAATGATCTTGCTCAGGATCAAGTATCAGTGACTAACCCGGGAGTTAGAGTTGGAGACTCCCAGCTGCATTCTTGTTTCACCACCTTCCAGCTGAATGACTCCAAGCATGTCATTTTGCCTCAACTTTTTCACTTGAAAATGTGAATAATAATGTGACCTGAATTCACACAGGTCTCATCAGCCTAATAAATATTGAAAAAAATTACTTCAATGGGAACAATGCAAATTTTTCAAGTTCTTAACTCCTCCTCAAATGCAGGACCCATAATCTTTCCAATCTGGTTTTTTCCATCCCCTACAAAATATTTTTCAGGAGCCTCTAAGGGATGTCTTCACATAAAGAGAATCTAATCCACCAGATGCCGGGACTCCCCTGCCAGGCAACTCCTGTCTCCTGCAAGGCATTACCCTACTCAGGCTGAATTTCATGGATTATTAAAATAGGTGCACTTCTCTTTCATGACAAATAGGAGTAAGTCAGATAAAGTGTGGTAAATTAGTCCTCAAAGCAGTATGAACCAAATTAATGGACTGTTTTAAGTTCTGTGTGAAACAACCATAAGACTAATGATACAGCTGCCATCACCCCAGGAACAAGTTCTCTTTTTCTCCATGAAGACCTAGTATGACTGAAAATGGGTGAAACCCTGCTGTGATGAAGTCAGAGGTCAGATAGCCAAATATAAGTATATTTCCCTGAAACCTACTGTGAAAGGCAGTAGAGCATTCTAACACTCATATGTTTTTGGCATTTTTATCTCAAGCTGCGGGTTGATTTTTCCTTGGATGCTAAAAGCCTAAGAGTAAATGGTTAAGAACCCAGAAAGTACTAAACAAGTCAGTTCAAGAGCCTGCCTTCATTAAAAAGCATAAGAAAGACCCCTCAATGAAAAAGTACTTTATCAGGGGTCACTAATGTCTAAGAACCCACATGAAGAGTCAATCCTTTGAACACAGATGTTGTACTCTGTTCAACTGCAAATATTCTGAGCAATGTAGCCTCAAAATTCTGCCAGATACTTATGCCTCAGGCAGAATAAATATTAAATCTTTTTTTTTCACTTAGCTTGTGTTTCCTCAAATGCAGAGGCTCAGAAAAAGACTGACAAATAAGTAATTTATTTGGGAAGTAATACCCTGAGGTGGAAAATAGTTAAGGCGAGTAAAACACGGAAAGTGGAAAAAGCCAATACAACAACTTAAGTTGAGCGCAGGGACGGGCAGCTGGTGTTCAATCCCACGGGACTTCCTGATGACTATCATGAAGTGAGTCTCAAAGCTACACCCTCTGGATTTGGTGAGAAGACAAATGTATCCATTGGCTCCTCCTCCTTTTTGAACGTGGCTTCATGGATGAAAATGTCAAGTAGATTTCAACAGGTGTCCCAGATTGTGGCATCAGTAAAACCTTGAGAAGGATAGCAAGAGTTAGTTAGTGTTGGCCCAAGTAGAAGTGTTACCAGGCTTCACCCGTGCAAAGCTAGTCAAAGCCTACATGGAGGATGCCTCTGCAGCAATGGCTGAAGTAAGAACTGAGACTGAGTAGACTTGAATGGCACACAAAAGTTGTTCAATACAGTCCACCCCTCCTATCACCTCGCTCTCCATTAAGTCTGAAATTTCAGTCCTATTTAAGGTACTGAATAGCCACAGTTTCTGCATGTGCTAAAAACAAGATACTGGAACCAAAAGCAAGTCTTGAAGTGGTAATCGACATCCACCATCCACCTCCAGCACAACCAATCCAAGATTTTCCTCACCATCAGCCAGCACATCAGGTGATCTACACCACTTGCCTCATGGAGTGACCCAGACCTTCATCCTTAAAGGATCTGCATCCCTAGCTGCCTTGCCCTTGTCAAGCAGTGGTTGTGACAGTTATCCATTCACCATTATCACTGGTCATGGAAGCACCAAGAGATGTCACCGTGACTCCTTAAATTCCAGACATGCTTTTCTCTGAACTCTTTGTTTCAGCAGCTCTAACTCCTCGTGATAATTTGGATCAATCATCCCATCAGTATCATCAGTCTTTTCTTTGCCTCCTGGTACTCTGGCATTAGGTGCCCAAAATGAGCAGGTTGTAATTATAGCTTTAAGTTTAGAGAACTAGCACAGAGCAGGGGTATATTACATGTATCAGCACAGATACAGCATCCCAGAGGGCGGTACTCCCACCCCTTAGGGTTGTCCAAGAGCTGGTGTCCTATGCTTTCCAGGATGGTTTAAAAGTCATATATTAAGGATGATCAAACAAAAGGAAGCAAGGAGCTTGGGTATCTGATGACAGTGGAGCAGCCATGCCATCCTGAATCTGCAGCTCCAGACTTCTTTTACGTTAGCATCTCTATTCTGTTTAAGCAATGTATTGGTTTTATTGTTTTATGAAGCCAAACCTAATCCTCACCAGCACAAACTGAGATCCCATTCTCTAAAATTTATAATCTTACCAAGAAGACAGATATGTATATTTTCAGAAAGGAAAAAGAGAGGGAGAGAACAGTTACATTCTAAACTCTGTGGCTCTGATGATATGAGCAAGAGGAGATCAGAGAAGTCAACAATCTACACAGGTGGAAACAGTTTTCCAGCCAAAGATTAAACCTGAACTAGGTCTTAGAAGAAGCAGAGGATTTGGACAAGGGAAAAGGAGAACTGGAACTCTCAACATGTCAACCAAATAAAGGGTAAAGGAAAGACTCAGAAGGAAAGAAAGAAACAACAAAATGAATTTAGGGGTTGGGGGATATAGCTCAGTGGTAGAGTGCGTGCACAAAGTCCTGGGTTCAATCCCCAGTTTCATTAACAAAATGAAACTTTTTTTAATTAAAAAAAAAGCAAATTCAGGAAGATATATGAAAGATATCCCTGTAGGGAGAAAGAAGACTAGGTTTTCAAGCATGACAAAAGAATCTGCTCTCCAGTTAATGTGATGAAAAGAATAACAAAGAATGAAAGGCAATTTATGGTTCTTTTAAGAAATGTTTAGTCTGGTCATAGCAGTAGAAATGGTTAATCTTTCTTGTATTCAAGTCCCTGATAATTATTAATAACTTGTCACAGTGGGAGAGAAATGCTAAGGGAAAAAAATGTGATGAAATCTCAAAAATATGGGCAAAATAAGCATAAGAGAATAGAATGTAAACAGAACGTTTTTTATGGACGTATGAAAAACATATTTATATGAAAGGAATTTGTTGCAGTCATAGGAATTCTCTTTCTCTTTTTTTGTGCTTTTTTTTTTTTTTTTTTTTTACTCTTCTGGCATTTTAGCTGCTTCTTCAAAAGAAACCAAATCTGGAAAAATGATGCTTAGCTAGGACTGACTCGTTGGTTTTAGTTAACTTGCTTTGTAGAATGTCAAACTCACAGAAATAATATGTGCATTGATACAGCTTTTTAGTTGTAAGTAATAAAATCCAATTCAAGTTAGCGTAAGCAAGAAAGGTGAATTGACTAAATGAATTCAGCTCACTCATGCAATTTGAGGGATGGATTAGAGCAGGGACTCATGAAGCACTGGAACAAAGAAGCTTAAAGCATTCGGGATCCCTTCTCCTTGTCGGCCTTGTCTCTAATCCTTCCACACATCTGCTGCTTCTTTTTCTCATTACAGGCAGACTTTCTTGGCCTCTCACTCCTTGGACCAGGCAGATCTTCCCTCATCTTCCTGCTCCTGCTCTGGCTCTGGATACGATTCCAAGCTGAAAGGTGTTCTGCTATTCTCTATTCTGAATCTCCAGAAGAGAAAATGGCTCACCCTGGTCCAGCAAGGCCTATAAGACCTTGAGTAATATGGCCCTCCCATTGCTCCAACTTTGCATCCTGTCCCCCTTCAATTCATCCATGATCCCACTGGCCCTTTGCAGGTCTTAGAAAATGCACGCTCTCTCTCTCCGGACACTTGGCTCCTGCTAATCTCTTTGACAAGACCATTCTCCCTCCAGGTATGGGCATGACGGGCTCCTTTTCAGTCACATCTTTCCTTAGATGTCATTGCCTGCCTGAAACATCCTACCTAAAATGGGAATTCCTGGCCCATCCACTCTGTTTATTCTCTATCACAAGACCTTGATTAATTTCCATTTTAATTCTCATCATAATCCAGTTAATTCCTTTCCTGTTTATGTGCTTGGGTAATGTCCATCTACCCTAACTGACCATACGGAACAGACCATGAACACCAGTGGTTGCCAAAGCATCATCCATTTTCCCTGACTGGCTTACTAATAATTCCCTGATTTTTTTTTTTTCAGGTACCTAGCCCTCCTCCAAATTTCCATGTGCCTCAGCAGACGCTGCTTACCCCCAGGTCCAGAAGTGGTTCTGATTGGTCTAAGAGCAATCTCATCCCCCTGGCCAATGTTTGCCTCCAGAATGGGAAGTGATTCTGTTCTTTTCAATGAGACATGAGCGAGAGTCCACTGAAGGGACTCTGGGAAAAGAATCCTCACTCCAAAGCCAGAGCCTGGAACAGCCGCAGCCACCTTGCTTACAGCCTGAGGGTGCAGAGCCGGTCTGAGTAAGGACGGCAGAGCAGAGATGGAAAAAACCTAGACCTCTGGGCCACACAATGAATAAACCCTGAAGTTGGCCCTCCCACAGAAGTCTAGTCCTGTGAGATTACATATATGCTTAGGTCTGATCTACATCAAGACGTGATTCCAGTTACTTAGCTAGCTAACTGATCCACTCTAAGAGTAGGGGCCATTACTCTGCTGTTTCCCACTGTGTTTCCTGGGACTAGAACAGAGCCTGGTTCAGAACAGAGGCTAGGGAGGATTAGCAAGAAGTTATTTTGTTGCATTGTCTGAAGCCAGAAAGATAAAAATCACGTAATAGCAAGATGACTGCCAGAGTACCAAATAAATTCGATGAAGAAAAGAAAGGCTTTTTCGCAAATTATGCTGGCCAGTAGTTATTCATGAAGGACAAAAAATAACCCCCAACCCCTACCAACTGCATAAACAAAAACTAATTTGAGATGGAGCACAAATATAAATGTAAAAACTAGAACAGTAAGATTCCTAGACAGAAACTTAACAAAAATATTTTCATGACCATGGGCAAAGATTTCTTAAATAAAGTATAAGAATAATACTACATCAGAAAATGTAGATAAACTAGACTTCATTGAAATTCATATTTCTGTCCCTCAAAATATACTTCAGTAATAAAATAAGTAGGCAAGCCACAGCCTGGGAGAAAATATTTGCAATGTACATAACTGGCAAAGAATTTTTTTCCAGATGTACAGCAAGAACGCATCAACAGTCAAAAAGCCAACAACCCAATGAAACTGGGCAAAAGATATGAACAGACATTTTGCCAAAGAAAATATAAAAAATATCAATAAGCACATAAGAAGGTGCTCAGTTTGAATCTTCAGGGAAATGCAAATTAAAACAATGCAACAGCACATCACATTCACTAAAATGGCTAAAATTTAAAAGAATAACAATACAAATGTCAGCAAAGATGTCGAAAAGTTGGGACTCAATGCACTTTTAGTGAAGGGTAAAATGATAAAATTACTTTGCAAAATTATTTGGCAATATCTTATAAACTTAAATATACAGCTGCCCTGTTCATTAATAATCCCATTCTCAGACATTTACTCACGAGAAATGATCAACCAAAAAATTTGTTTAAGAATGTTTCTGGCAATATTAGTCATAAAAACCAAAAGCTGTAAACAATCCAAGTGTTCTTCAACAGGAGAATTGTTAAACAAAATGTGATATATTCATAAAATGGATTATGACTCTGAAATACAAAGGAACAGAGAGCTGATACATAGAACAACATGGAAGAGTCTCAAAAACAAGTTACACAGGGCACAAAAGAAGCTTGAAATGACAGAGTACATTCTCAATTATTTAATTTATAGAAAGGATAAGAACAGGTGAAAACAAATCTATGGTAAGAGAAATTAGATAGTAGTTGCCTCTTTAGGGGTATGGGTAGGGTTGATCAGGAAAGGGTGTAAGGGAACTTTCTGGAGTGATGGAAATATTTTATATTTCATTTTGGCTGTATACAGTGATCAAATCTTAATGAACGGAACACAGTATCTGTGCATTCTCTTATAAGTGTATTATTGCTAAATTAAAATGTGTATGTGCATGTGTGCTTGTGTAGAACATGACTGCTGCCAAGAGTGAACTCTTGTGAATGAGGAGAGCCATGTAAACACAGTCCTTGTGAAAAGTTACATAAAGGAATACTTAGATAAACCACGGATGTATTATACTACTTTTCCTGAAGCTTGGAATTAATAGCATTCTCAAGTTAGACTGCCTTACATAATGGATCAGAGGGCACTTTCTTATAATATTCTGTGACATTAGGATGACATGGAATTGAAAATACAGATAACTGTGTCAAAGAAAGAGAAAAGTAACACGTGGGGGATTAAAAGTAGACATTTAGGAAATTGTTCATTATGAACAATTTTCCAAGTTCTCTTTCATAAAAAGTGAATGTGCCTCAAGAAATAAATCCATGTTAAATGAAAAGAGATTGGTTGATCAAATTAACATGGCAAATGCTGCATATGGTATCTCCTTCTTCATCATTCACACCATATATAACCATATTAGAGACTCTGAAAATGACTGACACAGGAAACTGGTACGTTTATTTAACTCAGATTTTCCCAAAAGCATCCCCAATAGAATTTTCAACAAGCAATAGACAACTATTATTTAAACACTCTCTTTCTATATCTTATATTCCCCCTCTAATTTGTCATAATAAAGAAAGAATGCATTCAAGACTTGACAACTCAGTAAGTCTATTAGATAATTCATTCTGTGATAACATATTTCTAATTGAATGATAGAGTTCAAAGATAAAATATAATATTCTTTGCAAATATCTGCTTTGTAGACATCTTTACTTCAGGCATATTTATGCTGTAAGTGAAAAATGCTTATACTTTGCCAAGATTGTTGACATTGTCTCCTAACTGGTCTATTGATGAGAAAACTTGAGCAGGGGCACAAGTTTAGGGCTGAAACTAAAAAAATGCCATTTGTATATATTAAATGTGAGATGACTTTTAGACACCCAAAGATAAGACAGAAGAGAGCAGGAGAGAAGTAGGGTAGACATACCTGGAGCCATCAGCATCGGGATGATATTTAAAGCCATGAGAATAGGGAGTAAAAGAGAGGACAGAGAATATTCCAGTACAAGCCCTGGTGTATCACAACATCTAGAAGACAGGAAGACTGATGAAGCAATAAAAGCTGATTTCAAGTAGCCAGTGATGTCAGCAGTCAACCAAGAAAATACGCATTTCAAAAATCAAGTGAGGAAAGCATTTTTTTAAGGCTAATGATCAACTGAGACAAACAATGCTCACACATAAAATACGATGAGGACCAAGGACAAATCACTGAACATGACAACATGAAGATATCAGTGACCCCAACCAGCTGAGACTCGCATCACATATGAATGGCCTTGATGACCATTATAAGGATTCCAGATTTTACTTTGAATGAAGTGAGAGCCATTGGAGGACACTGAGGAAACATGAGATGATTCTCATATGAGACAATCTGTCATGCACTTTAACAAGGTCACTCTGGCTGTGCTGACAAGACTGGGTGGTGGATGGACAGAAGCAGCAGCAGGAAGGTCAGTTAGGAGATGAATGCAACAATTCAGAGAAGACAATATGGTGGCTTGAACACGAAGGTAGCAGGAAGCGGTGAGAAGTCAGATTTTGGATATATTTTGTAGAAAGGACCAACAAGCTGTACAGATGGACTAGATCTAGAGAGGGAAAGAGAGAGAGGAGTCACAAGTCGCTCCCAAGGGGTGGGTATAGTTTAACGGTACAGCTCATGCTTAGCATGCACAAGGTCCATGCCCAGTACCTCCATTACAAAAAAAGAAAAAAAAAGATGCTTTTTTAAAATCAAAGTATAGTTCATCTACAACATTGTGTTAGTTTCAGGTGCACAGCATAGTGATTCAGTTACATATATTTTTCAGATTCTATTCCATTACAGATGATTACAAGATAGTGAATATAATTCCATTACAGATTATTACAAGACAGTAAATCCTTGTTGTGCATCTATTTTGTGTATAGTAGTTTACATCTGTTAATATCAAACTCCTAATTTATCCCTCCCCCACCCTTTCCCCTTTGGTAACCACAAGTTTGTTTTCTATGTTTGTGAATGCGTTTCTGTTTTGTATATAGATTCATTTGCATTATTTTTTAGATTTCACATATGAGTGCTATCATACAGTATTTGTCTTTCTCTGACTTACTTCAATAAGTATAATATTCTCTAGCTCCAACCATGTTGTTGCAAATGGCAATATTTCATATTTTTATGGCTGAGTAATGTTTCCTTGTTTATATATGTGACATCTTCTTAAGCCAATCATCTGTTGATGGGCACTTGGTTTGCTTCCATGTCTTGACTATTGTAAATAGTACTATGGACATGAGGGTACACGTATCTTTTCAAATTAGAGTTTTCACTTTTTCTGGATACATGCCCAGGAGTGGGATTGCTGGGTCATACGGTAACTCTAATTTTAGTTTTTTAAGGAACCTCTGTCCTGTTTTCCATAGTGGCTCCACCAATTTACATGCTCACCAACAGTGGAGGAGGGTTTCCCCTTCCTCAACACCCTCTCCAACATTTAATATTTGCAGACTTTTTGGTGATAACCATTCTGACCAGTGCAAGGTGATACCTCGTTGTGGTTTTGATTTGCATTTCAAATATTTTAAATAAAATCTTGCAGTCAAGAAGTGGGGTCCTGGCTGAGAGAGAAGAAAGTGAAAGACAGTTTTTGTTTTTAGGTAAGAGAAAAATAGGCATGTTTCTGTTGGAAAAGGTCCAACAGAGAGAGAAAATACATTGATGCAAGAGAAAGTGGGAAGCCTTACTGGAAATTGATGAGGAAGGATGGAAATTTTTGCCAGAGGGAAGAGGTGGTCATGGATGCAGTGAAGAGGGTTCATCCACATGAACAAAGAAGAAGATGGTGCCCATGAATGTAGGTGTCAGTGGATACACAGATGCGGTGGTAGGGGGGTTCATGGAGGTTGTCTGCTGAGTGCCTCAATTTTCCCATTGGAATAGGAAGACAGTCCTTAGCTGAGAAGGAGACTGGGGAGGAGATGATGGATGTTTGAGAAGAGAGAGAAGGTATGCAATTGTCATGGAGAAGAATAATGCACTTGGTTGGCCAGGCAACCTGCAGCCCAGTGGTGCTGAGCGGTCATGAGCCTGAAGTCAGGCAGCAAGACCGTGTGCTTTCCTCCAGCGGGTTCTGCTGTGCGGGCGCAGCACAGTAGGTGAGGGGCGGGATTGAACTGAGGGTATGTTTCTGCCCCAGTGAATAACATGTTGCAATTAAACTTTCAGACACCAGCTGTGCCAAGGGGCATGACAGCCGGGGATGAGGAAAGGGTGACGTGGCAAAAGGAAAATAACATTTCCTGGAGTCCACCTCTAGGTTGTAGGAGCTTTAAATTTCATATAATTCTCACAACAGCCGTGTGAAGTAGATGTGTTCCCCATATGACATATGGAGAAACAGGGACTAAGAGAAAGTAAACCATTTGTTCTAAGACAATATGGCCAGTTAGCAGAGGACCATGCAGAAGAGCACAGGTGTTCCTGAGACCCTCCTAGGCTGGACTGGAGGAGAGATTGGGTCCAGTGTCCTGCAGGATATCATTAGCTCAGGGGCCAGATCGCGGCTGAGTCAGCTGGCCAGACACCAGGACGCAGCTTCCTGCCATCAAAATCCCAGGTGGCAGACACAGTCACCAATTTGGCTGGGGACACGTGGCACCACCACTCACAAAACCACTCATTTGCTCCTATAAAACAGTCATCACCTTGCAGGATGCCAAGAAAATCAATCATGACTAAACTCCCAATTTGGTTTGAATCATTGACCACGCGTAGACATGATCATAATGTCTGGTTATCAGTTCCTTGTGATAAACATCCTCAGGTCTGCAGTCACTGTGGGTCTGCACAAACCAGTGACATTCAGGTGAATCTTCCTTGAAGCCAGGTTCAGTCTTCGGAATGGATTGCTTCATTCGCGGGTGCCCCCTAATTCCAGTAGATGTGGAAGAGGCTTTAGAGATAATTGTGCTTAGCTTCTTCATTTCACAGGCTTAAGAATCCTAATGTTATATAAAATGTAGGTATGCTGTCCTGACTCGGATACTAACTTAATAATGAGGGCACACAAGGGAGAAATCCTTCTCAATTCGAAATAATTTTTGTAAGCGTGTACATTTTAAGAACTTCTGGTTCCTTTCTTTCCTTAATATGGACACTGCTCTTTGCATGTCCTCAATAACTGTTTATTAAATGTTAAACTGGCTGGCCAAAGGGAACGAAGCCATGGCACATAAAAAAAACTGCCCAGAGAATTTCACATCCCTGGCATGTTTCTCTCAGAGTGGGGCTTCATGGCCCTAAATGGGGACGATTCGGAGGAAAATCAGGACAGGTGGTAGATTTCATGAAAAAAATAAAAAGCGTAGCAAGGTCACTGTAGCTGTGAGACAGCCTCGTTGAATCCCCAGCCCCAAATCAGCTGCAGCATGCAGCTCCAAATTTGACCGTTAAAAGGCTACTGTTGGATTTCAAGTAAGAAACATGCAGGGGGACGCAAGTTCTGAGCAGCAGGGGAATAAGCTTCGGAACAATGTATCTTACTCTGACTACACATATTAAAACAACACTCTCAGTAAAGAGGAAAAGGGGTATCAAAGTGGAGCATCGAGGATAATTTAAGGACATAGAAAAAAACTGTATTTCCTGCATTAAAAAACTTCACAATAGCGCCCCTGTTTATCATCTATTATTTTCAGGGTTCATGAGAGGCATAGATTAGGTGCACTCCTTCTTGGGTTCAGAATCCAGACAGACAAGATTTACACTTACTATTCTGCCACAAAGTGGTGTGCGGTGAATGTCGGAGAACTAATGAAAACTAAATGGTGAAAGAACTCAGAAGCACTTTTACAGTTTATCTAAGCTCATTTTTACAGTGGCTCCTCAAAGCAGTATTATGATCGCTCATATTCCGGTAAGGAAACCAGGGGTCTAAAAGTTTAAGTGACGTGCCTTATACTCTGTGACTAGAGTAGATATCGGGTGTGGAGGTGCAGAGCGTGAAGGGCTGGCTTAGCAGTGATAAGGTCTGTGAAACAGAAGGGAAGAGGGACATGAAGTGATGGAGAGTTCCAGTTGTGAAGACCCTGGTGGTGAAAGAATTCTGAGTGGTGATAAGGTAGGTCCGCACAGTAACCTGCTGGTGCGCATTTACAGTAGAGGGGTGACAGCTGCTCTTGGTGATCAGGGGTTCAGGAACTGTGAAGTGTGATCACCAAGAAGGTCCTCAACATGGATAACAAAACTAACTGGCATTAGGTAGACCCTTCTGCCATTATGAAAAGTGGAAATATGTTGTGGAGATCAGTGGACAGTGAAAACAAAGATGTAGAGAAACTTAACTCACCAAGATTATGATCTACATCATAGAGTCTGGTTAAACCCACAGCACAGTCAAATTTAGCCAGTGTGACTATCTATGGCTCATTAAAATAACCACACCAGGCAGATATTACTGGGTTCCCAGCACTCTAGGAACTTGAGGAACTAATGATTCAGAAATCGAGCCAGATTATTTTGGAGGATCTGATTTGATGTGGGTGCTATTGTCATGGTTTAAGCTTTCCTGTTCTGATCACATGGGGACTCAGACAATGGTGATGTCCTCAATTCTCAGTTTCCCTTCCTTTGCTATTTATCACATGACTATTGGCTTCATTGTCACTCTTCCCTCTTAGACTATTTCTTTTTGTGGTCAGAAACTATGTCTTTCTTACAAATGTTTTCTTCAGTGTTAGCAGAGTCCCTAGCATATGGTTAGTGGTCAATAAATGTTGTTGAATAAAAGAAGTAATATTCGAGCTGGATTGTGAAATATAGACAAATGTTAATCAAGTGATCTGGGAGAGCAGAATACAGGGTGGTAGGAACCATTTCACCCAGAGAAAGTGTTGTAGTTGAAAAAAAAAATATTGAAGGACTGATGTATCAAAGAGTTCAGGCTGCTGCGTAACATTCTGGATGGGAATGTTGGCTTTAGTATCAATGACCTGGGTTCAAGTCACACTTCCATTCCTTAACAGCTGAATGGTCTTGGGCTACAATTGAGAAAAAAGAGAGGGGAAAAAATGACTAGAGTCTCACCCCTATTCTAAAGAAGGGGCAAAGGGAAGGAATTGAGTATCTATTATTTATCCGCTGTTCTCAGTGCCTCCATGACACAGAGAAGACTGACATTTTTGCTCACTAAAACATTTTATTTTCTAAAATATATTTGTTGGCACTCATTTTGGGACTATATCTATCTGGTGTTGGGCAAAGACATGTAGACTTCTTTTCTCTTTTAATTAACTATAGTTGATTTACAGTATTTCGTTAGTTTTAGGTGTCCAACAAAGTGATTCAGTTATACATACACGTATGCACATTATCTGTATTTTTTTATTCTTTTCCGTTGTAAGTTATTACAAGATATTGAATATAGTTCCTAGTGCTATGTAGTAAATCCTTGTTTATCTATCTTATATATGGTAGTGTGTATCTGCTAATCCCATCTTCCTAATTTATCCCTCCCCCATCCCTTCCCCTTTGGTACCCATGAGTTTGTTTCCTACGTCTGTTTCCATTTTGTGAATAAATTCAGTTGTACTATTTTTTTAAGACTCCACGTATAAGTCATGTCATATAATATTTGTCTTTCCCAAGACAGGCAGGCTTCTAAAATGACCCAACGCCACACCACAAGAATCAATTTTAATAAATTCTAACAAAATGTTATAAAATTAATAACATAGGACAAAATTCTAATATGAAGCACCAATAAACATCAGTTAAATAATATAATTAAAGGACTTTGTAAACTGTTATCTGCTGGACAAAAGTCACGTGAGAGACCCAAAGGCACGGTGGAAAGGATATGTGGTGTTAGAAGACTTGAGCGGAGTCGCCAGCTCTATCCCTTGGTAGCTATACGGACTTCAGCAATTTGCATAAGCTCTGTGAGCTTCAGGTTCAAGGTTGACAGCAATACCTAGCTCATCATGGTATTACTGGTGACGATCAGTAGAAATAATAAACATGAAAGTGTTCTGTCATTACGATTATGACACATTTTGTACATCTTTTGTTACTGGGGGACAACTTTTCATTTCCCTGTCAAAAATGGGGGGTGAGAAAATGATAAAAGCATCCAATGGTCCTGGAAAGATGATGCAAATTTTTGCAGTTGTGAGTCAGCAGGATGTTGAGACGGTTCTGTGTCTGGAGCCTGATTTAGGCAGGTACAAGTTGTGTGATTTAGGGATCAATTTTATCACCTCATTGAGTCTTAGGTCCGCCCGCTACCTGAAATATAGAAATAATAAAGCTCACTTGGCAGGGGTCTTGTGAGAAGAATGAAAAACTAATGTAGAGCATCTGGAACAAAAGAGACATTCAGTAGAGATGGCCGCTATTATCAGTCTTCTTCTCCATCACCATCACCATCATTTTGTATTTTTCCCCTTCTGCAAACTTCAGCCAGGGAAATGGTGGGGAAATAAGCCTGCTTCCAAGCTAGCAGCATAGATGAAAACTTGGAGTTTCTTACCAAGCCCTTGATCTACTGAGGCGAAGTCTCACTTTATTATATAGTAGATTTGCCCATTTCTTCATTCTGCTTTTCAAATTCAACTAAAGTTTGTAGACTAAACTTATTTGCCTTAAAAAATGGAAGCCAACTGATATAAATGAACTTTTTTGCAAACCAGAAATAGACTCACAGACATAGGAAACAAACTATAGGAGGGGAAAGGAGTGGGGGATGAGTAAGTTAGGAGTTTGGGATTAACATACACACACTACTATATATAAAAGAAAGAAATAACAAGGACTGACTGTATAGCATAGGGAACTATATTCAATATCTTGTAATAACTCATAATGCAGAAGAAGCTGAAAAAGAATGTATATGTATGTATAGGTATAATTGAATCACTTTGCTGTACACCTGAAACTAGCTCAACATTGTAAATCAACTGTACTTCAATTTAAAATTTTTTTAATTAAAAAAAATGGAAGCCAACAAGAATCAAAGTTTTGCCAATGCAAAAGTGACCTGGCTTCCATAAGATAGGCAGAGTGAAATAATCATGGCAGGAATCCATTCAGAGATCTCAAGGTTAAAGTTTATTTCTATAAAGTATTCAAAATTTGGTTTACTTATTGGATGTCATCATGTAGAAGGTGCTAAATAAATAGGAGCTATCATTTTGGCAATCTTAATGACTGCTACTTTAGTGTTTGAACACTGAACAATACTCACAGAGTAAGCAATTTAATAAACTAGCGATTGCTCATGCAAGGGCAATTACTCTCATTTTGGTTTAATGATTAATGTGTGTTTTTTTTTTAATTCCCAACTTTAGCAAGCAATCTTGTAATGAAAAAGAAAGTACAAAATGTTGCATGCTACGATGATTATAAAATGATCCTTTTATTAATATTATGGAGCACCTAGGAATATTCATCTCATTGTATCTCTTGAGGTTCTGAAATTCTGTCTTTATCCATAGGGAATACAAGAGCTGAAAAGCCAGTTTAGTGCAGGTGGAGTTATAATGTAACTTAAGGGGCACAGGACAATCTGTTACCACATATATTTCTTTCAGAGACCTGGTCTAATTTTTGAAGCCGCATTGTTAAAGGGAGTTTGTGCAAGGAAAAAAAATATTCCTGAACTACTTAGTGCTGTATGGGAGAGTGAATGCTAAAGAAACTCTGTCACGGGGTACTGGGAACACTATAATCCAGAGGTGGGAGTGTGGGGAGGTGGGAGAGGTCTCAGAAGGCAAGAGGGAAACTTTAAACCCAGTTCTGCCTTCTTAATAAATCATAGAAGGCATCCTTAAAAGTAGACCAAAATGTGAAAGCACATCTTTCCTGGATACCACGATAGCACCAGGGGAAGCATTCAGAACCACAGTACTGGGACCAACCTTCCACCATTACTGCTCCATCAAGCCTCCCATTCCTGATGACCTCAGTCATGACTAGAATCCCAAGCGTCCTAGGCTATTCATCACCCTAACTCCAAATCACATATTCTTGGCATATCTGCTAGTCTGACCCAATCCTTCACTCCTCCTGCTCTCCTAAATCTTCACCGCCTTCTGGAACTGTCATTCTGCAACCAGCCAGCTCCTTCACATGACCTGGTATCATTTCACATTCTCTTTGGGAAATGGCATTTTACTGGAAAAAAAAAGAAGAAAAAAATAACTATAGCCCAAAGTCTGTACCTCCTACAGTCTTTTCCAGACTAAGCTTAATCATCTTGCACCAGCAGATGAGGAGGTAGGGTTAGTTTATAAGGTTTTCTTGTTCTTCATAACTAACTTCATTCCTGTTCCTCTTCCAAAAATCCCTCCTTCCCTAAGAAATCATTCTACTTTACTTTTTATTTCTACCCAGAGCCTGTTGATGTGCCCTCATTCACTGAAGTCTTGAACTCCTTGCTCACAGTATTTCTTTCCAACCTAACTAGTCATTGTGTGTGGCAATTTCAATAACCATGTGGATAACTCTGTCCTCTCAAAACCTTGACCTTCTAGGTCTCTGAGCTTTTCATCTCCAAAGACCATTTCCTCCACTCCACATCAGCCATTCTATCTGTAATAGTCGGTTTTGGCTTAAGTACCAACCCCAACATCTCAGTATCTTATAACAGTAAAGGTTGATTTTTTTTTTAACTCATGTGAAATATCAGCCAGTGATAAACTGCAACTCTGTTCCATATGTCTGGAATCTTGTCTTGAGAAGCAGTGCCTGTCTGAAACATGTTGGGTTTGTAAATTAAAAAAAATGGGGGGGGGGGTGGGAATGGCAGAGTTATATGATAGCTCTTAATACTGCTGCTCAATAATGGCCAATGTCACTTCTTTTCATATTCCAGTGACCAAAACAAGTCAGATGGCCAAGCCTGAGTAAATGGGACAGTGAAGTATGTCCCTTCCATGGGGAAGCCCATGACTGAAAGCAAGGCATGTGTAAAGGAAAACAATGGATAATACTGATGTGGGGGGAAAATATTACAGAATTCAAAGCAATAGTATAATTCACCATGCTACTCCTTTTTCAAAACGTTTTTATTTTAACATCAGAAAATTTTTTATCATTCCTGAAATCTTGAATGCTAACTTCCATCTCCCTGACACCAACTTCTTATCCTACCAACTTTCTTATTCAATTATCACCACTATAATAACCCTACATCTTGTGACCTATATGTCACTGTCGCACTGCTTTCTCACTATCTATCAGTCTTCTTCATAATTCTCCTCCATTCTTGCCCTGTTTAGAAGCCATGGTTCACAATAACAACAACAATAAAAATCATAGTGGGAGGAGACGTGCGCTGAGCATTTCCATGTCCTGCACTGGTCTAAACACTTTACATGTATTAACACGCTCAATACTTGCAACAACCACAAAGTACAGCAGGTTTTAATACCTCTGTCTTCCTGATGAGGAAACTGAGGTTCCCATCGGTTAATAGTATGTCCAAGGTCACAAATGTGGCATCAAAACAATTTCCCTGGTCCAAAGCCACCCAAAATAACCATGTTCCCACGCTCAAATTCCAATCTACAATACCACTTCTAAGCCCCTTTTATAGAGACGTTTTGAAGCTGCCACTCCTTGCCCCTTTCCCCTGTAATGTCTCTTATAAAAATAAATCAAACATAAATCAATCCTGCTTTAGCTCAAATAACCACATTCCCTGTGCTACACATGAGGAACAGTGATGGAGAAAAATCACACAAATAGGTTAAAAAGTTTCCTATTAAACATGATCTCAAACGTAGTTACACGCTCTACACTGCCTGGCACATCTGCTCCCTGTTTACTGGATCTCCAGGAGGACTCGATCTTAACTTCACCCTCCTCCTTCCTCATAAGTCATACGTCTCCTTCCCTCTGCCCCTCATTCTCTGCTGATGACCTTGACTCTTATAATACGGTCATTCTTCAGTATCCACAGGGATCCCTGGAGGGTACCAAATCCGAGGATGCTCAAGTTCCTTAGGTAAAATGACACAGTATCTGCATATAACCTATGCACATCCTCCCCGATATTTTAAAACATTCCTAGGTTACTTATAATATCCAATACAATACACATATTTTACTTTTTAACACTTTTTGGGATTGTTTTCCTGAATATTTTTGATCCTCGGTTGGTTGAATCTACAGATGCAGAACCCACAGAAACGAGAGCTAATTGTATTCAGATATTCTATACTGTCACTCGGGAATCCTTGATGGTCCAATTGCTGCATCTACGAAACTGCCTGCATCTATACCTATTTTTTTTGCTCTTCCTTCCAGTTACAATGGAATACTTTTCTTTTGCTTTTCAAAGGCTCACCCTTCCACATGGGTTCTGCATCCATTTCTGTCTCAGGTCTCGAAGGATTCTGCTTCTTCAGGTATCTTTTGTCTTTTGCATCATAAAACTCTTTATTCCTCCTTAGTGGAATAAGTCAGCTTGCAGAAATTCTCTATTTTCTCTCATCCTAAGACAAGTCTCCTTGATAGAGAGAGAGAGAGAGAGAGAGAGAGAGAGAGAGAGAGAGAGATACATCGATCTTCTTCACTTCTCTTCACAGTCTAAGTGCTTATCAAGTTCTGTAGTTTCTCTTTCAAAATATACCTGGAATCTACCCATTTCTGTCAGTCTCCACTGCCTTAAACTCAGCTACTGAGATTGCCTACTGAACTACTAAAACATTTTCTTTATAACTCTTACACATCCTACTCTTGTCCCCCTAAATACAGCGTCAACACAGTAGATAAATTGATGAAAATATAACTCAACATTTATATTTGTCAAATAATGCACCTTTTTTTTTTACTCCTTACAAACCCTCCTGCATGATCAGACTTCTACCCAACTCTCCATCCTCACTGGAGGTCACTCTCCCCTCATCCCATAGTCTTCAGCCTCTTTGCCTCCTTTTAGTTCCTTGAACACATAAAGTTTTCTTCCTACCTCAAGGGATATCATATCTTCTCTCTGAAATGTTTTTCTCTACTTTTCACATGTGATTAGCTTCTTTAGTCCCCTTCATGTCTCCATTTAAATGTCTTAAATCTCAAATATATATTTTTGCCACCTTTCCCAGCTAGGTTCCCACATTTCCTTCAATGCCTCCATCAGTTTTCCTATGGCATCTCCATCTCTTTCAAGGCTCTTATTAGAGTCATATATGTTTCTTCATATACTTACTCCATCACATGAAAATTCTCAAGATAGGATACATGCCTATTTGATTTATCATGTATAATAGTTAGCTCTGAAAGCCCAGTACATAGTAGATGCTCAGTAAATATAATATTCCTTGAAGAAAAGTATGAATTTGGTTTCAATTTGTTTAAGGTATCCAAACCTCAGTTTCCTCATACTTAAAAAAGGAGAATTATTCCCTAGGATTATGTTAATAATCAATGGTTTAAATAAAGTAGTTCCTGATAGAGTCATTACACAATAAACATAAGGTTCTCTTTCCTGTATTTATATATATTACACAAGTCATACACAAACAGGAGGACCTAAAGTTTAAAATCATGATTTTAATGGATTAAAAAGGATGGAATTTAGAATTCAGAAAGCCTGAAAAAGCTAGAAATTGTGTACAGAGCCCTTGAGAAGAAGCAGCTATAGAGAGAAAGAGAGATAGAGAGATCCTGAAATCTTTTCAATAGTCACCTTGAATACTAAGCTGTTTATGCATAGCGTGAAACTTCACAAAACTGAGGCAAAATGACGCAGCCTAAGTTGAAAAGTTTCTATTACTCACACAAAGTTGGGAGCTGTGTGTATTCCAACCAAAGTAGACAGACTTTACTGACTAGCTAAAATATTCAGAAGAGATGTGTGAAGGAGCACACTTTAGTTTGGGGTCTGAATTAGTCCCATGTAAAGGCTACTACCCTAGACTTCCTCTGCAAGCCAAAACAAAACAAAAAGACCTCAGAAAGACAAGTCTGAACTGCAAATAACTATCTGGCAAAGTAAAATCAGTGCACTTTAAATGAAACATCAAAACACCAACACCAAAAATTATAACATGACAAAATCCAGAACCCAACAAAAAATACTACAGCGTACAAAGGAGCTGACCATGTAAATTATAATCAAAAGGAAAAATTAATCATCAGGAACAGACACAGAAATGACAGACATGGCTTTTAAAACAGCTATCATAAATATGCTCAAGTATTTGTGGGAAAGCATAAAACATAAGAAAGAAAGAAATGGAAACAGCTTAAAAAAATTAAATGGAATTGTAGAACTGAAAAACTTAATATCTGAAATATAAAAACCTTGTAATGGGCCTCATACTAAATCAGACATTGTAGAATGATCAATGGAACTGAAGCAGAGCAATAGTAACTATCCAAATTGAAGCACAGAAAGGAAAAAGACCACACAAGTATGAGCAGTGCCCGAATGATCAGTAGAACATAATTAAACATGTATTGTACGTGTAACTGGAATCTCAGGAGAGGGGCCCAGGAAAAATATTTGAAGAAATAATCGCCAAAATTTTTCAAAAGTAAGGTAAATCATAAAACGACAGACAGACAAAGCATAATGAACATCAAGCAAAATAAACACGAATAAAATTACATCAAGACACATCATAATCAAATCGCTGAAAAACAACGATGAAGAGAAAAATCTTAAAGCACCCAGGGAAAAAAAAGGATACATCGTGTAACAAAAGTAAGAATTACTACTTACTTCCAATTAGAAAAATAAACACAAACCAGAAGACAATAGAATGGCATCTTCAAAGCACTAAAAGCAAAAAAAAAAAAAAAAAAAACTGTCAACCTAAAATTCTATACCTTTGAAAATATTCCTCAAAAGTGAAAGTAAAATAAAAGACCTTTTCAGAGAAACAAACCTGGAAGAGTTCTTCACGTCAGATCAGCAATACAAGAATGTTAAGAAAGAATGTTAAACAAACTTCTGAAAAAATTATAGCAGATGGAGACTCACACCTACTCCAAAAGGAAATTAAGAATGCCAGAAATGATGGACATGTGGGGAAGTGTAAACCACTGAAAAGTATTCACCTTTTTTTCAAATAATAATAGATTATTTAAAACAAAAATAATATATTTTGGAGTTTCTGACATATGCAGAAATAAAAACTATGAAAACAACAACAAAGAAATTGGTGGGGGAGATGAGGCAACATTGTAAAAGGTTTATATTATATGTTACCTGGTACAGTAATACTTGAAATTAGAGCATGATGAGTTAAAGATGAGATTGTGAATAACAGAGCAACAGCTAAAAACTAAAACAAAGAAATACAGTTAATAAATCAATAAAAAATAAAGCAAAATCACATAAATATGCAATTAATTCAAACAAAGCAAGAAGTAAGTAAAATGGAAACAAAGAACTGAGAGGGTAAAGAAAAACAAAATAGTACGTGACACAAAGCTCAATTATATCAACAATTATGTTAAATTTAAATTTGCACAGCCAAGGATATATTAAGAGAAAAGATAATCCACAGAGCTGGAGAAAATACTTGCAGATTATATACCATATAAAGGTCTTCTATCAAGATAAAGGGCTTATATTCAGAATATATTAAGAATCCTTACAACGAAAAAATATAAAGACAACCTGATTAAAAACTGAGCACAGGCTTTAAAAACACATTCCTCCAAAGATAAGCGAATGGCCAACAAGCACATAAGATGCTTAACACCATTAGAACTGTAGCACCAACCTGCTTTATTCACCTTCAGCGATGGTATGTGAATGAGAAATACATTTCTTTGCTCTTAAAAAGAAATGCAAGTCAAACCCACAAAGAGATACCACTTTCACACCCTCTAGGATGACTAAAACAAAAGCAGACAGTAACAAGTGTCTCCCAGAACCTACAGAAATTTTTGGGAATCTTCATACGTTGCTGGTAGGATGATTAAGGGTGCAATCACTCTGGAAGAGAGTTTGGCTCTTCCTGAAAAGTTTAAATATAAGACTTACCATATGATCTAGCAGTCACACTCCTAATATATTGATAATATGTAGTTCCTGTATACTAGACATATCCCCAAAAGAAATGAAGGCATACGTCCACAGAAAAACTTGTACACAAATATTATATAGCAGCACTATGAATAATCAGAAAAATTAAAACAATTCAAATGTCCATCAAGAAATGAATAGATAAACAAAATGTGGTATGCCCACGAAATGCAGTATTCAAAGGAATGAAGGGCTGATTCATGGTACCACATGGATGGACCTTGAAAACATTATGCTAAGTGAAAGAAACCTGTCACCCAAGCACCAAAGACCACATATTATGTCATCCCATAGTGACAGAAAATAGATTACAAACTGGTTGTCTGGGGGCTGGGAGAGGGGTAGGTGGGAAGGGAAGGAAGGTGGGAAGAAAGAATGATATGTGTCTGCTAATGGACAGGGTTGCTGTTTGGACTGATGAAAATGTTCTGAAATGTAATAGTAGTGATGGTTTCACAACTGTGTGAATCTACTGAAAAATCACTGAATTATACAATTTAAAAGGATGAATTTTATGGTATCAAATATATAATTATATACAACATATATAATAAACATAATTGTGGTAAAGACGTGATATATATGTTTATATATTGCATATGCATTATATATTACATATATTGTTATATTATGTATTATGTTATATATATGTTTATGTTTCATATATGTATGTATATACTCATTGATATATATACTGTTTTTTAAAATATATATATGTGTGTGTTGTGTGTGTGTGTGTGTGTGTATGTCCTGAGAACACCTAGCAGAAATGGCTAAAATAAGGAGAGAGAAGTTTCCAAATGACCTTGGCTTAATAAGAAAGAATCTGAATTCTAAGCCATGCTCTAAGGCAGCTAGTTACATGTGCCCTCTGCTTATGCATTTGGTCATGTATAATATAGGCTATTAAAAAAAAAAAAAAAACAGAAAAGCAGCGCTGGGAAAGGGAGAGGGGAGAGGGAGAGGGGAACCGGCAGGATCGCAGGAAGAGATTGCTAACAGACAGCGCCCAGTTACTTTCAAAGTAGCTCCTCTTTGATTAGTCAGCATGGTGAGAAACATAGGTGCCCTCCAGGATGTGAATCTGGTTGTTTCGCTGCAGTCTAAGAAAATAAATTACAGAACAGGGATTCAAAGAAAGCAGAACAGCCTTGTTTTGCCTTTAAGGGGAAAGGACGCTTTAAGGATTCACTCCCAGACTTCAGTGAGGCCACGATGCTGGGAGGAGGGACCAGAAGTGCTGCTCTGGTGTTAGGTCCAGGCTCAGGTATTAGCCCCGACACTTACTGGCTGTGTAATTCAGAAGTCGTCCTTTCTGAACCTCAGCTTTTTCATTTGTAAAACATGAATCACAGGATCTGTTTCGTGGAATTGCTATGTAAATTAAATGAGATAATAGACGGGAACGTTCACGCACAATATCTGCCACAGCGAGCCATCTATGCTCTCCGTGCTTCCTCAGTTTGTTTCTCCATAATTTATCTCCCAAATATTTACTGAATGTGCACACTGTGGAAGGCACTGTGGGATAGAGAAACTCCCCAAATGCTGGGGAATATTTTGGGTAGAATTAGCAAGACACGCCTCTCCTCTGGTGAAGCTGTGGTGTAGACAGAGAATGTGTCTGACTTACCTCTTTTATCCTCAGTGCCTAGCAGAATGCTTGATGAACAGTAGGAAGCTGATCGATATTCGCTGAATAATTGCATGTATTAATTCAAAGAAAATCCACAATTCTTCTATCACTTAAAACTTGAACTTTTTTTTATCCAGTACAGAGCTAACCTGGAGAAAGTTAGTCTACACAACTCAGATGGGTCAATTTTTAATGGGAAATATTATAAGAAATCAAAGACTCCTAAGATGCAAGTCATTTCTACATAAGCTGTCAAAACCAAGACGATTGCTGTCCTGCCGGTAGAAATCTTGTGACGTGAAGACTGCATTTTGGCTCCATTGTGGGCTATGCTGTGTTGGACAAGCTACTTAACACTCTCGACCCCTGCTGCTTCTTCTTAAACAATAGGAATAATAATATATAATTCAGAGAGTTGACAACAGTATCCAAAGAGTACATGTGTTTTACGTACCAACAAAAATGTATGTAAACATGAAATTTAATCCTTATCACTATAATTTATTATCTGTTTTAACCTTTATCAGTTAAAGTTGTCCAGAACAACTTTTCTACATTAAAAAAAGCTATAAATATAGCTTTAGAACAGTGAATATACATGCGCTTTCAAAAATGCTAAAATTCACTAAAAAGTTATTTTTTGTATTAAATCATTTAACAGCTTGCTCACTGTCATACAATAGGTTTCCCCAAAAGTTAACTACATATAAAAATTTTATCTAAGTAACAGCATCTTTATTGTACTAATTTAAACATGGTAGAAAATTTTTCTTTGTTCTAGTTAACACCTAACAAAGAGATACAACAACAACAACAACAAAAAAAATAGAAAGAAGTTGATGCTTCTCACAGCACCACAAAAATGAGCATTCCAAGTTGGTGGGAACTCCATTCCCTGTGCCCATTCATGGGTCAAAGTTTCCTTCTAGTCTATTGCTCCAGAGCATTGTCCTCCCCTGCATAATTGGAGAAAATTCCAAAAGGTGGGATGGAGACAGAGGACGAAGAAGAAGGACTCTGTTGTCTGAAGTCCTAAGCCCAGTACCAGAGAATTTTTGCCAGTCCTCTGATTGTCAGAAAGAGTTCAAACAGACTCATAGGTCTCCCCATTTCCTAGGGTTATGGATTATCCTGCTCCTCTGTGAGCTGCCCTCTCAGCATTTATACTGGTTGCTAAATTGTTTTTGGCTCTGCTCTCTAGCATTACCTCTTTCCCTGTTGATGTGTCTTTCTGAATTGAAGAGGTATAAACCCTTCTTCTTCATGCTAAATGGCCCTGTAAAAATTGAATTTTCCATGGAAGTATTCCAGAGTGTGTGAAAAAATCAAGGCAGAATTAAGACAGTGGCGCTACTGCAGAATTTGGTATTAGGAGGACGCTTACAAAAGGCCAGACAACAGGCAAAGGGATGGTAGGACCTTCAATCAACTCTAAGTCCACATGAGCAGATTCAATGAGTGCATTCAAAGATGTGGATAAGAAACGGTTCTGGTCCTGAGATCCCACCCCCAAAAGCTGCTCATGCAAAATATCTAGGCTTCTTCATGCATCAGTCAGTTGCATTTCTCAATGCACTGGTAAATATTTCAGAAGTATAATTCAGATCAGTTTTTGATATCTAGTCATTCAAATCAAGAAATTAAAAGCATAATCCAACCTATTCAATAATTTAAAAAAATAGTTTAAAGAGGATAAAGTTTTTACTCAAAGGCAAAAGATGCAGTATTGGAAGAATAAAAAATAAAAGAAACACAACAGATTTTCTTTTCTCAAGATTTTTCTCACAGTGACACAACTCCAGTTAGACATCATTAGCTCTTTATCTCAAGATACCCATGATTGCTACGTTTTTCTCTGCTACAAAAAAAAAAAAAGAGTAAAACAAAACAAAGCAACCAAGCTTGACATTTGAGACAGCCCCACAACATTGGCCGTGGTCCCCACCGAGTGTGTGCAGAGTCTTCCTCTGTTGCCTTCTCTTCATCACAAAACTGAGTCAATGCCCTTTTTGCAACTCTGGCTTTTCCTGTAACCTTTCAGATCTCAATTCACATTTTCCAGCTGCAGAGATCCCCCCCATAATGTGGTAATCTGAATCTCTGATCACTTCTTTTTGTTTTCCCATTTATCTAGAAATTAACTGCCTTCTGTCTCTTTCAAAATTTGGCCTGAAGGCCACACTAAAAATCTCTACAGTTCTGCCTCTGACCTCTACGTTTCTCCAGTGTCTTGATTTTCGCATTTCATGAGAAAACAATCAGTCGTCCCACTCTTCTCTCAGTCTCTCGTGCTCATCCCCACTCTGACTGTCCATCTCTCTGCCTTGTCTTCTCTCTTCACCTCCTCCCAAGTTTCCGTAGAGAAGACGGGGCGTCTCCTCCACCCTCAAGACAGGAGCGATACTTGACTGAGCATCTTCTTCCTTCTTTTACTCCCGACCCACCCATCAACATGATTAGCAGAGAAATGGTGATCCGCTTTCTGAGGCTGGAAAGGGACTGAAAGCCCAAAGGCAAAAAAAAATAAAAAATAAAAACAGAAAACCAGCTCTACCCTGTCTCGCTCTTTGTCCCTCAAAACCAACCTGGACTTCAGTGAAGTGGGCTTTGCTCTGCTTCCTGACCCTGAGGGGCTCGACCTCGGTGGCTGGGTCTCTGACCTGTGGGGACACCTGCTCATCTCGTTTCTCTGCCTGTGACTGGGATGGGTACATCTGTGAGACAGCGAGACACAGAAGGTTCCGTTTTACTCCCCAATCCAGTCAAACCAATTAAAAAGCTAATATCGCAGCCTCTGTTTGGCTTCTCGTCTGTTCTTAATTGCTTAGAAGCCAAAACAGAGACTGGTGAGTGATTAACATCCCCTGAACACCAACATTTCCTCTTCTTTTTTCTATCTCTTTTCCTCTTGATCTTAATTAATTTCTGTGCAGCATAGTATGTCCTGAGCTTCTTTGTCTAAAAGAAGCTACTCCAAGCTAAATCATGGACCTAATGAAGAATTCAAAATAGCCCTTTGGTAAGAATGTTCTGACCCTTTTCCTGTTACTATGTAAAATAAATAGAGAGCATATTGTGGGTCTAGCATGACACCTGGCACATAGTAAGTACAAAATAATTATTTGTTGAAAGAATACCAACTACAGAAATAATTTTTAACAATATGGCCAACGATTCAGAGTGGCATATGAGATTATTTATAGATTTTTCCATCTAAGGGTACCACATTTCCATGTTTTTTAAACGAATTTTTAGCTACTTTTAAGTATTGACCATATGAATTTTACAGTTAAATTGAAAAAAAAAATCTGTATCTTAACTCTTTGACCAGAGATCTTATTGCCCATCACCCTGTCATCAAAATGGGGCATATTCAACCAAACTGATGCACTATCTCACACATCAGGGACAAATTTACCTAAGACATCCATTCATTCACTCACTGAAGCTTTACTGAATTTTTACTACAAGCAAAATACTGCACTTGGAAATAACCAGAAGACTGAGATATTTTCTGTCTTCAAGAGCTTGCAATCTAATTCACATGTATAAATGGTTTCAATAAGGAACCATTTCATGATATATCAGATATGCTTTAAGAGAGTAGAAAGGTGGAAACTTTGGGAGAACGGGGAAGCTCATTTAACAGGCAGAGTAATTAGGTAAATCTGAGTTAGGAATCAGGACGTTTTAGGGAAGAGACGTGGGGGAGGGAAGTTCAAGAAGTGGGAATGCCGTAAACAGTAACAGATAAAAATGCAAACAGAAGTCCAATTCACCATAGGCAAAACCTCCAAACAACCCAACTGTCTGTCATCAGAAGAATGGATACACTGCAGTATATTTATATGATATGATGTAACACCACCCTGCAATGAAATTAATGAACCAATACCAAATGCAACAACGTGGACGAATCTCACATGGATAATTTTGAGCAAAAGAAACTGGACAGAAGAGGATATGTTGAGCACGCTTTTATTTATATAACCTTCCAAGAGGCAAACTCTGTGGTGTGAGGATCAAGATAGTGGCTGCTTTGGGGGACAGTCAGGGTAGGCACTGGGAGGGGGGCACCAGAAGAAGCTCCTGGTGGAGTGGGGGCTGGCAGTGTTCTATTTCTTGATCAATTTCTTGATCGATTTCTTGGCATCCACATGGATATATTCCCCTGGTGAGAATTCATTAAGCTGGACACTCGTGGGTTGTGCATTTCTGCTAATGTATGTTATCCTGCAATAAAAACAAAATAAAAAGCAAGCCCAGAGATCAAAACTCAAGATATATCCACCTGGACTCAAGGTTTAAGGTTAAGCGTAAGGGAAGTAATTTGTGGAGCCAAGCATCTTGGTAGTAAAGTAAGTGGGTGAGTGGGGCGGAGCACCAAGCAGTTATTGTGCATCCCCCATCTCTTCCCCACCAACAGCCCACCCCAGCTCCTAAAGAATCTGTCCTGATTCTTTCTGAGTTTGTAAATTTAGAAAAGGTGCTTTGGACATGATGTTTGGAAGAGAAAGGTCATGTGTAAGTTTGCTTTATACTTTGTGGCGGAGTAAGTAGCTGAAATACAGCTTGGCAATGGTACGATTTATCTTGGTTTAACAGTTCTCTCCTACTCTCAACCTAGAGCAGACTGCATCTGATTATGCTGGGAGATTCACGGGTGAGTGAGAGGTAGGAGGGTGTTATTTCACATTCCTGAGTTTTGTCCACTATAAAACAGGCTGAGAGAAATGGAAGGAAAAGCAGCTTGCGCCCAATGCCTGGCGTCGGTTAAGCCTCTCCGTCAATATTGTCTTCCTTCAACAACCACTTCTTGAGCCCCTACTATGTGCCAGGCCCCATGCTGGGTTCTGGCAATAGAAAGCCCAGTGAGACACTGCATGAACTAAATAGGTAGTCTTCAGATGTACCAAACTCCGCCAGTCTCCCCTAGAAGACTGTGATCATTAGAAGAATAGATAATACCCTGAGGGTTACGGGAGCCCTGTGGGGACTGGGAGGGCCCTCCTGGTCACGGTCCCAAACACTGCTGCTTTGGACTCCAGTCAGCTTGGCAATAGAGTACTTCATAGAACATTTGTAATAGGATTTTGCCCGTAATCATGCAGAAAGGATTTGCCAAGCAAATTACTGGTGGAGACAAGGGAAGTGTTAGCCTAGTTGAGAATGAGGCTCTTTAGAAAGAGCATTTGCATTCAAACAAAGAATATGCTAATTATAACTGAATCTTACCCACTTGTTAAAGCGGTGCAAGGATTTCCAACACAGATAGTCTGCTCCTTCTTTCCCCTCTAAAGGCATTACCATAAGGACCCTGGATTAATAATATCTATAGATCTATGTTTAGTGTATATAGATATCTCACGTCTTCAGATCTGCTTTTGACCTCTCTTCTACATTCTGGACATACCAAACCAATTAGATATTCTGCAAAGACTTCACAGCTTTCTTGTAGCATCTGCTCCTATACTGGTGCTGTCTGTCCCAGTTACTGGCCACTCAGTCTCCCAAATCAGAAGCCTGAGAGCCTCCTTAGCCTCTTGCTCCTCCCTTACCCCACACAACCACCATTGGATCTGCTTTGTTCTATCTTCCAATTATCTCAGGAATTAGCCCCCTCCCCTCCGTTTCAAGTGCACCCGTTTCTAGCCCTTAGCATGTCTCATTGAACTTTTAACGTGAATTGCATTCCTCTTCTTAATGTTCTTATCTCCAGTCTCTCCTGGCTCCTCCAGCCCCCTCTCCTCAAGTCCTCTGCTAAAGGTAACTTTCTAAAGTGCAAATCTGATCGCATCAGCATCCCTTCAAAGACTACTGCCGGGAGAAGAAGAAGAAAGTTCAAATCAAAAGGCTTCACAATAAAAAGTGGGTAAAGGAGATGAAAAGATGTCCCTCAGGAAAGGAAAAAAACAAATGTTTCTTACACATGCGTAACAAGAGGAATGCATGCTAAAACTACATGGATTCACCTGTCAGATTGACAAAACAAAAGCAAAACAAACAAACAAAAAGTTTCATAGACATCTCTACTGGGGAAGCTGTAAGGAACTGGCACTTTTGTACAGTGCCAGTGGGAATGTAAATTGGAAGACTCCTTGGAGAGCAGTGTGGCAATATCCTTCCAAATTATGAACACAGAGACCTGCAACTCCACCTCTAAAAATATATCTTATAGATACACACACTGGAGAAATTATTCATGTGCAAATCTGTGGGTTAGAGAATTTTCTTGCAAAAGTAAAAGATTAGAAACATAAATATCCTTTAATAGGAGACTGTTAAATAAACTACTATCCACCCACATAATGGAATTCTATGTCATTGTTAAGAAAAAAAAAACGAAGAAAGAAAAAAGTGAAAAAAAAATCAGAATAGTTTTGTACGTACCTATACGGAAAGACCTACATTATATGTGAAAACAGGCAACGGGCAGAATAGTACAAAACCTGTTTGTATTAAAAAGGGGAAACAAACACACACACAATTTGTATTTGCTTATATGTGATCAAATAAACTTTGGAGAATTACATATGGGACAAATAAGAGTGGTTAGCTATAATGTGTGTGTGCTTTTTACTATATTTCCTTTTATACATTTTGATTGTTGGATCATATGAATATATTGCATATTCAAATAATTAAATAAATATTTCTATAAAACCACGCACTGGCCTTCTTCATCTGTGCTCTGCCTCCCTCTTCATCCTCAAGTCTTGTCGTTCCGACTCAGTGGCAACTCACACGAAAGCCTAGTGGTTGTGGGAAACCGAAACTCTGATTAGTCTCGTTTCTTCTCTTGCCAGATATGAGCAGACTTTTTCTGCTCAGAATGCCTCCCTACTCCTCTCTCTAGTGTTCCACCATCCCATGACAGTCTGCTGTCCCTCTGTAAAGATTCTCCCCCAGTAAAGGGGGAGAGCCAGCATGCTTGCGTATTGCTCAGTGCTCCTAGCATTCGTGCTGGTACACCCTTCTTTTATGTGTTTATCTGGATGAGCCCACAGTCAACTTAGGACTCAGTTCAGGGGCTGCTCCTAGTGATACTGACCTGCTCTTCCCTAGAGAAGGTCCTTCCTCTTCCCTTAATATCCCTCGAAGTCATAGCACTTGATCACATGGTTTTCATTTTTCATTGTCCGCTCTCTCCAATAAAATGTGGAATCTTCAAGGGAAGTGTTTTTCCCTTAATAGTAGTAACAGCTAACATTTACTCAGCACTCCTATGGTCTATGACAGCACTAGCCAAATAGAATTCTCTCTGGTAATGGAAATACTCTGCATCTGTGTATGACGACACTAACCACACGTGACCATTGAGCACTTGAAATGTGCCCAGTGTGACTGAGTGTGAATTTCTAATTTGATCTCACTTTCGTCAACTTAAATAGCCACAGGTAGGTAGTGGCTACAGTTGGATGGTGCAGATTTAGGCTCAGTGGTAAGTTCTTCACACACACTATCTCATCTGATCCTCACAAGAACCCTGCAAGGTGGGTAATACTACTATCACCGTTTTACAGGTAAGAAAACTAAGTCTTAAAGAATACAAGGGACATCCTACAGTTACTCAGTTAAAAATGGTGAATTTGGATTTCAAACTATTGTGTTCTAACGTCAGAGTCTGTGCTTTTAAAATTGGGCATAGAGGTGGAACACAGCTGGATAGCTTCAAGGTTAGAAAATGTATTCACGTTACACCCAAGTATGCAAATAAAATATAAATTATTTTGTTATTTTTTAAAATTTTGTATTGAGGCATAATATACCTATGCCCAAATGTACAGTTGATAAGTTTTATGATTCAATGAGTTTTCATAAATGCACAAGCTCAGTCCTCTGCAGCCTATCCAAATAAGAAGTTTCCAACACCCCAGGAAGTTTCTTATTTCTTCCTCATCAGTCCCCACAAACCCCTGTCCTCAGAAGCAAACACTCCTCATATTTCTTTCATCATAGACTGTCTTTAACTGAACTAGAATGACACACATAGGGAATCCTTCAGTATGTACTCTTTTGTATCTGACACCTTCTAGTCTCATAATATTTTTTAACTTCATCCATATTGTTGCATTAGCTGTCTGTTCCTTTTTATTACTGAGTAATATTCCATTCGATGAATGTTCCATGCTTTGTTTATCCATCCTCCTATTGATGGACATTCTGACTGATTCCAATTTAGGGCTATTATGATTAAGTGAACTATGACCATTCTTATACAATGTTTTTGTGTGTTTACATTTTCCTTTCTTTACCTAAACGTCTAGAAGTGAAATTTTTGGGTCCCAAGGTAAGCTCATGTTTAACTCACGCGAAACTTTCAACCCGATGGCCAAAACAGTTGTACAATTTTACATTCCAACAACAAGGCATTAGAATCGCAGTTGCTCCACATACTCTCCATCCTGTGATTTTGTCAGTCTTTGTAATTCTGATCATTTTAGTGAGTGTATCATGCTATCTCGCTGTGGGTTTAGTTTACATTTCCTTAGTGGCTGAAAAATGCTTGAGCGCTTTGCTGTGTGCTCATTGGTCACTTTTATGTCTTCCTTTGTGTAGCCTCTGTTTATGTCTTTTACTCATTTTTCTTGGAGTTGTTTGTCTTTTTTTATTGTTTTGCAGCAGTTCTTTGTATATTCTGGATAAGGTCCTTTGTCACTGACACATGCATTGAGACTATTTTCTGCCAGTTTCTTATTTCTCTATTGCTTTTTTTCATTTGTATTATATTGTATTGTCCTTATGTCCTCATTTGTACAGTGTTTTCTCTCGAGAGGTTTAAATTTTTATGATTTCAGATTTTTCGATTTCTCCTTTACGGTTATTGCTTTTGGGGTCCTGTCTAAGAAATATTTGCCTACCCTCATGTCACAAAGATATTCTCCTATTTTTTTCTAGTGGTTTTAAGGCTTTAGTAGTTGACTCTGGATAGAAGGCATATTTTTCAGTTGTACGAAATTGTATGACCAATAAAGTGTAGAGGTACAGGAGTGTGCTGGATTGTTCCCTGGCAATTTGTTTATACTGGGAACCACATGTGTCAATATTCCTTTCTCTGTATGGTTTGGGGTTGGAGTTGGCCAAAAGCGAAGTTGCGTGAGTTTGGGGAGATGGCAGTGAAGCGGCAGCCACTACTTTACGGGGATTTTCATTGATTAGAGGTGGTGAGAGGCACATGCAGAGACAGTGGCAGGTTTTGATTTTCCCTCTCTCATCTCCATTTCAGGTTTAACTCTTTCTGACATCTTGTCCTTGCTGGTGACCAACAGCCCCTCCGGTCCCACCAGAATCTTTGCTATGAATCCACAGAGGGAGTAGCCATGAAGGACCAACAACCTTTTAGAGACATCCATGCCAGCCCCTTCAGTGGCCCTGCTCTGGCACCTAGATGTGTCTGGCTTCAGATTTCCCTGCAAGCTTCGACTCGTTCAGCAGTGCTGAGGCTGGTGAGCAACTTCTCTCTGATCGCCTGCCCTCTTTACTCGACCTTGACTTCCCCTCTTGCTCCCACATTTGTGTAAAGACTGATTCCAATGACAAATCCTCTGTTCCAGTGCACTCGTGGTAGCTCAGCTTCCCTGACTGAATCCTTGCTGAGAAGGTGAGAAAGAAGTGGTGAAGACAATAGGAGGAAAGGAGGCAGGACTGCAAAGCTCAGTGTTGCAGAGACTGTTGGAAGCCACTAGCTGTCTCTTGCAGCTAAAATGCTGTCATGCCATGGTTGTATTGTATCAAGGAAGACACACCTTGTTCCACTCTCATTTCTGCCATTTATTATGTCACCTTGGATAAGTCCTTTTAGCATTCATCTTCAGTTTCATTGCTTTTTTTTTTTTAATCTGCTTGCTCTCGTGCCTCACAAAATTGCTTTAAAGATACCATGAAATCCAGCATTCCATGCTCTATTCAATAAAGCACGCACTTTATCTCACAAGCATTACTATCCTCATCACAGGCGTCATCGTTCTTATAATGATTTGTTTGCATCTGTATCAGGGAAGATAGGACTGTCACTATGGCTACCTTTCAGAAGACACAGAGAAAAGTTTAGAAGAGAAAAAAGGAGCCAGAGATGCCAAGCTGCTCTGAAGTTTTTGGATTCTCTGTGGATTTCAGTTATGTTTCTTATACTAATTCCCTTTGACCACATAGACCAGAGCTGGTTGAACCACTCTTGCCCATGAGAGAATAAATGCATACTCAGGTTAAGAAATCATGTCTGGCCTTGAAAAGCATGCTGTCCAATAAGCTCTCAGCCACACCACAGGGTATCCCACTCAGGGCGATTGTATGCTAGAAGCAAAACCAAGAAAGTACTTCGGAGGGCAACAGTTCAGTCACATGAGTCATCCTCTTTCAAACTAATTGATGTTACAGTCTGCTGTCTTTCCTTTGACTCATTGAAGGAGAGTGGTGGTTGGAGGATCTGAAACAACCACAGAAATAATGATGAGGTGAAAACATGGTAGTGTTGAAAAAGCATTGTTTCCTTGGGGGAATTGGGTTCCAGTCTCGGCTGGGGGGATAAACTTGGGGAACTCCAATAAATTCTGACTTCCTCTGAAAAATGATAAGGTTATACTAGCAAAATTGTTTCCAAACTAAGGTTCTGCATTGAGGACAGAGCTCTGATCTGGCCAGTGGAGTAGCCAGGGGATGGGATGCTGGATTAGGCATCCCCTCCTTGCCTAGGTCAGTTTACACCCCTCTGCTGCATTCTTTATAAAGTTCAAAGTAATATTTTATTAAAATCAAAGTGGTTTCACTCAAAGAAAAAAATAAAGCTTAAAATATATTGTGCTGCTATTTACAATAGCCTAGACCTGGAAGCAACCTAAGTGTCCATCAACAGATGAATAGATAAAGAAGAGGTGGTGTATATACACAACGGAATATTACTTAGCCATAAAAAAGAATGAACTATTGCCATTTGCAGCAAAGTGGATGGACCTAGAGATTATCATACCAAGTGAAGTAGGTCAGATAGAGAAAGACAAATATTATATGGTATCATTTATATGTAGAATCTAAAAAATAATACAAATGACTTTATGTAAAACAGAAACAGACCCACAAACATAGAAAACAAACTTAGCATTACCAGAGGTGGGAGAAAGGGAGGAAGGGACAAATTAGAAGTATGGGATTAGCAGATGTAAACTACTATACACAAAATAGATAAGTAACAAGGATTCACTGTGTAACACAGGGAACAGTATTCAATATCTTATAACCTATAATGGAAAATAATCTGAAAAAATATATAAAACTGAATCATTATGCTATACACCTGAAACTACACAATATTGTGAATTAACTATACTGCAATTAAATATATATATATATATATATCATACTGGATTTTCTCTAAGATTGTCTACAGTTTTAAATATTATGAAATGTCAGTTATTTTAGGCCAATTCTCAATATCCTAACAGAATGCCATACGTTGGTTTCAATCAAGCAAAACTTTCATTTTTCATTATATTGATACTTTAATTAATTAACTAATTCCACTAAAAGTTATTGAATACCAGATATAGAATATGGGGTTAAGGGAAGTAAAATAAATTTAAAACTTCTCTTTACCATGGGCTCTCATAGGCCTGTGGGGTCAGGCAGGCAAATGAAAACCTATAATAAAATGTGATAAATGTTATAATAGAGGTTGGTTAAAATTGCTATAGGAATATAAAGGAATCCATTTATTCTGCTAGAGGGGCTTTGAAAATGTACCACATGACCGTTTTCTACTTCTGCAATGCAGCGACCAGCAGACTTGCGTTTTGTTTGGGTTCATATTCAAATGAGTTCTTTATTTTCTGAGCAGGAGGACTAGTTCTAAGACATGCTGAATAACAGGAGTAGGCCACAGAGTTGGAAAATGTGCCCCAGATAATTTGGAAACGGGAAAATCCACATATGGGCTCTTCAGAGATGGCTATATATCGCTTTACTGTCAAGTCGAAGAAATCCTTATGAAGACCATCCAAATGGACCCTTTCAAGCACACAATCAGTACATTGCTTTAATGTAAAAAATAAGTATAATGGGGAAAGAGCTATGTTTTCCAGGTGCCTAAATCATTGCATCCTGCTCTCCTCTCACTGCGAAAAAGGTTTGCATTTACTCTCAAGGCACATATTTCACTTGGCTTGCTGACAGTTTATGAAGGGCAAGAAGAATTTCTCCCTCTCAGGTCTGATCAAATGCACAATGAGAGGTGCCAGCAATTAACTTAAAACTTTGGCAGCGGCCACGTCCCGTGCCTCATTTAACAAGCCGGCTACAACCTCTGACCCCAGTGATGTTGTTCCGCGGTAACTTAGTCCCTCCGTTGCCCGCTGCTCACTTATCATACGTTTGTAGCCTTGAACCCTTCCTTGTCCCTATAAATTTCCAAAATTACAACCTTTCATGCGATTTCTGAAAATCTGTGAAACTTTTTAACACAAAACATACAGATGCATGGGAAGTTTTGCTTCCTTGTCTACATTTCACAGTGTGAAAAAAGTTATAAAACCTGGGAGTTTGAGGGTCTTTTTTCCAAACAGGCTTTACATAATTCAAAACCTGTATGTCTGTAGACACCATTCATTTTCTTGTTAATGTTGATGGTAACTCTAATAGGACAGGAATATAAAAGTATCTGATACAGCTGGTATGTTATTCAAAGAGCTTGATTCATAGGCTTTGTGCATTATTAGTCATACCTGATTATTTTCCAACTTGGGACATAATTCTAGTGAAATTAAAACTGGACAACCCAAATTTATGTAATTCCTTTCTTTTGGGGACAGTTACCGGATTTCAATGATTATCTTTAAATTTGATGCATCTTTTAAGACTCCTCTGAAATGCCACCTTCTCTATGAAGCCAGACACCCTCTCAACTTACCCAGACTCTCTCTTCTATGAAACAAAAGGACTCCATTTATTGACCACGAATTTTACATTTAAGATCCTTCGTGTCTTGAAGTAAAATATTGCTAACATTGTTCTGTGTGGTTTTCTTCTTGCCACAAAGGTATCTCATTTCCCCATTTCAGAGTGATTCCCTCATGTTTCACTGTTCTTTGTACTGCTCGCCAGCAACCTCTCACTCATTCATTCACTCATGCATTCATTTGATAGATGTTTGGTGCACAATTCTTACATCAGGAAGCTGTGCTGAGCGCCAGGATAGCAAACCAGGGTCCCCACCCTTAAGTAACATAGTTTAGTGGGGAAACAAAAGAGTACTTATGTACTTACCATGTAGAGTGAATAGTGGATTAATAAAAGTAAGCTCTGGGTGAAGGGGCAATAGAATTAGGGGATTAAGAGGTACAAATTATTATGCAAAATAAGCTACAAAGGTGTATTGCACAACACAGGGGATACTGCCAATATTTTGTAATAACTATCAATGGAGTATGACCTTTAAAAATTATGAATCACTGTAGTGTATACCTGTCACTTATATAATATTGCTCATCAACAATACTTCATTTAAAAAAAAAAAAAGAAAGAAAAGTCAATGAGACCCAGGAGAATAAAATAAAGTAAAATAAAAGTATGCACTGAGGAATATGGAAACTCATAGGAAAGACCCAGAAACTGGACTGGAGTCATTGTGGAAGACATCTCAAGGGGAAGGTGGGGCATATATTCAAATAAAAGGAAGATCATGAACCAAAAAACCTGGAGGCAACACAAGAAACCCAAGACTAGGTAAGAAGAGGGTGTCTGAATCTCATTTGTCAGTTGAAATAAAATGAGCAGAGCAGGAAGAAAGGGGAAAAAAGAAGAAAATGTACGTAACATAAATATCAAGTGTTCCCATTTTTAATACAAAAATTAAAAAGTGCAGGCAATTTTAGTTCTTTGTTGGAAGTCTTCTGTGGAAAACTACTCTGTGAACAACACAAATAAACTAATTACTGAATATTAGGATTCACTTCTAAAGAGACTGAATAAGACTCTCATTGGAAAAAAAAGAGAGATGTTTGGGTACCTGAGGCAGCCTGCCTTCTACAGTTAGCTACATGTCGCTGTTTCCAAGAATGTGTGTATTTTACTCACTAAGATAAGACTTGATTATACCTTTCCTTTCTAGGACACCGAAGGGCTGGGTAATTCTAGCAGGGTGGTGTTCTTCTTGAGCTAAATGACTGTATATATTGGGAGGACGAGGTAGGAAGGAGGATTCAAATCGGATACTAATATATTTAATT
Source organism: Camelus ferus (assembly GCF_009834535.1). Taxonomy (NCBI): domain Eukaryota; kingdom Metazoa; phylum Chordata; class Mammalia; order Artiodactyla; family Camelidae; genus Camelus; species Camelus ferus. Next base: position 15,767,972 of record NC_045716.1, on the reverse strand, counting down.
GAACCATTTTATTTACTGCGTAGGAGCTAGAGATTCTCAACATGAGGGTTTTCTAAACTAAACCAACCCTATAAACAGCATAAGTGGCATTCACCTGTCATAACTCAAATCTATCAGGAGACAATAATGATAATAATATTTACTCGTTATTAAGAATTCATTTTGTACCCAAAAATGTGCTAGCGACTCTCTATATTCTTTTTCATCAAGACCACTCTAAAAACTAGGTATTATTATCTGCATTAGAAAGTAATTAATAAATATTTGCTCAATGAGTGAGTAAAGGCTTCACTTAGAAAATCACTCCCAAAAGCAATTCAAGTCACTCACCCAACAATAAAAATCGAGAAAATGCCATGTTCCATGTACCTAACAAATCTTACAGTTTCCTGGGAACCTGAATCCAGTTCACTCTTACAGAGAAAACAGCCATGCGAATAAAACCCACCCAGGGTGCTTAACACGCATTAGATATTTACTGAATGACTGAATGATTGAATGGATGAATGAATGAATGAATGAATGAATACAAAAAAGGCAAAGGTGTTCCAAAGCCAGTACAATAGTCCCTCATTATCCATGGTTTCACTTTCTATGGTTACCCTGGGCCAACCACAGTCCAAAGATACTCAGCGGAAAATTCCAGAAATAAATAGTTCACACATTTTAAGTTGTGTGACTTCCGAGTATCATGATGCAATCTCACACTGCCCAGCTGTGTCCTGCCCGGGATGTGGATCATGCCTTTGTCCAGTGTATCCTGCTCCTTAGCCACTTGGTAGCCCTTTGGATGATCGGATCGACTGTTGCAGGATCGCAGCGCTTGTGTTTATTTTATTAAGAATGGCTTCAAAGCACAGGAGTGGTGATGCTGGCAATTTGGCCGTGTCAAAGAGAGGCATACCGTGCTTCCTTTAAGTGAACAGAGGAACGTTCTCTATAAAATAAGGAAAGGAAACAAATTATACGCTGGGGCTGCTAACATCTAAGGTAAGAGCTCATCTACCAGTAAAATTGTGAAGAAAGAAAAAGAAACCTGGGCTCATTTTGCTGTCGCACCTCAGACTGCAAAAGTTACAGCCACAGTGTGTGGTAAGTGCTTAGTTAACATGTAAACGGCATCAAATGTGTACAATAAGATATTTTGAGAAGCCACAGTCACATAACTTTTATTGCAGTATATTGTTATAATGATTCTATTATTATTAGCTGTTAATCTCTTGCTGTATCTAATTTATAAATTAAACTTTATCATGGGTCTCTATGTATTCGAAAAAACCCCAGTATATGTAGGATTTGGTACTACCCGCCTGCACTGGGGGTTTTGGAATGTACCCCCATGAATAAGGAGGGGATTGTATACTAAGGAACCTCTTAAAAGACCAGAGAGAGAAACCACACTGCTTCATTCTGCAGCAGACAACCAAAATAAGCCTTTTTCCCTTCAATGTGTGGGGGTGGTAAATTTCATTCTCTACCTCCAGACTCTCCCACACGGCTGCCCAGCACCCGAAAGCCAGAAGGAAGAAAGAGTGTAGCGAGGAGAGAGAAACTGAACATGGCCAGTCCTTGCCTCCACAGTAAAAGAGTTGGGACAAATTCAATGGATTTGATCAATGGATCTAACAAAATAATTTGAGACTTTATGGCTTATTGATCAAGGAACTATGCCTGAGAGGTGCCCATCCATCACCTTTGAGGCCAGAGAACTCCCAGAGAAAACACTGCTCCTGCTGCAAATCATAGTCACCCTTCTGAATTCAAAAGTTCAGTGGCTCTATCCACCAGAAAAACCTCAGTAAGGCCGAACAAGGTGATATTCTTTCTGCAGGAGAGAAGGGAGGATGACCTGAGAGGAGGAACAATGAACCGGAAACTGAGTACATTATGAGTATAATCTTCACCATGACCTTGTCGGGTAGATGATGGAATCCTGATTCAACAGACAAGGGAAGTGAGGCTCACGGCAGTTAAGTGACCCATCAGACACACAGCTAGTAAGTTCATTTGCTCCAGAACTTTCCACTCTCCTCCCTATCCCTTCTCTCCAGCCAGTGCACTGGACTCTACAGGGCTATGTTTCCTATGCAAGTCCTGAGCCAGAATAGTGGTATCCTAAGGAATTTTAATACCCAGGAAAAAAAAATAGTTTATTTCCATCCTGCTAGAATTTATTTTCAAGGGAAAAAAATATCAAGCAGCTCCAATTTTCCAACATGTCTCTAAACACTGGACTACAACAGTAAACAAAAGTAGACAAGGGTCTTGGCCTCATGGAGTTTACCTTCTGGCACAAGAGACAGAAAGTACATAATAAATAAACGTGTGTGCACGTCTGTGTGTGCGTGTCTGTGTGTGCACACAACGAGTTTACTTAACGACCTACATTCAGTGGAATGTGAATCAAAAATCATCATAAACTCATTTTAATCATCATAAACTCATTTCAGTATGCTATGCTGAGGCTTGCTTCCTGACCCCTGGAAGATGTCTAGCACACCTAGCGTATCTTTTCTCATCATTTCCATGTATTATTGAATGTGGCTCCTTTTAAGGAACTTTGAAGTCCAATCCATCTTAATATCAGTTCTCCTTTAGACATTATTTAGTCCACTGTGTTGTATCTGAGGCTAGCGGTTGGAAACGATGCATTCAAGATCCCAGAAATACTAATGCAAAGTAGTAAAGTTAATAAGTACTAAATGTACTCAAGAGAAAAGCCTTAAAGAAAGGTTACTTGGACTCTGTGGCTGCATATCAGATCTCCCCAAACTTGGTAGCCTAAATGAAGGAAAGCCTCATTTTATAACACCTAATGGTTCCTGCAGGTCAAGAACCAAGGAGGGGATCTGCTGGTTGCTTCTGGCTCAGGGCCTCTCGTGGGGCTATAGTCAGATGGCGGCTGAAGCTGGGATAGTGAGGGGAGGAGGTATGGGGGGATGGCTTGGCATGGAGCCATTTTCAGTTAGTCTTAGGGCTTTTCCACGTGGTTTCTTAACCTGGGCTGTTTGGGCTTCCTCATATTATGGGGGCCTCAGGCAGTTACATTGCTCACAGGAAGGCTTAGGGCTCCAGCACAAGAATTCCAGCTAACCAGGGGGAAGCTCTGTCTCTTCTGTCACACTCTTTTGGTTATAAGTGAGTCACAGTCCCTTCCAGATCCCAGGGGAAGGAATATAGACTCCCCTCATCTCCCAGTGGGAAAAGTGCGAGGTCACGTTGCAAGAAGACCCTATGGAATTGGAGATATTATTGCAACCAACTTTGATGGGTGGCATTTTTTATTGATGTATATTTGCTGTACAATATTATATAAGTTACAAGTGTACAATACAGTGATTCACAATTTTAAAAATTATATTCTATTTATAGTTATTATAAAATGTTAGCCATATTCCTTGTGTTGTACAATATATCTCTGTAGCTTATTTTATATCATCTAATATTTTGTACCTCTTAATCCCCTACCCTTCCTTATATTGACCCTCCCCTTTTTCCCCTCTCCTTTGGTAACTGCTGGTTTGTTCTCTTTATCTGTGAGTCTGTTTCTTTTTTGTTATATTCACTAGTTTGTTTATTTTTTAGATTCCACATATAAATGGTATCATACAGTATTTGTCTTTCTCTGTCTGTCTTATTTCACTTAGTATAATTCCCTCCAAATCTACCCATGTTGCTGCAAATGGTAAAATTTTTATTCTTTTTTATGGCTAAGTAGTATTCCATTGTCTATATGTCCCATATCCATTCATCTGTTGATGAACACCTAGGTTGCTTTCATATCTTGACAATTGTAAATAATGCTGCTATGAACACTAAGGTGCGTGTATCTTTTCAAATCAGTGTCTTGGGTGTTTTTTTCCAGATATATACCCAGGAGTGAAAATCTACCCATGACACCTAAAATGGAAGAGAATATGTCAGGAAGAGTTAAGAAAACAGTAAAAATGCAGAGATGAGACAGAGAAAAAGACTTTCGACAGTTGGAGTATTTAGTGGTAAATCAAAAAGATGGCAATGGAATCAAGACATTTATTGTGCACAGCAGTAGGGACAAAAGTGACATCTGCTTGTAATATTAGATGCCCATACTCCCATGGACCCATGCATGCACACACACAGACACACACACGCACATAACTATGGTCCCCAGAACCTTCTAACCCAAAACTGTGACAATTTCCACTCTGATCAGTACTTTTTATCCACAGCTATTGTGGCAACTGGTGACCGTGATTCACTACCTCTCTACCCTTATGTATCCTTGGAGAGCTCCCTCTGACCTACTAGAGAAGGTTTGCTAATGGTTGTCCTCTCAGCACAGGGCAAAGCAATTTCTTTGGAATCCTGTTGTCATCCATCCTCCTCACATGAGCAGCCCAGAGAAGTGGAGTTGCAAAGTGCACGGCTTTGATGCCAGTGGATTGGCGGAACTCCAACTTCTTACTCTCAGCAACCTTGTTCTGCCATTTGATGTTAAATATAGAACTTAAGGGGCAGGGTGAGAATGCCAAAGCCCCAGACAAATTCTAATTCTTCCTGTCTTCCATCTATCACCATCTGCTTATCTATTTTCTGTGTTCATCATCACAGTGCTTACTTATTCCCCATTCCTTTATTCTGCAACAGGCTAGTCCCCACTTTCACAGTGGGACACTCTGCTTAGGTACATCACAACGACTCATGATGCAATTACACTTTCAGCTAACTAGGACACGTCATTTCAGAGTCCCTAGTAAACCAGAAAGGAGAGTAAGAAACATCGAATTACAGAAACTAACTTTATAGAAGAGAGTTGTGGAAAAGAGGAAACCTCCCGAGTGTGTGCAGAATGTGTACACGCTGCCCAGTCTGTCCCTTTCATACTTGCAGCCGCTCTACAACAACACAACTTTCAACAATGCTGACAAGTAAGTACGATGGTGTGTGGAGAAGAGCTGTATTAAATTTTAGAGATCTGAGATCAAAATGTACCTCTTCTATTACTCTGTTTAGTGCGAGGTCACTGAAAGCCAGCTCTGTAATCTTTGGCAACCACTCTAAGCCTCAGTTTCCTGACCTGTTCACTGAGAAAATGGAGTGGGTAACTTCTCTGTTTCTTTTCGGGTTTATGATTTGAAAATTCAGGAGGTTGCATGTGGTATATCTCAGTTAAATAGAATAATCAACTAACTAGAATATTCACCACCTTATATTCTATTTAATTAAGTTCTACTATAATAGTAACAATAATTATATCTTTTACCTGTCTATCATTAAACTTCCTAAATGTTTTGACATCCATTTATGCTTATTTTAACTTCAAAATATTGTCCAAAACTAACAGATCATCTATATTTCCATGCCTTACCAAGTATATGATATTGAAAGGATGGATACAAGTATGTAACAGGCAAAAAGATTCTATTTGATATAACTTGTATGGTTCTTTTTTCTTGAGTTAGAAAAATACAAGGTCATTCAAAATGAAAAATAAAACTAAGAAAATATGTCATTCAAAATGTTCCCGTATCAGAGCATTATAAAAATCTCTCCTACACACATTGAAGAAATATCTAAGGTCCACTGTAGACCTAAGTCAAGGCTAAGTTTGAACCAACTGTCTAAAAATTATCAACTCTACAGCTCATAGCTTTAGAGCACTTCCAAATTTAGCAAACACTTTTACACGCATTATTTCATCTGAATCCCACAATGACCCTGAGTCATTGTTAACTGAAATGCAATTGTTAGTCTCATTCTACAGACGAATCAACTGAGATCAAAGAGGACAAGTGATTTTGCCAAAAACACAAAAGCAATTAGACATGGACTCAGAACCTAGCTGAACCACAGAATTCAAAGTTCATAGGAAACTTAAAGGTCACCTAATGAAACCTCTCTGCTGAGGCATCAGCGCTACAGGCAGTGATGGCCAGCTGGCCATTCAAAATTGGGGCTCTCCTTTTCATGCGAGAGATTGGTAGCCAGGAGGGGGCTTTCCATCCAGGGAAGGGACCACATTCCCCAGTCTTCCTGGTACCTCAATGTGATCAATTACCACCACGATCTGATATATCTAGCCATGACCAGTTATCACCACTATAACACGAGCCGAGGTTCTCCTTCTTCTTTCTCCACCCTTTCTCTCCTAACTCAGAGGACATTGAAGCCCAAGGAGATGGTAGCCAAAAATAGAAGGATGCCCTGTATCACCCCAAGGAAGAAAATTGTCTGCCAACCAGAACGCTCACACTGGAACAAGAAATAATCTTAAATTGTGTTAAGACAGCAACAGCAGAAATTTACTTATTTTTTTCCATAGTTAGCATTCTTCTGCAAATGAAAATCCCCTGCAAGCCCCCTGCCTCCAAACAAACATAATAACGAGGGGCTTACTCCTACCACAGGCAGATCATTTCATGTTCGAACAGCTTCTGATGATAAAGTTCTCCCCGCACCAAGCTGACTTTTTTTTTTCCTGTTACATCATTTTGGTCCTGGTATGCCTTTTGAACTCACACAGAACTGACTTAACACCTCTTCCACGTGACTCATGTCTGCCTCTAACCCTTTATTACAGACGATCTTTGTTCTCGAATAATGATTCTTTATAGAAATTATGTTTCCACAACAAGATCATAAGGTTCTCTTCCCCGGCAGTGCTTGAGGCAATTCTGGGCAAAGGACAAGAGTTTGATAAACACTGAGTGTCTCATGGAAGCCGGTCCTGACTTTGGAGTTGAGTTGTCACTTTTTTTGGAAGCTTGTCTAAATTCATTCAGAAGGAGTTACCTTCTTTCCCTGCTGTCTGCAGCACCTCATGTGCTTTTCTATTATAACCCTTCCCACAGTGACTTTATAATTGTAATCCATCTTCATAGCTAATAAAGGCATCTGAGCTAAGTCTATATATGTCACCAGGGAGAAGTCCACTTACCATTCTTTCATTACACGTACAGACACAGAGTATACAACTCCAGGGGATATCATTTCTGTTACCATCCATAAGGTTGTGCTATAGAGTGGAGCCTCTTGGAACCCAGAAGATGATGCAAATGTGCCCTTCTTCCTCTTTCTTTCCCTCAAGTTACCCATCAGCCCGCTTCATGGGTGCCTGCGAGCTCATGTGCCCTTTTTCCTTTGCTCACACCTTTTCTGGCACTCCCACTGTGCACACACACCCCAGCTTCAACCTACCCATTCTTCATGCCTTGCATTCAAGCAGAGCAAACACAATGTGTTTAGAACTGAGCACCAACGGGACAACAAATTTCAAACTTGCTAATATTGATACCCCTCCCAGCATAGCTTGAGAAATCATTATGTTAAGACACCTCCCTATGGGGAGGAAGACTGATGGGTGGGAGGAGATTGAGGAACTGGATGGGGAAGGACAAACAGTAAAAGAGGTTGAAAGCCCCATCATTCCATGTAACTCTCTTATTTGCTTATATGTCTTCTCTGCTAAATTATTATATATTTACTTACTCACTTATTTAAAACAACCGTAGCATTTACTAGGTGCCAGGCATTGTTCTAAGCATTTTGCAAATGTTAATTCATTTTACCCTCATAATCGCTCCGTAATGTATAGTATCTTGGTTCCCCATTTTAGAGATGAGGAAATTGGAGACAGAGGTCTTGTAACTTGCCTAAGGTCACCACCCAGTAAAAGTTACATCAGGATTTGAATCCAGAACCCAGAACAGCTAACTCTGTTGCCACGTAGAGGAGCATTTTGAAAACAGAGATTGGATCATACCGTCTTTTGTACCCCAACAATCTTGCACTAGTTTCTGTAAGATTGTAAGCCTTAAAAATTGCTTGAATCAATGAATGAGCGAGTGAATGAATAAATGGGAATATTTTCTTATTTACTCAGAAAGGGTGCCCCAAACGGAAACTCAGCCACCTATGGTTGAGTTTGCACCCACTTCTAGCTGCACATCTTCTCCCAAGTTATTGCTTATCACTGCAGGACACGAGCACACTGTGCTTCTCTCAGATGCCTCACGACAAGCTGAAATCAATCTACCCATTTGCAGACAGATGCATCATGGGAGACACAACAAGCCTGTCCACTTCAACATGTGTTCTCTGCATCCCCCGCCCCAGAGAAGATGCTTCAGGAGAAAAGCACTAGCTCTTCTGTTGCAGGGGCTCCTGCCCACAGAAAGCAAGGTGAGAGGCACCCAGCAGTGTGGAGTGACTCAAACTCTCATCCTTCTGAGACAAAGGCGTGGAGAAGGAGGAGTAGTCACAGAGCCATCTCCCTGCCTAGGAGCTAACCTCACAGGAATTTGCCTGCTCACCTATGGGGACCTGTATTGCCTCCTGTGCCTTGCCCTCACCAACAAGTTGTAAAGGATTTCTGGTCTGCCATTTTACAGACGAAGAAAAGAAAGCTTGGCTCAAAGTGTCTCATTAATATGCCCAAGTTCACATGGCTACTATATTGAGCTTTGAATCAGGACTTTGGCTAGGAACTCTAGGTTCTTCATTCTTGCAAAAGTCATTTTGGGAAACTTACCTGGCATAAACCTTGAGCAGATGAGGAATAGCCCCAAGTTGCTGGCCCTCCATGTGGGTTTAATATATTACTCGCCTGTCCTTTCTGGGAACCATACCAGACAGAGTTCCCATTGCCTCCTTGGAAAATCCCCATCCTGGACCTGAGACAAACAATTTCCTTTTTGTCATCCGGTCATTGACAGTGTGGTATCAGGAACCCTCAGTAGACTGGGAGGTGGGAGGGAAGGCAACAGCTCCAACTCTCTCACCAAGCAGCTGTGGCTTTGATGGAGTCATCTGACCCCTCTGGACTTACTTTTGGTATTTTTGCACAGAAAACAAAGGGATTGGATTAACTACGTATCAGATCCTGTGTGCATTGATATAGGAGCTGTAGGCGAGCTTTCTTGCAGGCAAGCACGATGGAAAGCAATACAGTGAGGTAGAAATTATCCTAACCTTAACCATAGACCAGGGGCTGTGAACCCTCAGTTGTGGTCCTAAAAATGGATTCAACAATTTATTCTAGGCTGCTGAGGACATCAGAACGATGTGTTGTGGCCTCAAAGGTCAACAAAATGATGGGTATTATCCAAAAGGGTATTGTAAAACACAAAGAAGAACACTTTTAACATTTACCCAGGAAATAGAACCAGTATACTGCCCTCTGAAATGCAATGCTCTTCAACGGCTACACCTCTAGAAACAGACTGAGGAATTAGAAGAAATCTAGAATGAGAGCATTTTAATGGCTTAGAGCATGGAAAGTGGTAATCATTGACAGACAGCCTAAAAAGATTTAAATTACACTACGATTATGAAAAAAGCAATTCTCTGTCATTAGTGTCCCATATAATATTTAATAACATTTCTTAACTTGGTGATACATACATATTTAACGTCTCAGGTTAAATATAGTAAAAAGTTATTTTAGAAATAATACTTCTTCTAGGTCTCACATTTTATGAAAAAATGATACTCAAACTCTTCATATGCACCTTTAGTACTGAACAACTTTTTCACTATTAAAGTCACATTTTGAGTCAGCCAACACAGTTTTTACAAAATGCATCTCCCTCACTGCCTTTGAAATCATTTGAGATGCAGTACTTTGAATCCATATATGATGCTTCCCCGGAAGTTGTATTCCAAACCACAGGTACCCATTCACGTAGCCCTTGGACCATCCATCATTTCATTTATCCTATAATGATAATTGTGATCATTATAACACTACAATTTATCACATATCTTCTCCAAAACCACTTATCTGCTCTGCTTTCTTAAGTTGCTCACAATGACAGCAAACACTTGGAATTAGGATATTATACCCCTGGAAATAATGACTAAATTACTAATATCTTTGCTTCCTTTTATTTTAATACTTTCATCATATGATTTCTCTAAGCAACACGAGCTAGCAGTGATTGTAATGATTCGAGGATAATTTGTCTTCTTTTAAAAGTATTTCTTGTTTAGGGAAAAATATTTCAGAGGCACAGAAAGCAAACTTATGGTTATCGGAGAGGGGAAAAGGGTGGGAAGGGATAAATTGGGAGCTCGAGATTTGCAGATACTAACTACTATATATAAAATAGATAAACAAGAAGTTCATACTGTATAGCACAGGGAACTATATTCAATACCTTGTAGTAATTTATGGTGAAAAAGAATATGAAAACGAATATATGTATGTTCAGATATGGCTGAAGAATTATGCTCTACACCAGAAACTGACACATTGTAAACTGACTATACGTTAATAAATATATATGTATTAAAAAATAAATTACTGAAAAAAGATAATATAAACAAACATTTAAATAAAGCTGACTAATTGAAAAAAAATATTTCAGAGAGCATGCTCCAAGGAAGCCATTTCTTCTTTTCCAAGAGATAATTAGAAGACAACCAACTTTATATTCACACATACAGGAAATGTTAATTATGAATTTAAAAATTATGATAAAGACTAAGCTTTGATTATTTCTTTTCTATTTTATTACCTCGGGCTTGGGCTGTTCAGGGTTGGAAAAGATGCCTAACATTCACTGAACATTTACTGTGCACTGAGGGTTGACGTATATGAATTCCCAGAAGAATTAAAGTAACATTCAGGTATAGGCGTAATTACGTCTAGCTTACAGGTGAATAAACTGGGACTGAGAAAATTTTTAAATAGCCTGTTTCCCATAATCACTAAATACTAGTACTGAGTTAGAACTGAGATGTCTCTGAATCTAAAACCCTTGCTCTTCCTGTCATGTCAGAAAGTTCAACATAGTAGAACAAAGAGTTATGTCTCAAAGGTTTAGAGAGAAAACTATAAAAATAGAGTATCCATTACTTCGTATCACATTGGCATTTATGTTTTAGTAATGCTTTGTAGTTTTGACAGTCTTTTGCATTTATTATTATTATCTCATTTGTAAAAATTAAATATGAAGTGATTCAAAGCAGGTTTAGCTATATTCATTAACAATAAGTATAAACTGTTTATAAAACAAGTTCCTATGAGTCTGTAACAGCAGACACGTTATTGTATGAGCATTAATATGGTCTTGACTTCTGAATTTGACATCAAATTGTTCAGAGACAAAACAAATGGATGGATGGACCTTCTGTTCATCTCTATTATTTTCCCTGTAAATGCTTCTAAAAGATAAGGATTTTCTTAAAACATAAAAAACAGTATTTTCAGACCTAAAAAAAAAAAGCTAACAATAAATCCTTTAGTGCTAAATATGCCATGTGTTTAAATTTTCCCAGTCATGTCGTGAATTTTGTACCTTCTTTTTAAATTGTGTCCACAAATTAAATTTGGTCAATATGACTTTATGTTCCTTTCAGTCTGCAAGTTTCCTTCCCTGGTTATTTTCCTATTTATTTATTTACTTATTGAAGACTGTTTGTTCTTTTTTCCATATTTTGAGTTTTGCTGATTTCACCCCTTGCTGCGACTATGTTTGCCATCTTTCTTTGCCCCCTTTATTTTATGAGCCAGGTTCTTAATAATAAAGACTCGGTCAGACTCAGGTTTGATTTCTCCTTTTCTTTTCCTTTGCTTAAATACATCTAGGTGTCTGTCTTGGTGATTAAGACTTACCGGTGCATAAGCCTAATAACTCATTAGCGGTCATCACCTGGTTTGTTACTTTCTTAGGGATTGCAGAAATGTGATTGCTACATGACCCAATTCTAACACAATTATTAGCCTGAATTCTAAAATGGACTTCCCCTTACCAGCTATGGGATTGTGTCAAAGTGTGTACTTGCACAGGAAAAGCTAGAAAATGACTTGATTCTTCCCTTTTCTTTACTGCTTTGAGGAATAATGAATTCATTTCATAGTATCTTCCAAAGGTGGCAAATGATGTTTTTATTATTCAATATTATAATGAACTCTTGGATTTTAAAATATTTTGTATATTTTGAACCACTGTAGATTGTTTTTTACGGTTTAAATTATCCCGACTTTGGCCAGGTTAACTTCTGAAACTTTCTGTCACAAGTCTTGCAACAGCCTTAGAAAACTTCCTACCTTCTGATTCCATAAGCTGGTCCAGGCTTGTTTATACTTTTCCGGCCTCAGGCCTGGAATCAGTCACTTTTTTCAAGGAGCCCAGCTCCCTTTAGTGCTAAATGGTAGTAAGATACTACAATGTGCACCCAGAGGTGCTCATTGCTACTGGGAGTTCACTGTTTTTAGGCTTTTTCCAGTGGACATAGCTAGAAAACTAGTTGAGGTGTTTTTATCTTTTTCTTTCTTTGATTTTATTTATGTTTTTTTAATCCTTACTATAAAGACCTTAACTGTTTGCTTTAAATTTTTTTCAGAATAATAATGCTAACATTACTACTACTAATGTGGTTATCCATACTTTAAGATATGTTTCTAGTTCTTTTTGTCCCAAAAATGTGTCCAACTAGGAAAACATGGTCTAATTGCTATGACTTGGAAATAATTTTTCTTTGTGTGATTAAATCGCCAGCTTGATACACATAGTTATTTATTTTATTGTGCTTTTAATTTTTAGGTATTGCTTTTTTTCTCATCTTGATTTGATTTTGTTGTATGATTTTGTAAAATATGTATGGGGCTTCAAGTTGCATACAGAGAAGTTTAGCTTCTCTGCATCCCAAAGGTCTCCGCTATCTCCATGTCCATCCATCTCCCCCTAGAGAAACTTAAAAAATTTTGATATATCTTTTGACTAGTTGTCTCTTTTTATGAGGAAAATGTGTGTGTCCATTATACATCCCTATCTCTCTCATTTTCTTAACTACAGAGATTTCTACACACTCCACTGAAACTCGTTTATTCAATTAATAGCATGTCGCTTCACAGTGGTATATAAATACACTCTTTGTTCTTTTTAGAGAAGCCTAATATGTTATGACCTATGTGCATCACAGTTTATTCAGCCAGTCCTAGCTTGACAAGCATTTGACGCTCTTCTACTGATAGGTGGAAATGGTAGGCATTGGCTTCTTCTGCTACAGAAGGCTGCAAAAACTAGCTGTGTTGAGTATGTCTTCCTATTTTCTCCAGTGTACCTTTGAGAGTTGCCCCTTCAAGTGGGCTTGCTGCATGAAAGTGAAAATGCCTGCTTAAATTTGATCAATTTTGCCAAATTTCCCTCTGTAAGACTTGGACCAAGTTTCCCACACAATACTTGCAAATACTCATTTCCCTGCAGCCTATCAAATATAGTCTGTTATTAGACCTGTGGAATTATCCATCTAAAAGGTGAAAAAGTGTATTTTGATGTCATTTAACTTCTCATTTCTCATTATAAGAAGTGAAGTTGAACATATTTTAATACTTTAAGGTCCTATGCCATTTTTCCCCCTATAAAGTCTCCATTCATACCTTTTGTCCATTTTTCCATAGGGTATCTGCCTATTTTTGTTTCTCTATTTTAAGCTTTTTATATATTAGGAGTATTAACCCTTTATGTTGTAATTTACAAATACTTTCCCAGTGTTTCATTTATTTTTTATTTAGCTTATAGTCTGCATTGTCATAACTTAGAATTTTCTTAATTTTTTTCCTTTATTTATGTAGTCAGATTTACTAAACATTTCCCTCATTGCTTCTAGAGAGTGAAGCATAGTGAAAAATACCTTGTTTGCTTTTAGGTTATGAAGGAATTTGCCTGTGTTTTCACTTAGTATTTCTATGGTTTTATTTTTCATATCTCTTACTCACTTGGAACTCATCCTGAAAGACAGCATGGGGAATGAACTAACTTTTATCTTCCTCTACATGGCATTCAGTTCACATTTTCTTAATTCTTATATTTCCAAACTTTTTCAAATATCACTAATCATTAATAATTTAAATGATAAAGAATTCTTGTTTCAAAAATTTTCCAGAATTTTTAACACTCAGTGTCTTCTTAGACTCAATGCTGCTCTTGAGATATTCAATGTCATTTAAATTTGTTTTTGTTTTATACGAAACCTGACTTTTCTCCTCCTGTCTCTCCTCACCTTCTCTCCTCTACTTTCCTCTCTCTCAGGTTTTAGAATCTCCTCTTTATCTCTGTGGTTATGAAATTTCATTATATCTTTCTGAGCGTGTTATTTTTACACTGTGCTGAACACTTGGTGAGTCTTTTTCATCTAAAACCATATGCCCTTCAGCTTTTAGAAATGTTCCCATATCATTTATTTGGCAATACCTACTATTTATTTTCTCTACTTTCTTTTTAGAAATACTATTAGTCGGATTCGTCCTCTATTTTTCTAACCTATTTTCTCTAGTGTTCCATCACTTTGACTTATTCTGGTTTCCAGTAGGTCTCTTAAATATTTTTTCCTCAACTATAATACTGAAATTTGCATTTCTATTATTTTTTTCAAAACTTTTTTCTGAAATATTCTAATATAGTAGCATTCTTGCCTTTGTTACTGGGAAGCAGTATTTTCTCATTTCTTTGGGGATTATAATTGTTGAATGTTTCTTTTATTTTTCCTACCTGCGATGTCAATTTCCTCTAGGTTCCTCTTTTTTTGTTGTTGTTTTGTTTTAGTCACACTTTTTCATTTTGGAGACTTTCCCCAACTATCTGAAAACTTTGGCTTTCGTATTTAAGAGTGAACATAGTTCTGTGTGCAAAGGTAGAACTTTCTCTCAGAGGTTTCTTGAAAAGTGATAGGGACTTGAGCCTTCCATGGAAGCCACCCAGTACCGATGTCTGAATGTTCTTTCTCCAGAGACAAGTCTTCCATTCTGCTGTGAAAGTAGGGCAGGTAGAAGGAAGGAAGAGGGCAAATATTCCTACTCCTGACATTTCAGAATCTGAACATGGAAGAGGAGGTGAAGTATTTCATAGTATGCTATTGAGGTTCTCATTTAATTCCTTTGTTTTTAACCCACCTCTCAACCGTGCAATCCACCATATTCACTGCTAGCCCACAGATTGGTATACATAATTTCTCCAGCACTATAAACCTCTGTTCTACCAAAAGAAAACAGAGACCACTACCTAACCCCCTATCTTTATGAGCAGGAAAGGGATCATGTCGATCCAAAGACTCTGTATACAGACATTCAATCAACCCCCCTTTCAGTCCACTCTTTCCTTCTTGTCTTCCACTTATGCCCCAAATGCTGGAAGCTTCTCAGGGTTTTGCAGAATGAGTTGGTTCATTTCACATCAATGTCCACAACTGCAGGCAATTAGTTATAACTTCATCCATTCCACTAAAACATGTAACTCGTATCTCTGATTTTTTCCCAAAATGTATTAAATTCTCCCTCCTACCGTTATTTCCTTTTCTGTTTCCTGTCCTTGAGGATTAATAACATTTTTTTACTCCTTTACTTATTTTTTTAGTCAAGTTTCATTTGTGTGTGTGTGTGTCTGTGTTTACTTGATTTTTTTGTTTGTCTAATTGATTGATTGATTGATTCTAGCCTACTTCAAGTCCTTTCTGCCAAAAAGTTCTGGTCCAAAGTAAATATTCAAGTACTATAATAAACTTGTTTTATCACTCACAGATACATGGACAGATAAGAAAGAAAGAAAGAAAGAAAGAAAGAAAGAAAGAAAGAAAGAAAGAAAGAAAGAAAGAAAGAAAGAAAGAAAGAAAGAAAGAAAGAAAGAAAAGGGAAAAAAAGAAAGGAAAGGAAACTTAGTTTAGATTTTAAGAAAGGGCATGGTTTGCAGAAACTATATGACCCAGACATTTAATGTAAGAAATCTTGCCAAGTTGTTATAATCTCTGGCATTTCCACTGGAAAAAAAAAAAATCTCTATGCCTGACCCAAAAAATACACCTCCTGGCAGAAAGTGTGAGAGCAATGGTAACTTCTGCTAACTATCATATATTTTCCCCTCTACCAGGCATTTTCCTGGATGAAAAGAAGAATTTTGAAAGTGAAGGGGGAGAGGAGGGACAGTGTGGAAGTATCCACTCCCCTCTGTGCCCAGCAGGGCACTGCCGTGCTTTCCAGCCAGCATCAGGAAGCCAGCACCCGGGGAGAGCCTCCCACAGTGTTGCACTGAACACAGAGTTGGACACGGTCCCTAACTTGGTGACCTTTTGAAAGAGATGTGCTCCCAAAATGCCAGCAGGCACCGCCAGGCTGGCTGAAAGGAGCCTTTGCTGGGTTTCCTAGGTTTCTGGAGACACACTTCAAGAAGGTTATATATGTGGTTTGTGCTGAAATGGTAATAAATTAAATTATAGCTCTGGACTAGTTATCTACCGTATAATGGTAGATTGTTTCACTCTCTGAAAAACCAGAGACTCAGTCCTTTTTCAGCTGTCTTTGATTTCCCAAGCAGTTGTCCTAGAAATTTTTAAAGAATATGTTCTGTTTTCATCTGAAAATCTGCCATCTTATAAACATAGCATTTTTAATAGTTGAAAAATGTTTCTAATTTATTACGCCATTCACTTTTAAAGCGTCAGGTGACAGCAGATAAAACTTCTTTCTGCTCAAGTGTCCTTGTCACTGTCCTAGTTCAAGTTCTCATTACTGCTGGTTTACTGCAACAGCCTTCTATCTGCCCTCAACTTTAACTTTCTCCTTGATTCAAATCTTGGTCTATCTGACTTCCATCTAGTGCTCTTTTCATTATACAGTCCTGCCTCCTTACTAACCTTTCTAGCCTGCTCTTCTGATGTAGTAAGGGGAGGAATTCAGCAAAGAATAAAACCATTTGCTACCAATTTATTCATTTTCTCTCTCTCTCTCTCTTTCATAATCCCTCTCTCCACCTTCCTGTAATTCATGCTGTCACAGACGAAAAAACCCATTTGGTTTATCTTTGTGTGCCTAGAACCTACTACACTGTTTGGTAAATAGTCAATGTTCAATGGCTACTTATTAAAGAAATGAACCATTAATTTACAGAAACTGTAATTTGCACAAAGTTGTAGTTTTCTTGAAGAGCCACAGTACCTGAAGTATCGGAGCAGACAAAGCAAAAAATCAGATTGGTCCAGAGTCTATTTGCACTAGGTGGATGGGTTGGGAAGAAGTAGGTAACCAACAGTATTGGCTGTTGAGATGAAATGATGTTCTCTGTGATCTAGTGCAGATTTGGAAAGGAGGTCAAGACTTAAAGTGACTCATAGATTTGAAGAAAATGGAGTAGTTCTGGGGAAGAAGGCTTTGAAATTTAAAAGCGAACGTAGTGTGAGTGAGATGAGTAAACCGTGGTTGGAAAAGAGACTGTGGTCAGAGATATATTGGCCGGCAAGAGGTGGCGAAGTAGCAAGTTAGCAGCAACGAGCAATAATAGCCACAGATGGAGACTGAGGATTAGGCATCAAAATTACAAGAGTTTAGAAGGACATCCATGCTAGAAGTCATCTGCCAATGCTTTGGTGCAACAGCTGGTAATATTGCCAGATGACACATACTTCAGACAAAGAGAGGTTTTGAAATAACCATTCTTGACAAATGGGAGCCTAAACTTGGTATAAGCAGGCAAGATTTACGCACGTGATAGGGCTAGAAAATGCAAAGTGATGCCATGTAGTATTAATTGTTCCAAAGGAGTTGGAAGAGGACAAGAAAGGAGTATTGAGTCTATCCTGAGTGTTGTTCAGGGACCCTTGTAAGGCAGAGAGTAATACAGAGCGTAAGTGATCTGCTACTTTCTGTTCACTTCTCCTTATCTGTTCATTCAGACTGTACCTATATATTGGGCTCTTCAGAACAGCCCTCATGTTGGCAGAGTTAAGCACATGCCTCCATAGTCGGATTCTAGGGGTGAAGGTGGGCTCACCAGCTCTCACCAGTCTGAAATGCCTCTAAGGAGGCCAGCTATGGATACAGGAAGTTATATGAATGTAATTTCTGCAAAGACTAAGTGAGATTTTTAGCCCCTCCCTGAGAAAGGATGCACAGTGGGGACTGATGGCAGCATGCCGCAAAGGAAAACAATTAAGTCATAGAACATTTTACGGGAGATGAAGCAATCTGCTGAGATGTGGAGAAAGAGTAGGCGCAGGGGAGGTGGGAGATCTCACAGGCAGTCCTCACTTGCCACTCACTGTCACTAAGGATCTAGGCTACTTAACTCCTGTTCTCAAGGACTCGTGTGCCAAGCACGCCGGCTCAGCTCCCCACTGCAAATGGAAAACTATGCTTTTGACTTGACATGATGACTATATGCTGCAACGAAAAATTAAACAGAAAAACAACAAGACAGGCTAAGTGAGGTACATCAGGTACTTATTTGCTGCAGAGCTTAGAATAACTCGGCTTCAGAATTCTGTATCATAAGGTCAACAGTTCATGTAAGCTATAATTTACATACCAAAAGACACCCTTTTTAAGTATCCATTTCGATGAATCTTGACAAACGGATACACTTTGGTAACCAGCACCACAATCAAGATACACAACATTATGATCACCCCAGGAGTTCCCCTGTGCCCTTTCCTAAGTCATTCCCTTATCTCTGACCCAAGGTAACCACTGAGATGCTTCCTGCCAATAGAGACTTGATTGACTTTTCTAGATTTTCCACTAAATGGAGTCATACAGTAGATACACATTTTTGCCTGTCATCTTCTACTCAGCACAATGAATTTTAGATTCATACATGTTGCAGGTACCAGGTTCAATCCTTGTTTGCTGAAGAGTGTTCCATCGTGTTAATAATACCTGCATCACATGGTAAAAGTATGTTTAACTTTATCAGAAATCAGACTGTTTCAAAGTGGCTACACCACTTTCCATTGCTACCAGCAGTGAATGAGAATTTCATTTGTTTGAAATCCTTGCCAACTCTCCATACCGTCAGACCTTTTAATTTTTGTCATTCTTATGTACATATGCTGGTAAAACATTATGATTTTCATTTTTTTTTTCCTGGTGAGCAATTATGTTGCCCCTATTTTGACATGATTAATGATCATTCATTTCTTCTGTGAAGTCTTCTATTTAAATCATTTGCCCATTTTTATTAGTTTGTTTGTCTTCTTTGAATTGAATTGTAAGAGTTCTTCATGTATCATGGATGCAGATCTCTCATCAGATATAAATAGCAACAGTCAAATATTTGTTTTTAATTAAATTAGCAAACTTTAAAAATAGCATTACTGGTCACAGAATTCTAAAAATCTAAAATAAATCTCTCAATAAGCATTGGTTTTGAGGAACCTCTGAATTCCCAGCTTCAGGACAAAAATTCCCATTTTTTAGCATCAATATTTTTTCTCTTACACTTGCTGTTTCATTTTTTCTACAAAAATATGTGTTTGGGCAAATGAATTTAACCTTGAAATACTGGGGTAGTGAGACTGGACACCAAGTTTTAGCGTATTCTGTAGGAAAGCCACCTGCACGACAGTTTTTTGTTTGTTTAAATTCCCACTTACACAGGGGTTGATAAACTTTGTCGGCAAAGGGCCTGATAGTAAATATTTTAGCAGGACGGGTCATAAGGTCCCTTTTGCAACTACTCAACTCTGCCTTTATATGGCAGAGAATGTATTGTCATAGACAATACAGGAATGGATGGATGTGCCTGTGTTCTAAGAAAGACTTATTTACAAAAACAAATGGTAGGCTTGATTTGGCTTCCTGACCCATGCTGTGGTATAAACATACACACACACACACACACACACACACAAAATATGTCACAAATAGTGAAAAGAGGGAAAAAGTTTAGTTTAGTTTTGCAAATTACATCCCTGACAGCTCTCTCGGTGCCGCTGCAAAATCGGTCAGACTCTAGCGCTATTGATGCAAACTCTCCAGTTCAACCTCAGTGTCATTCAGGTAAATTTATAGAGAAAACATTTCTGTTGTAAGGTCACAAACTGCAGTCTTAACTCTGATCAGCTCTCACATAAGTCCGTGCCCGTCATCACAGGGGAAGCTGGTGGACCAATTCGAACCCACCACTCCCGTCAGGAAAGTCAGTGTAAACGCACTTGAGGCTGGAAGAGCAGAGGCACCACCTCCTCTGAAGGGACACTCGGAATCTGCAGAGCTCCCACGTCGGAATCGTGTGCGCGTTATTTACAGTGAGCCTACACATTTATAAGCAAATTACTCTAAAATGCCCACTTTTTTTAGGACCCAGTAATCTCCCTTTGATCCATCTTTACATGCCACAACACCTACAGGCATTTAATGGGTGATCAGTCGTCACTGTTTGAATGTATATGTTCTCAAATATCACCTGTTGTCCAAAACTCACTGAGCATGGGACCCAACTGGTATAATACTAATTCCATTTCACTACCCCAAACTGGTTCCTCATCCTGAGGCTCTTAATTCTATTGTCTCTACCAAGATACTTCTATTCGTCTAGCTGAAATCCTGCTTTGTCCTGGATGGCACAAGAATCAGTGGAAGTGAGAGCTTACCCGGGGACAGCCTTGGTGAGTCCCTAGTCCGGAGAACCCGAGATGATTAGAAATATCTCATTCCTTATTAGTTTTTAATCTCTAGTTTTAGAACCAATGCTTGTTTTTTTCTTCTTATAATAAGCATTTATAAGACTTATCTCTTTTGACATTTACAACATAAAATCATTAACCATTATTATTCTAATGTTAAATGAGGAAACCCAGGCTCAGAGAGGTTAGGTAACTCCTACGTTTAGGCAGGTCGTTAAAGCGGGGGCGGTGGGGGCGGGGTGGGGGGGGAGGGTGGTTTTAATTTCATTTTTTATTGAAGTGTGGTTGATTTACAATGTTAGTTTCAGGTGTACAGTGAAGTGATTCAGTTATACACATACCTACATAAGAGGAAAGGGCAGGTGAAGGATAAATTAGGAGTTTGGGATTAACAGATACATACCACAATGTATAAAATAGAGCCAAGGTTTTAATTCAGTAAGGGAGAGTCCCAGGACTTGAGGACCTTGCAGTCTAGTAGAATAACCTGGGCACCTGCAAAAGCCAAGCAATAAAGTCAAATGTGTGCTATGAATGAAGTACCTACAGGGAACATCTGAGTCACAACAGAATAGTGGAGCCTGTAGGCTCAGAACAGAATGAAAAGCTTTATTTACTTATTTTTCTTTAAATCAGCATAACTTCTAGGCCAACATTCAGCTTAGCTCTTGCTTGGAAGTCTTGTGTATCGAGCACTCAAGCACATGAATCGGCATCAGGAAGAAAAATGTGAAAGAAACACGAGGTCGGGGCCTGGAAACAATGGCACAAAGGTGATGGGGCAGCTGGGGGCAGCACAGGGAGGCTGGGGCAAGATGAGCTTCTTATGGTCTTGAAACTGGGACTCTGGTATCACTTTAGTCCTTGATATCATGTTATTTCTCTCTCTCCCGTGAGCTCATAAGGATGACCATTCTACAGACAGAATAAGAGTTAAAATGATGTCATGGGAGCTTCTAGCTGTCCACTGGGTCTTAGTTTGGGGGTTCCACAAATATTGGTCAAAACTGTCTGGAGCACGAAGGACAGGGTGGGCTATTAAAAACAGGGAATCCTGCGATTCTTAAAGACCAGGACCACAGGTGGAGATGACCTGCTGACACCCACAGTCTCACAGATTCTCTGAGAACCTCAGGAAGCCTCCTCAACCTGTAGTGGCACCTTTTGTCAAATACTTCACACATTTGTCACCAAAATGTTTTGGCAGAAGCATCATCTTTAGGTTTTGACATAATCCCGAAGAGAGACTTTTTCAATTATTACTAATGGAACATTACGCTCCTCTTTGGGAACTTCTGCATGAATAAAAAGGGTCATTAATGACATCTCTGCTCAGCCCGGAAATCATTAGTCAGTGCTTGGTGCAGGGTTTTTTTTTAAAAGCACCTCATAATTTCCCACTCCCCCACCACCTCTCCAACTCAAATAGCAAGTTATTGAGTTGCCTATAATAAAGTCGGTGGTATTGATTCCCTGCAGGTGAATGCTATTTATTCTCCATTGTTTTGTTTCCCATATTACATAATAATATCTCACATGCCTATGACACTTTTCATCCTGAAGTGTTTTGCCAGTTCTGTGATGATTTCTGACACCTGGTAATACAAACCGATTTGAGGGAGGCTCCTATGTTCACTCTCACATGTGAAAGACAAACTCAGGCTACTGAAACACTGAACCAGAAGGGTCTGCCTATCTAATGTGTATTGTAGGACCGCGGTTAAGCAACACTTAAACGGCTACCGAATGGCCAACTCAACATCGCAGCCCAGTCAAGGAAAAGGGCGATCGTTTTAAAGATTTGCTTAAATTATCCACAAGATGATTCGCACCGTTGAGCCTATACCAACGTAGACTTCTGAAGGTCTAAAAATGTTAAATTGACCATCATACCTCTTACTTCATCTAACAAATCTATAAGGTAGACAACTCTGGTTGATTGGTTGGACTAATGATTCTTAATCTCTTTTCCCTAATGGGTTCAAATATACAAGATAGATAAAAGAAGGTATGAGTTAAGTACGTTTCCTAGTATCATTTGAAGCATTTTTTTTCCAACACATGAAAATTTATGGGAATACAATGAGCAGAATGATTATAACAGGACAACCCTGAACCTACTCTGATTTATGTAAAAAGAAAGTCAGCCACACACTTTGTCCCTTTACTAGCAGTAAGCATTTGCACTTGCTACACCTTATGACACACCAATAACAAAATATACTAGCAAAAATTGCTGGTTATATTGAAAATGGTGAGCATATTATTTCAGTATCAATGAAATTCATTGATTCCTTCCGCCCCCACCATCTCCAATGATAGTTTTATACAGGAAAACAAAAAGGTTGTCTGCATGTGTAGCTATAATTAAAAAATATTAAAAAGAAACAAGGGTTGTCTTTACAGCAAGAAGAGCTTTCAAGACTAAAAACAGAATCACGTCTAAAAACGTAGTACAGTGTCATTGATAAGAGCACAATCTCTGGAGCAGATCACTCAAGTTTGAATCCTCATTCTGACATTTATTGGCTGTGTGATCTTGGGCAACCTGTTTAAACTTCTATGCCTCCCCTTCCTCGTCTGTAACATGAGAATAATAATAGCACATACCTTACAAATTTGCTGCTGTATGCATGATATATAAAGCAACTGGAAAAAAATAAATAAAGCAATTGGAACACTGCTTCAGACATACATAGTAAGTACTCAATAAATGTGATCTTTTATTATCATCTCATGGTTGAAGTCAACTGCAAAAGAATGCATGATATTGGTAGGGTGGTGAATCATTTTTACTTTTACTTGAAAATCTCAAATACATGCGAATAATGACTTCTACATCGGAATGGAACCATGAGAAAAGTGGAAAGCCGGAGATTGCTATTTTTTTGCTTGAATTCATTCTCCACTTAGATCAAAGAACCACTCTATGGATAAATACAGTTGTCTGAGGCGACAGAGGTAAGATGGAATAAGGAGATTAAACTATATATGCACACACACACACACACACACATATACATTTATATCCAGTTTGTTTGTTTACTAATTTAGCACCATTTCTAGATTCACTGTTATATACTATGTAGAGAAGAGTGTCCTAAAAGTTACAATTTCCAGACCAAATCAGACAAATACAACATGACATTCACTACACTTACACTACATATCGTACATAAGTAGAACTTAATGTAGCAAAATGTGAAATAGATGACACACCACTTAGGAATGACTGTCATGTACGTACTAGGAACAGAAATTAGAGATGCGTGGCTTAAACGAGGTAAAAGTTTGCCATTCATTTCTGTATCTCTGTATTAGGCTTCAAAGTCCAGTATCATCATCAAGGACCCAGTTTCCTCCTGTCTTCCTGCTCTGCCATCTTGGGCATGCAGCTTCAATTCTCAAGGTCACCTCCAGGACCAAAGTGACTCCTGGAGCTACAGCCATTAGGTCACATTCCAAGCAAGAAATGCTGAAAAGATGGAAAAGACAAAAAGTTTAAACCAGTTGTAGACCCTCCTCTCAAGGAACTTAGAAGACCAACTCACCATCTTCCACTTCAGCCTCCTTGGTCAGCACTCAGTCATGGGGCCACACCTAGCTCCCATAAAAGCTAGGCAATGTAGTTTTTCAGCTGGGTACATTATCATCCTGAGTAAATTTGGATCTGGTGCTAAGGAGAATGTGCGCCCTTGAATATGTTATTTGCAGCCTCTGCCACATTCAGGTTGCTAAGAAAGTGTCTAGGATATGAACTTCTGTTTATCAGATTTTAAGTTTAAGATTTCTGGTTTGCAATTTTATATATTCCAACTGTAAATATAGATAGATAGATAGATAGATAGATAGATAGATAGATAGATAGATAGATAGATAGATAGACAGACAGACAGACAGGTAGTTTTTTGGCAAAGTATATTCAACAAATGTTAATTGAGCACTTAGTGTATGCACTACATTATAGTAGATGCTAGGAATACAAAGTAAACAAAATAATGATGTCCTTCAATTTGCTTAGACTTTAGATAGGCATGTAGACAAGTTAACTGCTAATTGCAATCAAAACTGTTAAGGAAAAACTTGGGTGTTCCACTTTTGCCAAGACAGCATTAGGAATTCCATGACTATGAAACTGGTGGAAAAAAAATTTTTTTGGAAAAACTAACTATCTGGGGATGGTCCTAAGGGTATATAGCAGAAGAAGGAACATTTAGTCAAGAAAATCTACTAAAATTTGACAAAAACAGCAACACTCTGTGATATTTAAACCAAGATCTGCTTCCTCCCTTCCTCCTCTCGACTCAGTGAGAGTGATGAAGTCAAGAACACACGGCTTCCCCTCCACCCAGCTCCCAGGTGGAAGGCTAGCTCCCCAAGAATGGCAGGATGTCAGCATTTCTCATCCTATTCCAAGCTACTTCTTGCCAAGGCCAGGGCAGCCAATCTGGGGGCTCTCTTCATCTATCTAGCTCCAACTTATGAAATGGAGGCTCTCCATTGGAGTGGCCAAGCATACTGGGGTCCCAATGTCCCTTGCCCTTGCTTGTGTGGTGGGGGTTTCACACTCAGAGAGATAAGCTGAGGCAACTGCCCTAAGTTTGCCAAGTATTCAAAGTAGCCATAAAAAATACATTCAAAGAATCAAAGAGAATCATAATGTGAAAAATCAAAGGAAAGTGTGATGACAAGTTCACATCAAATAAAGAATATCAATAAAGAGACAGAAATTTTAAAAAAAAAGAAAGAAAGAAATTCTGAAGTTGGAAAGGATGATAATTAAAATTGAAAATTCACTAAAGCGGTCCAACAGTGGATGTGAACTGGAAAAGAATTAGTGAAGTGGAGGATGGACTGACAGAGATTACCCTAGCCGAAGAGCAGAGGGAAAAAAAAATGAACAGAGACTCAGAGAAATGTACCATTAAGAACAGCAGTATATGCATAATAGTATTACCAGAAGGAGAGGAGAGAGAAAGGAGTTAAAAAAAATTCAAAGAAATAATGACCGAAATGTATTGGAAAACATTAATTTACACATTCACTGCAAAGAAGGCGAGTGGGAGAAAAAACTGTACTGGACTAAGGAAATGACCACGGATGGTAACTCAAATACACAGGATCAAATTAAAAGACCCAGAAATGATCATTAAGAATGATAATATAACGAGAGCATAAATCTCTATTTCCTTTCCTTTCTTCTTTCCATCTTCTCTAAAGTCATAAAAGTATATAAAGTAATAATTACAACAATGTATGTATTTATAGATGGACAACAGCAAACAATGATATCACAAAACTGGTATTTTTTCTTAGATAAACACTGGTGACATATTTAGCAACTGGGCTGCCATGCTGGCCTGGGACCATCCTTTTCCAACGTGTTTCTCAGGATGGAGAACTTCTTTCCATCTGGGCAATGAATAGACCTATCCTAAAGCCCCATTTACTGTCTGTTTCCTTGGAGCACTCCTAATACTGCTTTCATCCATTTGGAATCTCTAAGAAGTAGATGCCATAATGAGATGAGATGAATAAAACATTTATCGGGGGAAAGGCCCATGAAGGGTAAAGGCAGGGAGAGCACACAGACATGATGCAAGACTTACATCAGTGAAAGACGAGAGAGGAGGAAAAATTGGGTAAGAAGAACTTCAGATGACAGAGTTCTCAGATCTTTTTGGCCAGACCAATGGGAGTCCCTGACCAAAATTGTCCATTAGCAGAATCCTGTGTCAGGAAGGAATGGCCTGGTCCTAGGAACACCACCTTGCTCAGTCATTGGCTGAGAACAGCCTGTGGGAAGTGTGACTTGAGACAGGATGCCACAGCGGGTCCAAAGGAGCAGCAGCTGGAGGAGGTTCATGAACGATGTTCCTGCAGCAGGTCTTTCGGAGGAAGATCTAAGCAGGGCGTTTCCAAGGCCGCCACCAGGCAAGGCTTTTCTCCCTTGTAAATCCATTGCAGCCCCTATTAAAATGCTCACAGGGCTGCTCCCAATTGTTTTTACTTGTAAGATCACTTTATGATACATTACACTATTGTCAGTTATACACTAAAGTCATGCTCACATGGCATTTGAAAAGTCAGTGCTGGATTTATAGAAAAGAATAAAATGACAGAGTTCATCCAAGTGCCTCGGAGCATTTTGTCAAAGCTCTGGGCTGTTCAGCCAAGCTGGAGGCTGCACGGTGCCGAGCCCCGCTGCCAGCATTACACAGACAGTG
This sequence comes from Camelus ferus, assembly GCF_009834535.1. Classification (NCBI taxonomy): domain Eukaryota; kingdom Metazoa; phylum Chordata; class Mammalia; order Artiodactyla; family Camelidae; genus Camelus; species Camelus ferus. The sequence goes on along the minus strand of NC_045716.1, from coordinate 15,741,369 downwards.
AGCACCGCGTGATACTTCAAACGGCTCTCTCATCAGTGCATGCCCTTGGTCACAGGGGGTACCTGTCCAGGGGTTATTCAACACAAACTTACCCTTTAATCACAAAGCTTGTTAGTGCTCGACCAGGGGCAAAAGCTGGGTCTACTAATGACCAAGACCAGCAGTTCTTCTGCGTGGCTCTGCTTCCAAAATGTAAATGCAGACACAGCCATCCCCTTGCCTGTGTTCTTTTTCTCCCAGTAAAAGATACCACTGGTTTCATTAATGGAGACCAACAGGCAATCATACCAAGAAGTCTTATTTTACATTCATCCTGCCTTGACTTCAAATGAATGTCTCTTACATCACTGTCCTACATCCCAGGTTCACAAGGTGTTGGCCTGTGTGCAGTGGGTACTCCCTATTCTCAAAGAAGAAGGGACAATTAGCCCTTATTCAGGGAGGATATCAGGCAGCCCTGATCTGTCACCATGTGTTAATGACCTCATTAGATGAAAACCTGTTCCAGGAGGCCTAATTTAAAGTGGCTTGTGATTGTCTTCAGAGTCCTTATTATGAAAAACTCACAAAGGGAACAGCCAGAGTCAGTTTCCCTGAAGGAAGGGAGAGCACACGATGGAAAACTTCCCCCCACCCCCGCCTCTTGACAAACTCCAATGAGGCAAGAGGTACCGTAGAGATTCCATGTTTAAAACGCGGGGGGAGGTATAGCTCAGGGGTAGAGTGCATGCCTAGCATGCATCAAGGTCCTGGGTTCAATCCCCAGTACCTCCTTTGGAAAAAAAAAAAAAAGAAAGAAAAACCTAATTACCTCCTCCCCACCAAAAAATAATTAATTAATTAATTTAAATAATAATAATAATAATAAAATAAAATCAGTTATTAAAGTCAATATGCTCGCATAGTAACCATTAACTGTTTGGGTTCTGAGTGAAAGAAAAGTTCCTCAACTAAACTTTAACTGAAAAAGAGAAGTCCAGGAACCTGGCTGGCTTCAGGACTAGCTGACTGGTGGAAGTCAGCACTGTCATTTTTCTCACACTTTTTCTCTTTTTCTTCTTCCCCTGAATGGGTCTGATTCTGATTTCCACTTTTCCCACGTGTTGGCCAAGAAGGTTTATCCGGGCCTTGGGGCTCATCACTCTGGCCACACTAGTGCTCACACAGAGAGCCTGTAATGATGGCTTGTCCAGAGAGGTATCTGATGCTCCCACGGCTACATCCTGGATGAAGCAGACAGAAAGAGTTCCTGGCCTATCAAGCACAAGCTTTGCCCCAGTGTCTCCACACACTGACTTGAATCGTTGGACCAGGGACTGGGGCCTGTTCCAGAGTCAGTCACTTAACAGGCCGGTCAGTGCTTGTGAAGTGGCCTCACGTGAGAAATCTGCCAACCGTGGCTCTTGATACTGTCCACGATTCAGTAAGATCTCCATCCCTCCTAGAGAATCTACCAAAGAACATGCACCTGCACAGTGAGCAGGGAAGAAGAAACAAACATAAGCAATCACAGACCGAAGGCATGGAGCCCTAGAAGACATTTGGCAAAAACCAAAAGATGGACTGGAGAGAAGAAAAAGAGAAGCAGCCAGGTCAAGGCAAAGGTAGAAATATAAGCAGAGACAGGCAGAAGCTGAGAGTCAGGAGTAGCAAGGGCATGATTTTGAGGGAAAAAAATACTGGTGTTACTCGTGATCTTAGAGCTGCTGTTTACTCTATAATGGATGAACCGCATTCAATTCTTTTGACTGTGGTGCTCAGGAAAAAGGTTTCTGTGTTTATTTATCTGTGTATCCTCATAATAAGCTGCTGTCAACAGCGGTAATCTGAATGTGTCTCTGTCTCTTGAAACCTGGAAGAGCATTACATCCATCTTGATTCTCTAAGAGAAAAGTGCTTTCAAGCAAATTTGTTCTAAGGGACCTTGGGCCTTGCTTCAGCTGGAGTAGTGTTGGTTGTGGTGGTGATAGTGATGATGGTAGTGATGATGGTGGTAATATGGTGATGGTGGTGGTAATGGTGGTGATGGCAGTGGTGATGGTGGTAGTGATGGTGGTGATAATGGTGGTGATGGTGCTGATGGTGGTAGTGATGGTGGTGATAATGGTGGTGATGATAGTTATGGTAGTGGTGATGGCAGTGGTAGGGGAGGTGGTGACTGTGGTGGTGGTGATGGCAGTGGTGACAGTGGCACTGATTTAGGCACTGGCCCCTGCTAATTGATGAAAGCTCAGGTCCGGGTGAGGAAAGGACTTCTCCAGTGCAGTATTATGCAGAAAGTATGAAGGAATCTTCCTTTCTAGTCTAATTCTGTTCTCTGTGTTCATTCCTAGCAGCAGAATCGTGTGAAAGAAGGGAGGGAAAATGCACCACAGGCGTCCCGTGACTCACATGCAACCTTGTGAAGAGTAAGGGAGAAGAGAGGGGAGATACACTTCACTGCAACATGGAAGGGAAAACACCCATGTCCTAGTACAATAGATTACACCCAATATACTATTTCTAAATTTGGAAATAAACTTCCTTATGACCAAATTCTCATTATGAACAAGGTCATTTCCTACATCTACCCAGTGCAACGTTGTGATTTTTAGGAAAAATATATTTGGTCTTTATCCACAGTTCCTGGCCCACAGCTTGCGAAGCCCTTAGACTTTCCTGAGCAGTAAGAACAATGGCATAATATTTGGTCTCTTGTGCTCAGTTTCTAAAAAAGCTTCAAGGACTTTTGGTTCCCACCCAAGGGCGGTGGCTGGTTGCCAGGGAAACCATGCATGTGATTAGAGGCTTGGAACTTTCAGTCCCACCCCCTCATATCCTGGTGGGGGGAGAGAGGCTGGAGGTTGAACCACTAGCCATTGGTCAATGATTGAGTCAATCATGACTATATAATGAAGCTTCCATAAAAACCCGAAGGACAGCCTTTTGCTCCTTTTATTCCCCAAGAGTTTCCATGTTGGGAAACCAGACCCCTCCCACGTGCCAGGTCCCATGCTTCACAAGGCCAGAAGCTCCTTTGTTCAGGACTTTGCCCCATCTCCCTTCATCTGGCTGTTGATTTGTATCCTTTAAGACACATCCTTTTATAATAAATTGGCAATCTAATGAGGAAGCAAGTTTTCCCAAGTTCTGTGAGCCACGCTAGCAAACTCATCGAACCCAAGGAGGGGTTCTTGAGAATTTCTCATTTATAGCCAGTGGGGCAGAAGCACAGGTAACTCCCTGGCTTGCATCTGGCATCTAAAATGGGGGGAGGGGGCAGGCTGGTGAGACTGAGCCCTTTACCTGTGGAATCTGATTCGATCTCGGGGTAGAGGGTGTCAGAATTGAGTTGAGTTTCTTCGACCCTCTGCTAGTATCTGAGAATTGCTCACCAGAGAAGCCTCTGCACACACGTATTTTGGAATCGGGTCCAAGGACCCTTTACACTCAGACAGACAAATATATACACATATACACACACACACACACACACACACACACATACATACATATACACACACACACATACATACACACACACATATACATACACACACACACATACACACATATACATATATACACACACACATACATACATATACACACACATACATACATACACACACATACATACATACATATACACACACACATATACATATACACACACACATACAACATACATACTATACACACACACACACTATACATATACACACACACACATACACACATATACATATATATATACACACACATACATACATATACACACACATACACACATACATACATACACACATACATACATACATACACACATACACACATACATACACACATACATACATACATATACACACACATACATACATATACACATACATACATACATATACACACACATACATACATACATATACACACACATACACACATATACATATATATACACACACATATACATATACACACACACATACATACATATACATACACACACACACACACACATATATATATATGAGCCACATAAATCTGATACGTCAAATGCACATTATTTCAAGATTTAGCTAGTCATTTGCAGTCCATGCAGACCTCGGGGTTCCTTGTATCCCAGGATCTTCCAGGGCTGTTTGGAATCCAGGATTGCCCTTGTGTGGTGACTTTATCTTTGCCTCTCAGTCTTATTTGAATTGAGGTAGAACCAATTAAATCCCTTCCCAGAGCTGATTTCCAACAGATATTGGGACAGGTTGGACAACACTCTGCCTGGATTTGACACCAAAGAAATGTCATCCATGTGTCAGCGGCAACCTGGTGGCAGGGAAGATCATGGCCCCTAGTATGGCAGCGGCGTTCCTCTTAATGACCTCACGTGTTCTGTGGAGAGGAGGATGACAGCCCAGAGCCCTGTGGAACTGAGGGCCTTAAGGGCAAAAGAGCTGTTACTCTTGTCAGGGAGGAATGACTTCAGCCATGTTAGGCCTGAGGCCACGTCGTTATCTGCCTTAGTTTGCTGTATCTGGCTCACTTAACTGCCTCTGCAATGCACACTTTTATTCCATATCCCCTTCGCAGAGAAATATAGATGGCTGCAATCCGCATAAACACCGGCAAGCTTGTAATTGCCCTCTGTTCCACAGCCAGCATGACTATGGGTAAGAGGAAAGAGAGGGCCAGGAAAACATTAATAAATTTACACTCCCACCCCAGACCGACAGTTCTCAACCATAATGTCCCAGCACTCGGGTAAATCATGATGGATTATGAAGTTTACTGAAAGTAGTCTGTTACTAAAAATAAAGCATGGGCATTTGCAAATTGTTTGCTTTAAAAAAAAAATAAAGTAGAGGCAAACTTATCTCAGTAATAACATCACTCCCTTCTACTTTCATGCTAAGCGGCAATCTAGAGATGGAGAGAAAGGAGCAGAGTTAAGGAGGGCATTTTGGGGTAAAATGCACATAACCTTGGCCTGTTCTTATCTGTGTAGCTGCCCTAATAGAGTAAGTACATGAGACTATGTGCATAAGTAATTATCAATGGTTACATTTCTCAGGAAAATAATAATAATAATAAAATCAAATACCCAGATTTGCTTAGACATGCAATCCTTGGTTGACACGTGGACCATTTTCCAGAAGGATATTTGTAACTCAGGCATTTTCCATAGGCCAATGTTAGTCTTGGTGGCTACTTTCTAACACAGTTAAATAGATCCCAGGTTTTCAGCTAATGAACAATGGAAATTTGCCCTCTTCTCGGGACCAAAATGAGGTACTGAGGGGGAAGGGAGATGGAACCGAGAGACAATGCTTCTGACTCTCATTCAAATGTACAGGTGGCTCTGATGTCAGTCTCACCAAGGCACTGCCTGTCACAGACATAATGGAGTGAAGAATTTTATCCTCTAGAAATGTTCCGTGAGAGTTCTTCACAGGAAAAGGAGGGTAAGAGAAAACAGGCATTTCTTTTTCAAGCAAGAGAGGACCATAAAGCATGGCGCCGTTCAGGGAAGGAGCAGGGGTTGTTGTGGGTTGCAGGGTGGAGGAAGTAACGTGGCAGCTTCACAGGAGGAAGCAGGTGAAGGAAGCAGCCTGGCAGGAAAGCAGCCAGACTGATAAATGACAACAGGAGGGATTTTTGGTGACTGTCCTGAGGAGGGACCTTCAGGGAGAAAAAAAATAACATCTTGAGAGGCTTTCTGGGAAGCTTTCTGTTTGGCCCAGTGGGTAAAATCTTAGGTTAACCCCTTTCCAAGAAATCTTCAGTGGAAATTGATGTCACTCTTCCAAGCTTCTCAAGTTGGGGTGGTGCCTCCACGTCTCATGTCACATGACTCTGTGCAGAGGCTGGACCACACTTACTCCTGTTCACAAGGAAGTTATATGAGGATTGATTCATACCATCAGATTCACATGATATAGAATATCTTTCCCCTGAATAAATGAAACCTCCTCCAAATATTCTCTATTTCCAGATACTGACAATATGATAGTTTCCATCTTATGAAACTTATCGAGGATTGGAGCTAATTACTAAGCAAAAGTGAACATAAGTATTTTCAGGATCTCATTACATATGAAGCAGCACTGTAAGTTCCACTAGGTTGAAGATGCCGTAAGAATACATTGTTAAAATATTTGCATAGTCCCTTCAGGCTTATAATGAATTTTTACCTACATTACATTATTTGGGGGTTAATGACCTAGGATGAAGACAAGGTCACTATTAGAAGATAAGAAATCGAAAACTTACAGAAGTTATCTAACTCTCCAGTATTCATCACACTAACAAGTTAGGGAACTGGGCAAGCACTCATTACTTTTCACTTCAGATAGAGTGAGAGACCTTCCCGTTATGAAAAAAAAAAAAAACAAAGATTATCAGCCTAAGACAGAAATAGAACCTAGAACTTCAAGGAAATGGGAAACTATTATAGATGTGGAATTAGCACAGATTTTGCTCATCCTCCTTTCTATCACACGTGACCACTGAAATGCTTCTGAGTTTGACTTGTCTGCCCCAGACATCAGCTCATTTCTGTTTTAACAACCATGAGACAACAATTCCCGGCATCAATTATACGTGAATGATCACAGCCTATTGTTACTTAATCTTAGATACTTTGGACCATTTAACCACATTTGACCTTAGTCTTTTTCTAGGACCAGTGTGTGAATTGAAAATAATCTTTAAAATAAGTGAACTGAGGAGATGAACTTTCTCCTTTGGTCTAGCCAGTAAATGATCGGTAAATGATTAAGACGTCAACGGACAACTAATGTCAGGCTAATGATGAATAAGTGTCTTAAGCATGTGGTTTTTTTTTTAATCACTGGATACTTTTGTGTCCATCTAGAATTGAATTCAAAATAATCTTTGGGTTGATTAATATATAGAGCCTTGTACAAGCTCACCAGAAATCCAGGCTTTACCTAGCAAATCACTCAAAAACTCTATGTGTCTCAGTTTCCTCATACATAGATAAAGTAAATGCTACGTAACTTGAAAAATTTTGTGACAGTTAAGTGAGCTCATGCATATGAAATTGCCAAGCAGAGGAAGAAAAAAAGAAAGTGATCCTAATCATAACATCATGTAGCTAATCTCAAATCCTTTTTTCTTTTTTTCTGGGAAAATTGAGAATTGGCTCCAAAATTCTAGGCAAGTTTCTCTTGCTATCTACCACTCTTTTCTAACTGCATTGCAATTGAATTCACTATGTAACTTCCTGTCCCTAGTTTGTATTGCTCTATCTACAAACTTTTTAAATAACTTCTGCACCCCTCCCTTGAGGTAGCCTGAGACCTCACAGATCCTTCTCTGTCATTGTCCGAAGTCTGTGAGAGATTATGTTCTCCTCTGTCCTGAACACTTGGTGTTGGTGGATGGTCTTCCCCATACACTTGCCACAGCAGGTTAGATACATTAAGTAGGCAGATCTGATGATATGAATATGTTCCAAGGCATCAGACTTAGTAGAGGTCAAATTGATTGAGAAAACTGTGGAGGGAAAAAAATCTAGGTGAGAAAATTAATTTTAAAAAAAGTATTCAAAGTTTAGCTTCAAGCTTAAGTTAGGGAACCACAAAAAATCAAGAACTCTTAAAACAATTATGTAGTTCATGACACCCCCCCACCCTTGTCCCCTAGGCCCTGATGCACCCACACTGAATCCTCCTGGGCAGAGAGATGGCAGTTGGCCCATCCAATGTAAAATGCATTTCTGGAGAAACCTTAACTTCAAGTCTAATGAGAGTCATGGGACTTCAGAGGGTGATTCCGTCTTCACACCCAACACAAGAACTTTCCTGAATGGATGATGTGATCGAATCAGTTCACCCCAACTCCTCTCTTAACTTATTTGATGTTCTTCTTCCATTCTTCAATCCCCCAAATTCATAAAATTTCACAGAAGAAAAATACTGTTTCCAGCCCTCTGAGCTAAGACCACTAGTGGAGTAAATGCTGGTCTGAGGACAAAGGGCTTTTACCCTAGTCCTTATGTGGACACTTCGGTGTTGCTGTCATTATTAGTGGGTTAATTACCCTCCATGCCCACTCTGCACTTACTTTTCTTCTCACAGGGACACGCCTGCCTGATAGACAATAGGGATTTATTATAGAGCAATCTTATTGAATTACGGTTACATCACAGCCTCTGGAATGATGCTGACCAAGCTCAAGTCTTGGATCCAACACCACGTTGCATTGTGACCCTGGGCAGTTGCTTTACTCAGCCTCAGCTTCTTCATCTGTAACATGGTCCTAGTAAGCATGGTGTTGATAGGATTAACGAAGCTAACACGTGTGAAACACTCAAAACTAACATGTACAAGTAAGCTCTCCTAAATATTAACCAATGATGTTGTAATTAATATTATCATTTGATAGCTGTTCCTTAGCTACAGGTCTGCTTTGCTCTACAAGCTGACACGTGGTCAGATGGCTAGCTTCAGTGACTACTCCATCTTTGTTCTACCTTACACAAAATCATCCTTTTGATACTCACGTGTACAGTGACTTTTTTTTTTCTCCTAGATTTAACACTCTGTCCTGTCTTTACTGATTTTCATTCATTTGCTGGGGGTACTTTTCCAACCCACCAAGCTCTTGTCCTGGGACAGTATGTCAACAAGCTTTCTCACACAAACTGGTCTGTGCTATAAACTTCATCAAGTTCTAGTCCAAGGGTTGGCCAACTTTTTCTGGAAGAGGCCAGATAGTAAGTATTTTAGGCTTTACAGGCCTTCTGGTCTCTGTTTCAGTCACTCAACTCTGCCAATGTAGAGCAAAAGCAGCCATCAACACTACATACACAAATGACCAAGGCAGGGGTCCAATATAACTGTATTTACAAAAATAGCTGGTGGGCCAGGTATGGCCCTTAGACTATGGTCTGCTGACCCCCTCCTCTTCCATGTTCCAGAAATTAACACTTATTAAACCTACATTGATAGACAATCATCCACGTAACCTTATGGTTTACTCTTTGCCCACCTCATAATTATCTGGCCTGGAATTTTTTTCCAGCTTATTGCAGAGAGATCCATGAAGGAAGAGCTCAAAAGCCTGGCAAAAGTGAAGCTAGGTCATATTTCTCAATGCCAGCCCTATAAACTTATTTTTAAAAAAATACAGACGTCTGCAGTCTAGCTTTCTGATGCCCCTGCTTCCCTATAGAAAGCTTGGTTCCAGAAAGACTGGACACAAGACTGATGCCACTTGGAATTCCTTTCTCCAAACTCAAGCCAAATGCCACCTACAATACCAAACTTTCCTAGGCTTCAGGAATGCTGAGACATTTTTTTTTCATCTCTCTGTCTCCCAGTGACTTGCACCCTTATGAGATATTCAGTGAAAAAAAAATTGAATGAATGTTGCCCCACAGAGAATAAGGTTCATATAGATGGTTACTCGGTACATGGTCGTCTTCCAAAGACTTTGTAAATTCTTTTTTGAGCATCAAACATGTTCAAGGAAACTATATTCAGTAGCTAATAATAATCTATAGTGAAAAAGAATATGAAAAAGTATATATATGTATAACTGAATCACTAGACTGTACACCAGACTAACACAGCATTGTAAATCAACTATACTTCAATAAAAAAAAATTTTTTTAAGGAAAAAGAATGTTCAATGGTACTGAGCCTTACCAAAAAAGTTCTATGATGTTCATAGACCTGTTGATGTTTCATTAAAACGGTGATCTTTTTCCAGAGAATTCCATCAATGCAGAATAAACATTTACTGGAAACTTAGGAGATAGATCTGAGTTCTAGTCTCAGCTAGGCTATTTGGCTGGATGACTCTGCGTAAGCTTTTCCCTGCTCTGGGCCTCAGTTTACACAATCTGTAAAATTAACTAACTGGACTAACTGTTCCATAGGGTACCTTCTGCATGCTTAACGATGCTTCCTAAAAAGACGAAGCGTGCATCTCTAGTTTAGCGGTCTCTACTCGTCCCTTGTCTTCTCCTGGAGTCCTAGAAGAGCATGAGCACTGGGGCCTGGGCTCTTCCTTCCTCCTCCAGAGTTCAAGTTTCCATCTCAAAATTTTCACCTGGGTGGGAAAGTCTCTCTGGCAACTTCAGTATAAACAGCACAGAGAATTCAGGGGCTGCAAATGCTTGTGGAACTTCTTTATGATGTCAGAGACTTGTTCTAAGAAGCGTGCATCTTGCAGACAAGAGTCTCGGGGAGCAGAGTGCCCCTTAGTCCCATCGCTTCATCTCCCTGAGACAGCAGTGCCACACCTGCTGGGAAAGAGGTTAATTGCCCCAGCGCCAACGCAAGAAACTTTGTCAGTTCCTCGTGAGTCGTGGGGACACAGGAGAAGAGAGTTGTAACAGACGAGCAGAGAAACTAAAGAAAAAATACCAGAGGAAAAGGGACACAGAGGAAGTACTAACTGGAGAATACAAAGGATTTAATGGAGCAATGATTTATACCAATGCGCCTTTTTTAGGGACGGCCTGATTGAAATCCCACAGAGCTTCAATCTTCCTCCAAATGCATGTGATTTCAGAGACTCCCCGGGGCCCATGCTTCCTCCTGAGAATGGAGAACTCTCAGCACGATGGAGGTTCTGCCACACCTGCTGCTGAGAGAGATGATTTTTCACTGGGACGGACTGGGACAGCCCCACAATAATGTGAAGAAAAGGAAAGCCACTCTTTTAAAGAAGGGGCTTAGCCAGAGAGCCAAGAACAGTCTCAATGAGAGGTTTCTAAGCTTTACATGTTCCAGGGGTTTCACCTTCCACGGCAGTTGTCAAGGCAACAGAGTAAAGTCATAACCGAAAAGACAAATGTCATCAGCCTCACTGGGTGTCGCCACCTTTACTGCAGGTGCCAATGGTGCCCTCTCTTGTCCGGCAGCAGCATCCCAGATTTACCCCAGATTCACAGACAGCAGGACGCAGAGAGAGACAGACAGACATCCTATTGTTATCCACATAGGCGGCTTCTTCACAAACCTATAAAAGAATCTGGAACAGTCTCTCAAGCTTGGCATACTTTAAAAAAATCTGTTCATTTAGAAGTTGAATAGTTTTATTTATTTTCATGTTTGTAAAGAATAAAGTTATTGAAGGAAATTTCCAATCTTTCCACATATACATAAAATATATACATTTGTGTTAAAGTTATCCACACACGACTTAGAGAATTCCAAAGCATAATTTGTAAATTAATATAAGGTATCATTTAATTAACAAAAAAAAATCTGTTATTTTTAACCATTCTGGCAATTTGCGGTTATGTATCATAGGAAGGAAGCCCTCTGTTTTGAAAAATAACCAGCCAACGAACTTTAGAAAATAGATCCAGTTTTTTTTTTCCCAGAACAGACCTATGGTTCTAAATGTTTTCCTTATTCACAATTTCAGAGGACAAAGTGAACATTCAGATTAAAATGGGCCCAACAACTCCAGGCCATAAAGAAAACAGACAAGCCCCAAGGACATCTGACTGTGGATAAGGAAGAAGTAAATATTCCCTTTGTGGGGACCTGGGATGCAGCTAACCCTCCAGGTAAGAGACGGGCTCTCCCTCGGCAAGGTAGAGTGCACCTGCCCCGTTTGTCCCGGAGATGCTCCATCTCAGCCATAAGATGCACCCTCTCTGTAATCTTTCTGGGTGGGAAAAAGGCTGTGAAAACTTTACAACGAGTCATATGTCGAAAGTGACTGATTAGCTCTAAATTCACCTATCTGCTCTATAAACATAAACTGGAAATGCCATAAAAAGGTGTAATTCATTATTTATCCTTGTTCCAATGATAAGGCCCACCCAGATGTGCCAACAGACTGGCTTCCTCTCTCTGCTGACCCATTATCATCTCACTCTGTGCATCATTTTTTGAAAACACCAGTTACCTTCTGTCCAAAATTGAGTTTTTTTTTTTACCTGTCTTATTTCTTCATTGGATGGACTGTTACCTCCCAAAGGGCAGGAAAAATGTCTAAATCATCTTTGCAGTCATTTAGCACGTGGTTTCTTGCATATGTTAATCATTTATTTATTCAACAAACTTACACAGCACACATCAGGCTTTGTGTTGTACCAAGTAGATGGACAACCTCAGGCCCCCACCACCTCCTGCAGAGGCAAAGCTTATCCCAGAAAGCCCACCTTATGGACAAGAGAGCCAATCAGAACACCCCAACTCAGTAGGGACCGAACCAAGCATGGCTGGTTCCTTCTCCCAAACTCCACTCAAAGGTTTCCATGCACTTGAACAGATTGTTTTCCCTCTCTTGCTCTTTCTTTCTCTGTCAAAGAGGGAGTTGGATTTAGTGAGCTATAAAGTTCCTTCTGGTTATGCAATAGTTACTGTTAAAACTGAGGAAAATCGTTTACTGGCAAAAAATAGAGCAGTCCATCAAATAGCCACTAGAGTATTTACCGATTACTGACAGAGGGCAGAGTATGAGGGGTCTGCAACTCTTTGGTCATTCCGATGATATGGACGCAAAGCCAGCGGTGTTGATAATAAGCACTCCAGATCCTGTGAAATGAGAGGTTAAGAAAAAGATTGGAAAAAAAAAAAAACCTAAGTTGCACTGAAGTTGGACAATGACATTAATTATTACGCATTAAATAATACAGTGAACTATCAAAAAAAAAAAAGAAGAAGGAAGAAAGAAAAGGATTTGAAAGGCAGTGGGCAACAGGGCAGGTCATGCACAAATCCTAAAAACAAAAGTTCCAAGCCAGAACACAGCTGATTGGAACAAATCAGAGAGAATACGAGTTTGAAATCTCTTTGATTTATGACTTCCTATAGGATATTGAGACATTATTTACAATCGATATGTGTTCCTGTTAGCATCTCACTGGAGCCCCTGATGTGGCCTCACACCGTGGAGGCTGGCCAGCCCACTCCAACAGACAGACTCCCTGTGTCCTATCGGGACAGGCAATGAATCCAGATGTAGCCACAATCTCCCTGAAAATGGTGCTGGTTACTCCCACCCTTGGGTGCCTGACCCAGAGATAGGAATTTACAGGGAGAAGGCAAGTTGGTTGGAAGAAGATAGACTATAACAAGCTTCCTTCTATAATTCTCATTTGCAATCTCTTGCACTACTGCCTTTCTGTAATTCACCTTCTTTAAAGAATCAAATGGAGTATCTTTGGGTCATTTGGACACTCACTATAAAATTTCCTAAACGGATTTCTCCTAATGCTGATGCAGATGGAATGCCAGGAAAGAGAAAAACTAATCTAGACTGGCATCTTATCACTCAACATTATATACCTTATATCATGCTCAATGATACGGGAAATATAAATATGAGAGTATAAAACATTAAATATTGGGGGGTATATAAAATGTAAAATGTTTACGTGAATAAAATATAAAATTGGAGCTCTCTTGTTTTCAAGAAGCCCCCTCTTGTTGGGGCTGGGGGAAGATATTCTTTCCTGAGAAATTTACAAAGCTGTCATATTTCTCTTCTTCCATTCAGTCCATTGAATATGCCATGTACCCTCTCACCCCCAGTATTTTGAACATGCCTCCCAATGCCTGCATCACTATTACCATAAACATTCCCCTCCCCTCAAAAAAAAAAATTACTCGTACCAGGCAGCCCTTTACCTTACTAAGCCCTACCTTTCCTATAAATCTCAACTTAAATATTAGTTTTTCCAAGAGACTCTTCCTGAGGCCCTAGACTAGGTGAGATTCCCCTAAAATGTGTTATCAGAGTACCCTGTACCTCCTCTGGTGTAATACCCATCACACTTGACTAGAATTACTTGTTTGATGGTCTATTGTGTCAACTAGACTGTAAGTCCTGTAAGAAAGAGGACCATGTCTGTCTTGGTCATGATGATCCGGTAGACTTGCCTCTGGTACAGTTTATAAATCCAGACACAGACATAGCCATGTATCTGTCTGATAGCCTTCTCAGACATCCTGTTCCTAGAGGGCCGACCCAGAGTTCTGATCTTGTGGGGAGAAGGCAGTTGGCTAGGAAGAGGATTTTATGCATGACAAGTAATCAACGGAGTCCCAAGCAAGAAGGAGGTGTGCAGTACCCATTTACTGCAGAATCACTGTAACTAAGAATAAACCAAAGAATGAAATGATTACAGAATGATCAGTGCTTATCAGAGAAGTGACTATAAATGCAGTCGCAATCAGTGAACGAAAAATGACACTGCTCTTGTCATTTGATTTAGCCTAGCTCAGTGGGAAGGTATAGTTCTAGTGGTAGGGTGCATGTTTAACAGGCATGAAGTCCTTGCTTCAATTCCCAGCACAACCATTAAAATAAGTAAATAAACCTAATTACCCTTCCCCACCAAAAAATTTTTAAAAATTAAAATGCAAGCTTAGTTCAGTGTCTGGAAACATAGGCGTTAACTACTTTTTGAGACTTGAATATCTTTCCCTCAACAAACATCCATAATTTTTTTTTTACTCCTCTTGTTACTCATATTGGAGACAAATCCATTCCTGAGTCTGCATCATCAGATAAGGTACCACCTCAGCCTGCTCACTGTCTGTCTCTAGTGTGCGTAATGCAAGGCAGAAGGTAAAAACTAAGTGAAGAACGTGTCTGCATTTGGTCAACAGCACAGGCTCATAGCGTCTCTCTAAGGAACAGGCTAAAATGAAGAGGGAGTGAAAAACAGCCTGATCACTACTGTAAATTAGGCGAAGTAAGACATCCTTCTGTTGGAAGTCTTTGTGGCTGCGGTTTTGAGGAGACAGTGGTCAACATCAGTGAATCACAATCCATCAGGCAGCTGCTATTTAAATGCTTTCGTCTGTGGTGCAGGAGCCCCCATTCCAGCTTCTCCAGCCTGCTGGCTTGGATGGGCCCTGGTCATTGACCTGATAACTTCCGATTGGCTCTCAGAGCTCCCGCTTTCAACCCATTATTCATCCCGCAAATATTCGTTGAGTTTCTATTATGTGCCAGATACTGGGGATTCCGTGGTCAACAGAACAAACCATAATTGCTGTCTTCATGAAATGTACAACCTAGTGAATGGCACAGATCAGATCATAAAATAATGTTGCTGGTCATAAATGCAGAATTACAGATTGTGATGAATGCCAGGAAGAAAAGGTACAATGTGTTAGGGGAGATTGTAACGAAGAAGTGTTTTAAATCAAGGGGTGATAGAAACCTTCTCTAAGGAACTAGGAGCCTAAGGGAATGGATGTGTTTAGCCAGTAAAAGACAGGGGCCTTATCTCCAAGCTTGTGGGAAAGCCCTGAAGTGGAAAAAGCTCAGCACACGCACATTTGGAGACATGGCAGAAAACCAGTGTGGACAGAACATCTGAAGAGAGGGTACAGAGAGGGGTGGGCAGAGAGTTGATCTCATAAAGCTTTGCAGGCTGGGTTAAAACGTGGGCTTTCTCCATGAAAATGTTTAGCAGTGGACTGAGGTGATCTGAAGACCCCTCCAGCTGGATTGGAGGAAAGGTGGGAGAGGATGAAGGAACTCAGTCTGGAGGCTGCTACTGGAGATCAGGTGAGACACCTGCCAGTGACTGAACCCAGGCGGTGGCCATAGAGGCAGAAAGAAGTGGAACAACTGAAGGTATACTTGGAGGTCGAATTGCCGGGACCTCTTTCTCCATCGAACTCCCCCGAGTGGCTGGGTCTCCTCAAACAATACGTGCCAATGTTCAGACTGCTGGTAAGACTGTCGACTTAGCAGCCCAGCTCTGCCTCTGCCACGGTCTGGTTATTTTGGTCACACAGACATGGCTTTAATAATAGTCTCATCCTCTCTATAGACTCAGTGCCAAGTCTGGTTTACGTTGGGCCAGATTTTTTCATTCTACTCAGCTCTGTGGGAGAACTTGCCCCCCCCCCCAATCACCAGGAGCAACATAGAGAGAGAGAACCTGGTCATATACCTATAAAATTGGGGTTGGAGCGACATGAGACAATATAGCAGGAGTTGTTAGAACAAGAATTTCATGGTTTGGATTCCAACTAATTCGTAGAACTCTCTTCCCCAACAGAGGGAGTTGGCCGAGATGCTGAAGTTAGCAAATTGCCTGCTTCATGCAGGCACCATGTCCATTTCAGCATGTTTTCTATGGATTTTCTCTCACGTCATCTATTAATTACCTAATTACATTGTCTAATTATGGGATTCTTCATGTATTTATACTGATTACGTAATTGGGAGCAATTACACTAATTAGGTTAATGACACAGGATAACAGACTACAAATTGCTTTAAAGGGACACTGTGAAGGCTGAGAGGCCAAAAACCCTTTGGAGGCAGGTCAGGATCTGTCTGTTAGCAGCTCAGAGCTTCTCTGTCCCCCATCCTCATCTTCACCTTCAGATCCACTCTACAGAACAGTGTGGGGGAACTAGCAAAACTCTTCCCTAAGACCAGGAGACTTAGGACAAAGCAGTGAAGCAGGAATAGTCTGCAGGTCACTCCCAGACCCACCCTTGTGGTAGACAGAATAATATGTCTCCTCAAAAAGATGTCTATCCCTCATACCCAGAACCTGTGACTTTCTTATCTTACATAGAGAAAGGGACTTTGCAGACATGATTAAGGGTAATGACCTTGAGATGGGGAGACGATCCTGAATTACCCAGGTGGGCCCAATCTAATCATATGAGTCCTTAAAAAATGGGGAAACTTTCCCAGCTGGATGGCAGAGATGAGACCATGGAACACAGAAAAGTCGGTTGGAAGATGGCAGCAAGAGAAGGATCCAACACCCCATTTCTGGTTTGGAGAAGCTGAGCAGTTTTGGTCCATGTACAAGAACCAGAGAGAGGCCTCTAGGAGTTAAGGGCAGCCCCAGCTGACAGCCGGCAAGGAAATGGGGACCTCAGTCCTACAGCCCAGGAACTGAATTCTGCCACCTGAATGAGCAAGGAGATGGATTCTACGCTGGAGCTGACGGAAAAGAATGTAGCCCAACTGAACCCTAATTTTAGCCTGGTGACATCTGTGTGGACTTTCTGACCTATAGAACTATAATATAGCAAGTCTGTAATAATTTGTTATAGCAGCAATGGAAAACTAACAAACTTCCTCATTCTCTTCCCTTTCCTCCCCCCACTTCCTTTAGGATCCCCCTTGCCTTGCATATTCTCTCATCTGCTCTCTCTCTTATCAAAGCCTGTTT
This sequence comes from Camelus ferus, assembly GCF_009834535.1. Taxonomy (NCBI): domain Eukaryota; kingdom Metazoa; phylum Chordata; class Mammalia; order Artiodactyla; family Camelidae; genus Camelus; species Camelus ferus. The sequence continues at coordinate 15,724,241 of NC_045716.1, read as the reverse complement.
TCAAGAAAACATCTGATAGAATCTTGTCCCCTAAGACAAACATAGATCAGTGTCATCTCTCCCAATGGCAAGTGCATTTTCAGTTTTAGCCCTCATTGTGGAATAACGGATTTTGTCCGTAAAAGCAGAGTGAAAACCTCATCCTCGGAGTCAGATCAGTGGTGTTTCAAATCCCAGCTCAGCCAACTTACTTGCTCTGTGACCGTGGTGAATGGGGACGCTGCACAACCTGAGCTTTAGTTTCCTTACAGTGAAGCAGGAGTGATGGCATATCCTTCATACGGTGGCTACAAACATATGATGGGGTTATGCACATCAAGTGCATGCATGTGTCTGACATATAGAACAATATCTGACCCACAGACCACGTTCAAATGTATTTCCTTTTCTCTGAAAAGAAACTGAGCCATCAGTGATCAACATGGAGAAGTCATAAGAGAGCAGAACTTCCCTATAGCTAAGAAACCCGGAGATTCTATAAGACAAAATAAAATGCTACGTGATTGATTTCATATCACCTGAGAACCCACAGCAGGTCTAAAAGATGTAGAATCATCACCTAAGTGAAGCTGGGCAGTGGAAGCCACGCAGAAGTATTTGCTACCCTGGCCTTCTTCTGACTGAACAAGGAAGGAGTGTGGGTGGAGACAACGAGGTGGGCTAGCCTCCTCCCGCTTCTGCCCATTGCAACACAAAAGGAAAAGACAGCTCAGCACCTAGATTTCTATCGATGACTCCCAGCCATTTTTAAAATGTATGACCCTAAGCAGTCCCTGAGAATGGCTTGGATGCTGGATGCTGGCAGAGAGAAGGGTAAAAAAAATGTGCAGAAAGATAATAATAATAGTAGTAGCTAACGCTTATGTAACATCTACTCTATTAAAGCAATAATCTAAGCATTTTGTGTATATTCAATCATGTAGTCCTCCCAACATCCTTTGTGGAACTGAGGACACCCTTCTTATCGGTGTTTACAGTTGAGGAAACGAGAACACAAAGAAATACTGTAGTTCTCTCCCAGTTATCGGCAGTCAGAGGGCAGAGCTGAGATTTGCACGGGGATTGGCTGGCTCATTGGCAGTATGCCTTACCCTGCTGCTAGAGGTTGGGGTCCAGCGTCACCAAGAGGAGACTTTTGGCTGAGATTTTCCAGTTCATAGCAGAGCCATTAGAGTGTTCTTCACAGTAAGGTTGACTTAATGAGCTTTGTTTAAATTTGGTCCAGATTAGGATGGGAGCAACATCCTTGGAGTGAGACTGATCTAGTTCAGAATCCCATATCCATTATGTCCTAGCTGTATGGTCTTAGAGAGACTGCATAACCTGAGTCCTTACTGATAAACATGAATAATGATGTCTTAAAGGTGAAGAGAGATTCTGATTCTCACATAGCCTCGTAAAAAAAACTTATTTAAGCCATTAAGTATTGCCCATGGCAACTGGGCTTCATGGTACAATTTGAAGACAAGCAATCTTCCATCTCCCACAAAATATTAACCCGTATTTGATGTCTTATCTGAAGTTCAGATCTGAGTCAGGATATTGGCCCCGTGTTAAAATACGTAGACTTCTGGAGTAGCTGTACCCCATCCACTTGTTAGTTATTGACACCATAATATGAATTAGCTGATAAACATCATTTTTAAGGTGGTAGTAATCCAAGTCTGAAAACGAGGATAGTAAAGGTACTGAGGTCTGTCTATTTTGCTGGTTTATGCTAAGGAATGATTATGAACTAACGCATGTGAAAACAACTAAGAGAAAAGGGCTATCTCATTTCAATTCCAACAAAACTTATGGGGCACCTCCTGTTTGCCAAGGGCATGGAAAGAATTGCTACTGAGCCAAATAGGTGCTCTTTGAGGTCTTTTTTTAAAGTGTTAATCTAAGAAAATGGAGAGTAAAATATTAAAATGTAGAATAAGAAATAACCCATCTCACATCACGTCAGTGATGGAGATGGAGACATATCTCCATCATTGGACGTGCCCCAACGTTTTGTAATTATCAAGTTCAATTTCATTTCCCTCTGACCATTTCCATTGCTTCTTGACAGCAAGCTCTATGTCCTGTTTATCTTCCCAGTATATAGTAAATCGCTCGGCGCACCATAGGTGCTCGGTAAGTAGTCACTGAGTAAATGAATGAATAAATGTAGGAACAAAAGGCCCAATGGAATTTCTCACTAGAAATTTAGCTGTAATCTTAATACAGTTCCCAGACACCAGGACTGTGAGTGCCTCCACCCTAGTCTTTCTGATGCTTTCATTTCCAGGGTGGCTGAGCAGCCCTCCCCCATACCTGGCTTTATCACCACATCTATCTCAGCCAGGAGCCGCCCTCCTTTCTCCTCTTTGGCAGAGTGGCCCTTTGGGCAGCATTCCTGTGCTTCTTCCTGGCGTCAGAGCTCAGACACTGGTGAAATCACTTACCCGCTGCTTCAGTAGCTCTGGCTGCTACCTGAGACCCCGCACATAGCATCGCCTAGCAGTTATTGATCTCCCGTTTCAGGACTGAGCAGAACGATTTCACTTTCAACTGACTAATTGTGTAGAGAAAGGGCTTTAAAACCAGAAAGGAAAAAGCCATTAAATTCTCTAAGACAAAACCGAGGTCACCCTGCTAAGTACTACCCCCATACAGATGTGCTATTAAAACAGATGTTCATGCAGACAAGCCTAAACTGTTAACAAGATTGCCATCTCCCTGAGGATGCCTTGTTTTGCAGATGACTTCCTAGGTTTTGGGGGGCTTTGGGGGGGAATGGGGGAAGGGAATCCTGTATCCCTATGAGGCAAACAATTCCATCCATTTCGTCCACTCCTGTGTCTGTCTGTCACAGAGCTGGAGTACATGGACATAGCCAGTGTCCCAAACAAGGAAGAGATTTAAGCACCATCCAGTTACACTATGTGGACTCATACAAGTTTAAGGGTAGAAGGATTATCTAGGCCACAGCTTTTCAGACTATATTCCTTGGAGTCTTAGAGTTCTGAGAAGCTGCTTTAAAGGCTTTCGGGGTGGGAGAGGGGTGGGGGAGAGTTGCAGCAGAGTTGGTGGGTTTCTGGTTTTCTATCTATCTTTCACTCATCCCCCCTTCCACCATGATTGATCTGTTACGTATGAATAATAAGATTGCATTTGGGGGAAAAAAAAAAGAATTTCCTTGCTAAAAAATATTTTAAGCTATGGATGCAGGCAGCATAGCATGGTGATTATAAAGGTAGACCTTACCATGAGACTGGCTGGGTTTCAATCCAACTTTCGTCGCGTATTGGCTGTGGGACCGTGCCACGCCATCCACTTGTTCCCCTGATGAGATCCCTTCCCTCCTGGACAAGAACTTTGCTCCCACCACTATTTTTTCTCTCTTCTATTTCTTCATTTTTTTTTAACTGAATTATTTCATCAACATGAAAACATCTTTAAAAAAAAAAAAAAAAGGGTCTTTGGATCCCCTACCTACCTCTTGCTGCTATCTCTCCTTTCTTCTCGTCTCCAAAACTCTTCAAAAGGATTGTCCATCTTACTCTCTCCACTTCCTTCGGCCCCATATCTCTTGAACCACTCCACAAAAACTGCTTTCACCGAAGTCTCTGACCTCGTGCTTCAGTTTGGTTGGGCAATTCCAAGTCTACTTTGTTCACCCTATTGGTAGCAACTGACACAGTTCAGCAGGACACGTTTTTTTGAAAAATTGGCTTCCCTTGGCTTCCACAACACCACGTTTTCCTCTGCACTTCTTACCGCACAGACTGCTCCTTTCAGTCCCCTGCACAGGCTCCTCCTCAGTTCTGATACCCCGGCCTTCGCAAGTTGCCTTCTTGTCTTCCAGCTCACAGTTTGGTTCTTTCCACCCGGCCTGGGTCTTTGTGACCTCAAGGTAAATGTCTTGCAACGTGGCCTCAAGACTCCTCTCACCTGACTTGCTCTCTCAGGCCACCTAGGGTTTTCCGGGAGTGTTTCAGCCTTGCAATACCGATTGCCATACCTAATAACTTTTAAAAAATATAAACTGATTATTTTGACATCATGACGATCTCGACAACTTTAATGGTGACATCTGTCGATTTAATGGTGTGTATACATCTGTGAATTTTCTTGCCAGTTCAGAGTACGTGGGCAAGATGAAGATGTCTGAGGCTAAGAGACAGTCTTTGGCCATTAGAACAGAGCAAGTCAACTAACAGCACTAAAGGAAGCAGAATTGTCATAGTACTTTATAACAAGTACTGGAGCCAGGAGGCCAAATTCAAACTCAGATCCAAATTCAGTTCCCTTGAAAAATCTTACTCAAATGTGTTCCTCTACCTTTTGGGCATATGTGAATTTTTACCTCCACATTGCCACTGAAAGCCTTTCAGGGAAGAACTCAAGTTTGGCCAGTCAATTCAAGTTAATGACTTTTATTGAAACCCAGGACTCTAGCTAGCAGTTGTTAAATTAGAAAACAGTAACAAAGAGGAAAAAAAAAAAAAGCAAGTATCTGGAAGAACTTGTAGCATTACAATAATATAAAGCAAAAGAAATTTTCACTTCTCAACTGAAGCATTTTGAGGATGAAATCATTGAACTTCACAAACCTTACCTTGATAGAACTGTATCTTCTAGCACACCTCCCGGCAGCTGTGAGTTACTATTATTTCCACCATAATGAAAGAAATTGAGGTGTCTTACAGAGGTAAGGTGTCTAACTCACAGCCACATGGAAAATTGGGTCAACTTAGAGTCAGAATCCCAGCCAACTAATCTGTGGTTATGGAATCAATCTGCCAAATGATGCAGGACGCAATTGAGTAAATGCCTATGCAGATGGCATTGTGCATTTAGTAGGCACTCAATAAATTTCATGGAATGAGTAAAAAAAAAAAAACACAAAACAAATAAAAGTTCTACTGTGACTCCCAATCAAAACATGCCACACACAGGCCCTAGAGAAAGAGGGTTTAGAACCAGCATACACAGGAAAAGCCTAGAGGGTCACGGTCTGTATCTAATGTCAGCTCTGTTTCCTTTCCTGAGGACAGGATCAGATTGCCCATCAATGCCGCGGATGCCTCTCTGCCCAGCTGTTGAGTGACACACGACGAGACGGACATGCGCTTTCCTTATGGCATGCGAAGGGTTGGCTGCCTCTACCCCGAATTACCAGGAAGTAGGGGAAAGTTCACAGACCACCAGGAGAAGCACATTTTTTTAAACTTAGGTTCTATTAACATGCTGTGTCTTTCTTTAGAATGATGAGTCTGGTGTTTTGCTATGTTTTAATAAGTGCCTTAAACTATATGATTGTTAGTATCAGTTATGCAAAAAAATAATAAGTTCCTTGAGAAACAGACAGGTAAAAATACATCCTGTGTGAATTTCTCCTGGGGGTCTTTGGTGGTGGCACAAGCCAGCTACCCATAAACACCCTTTGGCCACATCACTGAACTTGGGGCCACACAGTGACATCTTTAATGTCATATTTCAACATTTTGACTTTTTTTTTCATTTTGACATATTTTGAATATATGGTGGTACATTGGGGAACCTATATTTTTCTCCTCTTTTCACACACAGAGTGGTCCCTTGCAAATTCCATCTCATACTGTGGAACCATGGTGATTTCTTCAACCAGGCTTGGGGTGGTTAATCAGAAATAATTTCCCTTGAAGAGCAAATTACCTCATGTTGTGGTTGGATGATCATCACAACCTAAAATAAAAGATGGTGTAGATAACCCTCCAGAAAATTAAAGAAAGGTCAATAAAACCGTAGGGAGAAGGGCATTCTGCTGGTGCTCCCCTACTTTTGAGTCTTCCCAGAAACTTTTGAGTCTCCCTGCTCATCACCTGTGTTCTGGGGAACATTTTATAAAGAAAATTTCTCATTAGCCTAACTTGGGAGCCACGTGGTAACACACAGCCCCCCCCCCCCCTTAATTTAGCGATTAGCGAAAAGGTTTTGTTTGATTGGGTGCTTTGTTTGGAGATTTATGGGGGCTTTTATATCTGTTTTTATAGTTTCATAGTCAAACTAATTGCTGTCAATGATTTAGGAGGTATTGGGCTGGGGGTTGTGGGAACCATCAAGCCAGCATCCGAAGACAGAAACACCCGTGTGGGCAGTTTGAGAGTGTGAGCGAAGCAGGCAGACTTTTTGCAAAATAACAGTGGCATTTTCCATGGTTATTCAGCATTGTGTGCCCTCCTCAAATCTAGTTTAGTGAAGATTAATTTGGTGGGGATTTACCAGTTCTTTAAAGAAAACCGTAATAATTTCAGAAATGTGCTGCCTTCCGGGTCTCTCCCAGTGGCGTTAGTGCTTGGAGTCTGTCCTTCAGGAGAATGGGCAGCCGAGGAAGGGCGGAGGAGCCCGGCTGAAGGACGCGGTGAACCCTGGCACAGATGGCTGAAGTCCGAGTGGAGAGCCGGCCTATTTTTAATCGAGCGGTTAGGATCTGAGGAATCTATGACCCCGCTTCTATTCGTGGCAATGAACAGCATCAGAGAAAGAGTGTCTGAGAATTCGCTGCCCTGCTCCTGTTACAGCCGCACACCAAAGGGGGGGGGGGGGCTGGTGTGTCGGGCCCCCAGCTCCGCGGTTCCCTATTCCGTGATCACCTTTTCTGCACGAGACTCGCTCTCTCCAAGCCTCAGTGATTTAAAAAAAAAAAAAAAAAAAAAAAAAAAAAAAAACGGCTCAAAGGCACAGAGCCGCTGTGAGGAGTAGGTGAGATCATGTGAATGGCAAGGCTTTGTCAAACCACAAAGTGGAAGGAAATGGAAGAGAGGACGAAGGGGAAGAGACGGCTTAGAATCGCTCTCCCGAAAAGTCACCCTTTCCTGCAACCTGCCCGCCTTCTCACTGGGGCTGGTACACAACCAGCCCTGAAGGGCATTTGCTCTGCCTTCAAGATCGAGCTGGTCACTTACCGAGCCGAGGATGACGCTTGCCCATTTTGTCAGGGCCCAGAGGGGACATATTCATTCTTCTGTTCGGCTCATCCTGATGTGGAGTTTGCCTCCTCTGAGGGAGGGTCAGCCTTCTCCGGAGGTGAGCTCATGGGCTGCGTGGCCCCGGAGCGCGATCGCTGGGGCCTCACGGGGGCGCTGTAGAGTCAAAGCTGCGTCCACTCCCAGGAGGAGAAACGGTTGAGACCCTGACCTACTGGGAAAGCTTCCAGCAATGCTAATGGCATCGGATCCTTGTGCTTCCCTGCTGTTTCTATCACAGTTGCAGTCTCTTGGCAGCTCCAACAACCCTGCCTTGTGAAAAATAGCCACCCAGTCCCACTCACGAGGTAGACTCTATTACTGAGAACTAGTGTCAGGCTGCAGTGAAGGCACCTGAGAAAACATCTGAGTTCCGTGTTCTCCAAGCACATGCGTGGAGACACAGCAGAGAAATTAATAGGTGCTGGTGAACGATCTCCTGGTCCTTGTTTTCTGTTTGTAAATTAAAGAAACAGCCTCTAAAATCCTTGAGGAGAGGCCTGCTGTAAATACAGAGCGTTTTTATTATTACATCACTGCCAACAGTGTTACCACTTTCTTCTCGTCCATACGTGCAACCCCACACACAGAATAAGGCTATTTGCTAAATCGGATGCCACTGCTGGTGACAGCCTAGGGAAAGAAGCTGGGCAGAATGCAGACAGACAGTTTCGTAAATTTGATTTCTAATTTTATGTATTTATTTCTCTTCCAGAAAAGAGGGAGAGAGGGAATACTCAGGGCCATGAAATCATTAAAACCAATTCCCTTTCTCTCCCGGGCTCCCCCGCCCAGCCCACTTTCCCTGAGTATGTGTGTGAAACAATCTGTGCAGCTACAGAGCCATCCGATGGTATCGATCCAGGTGTGGAAATTGGTATTGACTGCCGCTGCTGCTCCGCGCACTTCCCCGGCTTTTAAAGATACAGCGCAGAGGTGATTTCACTTTGTACATGACATAGCTCTTGGAGACATTTGCTGAAACAAACTAAATAATACAAATTTAAAATCACGTTTCTTATCTTGCTCCCCTCCTTAAAGCAAATGGAGCCCAAAGAGCTTCCAAACAGATGGTGATTAAAAAAAAGGAAATGCCATGCCCCTTTCTAAGGAGAGAGAGGGGCAATTTGTGTGCACTTTGGTTTCATCCTGACCACTGGGAAATGTCTTAGTTCAGCCCCAGTGTTGTTAAAATCTTTGGAGGATCTGGAACCTTCATGGGAAGCCCCGTCCACTCGTCAGAGATGCTGCCCTAAAAAATTGCCACAAACTTTGTGGTGTAAAACAACACAAATCTATTATCTTACAGCCCTGAAGGTCAGACGTCCATCAGGGTCCTGCTGGGCTAAAACTCAAGTGTCAGCCGTCTTTGTCCCTTTCCAGATAATCTAGAGGAGAAGCCATTTCCTGCTCGTGCAGGTTGTTGGCAGACGTTAGTTCTTTGCGGTTGTAGGACTGAGGCCCCAGCTTTGAGAAGCCACTCACATTCCTTATCTTGTGACCTCTTTCTGTGTCTTCAAAGCCAGCAGCAGTTAACAGGTCAAATCCTTCCCATTTGGTATCACTCTTCTGCCTACCGCTTCCATTCTAAAGGGCTCATGTGATTAGATTGGGTTGACTAGAAAAACCCAGAATAACCTCCTTTGATCACAACTCTTCGCTTTGAGTGGGCCTTCAGAGTCCCCTTTGCCATGCAGGGTAACATATTCACAGGTTCTGGGAATTATTAGGACACAGGCATACTTAGAGAGCCATCACTCTGTACAGATGCCATGGGTCTATGCGCCTCTCAGTGTCTGTTTCAGGAGAGTCTAGCAGAAATTAAAAAGAAAACAGCTAGCATTTGATTTTTAATGATGGACAACAACATTACTCCTGCCTCATGAGTGAGAATCCCCAGGGTGGGTGTGCACTCACACAGTAGATAGAACCTCCCAGCCACAGAGTACCACGTTCTGATATCCAACCTGTCTCAAAAAGGATAAACTGTTGGAAAAAAGAATTACTGTGTCTACTGAGTAGGGTGCTAGCTAGACCCTTGGAATACCAAAATAAACACAGCATAATCTAGGTTTTCCAGAATCTCACAGTGTAGAGGCGAGATAAACATGGGGCAGGCAACTACAACACAAGGTAAACAGTCCTGCCGTGGTGGTCGGTATAAGACAGCCAGAGACCACAGCAACTAGCGGTGCTAACAGGTGTGGCTGCCTCCCAGCACCTCCTTCAGGGGCCGACACCTCCAGCTCTATTTTAAAACGAGAATTAAAAACGAGGGCATCTGTTGCTCAGCCTCAGGGTGGCAGATGGGAGCATCAAGAGCCCCAGTTGCGCCCTTGCTCACATGCTGAGCACTGCTCCCCTCGAAACGCCAGGCACCCTGAGATTTTCCACCTGCCTGTGTCTATTTCGATACTCCAGAAATCTTCCTCTCTGTGTTCTTTAGGGCACTATGATGCTGTGCCCTGTGCTCTCCGATAATCCCAGCCCAGGGCAAGTCTGTTTCCCTCTTGCCTATGCCCACAGACAAATTCATCATCTGTTTGCAGCCCACTGCAGGGTAAGGGCCCCTTGGCTGAGAGTCTTCTGTCAGCCCGAATGGCTAATTGAGACCTCCCGTGTGCTGAGCTGGTGCAGATGGCCATGAATGCAACCCTGTTAGACGAGGAGAGAAGGCAAGGCATCATGAATATTTAATCAGGTTAAAGTAAATATTAATGAAACAATTGTACCTTTAAACGGTTAAATTGCTTTCCATGCTCCAGTCCGTTTTTATTTCATCATGGTGCACGTCTACACACGCGCACACACGCACACGCACATACACACGCACAAATTCTACATTTTTCATCTGTGCTAGTGATTTCTAATTTGATCTTTTTAATGCAAGAATCCCCCTTATGCTAAATATAAGCCTTCCTGAATTCATTCCTAAAGTTGAAAAGGCGTGATTCTGCCCTGAAATATGTAGTTTGCAACTTGCCGGAATCCCAATGACACGCCTCAGTCTTGTCTACCCTGATTTCATGGCACAAAGCCATGCATGCCATCGGGAGGCAGGAAACCTTAACTCGAGCTCATGTGTGGTAATTGCTTTATTCTGCATGAACTCGTCCTAACCACCCCACCCCAAATAAGAGAGAAGCTTAAGTTTGCAATTTTAATGACCACATTATTTAGACCTCTGCTATTATCATGTAAGCTGCCTAGGATTTCTTCAAACATATATGTCTTCCTTTAATTATATTCCTCCATGTTAATTTTCAACAAGAGAGCAAAGAGTTTTCTACTCTTATTTTCTATCTCCTTTGGCACTGACTTTCCCTCTTAACATTTTGGAAAGTTTATTCAGTCCAAATTGCATCTTCTTAGACTTTCTTTGTCTGCTCTTCACCTTCTGTTTCCCATTGTAGAATTTAGTCTTCCTTCTTTAATGTTCTCTCTTTTGCCTGAAACTACTCCTTCAGTTAGTAATTCATCTTTTAATTACTGCATCTCAGATAGAGCCCTTTTGTGCCTCTTTGTTTGGTCTCTTACGTGGAATGGAATGACCTCCCCCTTCACGTTACTGAGATGCCCAAGAATCTCTCATCCTGTTTCTGACTGTAACCTCTCCCCTCCCTCTCCATCACTGACCATCACAGGAGTCTCTCCCCACCTTTTAAATGCATTACTCCTTCACCTACAAATATTTCCCTACTTTCCTTTCCATAATCAAGAGACTTAATGGTCTTCCAACCATTTTTCTATCCATTCCTTCCAGCTATTGTGCTATTGCCCAGCCCCTGTCCTCCAGCCATGCTAGAATAATTGAATTATAGAGGTGAAAGGATTCTTTTCCACTGGCAAATCCAATCTATTCTAAGGCCAATGTCTAATGAATCTTTGAATCTTCTCTGCAAACAAGGAATTTTCTCTGAATTCCATAATCACATTTTATAGGCCATCCAAGTTTTACATCAATCTTGTTATCAAAATGTCATATATATATATATATATATGTATATATATATATCATATGTACATATACATGTATGTACATATAGGAATATAAATGCACACACAGATCCCTATATAATACACATACACATATATATTTAATATATATTATATGTATAATATGCATGTATAATAAAACAGCTACTCCAATTTGAGCCCTTCTGAGCATTCTAGGAAGGAAAAGTTGTTGCAGTCATTCATGTATTTAAGAGCAGCATTCTAGAAGAAGGGAAGATATGGGGGAAAGCTTCTAGCTTGCTTTCCCATTTTTGCAACAAAAGCAGAAGCCTTTGTCACAACATCCCTCACTTTGTCCTTAACCTATGGTCCTCACCTCTACTTGTGCCCCTGGCGGCCACCACTTCCCACATCCTCCCCCCAAACCGGGTCAATAACCATAGCAGCAAAAATAGCAAGCAAGCTGCTCTGCGAACTACCTGCCAGTACGCTAATAGTTGCTTGGCCTCAGGTAAGTCACATGAAATTTCCTGATCTCATCTTCCTCGTCTATAAAAATAAAAGGCTTAGCCATCAGTAGCCAATCAGGGATTTTAAACGCTTTGTAAAGCCAGGAAGCTTTCTTCAAACAAACTCGTACACAGACACCGCCTTTATAAAATTGGTGAAGTGGGAGTCAGTTCTCTGGCAAGGAATGTAGAATGGAGAACGATGTTGTGCGTCTCACTGGCTGCTTCACCGACACCCCAGCGGCTTCCCCAGCGCGGCTGCCAGGGGACCCCTGGGTTCCTCGGAGCATACCTCTCTGAGCAAAGCCCCCTAGACCAGACAAAACAGAAAGCCAGTTTTGATATTCCTCATTTCTACAAAAACAGTGAAGCTTAGAAATAATGACATACAAACATTTACGGACACACTTCACTTTATAGAATAGAAGCTGTGGCGAGTTATTTCTAAAATAAATCCCATTTTTCCCATTGAGTAGCATTACATTTCAGAATTGTTTCGTCTTCAACTCCCATCTTCCTTTGGTAGCAGCATCTATTATTTCTGATTTTGCTGCCGCGTCCCTCCTTTTCTCCCTGTAAGCATCATTGCTCAACACCCACTCAGTGCCACGCAATGTGCCCCAAGCTTTAATATCTTGTAAGTTTCTCTCCAGTTGTTCATTTGATCTTAAAGGGAAAATTATACTTGATTTTAGTTGCAGAGAAAAACTGCTTGATGGAATGAACGCTGGGTCCCATCTTTTAATAAAGTAAAGAAAAGAATTTAATCTTTGCAGAAGAACAGTAAGACTCTCTCCTGAAGTGTCTGTTTATTCAATGAGAATGAACAGAGCATCCCGTCTGTGCTTGGCAATAGTTTTTGGCATGAGGAGTGAGTTTTAGGAATATCCACAGTGCCATCCTCACCACTTCTGCCCTGTCTTTTTTGATGGGATAAAATCACTCCTTTGAGTTGGTTTAGTTATTTATTCCTAGATTAAACAAGAAAATCCCAGGCCCTGAAACAGCGGATGCAGAAGTCAATAAAACATAGTCCCTGACTTCAAGGCACTCCCAATCCATGAGTCAGACACATAAGTATCTAATTATTGTGAAGCATCATGAATACAATAATAGTGCTGGGAACAAAGATACTAGGGAAACAGAAGAGGCAGAAATTCATTTTGTGTTAGAGAGAAAAAGTAGGACCCAGAGAAGTTTCATGGAGGAATAACATTTGAGTCTAGAAAAATGGGTAGTACTTCACCAGCAAGCTCTTGGCAAGGAGAATAGTCCGTCCAGAGGCACAGAGGCTTAAAGGAGCAGGGCATGATTATTGATTAAGACCTGGGGTCAAAGCATGCGGTACAAGGTGTGTAGCCAAGGAAAAACTGCTATGGGTGGATTGGGAAAATATATCTTACCTTAATCTATTCTACACCCAATAAGGAAGATTTTTAATCAAGAAAATGGCATAATCAGATCTGTATTTTCAATAGTCCTGATATGAGACATTTCAGAGACACAATGTATAGATTCTAGTGATATATTGGAACCATGAAAAGGAGAAAGTGGTCAGAGAAAATGCTAGTCTGCTAGCTTGGGTGACTGAGTAGATGGTGGCACCATCAGAGATGAAGGAATCTGGAAGGGAGAAGCAATTTGTATATGAAAGCATGGGGAGTGGAGTGGAGAGAACCCAGGAAAAATAATGAGTTTGGCTTTTAATATATCTTCAGAAATGCCTATTTTATATATATATAATATTTATGCCATAATATATATTATATATATATAACATGAAAAATGTGCTCAGATTGAAATTGCAGAAGTCCCTGCTCATACTCATTGGATATGTTTTAAGAGAGTCAAGTAATGCTCAAAGGAAGTGAGATCTAGACTTAGTGGGAAGGAGTCAACTTCAGGTACTAGTTATAGAGCTAGTCGCCATATAAACCACATGGGATTTCAGAGCTTGCAAACAGGATGGAGGTACATGAAAGAAATTAAGCTAGAGGACTCAGGTGCCTTAAAATCCCTCTGCATCTCTGCATAAGGGCACAATTATGCAGGGATGCTGGGGCTGCAGATGGAAAGTCAGGTAACGTTAACCTGGGAGAGAGGAGAGAGGAGACGGAGCAGGGCCATGGCAGGGACTGGTAGATAGAATGAGAAACCATACCTATTTTATAGGGTAGTCTTGAGAATCCAATTGGATAGGAAAATTAAGGAGCTTGGCATCTCCACATAAGCACAACTTAATCTTAGCCTTTTACATAGGCACCTGTAGACCTCAAAAAAGACAAACTACAACTATTATCATGTCATTTGCATCAAGTGAGCTTTTGCAGTTCCTGCTACATAGAAATTCATCCTGTATAGTTCCACAAAGTGGTTCATTACATGACAAATTCATCCCAGGAAGCAACATCCTGATATGCAACCAATGGAGCCCCAAGTGGCCATCCTGTTTCTATCCGCCACCTTATTCTTGGTGGTCCCAAGACCCACTTTCTTGTAGGCTGTAATATTTGGCATTCTGCCACACAGAATTTTTTTTTTTACAATGGTTGCTCAAAAAGCAAATAATGACTTATCTCCAAAAATAACATAGTGGAGAAAGAAGGTAGTACTGACTCTCCTCAGCAATCCCTTCAGTTGCCCTCTTCTGCTCCCTGCTGTTTCTTCCTTCATCGTCTGCTTTCAACAAAGATCTTCCGAGGCGAAGTCGATAAGGTGGATGTGAAACGTCTCACATTCCAAGAATATAAGGGGCATTAAATGTGACTTTCTTGATGTCACAGAGGCTCAACTCTGTTCTGTAAATTCTGCCTAATTAAAGCCAGGCTTCTTCATTAACTTTTCAAGATTTCTGACAAAATGGCTGCTTCTTAAGTTTCAGCACCCAAATGGATAATGTTCAGCTATCAAAATGTATTCATTCAAAAGAACTCATTATCCGAGTATGACACACCCATTGAACATTACTGTAGATTTAGAGACAATATGTTTATCCGTACAATCTCTCGTTTTATGAGCGCTGGAGAAAATACGGTTCCTGTGACACACATGCTTTGCAGAGAAGTTTGCAAGAATGTACCTTTCATACTAAGAAATACCTCCCTCGTATTCCCAGGAATTAGTTCCCTCTCACTGCATAATTTACTACAAAATTAAATACTTTTTCTTAATATTTACTTAATTTAACAGATCATTTTTAATTAGAATATTTTCTTTTAAAATATCTAAATATCACTACATTATGCCAAATTCTGCTGTGTTTAAACTACTAACAAGACATGCAAGAGGTTCCTTAAGCTTTGATTTTTTGCAGGAAAAAGGACAGGTGCTGAAAAAGTAAAAACAGCTCTCTAAATGCAATCTAGGTAAAACAAACAGAAAAGCAAAACCCAATGATTTAAGAACAAGGAATTCATACAATTAGAAAGTATTTTATCCTGGATAGATATTTAGGCAGACTTGAAAAAAAAAAAGTCCAGTCAGTGAGCACTGCATATATAGGTATAGAAATGTACAGATAACAATGCAGATATTCATATATGGATGGATGGATGTGTGAATGGCAGCACATATACACCTGTATTCACACACACCCACAAATATAAATAAGGACAAGGACTCAAGTTTTTCGAGATGCCTTTCCCAGTGACTTACTGGTCCAAGATATTGCTAATGCAATTATGCAAGTAAAAAGAGTGATAGAAAAATGTATTTTATCCTGAAACATATCATAATATTAGACAACAGCATGATACAAAAAAAAAGTCAACATTTTCCTCCCTTTGCAGAATGAGGTCTCACCAAAGACATATGGGCATGTTATCTATTACTGTTCTCCCCTTTTATAGAGGGAAACAGATGTATAGAAACCATAAGACATCTTAAAGACTGTATCAGTCTCCAGCTGTCTTATCCAATACTCTGCCTAATAACTGGAAGAATGGATGCTTGGAACTACTTTCTTCCCTCCTTCTCCTTTTTTTTTTTTTTTTTTTAATCCCTCTCTCTCGCTCTCTACGATTGAAGAGAGCAAGCAATGACTTAGTTTTCTAATATTTTAACTTGAATCATCTGCTAAAATGATGTTACGGTTCATGGAATTGCCAAGCTAATTGGATTTTGACTCCACTTAAATTACTTTTAGGAGACCAATCTCTTGGTCAAAGAGGAAACAAGTTGAGTGGGCTCCAGAACGACAACTCAGATATTTAAATGACATCACAACACAGAATCATCAGATTATTCAAAGACAACATATTGATAGTTATTCTTTAAATTATTGATTATGGGTTCATTGGCCCTATGGGGAAATACAGCAGATATACTGATGAAATGCACTTAAAAGTCACCAGGTGAATAAAGCAGTAAGAAGACAAAGGTTGTGTCTACGTCTATGTGATAAAAAATTACCAAATCCCAAAATGACAGATTTTAGCTAGCTACCTTCACAAAGAAATTGAGTGCCAGGTCTATTTAATTTTTCTAATACACAGAAAATGGTCTTTCTAAAAATAAAAAACTGATCTACAAGCAGTTTAATTTCCATATACATCAACTGCCCTGACAGAAGGACCAGAATTCTTATAAGCTTAGCATTTAAGAGAAATGGTGTGATGATGGTGTTTATGAGCATGAATAATACATTTTATGAAAGTAGATGATCAAAAGCTGATATTAAGGAACAGATTATTATTTGAATTAGTCTTAAGAGAAAAGTAGTGTTTGGACATAGCATGAGAATAAAAATTAAGTGCAAGCATGGAGAGTTTAATTGGCGATATATAACATGTACTGAAGGAAGAAATAACAAGGAAGCAGGAAGACTGGCTAGGGAGCCACATTAATGGTCCCAGACCTGATGGGAGCCACTATAATAGTCCAACAAGCAGTAACAAGAGCTTATAATAAGGTGGTAGAGTGGGAGAAAGAGATGTCAGTTATGAGAGAGGTTGTGGAGTTAAAATTGACAAGAAGTGGGATATAATTGAATTTAGAAGGTGAGAGAAAGGAAGGTATCAAAGATGATGACCAAGAATTTTAGAATTTGAGACAGGAGATCGTATCTTATACTGCTTTGAGCCTAGGAAAGCCCTTAGAGGTCATCTAGTACAATCTAGTATTACAAAAATGGAATTTAAGTTCCAGAGAGTTTAGGCAACTAATGGAAGGTCACACAGCCATTGTGACAGAGTTAAACTAGAATCTCAAACTTCTGACTTCCAATGTCCATATAACTTATCAAAGACTGGGGACATTATCAAGGGAAATAATCAGCCTAAGGGAGAGCACATTTAATAGCAAAAATAAAATGAAGATGATAACAACAACAGTAAAAAAGGATTTCATTTAGTGCATGCTTACAATAAACCAAGCAGTGTACCAACTCTACATCCATAAGGTTATCTCTGGAACGACTCCATGATACAAGTATTTTATCACCCCCATTCACAGATGAGAAAACTGAGACTTACAAAGGTTAAATAACTTTCCTAAAATCATAGAGCTAATAAGGGGCAGGATCTGACTCCAGAGTATGCATTCTAGTCCACTTTGTGTCTTACTGACTTTGAAGGACCACTAAGGCGTCCAAGAAGAGATATCCAGAGACATTTGTTATAAAGTTTGGTACCATGTTTGGGGTGGAAGTCAAGACTGAAGACTCAGATAAAAGCCAATGATGAAGCCATGGAAATACATGAGACTACAAAGTAAAGAACGCAGAAAGAGAAGGAAAAGGAGCATAGCTGACAGCATATGCTTAAAATGGGGTTGCATTACAGAGCATGAGGAGAAAGGAGGCTCAGAGGAAAAAGAGTCATAAAAATGGAAGAAGCAGCAGTGAGTAGAGTGATAGATACTCGCATATGTTTGGTTTAGGTTTTGGTTTCATTTTTCTTATTGAAGACCTCCAAGCAGACCTGAGGATAAGCAAATAAGTTTGTCTTGACACAAAAACACTTTCAGCTTAAGATGGCTTCTTTGTCTAGAATTTGCACCTCTGCCATTTTCCATGTTTGCTAAATTCTCATATCTCAATTTCTCACCTAATCCTTGATTCTAATTTTTCTCCATCCTTTAGGGTCAATTCTGCCTTATCTTGCATTGTCTCTCTAGCTACAACTCATGAGACGCATCAGCTCAGAATGATCCGTCTAGTCTTGATCATTGATGTCACCAGACAAGGATTATTTACTTTCAAGAAGCAGTAACAATTTGAAGCAAGCTTAAGTAGAGGGAACGTCCTTTCATTAAGAGTCCCATTACTCAAAGCAAGGAAAAGTAGTCAGGCCACAAAAATGGACGTGACACAAAGGCTCTCCTGCTCTCTCTCTCTTCACATGGTTCGGTTTCTTCTCTATGTTGTGAACCTGCTTCACACTTTCTCTACTACTGCTTGGTTATCAGACCCTCTGTCTATAAAGAGCCATCGAAGCACCCCCACTTTTTATGTTCGTGCGATTTGGGGGACCACCGTGAACAAACGCAGCTTTCGTGTCTCTTACTTCAAATTCTCTCATTAGAGAATGTGATGGATTCAATTTGGCTTAACTGTTTACTCCAGTCCTCAGCTGTGACCAATGATGGTCAGTTTTAAAAGTTAAGAAGTAGTCATCTAGGTCCACACTTCCTAAAGGACTGGTAAGAAATTTCAAAGGAAAGAGCATGATGATGGCCCTAGACCATGCATATCCTCCCCTGTTCCTCTTACCTGCTGAACAAGCATCCTGCTTGCTGCTTACAACTCAGGGTTGAGAAGGAGAGAAGTTAGGATTTGATGAAATAATCAGGGAGAGCCTCACAGAGGAGATAAGATGTGAATTTGTGTGTTTAAGCTAAGTGAAATTTGTTGAGACAAAGATCTTTGAAAAGAGAAAGACAACACAAGAAAAGACGTAGAGATGAGAATGAGCATCTTCTGATGAGACCAAGCTACTAAAAGAAGAGGGAATTTTGCACAAAATTAGACATTTCATGTATTGGCAACCTCCCTCTCTCTACTGAATTCTTGACATCAGCATTTAACCTGCTCAAATTTCTCTTATTTAAAACACAGAAGCAAAAACAAAACACCCTCAGTCAACTTACTATCACAGCCCTCGAGCTAATGGCTACAGACTCATAGCTGCCCTTTCTATCCAAACATCTCAGAAGAGTCTTTTATGTTCATTGTCTCCACCTTCTCAAAGGTGTTTTCAAACCATTCAGGTCTGACGTCTGTCCTCACCATGCTAGGAAATGTGCTCTCATAAGGGTCACTAATGGTTTCTGTCCCTAAATCTAATGGAAAATTTTCAGCCCTCATCTTACTTGACCTCTCAGTAGCATTTAACTCTGTGTACCAAATCATCTTTCCCAAACGTTTTTTTTTTCCTGGCTCCTGGGACTGTGTGCCCTCTGGGAATTGCTCTTCCTCCTTGGCTTCCCTCTAAGGGACTCTGAGATGGGGGTTTCTCAAGTCTCAGTACTCAGTCATTTCCTGTCCCCAGTCAGTATGCACTCACATTGGTCTCATCCGTATAGTTCTCATTTATACACTGATGATTCCAGACTCCAGCCTGAACCACCCCCTTAAGCCCAGGACTTATATATCCAACGACTTCTTGACATTTCCCCCATTGTAGGCATCTCTTCACAACTCCATGTTTGGTGTCACGGTGTTGGTAGGCTGAAATCCACCATGATGAGAGTATTTACACTATGGAAGTTGGCAAATGCCACAAATTCATTACTTTTCTTCTTTTTGGAGAGCCAGTTGTTAATCTTTTACAAAACACCACTGCTAATGCTTCATAAATTTAATAGTTCAGAACTGAAGACATGCTGTCCCCACTTCACCCAACCGGGTACCTTGCAGTGAGCCCTATCTTTGTGCATACCACCACTAGAAGTCCAGTTCCTAGTTAGGCTTACGATCTCCTTCTTCCGTACTTTTATCACCAATATCTTTTCAGTTTCACCAACAAATGGTTCTCAATTCTATCAGTTTCTATCCTTGTCCACCTGGCCATCACCACTTTTCTAAATTCCCTCAAATTAATAGTCTACTAAACATTTTCCCTATATCCAACCTCTCTCTCCTTCACAAGGTAGCTGCTGTTTTTAAACACTGTTCTAATCATGTCACTCTCTTTCATGACTTCTCCTTGTTCTTGGATAAAGGTGAAACTTACCATGGCCGTGAGTCCTTATCTGGCTTGGCTTTGCCTTCCCCTCCCCGTCTGACACCCATCTCCCCTTCCCTCTGCACCCTAGCAGCACTCATGTTCTGTGTTCCTGCCATGCTCAGGGCCCGCACACATGCTATTCAATTGGCCTGGAATAGTCTTTGATCTCTTCCAGTTCATCTAATAAACTCCTATTCATCCTTCAAGTCTCACCTGGATAATACTTCCTCAAGGAACCATCAGATTAGGTCTCACATCTTAATTACATACATAAGGAGCAACCCGTATCTCCCCTGCTCTTTTCACAATTATAATTAAACACATAAATATAGAGATATTTGTTCAACATTTGCCTTTCACACCAGAAGCTCCCCATGAAAGCAGAACACTGGATCTGTCTTACTCAACACTGTATTCTCAATAGCAAGTACAATAACTTACACACAAACTAGGTGCTCAATAAACATTTAATGAATGAATAATTTTTCAGTGAATAAAGACCATCTTATTACTCTTCTGCTCATTTATAGAGAATACCCCATCAAGTTTCCTAGGCCAATTTTTGAGGGGAAGCTAGGCGACAGAGATAGTTTTAGTGTAAATATTTCCTACATCTAAAATCAAAACAGAATGAAAACTATCAGCAATATAGCCAATTCAACCAGAGGACCCAGAACAGGATGAAGTGGATTATTCAATGAATGGGATTTGACAACTTAAGTGACAGAAATCCCATTGAAGTCCTGGGCCAAAAACATAGTAATAGAAGTTAAAGATGATCCCACACCACCTGAATCACATCCAAATAATAGGAAATATTCCTGACTATTTCTTACAAGACTCCTCAGAAAGAACAAACTCAAAATGGAATGTCAAAGGGCAATTCTAGAAAAGATCTTCTATCTTTAACTCCAGGGCATACTCTTTATAACCACACTCATAGGATCATTCTGCAAATATAAAATCCAGAGAGGGTCTGGAAGGACTTAACAAGGTAACGCAAAGGTTTAAGCTGTCTCAACACCTGTGGACAGGGGCAACACCCCTCCCTGACTTGATGTTCCTCTCCAGAATTTGTTAGAATCCAATGTACCACAACATTGTCAGTCATTTTAAACGTATGAAAGAAATAATACAAACACTAATATTAACAACAATTGTAACAATTTCTGTTCTTCATAATCAATAGACAGGAAACATTCTAAGTATTTTTTATATCCAACCACACAGATCCAAGCTCACAACAGCCCTAGTGGCACGCACTACTATTATGTTAATTTTACAGATGTGTTAACATACACAGAGAGGTTCAGTCATTAACTCAAAGTCACTCGGGTTTTCCCAAGTTTGCACAAACCCAGGTGGAGGTACAATTTGAACCCAGGCTCGCTAGCTGCCAAGCCCACATTTTTGGCCAGTACACTATGGGATCTTATCTCTGTTACTGGAGTTTGGGTTTGGTGGAAGCTCTCCAGGATCAAACAGAGGTCTACTTGATCGGCCTGTATATTTACATACATGAGGAAGAAGGCGATGATCTCGCAAACCTACCA
Organism: Camelus ferus; assembly: GCF_009834535.1. NCBI lineage: Eukaryota > Metazoa > Chordata > Mammalia > Artiodactyla > Camelidae > Camelus > Camelus ferus. Next base: position 15,703,080 of record NC_045716.1, on the reverse strand, counting down.
TTTTTGCGTTACCACCTGTCACCAAGGGATCTGCATAGCCTGACTGGTTGAATCCTATCATTCCCAGAGTCTTTCTTTGCTCTTTCCCCAGGCTCCATTCCCCACTACCCTGATATTAGGGTCTCCTGCTAAAGTGGATGGAAAACAAACGCTCAGACACATGGAAGAATATGGATCTGCCATCCACTGGAGGCGAAGACAAAAATGGCCAGGCAATGGGGGAAATGGATGCCGTGGGCAGCCTTTCAGGATGTCCTCTCCTGACACCTCATGGCCGTCAAAGGCAAGTGTACCCACGGGGTTTGCACCTCTTCCTTTCCTCAATTGAATCATTTCAGGAGTGAACTGTGTGTATTGTTAAAATGCCCACTGAGGGGTGAAAAAATGGCACAATCTTCCCGCAGTTTGAAAGGTCTCTGCTTTTCTCCTGCATTTTCATGTCGAGCTGGCTGTCTGCGGAGCAGCCGCTTTCTCAGGCCACACTATTTATGTGTTTTTGAAGAATACGATGTGTGTTCTGCTTTGTCGTCTTGCTAAACATTTAAAAGCATGCAGGAGAGTCTTTTCAAAATGCAACTGCAGTTGAAACGCCTGGAGAAAAGAAGTGTTAGAAATGGCTAGCATCGACGTGCTTCAAAGCTTTGAGCCCCATGTTCAGTCTGAGGGAGGATCAGAAGAGCTACCGGAGTTGACGAAAGTGCCGATCACCGGAGCAGCAAAATATAAAAAGCAGATATCCACACCAGTCGTTAAGAACAATAGTTGCTGACTCTTTTTTCAAATGCATGTTTGATAATAGCGAATGAAGCCGGCTAAGGTGGATGTTACAGTTCTGAGTTTGTTGGAAACACACATCTGTGTGCATAGGTGCCTCATCTGGTGTGAACATAGTCTCAACACACCAGAAGACCTGCTAAATAATCTCAGAATCACATCCATAAGACAGCCCCACATTTTAAGGCCTAACGGTGTTCTTTCAGATAAATTTCTATTAAGAAATATACCAGGGGAAAGGGCCTGGGAAGGGATAAATTTGGGAGTTTGAAATTTGCAAATGATAATCTCTCTATATAAAAAGAGATTTAAAAAAACCAAATTTCTTCTGGATAGCACAGGGAACTATATTTAATATCTTATAATAACCTTTAATGAAAAAGAATATGTAAATGAATATATCTATGCATGACGCTGTACACCGGAAGTTGACCCATTGTAACTGACTATACTTCAATTAAAAAAAGAAAAAGAAATGTATTAAAGGAGCAGGCTTTTTCATCTTCTGATTCAATGATATGAACATACTCACCCACACAGAGTTTTAAGGTAAAATCCTTTTCAGACCTAGGCCTCCAGGTCACACAGCTGTTTCCAAAATTTTCCTTTTTTTTTTTTTTTTAAATTTCAGGTATGCCTCATTTTCTAAGCAAAATCTCTTGCCCCTGATGTCTGGTCCACCTGCTCCCAGGGAGAGAGAAAGCCTTTCCTCCTCACTCTTTGTGTCTGTGATGAGGAAGATGGAGGCAGACGGTATCCCCTTCTCCTTCCCGCCTAGCCTCTGACTACCTCCCTTCTCTGCCTTGGGCTTTGTCAGTTCCTTTCTCTCTACAGTGCATCTCTTTTAGATCCAAAAATAGATCATTCAATTTAGGAAGAACAATTAACTGGGATGAAAAAAAAAAATCTGAAGGATGGGGAGGCATTTCAGCTTCTCTGTCAGGCATGAAGTAATTGGCAAAGCCAGGCGGTGTCTTTACTGGGGATTCAGCTACATTCCTCAGTGTGAGCGTCGGGAAAATCGCGGACTCAGAAAGGTCAGACTCAGTTTCTACAGTTCCCCGGCACCTCCCTTGTCAGCTCCAAACACATCACAAAGAAAAGACTCTACGGCTGCGATTTCACGAGGGTTTGTACTAGATTTGCTCTGGAGAAGAGCGCTTGGATGTTTTACTGACTTCTCACCCAGGAGGCACTTGTCAGTTTCTAACGTATTGACCTGTCCCTTGAAAACCAGTCTATCGGGAACATTCTAGTAGCTCCAAGGGGATTTTGACTCAAGATTGCCTTCGTCTTAGGACAATATTTCTCAATTTGGGAGCTTTAGAATCACCTGGGGTCCTCGTTTAAAAGGCAGATTCCCAGCCTACTTTTCAAACAGACTATCCAGGCGATTCTAATGGGTGCTCATGTTTGAGAAATGCTAACTTAAGGATTCTTTGTAAAGATATGGCCAAGTTGAGAGAGTTACAGACCCTCTAGAGCAGTGGTTCCCGACTGGATTTCGCCTTCTACGTTGTCCCAGCTGAAGGAAGTGGGTGGGTGCTACTGGCATCTAGTAGGGAGAGGCCAGGGATGGTGGCAAATGTTCTACAATGTACAGGACAGCCGTCCACAACAAAGAATCAATTATCCAACCTAAAATGCTGCTGCGGACAGATTAGTCATTTCTGACCCCTGCTTGGAATTACCAGTCGCTATACAGAAATCCCAAGAGTTTTTTTTTTGTTAATGCTCTAGATAAATGTTTTTCAAAGTGTAAATCACTAAATCAGTTTACCGTTTATGGCCAAGATGTTTTTAATGGAATGAGGTGGAATAAAACAGGAGAGAAGAGAATATATCAGGATATATCCTCCATAGTAAGCTAAGTATTATTTCATGAAGTTTTTATTTTGGTTGCATATATGAACTTAATTATTGTGGGATATATATAGGAGGATGTAAAATGTATTTCTCTTTTATACATCTTTTTATTATTAAATACATCACATACCCATAAAAGTGCACTAACCATAAATGTGTGACAATGAATTCTTATATGTATTATGTTATTATGAAGTAAACATTACATAACTATCATCCTGGACAATAGAATTTAGTAGCCCAGAGCCCCTGTGTACCACTTACATTACACTCTCTCCACTAGAGATGACAATTATACTGACATTTTATGGTAATCACGCATTTATTTTTCTTCTCTTTTTAAGTGTGCATCTCCTAAGTAGTTTAGTTGACTTTTGCACTTTGAACTTTATGTCGATGGTCTTCTATTACTTTATGTGACCTCTTTTTTTCAACTTTATCTTTGGGAGAGTCACCTATGTTGTTGTATGTAATGATAGTGCGTGAATTTTTATGACCATATAATATTCCAGTGGGTGACTGTACAAATATATTTATCCATTCTCTTGTTTGGACTTTTGGACTGTTTTCAGTATGGGCTGTCCTGAGTAACTCAGATATGAGCGTTCTTCTGTGTCTGCTGGTACACCTGCATGACAATGTTGAATATATACTTAAGAGTGAAATTGCTAGATGGTAAGGTGTGTGCGTATTTAACTTTAGTGAATGATGTTTTCCAAAATATGTGTGTTAATTTACATTCCCACCAGAAGAGTATAAGAGTTCTAGTTTCTCCCCATCCTCACTGCACTTGCTATTGTTTGTCTTTATTTTTAGACATTCTGGAAGGTGTGTAGTAGTATCATACTGCAACTTTAATATTCTATTCCCTGGATTATGAATAAGATTGATAAAAGAATATTTTTATATGTTCACTAACCATTTGGATATCCTATTTGGTCACATGCCTGTTTAAGTCTCTCAAACATTTTTGTATCTGTTCTTCTTTTATTAATTTGTAGAAATTTTAAAATACTTTCTATACAAGCTCTTTGTTAATTTTATGTGTTGTAAATATCTTCTCCCAGCGAATAGCTTACCTTTTTAATCTCTTAACTGTCCAATGATTCAAACTTCTTAATATTTAGTTAAATTGACCCTTCATGATAAGTGCTTGTTCTAACCTTTTAAATGATCTTTCTCTACCCTAAATCCAGGAAGATATACTCCTACATCATCTTCCAGTAGCTTTATTGTTTTGTTCATCACATTTAGGTACATGGTCTACTTGGAATAATTATAGTGAGGAGTAGAAGTAAAATTTCATGATTTTCCCATGTGAACAGCTAAGTGTGTCAGCTGATATTCAAAGGGTTATCCTTGGACCAGAGTTCTAGAGTGGCAACTGTGTCATTTAATTGAGATTTCACATATCCGGAGATCTGACTCCTGGCTAGGCATGCTTTTTTATCTATTTTTCTGTTTGGTTGTCCTTGCAACACTACCATATTGTACAAAATAGTCTAACTTTATATCTTGATATAAGACAGAGCAAATCATCTTGTCTTTTTCTTCTTCAAAATTGTTTGTCTCATTGGTCCATTGTATATCCAAGTAGATTTCAGAATCAGCTTGTGAAGTTCCTCAAAATATAGTGTCGGCATTGTACTGACTGTATAAATCAATATAGAAAGAATTGACATCTCTAAAAATTAAACCTTCTAACCAAAAACTATGGTAAATATCTCTACTTAGATCTTTCTAAATTTCCATTAATTATGATTTTAAAGTTTTCTGCATGGAAATTTCATATACATTTGGTTAGATTTAGAGATAGTGTTTTTATATGATATTGTAAAGGGTTTTTTAAAATTTTATTTCCTCTTTATAATTGATTATGGGAATACATTTTATTTTTGTTTGTTGAGCTTCTATGCAACAAATTCACTCATCAATTCTAATAATTTCTCTGTAAATTCTTTGGGAATTTCTATATATATATATCACTTATAAACAGTGGCGGTTTTATTGCTTACACTCCAATTTTTGCCCTTTTTATTTCCTTCTTTCCTCATGCCTCTGGATATGACCTCCAGTAAAAGGCACCTGTAGTAAAATGCATATAAGTCTGGTTACTAAGCATCCTTGTCTTGTTCCTGATCTCAAAGAGAAAGTTTTCAACACTTAACCATTAAGTATCATGTTTATTGTAGGTTTTTCATAGACAATCTTTATCAGATTAAGAATACTCCCTTGTACCTTAATTCAAAAAGACACCTGCACCCCAATGTTCGTAGCAGCCCTATTTACAATAGCCAAGACATGGAAACAACCTAAATGTCCATCAACAGATGACTGGGTAAAGAAGCTGTGGCATATTTATACAATGGAATACTACTCAGCCATAAAAATGATAAAATAATGCCATTTGCAGCAACATGAATGCCCCTGGAGAATGTCATTCTAAGTGAAGTAAGCCAGAAAGAGAAAGAAAAATACCATATGATATCACTCATATGTGGAATCTAAAAAAAAAAAAAAAAAGACAAATAAACTTATACATAAAACAGAAATAGACTCACAGACATAGAATACAGACTTGTGATTGCCAAGGGGGAGAGAGGTGGGAAGGGGTAAACTGGGAGTTAGAGATATGCAGATACTGACTGGTATATATAAAACAGATAAACAAGCTTATACTGTATAGCACAGGGAAATACATTCAATAACTTGTAGTAGCTTATGGTTAAAAAGAATATGAAAATGAATATATGTATGTTCATGTGTGACTGAAGCATTGTGCTGTACACCAGAAATTGACACAACATTGTAAACTGACTATACCTCAATAAAAAAAAATTAAAAAAATTTTTAAATATTAAAAAAGAATACTCCCTTTTGTTCCTTGTTCTTAAAAAACTTTTTACCATGAATGGATGTTGGATTCTATTGCATGCTTTTAATATCTCTATCAAATTAAGACTATTATTTCTTTCTTTTATTCTGCTAACATGTCAAAATCTACTAATATTTTAATGTTATACCAACACTGTATAAATGAAATAGACTCAACTCTGTCATAATGTATAGCCCTTTTGCATATCAAAAAATTCAGTTTGTAAATAGTATATTTTGTTTAGGAATTTTATATTCTATGCATCTGTGTTTATAAGAGAGATGGGCCTAAAATTTTTCTTTCTCAAAATGTCTTAATAGATTATTGATATTGAGGTTGTGGTGCCTATGAAGTGTTTCTTTGTTTTCCCCAATTATCTAGAAGAATATATAAAAAGCTGGTACTATCTGTTCTTTAAGTGTCATGCAGAAATACAACAGTGAAGCATTCTGAGCTTGGAACTTCTGTTGTAGAAAATTTTTAGATTACTGATTCAATTTCTTAAACAGTTATAAGACTATGTACATTTTCAATTTTTTTCCTGTGGCCATTTTAGTAAATTCAATTTATTCTAAATTTGTTACTTCATTATTGACATATTTATTGACAACATCTTCTTATTACCTTTTTAGTTGCTACATCTATGTTTATAGCCCTTTTAAACATTGCTAACAGTGGTTATTTTTGCCTTCTTCCTTTTTCTCTTGATCAGTCTTGCTAGGAATTTATCATATAGTAGGCTTTTAAAATATCTGACATACCAGTTGTTGAGAGAAATGTGTTAAAAAATCTCTGATCAAGATTTGCACTTGTTTATATTTCCTTGTAGTTTTAAAAATATTTTGTTTCATGTATTTTGAGAATGTTTTATTGTGTGCATACAAATTTAGAACAACTGAGTATTGATTGGGAAAATACTATGTTGGCTCTATATCTCAAAAATAAATCAGGTGCCAAACCAAAAAAAGAAAAAGCTTTAAGAAATGATGAGAGCATTGCCTTTATAATCTCCTTATGAAAGCCTTTTAGATTATTCCAAAAAACCTATCTGTCCTAAAATAAAATATTGATAAATTTAACTATATAAAATAAAAAATTTTGTATGGCAAAAACATAAGTAAAACCAAAAGGTAGATGGAAAAAATAACTGCAAACCAGATTACAGAGAATTAATTTCTCTAAAATATATATTTTAAAAACTGCAAACCAATAGTGATCTAAAAGAAAATGAACAAAGGGTATTAGTAAGCAGTTCAATTAAAAATTAATAGAGGCCATACTACCCAAGGCAATATGCAGATTCAATGCACACCCTATGAAATTGTCAATGACATTTTTCACAGAATAGGACCAAGAAATTTTAAATTCATATGGAAACACAAAAGACCCCATATAGCTAAAGCAATCTTGAGAAACAATAACAGAGCTGAAGGAATCATACTACAAAGCTACAGTAATCAAAACAGTATGGTACTGGCCAAAAAAAAAAAAAGACACATAGATCAATGAGACAGGATAGAAAGTCCAGAAATAAGCCCACACATTTATGGTCAATTAATCTATGACAAAGGAAGCAAGAACATACAACAGAGAAAAAACAGATTCTTCAATAAGCAGTGCTGGGAAAACTGGACAGCTACATGTAAAAGAAAGAAATTAGAACATTCTCTAACACCATATACAAAAATAAATTCAAAATGGATTAAAGATCTAAATATAAGACTGGATACAACTCCTGGAAGAAAACATAGGCAGTACACTCTTTGGCATAAATTGCAGTAATTTTTTTTATTCAAACCACTTCCTAGAGTAATGGAAATAAAAGCAAAAATAAATAAATGGGACCTAATTAAACTTAAAAGTTTTTGCACAGCAAAGGTGAAATGAAAAATGAAAAGACAGCATACAGAATGGAAGAAAATATTTACAAATGACAAGACCAACAAAGGACTACTATTCAAAATATACAAACAGCTCATACAGCTTAATTTCAAAAAAAAAAAAAAGCAATCCAATCCAAAAATGGGCAGACCTAAATAGACATCTCTCTAAAAAGATAACTAGATGGTGAACAGGCACATGAAAAGATGCTCAATATCGCTAATTGTTAGAGGAATGCAGATTAAACGACAATGAGGTATCATCCCACTCCACTTAGAATGGCCATCATTAAAAAGTCTACAAATAATAAATGCTGGAAAGGGTGTGGAGAGAAAGGAACCCTCCTACACTGTTGGCTGAAATGTAAATATGGTGCAGTCACTATGGAGGACAGTACAGAGGTTCCTTAAAAAAATAAAAATAGACTTACCATGTGATCCAGAAATCTCACTCCTGGGCATATATCCAGAGAAAAACTATAATTCAAAAAGACATATGCACCCCAATGTAATAATAGTGGGTATATGGAGGGTGTAGTTTAAGGACTTCTTTAATCTCATGATAATTTCCCTCAGCACAAGCTTTTCGGTCACCCCAAATGAACGCGTGTCTTATTTAGGAACCTATGTTTGCTATGCAAACTCTCTTCAAGACAAACTCCCAAGCTGCCTTCCCATCCCTCAGATTTTCCCCTTATACCTCACATATGTAAAAATTCTGGAGCCACTGAAGTCAACTGATAATGAGGCTAAATCAAGAAATAAGTTGTTTAAATAAAAGAATAAAAGTAATTGAAAAACTATAGTTTGGTTTTCCCATGGTTCTCTTCAAAAGTCATACTAGTTTTACTCTAAAGAGATTGTGGGAAGAAATGATATGAACAAATAATGACAAAAAGAATTGGAAAGAAGACAGTAGCTAGTGAGTCAAGTCAACATATGGAGGATGGAAAATGTCTGAATCAATGCGATCTTACCTACGCTTCTGGTTTATCAAAACTGTTGAATGTGCTTAGATGTTGAAGAGAATGATCAATGCAAGCCTACAAAAGGCAAGTTGATTTTCTGTACAGATGTCAGAAAAGGCTCAGGAATAAAAGGTACTAGTTATTTCTGAAGTCAAGGTTGGAGGATAGGGTTGAAAGTATGTTTGAAATTCTGTATTCTTCAAATTGTCAATGTGGTGTATCATACTGTTTGATTTGTGAATGTTGAAAAATCTTTGCATCCCTGGAATAAATCCCACTAGCTCATGGTGTACGATCCTTTTAATGTTTTGTTGGAGTTGCTTTACTAGTATTTTGTTGAGGGTTTTTGCATCTATATTCATAAGTGATATTGGCCTGTAATTTTCTTTTCTTGTGATATTTTTGGTTTGGGTATCAGGGTGAAGGTGGCCTCAGAGAATAAGTTTGGAAGTGTTCTTTCCTCTGCAACTTTTTGGAATACTTTCAGAAGGATAGGCATTAAATCTTTTCTAAATATTTGGTAGAATTCACCTGTGAAGCCATCTGGCTCTGGACTTTTTTTTTGTTGGGAGTTTTAAAATTACTGATTGAATTTCAGTATTGGTAATTGGTCTGTTTATATTTTCTATTTCTTCCTGGTTCAGTCTTGGGAGATTGTGCCTTTCTAAGAATTTGCCCATTTCTGCTAGGTTATCCATTTTATTGGCATGTAATTTCTCATAGTAACCTTCTTTGTATTTCTGTGGTGTCGGTTGTAACTTCTTTTTCGGTTTTGATATTATTGATTTGGACCCTCTTCCTTTTGCCTTCATGAGTCTGGTTATAGATTTATCAATTTTGTTTATCTTTTCAAAGAACCAGTGTTTAGTTTCATTGATCTTTTTAATTGTTTTCTAGTCTCTATTTTATTTATTTCTGCTCTGATCTCGATGATTTATTTTCTCCTGCTAACTTTGGGTTTTGTTTTTTCTTCTTTCTCTAGTTGATTTAGGTTAGTTTGTTCATTTGAGATTTTTCTTGTTTCCTGAGGTAAGCTTATATCACTAGGAACTTCCCTCTTTGGACTGCTTTTACTGCATCCCGTAGGTCTTGGATCATCATGTTTTCATTTAATTTGTCTCTAGGTAACTTTTTATTTCTTCAGTGATCCATTGGTTGTTGAGTAGCATATCATTTAGCCTCCATGTGTTTGTGTTTTTTGCAGGTTTTTTTTTCCTTGTTGATTTCTAATCTCACCATGTTGTGGTCAAAAAAGATGCTTGATATGACTTCAATTTTCTTAAATTTACCAAGGCTTGCTTTGTGGCCCAGAATGCGATCTATCTTAGAGAATGTTCCATGTGCAGTTGAAAAGAATGTGTATTCTGCTGCTTACAGATAGAATGCTCTATAAATATCAATTAAGTCCATCTAGTCTAATGTGTCATTTAAGGCCTGTGTTTCCTCATTGATTTTCTGTCTGGATGATCTACCCATTGATGTAAGTGGGGTGTTAAAGTCCCTCACTATTACTGTGTTACTGTCAATTTCTCCCTTTTTGTCTATTACCATTTGCCTTGTATATTGAGGTGCCCCTGTGTTGGGTGAATATGTATTTACAGTTGTTATATCTTCTTCCTGGATTGATCCCTTGATCACTTTGATCACTTTATAGTGTCCTTCTTTGTCTCTTATAACAGTCTTTATTTTAAAGTCTATTTTGTCTAACATAAGTATTGCTACTCCAGCTTTCTTTTGAGTTTTGTTTGTGTGGAATACCTTTTTTCCATTCCCTCACTTTCAGTCTGTTTATGTCTCTAGATCTGAAGTGAATCTCTTGTAGGCAGCCAATATATAAGCCTTGTTTCTGTATCCATTCAGCCAGTCTGTATCTTTTGGTTGGAGCATTTAGCCCGTTCACATGTAAGGTAATTGTTGATATGTATATTTTTATTGCCATTTTGTTAATTGTTTTGGATTTGTTTTTGTAGGTCTTTTCTTTCCTTTTCTTCTTTGTTCTCTTGTGATTTGGTGAATATCTTTAGTATTATGTTTGGATTCCTTTTTCTTTTTTGTGTATATATCCAATATAATTTCTGATTTGTTGTTATCGTGAGGTTTTGGTATAGCAAAATATATATTGCTTTAAGTTGTTGATCTCTTAATTTCAAATTCATTTTAAATACCCTGCATTTGTACTCTCCTCCCTTCACAGTTACTGTTTTTGATATTGTATTTTACATTTGTTTTGTGCATCCCTTAACTGCTTCTTATGGATACAGGTGATTTAACTTTTTTTGTCTTTAAACCTTCCTCCTAGTTTGTGTATGGATGACTTCCTACCTTTACTGTATGTTTGCCTCTACCGGGAGCATCTCCATTTCATAGTTTTCTTGTTTCTAGTTGTGGCCTTTTCTTTTCTGCAGAGAAGGTCCTTTAGCATTTGTTGTAAAGCTGATTTGGTGACACTGAACTCTTTCAGCTTTTGCCTATCTATAAAGTTTTTGATTTCTCCATCAAATTTGAATGAGAGCCTTGCTGGGTAGAGTACACTGGGTTGTAGCTTTTTTCCCTTTCATCACTTTAAATATATTGTGCCACTCCCTTCTGGCCTGCAGAGTTTCTGCTGCAAAAAAACAGCTGATAGTCTTATGGGCATTTCTTTGTATGTTATTTGTTGCTTTTTTCTTGTTGCTTTCAATATTCTCTCTTTAGCTTTAATTTCTGTTATTTTGATTATAATATCCCTAGGTGTGTTCCTCTGAGGGTTAATTCTGTATAAGACTCTCTGGGCTTCCTGGACTTAGATGACTATTTCCTTTCCCAAGTTAAGGACGTTTTCAGCTAGCATCTCTTCAAATATTTTCTCAGGCCCTTTCTCTCTCTTTTCTCCTTCTGGGACCCCTATAATGCTAATATTAGTGTGCTTGATTTTGTCCCAGAGTTCTCTGAAACTGTCCTCATTTTTTTTCATTATTTTTTCGTTTTTCTGTTCTGCAGTAGTGGTTTCCACTACTCTTGTCTTCTAGCTCACTGATCCATTCTTCTGCCTTATTTAGTCTACTATTGGTTCCTTCTTGTGTTGGTTTTTTTTTTTTTCATTTCAGCTATTGTATTCATCAACCCTGGTTGTACTTTATATTTCTAACTCTGTGTTTAAGACTTTCAACTTCTCATTCTGTGCATCCATTCTCTTCCCAAGTTCTCTGACCATCTTTATGATCATTACTCTGAACTCTTTGTCACGTAGATTGCCTGTCTCCACATCACTTAGTTGTTCTTCTGGGATTTTTATCTTGTTCCTTTGTCTGGAACATGTTCCTCACCCACCTCATTTTGTCTAAATTTCTATTGTACTTTTTCCTATGTGGTAGGTTAGTTACATTTCTTGACCTTGGAGAAGTGACCTTCTGTAGGAGATGTCTGTGCATCCCAGCAGTGCACTCCCTTCTCATCACATCCAAGGGCCAGCAGCCAGCTGGTACTAGAGTAAAGTCTGGCCTGTATTTGGGAACTAGTTCCACAGGCTGCTCCTGGTGTCCGCCCCCTGGTGGGTAAGGCTGGTCCAGAGGCTTCGGGAGGCTTTCTTGTGGGAGGGGCCAGTGCTGCCTGCTGATGGGTGGACCTCGATCCTGCCCCTCTGGTGGACAAGGCTGTGTTTAGGGGCATGTCTAGAGGTGGCTATGGGCTCAGGAAGAAGTTATAGCCTCTAAATCTGTGCTATTCAATATAGTTGCCACTAGCCACGTGTGGCTACTTAAATTTAAATTAATGTAATTTAAATAATTAATTAAAATTTAAAATAGTTTTTTACCCACAGGTCAAATGCTAATAGCTGGCTTATGAGGCAGCATAGAATACTTCCATCATCACAGAAAGTTTTATAGGAAAATGCTGCATCTAGATCCATCTCAGACAATAAACCCAGACAACAGCATCTGACCTAACTGCAGCAGAAGATGAGAGTCAGTGGACTAGGGCACTAGTTACACAAAACACGAAGGTATATTCCTTTTCTGAAAGAAGAAAAATTCAGAGAAGTTCTGCATACTAAATGAGACCTCAGCTTCCTTTCCCTACCTTACTTCCAAAATGTCAGCCTAAGACCTTGTCTCTCCCAAAGAAAAAACTTGAATTATTTTCTGGCAAAAAGGATTGGCTCTCAGCTTAGGACAAAAAAATCCGTTTTTAATAGTTCCCAGCAAAGGGTCATGATAGGCTTGATCCTCATCTGAAACCCACCAGTCAATGAGGCAACCCCACAAAATTTTCACTCAACTTCTTAGTGAGACACTTACACTTATAAATACAAAGAGACCAGGATCCTAGACATTAGAGAAAAGGTTAGCACATGCAATAGAAACCAAAGCAAACAAATATAAAAGGGAAGCTTGGTGAAAAGTACAACTCATGTAACATTAAAAAAAAAAACAAAACCCTAAAAACAAATCTTGTATCTTCACAGAGAGAAGCTATTTTATAGGTGGGAAAAAATAAGAAAAAAAAATAAGAGAATAAGAAAGAATTCTTAGGAATTAAAAATATTTTTAAAATATAAAAGACATAAAAAGTCAAATAGGAGGCTTGGAAAAGTAATTTAAAGAAATCTCCCAAGATAATAAAACAAACAAACAAAGAAGCAAAGAAAATTAACATGTAAGAAAATGGGGGAAAAAATTTAGAGGCTTAACCAGGAGGTGTAACACCAAACAAATAGAAGTTCCATAAAAAGAGAACAGAAAGAAATTATCAAAGAAGTTGAACAGGAAGGGGGAGGGTATAGCTCAGTGGTGGAGTGCATGCTTAGCATGCAGGCGATCCTGGGTTCAATCCCCAGTACCTCCATTAAAAAAAAAAATACAGGGGTGGGTACAGCTCAGTGCTAGAGTGTGTGCTTAGCATACACAAGGTCCTGGGTTCAATACCCAGAACCTCTGTTAATTAATTAATTAATTAATCAATCAATCAATCTACTTACTTTCCCACCCCGGTCCCCAAATAAAAGAAGTCAAACAGGAAAAAGTTTATCTGTTTTCTCACTCAGTACTTCCTGCCACCAAAATAGGAGCAGGGGAAGGGGATTTCTCACACCATCAATTCTCCAACACTCCACACACCCACTGGGTGTCCTACAGTCCAAGTCAATTCATTTCTTATACTATCTACCTGGAGTTAGCATCAGATCCCACAAAGTTAAGAGCTCCTACAAACTGCTTCCTTAACTTCAGACACCAATCACAAGTCTCAAGCTATAAATTAGGGTTCCCATGATGCCCTCCTTGGATTTGATAGTTTGCCAGAACAGCTCATGGAACTCAGGAACCCAGTTTACTTACTAGATCACTGGCTTGTTATAAAAAGATACAACTTGAGGACAGTTAGATGGAAGAGATGCACAGAACAAGATCCGTGGGAAGGTGTGCAGAGATTCAGCGCTCTCTTAAGATGCACCGCATTCCAAGTGCCTCCGTGGATTCACCCGCTCTAGGAAGCTCTCCAAACCTTTAGGTTAGGGTTTTTATAAGGGCTTCCTTATGTAGCCATGAGTGATTAAATCATTGTAATCTGTGATTAAGTCGGTCTCTTGCCCTTCTCTCCTCCCTGGAGGTAAGAGGCGGAGCTGAAAATTCAAACCCTCTCATCCAGGGTTGGTTTCTCTGGCAACAAACCCCCTTCCATCCTTAGGGGCTTTCCAAAAGTTGCCTCATTAATATAAATTTAGGTGTGGTTGAAATAGGCTTGTTATGAATAACAAAAGACTTACCTCTCACCTATTTTCCACTTTCACTTTTATCACTCTTATCGCTTGGGAAAATACAAGGGCTTTAGGAGCTCTGCGTCAGAAAAGGAACAAAGACCAAATATACATTTCTCATGACAAATCACAATTTCCCAGAAATCATATAGGAAAATTCCTATGGGAGGATGTAAAATTCCAGATCGGAAGGGTCTAATAAATGCCCAGGACAACGAATGAATAACAATCTAATAGGAAATTAATATGTAAAATCTTAGTTGGAAATAAAAAACCAGTATCTTAAGTATAAGAATGCTATCTGGAAATATGAAAGTATAAAAAACAATTTCAGAAGGAACAACTAACATTGTTTATTATTGTTGCTTTTTTGGAAGTGCAATTCTGGTAGAAAGAGAAAGAGGATTACTGCCCTTGGTTAAAAGCCTTGAAGTACAAGTTGATATTTAAAACTATGTGTGTATATTACTTTGATATTTTTTTAAAAAGAAGAATTAAATATAAAAAAATACAACTCAGTTAAGACATGACGCCCTTATTTCAAGGAGCCCTTCCAGAAAGTTGATGGAATTTCAAATATATGTTTGCGTTCAAATGCAGTAATCACCTTGCCAGTCTTTGGGTGGCAGTCTTTTTAATAGCACGCCTCTCAGGGAACTCTAGAAATATACCAGTTTTGATAACCTTCATAAGTTGCGTAGCCCATTACTAGTCAGTTGCCCTTAAGTGTTTATAGAAATGCACCTTTATGGAAGCGCATGCTGTTCAGCTGGAAGAACTAAGGCAGTGTCTTGCCTTTTTGGTTCACTCCTTGGTCCATCAGGAAGACTCTTGGAGCCCATGATTCATAATTTGAGTACGAAGTGCCTCTTGCCTATTTACAAAGTGGCACCTCATACTTTGAGTATGAGGTTGAGTGCGAGGTGCCTCCTCCTAAAAATCTCAGGTTTTTCGGAGATTCTAAGAATTTACCTAACCATTCATTAAACATGTATTGAAGTACATTGTAAGGCAGACATTTTGCTAGATGCTGAAGGTAATAGATATTAGAATTTACTAGTACGACCAGTGTCCCTGGGATTTCAGTGAATCTAGTCTTGAATTAATTTCTCCAAATTGATGCAGATATCTGAGACATTTCCAGGTTGTGGTGAAAACTCTGTGTGTCAAAGGAAACAGGGCAGGTTTGAAGTGTCCCACCATTTGGGACTTAAAAAATACAGAGTCCTTCAACAGAAGGGACCTGTGACAGATCCTATTAGTCATCCACCCATATCCACTCTCACCATTCACTTTTTCCTTATTAAGAGAACTCTGACTTTGTGGTCACAATGGACTAGTGCCAGGAGATGGATTGTAATTTGCTTAGCCAATGGGACAATTGTGTTTCAGACTTTTGAACCTCCCTTTCAGCTAAGGGTGGTCACGTGACCAGTTCTGACCAATGACATTAAGCTGAAGTTTGCTGGGGGAGTTTCTGGGAAAGCTTCTGTCTTACTACTAAAGGCAGACAGAAATGACTGATAACTGGTGGTTCCTCTACTCTTTCTGCCTTCACATGGATGTAAAGGCTGGAGCTCTGGCAGCTGTCTTATAATAAGAACCAGCACGCGAGGACTAGTTGAGCAGAAATACAGAAGGGTCTCTCTGCTGAAGGGCATCAGTGAGTACTGGACTTATAGGCAGCAACTGTCTTTCTTTGATTTGATTTTTACCTAAGTACTAAGATCTGTTTCTACCCACAGACCACTTCTGACACCAAATATGTGAGAGGTTTTTCTTTTACCAACCAATTCTCAGACACTAGCTGGGTTTCCTACAATTTAATTCATTCTGAAACTATATGCCTGGAGTTAGCATCAGATCCCACAAGTCAATGTGTCCGTTCCATGAGACTGCCTTCACTTCAGACATCAATTGTCACCTCAGGCCTCCCATACTTCTGACTGTCCAGCTGTAAACCAAGAGTTCCCACAATCCTGCCTGGGTTTGATAATTTGCTAGAATGACTGACAAAACTCATGAAGACACTTCACTTACTATTACTGGCTTATAAAGGATACAACTCAGGAACGGCCAAACGGAAGGGATGCATAAGGCAAAGTATTAGGGCAAGGAGTGCTTCAAGCTTCCGTGTCCTCTGTGCGTACTCCATCCTCTCAACACCAACATGTGTTCACCAACCTAGAAGTTCTCTGTACCCAGTCTTTCAGGGTTTTAATGGAGGTTCCATTACGTAGGTGGGATTGATCAAATCATTGGCCCTTGGTGATTACCTCAATCTCCAGTCCCTCTCCCCTCCCTAGAGGTCAGGGGTGGGACTGGTATTTCCAGTCCTCTAATAAGGTCTGGTATTTCTGACAATCAGCTCCCATCCTGAGGCTATCTAGGATCACCAAAGCCACCAGTCATCTGACTAGCATACAAAAAGACACTCAGCACTCTGGAGATTCTAAGGGTCATAGAAGATCTTGTGTCACAAGTGTGGTTGGGGGAGGGCACTAAGACCAAATATTGTAACAAAAGATGCTCCTATCACCTCTTCACTCAGGAAATTACAAGGGTTTTAGGAGCTCTGCGACAGGAAATGGAGCCAAAGACCAAATATATATTTCTTATATACCACAGTATCACAGTAAAAAAGATAAAATTTCTATTTATTTAAGCCACTCTTGGTTAGATTTTCTCTCACTTGCCTTCAAAGTGAAACAGGATCTGAGTCTCTTGTTTTATAAATGGGGAAATCCAGGCAAAGATAAATTAAGCAATGTAACAATGTAGTTAACGTCAGCATATCTTGTTGACGGCAGAAATAGGAATGGAAAAACATAGGTATGTGCCAAACCTTAATGTGAAGGAACAATGGGCTGAAAAATTTTATTCAATTGTCTCTATCATCCTTAGATTGTCTTAGTGTTCCATTTGATATTAGACTGAATATTATAATCTCTTGAACAAAAACGAAGTTTCCCCATTGACACAAACTTATCAGAATGGAGAGTTAGTAGGATCTTTCAATCATCCTACCCCTTCCTGACTCTATCAGTATGTATTTATATGTCATTCTTTTATGTAGCACTTGGTTTTTAAATTTGACTTGAGTCCAATGGACTTATGGGTCTTATAGACGATTGCTTATAACAACACTTCAGGGCTGATATTGTAATATTTATTTTATGAAAGAAGAAACTGAGGTTCAGGGGTATAGTGCACTGAATTCTATCCCTAAAAAGTTATGTTGAAGCCCTTACCTCTAGTGCCTACACACGTGACTACTGAGAAATAGGATCTTTGCATAAATAATCATGGTAACATGAGGTCATAATTGACTAGGGTGAGCCTAAATCCAATGACTGGAGAGGGAGATTTAAAGACACAGAGATGCTTACAGAATGAAGACAGCCAGTTGAAAAGGGAGGCAGAATTTAGAGTGATGTAGCTACAAGCCAAGGAATGCCAAGGATTGCTGGCAACCTCCAAAAACTGGGAAGAGTCCAAGAAGGTTCTTCCCTGGATCCCTCAGAAGGAGGACAGCCTTGCTAACACCTTAATTTTGAACTTCCAGCCTACAGAATGAAGAGAATAAATTTCTGCTGCCTTAAGCAACGTAGGTTGTGGTCATTTGTTATGGGAGCCATGGGAAATTAATATAAGGGGTTAAATTTTTTTTTTCTATATAACACAACTGGGAAGTAGTGGGGCCCACGTGACAGCATTTCATTTAATCTGTGCATTTGAAGTGACATCATTTTAACCTAGGGGTGGTGAGTTGAATGGCTAGGGAAGAGCCTAACTGCTCCAAATTCTTCATTTGTTCTACAAAAGTCTTTTAAGTACTGATACGCTCATAAGGGTACAAAGAAGAGCCTTCATGGAGCTCACAATTTATTTTATGATTCTTGAGGGGCAGCCTAAGATGTCATCATCCCCTACTCTATTTGCCTTGATGTCCCTAGAAAACTTTTTTTTCCCCTAGTTACAGATCTACTTTAGCTCCTGTCTTCTTTCAGTGGTTTACAATGATCATTCCCATCTCTTGGCTTCAAATGCTTCTGTAAGAAGTTAGCTGTCAGTCTTATTGTAGAAAGTGATGTCTGTGTTTTCTCTGTTCTTGAGATTTTCTTTTCCACTGGCTTTCAGCAGTTACATATACTATCATACTCCTATGTGTGGTTTTCTTTTCATTTATCGTCCTTGGAATTCAGAAGTATTCTTGAATTTTTGGCTTGATGCCTCACATTGGCTTTGGAAAACTCCAGCCAATTTCTTTTCAGATACTGCTATTGACCTAATTTATCTCTTGTCTCTTTCTAAGACTCCAGTTACATGTATATTAGTTCTGTCTTTGTGTTCCACTTAATTCATACGATGTTTTCTATAATATCCATCTTTTTTCTTTCTCTGCTTCAGTCTACTGACTTATCTCCTGGGTTGTAGACCTCTCTTCAGCTACATATCCTTTGCTGGTAAATTTGTGAATTACATTCTTTACTTTAGTTATTAGATTGCTCAATTCTAGAATTTCTATTTGTCTATAGGTTACAATTCTCTACTGAATTTCTCCATATTTTTTTCTATTATTCTTGAACATATAAATCACACATTTTAAAGTCCATCTGCAACAATTCTAATATCTGGACCTCCTGTGTGAGTCTGATATGTGTCTATTTTTTTTCTCTTAGCTTTTGTTCATCTGGCCTTATTTACCAGTACACCTATTAAATTTGTTTAGTAATGGGTAAGTGTTGCATGTGAAAACCTGTAGACAAAATCAGAGGTTCAGATTGAAGTTAGATGCTTTTACTTTTACTTCTGAGAGGCAAATAGATAGAGTCATCAATCTAACCTAGTCTGTAATTGTGCTAATTAGAATCTGGATTTTAGGTTTTCTGAGAGCTTTTCTATTGGTTTACCTCTATTACTAATACAGCACTGAGGCGTATACGAAAATCCATCCTTCTTAGGGGGCCTGAACTATAATTTTTTTTTAATCACCCTAACAATGTGAGACTGTTTATGCAGTTGCTCAGCCTCTCGGCAGCCTCTTAAAAATCAGCAAATGACTCAAAAGGAAAAACAGAGCTGAAAGCTAGGTTTACCTCTCTGAACTTCCCTTGTCTCTTGGACCATAGGCCCTTAGGTCTTCACTCAGTAGTTCTCAGATGCCTTCAAACAGGGCTTTTGATTTAACCCTTTCTAGTTGTTGTTGTCAGAAATGTTTGTCAGACACAAGCTAGTCTGCAATAGCTGGAAATGGAAATGCAGAACGGCTTGCTTTTTGTAGCTTTGGAGAATTGAGCTTCACGGGTCTTGTTCTATAGTGAAAAGAAACAAATTTCAGTTTTTCTGTTCATAAATAAGCCCCCATTACAGAGCGTGAGCTTCTACCAGGATGACAGAGGTGTCACCTCCATATGTGCGGCAGCAAGGTGTGATGTGTGCAGGTATCAAGCTCTGCTCTGTGCTTCATTCCTGACGCGTCCAGACAAGAAGACTAGATCTAGCAGAGTCATGAATTAATGTTCCCTCTCTACTCTCTGTCCTATTTGGTAAGTAATATCTTACTTTCAGTTACATCACAGTTTGGGAAAGTGTCAGATAAAACAACCCTTTAATCCCAACTAATGTAAGTTATTAATATTGATCTAAGAAAGATAGTTGCTATTAACTTATATATTTGATATTGACTTTATAAAATGTGATGCAGGGAAGAGAAACATAAAAATTTCCATCATTTTGTATCATTACTTAATCTATTAAACTATTTTATGCTGTCTTGAAATTTGTCGAAATCCAAAGTGCTAATTCAGGAATGTCAAGTTCATTGATTTTAATGTACTTTTACCTACATATAAATGTAAAGGGAGTATTTCAGACAATTAGTTATATAATTGAATTCTACTGACTTTTAATTTTAAAATATTCCATTAAAGCAATTCCAAAAAAGATAACTGAATAGAATTTGTGAGCTAGGAAGAATCTTAGGTGTCTTTGTAGTCCAACTCTTTTCTGAAACACAAATTCCTTCTCTAAAAAAATAACTGTCTGAAAACATTTTACTTTGTATATGAAAACATAGATTCAACTTGATATTAATGAGAAGAAATAAGCAAGAACAAAAGAGAAAAATCTGTAAGTGAACTCTCTCCTTCCTTTCCTCTTTCCTAGATCTATTGAAACATTTCCAAGTGCCAGTCATCCAGGCACTGAAGCTCCCCTCAAGGCACTCCCAGTCCACTGGCAGATACTTATTCATAAACAAAGGTTATCTGAATAATATGCAAGGGGCCCCAAATAATTAATAATTAATTTTGCCTAGGGAAGTCAGAAAGGAATTTGAGCTGGGGTTAGCCAATGGAAAGAGACAGGAAGATACTTCTGGGAGAGCACCTACTGTTTTATAGAATTATTTGCACACTTGGGAAGCAGAAGTTCAGTGTAGAACCAATAACAGGAAGTAGGGCTAGAAATTGTGAAAGTCCTAATGTGCCACGCAAAGGAATTTGAACACTCTCCAAACATGAAGCTTCTAAACGTCCCAGAGCAAAGGAGTAACACAATAAATTTTGGTTTTCAGGAATATGGTCTTGCCAGAATTTTTTAAAATTGAATTATAGTCAGTCTACAATGTTGTGTTAGTTTCTGGTGTACAATATAGTGGTTCAGTTATATATGTATAACTCTTTTTCATTATAAGCCATTGCAAGGTATTGAATATAATTCCCTGTGCTATATAATAAGACCTTGTTTATCTATTTTATATATAGTAGTTAGTATCTGCAAATTCCAAACTCACACTTTATCCCTCCACCCTCCCCTTTACCCCCTGATAACCTTAAGTTTATTTTCTATGTCTGTGAGTCTGTTTCTGTTTTTTAAATAAGTTCATTTGTGTCTTTTTTTTTTTTTTTTGATTCCACACATGAGTGATATCATATGGTGTTTTTCTTTATTTTTCTGGCTTACTTCACTTAGAATGACATTCTCCAGGGCTATCTGTGTTGCTGCAAATGGCTTTATTTTATTCTTTTTATGGCTGAGTAGTATTCCATTGTATAAATATACCACAACTTCTTTATCCAGTCATCTATTGATGGACATTTAAGTTGCTTCCATGTCTTGGCTATTGGAAATAGTGCTGTTATGAATATTGGGGTGCATGTATCTTTTTGAATTAGAGTTCCCTCTGGATATATGCCCAGAAGTGGGATTGCTGGATTGTGTGGTAAAAGTCTATTTTCAGTTTTTAAAGAAATCTCCATACTGTTTTCCATAATGGCTGCACCAAACAACATTCCCACCAACAGTGTAGGAGGGTTCCCTTTTCTCCACACCCTCTCCAGCATTTATCATTTGTGGACTTTTTAATGATGGCCACTCTGACTGGTGTGAGGAGATACCTTATTATAATTTTGATTTGCGTTTCTCTAAAATTAACAATATTGAGCATTTTTTCATATGTCTATTGGCCATTTGTATGTCTTCATTGGAGAATTGCTTGTTTAGGTCTTCTGCCCATTTTTGAATTGGGTTGTTTGTTTTTTTTGTTATTGAGTTGTATGAGCTGTTTGTATGTTCTGGAATTCAGGCCCTTGTCAGTTGTATCAATTGCAAATATTTCCTCCCATTCTGCAGGTTGTCTTTTTGTTTTGTTTTATAGTTCTCTTTTCTGTGCAAAAGCTTGTAAGTTTAATTAGGTCCCATTTGTTTATTTTTGCTTTTATTTCTATTGCCTGGGTAGACTGCCTTAGGAGAACATTGCTAAGATTTATGGCAGGGAATGTTTTGCTTATGTTTTCTTCTAAGACGTTTATAGTGTTTTGTCTTATGTTTAAGTCTTTAAGCCGTTTCAAGTTTATTTTTGTGTATGGTGTGAGGGAGTGTTCTAGCTTCATTGATTTATATGCAGCTGTCCAGTTTTCCTAACACCATTTGCTGAAGAGGCTGTCTTTTCTCTATTGTGTATTCTTACCTCCTTTGCCAAAGATTAATTGACTATAGGTCTGTGGGTTTATTTCTTGGCTCTCTACTCTGTTCCATTGATTCATATGTCTGCTTTTGTGCCAATACCACACTATTTTGATTACCATAGCTCTGTAGTATTGTTGGAAGTCTGGGAGGATTATTCCTCCAGCTTCATTCTTTTTGTTCAATATTGCTTTCAATCTTGCCAGAATTTTAGATTGAAGACATGGGGACAGACAGTTGGATAGGGAATTGATACATTTGTCTAGATGAGAGACAAAGATGTTTTGAGCAGTGATTTATAATTATCTTCATACATACATATCCTCATTCACATACACAGAAGGGTCTGAGTTAAAGACATACTCAGGGGGCTTTGGTAGTCAAGTGGCTATGGAACAGAAAGAGAAGAAAACACTTTTTGGCTAAGGAAAATGTGTAGATGATGATGCCCTTAACTTAGATAAGAAATAGATAAGGAGGAAGTACAAGAGGAGAATGTTGTGTTCAGTCAACTTCTAGTTGACTTTTCAGTGTGACATTCTGAGGAATGTTTGAATTGGTGGACATCTATAGAATGGCTTATCAATATTTCCTTTCTCCTGAAATCTCCTTCCCCATCTACATAGATGCTGCAAGATTTTCCTTGCTTTTACGTAATTCCCATTCCTCGCCCACCCACAATGTCCAACCAGAGTTGTTGATCCAGGGAGAAGCAATAGATTCAATAATATCTTTGTTCTTTGAGAAAATTGCTTCTTTCTTTCTTCTCTGTCACTTACATTGTTAGCATCAGTTTGTACTTTTGTGACCAATTTCAGTGGCTATGTTGGCTAAGATGGTATTTGGCTACCTGTGTCAGTAAACCAGTTACAATGCCTTCATAAAACACGGAATCGTTTTTATCTTCCAGAGGTATGCAGTCAAGGACCAGCGTGACTTTGAAGGAATCATTAAGGATCCAGGCCATCTCTAGTTTCCTCTTCAACCATCCATAGCAATACCTTTCCTCCTCGTGGTCTAAAAATGACTATTTTACCTTTAGGTATTACATCTATGTCCAGGCAATAAATAAGAAAGGGCAAAAGGTATGAGGATGCTAAGTTGTCCAATTTTAGCACTAAAAAATATCTCTCCCAGAAGTTCAACTCAGAATTTTATTCTTATATCTCATTGCCCAGAACTGCGACACATGACCACACCTAAGTGCAAGGAGGCCTGAGAGATTCAGTTATTTATGGGTACGTTGCTGTCAAAATAAATTGTGATTTGTGAGTAAGGAAGAATGTATGTTGGGGCATATAACTAGCTGAGCGTGCCAGTCACATTTTCCTTTTAAATATAAAAAGTAAAGTGTTTTCTTACAGGTCATATTTTCTACTGATCTTTTTGATATACTGTCCTCTCTCAGTATCCACAAGTGATTGGTTCCAGGACCCTTGCAGATACCAAAAGCCACGGATGCTCAAGTCCCTTATCTAAAATGGCATAGTATTCACATAAAACCTCTGCACATCTTCCTGTATACTTTTAATCATCTCTAAGTTACGTATAATACCTAGTACAATGTAAATGGTTGTAAATGCCCTGTAAATAGTTGCTGGCAAGTAGCAAATTCAAGTTTTGCTTTTTGAAGCTCTGGAATTTTTTTGATCTGCCGTTATTTGAATCCATGGATGCGGAACCTGTGAATACACAGAGCTGACTGGACAAGCACACTAAAGACGGGGAAAAAAAAGTGGAGGGATGCTGATGGAGGAGGGTTACCTAAGAATGAGTCTAACTTTTCTCCAGGTGTAAGTGAATTTCTAAGTTCTTTTTTCATCCTCCAACAGTTCCTTTTCTTAGGGAAAAGTAAAAAAGTGCTTAGGTTTCCAAAATACTACTGATCCAGAAAGGGTAGATTTGAGGAGATTAGAGCAGCCTGGATTGTATTCCCGGAGGAAAGAGAGGTAGGCTAAATTTTACCTATTGACTCATTAAAGAAAGAATGAAGGATATTTGAAGTTAGCATGGAAAATCAAAATGCCCTAAGCCAAGGATCCATCCTAATTCTTAATTCCAAAAATGTTCCCAATTCTTCACCAATCTCTTTGCAATGTGACTTCATAGCTACTAACATCAAGAGATGGTGTAGGTGATGCCAATTTCCTTCTTGAATATGGGCTGCTCTTGGGACTTGCTTTGGTCAATGGAATGCTGTAGATGTTTGCCAGTTCCAAGCTCAGGTCTCAAAAGACATTGTGCACTTTCACTTTCTCCTTCTGAACCCTGGAGACCATGTAAGCAAGTCTGAGCTAGACCGATAGATGACAAAAAAATAGAACACCCAATCAGTGTCGTTGCCCCCGACCATGGCAAACCAACCAACGCATGTCTGAGAGAGGCTGCCTTAGACCAGGCAAGTCCCAACCAACCTTCCAGCTGTCGTAATAAGTCCAGCTACGTTCAGCCAATCTTGACCCAGTTCAGATCTGCAGAGTTGTGAGCAATAACAAATAATTATGGTTTGAAGCCACTACTCCTTTTGAGACGGTTTGATATACAACAATAAATAATCAATATTTGGAAGATTGGGATCCCCTAAAATAAATCTTCCTTTTGGAAACTTTACAACTATCACAAGAGTTTACACTTATATTTTATTTATATTGTACATAAATTGCTTTAGTCATAGCTGAATGGGAATAGTCTCAAGTGAAAGACAACTTGATTGGGGGCATAGAAATGAGAAAATATTCATGCAGGTCACTGGGTCGCTTTCTGGAAGGACTGTGAGATTCGGGAACTATGGAGGAAAGTATGGCATTACTAGCGGCCTCCAAGGCAGGAAAGGGCCAAGGAAAATGAGATGGCTTTGGGAGAAACTACCCAAAAATAATAGTATGTTAGAAAATTAGTCATTTATTGAGCATCTATTTTCTATTCTAAATGCTTAACATTCATCATGATCTGATTGCAGCATAACCACACTCTTTAAAGTTGTGAAAGTGAGGCTTTAGGTAAGTTCTCTTACTTGGTCGAACTGGTGAGTTTCAGAGCCAGAGTCTGCTTGACCTTTAAGCACTGGGCTCTGCCTTTTATCTTGTACGTGTGCCTAGGACTCTGATGGTGGAAGGTCTTTCCTGCACTCTGACCGTATATGATAAATAGAGTTTCAGGACTTTTTGCTACGCTCTCAACCTCAGTTTGTAAGAGTTCATCCTCAGCATAGGCTGGTTTTAAGTCTAAGGTCCTCTAATTCTTCCATGACCCCTCCCTTTTGTAGATGGAGAAGATAAAGGAAAAGGGGAAAACGTGAGTTGCTTCTGACACTTTTCTCAGCAAGATCATCAGCATAACACACAGGGGCACCTACATGCGCACACACACACAGACACACACACACAGACAGATACACACACACACACAGACTTTGAGACTGCTGGGCTTGATTTTGCCATATATGTTCTTTCAGCAAATTTTGGTAATCTTCACTCCTGGTAAAGATGCTGTGGTGGATAAAGTATATACTTTGGGATGCTATACATTGAACCTTAGTTTCCTCATCTGTAAAATGGGAATGATAATATTTACCTGACAGGGCATGTCTTCTCTATCCCAGCAAGTGGCAACACCACTTATTTAATTGGTCCAGCCAAAATCCAGATGTGAGTTTTGACTCCTTGTCCTCCTCCTCCATCCCACACTCCAGCCTCTAGTGAGTCTTGTTGACTTGACCTCCAGAAAGCATGCTGAATCTAATCATTGTGCTCCGTGCCCAGCTCTGTTGCCCTGGTCCACACAACGGCAACACTTTCACAAGCATTCTGCTTTCACGTATCTTATCCCCACTCCCACCCTGGCAAAACCTTCTCTGCACTGCGGCAAAAATGCTTTTAGAGCCAAAGTCAGATGATCTTGTTCTCCTGTGCTGAGCTTTTGTGTCCCTCCAAAATCCTATGTTGAAACCTAATGCCCAATGTGATGGTGTTTGAGGATGGCGCCTTTGGGGGGTGCTTACATCAGAAGTGTGGGACTGTCATAAATGAGATTAGTGCTCCTACAAGAGACCGCACAGGACTCCCTTGCCCCTTCAACTATGTGAAGATACAGCAAGTAGATAGATGTCTGTGGACTAACAAGCACTCAGCAGACACAGAATCGCTGTTGCCTTGTCTTGGACTTCCAACTCCAGCACTATGAGAGATAAATTTCTGTTATTTATAATCCATTCAGTCTATGGTATTTTGTTATAGCAGCTCAAACAGACTTAGATACTCTGTTTTAAACCCTCCAATGACTTTCCCTTATTTTAATTTAAAACTCACCTCCCTTTTGACTTCAATTTTGTACCATTCTCCTCTCTTGCCACATTGGCTTTAGACCTTGTCTCTCAAACATTCTAGGTACTTTCATTCCTCACTTAGAGCCATGGCACCGGCCGCTTCTTCTGCCTGGCCTCGCATGGTTTACTCCTTCCCATTCATGTCAGAGCTCATGTTTCCCTTCTCAGTTGTCCTCCACGGCCACTCAGTCTAAAGTAGCTCCCAGGTCCCTTTCTACCACATCTTTCCACTTCATCTTCTTTATGGATCTTTTTAAAAAAAATTTGTTTGGAGTGGAGGTAATTCGGTGTATTTATTTATTTTTTGGAGGAGGTACTGGGGATTGAACCCAGGACCTGGTGCATGCTAAGCATGTGCTCTACCGCTTGAGCTATGCCCTCCCCTTTTCATCTTCTTTATGAAACGTATCATTCCCTGATGTTTGCCTGTTGCTGCATCCATTTATTTGTTGCACTAGAATGTAAGTTCCCTGTGAGCAGGGACCATGCCTGGCATATTCACTAGTGACCAGGAGGTGCTTGACATCTAGTATTTTTAACAGCAACAAAAACTTGCTAAATCGGTGCTCCCTGTCACTCTCCTGCTTAGCGCACTCTGGAAGATTGCAAATGCAGTTAGTATAAAATCCCCAGTTCTTACCGAGGCATAAAAGTCCATACATTTTCGTCTATCTGCTTCCCTCACTGGTTTTATCTTTGTACACTTTATCTCTCACACATTATGCTCCAGTCTCTCTGGTTTTCTTTCCTTCAAGTTCAAATCCAAGCTCAAGCCCTTTGCAGATGTCACATCCTTTTTCCTCCCTCCCGCATTCCCCCATTGCTTTTTCCCTGGATCCACCCATATCTGGCTTCTTATCCTCAAGTTCAATCCCAAATGTCAGCTTCAGGAAAGCCCTTGTCCGACTACTTATTTGATGTGGCCTCCCTAACTCCAGGTCACATTACCTGCTTTATTTTTATTCATAGCATTTACGAGTCTCTGGATTCATATATTTCCTTATTTGCTTATTGTTTATCTCCTACACCAGAATGCACGCTCCACGAAATCAGGGAGTCCAGTTTGTCTTATTGCCAAAGTATTCCCAGCGCCTTCAACAATACGACAACGTCAGTGTTCCACCACCGATCCCCACCCGCTCTCTTTTGGTCTGTTTCTAAGGGTTAGTACCTGAGGCTCGTTGGCCCTGATATTAATATTGGATTGATTATCATTCAATAACAAGTCCTAGTGAGCTGTTGACACTCTGTTAGCTTGCTTTTTTGGGGAAATAAAGGCAGATATTTTTTAGAACAATCTCAACTTCTAAGGGCCACCTGGTTTTCCCAGACCAAGGAGGACAGAGTGCTGCCATCTACTTTGCTTGATAATCCAAGGCTGGTAGTTGTTACCTTTTTGGGTCTTGAAATCCCTTGGACACACGACGGACCCTGTTCTAAGAATAACGCAAAGCAGTGCATGCTGCCACATTTTGTATGTGATTTTCAAGGGTTCATAGAATTCCTGAAGCTCATTCATGGACCCTGGGTTAAGAATCTCTGCCGTAAACATGGATGGATCTGGAGATCGTCATTCTAAGTGCAGTAAGGCAGAAAGAGAAAGAAAAATCACATATGATATCACTCATATGTAAAATCTAGGAAAAAAAAAAGACACAAATGAATTTATTTACAAACAGAAACAGACTTAGACATAGAGAACAAACTTATGGTTACCAGAGGGTAAAGGAGCTAGGAAGGGATAAATTGGGAATTCGAGATTTGCAGATATGAACACTATATATAAAATAAACAACAAGCTTCTTTTTAAAAATTTTTTTTATTGAAGTACAGTCATTTACAATGTGCCATTCTCTGGTGTACAGCACAATGTCCCAGTCATGCATATACATACATATATTCGTTTTCATATTTTTTTCCATTAAAGGTTATTACAAGATATTGAACATAGTTCCCTGTGCTATTTAAAAGAAACTTCTTTTTTTTTTTTAATCTATTTTTATATATAGTGGCTAACATTTGTAAATCTCAAACTCCCAAATTTATCCCCTCTCAGCCTCTTCCCCCGGTAACTATAAGATTGTTCACTAAGTCTGCGAGACTGTTTCTGTTTTGTGGATGAGTTCATAGTGTCCTTTAACAAGTTTCTACTGTATAGCACAGGAAACTATATTCGATATTTTGTAGTAACCTATAATGAAAAAGAATATGAAAACAAATATAGGTATGTACATGTATGACTGAAGCATTGTGCTGTACACCAGAAATTGATACAGCATTGTCAACTGACTATACGTCAATAAAAAAAAAAAAGAATGTAAACAAACAAACAAAAAGTCAAGAATCCCTGCTCCAGGCTGAGCCTGCTGTGATATACGACTTCAATGCTATATACAGAATGGTGGTACCAGCGCTCCTTCACGGGGCTGCCCAGTGAGACAAGGAAATGGGACCAAGCTGGGAGGGGGAGATCTCTGTGAGCAGGAATGAGGAGTTTAAGACAGAAGAAAAGGAAAAGCAAGAGGAAGGGGAGCAGGTGGAGAAGGGACTTGGAAAAGCTGAAGGAGAGCAAGGAGGAAATGGTAAGAGAAGGGCTGAAAGGGCAAGACGAGACCCCTTGGGCAGAGCAATAGATGCTGTCAGCTGCCTCAGGTGCTGCCTTTGGTTACTAACTCTGGTTCTGACACTCCAGAGCAGAGGAGAATTTCTTTGCCCATTAAGTAGAAGAGTTACAGAAACCTAGATGCCAATTCAAATATAATCATAAAGATACATAGATGCTTATCTGCTTAAATGATGGAACATGTGGTAGTGAGTTTATTTTTGTGACCATCCCAGGGGACCCATGTCTTTGCAGCCATGTTGTTTCCTGGGGAATGAACGGAGATTCTTGTACGTTCCTCCTGCACCCTGCTCTTTGTCCGTTAGTGGAGATGGGAGTATGTCCTAGTGGGCTTCTAATGAAGTTTGAAAGAGAATCCTTGGGGTACACAGAATCTTGATGTAAAGGTAAACATGGTGAGATGGCTTCGTAGACATTAGAATAAGGTCAGATTGAGAACTGCTTTGCTAGTCGGCCAAATTTTGGCAACGACTCATGTCATGTCCTTAAAACACGATTCAGTGGACTTCAGTTATTATTCTGAAGAATTATACAGCCTAATAATTCATCGTTTGTTCTTTCAACACATATTTGTTAAATATCTTTTAGAATTAAAGCACTGCTGAGGTATGGAAGGTACAGAAAATCATTACCCTTCCCTTGTTACAACTGATAAGATATGGAAATTGCATGTGTAAACTTCTCCTCAAAATCTACTTTCAGACACTTTTAATTCTGTTTATTTATTTATTTATTGAAGTTTGATCAGTTTACAATGTCTCATCCATTTCTGGTATACAGCATGTATCAGTAATACATACACACCCATATATTCATTTCGTATTATTTTTAATTACAGATTACTGCAAGATTATCTATTTTATATCTAGTAGTTAGTATTTGCAAATCTCAGACTCCCAGTTTATCCCTTCCCACCCTCTTCCCTGCTTAACCATAGATTTTGTTTTCTATGTACTTTTAGACATTTTTTAATGCAAAAAGAAGGTTCTAATTTTTATTCTGTTTCACCTACAGCAGTTTTTCCTTTTCTTCTCTATAAAGTATTAAAAATAAAAGAGGTTTTGTTTTTTTTTTTCTATTGCACAAAGTCAGTTTACAATGTTGTGTCAGTTTCTGGTGTACAGCATGATGCTTCAGTCACGAAAAATAAAAGAGTTTTAACATCCATACTTTGTCAAGTAACTCAATGTCTGGGAATCTTGGTTTCTTCATCTGCAAAATGGAAATTACAGTCTTACAAGGAAGTTGTTAAAATTAAGTTTAAAATTGTTAAAACTAAGTGGTAATGTACACAGGGTGCCTGAAACACTATCCGTACTCAACAAATTCTATCTATAGGTATAATT
This sequence comes from Camelus ferus, assembly GCF_009834535.1. Taxonomy (NCBI): domain Eukaryota; kingdom Metazoa; phylum Chordata; class Mammalia; order Artiodactyla; family Camelidae; genus Camelus; species Camelus ferus. The sequence goes on along the minus strand of NC_045716.1, from coordinate 15,672,722 downwards.
CTTATTCTGTTAATGCCATGGCATTCTTCTGACCCAAGCCTGAAAACAATTTCTTTAATCTTTCCAGCTACATGAAGTCAATTATCAAGTTCTATTGGCTCGTCCTTGAAAATGTTCCTCATAATTGTCTTCTCCTTTCCACATCTACTGCCACCTCCATAATTCTTCCTTATTTCATCTTCTCAGATTTTGTGTTGGGAAACCAGGTCATTTTTCTTAAAACGTACTTTTCTGCTCCCCTATTTAAAACAAACAAGCCACTTCCCTCAGTGGCTCCCTGGGGTACACCAAACGAAGCACAAATGCTACTGTCCTGAGTCCTCACAATTGCACCTTTCCAATCATTTCCATTGTGCCTGAAAAGAAACTCTACAGTCCTGACATTCCTCCCCGATCCAACCCATCCTTCAGACCTACCTCAAAGTCTACGTGAATCACTCTAACTGGATTGTCCCTTTATCTCATGCTTTATAGGATGTCTGAGGCATGGTTTCCCTTCCATAGCATTAACTTTTTTTTATTAAAATATATTTTGGCAACATTATAGTGTTGCCAACAGTATAGTTAAAAACATAGGTATTGAGACCAGACAACTGTGATGATTAAATTAATAAAGCATCTTGAATATACCTGATCATTGTAAAGCACTTAATAAATACTACCATTAGTATTAATGTCCTGTACAGTATTTCCCTACTGAAGCGTTCCTTGATGATAATGATCTTCCGGTATTGGTGGTACATTTTCCAGTACTTTACCTGGTAAACTTTTATTACATTTTTAGTAATTCTAATTACTTGCTCGCAAACTGATTTCTCATAGGTTCTGGTTTAACTTCTTTGCATGTTTTAAGATGTGCCAACTTCATTGTTGTAAGGGATGTGTTAACTCACACTCCCTGTGATGGATATATGATTTGAAGGTATAGTTTTGTGCTCAACTTTTTATTAGTGTCAATTAAAGAAGCCAGTTAACAAGACAGGGTATGTACATGGACAGGACGGTTGTTTTAAGTCATATGACATGCTAATTACAATCAGTGTTCCCTGTTGCATGCCCTCATGCCAGTAAGCGCCAAGTAGCTTAAGAACTGCTTTGAAATTCTTTCCTAACTCCCCCTTAACTTGTCAAACTTTTTTTTTTTTTCATAATAATTGGGAAGGAGGTTGGACTAATAAAAAGGATAACATTTTATCTGAGGGTCTCAAACTACCTGGTGAGGCTACCTTCCATTTTGCAGATTGGGTATACTGAAATTCAACGTTTCAATGCCTTTTCTTTGGCTATACTGCCACCCAGGAAGAGGCCCATCCACGTAGTAGAATATTTTACATTCCAGAACACTATGCTTGGCTTTTCCAAAGTAATTCATCTGCTCTTTTATCTTGTGGCCATTGTGACTGTATACCCAGGCAGATTTCCCCTCTCACCTTGTCGGATGGAAAATTGGAGCCAAATTTTATGGTCTACCTAGAGTGAAAGTATTGCACTTTAGCTCTGAGTTTCTTATTAGCTTTTCCCCCTGATTTTCTTTTTTCTTTTTTTTTTCATTCTTTCTTGACCATTTTCAATTTGAATCAACTTGTTTGAATATGTATCATTTTAAGCACCTTGAGTTTCTTTTTAAACAAGAAAGGCACGTAACTAATTTTTACACTCTTCACACATTTCTGTTAAATACAGCCTTTCCTTCCTTGACATTTAATAACTGTGGGACCCTGGACAAGTTTTATAACCTTTCCAAGTTCCCTCTCTGTAAAATGGAACTAATAATGCATAACTCTCTGAGATGTCTTGGGGATTAAATAAAATAACTCAAGTAAATTACTTGGTGCATAGTAGGCATTCAATAAATGTCAGATTGCTTCTTATCCCAGTTAATAATGCTTATTGGACTATATTAAAAACTAGAACCAGACTGTGATAATGCATTTCTTTATTAAGTATTTAAGCCAAATAATTAATTTCCCCCAGGGGGAAGGGAGAGAGATGTTGAACTAGTTTCACTTGGGGAACTTATTTATTAATTTTTTTCTTCCGCATTATTTAGTTTCATAGTCCATAATTTAGTTTTCACCCAAGAAAAAAAGTCACAGTTCACTATTCCTTTTAACTCTATTGTGATCGTTTTTAAAATCTATTTTTACATTTGCCATTTATTAGAGATCATTATTAATTCTATTAACTGCTCGACTGTGTTTCATAACTACTTCGTGCTGACAAACTTTTGCTCCCAACAGTTACCCTGAGGTCTAACAATTTAAAAAGGATCAAGTTCTAATGGCAATGTTACAGCAAAAGAAAAACCACATTGAGGGGGAGACCTACACAGTCTGTGTTCTTTCGTGTTAATTTTATACGTTTGCATTTAAGTGGAGCCACATTTTCCTCAAGGACGGATCCTAAGTGAGGCAGGCGAGAAAAGTGGGAACTAACTGAGCTGGACTATGGTGTCATTGCACCTTTAAGGACTGGAGACTTGGTATTAGCTCGGCCTCCTTCCCGGCCCACCTCTGAACTCTGATTGACAGGGCGCCGGGCGAGGAGGAGCCGAAGGAGGCCGAGGAGGAGGCGCACGGAGGAAAGTAGGGGAAGGAGGGGGCCCGTCTTTTCTCTGATGGCCAATCAGGGGAGGGGGGCGGGGCTATGGGTGCCCTCCTCCCTCCTCTCCTCCCTCCTTCCCTCCCCCGCCTCCCGGCTTCCCCGCCCCCTCCCCTCTTTCCTCTGCCCCCTCCCGTCTCCTCCTTCTCGTCCTCCTCCTCCTTCTACTCCTCCTCCTCCTCCTCCTCTCAGGCTGTGGTTTTTCTGTATATGTTTCTGGAGTCCTGAGCCTGAGCTAAACAAAAGCAGGAGGCTGACGGGGCTGCTGGAGTTTGCAGAGACACGGAGGAGGAGAGAGCCTGTGCTCTGCCTGCCGCCGCGGCTGGGGGAGATCTGGCTTTTGCAACAGCCCACCCCCTTTGAGATCACTCTGGCCCGGAGTGGGGGTGGGGGGCAGCGGGGGGTGGGGGGGGAAAGTTTGCATTGCAATCCCCCTGCCTTCCTCTCCTTTCTCCCGATCAATGCATATTTGCAAAAGGATTAAGCCACAGATTTAAGCGCCGGGAGCCCATTTCTGCCTTGCAAAGGAGACCGGACTGAAAAACCAAAAGCCAGCTCTGATTTCTTTTCGTCAAGTGGGAAGGTGGTTTATTTTTCTTGCTTTTTGGAGTCAACACCCTTCCCCACAAGCCCTTATCCCCACCCTCACCCCGCAACCCCTTCACGCCCCCCTCCCCCTCCCCACTCCCCATCCTCCCACCATCCTCTAAAGAGGCAAAGGGATTTTTTTTTTTTCTTTTGGTCTTCTTTTTTCCCCCTTCTCTGTTTATCCTGAAAAGGATTTGAAGACAGCTTGAAGGATAAAAAGCCTTGGTGCTTCCCAGGAGCCGAGCCGAGGAGCAGAAGAGGAAGAGCCGGGGGCTGCCGTTGCCTTTGGAGATGGACGAGCAGCCCAGGCTGATGCATTCCCATGCTGGGGTCGGGATGGCCGGACACCCCGGCCTGTCCCAGCACTTGCAGGATGGGGCCGGAGGGACCGAGGGGGAGGGCGGGAGGAAGCAGGACATTGGAGACATTTTACAGCAAATTATGACCATCACAGACCAGAGTTTGGATGAGGCACAGGCCAGGTGAGATGGAGGCTTTTCTTTTCCTTTCTTGGGGTTTTTTGTTTTTCTCCCTCTCGCAGGGGGAAACAATGGGAACCGAATCACCACAGCGCTTTCTTTTTAAATGTTATTTTTTTTTTCCGTTTTGAAGAGCAACTATATGGCGGAGGAGTAAAATTTGAAGGAGTGTTGTTATCGAAAGTGTAATCTCCCATGCTGTGATGTGGCTGGGTATATCTATAGCTATCTGTATTTATATGTCTATATATATATGCATATATATATAGTGTGTGTGTGTGTGAGAGAGAGAATATAGAGGTAGTCACATACAGCCACACAAACACTTAAGCACGCCGAAAATACTGCCAACTGATCCAAAAGCGGCCCTCGGCACTTTTTACTGCTTTAAAAAAAGTATCAGAGCGAGCACAATTGTCAAGTTTTGAGCAGCATTACATGCCTTCTTGTTGAGGGACTCCATAACATTACAAAATAAAATGTCCCGAGAACACTTGACTTGAAAACGTAGTTGACTCCTTACCTAAATCAGAGACTTTGGATTTTCTTTCTTGACGTACTCCTCTAAAATTAATTTTTGTCTTTTCCCCTTTCTCTCCCAATTAAAAAAAAAAAAAAAAAGAGGCAGGGGAATTCTTTGTCGGTAGTTGTCAGCTATCCGGAAAATATTTTGCATTCATTTAATTGTTTCAAAAAAAAAAGCTGATGGAAAGAAGAGATAATTTTGCTTTTAAACGTATTTGTTAAGGTTTAAGAGACTCATATGTAGTGTAACTTTATTGTCTCTTAATTTGAGTTGGTTTACTAACCTTCCGTGGCACAGAAGGTATGGTCCTTTAAAAAGGGGTGGGGGGACTAAAATCCAGCATGCTCTTTTTTCCCATGCTTCTTTCAGGACCTCTTAGATGCAACTAAAATAGAAATGAACGCAAGTGTGCATTTTATATATTTCAATCCTATAGGACGTGTAGATCTTCATTAAGGAAACAGAATAAAGAAGCTGTGTAGCTTCTCAACTTAATCCACTGCCAGTTCTCCACTCTAGGATTTTACAGTAAATTCTCTTTCAAAATAAAACATAAACTAAATGGCAACCCACCAACTGCCTGCCCAAGGCCGATCTCTAAAGGAAGACTTTAAAAAAAATCTCATGACCCCGTATGTCTTTACAATTACCCAGCTTTGTTAAATCTCAGAAGTAGCTGGTTTTTAAAATCATACATGCACAATTCCCCTGCCTCAGAAGACTTAGTTCTGTGGAGAAGACATCATTATGTGTATTTTTGTCTAAGGGAAACAGGAATTTGAATTGAGAAAATGAGAAACAGCAGTTAAAAGCATGAATGTTACGAATTCCACTCTTATTTTTACTGTAAGCACATGCAACATGTAAACTCAGAAGTACTGAGGTTTTACGGGTGCTCGAAAACTTGGAAAGGTTCAAAGACTGGAACTATGCTATTTTTTTTTTAATAGGGGAAAGTTTTCAAAGATTAATCGGTGCTCTTTTTGAATTTTATTATCCAGACAAAAGCTAACAGATATGGTAAATGGGAGATTTCCCACTGGCAATCTTTCTAAATTGGAAAAGATTTCTCCATTACATTGTTCCAGAAAAATAAACTCAGACATACCAATGAACCGCTTTAATCACAAGTTTGTGCAGTCGAAGGGGCCGGTGAGACTGGAGACTCCCCACTTTTCTGATGTTTTGTCCCGCTCCTTTTTGTCTGACTGAGGACAGCCGTGGCTTGGCGGGTTCCCCCTTTTAATGGCCTAGATGCTGGGAGAGAGCAGACACAACTTGGGGATAAGGACATTTTCTGTTCTCGCTCTCCAACCCCACTCCTCTGCTGTGGGAAGTGCAGTATTTCTGTCAAGCCGTGTGGATTTTTGCTGTTGTTGTTGTTATCTATCTGTTTTTGCTTTGGGGCCTTTATGTAAGAACACAATTAATGAAAACTCTTTTAAAGAGGCCCAGAAAGAGGTCTGTGATACCCTGAAGTCTTTTCCAGCTTTTTTTTTTCACACCCCACCAGAAGAACTAAATCACCACTAAGCTTTTCATTTTGGTTAAACAATGTAACTCAGCAGATACTGTAACTGGTCTTTCCTTTCCTTGGTCAGGTCTTCATAATGTACCCTTGTTAGTTACACAGCGAACCATTAGTGTTTTAGACACAGTGTTGCATGTTTATTTAGATACTCTTGAATTTTGGGCTTATTACTTCCTCTGCTGTACAGTATATAAAGCATGCTTCTGGTTTCTGTTTTTCATGAGGATGTGGGTCTATTTTTTTAACTTTCAAAAAGATTAAAAAAGAATTGTATGTTTCTTGAGTGCCAGAGGTTTCCATGTATCTTTCCATGTTAATTTCAGTTAGTAAGCAGAATTCCCTTAACTAATAGCTGATATGATCAGTATTTTGTTTCCAAAACAATATCCTTCTGCTAAGTGCTTCCAGAGTGAAATGAAGGGAAAGGTGTATTGTTTTGTTCCTCAAGTGCATTCTGAATACAAACACACGTAAGAACCAGGTAGATCACTGATCTAAAAGGCAGAATTGTATTTATTTTTTCCCCAATGGGTGCAAGGTCCTAATTGTAAATAATTGAATTTCAACACCTGCAAATAAACAGTGTGTGCACAAGAGGCATAATGTGAACACAGAGAAATGAATTTATTCCCCATATGGGTATGTTTGCCCCCTGGCAATGCATTTCCATACTCTTTAACTTGGGGACTGAAATTTTATAAATTGACAGTTCTACTCAGAAGACCTTTCAAGCATCTTGTGTTTATGAGAACACAGGGGCATCTGCGGAATGAATTCGAACACATGGATGAATTAAATTTGAAAACACACACACAGACCGAGAAGCAGACAGCTCCTAGGCTGTGGTGGCTGCATAGATTATACAAAACTGTTAACCCATGCATTTGGCTTTGCCGTATTCATTGCCTTGGGTAGGATTGTTGGTTTAAGAATTCCACTTTGATTAAACTACTTATTAAAAAAAAACAACCCAACAAACTCGTCCTAAATGGGCATAATTGAGGGTAGTTCTGTTCTGTAGTTAAATCCCTACTCTCTCCCTGCTAATTAACATGATTTCTTTTTCTATGGCGGGATCCTGTATATTAAGTCATAAAACAATTGAAGCATGCCACTGTTACGCTTGGTATGTAATTTTGGCTAAATGTTCAGATTTTTTTGCCCCTGCGCGTTATCAGCAGTTGGGTCTTGAAAGTCCACCTAAGCTGTTATGTTGTTGTTTCTTTCTTGCAGAAAACATGCTTTAAACTGTCACAGAATGAAGCCGGCCTTGTTTAATGTGCTGTGTGAAATCAAAGAAAAAACAGGTAGGAATGAGATTCCAACGTTTAAGCATTTTCTTTGGCCAGTTGACTCACTTAACCAACAATCACGAACCCATTATTTAAATATTAAAATTTCAGAATAGAGGGACTCTCTAGATTGATCGCATGTTCCAAAAGGAAGTCCTAGCAGGCCTGCTTCTTCCTGTAAAAGAAAAGCACCAAGTTTCTTTGACAGGTATTACCAAGCATTACTGGTTTATTTGCCTTCACTCTGTTCCCAGCCTCTTTGAAATTGAGTCTAAGATAGAGGTTTTTCAAGGGAAATTTATAGAATGATGTGCCTTTGGGGGAAAAATATGAAAGTAAAAGTCCATTTCCTGAAGGAATATATTTTGGACCATCTTTAAAACACTATTTTTTTTTTTTTTTTTGGAGTTGGCCAGGTGGGGGGCCAAACTGTTTCAAGTTTCCTTTCCTTTTTTTTCCTTCTAATTATACGAAGCGGCAGACTGGAGGTTCTCACAGAGTGTTGTCAAATACCTTGGTGGAAAGCGTTACACAACACGAGGTTATCGGTATTTGAGTGCCCTGTGATTTTTATTGCAGGGAGAATCGCTGGGTTTAGGAGAACAGAACGCCACGAGATCACTCATTCTGTTGTTTTTCTACTTTCTAGACCTCCTATCAGTGGACTAACACACTTATAACACATCCCAGGAGGGCATTTAAATTTTAAAGCAACAATTAAAAAATAGCAGTCATCAATCAGAGGTGTTCTTAAACAACAGATGCTCTGGGAAGGACATGGAGCAACATCCTCTTGTTTGTTTATTTTAATCCTTAATTTTCCAAAGTAGGTGAACCTCTCTCCCTTGTCAAAAGAAAAGAGTTGAAAAAGGCAATCTGAAACTGGGGCATAAAGATGAGGAACGAGGGGTGGTTATATAAAGCGGGAGCTTCTGCTGGCCTCTGACTTGCTCGCTTCGCTTCCGAGCAGTGCAAAGTACCTGACATCCTATTTATTTATTTATTTTTTACAACAAGGAGTGTAACAGTCAATAATTCATATCTAAACCATATAAGCAAGGGCATGACATGAATGAAAGTGACAATAAATATGATTGCATGCCCGGTTGATATACATTGATAGTTACACATAAAAAAAGGGGGCGGGGAGGGTTGAGGGCACACAGGGTGGCTTTCTTTTTGAGAGCCCTCGGTGTTTTCTCTTTTAAAAAATAAATAGTTTCAAGATGTGACCGTTGATCGAGTATGTAATTACTTGGGTCTGGAAATGTATGTAAAATTAGTATGCAGCTCCTTTGTTGAATGTTATTTGTGTCAGTGTATAACATGCCAGACAATGCACCTGAGCAGTGATGTTCGGATCTTTAAGTCTCCCAGGTTGCCTTGCCAAAGCCTAAACTTACTGCAAAGCTGTTAATTGCATTATTTTTAACCATGAGACATCTTTTAAGAAATGTATGGATTATGCATAGAAATATCAATAGGGCTTGTGCAGTTTGTCACACTTTTTAGTTTTTTTTTTTTTTCCTATTAGCCCAGAGCAGGAAACCTCAATGTGTCTATATTTCTTTCTCTTTTTTCATTTTTTTTCTTCCTTCTCATTTTCCTTTTTCCTCTGATGCTCATTTGCTTGGAATATTTGGTTTGTTGGAATTTGTTGCTAATTGAGTACATGTTCCTGCTGATCTCGATTCATCAAATGGAGACTCAAGCTCTAAAGGCATATTTGATAATCCAGACTAAAGAGACTCTGTTTTTAAGGCACTTTATCAGATTTTTTTTTTGTAAGGAAGGCCATCAGGCACTTAAAGGTGTATCGTGGCCAAAGTGTTGAATTCTAGCCTTCTGATTAAACCTTCTAAGGCAGTAGATCAAAGTGGGTGGGGGTGAATAGAGATCCGATTCCTGTGTGGGTGAGAGTTTGCTCCTTATATGAATATTGGCTAAACTATGGTGATAAGAAGCAGTCGTATTGGTCGAAAGAACACTCTAAAGTTATAATTTATTGCTGGAATATAGATACTGTTTTTAAAATTTTCTGTTCCTTAGTGACATGAATGTTTGGAGATTTTTAAAAATCTAAATTAAGGTGTTGTGTGTTGTCTCTCAAATATTATATTTCAAAAAAAGCTTATTTACTATTTATTATTTAATAGTTACTGCAAATTGAACATGTTAAGGATCACTGGCCCCGTGTTAAGAGGGAAATGCGCGCGCGCGCGCGCACACACACACACACACACACACACACACACACACACACACAGAGTTTTGGATTAAGAGGGCACCTATGGGTGAAAGTGAAAAAAGAAAAAGAAAAAGTAAAAAAGGACAAAAGGCCATTCTCCTTATTCTTCAGCTTGTATATAGGAAAGATTAAGGGGAAGGAAGAAACCTTTCCTGGAATGCTGAGTGTTCCGTGCTATAGGTAGGAGCTAACTGCGGTTTGTTGGAAAGAATTCTTTGATTCTAAAGCATACTTGCTTATTCAAGATCATTCTAACCCTTATTCTATGAGCCAGCATATCTTCCTTGCGGGTGGTGTGTCAGAGACCCAGAAAGTGTCTGTAAGGTTGGAAGAGCTCGGTTTTTTTCCCCTCTTGGTACAGAGCTAGTGAAAAGCTCTCCTGGATGATCAGTTCACGTACATTCTTGCATTATTTGGGGACTTTTCCATTGTTAACTTTCAAGCCCCTCACATGTGATGAGTATTTGAGCTTCTGTCTCCAGCATTGTGGAGGGAGGTTGCTTGATTTCGGGTGGGCTCCGTGTGTTTGTTTGTGTGCCCACACGGAGTTCACACAGCTGGCTCACCTAGGTCTTTACAAGAAAGGCAGGACTCTGATTGGAGCGTGGTGATTGCATTCATTTGTGGCTTTTGCTTTTCTGTTTTTGTTAAGGATTTTAGTTGGAAAACTCAGAAGTAAGTAGGGAAAGTCACGAAATTTGCCTTACCAACCTTTTGGAACTTTTAAAGAAACACGCACACCATAGCACCCAAAGTAAGCAGCACCGTCTAGGTTACAGTTGATTGATAGGTATTTAAGTCAGAAATTACCGTGGGGATATTCGGGGGGAAAAAGAAAAGAACCCATGTGTCTTCTTGTTTCAGAATGTAGGTAAGTTTTTATTTTGATACCTTTTTGCTTTTTTAAAATAAACGCTAAGAAGGGAATGCCTGCAAAATTCTCAGGCAGCAGATCTCAAACAACAGCAAGAAGAATTTTGTCAAGACCTCCAGCCAGTGAATTTCAGAAGTGGCTTTTATCTGCTTGTTCCTTCTGGGAACACAGAGATTTAATAGAGAGTCTTGGGCCATTTAGTATCTCATTTTCTTTTGTTTCTTAAGGACCATGCCTTGTCTTCTGATGTGTTAGCAATAGGCTGGGGTTTGCGTTTGTGCAGATGTGGTGGTAGTGGGGTTGACGAGATGGAAGAGGAGGAAAACACTCCAACAGACTGCGTTTCTTAAAAAGACCTCACCTGTATTTTTAAATGTTTCTTGATTTAAAAAAAAAAATTCTGTGTCAGAAATCATGCAGGTTAAAAATTAGGAAAGCGCACCAAAAATATTGGGTGCCATTTACTCTAAGGAGAATATTTATAGATAGTCATGAATAGCTGTAATGGTTGTGAATAGGTTTTAATTTTAGAACATAATAGCTATATATGGTACTTTCCAGCCAATTTTCCTTCGCGCATTATCTGCACTGAAGTTAAATCAAATCACTGAAGGAGGTTAAAAAATTAGTTTTTGCTTTCTTAACACCCTTTTGTTCTCTCTTTTCTTTTTTTTTCCCCTCTATGTTCAATTAACACCCCCATCACACTGTTTTTTTTTTCTTAAGTCTACTACTGTATTTCACTTTTGACACTCTCCGTTATTATTTCTCGCCTGCCACTTCTTTTTAATATAGCAATTACATCATGGGACTTTGACTCCTCTTTATAGCATTAGAGAATAATTTGTCTGTGTGTGTGCATGCACGCGTGTACACGTGTGTGTTTGTATATGTAGGTTGGGGGGGACCCCATGGAAGGAAGCTGTATATTGCAGGGAAATAATTCTGATGGTGTGAAGCCTTAAGCACAGAACAAGAGGGAAATAACTTCAGACCATTTAGAGTTGCCTCTGCTCAGATTCCTTTTGGGGTTGACGTGGCAGAAGTGATTCTTCCTAGAAGTTCGTCTTGAGCAGGCAAATGCACAGACTTTTTCTTGCTGATGAGAGAATTCAAGTATTTGGTCTCTCCTATTTTTTTTTTTTTTTTTTGGTGGAAGGGGCCGAGAGAGAGAAGGGAAGCAAATGAAGGGGAGTTGCTTGATTCATTGTCCTTGAACCTCCTTTTCAGGAATGGTGGTGTGTTAGGCAGAAGTCAGGTGACTGTCTAATTGTCTTTACTCTTTATTATAATCTGGATAGAAGCAATAGACCTGTGATAATACGACTCTGGCAGAGACACAAGAGGAGTATATGATGAGAAGTGTCCCGTCTCTCCAGTCACTTTTTGTGGCATCCACTTTTAGAAACGGGCTTGGACCAATTCTGGCACCTGAGAGAGAGGTGTGGAGGAGGGTGCAGCTTGGTCAGACCTACTGGAGAAAGGTCTTTGGAAATTTGATGTTGCTTCTTCCAACAATAGGATGTCTGAGGATTGGGAATGAGAGAGATTTAAATTAAACTGGGAAACCTGGATGAGGATTTATGAGACGGGAAATGCAGGAGAAACTTGTAACCTAGGCACTGGGGGGTGTTGGGAGCTGGGAGGGGTGAGGATGTGGGTCCCCAGGTGGGTGGTGGGCTGAGCTCTGGGCAGAGGAGGGCATTGTCTGCTGGTGTGTTTAGCTCACTGCTGGTGCCAGGTTTCTTTGCCCCAGCGTTCTGCTGACATCTGTGAACTTTTGGTTGCTGTTGTTGGCAAAATTACAAAATTTACCCCCAAACAAGCAAACGATCCAAAACTTAGATATTGAACATGTTTAAACAGGAAATCATTTTGATTTTAATTTAAAGCATAACTGTGGCTTCCTTTGAGACATAGTTTACATGTATGCCTTAGGAAAACAGGCTTAACTGTGGTTTCAGATCTCTTTTAGATGGATGCTGCTATGGTCGGAATTTGGGGTAGTGATTCTAAATATACTTTTATTCCTTTTCTTTTTATAAAATAAATTTACTGGAAACACTGCATGATAGAGGCAGTGTCCCAGGTGCAGCTCCCAAAGACAGCTCTTTCTCATTGTCATATGCCCCTGGGAGCACCCGTCCATTTGCACCGCCATTTCAGCCTGGGTTAGAGGAATATAATAATTCTGGCTCCACCTTGCCCCTTACCTGAGATGCTGAGGTGAGGTTAAAGGAATGTAGTAATTGATGAATAAAATAAGCAGAGGATTAATGAGTGGTTTGCAAAAGTGTTTAGAGCTCCCTGGGTGATACAGATGAACGATGTGGTGTTTTCTATAAGGAATTATCTCAGGATCCATATTCTGATCCATTTCATAGGATGTCATTATGTTAACTCTTTCTGTGAGTCTGTAATTAAGTAGTGAGGTAGTAGTGTCTCATGAGGAGAGTTCTCTGGTGGAATCTTTTGCTTCATCTGCATCTTAGCGATGTTACTTCTTAAAACTTGGCAGAGTGATTTCCAGAATTAAAAAAAAAAAGTATACAGGTATAGACTGTCACAGGATTATAAAACCTGTCTTCCTTCATGGCAGAATAAGGTCAATAGTGACTTCCCAGAATGTCTTCTTACCTCTGACAGTTCAGTTTCAGTCTCTCAATTATTGGTAGGAATCAAGATTTCAATGGGTGGAAAAATTCATCATTTTTAGTTTAGATCATGGTTTCAACTATATCTCCCATTGACACTCTGTCATTAAGTGGATCCTGGGACAAGTCCTTCATATCTGTAAGAGTTCTGGACCTACCACTAAGTAGTTATAAGATGACAGGCAAATAGCTTAAATACTTTTAGAACTAATTATAATAGTAGTGGTTAAGGATTTGGTCTCTGAAGCTGCACAGCCTGGGTTTGTATCCCAGATCTCCTATTTTTTTTTTTTTTTTTTTAGCTGTGTGACCTAATTCAATTTACCCAACCTCTCTGTGCCTCATATTCTCCGAAAAAATAAAGATAATAATGGTAACCTATCTTAGAGGGTTGTTGTGAGGATTAAATGAGGTAATACATGTAAATTATAGTGCCTGGCATAAACAGTCCATAACTGTTAGCTTTTATTATTTCTGGCCCTGTTTTTTAATATGAAAAAGAGAGGCTTGCACCAGATGGTCCCTAAAGACCAAGCCAACTCCAAGACTCTGTGATTCTCTGCTGAAAAGAGAAAAATAGTGCTGAATTTAAGATTTGTTTTCTTCTGTTTCTCTTGCCATTCTCTTAAAGTGAGAATGAGTTATATCTGGCCAAAAAGCTGGACGAGATTGGAAGAAGAGGGGAAAAAAGAATGAGTATGAGCAAAGACAAAGGTTTTTAATTATCTACAGACTAGACAACAACCACCTGGAAAGCTTGAACGGCATATATTAGTGATGGTGTTCCGTCAGCCTCTGCAAGTGGAGATATTATGTAATCATAGTTAAAAATATTTTCCCTTTGAAAACACATACGCTCATCCATTCAACTCACAAAGTTTCAAAGCAGGACGAGTAACATAAAGTACATTTAGGGCAACCTGACCTCTTCCTGTCTTTCTAATAGGTTCCTTCTTCAGGAAAAATGCTAGTGTTGTCATCATGACCGCCTTGATATATAGTAGATTTGTTCTTTTTATTGCTTTTTTATGGCTTTCTTGAGATATAGTTCCTATACCATGAAATTCACCTATTTACAGTTTATAGTTCAGTGATTGAATATATTCACAAAATTGTGCAACCATCAACACAACCTAAGTTTAGAATATTTTAATCACCCCCTACAAAAAACCCTGTAGTCGTCACCAGTCAGTTCGTATTTCTCCCTTTGCCTACCGCCTACTGATCACTAATCTCTGTCTGTATGGATTTGCCTATTCTGGACATTTCACATAAATGGAATCATATGATACATGGTTTATTACTAGTTTCTTTCACTTAGCATAATGTTTGTAAAGCTCACTGTACAGGTATAGACTGTCACAGGATTATAAAATCTATGGAAACTTCATTCCTTTTTATAGCCAAATAATATTCTGTTGTATGGACATACCACATTCTGTTTATCCACTAATCAGTTGATGGATGTTTAGATTGTTTTCATATATTGTTGCTGCTATGAACGTTTGCATAGAAGTTTTGTGTGGACGTGTTTTTATTTCTCTGGATATATACCTAGGAGTGGAATGCTGGATCATATGGTAACTCTCTCTTTTGAGGAACTGCCAAACTACCAGAGGGGCCATAGTAGGCCTATTAGGTCTTAATGTAAATGACACTAAATTTGGTCTTCAGGGCTCTTAGCATTTCATTTTTTTTAGCCTTTTTCTTCAATCACTGATCTTTTTTCTCTTTTGTGTTTAGGGGTTTGACTGTATTTTTTGTTTTTAATCAATACCTACTCTAAGAAAAAAATTTTTTGATACATTTATTTGGCTTGAAGTGTGCATGATCAGGATTTATGTGAAACCTCTCTCAGAGCTATGTGCATTTTAAAGAGGAAAAAAATAGTAATTCAAAGGAATGAATCTCTACTGCTGGAATATCAGGTGTCAGGTTCCTGGAGAGGAAGACCTTTGCCAAAAAGATCGGATAGTTTTTTTATTTTTATTTTATTTTATTATTATTTTTTTAATTGAGTTATAGTCAGTTTACAATGCTGTGTCTGGACAGTTTTTTAAATAGTCATCTAGTGTGATAGAGAGAGCATGGACTCTTGAGGCAAACCACCCTGGATTCAAATCCTCACCGGTTGTGTAACATTAGTAAATTGATTTAACAGAGCTTCAGTTTCTTCATCCTTGCAGTAAAGATAATAATACTACATAGGGTTGCTTCAAGGACTAAACAGACTAGTAATATAAAGCACGTGGTTTCCTGGGTGTGCTCAATAAATGGCAAGTACTATTATTTTTCCAAAACCGCGTGACAGAGTGTCGGCCACTCATCTCAGTACTTTGACCCTGTCTATTCAGGTTGAGGTTTCTACTGGCCATTAGTTTCAGAGGCTCACCGAAATGCTCCTGACCGTGCTTTCAAAATGCTTTAAATGGCCTTCTATACGAGAGGGGGGAAAAAGTCTGATGCAAAGCTCAGCAAGAAGGTACCCCAACACTCCTGCATCTCTTTTCCTTCAGTCCCAGAGTTCAAGGGAGAGAATCCCATAGAACCGTGCTGTGCAGTGAACACGGGTCATTTCAGATTTAATGTTTAAAATTTTCTGGTAGCACGTTGAAAAAAAAATAAAAAAGGAACAGGTGAAATTAATTTTCATAACACATTTTATTTAAATCCCAATGTGTCTAAAATATTTCAACACCTGGTCAAGACAAAACTTATTGAGATACTTTACATTTTGGGGGGATTAAAACTTTGAAATCTATTGTGTAGTTTACATTTGCAGCACACCTTCATTTTGGACCAGCCGTACTTGAAGGGCTCAGTGGCCACATGTGGCTAGTGTCCTCCATATTGGACAGCATGGTTGTAGAATGACTGTCCTGGCATCACCTTTGTCTTGTTGCTAGTGTCCTCCATATTGGACAGCATGGTCGTAGAATGACTGTCCTGGCATCACCTTTGTCTTGTTCCTTTTTGGGGCATAGTTTTCACGCTCTGAGGAAGATGCAGGGTTGTTCCCTACTCAGACTCGACCTGGTAGTTGTGTAGCAGTTGAAACTGGTTCTTGATGGATAGCCATGCTCCAGAATAAAGCCTATCTAAGGCGTCTCCTTCTGGCAGGGAAGGTCCCACTACTGGGAGCAAGGATGAGGTGGTTCCCCTTTACCTCCTTCTATTTTTTTTTTTTTTTTTTTACTTCTTTATTTCCCTAACTCCTTGTTTTAGGATTTGATTCCTTATCCTGAACAAAATCTGAAATGTTCCCTAAAATAGGATGGGTAGATGGAAGCAGCCACCCTGTTTTGTACAGCTAGAATACAATGGGACAAGTACAGAGAATTCCACGGTGAGACAAAAGTTTGCTGGACCCTGAGTCAAGGTTCTGAGGCTACCGCTGCCTGCCTCCAAGTGACTGTGTTATTTTGAGAATGCCATTTAGCTTCTTGGTCTCAGGTTTCTACATCCATGGGAAGGGCAACTCCATAGAGCCATGGGTCTGATCCCACCTTTCAGGGGTCCTCATCTCCATCATGATCCCCACTCAGGCCTGGATAGATAGCACAGAAGGCAGGTGGAGCATTTAGAAAAGAATTCTTTTTTCATTGTTAGGGCCTTTCTAATTTTTCCTGTGACTCCCTTTTATTTTTTCTAGACAGTCATGTAAAACTGGTTATGGTGGTGTTCAAGCTACCTCCATCAATCAAGCTGAGTTGGAGAAGGCAAAGTGGGAGAGGGAAAAAAAAAATTAGAGATTTTTTTTTTCTTTTTTAAATCAAAGCATTCAGCATCACATTTACAAGGCCAGTTGGAGGCCAGTCTCAGTTTCATCCACCTTGTTGACTCCATGACTGAATGCAAGTAATGTTTCCTTTGCATCCTATCTGTTTGTAGCTGTTGGATTCTAGACTGCAAATTGCTTTTGGAAAGTACAAAGATTTATGGTAGCAGGCTTGGAAGTGCAGTCTCTGCCTTTGCCAGTTCATATGGTGCAGCCCTGGAAGTCAGGAAACTTGCGTTTGGTTTTCACCTTACAATTGTGGACAGTTGCTTGTTGACAGTGTGCCTCCGCTGAAATACTACAGTAATGTCTGTTTCCCACCTACCTGTCAGTGGGGCTTCTGGAAACTTAAAAGTGGAGGATATTTAGAAAGATGTTTGACTTTCCTTAAGAAAAGGTGGTTCAGTAAGTGTGAGAGTAAAGTTCCCTCTATTTGTCTGGCTTTGAGACAGGGTTGAATCTGCCAGTAGGTCAAAGGAATACATTTACCTAGTGGCCTGTGCTGGTCGGGCTAAGAGAGAGCAGCTAATGGGTCATTTTCCAGAGGGCTTTAGGTGAGTTGAGCCTGAGTGTTGTCACTTTAAGACAATCCTCCTTATAATTTACCATTGTTAAAAAGATGCAAAGTTTGCTTTTATCTTTTATCCCTAACAAAGAATGCCTCTCAGAGACCCTGATGATAAGCCCAGCATACATCCATTCTGAAAGGCTCTCCATGGAGATGAGGGTGTAGATGTTAATTCCTCTCTACCGAATTTGCATGTAGGGGCTTTGGGACCCTGCATCCTGCTTACACTAATAAACATTTAAAAACAAAGCGCGGGCAACACAGACACAGCGTTCCTTTGTGTGGCCTCCTTACCGGGGTGCCTGTAATCCCTCACCCTTTGCGAGGGGAGTGCGTGGGTGGGTGCGGGTGGGTGGTGACGCTGTGCGCAGCACCGGGTATAAAAGGCCGGAGAAGTAACCACATCCTGTGAGGAATAAATTAAGGCAGCATTGTCCCGAGGCCAATCAAAGGCGAAAGGAAAACAAAATTAACCACAAAAAAAAGTCGAGAGATGAGAGAGCGTGTTTGCTTCGATCAGGTGGAAAAGAGAAATCAGAGGCGTTGGGAAGGAGTTTAAGGGGCTGCATCACGAAATAAAACTTTGGGAACTTAAGACTAGCCTAAGAAACCGGGAGGAGCCGGGGAGCGAGCCACATGGCCTTGTGCTGAGATGAGAGGCCCCTTTCAGACAGGATCGAAATGCTGCGAGCCGGGCCTGGGTAGACGGGCGCCTGCGTCTTGCGGCAGCACCCCGCACAATTAGCCTTTGAGGGGCTGGGGCTCTGGGGGCCGCAAAGCCCCCTCGCATGCCGGTGACCTCACCACCGGGCTGATGCTGATGCAGATGCACGCGGCGTCCGGATGCTGGGCAGCTTCGGCCGCCGAATTCGAGTCCACACGGCCCGGGCCTCCGCTGCGCCCTGCGGAGCTGCGCGCCCTGGGCCGGGAACCGCCGCCCCGCGCAAAGCCGAACCCCTGGCGCAGGCTGCTCGCGCGCCGCCTGGGAAGCCGAGGGTCCCCACAGTGTCTTCACCGATTCCCTCCTCTTTGGCTCCCTAGGCTCCCTCCCTCCCCAGCCACCTCCTCCTCCCTGGCAGACCTCACTCCCTAATTTCCCAGAGGGTGCTAGGAGAGGACCCCCCACCCCCAGGGGGAAAGCGCTCCGGAGCCATCCTTCCTTTATTAAACACCTGTCAGTCCGGGCTTGGGAGCTCACAGCACAGCCATAGCAATCGAGCCTCCAGTGAGGAGCCAGGGTGCGTGCGGGTGATCTGTACCCAGGGAGCCAGGCGCGGGGTCTGTGCCCGCACGCCGCATTTTCCGTATGCAAAGTGGCCGTGCAGTGCAGACACTGGTGGTGGTGGTTTTGCATACAGAAGTGAAATTCAGAAGGCAGCGTGTAGGCACGTGGGTGAGTGTGTGTGTGTGCGCGCTTGTGCGCGAGGGCTCACACGCACACATCTTAATTCGCAGCCCCTTGCTTGGTTGGCTCTGCATTGTTTCCTCTCTATTCAATAAATATTCCAGGTGATGCTTTATGGTATTGAATCAAATAACATAATCTTAAGTTACTGCCGAAACCCTCCCATCTTCTCTCCCTCTCTCAGCTCTTACAGGGAGCCCATCGTCTTCCCCTGGGGAGATTTTTAACCCAAAGAACCTTGATGTACCTTAAACAGCACTGACATTTGTTTTCTTTAAGCTTGGTCTGATTTCTTTAACACTTGAGGAAGGTTGGGGGCCTTCCCACATACATACTTTCTTATATCGCGGCTTGTCTCAGAGGAAGGCCTTAAGGGGCCTCAAGCTGCCTTCTTTTTGCAAGTCTTCTGAAAATAATAGCACACGTAATATCCTATGATGGAAAAGAATCTGAAAAAGAATATATATATGTATGTATATATGTAACTGAGTCACTATGCTGTGCACCCGAAACTCACACAACACTGTAAATCAACTCTACTTAAATTAAAAAAAAAAAAGAGTCTTTTGAAAATGAAGAATTGATTTGAGTAGTTTGCCCCCTCCGACCCATACCCACATAGTTGCCTCCCCTCCCCCACGGAGCTTGCTGGAGCCAAGGCAGGAAGGGGCTGTCATCATGTTCTGGGCTAAGCCTTATTACTTTATTTTTCTTCTTAGAAAGTTACACTAGGAAAGATGTTCTTGATGTGTGATTATTATTCTTAAATGGATTCTTGTGCTTTCCTATCATGGCTCTGTTACAGCCTCATAGGGTGACCACCAGGTCCCACCATAGACCCTCCAGAAACTTTCTATTGAATGAACGTGGGAGAGCTGGAAGTCAGAAAGGTTGAATTCCCTCATTACTTTGAAAAATCGATGAATTAATTCTCTCTATAAATTTCCACCAGCCCAGTCCCTGATCCACCAGCTGAAGAATGAGACCCATTATTAATTTCACAAAGGCGAGTTTCTCATCCCAGTAACTCTGGGGGAGAGGATGGAAGGGTTATGATAAAGGTTGAGAGTTAACATGTTACTTGTGGCTGTTAGAGATGTTATAGCAAAAATATAAGAACAGCAATGCTGATACCAGCAATGGGGGTGATAAAGAGCGAAAATAATTGCGTCCCCCTGTTCCTGATTTGGACGCTGCTGCCTCCTACTCATTTACCATTACTGAGTCTTCCCGTTTTAGGCATTTCAGGCTGGGATGTCTTGGATGTGGATTACCTTCCTAGAGACTTACATGAAAGAGAGAATCTCTTTAATGGCTTCTATTTGGTTGCAAAGATTGGTTGCAAAGATTGGTTGTCTTGTCAAGAACCCATTAGAATATATCTTCCCCTCACTTACAGTGTCACCTCCTGAGTGCTGGCCTTCATAAGCGGGGGCCATAGAAGCTGAACTGTTTTTAAGTAAGCTTCACCAAATATTTTTGAACGCCATCATTTCTGGAGATAGTGGGCAAAACTCTTAGGTCCCGCAGGTGGAAAAGTGAAAAAGTTAAAAGTGAAATTCGTGTCCTGGTCAGGTTTACCTTTTTCAACGCCGGTTAGACATGTTATTTTAGACCCTCTGTAGGGCAGGATGAAATTGCAGAGTTTGAATTCAATTTTGGCCCCTTTGTTGCTCTAGCAAATATTTATGAAGCTTCTCTGGATGAGGCATGAAAGACACTGAAGAACAGTGCCAGTGGTGGCCCTTACCCTCAAGGAGCTTATAGTCCAATAAGGGGCTGGAATCATGGTCATGATTTTTGTAACACAGGCAGCTGACTTGCTCCCAAAGCCCTGAGCCCAAGACAGGACCGTGTTCCTTAGGGCCCGGAGTGTGGCTGAGGAGGTCATTCTGAGCCAAAGTTCATGAACACGCAGTGTGGTGTGCATGCTTTCTGCGATTCAAAGCCTGCTGAGTTTTACTCTGGCAGCCTGAGAAATGTTCTGTGTTTGAGTCCTTGTATCGCTGGCCTTCTTGCCTTCCCCTAAACACTGCATGTGCTTTCCTTTCCTTTCTGCCTCCCCTTTTGCTCTTTTGTTCCTTTCCTCCCCTTTACTGGGGCCTCCCCTCCCCTAGTACCCCCCCCAAATCGCTATTTGCCCAACTTGTGACCTGAGACCACTTGGCATTTCCCTGGGATGGCTGGAATTTACCGCCCGCTGAAGAGGCATCTGTGACATTTGCTCACCTGGGCGGCTTAAGCTACATGGTCTGCGTTGAGGGACCGCTGAGAGGAAGTGTGAAATTTACCTCTGGTAATTTACAAGGGTTCTTACCAGCAGGGAGACAAACAAGGATGCTTTCGAGAAGCGGGAATTAATGTTTATCAGGGTACACATATATAGTTATAGATATTCATACACACATTTATTATGTATTCAATCAATGCATGGAGACAATTTGTGCATTATCTGTCATTCTCTAGTCATTATTTTAACAAATTAAATTTTCATGGTTAGCTTCATCTTTCACACTCACACCCTCCCCTTCCATGGCTCCCTTCTTTCTTCCTCTCCCTCCCTGCTGGTAGAAAACACTGGGTTAACTAAATGCTCTTTGAGGCCTCGTGCCATTAGACCTACTGTCTCCTTAAGGTTTAAAAGACAACGGTGACGACTTTCTCATAGTGGCCAGCCCAGCCATTCTGCTCGTAAGGAAATAGCTGCTTGTCTCTTTGGATCAGACTGGTCTAGGAGCTCGTTCAATCCAGTTACTGGGACAGGCCAGCCCTGGAGGCTTCTCCGGCTCTTGGAACACACAGACGCACAGTCTGTCTGTCCTGGCTGTCAGCCGAGGACGGGAGGCAGGCGGTGTAGATGGTTAAGCTGTTACTTTATACTCATGTTTACCCTGTCCAAGTGATTTGAAGGGAAGAGTGCTCTGGGCCCCAGGCTGGGAGAAGAGTGGTGGTGGGTCATCTTAGCAAGAAGCTGAACGGAAAATGTCAGTGGAAGCGATGCCCCCTCTTCCCTTTGGAGCAGGGAATCCTTCTGCCCACAAGTAATAACAGTTAATGCACAGAGCACTTATACCGTGTGGCACTACTGTTATTTACCCAATTTTTAAGATGAGGAAACTGAGAGAGGTTAATGAACTTCCCTAAAGTCACGCAGTTCTTGAAAGGCTACATTGGGACAGATTTGATTCAGGAAGTTCTACTAAATGTAGATTTTTTTTTTTTTTTAACAAAAATCTTCATTCCCGGTGAGTGACAGCCCTTCAGCTTGTGATTCTTCCCAGAAAATCCCATGGAATCCTCCTCAGTTGTCCAAATAACAAATCATTTGGCTCTGCCCACTTCTGGTCCTGTTTCTCAGGTACATGAACTTAATTATCTCTTGGCTGTGGTTGACTGTAAAACATAAGTAAAAGGAGATAAGTCCAAAATTCTCCTTGGGCCTGTTTCCTGATTTTTATTAGGCCTCTGCCTCTTTGTTTTTTAGAATGTACATGATTTCTTTCAGGTAGACCATGAGTTATTTTTCATAGATGGTCTAGAGCTTGAATGCCATATGTATATATAGTATATACATATTTTATGTATACGTGTGTGTATATACATCACCCTTTCTCCTTCCTTCTCAGAAGCCTGGGACTCGGGAACTTAACGCAGGGCACAGTCTCTTGTTCTTGCGCACCCTTCCTGGTTCTGCCGTCCTCTGTCACACCTCTGTGCACGGCCACACGCCCGCTTGGGACACTCAGATGATTCTACACAGTGTGGATGGAAGCTTCCTGGGTGAGACCAGAGAGTCTCATCTGCTCAGTTGCAGAGCCACTCTTGTCAGGATGGCATGTTGGGCAGCTCCTGGTTTTGATAAGTGGGTGTTCTCAGTCTTGAGGAGGGGACAGCTGCCTCCCAGGGAGCGGGGCCGCCCAGAGGGCAGCCTGGTGTCCAGGACCTGGGTGGAGATGAAGTCTGGGGATGGGCCTGGATGGTGATGGGTGTAAGGCATGTTATCTTCACATCACCCCAGGGGTTAGAAGGGGAAAAAAAAAGAATTCAAGGTATCCTGTGTTTAAATTTATTGTTCAGAAAACAGTATAATGCCAGGAAGACCTTAATAAAGAAAATTTTATGAAAGAAAACAAATTCACCTTTAATCATACTGCCCTAGCTCAGTATCTATTATAATCCCCCCACCATGTTTCGATTTCCTTCCTGTCATTTTCCTTCTGGCCGTATGAATTTTCCATTTCTTGGAGATGACTGTATACTCAGGGATGAAATTTTCTTCTGTTTATCAACAGTACCTTTTATGTGTTTTATTTACGTGTCTATTGCTCATCTCATTTCAAAGAGGAATTCAAGCAGTTTGCCAAAAGGTGCAAGCGAAATGAAGAGATTTGCTAAAGAAATGAGGAAATTAGAAGAGAAGATTAAGGTAGGAAAATAAAAATGCAAGGGAGCGTTAGTATGTAAAATTGCAGACAGAAGAGCCTTTCCTCATTGTGGCCTTCCCAGTCCTTTTGCTGGTAAGGAAATTGCTTCCTGACTCTGGATCAAACTGGACTTAGGACCTTGTTTCAGTCCAGAGCCTGTAGAGTTTGGCTACAGATTTGACTGTCTGCTTCCTGGTAGCAAAAGCAAAAAGGGAAAAAGGATCAGTTTCAAATTTCAAAGCATTTAGAATTGGAAGTGAATCAGTTGTTGACTGCATGTAAAACTTCCCCCATAGTTTCTAATAAGAAGATGTGAAATGATATGATAGACATTGTCCTCAACATGATAAACAAGGCATTATATTTCATATTTTATTGTAGCCCTTTATATATAATGTCCCTTAGCACTCATCAAATTTTATTATAATTATTGGTTTACAATCTGACTCCCTCATTAGACTAATGAGTTTCTGGAAAATAGTGATAAAGGCCTACATGCCAGTATATATATATATATATATAGTAAATTCTTAGTTAATATTTTTTTGAATTGAGGAGGGGAGGGTGTGACTCAAGTGACAGAGTGCGTGCTTAGCATGCACGACATCCTGGGTTCAATCCCCAGTACCTCCTCTAAAAATAAATAGGCCTAATTACATCCCCTCCCTGCCAAAATAAAATTATTAAATAATACAATAAATTTTTTTAAAGCATTAAAAAAATTTAAAACAATATTTTTTGAATTGAAATACTGTTCTAGTTGCTTACCCATAAAGGAGGAAAATACATTCATTAACATCTATTGAGTATTGCTACCAAAGAGAGGGCTAAAAGTCCCTGCCCTTGAGAAATTTATGGTCCACTGGGAATACATACATCTTGATAGATACACTGGACTCTAGCTTGATAAGTGCTGTGTGATAGAGACATGAATGTTTTACTTTCTGTGAAATGAGTTATAAGATTGCTTAAAATACATTTTCAATACAGCTAGCTTCTCCCTTTGGAGTTTGAGGTTTGGCTCCGGAAGCCAGGAGGGGAGGGAAAAGACTGGAATGAGGAGGGCATCTGAGAGAGGCAGAGGCCATTGTTCTGCAGATTTGCATTTTCACTTCCTTTCTCTTTTATGAGGCGAAGGTCCTATTCCTTGGCTAACTAACCCAACCACCCAGACCCTGGCTCTCAGGGGTGGTGGGGTGCTGGGACCTGAGGGAGGTAGGGAGCGTGGTCCCCTCTTTTGGCCTCTTCCTGACTTGACTTGGTGGCCCAAAAGGGGAGATTGTTTCCATTTCCTGGTGCAGTTACTACCGCCATTCCTGTAATGGCTTACAGAGAACACTGGGTCCGAAGACCAGGAAGGACGAGTGATCCCTGGGACATACTTGTAAAGTAAAGAGTGAAAAGAGCAGATGACTGCCTGTTACCCATTTTCGTTACTTTTCAGTTATTCCATTACTAAGCCAATCAGAGAATTTTTAATCTTCATATTTCCCTTTCTCCCTCTTCTCCTTTCTTCCTTACTTCTATTTAAAAAATATTTACCTGGGATTTATTTCTAAGCTAGGCACAATGGGAAATGCAAGATAGGACCTGGTCTTCAAATTGCTTACCGTTGGGATTTAGAAGAGAGGGCTACAGGGCAGCCAGGGATCGAGGCTTGCAAGGGACCTAAGTTCAGCACAGCCCTTAACCCTCTGTGTGCTCGCAAAAAAGGTTTCCAGAAAGATGGTTGCAGTTTTTCCTGAGATTGTAAGCTTCTTCCCGCCTCGGGTGATGTGCCATCCTTTATTCACCTCTGTGTGCCTAGCACAGTGCTTGGTATGTATGTGATGCTCAGTATGTGTTGAAGAAAGGAAGGAAAAAAGGAGTCATGGATGATTCATCTAAATCTGAATTGAACTTATTTAATTTTCAGAAATTTGTCTTAAGAAATCAGTTCCCAAATTAGTACTGTCTGCTGTGAGCATACTAGTATTCGAACCTTAGGGGTGTGCTTCTGTGATGTGTCAAAGAATAAGATGGGATGGAAATGCCTCTTAGATCTACTGGGTCGCTCCTGTAAAGGCATCCAAACCCTGTGCTCCGAGAGAAAGGTTTCTGGTTAGACTCAACCTGATACTGAAAAGGGGAGAGTTCTTGAATGACTCCTTTGAGTCTGGGTTTTCTGAGTGATGATCTTGGACTTGGGATTCTGAAGGATGCTCAGGGTATTGTGGGGTCGATGCGGGGCCGGGCAGGGAAGAGTGTGCAAGAGAGGATACCTGAGAACCGTGTCAAGACAAGTGATAATCAGACTGAGGAAGCCGGCTAGACACAACCTTCCAGCAGAAGAGGTGGAGGTGGGAGGGGCAGCTGCTCCAACTAGCTCCTGGCTCGGGTTCCCCTACCTTCCTTTTATTCCCGTCCTCAAACTGTCCTGTCTTTTCCTATCTGCGAAGCCTCCTCTGTTCTCTTTACCCTCTCCCCAAAGTTTTGTCACCTTTCTCTTGGCTCGTGCTTTTTGCCCAGTTCTCCTCCCATCAGATCCATCGGAATGCTGGAAAAGGACGCCTCCATTAAATAATAATAATAGTAATAAATACAAATAAACCCAAGAAGTTGAAAGTGGGATTTTTTTTTTTAAATAGGAAAGTGGTTGTAGACCCTGGGGCAGGGGGAGTAACTGAATAAGAGGCTCTCGGGGCACACGCTTTACACGCCTCCCCGCACCGTGTCCAGTGCGAGCCTGTGTAATTTAAACCTGTCCGTGGGGAGGAGTAAAGGAAGAATGCCCCCCCCCGCCGGTCCCCTCCCTGCGTGAAAATTCCTAGTCGGAGTCTGTGATGTCTCAAACTGGGCTGTCACTGTGCAGGGTCCCTCCCTGGGGCTATCCTTCCACCAGTCCCAGCGCAGTTCGCATGTTTCTGAGTGAGAAGTCACTCACTTTCCCTCCATATTTGCCTTCTCAGGAGCCCCGCTCCACGTAGGGTCCTGCGTTTGCTTTAGTGGCTTTGCTGTTTAGGCTTCTCCTGCCAGGAGTGGAGGTTTTGGTCTTAGACAGGGACTCACAGTGTGGGCTTTGAGGATCAGTACGTTGAAATAAAAATGTTGCGACGGTGTCCTTTGGCTTGGCTTGAACTGCCCTGAAACCAGTTCCTTTCTCTTTTTCTCTTCTGTGGCTGTCCTCTCTTTCTCAGCGGACCTTTAAACTATCTGTTCAAGGCTTCTTATCTACGTTCTTCTCAGATGCCAAGGCTCTCATCCTAAGTTTGGGTGTCATTGGCAGCTTATAACCGTGGACGTCTAGCTGAGAAACGTTCAGCATTTTGGTTTGTAAACTTTTTTCTTTGCATCCTATGCTCAGGTGTCATTTTTCCTTCAATATGAACCCCTTTCCTTTGTGTTATTCATGAATAAATAAATTGGAATGTAAGGTCTCACCCCTTTTCTCTACCATCCCTTGAATAAATAGTGCTTACGGACATTGAGTCATTCATTGATTCATTCCTTCAAGTATTCAACAAATGGCATTGTCCTGGAGGACTGAGTAAAAGAGAGAAAGCCACCTGGGAACTAGGCAGTGTAACTGTGCTGTACACACAGAAGATATGTGCTTGATTCACACCCTTGGAAATTAGAGCACTTTTTGGTATGTTGAAAGAACCAGAAATATAGGTGATCACTCTCCGTAATCCTGCTGGCAAATCCATGCGTCAATCCAAATAGGAAAATGCACCCAGCATCTACTGCATATGTTGAGTGGTTTACACTGGTGGGGTGTGTTCAGCAAAATAGGAATAAGAAGAGCAAAGGGTGTCATCTGCAGAAGATACATGTGCGTCTGTTTCATTGCTGGCTTAGAGATGTTGCTCGTGGTGAAGATGCTGTAATTAGCCCTGTTGCAAGAATAAGCATCAAACACAGCATGAGGCACGTGATCACTGTTCAGAAATGTATGTTTTCCCCTCTTTGTTTCCAAACCCAGCTGGAAACACCCAAGCCCATTTGGAGCAGCAGTATGTGCAGGGGAATAATTATTGGCCTCTTCTACTGCTGAGTAGATGGGTGACAAGGGACCTGCCACTCGGGTCAGCTTCCTCACCTGTAAGGTGGGCGCTATTACAATCTTAGCTGGGTCCTGTCCTCCTCCAGGGTGCTTATGGCTCTCCAGTGAGATAAGAGTGTAAAATGCTTTGTAAATTATAAAGCACCACCCAACCTGAAGATCTTTTTTTCTAACCTATACTGTCACCACTGCTTACAAAATCGAAGCAAGAGAGAGAACTCACAGATTGGCAGGCAGGTGGAGGGTTGATTTAGAACATGGCATAGATTTAGAAATCTTGTTGAACACAGAATTGGTGGAGCATGCAGTGGATATGGAGCTTGAGGTCCCGAGAGAGTTGAACAGAGAGGTGTGATTGAGAGTTTGCTGATGGCGCGTTGCGAGCGTTACCCACAGAGGGAACTTGTGGAGGTTACCTGTCCACAGAGAGCACAGTGGCAACAGTCCACCAGGATTTTGTACAGAGAATGAAGCTTTAGCATCGAGCTCACAGGCCCTTAAACCTCACACCCGAGGATGGGGCGCAGGACGATGTACGCAAGGCGGGTATAATAGCAGGTGTGTTTGTCGTTTATCTGTGTGCCTAGTTCACATTCCGCGGTTTCACACACCAGGCTGTGGGATGCTACAGCTACTGCTGTGTCTTCAGGTAGGGTGGACCCGTGTCTTTCACTTTGTGTGGATGTATTCCTGAAAAGTGTGTGGGTCCAGTTTTGGCGACAGCGTCCTTTATCTGAATACACACCTTAGCTTCACGGAAGCAAATGTGTATGGTGGAAAGAACACTGGATGGGGGTGTTATAGAGAGCGGGGGCTTGGGTAAATTGCTTGTACTCTGAGGGGTCTTGGCCGCCTCATTGTTTAGTGAAGGGATTCGATTTGAATGAATTCTCTTGTAGGGCAAAGAGCCCTTTCTGTGATGTGAATACTCACATCACGTAGTTTTATCTGCCTTTTCTGGTTGTTAGTTGCTAATCTTTGTCCGATTTTCCTAGAGCAGGGACATCATACACAATTATTCGACGTGTGGAGTTTATTTTCCTGTTCATAGGAGTGCAAAATGAGAGGTTTTCAATACACGGCTTCCCTGACTGACTCCAGCTTCTCAGAAGATTAATGAATGGTCATCTCATTGGTCCACCTATCCACCTTTCTTCATCACAGAGTTTTTTTGTGTGTGTGCGTGTGAAGTTGAGGCACAGACACAAAGTTCCGATTTGCAGCTGTTGGGCACTTTGGGGAAACAGCCGCACATACAGCACCCCTGGAGGTGTTCTCTAGAGAAGTGGAGAGAGAAGGGCCAGATGTTGAAGCAGTCCACCCCCTGTCTCCCCAAACTGCCTCTCACCCCCTTTCTAGCCCTGGAAGTGTGACTCTCCACCCAGGCACTTAAACCCACTTTTTATATGCAGAAGGAGAGGGGAAGGAGCCCTGGGGATGCAGGGAGGCCGTGTCCTCTCTCATCTCTGCCTCCTGGGATGGGCAGCTCATTTATGGGGGAATTGAAATCCAGAGTCTGAGGCGAAGACCAAAGGACAGAGGCCAGACCAGAAGTGACTGCGTGATGGCAGGCGGGCACACAGTGATTGAATGAAGCAGGGATACCATCCCTGGGAGCTGAAAAGCCTCACGTCCAGATGTGGTCAGGGAGGTTCCCAGAATGAAAGGCTGTCTGATGAGTGAGATACACATGCCTGTACAGCACAATAGAAAAATCAATGGTAAGTGGAGGTGAAGGAGTTTTAGCCGGGTTTTATTGAGCCCAGGGAAGACAAACTGGCTTTACAGTGGTTCCAGCTCTATGTTAATGGTGCTTTTTTTTAAAAAAACAAAAACAAAAACAAAAAACTCCAGTACAGGGTAGGGGGAAAAGTGACAGAAGAGAAGTTACCAGCCCGGACATGCAAGGACACACACACACCCAGAGGAGGAGGAAGAGAAATCAGCCCAGGACTACACGTTCTGGGGTTTCTGCCTGCAGATGGTGAAGTGTGCTATCATTTTACACTCGTGTCGTGGACTTTTTCAGATACCATAGAGTTTGAGCTGTCTTTTCCCATCCCTGGTTCCTTCTTTCTTCACTTTCTACAAGTCTACTGTGGCTTTATTAGGAATTCCTTTTGGTTTGGGGGGAAAAAAAATAGAGGGAGAAAGAGAGACAGGCTGGAGGGGGAAGAAACAAAACTAGCTCTTGGCTGGCAGCCCACAGCCTGGGCTCAACAGCCGCGTCTGAGCGCGGTGCCCTGGACTTCTGTTTTCTTAAGCACACCCCCCCCTTACCCTGATGGTGCCCCCCTTTTTCCTAAGGGGGCCAAGGGAGGCTGTTTCTACCCTCCTAATCTTTTTTTTCCCCTTTCTGTTGTTTAAAGAGAATCTTTCTCTTTCTTTTTCTTTCTTCCTTTCTTTTTTTTTTTTTTTTTTTTGAGGCTCGAGCCCAGAGAGCAGTGAATTTCTCCTTGCTGGCCTCTCCTCTCCTCCCCAGCCCCCTCCCCGATGAAGAGTTCATCCAAAGTTCGCATCTAGACTCTGAACAAAGTGGCCCAGACCTTTTCCTGACTCCTCACCCTTTGTCCTCATCACTCAGTGACAGACAGGAATCAAATGCTGGGGACCCAGCCGGGAGAGGGGCTGTGGGGGAGGGGAGGGAAAGGGGAAGCCGGCCCATTAACTCGCCCGAGCCCTGAACCACCCCCCGGGGAGGAGGCTGGCGGCCCCAGAAAGGAGTTTTGTTTAAATTTCCCCAGGCACACACTGAGCCTTCCCAAGTTGTTTGCAGACCGTTTCATCTGGTTTCTGTTTGAGGAGAGGAGAGAATGGGATGGTCCGTAAGGGGACAGGGCGGGAGGGGGGGCGTGGGGGGAGGTGAGGAGAAGGGACCGGAAAAAGATATGGGGGTGCTTTTTCCTGAAGCTGGAAACATCGAAGCCTTCTGATCCTACAGTGAGAAAACACATTCTCTGGGAGTTCAGGGTTCACCTTTTGGAGGTAGGTTACACTTTTCAGGACACCAGAGGACCATAGAGCAAATTACTTCTTCCAGAGTGCTAAATGATCCCCTGGTGCCCTGGAAAGAGCCCGTTTACCTCCAAAAGGTGAGTTGTTTATTGCCGGAGAGTAGAATATTGGCTGTAATGCCAGCTCATCCATCCTCTCACATCCCTGCGAGGTATTTAGAGTGGAGGTGATATTATCCACCTGTCACCGTGGGAAGGGGGCTGACGAATGCCTTTCTGATTCCTGTTCCTGGGTATTGGATTGTGGAGGAGGGAGGGAAAGTGACTTCTCCAAGGTCTTAGAGTGTGTGAGCCCCACTGGCTGAGGTGGAATTAGACTCCTGTCCCTGTTGCGATGTCCTTGTTCCTCAGGGAATAAGCATGTTAACTCTGGCATGGAGGCTCATGGAGAAAGGCTGATGGGAGAGATACCTCGGCCCCCTCTAACTGGGAGGGGAGGGGCCAAAAAGGAGAATGCTTCCATGATTGTCCGGAACTCATCAGGGTTCCTTAGGGCCCTGGGGATCCGGTCTGGCTCACCAGGACTGTTGGCTTCATGCCTTCCTGCCTGAGGTTCCCAGTGGCCACCACCGCCTGTACCTCTGAGGTCAGGTATACTGTGGAGTTCAGGTAAACAAGCGGTGGGGGTAAGGGTATGGGGCTGTGAAAATGAGGCCTGCATTGGTGAGGAGGAAGTTAAATTGCAAGGTGCCATTTTTGGTGAGCCTTAATGGGGAGGACAACAGTGTGAAACCCTGCTTGGTATTGCGAAGATCTGTTGCATTTTGCTCTCCTCAATCCTCAGAATCAGAGTCAACTCTGACTCCTGAAAGTAGATGCTGTCGCTTGGCCCTTCACTGTCTGGATGATGCAGGGAACTGCGGGGAGGTGCCGAGATGAGCCCACATGACTCTGTGGTAATGGGTGAACATACTTGAAAAACAGGGTAACCACAAATGAAGGGAAGTGGGAACTCCTTCTGTTGGGGTGAACAGGGAATTGATGCTTGGGTTCTGTTTCTCCTTCTGACGGTGGATTTGTTATAATAAACCATAAACCAAGTAAAGTATAAGATAGACTCTTGGCAGGGATGTTGAGGTTTGGGGATATTAAAAACTTCAAATGCACGTTGGTACTTCTAGCATTTATTATTAAAAACTTGGAATGCAAGATGGTACTTCTAACATTTTTATGGGCCCCTCATTGTGCAAAGCATTTCTGTTCATGTGGGTTATCTCATTTTAAAGTACTCCACAATCCTTTGCGGTGGAAATTGATATTATTTAACAAGTGAGGAAATTGAGGCACAGGGTGATTAAGAATAACTTGCCTAAGATTAGTTTGGTGAAGAGTTGTGTGCATTATCACGGAAATACAGTGCATTTCCAGTGATTGTTTTTTTTTCTTCATAATAGCTCTGTTCACAAAGAGTTTTGGAATCAAGGGGACTACCTTATTCATTAGGATCCTGGATAACTTGGATCCTGATTCATTTCAGGCTTACATTGAGTGAAAACTTACCTCTTCCTCGATTAACGAAGAGGGGTGCTTTCTAACCGTATTATTGCATAAATAGTGTTCACAGGAATATTTATCCTGCGTACAAGAATCAACTTTCCAAAGATTTAGCAGCAGCATTTGCATACAATAAATGTTTTAATTACTGATGGTTCTTGCCAATTAATTGAAAAGTATGTCTGTCATGGCGGTACTTTCTTGACATCATTTTTATGGACAAAGAGCTCGTGTGCATATTTAAAACATACAATGACATTTCTTTTCAACGTTTCCTAACCCAGAGTTTTTTGTGGCGGAACATCCTTTTAGCAGACGGGAGCAGGTTTTCCTAGTCTACAAGCAGAGGAATGGGAAGATCCATGCCCTGCCCTGGGCCTGAGAGGGACTTGGGGGTAGGGTCTGCGTTCCCTGGTGCTCCTGCATTTTCTTGGATTCTTGTTTTCTCGTGAGCCTGTAAAGACCGTTTGCAAAGTTGGGGCCCTCTGCGAACAGGGGTGCTTGCCGCTGCAGTGAGATGCAGTCTAGACTTTCCACCTCCCCTGTGGCACTTTTGGCAAGTTGACAGGTATAATTGATGAGTTATTCTAAGAATGTGATTCCTGAGTAACTCTAGAGTGGAGTGACTGTGTTTCTGAGTAGTTAATGTGGCTGGGGGGAAAAGCAGATGAAGGGGGTGGGGGCTGGGGATCTAGGGGGTGATGGGGAGGAGGGTCTTTGTTCAAGCTGAGTTGTGTTCTAAGACTGTGGTTCTGAGTGAGGGCGGCGGGGCATCCGGGCACAGGGGGTCCTCTCAGGGCTCAAGGTTTCCGTATGAGAGTCAATGAGGCTTTTCCAGTTCATCCCCATGTGCATCCTACGAACGCTTCACTCTAACTTGTAAACATACACGCCACCCTTCTCAGCTGAGGTGACAGAAGCTCCCCAAGTCGCTTTCATTGCTTCTGCTTTGTCTCGTTGCTGACTGCCCACGGTTCTGATCGTCTCTGTCTTGGCCATTTAATTCTCAAGTGTTTGCAAAGTTGATGGCCTGTTGAGGAAGGAAAGGGGAAGCCAAGGCCATGGTTATAATCATCGATTCTCACTGCCATTGAGGACGAGCGATGTCTGAGGGCGCCGGAACTGGCCCCGGAGGCTTTGGGGTTGGGGCTAGTCTGCTTCAGGGGATAAGAAAGGGAGTGGCCTTGCTGGCATTGGCATGGCACTTCCACGCAGTAAGTTGGAAAATGGTGCAGAATCTCTGGCCATAGGTGAGCAGCCAGGTGTCAGAGCTTTGAATTCTGTCCCTCAGGGACCCCCGTCCTTCCAGCCATGCCAGCCTCCCTCCTGAGTGCAGTCTGCCCCTCCCTGCAGCATGCGCCTCCCCACCCCCCCACTCTCTCCTTCCCCCCTGGCCTTGCTGAGGATAAAGACTCTGCCTAGGTTGTCTTGTGAGCTCTCACTTACAATAGGTTCTTTTTACCTCTCTTGGCACCCTGGGAACTTGTACCTTCCCAGATTTCACAGCACACAACCCTTACATTCTCTTCAACTCTAACCTACCTATTTACACATCCAGACACAAGTATCTTACTAGGTTCTTTTTTTTTTTTTAATGAAGGTAGTGGGGATTGAACCCATGACCTCTTGCATCCTAAGCATGCACTCTACCCCTGAGCTATTTCCATCCCCGCACCTTTATTAGCTTTGAGTGTGGGTAGGTTGCTGTCGTGGTAAGCACTTCTATTTTCCAAATGGTAGGTGGCCCCCAGACTCTGGGGCTACTTGGGAAGAATTAAGCTGCTCCCTTAAAGGTTAGAAATGCTAAGCCTGCCCCATATTTTCTCCCCCTTTTCTTCCTGGGAAGACTTAATCAGGTAGGGAGCCACGGGTGTGAA
This sequence comes from Camelus ferus, assembly GCF_009834535.1. Classification (NCBI taxonomy): domain Eukaryota; kingdom Metazoa; phylum Chordata; class Mammalia; order Artiodactyla; family Camelidae; genus Camelus; species Camelus ferus. Next base: position 15,639,324 of record NC_045716.1, on the reverse strand, counting down.
TTTCAGCTTCCGTGGTTACCAGCTGCATGACCCAGGGCAAGTGACTTAACTTCTGTTTTTTGGGGTTTTTTTCAATCTGTAAAAATGTGGGTACTTGGCTTACCTCTAAATGTTGGGAGGGCTAAAAAAAATAGTGAAATAGTAGCCACTAACTTACAGAAATATGGCTTTTTTTTTTTTTTTTTTGCTTTCTAGCTTTTATTAGGTCAAAAATACCCTCCCATCCCCTGTGTAGTGTGAGCGCTCTGGGCTTTGGGGACAAGGTGATTTTCGCACTGAAAGCAGACACTCACTGTTATGTCTCAGGTTCTCCGTTGGCTCTGTGGGAGGGTCCTGGGTCTCACTTGATCTGGAGAGTGTTGTCCCCCACCCCCGCCATTCTCTCAGGGCTCATCAAAGTTAGGCTGATGTCTCTTCCTCTGAAAGAGTCTAACTTTCCCCCACTTTATCATTCTTTTACGCCTGTCATTCCAGGTTGCTGGAAGTAATAGCACAATGTGATAATTATAATAACATAATTTGCATAGCCCTTTCTTAATTTCAGATCACTTTTCCGCTTCCTCTCACATCAAAGGTGGCATTATCCCCATTTTAGAGATAAGGAAATTGAGTCTCTGGAAGGAAAAAAGATTTACTTTGCGTTCTGCTAATAACTTGGCTGGGGGCAAGTGACTCAGAAGCACAAAATGAAGCAGAGAATGTTAAAGCTTCAGGAGACTTTAGGGATCATCTAGTCCCGCACCGAGGAAAAGATATTTAAATAGAAAATTTTGGGTTTGCAAGTACTGTGTTAAAAAAGCAAAAAAGAAACAGTTGACATTAATTTTAAAAAGTATATCCCAATATATCTAAAATATTATTTCAACATGTGATCAACATAACGAGGATTAATGAGATATTTTGCGTTCTTTTTTTGGTGCTGTCTTTAGAAGTGTGTATTACACTCTTACAGCCCATGGCAGGTTTGCCACATTTCACGTGCTCTGTGGCCACGTGTGGCTAATCTTACTGGACCGCACACATCTCGTCTAACTGTTTAATTGTACAGATTAGGACACTGAGGCTCAGAATTAATGATTAACTAGTAAGTGGCAAAAATAAAACAAGTCTCCCTTCAGAGCTCTTTTTAGCTCTACTGTCTGCATTTAACTATCTTCAACATGAAGACTGAAGCCCCGGCTTCTGCTATAATTTGATGTCTTCTCTCTTCGACTCTGTAGTTTGGGTTTGGAGGAGGCTCCCACTGCTAACAAGCTAAGGCCGTGCTGTGCTTGTCCCCAAAGTAACACGGTAGTCTTTCCAGTGGCAGAGAGAGACCATGTCCCTGCTCGAGGGGAAGTGGGGATGCGTGGGAATTTATGCCTGGTAGACTTCTCCTCAGTGGAATAGGGTCAAAGCTGCTCAGAAACTCCCCTTGCTCAACCCAGTAAACTTGGACATGATTATCCTTAAAAAAAAAAAAAATCCCTGGAAATCTAAGTAGCCCCCCTGGCAAATGGCACCAGTGAACCAAATGGGCAGTGCCAGACCAACAGAGCAGTTTTCAGCAGTGGCCCCACGGTGGCAAGCTGGCTGTAAAGCCGTTGAGGATGACATGAGTGATGTCTCTCCAAGCTAAGACTGAGCAGCCTTAATGGAAAACAAGGTCAGTTACCTGCCTGGATGACGACTTTGGGAGCCTTTTTTTTAAAGGGGAAGAGGAGCCATGTATTAATCACCGCTTTTGGCGTGTTATGTATGATTCATTTGCTCACTGTCACCACCCAGCTCAGCTTCACGTTTAGCAGGTGATCTCCAGACCGATATGATCATTGTATATTCACCGGCTCCCGGAAACCGCCAGTGGGGACGCTTATTTATGGTGATGGTGGTTATGGTTATGATTATTGACAGCCACGATTATAAACATCGTTATTATTTAGTGTTAATCAACAGTGCTATGAAAGGTGCTCTAAAGAACACAGAATTAGACCCTGTCCTTGCAAATGGGCTCATAAGAAAAAAATGACAGAAAGAGACACCCAGCCTGGGCTCGCAAGGAAAAAATACATTTTAGGGAAATACTGCTGACAGAATAGCTCCAGAGGTTATAATTTTTAGGGCTTTGGTGGGGTCCAGTATGGCACCCTGAACGCCAATTAGAGAGAAAGTAGAATTTCCCAGCAAAAGAAAGTCAGCTGTTTCAGCCCAGTTTTACTGTTAGACTGAGTTATAAGGAACAGTACAAGGGAAAAGTTAGATGTATGTTTTGTGTCATCGACATGCAGGTTCATTTTTATGATCTATCTTTACTGTGGACTATTTGCATTTTTTAATGACTTTGAATTTCACCAGAGTCATTATGCACCTGCCCATGACGTGGGAGAAACTTGGATCTAGAGGAAAGAGGACTTGGTGGTGGGACAGAAGCTTCTGGTCCATTTATCTTGATTTTAGATACAGCAGGTAACTTTTCAGCTTCAGTTTCCTTATGTATAAAAACAGGGAAGCTACTAACTACATGATAGTGTCTTGAGAATTAAAGTGTTATTATTTCTGCCTTTATTATTCAACCTTAATTTTGTTTCCCACCCCTAACTTCTGAGCTTTTTAAAATTCTTATGTTGATCCATATCTCTAAGATAATAATAATTAAAAAAAAAACTTACCTAGGAGGAATGTGGGGCTCAGAGATGTTTAGTATCTTGGGTAAAGCCGCACAGGAAATAAGTGGCAAGGCTGGGATGGGACACTGGGTCTCCTGACTTGGGTCAGTAACTTGTTTTCAGCTATGTTCCTTGCAGTCTTGGGAGTTCAAGGAAGGCACACTCCAGGACCCACCCAGTCTTTGAGATAGGAGTTCTTGGTGGCCTTTGTTTTGTTTTATAAATTGCTCAACAGAGTAACATTGCTTGTTTATTGCCATTAAAACCTTTGAAAACACAGCATCAAGTCATGTTGTTTTTGTGTACAACTGGTTATCTTGCTCCTGTATCTGAGGTGAGGTTACATGGTCCCCAGAGGCCTGCTAGGAAGAACCTCCCCTCTTCCTGTCTTTTGTGGAAAGAACAAGAGTTGACCATTATCTTCGAGGATGGTCATCTCCTTCAGAGGTGGACAGAGCCATCCAAAGTTGCTAGTTGGAAACTACAACCTAGTTCCTTAAAGGGGTGGAACAGTCTTGATTTGTTGGAATGATAGGATCATACTGGAGCTGTTTTTGGAGGTGGGGGTGGTACACAGAGATCATTGTCTACCATACTTCCAAATTCATTGGCCCATGAGCAAGAATTTCCCAACTATTCATATGGCCTTAAGAGGACCATTCCACCCATTTGTATGTCCCCAGCTATGATGATTCTAAAGTTGTGGACTTGACGCCAAGATCTGTTGTGTACTTTTTCCTCCACAAATTCCTTAAGTTTCTTCTACATCTTAGGACTTTTTGTGGCTTTTGTTTTGGGGTCCTGTGGCCATATGACACCTCACGAGAGTTTGTAGCTAATGACTCTGGGCCCTCAAGAAGCCTTGACCTTTGAAGAAGTTGATCTGAATTGTGGCCATACCTTTCTGGAGGGTTCCCAGTTCCTGGGCTTCTGGTTTTTGTTTCTTTGTTTAACATGACTACGAAAACGAGAATATGTTTCCTTTTTTTCCCCATTTTTCCTTTTCCCCTTCTTTTTTCCTCCCTTTCTATGTGGTGGTAGAGCCCAGAGGTGGAGAATGACAGACTGGACTTAGGTGGGGACAAAGGCACATGGTAGAGGATGTGAGCCATTGCTTTCCATTGTCCGTGGCTTCTTTGGGCATCTCTCCCCTCCAGCCCACACACATGCCTACCATCCACTCTTAGAACTAGAAGAGTCTTCTGTTGGAGGTGAAATAGTTTAATTCCAGAGTTTTCTTATGAGCAGACTCGTGCCAAGTGACCTCTGTAGCTGCATGACCAGAGCTCTCGGTATGTGGTAAAGCCCTTGGAGATCCTGATCATAGTTGATTTTGTCGTTGGTTTATATTCTTTCTGGGCAAAAGGCTCCACTCTTCCCAGCTCCGCTCCATCCCCTTTTGTCCTTCATGACGTTTTGAAGGGCTACCTGGGCAGCCCCATTTTTCATATAGAGTCTCATACCTAAAATAGCTTGACATTTGTGTAGTACCTGAGAGTTTACAGCACATTTCATTTATATGATCAGATTTGACCTTTAAAACTACCAGGAGGAAGGAAGGAGAGATATCATCATCCCCCTTTCACGTAAATAGAAATGGAGGCTCAAAGAAGGTAGAGTGACTTGCCTTAGGTTGTTCAACAGGTGTGAGGCCGGGCTTGAATTTGAATCCCCTGTCTATGTCCTTATCATCCCTTCCCTGCTGATAGACCAAAGGATGTTTCTTTACACCAAACTCCCATTTTACATGTCTTTTTCCTCCTGATTTTTCAGCAGAGTCAGTAGCCTAACATGCCTTATTTTTTTCCCTTCCCATGTCTCCCTGCAGGTCTCACGTCCAGTCTTACTCTTCCACCCCAGCCTTGCTGATGCCGACCTGAATTCCAGTTTTCCCTCAGTTGTGCGATTCTTTCTTAATAGATCCTGAGCTTGACCCCAGTCTCTTTCTCCTGCTTGGCCACTTCCCCCCTCCATTATTGTTTCCTTTCTGTTTCTTCGGGCGAGCCTGGAACTGCTGGGCAAATATTTAGTTTGTTATTTTTTACAGTATTCCCATGTGAATATTGTGTCAGTGGCATCTTCTTAATTTCAGTCCTTTCTGGGGAAGGGTTAATAGTTCAAACCCATCATTTTTCTTGGGAGGGTTGAGACTTACAAAAGCTGCCAGGAGTGGGACCATCCCTCAGGGTCAGGGGAGGGGCACCGGCCTGGGATGGGGGTAACTGGGAATCCGGCTGGGTTGGGATACTGGTGATCTGGAGGACGCTTGTCTCTCTCGCCGTGCTGTAGGAGAAGTACTTGGGGAAGCATAGACTAGATAGGTTGCACATCACGGAAGTTAAGAGGACTGTAAATACATCCTGTTGTGTGTCCTTTTTTTCGTTTTATTTTTGCTATTGGTTTGCTAAGCAAAGAGCCGGCTTTGTGCAATCCCCCCCTCCTTTTTTTTTTTTTTCCCCTTTTTCTTTCCTTAAAAAGCTTCTGTGCTCTTTTGAAACCAGCCAACAAAAGTGGAAGCCAGCCTGAATATGTGACTCAGACCTCAGGAGCAATTCTTTTCCAAAGCAGATTTGAATTCACAGCTGCCAGTCTGGGGCAATGCTAAGACCAAAATCATCCTGGCAGTCTGGAGTACCTCTCCCTACGTGGAGTACTTTAAATACAACGTTCCTGTTTCCGAAATCTCAATTTAGTCTGTTGGGCCTGACAATTGTGAGTATAATTTAGGGAAATTTAGATAGAATATTTGAGATGGGACTGTCCCAAAAAAAAAATCCAAGATACATTCTCACTGTAATGTTAGAGTCCAGTGATGAAAATATGAAGGACCTAAACTGTTCTATTATTGCTTTTTAACTCAAGTTGGCCTGTTCTCTCTTCTCTTGACACAAAAAACAAACAGGGCTTTGACACTTTCCTGTTGACTAACCACCACCGTGCCCACAGGGAGCAGCAGAGCTTAACTGGTCGAAGCTCTGGGCTAGGACTCAGGGGCTCACCCCCTGTTGACCAGGTCCTTTACTGTGTCCCTTGGCCACAGAGTCTACCCTTAGAGTGGTCTAGCCATCTCGTAAGTGTTCGCTTCTAGCCACACAGTGAACGTGGGGGCGTCAGAGTCGACCCCAGACTGGACTAATCCGATCACTTTGGATGGGTCAGCAGTTAACAATCGTCACACCTGAAGAATGGCTTGTATAGCGTGCAGAGTGGGGGTCCCTCTGCCCTCAGGAGCAGGTGACTTTACCTAGCTTCACTATTCAATAGCAGCCACCTCCGGGGCCCCTTTGTTCTAAGAAATCTGTGATTACATTAAAAGAAAGAAGAAGGTGGCTTTGTCTGTGGTTCCTTCTGAGGAACTTCTGAGGGTTATTTTTCAAAATGAGTATAACATTTTCTGATTACAAAGTAATACATGTTCTTTCAAGTTCCAACCAAATATAAAATCTGACAGGTGGTTGGTGGGGCTTTCCCAGGAAGCCTTCTGTCCTTTAAGGTCAGCCCACTGGAAAGGCGGTGGGGAACGGGCAAGTGGGAGAAGGACCCTCAGAGGAGGGGTTTGTATCTCACTAGTGGGAGATGCACGGAAGTGCGCTTCCTGGGGGAGGAGGAACCTGGGGAATTTGGGTAGGAGGGGCTGGGGCTCAAGTCTTCTTGAAGAGGGCCAGGTATGACTTCTGCCGACCCCTTCACCCCTGTACCTGCCACCTGCCTGACTTTGAGCTTTCCCTCTATTTCCCTGATGATCAGATGGGGGGAAATGTTGCATTGGGATCCACTGCAATGAGACCCCCCCTTAGCCTGTGGGATTTATTTCCCGCAGAGCTCATTCTGGAGCAAGCAGCTCTGAATGGGAAGTGAGTTCAGACCAGACACTGCCTTTTTGTCCTTCCCGGTTCCTGGCTGAGCTCCGCACCAGCGTTAACGCAGCCCCGCACCCTCTGCGCTGGTCATCCAGCTCTGTGGCCCTGGGAAAGTTAATCCTCAGGGTTAATCCATTTAGGTAAAGCTGTTGGTTAATAGGTAATCTGTTTAACCTCCCTTTCCCCATCTTCCTCCTCTTATGGGAAGAGAGAGAGTTCAAGTCTTCCTTCCAGGACTCCGGTGTGTGGCTGATGGACTGTTCTTTGTGGCCTTGGGAGAAAAGCTGCTTAACCAGTTCCCAGGCCCTGGTTAGTTAAAACGCAGCACACACAGGTATGGGCTGAAGAGAGACAAAGCTTAGGCGAAAGGCTTGCCGAAAGGACTGGGGGTTGGGGGGTGGGGCCTATCCTCCAAGCCATCTCCCCCAGAGCCTGGAGTCAGTGTCCGCAGCTTGGAGTAAATGTCAAGGTTATGCTGCATTCTCTAAATCCTTAAAAAAGAATTTCTCTCTATTTTAGCATTCCAGGAAATGATTGTTTTAGTGGGTTTTCTATTTTATTTAATTTTATTTTATTTATTTTATTTTATGATGTTCTGGTTCATTTAATTGTTGGAATAAGGAGCTGGCTGTTGGGAAGAGTCTCCATCTTTCGCTCCATACACGTCCACCCACTTAAACCCACCCCAGCCTCCCAGACACAAAGCCTCTATATTCCCGCGTGTACACCTGGGCACCCCAACCCTTTCCACCACCCCCAGCTTCTGGCTGGCTGGCTGTCTCTTCCACTCCACCCCACCCCTCACCCCACCCCACCCCTCACCCCACCCCACAAAGCCCTGAACAGACAAAAACAAACGTGCCAAATTGTTCGGCCAGCACGAAAGGGCTCTGGCCTTTGAGGGGAGCTCTCCAGGCACCTCATTTCTCTTAGATTTCTTTCTGTCCTCAGAGGTCCCCAAAGGTACTTGTAGAATGTTTGCCCTTAAACGGTTGTAAATTAGGGGCTGAGTGGATGAAGCATTAATGAAGCCTTCGATTGGAAACAGTCCGCCTCCCCAGGCTGGCAAATGTTCAGTCCTGAGAAGCCGGTTTCCTCGCAGGCCCCGAGTTCCTGAGTGTCAGGTTTCAGCTCCCCTGTTCTTCTCTTTTTTCTTCGGCAGCTGTTGGTTTTTTTTTTTCCCTACCTTCCTTATCTTCCATCTCTTTCCTTTCTTCTTCCAAACCCTTTCTACCCCCACTTCTCTAGATTTTTCTAAAAGTACCCACTGGGAAGAGAGTGAAAATTATGGCGACCAACAGGAGCATTTCTTTCTTTTCGGATATCAGGCAGGGCCAAAAGTGTTTATTATTATTTTTTCATTCTATTTTTTTCCTTTTTTCTCTCTATTTCTTTCTTTCTAAGCCAAGTTCAGAATTGATGCTTGCGGAAGAGAGGAATTTTGAATAGCTGCCTAAGTTAAAGAGAATGTGGAGAAAGTTCAGCTCTGTCCCATGCTTTAAAAAAAAAATGAAGATTAGAGAAGGCTAGTGCACCTCTGACCTAGAGGGACTGGCCACATGTAGCTCGGGGACCGTCACAGCGCCAGTCTGGTTACACCTGGCTGAGGGGTAGTCGCGTTTTAAGCAACTCTATTATGGGACAATATAGGTCCTCAGAAATATATACCGAAAGATTCATGGAGATGTCTTTGCATCATTCAACGTAACGCATATTTTTAAGTGGCATTGTGTAAATTGTGCAAGGTCATGGGTTCTTTTTAGATAACCAGCTTCTGAGTTTGTTTAAAGTGTGATTTCTGTACTCAAAATTCATTTCTTCTTCAATGGAGTGCTGATGACAGACTGTGTGCAGAATACCTGTGTATTCTGCTTCCTGGATTCAGAGTGTCTCCTATCACATCTACTTTAGGCTTTGGTGTGCTTTTCAGTTTAATAACTGTGAACTGTGTCTGTGAGATAATAACATAGTCATCTGAAGCACACGCTGCTCACCAGAAGCAGGGTAAAAGCACTTTGCTCATTATCTCATTTAAGTCTATCGTCCCCATTTTAGAAATGAGGAAACTGAGGGTTACAGAGGGTACACACACTGTGCTAGGCTTTTCTGTAACACTGCTTGCTTTCTTGTCCATCTGTGTTCCATCCTAATTGCACTGTGGCCCCACTGCTCTTAGGGTTACAATTTTACTTCTGAGGACCCTCCTACCCTGATATTCATTCATTCATTCACTCATTCGTTTCATGTATTGAGTGCCTGCTGTGTGCCAGGATGCCCGGCCATTCGGGTCAGCACTTAGGGATACCTGCTGGTCACAGGATCGAATGATTCAGCCTCCACAAATCAGGAATGGACGTGGCCCTTTCATTCTGTCCCAGGAGCCCCTGCTTATGCGATCTGCTTATTACTGTACATCCATATGTAATAAATAACTTATCAAAATAGTCATAAAGGACTTGGCAGACAAAATGAACTGCTGGAGAAGACTGCATTAAATTTTAATAGGAAGAGAATTCTAAGTAATAAGCCGAAAATGTGTCTTGGTGTAGAGCTGAGCCTTTACTTTGAGGCTGTCCCTATGACCCCTTCATGTCAAGGACCTAGTTTTTTCATTTATGAAATACTTCATTTTTGGATAAAGTTGCATTTGAAATTTCTTACCGTGTTTCCTAAATAAATAAATAAGTGAAACAAAAATCAAAAAATGGGAGAGGACAAGACGGACGGCCTCCTTTATTCTGTAGAGGTAGAATACCTTCCATGCACCAGACACTGGTCAGTGCTGGGAACACATCAGTGGTCACATCGCAGACCCTGATTTCAAGGAACTTGTATCCTGGTGGGGACAGACAAGAAACTGTCCTCGTTCGGTGTAGGAAATGTTGTGATGGGGATATGGATGGAGTGTGGTGGGAGTGTTCAGGGGAGGGTACCTCGCCATCTTGGTGGTGATGAGGTCCACAGAAGTCTCTCTGAAGGGATGACATGTGAGCAGGGAGCTAAGAATGAAGAGGAGTGAGCCAGGTGGGGTGCGTGTAAGGTGGAGCGGAGCAGAGCTGCAGGAGAACATTTTTGTGAAAATGCTTTTGTTGTTTTGGAGAAAGATGACTTCTGGTCCCCTGAAATTCTCCAGCAGGGCTTCCAAGACTGTCACAGAGGTCAAGGTGTCCTAAAGCAGATGAACCAGTCTTTTGGTAGGGCTGGAATGTGAGTTTCAGCCCCGTCAGATTCCTGTAGAGAATGAGAGGAGAGGAGGGAACTCAGGTGTGTCTGACTCTCTTGTCTTGACTCTCTGCGCTGATGACTTTTCATCTTCTTGCAGATTAGCTGTAACCGTCTTCTCAACTCAGACTCTCTCCAAACTCCAGCGTTTTAAATAAAACCTTTGGTGGCTCTCATCTTTTCTCTAAGTTTGAAATTGTTTCAAAATAAAATTATGTATTTTTAAAAGTAAAGATAAATAAATAAGTAAACCATTGGTGATTTGTGAATGCCTTCCCATAAAAAAACAGTTGATCAAGCATATAAGTAACATAACTACTAAATTAATAAATCTATATTGAGCACTTCAAAGTTTAGGGTGCTGGGTTTGTCTAGTCACGATGGTTCACGGGATTATGTAGCCATTTTGAAGAAACGAACTTTTAAAACCTATTTAAAGTGAGCAGCATCTGTCTGCATACAAATTCCAAAAGATTCTGTTTTCAAAAAAAGTAGGTCTGAGGGTGCCTCTTTGTGGAAACAGTTGATTAGCAATTAGTGTTGATGTCTTAGGAAGTGTAAACATTTTATTTTTTACTAAAATTCTTTAAATTCGGATACTTTTGGTAGCTCATGCCTTCCCTGTAATCCCCCAAGATCGGTAAGATTTAATTTGCACTCTATTCTTTTTTTTTTTTTTAATTTTTATTTAAAAAATTTTGGGGGGGTAGTAATTAATTTACTTATTTATTAAATAGAGGTACTGGGGATTGAACCCAGGACTTCTTGCTGCATGCTTAGCACACTACCGCTGAGCTCTACCCTCCTGCCTTGCACTCTCCGTTCTTTTAAAAATTAACAATAAGCGCGCAGGAGGGCATGGACGGGCGGGAGTCATTCCTTTCAGCTTTAAGAGATTTAAGCAGTCTTTTTAATTAATGAAGAGTTAGAATTCTTTGTGTATATTTAAAGCAACTCTCATCTTCCCTAATAAATGAGTTCTGCAATAAATGTATGCTGTCTGATGCAATCTGACAGTCATTTGCTTACTGTCTGTGTTTCCCCCGGAATAGAAGATCCGTGGTATCAGAGACTTCGTCTTATTACTCTGTCCTTAGCACCTAGAACATTTTGGCAAGGTCTTCCTATGTATTTAATAAATGAATGAAGCAGTTAAGACTTTGTGCAAGGAAACTGATGATCCTTGCAAATTCTGCGTAAACTAGGTTGTGTAAACATTCATGTTGCCTTACGCGTAACTTAATTCTTTTGATGAGCGAGAGGAATTTCAGAATCTTATAAGATCATTTATTTACAGAGGATGACATAACTAAATCTGCCACGAGGTATTGGGGGAGGTATTCCAGAGTGACAACAAAATTGGGTTTCCAGATGTTGAAAGTGCGAAGGTGTAGTAAAGGGTGCGTCTGTGGTGTAGACCAGGCTGTGTCCACGGCATGGGCAGAGTCATGTGACCTTTATGGCCAGAGACTCGAGGGTTCACAGGGTCACATTATACCAACCTAAGAATTTGTAGTTTGGAAGACCTGAATGGTAACGCCTTAAAGCACGTCAGGGTAATCAGAGGCTGAAGAAATACTGAGGAGGGCTAGGGAAAGAAAGTACGTGAGTTAGGATTTGAACAGCCTGTTGGGATTCAAGTGAAGGTCTAGGAGACAGTTGGAAATACATGTCTGAAGCTTCCGAGAGGTCTGGACTAGGCACCTAAATTTGGGTATAATTGGCGTGTAAAATGACAATTGATGCGAAGAGAAGGGAACGTGATAATTCCAGAGAGATCTATACAGAATGGGGTAGGACCAGGGCAGAACCCTGAGGATGCCAGAGTATGGAAGTTGGGTAGGGGTTGGAATGAAAAAAGGTCTATCAGAAGGTACAGAAGAAAAACCTGGAGTGAGTGGCATCTTAAAAGTCAAGGTGAGTTTGAGAGCTAAAAGTTTATCCCCATCACGACCTTCTCCTGGGCGCTCATACCTCTGTCGTAACATATCCTGTGTTACATTTGTCTGTTTACTGGCTTTTCCCCATTGGTTCATGAGCTCCGTGAAAGCAGGTTAAAATGTGTTTTATCTTTGTGCCTAGGTCAGGAATGGTGGAGGTGTCATTTCATATGCCAAGTCTGAGACTGCTGAGCTGAGTCCAGGATCTTCAGAGAAGAGCACCTTAATCCATTAATGATTTAAGATATGGGTTCAGGATCAGAGACTGGTGGCAACTTGCCATGTCTTTTTCATCCCTGCATTAGGGGCTCATTCATTAATTATTCAATAGCTATTTACTGAGCACCCAGCATGTGCCAAGTACCATGCCCGGTGCTCAATAAATGTTTATTGAATAAATGTGGAATGGTTAAAGGCTTGCGGTACAACAGCCTTTACGGGGAGTGGTAAAGGGACTTGACTGGGATGGGCAACCTTTGAGAGTTTTATGCCTCTGTGGATCCTACCGACACGTGCAGAAGTGTCCTAGGGAACCCAAAGTACTTGTAAACAGAATGCCAGATGTCCATGATTTTAGTACAAATACTGCTTACTTCCAGCAGGCTTTACTAGGGCACATTGCATCTCACTTCATCTTTGCGTTACTTCAACCAGAGTGCGAGGTCACGTGTTGTTACGTCTATTAGACAGATGAGGTAATAGGGATGTGTGTTTCTTGAGTGATCGACAAAGCCAAGACTGAGCCAGAAGTGGAACATAGATCTGAATGCCACTTCTGGATCTTGAGGTTATTACACAGGCATTGGCTTCTCTGATCAAAACTACGGGTCTGCTCTTGGGGCCAGCCGGAAGAGTCCGATGCTTGGTTTCTCTGAGGCGTTTTCCCGTGAAACCCAGTGGCCGAAGGGCAGCCTTTGGGGGTGGTGGGAGGTTGATCGGAGGTGGGAAGACGGGGTGGGGGTGCTCCCAGAGGCCTTGTGGACTCCCAAATCATGATTCATGATTCTTTCTCTGTGGCTAATTTTTGTTAAGTATAAGAATTCCAGGAATCTTTCAGGAACTGGGGGAGACTGCTCTCTCCTGAAATATAAAACATCTGCTCTTGGTCTCTTTGGAGGCTCCACTGTCTGGGGGAACAAACAGGGAATAAGAGTTGATATGAAACAGACATTGTTTCAAACAGTAAATTCCCCCTTTATTCATTAATGAGAAAATAAATTAAGGGTCAGAGGTGTCAGACTTTCCAGGAGGCCTTTCTTAGCACTAATTTTTTTTTTTTTTTTTTTTCTGAGAAAGTGAGTTCAGAGCAAGAGACCGAAGTCCCTAAGAAGATGCAATCACAGGGGTGGTTAGACATGGTCTTTCCGGGTAACCCCACCAAACTTTAGGACATTAGGCTTTTTTTTTTTTTTTTTTTTCTGGACCAGTACTTTGTTCCTGATAATCAGAGACATTGTCCCTGAGGGGACAGAAGCTTGGCAGGACATGTATAACAGCCTAAAAAATGTGTAGGTAGATTCCTAAAATCACCATTTTTATGTTCCTGCATCCTCCTTCTCCTTCTCTTTCAACCAACCTCCATCCCCCCTCCCACCCCAATTCCCTTTCTCTCCTCTTGCTCCCTGATGCCTTCCCGTCCCTCACTTCCCTGGGTTCTCTGAGATTCTCAGCCTCTGCTAGAGTCCCGGCATTGCTGCTTGGGCAAATCACCGCTAACCACTTGGCTTACGTGAAATCACCTAAAACCTTTCTGTTGAGTTTGGTAGGAGCCTTGGACACGGGGGAGAGAAAAGGGAGGCAAATGAGTTTAGAGGGTGGAGACCGTCCTGATTTTGCTGGCACAGTAGTAGGCACTCAGTTTCTGTTCAGTGAAATGTGACACATAATTTAATGGGGGAATATGGCAAAAGAAGAAGAGGAAGGTAGACAGTGTGTGGGCACCCTCCACAGGGAAGGAAATCTCACGGGGGTGCCTGTTACACCAAAGGGTGGGTGCAAGTTCACAGATACTGTCTGTCCAAGGTCCCCCGCCCTCTGTGTCTGTGCAGGTCCTTTTGTTCCATTAGGTTCTGTACGGAGGCGAGTGGTGGCTGCCACCTCCACTGCCTCCCCTGCCCCCGTGGGTCCCCGCTTGCCATCAGCCAGCAAGCCTGAATGCATCACACTCTGGCGCCAATCACAGTCTCCTGGCTGCCGCTGAAAGACACTGGAGGGACTGGAATTGTGAAGGAAATGTGAGCTCTGAGCTTGGAGGGTGGTCTACAGCCCCTCCCCTTCTTTTCTTTGAACCAGGGAGGGGGCTGGTACCAGGACTCTGTGGGAAAGCTCTTTTGAAGGGCGAGACACTTGTGCCGTGGGGCACCATTCCACTTTAGTTGAGGGGGTCCCTGTTGTGTTCCAAAGAAAACGCGGTGGGGTTAACATAAAAACAGGGTTTAGATACCGGGAACCCAGTGGTCCCAATGGTCTGCTTTCTTAATTGCTGGTGAGTTAAGCCCAGAAGGCACTGGCCATGGGTGGGGAGAACTTTTGTAAGAGGTGCGGTCCCTGGTGGAGCGATGATGGGATTAGCAGCAGTGTGGTAGGAAGGAGCAGAGTACCAGGAGGCAACACGAGCCACCAGTGTCACCAGTGCGCCCGCCCTGGCCTTGCTCTTCTTTGATCCACCGGTGCCCTGAGGCCTGTTGGCCCGGGGTGATGGCAGGGCTGGCCCCACCCTTGCCGGGGATGGGCTGGCAGCCTTTCCTGAACCTCCTGCCACAGACAGCACATTTGCCTGCTCCCCTGTGCTTCCAGGCTGAGCTGGGAGATGGGGAAGAAAGAAAAGAGAAAATCAAATTAAGTGTTGGACCAGCAGAATTCTGTCTCCAGTCAGGCTGGCTTCCGTTGGTCTTGCTTTCTATTTTCTGAACTTTCTCTCACCATAAATCCTTTTTCTTCTTCTTTTATCCATTAAAATGTTTTTAATCTTGGAGCCAACACTTTGTCTTCTGGCTGCTTCTGTGTCTGTCCCAGCTCCGTAATCCTCCCCACATTCTTTTTGTCCCTTTCTTGTCTCCTGTTCCGAACTCCGGCCCTTTTCACTTTGAAACGCCTTTTCTCCCCCTCCTTTTTCAGATTTCAAGATTTGTTGCTTTCTGGTTGGATGTTCACTTGACCCTTCTTGGGGTCTGTTTTTTTCCCTAACTTCTGGCCGTGTTCACATTTCTGTCTTTCATGGAAAATTGTTACTCTCAGCAACACACAATCATTGGGGCTCAGTTCCCTCCTTGGCTGTCTGTTAAGAGATGTGAGTCCTGCTCCAAAAAAAAAAAAAAGGCTCCTGGACTTTTCTATCCATACCTAACTTCTTCTTCACTTTGGGGCATGGGAAAAAATTTACTCGACTTACCCACCATCAGAAAGGAGGTGATATAACCCCGTTTACCCCCCGGGAAATGGGGACAGCCCCGTTTTGGAGGAGGCGGCCTGATTTGTTAGGAGACAGGGAGTGAGGGCCTGCTCTGTGGCTGGCCTCCCACTAACATTTCTCGCATCTCACTTTACCTCCAGCGAGAGGAGAGCTGACAGCCTACAACAATGGCCTCCTTTCTTCTCCTAGGGCCAGTGTTTTGATAGTGTCAGGTTACACCCCAGCCTCCCCCTGGCCCATTTATAAACTTGACACGGGCAACATGATGTAATGTTATTTTTCAGGATCTCAATGAGGGAATTTTTTGCCCCAGGTCAGAAGAATGCTAGTTGATTTTTGCTGAAATGAGCCATGGCATGGTCTAATATATGGGCTCCGAGATCAAGAAGGCGGAGGTGGGGTGGGGTGGGGTGGGGGAGGGTAGAGCGGGGGTTTGCACTGGAGTTGGTATGAGGAGGAAGGCCTTTCTGTGCTTGGATCTTCCAGTGCCGGGTGTGTAAGCCAACCTTTTGCTGTCGGGCAGTGTTCTTGTGGAAGGAGGCTTGGCAGCTGCCCCCTCAGAGCTCGGGTCTGTTGCCATTGTCTGGATTTCCAGTGCGTGGCCATTGAGCGGCACCTTGGCTGAGACTGAACCAGGAAGTGACAACAGAAAGGAAAGAGGGACCTGGGGGGACTTCCATGTGACTGGGGTCGTCTTCTGGGCTGGAGTTCGGCCACCTCTTGCAGCCCTGGTTCCTCTGCAGGGCCTGAGCTGGTGGTGCTCCACCTGACTGGGAGCTTGGAAAGATGTAGGGGGGAGGGAGAAAGGGGAGGGGAGGGAGGGGGAGGGAGCTGATGGGCCTGTGGGCTCCTTGTGGGTCCCGTCCCCATCAAGCCATTGCCTTTGGCCTTTTGGTGGACAGTACCCATATCCTAAAGATTTCAGAACTGTCCCATTTCTTTTTTTGTTTTTTGAGGGGTAAGATCATTAGATTGATTGATTGATAGATTGATTGATTTTACTGGAGGTACTGGGGATTGAACCTACAACCTCGTGCATGCCAGGCATGCACTCTACCATTCAGCTCTACTGTCCCCCCAGGAACTGTCCCATATCTGTATTTACATTTGTTCTGAATTCAAAACTACAGAAAATTCTACAGCAGAAAGTTGCCTGGCACTTACTGGGAGCCCTGCCCTATGGCAAGGAAGAGATGGAGAATGTGGCGGGGCTCCCACCCTTGTCCCCTTGTACCCACCCAGTCCCTCTCCCCTTCTGGAGGCGAGCATGTTAGCAGTGCCTCCGTGAGAGGTGGTAAAGTCCTATGGTTAAGCGCGCTGGAGGTGGAATCCAACTTGGCTTTCCAGTCCTGGCCGTTAATTGGCTGATCAACCTTGGACACGTGAGTTGAACTCTGCCTCCGTTCCTGAACTGTTAAGTAGGAGGAATAACAAATCTATAACGCAGGGTTACTGAGCAGATTAAGTGAGTTAATATACACAGAGTGACTGGAACAGCCCTCAGCACGTAGGGAACACTCCGTGGGAATGTCCTTTAAAAAGTCCTTCCCGAAATACTTTTACAAATTACAACTATCTTTATATTTCCTCTTCATAAGTTTCTCATTCTGTGTGATTCTTAAAGATTTAAGTGGCTCATGTTCAGGCCTTATGTTCCAGGTTTGGACCCTTAATGCTTTGTTACCCTACCTACGGGCAAGCCATCTGGGGTTGTTACCTAGATAATTACACCAAAAGCCACAGAATGCATTTTATACCAACTGCACTGAGCTTGTCCCTGTTCTCAGAAGAGGTCACACTCTGCTGACTCTCCCAGGTTGCTCTGTGTCCTCTGCCTGGTGTGCATTCCCTGTATTCCACACCACCTGGCAAACTTCTCTTCCTTCTTCAAGGACCAGCTCTGATCCGTATCAGTAGTGCCATAAAGTGATTCTTACCTTCCGCAGGCTGCTCCCATGAGTCCTCAGACAGGGCGCAGACCCCGGGGCTGTGTCCTGCTCTGTGTCTGTGTGTGGGAGGGGCCCCCAGGCTCTCCCAGATCAGCACCAGCAGTTAGCAGTGCCCGTTATATAGTTAATGCTCCATATCTTTAGAAATAAACAAATGGGGACCTTTTAACAACGGTATAAATACCTTTATCTTACCTGCATTTCTGGTGAAGTTGCCTTAGGGGAGAAATAAATCAAACTCCATGTTAGGATCTGACTGACCTCTTAGTCGGAGGTGGGATGACTCCAGAGCAAGTACTATCTAATGGTGGATTTTTCTGGGGGAAGGCTGCAGCTAGGCTGCCCCTTGAGGTTCTTTCTCTTCTCCTGGAGCCTGGAGTGGTGCTCGCATGAAGACCTGGCATGCCCTCATTGCCTTGCCAAAGAAGTAGGACTTGAGCAGGGAGCCCCATCACCTCTCGGGGATAACCTTCCTAGAATCTTTCTGTGGGATGTCTAATGAGGGGGAAAGAAGCATAGAATGGAAGAAACCAAGCATGTTTTTTTGCCCATAACACTTAGGAAGCAAGGTTATAATTCTGCTACTCTGTGCCTTGGGGCCTTCAGTGATTGGGCCTCCCCTGTGTGTCCAAGTACAGGAAAGCAGGAAAGCAGGATGGAGACCAAGTTAGAGGAGGCGTGTGTTTGAGAGACTGTTTTGTCTACCTTCTCCCATTTTACCAATGAGAGTGTAGCAAAGTGGGATGAAGTGACTTGACGAAGGACAAGCTAGTTTATGCTGAAGGCTTGGATCCAGGTCTTAGGACGATGGTTCTCCAGTCCCTAGCCATGCTGCCTTCTGAATCCCAGGTTCCCACGGTCAGGTCAGCGCCCAGACGCCTGCCTTTTCTCCAGTTGCACCTTTCTTGTCTGTTCCCTCTTTCTCTCTGGCTTCCACCCCAGATCCCTCCTTCCTCATTCATTCTCTCTGTTTTTGTGACTTCTGGCACTTGCAACATTCCTACCTAGACCATTGATTTTTTTTTGTCAACGGACTGATAAGGGTCTCCTCTTCCACTTTGCTCTGCCTCCATTTTTACCCTCCAAAGTGTGGAGGCAGCTGATAAAAATGGACTCCCAAACGTTTTGCAGGTCTGAATCCGGCCTCAATACAGTGCACGTGGTACTGATGGACAGGTTTGGTAGGGCAGGACGGGCTGGTGGCGTACGCTGGCCCTCCTGGGCATGTCAGCTGAACTCTGGAAGTATGTTCAACTTTCCCTTTTATTCTAGGGGAGTGAGGGCTCTTCAAATCTGTGTATTTCTCAGGTAGTCAAAAGCAGTTTATGGACACGGTTTCTATATGTAGTAACCATGTATGAAATAAGAAAAAGAGTTGAGTAGGATCTCATTTCTTTTTTTTAATAAACAATCTGTGGGCTACCCTGGGAGCCACTTTATTTCCATTTCTATTTCTGGTTGAAATACTCTTTTATTTATTTATTTATTTTTTAATTAATTTTTAATGGCGGTCCTGGGAATTGAACCCAGGACCTCGTGCATGCTAAGCATGCACTCTACCACTGAGCTATACCCACCCCTAGAAATACTCTTTTAAGTAACCACAAGGAATTGAAAAACAAAAACTAACTTATATTTTTTTTCCTCCGTATCTTATTTTCTCTGCCCTGGTAGATACAGACAAGACATTTTTTTTCTGGAGTTTTTCTTTCTTTCAAGCAGATGACTCTTCATAAAGGTGGCGCAGGGCTGACTTTACGTGATGTTGATTCCCCACAGATGACACGCCTTCAGACGCCGGCCTTCTAAATGTTAGGTGCCACGCTGACCTTTCATGATCAATTTGTTTTTATCCAGCTTTATTAAGAGCCAGCCACCGCACCATTGATTGGATCGACGCGGTGGTGATGTGAAGCAGTCCCTAAACGTGGCCAGAGTATAACCAGACTGACTTTTGTGTGGTTTTTGTTTTCTGGACATGGACTCTGTTAGTTAGAACAGCATTTAATTGTGCCCACCACCATTCCATAAAACCCACGAGACAGTTACAAATGACCCGTCACAAGAGGGGAGAAATGCAGTAGAAGGAAGGGGGGAGGGGGAGCCCGCAGGCCTCGTGCGAATGGCCACAAGACCCTCTTGGCTTTGGGATTTGGCTTCCCTGGGCCGGATGTGCCTGGAAAGGTCTCAGAGGTTAAGAGCCAGGAGTCTGGGGAGGTGAAGGGTTATTGCATTTGATTACTGAGGTGCCTTCCAGGTGGTCACCATGGAAATCCTTTTCACTGGGGTCTCCTGAGATGCCAAACCCAGGCTGTGTCCATGTGGAATATGGTCACATGAACTGCGGGGACGGGGCTCACTAGGTCGGTTCAGTCTCTTTCTATATTTGGCCTCTGGAGCTGCGGCTGGGTGACTCCCAGTAAACTTTCCAATGGCTGTTCTCCAGACCTGGAGCTGATTCAGTGTGTGAACATGTCTAGGCCGGTCCCTGGTCCAGGAGGCATGTTCCTGTGGCCCTGGGCCCCTGGAGTCCCCGGGTCCATGCACCGAGGCTCCTGCTGTCCCTCTGTCCTCCACGTCTCCCTCCCCACTTTTCCTTCCTTCTGCTCCTGTGGTGTGTGATGGGAAAATCTGTTCACCCATCTATGTTGGTGGGAAATCCTAGGCTAGGCCAAGTAATAACACCTTGCAATTATTTAGCATTATTTTGGGTGTATCTCCCTTGAGAAGTAAATTCCTGGGAGTATGCCGGTAAAATGAGTTTCAGTTAGCTGAATCATGTTTTATAGCTACTGAAGTTATTAATTTAGAAATCTGTTCTCAAGGACAAAAACAGGACCAAGGCCATCTCAGCCACACACTTGAAATTCTCAGCGAAGGTTTGAGAGGCATGTTTTCTGATAAATTTCAAGATATAAACACTTTATGTAATGGAGAAAAAAAAATCCACAATTGCATTTTCTTGATATAAAGTTGAGAGGGAGCTGCGTTTTCCGAGATCATTGAGTCCTTTCAAGTGTAGTAATAATAACTAATATTTATTGATATTTCTCATGTGCTAGGCCCGGTGCTAAATCCATTGACATAGATCATTTCCCATAATCCTCTTAATAATCCTTTGAGGACTGGAATATATTTGTCCTAATTTACAGATTTTGAGACCGAAGTTCAAATAAGTGAAGTCACTTGCTCAAGGTCGTACAGCTGCTAAATAAATGGTAGATGTGGGATTGGGACCCACCTAGAGTCCAGCTCCAGAGGTCAGATCGTATTACCCCTTGGCTGTTTCTTTCCTGTTATTGGTGAAATAGCATATCTTCATCTCAAATATTATTTAAAAATTCCTTAAGTTTACATGCTAGAGCCCGTAGGCCCTGTGCTGGTGCCTTTAAATTTTTATTTCCCTAAGAGATTATAACTAAGGCTAATGTCTAGGGGTAGCCAGCTCAGTTGGTCAGAGCTAATGGGGCCAAGGTGACAGAGTTCAACCCCCATATGAGTCTGTTGGCTGGGCTGAGTTTCATGGCCATGGAATTAACCTTTCACCTGGGCCAGCTGCCCCACAAGTGAATGTTGTTGATCTGAGAGAAAAAGGCCAGGATTGTGGATAAAACAGTGCAGACCTCTTAACCAGCCACCTAAGACTATGGCTGGTGGTTTATGTTGGGACGAGGTATTATTTCCATGTTTAGCTGCTTAAAACAGCAATTAAAATTTTTTGCATTTTTTTTAAATTGAAGTATAGTCAGTTACAGTGTGTCAATTTCTGGTGTTTCAGTCATGCATATACATACACACATATATATATATATATATTCCTTTTCATATTCTTTTTCATTATAGATTATTGCAAGATATTGAATATACTTCCCTGTGCTATATGGTGAAACTTGTTTATCTATTTTATACATAGTAGTTAGCATCTGCAAATCTCGAACTCCCACTGTATCCCTTCCCACCCCCTTTCCCCCCTGGTAACCGTAAGTTTGTTCTCTATGTCTGTAAGTCTGCTTCAGAACACAATTCTGAGTGTGCTCCATGGAGCTAATGTTTGTTTTAATGTTTGCATATGAGAAAAGGTTGCCTTGTCAGGTAACTTTGGGAAACGTGTTAACGTGCACTGGAAATCTTCCAGAGGGTGTATATGGTAGCGGGAGGTTGCTTTTCAGAATTTGTTTGAGCCGAGGACCTTCTCCCTGGATTGGATTCTTAGAAATATACATTAGAAAATTCTGTCTTAAGGTGTGTTTGCTCTGTTGTTCTGGTCATTTTAAGTCTCTATAGTGGTGGTGTCTTTCCACATCAGAGGAGAACGAATTACAGTTGAAAAGATCAATTTCCACATTCCCCAAACTTCTGTCTGGGTCTCCTTTCAGCAGGTTGTAGCTTTACCTCTGAAGTTCATCTGCATCTCTTGTCCCATTTTCTCTTTTTTGTCCTACTTTTGTACCTGGGATTCTGTTCCTGCCCACACCACTGTGCCCCAGGTTAATGACACAGCTGGGGACTAGAACCCAGATCTCTGGGCTCTGGCCCATTTCGCTTTCCAACAGCCTATGCTGCCTCCCAGTGGACAGAGCATTTGCAGGGAGCGGAGATGTTAGTACCTGATTCTTTTCTAGAAAAAGAATTGCTTGGTGGCTGTTAGCATTCCTTTGGCCCGCCCTTGCTCAGTTTGTAAAGTGGCATTGTCTTACCTCTCTGGGCAAGACTGAAAAACCCTTTTAACATCTCCCCCCCCCCACCCCAAATCAGCAGTGATCATTAACAAACACTTGAAAGCATCCATCCCTTACAGGTTCTAAGAACGGATTTTAAGTTGACTTTCTATTGGGAGAATAATCATCACGTTGGAGGGACTCAAGAGATACTGGACACCAGCCCCTAGCCTTCTCCGGGGAATGCTGACGTTCACCTGAATCTTGTCAAAGATGACCTGCGACTCCAGTCCTCACTGCCTCCTTTATTTCTGTTTAACTCGGTACAACTCGTGTGGCAATTTCGGGGGTCTGATAATTTGGAGAATAAGTGAAAGATAAGTTTTATTTTACTTAAAAAAAATAAAGTCCAAGTGAATGATCGTTATGGCCTATCCCTCAGTAATATTTAGATGCAATTCCTGAAGAACAGTAGAGCTGCCAGAATCAGTAGGGTTTTTTACCAAGCTCTGCTTCAGTAATCCTATCGCTTGCCTGAAGAATTCATTATCCTGAAATAAACACATTAGGAACTCCGTGGTCTTTTACATCTCTAATATTTATGAAGTACTGAGGCTCCCAGCCAGCAAGAGGGAAGCAGGTAATTCCCAGCAATCAGTTAAATAGACGTTGGCTGATTTGGATTGCAGAATATAGGTGCTTGATTAGCTCCATATATGGACATGCATTGTTCTTCAGTCATTCAAAAGCTACCCAGTTATGAATATTGAGGTATCGTGTTCTGGCTTTTAACATAAGGCACTTACCTTTTAATTGGCCATCAGCTTTGTTTTTAGCTGGGATGTGTCTCCACTGGGATTCAAATGGAATGGGGAGATAATCAGCCAGTAAGCAGAGAAAAGGGTAAAATGATCATGCATGATGAAGTGGCAGGAGGGAAAGTTAGGGTTAGGCTAGAGGGAGAGGAACAAAAGGGGGAAACTCACAGGAAACCAGCTCCCTTTGCTGCCACACTGCCAGGCACACCGCTTTTGAAAGCACCTTTTAATTTCCCTCTTCAGTTTTCAGGTGGGACAGATGGACGTGTTGGAGCTGACATCTACCAGCTTGATCACAAACTTGACTCCTCCCTGCCCTTAAACCCTGAGCCAAGCAGAGGGCGGGGCGTTGGATCCTCACTGCACAAACTTGGCAGGGAAAAAAAGACCATTAAGTGAAGGCTAATTGGAAGCTGCCCCAAACTGCACTCTGTTGGAGCTATTTACAATATCTTTCAAGCAGCGACTTACTAGATTATTCAGTTAAGGGACTGTGGGTGGGGGGTGCCTCCGGGAGAGGAAATTGACCTGAAGGACCAGCTGGTTTGGATGTGGTGCTGGACGCTTTCTTAAACCCTTGAAATATTAACTCCTACATGATCTTAATCCTTGGTACATAGCCTTAAACGCTCCCCTTTGGAACAGGAGCAGGGCACCTCTTCTGGGTCATGTATCTCTTTATATTCTGATGAAAGCTGTGGTCTGCTTCCCAGAAAGTGAACTTAGATATATACATTTTTCCCATGTAATTTCAGGAAGCTCAGGAAACCCTGCAAGACCATCCATAGATCTCCTAATTTTGTCAGGTTGAAAGATCCTGCTTCAGATGCAGTGATTGGGCCAGGAAGTTTTCTAGGTCCTAGAGAAATAACAGTGTGGGTACCCAGTACCTCTCAGTGAATGCCCTGCTGATCTGTGTCTTTTCAAAGCATTTTGTCCGCTGTTCTTCCCCTCCTGCTGCATGGTGATTACAGTAAGTTTTGTTTGTTCATGATTTTGTAGTTTACAGGGCACTTTTTAAACATCTCATTTAGCTCTCATCAGCATCCCGCCAGGTAAGAGAATATTGTTTTCACTGTCACTAATTGCTTTCTCTGTTAAAAGTCCTAATTCTCTCCCAGGCTCCATCCCATCTAACTATGTGCCTCTTTTATGGAGAGCAAGATGGGGTGAGAGGGGATGGGCTGGGGGGCGGAGCATCTACAGTAAGCACCACTCAGAGAGGTGAAGGTGACACTGTTGACCTTGCTTACATCAACTTACGGTGTTGAGATGAGGACAGGGGAACTATTTTTCTTTATCCACGGTTGGGTGTCTCCAAGTCTGATCTTACTGATTTTGAATTTGTGATAATTGTTGCAGAGCTGAAGTTTCACTGATAAGGCAGATCCATCAAACACATATTTTAAAGATCTAAGGCAAACTTTTAGAAAAACATAGACTACCTTAGAAAAAAAGTTTGTATTCAAGCATTTCAGAAATACCCATTTGTATTTAAATACAAAGATGCAGATCTATATTTTTTTATTAGAGCAGGTCTCATAAGTCACAGCTTAGAGGCTATATTTTGTTAGTGTAATTCTAGCTAATTGTAATTATCGTATGCACGCAAACATGATAACATTTTTATATCGTTAAGAATAGTCCTTATCATTTTAGGCTCTTTTACCAATTCACCTACTTGCGTGTGTGTGTGTGTGTGTGTGTGTGTGTGTGTTTGTGTAGTTTTTCCTTCCGTCCTCACCTCCCCACCTGTTGACAGGAAGTAGGGGACTTGTTCACAACTATATCACCACAGCCTAAAACCAGGTAGCTGACTGAATGCATGATTGGATTTGTAGCTATTGACTTCAGGTTTGCGGAGGAAAGCTAAAGACATTTTTTCTCTTCAATTCATCTTTTCCATTTTGTCAGTTGTCCTCCTCTTTTCTCTGCCTTTATATTTTTGCCTTCTTTTTCTTTTACAGCCAGAGAGGGAGAATCAGGTTTTCAGAACCTATTACGGACGTTTGCCTAAATGCTGAAGCTGTGAGAAAGCATTGTGAAGGGGCGGCCTGGGGGAGCGTTTTGGGACTGGGCCTCGGGGTGCAGACTGGCTTCCTGCCCGTTCTTTTCCAGACTCAGTTTGAGGTCAGTGGCTCTGCGGTCCAGGGCTGACTTGGTTGGCCATTCCATAAGCAACAAAGGAGTTCTTTTCTTTTCTTTCTTTTTTTTTTTTTAAATTAAAAATTTATTTATTTATTTATTTTTTTAATTTAAAAATTTTTTATTTTTTAATTTAAAAATTGATTAAAATATTTAATTTTTTAATTTAAAAATTAATTAATTTTTAATGAAGGATTTCTGAATAGAAATTATCATGAAAGTTAGCCATCCCTTTTGGTACCTGTTCCATCTATTTGGCCATAATGAGTAATCTTTCACATCTAAGGTGTATATTTGGCCAGTGGAGCTTCTTAACAACTCCATGGAGAAGAGGAAGGATGGACATACCTAATCAGAAGGGGTTCTGTGGCTCAGGAGCGCAAGGATGAAATTCAGAGTTCACGGTATCCCTCCTGTGTCTGCCTGTAGAATGTTTAAACAGGCGTTGGGTAGATCTCTTCTACCATTTTGTTTCCGTCTTCTTTTAAGAATGCAGTGGATTTAAAGCAAAAAGGCCCCATCACTCATATCAAATCGGATCAACGAAACCAACTTTTATTCTCCCTCCTTGTAAGTGAGCCCTGATTGCACAGATGCATCACATCCCGGGATTGTTGGGACACTGTTAGGGTCACTCAGTCAGGCATCAGTTGGGTCAGACAGTCCAGGAGAAGCTTCCGTTGAGGTGTCATCTCAGATTACCCAGCCTCCTTTCTGCTGTGGCACGGGCTTTAATATCTGTAAATGCTGAGTAGATGCTTCTCTAAGTGGCCCCAGGAGGCACAGCTGGGCTGGGAATGATCCCTGTGGAGGAGAGAATCATCATACTGAGAGGAGTTGTTCTAAAACAGTGGGCTGCCAGACATCCTGACTTCTGTTCCTGGTTTGGTTTCTGCTGAAGCCATTCCGGGAACGCTGTCGTGACACACCTCCCTCTCTGCTGCACTTCGTCAGTGCTTTGGATGCTGTTAGTTTACCTGCATGAAATTTCAGACCCAGAGAGTCTTCTATGCTGACACATGGGTGGACTTTGAACTCTCAAGTTCTTGTTTTGGTGGTGGGTAGTTAGGTTTATTTATTTGTCTATTTATTTACTTGTTTGTTGTTTTCTTTACTGGAGGTACTGGGGATTGAACCCAGGACCTCATGCATGCTAAGCATACACTCTACCACCGAACTATCCCCTCCCCCTCTGAACTCCCAAGGTCTTGATTGATCTTTTTATATAGTAGTGACTGGAGGAGGAGGTTCTCTTGGTTGTTGCCCTCAGCCTGTGACCAATGTATACTCACCTGAACCGAGCTCTTCCTTGTTCAGGATGAATTAGGTGCTTGATTTGTACGCACTCTTGGGCTCATCTCTTCAAATGCCTTCACATTCTCTACCTATCCTATGCTTACCACTGCCCTAAACCAAATCCTTTCCTCTGCCCTGGTCCTGGGAGTCATGGCAGCCACATTTTGAAACATTTGCATGATCTCAAACTGGCTGTTAGAGATGACCGTCCTCGTCCGGCACGTTGCTGACGTGGGCTCACATGCACGCAGACAACGCTTACCATCCAGACACACCACTGTCTTTCTTTAAATGCCCCTCTTCCTTCTCTCTTTTCTGCACATAGCACACCATCATCTCCGGAGGTAAGACCTGCCCCATTACACACGAGATGATCATCGCTAATGCGGTGGGTACAGACAGATAGAGACATCTAGCAGCGTGTTAATAAAAGGGCCTGGTGAGGAATAGAAAAGTGTCGCCCCCAGGTAATTCTAATAGACTGCCTGCAGTTTGCTCTAACCAGGACTGGAGAGGGGG
Organism: Camelus ferus; assembly: GCF_009834535.1. Lineage (NCBI taxonomy): Eukaryota > Metazoa > Chordata > Mammalia > Artiodactyla > Camelidae > Camelus > Camelus ferus. The sequence continues at coordinate 15,612,860 of NC_045716.1, read as the reverse complement.
TGGGATAAGGAATGGGGGAGAGAGGGTGCACCCATGTGTTAGGTCAGAGGAAAGATTTCTGTGCCTGGCTTTCTTCTTGTCTAGGAAATTTTAAAAGCTTCTTCTGCTTAGGCAAAATCAGAGCCTTGACAGGGTTCCATTCCCTCCAAGCTGGGAAGGATGCGGTAGATCTCACCTGCATCCCCAAACAGCCATCTAAACGCCAAAGCCAGTAAGTTTCTGAGGCTTTCTTTGGGCTGTGTTTCTCTGCCTCTTCCTTGTGCGTTATATCATCCCTCTTTGCCTTTGTCTGTGTCTCTCTCCATGTCTCTGGGGCTTGGCATCGGTGCCTGGCTGGTCCCCACTTCTCTGTTTCTTGGTTTCCGCCGAGCCCGCCTCACGCCTTTCATTACCACGTTAACAAACTCGAGTCGTGCCCAGCGAGGACGCCTCATACGTTATGCTAATGATCAAGAGACATGTTAATGATATTTTAGAAGCCTAATTAGTGGAATATATAACTATATGCAATTTGGTAATGGACTGTGACAACAAGTTGTTAAAAGGGGGCTTGACAAATCCAGTTGCGTGTGGCCTGAGACAAACAGGAGCTGAGAATGGATGGGTGGAAATCAGATGGGGAGAGAGGGGGCTGGGGGTGGCAATGCCAGTGTGTCCGTTGAAGTGGGGGTCAGTCTTTCTTATGGCTTGTCGCTTTCCTGTCATCCTTCCACCGTCCTTAACCCACAGGGCAAACTGGATGGGAAGAATTGTTTATTAATATTTCTTAAGCAATTGCTTACTCTTGTCATTGATCATACACACGTATCTTTGTTAGAAGTGTTATTTTGATTATGTTATTCTCCACCATATCCTTACTTGCCTTGTGTAATAGTAAATACATAATACACAGAAGATAGAAGGTAGGTTCTAGTACCAAAGAGAAACTTTATTGTGTTATAAACTAGCGATCGAGACCCTGTAAACTGGGAAATTATCTGTCTTGTGTCTATCAACGTCTTGGTAGTGTTGGTAGGAGCGAAGAAAGGAGTGGTGTGTGTAAAATCATTCAGCTGTTTGAATGTCGTTATCTGTCAATGAAAGAATCGGTTAGAGGCATATATTTCTCCAGTTGGAACCATCTTCCCCCTAGTGCAGTGATTCCCATTTTGTGGGCCACGGACCCTGGGGGAAGCCATGAAGCTGTTGAAAAGGTTCGGTAAATCTTTGTGGACGCCAGATGTCGTCTATGAACAGAGCAGTGCCGTGCACGCACACACAGGTGCACGTATAGATGCACCTCCTGAAGTTCTTTCAGTGCGTGAGATGCCGTGGTGGTTAATAAAATGCATGTTCACTTAGAAAAAGCACCTTTCAGTTCCTATTGACTTTTTGTCATGTGCGTCTTTCCTGCATCTGCAGAAGCTGAAAATACAACGACTGTCTCATAGCGGTCCTTGCAATTTTTTATTAAAAAGGGAGACTGTACGTTCACAAAGGTTGGGAACCTTTGCCTAGCCTGGTGTCATCAGTGTAAAAATTGAAGCAAATAACTTTTACTTTTGACAACTATTTTAATTCTAGAAAATATGTTTGTGAAAATTGGCTTCAGTGTTGTCTGTTTCTCTAGTAACTATTATTATAAATTTGGGACTGTATTTCCATAGGGTAGAAATTTCCCCTTAGTCAGAATTGACCTGTTTTCCTACAGAATGTGTGACGTCATGGCCCACCACACAGACTGGAGCACTGCGGTGTACAGGCGGCACTAGCTTATGGGAACGTGGGTTCCAGAAACTTAACTCTCTATTTTTCGCCCAGGGTGAAAATGCCCAGGAGAGGTAGGCTTGCAGTACCACACTCCACCACTAGGGAAAGCTTTCAGAACCATACAGTCAAGTTTGCAGCTTCTTGATGGACCAGGACAGTCACAGAGACCAAGACAGTTAGAGTTCTGGGCATCAGTTCCATATCCATGAAATGCATTTTCTCAGGTTATTGGCAGTGAGGTGTAATTGTAGTTTTTCCCTCGCTGTGCTTCCCAAGGCAATATGCCCTGTTACCGCTGAGGAAGGGAGAAGGGTGTAGATTCCTTTGTTGGGTCTTCATTATTTACTGAGCATCACCTCTGTGTTTGGCACAGTGCTAAGTACTTTTCATTACTCACTGGCTCAAGCTTCATCATGTGATCTCCCTCTGGGCTGGGACTAGGACACGGGCTTGGGGACAGAACAGCCTCCCACTGGGGTGCGTATGTTAGTTCTCGAGGTTGTCTTCCTTTGCCTTGCTCCATGTCACCTTAAAGGATTGACTGTAAAAAAGAAAGATGGAAAAACGGGTATCACGCCTCTTATTTCATCGTGTCCTCTTGACATCCAAGACACTGAGTCTTCTGAATTCAGACACTACCCATTGTCATGCTTGTGATAAATGCTTGCCGGTGAGACGACTTGTCTTTTAAAGGGGGGCGGTGATTGTCTTTGTAGAAATGTGCAAAGAAGATCTGCCTGGAATCCCTTTCTGAATGCAGTGAGTCAAAAATGCTGTGTGGTTTTGGAACTCTGAGAAACTTGTGTTCTTTTTTTCTCTCGTGTTCTGTCTTCTCTCCTTCTTTGACTGTCCCCAGCATTGAGACTTTAGAGGCGTGGATTCCCATCTTTGAGACCCTGATGCCCTAATTCTCAGGTTGCCAATACCCAGGTAACCTTTCACATTTCACTACGTCAGCGTCCTCACGACTCAGGTGAGCAGCGCCCTGTGCTTCTTCCTTCTCTGTGTCCTCTACATTTTTATTGATAAAGCCCTGGAGGGAGATTATGCATGAGCTCGGGATTCTGTTATTGCGGCTGGTATTTGTTTCCAGTTAAAAATGAGAACTAATTTTAGGGAGGGAGATGGAAAAGGAAAAAGTTTATAAGTGAGCCAGTGGAAAAAGCACATTCATTATCAGTGTCTTTCTCACTGAGTCGTTTGAAGCTGGGAAAATTAGCAACTGCTTTGAAGCTCAGAAGATCTTTCATCTTTGTGTGTGTGTGTGAGTGTGTGTGTGTGTGTGTGTATGTGTGTAACATTAAGCTGAGATTCTTTTTCTTGCCACTTATTTGGTTTTTCTGCTAATAATGAAATTATAATGAGATCCCTGATGGGACTGAAAAAAAAAAGGAAAAACACCTCACATGAATTATCTGTTTCCCCCTCACTCTCTTGCCTTTCTGTAAAATCTATTCTGCATATTAGGTCTTTGTCTCTGGATTTGAGACAGAACTGAAAGAGGCCAGAAGTTGGAGGTGCCCCCAGTGTTCTTTCCGGGGACCAGGATGCAAGGGTCTGTTGGGTAGAGAATGCTCTTTTTTCTTCCACCTCCCAGACCTGCTTCTCCCTGGACCCAGTCACCCCTATTCTAAACGCCTCCAACTTTGGGGAAAGGATGAAGGCAAGTATTAGAAGTTTTTGCCGGCTGGATGTTCAGTTTGTCTGAAGTGCACATAGTCCTTACCCCGCCCCTTTTAACCCTGAGCATTCCTGACTTGGTCTTGTACGGAGGGATGGAATATCTGTCTTGATTGGGAGAAGCAGGGTGTTTTGAAACCCTGGGAAAACCTTGGTGAGGATGAACCATTTCTGGTAGTAGGTTTCTCTCCCATTACCTCCGGTTCCTGTCTTCTTGTCCTTCATCAGCAGGGCTTTGGCAAAAGCCATTGATTAAAGAGGGCTCATTGCCCTAGCTGAGTGCTCTTCGTCCAGGCCTGGGTTTCTCCATGTGGGTGAATAGATGGAATCCTTGGTCGAATGAATCGATGTACAGACTGTTCAAGACAGACACACGCTTGTCTAATTTCCAAATTTCTATCTGTAGGAAAGGCAATGTTGTGGTCTATTCCAATGAACAGCTTAAGCCTTGGCAACTCTCTCCATAATTCAACCTAAATCTTTTCTGCCTCGGTATTTTGGCTTAAGCTGGAGACAGCCAGCTGTTGTATCTTAGTACTCTAGAAGAATGAGGTATCAAAATGGGTGGGATGAGTATGTCTTGTCTCTCGCTGTGGTTTGGTCAAAGGCTATTTCCTGAATCTCCCATGTTTAGGTTTTTTTTCTGATCAGCACTAATGGCCAGTTTCAGGACCTCACTCCCACTCCTGTCTTAGGGTCCCCCCTCTTTCTTCCTTCTCACCATAAAACAGGTATAATAAAGCCAGGGAATCTTTACAGTTGGTGATTTTATATCATAGATCAAAGATCAAAGCAGAGGAATACACAGCAACCGTAAAATTAACTGCTTTTTCAATTTTACAATGCTTTCAGTGATAGAGAATCTTATAAATTTAATATTAATTAAACACTTAGCTTTTAACCTCCTCCTGCATCTACTTTTGGCTGGTCGCTGGGAAAAATTAATTGGGCATCTTAAATCTTGTGTTACTATACGCCTTGACAGGAGGGGTTTCAAAAGCACTTATAACTTCAGCAAAATGCACTTGGAGCATTTGTCCTTCTCCTCACCTAATTGAAAATGCTCCCCCCAACCCTTTTTTTTTCCTAACATAAAATGAACCATTTGCTAATTTTCTTCTTTAAGCAAGTATAACTTACAGTCCCTTTCCGTAGCCTAAGCTTTAATTCAGCCCCTTGTCAGGTTTAACACCTCACAAAGTGGAAGCCATTGGACTTCCATGATTATAAATGTGCTATTGATTTTGGAATGCGTTGGGACAGATGTGTGGGTGGCGTTTGCTCAGCCTGATCATTGTGTCCCCTGCGGCCTCTGTGTGTTCAGTTCCGCGAGAGTTGCCTCCTGCCTCAGCGAGCCTGGTAGGAGGCAGGGCTCACCTTGGCCATGGTGAGCCCATGTGGTGGCTCAGAGGCTGTGGTACCCGAGCATAGAGCCCCAGCAGCATGACAGGAGAGTCAGAATAGCAGAGACAGGAATGAATATTCCCCTTGAAGGGCGTCCCAAGAGATAGGAAGCCAATGTGATGGACGAGATGAAAACAAGGGAAGCCTAGGTGGTTCATGCTTTCTGAGCTCCCAAGGGACTGAACGTGGCCCTTGCTTGGGGGATGGACAGCACTCTCTCTTTAATAGCCAGGCAGGCGTCTGTGTCTGTGCTTCAGAAGTGGCTCCGTAGATATAATAATAATTGGTAACTCCGTTGCCTCTCTGTAGTACTTTCTTCTGCAGTGAGTGTGGAGAACTTTCATCCATGTTACCCCATTTCTTCCTCACATATCACTGTGAAATCCTTAGAGGTGGGCAGGAGCAGGCCTCTGAGTTTCCCCAGGCTGGCCTCCTGCTGGGGCCATGCACTTGAACCTCACATGTGGGGGTTACAGTAAATAGAACCCGGGCCCCAAGAAGGCGTCTTTCTGTTCCTGTTTTAGGTTCGGGTGACTGAGAAGTAGTCCATCGATGGCTTTTGGGAACGCCGTTCTTAGCACAGCGCGCTGTGGAATTCCCCTGGGTCGTGTGCACCTCACTTTGAGAAAACGCAAAGCAAAGTAAATTTGGCGGAAAAAAATTTAAAGGAGTCATCATTCACTTTACAAAAATGTTTTGAGAAGTCTACTGTGAAGTGGCTTGCTGCAGGTTTGCTTTAAATCGCCAAGTCTTCTACTCCTCTACCTTCTAATGAGATTATAAATCAGTTTATAACCAATGCTCCTGGAGCATATTTTTTTGGATAAGGTCCGGGATGTAGACTCGCAGCACAGCCGTCTCTAGTCTTGTGCGCTGGGCTGCAGTGTTCCTCGCTCTCCAGGTCCCCGACAGTCACCTTGACAATCCCTGATGGCAGTAGACAACGTTTAATCCAACTGTGAAATAATAAATTAGTTCTGGAGTCCCCAGTAGAACTGGGATCCCTGGCTTTACGCACCTGGCTGGTCTGCACTCCCTGTGAAACCATCGCTATTTCTTCTCACTGCAGCTGAGTTTTCTGAACCTTTTAAGAACTGAATTGATGGGATGTGGAATTTGATAGCCGATAAATTAAGGATATTGGGAAATTTAACGACTCTATTAGAAGACGGCATTTCCGGAATCAGTTGCAACATTTGCTTGTGTGTCTGTGTGTGTATCTGCAGAAATCCTTTATATATGTATCGCTCTGTTTTTCTATCTATCTAGATCTATATGATATGTGGGGTGCTATAAAATTTTTAGTGCCTTAGTTTGGGTTGACCGCCTTATTACTCACGAGTGAGCTATATGGGTCTTCCTTAACAAGTGGCAGTAAAGGCTTTACAGCACCCCTTACACCGTCACATATTTTTGTTTAGGCCACATATTGTCTTTTTCTTTTTAAGTCTCCCTCTGCTCATGTCCCTCTCAAGTACCTTTGTTACCATGGCAACCGTTCCATCATTGCTTAGGGTGGAGCGGACTGATATCCGTCCTGCAAGGTTCTTTAAGTCAGTGCTTGCTGGGCTGACCTCCAACCCCCAGCCGGGGCCAGGGCTGGGGCCCTTTGCCTGGTCACCTCGGGCCCCTTTTTCCTTTTCCTGAATCTCTGTTTATTAGACTGCTGTGGCCAGCCCTACGTTAATCATTCTCCATGTCTCTGCGGAACTGTCCACTATGGAATGTGAAGAGGCTGACAGTCATGATCTAAAAATCAAAAAAAGAGAAAGTTAATCTTGAGCATTTTGAGTTAAATATGGGGCTGGTTGGCTACATAGGAAATGTATGTGGGAAATGTGGCCAGGCCGAGGGGGAAGAAAGCCCTCTGCCTATCAGAGCCCACACTGTTTCTGCAGGTTGCCATATGCAGTTTTAGGTCCTTTCTCTCTGTCTCTGAGGTTTTCCCCCTTCCAGAAGACCTTCCCTTTCCTTGCCTCATGGACTGTTAGTGTTGGAAAGGAGCCACAGAATTGAGTCCAACCCACTCATTACATTTTCAAGGAGACTGAGGTGCGAAAGGTGCTGAGGCCTTCAGTGGTGCAGACGCAATGAAAACCTGTGGCTCCCAGTCCCCAGCTGGACTTCAGCTTTGCCCCGATTCCTTAAATTATTCAAAACACTTTACTGTCAGGCCCATTTCCCATCAAGCCACCTCAGCAATTCTTTTAGACGTGGGTGTAGCCATTGTAGAGAGATCGTTTGGCAAAAGTAGACAGGTGGTGAGGCTGTTCCCTCCAAATTTCTCAATTCTTTTTCCAGCGAGGAGGTTGCCTTGCCAACTCCTTGATTAAAGGTAGTGGTTCCTGTAATCTGTTATCTCACCCACATTTGGGATGCTTGTATGTATGACTACATTTATTTATATATTTTATATGGGCAATATTTTGACTGTTTCTTTTTTGAAAGACAGAGTGAATGAGTATGCCAAAAATCACAGATGATATGAAAAATGCTATCAGTTAAAAAAAAAAACACAACAACACTTTTTCAGGAAGGTGACTCAAACAACCTGAAAACGATACAAATTGGTCCTAATGTCATTTTACGAAGTCATTAGAAGAGCTGGAGCTTGTGATTAGTGTGGAGAGACTTCTGGAATACTACATGGCTGACGTTAGTGGTTCTTATTAGGGAAAAGAATTCAGATCTGAGAATCTTTTGGCATAGAAAGGAAGATTTGTTTAATTCCTTCTTGAATGACGTGAAAAAGAATCCTGAATGTATTTTTCTTTTCTGAGTCTCTTAAGTCTGAGTGAGGTATTTTACATGCTTGGGTAATGTGGTATTTTAGGAGAAAAGTCATGGTCTCTTTGAGATGTTCACCTGGGCTTTCTGACCTGTAGGCATGGTGCTCATATACTTAAATATGCAGTTTTCATAAATAGGCTGCCTGTGGCAACTAGTGATTTTCCGTTGGTGCATCTATCAATCAGGACACATTCTAATATTCCATTTGGTATCATTTTTCTGTTTCCCAAATACTAGGGAAAAGGAAAAGCTAATATTCACTAGGATCCTATCAAGCAGATGAAATGAGATAATCTACAGAAAGTGCATTGAATGACCCTGAGTTAGTATGTCCATTTAACAGATGAGGAAACTGAGCCCTAGAGAGATTAAATCAGTTGCCCAATCTCCTGTGACTAGTAAGTGACAAAACTCAGGTTTTTCTGCTTTCAAAGCCTACATTCTTTTCTCTCAATCACATTGCCCCCACTAGATCCTTGGCAGTTAATGTCTTGTACAAATTTTTAGATCTTTGCTTTTATCATGTGCTGAATTCCTTCCTCCCCAACTCATAGTGGAACAAGAATGGCAAGTATTTGGCATCATCACACAAAAGCCCAAGAGTCAGCAAGTCTCTCCTTCCTGTGAAGCCACCTTGTCAGCTCCAACAGGTTTCCAAATAGTTTGATGCCACTGACAGTGGATTATGAAAGCAGCACATGAGGTTCATGAGGGAGATGCAGGGACCTGGCAGAAATTGGGGGGCAGGGAGGTAAGAAAGGAAGAAGCAATATATTAACTTCACTAACACATAGAGTTGCTTATTCTTTTTCTTCCAGGTTAATGTACATAACTCTTAACCACACTTTTTTTTAAAGACACTTTTTAAAAGCCTCCATCTGGCTTAGGTCGTAGATGAAAGTCCCAGTTAAAATGAAACAAATAATTTCATAAACACAGCGGGGGAGATTTTTTTTTTTTCTACAGTGTTCAGGGTACTTTCTGAACAAATTTTAATTTAAATGCCTTTGGATGTAAACAACATAGAAAAGCTAGAAACCATAGCTCTCAGATTCACGTAAGAAAATCATGGGCTCTGGAGGCGGAGGACAAAAAATTGAGAGAGGAAAGGAAAAGCTATCACTCGATGTTGACCCTTTTACTGAGATAAGGTGCAAAACATAAATATTCCTCATAGAGAGTGACAAGTCCACTTACTTAATTCATTATTTATTTTACTTATTGGAGAAGCTGCTTATTAGCCTCTGGGCATATTTACAAGTGTGATAGAAAAAAGACAGTCCCTGCCATTACCGTTTACAATCCACAATAGATAATATACAAACAGGACGCGGTGTTTTTGCAGACAGACACTTGCATCAGATACCCTTTAAACGCACAAGAGGAAAGCAGTGAATGTGCACTTGAAATCACTAGGGTAAATCAGCTTTTGTAGTAAAAGAAGGCAAATAGTACACATCAAGGAACTGGAAACGAGTTTGAGCCACGTTTGACCGTTTTCCACAGTTAACGACGTTATTTTGGGAGCCAGTGTGACTGCAGCGGAGTCAGGGACTGGGCGAGCCGTGTCGTGACTCGCTTCTTCTGTACGTTGAGGCTGGGCAACACGCAGCAACACCCCTCACCTTCATGGGCCATCAGCCGGGGAGAGGCAAGCGGGAGACTTGGCGTCAGCCACAAATCACGGGCTGTTGTTAGATTCCGTCTGACCCTTAGCATCGTTTTATCTGAGTCCTCTCGGATTTAATGTGATTCCCTTCGCGCCACCCTTCTCTCTGGACAAATACTGATATTGTTATCATGGTCATCATGATGACTTGGGGCCGACCTAATACCCTTCTGCCCCCAAACCACAGGACCTTGCCACGGCCTGGGCATTCAGAGCCATCGCAGTGCCTCGTTGACACGGCTGTACTAGAGCTGAAGCTACACAGAAGGGAAGCCTCCTTTAGTGTCCCACCTGCCCTTGCCCCCCCCCCACCCTTTGTCTTCATTAGGGCTTTTTTAACCCCCTGTGGTGCTGCCCCTTCTCCCAAGGAATTACAATCCCCAATATCCTGGTTTCAGAGGGAGGTAGGGAAGAAGTTGGGCTCGAGTTTGGAGAGGTGAGACCTGTGCACCTGTACTCAGGTTCACAACAGGCTTTCCTCCTGCTGGACCCGGGAGTGGGAGAAAAGCCAAAATCTCCGACCTCCAGTGTACAGGTCTCCGTAATCCACGGGCAATTTCAGGAATTGTAGACGTCCTCTCGGTGTAGAATGGGCAGAATGCCCGCCGTGGGTTCGACACTGCTCAAGCCCTGTGTTTGGGTTTTTTCTCTACCCATTGCTTTATATCAACCCCTCAGATAAACTTATAACGAGGCTTTTCTTATGATGAGTAGACGGGGAAGAATCAGTGGTGTGGACACATTAGCCACACAGGATGTGTGTGGTCTAGAGAACGTGTAACCATGAACTTACGGCTGCTCTCCACCAGCCTGATGGTGGTGGGAAGGTAAAAATGGGGGAAGTGGGGAGGGCATGGCTCAGTGGTAGAGTGTGTGCCTAGCATGCACAAGGTCCTGGGTTCAATCCCTTGTACTTCCACTAAAAATAAAGAAATAAAAACCTAATGACCTCTCTCCCCTCAAAGAAACAAACAAACAAACAAAAATGGAGGCAGAAAATGATGTTATTAAGGATGGCTCTGGGAATGACCTAAAAAGTGGAAAATTGATTTTATGGTGCTTGGACCCTAAATCTGCTCATACGGGGTGAAGAACTAGAAGAAACTTTAGAAATCCGCAACCAGTTTGTTTTACAGAGAAGAACACCCAGAGTGGATATTAACTCATACAGTTAGTTACAACTGGGACTCAGAACCAGTTTTTCCTGGTATTAGGTCCACGGTACTACACCCTCAGTGTAGAATGTCCACAAATGAATGGCGTTGACTTTTTCTTGCTTTTCAGAGCCACTTCTCTCTCTCCCTTTATATTATTCATACCCACATCATTTTCTATTACTAGTGTTTTCATTGCTAGGACCATTTGGCTATCATTCAAGGATCCCCCACATGGGTTGTTTCTTGAGTCTGGTAGAATTTGAGTGGAATTGATGGAGTACGTGATCACCTAGGAAGTGAGAGCAGGGCTCTGGCTCTGACTGCCAGGGTTCGAATCCCAGCTCTCCCATTTACATGCTGGGTGACGTGGGCATGTTATTGGACCCCTTTGCCACAGCATCCTAGTCCGTCTAATAGGAAGAATGACAGTGGTATCTGCTTCGTAAGTCTCTCTGCCACAGGTAATATAGCCAAAGCCATTGAAACAGTGCCTGGCGCATGTTAAGCCTCATAGTATATTTTTGTTTTTGTTATTTATTTCCTTCATCCTCCAGCGGTGGCCTCGAGCTACCTAAAAGGTTGTATAAGTTAACCTCCCATTTAAAGGGGGAAGGGACCCGTCTGTAACAGTCCTGGATGACGGAACCTAGCTCTGTGTAGCTCCTCTCCTTGAAAGCCAGCTCACCACCCCCTGTAATCCTCACCTTCATGCTTCTGGTTTGGAGGTAGCGTCTGCATGGCTCACTGAGTGTTCCTCCTGGTTTCTTAGAGCTTATGATTATGGGCTGCTGGGAGATTCAGCCAGAGGCTCGTTCAGGGATGTGGTGGCCGTGTGTTTTCTGAGGGCAGAGGGCAGTGTCTGGTTTTCCACTGGCCCCGCTGGGTTCTGCACCTGCTGGGGCTCACCTTGGCCTAAAGGATGATTATGCTAAAGCACTGATCCAGGTGAGCTGTGGAAAACAGAATTTACCATTTCCTTCTTCTTCTCCCCTTAGGCATAATATTATTTCATGAAGGCTTTGAAAAGAGAGTGCTTTTTGAACTTGACTTACTGTTGAACCTGTCTGGCCCAGACTGCCCTGGCAGCGCTCAGTATCCGCTTTTCCCTTCCTCCTGTAACGCTGTTTCGATTCTGTTTTTGGAATATGAGTTGCCCAAATGTGTTGTAGCGTGTGTTGGACGACTGTAAGCTCAAAAGGGAGGCGTCAGCTTTTTGTGAATACACTACTGTCCTCTGGGCGCAAACTTTCTTTCACGGTACACAATAGTGGGAGGTCAGGACTCCCTGGGACATTGTTTAAGGTCTTTGTTTTGGGGGTTTGTATTTTTCAGAGAACGGTACCTCTTTGTGATTTTCTAGCCTGTCGGGACTTGGAAAGGCCCAAACATTTGGGGTGGGGACCTGCTGCTCTCAGTTTCTGGGAGAGCACGGTGTTCCTTGCACTTTGTTGAACATAGTTCTGTGTGGGTCCGTCCCCTGACCCCCAGCCTCCTCTCAGCCTCCTAGGTGACAAGAGGCGGTGAAGTCTGTCTTTAGAGATGGCAGCTGTGGGCAGGAGTTAGCTCTTAGGCTGCAAATATGCTGAGTGAGCCTCCTTTCTTTCCCCTTCTAGGAGGAGATGCTGCTTTGAGAAGGTTGAAGTGTATATGGGGGGTGGGGAGGCAGGATATAGTGTGGGTGGGGGTGGGGAGGAAAGGAGGAACAACTGTAAAAAATGTTAATTTATTAATCACTGAATATATAGCAGTTCATCTGAAATGCTGTTGCTATGCCAACACCCTGGGAGTTTATTTTCTTAATCCAAGAGAGGAGCTCTCAGTCCCCTGCTCCCCTGCTGTGTCATTTGAATTTGCTGCTGCCACCGTGGTATCTGTTTTAAAAAGTAGGGGGAGGGGGAGAGGAGGGGGGGTGTCGTTGCAGGGGGGGAAGGAGGGAGGGGAGCTGGGCGAAACCACCAAAGCAGTCATATGCAAAGCAGGGAGAGGCCTTTCTCAGTACGACTTAGTAAAAATGACACAAATTAATATACTCTACTTAAACCAGACCAAGATTAATGGTTCTCTTTCAGTGCAGCTTAGCCCAACTGTCACTCGACAGGCGTTTGTCGGACAAAATCAACACTAATCAACATTTATTCGTCTCTTGCCCTTGGGTCTGGAGAGCGCGAGCGGGCTGCGCCATTCTCCCGCGCGGCTCGCCACGCTTTTCACCCTCCATCCAACTTCGCCATACATCACCCTTCCTCCGGGTGCCTCTCCTCGGACGGATCCACACACTCAGCTATCAGGGTACATTAGAAGCATGATAGATTTTCTGTTTTAATTTACATCTATTATATTACAACATAACAGATTTTGATTCAGTAGAGACCAGCATCTCCTATAGGCAGACTCCTTGGGAGGATTTCTGCATTAACTTATTAAGGTTGGTTAGGACGTCACTTCGAATAGGCTCTCTCTCTCTCTCTCTCTCTCTCTCTCTCTCCCCCCCCCTCCCCTCCACCTCCCTCTTTCTCCCTCCCCTCCCCACCCCTCGGCTCGCTCAGTAAAGATGTCTGGGTGCACTTAGTCACAAGCACAGCTTATTCTTTCTAGACTTGGCTTCCTGTACTGGGTCACATGAGGCTGGCTGGGTTCCTCCCTTACTTGCTGATTGGACTTTGATCAGCCAACAGTGGGAGCGGCGAGCTCCCTTCCCCGCCTGGGTTAATGGGCTTTGACAAATCTGGTGGCCTAGAGTCACTGGGCACCCCCTCCCTGTGGCTTCAGTCCTCGCCCCCAACATCTTTTTTCTTTTTCTTTTTTTTTCTTTTCCCTTTTGATCTCAGTTACAGTTAGATCTTTTTACTGAAAGGTCTGCAGAGACAGGGGGCAAAAAAAGAGGGAGAAAACAGAATTGGCTGGGCTAACGAAGGAGAAGGCAGTTGGTAGGATGACTGGTTCCCTGTCTCCCTGACCATCTTGAAAGCATCTTATTTCAGCTCGGAACACCGTGGACGCGGCCAGCCTGTTCCTAGCGGGCGTGTGGGACATGTGTATTTATAGTTCCCCTGTAGAGTGCCTCTCGTCCTCATTTATGAAATTGGCTTTTTATTTTTATCCTCTTCTCCCCTTCCTTCCACGGGTGCTGTAGTGTGGAGTACATCTTTTGTTTGGTGACGTACTGGTTCCCCTTGATTTGGGGGAAGATTGGAGTGTCGTCTGACTGTGGACTGAGGTCACAGTCAGCTTTGGCTAGCTAATCACCTGTTTGCTGGCTGCCGAAAAGGGGCCAGAAATCCTCCCATCTGCTCAGATCCTTTTACCCTGTGTTACTTTATGCGTGGACACCCCAGCTTTGTCAAATGTCCAGGGAGACTGTCTTTTTTCTCAAATTGGCTGTAACACTATCCCTGGCCACTTAGAAGGCCTGAGTTTTTTTTGTTTTTTTTTTTTTTTTCTGCCAAGCTGTCGATTCTGAACTGTGGTGAGGTTCCTTTTGTGGCCAAATGCAGAGGAACCATGGGCCGAGCTGGGGATGTGCGGTTTGTGTGTGTTTGCACGTGGCCGCCGTCGTGGAAGATGTGTCAGGAGGAGAGCTTAGGGCTTCCATTTTGGTTTCTTATTACGCAGCAATAAAGTAAATGACGCTTAATATAACTTTGCACTTAAGAGAACTGTAGCTCAATTTAAGAAACCAGACTCCACCAACAGGAGTGCTCAGTACCTTGAACTTGGGAAGCGGACCTCGTTAATTTTAATGAGGGGAAAAATTCTCCAGCTGGGGCTGAGAAGAAGATGAAATACCAATGAGGTTATCGCTTTGCATGATCTCACTGAACTCGGAGTAGAATCAGAATGATGCTTGGTGAATTTCTGGAGTCCTGCGTAGAGATTTAGAAAAGAATTTGAGTCCCTGGTGGGCAGAGCAGAACTTTATGTGGTCCCTCTTAAAGGGGCTGTTAGCAAAGTGAACCCATTAAAAAGTTGGGCTGAAGTAAAACTGAAAGAAGAAATAAATGAACTTGATTCTTATGTGGGTGTAGCTGGAAAGCAATGCAGCTGGTATTATAGTGGCCGAGACAGTTGACTAGAAGCCAAGCATTTCTGAGTTCACGTGCACGCCGGGACACTGACTTCCAGTGGGATTTGGGGCATCTGTTTCTTTATCACCCAAGGGCGGGAGGTGGGCTGAGGGCATCCTGTTATACAGTAGGCAGCTATTCGATTTGAACAGTAAGTTGATGACTTTGGCCCTGCTGTTGAGGAGCTGACAGATTGTGACCAGTGAGGTCAGGTTGTCTGTAGGACAGTTTTGCCCACAGTCAGGAGAAGCTTGCCAGGATCCCCTGGCATTGGTCGGGGACCACAGAAAGAAGCATCACCATTTAAAGTATTTGGCCCTCGTTACTTCATCCTGGTCCACTTCACAGCCGATCCCAGGAAAAAGATCTGTATTTTACCACTGAATTCTTTGGAGCTTCAGGGCAGACAGGACAGGCTTGTTTTCTCCAAAAGCTCGAGGCTGCTGACTCAGGCCCTTTTCCCATCCTCTGTCATGTCACTGTGCTCGGTAGAAGATTTGTGCCACCATCAGGTACAAATTCAAGTGTCACCAAAGGGACACTGTTGGATTAAACGGGGCCATCTTGCTCTAGGGACGACCTAGATATCAGTGGAATGTTGAGCGGGACCCATTCCTACGTCTCAGGTTCCTTGAATTTCAGCCTTTTTCTCTGAAAGCTGTGAGACAGCAGTGCGGGGCACTTGGGCTGCTGCTATGGCTCTGTGTGTGTCTGATGGCAAATGCTGGTTGCCAAGCAGCAGGGAATGGACATAATCATGTTGCCTAGCAACAGCGGCAGCGTGGTCACTTGCGCAGATTTCTACGCCTCTTCCTGTTTGGTCTGCTGGAAAATACAGGTGGCTTCTGCGGGCTGCTCTCTGCCCGAGCCACCGTGAGATGTAGGAGAACATAGCGAACCAGGGTGGGTAAATACATGCAAATGCGTGCTGTAAAATGATGGCTTTCTAGGCTGTCTAGGGCCGAGCCTTGATTTTTGCCCAGCGTTCCTCAGTTTCCCCTGTGAAGTTACTGTGCGTGGCTGGACCTGTAGGTGGACTGCTGAGCCAGAAGAGAAGTCTCGGGGAAGTGTCAGACTTCTCTGTGTGCTGCCCCACTCAGCCTGGTGAGGTTTTACTCTGGCAAGCATGTGTGAATATAATATAAAACAGTCAGTTTTCTGATAAAGACACACACACACACACACACACACACACAGCCCGTGTGAAAGAGACAGGAGGAGCAGAGCGTGACCACTCATTGTTCTTTGGGGTCTGAGGAACAAAGCAGCCAGGAGAGAGAAAGGCAGGCGATCCCTGCCGGCTTGCCCTTTCTCCCGGCTCTGACCGGCACCTCGCACACGCGACGCCCCTCGGTGAGGTCACCTGCGCTCTATGGATGCGGAAGATGCCTCCTTGGCAGAGGCCTCCTGGGTCAGAGTCCGGCTTTCGCTCCTCTCGGTGGCTGTGTGTATGGAGCACGGGGGGTGTCTGAAGCTGAATGCTTAAGGAAGAGTACCTGGCAGCGAGAGAAAGAGCGTGAACGTCCGCCCCGTTGCCCCTCCTGGGGTGAGTGGGTACTGCCTGCCCGGTTCCTGTCTACGGGCGTTGAATTGCAGTCGGAGTACCAGCTTGGCATCAGAAGGCTCTAGATCAGCCCTTAGTGTCACTGCCTGCCAGCAGCTTGGCCTTGAGCAGCCACTTGTCCCACCTGAAGCTTTGTGTTCTCCTCTGGAGGGGATGAGAGCAACACCTGCCTCTCAGGTGGGCCTGAAGATTCCAAAAGGCATTCATTTGTCAGCTCACTGGGCATGTGGCAAGTGTGCAGGGGTTCTTGCTGCTGACCCCCTCCTAGCGGTTAAAGAGCAGGAAGGCAGAAGGGGAACGGAAGCCCGGGGCCTGCCGCCTGGTACAGACTTCAACATCTTGGGCTTTGTCCCCAGTCTTGCCTTCCAAACAAGGAGCCATTATTTCCTTCCATTTAAGTTAGAGAAGACAAGAGACCCCTCCGCTTCTGATGCTTGACTCAGTTTGTAGGGAGCCTGGAAGGTGTTCATTGATTTTTTGTAGTTTCTTAGCGCATCCTGACAGAATCAGTTAGGATGGTGTGCTCCCATCTCACAGATGAAGAGATGGTAACACAGAACAGTGAGAGTCTTTGTTTGGGATTCTAGAGACCACTGGTTCCAAGAGGGGATCAAAATCCTACAGCCTGATAGGGTAAGTGAAGCCCTTGGCAGAGTCAAGGGGGATGGAGTAGTGTCAGAAGTCACCTTGGAGGCAGAAGGACCTAGGAGCTGCCTTGGATTTTAGATTTCAGAATTGCCAGATCAGCAAGTATCCTCTGGAGGGGTTGCAGCCTGGCTTCTGGAGGCCTCACTGAACCGGCTGGGTCAGCAGGGTTGAAATCGGGCCTGTGCCTTCTCTGTTGTGTGTAGATTCGCACGTCCCCTCATCCGCAGAGTGGCAGAGGGAGTCTATCGGGGACTTCCGGGCTCTCCCCTTGCCTCTCTCACTGGTCCAGCAGCTGAGCCCTCCCTTTCTGTCCCCAATGAGGATGACGATGACCATGACGTTGGCCTGTTTCTCAGAGCACGGTAGGTCTCAGGTTAGGAATTACTGGCTTTGGCCCTCCTCAGTGGATTGCGCCTTGTCTGACGTAGGTCCTTGGAAACCATGTGATGACACCCGCCTGAAGGACGGAAGGTCCTTCTTTTTCATGGGTTACTTGGGTCTTAAAGCAGACACAGGCACCGGGTCTGCTGGACCTACAACTGTGAATAGCTTAACTCCTCTGCCAGAGGCGGGACTTGGGTTCTTAGACCCCTTTTGGCTCTGACAGTTACAACGTCTCCAAGGCACCCACATCCTTGGCCATGTCTTGTTCAGGCCGAGACCACCCCTTGAAAAGTTCCCCTTTCCGAGAGCAGCCATCCACGGATGGGGTGCAGAACGCAGAGGGCAGAACTCCACACCACCTGTCCCTTCGGTTGCGTCCCGAGCTGCCTCTGACTGGCACATTCCGTGGCCCTGGGCCACAGCTGCCTCGTGGCCCTCAGCACAGTGTTTTCCCCGGGGGCTGAGGGCAGGGAGGAAGGAGAGAGGTGAGGAGAGACGTGCGTGGGTCCACGTCCCTCTCTGTCCTGCATGAAAGGGTCCAGCAGCTTCCGCTGTGGCACCCGGGACATTCGCTGAGGCCCCTGGAGGACACGCAGTGACCTCATCTAGCCCGTTAGGAAGGCAGTGAGACCTTTTTCCTACCAGACCTGCTTCCCAGCTGCCTCCTTCCTTGGCTCTGTCTGGGAGTGCCCTGCCGTCTCACGCGATTCTCTCTGGGAGACACAGCGGAGGCCTGGGTGGCCACCAACGTGCAGCCTCTGCCCTGGCCTGTCCCAGCTGTCCCTCAGCTGGCCTTTGGGGACGCACACTGGGAATGAGACCCAGGGGCAGCCGGCCTGAGGAGCGGCTTCCAGGCCATGGGTCTATCCCCAGCGCTCTTTCTTCCTGTGGACTTGAAGAATTTCAGCTCCCAGTCCCGGTCCAAGAAGAGTGGGAGGAAGATTTTAATGTCTGCGGAGTTTCATTCCCCTTCAGCGATGTGAGCCTGTGGCCTTGTATCCTCTCTGTGACAAATATCACACGTTGTGTTTGGTTTTTGCCTTGTCACAGTGACTTGTGGTATTCAGCTGACACCCTTCCTTTAAGGAAGTTGGAACTCTTGATAAATTTGAAGCTTTTGATCCTCACAAATACGAAAGTTGAGACCCAGTGAGATAAAGAACCTTCATTAGTTAGACAACGTGCCTGCTGCTTTTTGATGTGTCTTTTTCTCTCTCTCCCCCTGTCTCCCGCCTCCCCCTCCCCAGTTTCTCCCCCAACCCTTTCTGTTAGAAAATTGTCTGAATGTACAAGTTAGCAATATTCTACTTTCATACAGTAAGTCCTGTCTCTGGTACTGTGTGTTTCTATCATGTCTATTTTTCAGGAGAACTCAGGTGTATTTCCACATTTCCATCCCCATCTCCCCAAGTGGGCATGAGAAGTTAGTAGCTACCCCACTTCAGAACTGCGGGCACACGGGTACAGACGAATTCAATCTTGTGGAGACCGAGACCCAGCGAGAAGTGTCTTGCCAAGGCGATGTAACTATTAATAAGAAATGGACCTAAAAATAGAGCCCAGACATTTCACCTGGCTCTCTTCTGCATCACTCCTCAGCCTGGTCTCGGACCAGGACGTGCAGGACGTCTCTCCGTTTTCATACGGAGAAGCAAGTTCGTCTCAGTGGTTGATTAGGGGCTGAAATTCTTTCTTTTTTATTTATTATTTTTTCATCTTTTTTGAGGGGGAGGTAATTAGGTTATTCATTTTTTTAATGGAGGTACTGGGGATTGAACCCAGGATCTCAGGCATGCCAGGCGTGCACCCTACCACTAGGCTGCACCTTCGCCCCCGGGGATGAAACCCTTTAGAAGTGATGTGGAAACTTCTAAACACAGGGGTCCTGAGTCATCAGGATTGGCACCACAGTCTTGTCTTGTAAAGTCCTGGTAGACAGGAGGTGTTCCATACCTTAATTGATTTGAGTGGGTATTTTTTTTTATCATAGCCGACACGATTCCTTTCATATCAGCAAGGATGCAGCGAATAGGTGCCACTTGCCTCAGAGAACAATAGACATCATGAGGTGCTGAAAGGAAATAATCTAAAAACCATCTGCCCTCAAGGAGCCCACAGTCTAGTTGTGGAGGGGGGACATAGTGCAGAATCTCGGTCCTTTGCCTTCACGGGCATCACTGGGACGACTCTAAGGCAACAGGCCCCCTCTTACGTTACACCCAGCCCAGCTGTTTCAGACGAAAGGCTTAGAGGCGGGCTTCTGCTGTGATGGAGGTGATGTTTTATTTTAAGATAAAGTATAGAAGCCACTGATTGATGGATTATAAACTGGGAGGTCCAGGAGAAAGCTTCATTCTGGGGGCATCAGTATATTTCACGGGAAGCCTCCTGGGCATTAATTCTGCCGTTAATTTTGTTATTAGAGATGTAGCCAAACAAAGGGAGGTGGCGAAGCTCGGGGCTGGTTTAACCTTGATGAAACAGTGATTTCACCAAGGATGATGTTCCCCCATCTATCTTCATCCATCAAGGCACTGCTGAAATATGCTAATGAAGCCCGGAGATAGGAGCCCAGAGCAGTTAAATGGGGCGTTGCAGACGCTCTCCGTACCCCCGTGACAGGGCGATGCCACTTACTGTCCAGATTTAGTGTCGGAAGGAAAGCAGTGCTGGCGTGGTGTTGTGGTCAAAGACAGAGTATAGGTGGAGGGTCCACGTAGCAGACACAGAGGGCAAGATATCAGAGGTGTCCACTCCGGAGTGGGATGGAAAAGCTTGGGTTTGGGTGAGGGGCTTGTTTTCTTTGATCTTCTTCGAGGCCCCTTGTAGATAAGACATTTAGGAAGCAAATGCACATCATACCGCAGATGGGGAAGCACTGTTGTTTGTAAGTTCCAGAATGTGACCCCACACTTTGCGCCAGATCAACTTATCTGTCACCATGTCGGTTTGTATTTCTTCCCAGTGGTTGAATGAGCTAAGACTTTTTTTAAGTTATAATTTACTGGGGACTTATTACATTCATACATTGTTGGGCATACAGACAGGTTATTTCATATACTTAAATTCTTACAAACATCCTATGAAAAAGTGAAATTTCAGCATATCTTTTACAGAGGAGGTTTGAGAGTTAAATTCATGCCAAAAATCACATAGCCATAAGTGGCAGGGTTAGGGTTCGAACACATGTCCATCCAGCTCCAAAGCCCTTGTATGAAGCGTCCATCCATGGTCAGCTCTTATGCAGGGTGTGTCTGGGAATCCTTGCTAGCTGTTGGGGGTGGCTTGGCTCCCTTACATATACATACAGTCTTTGGGTTCACTGTAACTTTTACTTCAGCATTCCGTTTACGATTCTTTCTTTTCTAAATAAACCATAAGCTCCCTGAGGCCAGGGCAACAGTCCTCACTCTAGTGTCCCAAACACTGAGCATTTTGATTAGTAAGTCACCTGTCCACTGTTGCTACCCCCAGTGTCCCTGTGGAGGGCTGAGTTTGGCACCATGCTTCTAGTCAATGGTAAAATTAAGCTGGCCAGTTGCTTCCTGGTTTTCATACATTGGATGAACGCCGTGGAAGGTCGAGGTTTATAGTCTTTACAAGTTAATCCTACGAGGAATCACAGTAAAATTTCTTGGTGGATCCACGTCTGTTTCCTGCTAGTTCACTGGCTGCATCCTACCCAGCCCCTATCAGACCACGCCGAGAAAAAAGTAAGTAACGAATGAAATTTCGTGATTACTTATTAAACAGCATCTTCGGGCCAGTCTACTCGAGGAGCTGTGTACAAAATTGTGCTGACCGTAGACAGTTAAGGTAGCCAGCCCATCTTTCTTGCCAGGATGGAGGTTCTGAACTCCTCAGTCGTCTTCAAAATCAGACACAAGAATCCCCAAATCTAAAACGAGTGTCAGCCACCCTCTTCACCTATTTTCAATGCAGGTGGAGGGAGGCAGAAGCAAAAAGGAGAAAAGAAAGATGGATTTTTGAAAAAAAAATTTTTTTAAATAAGATGCTAAGTAACATAAATTCCTTGAAATAAATGGTGCTAGAAGAAACGTTCCATCTTGGCTTTTAAAGTCTGTTCTGCCATCTATCAAGCTGGCTCTGAACTTTGGGGACTCTCGGCTGTTATTAAAGAGTTAATAAACGAAGGCCTGGAGCTTCCAGGATGTCGTGGGGGTCAGTGGATCTTGCCAAAAGGTAACATCAGCCAGTGGAGTCGGTTGGGCTCCCCGCCTGGCAGATCTGTCTTTATCAGCTGCGCCTCCTCCGCTTTCTAGTCTTGGAGTTCATATACAGTAAATCTTTCTCTTAATAAAGCCGTTTTTCAAATCTGACTTTGGACTAGGGACTGCTTTTTCTCCAAATGCAACAGCTGTTAAACATGGTGCATTGGGCACGGTGTGTATCTCTTTGTTTAGTTTGGGGTTTTTAATATGAGCAGAGACATAAGGGAGCGGGAGGACGCATCGATTTCTTTCCACCCGTGAGTCAGTCACTGGGTTTGGAAAGAAGGCCTCCAGCCTCAAAAGGCCGCTGGGCTCCCCGGGCAACTCGCCCTTGAAGACAAAACCTATTGTCCCCTAATAACCAGCGCAGGGTCCCCCCTCCTCTTGGCGAGATAGAATTGTGGAGCTCAAGGTGTCAGCCCACAGAGGCCAGACCTCTTGGCCCCTATCTGTCCCGGGTACATGGGGAAAGGCATTTTTGCCCCCTTGCTCCCTCGTCCTTCTGTCACTGTCTCTGCTCCCAATGCGCAGGGGAGCATTAACTCCCTGCGGGGGAAAAAAGTTCACAAAAGAAATGAATTATGCATATGGAATTCATTTCCTTGATGAATAGGGAATCTGAACAAACTTCATGGCTGTTTGATTTTAAGTCAGAGGAGAAGGGCAGAGGAGGGCTAAAACAGTATAGACGAGGGGGAGGGGGGTGATCAAAAAGAATCTGGAGCAAGAGGTGGGAGAGGAACGATGGCAGAAGGATGTGGGTTTGAAATATTAAGGACAAAGTAAGTGGCCCTTTGAAAATTGTTCATGGCCCATTATTCTTGCCAACACACACACCGATACCTACCTCACTCCCAGTGACCACAGATTTGGCAGCAGAGAAATAAGGGGTGGTGGTAAGATTCTACTGGGGAGAGCTAACACCGCCATAGTCACCAGACCTGCTGCATTAAAAGTTTTGCAGTGACTTCTGATTGACTTCAGTCCAGCTCGACCACTGGCACTTAGGATTTTGAGGCCAGGAGTTCTGTGTTGGGTAGAGCACTGCATTTAGACATAGAAGACCTGGATCTGAAATCTAGGAAACACAGGCTGTGTGACCTTGGACAAGTCACTTACCCTTTCTCAACCTCAGTTTGTCTCATCTGTAAATGGGGAGCATGGCCTCTGCCTCATGGAGAGAGAAGGATTAAACCAGAGTGTTTTGACAAGTCACACCAAGTGCACACCTGAAGAGATTTTATTTTTCTGTCTCTGCCTCCTTTCCTTGACAGCCTTCTCGATGTCCGGGCTTTAAGCAAGCCAGAGTGTCTTTGGAGCAGAGTAAAAGGGATATTGATTCGGAAGCACGTGGTGGGTAAAGAAAGACATAAGCAAGCAAGCAACCACCACCAAGTCTGTGATAATCCTGACTTCATCTGTATTATGAAAATCACTTAAAATAATCAATCTGATGTTTTTGGCAAATTTAGCCACTGAACCAGTGGTCGTTGCTGCAGAACGAGTTTGATCAACAGTAGGAACGCTCGTCATTGACAGCCACATAAATTAAGGAGTCAAGCTGAAGCTGGTTTTTAGAGTTTTTTGTGTAGCCCGACTACCAGGAAGAGGTGGCCTCTCTTGGCTGCCAAAGATCTGCGGGTGCTTCCAGACAGGAAGTGTGGCCACACTGATCCCCTCACTTCTGACTGTTCTCCATTACTCCTTCCTTCTCAGTGGACCCCACGTGGGGACCCTAAGTCTTCAGGGGAGATATCAGAGGCCCAGGCATCCGTGCACACGTGTTAGGGAGATTTCCCTGCTTGCTGAGAGGAGAGAGATGTTCTGATCGTCTTGGGGGACTTAAATCCCATCTCAGGATCAAGTGACTTGAGTAGTTCTGACCTGCCACGGTTAGTTTTCTCACAGTCCAAATGCAATACAAGCACTTTCCACCAAGGTGTGCTTGTTTTTACAAATGCCTTCTTCTCTCTCTTGTTTTTGGGGAAATGAGGATGTGTAATG
Organism: Camelus ferus; assembly: GCF_009834535.1. Classification (NCBI taxonomy): domain Eukaryota; kingdom Metazoa; phylum Chordata; class Mammalia; order Artiodactyla; family Camelidae; genus Camelus; species Camelus ferus. The sequence continues at coordinate 15,589,515 of NC_045716.1, read as the reverse complement.
TGGTAAAATTGCATTCTCCGGGCTATCCATCATCAACACACGCTACAACTGCCCAGGGTCCCAGGGTGAGGAAGTTTTCCATCTGTGCCCCATGGGGGGGGGTGCCCTGGAGAGGGTTCAAGGGTGCCCCTCCTGGACCCCAGCCCCCACTTCGACCTCTGCAGCTCTGTTTCATGGATTTTATTTATTTGACTTTATGGGTGAGAGTCAGCCTCTAAGAAATGTTTGAAACCCAGTGGTGCAGAGAATAGGACCACTACCTAGTATGAATTATTTATTTGTTTATTAAAATTTTCCTGGCCCCTTTCCTCCCAGAGCTCCAGGCACTATGTGGAACCCTTGAAACTGGAAGCAATTAGCCCTAAAGCTGGTAAACAAGGCCAGTGGGGGAGGAAACTCAGGAAGGGATGGGATGAGAAGGAAGGAGAAGAGAAGAGAGGACGGGGTTAGCAGTTCAGACCTCAGAGCCTCAGCCAAAGGAAGCAGGTTCTGAAGACCGAGGGTTGTGGGGGAGGAAGCCAGCTTTGGCAGGACAAGTTGTCATGTTCTCAGGGGAAGTCACTTCACCTTCCCGAGCCTCTTCCCTGGGATGGAGGTGACCTGGGTGACCTCCCACACCCCTCCCAGGTATGACTTTCCACCGAGGCTGAGAAGCTTTACCTTTTTTGGTGAACAGGCCTACCTAAGACTGCTGCCAAGTCATTATGGTCATAAAAATGTGTTTTTAATGTTCTGCATAAACCTTTCCATAACAAGTATATTTGGTACCGAGTGGTTTCCAACCCCGGCTGCATGTGAAAATCACCCGGGGAGCTTTTGCGAAATAGCCCACCACGGCCTGGGCTCCATCCTGTAACAGTGAAATCAGAACTTTGCGGGGGCTGTTGCTGAGTGTCTTTCTCGAAGAACCCCAACACATCATATCATGCAACAAGGTTGTAAAATCCTGTGTGGGGACGGGGGGGTGGGGGAGGGTGGCGATTAGAGGAGGTGAGTTGGCGATGCTTAAAAGAAAAGAAGGGCTTGTAACCTGGGGGATGTGGTTTCAAGTACTCACGGTGGGGGAAGGGAACTTCACACTGCTTTGATATTATCAAGCTCTCGGGTATTTAATACATGTAGTTCTTTGGCTCACGTAACTCATTTTTCACATACTTCAAGGCTGGGAAGCTCCAGAGCTGTCACAGCGACTTCTCTGGGCACTTTTTCAGCTACCTGGTTCCCAGTGAAAGAGCACGTGCCGCACGCTGGGCACCGTTCCACGTATGTTACACCTCAGGCAAACCGCACGTAGCAGAGAGCTCCCCATTTTACAGAGGGGGAAACTGAGGCCCAGCGAAGCGAAATCATTTGCTCAGGGCCCCGACACTTTGTAAACAGCAGAGAAAGGCTACTAAACCTACGTATCTCGCTCTAAAGCCCCTTTCCACTACACTCTCTGTCTCTCAGAACGACACTGGAGTTGTCACCTGCCTCCTCTTGATGGCAGGCCCTTTGCTTTCTTCTTTCAAAGAAGTGAGAAAGTAGGAGGGGAGAAATTGGCTTCGGTAGGGATTGCTTTGGAGGTTGGCCACGTAGATTCACGAAAACAGGCAAATGCAAAGGGGCCTCTAGTCTCATGGTGAGCTTAGAATTAGAACTGGGCCAGAAGAAATACAATTTGGGGGCATTCTGAATGGCGACATGCTTTTTGTTTAACTGCTGTCCCTTGGGTGTCACTGACATTTCCGAAGCTCTCTGCGCTTCTGGTTCCAACACGGCAGCCTGTGCGCTGTGGTCACGACACACTCCTGGGCTCACCGTCAGGTCACCTGAGCTTGAATGTGCTAATGCTGGCCTCCAGATTTAGTTCCACCTTCTCCCCGAGCCATACTCTTAATCACCCCGCTTACTTCCTTCCAGAACAAATGCACTATGTGTGTGTCTCCTTCCTTTAACAAAATGTTCTATGATCTTATTTTCTGGCGGAAAGCAAAATTAGTCTCCTAAATGTAAAACAGTTCTAAAGCTCTTCTATGAACGGATTGCTTTCCTTCAGGGATGGCGATGCTTCGTACAGGGCACTAACTCATCTGTTCTCCCCATCCAGGGCAACAAGGCTTGACCCACTTTCTGACGAGGAAGCTGAGGCCTTGTGGTGGTTGTAGGTGGATAACACTTTGGTTGGGCTTCTCTAGGCCTTCAACCTAGGACACATGGGACAAAATCATCCCCCATTTGGTGACACCCAAATCTATTCATTTTTTCCCAGCATGTGAAACAATTAGGCAGATTTCCCACATCAGTGGTTCACACCTGTGGCTTGGAGTCACGGCCATGTGTTTCCCTCGATCACGACCCACCAGGTTTAAGCATAAGGAGCTCACACTCCTCTTCCTTGGCCTCCCACATGCTTCACATCCCTCTAGCAGACCCCGTAGCAAACTTGCAAGTAAGTTTTATTTATTTATTTTGTCCCCTCCCCTGCTTGCCTGGGGTGTTGTAGGGCAAACTTATACACATGCCACTCCAAATGGCCATGCTGGATCTGTTCTAAGTTTGAATCCTGTCACCGATCCAGCCTTCAGCAATTTTCCTTTCAGTGCTAATTAATAAAAATGATGGCTTTCTTTTTTCCCTTCTCATGAGAGTATTGCCAGCTTTGGGGGTTCTTTGAAAACCTGCTTGAGACGTCCAGGGCCAAAGGAAACAGTGGTGTTTGGCTTTAAAGGATGGGCTTGGGTTCACACACATCCTCTCTCTGAGAAAGGCTGAGGCAGAGCGGAAGGTTTCTGGGAAGGGGTGTGGAAGAAGGTCTCAACTTTAGCTGTGTGGATCCGCCGATTAAATTAGGGGAAACGTTGCCACCCAGCTGCCAGCCCTGGGCTTCATGCTGTGGCCGGAGGAGTCAGCTCCTTTCAGGGACAGGGAAGCAAGTGCAGTAAAGGGAGCCTTTCTCTTTGCTTCTTTAGATAGAAGATTATTCTATTGGAAAAAAAGGAGCCCCTGACTTAGTCTGATGACCACCAGGTCATTCCTTCTGCATTGTAGGGAGAAGAGAAGGCCGTCATGGTCCCTGAGGCCTCCCCTTGCCAGTCCACCCTCTTGATGACTAAGTGGGCACAGGGCTTTGGCTCTTCTTGCTAAAAATGTGCACTTTTAGGGCTGTTCTCAGCCTGGATGTAGCTCAGGCCACTCTGCTCGGTGGTCTAGTACCTGCTGCCTGAGTTTTCTTTGTCAACACCCTCCCCGCCCCCCGCCACCAACCTTCAAGAAAAAAAACGCGCAGGGGTCCAGCCTTTCTATTCCTTCTGCACCACCTCTGCGTCCTCTCCCACATCTTTTCCGTCTTCCAGTGCCCCTTTAGTAACAGGGAGAGATGGAGTCAGAGTGGTTGAAGGTGGGGGGCAGGATGCTGCAGCTGGGGAAGCTGCAGAGCGGGAGGAGGAAGGAAACAACACTCCCAGCGGAGCGCAGCCCGGGCCCGCCCCCAGCCGCCTTGTACCTGCCGTCTCCGGAGGAGGGTGATGAATTTGGTTTGCGCCAACATTAAACTGATAAATGAAATTTGTATGTTAAAACAATGATAATTTCATTGTCTTTTCTTTCCTTCTTTGCCATCCACGCTTCCGTGTCACCCCATCTCTTACTCTTCAGCTTTGGGGAAGGTGGGGGGGTGGTGACGATGTTGGGGGGGTGCTGGGCAAGCTGTCGGTTTGCATTGTGCGGACGGGGAAAGGTCTCTACCTGGCTCATTTTGTCCCCTTTGCTTAGGCTGTCACCGCTGACAGTCCTCATGTTTATTTCATCTCGCGTGGTGGCTGTCTCGTTTCCCTACCCTCCGATGTCATTAACGCACAGAGAGCGGGCCCTGCAGTGTTGAGCCTAATGAATTCCGCTGTGGCTGCTCTGCTCCCCACCTCGTTACCAAAGCTCAAGGTGTCAAATTAAACCCAGCCTGGAGAGAAAGAGAAAGTGCGGGAGAGAACCATGAGCAGGGGAAGAGGGAGGGCCGGAGAACACAGAAACAACCGTCCAGAAAGAGCGGGATGGGGCGAAGATGGGAGGGAAGTGGGGCAGAGAGGAAAGCCACCAGTCGGTGACTTCTGGTGACCAGGTCCACTCTAAGCGAGACTCCGAGCCGGACCTGATGACCCTGTCCCTCGTGGGGTGGGATTCTGCGTGTTGGCCTTGGCTGCGGTGTGTTGCCTTTTTCTCATTGCCTGGTTGATTTATCCTCATGGTTTATGCAGATCGGGCACCTTGCAAAGCAGACAGAGTAGCTAGAGCAAGTGAGAGCCGACAGAGCTTGTGGAAGGAGTGTGTGTGTGTGTGTGTGCGCGCGCGCGCACGTGCTCGTGTAAGGAAAAGTGGAGGCCAAATGTTTAGTGGCCTGAGCAGCTGCAGAAATCCGTGTTTCAAAATGGTGGAAAGAGCAAGTCATCATGTAAATGAACATCATCCCAGTGGGGATGCTCTCTGGTAGACGGCCTTTCGCGATCCCTACCCCGGTCTGGAGAATAATGATCTCTGTTGTATATAGCATTCTGCCATCTATAAAGCATCTTTCTGTATGATGTTGGCATTTTCTCTTTGGAGCAGTTTTGTTCAAAACAACTGTTAATAATAGAAGTTGCCCATTTTACAGACGGGGAAAATGTGGAGCAGAGATGCTAACTCACTTGCTAGAAGGTGAGAGGACCTGGGTTACGTTTTTCGGTTCTCTGTTCCCAGAATTCAGTGTTTTTCCCCTTATACCACTAAACTTGCTAGGTTTAGTCAGAGGTGGGAGGAAGTTGGTGATGAATAAGCTGTGGATTTTAAAAACTGAAGTAAATTTACATACAGTAAAATGGATAGATGTGAAGTATACACTTTGATGTGTTTGGACAAGTGAGTGTAGCCATGTGACCAATGCCTCTGTTCAGGTGTAGAACACTTCCATCACCCTGAGAGTTTCTTCTGGTCCTTTCTGCTTCAATTTACCACTCTCCCCAACCATTGTTCTAATTTTTTTCATCCTGGGTTAATTTTGCCAGTTCTTAACACTTTACATGAATGGAATCATGCAGTATGTATACTTTTGTGTCTGGCAATTACCCATCATCATGTTTTTTGAGATTTATACATCAATTTTTTTTTCCTTTTTATGGCCAAGGGGCAGCACCTCAGTGCCCTCCTCCCACTCCAAAATTCATGAGAAAAGATTCAGTTACATGGCACTTTAAGGCCTATTCAGGAGGGACTCAGTGGTCACCAGTCAGTGGAAGAACCAAGGCAGTTAACTGAATCTTGAGCATTCATTTACTCATTCAGCCACATTTATTCAACTGGAGTTAGGAAATAAAGTCAGCCCCTGCCTTCAGGGAGTCCACAGTTGGGAAACAGTGTGTGTTGTGTATTATCACAGAGAGGAGCACAGAGTGTGATGGGAAATGGAAGGAGGGCCCCTGGTGTGGCCTGCTTGCGTCAGGGACCGCACCCTGGAGAGGATGCCCCGGGGCAAGAGCTGAGTTTATGAAAATTAGCGAAAAGGAGTTATTCATTTAATTCAGTGCATCCCTCTCCCCATCTCTGACATCTTTCTTGAGTGCCTGTCTTCTGCAGGGCGCCATGCTGTGGGGGTGTGGTCTGGCTTCGGGGGTAGAAAAGTCCAATGTTGAATAAACAGAGACAGATGAGGCTCATGGGTGTTGGGACCACTCTTAACCTCCCTGAAAAATGAGCTATTTCTGGTGTTATCCCATTGAGGTGATCAAGACCACGTGAATATGTCTGGTAAAGATCAATGGGTTTTCTTGTGAGGCATCTAGTTTTTGTATTTAAGGGTCTGGAGCTCCAGTTTACCTCTTTGACTAGGGTCATCTGTTTTTGTTTTGTTTGTTCGCACTGGGGTTTAGATTTATAGAACCTTGTAGACAGTTGTGTGATGTGATTGCTCTAAACCTTAGTGGTGGTACGTGGCCTGGATATGCTGGCCTTATCCCATAGTGAAAGTACCACATTGACTGCTTTGGCATTAGAATCTAACATGGTTTAAGCACTTGGTGAAGATTCTGTATGATAAATGAGGCTATGGCTGCCGTTGGAGTCAGTAGATATATTGAACAAGAAGGTAATGTAACCGTTCACCGTTATAGTTTACGCCACCTTGACTGTCGTGGATATACAGATCATTGCCTTCAACGGCAGGTAGAGAGTGGAGTTAAGATGGTGTGTTCTTAAATATTTTAGAAATGATATTTTTTTAAAGAGAGTCAAAATAAGACATTCTCATTATCCGATTAATTGACCAGAAAGTGGGCTGCTTTATATAATGAATAACTCTTAGGATCTATTGGTGTTAATTCCCCAGTGGTAAGAAATGTCACGTACATGTTGAGCTAACACGTAAGTAATGTGGCTGTAGCCAGGTAGCTGAGCAAATATAGAAGCTGCGGAAGGCAGCAGCAAAAGCAGTGAAGTCCTGACAAAACCTCAGTTACAGTGGACTAATTAACAGGACCAGGGACCTTTTGCAAGTTGGTGATAATTCAGAAGGCGAGTGCCTAGTACGTCTCTTGGAAATGTTTTCCCCAGCCGTATTTGCCTGTAGAATCTCTTGTTCTCCTAATGGATCTGATCCATATTTTGCAGAGTCAGAAAGTTTGAAATAATAATAGAATTCATCTCATCTGAATTCATTGAGACCAACAAACTGGTAATGCTGAGCATTTTCACTTCCCAGAAATGAAATTAGGAAAAGTACGTCTTCATAGCATTTCAAGACTAAGTAGGCTCCCAAACCTATGTAGGACCACAGCACATCTATTCCCTTCATCTTAGATAAACCACGAGGAGAAAAGTGTCCGGAGTTGGGCTGAAACATGGCATGCCGTTTGATGCGACCGGAGGATTTGCTGTGTCAATTTAGGATAGAGTGATGGACACGGAGGAAATGAAGGGAAAAACCCTTCACAATGTGAGATAGAAAGTAAAAGGACAACAAAATGCTAAAACGTACAGGAAGTTCTTATAAGACGACTAATTGTGTATGAAGTGGTGGGTACCAGTTGCTTCCAGTATCCTCATGTTATATAAATGATATCCTGTTGTACTATTATCTATTCTATGCTGCATAGAATAACGTGCTTATACTGCATCAAGCATAGGTGATACGGTTTTTCATCCGCTGGTGCACTTGGTTACCAAGTAACATTTGTGAGTGGGTTAACTGTGTGACACCAAGCCTGTGTTAACAACGGAGGAACGGCGTTTCCTATGTGGGATGCTGGGCTAAAGCAACGATATTAAGACAGCATATTCTGGTCCAAATAAGCAAATCGTCTGCTGTTTAATAAATAAGAGAAGACAGTGGAGTCTGTTGATCCTGTTTTCCACAGGGTGGGACAGTAAAGGAACGTGTGTAGAGGTGATAAAAAGTCGTTGACGCCAAGATGCATGGTGATTGAGAGACACCACAGTGGAGCACTTATTTCAGTGACTTAGGGTCATTCTGCCTGCTCTAGTTAAACATTTTTAGGATGCAGGAGATGTGTCATGCGTTGGTATCTATTTGGAAGGTGGGGACATTGCTGTCTTTCATGTAACCGGGAGACATTTGTCTCGACAGTAGGCAGTAATAATATGGTAAACCAAACCCCGTATTATCATGATGTATTAAAACTGGATTAATCGAAGCAATAAAATCAAAATAACAATAAATGCTTGTGCAATGTAGATTTACTTCGAGTCAGAAATAAAGCAATAATTTCACAGTTCTAGTATATTTCATGATACCTGTACTATGGGGGCAGAAACAGGACATAAAATCCATACAAGATGCTAACAGCAACTTTAGCTGGTCCTGAGCTGTGGGACATGAGGTGTAGAGTGCAGTCACATCACATGGTTCCTTCCTTCCTTCCTTCCTTCCTTCCTTCCTTCCTTCCTTCCTCTCTTCTTTTCTCTTTCCCTTTCTTCCTTCCTTCCTCCCTTCCTTCCTTCTCAAATAGAAAGGAGGCTGGTTTTTACTTTGATGGGTTGGTGGAGGAAAGAGAAGCTCTTTTTCTTTCCCCAGTTAGATATGCTGTCTTATTGTCTTTCATTTACTCACCGTGATCTGTGTGGCTTTATCGAGCACTGCGGTTAAGCCTATGCAACCTGCATGCTGTGCAGGAAAGAAAGGTGATGGACAGATAGTCCCAGAGTTACACAAACTCCTGTGCCCCTCCCTTCCACGACCTGCCATCCCGTCATTCTGGTGGCTTCGGGGATGGCCTCCTGCTAAGGCACCACTACAGAGGTGCCTCCCAGCAGCTCCAGTGTCATGGCTGCTGGCATTTGTGCCCTGCTGTCAGGCAGATTCTAGGGAAGGAGGGAAGGAGAGTGACCCATGGCAGGTGAGTGGCAGCTGGGGAGACCCACAAATTTAAAAATTGGTCCCTTTCTCTTTTAACCACAGTGGTGTTCAGAATTTGTAGTTATGATGAAATAATGAATAAGAAAGAAAAAGGAAGAGCAGAAGACGGAGAACTGGGAGAAAACACAAAAACAATAATCAAATCAACCTTACAACCCATTCTAACCCGCAGCCATGGTTTAGCTCACTTGTAAACGTGACCCTGTACCCAAAGACCCGGAAAGTGAAAGTGTCCTTTCTAAAGGTTCTGGTCAGCTTGGTATGTGTCCATTGACCAACTGCAAACTGCTTTTTAATCTGCTGCGGTCATAAAGGTTTCTGGGAATTCCAGTTCTTGCCTTTCTAAGAATGACCCACACAAGCACAGACAACCACAAGAGATGAAACACTAGAGATCTGTTAACGTAGAGGATCGCTGTGACCGTTCCTCAGCGTCCCGAGCAGCTGGGACTGCAGCTTTCGCTCTGGACAGCAGCTTGCGACCCCTGAGTGTGTTTGACGTTGCAGGTGTGCGTGTGCACAGCATGGTGTCATGGAAGGAACGCTGGTTTTTAGAGCCGGACCCACGTTGGACACTCCAGGTTGGCCACATTTCTGTGTGTCAGGTCTGAATTTATGACCTTGAACAGGATACTCAGCCTCAGCAACCTCAAATTACTGATCAGTAAAATGGGGATTTTAATAGCTACCTTATAATAATAATAGCCAATGTTTATTGAGTGCCTACATACCAGGCGGTTTAACCACTTCATTTTACATCTACTAGCTAATTTGAATGCTCACTACAGTCTTTCAAGGTAGAGGCTCTTATAGGCTTATTTTCTAGCTCAGGAAACAAACAACAAAGAGATTGAGTAACTTGCCCAAGTGCACACAGTTCCTCAGTAGCAAAGGCAGGATTTGATGTTAGACTCTGCGATTTCCGGAGCCCTCGCTCTTAGCCTCTGCTTTACATTGCCTCACCGTGATTACTGGCAGGACCGGTGGCAACCATCCTGACCCCTCAGGGAGCACAGTGGCTGGTGGATAGGAGGCACTCAGAAAGGGTGGTTTCCATCACCACCCCGAACAGTGGGACGTGGACACAGCGCGGAAATACTTCTTTCTCTATTTGGAAATTAGGTGTGTTGTTTCAAGCTCTAGAAATCATATCCTGGGGATATGACTGAAGCTACACATTGATTCCTACCATCTCAGCTGGAAACGGGTGAAGGTCTAGTTGAAAGACCATTTGGAATTCTGCATCCCCATCCCCAAGGAGGGGGCGCCCACAGATCTTTTTGTTTGAAGCCATAAGCCTGGGTCATGCATTTCTCTCCCACCCCCTCCCTTCATATTAATGCCTAAGTTCTCCAAGAACAGCAACTAGTTTATATTTCCCTTGTATCCCCAGAGCACCTTATTCAGGAGTAAACATGTGCTGTGTGTTCAATTTCTAGTCTATGAAACTTTGCTGAACCAAGTAGGGTCCTTTGAGAGAGTAAAGGGAAGTTAGGGTTTGCAATGAGGAAGCAGGGGGTGAGTCTGGGAAGAGCACCCCCTTGCCATTTGAGGGGCTCCTGCAGAGCCTGCCTCCCAAGACCTATACCCCCTGCTCCCCTCTCCCTGGCAGCAGGGGCATAAGCATCTAGTACTTGGCTGATTGGAGATATGTGTCCAAGCTTGAATTTTGAGGGAGATGAGCAGAGAGACAGGATGACAAAGGTGGCAGCAGAATTGAGGGTAGTGGCAGTGGCCGGTGTGGGTCCCCAAAGCCAGCAGCATGCTGTCTCCCAGCTGACTTCCCGTGGCAGTGCCTTGGCTGTGGTCTCGCTGCCTGGGCTTGCTTTTCTGAGTTTGGTTCTCCAGACTTCCTGTTGCTGTGTGAGGCATTGCGTATCTGTCCAAAAAAAATTCTTTTCCTTCGTAGATGAGCCACAGTCCATTCCTGTCGTTTGCAACCCAAAACCTTGACTGGTAGGATCGGTTGGGGGACAATCAAATGATGGCTCAAAAACTGCTTTTTCCAATGGAAAATGAGGAGGGGCCACGTGGGCCAGAGCGTATGATGATAAGGACAAGGTTTTCTGCGTGAGCCAAACAATTCTGGCAGAAAAAGAAGGTTTAAGCCAACAGCAGAAGGATTGTACCTGACTTTAGTGTATAAGGGAATGTTGTCTAAGCCTGAAATACTGGTTTGGGCTTTGAATGGAGGCCTTTGGGGACCTTGCCTACGTGGGACATGCTGGGGCCTGGAGCCTTGGGGAACTTAGCCCTGAGTTTGAAGAGCAGCTGCCAGGAGACAGAGGCTTTTCAGCTGCTGCTGACATGGCCATGAGTCACAACACCTGCATGGAGAGACTGGTGACCGATCAAGGGCACTTTAGGGATCTCCTCTTGGCATCAAGTGAAACACCTCTGCCATTGCATACATTTCCTTTATGCTAACTCGTTGCTCCCCGTTACCCTATCAGCTCGATAAAGCCAAAGGCAGTTGTGGGCAGCATCAGCAGAGGAAGAAGGAAGTGGTTTTGTGTGGAGGTCACACTTCCTGGTTGTCCTGGTGCCTGCTGCCATCACTTTCTTTTCTTGGTTCACAAGACAGGGCTGCTTTGATGGACATTACCCTTGACTGCAGCATCCTCACTGGTCGTCAAGCTCCGAGAACCGAGCACAGGGATGATTTTTTTTTTTTTAGTACAGTATTTCATTTCAGTTCCAACAATAATATAGATTGTGGTCTGTGCCTCTAAATAAATAATGCATCAGCTGTTGATGCTACTAATTCCCTTTCAAGGATTTATAGATGCCTCCCCACAAATTCTATTCAGCACGGGGGTTACCTACCGTACCTGTGGAGCGGAGAGCCTTGATTAATACCTGCACTCTGCTTCTGCGGGGGGAGGCAACTGGGTAATGGCCGCGTTGAAACAGCTGAGCCCATTTGGAGGCAAGCATGTTGCTTGTGGCTGTGCCTGTTCACCTTACTGAAGTCAACACAGGTTGGAAACTGCCAAGAAGAGAAAACCTCTTCTCTATTTTTTCCTATGTCCACCAGCTCTTCCCCACTGGCCTATATAGATTCTTCATAAATGGAACCCCTGCTACCATTTTCTTATCCTTTACTTCTCCAGCATCCATAGAGGTCAGAAAGAAAAGGAAGGCCAGTGTTGGAGCATCTATGAGTGGAGCCTTCTCACCCAGGGGTCTAAAGGACATTCCATCTGATGTGAAGGATAACAGTCCTGGAGGTTCATGTCCCAAACTCCTCTGCATCCGCAGAGAGAGCTGTCCCCTCAGTGCAGTCCAGGGACCACTGGCCATTCAACTGTAAGCCAGTTTCTTACGTTGACCTTTGTAATTTTATTTTTGTGGTAGTGAATGTGTTCATAAGCATTATCACCTCATTGGACGTTCAAAAAAAAGTAGTGTCAGCTCTTTTTTTTTGTTTGTTTCATGCTTTCAAGCAGGGGTGGATAGGTTGGTTATAGAGTAAGAAAAGAAAAATACCTGAAGACCAAAAAAATACACTCCCATGGGGAGCGTCAATGTCTGAATGTTTTCTTAAATACTGTCTAAATCCGATCAAATCAATTCCTCTCAGACTTGAAGAATGAATTTTTTTTTTTTAAATACTGTTTTTGGAACTTTCATCTTGACCAGACTTCAGGCCATCTAAGAGACAGGGTTTAGGCAGAGTTCACAGGACTTGTACGGAACATTTTGAAACTCTGGAAAGCCGTGGATGCATCCTGCCGCCTCTACCAAGTCAATCCTGGGCTCCCACGGTCAGTTGTGATGGCCTGGTGTCAGGCATGATGGCTCAGGGTCAGAGGAGACATCTTTAGTTCATTCCAGACAGGCCTGGACCCCCCTTCCCCTGCTGCACCCGTTATGGGGTTCAGGGGTGTGGACTTTGCCCATGTCCTGGATCAAGTCCTCCTGCACAGCCTGGTGGCAGCGGGATGCCTTTGTTCCACACTTAAGTTGCACTGGTCTTTTCCACAGTTGTCTGGAGTTTGGTCTCCCAGCTATTATGATCACTCTTTCTCCCCCAGTGTTACCTCCTTATGATGTGAAAGTGTGTCGTCTTGTGTTATACGTACTGTGCATATGTACTGATTATCTTTGGGTAGGAGGGGGTTAATGTGCCGGACTTTGATCAGAAGTTGATTTTCTTCTTCCTGAATTAGAACTATCTCCCTCCCTTATCCTTTTATTACTGTGTTACTACAGAGGACTACATCTCCAAAACACAAATTTTTAAAATGGACTGTGATATCATAGAAATGCATTGGTGCTAACATAAGCACAGCCTGTGAAAATACGTGCTGCCCAGCTTTGCAACTTTCAGATGTTTCCCAGAAGCTACAGCCTTAGCGTGTGTCAGCCAAAGGGATGATTTCAGCAAAATCTAAATTTTTTTTTTCCCTGTAAGTCTTTTATCTTAAGATTTGGACAGAGCAGAAGGTATCTTGGTGGGGCACCTCTCCCCATGGGTACAGCATGATCTAGTGTAATAATATGTTACTGTTTGTGAATGTGGAACCTGTTTGACAGTCTGTGCTTTGGGCTCTGGCCTGTGGCTCTCCTGGTCTAGGCTCTGAGAGTAAAGATACTTATCATCCACACACTGTGTGTTCTTTAAAAGTAAAGCTATATCAAAGATACTTACATTTAATGAGATGATTGCACCTGTCTGTCATCGCAATTAAAACATTTATGAGATCATCAAACACTTTTTTGAGCGCTCCTCAATGTATTGCTCTTGGTATGATATCCTATCCATCATAGTCCTATGCAAATAATTACATGAGAGAGGTATAGTGAAGAGGGTTGGCGCCTTAAGTAAGATATCAATTGCCGGGTAAGTTTGGGGTGAACCCTAGGCCACCTTCCCTAGTACAGCTGTGACTCATCAGATGATGTGGAAGTTAATTATTCTTCCCAGAAGCCAAGTGTTGAAAGTTAGAGATGGTGGTCCTGCGTGCAGGTAGCCTGCTGAATGGTACCTGATGATTTTGTCAAGAGGTTTCAGACGGTCTCCCCATTTGCAACAGGTAAACCCTGAGAGAGCAGACGGCTTGTCAATCAGAAACTGGCAGCCACGTTGCATGTGGTGAACATTATGAATGACTTAACGTTAATCCATGTAACCAACCGAAGTGGATGTTTGGCAAAGGAAGGACACAGATGTCTCAGCTGAAGTGGATGAACTGACGTCATGGAGCTAAGAAAGCCCTGGTTTCCCTCATCCTCACGTGATGCAGTCTTTCCTTCTCAGTATGATCGGACATTAACCAGCTGGGGACCTTGTCCAGGTGTCTTGAGCTTTTGAAGATCCGTGTCTTCCTGAGTAAGATGGAGGAGCTGTTTTTGGGTGGGGGCTGTCCCTCTGGTCAGATGTCCTACGTTGCTTTTGATCACAGGTGGCAGCAGCGCTGACACTGGTCACACTACCAACCTGTGCAGTGCGTGAGGGTTTGGGACTTGAGTTGAGCCCCATCCCCATCATGAGAGACAAGTCCCAACGTCAGTCTGCATTGTCCTGGGGCTTCCTGATGCCACAGACTTGGATTTTGTGTTGTAGGACCTTAGAGAGGAGACCTCTTGTAATGGGCGGGGAAGAGGAGGGCTGTGAGCCTTCCTCAGTGGAGTTCCAATCCTGGAATGAATTCTGTGAGTAGTTTACTTTTAAAATTCTTGTCTAACTGGGCAGAAAGAATTGATGATCTCTTTTTTTTCATTGGCAGCAGAGCTGTATTGGTCAGAAGTTTTGGTTGCACTAAAAATCACACATGCTGGTTACTCTAGGTAAAATAAAAAAATTTATTGAAAGATCTTAGTTTTAGGGGTGGATGTAGCTCAGTTGTAGGGCGTATGCTTAGCATGCGTGAGATCCTGGGTACAATCTCCAGTTATCACCATTAAGAAGATAAAATTAAAAAAAAAAATCTTGGACTTAATAAACAAAGGTTGAAAACATACATGGGGCACTGGTTGGCTCACAGACTGTGTGCAGGGCCTGGCGGCCTGTGTCCACAGCCCCAGGGAGGCACATCCACTGGAAACACTGCTGCCTCTGCTGCTGGTGGCCAGGACACTCTGTACCCAATGCCTGTGATTCAGCCATGTCTGCCCCTAAAGAGCCACGTGCCTCAAGATCGGGTCCTCCGAATTGCACGGCTGCTCTTCCAAACCCGAATCTCGCGAGTCTTCAGATTGGTGGAATCCATGTCATCTGCCTGCACTGAGTGGCAAGGAGATCTGCGGGGTTAAGTCTTATGGTCTGGCCTTGGAAAAGTGGGACTCGTGGTGTGGGACACTGTCAAAACTGTGATATCTCAAAGGCAGCCATCAGGTTTAGGGTAGGGGAGCCTCAGGTCGGGGCAACTCCAGGAGAGAATGGTACACAAGTCCAGGTGGAGTTGAGGAGCTATGGAATGTGACTCCTGGGTACCGTTCATCTTCCCATCGACGCCTCACCTCCCAGAGGAGGTCCCCATTTGCCATCCTCTTGGGGTGTGTGTCTAACTTAGTGGCGCTCTCCCGGGGGCATTCTCAACGGGCCGTGTGGCAGCTCAGCTTCTCCCAGTAGCTTCAGAAGCTGGATGGAAAGAAAGGAGGCTCTGTTGTTCATTTCTGCATTCAGTGGACACATTGTGAATGCTAAGGGGAGGCTGAAGTCCATTATTATCATTATTCTTATTTGATGCTTTTGTGTATAAATATGCCTAGGGTTTCAACGATTCAGTGATGTATTTCGCTAATGCTTATGTTGTTCTAATGTCCTCGTGTGTTTGTTTCTCAGATTAGTCTGAGAAAGAAAAATGAAATAATGATAGCTGCTCTAAGAAGCCTGATAACAGATTCTGGCTGATGGAGCAGATACTCTGCGGCTTGATAAGCGCGGTAGAACTGTGGGGCTTTTGTTATTGCTATTCTGGTAATGGAAATGTCCCTAGACTGGTTTCGAAGAACGTCGGTAACTAATGCCTAGCAGAGGGGCTGAAAGAAATCCAGAGGATGGAGGATGGGAATGAGAAAATCCCTAAAAGTCTCTGGATTTTAAAACTGGGAGGGATTTCAGACTTAGGTCCTGGCAGTTGCCCCTCCCCTCTGCAAAAATGTCACAATAAATAATAAGTCAATAATACTACCTTTTATTGAGTTCTGATTGTTTGCTGCAGTCCTTATTCAGTTATCTCATTTTATTTTCGGGACTCCTTAAAGGAAGGCATTCATTCCCCTTTGCTCAGATGAAGAAACTGAGATTTAGAGATTTTTATGTAACCGGTCTTTGTCACGCAGTTTGTCCTGGGTCAAGTGGAGATTTGAACCTGGATTTGCTTTTAAGCGCCAGGCTACACCCTAAGAAGAGGTGCTGAGATCACATCTGTCTTGGGATGGTTCTGCCCATTCTACTTAATTTTTTGCACACTTTGTGCCTCTCCCCACCCAGAATGGTGCTGCTTCTGAAGACTCTGTCGGGCCGACTGCACCATCTTCGTGATGGTTCCCCGGCCTTGCAACCTTTCCTTTTTCTTACTGATTGCATTTTGATCAGCCAGTGTGTGTGTACTTAGTTCCTGTTTTAACATGGCAGTGACCTAAGGAAAATGCAGTGCAAATGTTTTAGCTAAGGTCCCTTCCTCATAGAAGTTTATCATCTGAGAAAAGTAAATACCGTAACTCTGGCTCTGATGGGACTACAGTGAAGCCGAGGGCGTTGGGGCCAAGACAGGAGCCTCGGGTCATGGTCGCTGAGCTGTGTCTCAGACCCTTTGTGTTGCCACTTCAGCCTGAAGACGTCCCACGGACAAGACCTCTGTCATAATTTGATAAGTAGTTTTTCAGTTAAGCACAGTAGACGCTTGGTGTTCAAGGATTTCATATTTTCGGTTTCGGCTATTAAAAAAATGACCACAAACGTCTCTGGTATGTAATCAGGTGTAATTTTGTTGAGGCACAAATTTGAATGATTTGTGCAAGAGTGAGTCATTGAGCTGGTAAGAGAGTCCCGCCAGCTGCCAGGAGCCCCATCTCTACAAGTGGGATTCTCAGATGTGGGGGTTCCCAGAGGCCTCAGGACAACAAGGCTTATAGTTAACGCAGTTTATGCTCCCTGGATTTTCTTTCCAGGCCTGCTCTAGTCTCAGGTGGTCCAGTTAGTGACATACACGAGGCCAGCAGGCTGTCCTTCTGGCTTACACAAATGCCTACCCCTTCTCACCTCTGGGGGTGGGTAGAGTGTGGTTTGCAGGCCTCTCCCTGGTGCATGAGGCTTGTCTGTGGAGGTAATGATTGATGCCCATTCCTGCACGCTTTTCCTAGGTCAGCTCCCCCACTTTCACATTTCGGTCAGGAATTCTTTCATCATTGCCATCCTCCCATCATCTGTTCCCAACAGTCAACCCTTTGCTACATGGGCCTGAACGTGTCTTTACAGGACTTTGTGAAGTCAGACACAAACCCCAGAGACATTTTTCCCCCCTAGGAATCCTTTGTTGTCAACCTAAGCAATCAGGAAAAGGATTGGTGGACTGTGTCCGTTTTCAGTTTTCTCCACCAAACCGGATTGTGTCTTGACTTGGGGGGGGGTGGCGAGGGGGGTGGTTGACTTTGGGGCTCAGAAAGACTTCACTTCCATGGCAAAAATTGGACAAGTGTGTACAAATCCTCTCCGCTATGCCAGCATCCGCCTCCACCCAGCCCACCTCCACCATGACTCATGGTTGCCTGAGAGAGAAACGCCTGGTCTCCCAGCCAAGGCTCAGCTGGGCTGGATCCCAGGTAGGATCACCTACCTGATCTTTAGGTAGGTGTAGATAACAGGGAGCCTCAGAGCTCTGCCAGAAGCACTTGGCCACGGCCCCAAGATAATATTTGAAGTCCTTGTTCTAGAGAGCATCAGAGTATAATGCACTCTCCCCATTTGCCTTCCTCACCTTCCCCAGACGCAGCCAACACTTGACGTCTTTTTATCAGATGAGCTTGGCACTGCCAGGACCGGCTCCTCGCGCCAATGTGGCAGCAGCCACAGCCCCTCAGCTTGTTAGACTGAAAGAATGTGCCGTTTTAATTAATGATATGTAAATATCCTTGAATGGGCCGCATTTGCATATTAAGAGAGATTTGCGGAATCTGCGGAGTAATATATTTTAATTAAGGATTAATTAAAAATAATGGGAATTTCATTTCGCCTGGCAGAATCCGTTTAGATTTTAGCACACGTCTGCTTGGGAGTCTGGTAGGAAGGCTCTGTGTTACGATTCCCGCAGATGAGAGAGGCACTCCTGTGTTTATCATCTGGGAACCCCATTCCGGGGAGCAAAGGGAATATAAAGGGGGTGAAATTTTCCTCTCGCCTTCCCCAGCACCCACCCCTCTCCTTCCCTCCTCTTTGTGATTTTAGGGCTGTTTTGGTATTCTTTATGGTAAAGTAAGTAAATGGCTCTGAGACACGGAACACTAGTTGTGTTGGCAATTATGTTAATGGGATGCTATTAGGCTATGATTCTATATGAGCAATTGGGGAGAAGAAATGCCTTACTGAGAGAGAATGATACAACAGACGTCTGTCTTATTGATATAGCTCCAGTGGTGCTTTCTGCATAATTACACTCGGCCACTTTCTGTAGGTGGGGGAGAGGCCGCTGCGTTAGGGAGTTGGGAGCAAGGGATCGGGGTAAGGGGTGCCCCCTTAGAGATGCACAGAAGATATGGGGGAGCAGGTGGGGGTGTTGCAGGTGAGCAAAACTTGTTTCACAGACATCCTCCTATTCTCTTCCTTCTGCTTCTCCTCCCCGGGAGGAGGAGTCTCAAGTGTGGACTGAGTTCTGACTCCAGCCTTCCTCTCCAGAAGCTGAATTCTCTGGAATACACACACTGCCTCTCTGATCCGTCTTGCCTGTGGGCCTACCCTACTGCCCTTTCCTGAGTTCACACAATACGTCCCCGAACTCGTAGGGAACTCGCTGCTCTACCCTCAGCCCCAAACGCACATGCTCACGGCCCTCCAGGACTTTCTGCCACCCAGCTGGCTTTCGCGGTGGATACGCGCAGTGGGAGCTTCTCCCGGACCCTCGTGGTCTGGCCCTCAGCAAGCCCTTTCCTCCTCTCCCAGTTCTATGGCTGCTGCCAGTATGGGGATTGGACCACCAGCTTGTCCTTTCACAGGGCTGGAGAGAATTCTTCTAGCACATTTGACTGCATTCAGGAGCGGGAGGGCCTATAAGCAGTGGGCAGTCTGCAAGGATGCCGGACTCTGCCCTCAAGTGACCCAAGCCAGGGACTCCTGAGAGCTGCCACGTCGGAAAATGCTTATTTGGTTTTCTTCCCTTCCCGTAACACACCCTCGGGGAGATCCAGGGGAAATAGCCTAGGACCTCTTTGAGAGCCCTCGGCCTGAGGCTTGCATCTTTAAAGCAAATTTCCGGATTGTTTTGATGACTGCTTCGCAGAAATGCTGGGGAGGAACCTGGGGGCCAGGGACCCAGCAATTAGGCTTCTACACAGTCCCTTTCCAGGAGAATCCCCTGGTGGGAAATGTCAGCACTTCCACTGGAAGCCTTAAGTCAGTTTTCCCCTTACTCTCATTAAAAAGTATGTATGTCAGCTCTCCCCTCCTCCCGCCTCCCCCACCCCGTGTGACTCCTGTAATTCATGAATTTGGGGGAAATCCACCTATAAGCGCGGCTATGATGGCCTTTCCTTGTAGGCATCCTGACATCTCAGTAGCCGGCTGACTGAAGGCATTCGGGGTCAGGACTGAAAGGAAGATGGGGCTGAGCTGGATATATTGACACCGCGGAGAGCGCGGGCAGCAAAGGGGCTTTCAGAGCGACAGAGCGACTCTGGGGCAGAAACATGGAGTAGGGAGCAGAGCAGAGAGAAGGGAGCAGAAGGTGGCCGGGGACGGCGCCCTGCAGACCAAGGCCTGGGTGCCCGCGGAGACTCAGGGGACAGCGAACAAAGCGTGGGTCGGAGGGATGGGAAGGAGGGCTGCCTTGCCGCCCGAGCCCGCGCGCCTGTGTGCACTTTGCACAGGCGGCGGTGCCGTATCTAATGCAAATGGAGAAAATGCAGTTTCTGGTAAGTGTTCCCTAATAAATAATATCAAGTCTTCTTCCCTATCAGCCGGTGACATGCCGCATTTCTCTTCCCCATGCGCCAGCCCAAGACATTTAATGATGTGGTGCTCCTTGTGGGATGTGAGGGCCATGCTAATTCTCCGCTCGCACAAAATGGTGGGAACGGATTCAGCCCGGCTCAATTATTCCGCACCGACAGAAATCACAAAATAAATATAGAGACGTTGCCAATGCACAGAGTCCTTTTTGTCTTTTCCTTTCTTTCTTTCTTTTTTTTAAAGTCAGTGAAGTTACTCTTGGGTTTTTTTTGTGTTTTTTTTTTCTTTTCTTTTCTTTTCATTATGTAGAAATTCGTCCGAGGCTAGTTCTTGGTCGCTGGAGGATTTCATTAACGGAATGAAGTAAAAAAATAATCAATTTCAGATGTTCCCAGTGTTTGTGGTAATGGTCTCTCTAACAATTCTGATTAGCTGGGTGAGATGGAATTTTTCTTTTAAATGACTGCCTGGTGACATTAAATACGGGCAAACTTTGGGGGTGCACGCACGCGTGTGCCCACGCCTGGAGCTGGGCGGGAGGCTGCTGTGCAGCCTTGCCCTCTTCCTTCACTGTTTTACCGCCTGCTTCATGTTTAATTTCCCCTGTCGTAACCCTTTCCCTCCATCAGTACGGTGTCTGAAAGGCTGTTCTCTGTCCCTTGCTCTCTCCTCATAAGTCTGGGCCATTTCTGGGAACATGTGTGAAAGGCTGATTTTTTTTTTTTTCTTTTTTGTAAGTGGTGGGGGAGGGTAAAAGGCTGGGGAAATCTGCATTCAAATCGATAAGAGAGCCTCGTAGGAGGAGGAAAGGTTTTATGTGTGTGTGGGTGTCTGAATTGAATCCTGGTGTATATTATCCTGGTATCTCTGCCAACCCAACTGGGAGCTCATCAGAAAGGACTGGCTTGCCCATACGCCTTACCTTCCCTTTCTTCCCCAGATCCCTTGTACTTTCAAAGAATGAATACATTAAATTGAAGAGAGTCCACAGTGGATTTTCCATTATTAATATGTTTCTTTTTATTTATTTTTCATGTATTTTTCTTAGTCAGGCTGTTTTCCTTTTTCTTTTTTTCCTTTTTCTTTTTGCTCTCTCCTATTCCCCTGTTGACACACCAAGGATACAGCCCTGCCCCCTCCTCTCCCACTCCCCCACCCCCACCCCTACCCACCCACCCAGAGAGCGATTTCTCTGCAGCCTGTGTGTGCCTCAACACAGACACTCACAGACGTAAACACACCAGAGAGGGCCGCCGCATGTGTGAACTGTTTGTACTTTTTCCCTTTGATAAGCTGTCATCTGTGGGCACTGCTCGGGGATTTGATCCCAGTGATCCTGTGACCCCGTGGAAGACATTAAACACCCTCTCAGGCCCTTTGCTCTGCCTCTGTCTCTGAACCTTTCACTCTCCTTTAATGAGAATTTCTCCTAATTATTTCAGTAGCTGCAGCAGAGGGACCGCAGTGTACTTAGATCTCGATACTGGGACGTGACTGTTATGCTGATAAAGGCAAGAGATCAATAATTTAGGCCCCAGCTTTAATGGCAAAGCCGAGTGCTTAAGTGTCTGCATTCAGGCTGAGTCTTAGAGGTTCTTGAGGTATTAACGATTTCCATAGGATTTTTCTCCCCCTTTTCTTAAGCAGCAGCTGATTGCCATCCTTATACCTGAGACATTGTATTTATAAAAAAGATATTTGCTTTATCTCTTTGAACGTATGTCTCTGTAACCCATAAATGTGCAGAGGCATGCCCGTGCCTCTTGTGTGTACATCTGAGTATTTGCAAATGTGTATACACACTTAAGCACCTATAGATTTCTATTTTTGTTCTTATGCGGGGAGGAGCCTCATATTGTCTTGGCTTTCAGGCTACCTGTGATTTGTTCTTTCCAAATTCATCGGGTAAATGTTTGGGCACTTCAAAGGCAGGGGTATAAGTCATCTTTTTTTTTTTTAATTTTATTCTCTGATTTCCCTCTCTGTCTTAAAGCTACAATTGCACTTGACAGAAAGGGGCAACACCAAATCCCTGGGCTCCCTCAGATGTGGGTATGGGTGTGTATGTAATACAATTCCAAGTTCTTTATAAGGGTCATTCCCTAAGGAATTCCAGCAAACCCACCCCCGCCCCAAATTCATACAATGCATACATACTAACCAGGCAGATAAACGCTATGAAAATGATCATACTATAGGATATATTTTACATTAAGCTGAAAAGTGAAAGAAAAAAAAGCATCATACAGTTAAAGGATTTTCTTGAAAGATTAGTCACTGGGATGTTCATCGCCTACCATAATATAAAGCTGTAAATATGTGCTTAGTGCTCCCCTCAGGGTCAGAGTGCAGCAGGGAGGACCTGAAAATGGGACCCTAACTTGTCCTCTGTGAGTCCAGGCTCCAAGGGCCACATTTCCCAATACTTTCATCAGCTCAGCCTTTCCGGCACTTTTTCTTCTGGAAAAGCTACTGACATTTTAAAGTTGCATTTAGACACTAGGGTCCTGTGCATCTGCTTGTATTTCCCTTACATTTATTTATTTGGCATTGAAAATTCAGTAGAGAAAGCTTTTCTTTCAACTGTAAACTTCCCATCTGGATGGAACTTTAAAAAAAAAAAGTTTAACCTTTTTTTTTTAATTGAAGCTATAGTCAGTTTACTATTTTGCATCAATTTCTGGTGTACAGCGTAATGTTTCACCCCTGCATATACATACATAGATTCCTTTTCATAATGAATAGAACTTTTAAAGGGAGTATGGTCTGACTTCACACCAAGATCTCAGCACGTGCCGCACCCAGCCACTAGGGGGCAAAGCGACAGACTTGTGGTTTTCAGGGTCTCTGGAGTCTCTTGTCCAAGGAAACAGAAACACAGCTGCAGGGAAACTTGTAGGGAAAGGACAGAGAGGGTTTGAATAACTATCAGTGCTTTATACATTGGGAACCAGGGGCACAGAGATGAAAGGGCTTCGAGCTGAAAACAAGACGTGGGTCCTTGTAGTTTCCAACAAAGAGACGGTTTTCCCCACCCAGTTGACCTTTCACGATGGGGAAAGTTTTGTTTCCTGTTTGGCCATCTACCACTGGTCAGCCTCCATCTCTGCTTCTCAAGTTCATTGAGGTTAGGGCTTTCAGATGAGGTGGCATTTCTTTCTTCGTCCCTAAAAGGCTTATTTCTAGAAGCAGATTAGCTTTTATAGTATCAAGTCTGGTTAGCCTAGGGTCATGACGTAGACATGAACAAGGAGGAATGAGAAGTTGAATTCTAGACCAGAGAACCTTAGCATCTTTGTGTTTTCAATACCGTGCTGGTTGGTGCTGTGGCTGAGGTAAACAAATAGTTTTCTTCCTGTGACCTTGACTTTGCTCTGCTCTGCCAAGGTCATCATTGCTTTGCTAAGATCGGATGCTGCTTTTTGGTAATTGCCACCAAAACCCCTTTTTCAAGTTAAGGGAGACAGCCCAGGGACTTGGAGTGAAAGCTAGGGGTTAAGGAGTTCTGAGAAAATTATAAATAGACATGGAATGTCCTGGATAGTTCTGTGGTAGAGGAATTAATTCTGAACCACTAAGTACCATTAAGAACTCGATGCCAACTAAACAGGCAGAAATTTTTTTCAGATGCTGCCAAAAGTTAGAAACCACCTAATGTCCCATAGCTTCAGGGAAGAAAAGGCTTAATTCTACCAAACTGGAGAAAATGAAGAAACACTTAAGAGTCGGAATCCAGCTGATCCTGGAGGCCACTGGTCCTGGGCTAACAGAGACCAAAGGTGATACTGGGTGGGTTGGTCAGAGAAAGAAATCTCAGGCTCAGCCGCCTGAAAGGATCTTTAAACTTGATGGAATGATGTTCTGATTTCATGGTACCCGTGAGTGTAAGCCCTTTCTTGGACACGGTACTTTGTAGCTTACTAAATGCTTTCACATCTACTAAAAACACCCCAAGGAGATTGCCAAGGGAAATACAATGAACTCTATTTTAAGATGAGGAAACTGAGGTTTAGAGGTCTGGAACGGCTTGTTTGAAGTCACATAGCTGGTAGGTGACACAGCCACAACGATCTAAGTTTTAATTCCTGGTCTGATAGGTGATGTCAACAGATCTTTCCCTTAGGAGTTTTGGTGAAAAAAAAAAATTGTAAACCATTTCATCTGTAGCAATGGACTAGAAATAAAGTTTCCCTCTTGGGTCTTATTTTCTGCCTCTGGCGTCCAGCCCGTGGCATTGAAGAGAATAGGGAATTTCTTCCTTTTACCACTCGCTTAAGAAGTGTTAATAATAATAGTCCTCATTCTCTGCTGTCCTAGCTCCTTCTGGGTGGAGACAGCAGTTTCTGCGTGATCCAGCTACCACCCCAGTTCCCGGCACTGCTCAGACCGAGCCAGCCACAACCAGACCCGGCCGGTGGGCTGGGGCTTTCCTTGTCAGTAAGGGCGCTGTTGTGATGTGTGTTTCGCATCAGGCTGCCCACCGTGACGAGGGGTCCATGCACTTTACTGGCTTTTCTTTTCACATTCAGCCTTTGTATCTACAAGATCCTTTCACTCGCTACTACTCATATCATTATGCATGAACTCCAGGACCCCCATCTGATGCTAAGGACTAACTACCGTCTGCTTGTGTTACATCCCACTGGACCCGCTTGGGTGAAAACTTCTAAAGCAGATCCTGGTGGCGATTGGACTTGAAATTTCTATATTCCATCAGACCAGGTATATTAGTCAGTTCGGGCTGCCATAATACAATCCTTAGACTGGGTGGTGTAAGCAACAGACATTAATTTCTCATAGTTCTGGAGGCCGGGGGGTCTGAGTTCAGGTGCCAGCAGATTCAGTTCAAGCCATCTTCCTGGCTTGTAGACGGCTACCTTCTCATTGTATCCTCCTGTGGCAGAGAAAACGCGCTCTGATGTCTCTTTCTGTTCTCATCAAACATTCATCCCATGATTAGGGTGGGGCCTGCGTGTTGCCATTTAACCTAATTACCTCCCAAAGGCCCCACCTCCTAATACTATCAGATTGGGGATTAAAACTTCAACATACACATTTTGGGGAGACATAAACATTCAGTCCATACACTAGATTTGGGACTTTTTATGCATGCCATGTTTGGTGCGGTCCGCACGCCAAGTCACCTTCCATCTCTGCAGCTGGAGTCTGATAACTTCTCACCCCCATTCTCCTGACAGCACCTCTCGCCTCAGACCCTGTTGCTAGGGCTATGCTGTTTCCATGTGGCACAAACTTGCACAGTTTGCAGACGCAGTTTCTTCATCTGATCCTTGAGTGCACCTTGCTGGAGGAGGGCTGGATCAGAGTAGCTCACTGCACTTAGACGGGAGCAAGCAAGGAAAGGAGGGGTTTTGCATTCTCTTTGCTGCCACAGGTCCAGCTTTGAATTATGTGGGATAAACCAAGGCCTGCCTCCACGGGCCCATGAAGAGCTTTTATAGTATACAGTTCTATTTGTCCAGCCCGTTGCCTGGGTTTCCACTTTCAATTGCTTCTCTCCTTTCAGATCCCCTCCTGGACAAGCCGAACCCTTTGAGTACTGGGTTTTTGTAGTAGAAGTAGGGAACTACAGCTGTCTCTATGAAAACAGAGAATGGAACTGAGGGTGAGACAGGGTATGAAAAGAAAATCAAATCCAGAGGGGGAAGGATGTAGCTCAGTGGTAGAGCGTGTGCTTAACACACATGAGGTCCCCAGTACCTCCATTAAAAACATACATAAATAAACTTAATTACCTCCCCCGCTCCAAAAAAAAAAAAAATCAAATCGAAGTAGTTCAAAGTGTGAAACCAAGAAGGCAAGGCAGAGAGGCAGGGTTGTGTATAAAGGTGGAAAAGAGAGTGCCCAGATGAAGCAAGATGGTTCCGAAGGATGAGAGGATACAGAAATCTCAGCCCTGGGCTGTGGCTGCCATGGGTGCAGAGTTTATGGTCCAGGACTTTTTTGGCTCAGACACCAAATCTTGAAGTGGATTGTAGTGAAGTGTTTAAGAGGACAGCCTCTGGAGTGGGACAGCCTGGGTTCAAAGCCCGCCCCTCAACTTGCCAGCTAAGTGAGGCTGAGGCTCTTTAACTGTCCTGCGTGATATGTGGTAACGTAATCCTGTTCTTCAAAGAGCCTTGCCTGACTCACTCCCCAGCTGCCCAGAGTTCCTTCTCCTAAGGCTTAAACCTTCCCCCTTAAGCTGGGTCTGCCTTTAATAGACATGCTGCCCTGCAGGGTCCGCCCTACCCATAGCAGTGACTGCCTGGGTGCTTTTTTGGGTTTTTTTCCCCCCTTTTTTGCATGAGACTATCAAGCTAGGCTCATCTGATCACTGTCACAACCATTTGGACACTCCAGTTAGGATTCTTGGCTTAGTTTCCACCCTTTGCCCAACCAGAAGTTACTGTTAAGATCTCAGCATGAAGAATAGCCAAGCGTCCATGGTTTATGGCAAATAAGAATAACTTCCACGCCTACACTGCTTTACAGTTTATAAAGTGCGTGTATTTGCACCATTTACTCACAATTTTTAAAGTGCTCTGGGGTCTATAAAACGTGGGTAAGGACTGATCTCTGCCTTAGGGGAGCTTCTAGTGTTTGGGAGACTAGACTAAAATCTGTAACGTGCAGATGATAATGTTCAATGAAGTTGTTAATTAGGTGTCGTGGAGGGAAAGTACAGTGATATTTCAGAGACAAGAGCAGGGGCTTGGGGTTCATGGTGATTAGCGTGGGGTTCATGGGGAAAGGGTGGGGGTGGGGCGGGGGTGGGAGGGAGGCACAGGGGGTAATAAGAGGAGGCAGTAACTAGCACCAACGAAGCATGGAGGTAGGAATGAATTCCCATGAGAAGGGAGGAAACTGGCCTGCCTGCTGTACAGGATGTGGGCTAGAGCAGTGATGACGGAGTGCTCTAGGCTGAATGTCTGTGTCCCCCCAAATCTATATGTTGAAACCTAATTCCCGAGGTGATGGTGTTTGGAAGTGGCACCTTAGGTCCTGAGGGCAGAGCCCTCATGATGAGTTAATGCTCTTCTAAATGGGACCCTGGAGAGCTCCCTCACCCCTCCTTCCAAGTAAGGACACAGCAAAAGGATGGCCATCTGTGAACCAGGAGGAAGGCCCTCACTAGCCGCTGAATCCTCCAGTGCCCTGATCTTGGACTTCCTAGCCTCCAGAACTGTAAGAAATAAATTTCACTTGTTTGTCGACTGGTGAATTGGACCAGTCCATGGTGCTTCTGCTACAGCAACTCGAAGGTACTCCGACAGAAAGGATGAGGAGGGTCAGATTGTGGAGAGGAGACAAAAAGAATTTAAAGTCGGTGGTTCCTGGATATATTTTGTCATTTAATTCTCCAACAATTCAACTATTTTGTATTATTGGCTGGCCCCATTCTATAGCAGGTATATGGGATGGCGTACATCCCCACGTCTGTTTAGAGCCATGCTCTTTCCAATTCAACATGGTGGCCTGGCATTCAAGGCAGGATTGTTGGTGTCATATGGTTGGTAGTGGGGAACCATTGCAAGTTCCTAACAACGGAGGTGTGAGTGGAAGGGGGTTGATACGGAAGTTGTTTGCTGCACGTGGATACATCTGTTGATACAGGACAAGGAAACCCTTTGGTGGAACATGTGGAGCAATCCAAAAGGCAAACCTGAATATCAGATAATGAACTCAGCTCCCAGGATCTGCATCCTTTCTCCGTGTCCTGGCAGCAGCCAGCTCGTTTGTATCCACACTGTTTTCTGTCTGCCTCACAGCCGGCATAAAAGGCATGATCCTTGGGTCTGTGTCTCTGCAATTTATGATGCTTTCAAATTACCAAACACAATTCATCTGGCAATGAAAGGAAAGGGTTTTGTGCCGCTGCCCTTCGTGTGTGGGAAATTGCATTTTTGATGAGCAAAGCCATTGGCCTTCTCCGCACGACAGGTTGAGAACATGAACTGGTGGCGGGGTCCTCCGGTGAAAAATCCCAAGGACCAGTCCCTCGGCTGCTACAGCAGATGGAGGGCGAAACAGCCCCCATCCCTGGGGGGGCTTGGAGCTATGTTTCTCATCCATTGGTTTTCATTAGCTAACATATTCACTAAGAATTATCCGTGTGAAAGAACTCTTTATTAATAAAGGAGACGCAGCGCCTGGATAGATTTTGTTGTCAGAAGGTTTCTAACCAGACTGAGATATGAGGCTTGGAGGTGTGTTCCAGGTTCTCCTGTGTGTGTTGAGGGGAGAGGTGTTGAAGGTGTGATCCTTCTCAATTTTCACAGTTTTTCAAGTGAAAAAGATGTTAGGCCACTTGGTTGTCCGGAACTTGTTGGATCCAGGGCAGTGGGGGTTCGAACAAGAAGAGACAGGAGGGTGGTTCTTGCTTGGTCCAATCCGAGGCATTAGTTCTCCTGGTCCCTGGTGACCCCTAGAGGTGGAAGCGATTTCTCAGTTGCCTCTCAGCTCACCCGCTGGGAAACTTTTTATCTGCTAGAGATCATCTTGCTAATGAGACCAAAGTTAAGGGCACCATCGCCAAAAGCCCCTCCCTTGTCCCCGGTCCGTAGGGTAGATTTATGGGCAACTGTTTTTGCCATTGAAGTTGTCTGTTGATTAGGGCTGGCTGTATTCCAGACTCCAGGGGGGACCTGTCTGGAGGTGGGAGGAGATCTAAATTCATTTTAATGTAGATCTATCTGAGACTGCAAAGAAATCATGTACACGGCGAGGGAACTGTCCTCCATCTGCAGGGGGAGAAAAAAAAAGAAACTAAATCAGGAAAGTGACACAACATTGAAAATGACTATAACTCAATTTAAAAAAAAGTAAAAAATCAGTCAATCAATCAATCAATCACCTTAAAGTAAAAAAAAAAAAACTAAATCAAATACTACGTGTGTCTTCTTTTACTTTTTATTTTTTTAATTTTTTTTTAAATTGAAGTAGAGTCAGTTACAATGTGTCAATTTCTGGTGTGCAGCATCATGTCCCAGTCGTACTACGTGTATCTTCTTGTATGGAGACCAGTGTTTTGAGAAATGGGCTTGCCAATAAATATAAAAACCAGCCAGAGCTTTTCCTCCCACTCTTCATCCTCCCTGCTAAAGGTTACATGGGTTTCCACACTCTTAATTAACCACATCAAATAATCTGTTTACTGGGCTGAGCTTTTTATTCCGTTGATGAATGATCACCGGGCAGGAGATGATGATGAGGAGATGGAGGACGGGGAGACCTTGGGCTGAGCATGGTTTGCACTTTGAAAGGGCTGAAAAATCACGCATGAGATGATGAAGGTGGCCGTCTGCTGCTGTGGATGTTGGGGAGGTAGTTGTCTATGGTAGGGCCGTCAGGACTCAGGGACCTCAGTAGGAGACATGTAGTTACGACATAGTTGAAGGGCTCCATTGACAATAAGTGATGGACACAGTGTATGTAATCGTCTGGGCTTCTACAGCCCTCTTTGGGCCTTTTTATGTGTAAAGTCACCATATGAGATCATCAGACTGTCAACCACAATGAAAAAAAATCCTGAATTACTAGATCTGAGACCTAATGTTGCTTTTTAAGGAAAAATCAAAAAGAGTTAGTTAGAAATTAGAAGACAAAATTTGCTGCTACGTTATGTTCTACAGTTGTTTAAAAAATTGACCTGGGAAACAGCCCCCCACCCGTGAAGAGCGCTGCAGGTTTTCTTTAATGTTTATCTTCTCGTTTGCTCTTTGGAACCACCGGCTGAAGTGGGCTCTCAGGACAAACATGGATCTAGCTCCATCTTAAAGATGGTAGATCTGAGGCTCATGAAAAGGAAGCGACGGGATGGAGTTCACAGATGACGTCTTCTCACTCCTCATGGCTCCTTTTTTTTAACCCACTGATCTGATCTTAGTTAGACAAAGGAGGTGTCATTGGAAATACCAGTGACTCTGGGAAATTAATGAATGGTTTCTCCTTCCTGGTGGGAGTGAGTCCGCAGATGGAGGAGATGCGTTATGCCATCCCATGTGGAAATCTGGCCCCTCCCTATAATGTTAATAGGATGGACCTAGACAGTTTAATGAAAATAGTAGGAAAGCCTATTTCCAGGTAGATGGATCCAATAGGTATTCCATAAATAAGTAGAAATTAGTTATTAAAAAAATTATATTCCAGAAGATCATAAAGCAAACATTTATTGTATTCAATTGCCTTTTTTTTAAAGAAAAGCCCTGAAGTTTGTTTTAGGAGTATCTGAAAGAAAGGACATTACAATTTTAGAATTTAGAGTTTAGAATCCCTTAGATTCAAAAGGGATTCAATTTTAAACTCCTACCCAGTGGACCCACCACTGTAACAGCTACTACAGGGCTGGCTAGTGTCATCTGGTTATTGTCTAAATAGTTCTACAGTTCAGTAGTAAGGTCACAGAATTTTTCTATCTTACAGGAGCCTTCGAGGTAATTATTATTTAACAAAAGCTGCTAAGCTATTATATACATCAAACAGGCTGTTTTTTCTCTTGATGAACTGAATCTGCCTCAGTGAAGCTTTTCTTCCATCTATCTGAGGTCTCCCCCTGGACACAGACGAAAACACATCCATTGCTCTTCTGCACAAAAACCACTCAGATATTTGAAGACCATTCATTTTTACCCCCTTCATCTTCTCTTCCTAGGCTGAACAGTCTCAATTCCTTGAGTTTTACCATGTGTTA
Source organism: Camelus ferus (assembly GCF_009834535.1). NCBI lineage: Eukaryota > Metazoa > Chordata > Mammalia > Artiodactyla > Camelidae > Camelus > Camelus ferus. The sequence goes on along the minus strand of NC_045716.1, from coordinate 15,559,332 downwards.
TTTATACTTTATTTATTCTTAATTTATTATTCTACAGACATTTATAGAGCACTTACTGTGTGTGATCCTGGCATTTTTTTTTTTTTGTGCTATTATTTATTATTTATTTATTTATTTATTTATTTATTTATTTATTTATTTATTTTCGAAGTATAATCAGTTACAATGTGTCAGTTTCTGGTGTACAGCACAATGTCCCAGTCATGCATATATATATGTACACACACACACACACACACACACACAAATACACAAATACTTATTTTCATAGTCTTTTTCATTAAAAGTTACTATAAGATATTGACTGTAGTTCCCTGTGCTATATAGAAGATATTTGTTTTTGTTTGTTTTTTAATTTAATTTCTTTGGAAGGGTTAATTAGGTTTGTTTGTTTGTTTGTTTATTTTAATGGAGGTACTGGGGATTGAACCCAGGACCTGGTATATGTTAAGCATACTCTCTACCACTGAGCTATACATTCCCCCCGCCTCAAAATTGTTTTTTATCTATTTTTATATATAGTGGTTAATATTTGCAAATCTCCAACTCTCCAATTTATCCCTTCCCACCCCCTGATCCTGGCATTTTTTTAAATTTAAACCTGTCCTTGCAATAAATGGTGGGGGTAAAGAAAACTGGTTGTATTTTTTTCCCTTTTTGCTCAGGTAATAGAAAATAAAATGTGTGTGTGTGTTTTGCTTACACACACATACGTACATACATACATCTGTATATACATACATATATGTCATACATATTGTAAATCATTGGGAATGGAAACTAGAAAGTAAATAAATAGGTTGAAAAGGTAATTAGACATTTAAGATAAACGTTTTTTACTTTTGATGATTAAAGATAGGAATTGTGGGGTTAATTAGAACTGCCTTTTAGAGACAGAGCTGTTCGAAGATTACGTTGCAGCTGATTGTCAATCCCAGGTTCCTGTGAGGAGAGAAACTCAGCTTTAACGGCCTGCTGGGTTTTGTTCCAGGCCAGGACATAGAAAGTAAATGACAACTAAATTGCAAAAAGACACATTCCTTTAAACTCTGCTGTTGGCAAATTTTGGATCTTTTGTCCTGGTGAACTCCAATGTACCTTCGTCTTAAGTAGTAAAACATATTTACCCACAAATAAATAAACTTGTTACATGAATAAAAAGACTTCAGAGGGGAGGTTAGAAGTATTCACGCATGCAAAATAACACCTTCAAGTATTTTTTTGTAGTACATAAGTATTCAATAAAAATACATTACTGTCTTGTTAAGACATCATTTACATGTAACGGTGATATAATTGTGAATCTTTCTTAAAGATTTATTAAAATAGATGTGATCTACCAGGGATATTACAGGATCAATGGAAAGAGAAAGAAATCACCTTGCTTTTCTGTAACATACTCTTAGACAGCCATCACTAATTCAGACAGGCCTTTCTGGTTATCCTGAATTGGTGAGAAAATAGCATATAAATTGCATGTTTGGATTCAGTCACTTTCTTTGCAGGTATTTAGAAGTAAGAGTGGTTTTGGTACAGCTCTTCCTGGACCCACAGGAAGGACCTGCTCATCCATCTGCCTGCCTGCCTGTCTTCCCATTTACTTACTCATCTGTTCATTGAATAAATATTTATTGAGCATCTACTGGATGTCAGGCACTGTTCTTGACGTTTGGAATATCTCAGTTAAACAGAACAGAAGAATAAACCCGTTTGACCTCAGAGAGCTTTTATTTTAGGAATAAAGACCATTAGTCACTTAATCGTTGCTGTTTTTGTCAGCTATCGACTCTACCTATGAGCTGGATATTTTCAGCTTAAAAAAAAACCAAACAAATCACGTGCCCTAAGGTTAACCAAGTTCCAGGTTCTGCTCCTCATTTTCTCCTACTATTTTTTGTGTGTGTGATCAAGAATGGTAATGTTTTGTTAGAATTGTTTTAGTTCCTTCAGTCTCTCTTTTTTTTTAAATTGAAGTGTAGTCATTTTACAATGTTGTGTTAATTTCCAGTGTACCGCATGGCGATTCAGTTATACATATATATTCCTTTTCATGTTCTTTTCACTACAGGCTATCACAACATACTGACTATATAGTTCCCTGTGCTATACAGTAGGACCTTGATATTTATCTGTTTTGTATACAGGAGTTAGTATCTGCAAATCCCCAGCTCCCAATTTATCCCTTCCCACCCGCTTTCCCCACTGGTAACCGTGAGTTTGTTTTCTATGTCTCTGAGTCTGTTTCAAGAGCTACCTTGTTCGTCAGGCTGCTGGTGGAATTGGTGGCAGAGTCATCGGGCTGGTGTGCTCTGGGATGTCTGTGCTGGGAGCCAGAGTCCCTCATGGAGCCCAGTCTGTCACTAGGAAACAACTTGAATTGGGGAAAGGGGATTCCTCACCTTCCCCTTTTACTCACCTCGCACCTCCCTTCCTTGCAGTTAGAATAACTGCAAAAAAAGGGGCAGCTCACAGTGGTAGCAGGCGAATTTCTTCCTTCTTATTTTCCCTGCACACAGGTCCTGCTAAGAACCCAGGCTGGGAGTTTTCTGATGGGGAGAGCTGTTCACTAAGCATGTCCTGAGGAAGAGGATGAAGGGAAAGTGGTGATTCCATGACCTTCATCAAATTTTGGTTTAATTCTCAAAGTTGCCTGAGATGTATCAGGAAGCTGATAATAATAACTTACATTTGCATGACCCTCTGTCAGTCAGTGACGGTAGCACTTGTGTAGTGGGGTACTGCTTCCCAGATACCATATCCAGGGTGCCCTGAGGCACGAGAGAGAGCTCTAGTTTATAGAAGAGGAAACCCAGAATTCCGAGGAATGTGCCCTAGGTCATATAGCAGATGTCCCAAATAAGTTCACCGTGGCCCTGTGATTCCGAGACCAGTGCTCCTTCTAACAGACCGCAGTGTTCCGCCTCTATTATCTTGACTCACAACGACCGAGAGGTAAGCAGGGTTCATATCAATGTTTCCTGTGTTGTGAAGGACAGGCTGAGACTGGAGATGCTCAGCGCTTTGCCTGGGGTTGAACAGGTGGTGGTAGAATTGGAATTCAGATCCCGATCATCTGCAGTCTTTCTGCTGTATCACCTTGCTGAACGTGTCAGGAACCACCACCCCACCTCCCAACACACACGCACACGCACACGCACACGCACACGCACACGCACACGCACACACAGCATGGATCCATCACAGGGTAAGCTGAACCTGGTCCGGAGACTTACCCTGGTGGGAAAACACAGTAGTGTTTTTGCCGTGTGCTTGTGTTACAGTGTGTTACAGTTACAGTGTTGATGAGGGATCACTTTAAGATTTATGGTTATTCCTAAGATTTCTTTCCTTTTGTTTATGTCCAGAACATCTAACAGCTGGCTTTACATTTAGAAAAGTCCTCTGAATATCCTTGGGAGCACCTCCCGCTCGAGCGTCCTGTTTGCTTTGTGTAGATGTATCTGTGGATCTGTCTCCCTGTCTGTGGCAGGGAGCATTATCATCATGTTTTCCCTGTTTCTTGATACTTGGTGAACGTATTGCAGAAATAGAAGAACCATCTTTATCCTTTGATCTCTCTTGTGTTTCATGAATTCTGAAAAATTGAGGGAGAACAAAGGCAGCCTGTGCTTTAGTGCTTGCCCTCAGTTTTGAGAAGCAGGTTTAAAAAAAAAAATGCTGTAAAATTTTTTGAAGCCAAGATGGGCAGATACTGGAAAGAAGGACCCCGTGAGGTCAAGTAGACCGGATACTTCTGACCCCAGCCCTTGGGTTGTGAAAGTGTCTTAGACTCATAGACTTGAGTGACCTCTCTGGACAGCAAGATGTGTGTAGTTGTTACTCCCTAAGTGTAATAAATACGGAGACTCATCACTCCACCCGCCCAGAAATCACTTAACACAGGGGAGGTGCTTTTCCTGTGAGCTTCCCCAGACAGATTTCTTCTCACGCCACATTGTGTTGGCAAAAAGGAATTTGATGCACTGCCTTCAGTAATGGTACATCTTTGCCCTTATACATATGTACGTATAGAATATATCCCTCTCTTGCCTGTACCTGTATCTGTAATATAGAAAGTAAATCAATTTTATATAGCGTTTTATGGTTAAGAGCCACTTAGTCTCGTGTGTTGAACCTCAGTAAGAAATAAAACTCACTTGTAGATACATATATTATCTCACTGAATCATGACCACAACCCTAGGAATTAGACGTTAAATCACTGGAACCGGTTACTAATTGGGAAACCAAGTCTTAGGTTTAAGTGACTTCGTCAAGGACACAGGATGTTCCTTGCTATATGACCAAGACTTCAGCCTAGAATTCGGAATCCAGACGTCTAGCTCTGTTCAGAAAGGTCGAATAAGCCGAAAGCACTGGCAGAATCTTCCAGTGTTGTTCAGCCCTCTCTGCAGCCTACCTTTGGAAGGCTTCCTGCTGTCCCAGTTATCCAGGAGATGGAAATGGCTTTTCTTACATCTCTCGCGTTAGTATTGTTGTTATTTTTAGTTCTTTTCCGTGAAAAATGTACCTTTGGATCACGAGAAGAGCGCAGCGGCAGCTTATCAGAGTTTTCCAGAACAGGAGGGTCTTTTTTCACCTACAAATTAGGGGTACTCTCATGGTGCCTGGGGTGGGAGGCGTGCCCCCAGTTGACATCTAAAGCCAGCAGTCACTCATCCTCTCCCAGATCCCATTCTCCAGCCTTCCCTCCCTTCTAGAAACTCTTCGAGTCCTGAAATAAACGCACAAAATAATTCCGTTTCCTCCGCAAAGGGAAGAAGGTTCTGGAGATCAGGGGAGAATTAATAGTCACTGAACGCCTACTCTTTACAAGGAACGATGCTAGGACCTTTATGAACATTTTCTCGATGATTACGATGGTTCCGTGAGGCCGGCGTCATCTACATTTTTCAGATGGGGAAACTGCGACTAGAGTGGCGTTTCGAAAGGGGCGCAGGTAGTGAGACATGAAGCCTGGACGGGAGCCCAGATCTCTCTGATTCCAAAGCCTGTGTTCATTCTGTCTACACAGGATGCCCGCCCTCCTGCTGGAGAAAACCGCAGACCGTGGCTTTCTCGCAGCCTTCTGGCTGGAGACCATTAGGTGCCGGTCACCCCGGAGAGTGGGAGGGTAGGCTGGACTTAGGAGTTAGTCCGGCCTGGGTTTGAATCCCCGTTAGTCGTTCAGTCCTGATCGCTTTGGCGTGCTGCTTTGCTGCTCCGAACCTCCATTCATTCACCTGCAAAAAGGAAAGCTACCTACAGGGCCAGGAACCTGTGAGGATTAGATGAAGGGATGTATGCCAAGCCCTAGCGGGGTAGGTGTCCCCTGATGGCTGCTCTTCATTGTTATGGTGATTACCACTCTCCTTTTTTAAAGATGAAAGTGTCAGGTCACCTGGAACCTGTGAGTGTGCACTTTTCCACACACAGGCTTTTTGATCTGTGGCGGAACTAGTTGTCAATTTCCCAGTCTCTCCTCGCTGCCAGAGATCTCACCAGGCTTCTCTGTTTTCTTTTTCTTTCTTTCTTTTCCTTTTTAATGGAGGTACTGGGGCTTGAGCCCAGGATCTCATGCAGGCTAAGCATGCACTCTACCACTGAGCTCTCCCCTCCCCCAGGCTTCTCTGGCCAAATCTGTCTGGCCTGGCCTCTCGGGAAGCTTCCCTGGCCCATCTGATGGGAATCAGGCAAGGCCAGCCAGCCACAGTGGAGGCAGCATGAGCAACAACTGGGCCACAAGAATGCTCCTCGGCTGCCCCAGAGGGACTGGAAAGAAGTGTGCGCATTAAGGCGTCACAAGGCAGAGAGCAACGGGGGGCGTAGGCAGCTACTCAGGCCGTTGGGGGCCAGGGAAGAGGGGGGATGATACCTCCTTGGGTTCCCAGAGGTGAGTCAGTTAGAGAGACAAGCTTTCCACTCAATTTCCCTGGTCCCCTGGGAACAGTTCAGGTACAGCCTCAGCCCTGGTTAAGCTTGTTTGACAAATGAGAGATGCACTACCACTGATACTTGTTGGATGTAGAAGTGGTCTTCAAACTGTTTGACAACAACCAGGGTGGCATGGGTACCAAGCCAGGCAGAGTGGACAGTGGCCCTAGTGATGGAGCAGGGTCCTCAGGACAGCGGCACCTTCTGTGTGCTGGAGACTTAACCCTTCAGCTGCTGGGCCCTTGGAAAGTACAGGGGAGACACTGGGGCAAAGAGGGGGTGGCCCTTGGAGGTAGAGAGGTGCGTTAAGGCACAGCTGTTTATCAACTGGTCTAGAAGTATTTCAGGATTTGAACCAGTGGTCCACATGCACTGGTATCTGTCAGGTACCCGCCCAGCTTGTGTGACGACAGGGATTTTCCACGCGCATCGGAATGAAGCCAAAAGCGCGCACCAGGTTCTAAGAACATTTTGTATGTCTCACTGGCAACGGGGGGTGAAAGAGTTGTCTAGGAACCATAACCGGCTTTGGGTTCTGGGTTCGTTTTAGGGATTTGTATATGGTGCAGCTGCGGACTTAGCACTCACTTAAGGAAGAAATAGCTTTGATCAGAACCAGGTGGGCTTTCTTCCTTTCTTCTTATTGGTTTCGTGTTTTTCAGATCTCACTAACTCTCCCCAGCTGTGTCCTGCTGCAGGCAGGTGTTTGAGACCCTCTGTGTCGTGTTATTCCCCACGTGAGCCCAGGGCTCTTTCCCTCTGTGACTCCCGAGGTGCTTTTGGGGACTGGTTCTTGTGGCAGAGACTTCTCTGGGATGCCTGCCTCTCCCAACAATTCCTCGCTCGTTCCAAGGCCATGGCGTCTCATGCCATCTTTTCATCTTCATCTTCTCAACCTTAGTCAGGGCTGTATCTTTGAAACTCATGTGCATCTGTCTACCTTTAGTTTATCATGAACTGAACGTAACCATTCAGATAGACTTGAGGGTAGTTATCCACATTTTAAAAAAGGATTCCTTAGATTGGGGACGTATTTTCCAGCTGTCTCCTATAAATAGATTCTCCGGTGTATCTGAGAATGCGTACAGATCAATAATAGCTTGAAAGAGAGGTTTGGTGCATTGCTAAAGAACTTTTAGCTAAGGTTGCAGATGCAATATAAATAAGTAATATCACTGATTCTTTATTTGTTTGGTCCTCCAGCTTTGCAAAACTCATCCAACACGTTTTCTCATGTGATGTATGAGGTCTCTACCCCTGATTCTTTGTAGATGGAAAGGCTACCACATACATTTCTAATGAGCAGTGGGGTGGCTGGAAGCTGCCACCATGAGCCCCTCCAGTGGCCCCAAGGCCATGACCTCTTCTACATCTATTTTCAGGTCTTCATCAATGACCCCTGACCCTACCTCCATTCTTCTGTTCCCCTCCCAGCATTTGCCTTTCTAGATGACGAGGCTTTGCTCTTCTCCGTAAGATGGTTGGCATCTTCAGATTTAGGCCAAGAAAAAGGAGAGTTCAGTTTCCATTCCAAACTCCTCATAGCAAACTGCTTTTCGTAATGATCGCAGTATTGCAGGCTGCGTCTCCCCTGAAGTTGTGGCCCTTGGTGTCACCATCTGACCTGAGGAAGGGTGGGTAACAAGCCCCTCTGAGAAGAGCCACCAGCTGGGCTGGAGGGTGGGGCCGCGCCTGCCGCTGGCGCCGTGGGCCGCCTGGAGAGCCGGCGACCTTCCTCCGGGGCTCCTGATACCGAGCTGGGGAATGAGTAATTGGGACTCGCCAAAGTGTTTAAACACCAGAATTGAAATTAATGTCCCCTCATTGCTGGCTACGCTGACAATACATTACAGCAAACACCTTCCCAAAGTGAAATGAATGTTTGTTTATCCTCATGAAATATACATCAAAGCATGTTGGTGGAAGAAACCCTAATGAGGGAAGGGGCCAGGTTTCCTGTTAATTCAAGACAAATAGTTAACCGAGGTAAAGGGCTTTTTCCTTTCTTTCTTTCCTTTCCTTTCTTTCTTTCTTCTTCTTCTTCTTTTTTTTTTTTTTTTTTTGTAAGAATAACCTGTCCACAGCTGTGTATCTGGGACATTAATATGGGTTTAATGAAAACTCCAGTTGATCTGTCCGAAGATATTGATGAGCGTTGCCCAGCCGTATTAATCATCTCCTTGAGGGAGGAAATGAAGGCAATGGGCGAGCAGGTTTCTGTCAGGTGCCAATCCAGATGAAGAGATGTAGAAAAAAAAAATTTTTTTTTTAACCCTCCACAGCTACATCCATTTACCGGGACGTGGGTTGGACGAGGAGAGAATGAGAAGGACCCACGACAACACAGGAAATTCTGAGGCCCATTTAACGTAAAATCATTAAGCTTCTGCCAATAAATCCATTACTGTTAATTATATTGCGATGGCCAACGATCCGCTGATAATATTCCTTCATTGATTCTCATTCGCTGTGGATCGAGGTTCTGGCTTGCATCTCTTTGGTGTTTTCATTCCTTCATTTCCTTCTCCCTCTCCTCTTTCTCTTTCTCCCCGGGGCCCGGGCTCCCCACACCCATCTCTCCCCCTCCCACCTTGAGCTTTTGCAGTAATGCAGCTCCCCTCTCACTGGTGAAACAGTTCTCTCCCTAAGTGCCAAATGTTTCTTGATAGGAACAAGCTACATTTCTTTATGGCTTATGGCAAACTGCCTTGATTACTTCTACTGCTGTACCCATTATGTGAATTAAATATGTATTCAGTTGCATGCTGCTTGCGATGTTATTGCAGGGTGACATATGGTACTGACTCAATTAGAATGAAACTAGCATTAGATAACCCTTCTGATTACATGCATCCTGACCAGCTCCTCCTCGGCCTCCCCTCTGTGCTCTCGTTCTCTCTGCTGTCTGCAGGCCGCAGGTTTACATTATCCGTTATCATCTCCACCACATTGGATGCTGGCCGGGGGGGTGGGGAAGGGAGGGGGCCCTGGGTGTCTGGGAAAGAAGGCATCTCAGATAGACAGACAGAATAAAAGGGCTGGGGGTGGGGTGGGGGAGGAATATAAAGGACTCTCTGCTCGCATTTGGAATTCACCTTTAATGTATATATTGTTCAGAAGTGATTGTCAGGCCTGCTATGAGAAGAGGCCAGAAAGGTCTCTGTAGGGTTGGAAGATCAGAAAAGGAAAGAAAAAAAAAAATGACTGTGAAATGACTGCTGTGTGTGAGATTAGTTGGTCCTTACCTTGAAAATTATTCATTTAAAAATAACACCTTTCTCTCCCCTCCCAGTTCATACTTACTCTAACACCAGTGACACATTTTCTATCTATAGCATACCTGGATTCAACATACGTTAACCCATTTGATTCCCATCAGCTCCTGACAACACAGGCAGAACAGCAATGGGCACCCCCATTTTACAGATGAAGCAGTGGAGGCCCGAAGAGGCTACATTACATTGTGGTTCAAGGTCGCAGAGTCACATGGTGAGCACAATGAGGAGGAATCCCTAAGAATGCAGAGGGCTCTGGAGGGCCGCTCAAGGATGTGCTATAAAGTGATTTGAGAATTGTTAGATCTTAAAAATAATAATAATAAATAAAGGAAGTATTTTGGCTGTCCGGGGCAGCCAGTGTCATTGCTGGAACGTCTGGTCCTGATAACAACACAGTGCGCCTCCAAGAACAGCTGGCTAGAGCATTTCCTTCTGAGGAGGGATGTTTCTCTCCTTGATCATTTTTCACCACGTGTTAAGCTGTTCTAAGCTCCGTTCCTTCTGCTCTTCCTGCTCTGTCACCTCTACTTGCCGTGTAAGAATCTGGAGACCATTTTTTTCCGGCTCACTTAGCCCCAGCCTGAGGCTAAAGCAGCCCCCACTCCGGAGCCTGCCCCCGGACCTGCTGGCCATCTGGGATTTTCTCCCAGGCTGATAGAAGGGCTCCTGGACCCAAGACTGCCTGCCCAACGGCGGCGTCACCATCCAGCGCGACTCCTTGCCCATGACCGGTTCAAGCCTGCAGGTCTGTCTGAGCATCTACCGTGTGTGTTGGTGTGCACCACACCATATGCTGTGGGCAAATAGAAAGCTTAGAACGTCTCCTGACTCTGTGACTTTGAGTAAGTTAAAAAAAAAGTATATGGTCCCTGGCCAAAGGCAGCTCGTACCCAGGCAGAAAAATAGCATGAGGGTGAGTGTAAATGAGGATGGTGTGAACTCAGAAGTACCACAGATGCACTTACTAATCTCAGCTGGAAATCCTAGAATCAGGCTGATGCTTCGCTCAGTACCTTGAGTACAGCAGGCACTTAACACACGTTGGTTGAATGGATGCATAAGCGAATGAATGAGAGGGATCAGATAGTTATGGTAATCAGGAGGCAGGTTTTCTTGGGGGAGATGGGGCTCCTTATAAGATGACACAACCATCCATCCTGTCCTACCCCTCCCAGCCTGCTCTCCCATGACAATGATGATCACACTTAAAACACTGAAGAGCTAAACAAGAAAGGAATAAAAATGGTTATCTGCAGAGGCCGGGTGTGAGGTGGGGGACGGGGGGATGGAGGCAAGGGTAGAAGCAAGACGCAGTGGCATGTGGGATCATAATGTGTACAGCGTAGACGTGTTTTTTATATGGTAAGTGTATTTCCTATTTTAAAATGAGGTTAAAAACAAACTTGCAGGGAGCATTAGCTCGCCTAATCTTCACAGCTACTGAGTGTGTATCGGGGGTCGTTTTTATTAGGGTCTGGTTTCACATAAAGAAACCAAAGCACAAAGAGGTCAGGTAACTTACACAAGGTCGTAATAGAGTTGGTAAATTGCAGCTTGAAGATGAAACCCGGAGTGAGTTCTTTCTGCCATCGAACCTGGTGTCTGTGAGCCTTGGCTGATCCCCAGAGCGGTGCCGGTGTGATATGTGCCCTCCCTGGGACCTCTGTTTGCCAGTGTAACTGTGTGTGTACCGATGTCTCCGCAGGAGACGGGGATGATGTGGGGTTGGGGCTCTCTCCGCTGCCACCGTATCACGGCACCCTTGTACCCCCAGTCCATCTGACGCGGAGCAGCAGGAAGAGGTGTCTCTGAACCAGCCCTGCATTCGTGCTCGCTCTTGGGGGAGGAAGGCAGCACGAAACGGGTCGCTTTACCTGGCCTTTAGGGTTTGCCTGCTGTTCCCCTGGGTACCTCTGGAGGAACCAGGGAGGTATTACAGTTACCGCAATACCAGAAGGACCTGAGGGCAAGTCTGGCACTGACAAATGCCCCAAGTTATTGGTCTTGTAAGTTTAGTGAAGCATGGCACATGTTTTTGAGGGCAAAGTGCGACATTTGTATGGCATCCTCTGAGTCGGTGTCACCTGCTGTTCTGTAGATGTGTACGTAACCCACATTGCCTAGCAGAACTCCCTTCTCACCACCCTTCTCACCACCTGACCCCCTCCACTCTTTCTCCTTGACCCCTACCTGGGGCGGCCTCTCTGGGTAGAACAGAGGGAGAGCTGTGCCATCGTGTGTTCTCACTGAGTAGATCTGTCGTTCCGTTGCGGCTCTCTTGTACTTTTGCTCATGTAATTCAGAGCAACGCTCTTCTCTGAGCGTTGCAGCCGATGAAGAACGAGTCTGTCTGTAGACTCCAGCAGGGGCGGTCTATTGCCCTGAACTCCGCAGTACCTTCCTCCTAGCAACCTGTTGCTAATCAGAGGTATCTTATGCCCTTCTTAGCCCTTCAGAAGAGTTAGGGCAGGGTTCTCCAAGGCCAACCCTTTTGATGGGCCGTGTTCTGTTATGATTTTGTCTAAAACTGTCCACTGTAGCTTCTGCCCCTCCTTGAACCAGGTCCCTCCTCCACGAAGCCTTCTGGGAGGGTGACTCCAGACTTCACAGCCCCCGCCTGTCTATTGTTTCTAAGATTTCTAACTTCCTTTAGCTCACTTCTAGAAAGCTTCTTGGCTTCTGGAATTTTTGCTTCTCCGGGTCATGGGATCTCCTAGTCGACAGATCCAGGCGATACTCTCTTCAGTTGTGGACTCTTGATGTGTTTGATACCAACGACCTTTCTGTGGTGAAGCGCCCTCCTCGCTTGATTTCCTGGTTTGCTTCGTAGCTCCTCGGTGGGCCCTTCTCAGTTAACTCCGGTGGTGCCTCTCTCTTGACTCATTGCTGAAATGTTCCCCCCATTCCTTAAGACTCTGCATCACCTAAATACTCATGGCTTACAAATATATCTACTTGTCATCTCGCTGAGGGCAGGGGCCCTATCTTTCCTGTCACCCTCTGCATCCCCAGAGAGCAGCACAGTGCCTGGGCCAAAGTGAATACCCGGTGAATATTTATTCAACACGTGGAAAAGTAAAACCTGTATTTTCCACCCAGAGTGATTCTGTGAGTTTCAGATCTGCAAGTGTAGGTGCCCAGCACGTGTCTCTACGTCCGTGTTTAACGGAATCCTTAAACTCTGCACATCCAGGGCAGACCTCCTCAGCATCCTGTTCACATCAAACCTTCTTCCTGTATTCCTTCTCTCTTTCATCTGCCCAATCTGGAAGCCACCAGTTTGGGTCAGACTCTTTTTCTAAGTCCTGCTTCCCCCGTGTAATCATTAGCCAGTTTGTGTTGCTTCTAACAGCAAACGTTTCTTGAACACTTTATGCCAGGCTTGGTGCCAGGTGAGGGGAATACAAAGGTCAGCAAACGCACCCTGACCATATCCCGTATCATTTCTCCTCCCCATCTGCCACAGTCCCAGGTCAGGCCCTGACTGCCTTTCAGACACTTATCCAGACAGCCACGCTGACCACCTATCTATCGGGGTATCTCTGCCCTGGAAAATCCTCTCACTGCCTGCCCTGTCTCAGGTTCGCTGTGACACCCTTCACATTGCAAACCTGCTTGCTGTCCCCCGATTTAGAATTCTTCACTGGCAGCTCCAATGTCAAATGCTGTAGTCCTGAATCTCAAAACTCTTGTGCCATGATTGGTTGTGAAGTATGTCACAAGTCATTTTGATATTAATAATAGGCTAAGACCTGAGGTTTGCAAATTATTTAAAATTTTAAACTAATTCGAGTGATCACCATAAAAATGTCACTCTCACTCACCTGAAATCCCATATGCTTTCCTGGGTGGGAGAGAAGGGGTAGCTTCATAGCCTGCTGGGAACTGTGCGTATTCCTGTGAATTCCCTCTCGAGTGTGTCTTAAATCTGATCCTCACCGACTGTGCATGTTTGATGGACAGACACAAGGCCAAAGTCTGCGGGATGACCCCTGAGGTCCCTGGTATAGCCCACAGTACCCTTGGGTCTAGCCTTTGTCTATTTCATCAGGGCTGTTCCCTACCATTTTCTTCTATCTCATCGTAGGCTGGAGATGCCTGAAACCTGCCATTTCTGTCTTAGACTTTTGAGATCTTCTCCTCTGTTAGGAACACTGTACCTACCATCCCCATAGTAAACTGGGACTCATCATGCAAATCCTGGCAGCAGCCTTGACTGAGAACGCTCATCTGGTCTTAGAGATTCCTTCTTGGTGTTCGCTTTGTCTTGTATAGTCCTTCAAGGTCATATACACCTTATATACTTAGTCTTTGTCATTTTGTTCTTTGCACATTCTTTTCATTTTTACATGTTTATTTTCCCATTGAACTGTATGTATTTTGCAGTTGATGTCTTTGTATATTCTTCTGTCTCTTTTTTTTCTTTTTTTAGGACAGGCTTGGGCATATAGTAGGTGCTCCACAATCATTCATTGTAGTCATGTGGGTACCATCCTATCCACGGACCCCAGCGTTCAGGCAACTTTAGTACCGTGTCATATCCTGATTGACTAGAGAGAGCCCTAGACAGGAGTCTGAAGAGTGAGTCCTGGCTCATCCAGGTGTGGTTATGTGTCCCTGGACATGTTCCATACAACTTACATCCACCTGCTTCTATGTGCGTGTCTATTTGTAAGACTGTCTTATGAAATGGTTGTTGAAATCAGGTTGGGAGAAGCATGGGAAATAGAATGTAATGGATAAAGTGAGGTCCCCTGTATCTGTCAGTAAAAGTGTGGCATTAAATGTCTAACAGAAGGGTTTAGATATGTGGTAAGAAACGGAGACCCAGTGGTTTGGGTCTTGAGCACAGACGGCATGTGCTGAAATCAGATTTAAGGCTTTTCAGTCTGGTAAAAATGGGTAGGATGTACTAGACTGGAGAAAGACTGAAGACAGGGGTTTCAGCCAGGAGACAAAAGGATCCAGGGTCTGAGTCAATGAATGGTGTTTTGGGAAGGGAAAGGATCTGACTTTTTTTGAAAGAAAGATGAGCAGAGCCCCGTGACCATCTAGATATGGAGGTTGAAGGAAAGGTATGAGACGAGGTTGACTGAATCGTTTAATTCATTCATTAATTTGGCTTCCATCAAATGTTTGAGATGGGACATGACTCATTACAATGAAAGACTGTTTAGCAATTATAACCGTCCCCAAATAGCCAGAGGGTGTGGGCACAGATGCCCACCTAAGCATGTAACTGTCGGAAATGAGCTTTTGCCAGGGTTGTCATTGAGGCATCTGCTGTGTGGTTTTTGCAAGTATGAACGAGGCCTGAGATGTCTTCCATCTCTGTGTGTCTGTGTGTCTGTGTTCATAGGTTTTCTGATCTGGTTATCTGGGAGGATGGGTTGGTGTTAGTAAGAACAAGGAAATTAGGAGAGAGAGGGAATTCAGATGCCGGCAAGAGTTTTGTTCATCCGATGGTGGTAGATCTTTCAGTTTCATAGAATGTTGTGATTGCTTCTGTGTAATTATTGGTTTCCTTTGGGCTACATCTTTGACATTTACTTGACTTCATCTCCTCAGAGACAAAGCGTGACCTCACCTAGAATCGTGCTTTATGTTCAGGTGACTCAGAGGCTTAGCTCCTTAGTTCCCAGGACCTCCTTCCCGGGAGGAGCCAGAGTTTATTGTGGGTCAGAATGAAATATAGTGGGAAAGAAAGAACTTGGGCTTTGCAGTCAGTCTGTCCTGAATTTGTGTCCTGGATCCTCCGTCTACTGTGTGACACTGGGCAGGTTACCTAATTTGCCTTGTGTTTGTTTTCTCAATACTAAAAGTAGAGGTTACAATATCACCTACTTCATAGGGTTTGGGGAAGGATTATAATAATAAAAATAGCTAATGTTAACATAACTTAATGTTAACAGTAACGTACCAGGCTTTGCCTTATTTACGTTGATCATTTCATTTAATCTTCCCTACAAAAACGGTAAGGTCTGTACTATCATGTCCCCATTATATTGACCAGTAAACTGAGCTTAGAGGGGTTGAATAACTTGCTCTTAATTACTCAGGTAGAAATTGGCAAAGTAGGGAATTTGAACCTGGGTGAAATGACTTTAACAGCTGAGCCCTTAACAACCTAAAGTTCTGTAATCTCCCAAATAGCACTCTTTTTGTGAAAATTTGGAAGCTCTCCTAAGACCCTTCCTTTCAGATTGATCACCCCTTCTACCATGTTCCTATAACAAAATACCTGTGGCTTTAGCATTTTAAAAATAATTTTTCAACTCTTTTTTCAACCTTTAATTTTAGTCATTTGTTCATAAGTCCCCCTGTCTTCACTAAATTATAAACTTTTGAGCATAGGAACTGTGCCTACCTATGTATTTTTCGCTCTAATGCTTTCTTTATACACAGGCTTTCTTAATGTTAATTTATTGGAAATAAATTATATGAAAAGCTCACTCTTTCCCTAGAGGGGGCACCTTTGGTACCATGAGGTCACCTTTGCCTTTCTGTCATCAAAACAGAAAGATTGAAGTGTCAAAGAGTGCTATGAGCAGCACTAATGGTATGTGATCATTTGAAATAATGAAATAATGTCAGATGGTCTGATTATAGTCCTTACATCACCCCTACCCCAACCATGAAACACACAAACATCATAAAAGCAGAAGTGATTTCAAATGATAAATGCTGGAGAGGGTGTGGGGAAAAGGGAGCCCTCCTACACTGTTGGTGGGAATGAAGTTTGGTGCAGCCATTTTGGAAAACAGTATGGAGATTCCTCAAAAGACTGAAAATAGACTTACCATATGATCCAGCAATCCCACTCCTGGGCATATATCCAGAGGGAACCTTAATTCAAAAAGATACCTTCACCCCAATGTTATAGCAGCTTTATTTACAATAGCCAAGACATGGAAATGACCTAAATGTCCATCAATAGATGACTAGATAAAGAAGCTGTGGTATATTTATACAATGGAATACTACTCAGCCATAAAAAATGATAAAATAATGCCTTTTTCAGCAACATGGATGGCCCTGGAGAATGTCATTCTAAGTGAAGTAAGCCAGAAAGATAAAGAAAAATACCATATGATATCACTCATATGTGGAATCTTAAAAAAAAAACTTATTTATAAAACAGAAACAGACTCACAAACAGAATACAGACTTGTGGTTGCTAGAGGGGAGGGGCGTGGGAAGGGATAAACTGGGAGTTTGAGATTTGCAGATACTTATTGGTATATATAAAATAGATAAACATGTTTATACTATATAGCACAGGGAAATATATACAATATCTTGTAGTTTATGGTGAAAAAGAATATGAAAATGAATATATGTATATTCATGTATGATTGAAGCATTGTGCTGTACAGCAGAAATTGACACAACATTGTAAAATGTCTATACCTCAATTAAAAAAAAAAAGCAGAATGATCTTTGCTCAGTAAGTTGGATTGTTTGTGATGTTTAGAATTGAACCAGACAAGACATGAAGTATTGGGAGCTAGTTCCTCATTGCCTCTGGGTATCAAACATGCTATATCCCATTTGGTCTTGAGTTTTTTCCTCCCCTCAGCCTTTTTGGTTGGAATGCAGGCCTTGTTTTGAAGCTGAGACGTGCTGGCACCTGACCTTCCTTTAGTGGAGGGTGAGTCTGGGCAGTTGAGGTGGACTTCAGTAAATCCCTGGGGTACCTGTTATCAAGAAGGTTGAATACCTAGCTTGTGCTTTTCTCCCTTCTGACGCATCTGAGACGGAAAAAAGAAATTCCATGACCCCTTGAGTGGCAGCAGAGGGAGAAAGCAAGACGCCCACCTCTGAATGCCTTTAGGTTTAAAAAGTGTGGCATTAAAAAATACACACTACTGTATATAAAGGAGATAAACAACAAGGACCTACTGTGTAGCACAGGGAACTGTATTCTTCAATATCCCATAATAACCTATAATGGAAAAGAATCTGAAAAAGAATATATATATTATAATGTTATAATTTATATATATATATATGTAAAATGAAATCACTTTGCTGTATACCTGAAAATAGCACAACATTGTAAATTATACTAAAAACAAAAAACAAAAAACAATGACTACAACAACAAAGTGCCTTTGAACTGCTTTTGGGTTCAAAGTTGAGTAATAGTCATGGTCTTGTTGGTAAAAATAATAATGCACAGAGTATTTAATACTTATCAAGACGATTTGATACATAGCACCTCTTATCCTCTTTCTTTGAGAAACAGCCCTGTGCAGATGAATAGAAGGAATCACAGAATTGCGTTTGGTGGTGCTGAGTGAAAGGCCGTTATTTTTCTTGCCTTATCTTCTGTCCCCTCATTCTTTCCTTAAGCTCAATGAGCTTCGCTGTAGTTACAGTTACATCTCACCTTGCAGACTCAGCTTTGGCAGCCTCCCCCATGTGAAGCGATGGGGACACTGGCATGGAAGGCCTCCACGTGACCCAGCGAAGGCTCCGTGTACATCAGTCCCTGCAGTTGACTCAACAGAGTGCCCAAAGGCCACCACCCAAAGCCCCTCGACTCTTATTTCAAACATGATTCTAACTGTGTGGTTGTCTGGTTTCCCCACCCCTGCCAGGATGGATGTCTGATAATCACTAATGCTTACCGAGCACGTCCTACCCACGGATGCTCTCTCAGCCACTCACAGGTATTCACTCAGGGATTCCTTACACCCCCGGAGCTTGGTAACACGACTGTCTCCATTCTGCAGGTGGGGACACAGCAGGGAGGGGGTCAGAAACAGGTTCCCACAGCCGGTCAGTCAAGGCCAGCTTTGGCTCCCACAATCTGGTATGTCAACTGTAACACTGTGCCTTCTACGAAGAAGAGGAAGAGGAGGAAACTCTGAGAGGCAGTATAACTATTAAAAGGAGACTTGGGAGCTTAATAAAAAGCCCAGCAGATAGAGTTTACGTACAGTAGGTCTGCAGACGCCCACCTAGCAGTGGGCCTGGGCGATAATTGGCATTTGTAATGATAAATGATTTGGATCCTGAAGAGGATGCCAAAGTATGTTCAAGATTATCCGACTATCCGTCTGTCTGTCTGTCTATCTCTCTCTCTCTAGATATCTTTTAAAGAAGCTAGAGGAAAGAGAACATATTTTTAAGTGATTTGTATCTAAAATGATGAAAATAAACCCGGTTTTGGTGAACCCCCAGGACCAAGGAGCTGAGGCAGGTTTCTAGAGTTGTTTTCTTTTCTCAGGAGTTAGTTTCCTTGCCTTTCCACCTGCTCCTGGCTTCCAGAGTCTCTGTTCCCTGGGTGTCGCCCCCAGAACAAAGGTTGTGGACCCATGCACTGCCGAGACCGCCTCCCTGGACCCTCACTGCAGAAAAGATGACACGGATGTACGATCACTCTACACTGTGAACAGGGTGCCACTCACCCACCCGACTCTGTTGCTCTGCTTCTATGGCAGCAGGCCGAGGGCGTGCCCGGCAGTAAATACCAGTCGTGAACCACCGTGAACCCGGAAGAGGGTGGTCAGGGGATCCGAGAGAAGGGAAGGGGAGAGGACCTCTTTGTCTGGAAGGGAAGTGCCGAGACTACCCCTGCAGGTCTGTTAAGTGTCTCCTGGATGAGAAGGGAATTCTCTTCCCTGCTTCCCCCTCCCCCTCCCCCCTTTATTTTTTCTCCCTTTGTAGAATAAAAATAAAGTAAAATGGAAAAAAAAAAGAAAAACCCCAGCAGAAAGGGAGCTGTGATGCTGTCGTCCCCGGCGTTGATGTTATTTATTTTCCTCAGTTGCTGCTCTGGAAGCCCGGAGTTGACAGAGCGGTTTTGTAGAATAGAAACATTATAGACTGTTACTGTCAGAGTGTTAAATGTGATGGATAGAGAAATAGAGGCGAGGGAGGGGACTTAATACTGAGAGCCAGGGTGCTCATGGGAAAATAAACCATCCGCGTATAAGAAATGAATGAGGTAATGTGGCAGGAGGTAATGGGCTTTTGCAACATGCCGGAACAGAGATGCTTATTACAGGGGGTGCTTAACCCTTGGCGTGCTGCTTTCCCTTTGTGGGTTCCGGGGCTTCCCGCCACGTCCCTCTGCGCGAGCACGTGTGTGTGGCTTCTCTTCAGGCGGGGAAGCAGGCGTGCGCAGAGGAGTGGAGACAAACGGGCTCTTAATAACGAGGTATTAGCAGCCTGTACATCACAGAGCCTTGGCAGCTCCCGAGGGCCTCGGGATCCCCGGGGCTGCTCGAGACAGGACGTGCCGTGATTGCTGGGTTCGGCAGAAGCAGGGAGGGCACGTTCGGGGAGCTGGAGGCTCTGTTGATTCCTCCCTTGGAGGCTTCGGAGGGGTGCTTTGGCTCCTTGGGAGAGAAGTTGATTCATGTCACTCGGCTTCCTTAGTGGCCCCAGAAGATTCCCTGCCACTTTATGTCGCCACTGCCTAGCTGTTCTCCCACGGCCCAGAATGGGGTGGCTTTGCTGTAAAACAGGAGGGAGAGGAGCAGACAGTGGTCATCTTTATTGCCTCCTTGTCAAGTACAACACATGATATGGTGATGATAAAGGTGAGCATGTCAGGGGGAGACCCGGCTCAGACGGGATGATGGCAGGGGTCCAGCCAGCCTAGGTGAGGTGGAGTGAGGTGAAGTGAAAGGTGGCCGGGTTCACTGAGCGAGCTGCTTTCCCTTTGTGTGGGGTTCCCGTGACCTTCCCACCCATCTCTGAGTCCTGGGGTGGCCAGCCCTGTGTCTTGCGCAGGACAAGCCTTCAGTAAACTGTGAGGGCTCAGTTGACATGGGGTGTTGTCTAGCTCCGGTGCTAACCTGCTGTGTGGCCTTGAGCAAGCCATTCACCCTCTCTGGGTGTTAAGATGAAAAAACTAATGCCTTACAGATTTATTATCAAGATTAACCATACTCATGCTGATGAAAGTATAGGCAGGTTATAAAACATTATGCAAACAAAAACCAAAGTATCACCATTATTTTTGCTGTTAGTAACAAAACAATACCTGTGCATTAAATGATAAGCTGAGGAACTTCACCAAAGAAACTAATGTTTTCGAACAAGCAACTTCACGTGCTTTTACCCAAACAGTGCTGTTCTTGTCTGATGTTCACGTGCATCTCTTTGCCTTCAATGTGGTCACATCCTCAAGGACACTGCCCTGGCTGGATGTTTATATTGTTGGCACTGGGTCAGTGGGAGCCTCGAATCCTCTTGCAGGGGACCAGAGTCACCTGAGAGCTGTGGTATTCCTCCCTCTCTTGTTCAGAAGTTTTACAGAAGCACTGAATTTTGGGGTTAAGACGGACTCTTCCTCAAAATGTCCATCATTGGCTTTGATTTAGTTTGGAAAGTGCTTCTTGCTGAAGCATGAACCTCGCTTCCAGCAGCTTCTGGATCTTTCTTCGAAGCTCTTCTGTGTCAGATGTTTCTCATCCCAACCTCATCCTCTAAGATCTAGCCTCTGAGATCATGTCACTAGGAACCCTGTCCTTGAGATGGTCCACATTCTGAGGATTTTTTGAGTGTCATTTAGCTTTCAGAGAGGCTCAGTGTTGTCACAGGAGCTGATGGACCTAGGTTGGCTGGCCTGGTCTACCGTGGTCTGGACTCTGCTCTAGGTCTTCAGTTAACATGTGCTACCCACTGGTGAGGTGAGGAGCTAGTCTTACCGCCTTGCTTCCTTTTCCTGATTTCTCTTCCTCACCAGAAGGTCCAGACCTTCCAGGCAAGTTGATCTCTTTGCTGTCGCCCCCGCTCCTCCTGGGATCCTTTTTTTCCATTTTGTCTTCTGTGTATAACTAGTCTCTATCCATCCTGCAAGCTTTCCTGCTGCTGCTTTTTCCCCAATAATTACAGCTTTCATTGAATCGTCTCTTGATTCTTCGAATTTGTACTACTGTATGTAACAGCTGGCTATATACAGTGTGTGGTGTTTCTCTGTTTCACATGAGGCTGTCTTATCTTTCCAAGGACATTAAAATTTTCTCCGAAAAAGGGATATGTCCTGTGTACTTTTTTTCTTATAATCGGCACCCCACTGCCCCCCTTCTCCAGTCATTTGTCATCTACTTCGTTCTAATGCTTCTCTAACAGAGAACTTTCTTTTGCTTATTTCTGGTCTTCCTCAAGGAGTAGCAGTTCCATTAGGAATGCGGCATTAGCGTAGGTTGTCCAAAGGCATCTAGTTTCTAGCCTCTCTTATTATTTCTTCGACTCATTGACCGTTTTTAACAGAAAAGTTCTCTTCCTGCCCTTGTCTGCTTGACACGCTCAGACATCCTTACATTCAGCCTTGAATGGAACGGAGATGAAATTCACGTGTAGGTGAGAAACGGCACCAACCTGTGATGGGATCCTGTCTCTCACTAAATAATATTGCTGGTGCATTTGAGTAAGAGGAGCTCAGAGGATTAAATGCAGCGAGGTGTCAGAAGAGTCTAGAATGGTGCGTGGCGCATAGCAGGCATCAAACTCATCAGTTACAGTAGCAGTGGTTCCACCAGCCGTCGTGGTAGCTGAGCAGCAGTGTTAGTAGCGGTAATGCCTGGTGCCCACTGATCTGCCCGTTTTGCTCTACTTACATTTTGGTCCAGTTCCACGTACACCATATAATGGATAGAATCTGTAAGCTGGGGAACAATAAAGACCCTCTAAACAGACCCTCTAAATGTGAGCCTGCCTTGGGCTAGTGGTGTCCTTCTGTTCCTTACTCACCTTCATATGTGTCCCTGCAAAAGCCAGCTCCTTTGGGGTTCGGGAAGGAAGGTATATCTGAGAACCTTGGATTTGTTTGAAATTTATAAGAAAGACAGTAGTCAAGGAGCAAGAGGAGAGATCCAACTCCAGGCCTTTTCGGGAGATTCTTTGCCTGTGTTTTTAAAATTCCACTAGGATACAGAGGATAGATATGCAGGCTGTAGAATTCAGAGGAAAGGCAGAATGATGCAAAGCTTCCAGGACAATTCTTTTCCTTTGTTGATGAGTTGTTTTTCTAAATGTCTTCCTTTTCTGTGTCAAAACACAGCGCCCATCTTTGAACTTCACCGTTATCTCAGAAACGTGTGCGCCCAGGCCCTTCATCTTTGAAAAGGGTAATGATCGGGTTCTGGAGGGGCATTGCAAGTATTCAGTTGGCAGGGTCAGTCGTTCTAAAGAATTACGTGGGAGTGTTTTTAAAATGCAGATTCACAGGCCCTGCCTGAGCAGGTTTTCTCTGTGGCCTAGAAATCTGCACATTAGAAACCCCTTTGATGAATTCGATGCCTGGGACATGTAGTTTCTTCTTTGAGAAATGCCTCTCACTCCGCACCTCTTCCATTCTCCTGGTGGTGATGGTCTCCGTACTGGTCCTGAATCTGATAACCTACTACCATGAGAGCATTTAGAATGCCTGTGTGCTCACTTCAACAGCACATAAGAAAACTGAGAATGATACGGAGACGATAGCATGGGCCTTATACAAGGATGCTGTGCACCTTTGTCAAGCATTTCGTATTTTTTCACTGAGCTGTGCACTTGTGATTGGGGCACTTTTCTATATCTCCGTTACATGCCAAAAAGGTTTTAAAAATTGCCCTTTTATTAATGTCGCTGTGACATCTGAGCCAAACCCAAGAACCAAGATCTACAACGAGAACCTATTTTGAAGAGAGTAAGGGACCATTATTATGGATTCATGGTTTTTCCAGTAGGCAGCTGCCATTTAAGGGATTTTAAGAGATATGTGAGTTCACTTTTGTTAAAAAGTAGTTTGTTTTCTGTCTGTGAGTCTGTTTCTGTTTAAGTTCATTTGTGTCTTTGTTTTTTTTTTTTGAGATTCCATATACAAGTGATACTATATGGTATTTTTCCTTCTCTTTCTGGCTTACTTCACTTAGTATTGACGATCTCCAGGTCCATCCATGTTGCTGCAAATGGCACTTTATTCTTTTTTATGGCTGAGTAGTACTCCATTATATAAATATACCACAACTTCTTTATCAAGTCATCTGTCGATGGACATTTAGGTTGTTTCCATGTTTTGGCTGTTGTAAACAGTGCTGCTGTGAATACTGGGGTGCATGTGTCTTTCCAAATTAGAGTTTCCTCTGGATATATGCCCTTGAGTGGGATTGCTGGATAAGAGGGTACGTCTGTTTTCAGTTTTTTAAGTAACCTCCATACGGTTTTCCATAATGGTGCACCAAGCAACATTCTCGTCAGCAGTGTAGGAGGGTTCCCTTTTCTCCACACCCTCTCCAGCATTTCTCGTTTTTGGCCTCTTTTGATGGCCATCCTGACACGTGAGGTGATACCTCATTATAGTTTTGATTTGCATTTCTCTGATAATTAGTGATATTGAACACTCTTTCATGTGCCTATTGGCCATTTGTATATTTTCACTGGAGAAATCTTTGTTTAGATCTTCTGCCTATTTGGGGATTAGGTTTTTTGTTTGTTTGTTTTTGTTGTTACTGAGTTGTAGAAGCTGTTTGTATATTCTGGAAACTAAGCTCTTGTCAGACCCATCGTTTGTAAATGTTTTCTCCCATACCGTAGGTTTTTTTTTTTTTTTTTCCATTTTATTTATGGTTTCCTTTGCTGTGCAAAAGCTTATAAGTTTTATTAGGTCCCATTTGTTTAGTTTTGCTTTTATTTCTGTTGCCTGGGTAGCCTGCCCTAGGAGAACATTGCTGAGATTTGTATCAGAGAGTGTTTGGCCTGTGTTCTCCTCTAGGAGGTTTGTGATATCTTGATTTATGTTTAAGTCTTTAAGCCATTTTGAGCTTATTTTTGTGTGTGGTGTGAGGGAGTGTCCTAGCTTCACTGATTTACACGTGGCTGTCCAGTTTTCCCAACACGACTGATGGAAGAGACTGTCTTTTCTCCATTGGATATGGGGGGATAGGGGAGGGTGGAGGGGTAAGTTGGGAGTTTGGAATTTGTAGATACAAACTACTATATGTAAAATAGATAAACAGTAAGGTCCTAGTGTAGAGCACAAGGAACTATATTCAATATCTTGTAATGGCCTACAATGAAAAAGAACATGAAAACACTATGAGGCAGAGCAGGGGGCAGGCGGAGCGCAGTCCTCCATGACACTATGAAGGGATCACCCTGGTCAGGCCTTTCTTGCTGTCTACCACACACGGGTTAGAATGTTTGTTGTCTGAACTGCATGAGGAGAAAGCACCAGAATGTGGTCCTGAGCACTCATGGAGGACAGAGAGCGAGGAGGAAAAAGACGACCTCCTGAGTTCACGTCCGTGCGCCCGAGGCTCAGACTTCCCAAGTTCACTGAGCTGAAATCGGATTTGCTGTTTTATTTGCGGGGCTTCCTTCTGGTAGAGTTGCTATGTTTGTGGTTGTAATTTTGCACTTACCCTCCCACACCAGAACTTCCACATTTGAGCTGACTGTTCATTCTGAGCTGGCTGGGTTGTGTTCGCGCGTGCGTGTGCACTCACGGGGCTGTATGATGTGTGTGTATATGCCTGTGTTTGTGCGACTGATCATCCTGTTCTCTTGGTCTCTTGGAGAGACTCCATCTGTTCCAGAGTGCAGAGATAACTGACTTACTGTGCCAGTCCCATGGACATCCAGCCATATAATGTCTTGAGTTTTAAAAACTTGGTGTTTGCAAATACCTATTTATTCCTCTCTGATGTGTTCCACTGTGTTATTCTAACTGCGGGAAGGCAGAGGGACTTCAGGATGGTGGTGCAGAGTTGGGAGAGGGAGCAGAGTGTGTTTAGTCAAACTGGGTTGAGCGTAATGGGTTACTGGGTATAAGTTCCTGCATCTGTTGTTAAGCTGCGGTGGTGGGGCGGGGGGAGGGGAAGAGGGCACGAGATTCCCCCTCCCCCAACCCCAACACACACAGTGGCTCTTTGCTGATTATTATGAGCCTAAACTCATTTCACGTTAGCTGATGACCTGTTGGCCAAGAGCCCCAGCCTACATGTGACAGCTCGGGGTGTCTACCCCTGCTGGGCATAGCCACAGCATCCTTCACCGGCTGTTAATCAGAGTCTGGGAAACGCCGCTTCTGCTGGCTGGACTTGGCTTTCTGTCTGAACCCAAAAGTGCAGGTACTGTCGGACCTGACACAGGTCGGGAAGGAAAAGGGATGGTTCCTCCTTTACCTTTTCCTAAACCTCTTCTCCACACAGATCCAACAGCACCCCTGAGGACCGAACCACCTTGTTACAATGGGCTCCGGCGTTCAGAGCAACTTCCCTACAAATCTCTTTTTATTGGCATTTCCTCCAATTTCCCCATCCCTGAATTGCATTTGAATCAGTTGAGAAAAAGAGAGAGGAGGAGAAAGGAGGCGGCTCCCCCACCCTCCTCGCTCTCGGAAAAGCAGTTCACCACCAGCTTTATTTGGTAAAATGCTGCAATAGATGCTTGTCAGAAATAATTTATTCCTGTTAGCTGTAATCTGAAGGAAAACAGATACAAGTCCTATAGTTAAAAAAAAAAAGTAAAGTAGTCTTGCTTTCGCTGACAGTACAAAGGTGTCATATACAAGAAGGATTGACACAGACCAAGGGGTCTTGTGGGAAATATGATAATAACTATAAAGAAGACAGATTATTCCCCAGTTGCCAACATTCAAACCTTTTTACAGTCAGTTCAAACATATAAAACTTTATTGCTCTAGCAGAAAGGGGAACAATTTCTGGTTGCACGGCTTTCCCAGGGCTGGGTTTATACTGTCTGTGTTATTGCTCTGTAGTGGCATTTTAAAGTTTATTGAACAAGACTTTTACAATTGAAGGAAGTATATAAAACTGTAAATTTATTAGATTTTTCAGGATAAGTGCCCTTTCTAGTTGTGCTCAAGAATTCGGAGCTCCGAGAAACTGCTAGTTACAAGACTTATTAATATTAAAGACTGCGGGTACGCACATTTTATACCTTAACTGATGGAAAAAATAATATTATTACGTTACTGAACGTTGGGGCTCTCATGCTGTGGAATTGGATGGATACACCCAGGTAGGACTTGAAGTGCCAGATGTAACTATTTTTCACTGGCTAAAAAGTTAGCTTTTGTTATATCTTAGTTTATTTGATTTTAACACAATTGGCCTGGATACTCCTCTGTTCAGTGAAGGATGTCTCAGGGTAAATGTCTTGTCTTTTTTCTTTTTCTGAGATCCTTGCTGATTTTCCAGCATTTCTCACTGTTGGGCTGTCATGCAAGTGTGTAGGTGGTAGGTTTTAAGAGCATATTTGTGGTGAAGTAATATATTATAGCATCCACAAAAAGCAACTCTACTTTTGATGATCAAAATACTACTAAAAAGAGTTACCTTTTATGTTTTATAACTTCTCATTTTTTTCAAAGTCTTTTAGGGACGTGATTTGAGGAATTTTGAAATGTTCGTGATAAGCTGTATTAAACTGTTTCTCAGCCTCTGTGCTGTTGGCCTCTTAGGCCAGAAAATTCTTTGTTGTGAGGGGCTCTCCTGTGCACTGAAGATGTTCAGCTGCATCCCTGTTCAGTACCCTAGATGCCAGCAGCATCTCTATGCCTGCACTGTGACAGCCCAAAAACATCTCCAGACACTGCCAGATGTCCCCTGGGGGTGCACTCACCCCCTGTTGAGCAGCATTCATTTATACAGTATTATGTCTGTGAAAAAAAATAAATCTCACTCTAAATAAATAATATGAGTTGTATCTGGTAATGAAAAAAAAACCTACTGTTACCAAAAATGATGAATTATAAGACTATTTACTTTCAGAAATATCTGGCTGTGGACATCTCTTATATAATGTATTCCCCAAAGAATGCAACAGAACTCAGTCCTAAAAACTATACATATGATTTCGCAGAACCACAGTCATCTATAACAGGAAATGACCGTGTGCCTGCCTCTGCCGGAGGGCACGGGTTTATGGATATATCTACTTAGAAAACCAGATTGCATCTTCGTTTTGTGTTACCAGTGATTCACCACTTCTCCGTGTTTGCCTCTTTGATTTTTCATATGCATATGCAGAAACATATGCATATATATACATATAGATGTTTATATTATGTGACTACACAGTGAAGGATTTGAGAAGCCCAGAGACAGACGATTTTGATTATAATTTTCTCACTTGACAGGTTTAATTTTGAGGTACCGTCAACTTGCCTTTAATTTTCAATTTGTGTTCTAGAATTTTTTTTTAACCTCTTCAGAAGGTTTTATTAGTGGATACATGAAAAACATTCAAATAAATTGTTTACAGCACCTGTTCACCTTCGTGCTACCTAATGTTATGTGAGTATCTATGTGTGAGTGGCACTTTGATCTGGGGTTTTGTATTAATTTGCCTAATGGCCATAGCATTTACAGAAATAATTAAGATACTGTGTTTTCAGAAGGAGATTAAATTTTAATAGGCCTTTAGGTTTTGACTGCCTGAGTTTTGGAATTCTACATTTGCTTTTTTTTCCCTCTTTTTAAAAATTCTAAACACATGTGCCTTCCTAAGGGGTGTCTTGAAAGTGTCTTGATTCTGTTGTTTTGTTGAGCCACTGTTCTCTTCTGTCCCTGTGGCCTCAGATGGCTGGGTGATTTTAGCCAGATGACAATCTGTCTTTTCTCTCCTCGCCATCTCTGTGGGTCATTGGACCCCAGCCCTGTAGGTGCATCAGGGATTTTCTTTTGTGAAGTTGTGTGACACCCTTAAGAAGTGTGGTATAACTCAGTTTATTCACTAAATGTCTTTCTGATCATCTGGGTATAAATTGCATAAGTGGAAAGCAAACCATATAAGAAATCTGCTCAGGGGTCCGGCTAAGACCCTTCTGGTGATCCTCTTAGGAAACCAAAAGATCTGTTCAGAAGCACCCCTTTAGTTACACCTGGTTTCCTTAAATCATAATACACCTTGCTTGAATTTTTAAACTACCTATGTTCATACCAGTGTGATATTCGTTGTGTAACACACACACCTATAACTTACCTGTCTTTGAGCTTGGCCATCAGAGAATGTGCTCGGCCCCTGTATGGAGGGCTGCCACCCCTACAGATAATGCCGTCAGCGCTTAAAACGGTTAGATAATACATAGTCTCTGATTTAAATCATAATGAGAACCTGGAAGATGTGAACACACTGAGTCAGGCATTCACAACCCACCCTCCAGTCACTCAGGGTGAAGAGGGGACATCTTCGTCAAGTCTTGGTACCCTCCTGGACTCCTTAGTCTTCCTTCCGGGTGCCTTGGAGGAGGCAGCAGCGATGCGATCTTAGAAAAACCCTCAACCCAACCAAAGAAGCATCACCGCAGCCACAGCTAAGTTCCCAGGATGATTTAGGTCCTGTGCTTTCTAGACTTTCTTGGCAAGTTTGCATCTGCAGTGGTGAATTGAAAGCGACCGTGGACTTGTGCGAGGCTGAAAGAGGATGAGCAGAAACAACATGAGACAGCAAATGTCAGGGAAGCCGGTGAGCCCCGGAACCTGATCACAGCTCCGCCGACACCGAGATTGGAATACAGGTTATGAGAGGGAGTGTCCCTGACACGGAGCCCAGGCTTCAATCTTCCCAGGGTTTTAATGTGCCTTACCGTATGAATATTTGGTTATTTTCTTTGGCAGTGTCCCTGCAGGAGGCCGGGAAAGAGAGCCAGGGATAGGGCAGGTATGAGAACAGTATTGTGGCTAACACCATTGTGGGGTGTGTGTGTGTGTGTGTGTGTGTGTGTGTGTAGGAGAGAGAGAGAGGACAAATCCCCATCTCCTATAAGGCCCTGATACAAAAACCACTAGAGCTGTTGATAAATTCATGACAGCTTCACCGTGAAAGGATGGACAGAAAAGAGGAAGACCTCCATGCTGAAATGAATTTCATGCTGAAGAGCTTGTCTTGGGAATGCAGATGGGTTTAAGAGTCTCCAAACTAAGATGCCCTCCGTGGGGAAAGAGGAAGGAAAAAAACCCCAACAACTTTGCAGCCTGGAAGGCCCGTGAGAGGATGTGAGAATGAGAAGCCGCTGCTCCCACCAGGGAGGCCCTGTGTCCTGCTGCAGTGATGCTGTGGGCAGGAGGGAGGTTGTCTGGGTGTTCGCCCGCCCTCAGGTGGCTCCATGTCCGCCAGGGTTCCTGGTGAAACCCGGCGCTGCCTCGATGGGCGGCCTTGACGGCTGGCAGGAGCGCTGGCAGAGCCCCAGGGAGGCGCGCCATGGGGCGCGGAGCGAGGACCGGGGAGCGCTCGACTTCCAACTGCTTTGCCGGAGCGTGACTTGGCAGCAGATTTGAGAGTCTGGCTTTTGCTTCTCCACACGTGTCCACATCTGGTAGGTCATGCTGTCTCACAGCCAATCTGCAAGTCAATTCGCTGAGGCAGGGACCCCGGCCCAGTGCAGGCCACAGGTGCAGAGAGGCTGAGTGACTAAGTGACCGTCGGAGTCCCAGCACAGCAGGGACCAGAAGCAGAGTTCCTTGATGCAGGCCCTTTCTTTGATCAGAACACATCTACTACCCTAGCTGCTCTAGAAGGGACAGATGTGGATGAGTGAGGGGTAGTTATTTATAAACAAGGAATATTTATTTATCAGATGACCGTTATGTGTCAGACACTGGACTACGTGCTTTTTTTTTTTTAATTTTAATTTTTTGGGGTAGGTGATTAGGTTATTTATTTATTTACTTTTTTTTTTTTTTTTAAATGGAGGTACTGGGAATTGAACCCAGGACCGCCTGCAAACTAAGCACGTGCTCTACCACTAAGCTGTACCCTCCCTCCTTGGGCTACAACATCCTTTTAACATACCTAATCTACATGACCAATCTGTGGCCCCAGTATTATGTTATCCCCATTTTAGAGCTGGACAAACTGAGGCTAAGGCAGAATTAAGAAAGTGTGATGGATCCAGGTGTGGAATCGAGGCTGTTTCCAAAGTACTTGGCCTTGAACACACACCTGGGCCGGTGTGGGCTGAATCTGCTCCTTCAGTTCAACCAGCATTTACTGAGTGCTTATTCTCTGCTGGGTTCCATGCTAGGGGTCGGGGAGACAGACTGGGAAAAGCTAGTGGCCTGAGGTGCTCACAGCCCTGGGGACACCCAAGCACATCAGCAGTGGAAGGGGTGTCAGAGATGCTCTGAGGAGGCAGGACACGGTCCTTGCGGGGCCTGCCAGCCCACAAGGGGCAGCTGGGGGCAGGGCGGCTGCCGCCCACTTTTTATGATCACGTTTGTCACCATCAGCCACTCTGAAGGCTCCCCCTACCTCCTTCTTGTGCCACTTGAGAGCGCTGGCCTTCTTTCTCCAAAAGCGGAAACTCCTCAGGAAGAGGGCTGTGGGAAAAGTGGGAAGCAAACCCTCTGGAAACATGGGCCCATCTGCTTGTGTCAGGAAGTCTTCTAGTCTTGTGAGCCCGAAACTGGAAGAACAAAGCTGGGCCCATTGAAACAGAAAGAATAAGAAAACAAAAATAGAAAGAGATGAGGGGAGCATTTTCAAGTTGGATAAACTACCGCCAAACCGACTTGCGAGTTCAGAGGGGGATTCTCATGTTTCCAGGATATTTTCAGACCCTGATGGCAATTAGGGAGAGACCGCTGTAACCTTGAAATTTGGTCTGAAGGGACAGAGCTTGGGGGACCACCAAGACACTGCGCACAGACCACCCACAGCAGACTTCCTGGCAGGGATCTGCTGGCCAGTCTCTTGATAAGGCTGCAGGGCCACCTGAAGCCGTATTTTGTCGGGAGAGGGGAAGGGCGAAGGCAGGTGTTGAAAAGCCATGAAGAGAAAAATTAAAACAAAAATGTGCCTCGGGCTCATTTCAGCTGGCAGTGGACCTTCCCTCCCCTTTCCTTTTCTAATTTGATATTATTACAGGAACATTTCCATGGACTCAGTTTTCACTTGACGGTGAAATCCCAGAAGTCGTCTTGGGGCTGGAGTGCACTGTCGGTGCTGGGGCGGTGGGGTGGGCTTCCCGGGAGCCCCCGTGGATCTGAGGCGGGATGGCGTGGGCATGGGGCGGTGGTGGAGCTCGTCACGGACCTCTCGAAGCCCCTGGGAAAGGATGCTCCCTCGTTGTGAGCTGCTGAGGACCAGGAGCTACTGGAATCGCAGAGAGGCAGCCAGGAGGCAGGTCCCTTGGGTGTGAACCATAGAATTGCTTTGAGGGCTAAATCAGCAGATTTATGAAGAATGCTTAGACCAGTGCCTGGCAGGTCCCCCAGAGCTCGATAATGTCAGCTAACTGTTACCATTCCTTCCTGGGCATAGCAGTGTCATCCTTTCTCTGCAGCATGGGAAACTGAGGTCCAGAAAAGAGGGGCACCATTGGGGTAGGAGGGAACTTCTTTTTGGCTCACTTATTTTTTTTCCTTTTTCTCCTTTCGGTTCTCTCCTTTTTTCCTCTTTAGAAGGCCCCCAGGAGTTGAATTTAGGCTGGGGGACTTCTCCAGTGCTGTCGAATTTATTGAGCGTGTGCACGGGCAGTGGAAGGTGGCTTTCTGTGGGCAAAAGGAAAGGGCACCTGAGGGTTTAAGGAGGAGAGGGGAGGGGAGAGTCCGGAAAGGAAAGCCACGTGGAAGATGTTTAATTATCTAGAATATTGACGTATGCAAATGCTGAGCAGAAGAGGGAAGAGTGACAGCTGTGTCCAAGGTAGGGGCACCTGTGTTTGTCCTCCTCGGAATCCACCTGTTCGGCTGACCCCATCTGGCCAGCCAGGTGTGAGCCCAGGTACTGCAGCAGCAGCCGGAGCAGCAGGACCAGCGCCGCCCAGAGCGCGTCCGCTGTGGGATGCGGGGAGAGACACGCTCCTCTCACAGTGCCCTCTGCCTGTCGGCTCTTCCCCCCTCTTCCTCCCACTTTTGACACATGAGGAGGGGAAAATTGCGTCACCCTGTGAAAGACCAGGGTGGCTGCTGGCCACGCGCCAGCGGCAGTGACCCAGGCCTCGGCTGTCAGCAGCCGTGACGTCTGCTGACCCGGAAGCAGTGAGATATATTCTTCCACCAGAACTTGTGTCTTCCCAATCTTCTCTGTGACGCATCCCCACCCCGGCCTCCCCTCCAGCCCTACAGATCGCTGACTTGCTGTGACAAGCCTGAGAAACGAGTCTGTCCCAAAGAGCACGAGGGGAAACCAGATTGGGGAAATTGCTTTTCAGGACACAAAATCCTTCCAAGCCTGGTCTTGCCCCCCTACAAGCGTAATCCTGGTTGATGTATGTGTCTACCTGTGAAAAGCTGAAGGATTTGCAGATGCTAACTACCATATATATATATATATATAAAATAGATAAATGACAAGGTCCCACTGCATAGCACAGGGAACTATATTCAATACCTTGCAATAGCCTATAATGAAAAAGAAGATGAAAAGGAATGTATGTATTTAACTGAATCACTATGCTATACACCAGAAATTAACACAACATTGTAAGCTGACTATACTTCAATAAAAAAAAAATAGTTAAAGAAAAGAAAAGTTGAAGGAAATGATATAAACGCTCCATTAGAAATATTCAGCCGCTGTGTGCTAAGGTCCAGCTGTCTGCCCGGCACAGGGATGCGGAGTTCCTAGGCGGGGGTTGGGGAGCGGGGTGTCTCTGAAGAAGGGAGAAGCCAAGCCATGGGGCACAAGGTCAGGGTCACGTGAGAGGATGGGTTATTGAAATTGAATGGGGGGCTGAAGGGCAGAGAGAGCTGCACTGGTTCCCCTGTTCCCCTTTGCTGCTTTTTTGTCCCCCCCGAAGTAGAGAATCAGAAGGTCCCATCTGCCTTTTAGGGAAGGGTCGTGCTTGGTAACGGGTAACATCTGGGGCAGGATCTAGTTTATTATGCCACCCAGAATATCAAAGCAGTTTAGGCTCTGGAAACCAGGGAAGGAGGAAGGGATTAAAAAAAAAAAAGGGGGCCTTCCTGCCAATCGGGCAGCTCTCTGTCTGCTGTCTGCAGGCCGCCGCTACCCACTTGTTACAATTAAAATGAAGTGTCCGTCAGCGGCTATCTTCTCTGTGTGGCCCATATGTTTCTGAGCTGATACTGTCCGGATTATTCTGTTCGGGGAAACGATAACGGCTGTTTATAACCTTGGCAAAGACTGAGGCCTAATCAGGCTGGAGCACATTTTCACCGACTGGCTGATAACAGGCTGTTAGCAGCCTTATCGCTGGGGAGAGATAGGCCAAAATAAGCAGATCTGTGAGCACAGGAGCCCAATCGAGTGGTACACACTCTGGCCCCGGCTTTATTTTTAGATTCCCTTTTCCCGGCTGGTATCAGAAGGCGCAGAGGAAGGAGGTGGGGGGGAGGGTGCCCCCGTGGGGGTCAGAGGGAGGCAGAGGGGGATGTTAATCAACGTGAGAGGCGGAGGGTCAGCCCGGCTCCCCGTGCTCTGAGCTCCCCTCAAATGAGGGAAAACACGTGCAGGTCTTAGGAGACAAAGGAAGGGATGGGGCTGAGTTTCCTGGCCTGGTGTGTGGGCCCGGATGCCTGTTGAGCTCAGCCTCTCCCGGCTGTTGGAGTCTCTGTCTGGACCGGCGGGCCTGGGTGCTGGGTGCTTTCCATGCGTCTCCTGCTGGGGGGCCTGACCCTGGCTTTCAGACTTAATCTACATTGTGGGGGTCTTCCTGGCATCCTTCCAGAGTGACTTTCTCTGCTCAGGGCATCATCTTCCTGCAAGCGTGGGGACCAGACAGGGGGTTTGGGGACGAGGAAAGGAACACGAACATGTCCATGGGTGCTGAGATTCTGACGCTGACTGAGGCTTAAAAAGATGATGTATCAACGGAGGCCCCACAAAGTCATGGATTAATAACTGATACTCAGCCCCCAGCGAGGAGCTATAAATTTTCTAAGAGGTCCAAATTTCTGCCTCTTGGTAAAGCCTTCAAGGAAGGGCCCTTTGACAGAAAAAAGCCACACGGACAGCGAGCTTTTGCTTCAAGACCTCGTTCTCCAACGTGACAAGTTACCTCTGGGCCTTGACGTGTGTGGTTCTAGAACAGAATTTGAGATGAATGGTATGCGTATGTGGTCAAGCACATGATGAAAATGAAAAGGAGGAGGGAAGATACAATCGTGATAGGCAGCCAATGTTACGAAAAGAAGGGAAGTTTGAAGGTTCTGTTTGCATTAGGCCGTGGAAGTCTTGTATTTTCTGTTCATTCTGGATAAACCTTCTTATCCTAAAATGTGTTAGGTATTATACTCGCTGCTCCTGTCTCTCTCCATCTCTCTTCTCCTCTTTCTTCGTATCCTCTCCCTGCTTTCCCATCAGCTGCCTGATTCCTGGCTCACTCTGTCTGCCTAAGACTGAAAGAGTAGAATCAGGTGGTGGGAAAAGAGGGACAAGGGGACCCATGCACGGGGGAGCAGAGGCGTTTGCAGGGGACACAGATTGAAGTAGGCACAGAAGGCAGCAGAAAGCATTATTACCATGATCATGCTAATCTATTTACAAGGCCCCCTTTATTCATTCATCTTTGAATAGCAGAACCGTGCATACAGCCCGAAATAGGAACCACCTGTGCCTCTGGGACCAAACAAATAAGCGTGTTAAGGACAAATGATATGTGGAAGCAGGAAGGGAAAAATTAAATATAAACAAAAGTCTTCCAGTCCAGTCGTTCTGTCATTTAGCTCTTCACACGTACGATTTTACAGCTCAACGTGCTGCAAAGAGGCCAGATGATTGGCAATTTAGGAGACCACCCCCCCCAACCCAAGTTCAGAGAAAAACCTGACAATGTAATGAAATTACTAGACAGTCAAAATTCAAACAGAGGTTTTTCTACGCTGGTTTTTATTCTTCTTTTTGGGAGTTAGTATCCATCCATGGAATAGAAATGATTTGGGTTAACGCTTTAGATTCACTGGTTGACTCAATTAAAGCAATCTTTTACATTATCTTCACCAAATTCACAGTACTATAATACAGAAAGCGATCGCTGGAAAGGACCTTCCACATGATCTGGTTCAGTCCTCTCACTCTCTTTTAAGCATTTAATTAAGAGTTCTTTACACGGAGTCCAAACCTCCATTTGTCACATCACACATAGACTGGTTACATTATCTTCAGAGTAGTTACTCTTTCGGGAGCAGCACAGTTCTTACACTTACTACCCTGTGGTATAACGATTAGCAGGCGCCCAAGGGAGACGGAGGGGAGGGCTCTAGCTTTCTTTGCCGTTGTTGCTAAGAAGGCAGAGATACCAGTTAGAAAGTCCGCAGAAGAAGACATAGCCCACTGGACCTGCGCATCTCCTAAGAAGAAAAACAGCAGTGCCAGTGGAACAGAATGGTTTCCATATTGCTTTAGGTAGGACTTGAAGTTAACTAAACAACAATTCTCATTAAGATGTGTCCTTTTGTCAAGAGATTTGAGTTCTTTAGTTCTAACTGCCTATTGGTCACAAGTGGTAGAATTCTAGAATCTCGGAGCTGGAGGGACCCCCCCTTGAAAGACCTGCCTCCTCATTTTTCAGAGAAGGAAATTGAAGCCCCAGAGAAAGGACTGGACCAGGACTAGGACGAGGGCAGCCTACCTCTTAGCTCCGTGTTTCTCATCTTTTTCACGACATCATGATTTAGTTATAGGATGAAGCACTTAAAATAAATCCCTTAACTGTCCATGCCACTGTGTACTCATCTGTAAAATGAGGATTGTGATTTCCCAATTGATTTTTAAGTTCCCCCAGAGCTGGGACCGTGCCGTCCATCTCAGCGTTTCCCCAGGCACCGAGCTCTTACGGTGCTTCGCACATGGAGCCGCTCAATAAATGTTGACTGTTGAACAGCTGAATGAATGAAAGAGTGGAAACGACTTTTAATTGAATTTCTCAAGTGATGACTCTTTCATTAAATGATTTTTTCTTAGTTGTGTGCCCATTCTTAGCCATTCATTTCTTAAATCTCTTTCAGGAGAAGCAGTGAAAAATGATGACGATGATGTAGCTCTGATGGAAGGCTTCCCAGTGCTGCAGAAGCTTGATTACAATTGCAGAGTTGTCATTGTTGTCTGTTTGCTTTGCAGTGAATTGTTCATGAAGCCTTAGGAAGGCTTAGTGACCTGAGGCTCGTTTGACTTTGAGGTTCTCAGTAGCAGGGGGCAGTGCATTTTTAGTTGCCCAAGACCCCTCTCCAGTGTATTGCTGTGGGACCCTTTCATTCCTCCTGAAGGTAGAAGAGGAACTTAGGGATGATGGGAACTTCATCTAACTGGTTTCCTGCTACATCCTAGCGCCTGAATAACACCCGGATCACGGTAGGAACTCGATTCATGGATGAGTTCAACGTAGACAAGTCTACTTTTGCTTTCCTGACCCATGCCTTCGAAGTGGGAACCTGGGCTGGGTGACTGTTGTTAGTTTTCTTTCCAGGTCAGTGAATTATCTGAGTCTGTTCCTCTGACCCAGAAATCCTGCCCAGGGTAAGCTCTTCCCCTTGAAGCATAAATTCTGTCAGTCCGTTGGAGATCTGTCTTTGGACCTATAACTCACACCAACAGGGCCCCTTTGTATTCCAAGCCTCTCCTCACTGCCAGCCGGTTGTTGCCCCAGCTGGTTGCCCCTTTAGGTTTCAGAAAGCACCCATTCAGAAGAGGTCAAAAATCCAAGCCAGAGATCATTTTAGGGGAGGGGGGTGGTTATAAAAAAAATGGCAGTTTTACTGGCTCTCACTTGCTTGTCAGAGGCACGTGACTGGCATATTTGGGTCATTAAGTATGAAGACGTTCTGCTTATGAATCATGCCAGCAAGATGTTTTCAGATCATGTGAAAACGGTGTGTGTGTGTGGTGACTGCCAAGTAGTGTCTTTATGTGTCTGACTCTGAACACGCCACCCGCCGATCTACACGTAGGGCAGTGGGGTCCAGTGCAAAGACAGCATCATTCATTACGGGCCCTCAGAGCCTTTCATAAACATTCCATCACTTAAAGCTCCCATGAGTTAAATAAATAATAAGATCCTTAGGCCCGCGAGCAGAATAGGAAGCCTAAATATTGAAAAATTAGGCGATTTAGCCCAAGGCGGAATGTTTGGAGAAAGCAGGACCTGATGAACCAAACCTCAGCGCCAGCAGCAAGAATTTTACTGTAAACATGTGCATAGCGGCAGATTGCGGGGCAGCTTTGAGAAGGAGGCTTTCGGTTACTTTATGAGCTTTTACTCGACACCTGTATGTTCTTGGTACTGAGTGAGAAACTATTTTAAGGGAAAAAAGGGGGGTCAAAACATACACAGTTCCTTTCTCACAAGACCTAAAAAGCATTCTTTTCAATTTGTTGCGCTCACTCAGGGTGTGACAGTTCAATATGGAACATAATTAAAATATTGAATACTGTCATACAAACAATATTCAGTCTTGGAGGCAGAGAGCAGTTAAGCTTCAGAGTGGTGGCGGCGGGGAACTGATGGTCCCGGGCAGGGGCTGGGGCAATGAGTTGAGAAATGGGTAGGTTCAGAGTCTGCAGAAGGTAGAAAGGTGGACATTACATTTGAGAGGAACCAAACAAAGGCTCGAGAGATCAGAAAGAGGGTGAGGTTTTCATAGCAGTTCTCACTGTATCTCAATTTTCCTGCTGGGAAGAATGAAGGGAATAACATTGGCGAGTAATGTGCCATCATGGGAGGGGCAGCGGAGGGTGGCTGATACGTTGAGAGCTACCACGGTGAGATCTCTCTGTTCGACCTGCGTCGGTGTGGCGCTGGGTACCTGGGTCTCGGGAGACCCTGTTTCAGGACATGACATTGGAAGCGTTTCTTTGGAGACACCTATCCACTTGGTGAATGGTGTGATCAGACTTGGGGAAGAGGAGGGCCCTTCTTGGCCGCAGGATGAATACAGACTAGAGAATGTAACCACATTGGGAAGGGATCCTTGGAGGTCCCGATGGCCCCTCCCTTCCAAGACTGAGCTCTGTCTGGGATTGTTAGGCAGGTGTTCAAATAAATAATGCAGCTAAAAATATTCCCAGCAGCAGCTGGGAAGGTCTTTGAGTAGCTCTGGGATGGCGGGAGTACAGCATCCCAGCTACTTGGACAGGTGTGTGTTGGCTCTAGGAAGTTAGAACAGACGCATCCCCTACATGGACCAGGGCTTCGTTTCCGTCGGAGAAACAAAACAAAGTTTTACTTCGTGCGGCTCTGCCTGGAAGCAGGTGTGCCTTGGCTGAACTCATCAGAGATCGAGAACAAACAAATTAAGAGGTTTCCACTAGGGGGAGACTGTGGCTTCATAGCAGTAAGTGGAGTTAATGTCACCTGCTCCCTGTCCACTTCCTGTCCATCACTAACAAATGGTACCTAGCATTGTCACAAGGAGAATAATCTCTGTTAATAATCATCATGATGATAACTGTTACTATATTAGTCTTTTATTAATCACTTCACTACGTGTCAGACATCACATTTGTTGTTTTATTTGATCCTCAAAAGAAGAATCAAGATAGATAATATTCCCATTTGTATAGATTCAGAAACTGAGCTTCAACAGTGAAGAACTTTGCCCAAGGGCACACACACACTTAAATCATGGGATCAGGAGTTAGACCTAAGACTGATTCTGGAGCTGTGGACACTTTTGTGAAAATGTTAATAGTATTTCCATATGAACTTGCCGATAACAGCATGCTCTACCTTTTTTTTTTTTAAACTCTAAACTTGTACCTATAGATGAATATATAATGGTATCACGTGGCACTGACATTGTAGCATGTTCAGGGTTATTTTGGAGTATTCAGATTGTTTTTTTTTTGCAAAAGGATCTGTCACCCCCCAACATGTCTAGGATGAAAATCAGCAGCGGCCAGTTGGGAACACTTGGGAGCGCTGACTCGTGGCTCTGAATGGTCAGGATGTAGTGACCTGGATCATAGTGGACGCTGCTCCTGTAGGACTGACTCTGGTACATGAAGGTCTGAGCTGAGTATTTGCCAACCAGGACTGTGTAAAATTTGTGTGATGAATAGAGTCTTTAAAATGATTCTGCGGGTTCACTGTGCTAATTATCACTTGATGAGTATTCGTGTGACATCGACTTAGGAAGACATGGACGGCAAAGCCCTGAATTGCACACAGGCTTTGGGGATGAGCTCGGCCACCTCTGCGCTTGGGGGAGTCAAAGCTGGGGACAGAGGCCGCCGGGCTGAAGGTCACCAGGGACTCGGTAATGCTTTTGACCATCCAGACCTGATATAAAGTTGGTGGAGATACTCTCAGACTCTGATTTTTGTGGCAGGGACTGGTTATGAAAGAGAAGTCTGTTTCAGAATTTCAGATTTTAAAATGGGAAAAATTGTGACTTGCAAGGAAGGCCTCGTTTCTTTAGGTCTTTTGGAATGGAATGGTAGTCCTGTTTTTCCAGTCTTGATGGTAAATCTGCCTCCCCGGAGTTGAATCACACTCAGTTTACTGAGCGAGGAGGGGCTGATCCCCAGGAGCCGTGGCCAAATGACTTTTGGTTGATAACGAAAGTGTTTCAGAGTTCTGCTCAGCCTGGCTGCCGGTCCGTGACCCCGTCAGATCGGATCAGCTGAACCAGCTGGGGGGGGGGGCTACCAGGAGCTGCAAAGGAGACCTCCCCAGGCATGCGGGTCTGAGCGAGGGAACACGTGGTCAGGGTGGGGTCCTGGGCGCAGGCGACTCCGTGATGAGCTGTTTTTCTGTCCACTCTCGGTCAGGTTTACACCTGAGAGGGTGGGGAGTGGGGTTAGGAGAAATTCTTCTGTCTGTATTTCATCCTGGGAGAGAGGAAGTTAGGAGGCAAACGGTCTGACGTCTGGGGAGAGATGGAGAGCATGAGCCCTGATTCCGAGTGTGATGCAATTTCCGGACAAATCCTCAGGCAGAACCTGGCCCTTGGGAAGTGGGAGCCGTTTTCCTGTGGCCTGAGTATTTGAAAGCGCTGGGCTATTAATTCAAATTGTAAATATTGTATTTACTAGAAACCAGGGAGTAAGCTCTATGGCATGTTAGAATGAGCTGGACACCTTTTTATTTGTTTGTTTGTTTGTTCATTGTTGACGTAGAGTCGGTTTACAATGTTGTGTTACTTTCTGGTGTACAGTATAGTGATTCAGTTACACATAATATAGACACTCCTTTTCATATTCTTTTTCATTATAGGCCATTACAAGGTAGTGATTACAGTTCCCTGTGCTGTACAGTAGGACCTTGCTGTTTATCTATTTTATATATAGTAGTTTGTATCTGCAAATCCCAAACTTCCACTTTATCCCTTCCGACCTCTTTTCCCCCGGTAACCTTAAGTTTGTTTTCTATGTCTGTGAGTCTGTTCCTGTTTTGTAAATCAGTTCCTTTGTCTCATTTTTTTAAAAAAATGGCACATGTCCTGGATCATCTTTGGACGTGGGGAGGCCCAGACATGTGTATTTTCAAAAAGCTGCCCCGGTGACTCTGTGTCACGCCCCCCTGAACTGAAACCCAATGCTTAAGATTAATTTTATAGAAACATTGTTTCTGTCCTGTCCCTAGCTCAGTTCTTCACTTCACTTCTCGTCATTGAATTTGGAAGTGTTTTGGCTCTTGCAAGTACATGGGGTGTGCGTGTGTCCAAACGCATGTGTGTGTGGTGTGTGTTGTGTGTGTACGTGTGTATGTGTGCATTCCTGTGTTTTCCGAAGCCCACAGCCTGCTGCTGGCCCCGTGACATGTGATCAGAGCGATGTGGACGTGGCCGGCCTGGGCATCGTGACCCTCCCCATTTCACCCCGCCTGCAAACAGAATTAACATCCTCTAGGTAAAGCTCTGAATCCCACGATGACCTTTTCGTGAAGCATTAGAATCAAGTTGAACATTTCCAGTTTTACCACCAACGCTTTCCCCATGGGAAAACACTTCCCTACATTTTATGACAATTGATTCTGATTTTGAGGAACTAATTTGTATTGAATGCGAAAACGTCCAGTCCCACACGGAAACTGGAAAGTCCCCGTGTCCAGACAGGTCCAAAGCCGTGTTTTTATTGGAAAGACAGGGGAAACAATGAAGGATTGTGTTTTCTGTTTCAGAAAATCCTTCCTTCATTGTTCTGCATATTTTCACATTATTTTATTTTATTTTTTTTTACAGTCCTGTGGGTCTAATGACCACAGGCAATTGTTAGAGGTATCTGGGCTCATGGGAAACTTCGCCCTGTCTGGATTCTGAGCTCCTAGCTGGCGGAGCGGAGCCTGCTGGATCTTTCACTGTGTGAATTCCCCCGTTGTGCCAAGGATGCTAATGTGAGCATGCTGACCCCTCAGAGAGACTCTTGGGTGGGTAACTGAAATTAGGACTCTGCAGTGAAGGTCAGCATGTCTCTCCCCACATGGTAGTTCTGTCCACCAAGCAAGGAAAGCTTCTAAGACTCTATGACGTATCCAAGAGCCCTGGTGCCTTCAAACTTCATTTGGAGGAAGAGTCACAGAAACCAAAGCTGCCACCTATCAGGCTAACATCTGCTGACATAAACAGGAGCCCCTCAAGGATGCTTTCTGCCCGTCCGCAAACTGGGGGCTCACCAAGAGAAATATTATCATTGGTGCTTGAGTACCCCAGCCCCCTAGGTCCAGCTAATGTCTTCTTGAGTAGGAACAGCAAGTGGTGTTTGGGGAAGGAGGTAGTGAGATGGCTACAAAGGTAATGGAGATGCCCAGTGGAACATTGCTTGCTCGGTCTTGTGGTCTCTGGTCCAGGGGAGGTGCTTCCTCTGTCCTGGAGCTGTGATGGGCTTACGGCATCTATGGTTTTCTTCCTGAGGTATCTTCACAGTGGTTGTACCTTCATTGCAACAAAATACAGATTTCAAGACTTGCAGACATAGTAAACAATCTTATGGTTACTGGGGAAAGAGGGTGGGAAGGGATAAATTTGGGAGTTTGAGATTTGCAAGTGTTAGCTACTATATATAAAAATAGATTAAAAAAAAAAACCAAGTTTCTTCTGTAGAGCACAGGGAACTATATTCAATATCTTATAATAACCTGTAATGAAAAAGAACATGAAAATGAATCTGTGTATGTATATGTATGACTGGGACCTTGTGCTGTTCACCAGAAATTGATACATTGTAACTGACTGTACTTCAGTGAAAAATAAATAAATTTAAAGATTCAAACAAAAAGAAACAAACAAAAACCAAAATACAGATTTCAGGAGAACCCTCCTGGGTAGGGGAATGGGAGTGAGGGCTCTTTCTTTAAAAGAATGTCAGAATGTCTTTGATAGGAATCCTCTATTGACTTGAATCCGGGAGAAGATGGGCGGGTGTGGGGGTCTGGAAGGGTCTCTCTAATCCCGAGAGTCGTGCAGACTATTCCCATTTCTGGAACTTGCCTCTTGGCATTGTCATGCAGGGGGCTTTTTTCTGCTGCGCTTTGTGGTGGAAAGGTCGGCTGTGCACCCGGGAACACAGGACTTACTGTTTCTCCCCCACAGGCACTTGAAAGGCATTTGACTGGGTTGCATATGAATTTGGGAGCTAGAGGGTCTTAAGGCTTCTGATGCTCAGCGGGGCCAGAATTCTCTTTAGGACAGTACTCCAAATCGCAGTAACTCCATCTGAAAAATTGGATGGTGGGTTTTTGTTTTTCTCCTCCCCTTTATGGGATTGGGCGAGAATGGAGGTCGGA
The DNA here is from genome assembly GCF_009834535.1 of Camelus ferus. Lineage (NCBI taxonomy): Eukaryota > Metazoa > Chordata > Mammalia > Artiodactyla > Camelidae > Camelus > Camelus ferus. Next base: position 15,516,532 of record NC_045716.1, on the reverse strand, counting down.
GCATAATGACTTAAAAGCAGAAACAGTGGACTTCTTTGAAGCGCTGTTAGGCTAGCGTAGAGTACCTTCCAAAACGTTTGTCTAGATTCTCTCACTTCCCCGTTTGCTGTTATTAACATGAAAGGTCGAGTTACTAATAATGGGACTCATGTTCCCCGGGTATGAATACTGAACATTTCCGTCAGCGGCTCGTCCATAGCTCCCCTGTGGTTCCCCCTTCTGCTCCTGGTGCTGGCTTGTCCCAGGGACGTGGGGAATCCCACCCAGGACTAGCGGGAGATACATACGTTTTTACATATGTTACATTCCCTTCCAGTGTTCATTTGTTCATCATTCAACAAATGATGTTCATTCATTTGACAGAACCTTTTTTTTGGAGCATCTTTATTGGGTCAGGCTGTATTCTAGGCACTTAGGGACACAACACAAACACAACAGGCAAAATCTTTGTCCTCGCGGAGCTTCCACTTTAATGAAGGAAGTAGACAACACATATGCCGTCCCACGGTATGAGGTGATGCGCTAGCCTGTCAAATATTATTCTCTTTTATTTATTTACTTTTTTAGGGGGGAGGTAATTAGGTTTTTATTTATTTATTTTTAATGGAAGTATACTGGGGATTGAACCCAGAGCCTTGTGCGTGCTAGGCACACGCTCTGCCACTGAGCTATATCCTCCCCTCTCTTTTAAACCCAGTTTTGCGTCTTAGCCCCGGACTGACTCTCAGCTCTGGGCTCCCTGGCGAGTGGTCGGTACCCGCCGTGGCCGCGCCTGGCTGTCACTGATTATAGATACCCGCAGGGCCGCCACTCATGCTCTGTAACCTTTTTCCGTTACAGAATCTTCTTGCCGCTCACCGGAGCCTTAATCTCTTATGCCGCGATCAATGGGTGTGCGCCTTTCCCACTTGGATGCTCATTTTTTAATCCTCACTGCCTCCCTCCATGTCACCCTGTTCCATTTTTCTTTATAGACTTTCAGGTCTACTGTACCTGCTGATTACTTAGTGGCGAGTGCTGGACATCTCCCTTAATTAATTCCATCGATTTCAAGTCCCACGAGAATCGAGGTCCTTAGATTTCTGAAGCAGCTAAATGGAATGTCTAAATTCCAACCTTTCCCTTCTACAAATTGTTTTGCCACAAAGTTGCTGGGAGGAAGTGCTGTGGTTTTATTTCTTTGAGGGAGTATATTAATCCACCTCTATATTAATCCATCTCCGCGTTCTTAACAGGGCTTTTTGTGTACAAGGGAGAAGGACAAAGGTGCTTGGGTGGTAGCCACCTCCTTCTCTTTCTCCCCTTCTTTCCCCCATCCCCCATCAGGAGACACTTTCTCACTCTCCTTCCTTTCGGTTACCCTCCTTTGTCATTTACATCCCTAGTCCTGGCTGAGCTGGGACCTTGTTTCAGCAGCCGGTGGCTTCTTAATTCTTTGAAGAAAGGTGTCACCAGCAACCTATGACTTTTCAAGGAGTAACCGCCCAGGGTGTTTTCCAGAAGGGTGCAGCTAAAAACCTACGGCCTGTGATCTTAATGAGTTACACACATCTGATTTTCTAATACCCTTTGCTGATAGCAAGCGGGGAATTTCTGGGGAAGAGTTACCAAATCTGGATCTAGCATCATAAGGTTTATAAGAGTGGCAAACCTTCCACTTAGACGTGCAGAAATCGTCGATGAGAGGAACGTCAGAAATTAGGGACTCAGTTCCCTCATTTTGTAACCGAGCCAGGACCCTCTGGGACCTTCCAGGGTCAGACCCTTCCCCATGTCCTCTGCTGCAGCTCCTCTCTGAAGTGCCCAGATAATAGTATCTCATGTGTATTTCCTGGGTTTGTCAGATGCTTATAACCACCACCAAAGGGAAGAAATTAACTACTTGATGATTGAGAACACGTGGCCCCCAGACCTTCTGGCACCTAGAGGTTGATAGTGGTGACCACTCTGTTACCTCAACATCAACCAATCAGAGAATTGTGCGGGAGCTGATTATGTACCCTGAGACCCTCCTCCCTTACCCGGCCTTTAAATATGCTTTGCTGAAATCGTTCGTGGAGTTTGGGGTTTTCCTGGGCATGAACTGCCCCATCCTCCTTGCTCGGTCCCCGCAATAAAACTTTCTCTGCTCCACACTCCGACGTTTCGGTTTATTTGGCCTCATGGTGTGGTGGGCACATGAACTTGCCTTCGGTAACAATTTTATAAACGTGGGGTAAGGGAATTTGAACCACATGAGCCCATATCATGTCCCAAAGCCCCAGACTTGGCATTATGCATATATGATCACTGAATGGTGAGGTAACTGACTTCGGAGCATATTACAAACTGCAGCTAAAACGCAGTCCCTTTCCAGTCACCACACTGCCTCTTCTTAAAGCCAATAGACAAAGAGAGGGAAGGGAGGCTTGATACAAAAACTGCCTTAGACCACCTCCTTAGAGACTCATGCTCTGCTCTGCCTGCTGGGTTGTAAGCAACTGTGGCCCCTCCTTGGAAGCTGGTACCGGTACTGGCAGGCGCTGGGTGGCGGCCAGCTTGGTCAGTACTTGGAACAGTGGCAGTTGTCAAAGAGTTAATGTTGGAGGTGGGGCGTGCACAAACACAAGGGGTTGGAGGGGGAGAGAGAGATGAATACACCTTCCACCCCTCCATCCTGCCATCTGACCCTCTGAAGTCGTGTCTGTGGTGGAAAGCCGAGAAACACGTTCTGAGAAGGGGCATGGACGTGGTTAGAAGGACTTTTTCCCCTCCGCCTGGGCCAGCCAGACAGCAGAGCCCTGCACCGCCTGCGGCTGGGGAAGACTCTGTTGCTATGCGCCGGAAGCTTAATTTTATTATTGCTCTCCCCTATTTAATGTCTGTCTCTCAGGCAGCTGGTGATGTTTTAATGAAGCTGGAATTGTATCGTCTGCAGCACTGGATAATCATAAGCTGCCGAGTCAGAATCAAATTAATAATTCATGAAATTAAAGTGTATAATTAATTTGAACCGTGCAGATGAGAAGAAGGGCCAGGGCCCACAGCCTGGAAGGAGCTGACGTGTGGGGAGTGTTGACTGAACCCAGCTTCCAGCCCCCAAGTGTGGCAACTGGCTTATGGGGTAGGCGTGAGGAGTCCGCGGGTCTGTCCACACACACACACACAGGCTTACCCGAAACAAGGTTCTTTCACCTAAAACTTGGAATAGGCTTCGGAGTTTCTGAGAAACTAAAAAATTAGTTTTGATTCACCCTCTTCTGGCCCCCGAGAGTCTTGTTTTCATGGGGGATGTGATTGTCAGATGTTAGTGGGTGACAGGTCTTTGTGGCGCGGGGGTCCTGTCCTGGTTCCATCAGACCCTTCACTCTTCTGCAGTTGGCAGGCACAGTCCCCAAATTCAGGACTTCTATTGAGCTTCCAGACCCCTAGATCTCTCTCTCATAAATGCACTTCCTACACACAGAGAAATGCAAACAGTTTCCTCTAGACAACAGACATGATACATCTCGTAGCGAGTACCTCCTTTGTCCTCGCCGATGCCCTTTGCAACAGCTGAAGAAAGGTGTTCTCAGTGCCTTTCGTAGCAGCAAAGTGAAGGAACAGGAGCCCTGGTGCCTCATGCAGAGATGGGTGCTGGTCTGTAGATTTCCGAGCCACCCTGTCTTCCTCATCTGCCACTTTCAGGCCACTGTGCGTAGTTCTCGTCTCTGTTGCCTCTTGAAGGGGGAACGGGCAAAGATTCTGCTTATTACTGGTGATGCTGACATAACTTCAGTGGCTGTTCTGCCTGTAGTCTGCAGACAGCGACTGGGATCCCTTTGTTTTATCTTTGGGATGCCTGCTCTGGTCCTTGCGTGTGCCGCTTGGTTTCAGATGACAGATGCTAGAGTGAGCAGAGGAACTTCGGGGTTCCGCTGTTCATTAGGAAATCCCTTCTGGTGTTTAAGGCTTCTTAAGCCTGGCATCCTCCTCCAGTGGAGTCTTGCAGAGAGCGAGAAGGAGAAACAGGGACCTGCCATTCGTCCATCCCTCTTTGTCAGGCCTTTGAAAGTTCTTGGTCTAAAGGGACAATTGCCTGGAAGCTATGATACTGACTAGTAATGTACAACCTCCCCCGCCCTGCCCCGCCCCGCCCTGCCCAGGGTTTAGACTGAATTGAGCCTCAATTGACTTCACATTCTTTAATCTCCAGAATGTTTATTGGTCCCTCGTAGAGAGGCTTGCTCTGTCTGCCTCTGTGTTCACACCCTCAACCAGACACCCCAGGAGGAAGCTGTGCCTATGAGAAACCTCGCTAGTCATCCAGGACCCCACGTGCCATGGTGTCCGGCACACCAGGGTGCTGACTCTCTCTTGATGCACACGCTTTCCCTACCTGCCTTTGCATGCACGGCCTTAACTTCTGCAGCACCTTTCTGCTTCTCCACAGTGAGGTTTCAGCCTCTGGTGGTTTGCCAGACTGGCTGATTACCCATAAATGCATCTCAAGGTTCTGTTTCACTCCCAGCAATCCTTAAACCATCTCATGTCTCCCATCCTCAGACTAATGCGCAAATCGGGAACATCTGATGCCCAATCCATAACCAATGCATTTCGGGGCAAAAATAATGTCCTATAATGTCTGGCTTCCTATCATCAAAGCACTTTGCCTCCACAAGTAAATCCTTATTAGGAAGTTGCCATCCATCATTTTTTCGGCAAGGAAGCCAAGGCAGAGGATTAAAGTGACTTGCCCAAGGCAACTGGAATGGTTGGCACCGTGATGGGATTTGCTTCATCTTGTCTTCCTTTTCGGCCGGTGGAGGGAGACTTGGACAACCCCGGGATCTGGAAATGAAATGTAACTACCTAAGAGCCTCTGCAATTTCCTTCTCTTGTGCTCAGTTGAAATTTTTGACCACCCTGAGTGATTGGGTGTTATCTCTGGGAAAGTGTTATATTGCATGGTTTCTTGTATGGTCCTTTAGCCATAAGAGTGTAATTTGTTTTTGACAAGATTAAAAATCATTTGAGACTTCTTTGGAATGATCAGAGTTTGTACATGGTGTATCCTGGGGAGTTCTTTTTCTACAGGCCAACAGTTTGGTCAACCCACAGCTGCCTCTTCCAAGGAATAGGATCTTCCTGATTTGAATAAATTTATTAGAATGTGCAGCGTCTGCGGTCTTCTCCTGCCATGGGCTTAGTGTAGACAGAATGGGACAGGGTGGGACTGCTAGCTCCCGAGTCTGCTGTGCGTCACCTGGGTACCTGGACGTGACCCTGCCAGCCCAGTCAGGTGAGCCGAGCAAGCAGTGATGAGGTTAGATCACCACAGGATCAGTTTAATCAACCAGGTGGCATTCAGCCATAAATATGGCTGGAACCAATGAATTAACCAAAATAAATGCCTGGTCACATCTGGATGGATGAATAGAAGCCACTGCGGAGAATTATATAAAATTGTCACCATGGCCGTTGACCTCGTTGAATTTGGCACCATGTTTGAAGTCTGAAGAGTATGAGATGGAGGTCTATGGAGTATAAAAATGATCTTTAGAAAGTCTTTCAGGAAGAAATGTAAGTCTTAAAACCTACAATGGCAAAGGAAGGCTTTGGTAGTAAAAGCAGCCCTGCTCCTCACCCCCTGAAGCGATGCTTCGTGGATGCCCTTTGTTCATGTCTTTAGAGCTCTCTTGGTATGGGGCTGGTAGAGTCCACTTTTACATGGCAGGAAACTGAGGCACCTCTGGGGCAGTCCCTGTGGACAGAGGCAGAGTTGGGGCTCAGCACCCCTCTTAGCGCTTGCTTCCTCCAAGAGATGCTCCTGTGCCTTCGTAATGCAGGAGGGAGCTCTTCCCTTTATAAGTTTTCTGGGTTCCCTCCAGCTGATCTTTCTGATCCCTTCATTTTGGTCAGATGCTCGAGCAGGGCAGTGGGGTGTCCCCATTTTGCTGAAGCTCGACACCAGGCTCGGGCTTTATGACGTTGCAGACCCCTAGGGATAAATATTTTGACCCTTGAGCAGCTCCTGAGTGAGTTATTGCATTTCCCCCATGGCTTGTATATAATGAACGTGTAATGAAATTCAGTAATTAACTTATTTAATTTATGTATTTGTTTAATGTGTGCCCTTAATGTCTGTCTTGCGATCTTAGGGAATTGCTACAATTCAGTTGGTTTGGATGGTAAGATTCTAGAACGCAGGGACAATGGCTGCGCCATTTGATTCGCTACTCACGGTGTCGTGTTAATAAAGCTACGTTTGGTTATTATTCAAAGGAATGCAGTTCCTATACAGGGCGGTTGAATGAAGTTCATTTTTGTAAGAAATAACATAATTTGGAAAGCAAATAGGGCAGATCACCTTCATTTAGTGCTTCTGAGCAGAGGGTGGGAATTCTCTGGGTGAATCTTCTGGCCTGCCATATCCGGTCACACGATCGCAACAGTTGAGACTTAGAGGTTGATTTAGAGTGTCACATACACACACCTGGGGTGGTAAAGTCTTGAGCTGGTTTGGGGAAAAAGCCAGCAGCCCCCTCCCACGCTCCAGAGATGACTCACGGCCGCTTTCCTTTGGCCTCTGACGGGGGGACCTCTGCCACACATGCCATGAGGCTCTTGGCCTTAGTCAGCCGCTAGAATTTGGATGTCAGTACGTGGTGCATGGGCTTATTTTTGTTGCATGCCAGAGGTCTTTGCCCCAGCTTTCAAGTTACCAGTACTGTCATCCCCCAACCTGTGAGGGGCACATGTGGAAAGTTGTCTGTCCCAGATCTGAGAAGGAGGCTCTGACCTCACTGATGTTTTTAGTGGAATTTGTCAGCACGTGCATCTCCCTTCATCATCTGCTGGGATATGAGAAAAGAAACAAGTGAACAAAAAGAGAGGGCTCATTCTAATGCATTCTGGTGAGGATTGGGGTGGCTCTCCAGTAAAGGCAGGTGACCCATTTCAGACTGTGCTTCTTGGAGATACAAGCAAAGTGCCCACAAGCAGCCAAGAAATTCTGTACAAGCATATTCCCATTTCTTGTGCAAACCAATAATTTATTTGTTTTCCAAAATGGCAGCCCAAAGCCTAGAAGTCATTCATAATTTTCAGAAATTATTTATTATCATTATAACATTTCCCCACAGGTGGGCAGATAGCCCATTATTCAGAATTATAACCTCTCCTGGTCTTAGACATGGCCTGAATAATGAAATTGGAGAAAATGCAGAAAATCTGGGTATTAATGTTAACTAAACATACTTCACTCACTAGAAAGAAGGAACCTCTCTCAGCCAAAGGTTTGTTTCTTCCCCACCATGCATAATTTTTTTTGTTCAGGGCCTCTGGTTTTTTAACTTTACAATTTCAGTTAAGAGTCATGGAGTGATTTTTAACTGCAGGATGCATCTCTTTCTCAATATTCTCCGCACCCAGTGCAAGATATTTCAGTTTAAACGGCCTGTTATTTTTCTTCACAGAGCTGTGTCTCTGCATGGGTGAGAACTACAAAACCAGTCAGGAGGAATTTGATACGCCAAGTGGGTCAACTCATTATAACTTCTAGGAAACCGCAAGATAATTGTGGGGCCCTTGCCGGCAGGCTCCTGTCCTCCACACTCTCTCTGCTGGGCCTTAATACGCGTCTCTGCTTCCCTTGCAATAGCCACTTCTCCTTACTGTCTGTCTGTTTGTTTGCTTGCTTTGTTTTTTTTTTTGTTTTTGTTTTTGTTTGGTTTTTGGGGGGTGGAGGTCATTAGATTTATTTATTGCTATTTATTTATTTTTTAATGGAGGTACTGGGGACTGAACCCAGGACCTCATGCTAAGTGCTCACTCTGCCACTGAACTCTACCCTCCACACTATGGTCCCTTTTGCAGGGCATCTGAATAAAGGTGGCTGACATGCATTTGTAAGGCAGGATTTTCAAGGTAGCATCCAGGGGATATTTATTTGCCAACTGACCTCAGAGGTTTCAAAAAGCAAAATATATGTGACTCAATTCATACAGTAAGTAGGAGAGAAATTTTGGACCATTGGCTTCAAATCATCAGAATGCTTCTGTTGGTAAAAAGTGAGTTTTCTCTACATGGTAGCCTGTTGATAGATTCACTCACTCTGAAATGGTCCACACTGACCTACTCAATGACCTTTGGCCCTTGATCCATGTGCTCATATTTGGGCCTTCAGTTTTTTCCTCCCTCCTTCTCCTTCTCTTCATCATCATCAGAAAGCATTTTTTTATCATCAAAAATTTGTTTTCCTATTTTTATCATCAGAAAGTACTTATTATTACTAATAACAACAACAGGCAGCATTTATATAGTATTTATTATATTCCTGGGACTATTCTTTGCACTTTTTAGGCAATTTATTTAATTAATTTCAAAGAAGCAAATGAAGTAAGTATAAATATTAGCCCTCTTTTATATAGTTAAGGAATCTGAGGCCCAGAGAGGTTAACTCACTTACCTAAGGTCACACAGCTAATAAGTGTCCTATTGAGTCTATGTAGGCAGGTAGACTGGCTCAAAAGAGTCTATGCTTTTAACCAGTACACTGTGCTGCTTCTCAGTGTAAGTGCAATAAGCAAAGGACAGATAATGATAATAGTATTAATAATAGGGAGAAGGAGAAGGAGAAAGAAGAGAAGAAAGACCACTTAAAAGTAGTGAACATCACCAGACACTTCCTGTGCATCAGGTCCTATGACAGGCACTTTAAATTCATTGCCCCGTTTAATCCTCCCAGTGGGTCCATGATGTAGGTCCATGATGTAGGTCCATGAGTATCCCCTACTTTGCATATTTAGAAGCAGACCTGTTAGAGACACTTGTTATCGTTGGGATAAATCCTGGAGGGCTTCAGGACCTCTAAATCACGGTGAGGTCTGGCAGATGGCAAAGTTGGGAGTTGCAGGAGGTTAGGAGCGGTGGGTCTTTTAGCTGCTTAGAGCACGGAGTCAGTGAATCCGTTTCTGGTCAGTCAGGTCGTCTGGCTCTGTTTTACGATCACAGCCCCTAACTTGTCAGTCCCGGAGTTGACGGCACTGATGGGGAAAGCGGATGTGGAGGGGATGGGACAGAGCCAGCTCGGTCACCTGAAGCTCGTGCCTTGTTGGCTGTGACCCAGGAATGCCTGCTCTATGCCCAAAAGCCCGGCATGTGGGTGTCCCGCCCTCTCCATGTGTGCTGCCCCAGGGAGCGGCGGTGTGGGTCCTGGGGCTGGTCTGTTGATGGTGTCACTTTCTCATCCTTGGTCGTATGGCCCAGTTTGATGTCAGGTTTGGAGGGTAGGTGGTTGTCTCCTCTTGCCTTTCCCACAGCCTATTCCCATCCTTCTAAAAAGGTTCAGTGCCCTCCCCCTTGACAGATTTTACTGGACCACAGGTGTCTGTGGCTCTCCCTGGTCCTCGTGCTTTAGCCATGGTGGTCTGACTAACTTTGCAGGTCAGGCTCCAAGATTCATTACTCAGAAAAAGTTCTGCTTCGCCTGAGCTTGGTCAAGGCCAGAACAGCAACAGGACATAAAGTCCAGGGAACTCAACCAGCTTCATCCCCTTGGTGTTAAGGAAGTGACTGAATAACTTGCGATTCGGGACCACATTTTCTCTTCTTCTAAGATCTGTCAACCCCTGTCCCTGGATGGTGGCATTTTGAGTGTATTGCTTTGTTTTAATGTGCCAAAATGTAATAACCAGATGGATAGCACTCATCAGAACAAAGTCAGAAAGATGGAGGATTCCAGTGTTTTTTGCCAGTGCATTGTTTATGTGTGTGTGCGTGTCCATGAGTGTGTCTGCTCATGTCTGCATCTGTGACTTGTGATCAGCAGATCTTCCAGAAGCTGGCCTCCTTCTCTGTCATCTCTAGGAATTTCCTGACCAGCGATGACCCCCTTGACCTAGTTTTGCAAGTCTCTCACCTTTTCACACCCTTTGCTTCCATTCCCCCATCACCATGTTAGTGGCTCATATCATTTTCCCTTTTCATCAGCCTAAATAAATAAATAAATAAATAAATAAATAAGAAGCTCCCTTGACTTCTCCTCTGATTTCAGCCTGTCCCTTGATGAGGTCCCTGCTATTTTTATTTTTGTTTGTAGGCGGAATGGGGGAAACATATAAATAAGGCCCCGGTGAACCAAAGCTCCCTGCTGGATGGGAAGGGGTTCCCTCATCTCATGGCAGCAGGGCTGTGTAACTGGTAGTTAAGCAGGGACCGAGAGGTCCACACTGTGAATGCCGTTGAAAGGGTTACTGGCAAATGCAAACAAAAACAACATGCAAATGAGGCTGCCAGCAACAGGTAGACTTAATCAGATGCTGTCAGATGAATTCAGCATCTCCCCGATTGTCGCCTCTCTTTGCCTCCCATTCGGAAGCCCTCATCTGCTCCAGATGTGGTTTAATTTACTGCGACTTGGCTAATTACTGTAATTAAGGATTAATTACTGTTAATTACTTTCACATAAACTCAACGCCAGTCAAAGAGCGGAGCCTTATGAAGTCTGCCACTGAAGTGAGCACGGCTCGGCGGCCTGTGTGAGCTCTGCAGGTCTCCGTGTCTCGCCTTGGCGCCTGCTGCCATGAAACTTCCTGACCTTCCAGCATCACTGGTGGGATGTGGGGGGACCAAAGGTGCAGGAAGGGTCAGTGCTCAAGCCCTCCCAGGGCATCAACTACCAGGCACTTCCCTACACGATGGGCCACCAGAAGGGCAGGAATGATGTTGGGGAGACGGCCTGGACAGCCTGCAGAGAGATGCGCAAAGCACCAGCCCTTCCCCGTGAATGTGCGAGTCAGTCTTCTTTCTCTGCTATTACACTGTTGGCCTCGTGAGCTAGTGAGAAGCCAAGATTCCACACTGGTGCTGGGGCACAGGAGAGGCTCACCATAGGTAACTGGAACAAAGAGAAAAGAGGAGGCTGGAAGTCAGCCCCAGGTCATCTATTTCTTTCGGAGTAACCACCAGCCCGTCCTAAAACACGGTATTGTTTTTGTAGTAAGGAGTGGATAAAGGGATGGTTAAGCTTACTGCATGTACCTAATCCACAAACATGAAGATTAGTCCCACCCCAAATACCTGTTCCCCAACTTCACGTGGGCCCTCAGCTCTGCCTGTCAATGCTTTCCCTTGTTTTGGATAAGCTAGTTACCCTCGTGACTCTTACAAATATTCCCCTTTCCCCAAGTCCTGCATTCAGCCTCCTCCTGGTAGACGGCACCTTCTGCTATGTGAAGGAAATTGAACCCTTTCATCTGGAAATCCCTCAACCTCCCCCTCATTGTCTCCAGAGGTATCCATGTCCCATCTCCCTCTTCTCTTGTCTTTGTGAGATGCTCCTTTTTCTCTCAAAGTGATTCTTCCACCTGTGTCCCTTCTACTAGCCTCTCCTCTCCGGTCCTTGGCTTTGTCCATCACTCTCTTTGTCTTCTGTGTCGTCACTCTCTCACTTTGGGATGTGTTCTTTCCTCCAGCCCATGGAGATTCTTAAGCCTCTTCCAAACTATAGAAACCTTCCCTTGGTTCCATCTTTCTCCAGCTTTCTCCAATCTTTCCTTTCCTCATACCATTCAAATCATCAAAGACAGAAGTTGTACTATCTCAGCCCACTCCCGTCTTCCTTGGCCTCCATCCTTGACTGAAATTGTTCTACTTAATGTCACCAAGGACCCTCCATTACTCAATGCAACGTGTATTTCCAGTCTTTGTCTTAATGGACTTCTTTCTTTGCAGTATTTCATACTTTCCTTCCTGACCTCTTCTCAGAAGCTCTACTCCCTTGGCCTCTGTGATTCTGGGTCATTTTTTTCCCCTTGATGGGTTTCTCTTTCTCTGTCAGGCCCTTGGATATTGGTGTTTCCCTAGAGTTCTGACCTCAGATAGGCAGTGGGTGGATCTCGTTCTGTATACTTCCTGTGTGATCCTGTCCATCTCGGATGCTTGTGACTCACCCACCAGACTGAGGACTCCTCGATGCCAGGTCGTGTGTCTCATCCACTGTTGTATCCCAAAAGGGTGTAGCACCACCATCCACACAATGTGCCTCCTGTTTTCTGGACCATGGAACCCCGGGTCATGTGCATCTTTGGGTACCCACCAGTGTAACTTGCAAGGGTCTTTCTTATTTCCTGTGCCACCTTACCCTTACACAAGAGGTTTTTTTTGTTTTTTTGGTTTTTTGTTTTTTTTTTTTTAGTTAGGGTGAGGCAGGTTTTTGTGTCATTCCAGAAAATCCTAAGACTAGATTTTTTCAGAGTGGGGTCTAAAGAAGATCTTTTTTGATTGTGAAATTGCAAAAGATGCATCGTTGGTGCAGAAGAGGAATACTGGAATAGTATGTAGTATGTTTTTATTCCCTGTACTGCCATCTGTTTATAAAAATTAACCTGCTTAGACATAAGTAAGGTCATCTTGAAATTGGCAGAAGGATACTGCTCAAGTGTAAAGGCAACCTTACTTGGGGGCTAATGAAACACTGAGATGGATGTTTTACTATAGCCAATTAAATTTTTCAATAAATTAAAAAAGATATATTAAATAGCTTCATATTTGAATCAATTATAAGTGAGATTTTTAAATTTTTATTAAATATTCTAAAAACTTACACTAAACCTGTTAATCAATTAAAAGAAAGTAACTCGCATACAATTAAACTGTGTGTTTTTTTTTTAAATAGATCCTTTTGGGGTGTTTATTTCTAGGTCCACAGAAATATTCTATTACTTTTTTTCTTTAGTTGACTAATTTGCAAATGGATTGTTGGGCTTAGTCGTATCCATACAAGCATTTACTTACTCTGTGTTACGTTGTGTAAGCGTGGATTCATTGTGTATGTGTGCTTGTATCTTTCACTCCCTGTTTGCAGACTGATTTGAATGGACGTGCAGATGTGTGTGATTTCAATGGGTGTGCACTTTATATACAGTACAAATACATCCTTTGCTAGAACTGTACGTTCTGAAGTTATCTGCATTCTTGTTTTCTCCTGGAATGTTGCTGTAAGAAGTATATTAATGAAAGTCCACAGATTCTCAGTAATGGTTTGAAGGAAGCATTTCTTGTACACAATGGACCAGAATCAACTTCAGTGGCCCACTCATTGGCACGTGTAAAATCCAGAAAATATAAAAACTACGGTGCTAAATTACTTAACTACATTACATTTCATTATTTCTTAGCAGAGTAATTAACTTCATGATTTGAAATTCTCCTTAGAAGTGAGAATTCTCCCTGTGTGTTTTGCAAGCCATCACCATAGATAATGTGTTTGCCATGACTCGCTCTGTACTAACCCTTGAAGTTGGGGAATGGGCATTTTTTTTCCCCGTTACATGAAAAGATGATAACGTGGTTCACGTAGCAAACATGGTGTGAATGAATGCCTGTTGTATGTCACACACAGTACTAGGCCCTGAGGATAACATGGTATTAAATTATCTGCAGTGATGAATCACAGTGTGATGAAATTAATACGATGCCATTACCATGAGTAACAAATACAGTTTGACATATTGAACACTTTTTCTCTCCTGTGGTGGGATGTATTTACTTAAGTGCCCGGATACCAAATAAGGGGCAAGGAGTGGAAGGATGAAAATTGTATATGATGGTGCTGTGATCTGGAGAGGGAACATTGACACACTGCTTTTCTGCCGAGGAAGTCAATTACTTCAGGAATATCTCTGAAGTAGGGCAATGTGGACTAAAGAGATAATATCATGACGTTATTTCCCAAGCTGAATAACAAGAGTTACAGACGTTAGGTGAAAGGTGAAACATATGACATTCCAAATGCTTCTACAATTCATTAATGCTATTACAAAAAAAAAAAAAAAAAGAAACTCCAGTTAAATTTTAGTGTAAATGCTTAATTTGTTTATGTGCTATGCAATTATTTATGTTCTATTGCGTAAGTTCTCTATGCACCATGGCTTTAGCTCTCTGTTCCAAGTACCATATAAATATATTCCATATCTGCAACAGCACAGTCATTTGAAAAAAATAGGTATTGCTTTTATAAAGCGGAGTACTTGGATGTAAGTATTCATTCAACACTTGGTGCAAAAGAATTTACTGAGTGGATCGAGTGGACAAAAGTAAGCATGCGTAGACATGCATAATCTAGATATAATGAGTTAAGTTATGTACATTGCACATCTATAAAATATGTATGGTTTTGTACTTTAGAAGTTTTTTGAGATATTATTGAGAAGGTTTATAATGTGTGCTTTCTTGTGTGCCCCCATTAATGTGTGTGGCCATATGTGTGGGCTTATAGCCACACATACAGGATCATGCTGGACTGGTATGGAAGGGCCTCCTTGTTGGTAGCTGCAACCAAGCTGGAAAGAAAGCAATTGAAAGCGAAAGGGAGAGGAAGAAGAAGAGTAGTGATTAGGGCTGCATTGTTCTGTACCGATCTCCGGCTGCCTGCTATTGTTTTCCAGCATTTGAAGATGAAACATATTCATTTAGCTTTCAGAATGAATGGCTTTAATAAGGGCAGAGCGGAGAGGTGGGGTAACACTGATGACTGGAGAGACCCATCGAGGCTCCCCCTAAGGCCATTCCGTCAGAGCCGAGGACCACATGACCGTTAACTCCGCAATCAGGACAAGTTTTCAACATTCCGGGGTATCCTTCAATGGCACAGAGAGTCATTTGGAGTCGAGGGAAGATGTATATCAGCTGTAATTGGATTCTGGCCCAGGCTCTTAGGACGTTATCTATGGTGAGGGAATCAGGAGGGGCGGGTGTGATTCAAGCCCCAGTCAAGAGAGCAGCAGCCACCACGGGCCACCGGCTGGGGGCGCCCCGGCACACAGAGCTTGTCGGTTTGCCCAGGAGTCAGCCTGGCCTGTCGGTGAATGGAAGTGATCCTCCTTCCCCCGTGGAAACAGGTTTCCGAATATCCCGCGGGACAGAACTTTGGGCTCCCCGGAGGAGGCCGCCCTGGTTGCACTTGACTAGACAAAGCTATTTAAGGCCTGAAAGTGCCCCATCCAGCCTCTCCCCACTGCCGCCCCCTCCCCTCCCTTCACCCTGACTACTTCATTACAATCTGCCTTCAGGCCGGAATTGCCCTGCTTAAGCCTCAAATCATTATAATTACCATTATTAGAAATAGCTGCGGGGGAGGCATTGGAACACCAAGTAAAAATGTGTGAGCGTGTCCGCTGGCCCTGGAATCACTCCTTTGGAGCTCAGGAGACCACAAGGCATGAGGGTTCCACCAAAGCCAGCTAATGTGACGGCTGTCAGCTCCACTCACCCCACCTGTCAAGAGGGGGGATGCGGTGGGGTTCATTTTTTTAATTGACACCTTCCTCTCTCGTTCCACGCTCTCTCGTCTCAACCTAATTCCTCCTTTCATCTTCCTTCTTTGAGAAAAATCCATTCCTCTGCTACCCAAATAAAGAAAAGGGAAAAAAGCCACATGAGGAACAATGACACATGCATTATCCTTCAGGGAAAAAAAAATAAAACATCGGTTCTAACAAAGGCACAAGCCAGGAAACGCACTGAAGTCAGAAAAATAATTGTCAACCACGTATGAGGCCAGCTAGATGGACAGATGGAGGAGACAGGTAGGAAGAACGTAGGCAAAGCCGGAAGGGAAGAGAGAGAGAAAAACTTGCTTAAAAATCAGAGGGAGAATGGGGTAGAGAAGAGAAGGTGAAAATCCTGCGTGTTTCTCGTCGCGTTTCCTTCCGGTCCCCCTTTCAGTGAAGGGTAGAGTTTGACTCTGTTGAAGGAAAGTAGAAGGGGAACGGAGCCGGGAAATAGTTGTCATGTAGATGCCTTTGATTTTTCAGATCGTAAGAAGTACTCTCTGTAGATACTGGGGAAGCATTATGAGGTGAAATGGAATGTGGTGCTACTGACAGAGATTCAAAAAGACAAGGGAGAAAGGGAGTCTACCCAACCCAAGTGGATTCTACCCGACGGTGGTACCGAAGCATCTCCCTGCCTTCACTTTCAGCAGGGAGTTTACCCTCTCTGTGTGTTCTTAGCACCTGATGGTACAGCCCAAGGAGAAAAGCTCCTTCTATGAGCCTTGGGCTATTAAACTTTCGGGCCCCTGAATGATCGTTTGACGTTAGATTGTCATGAATCCCAATATAATATGAGTAGAATTTAGAGATGGACCAGATCAGCCCCTCAAATCAAGAAAGAAATCAGGAGGAAGTTAGGGGAAATATATCAGAGTTTTTACTTTAATGTATTGCTTCTTTTGTTTTTAATCAACTCAAGATATAATTTACATAAATAAATGTACTTATTTCATGCATCCAGTTTGATGAGCTTTGACAAGTATGTGTATCCCCCCCAACCACCACCTCAATCAAGATAGAGAACATTTCAGTCACCCCTAAAAGTTCCCTCATGCCCCTTTGCAGTCAATCCCCCCCAACTACATCCCTGGCCCCCAGACACTGATACGCTTTCTGCTGCTGTGGAATTGCTTATCTCTTCTAGAATTTCATATAAATGAAATTACACAGAATGTGGTCTTTTGTGTCAAATTTCTTATATATAAAATCTCAAAAATAATATTTTGCAACACATCCCCATTGATGCTTGACTCGGTAATTTGCTGCTTTTTTGTTGCTGAGTAATATTTCATTGTGAGAAAATACTTGCCATATGTTTCCCCATTTCATCCACTGGTGGACATTTGGATCATTTCCAGTTGGGTTCTCATGAATAAGGCTAATTTGAACATTTATTTACAACTGTCTGCATGAAGTATATTTTGACGTCTCTTAGGTAAACACCTAGAACTCATATCCATCCCTAAGTCATATAATAACTATGTATTTAATTGTATAAGAAACTACCACACTGTTTTTCAAAATGGTCAGCCCTCTACCTCTTCTTGAGTGAGACAATACATTCTTCTCCACAGAGGAAACATCAGATGTGATATTACACAAAGTGATACAAATAGTCATGGCCAGTGGATAGAGGCTTCCCATGTTCTGTAAAGATGTGTTTATTCTCAAATGAATCGTTCAAAAGTATTCCATTTTTAAAATTAAATAACATTAGAATAAAACCTTTCCTAAAATCTACAGGTCTGAATTCCTAGTTGATCTAGTTGAATGGCCAGTGACTTAAGGAAACATGAAAACACAGTTCTATTACTACCCAGTATGGCCCAATTTCTCACCTTTTCCCAAAAACCTTCCCTAAATAACTCCATCTTGAACTCCCTTGATTCTCATCCTTTCCACTATTATTCATGGAAATGATACCGCAGTGCCATCCAGTTTGGACAATATATATATATTTTTAACTTCTTCAGTTGTTTCTAGTTGGTGTGATGGTTGGTCTGTGAGGGATACCAGTGCTGGTGTGGGTCCCTTACAGAGTAGAAGCATGTTTTCTCCTTTTCATAGTCACCATCTCATCTTACTGATGTCATGCATACTATAGGTGCTCAATAAATACTTGGATAAGTGAACCTAGTCCCCAGACACTATAGTTCAAAAAACTCACTACCACTCTGTAGTCTAAAGCCAAATATTTTAAATAACACATAAGGAGTCCCTGGTATAAATCAATCATAGACTATATTCATACTCTGTGTGATTTTTTTTTTTTTTTTTGATGAGACCATCTTGCCTGTTCATGTGCCTTAAATGGGCTCCACATTCAGCTCCCTGCCTTTGAGGAAATAATCATGCAATAAAGCTCAAGAAATACTCGGTTGTGGGTTGTATTTTCCCACCTCGGCTGCTGCTGTTTTACCTAGCGGGCTGCATTCTGCACCGCGCTTGGTTCTTTCTCACAGCTTGTGGTGAGCGAAATTATTCCAAGATTCAATGAATACCTGCTATTGAGCGGCTTCCCTCACCACCCAAACTGGTCTTTTGTTAGTGGTTATTGAGAGGATTGTCACAGCCATTGACCTACTCAATTTTACTTCAAAAGAAATGAGCATTTTTCTTCCCCTTTCATTTCTAAAAGCAGATATGGCAATTTGCTTAAATTGCTGTCTTTAAAAGTTTGGATGATTATACTTTTTTTCCCCCCTCTTGCCTTTTTTTTTTTTCCTTCCTTCTCATTTAAGTAGCACAGTGCGGTCTCTTTTTCTTTTTCAATTGGACACAGTTGCTGCTGCTGCAGCATTTATGAAGTGGCAGCGTGTGCGTGTGTGCGCATGTGCATGTGTGTGCGCACGTGCGTGTTGCGTGCGTGTGTGCACGTGTGCATGTGGGCGTGTGCGCACGTTTCCTTACACATTAGCGTTCATTTACCTGAGATCTCAAAGACAAAATAAGATTATATTGAAATATACAATCAACATTTTATATTTTAATTCTAAAGTCCATTTTCTTTAGGCACAAATACTAGAAGTTTAGGATTAAAAAAAATAATAAAAATGCCCCTAATGGAAAGTCTCCATTTCTTTGTGGGAAAAGATACGGTAGCGAGTCGCCTCAGTGACTTTAGAGTATGCAGGATAGGTTATATTTTAAAGATTTTTATATCTGAGGGAGAGACCATTTGATATAAATGTAGGGGGATGAAATAAATGGTACCAGTGAAGGGCTAGGGTTGGGGATGTAAGGAAGAACGAGATAGTGACGGAATCCTATGGCCATTTGGCAGAGGCGGTGAGAGCATCCTGTTCCTGGATCCAGTGCCATGGGACCAGTTCCCAGGGTCACAGTTATCTTACAGTGATCTGTGACCATGACAACAAAACATATTGAACCACTGCTTCACGCCATATGCTGTATATGTGCTAAACCCTATGATGAAGATACATATTAGACTATAGTATGTAAAGAATTAAAAACTATGGGAAGACTCAGCTCTGTCCTCAAAGAACGTAGTCTAGTGGCCATAAACTTTACTCCTGGTGGTAACTGGTTATATTACAAATAGGTGACCGTGTCAGAGAGAGGACCAGTGGATGGAGAAAACAGTCCTGTGGCCAATTTGCTGGGAAACCCCCCCTCAAAGCTCAGACCCCAGTATTAAGGATTCGTGTAATATGGAGTTAATATGTTTCGCAGTAGCTGATATTTGTCAGTGACTATGTGAGGTGCTTGAGATACAAAGATGAATTTGTTAATTAATTCATAAAATATTGAATGCGTATCTGTTATGTGCCAGGCATGAATAAGACATTACCTTTGCTCTCAAAGAACTCACAGTTAATATAGAAGACAGATACATAGTCAGCTCTTTTCAGTGCATAATAATAAGTGCTTTGCAGTATAGATATGTGCAGAATTCTATGGGAAGGCAGGAAAAGGAAAGCTAATTCCGCCCATGGATATTGATACTTGAATTCTGTTACTAGATATAGGTTCAAGATTTTGAAACTTGGAACATTGTTAAATATGGCAGCCTAAGTAAAAATATAAAGATGGAAATCTAACAAGAACTGGTAATTTATGTATGTGTGAGTACTGGTGTTAATAAAGGGGCTATTTTTCCTTCTTCTTTGCCACTACGTGGGATTAATAGTTTTACCTATCCTAGCTGAGGTATATAGACTGAGTGGCACGTTTTCTAAGACATAAGCAGAAAAGTTGGCCACAGAGTCATCAGAGGTAGTTGAGGCTGATGGAGTGAAGGCAGCATCCGTGGGCCACGAGGAAGACATCTCTGGACTTAGTGGGCCAGGAAGACTGCTCGGTAAAATTTGTTACCGTGATCGAGAATTCATAGGATTCAGATGCTTTACCGTTCCAAAGAATTCTGGATGGATTTTTAAGGTTATAAATCGCCATTCCTGTTAACAAGCAGCCAGAAAGGGTCCGAGAAGTAAAATGTATTTCAGATCCAAGAGTGAGTGATATACTGGATCATAGAGTCCTCCTCTCCTGCCATTTAAACGTAATATCTTTACAAGGAGGTAACTGCAGAAATGGGCTGTGCGTCCCTGCTGGTTGCACTGGTGGGATGGTAGCCAACCTTTTCGTCTCTTTCTTTTTCACTACCCTGTTCTAATAAATGGTGAGAGCATTTTACTAAGTCCCCCGGTCATCGTCATAGTTACGATCTCTAGATGAGGACAACTGTGTGAGGCTGGTGTCCTAGGAGGCTGGAGTCAGCACATGGGTGTGTGTGTGTGTGTGTGTGTGTGTGTGTGTGTGTGTGTGTGTGTCTGCGTGGATGTTTGTACTTGATTTATTAACCACCAAAGCCACGATGAAGTACTAGGGTGAAAATCACCTACGTTAACGGCAAAAAAAGTCACCCATCAATTCCAAGGGGGACTTGTAAACCCGGAGCTAACCGCCAATGGTTTAATTCTTTTAAAATAGACATTTCTTTAACCTTTCTAGGTGAAACTATGTCCCATCTGAAAAAAAAAATGACAAATTTACGGACAAGAGGAAAAGCTGTGAGTTGTAGTTTTTATGTAAAAGCCAAATAAAAACGGGCCACCTTTGAAAGGCAGTCTTCCAGGGATTCTTGAAGAGAAGGGTACCTTTCCTACTCAAGGTGCAGTGAGTTCTCAAACTCCAGAAGGGGGAAACCTGCAGGTATTTTGTTCTGAGGCAAGGGGAGAAAAGCCTTCACAGCCTTCAACTACAGGGTGTCCGTATTACTGTGGACTGGAAAATCCGTCATATATTCAACACCAAGGATCACAAAACTGGGTTTCCAATACAGTAGTAGACTTCTTTCAAACAGTGAATGAATGAGTGAATGAATAAATGAAACATTGAGGCCAATACCTACGTTAGGACTGGTGTCTATTTCAGGAAATGGCTATAAAAACAGTCCACTTTTTACTAACCTTGTTTAACCTCTGACTTTTAAAACATGAAACCAGAGAGCTGCAGCTTGACCCCCAGAAGACCACACGGAGATCATTTTAACCACATTTGGGCTTTTATTTAGATATCCAGAGAATGGGACGTAACAGTCCTAGCCAGCTAGCTGCTTGAAAATGCTAGAGGCATGATTCTGAAAGTAACTGTAGAGCGACTGACAGTGATGAATGTGAGATGGTGATGAGTAACTTCATAATGGAGCAGAGATGTCGTGGCTTTGCATACTAGTTACCGGACAGACGGAGTGGCACCAAGCTTTGACTCCAGGTGGTGTGATTGGCTTTCCTGCTACAGGACCAGTTCTGGCAAACAGCAGCGTACACCAGGGAAGAAGATTCCTGATGGAGCAATCCAGAAAGCCTAAAGGGGGTGCTCCTGGTGGTGTGTCAGCTGCTGCATTCCTTCTGCACAAACATCCAATCAATGGCAGCGTAATAAGATGGCCATGATAATAGGGATATTTATTGCCTTGATAGCAAAATGGATAATGGTTCTATTGATCTCTTTTGTTCATTTCCTTTCTCCACTGCAGAATAAGAGTCTTGGTTGACCCTGAAATGCTGAAGTTTTCCTCTCCCCCCCAACTTTAATAAGGTTTTCTCATGACTCATGGATCAAACACTCCTAGCCCTTTCCATCCACTATTTTGATCTTTTTCCTCAAATAGTTACTTCCCTCTGCTGCTGTTGGAGGTGATATATGTTGAACCTGTACTTTTGCATAACCACATGCGTGGGACCCTTCAGAATTTATTAGGTACCATCTATAAGCCTGTGCATCAACTTTCATACATGTTTCCAAAATTGATTCTAAGGAAATCCAGAATTCTGTCAGATGGCTTACCAACACTCTATCACTTAGGATTTTATTTGTCTGTTTTAAACTGTAAGCAACAGTTTAAAAAAAAATGGTGGCTTAAACAATATCGTGTGGAATAGAATTCCAAAGGTGAGTCATCAGGGAACTAGGGACCTCACTGAGGCATCGTGCTGCGTTTAACATCCATTTTCAAGACCAGCTCATTACTGCTGGATTTCCCAGCCATCACATTAACGGTCCAGGCAGGAAGGGGGAAGGAGAAGACTAAAAAGGGTGGACTTCTCATCTCAGTTGGTTCCCTTTGAGGAGCCTTCTTCAAATTCCCATAAAACATGCCCACATACATATAATCATACATATACACGCACATATACATATCTATAAGCATCCAGAACTTAGTCCCATCGCCAGTCTTAGCTTTAAGGGAGGCTGAAAATGTAATTGTTTATCTGGGTATATTCTTTAAATAAATTGGATTTCTGTTTCGAAGGAGGAAAGGTAGAATGGATGTTGACTAGATACCTGAAAGTCCACTGGGATCTTGTGGACACGTTTGATTATCTGGCTTACTTCATTTCACATTTGTCCCACAGCACCAGATGATACACCAGGAGGCAGGGTCACAGAGCATCAGAGAACGGTGGTGGAATTTGCCTGTGGCATACCAGAAGACACAGGCAAATAATCCCCATGGATGTGATGCCAGGAAGTTGAAGTCAGAAGTTCAAAGTCATGTGCCTCCATGGCAGGTTATGTTTCCTCAGCTTAATTTTAGGCTAATCTTGTAACTTTAGAAGAATCCTTATTCTCTGTTTCATAGTTCCTGACTCCTTTATGTTTGGATTGAGATATCAAAAAGTTCCTGTATTTGCTACTGAAGAACCTCCAACCGCAATATCTTGTAGATGTCCAATGAGCGAGTAGTTATTGACCACAGCTCCTCCTATGTAAAATAGCAATAACACTCATGGTCACTCTGACCGATCTGTAGAGCCTCTATCCAGTATCTGATGAATTCAAACCTTTCCCCCTTGTCTCCTTGCAATGATCCTACAGGGCAAGAGTCTCCTCCATGGGAGAAAACCCTGATCTATCTGGATCAGGTCTGCATCCCAAGTGTCTAGAACAGTGCCTGGTACATCGCAGTTGCCCAGTAAATAGCTTCTCCCCTTTGCCCCACAGAGGGAGAGGTGAAAGGGTTAATACACAGAAGTTACAGGCATGGACTCTTTCCTAAAGAAGCTGTTGATCAGAAAGCAGGAGATCTACAGGAATCTGCAGAGATTTTATTCAGCAGCATAGGTCATAAATTTTACATAGATCCCCAAATCTCAGTTGAGCTATTTGGTTAATGTCTTATCTAAGAAGACAAGGGAGTACGGGGAGGAGAAAGTGGAGGATTGGATCCTGGTTGATGACCTGTCATCTGCAAGACTGTATTCCATGTAAAATACCAGAAGTGCAAGACAATATTTTTCTTCTCTCCACCAAAAGGACAAAGTAATATTTTTTATTGTCCACACCAGACTTGCAAGTGAACACTTGAGTTCTTATTTTAAAGATGGGGAAACTGAGTCTGAGAGGTGAAGAAAGTTGCTCAAGTTCACACACTTAGTGGATGGTAAAGTTGATATTAAAATCCACAATTTTTTCCATTAAGGCACGTTGCCGCTCCAAGGAAAAATATCAAAGCAGGAAACTTAAACTTTACAGTGAAAAATAGAATGAAAGCATGGGCCACAGACTGAGCAATGGCCTGGAAATTGGGATGACTGAATTCTGTCTCTCTGACTCTGCCCGGGACATTCATGATCATCACAAGCTGCGTGTTAAAAGTGCTTTATAAAAGATCGAGCCCTCACTATACAAATGTTGTCTCATCTTAATAGTAACACTTACATCGACACTTGCATTTCTGCCCCTGCAAAATTGGGCTAGTAATACTGTTTCTTCCCCAAAGTGTTGTCATAATGAATATGTTGGAAAGTGCTCAGAGAACTACAAATGAGATGCCTTTTAAACGTCACTGCTTGTCAACACAGTAAATTTGTAAAGTGATTTTAGAACTTCTAATTGAGCTGCATTATCAGAATTTAAAGCACCTACAGACAGTAATAGTAACAGTAACAATCTCAATTCAATAGTGATGAGTAATAAACTTATAGTCAGCCAGCCACGGGTTCGGCCAGAGTTTCTATACATTTTCTGCCAGAGTATTTACTCCCGCTATGGGATGTCTAATAAAGTCATTAGCAGAGTGGGGCCCGTCTGAGATGAGACCTTTCCAGGAACCTTCAGAAAAGTCTCTTAAGAATTCTGCTGTGTGTCTTTATAGATGTATATGTGACCAGATGTAACTCGTATCATAATCCTGAGTTCCTTTCTCCTCCAGATACGTTCACTTTCTAATCCAATCCATGTGTTCATGAAAGATTTTCCTCCATTGAGCTCTGTCATGCAATGGAGATACCAGAATAAACAATCACGTATTGATCTGTTGTTCCCAAAGGTCCTTGGCATTACCCAGGATAGCATATGATTGGTTTATAATAGAACAGTATAATGTGTGTGTGTATATGTCATTTTTTTGAAGCTGACTGTGATTTGCTTTATATTGTTAGAAAAAATTCTCGAGCAAAGTCTACAACTATCAGTTAACATGTATATATATATATTTTATATATATGTATATATATTGGGGGGGGGTGCAGAGAAAGGTTTATTGCAGGTCCTAGCAAGGAGAATCACTGTTTTGTGCCCAAACCACCCCCTACCCCCACCCAACCCCAACATGCATATTTTTAAGTGGCCATCCTAAGCTCTTTGCAATAAATTAAGTCTAATTTTCTTATGGCCAAAGAAAAGCCAGGAAAATCAGCTTTTAGGTTTCAAAAGTATTCAGAAGTATTTTTTCCTGTGTTTGTCGTTGGTTGTACGAGGTTCGGAGCAGCCAGCGTGGTAATGGAAAGCACTTCACATATAAGTCAGCATCACTTAACGTGGAGTCCACAGGTAAAACTGGTGGCAAGTAGGAATATTCTTAAATGTAATTTGAGAAAGCGATGCTGAATAGTTGTCTTTTTTTCTAAGTGATTCTTGTCTAGATTCTTACTACTTCATTTTAGTAGCAAAAATTCTATGTCACTTTTGCATGAATTATCTCAAATTTTTTGCAAAGAATTCCCTAGGATCCTCATGGTTCCCCGAGGGGTGGGGATGAGGTGAGGGGCGGCAGGTGAGCTGGTATAGGGTCCCACTTGTCCTCTGGAGGAGAGCCACTTCGTTCTGTTTTATATACCGGGCTTCCATGTAATCCTAAAGAAAAGATCTCATGTCTCAGAAAATTTCTTTTGAAAAATCACTTCCATTTTCTCCGCCAGTCTTTGAGGGGCTATTGTTTCCATCATGCAGATGAGGAATTGAGGTTTGAACAGATGAGTGAGTTTCCAGAGAGCACCTAACTCACAAGTGGCTGAGTACCAGCTCAGATTCTGATCTCTGACTCCAGATTTTGCTCTCTTACCACTAAATACTATTGACTCCTTTATCCAGATTTAAAATACTAGCAAATTGGAGAATGATCTCGTTTCTTTTAGCAAGTCCAGGCTACAGAAAGTACTGTTTGTAACTCTTACTTCTTTAAATGTGGCATCTATAGATGTACAAACCACATACATATATATGTGGGGGTGTATGTGTGTGTGTATATATATATATATTTCATGTATATTTCATAGTACAAAAAGGCAGGACAAAAAGCTATTCACAAAGAGACGTTTGGTCATATTTATATTCTTGGCCTGTTATGGATGGAACATGGCAGTGCGTTTCTGTATATTTTGTGATCTGCTTGCTAACTCGTAGATCAGAACAGCCATCAACTCTGTGTAACTTCAAGTAAGTAACTATTCCTTTCTGAATGTTTAATGACGTGGGCTCCCTGGAAATGAAAGTATTTGCCAGTTTCCCCATGAAGAGGGGGCAAAACAGGATTTTGTTTGCTGTATCTTCTTAGGCCGGGGATTAGAGCAGTAGTGAAACAATTAATAATGCGTTTTAGTGGGGAAGTCTGCTGGACCTGGGCTACGCCGAAGTGTCCCAGGATGTGATCTGCAGTGCAGTGAGACCGAGGAAGCGCCTACCTTCATATTCATGGAGGAACTGCGTCCCAGGACATGCTGGGGCCAGGCAGCTTTAAAATTGTGTTTAGACTGGAGGTTGAGAGCTCGAAGACAAGGTTCACAAATCAGGACAGAAATATTTCTTCCTCCATCTCCTAATATATACACAAATCGTGAGTATGGTAACGATGCCTGTAAACAACCTATGAGAAAGTGTCTACCTGCCATTCTAACTCCAAAATGAAGGTTAGCCAGTGTGAGTAACAGGGTGGGCACCATTCAGTCTCCTTTGATATTTTTGGTTTATCAGGAGAAGTAAAGGTCCTGCCAGTGATACAAACAGACAGACAAACAGATGCAAAATGGTAAAAACTAAGTGCATCCAATCTAAATCCTTTATTCAAAATACAAGATATAGAAAGATCATATTATACCATAAATAGTTATTGAACAAGATGAAGGGAGTGTGTGTGTGCGTGTGTCTAGGGATGGGAGAGAGAGCCAGTTCATTGGGGTTCCACTGACTTCCGCTGCTTCACATTTCCTGCTGGCTTCTAGGAGCAGTCATGTGTATCAGAGGACAGGCCAAGAGATAATTAAGTGGGAAATAAGAACTCCGCATCCGGCCTCTTCAGAAAGAGGTAGCAAATCCCCCTAATCAGTTCTGATTCCTGCTGGCTTTGTTGCCTAAGGTCAGCTCAACAGTCACTAGAAGAGGTCATGGCCGGCTCTGTGATCTCTATCATCGGAGGTTAAATCATACGTCATTAAAAGGGTCAATCAGAAGAGAGCAGATTCTTTCCCGGTGATTCACATATTTTGCAGAAGCGTCTGGCTTCTTGGAATTTCCAACACAAATTCCAAATCTCACAGCTTCTATGTCGCAGTCTGGCTGAATTCAGAGGAAGCTCTCCTGAGCTCTGATGAGAACGGGGATCGTGGTCATGAGGAGCGAGCCTCTGCGACCCCTGTCCTTCACTCGGATGAGGGACAGGGTCAGCACACTGCATCAGATCTCACGTGAGGGGTGGAAGAGAGCCCTCTGACCTCCTGGGGCCTCTCAGGACAGAGTGAGTGCAGGGTAGTGGTGGGTGATGGAGAAAACAGGAAGGAATCCTTTTCTGCATCAAAATGGATCAGAAGTATGAGGAGAACACGAAAAAGGGGGGAAAAATCACAACTTTATAGGCTTGATTCTAACCTAATCTTTTCACCTTGACACTGCTGACGAGGGTGCACGCCCTTTTCAGAAACTCTTCAAGCCACCAAAAGTCAGGAAAATCAAGCACAGCGAAAGCCCTTTAAGACGCCCTTCCTTCTCTTCATGATTATCAAGACAATATTAAAGCAGCACAGGAAATTTGGAGGAAAAAAGGGGGGGAAATACTGATAGTCTTGTCCCTTAATTACAGCAACGCCCTGTATTTTTTAGTATCCCTCTTCAGTTTTTAATCCTTTTGCAGACTGGTAGTTAGGTAAGTAGGTGGGTAGGTAGACACAGATATAAAAATAGATTCAGTTACAGATACAGATTAGAGAGCTGAAACTAGTGTACATGGAAGCGTCTTGCTTACTAAATTCAGTGTAAATTGCTATGAGAATTTTCCAGGTTGCTATATATTACTTTCAAATAATTATTTTGAACAACTGCGTAATATACTTTAGATAGAGTTTTAAGGATCATTACCTTAGAAATAGGTGAATGTAGTGATGAATAGCGTTTATTATTGTCAGTCCTGAGCAGACACAGGGAGGCACTCTATTTTTGTTTTCCGCCTCCTTCAAATTCTGCCAAATAGTGCTTGTCAGTAAAACAAAAATGAAATGAAGTACATATTCAGATGTTTGGTTTTTAGAGATTTTCAGTAGATTTGATCCTTCACATGAACATATTTTTATTAGCAAGGCTTGCATTCTTTGACCACACCAGAAGCTGTAAAGAAGGCTGGTGTCTGGGGTGACTGGATGGGTGGATGCATGAATGGATGGATGGATGGATGGGAAAGAGGGACAGAGGGGATGAATCTGTCATTGTGCAAAGCAGAAATATCTGGTTCAGAAGAACCATGGACTAAGCAGGCCAGTACAGAAGGTCTACCCCATCCAGTGGATGGTGGGTACCATCATCTGACCGATCAAGAATCAGTATAGGAATGATGGTCTGAATGAATACAAACGTACCCAAGCATTTTTTGTTTTACATTAAAAGTTAAGATTTAAGCAAAAACATTCCCGGTAAGAGAAAATATATATTACCTTTAAAAAAAATACTTCAAACATAATATACACGGAGTTAAAGCCAGTACAGTATTTGTACTTCTCTAAAGTTAATTTAAAAGGAGCTTTCAAACTGGGGGCTGGGGGTGGTGGCGGTGTGTGTGTGTGTGTGTGTGTGTGTTCCCTGAATGCTCATTGCTAACTATGTGATGGCCTTTCTTACTGAAATGCATGTGTGTGTGTGTCTTTGTGTACGTAAGAAATATCTGAGAATACAGTATTTAGACCCCATTAGTGAGGGTACAAATGTACAGATAAACTGTATCATTTATGGTGATGATATGGCTACTGTCAAAATAGCATGTTATTTTGACAGTTGCTTTATCTTTACTCTCACTGAGTCTACAATAAGAAACTAGTTTCTTAGCAACTAAAATATATTCTCAAACAAGAGCATTAAAAAAGAAAAAAAGCCCACAAAAGAAAAAATATACGCATAGTAGATGTCTGGGCAAGCTATTCCTCTTGGTGGGAACAAAATTGATCTGAAATAGTATGGTGTCCTCTCGCCCATCCGGCTGCCCTCGGGCAATGTCATTGTCACAGGTAGCTTTTTCTGAGAGTTCAGATGCCAAAACAC
This sequence comes from Camelus ferus, assembly GCF_009834535.1. Classification (NCBI taxonomy): domain Eukaryota; kingdom Metazoa; phylum Chordata; class Mammalia; order Artiodactyla; family Camelidae; genus Camelus; species Camelus ferus. The sequence continues at coordinate 15,487,970 of NC_045716.1, read as the reverse complement.
GAGGTAGCCTGCATGAAGCTCAGAAAGGTCTGTTTTTCCTTTTCCTTTTCATTCTTCCTTTTAGTATCTGCCCCCCGCTTCCCCAACAGGTCCTTATCTTATATCCTAGGTCAAAAGTCCTATAAGAATTAGCATGTAAGTTCTGGAGCAGAAAGCCTGTATCCAGGTCTGTCTTCACAGTGACTTGCAGGCAGCCAGTGGCTTCCGCATAATGTCATTAGTAAGACGGTCAGGGTGGGGTCTGGGGAAGCAGAAGAGGAAATCACCTACTTCAGGCCTATTGTGTTATGTCCATAAACCACTTTGAAATTCTCAAAAGTGACATTTCTCAAGTTGCTATCTGGGGATCCCCAGACTCTTTTCAGGGAACCGCAAGGAGAAAACCATTTAGATGATACTAAGAGGTTATTTGCTTTTTTTACTCTGAGTCTTCCACAAGGGTACAGTGGAGTTTTCTCAAGGCTACGTGATGTGTGACACCGCCACAGACGGAGCACAGAGACAGATGTGAGAATCCTGCTGCCTTCTATAAGTCAGACACTAAAAACATTTTCAAAAATGTAAAAACTCCCTCTTAACGTTTTTTATTTCAAAATTAGTATGTTTCATAAAGTACGTTATTTCTGTTAACGTGTAATAAATGAACTTATAAACACTTACAATTTCTTTATTTCTAGTTTTTGATACAAGAAATATTGATAGATATAATCTACACAAGCAAAAGCTCTTTGGAGTCCTCAGTAACTTTTAAGAGTTTGAGAACATCAAGCCCAAAATGTTTGAGAACGGCTGCTTCTGCATTCTGGCTGTCTAGACCTTTGTGAGACTCACGGGTTTGGGGACATCACCCAATACTGTTTCCTTTCAAATGCTGTGGGACGTTTCCAAGGGTTCCCCCAGAAGTGAACAAGCCAGACGAGTCCGTAATTAGTGTGTCAGTTTCTCTCGCTTCAAGATTTTTTGTTGTTGTTGGTGGTGGTCCCTCTACACTTTGATATTCAGGTAGATAGAGAATGAACTCTTAGGAAAGCGATCCACCTCTCCCCACAGTTTCCTTCCACTGGTGCCACAGCCAACGCGTTGCTGAGAAAAATGGCCTCAGTACGTAGGTGCTGCCCTACCCAAGGCCGTGAGCCAGGTTCCCCTTCCAGAACAAGATCTGAGAAATAAGACGTAGGGGAGAATGCAGAATGCGGAAGGAGGAGAGGGGGGAATTGGTAATTAAGCTCTATTAAATATTAATTGAAATATAAATTCAAAACCTCACCAACTCCTGACAGTTATATAATCTAATTAAGTGGTGGGGCCTGTTGCCCCCATAGTGTCATTGGGTGTATTAAGGGAATAAAGTGATCTTCTGCTCATAAACACCATGAGGGCTTTATTAATCCCAGGCATTTGCCAATAAAGTAGATGGGAAAGTTGGCGATGATAATAATTTTATGGAATATGGAAGAATTGAAGGGGCAGTTTTGACCTGGATGGGAGCTCAGTGAATCAGCTGAGGCGCTGCACGTGTGATGGTTTGGCCTCTGTCCTGGGGGCGAGGTGAGGTGAGGTCCTCGCGGGTGGCCTTTCCACGTCTACAGGAGTATTTCCTGCGCTTGGGAAATGTCATTGAATCCTTAAGACGAGTTTCAATTTTATAGAATCCCTTGAGGGGGGAATACTCTGTGTTCCTATGTGTGTGTTTTGATATAAAAGTTTCAAAAGAATGTAACTTGAAAGTGATTTCTTAATAGGAAGTTGATTTCTTAATAGCAAACGCAAGTAAGTTTGTGTTTTGCTGTTTTTGTTAGGGCGGGTACGGTGAGTGAACTCTAAACATGACCTGAATTCTATATATAGATGAGTCGTGCTGTTATCTTTTCTAGCTTTCAGAAGTTCTCAGGGGAAAGCAAAAAAGGGCACGGATATGGTCTGTGTGTTTGTGTTTCTTTGAATTCTTTTGTAATTTTTAAAAGCTGCACAGTGTGTGGTTCTGAGATTTTTTTTTTTTTTGGAGGGGGTGCAATTCAGTTTTGAACATGAGCATCGCAAGTTAAATCAGCAACTCTTAGTCTTTATTTCCAAAAAGCCCCTAGATCACCGCTTCGGTCCTTTCTCCCTACAAAGCCCTGTTACGTGAATTCTCCCTGTTCTTCTGTTGCTGGGCTTTGTTTGTTTCAGTGGTGGTTGTCCAACATTGTTTCGTAGGATAACTTGGTACCCCCTTGTTTTCATCACTGTTGGTACATTGATCCCCAAGTTTGTGAGATGATGCTTCAGTTTTAGAAAAAGGGGTCTTTGGAGTTGAGAAATGCATTATTCTGCAGCACCACATTTGCCCTCGTGTGGTTCTGGAAGCCCCGTGTGTGAGTGACACAGCCTGTATGTGGTTTTGACCCCTTTGGTTCTTGGAAATGAGAGTGACTTCTCCTCCCCTGGGCCCCTGGGCTGGCAGGCTGGCTGGGCTTGGGGGGAAGCGTAATAGAATTGTGTCATGGAGTGTTCGCTTACTCCCCGTATGTTAGCAATTTTACCGTGGTCTCTTATTATTTCCTTTTCAATTTGGGCCTGAGCAGTTTCCTAAAGGAATGTGGGTAAAGGCGCTCAGTGTTGGGAGCAGGAATAAAGCACTGTGAGTGGTTACCTCACCCTGTGCAGGGGCCGGAGGAGCCTTGGAAGGCCCCTGAGTGGAGAGATTCCTGTTTAGTGTGGCCGAGACGGGGCGGGGGCGCAGCACTCCTTGGCCATCAGCGGGTGAGCCTGGGGCAACGTGTACCTCGGCAGGGCTGGACGGGGCAGGTAGACGTGAGGGTCTGGGCCCCACCTGCCAGTCCAGCATCCCTCGACGTGCCTGCTGGCTTGTGGACAGGAACACGGACGTGTCTGCTCGTGGGTAAAAAACAGAGGCTGGGCGCCTTTTGAGAACTTGGCAGAGGCCTCCCTGTTCACTTCGGAGTGTTTCTTTTCTTGAAGCCCGTGCTGGATCTTGGGTCTGTGCTGCTGACGTTTTAGAACATGAGAAAGCGCTGCGGTCGGAGCCAAGTATCTGCCAGACTGTGTCGGGAGAACCTTTATCATTTCTGTCAGATACATCACAACTCGCTTGTCTTACCATACATCTTCCTAAATGTGACAGAATATTCAGCTGTTATTAATTGAATACTCTCTAATTTAACTGCTTAGCAGGGGAAAGAGTGACTGGTTTGTTTCAACACGTAAAACTGGCATCAACCTGTATGTGGGTTTCGATGCCGTTGCGCGCCGGGCCTGAAAAGAGGCGAGGTGGGAAGAGAAATGGCTCCCCTCCATTTGAACGGGGTAACTAAACTCAGTTTATTGTTCTAAAACAAACAGAGGGGTATGAGTGAGAGAGATGCACGTATTAGGATAATGCAGATTGGTTCACGGGCATGTTTACTAAGTCATTTTTTTGTGGTAGGTGGGTTGTAAGAGCGTAGGACAGCTCCTCTGGAGAAGTGCAGCTCCCCTGGGGGGCTCAAGGGCACTGCTGGGCTCTTTTATCTGAAAGCTTCCTCGAATGAACACGATGATTCGGCCTTTATCTTTTTAATCCATAAAATGTAAACAGAGAGCTCTCCAAGACTATACAGTGTAACATGGAATGCAATGCTAAGAGTGAAAAGCCATCTTGATGAGAGACATTTAAAGGATTGAAACGTAAGGTGAATTTTGAGAGACTACACCTAGCTTTCCTCTCCTTGGACCTCTGGAGGAAGGACAAAAGCTAGTCAGCTGTCACTTACCGCAGCTGCCCTCAGAGAAACAACAGAAGATTCCAATTCATTGATCTGGGGAGAAACCAACGTGTGAACTATGCATCCAGTGAAGTTTGGGTGGCCTTTAACATGCATTTATGTAGATGTAATTGTAGTGTGTGTTTTTTTTTTTAAAGAAGATATAAAAATGCACTCGGTGCCAGAATGCCTCTAGGTACACGTACAACATACTCTTTCCTTAACTAAATGAATTCGAAGCCTGACAATAAGCAGAAGCCAGGCTTGGCTGGAACGGAACACCCGCAGCATCGAGGTGACAGGAAACAAAAGACTGTGTCCCCAACTCTGCCATCAAGGTCAGCTGAGAGTGGCTTGGCACTTTGCAGAGATGGATGAGAGCCCCAAGATCCCGGACAGGGAAGAGCATACCTATAGTCCTTGGAATCGCCCATCATGGGACTATTAGCTTGAGCGTTCTGGAAAATATTATTACCCCCAGGGCGCCATGTAACTCCCTGGTTCCTGACAACCTGCCAGCGTGGCTCTCTCTGGGCTGCAGAGTTGGAGCTCCCCTGGCAGGCTGCCAGGGTTTTAAGAAGACTCTGGAGGCCCAAGGTAGCCTCCTGGTGCCAGTCAACATTAATTGTAAAACCCAATTCAGGGGGAGAATAAAAAACCCTCCCCTACTTTCCCCTCTGCACAGAGCTAGCTGGCATACAAGACCTATCTGTGCTGGCACACTGCCCCTCATTTTAGGGGCCGGCTTTTGCTCTGGGATGGCATGGAGAAGGGGATTACTCGCACTGTGGCTTTTGATGTAAGCCATCATTGTCATATTATATGAATAGCATTGCACAGGGATGGCCGAACACAAAGACGAGCCTTCCCACCACCACCCCCACACACACACACTGCCCTGCATAACCCAAGTCCTGGTCACAAAAGGACTAATGGATTTTTTTACCCTTATGGAAAATAGTGGCCTCTGTTGGAAACCTCAGTTTTTAAAAAGGCCCCTTCAATTTGGACGTTGCAAAACACGTTAAAAATTAGAAGCGTGTTTTTCTCCAGAGAGGTAATTTACACATTTTTTTTTTTTACACAGAAAGACTATACACATATCCACCATCAGATTTATAATTACTTTTTCTTTGCTGTGATTTGTAAAAATGTACTTGATTACGAGGTCTAGAGGTACCCTAAAGTTTGCATACGTAGTCCAGGGGAAAAAAAACCATCACGTACATTTTGGTCATTCAGAATAGAAGCCTATGTAGTCAAAATCTACTCACGAGAGGAAACTTGGTTTGAGAATTCCTGGTAATCCTAGCTCACCAGAGTGAGTGCTTGTAAGACAAATGGAAGAAGGTAATATATTTAGCACAAACTCTGCATGTCTGTAGACTTCCGTATAAATAGATGCATTTAGGCTCATCATGACATGACCCTATGTGCACAGAGAGGAGGGCTGGAGACTGGGACCCGGAGAATTCCTTACGTGATCATATAGCAAAAAATCATAATTCAAATAGTTTTTGACGATAAAGTCTAGATGAGGAGAAACATTCTGTATTTATGTAGCAACTCGCTGAAGAACTCGGCACTCTTAGCTCAGGGATGCTTTGGGAGTTGTAAGGGAGGGGGTTTGGGGTCTGAGGAGCAGAGGTGGTTAGTTTAGCTGTATTTCTGAAACTGACTTATCAGGGTGGGGTTTTTTGTTTGTTTTTTTGTTTTTGTTTTTGTCAAGAGAAAGAACAGGAAACGTAGCAATGAACAAGACGGAGGACATCTTCTCACCCTCGCTGGAACCCAGATTCCTGCAGGGGAGACATATGTAAACTGTGTTGGGGTTCAAGGGCATCACCTGGGGAAGTGCAGTGGTATTTTTGATGGGCTGGCCATGATTTTGAAGGTTTGATTTCAGAGTACAAATGGGAAAAAGTCATGAAATATTGGGGGTTTTTTATTATTATTACTAACATGACACCTGGAAAGTCTTTTTTTTTTTTTTTCCTGTAGTTTACATTAGGGTTTACTGTTGCTTTTGTACCTTCTATACACACATGGAAAATTCTAAATGAGTCATTGGAACCTAATAATAATTGGTCCTATATTAGAATCTTAACTCTTCAACGCAAGAGAATTCATATTTTCTATTCTTGTCTGAAATCTGACCAAATAGGGACGACAGAAGTGTTGACTGAAAGAATGTAAGTAGTGACCCCAAAGAAATGTTCTAATTTTCACACTATTGAAAGAGGTTTGAGGACTTCAGAGGGGTTACCTCATCCACTCTTTTAATCACATAAATTATATTATGCATTTGACATATCTAGCCAGTGAAGTCGGTGGGTTCCACCTGCAGTCAACTGGGTTCTGACGGAGAATGAAGACAAGTTTTAAAAGCTGTTTTTCCAAGGTGGTTTCAGCCCTTTAAAAAAAAAAAATCTCTAAATCACGCTGTTGCCATTTGGTAGTCCAGCAAGCTGTTATTCAGATGAAACGACACACAGCACACTAGGTTGTGTTGACCCAGGAAAACTCCCCGAGGTCTGCTAACCATCAGGCCAGATCCGACCAAAACCCAAGGCCCTGGTTGGCATCTTTGGTGGGCTGGTCAGAGTGAGCCCCGGGGTCTTGCACTTCAGTGGTTTTCGCTACAACGCTTTTAGTCTTATCATCCACAGTGGTATTTCATGGCTTTTGAAGTGATTAGACTTTGGGGGCCAACCTGGACTGTGTTGTCGGTTGGGCAGCAGATCTACGCAGAACCATCTCGTTGGCCACTTGAACCCTCCCCTACGACCCCCTCATGTTTATCCAGCACTTTGTTTCCCAGCGATTTCCCCTCTTTGATCCTACAACTTGCCCAGCCCACCCGCCACCACCCCAAAAACCTGCATTATTTCCCCCCCTTACAGAATCCCAGGTTTGCCGGTAGAGCTTTGTGATCACGAAACACTGGTGGGTGTTTTTACCACTTCAGTGGTTGTTTCAGACAACCACTGTTTTCTTGTTCATTACTGCTTAACTGTATCATTGCAGGGCATCGTTGGCTTATGGCTAATAAAATTCCCTCCGAGTGACTGCAGCCTGGCTTGGTGGGAAGTGACATTGTGAGCCGCGGGCAGACTCTGAAGTGGCAGGTTTTAGATGTTCCCTAATGCCAGGGATGGATCTCGGCTTCACGGAGTGGAGGACAGAGGAAAAGCGGATGACAGGAGGGTCCCTGCCAGAAGCCTGGGAGAAAGACTTCCAGAGCCCGTGGTCGAGTAGAAAGCTCACTGCCTCCTGACTCTGTCACCGTCAGAATGCACGCTGCAAGCCCTTCCCTTCCTCCCCAACAACCAGCCAAGTGCAAGACAAGAGTGCAAACTCCGATACAAAATTAGACTTCGCCGCCTCAAAGTGTGCTAGTTAGATGACTTTTTTTTTTTTTCTCACTCTTGATGCCAAACAGCCAAGACGCTTCAAACTAAAATCTGTTTCTTTTTCCTTTCAGTTTAGTCAATTCCACACGCATGTCTTGAGTGCCTGGTGTGTTCACCTAGCTCAGAGCCTGGCACATGGAGGGTCCTCACAAAATACTTGCTGAAATTACTAAATGAACGAGTGCCAGGCCTGGCAGGGGTGATGAGGAGATGGAAGGGAAAATTAAGTTGAGAAGCATGCAAAGCATACCTCTGTACACAAGGAGTCAGGATCCTGGTTACCCTTGGAGACAGTGACTGTCAGGGGGCTGACCAGGACTTTGGGATGTGCTAATAATGTTTTCTCTCTTGATCGTGGTTCTCAAGGCTGGGCTGCACATACTTTGTAAAAATTCATCCAGCCCAGCGGCTATGATTTGTGTCCTTTTATTGAATGCATTCTACACTGCAATAAAAAATGTTTTTAAGGATTGTCCTCCAGTAACTTAAGATCTAATCACAGGAGGGGTGGAAGGTGGAGGTGGAAAGCGATACAGAGGCAACAAATTATAACATTGTTTGGCTGAACCGAAATTCCAAGGAGTGCTGTGAGAGCAGTGATGCCCGAAGCAGTTCATTCCTGTTCCAAGCTCTGCCTTCTGTGTTTGACCCAGGTTTCTGGGGGTGGGTCACCTCTTGGGCGGGAGCTCCCAAGTCCCAGGCACAAGGAATTCCAAACTCCAGACCCCGTCGATGACGCAGAACCCTGGGTGGCTGGTTCAGCTCTGTCGGCTGGCTCCCATTTATGTTTTTTTTTTTTTTCTTTTTTAAAGAAAGAAACATAAGGAAAACATTTTCTTTGACATTGAATCCGCCCCCACATGCAACAGTAATTGTGGGGCCTGAGGGGAAAAAAAAAAAGTATCGTTCCAATTTGGGGCCAACCAGCCTTGACAATACTGTGTTAAACCTTTTAAAGAGATGAAGGTGGGCTGCAGCAAGGCACCTCTTGTGCAGGTGGACCATGGCAGACACAGAGAACCGTAGCCGGGAGAAACTTCCAGAACCAGGAGATGGAGGGGTGCTGGCACTAACTTTCTGAGACACTCTTCAGGCAAGACTAATGACTCCCTCCCTGGCCCTTGAAATGGCTTGTGCTCCTGAGACCCCCAGCGGGTGTTGGCTGTGAGCTAGTCAGATGCCCGTTTCACATGATAAGATACGACCACTGACCTCCACTTGGAGCCTGAATGGCTCCCCCTGAAAATGACAGCTGTGAAAGCACTGTAGGAACACGGGCCTCTGCTAAGTCCCAAGGCACACCCGCCTTTTCCTCCAGTCTCTGTGCGTCTGTAAAAAGTTCAAGTACTGAGTCAAGTTTATTGTTTCTATCTCGTTTATTTTAAGTATAGTTTTACACTTTATTATGTGCAGTGACATCTTAAATGGAGCCTGTCACTCCGTCTTGACTACTGCTAGGGGCTAGAGCCACTTACCATGTCACACAATTCAGCAGCCCTGATTAACGGTATCTGAATGAGCAGCTCCAGCTCTCAACCCACCCCCACCCCCCAAAAATAATGCCCCTATTTATATGAAGCAAAATACTGGAACAACAGTGTCTTATATCTGCAGTGAGAGGGATTCTAAACTGATGAAGTTTGGGCTAGTATTTTCTTTCCCTCTTTTTCTTCCTTCCTTCCCTCCTTCCCTCCCTCCCTTCCTCCTCCTTCGGTTTGTCTGAGAATAAGAAATAGATTAAAAGTTCCTTTTTTATTTTCCAGGGCATGTTTTGGTATATAGTCGCTCTCTCTCTCTCTTTGAGAGTAACATTTTGTGAGGTTGATTCATGCCCCCACCACCGCAAACAACAACGTCAAACAAAATGCAAGCCCCCCACAACTTGCTTTTCTCCCTCGCCCCTCCCCAGTTACAAGTCAGTTTTTGTAGCCCTGTCATTATGCGAGGTAGCCTAGAGTAATTTGAATATTTCATTCTCCAGGCTGCGAATGCAGCATGCGTTACAGATGGTATTCGCTTCATCCTTCTGGACCCGGTTCAATTATAAATGAAAGTAGGGAGCTGAGATTTGTCTTTTTGTCTCTGCTTAGTTGGAATAACACAATAAAGCTTGATGGGTAGGAATTTCTCAAACTGCCTCTTTTTCGCCTCGGCCGTTTCCCAATTAGATCCCTCCGCGGAGTAACGTGGGTTGTACTCACTTTGGAAGCCAGATGCTTCGTTCTTGGGGGGATATTTTCTTCCCCTTCACTTGGAAGAAGGCGGTTTTCTAAAAGTACAAGTGGCCTCTGCCCCAACCCCTGCCTTTTTCCTTTTAGCTACGATTTCTCATCAATTCCTTGGCTATGAACACTCCATGATTTATTCAAGAACCTTGAGTAAAACCACTTCCTTTCTCTGTGTCCTTAAAAGGTCTGTCCCCTCACATGGTACCACTTAGGGACACGTTGGTGGTCAGGGACAAGGATTTGTCTTCGTAATAAAACCTGTATACCCAGTTTACTAACTCGGCGTTTAAAAATAGAACACACGTGTGTAGTAAATTATGCAGACTTAGGAGTGCAATCTTAGATGCACATTTTTATTAGATACTAGCAGTATTTTCAGTGTGTGTGTGCACACGCATGCAGAAAGAGATGGGTTTGGTGTGTTTCTGGAAATCTGAAAAATAAACATCGCATATAGCCTCTCATTGGGGCATTATTTTTGTGAACACTTTTGGTAAGTAGTAAAGCATTTGGTAAATGGTAAAGCTGTTTGCTTGAGGCTCTGTCTAGTTGAGATCCATATAAGGGTTTTTTTCTCCTTCAACCCCAAATTCATGCAGTATTATGGATAAACTTAGAGGAATGACTGGTTCTAATATCTATTGTAATTAGAAGGAAGAAGGAGAAAACGCTGACCCTGTTTCTCTTGGATTGGTTGATTGATTGATTGAAATTTCATTAGATTATGTAGCTGCTCCATGCAGGTCAGTTTTTTTTAAAGATTTCACTTTGTTCCCTCACCTGCTGTTGGAAAGCAGCTTTGCATGACGGTCCTTACTGTTTCTGCCTCACTCTGATGTTCTACCCATGTGGAGTTACACAGGGATATCAATTTGTAGTATCTCCTAACCACCTACATTCCTATAAGCTTAAGTCATTAAGATGAAGGATAAGGTGGCCTACAGATAAATTGCCATTTTGAAAGAGAAGGCATTAGGACGTTAGGTTAGGAGACGCGTTGGGGCCGGGCAGAAGCAGCCTGATTTGGGAAACTCTGTTCTTTTCTCCTGCAAGTTGCAACACTTCTCAGCATCATTCTTCTTTTTCCTATTCGGTTAAGTGGGATCCAGCCTAACTCTAGAGATAACAGGGGAAATTAACCCAAAACGGGAGGCTAAGTTTTTCAGATTTATGGCATAAAAAAATTAAGTGCTTCATTTTCATATTGGTTTATGATACCACACCTTTTGGAGGTGATCTTACAGTTGAAGACCTGGTTCTGAAGGGGGCTGTACATAGATTCCTCTCTGTGTCTCAGTCCACCTGGATTCCTGGCTTGGCTTCTGTTACCCAAATGATATTGGGTAAGCAAGAGGTAAAAACTTCAGATCTAAATGAAGTGAGAAATGCCGTTCTTCTTTGATTTTCAAGTAGCTACGATAACTTCTTGGCAGCTAATTTTCTAGGAACACAACAATTAGAAATGTTTAATAGCCTATGGTCACTTTCATACAACTAATTATCTTGGACTCACTTGATGTTAATAAAAAACCTTGCCAGAAAAATGAAATTGGAATTCATATTTTTAGCTAGTTTTGTTAATCTTGACCTACTTTTCTCTGGAAATTTGAAATAAACTGGAAGATAATAGCAATAATACAAGCATTGTTATAATAATTTTCAGCATGCAAAGGACTTTTCATATACATTATCTCAACTTTCACCCTTACAATAACTCTGAATAGATAAGTTTTATTTTTCTTGGTTTACAGATTGGAAAAGAAACTTAGAGAGGTTAAACAACTTAACAAAATCTCAACTCAAATCCAGTGTGACTGTATTAGAATTAGGTTCAACTGTAACAGAAACCATGTGCACCCCATTTCAAGAAACATATGATGAGTGTGACCTTTTTGACATCTTCATGATCCAAAATGGCTACTAGAGCACCAGCTATCCCATATGCATCCCAGGCATCAGAATGGAAGAAGGGTGGACTTACTCTCTTTTAAGAGGACTTTGTAGAATATTACTCATACTTCTGCTTGTATCCCATTGATTAGGACTTTCCGCTATGACCATATTTAATTATAAGAGAGCCTTGGAAATGTAGCTAGGTGGAAATGTTTCAGCTGTCTCTTAGAAACAGGGCACGTTTCTGAAATGGCACTGCACTTGGGTTTAGAAGTCAGAAGTGCCTTAGCTCACAAGTTTATCTTGACCAGATAAGATAGACTGGGTAGTCATTTTTATTGTCTAGATCTGGTTTGGAACATAGGTGTCATATTACACCAGAGAACCTGTGTGCTAAAGGCAAAGGGAAATCTTTTGTTTGTTTGTTTTTTATTGAAGCGTAGTTGACTTACAATGTTAGTTTCAGATGTACAGTAAAGCAATTCAGTTATACATATACATACATATGTATTTTTTCAGATTCTTTTCCATTATATGTTATTATAAGAAACTGAATATAGGTCTCTGTGCTCTACAGTAGGTCCTTGTTGTTTATCTATTTTATGTACAGTAATGTGTATCTGTTAATCCCAGACTTGTAATTTAGCCCTCCTTTGCCCTTTTCCCTTTGGTAACCATAGTTTGTTTTCTATGTCTGTGAGTCTATTTCTTGTTTGTAAATAAGATTTGTTGTTTTTTTTTTTTAATTTCCACATGTAAGTGATAATCATATGATATCTGTCTCTCTGTCTGTCTGATTTACTTCACTTAGTACGATAATCTCTAGATCCACAAAGGTAAAGGCAAATGTTGATTGTGTTAATGAATGTTCACTAAATTGGTGTAACCCAGCATATTCATGATGAGGCACATCAGGAAAGAGGAGGTGTGTTATGCTTTGAACAGCAATACTAAAAAGGGTCTGGCTCTAATCACATCACAAGTGGCCAATCCGTGGAGGATAAGACCTTCAAACTCTGGTGTAAATTCTTAAAGATGGCTTTGTGTGTTCCCAGTAAAGGTTTTTGTTGTGGTTGTTTTGTTTTGTTTTGTTTTGTTTTTTAAGTATGTAGCTGCTTAATGCCCATGTTCCCATGGTATTTCTTCCACTTTAATCATAAAAGAATGGTTTAACGGGTTGTGGAGATTTATAGGAATCAGCTCCTCAGTTCTTCTAATGCCAGTGGTCAAGGAACCCAAATGTTCCCTATGGCCTCAGTGGAGACGGCTTCTCACTACCAACTTTATTTCCAGAGGAGGGAGAAAAAATCCAAATCCTCAAGTGCTTGGGGATGTAGTTTTTGCTTTGGAGCCCAAATATCCATCCAGTCCTTGTCCATGAGCTAAGCAAGCAGGCATCTTCCCCCAGCCCTTTGTCACTTACATCAGCTGCTTTAAGAGCTTTGGGAGACAGACTACACACATCACATCTCAGAGGTACTGACGGCTGGCTGGTGGCTCTCATTTATTTATATTTTTAAAAGAATGAGATGAAAATCGGGTACCTATACATTCCTGATGGGAGGCATTTTGTGTGTGTTTGTGTATCTGTGTATAATATTTCACATTGTATATCACTTTAACCTCTTAATATGATTTTCCTTAAGTCACCCATCTATATAGAATATTTGACAGTGTAGCTTGCTCTAATATTTTTGTCGCAGTAATGTGAGGATGACCACATTACTCATGAGTGAACACTGCTGGTCTCTTCAGAATGTCAGGAGGAACTTTATGGTGCTGCCTGCACCGTCACATATTTTATTTAGACCACAGATGTTTGGCCCCATAATTCAGTTGTCTTCTTTTGTTACATTTTCAGCTGCATGGTTTTCTTTTGCCTTTATAAGTCTATTGGAATTTGTCTAAAAAGCTCTACCTATGTGGAAAAATATTTTATTAATTGTGGCAACTTTGGTACACAAATCTCTATATATAGATTATATAATTTGAAATGCGTTACAGTGAAATGTTGCTAGATACAAAACTTTTTCACAATTCTATATAAAAAATTTGGGTTAGTATATTTCTTTACCATTATTGAAACTACTGTCTGGGTTTATGATATCTAAAGACATTATTGTTCTAGCTTAAGGCTTTTATATCATTTCTGTACGTCAAGTTGTCATAATTATAATTCTTCTATGAATTGAACTTCTACCTTTGAGAAGGAGTTTTCCAGCTTGGCCAGACAGATATCATAGAGTTACAGATTAAAATACTTTCCCCCCCTCCACCCTGGCCTTTCTTGCAAGGTTGTGTCTCCCAGTGACCACATATACAGTCATCAATAGTAAGACATACAAAGGGCCAATAGGCACATGAAAAAATACTCCATAGCGCTAATTATCAGAGAAATGCAAATCAAAACTGCAATGAGGTATTGGTATCTCACACCAGTCAGAATGGCCATCATTGAAAAATCCACAAATGATAAATGCTGTAGAGGGTGTGGGGAAAGGGAACCCTCCTACGCTGCTGGTGGGAGTGTAGTTTGGTGCAGCCATTATGGAAAACAGTATGGAGATTCCTTAAAAAGATAAAAAATGACTTAGCATATGATCCAGCAATCCCACTCCTGGTCATATATCTGGAAAAGACAGAAACTCTAATTCAAAAAGATATGTGCACCTCAGTACTCATAGAGCACTATTTACAATAGCCTGGACATGGAAACAACCTAAATGTCCATGGACAGATCACTAGATAAAGAAGCTGTGGTGTATTTATACAATGGAATACTACTCAGCCATAAAAAAGAATAAAATAATGCTGCTGGCAGCAACATGAATGGAACTGAAGATTGTTGTTCTAAGTGCAGTAAGCCAGAAAGAGAAAGAAAAATACCATATATCACTTATATGTGGAATCTAAAAAAAAAAGACACAAATGAACTTATTTACAAAACAGAAATACACTCACAGACATAGAAAACAAACTTATGGTTATCAGGGTGGGGAAGAGGGTGGGAAGGGATAAATTGGGAGTTTGAGATTTGCAGATACTAACTACTGTATATAAAATAAATAACAAGTTCATACTGTATAGCACAGGGAACTATATTCAGTATCTTGTAGTAACTTATGGTGAAGAAGAATATGAAAAAAAATATGTGTATGTATATGTATGACTGATACATGCTATGCATCAGAAATTGATACATTGTAAACTGAGTATACTTCAATAAAAAATATAGATATAAAAAAGGAAAAAAATAATATATGGGTATTGATTTAACACTCTGTTTTAGAAACATACAGATATAATGTCTTGACAGAAAGTGACAGACAAGAAAAAGACTATACATACATATATATATACACACATTACATTATGTGTGTATATGTGTGTGTGTGTATATATATATGTGTGTGTGTATATATATATGTGTGTGTGTATATATATATATATATATATATAGTCCTGCTCTTAATTCATCCATGATTTTGTCACTGCTCAGCAAGGTTAAGTGTTATCTTTTCAAAAAATTGTCCTGGGTGTATTATATCTGCGTGTGTGTGTGTGTGTGTGTGTACGCGTGTACATGCACACATGTGCGGTAGGGTGGGTGCTCAGTGTTTTTTTCTGGCTGATTTGTTTTGGAAACTTGGACAGGGAAGGGGGAACTTGGCCTCATCCGTGAAGATGATTGTCTCCTGATAATGGCTCTTCTGGCGCCAGATTCAGGGCAGGAGGCAGCAAACAGCTCCTGGAAGCCTAACCGTTCAAAGCGAAGTTCATCTAGGAAAAGTCAGGGGGAAGGCAGCTCACACTTACTGGACGCCGTCTATGTGCCAAGTGCTAGTCTGCTGACTTCACCCGTTAACTTGTTTAAAACTGACAGCAGTCCTGTGAGATAAATGGGATTCTTCCCAGTTTAAAAAGGAGGAAACATACTGGGGCTTTGAGATGCTAACTGACTCGCCTGGCAGAGGACTCGGAATTTACCTTTGGTTTGTCTGACTATGAAACCATCTCATTTCCCCATTTCCAGGGTACCATGGAAACTTGTGTCACTGTGAGTCAGATACACTCTGTCAGGTTGTGAAATGCCCCTTAAAATACTGTCACATGAACGCGTCGCCATGGCATTACGAGCTGTACTCTGCTTACCTTGTTGGACTAAATTAGAAAGTCTTTATGAACCTGTCCCCTGCTCCTAGCAAAATCCCAAATGCTGTTGGGGTGCAAGAGAAGGGTAAGTGTGGTCCCTGCCCTCAGGTGGGTAACTCCCAGTGGCAGTGAGAAAGCCATATGCAGAACAGCGGATGGCCGTGCCGATTTTTAATAGATCTGTGACTTGTAGGTAACAGTAACTATGGAGCTATTTGCGTTCATTCAGAGAAGATACCCAGAAGCCGAGAAGGGGGAGATTAATCCATGTTGAACTGAACAGAACCTAGATGGGCACTTTAAATGTGGCTGGATGGAGGGCTGGAGAGAAGACCCTGCAGGGACAGCTGGGCTGAGCACTGACTGTGGAAATGTGAAGCATCGCCACTCACAGATGTAAGAGCACCATCTGCCTGGCCTGGCACCTTACGATTTTCAGAGCACTTACATTTCCTTCTCTCGTTTATCCTCACTTCTTCTCTTATTGAGGTACAAACGTTATTAATATCATCACCACCACCATCGTCACTCCCATTTACGGATGACGAACACCCCCCCAGCACTGGCCCAGGTGCCTCCTGTGCTCTGCGAGGGGCTCTGGGAGGAACCCAGGAAAGACCCAGAAGCCGAGAGGGGATCAGCACCGTGCCAGCTCAAGGTCACGCAGCTGGTGGGAAACAGAGGCCTGGCCTTGCCCCGCGCCTTCTGATCCCAGTTTAGATATAAAAAGTAAGGGCATTTCTGAGAGTTTGATAGTCCCGATCCGGGGGGGGGGGGTCCAGTTTATGAACGGGTTGTAGTCCAGATATTTTCTTCTACTTTTTAAAAATCCCACTTTTTCCCTCTCATAACCTCCAATAACACATTTTCCCAGAGTCTTATCCAGCTCGATTCCCTGGCCCAAACCTAGCTGCCTGGGGTAGGACAGAATGTGCCTTGAGTGTGATACACACATTCTATTTCAATTATATCGGGTCGCCATTTAGAAAATAGTTCTTTCATAAGAAAACACGTTCTGAGACAGGACTGACTGTATGATGTGTGGGGGTCCCGTACAACACAAAAATGTGAACCCTGCGATCAAAACGTGTTAGGAATTTCAAGATGGCGACATCAGAGCGTTAAACCAAACGCAGGGACCTTCTGAGCGTGACCGCACGGGTCTCGTCCATGAAGCCAGCCCTGAGTCGGGGTTTGTCTTAGAATACCTTTTATCCTAGAACCTTTATCAGGACCACCCAGAGCAGGGAGTTGGGGGAAGCAGATGCCTGTGTAAGGGATGGGCAGGAGCAGGGTTCACGCTGTGGGAGAGAGGTGGTGTCTGGCATCTGCTTGCCTGTGTAGATGTACCAGGAACGTGTTAACTCTCCGTCGCCTAAGGAAAGCTATCTCTTTATTAGTCATTCCTGAGGAATTCTGACTTGGAGCAGAGGAGAGAATGGAGAAGTGGGAGGCAGCACAAACATCAAAAAATGTACTCACGGCCAACTCAGATTTGGTTCATTTTCAAGTTTGTAAGTCTATTATTATAAGCGTAGATCAGGCCCGTCCTTATGGAGAAGTCCCGGCACCTTCCACGTATATTTCCAGCACAGAAAACAGATGGGATAGAAACTTACACAAAAACCACATCTGCCACTCTGGACAATTAAGTAAAACACGGAATCGCAGTGAAAACCACAGGGTTTTTAAATAGAACAAGATTTCAAATGAAGGACTCATGTTATTGAACAGGAATGTGGTTTAACTCTACACCTTCTGAAGGAGGAGGGTATTTTTTGATCTTTTTCTATTTGTGTGTGTGTGTATATATATATATATATATTTTTTTTTTTTTCCCCCTCCTCTTTCTCCTTTATATCAGTAAATGTGCCCACTTAACAAAGACAACTTTCTCATTCAGGGACAGGCTAAGCCAAAATTTAGTCCTCTTTTGAATCATACTATCAAAAGGGACATGAAGAGGGGAGGAAAAACTCCTAACATTTATTCCACACACGCCAGGTGCTAGGGTCTCCCCAAACGTGTAGACAGAGAGCCCTGCCGACTTTATTTTATAATTGAAGAAACAGGCTCTGAGGCGTCACCCAGGCTTTCCCACCAATAAGTAACAGAGCTTGGATGTAAATTCTCAGTCCAAAGCTGTATCGTCCCCATGCACCAGATAACCCCTCCTATTCGAAATTCCAAGACAGGGAGCCCGAGGTGTAGTGAGGAACAGGACCTACAAAGGAAGCCAACCTCTCAACCTTGCAGGAAGCTTGTCACCTTGCCATCCAAGGGCGGCCCTTGTCATTAATATTCACTTGGTGGTCCTTATGGAGGTTGAGTACTGCTTTATAACTTTGCTTTTACCCCCTTAAATGTTTCTGAAATGTGACCTGGATTTATAGCTCACATCACCTCCCCAACTGTGGGAAGCCCAGTGGTTCCAGCCAAGCAAGGACAGTCGCCTTGGGCCGAATGTGGCCCAGTTACGAGAAAAGCATATCAACTCTTCCACCAAAGAGATGTACCTTTCTTGCCACTCTCTCTGTACCCTCTACGCTGCCTCGCTTTCCCACTTCGGACCCGGAGTCTTGTCAACCTGTTTGTGGCAGATAAGAGCATGTCCGTGAAGGAGTCCGCTCAGATTGATTTAAACATCAGATCCATTGCCTCAACTTGCATATACGTTTGACTCCGTTACAAATGACTGGAACTTGCCAGCTGAAGGTTTGGGAGGGTCACGAAGAATCTCACAGAGGTTGAAGGAGACTTTGGCCCAAACTGTACTTGTACTCTGGCTTCATTTCATTTCCTGGACCCTGCAGAGCTGAGTTTAGGATACAATCCCCCTTTAACTTCAGAAACAGCTCCATCTGTGACACAGGCCCTGAGGGGGATGACGTGAAGCAGGGGAAGAAGGGGGCTCAGGAGACCCTATAAAGAAAGAGGACACCTTGCCCCTCATTGAGGCACCTGAATCACGCTTGTTTCTTCATCCCTCACCTGGTGGAGTCTCACTGTGTCACTTATTAAATGGGCCCCATAGAACTGGTCCTGTCGTAAGCATCAGATAAGCTGTCGTGTGTCCCTACCCAAATGCAAACAGTATCATCATGACCAGGAAGCTGGAGTCTGAGTTGGAAATCCAGGAAACATGTGCCAAGTATGGACCTTGAGCCAATTTTTAATACTCTGGCACTAAATGGAATAGTTTATGAATAACCATTATATACATGATGAAACACTTGATTATTGAAAGGGATTTGGGTCCAGTTGTGGCCATCACTCCCCACTTGCTTCAGCCTGTACAAAAGTCAGGGTCTGTGTATCCTCCAGACCTTCCTCTTGCCTGCACCTCCTCCACCTCCCTACCTCTGTCCTCCGTCCTCCAGCTCCCGGCACAGTGACTGGCTTGACACCGGTCCATCCCCTGCACGTACACAGACAGTCCGTGCCTCTCTGAATATCAGGGCGGCAGCCCAGCCTTGTGCAAAGACCGTGGACTTTGAGGAACTGGACTTGAGTGAACTGTGTGAACCTGGACTGATTTCAACCTCTCTGAGCCAGTTTCCCCCCAGATGGGTATCCAAGATCAATTTCTGAAGATTGAAGTGAGGCTCGGCTGAGATAATGTAGGTGAGATCATTTGAAAGCTCTTGGTAGAGTGTAAACTTCTAGAGCAGAAAAGGCGTCCAGTTCTATTCAGAGGTTCTCTGACGAGCTCTTCCTGTTTAGAAAGTGGCTGGTTTTCCAGAGATGTGACTTTGAATAACTAAGACCTTCTAAAAGGCCCTAAAGAACTCTCTGTGTCCCATCTGTGCTTTCTATAAAGTCAAGTGACTTGCCCAAGATCACAAAGATCAAGTGTGGCTAACCAAGGACCATGGATCTTACTTAAAAGCCAGAGCTTTTCCTGCTGGAGCCACCCACCTTTTGCTGGTGACACCACTACATCACCTCCTGTGCTGGTGCTGCCTTGGCCTCACAGGCTGTTGGCCGTTTCCTCCCCGTAGTGACCAAGGCAGGCTGGAGCCGTTCCCCTGCCCTTTTTCTGCCCTGCTTCCTGGCCCGGACGTCTTGCAGATGATGTCTGTGGCTGTCCTGCGTCTCTGGGTGCCCTGTTGTCCAGGACCTTACATCGGGTGTGCCAGGCAGCTATCCTCCTTGCCAGTCTCTGCTGTGGTTTCTAGAACTCATCACCATCTCCACCAGCCTACACCGCCGGCTCGGAGACTCTTCAAGCCAAGTGTCTAAGTCCCAGTATTCCTGTGTCTTTTGATGTCCCTAAATGCCCTTACTCAGCTGTGTGGTGAGGATCTTGGCGTTTATGACACAGGCCTGGGAGATGTGCTGAGAAGGAGGTGAGGAGGGCTCCGGCCTCTGAGAGAGGCACACAGGCCAGTACCAGCAGCGCTCCTGTGTCCTCACATTCCAGGCTGCTGCGTGTGCTGTTTGGCTGGTCCCTTTCAAAGGCAAGGCCAGTTAAAAAGTAGGTACCTCTTGAGGCTGTTGCCTTAAGAGCCCAGCTTTCACAGGAGGGGCACACCTCACCTCCCCCAGCCCCTGCCACTGGCCTCCTGGGAGCCTTCTCCACCTCTGTCCTCCTTCTCCCCCAAAACCTTGAGGGTTTGGAATACTTCTGAACCGCCAGGGGAAATCTCAGAGTTTATTGCTTTTTTCTTCGGGATTGGAATAGCTCCAACCAGCTATTTTTTAAAAAACAAAGAAGTACTTTTTGCTTATTATCAAAAGGAGAATGGAGTATTCCTGCCACTAAATGAGAACTTGAGATCTTTCTTGCCTGTGTGTGTGTGTGTGTGTGTGTGTGTGTGTGTGTGTGTGTGTGTGTGTGTGTGTGTGTGTGTGTGTGTGTGTGTGGAGGTAGGGGGGAGTCAAAGCCAAAGCTCTGCCCGTGTTCTGAACCTCACCGAGGAGGGCAGGCTGCCTCATCAAAGGCAGACGATCTGTAATTAGCTGCCTACTCTGTCCCATGTCTGTAGGGTTCTATTGTCTGTCAGTCTTGTCTCTTGTCTGCAAGCAGCATTTGTTTGTCTGGAGTGCAGAGCTCCCCAAACTTGACAATTGCTATGGTCTTTCTGCCTTTTCTCTTAAACAGCTTTTTTAAAGCCCCCAGAGACCCTTAAAAAAAAAGAATGCAAATGGAAATTAACGTTGGAAGCTGAAACAAACGTGCTTGTGAGTCATGAGATCCTGGCCACACTGGGACAAACTTTTTTATTTTGGGTAATATTTCTTCTTTGGCATTTATTACACCTCTGTTAAACACAGCTCATGTGACACAGTGTTACTCACAGGCAATCAGAGAAAAAGCTGAAAGTTGAGCCATCGGTAGGGCAGGGCAACTTATTGTTAATAGCAGCCATTAAAGCTGAAAGGAAAAATCACCCATCTGCCCCGCCAGACCCGTCTGCCCGAGGGAAGGGGGGCTGGGCAAACTGGAAGGAAGGAGGCTGGGACCCAAAACCCGAGATCGGTGTAGGGGAGGGTAGAGCTGAATTCAAGTGTGAGCGCTCACTCAAGAATAGGAAAAACGCCACCGATCTCAAGCTCTCAAGCAGCACTTCCGCCCGATCACCCTTGTTCATGAAAGCACCTGATGGCTCTGACCCAAAGGTCTGCTGCAGGATTCGTTTTAGCTCCAGGTAGGAAACTCAACAGAAAGAGTTCTGAAGCAGCAACATCTTCTGGTTAGGCGGTGCTTTTCCACCGCAGGATGTAATTTGCAATAGGTTCGCTCGACCAAAATTCTTTGCCATTAGACCTTGGGGGTTCAGCGATGCAAAAAACAATTTTTTTTTTAATTAGAGAAGTCTGTATTAAAAGAGCACATGATGGTTTAAAAATCGTTTCAGACATTTTAAATCCTAGCCAAAGATGCAACGCCGTGGGCCCACTCTGACCAGCCACTCTGAAAGTGTGCTTGTGGTTGGAGCTGTAGAGGATGTCGGCTGGGAAAATAAATTTGAGAGGGCTTGGCAGAGAGCGTGTTGGTGGAACTCAAAACAGGGCTGGAAGGGACAGGCCGTGGCCCATTTTGCAGAGTGCTAGCTCACTTGGGTGCAGAGAGTGACTTTTGGTATCAAGATCACATATCAATTTTTTAAAAACTGTATTAGAAACTGGACATGTGCCTTGGAGTACAGCCCCTGAACAGCACTGCCGACCTTACACCCCAAGGCGGCTGGCGTGGTGGGACGGATCTTTGCAGCCCTGCGCACTCTTTGGGGTGGAGCTATTAGAACGAGGTTTGAAAGGCCAGTTGGAGGGCTCCAGGGCTGACAAAAGAGCTGGCTGGAAATCTGAGTGGAGCTGGCAGGACTCAGCACTGAGGCAGCCCCTGAGTGCACACCGGGCTCCAGATAAGTGGTGGGGCCTGTCAGAGCAGGAGGTGTCTGCTGACTCAGACCCAGGGAGGCGTTTCGTTCTCAGAGTGTCTGATTTCTCAGATCTGATCACATCCAGTTCTGGGCTTCGGCCCTAACTGTTCCTTGGCTAGCCAAATTAATGTCAGGTCCGATCAGCTTAACTCATCACCAGGGCATTCTTGATAGAGCTTGGTTCCTTCTTGCCTTTGGTGTCTCTGCCCCCCTAAGAACAGTGGCTCTCAGCTTTCGTGTTGGCGGCACAATTCTGAGTCCTAGAATTATTTTGGTTGCGTCTTGGGATGAATTTTAGCTCTTGGAGGGCCTTTACCACGTGCCATTCATTGAGTAAGAGCTCCTTTCTTCCCTGACCCAGCTCTTGAATACAGGCACCACACACAGCCTTTGCAACAATGCTGGTTCTTATCTCTTACTCCCAGTGGATGGGTTGCACCCTGATAGATGGAACTAGGGGACCCACTCGGCTCAGCCTTCACTTACAGGCATGGATGACACGTGTATTTCCTGTGTATGGGAAGTTATACTGGAGTCCATTCAATTGCTTTAAAAATTAGCTTTATGCACTTATCAATTGTTGGAGAATCTGACAGTTTGGGCTTCAAAATCTCCCAGAGACCATGGAGTTAGAGCTCTCTGCTGCAGGGTTTCCATGCTGTGATTAAGGGTGGAGAATGCTTTGCGGGGGTGGCGGAGTGTCCTAAGGGTTAAGACAGTGAGGAATTGGACGGGACCGGCAGAATGGATGATCCAGGCACATCGTTTTATAACCTTTAACTGCGCCGCCCCCCCCCCCCATCTTGCTGGTCGTGGCTCCTTCCTTCCCTGTGGATTAACTCTAGAGTGCGTTCATGTCATCACCATGAGACACCTGCTAAGTGTCCGGGAAAGAATTAGGTGTTGGAACGGCATCAAAAAGCAGGTATTGGAAAGAATTAGTTGAAGCAAGATTGGACCACAGAGAAGCAAGTGGTCTAGGCGACCCTTGAGCGGTGAGCGCAGGTGAGCGGCATCTTTCAGTGTCAGTCGCAGCGGACCCACCTCAAGAGGAAGGAAAGTCGGGAAGTTATTTTTCTAGTATCCCTCATCCTCGTGGGGGCGATTTCCTAAAATGTTATCTCCACTTTGGATTCTTTAAGCTTTAAGAAATATGAATAGGAGAAAAGACTGGATGGTGAGACAGACAAGGGCTTTCAAAGGGGGCTGTGATTCTTTGCTCTGGAGAAGAGAAGGCTCCTGGCTTGTTGACCTGTTTTACACAGAGGCCTGCTATGAAGAGGATGTTAAGAAAACTTCATCACAAAGAAATGGCAGAGCTAGAGAAGACGCGCTTAAAGTAAAATGTTTTCCTTTGTAAGTCAGGTCCAGGGTCCTTTGGGAAGCGTCAAAAAATTCAGAAGTCGTGGTGTGTCCTCTCGTGGAATTTACTTAAGACCTTTTCACAGGCGTATCGTTAAATGCTGGCCTCTCAAGCGGGAGGCGACGTCTCCGTGGTGGGAGGTAGGAAAGGCAGCTGCTATCTGGTTTGGGCTGACCTGGTATCTTCAAAGGAGGATGGGATTCTTAAATTACTGACTTGGATTCTCGAGGCCCAGTACAGATTCCTTGGTGACGTCCACGTCAGCCGTGTCCCCTCCCCGGGCCCCAGTGAGCTGCAGACACCATGCCATAGCTGTCAGCGTGGTTAGGGACCAGGGGCTGTGTGCACAGACACTGCCAAAGAGTCTTCTGTGGCCGAGCGAGGGCGGATTTCACCCTTGGTTATGATTTAGGGGGATATTATCTTTTTAATGGACCTGAAAAATCTGTTCCAATGCAGTTAACTTCAAGACTTTCCAAAGGCTGGAAGGAGTAGAAAGAAGACGTGGGCATCAGCTCTAATCTAATTTTTCTCCCATAAGACTCACTTTCCCCCATTTCCCAGTTGCCGTCTCCCTGCGTAATTACCATCGCGAGCATCTCGCGTCCGTCCCCTGTAGGTACGCCACGTTGCGCCAACGACCCATGGCCCAGCAGGCAGATACAGTATCCTTTGCCAGTTTCGATCAGGGCTTGATTACACTTCACGGCTGTAATTCAAACCTGCTAATCCTCCTCCACATTAGGAAAAGAGGCCTGTGCTATTAGATAAGCTGATTACTGTCTGGTGTGTGCTTCGTGCCTCGCAAGGGCTGTTTATGTGTGGAATTACTGCTGGTTGGCGTCTGCGCTTTACTTACTGCCCTGGGTAGGCTTGCCTTGGGGTCGGGGGAGGGGGTCAGGCTCCACCTCAGATCTGGGAGGGGTGAGACGTGGAGTCTTGATTACAAGCTGCTTTCCCTCCACCTCTGTGCCCCTTGGCTCAGTATTTACTTCTCTTCTGTGTTAACGGAAGGAACTGGATAAGATTATGAGTCTGAGACTTGTGCCCCCAGGGCTCACCGTCAAAGATCAAGAGTGAGAGATCTCTGCCCCGGCCTTGCCATGCTCCGAGGGTTGTAGGGCCATCCCAGCGGTGGGGGGTCTGGAGGGGCCAGGGAGGGAGGAATACAGTGGGACAAAGTTGAGCGTGCGGTGAACTCAACAGCCACAGACTGAAGAGGGGGCGGACCACAGAGCTGGGATGCTGCGGACACCGTTGGAAGGCGTTCCACATTCAGAGATGTTTCCTTCAAAGCCGCAAAAGCCCTGAAACCATGTCTGTCTCTCCCTCGCAGCCCATCTCTGGTCTGGTGTGCAGCCTGTGGCTTGGGTGCAGGCTGTGACACCCCGACTCCTCACGGAGGAGGAAATGCATACGTTACGATCAGCCTGGG
This sequence comes from Camelus ferus, assembly GCF_009834535.1. Taxonomy (NCBI): domain Eukaryota; kingdom Metazoa; phylum Chordata; class Mammalia; order Artiodactyla; family Camelidae; genus Camelus; species Camelus ferus. The sequence goes on along the minus strand of NC_045716.1, from coordinate 15,463,357 downwards.
GAAGCAGGCATGATTGATGCTGGCCACACCCTCGGGAGCCCCCTCCCTTCACCGAAGCAGCTCTTCAGGGAAAGAGGGTGGGGTGTCCTGTCCCCAGACACAGAGCTGAGATTCTACCTAGCGGTGGCTCTGCATAAGCCCCACGAGCAGATGCTGCGTTGAATGGCGCAGGGACAAGGTGAGGCTGGCACAGGTAGACGCTGAGCACCGGGTCCCTGGCCTCGGCTCACCTCTGCACCAGCACGTGTTGGTGTCTGCTTGTGTACTGGAACACGTGACAGCCGTCGCAGGAGTAAGGAAATTAGGATGACTGTCAACACGCGTAATTGTGATCGTACCACAAACAGAAGCCTTTTGGAGGGTAAACTTCTTCCACACCGTGGTGTTGTAATGATCTCTTTATTTGTCTGCTTTTCTCAATGAGGCCATCCATTCCTTTAGGGCAGGCGTTTTGTCTTTTATTTCTGTGTCCCTTGTACACATCCTACCGCCTGGCACATGGTAAGCACTCAAAGAATGATTCTGATATAACGAATGGATAACCTAACTAACAGATTGCAGAGAAGAAGGGTCCTACCCAAGAATGAATGTAAGTGTAGACTGTTGGCTACTTACAGCGGCTCACCACACACGTCTTCCCTCTCGTGTGCCTCTCCTGCTGTCCCCTCCATGAAGCAGAGGCTCCAGATCCCCAGGGACGTGGATGTTCCTTCAGTATAAAGGGCATGGCCGGCTAAAGGCAGGACAGCGACACTGCCAAGCCCAGTAGCGTGGTAGGAAGGGCACTGGGACGTGTGATTTAGAAGGAAGGGCCACCGTGTTATGTTCTAACTGCTGGGCACCTGGCCTCTGTAATGCTTCTTGATGCACAGACATCTTGAGAGTTATTTGACCTCCCTCTTTTCTTCTGCTGTTTATTAACACCGTTTTGCTTTCTCGGTCCTCTTGCCCCCCACCCCTCCTTAAACTCTCCTTCTTCCCATGTTACCTTTTCTAGGGGAATCAGTGTCTTTTAGAGATCAGGATATTCTCCAAATGGATACACTGTAACCCCAGGGAGACTTCTTTTTCTTCGAACATGATACTCCCAGGGAAAAATCCCAAAGGAACCACAGAGGGCTGGTGCACAGTAAAACAGAGCGATGGGAAGCGACTGCAAAGTTTTAAGCCTGATTTGAGCAATGAAGGATTTCTCTGACGTGCATTAGCTTTCTTTTCTTTAATTTTAAGGGATGATAAACGTATGCATTTCATATTCATTGTATGTATGACTTGAACTTGTAAATTGCAGTTAAAACTTAAGAAGGGGTGAATACAGGAGATCCCAGGGTTGTACGTTCCTGGTTCTCTGTGTTTGTGAGAGAGAGAGAGTCGGGGTGCTGTCACTCAGATGATGGAGGGGTAATTAATGGAGCCTTTCCCCTTCTATGCATGAACTGAATAAATGCTTGACTATCGAGAGAATGATTGTCTGGGGAAACCGTATCTTGAAATTCATGTTAGCATCTTTGAGATAATCTCAGGATTATTTTAGAGCGAAGAAAGGAATAGCGATACTTCATCCCAGAGACTCTGTCTCTGACCACAGAGCTAAGTATGAGCATTTTCTCATAGGACGGAAGCACAGACGATCGCTTTTTGAGAGTCTGGGGTCCTACCAAACACAGAGCCGCGTTACTAGCAGTAAGGCAGAGGGCAATTAAGAAGACCCTTGCTTTTTATTCTTTTTATTCTGTTCTTTCCATGCCTGTCACTCAAAGGCTGGATAACAGCCTCATCGTCCATGTGCTGCTGCTGTCCCGAGTTTTAAGACCAGCAGCGTTGTTTGAACGCCTAAAGTAGAAATCTCTAGGTCCATACCTAAGTCGGTTCCCTGGGATCCTCTCTAGAAGAGGAAAGAAGACCAACCACATACGCATAATTTGCATTGGTTGACAGAATTTTAAAATTAGCTATTTTTTTTTTCCTTATGTTGTCATGGTTCCATCACAGGTTTCAGATGATGTTTGAAGATCAGGATAGGCTGAGATCATTTCCTAACCTTTTTTTTTTTTTTTTTAAGGCAAAAGGAATATATTTTATATATACATTCCATCATCTTTTTTACATTTTTTTTACATTTTTATTTTGGTTTTTTCCCCCACATTCATACCCCATGTTATAAACATGAATTGAACAGTCTCAGTCTTCAAAAATGAAGAGAAGAGTGCATTTAACCGTCTTGAGCGAAGTGCTAGGTGCTTCCTCAGTGAAGGACTTCGGAGTATCTTTCTCCTCACTTTTCTATGCGCCCAGGTGTCGTTTTGGTAGGATTTGAAAGCAGGGAGGTGGCCCTACAGCTCTGGTTTGCAAATTGAGAACAGAACCTGGAACTGGAGGGCGCCTTCTACTGCGTGACGTCAAGCCTTGGAACCAAGGTCACGTACCGGCAACCCAGGGCCGTGCATTAGCAAACAGAGCAACAGCGCAGTGACTTAAATTTCACTTCCACAGCTCCTGTCCCGGGAAGTGAAGACAAACTCCTGCTTTAAAAAAAAAAAAAAAAAAGATTTGCACAACTGCAAACAGCTGGGTTGGTCTGTAAACAACTGTGACTTCTTGGTTTACTTTAAGACATCATAGGGCAGAGGGTGTTGGGAAAACCACATGTGTGTTAGTAGTGGTTTTTCTTGGTTTAGACGGGTTCAGGAGAGCAGAGGAATGAAATTCTGCAAAAGGCAGCCTAGAAGTTCACATTGGCTTCTCACTTGTGAAAATTGCCAGCTGCTAATTCAGGCCCTCGCGTCCTGGTCAGCCCTGGGCTTGCTTCTGAGTGCTGGCCCTTGCTCTCTGCTACCCTGGCTGAGATCAGAGGCATCTGTGATGTAGAGGGAAGACCTTGAAAGTGAGTCGATCACACGACTAGTCGTGTGCCTGTGAGCCCCTCTGAATCCTCTGTGCTTCCGTTGCCTCCTTGGAATAAAAGGGTTAATAATACCCAAAAGTTTAGGTAAGGGTACAAGCAAGCGAGCTTATTTTTACGGACTGATTTGTAAAGCCTCATTCCCGCATGAGAACGTACCCCCACTTCCACGGCTCCCGCACCACTGGTCCACACACCTATCCCATCCACTTCACTTTGTGTTACTGGTGATGCCTCTCCTTGCCCCATCATGCTGCAGACTCCTCTGTGGTCGAGTTTCCCCAGCCAAAACAGAGGACCCAGCAGGGAGCAGACGCACAGCAGGTGTTTACTGAATGGCTGGTTGACCGTGAGACCAGCCTGGGTCCTTGTCGGGACGGCAGCGTTGGTGAAATTATGCAGGCCGGCCACGCTTCGTGCAGACTGAGAGGTTTTTATTTTAACAGCGCTGTGAGCCTGTCACTAAACGTAGCCAGTCTGGCCGAGTCAGGGTGCCGTGAGAACGCAGGCAGCCCCAGAAGAGAAGAGAACGTTGGCTGCTGAGATGACCGTGTGTCTGTTACCCTGAAGAGCATGAGCCCCTGCAGAGGCCTCTAATGAAGTGGGGACAGCTGGGGTCTCCTGTCCGGCTTGTCCTGCATGGGACTTGCTGGGTTGTGACCTCAGTGATATAGATGTGGCTTGCCAGGGCCTCTCCCTTGAGGCAGAGGCAGCCCAGTGATGTACCATCAGCAAGGGGCCTGAAAAGGGCCAGGGTAGCATCCGCCTGGTGGAGCAGTTGTGGACCTTCCGCACCTCGTAGGCTCGAGAGAGATTTTGTGGATTGGAGTGATGTCAGCTCACTCAGTGGAGGAGGAGAAAACAGGATACTTCTTCAAATAAATATAGAAAGAAGCACAGTAAATAAGGTCCAGCCTCAGGGAGGCAGATCTTTAAAGGAAAATTATGATCCCCCGTCATCTGTCTCCCTGTCAATCGTTGAGGTATTTATTTAGCCAGCGCCTCGTGGTGCTAAGTGCTTTGCGATGCTGATGGTCATGATGACCACCGTCCCTCCCCCTGGGTGGGAGTCCTTGGTGAGGGGCTCCACCTCTAGTGCACAGAAAGAAGGAACCGGCCAGCACACTCTTCTCTCTTCTCTCCCCAACGTCCTGATTTTACCAGGATGTGGACGCGAGCGGAGGCAGCAACAACAAGAAAAAGCCCAACTGAAAATCAGAACCTAATCGCTCCCATCTGCTCCAGTGTTGCTTCCCCTCGCTGCCTGCCAGGATGTTTGCCGCAGATGCTAAGTAGCACATTATTTTCCATCAGTTGCAATCATTTACTTGAAATCTACTTCTCCTTTAAGATGTTCCCCTGGAAACTCGAATCGGCATTGGAGAAGGCCTGCTCAGGATGGAATTTGAATGCTTGCACTCAAGTGCAAAGCAAGTTAAGCCCACTTGACCACCAGGGGTTTGTGTATTCAAGGTCTGAGCCGCTTGGACTCTGCTGGGAAGAGAGGACCCCATGGAGGACAGCCCAGGAGCTCAGAGCCACCATGTAGCGCACCTTCCAAGGACAGGCGTAGGCGCTGAGATCGGAGAGACTGGACATGATGGTTCCATGGACTCCTCCCCAAAGCAGAAAGGTCGCGCTTCCCTTAAGACATCAAGCCGAGACCTTTCTTGGTCCCTGTGAGATGTTTCTCTTTTATTCTGAGACTGGGATAGAGAAGACAGAAGGCGTGTTTTGCAAGCTAGAGCTCATAATCTCAAACACCATCCCCGCCTTCCACTGCCACAACCAGCATTTCTTATCTAGCACCTCTTACCCAAGGTGAGAATCTAGACGCCACTAGCATCCTGTCCTGCCTGCCAGCCTTCCTTGTCAGTCACAGGCTGAGTGCTTTCAGAGGCGGCTCAGAAAGCCTGGAGAAGCGGCAAACACCTCTTGCTCCTCTGCAGCCTCTGCCTGCAGATTCTGCAGCCCCTGGTGTCTGGGAATGACACGGGTGGCTCGTTAGCAGCCAGACGTGTCCTTGGGGTGGCTTTCGTGGAGTGGCAACGCATCATCCACACGCATTCCCCGAAGGACCCTGACCGACCTCACGTGCGTTTGTGAGAGGACTGTCTGGGGTCACAGGTGGTGTTTGTGGTCACGGAAGAAGGAAAGCTAATTGGCATGGACCTAGAGGTTTCTGCCACCACCAAAGTGAGCCGGAGGGGTGGGGGTAGATCTCAGTGGCAGAGCGCGTGCTTAGCCTGCATGAGGTCCTGGGTTCAATCCCCAGCACCTCCATTAAAATAAATAAGTAATTATATGGAGATGGATATATTTAAAAAAAAAAAAGAAAGAAAGAAACTGCCAGAGTGGAGATAATTTCTTCTCTAGGTGGGCTGCATCGGGCTTTCTCTTTCCCACCTCCTGTGTCCCCTTCCAGTTCCCCCGGAACTGGCAGCTTCAGCAGGCTGGTTAGAGCATAGACCTGATTTTACCATAAGGCAAAGAAACATTCCAGTCCAAGCCGTGTGTAGGGGGGCAGGTGACGGCAGCCCAAAGTCACCTGTCAGAACTTGGCCTCATGGATTGCTCCTGCTCTTCCGTTTGCCTCTGCAATTCCAGCTTATCCTGCCTTAGCTTTCCTCTGGTCAAGATGGAATCCTCTCCTTGCCTCCTACATCATGGAGGTGGCGGTGTGCTCCTGGCTGGTTTCCACATGCAGTCACCCCTCCCCACCCAGCCCTCTCTTTCCCGGTTCGGGCTACACTCCTCTCGGACATCCAGCACCCCGACCAGGAGGCCCCTCCTTCCCCCAAGCCTTCCCAAGACCTTCTTCCACTTCTGCTAATAGCCTGGGTGGTGCCCGAGAGAGGCCCCTCTAATGACCAAGCCTTTTCCTATCTGTTCTAAACCTCCTCTTTTTTTGCAGGAAGAACTTCTCCCTGGTGGCTGCTCAGGTTTTTCTGTGACTTGCCTCTGGTTATTAAATCTGCCTCTTTCTAATTTCCTCTGTAACACTCCTACCAACATGAAATCACTCTGCCTTCTAGAATTCTTTCTTTCTTGTTTTCTTTTTTTAATAGCTTGTATTAGCTTAGACTGGTTAAGCTACCAAACACAAATAAAACAAAACAAAATCCTCTCCAAGCCCCAAAATAACTTGGCTTAAACAAAATACAGGTTTATATTTCTCTTACTTTCATAGAGCCTGAAGGTGACCATCAGACTGGTCTCTAGGTCATGAGAGCTTCTATCTGGTTTCTCTCCCCAGTGCGGCTTCCATTCCCCAGGTCAGCTCATGGACCAGAGTGGCTGCTAGAGCCCCAGCCATTATATTCATGTTCCAGCCAGCGAAAGGAAAGGAGAGAAGGGCAAGAGAGGCATTCCTTCTTTTTAAGGACATTCCTAGGCGTTTTACATCTTACTTCTACTCAGCTGTCACTAACTGGAATTATGTCACAGGAAACATGACCACATCTAGCTGCAAGGGAAGCTGGAAAGTGTCTTTCCTCCCAGTGACCATGAACGTAACTAGAAATCAATATTCTGTGTCCCTGGAGAAGGACGCACTGGAAGAAACCAGCAGGTCATTCTTTTCCTTCATCTTTATACCAAAACTCTCTTTCCTAGCTGTTCCCTCTCCTCGGTTGCTTACAGGAGAGGAACACATGCTCCATCATATCTCTTATCTCAACATAGGTATCAGCAGAGTTAGTGCACACCTTTACATGGAATGACCTTATGTTTAGCAGTGTTAGTCATCGTGGTAACGGCAGTCCTGACAGTCAGCGAGTCCTTTCTTGCCGTGTTAGGGAAAATCACGCTTGCCCTTTTCCTCTCCCACTCGTCATTTTTCCATCCTCTTTTAGATTCAAAGGACCAGGTGAAAGATGTCGAAGGGATGGAGGGACCCACAATGTGGCACCTCGTTTTCTGAGTCCAGACCCTCCTGCCTGGCATTTGCTGTGTGATGACTGCGATGTCATCCGTCTGTCTGTCCTTGGTCTGTACACCTCTGTCCGTGGCGGTCACCTGGCAGAGGTGTCCATTTCCCTCCGGTTGGCAAGGAGGCCTCCTCCAGCGGAATGAAGGTGCACTGTTCGTGGTAGTGTCTTCTGTGATTTGTGGAATTGGGAAAAATCGTGGAGCGGGTTAAGACTAAATTCTCACCATCTTCTGCAAGGACCCCTCAAGATCACTAGCACATCGTATTAGGAACCCTGCCCTTGAGTCATTCTGTGGTTTTCAAAAACTGGAAAGATTTTTGTGGACTCCAAATGTTCTATTTCCAACTTAGTTCTGATGAAATTGTTTGGGAGGTTGGAGAAAAAGAAAATAGTTCTTCTAGGACTGAGCTTGAAATTATGTACAAGAAAATTCTGCTAGTCACTAGGAGCCGGAAAGGCCTTTTTAGTCCTAAGGCAGTGGAATGATATCAAGACAGTAAGACCACACATGATACATACATGACAATCACCAATTATTTCAGTATTTTGAGGGTGGCGTTTCTCTGTGCCCCAGCAGAGAAGGATGAGAGTGAAGTCTGAACCCCACCCCAAACTCGAAACTGAAACGTGCTTCCTCAAACCTGGATCATGAGTACAGTCCTTGTTCCCTTCCTGGTTATAATTTTACTTTTTAATGGAAATTTGAAAGCAGTCATTAAAGATAACTTCCAGGGGGGCTTGTCTGACACAAGGTGAGATTGCTTCAGGGCCGAGTGCTTCCCAGAACGGTCTTTTCAGCCTTCTAGAAGGACTGCGTCTTCCAGTGTGAGCTCCACTGGGTCAGGAAGACAGGGTTGCTTTCTGGCTCAGGGAGACTAAAGCTGGGGGCTCTTGTAAAGAGGGGACACGTCCGGCTTCAGAGGAAGCAGGATTCTTAATTTACCTGGGAGGAGAGTAGCAAGAAAGAAACACAAAGAAGGGGAAAGAGGAGAAACAAGAAGAGGATTTGAAATGTATTCTGGGAGCAGAGGATCGATGTCCTGGCCTTGATGGCGTCAGTCTGAGCTCGCCCGGAATCTCAGCGCAGTGAGGTAGGGTGTGCGTGCGGCGTGTGTGTCTGCACACCCATTGGCTTAGCCCGGTTCCTTCTGTGTTGCTGATTCCTAACATGAGAAAACCCAACTCTTAACTCTAAATCTGTCTTGCTTTCTTATTCTTCCCAAAGGGGCCTTTATCGATGGGATTGATTTAGATTTAACCAACAATAGAAAACCTACCAGTTACCAAGCCACAGACATGTGCTTTTGTGAAGATAGCCTTATTTAATCCTTTAATAAGAATTATGGCATGGTCAATATTATTATTGATGATTGGGTGATAAGGAAACTGAGCTTAGGGAATTCCAGGTCACATGGTGGGAGTCTTGTGCCTGGCTTGGTACCCGTGTTCTTCCTTTGTGCCATGTTATGGAGCCAACAGAAGAGAATCTGGGCCCACCCTGACAGTTTTGGAGGACACTGAATTACGACGGGAAAGGAAATCTGTCGTGTCTTTGCACTTGCACAATATGCTAGGTGTCTAATTGAGACACCAAGCTACAGAACATTTTCATCTTAAGGCAAGAGAATAGTGAGAAATTTCTCTTACTTTCTCCGTGGTCACTTCCTTTAGGAACTAGCACTGTAGAGAGAAGATTGCCTCTCCAGGGATTGCACAATAAGTCGCCACCCAGCGGCTCTACGTTTTTCATGCTTTTTTATCTACAGCTTAGTAGGAAACTATTTCTTGCCTCATGGGCTACAAAGTGCCATCTGGGCCTCCCACACCATGCACTGGGCCTCCCCCAGAGCTTTCCTTCTTCCCTCGTACGCCTGCACGTGGCAGTCAGAGGCCAAGGCCGTTGTGAAGTCAAGCCTTCCTCCCAACTTCTGCAGCATCTCTTTAGGCCTAGGGCTTCCCTGAGCAGCCGTCCAAGCTTGAGCTATTAAGGACCAGTGCCCCCTCGCCCAGGCAGCCAGCGCCTATCCAGGTGGGCAGGAGCCTGCTCTCCTCCAGCGGGCCCAGGGGGCTCTGTGTGCCAGGCAGGGGATATGTGAACAGGATCTGTGCCCAAGCATTTACTGAGAAGTGGAAAATGCGTGTGCCCAGAGCCACTGAAGCCTGGCCCAGAAAAAGGGATGACAGGGAAATTGTGGTATGTTTCTCTAAAGAAAACCCAAAAATATAAGCACCAACAACAGCAAAAAAAAAAAAAAAAAAAAAAAAATCCTAAAACCATCTCAAGAGTGTCATGTATTTGTATTTTCACCTCCTGCCCTATAATTTCTCACAGAGCCCTGGGGCTGGTAAATGTGAAGAAATGAGTGTATCACTAAGGTCCTTGCTGGACCGCATTTTACTTGGAAACTCAGTACAGTGCCTGGCACCATAGAAGATGCTCAGTAAATATCTGTGGGATGCGATGCTTGAGGAATCTCAGAGTCTTGCTGTTGACTGACTGAAGCCCTCAGTCCCCTTGCTTGGTCCACCTACTTAACAAACCAAGAAGAAAAGTTGAAAGGGCTGGAAGACATCTGAGCTTCCTACCTAATCCTCTGGCAACACCATGAGAGACCCTAGACCTATGGGCCCCACCTTGGTGTCCCTGAGCATCTGAAGGGCTGAGAGACAGACAGCTGGCAGTCCGAGGGTGGCTCTCACACTTGAAGTCTTCAGGGAACTTGGACTTCTCATCTGACAAAGCTATTCCAGGCCAACTGCAGCATCCAAGAGCTTTTACCTGGACGATCTCGACTCGGGTGGTTCTCTCCTGCAAACCGGAAGCTCCGACTAGCAGCTATCTCTAATGCTGGTTTGTAAAATTCAGGAAATCAAATTGTTGATCATTTGCATTTGTTGGATGGACAGACTCTTGTAAAAACACACACACACAAGAAGAACTTCTCCATCAAACGAATGAGGGGGTTGAGAATTAGAATAAAAAACCACAGCAAACACTACCCTAAGCTTCAAGCCACTAACATGAGATTTTGGTCCCACCTTTGGTTCGGAAGAACCAAATTAGGTCACGGTTATTTTTCAGCTGGAGCAGAGAAGTTTCTGATTGGTGGGGTGCAATTGTGCTTGTGGGAAATGAAAGAAACCAGAGGAAGGAAAATGGGGTGTGTGTCCTTTGGGATCTTTTGGGTGCCAGCTACCTACTCTGGCAACTCGGTGTGCCCACCACGGACCCCGGGGCAGTTGTGTGCCTTGTAAGAAGGGACTGGAGGAGTCTAAACTGTGGGCTTCTTGAAGCCAGAGCCTGTGTCTGATTATTCTTGGAAATCCCAGCACCTACCTCATTCCTGGCACCTTAGAGGCACTCAGTCAGTAATTTACTTAAGTGAACTGAGCATTCCTCAGAGGGCTCGTTTCTGGTAACATGATATATGTGTGGCTCCTTCCCTGGGGGCTGCTGTCAGCCTCCCAGGAATTCCTCCCCAGGTACCAGTCACGTGCCAGGCTCCCCCCCAAACCCAGAGCTTTCATCACGGATGATGTTGACTTATTAGGGACACACCAGGCTGTGGGTTGGGGAGGCTCTGGCTTAGTGACAGCATAGATTGGCTTGTTTAGACTTTTCAGATTCAAAAAGGCTGATTGGACAGTTTTTTTGAAGTGGGGGTGGAAGAGGCAGCAGAGGGAAAGGCCATCTCCCAGAAGCTGACTCTGGTCCAACTTGTAACTGGACTGTGGAGAGAAAGCACACAGAAGGAGCTGACTGCCTCACCAAGGACCGTGGACCGAGATCATCAGAGAGCACCCTCCTACATCCTGCCTTCCTCCCCTCTTTTTCATATATTAAGAGACACTTGAATAGATGCTCAGTGCCAGAGGCTCTGTGAGGTCAGATGGGGGATACGTAGATATAGGACGGGTCATCGCTGCTTTTCAGAAGCTCTCAGCCTTGCTGGCAAGGCGGCAGGCTTGACCTTGGGTGTCCTGAGATGCGCCTTGGCCATGGTGTAGGTGTTACTTGTCCTGGTGGTTCAGAGGCAGGGGGGTTCAATTTTAGCTCTTGTCTGGGTAGGTTTCACAGAGAAGGATTTTGAGCTGCGATTTGAAATGGGATGGGACTGTGGTAAGTGGACTTCTCTGGCGGAGAGGGAAGAGGGCAATCTACTGCAAATCTCAGTCAGTAAGTGGCTCTAACCAGAATGGTCCTACTGGCAGAAAGACGTCATTGAAGAGGACCAGATTTGGGGGAAATTTTGCAGAAATTAAGAAGTCACTAGAAAGAAATTCCTTCCTTCCCTGCCTCATACGTAGTGGTTCTTCTCCCTAGAGTATCATCATAACCTGAGCATCAAAGGACGTCGTGTGTGTGTGTCTGCGTGTGTACGCACCCATTTAGCTGCCATTTGTGAAAGAGGCAGAATCCTAATGTTTAGTAGAGGATCAAGTGTCCAAGAGTTAAAGACCCAGGCTCTAGTCGTGGCTTGTCCCATTTGCTTTGCTTTGGGGAGGATCACTTTGCCTGAGTCGTCTTCAGCTATCTGCTGTCTGAGTCTGGAAGATTACTTCCCATTGTATAAGGTGATGCAGTTCATTGCGTGCAAGTACTTTCTGCATAAATGCAAGATGTCACTGGGAGATTTTCAGGAGGCAAGCACGTTGCTCTATTTCTAAGAATGCAAGGATGACCTGTATTCTGTCCCATACTTCTGTCCAAAGTTCTGACCCACTGGGAGAAGGCAGGGCAGGGTTGAGGCGGAGGGTGGGAGAGCATCACTGACCTAACTCTCCTGGTCATGCGTAGTGAAGACCAGCTGGTGGACAGTGGAGGTTAAGCCTGTGCCTTCAGATCAAGCCAAGAGATTGGCCAGCAAGTGGGCGGGCTCCCTCCCATCCTGGGGAGAACGCCTCATGCCCTTCCCCAGACCCTCTGTGTTGGCTATCTATCATCTCATCCATCTCTCAGCCCAGCTTTGGGCCCCTGGACTATTGTCCAAATCTGAAGACAGCCCTCTCTGTAGAGCTGCCCTCCTGCCCTGCTGCCCGCCCCACCCATGGAGGGATGAATCCAACAGGGGCATTTGCCCCGGCGCTGAGATAACCTGGGGCCTGGAAACGGCGGGGCCCTCCCAGCCGCACCAGTCCTTGGTGAAGAAAGAGTGCCCTCTAGTGGGCACTGTCTGGAGCTGCTCCGGATCCATGTCACAGCTCAGCCAAGGACAAAACAACCCGCCCGTTGCCCTCCTGCCATGGATCTTGAATATGCCTTTGGGTTTGGTTTGTTTTTCTCCTTGTGTGAAGAAAAATAAATAAAGAACAGCAGGAGACTGGTTGGGAGAGCGACTCCGACTGTGCTGTGACAGCCCCCTTATCTTGAGAGTTTCACCAAGAGAATTAACCCCGGGGCCAGTGTTGGAAGCAAGGTGGACGTGACATCCTTTTCAAAGGGCGTGTGACAATTTCTGTATAAATCACTTACCTGTCTTGACCTGTCTCTTACATGAGAGGGTAGATCTGGGAGAAGGGAACTCTTTTTTAAGAATGATTACCAAAAGGGTTAAATATCTTGTTGGGAGACCCTCCGTGGAGAGCAGACCCACTCCTGGTGATGGCATTTTTGGCAGCAGAAGTACACAGACCTGACCGCTAAAACCCTATATGCACTGGCATAAATGGGAGATTTTTCTCTTGAAACCCTGTTTTAGTAAAAGCTGCTGGGCCAGGGAGCAGAGAGGGGAGGGGGCGGGGAAGGACGCAGGGCGCTCATCAGGGGAGCCGGAACCTGATCATATGTGATGGTTGCTGGATTAGGTAACAGCTCCGCTGGTTGAAATTGGATCTTGGAGGACGAGTGTTAACATCTCTGGTGTCCTGGCGAAAGGTTCATTTGAGACTTGCATGGTGCCACGGAGATAAAAAGGAGCTTTTAAATAATCATTTTGTCTCCTACTTGCCAGAGTGCTGGCTTCAAGCAGTAAATGGGTAGCGTCACTTCTGCTTAGACGTACCGGCCTTTTCATTTTTTTATTTAATGTTGGTGAGATTTTTTTTTTTTAATTCATGAGCTGAACAGTTTTCGTATCAGTAATTCCCAACACCCGTTTTTATGGTGTTATGTTCGCATCCTGCTCCTTCTGGGCAGAAATCTGCACACGTAGTGTTGTTTATTGATCCATCCATACCTCCTCCCGGCACACAGACGCCGCCCGAGACCATCAGAACCAGAACCTTCTATGTAAAATAGTGGAAGAAGAAGGTTTTCTCTTGTTTATCTTGTGTATGTTTGTGTATATACATAATCATTGTGGTGGTTCTCACACATACTCTGAAATTTCTAAGTCCTTCATGATTTGAGTATAAACGGTGTAATTAGGAGAGGTTGGTTAGGTTTTCTTGTTTTTCCCCATTTTTCTGTTCTTTTATTTTCTTCAGCTCTCTGATTTGGGGTCTGTTTGTGTGTCCCAAACTCTGAGTATAAATGCAGGGAACACTGATGTTACAGTGCGCTGTGTTTTTACCATACCAATCTCTTCTTGGCCACATTAAGAAACCAATGATATTGAATGTTAGTGAACCCAAATTTCTTTTTAAAGAGTATTTGTTAACAGGACTCATAAATTGATACAAAAGCTAAGCGATGTGATAACACCTTTACTCTGTGTGTGTTTTTCCCTCCAACTAAATGTACCTTTCATACCTGAGGTGGGGGGAAAAGAGTCAGGACGGATTAGTGCTTTATCCTCTGTGGTCATCCTGGAACATCCATGGTGGGTAAGGGGTTGCAGCCTGTTCTTTCAGTGTCCTTGGCCAGCTTTAGCAATTTCCTTTCTTACGTTGTTTAAAACCAGTTAGATTTCAAGACCAAGGAATATATTAATCAGGTAGGCGTGCAGAGTTGGTGTGGACAGTTTGTGCTGCCCATTAATTGAAAGGAAAAGTGGGGCATGGGTGCAAGTAAGAGGGGCTAGAAAGTTAAAATATTCTCCGAGGTAAATGCTGGGCATATGGGAAATAGTAGCCGTAACACGCCCACCCAGTCCCCTGCCTCGTCCCTGGAGGAACTCGTCCCAGCACTTTGGCCTGTGCATGCCTGTCTCTTTGTCTCTCTTCCTCCTCCCATAACTAGTTGAGCTTTGCTAGGGGACTAAGCTATGGGGTGAGCGAGACCGTCTCAGGCACAAGTGCTGAGGACCGTCACTATCACCTCAGGTAAGGCGGCGTGTCCCCAGCCCTGGGAAGGCACGTCCTCACCACTGGGATGGCGTTATTCTTGTTTGCTTCGTGACCATCGTTGAGACCAGAAACCATGACAGCATCTGTCAGTGCTGGATCGCACGCAGGAAGGATGGGTCCTGGAGTGCTGAGGGGACGCACTGGGGGCATCATTGCCCAGCTCGGATGTCACCAGCCTCAGTCAGCATCTTGCGGGGGCGGGGGATGTTCCTACCAGCTGACCTAGAATTTGCAGCCTCTTCTGGAGTAGACTGGCCATGAGATTCCAGAGAGTGGATTAGAGAAAAGTTTGCCCCAGCACCATTTTTTTTTATGACCAAGCAAAAGTGTAACAATTACAGAATGGCTCAGAGGTGATCTTTTTTTCATTTTTCAATGGCTCCTAGATATTTTTGTTGATAAAGCAATTACAATTTGTTCAATAAAATGCACTGGGGAAACACCCATAAACCCCACACACTAATGCCCTCACCTGAAAATTCACTGGGCTGGACAGGGGAGGAGGGCGGGGCTCCTTCTACCATCATCTGCTTGCCGGGCAGGGGTGGGGGCGGAGGGGTCGGGGTGACATTCTTTTCCACACCTTTAGGGACAGGTAATCAGGAAATGGTTACAGCATTCAGTTTCTTTCTGAAGGAAACCTTTGTTAGTGGTGATACGTTCTTCAGAGGACTTTGGAGATTTGAGTAAATAAATTCAAAGAACTGAAGAACATGACTCAATCTTTGTTATTCAACGATCAAAGGGACAGTCTCCCATGTAGTCTCCAGAGCCTACAAAAGGGTTTCACTGGGAAAAGGTCCACAAACTAAACCTCCGCCGTCCCCTAGCCTATGGCATCGCCAGTGTCGCGGTTTTACCTGAGTGCAGCAGAGTATGAACGATTCAGTTGTGAGAGGAGAGCCCGGGTCCTGAAGTGCTGGCTGTCCATGTGTCGGGACGGACCTCCTTCCTTCCACCCCAGCTCCCTGCCTTCCCCACGTGCTCCCTTCCTTCCCCACGTGCTCCCTTCCCTCCTCCCGTCCTGTCTCACTTCATCAAAGGGCACGCGTCTCTACCCGGTGCCTTCAGTCCTCTGCTCCTGACTGCCATGCCTGCTCCACGGGCCTTGAACTTCCACTTGACTGTCTCGTGTTTCACGAAAGCAATGCTGCCGTCTTCCTTTTAGCCCAGAAGTTGGGCTTTCCTGCAAAACGACTCTCAAGGTTCGTTCTTGTCATGCCTGTTAGAAGCCAGGAGCATGTGGGCACAGCCAGCAGTCACGCTGGTATTATACGTGATGGGCTGCCCCGAACATCTACACGTCCCCTCGCATTGAGCTCAGATCCACCTTCCCTGTCACAACCCCGTGGGGCTGCCTTGCTAGGACTCAGGAGACACTGCACCTGGCACCGTCCCCGTGGGGCTTGCTAGATGCGCCCTGGCTGGAAACAGCCCTGGACTCTCTGATGGTCCCCGGTGCTCGGCCGCATAGACCTTGCTGTCTCCGTCCCCAAACTGTGAACACGTGTGGGGCGCCTTCTCCTCTGCCTTCAATCACATCCCTCCTTTCCTATCTTACCCCCAATTTTTTTTTCATTGAAAAGTCTCTTTGTGTTCTCTCTCAACAGACTTGGCTGCCGACAACTAAACTGGGTTTAGATGAGTAATTTATTTTATGGCAGGTTGTATGAAGGTAGTAAAAAAGAGGCTGCCTGGCTCTTCTGCTGATTTACTAAATCACTTGATCTCTTTCGGTCCAAATCACACCCCCACCCCCTGCAAATGGTCATGATGTTTTAATAAAAAGCAGCCTCTCACGGATGTGGGCCTCCTCCATCCTACCAGAACACCTGCTTCTCTGAATCCCTGAGACAGTTTGTGAAAAGGACCTCACCCTTGTTTCTACCAGGACAGAGTCCTCATTCCCCGGAACAAATAGATCTCAGTTTGGGGAGATAGTCAGCCCTCATCCAGAGGAAAGGTCTTAAGACGTCACCTTAGATGGGCTGGATTTGCTTGGCTTAGGTTATTTTGGAAATGAAACTTGAGGCTGATTGAATATTACAAAGTCAATGAGTGTAAAACCACAAACTCACAGAAATCTAAAATTAGAAATGAAGAAGGAAATTCTTTTCCATGAATTAAAATTTGGCAGTTTGGGGGTGAGAGTGAAAATTATATTCTGTTATAATTAATTTTTTTAGCGTTTTGAAATTTCTTTCATTATGGTAAAATATACATAACATGAAATCGACCATTTTAACTATTTTTTTTTTAAACAATCTCAAGTCCCCGAGCTGCACCACTCACTATTCAGAGTAATTCACGTGCAGGTCTGGATCGTGTCTGTGAGCCTGTGGGCCGTTCTATCCCGCAGCCATGGGGGGTGGTGGGTATCTCCCATTTTAACTGTTTTTAAGTGAACAGTTCAGTGGCATTAAGTACCTTAAGTACATTCACATTCTTCAACCGTCACCACCACCCATCTCAAAAACCCTTTCATCTTCCCAAAATGCAACTCTGGACCCATTAATCACTAACTCCCTGCCCCCCCTTCCCCCAGCCCGTGGGCCCCCCTTGGTCTACTTTCTGCCTCCGTCTTTTGGGCCATTCTAGGCACCTCACGAATGGCGTGCAATTAATTTTGAGAAGAAAGCAAATCTCTCCTTGCATCTTCTCCGCCTCCCATTCCTCTCTTTCCCCACCCTTTGCCCGTTCCTCAGATGCCATATTGCAAGTAATTTGAGACTTTATTGGTGAAGTGACACCACTAAGGTTTTTTGTTTTTTGTTTTTTCCCTGTTGTTTTTAATTTCTTCTTTGGGTTACTATGAACACCTCCCCTCTCCTTGTGTCTTGCTGCAGTTTTGAGTATCCGGGGAGCCCAGGAAGAGGAGCCGACAGACCCCCAGCTGATGCGACTGGACAACATGCTGCTAGCGGAGGGGGTGGCGGGGCCCGAGAAGGGCGGCGGCTCGGCGGCGGCGGCCGCGGCGGCGGCGGCTTCCGGAGGCGCGGGGTCCGACAACTCAGTGGAGCATTCCGACTACAGAGCCAAACTGTCCCAGATCAGACAAATCTACCACACGGAGCTGGAGAAATACGAGCAGGTAACCGCAGCCTTGCGGGGTCTCGAGTCTTCGGGAAAGGGCGGAGGAAACACAGGTCCCCGGGCTGCGCAGCCCTCCCTGGCGGTCGGCGCCCCGGGCCCGGCGCCCCCTGCCCCACCACGGAGCCGCCTGCCGGACTGCAGTCCACCAGGTCCTTGGTCCCCACCACGGAGAACCCCGGCCGCCTGGAGATAAAGGCATTAAAAATCATTGAAGCTGCAAATGATGATTTCAGGAAGTATTAAGAGTCAGTAAAAGGGGCATTCAGTCCCCGGAACTCCGGAGTGTTTGCTCATGCCGTGCAGCCCAGGGGCTCCGCCAGGTGATGTCGGTCATGGGCAAAGTCACCCCCTGGTGTGGGGGTGGAGGGGAAGGAATGGAAGTTCCTCTGGCCCTTGTTTGCTTGTTACTTAGGAAGACCCCTCATTATCCTGGTGCTCATGGAAGCCTATGGGAATGGATACTAAAACTTGGCCTTAATGTCCCTTGCTTTACCCAGATTCAGTTCTCATGGGGGTCAAACATGTTCAGCTTCCAATATGATACACACTTCAAGCTATAAAAAGAGCAGTGGGTCTCAGTGGACCCCTGGAGTCAGACAAAGTTGTATTCCAACCCTGACTCTCCACTGATGGTCTGTGGGATCTAGTGGTCCACACACTGTACCCCCAAAGCTGGTGGTATTTGGCAAAGAGCTGTGGATTTGGAGTCTAGGATGTCACTGAGTCATAAAAATCGTATGAAGGAAAGGCTTTAAGTCATGAAACAATGTGTAAATACATAAATGTTGTACAGGATTCTTATTACAGCAGTGCTCATCTCTACTGGAGACCCCCCCCCACCACACCCACATACATGAATTCAAATATCAATTTTGTTTCCTCTGGTCAGTATAAGCAGCACTATTTCATTAGGAGTCTCTTAAAGTCAGCCTTTCCTCCCATCATTTAGCTGACAAATATGTTTGTTGTCATCTCTTTGGATGCAACATTGTCCTGAAGTCCTAAGTTAACTTCCTTTCATTGAACTGTTAGGTTTCTAGCTTTCTTTTCTAAGAGTCACCAAAGAAAAGGGAGAAATAACAAAAGATAGAAGATCCTCTGCAGTCCACTTCTGACTGTCTAGGTAGAAGGCAAATGCAAACTTAATAGAAAATTTAAATTTTAAAATAGAAATAGGCATTTTAAAATTTAAAGTGAAGAATCATTATTGCACTCCTGTCCACCTGCGAAATGGATTTCAACAAAGTCCCTTCTTTTATGAGTGGGGAAAAAAAAATGCGGTGATGCCTGAAGCCAAGCATGGTGAATTTCAGCCCTCACGCAGGTGTAGGGAGAACATCTGCGGTAAGAGCTTGTGAATCATCACCCTCCACCTTCTCAGGAAAGAACACATCTTATCACGGTGTAGTCTCGTGTACATATTTCCTCCGTTCCCGGGAGAGGCTGAGCTCAGATCAGCCAGCTGGTCCATGACAGTCCCCTGCCCCACCCACCCACTTCAGACCATCACGTTAGTGCTCAGAGTCTGCCCTGACCAACAGGGTGACTCGGGAAGACACATGGGGACATTTCTTCTAAAGGTCTCTAGCTGGCCTCTTGGGTTCTTCCTCCTCTGTGCTTTTCCTGTTTCACCCTCACTACTAACCTTGATCTCTGGCATAACAGTCCATCTAGACCTGTCATCCAGGTTAACTCATGCCACACTCCAGGGACACAGGAAGAGTGTGGCTTCCCTACCCCAACCCCTAATTGGAATGGAGGTTAGGCTGGACGGTGTTAAAAACTGGCATTAGTCTTAGCTCAGGTTGCCAGCTGTACAGAAGAATGGACTATTTTCTTGATGTAACCCCCCTTGTCACTCTTCCATCTTTATTCAAAACTAGTTAAAAAAATGGCCAACATAACTGCACTTGCTCCTCAAGGTAATTTTAGGGTTGGGTCCCCTAAAATTCGTCATCGTCTCCATAAAGTCATCGTCTCCGTATTGATACAGGCGAGGAAATGGAGGTTAGAGAGGTTCGGTGACGTATTTGGGTCACATCTATCCAAAGAGGGATAGAGTTTGCCCTGGAATCCAGTTTTTGACCCTTAGCCCAAAGGCTCTTATTAGAACAACACCCAGTTCCACTTGATGTGAGGAGGGCGTGGACTTCTGTGGACAGTGAAGTGACCAGCTTGTCCTCTCTCTTACTTCTGTGTACTAGACTGATGCTAAGAGAGGCTCGGAATAAAAATACTTTCCTTCAGAAACTTCTCATGAATATCTATTTGATCTAAATAATAAAGCTCTTGGAAATAGGGAACTTAGGGAAAAACTTCATCAGTACAGAGCAAATTAGGCAAATGTAGAGTATAGTATTTATTTTTCTTAAAAAGTACTAAAAAATAATTTCCTTATTTCTATGGATATTTTCTGGGTAAGAACTGAACTGTATTTACGGGTATTGGGTATTACTGCTTAATACACTCTGTGTGCTTAATAATTTATTAATATTAGTTGTATTGTTAATTAGAGTAACTAGCAGATTGTGGGGAAATTATGCCATTAACCTTCCAGCTAGTATGTCTGAGACATAGATCTTCTTTGTTTTGTCTGTAACCATTCCTCCCGGGAACTTTTTTTTTTTTTAAATAGGAAACCTTAGTAAAGTAAAAATGTCACTGTCTGTTTTAATAGCACCTAGATGAAGTTACCAAATCGACTATTTAAAAGCTGGGTTTGTTTTGCTGTGTTTTTAGTTTGGTGCTGGCAGGTAACCAGAGCATCAGTTAGCTTTCCAGTAATTAGCTGCCATAGTCCTCCTCACCCCCCAGCCCCCCCGCCCCCAAAATAAACTACCTGAATCAGGCATTATTTTACCCTGAGGTTATTAGATAAAGTAGGTTTCGAGAGACTTTCATTAGAAAGAAAGGAAGGAAATTGTTGTATTTCATTAAATGAGGCTGGTAAAACACTTTCCCAGCAGACCACGCTGGTAGCTAAGGTATTTTAAAGCTGGCATTTTCTAATAGATAAAACGATGATGTCAGAAACCTGAATTTTATTCCAAGTGCTATTCAAAAAAAAAAAAAATGATGTTCTGGAAGCTTTGCAGAGTTCTTCAGTTTTTGTAAATAATTCTGGCAGGGCCTTGGCAGGGCTCAGTGTCTAGGACTGAACCAGGCTGGGTTAGGTCCATTTTAAGCTAAGAGGGTCCTAAAATCCCAGTTGTTGAGATGGGCAGCCAGATCCAGTTTGAAGGAATCAGAGAGGAGGACGGGCTGAAGAGGGTGCCAGAAGGAAGCTTAAACTCTAGGATCAAATGACATCAACTCAAGCAAGATTTTCTAAGAGAGCGTCTCTTAGGGCAGCTGCTCCCAGAAGTGCCCTTTGCCCTGGCACCTGGGACAGCTCCTTTCAGAACGGGTCCACTCTCTGGGGGCAGCTGGAGGGGTCGCTCTAGAAGGGCCGACTGCTTTGAGGACAATCTGCATCAGTGTTTCCTAGGGCACGGAAACCCTCAGCCTGCGAGGGTGCTGTTTCATTCACGATCGTGACCCCCACCCTTCCCGTTACATCAGGAGGGCCTGACCTCATGGAGAGGTGCTGAGCTTGGGGGAGCTGAGGAGGAGGCATGGGTGGCTCAGGTCCTGGAGAAATCTGGACCCTTTTGTCCTGTCTGTCTAAAATGGACTTGGAACTCCTCTCTGCTGTCTGTTGTGTGTTCCCAAGCAGCTGTTCAGCAGCTGCCCTGCTCCACCTCAGCAGTGGGTGGAAAGACTGCCCTGTCTGTTTCTGGCAGGACAGAAAGGGGGCCCGGGATCGAATGCCCTGGATAAACATCAGATATTGCGAGCATTTTTATTCACCTCAATAAAGCATGTTCTTACGAGCCTAGCACTGTGCTTCCCTGTGGAGAGCAAGTCCACTTGGCAATTCCTCCTTCATATCCAGCCCCGCCCCACTGCCCGCCCTTTAAGCCCCTACCAAGTGGGGAGGCTGCAGCCCAGAGTGGGGTGCAGTGTTTCCCCAGAAAGCAGGTTGGGATGCTTGCAACCGGTGTCACCCTCCACTTCCCTACCCCGCGGTTTCAAAGAATCCCAGCCAACTCGCTGCCTGGTTTTATTTCCCTCCCTTTGTTATACAGATTGTTTGGGGTGGGGAGGGGTAGCAGTTGAGTTTGGGGAGGGAAGATGCTTATAAAAGGATCTTGTGTTTAGATAGTAATTTTCTTAGTGCTAATGCTCCATGGACCTGATCTTATGTGGATTTGTCTTTGGTACCTGCCTGCAGAGTAGAAGGTATTTGAGACCCCCTTTCTTTTCGCCACGAGGGAAACTGAAACCTGGACAAGTTGGCCCAATCTTGATCACATGCTGGGTTTCTAAGTTATCTATATATTGAAGAGGTGATAAGAACACACTTTACATGACCAGACACATAAGTAGTAACTCATGTAATTCTCACCACACCCTTGGAGGTGGGTACTGTCGTCCCCATTTCACACATAGGAAAGACGAGATTCAGGGATCTTGTGTAATTAACCAAGGTCGCGCAGCTAAGCGAGTTCTGGAGCCAGGATCTGAATGCAGGCAATCTGTGGTCTTGCCCCACTGCTTTGTTCATGTGAGTGATTTACTCCCTCCGCAGGTCACTGCACAAGAGCATGGGGACCGCAGCCTTGCTGACGGGTGAGGAATGATTAAATCCACTCTCGGATGAGTAAAATGGAGCACTGATTAGTGAAAGGATTTGCCCACATTCTCAAGGAGGCACAGTCGAAAACCAGGCCTCCCAGCTCCCATGCAGACAGCCCCGGTAGATGTGTCTGCCTGTGTGTCTTTGGCCAACCAACCTGGCAGGATTCCCTGGAGAAATGAAGAGTAACTGTGTTACTGTTACTGTGTATCTGACAGATACGAAGGGCTTTGTGCTGGGAAAGCCATGGCACCACAGTACTGTCATTAGTGAGCGTGTTTCTGCTATTAATACTGAGCTGGCCCCTTGAAGTCCTCAGCTCTTCGACTCTTAAAGCATCAACTTGCCTTTTGTTACAGATCTTACACAGTCTTACAACATTGCTTTGAGTTCACCTGGGAATAGATATTTTATTGAAGGCTCACTAAGAAAACCAGAGCACAGATGATAAGTAATAGTAACTCAGAGAAGGGCAGCGATGTTCAGAGGAGCAAGCTGAGAGTCTGGGAAAGTCAGACGCCCCAGCCTGGAGTAGGAAGAGGCCGGGTCCTGCCTCAGCCACCTGCTTTGCTGTGCGCCTTCATCTCTCGGGGCCTCGGTTTTCCCAGCTGTAAAATAAGGAGGTGGGGAAAATGATGTCCAGTTTCCCTTCCGGCGCTGGTGGTAGGTTGGGCTGTAACCTGAGATTTCCTTTCTGCAGGGATAACTCCTGATCCTCTCAGTCATGTTTGATGCTGTTTCTATACGGATTCCCTTTGTCTTGTAGACACGGTGGATTTTCAGAAGGCCAGCCCTAGGGGCTGCTAGGAGAGAGTTGGTAGAATAAAACTAGAGGTGGAAATAGATTTTTGAGAAATCTCCCAGGAAGAGTTTATCAGAGCTTTTAATTCTGTGATTCCACTCTTTGGGCTGCTTGCACATCCCCCAAACTGAATATTTGGGAACCCTAATGTGTCGCAGACAATCAGCAAGGTAGAAAGTTCTTGCTGTATTTGACCTCAAACTCTCTTTGGCTGTTAACGTTGCAGTAAAGGGTTGTGGAGTGTGTTTTATGCTGGTATCCGTGTTCTCATCTTTCACAGTAGTAAAATCATGAAAAAAATTGGTTTTGAAAAATGATTAAGAATTCTCTTTTCCCTTTAAAAAAAAATTCACATCATGGCCGAAAATTATAGCCCAACGAGGGATTTCCAGGCAGTCACTGATTTGTTTCTGATTTGACAAAATGCCACAGACTTGCCCCATTTTCTTTCCCTGCCCAAGTCTCCAGAAAAGCCCACACAGCCTCACGTCACGGGCCTGGCGTGTGCTGAGGCCCGGCCCTCACCCCGCCCCGTGTCTGTCGTCCTGCCCTTCCAGGCGTGTAACGAGTTCACCACCCACGTGATGAACCTCCTGCGAGAGCAAAGCCGGACCAGGCCCATCTCCCCGAAGGAGATCGAGCGGATGGTCAGCATCATCCACCGCAAGTTCAGCTCCATCCAGATGCAGCTGAAGCAGAGCACGTGTGAGGCCGTCATGATCCTGCGTTCCCGGTTTCTGGACGCGCGGTGAGTCACCACGGCAGGTCTGTCCTCTGGGGGAGTCACTGATCCGGGGTTGGAACCCACGGCTGGACCTCTCCAAGGACTCCCATGTTCAGTGCCGAGCCCCGTGGAAGCCTGAGAAGGGTTCTCGGGTTGGGAAAGGCGGGCTGCAAGGGTGGCTGAGCTGTCGGGTTTCTCCAGCTCCAGGAAAATGTGCGATGGGGGGAGGAGATACGTTCTTATCGCCACTGCTACTCTGAGGAGAAGCGAGGAAGACTTAGCTACAGTGACAGGGAAGGCAGGACTTTTTGTTTCATACCACGCGGTGCCTCTCTCACAGGTCTGTGTTCTAACTATGGGCCAGTGGAGGTCTTACTCAATATGACCATGACCTATTTTCTCCAAGAAAGACAGTTCAGATTGAGAGTTTCCCACACTATATGTAGGCAAAGAGTGCATCCAGTTCGATTCAACAATTATTTATAACCAGTTACCTGAGTTTTAGGGGTCCAAAATAGTAAGACATGGTCCCTTGGGCATAGAGGGGCAAGGAACTGTCTGATACGGGCCAAATTTTCAATCAAGATTTGATGTTTTCTATCTGACATTAACTTGTGACTTAACTTGTGGTTCAAAGAATTCAGTTGAAACCAGGGATAGAAAGGTCCTTTAAGACAAAATCGAGACTACAGAACAGGTAATCAGCTCTTGGTCCCCCTCCTCTCTAGACCAAAGGATTTGTGCAAACCCCTTTGGTTTCTTTGGCTTCTGTTAATCCAGCCTGTGACATGGTAATAATCCCATCTTTCATCTACCCTAGAGGAGCATGTTGATCATTGATCTAGTAAAGTAGTTTTCAGCGTGTGGGAATCCATTGTGATCTATAGTTCATCTTAAATTAGCCATCTTCTACAAGTGCACATTTCATCATTATTTCAGTTCCTGAATATAATCCCGATCTGTGATTTCTATTATTAAAGCATTAGGTAGACATGTCAGGGTGGTCTACCATTTCACAATCTGGAGTTTTGTCCCTTTTCGATCAGACATACAGATTTTCTGCTCTTTAAACTTTTCCACCCCAAAAATCATGTGTTATTTAGCTCTCTTAGCTGAATATCTCTGTCGCTTCCCAAGTATGGTCTTTACAGTTCACAGACCTCTTTAAAACCCCCTTGGCATCTCCCAAACTCCCTTTTACTCATTGCATTTTGGGTCACATGGAATATGAAATAAGAATGCCAGGTAGCAGACTGTGTCTCTGAGCCAACAGAATTCCACAGAGTGAGTCAAGAGAAGACAAATGAAGAGAGCTTTTCCCAGCTGAGCATGGTGAGGAGGAGGAGGGGAAGCCAGAGCAGCCCCTCCCCGGAGCGGGACCCCTTGTGTGTCTCCCTCCCGCCGTGGCCTGCAGCCAGCCTGGCTTCTTTAAAGCAGGCTGCTCCGCACGGTGCGAAGTGCAGGTGACTGGTGGCCTGGGTCTGGTCTTTTCCCTGTGCTGTAGCCACCGCCACGCTGCCTATGTTGCTGACATCCCCATGGTAACGCCCCTCGTTAAAATGCTGGAGTTGGTGTTTATGTTGGCAGATATTGAAAAAAACAAAAAGAAAGTAAGAAAAAAAGAAAAGTTGGGCCCAGAATGGGTTCTTTTCAAGAAAGAAATCAGCGGGAAAGGAGGAGCAGAATGATTTTCTCATAGGATTTCTTCCCCCAGTGACTCTGCCATGCCCAGCTGAAGGTCAGACTCTAAAAGACACAAAACTCAACAAGCTTTGTACACAGTTCCTTTCACTTCTACCAGCCTCTGCCTAGACTGTTCCAGTTGGCACCCGAAGGACAGTCACTTGAAGAGAGGGTCTCTTTCCTGCTTCAGTTGCAACCTTTGAATCATTGCCTCTGAGCCAAGATTCAAAACTGAAACAACGAACCTATTGTCATCGTGATTAGCATTTATTTTGAGGGTATGTTCAGTAGGACTGAAAGAATATGACCCCAAATGCCAACCCGAGGCTGAGCAAATGTTTTTTTCTCCCAGCTCAAAAATAAATGTTTGCCTGGACCTCTTGATTGAGGTAGTTAGTATCGCTCCCAGTGCTGTCTGTAATCGGGAGAAAGAGCTAAACAAACTTTAGTAAGAAAGACATACTCACTACGATGCTCATGTGCTGCTCTAAGCCATGCATGCGATGGGCAGGGCTTCATCAGGAAAAGATTTCATGGAAGACAAATAAAATACAAGGGGGGCTTGATTCAGGAACTGGATTCATCTTTGGAATGTATTAGGTGTAGAATTGAATGTTACTGCTTTGCTGTGTAACATTCCTTATATTTTCTGTTGCTGCGTAACACATTTCCACAAAGTTCACAGCTCAAAACAACACAAAGTTATTATATCGCAGTTTCTGTCATTCAGGAGTCCAGGTTTTTTGCTCCAGTCTCACAAAGCTGTCATCTCAGGGTCACCTGAAGTTGT
Organism: Camelus ferus; assembly: GCF_009834535.1. NCBI lineage: Eukaryota > Metazoa > Chordata > Mammalia > Artiodactyla > Camelidae > Camelus > Camelus ferus. The sequence goes on along the minus strand of NC_045716.1, from coordinate 15,437,526 downwards.
GAGCTCATCTAAGGCTCATTCCAGTCGTGGGCAGAATTCAGTTCCTTGTGATTATAGGACTGAGGTTCCCAGCTCTTAGCAGTTGCCCTCCTCATAGACAGCATGCAACTTGGCTGCTTGCTTTCTTCCTGGAGAATGTCACCATTTTAAGGCTTTAATCTAATCTCCCATTTCATTAATGCAAAGTCAGCTGATTAGTAACTTAATCACAGGAATGATATCCTGTCATATCACAGTGCCCCACAACACACACTCAAGAGGAGGGGATGTCCCCCAGGGTAGAATCTTGCAGAGCTTCTTAAGTTTCTGCCTTCCACACTCCTCACTGAGCACTTGGCCCAGGTCTTGTCCACTCAAGTCATATCCTTTTTCTCTTCCTTACAGTGACTTAACTGTGCCAGAAAAGTTTACCTTAAAAATTCTACTCATTCATTCATTCAACATTTATTATTTCATTCTGTATACCAAGCATTGTGCTGTAAAACTTGGTAAGGTTATTGTCAGGACCATAAATATGTTTCTGTTAGTTGAAAGAGAGAGAACTTGTAAACCCTTTTAATGATTTTCAAGCAATACAGTAATTTTAACTTTTTTTTTTTTTTTCTGATAACACCTTGCTGGAAATAACAATGAGAACCTAAACACATGGTTGGAAGTACTTCACCCTGGTAGATGGGGTTACATGATTGGCAAAGAGCATGGCAAGGGGAGGACATGCAATACAGTCTGGTCAAACTGGCACTGTATTGAGATTTGTTTACTTCTGATTGAGTTGTTACTCTCTTCCAACTGCTATATTAGCCACTGGAATTACAAAGATGAAAAAAAATGCTTATAAGTGTGAGTCCCACCTTCAAGAGCTTATAATCTCCTGGGACAGTCACTCTTAAAACTGCGCATGAGTGCGTGAAACTGGTCAGCCAGGTTCCCTTGAAGGGGAGAGAGAGCCAGGGGGAGGCAGACGGTGATGGCTGTCAGAGGCATGTGATGTTTCAGACAACATAATTCAACTCCAACAAGCGTTACTGACTTGAATGCTTGCTACGTGTTAGGCACCAGGGTTTCAAATACGTGTGAACACGGCTGGCTCCTCCCCTAGAGGGGTTTGTGGTTTAGCTGGGGAGACATATGTGAACTTGTGACAAATGCTGTGGGAGAGGAAGATGCAGGGTTGTGTCAAGAGGCATGGGAGCATGAACGCCGCGAGTGTCTTTGGGGAACAGAGAAGCATATGATGTCGCTCGAGGAAATTCTGTAGAGCATGTGTGGGACTGGGGGCAAATGAGGCACTGGGGGATGGAATGGATCCCCCGAAAGACCTTCACTGTCCCAGGGAAGATTCAGAGTTGTCCTGTTGAGCAGCAGAAACCCTCCGAGCTGTTGAAGGAGTGGATGTAGCCATTCACAGGCTAAGTTCTCAAACTGCACCGCTTGGATTTACATTCTTGCTATGACCCTGACTGTCTTTGTGACCTGGAATAAGTGGCTTACCTTCCCTAAGACTCAGTTTTTGTGTCTCTAAAATGGGGATAATTCTATACACAGGAATAAATATGGTATCTGTATATAAAAATAGATTTTAAAAGTTTCTGCTATATAGCACAGGGACCTACGTTCAATATCTTGTAATAACCTTTAATGAAAAAGAATATGAAAACAAATATATGTGTGTGTATGCATGACTGGGACACTGTGCTGTGCACCAGAAATTGACACATTGTAACTGACTGTACTTCAGTAAGAAAAAAAAAAGGATAATGTCTGGAACATAGAATTCATACAATAATTCAGCTATAATATAAGGATCACTATATTATACAGTTATTATTATTATTATCATCATCATCATCATGATCAGATCCATGGCGTGGAGGAATTACTCCAGTGATTTTCTTGAAGATGAGCTGAATTAGAGAGAGACTGGGGAGGGGACCACTTTTGAGGCTTATGCTTCTGAAACGGGGAATGCAAAATAAGTATGAAATACCTTCCCCATTTTTTTGTTTCTGTTTTTATTTTTGAGTCTTACCTTTCCCATTTTATTCAAATATTTGGAGGGAAAATTTCTTAAGATAAAGATTGGTATATAATGGAGTAGCCTAAAGCAGGACGTTGTGAAGACATTTCGCGCCTTTGACAGCATGCCCGGGGCTGTGAGTCCGCGCTCTCCTTCCAGGAGGGCTGCTTGGGCCCTGTTTCGGGAAAGCATCAATGTAGAATTGCGCTGTCTAACACATGGCGTGTTGATTTTAAATTTAAATGAATTAAGACCAAAGTGAATAAAGATTTTAAAGTTTAGTTCTCGAGTTAACACTAGCCGTGTTTCACCGCGCAGTAGCCATGTGCAGCTAATAGCTCCTGTATTGAAGAACAGAGAGAGCATTTCTTTTCCTCTCTGAAGAAAATGCTTTCAGACAGCACTAGCAAGACCGTTCGATGACGGAGACAGTGGCTTCTCTAAACACATTTCAAAAATAGCAACGACACTAAGGGTGGAACAGAAGAGACAGACATGAAATATAGAACTGGGGAGGCTTGCTCTGATGAAGACAAGAGAGCAAGGGGGGTTGAGAATCCCTCCCAGATTCTAACACAAGCTAGACACGCAAATATTTGAACGAGTGAACAGACAAATTAGCGAATGCAAGGGACCGTGTGTCTCTGGTGATGTCATTATATGAGGTGGGTCACAAAGAAAATGGAGCTGATTTGGGTGAAACATGGCAACTAGAAACACAGAGTTTGTTTGAGGTGACTGGGGTACGCAGTGGTAAGTGTGGCGATGGCTCTGGAGAGAGGCATTTGGGAAGAGACAATGCATTTGGTTGCTTAACAACATACACCTGCAGTGCCGACCCTTCTCACTCTGGAATCACGGTGATTCGAAAGATTCCATCCCTAAAGTTTGATCAACTGCCACATTTCTTAAATCTACCCGGATGCCCGACTATCCAAGCTTTCGGTTGGCTTGAAATAACAAATGTTAACACACTGAGCTGAAAACACGTCCAGCCAAAGTAAAGAAACCCGGTGTCTTAGTTCAAGTAACCTTATTGTCAGAAGTGTGTTCTTTTCACTGGGTCTCTTGAAATTCTGCAAAAGCCTGATTCTGAGGTTTCAGAGGCCCTGGATTGAGACAGTCACTGAAAGAGGTGACAAGTGTGTCGCTCAGAGTACAAGAGACCACCTGTGGGAAGACGGCACGTTGCAGGGAGGAGAGAGCGGGAACAGCTGTCTGCACCATCCCCGGACCCCAGCTCATTCCAGAGAGGCTTACTTTGAGCTCAATTGGAAGTGTCCCAAAAAACACACTGTAACGCTCACGCAAACAGCAAAGGAACAAACGGACTCTCCCAATTAGGGAAGCCTTCAGGGTCCAGTTCCCCAGGCCTAAGACAACTGTTTGCTTTAGGCAAAGAGGAAACCGGAGGTTATCTAAAGACTAGCCCGGAGACTGTTAGCCGCTTGGCTCTCTTGCTCCCGTTCCCATCATGCAAGAGCTTTTAATGCATGCCTCCTTTTTAGTTGGACCTTTTAATCCAATCTGCCCAGTTTCTGATGCTGGGTGACCCAGAAACTCGGCATGATTTGGGAGAGTGACTTGGGCTTGGCATAATCTGGACAGATGTGGTTAATACCTACGGACAGATGGTGTTCATCCGGTAAAATCAGGCACTTTATTGTGTTAATTAATCCAAGTGGGACCCTGAAAATACAATATTAGCTGAATTTCCTGTCTAGCAAGTCGATCTGTGCTTCTGTTGGCTTAAATTGGAAATTTCTCTATCCTGGCCTAACTGGGGATGTTCTGGATTTTTTTTTTTCCCCAATAAGGAAAAGCTTTTGTTAAAAGCAAGAAAGGCAAAAGTGTTAATGGAGCTAACTTAAAGCTAGAGAGCCCACCCCGTCAAGGAGGTGCATGTTACATCTGCAAGGAGCCCCCATCCCTAAGCGTCCCTGTGCGATCCTCAGGCCTTAACTGGGAGGAGGCCATACAGTGATTCACACTTTAAATTAGTTCAATTAGCACTTTTTTTTTTTTTAAGGCAGAAGCATGCTTTTATTCAAAAAGTGGGTTTCTTCCCTTTTGCACCCTATAGATGAAATCAATTTCTCCGGGCTTACATTTTACCACTTAGCAGCTGTTCCTCCTTAAGAAGGACCGTTTCTTTCCTTTCGAGGGAGGTCAGGCAGTCCGGGGGTTAACTTCTGTCCGTCCCCTGCCTCTTCTCCACACCTTTTAAAAGCACTGCATGCACTTATATGGGGATAGAACGGAGGGAAGATAACTTATTTTTAACTTATGGTTCCAGAGTCTTGGTATCATTGCCAGAAGGCGATCTGTATATAAAAAAGAGTCTGGGTTTTGTAGTCAGGCAGACCTGAATTCATATTTGGGCTCTATTACGTGCTAGTTGAGTGAGCTTTGAACTCAGTTCTTCATTGGTAACTGGGGAAAACCCTATCTATCTTACCAGTTGTGGAAAATAAATAACTTGGATTGACGGCCATGCACCTGGTAGGAAGAAACACTGTCCCCAACAAGCCTTAGTGTTTGTTGTGGACCAGGCGCTGTGCTGAGTCCTTTCTGTGTGTGGCCTCATTTCTCCCTAACTCTCACCCTCTGAGATCAGTATGACTCTTCCAACTTTGATTTGAAGAAGCTGAGTTTTGGAGAGGCAGCCCACATCACCCAGCTGGTATTCAGGTGGTCCATGGTTTAAAACCAAGATGGCTGGATCCTGCAACTTCACGCTCCTCACGAAGCATCCTTATACACCACTCTGCGTAAATCCATGTGCCTGCTCTCTGTTTAGCTGGCCCCAACAGTGCACAGTGAAGTGTGTAACGAACACTTTCAGTGATGCTTTCAGCATCCAGCCCTTTGGCGCAAATCTCCTCTTGTTCACTTTTTCCGCTCAAAAATGGGTCTTCTCCCAGAAGCAGACCCTCTCCTGGCCCTTTTTATATGCATTTGGTGTGAACTTTTCTTTTTTTCGTTACCGCTGTTGTTTCCTTTCCCTTTATGAAGGCGGAAGAGACGGAATTTCAACAAGCAAGCAACGGAAATCCTGAATGAATATTTCTATTCCCATCTCAGCAACCCTTACCCCAGTGAGGAAGCCAAAGAGGAGTTAGCCAAGAAGTGTGGCATCACAGTGTCCCAGGTAAGGAGCCCTCAGAGGCTCAGCCGGTAGCCTGGTCGTGGCGGGGTTGCAAGGAAGGGTCTTGGAGGTCCTGCTTTACTGAACTGTCGTGCCTTGTAAGCACGTGATGCCTATAAGGAAGTTTCCAAGTAAGTACCTCGAAAACCTTTAGAGGGGCTGGCAGAAGTAGGAGACTGAGTAGAGCACAGTGTGAAAACGGGGAGAGGATTCTTTCCTCTGAGTTCTCTGTTGCTTCAAACGGGTAAAAGTTCCTACATGTACTTGGGAAGCCCCCCCCCTTTTTTTTTGCCCACCCCAGGAACTTTTTAAGAGTCAGTGAACAGAATTTTCAAAAGAAAGGGATTCAGATGTCCTCTCCTGGTGTACTCACTCCGTAACTGATGGAGTGTAGGAATTTTAACATGTCACGATGATGGCGTTGGAATGATTGCACAAAATGTCACTGAGTGCCCCCTCCCCCCAAAGAGCGATAACCATAACAGGTGCCTACTGACGTGGAAAGATACATGACATAAAATTTTTATAGACCTGGAGTCCTCAACATTAATATGGAGTAGAAAAGTAGGCAAGTTTTATAGGTATCTACAGTGTCTACTCAAAGGATCCATCGAAACTTCTTCCTCGGTCTGAACCGCAAATACCACCCCACTCGTCTCTAGTGGAGACCAGTAGGAGTAGTTCTGAAATCTCTCAGAGAAGGGTTTCCTTAAAATTACATCACCTGCAAGAGCGTCAGAGGTACTGGCGTTTCCATAAAAGGAGAGAGGGGAAGCTGGGGAGAAGGGGATTACTTTAGTGAGAAACTTCACTTAACATTTTCCAAACGAAGTAGACCCTGTTTTGTTATAAACTGAGCCTCTCGGCTTCCTTGAACTGAATCCTGGCTGCTCCTCCTCCCCACCGGGTGCTGAGCCCATCAACCCGTGTTTAGCTAAGCAGAATTAGGTCTAGTCAGAATCAAGGACTCCCCACAGGGGAGCTACAATGAAGAGACTGCCAGGGTCTCCCCTGCAAGCTGTCAGCGGTTTTGCAGCAGCCTTGGAAACGTTTTGGATAAGGCAGAAATCAACCCCTTTTCAGCCTGGACCGTCCGCAGGTATTTGGACCCAGCTGAAGGTCATTTCCAGCCTTGGCAACCCTGGGAAAGCAGAACATCAGTGGTCAAATTCAGGTGGCCTGGTTTTATCTCGGTTTGTAGCCATTCTTATCTAAATTTAGACCCTTTGTCCCCAGGAAAAGAGAATTGATGGGTTTTTTTGACCCTTGCTGCACTATTTGAGGAATGGTTCCAGGTATGAACCACATCACTGACCCACAAACAGTGAATTTCAGGCATGGAATCTTCTCCTAAAGTAAAGTTAAATCACCATATTGTTTGAGTTCAAAGTCTGGGATTGAGAATTCCAAATCCTTATTGACAAAAGAATGAACTTCTTAGGATCTAGTCTGTATTGTATCTGAATAAAAAATGGAATCCTGGCCTATTCCAGCAACGTTCACTTCCTTCATTATGTAAACTCAAGATGCAAACAGTTTGTCCATTAAAATGATTATTTCCATGTACTGTATCACGTTTCTCTTTCCTCCGTCCCTCCCAAGTCCATACCCTTTTTCCTTCCCCATCACTTTGCTTCCTCCCAGTTCCTTAACACTGTTCTCCCTGGAGTTCCTTCTTCCTCTTGGACCACTCCTGTTCAGTCTTGCCAGAGGATCTCTCCTTTCTACCTGTGCCTTTCTTTACCACTCATCTCGTCACTTCCCAGCCCATGGTTCTTAACCATTTTTTGAAATCACATATTCTTCTTTACTGTTGAGGCCTCTGTGATCCAAAAACAAAGATACGCTCGTATACTGAAACCCATCTAGTTACCATCCTCTCGTCTGATCCTTGAATAGCCCTTCCTCTGTGCGAGTGCTGCTTATAAGTGTAGCATCCGCAACACCCGAGAACTTGTTAGAAATGTAAATTCTTGGGTCTCTCCCCAGTCCTGAATCTGAATCTCTGGTGGGAGGGAGCAGAAGGCTAGAGATCTGTTTTAATAAGCCATCCGTGCACACTTGACTCTGAAAAGCACCGTTCTACAGTCTTAACCTGAGTGATCCCCTCCGTGCTCACAGCTGCAAACTTGGTTCTATTTGAATATCCGGATGAGCCTTCTCTCCCGGAACGCCAAACGCGTGTGTCTTACTTCCCACTGGACCTCACTGTGGCCCTGCCCAACCAGCTCTTCAAACTTTAACATGTTCAAAATGTGAATCATACTTCCCCCCAGAGAATCGATCATTCATTGTGTGTTTCCTGTCTCTGCGTCAGCCGTCTTTGTATCCCTGGTGCCTAGCACATGGGGGACCCTCGTCAATGACTGTTGGACAGTGAGTTGATGAATGAAAACGCCGATTCTGTAGTGTTCAGGGCAGATGACATCCCCCTAGTGGACAAGGCAGGAAATGCCTGAAGGGACCCAGGATCTTCCCTATGGGAGCATCTTTTCTCCTGTAGTAGGGAGTCGTCCACGTGTCCCTTCTCCACCCTCTTCCTCCTCACCTTTCTCTCACGTCGCTGATTTAATTAGACCGCCAGCATTTCCTTTTTTCCTCTAAAGTCATCCCAAACCACATTCATCTTTCCCCCTCTGTTCCAGCTCACCCAGTTACCTCAGAAGACATCTCCCTGCCTCTTTCCTCTCGTCTTCACTTACAGCTCAAAAAACCACCACGATTAGGATTGACTCATATGACTAGTACAAGTTACATCAAGAAAAACATGCGTTTTGGAGTTTTAGAGTGAAATTAGAGATACGGTCCTTGAAAGGACCCAGAAGTGCCCTTCTAATTTAACTGTCTTTCTGTAGGCACCCATATTTACAATAAATAAAGCATTTTCTCGTAAATTTTTTCTCTCTTGTTTACAAATATTGCAACGGTATGGTTTGATTTGTATAACAAAGGCTTGGCATTTCTGCTGTAATACAAGCTGTATATAGGTCTATGGGGGATAGCCTTACAAGATTTTTTTTTTTAATTTAGCTAATGCACTTTAAAAACAAGTGTAGTTTGCAAGAATTTTCTTTATCTGCCATTGTTGGGGTAAATTAAATTAGATGTGGTACGTGTGTTGCCAGCTTCTCCTTTCCTCACCAAATTCATGGTTTGTTTTGTAATTGTATAAAACCACAACATTTTCCCTTGAAATCACATCTGTAATATGGGGTGTAAAACTCTCCTCCCTCAGAGTGAAATTATGGGAGTAAAATTTGAGTTTCACTTGTGTCTAGAAGAGGTCTTGGTATAAAGGGAACAGGGACACAGAATCAAGCCAGGACAGCCACTGTGAGCCACATGAAGGAATTAAATTAACCAACGAAAGTAAATTGGGTTTATTTTGTGTCTTGGCGTTAACATTTAAAGCCTGGAATTCAAAGGAATAATCAGTGGCATGCTTCAGTCTTTCCTTATGTAAATAACACCAAGCTTTGCACAAAATACTGAGTGAAATCTATTAGGTTGAATTATATTGATCCAAAGGTCTATAGGACAGGGCAGCTAAGAATCCCGTCCACATTAAAGTTATTTAACTAATAAAAATTTGAAATTAATCCTTCCATGAAAGCACCCATATGTTGACATAGATTTATATGGATGTTTCAAGGTCTGTATATTTTGACTGCCCAAAGTCAGCTTTAGCATTGATAAGTAACTACAGGCATTTCTCCCGCTGTTTAGAAAATGCTGTGTTTATTTGAGTGTCATCTACTTAAGAGGTAAGCAAATTGAAAATGCTTGCCCTAAACTAAAAGGGTCCTAGTTAAGTGAGCAGCTCTTCCCTAGAAGAATTTGTATCACAGCAGTTTTGCTACATTGTGTTATTATTAAGCATGAGAATCTCATTTTATGTCGTTCCTCCCCTCAGAGCTCTCACTTCAGGTCTTTTAAGTGATGTTGCGAAATCAGAGATGGGTTAAGACCAATTAGCCTACCTCTTCAACCCTCTCCTAAGTGCTTCCTTTTCTTCAGTGATGTTTGTGCAGGATGAAATGGTAACTTTCTCATCTTCTTTTACACGTTCTAGGTATCAAACTGGTTTGGAAATAAGCGAATCCGGTACAAGAAGAACATAGGTAAATTTCAAGAGGAAGCCAATATTTATGCTGCCAAAACGGCTGTCACTGCTACCAATGTGTCAGCCCACGGAAGCCAAGCTAACTCACCCTCAACTCCCAACTCAGCTGGTTAGTTTTTTTCTTTGATTTGGGGGAACTGTTGTCCATTTTTTATACTTGCTTTTTCCTACATTGGGGTTTTTCTTTTAATTCTTTAGATTGCTGATTGATTTATGCATTTGATTGTCTTTTTTTTTTTTTAATTGATACCACTTTGGGTTTTTCTTTTTATTTCCAAAAAGCATTGTGTTTTGCTGTTTATAAGCTGGGCTTGTCAGAGGGTTTGCCCTAATGTGTCTCTTTAAGTTGGACAGAGGTAAACTGCTTGGTTTTGATGAGAAGACCTCTAAATTCTCCTTTCAGAGATGCCAATAAGTAAACTTGACCTACTACTTAGAGACAGTCTCTTGGGGTTCTAGCAGTTAGTCTGTTTCCTGTAAAGTTGTTATCCTGTCTGTTTCGCTGTTCCCATCATGTGATGTCTGGGTCATCTCCTGGCATGCATTCTGCGCAGGAATAGTCACTCTTCTGTACATATCTCATTAGAATGGTCTGCAAAGCCAACTACCATTATTGTTGTTCATTGTTTATAGTTGTTGTTCTTTACTGTTTTATTGTGTTGGTTTTCTTTATGGAAACGACAAAGAAAATTGCCATTCACGAATTCAGACGATTTGGATTCCGGTTTTCCTGTCATAGCATCAGTTATGTGCTATGCCCTTGGGTTTTAGTGAATATATATTGTACCACTAATTTCAGAGTTGGGGCTAACATAGTATATTTTGGGGTGTTCTTGTACCATCCGTTCATAATTTCCACATGTGAAAAAAAAAACAGTCAATAACACCTACAGTATAACATTAGTGTTGGTACGCTCTGGAAGGCATGTATGTTGATGCTTTATTTTTTAAGGGGAAACCAGAAATATTTCCTTATTAAATAAGTTTATTAAGTTAAGTATTTATCAAGTGAAACTTTATTTAAAAAGTCTCAGATTAAGATATTCTCCCCCCCTCCCCCAATGAACCAGATGCATTGATTTTGGCTGTGGGGTGCATGTCTAAGAAAATTGATGCCTCCAACTTTAAAGGATCACAGATTTAAATATGTTAAATCCCAGTATGATTTAAAAATCCAGTTTCTAGCATGTTGGGGGGATGTGATGTCTTTGACCCCACAACAGGTTTGCCACTAAAATATGTTCTCTTTTTACCTTATGGTGGGTTGTTATGGGAGACGTGGAAGGCTCTGCACAGTAAGGTCTTCTGTGAGCTTCTGGATGCACTGATTTGTTATCAGAAGGTTCTCCAAGTCACTCAGCTGTACCATCACAGCCCTCTTTTGTTTAAATGGAATCATGCATGAAAAGTGGCCAGGGCTTTGTAAACTTGGATGTGGTAAGACAATGTAGAATTCAATCCAGTTTTCTTGTTCCCAGCACTCCAGCACCACGGGGAGCATATTTGCTTTCTGAAGTTTTGTGAGTGTATGTTTCCTTCTTTTCTCATCATGGTCTGATTGACAAAGGATCGAGGCTACCAGGTTCAATAACTAGAGAGTTTCCTTCTTCCCCATCTGGTCAATTATTAAGCATCTCAGACCCGGCCACACTAGTAGGATTGCACTGCTAGGCAGACACCTACACTTGTCTCTTTGGAAAAAGTACAGTTCTGTCAACATTAACAAAAACGCACTCAACACTCCTGCAAAGGTTATCATCATGCAAAACAGATACCAGAATGACTTCTTCCTCTCCCGGATAGATCTGCATCGCAGATGGCATAGCATGATTTATGGCTCGTCCTTAGACCGGCCCCATGGACTCCCGTCGTTACTAAATCCGTAACTTTTTATTCTTTCCTAAAGCACTTAAAAAGAGAAAAGTAAGCATTTTAACCCCCAAGTCTGTGCTTAAGAATTATGTTGGCTCCCTTGGAATGCCAGTCTCTGATTACAGTTTTCTAAGGAATTTTTCTGGTGGCTTAAACTTCATGTGACTATCCTGAGCACAAAGTAAATTATTATGGAAAATTTGAGCTAAGCTTTCCAGTTGTGCCTAAGATGTTGGAAATAACATGCAGAGGAACCCCTTTGTAGTGCTTTTTCAAAAATAGAGACAAAAGCAAATGCTATTGTATCTGTGCAATCGCATGGAATTTTAAACGATCAATGTTTTAACAGCAAAAGTTAGAAATGGGCTTTTCTGTATTTTCTTTGCTCTTAAGACAACCCAAATCATTTCACAGATAAAAGGAAAACTTCAGAATGTTTCAGCTTTTCACATAGGGTATTTATTATAATGCTGTGTGCCAGCTCTTTGATAATTATCCAAAGGATAAATGATCATTGAATTAGCAAGTGTTAAATAAGCAGTAATAAGAAGTTAATAAGTGAAAATACATTTTGGTTGAGTTTGAAGTCTAGAGTTCTGGAACCTGGGGACTTTTTATATCCTCAATAGCGAAGCAGGAGTTTTTTCCAGAAGCTTTGCTAAATATAACTACTCGTTTCTTCGGCAAGGAAGATACTTTGCAAGTAAATCTTCTTCCTTGTAGAGGCTTTTGTGTGGAGAGCGGTAGTTCAGTATCTTTATTTAGGCCCCTTCTAAATATTTCTGTTTGTTGATACATGCCTGGCCTCCTGTTTCCTTACACATAATTCATAAAAATCATTTCGGGCTAGAGCCTGTGGGGATTAGCAAGCGTTTGGAGATGCGTGGCAAGCTTTGCATTTTACACCAGCAGAGCTGGGCAAAACGGATGGGGCAAGGAGTGGCAATAGAAGGGAGACAAGAAAATTAAGCTTTGAACAAAAGAAAGCAAAAATGGGGACCAATTAGAGCAACAGTTATAACCCTGGGTTTGTAATTCCTCTAGGGGGACCTATAATGGCACCTTCTCCACTTCCTGTTTTTAATGAGATTATGAAAGCAAGAGTAAATATTTCAGAAAAAAAAAAATAGGGCCTTTTGAGGAAGATTGGATTGTCTTTTGGGAAGGTTGGAGAACATTTTAACATCCAAGAAGAAAGAAATTGGCCTGTGCGTTACAGAAACTTGCCGCGAAGTCGCACCGACGTTGATATTCTATCGGGAGCTGGGATTAGCTAAACAGCCCCTGTTTTGTTTTGTTCTGTTTGGTTTGTGCAGTTCAGAACCCCTAGATTTGAATTCTTTTGCTTAGCTGTGTGTATGTGTGTGTCAAGGACAGCAGCAGATTCAGCCATGACTGGTCAGTTAGTGGCAAGCTCGTTTACAAATTCCTATTATACTCCTAGTAGGTTTGATGCTATTCTGGATTGGCAGGCAGACGATTATCATATTAAAACCCCCAGACGCTGGCTTCCCAAGAGAAATTTACGTGAAGTACGCACATTTAGAGAGGAGGCAAGACGTCCAGAGAATCTGACACTTCTAGCAGATCCACAGGAACCCTTATAATTAATTTTTTTTTTAAACCAAGTGAAAGAATTTACCCCATTGATGTTTGCTGCTGTGTTCTTTCTTCCTCTGTTTCTCCCCATAATTTCTAAGTGGAAAACACAGCCTCCTGGAGTTGAAACTCCAGAATCTGACCATGCACACCTACTAAAGGGGTTTCATGTTGAACCAGACCACCTTTCCCTCTTGTACTTTGCCCTGAGTAGAAAGTAACAAAGATTTTTGGATTTGAAAGGGAAGAATTGTGGAAAATAGAGAGGCAAGTGTGACATAACTAAGCTGACATCGAGCAAAGAGGCTCTGTCTTTGAGCTTCCAAATGGTATGAGAGTCCAGTCTGATCAGGCTGGACACCTAATCTGTGGGGAGCCTTGATTTCTAAACTGCAAAAATGAAGGCACTACTTGCCATCCATCTGCTTTGTAAAAATGCTGTGAGTAATAATGAGCTAACGTTTTTAACCACCTTGAGTTCCTGAGGAAGAAGTACATTCATTCTTGTTCTACGTCATTGGTTCTCAATCATGGTAAACTTGCACCCCAGGGGACATTTTTGGTTGTGACAATTGTGGGGGGAGGGCGCTACTTGGCATCTGCTGGATAGAAGCCAGGGATGTCGCTGACCATCCTACAATACGGAAGACATTCCTCCACAACGAAAAATCATCTGGTCCAAAATGTCAATGGTGCCAATGTCGAGAAAGCCTGCTCTAGGTTTAGATCTCGTCATTAATGTTCTGTTTGGGGGATTTTGAAGTTAACTGAGTTTGGGGTTTTTTCCTGAACACATTTAATTCTCCTGGAGACTCCTTAGAGTAGAAACGAAGTGCTTGAGAAATTATCTTATGAAAATGGAGGTTTACGGATCTCCACATCATCGTGTTTGTGTGAGCAAATGCACTAGCGTCCGTAGGTGATGCGTCATTTCTTCTCCGTCTAGTTGAGGGCAAGTTTAGCTTGGTACACTCCCCAGGTGTCTGGACTGCAGCTTACATGAGCCACTTGCCTCCATTCCCAAGCCAAATTCAGACTCTGTTAATTGGCAAGCACGTCTCAAATTGTGCATCTAGTAATTGCTGATCATAGCTACCTGTAGGTAAGGTTCCCGACTGACCTTCTCAGAAAGCCAGGTCACTCTGTTGTAGTTCTTGGAGAATTCTACAGAGCCTCCAAGAGAGCCCATGGGCTACTTCTCTGTGAACCACATCCTACCCAGGAGGTTAGCCAACCCAGGATGAGTTCTTTCCAACTTGCAGTGCCAGGTGAGGGACGTGTCTTCCCCTCATTATTCAGATTTCCGTGTGGACTTGTGTCTGCTTTATTGCCATATTAGTGGCACTCGGGCTCTTCCCTCAGTGCAGTCACTGCCTCTAGATACTTATCACAGAGTCAGAAGCCAGGCAGTGTTGTACTCGGGTGTAGAGAGACTATGAAAAGCTGAAACAGCACAGCCAAGAGCACAGGGACTCTTCCTGCAGTTACTGCTCTGATTCAAATGCATTTGTACGTGAAGTACATTGATATGCGCATATTTATCTCTGTGTACAATAGGCAGCCAGACATATTTACAGTTTATCTATGCACATAGATTTCTTAAATCATCTGTGTCAGTTGCAGTGTATGTCTTGTAAATGGCACATTCCGTGCCTTCATGGTTCCATGGATGCCATGTTACTTGGCATCAGTGTAGCTCTTTGGGGGTTTCTCCCATTTCTCAGTTTGTGTGTTAATTTCCAATAAACTGTCAACCAAGCATATAGAATGTATGTTTATGACATGATACCTGGTTGAGAGCAACACAGAATACCTGGGCTTCAAAATGAATACTCTCGGGGTTGGGGGCGGTGGGAATCTGATATCCTATAAACAGTTGTAATTTGGGTTCTTAGAGCTGACAGTTCTTGGTTCTGATGACATCTAGCAGTTAGCATGTATTGTAGTATTTATTATAAAATGGTTTTTAAATTTAGGTTATATTGCTGCCATTGAAAGGTTTGAGCGGGAGGGATGTAACTAGAACATAGAAGCCTGGGTCTTACGTATCTGAACACGTGTGTGTTCTGTGCTACACACTGGGTCACCCACGGTGTTGGGAAGGACCACATTCATAGAAGAGTCCAGGCCAAAGCCTCTGCCTGCTGATTGGGTGTGAGCCACATCTGGTCTAATTTTGTACCTATTTTGCCTAAGACCCAACTTTTTAACTCTTTTCAGATCAGCTAACCTGAGAGATGTATGCCAGATGCGACAGGACATGTCACAGAGCTAGGGAGATGTCCTAGTTCTTTGGGTGGTGCTTGGGTTGTCCCCCACCCCCGAAAGCATTGCCTTTACCCCATGAGTAAGAATGGAGGGTCTGTTTAGATAGCAAAATACTTCTCTGGTCCCTTACATGTGGATGGACACCCTAAAGCACAAAGCAAAATGGGGATGTTTCTTAACTTGAGGTTGTCCCCAAGTGACTTGTCCTCAAGAAAATCATTGGGTTCCTCTAAATGGCTCTCGCCTTTGAAGAATGAGGACACCATGAATGGTTAAGCAGGGTGGCAGAGTTTAGAAGTCATTGCTAGTTAAGTGGTCCTTCCATGGAATAAAAAAGCCTCCTGTTCTGCTTAGCCTCAGCTCTTCATGGGAGGCGGGACAGCCCCCTAGGACAGTGTAAATCCCTATCTTGGGAGAAAAGCAAGTGTCAGAGCTGGGGCATGAATCATTGTTGGGCGATTCCACACGGATGATGGCTGTCTCCGAATTCAAGGGCAGGAGTGCGATTTGAGCAACGTAGGGATGGAAACAGCAGCGTGGAACTGACCTGGGTCCCTGAGGTCTCTCCTTTTCCAGGCTAACGTCATGTTTTAACCAAACCTTGCACGTTGAGCTTTCTGTCCTAATGCGCTGAGCTGCACGATGACTTCAGAATAATATTAAGCTTTTCACGGCTTTGTGTTGAGGTTGAGGGCGGGCTAGGTTTACCACAAGGGGACCAGTGGAACCTGAGTGGTGCCTACAGGCGGAGTCTCTGGGAGAAGGCTTCATCTCTTGGAGGTGAAAGCAGAAAGCTCTTCTTGAGGCCCTTATTATTATTATTATTTTATATTTCATGCATGCTTGAGGATTCCTGGTCCATTTTCTGTCTTGTCTTCCTCCAAAATGGCAGGTGGCAGGGAAGAGCATATTATTTTCATGTATTTTTGCAGTCCTCGTGGCTCATCTTGGACTGTTGACCACCCACCAGGGAATGTTGCCTCCTTTTTAGAAATCAGGACTGTCAGTGGCCCACATCACAGGGCCAGCCTTCCTGTGCGGCGTTGCCATCCTGCCCTCCCCTCCCAGGTGCTGCTCCCCACATGAGGGGAGATGGGTGCAGCAGTAGCTTACTTAGAATCCAGCCGAGAGCTCACGTGCGCCATCGTGGTGGCAGAAGTCTCGTTGACTGGCCCATATTCTCCAGCTTGCAGTCCCCCAGCCAATCCTAGCATTTTAGAGGCATGAAAGAGAGGTCCTACATCTAGAGACTGTCTCCAGTTCAAATAGACCAAGTTGAGAAGAATAAATGTTTCCTTTCTCAGCTTGAAGTTGCTAAGGGCCACCTGCGGTGAGACGTGGCTTCACATAACATGAATGATGTGCACCCTTTATAGCTTGCTCTGTTCTTCATGCTACTAACCAGGCTCTGTCGATGTTGTTTCCATGTTAGTTTTTATTTGGGGGGTTGCTCTGCATGCCATTCTTCCTCTTGGCTGATAGTTGCGGGGGTTGAGCCTTTTCCTTTCTGTGATTCAGGTGCCTCACTCTTTCCTTTCCAGGTTCTTCCAGTTCTTTTAACATGTCAAACTCTGGAGATTTGTTCATGGGCGTGCAGTCACTCAATGGGGATTCTTACCAAGGGGCCCAGGTTGGAGCCAACGTGCAATCACAGGTAGGGACCCAGCCAATGTGCCGCCAGGTGAATGCCTTAGAGTCCAAGAGCCCTCAGAGTACGGGCACTTCCTGCTTCTGGCCAGAGAGAGAGAGACAGAGAGAGAGAGACAGAGAGATGTAGAAACAGACCTTACCGACAACCAAACCAAAACAAAGACAACCATTGTCGTGGGGAATCTTGTCCACACTTTGTGAGTGCGTCTGGCTCTGGCTTGTCAGCCACCCTAGGAGGGTGGGAGAGGAGCCCAGGGGGAGGTGACCAAGGCCCATCAGGCGAGTGGACCCAGCGTATTCTCTGCTCAGTAAAGGGAAAGGGAGGAGGCGTTCGGTCCATGGGCTCACGCTCCAGGTCTCTCTCCAGTTTGCTGGTTCTCCACACTCAGCATTGCCCAAGCTGGAAGTCATGAATGCGCAGGCACATAGCTTGGTTTCCTGTTTTCACTTGAAGCCTTTAGTACTCCCAGCCAGGTTGACTAAACTCCTCTTCTCAGTCATCCTTTGTGTCAAGGGACTTGGGTTTCTGGTGATGAGTCTAAGTCCCTGCTGGGAAACAGAAATCAAGTCGTGTGGTGTCAGCCCTCAGTGCTCCCTATGGAGCCACTTGCCTGCATGATGGGGAAGGAGGCCATCCTCCCACCTCACCACGCAGCCTGACGCGACAGGGCGAAGTGGTGTTCTCTGGGTGGGAGCTGCGAGGGAAGTTCTGAGCCGTGCCCATCCAGTGGCCCCACCCTGCCTCTGGACCAGGAAGCATCACCTGCCTGGGACCAGATGAGCTGGCCGGTGACTCAGCCCCTTGCTCAGGAAACATTGCCTGGAAACAAGTTGGAGGAGATAATGGTCAGACTTTGGTCCGATGACTAAATAATTGGCCATTCTTTAAGTCCTCAGAAATACAGCATTAGTTGCACTGTTTACCCAGAGCCCCTCTAAACAGAACCTTGACCTTTCTAGGAGTTCCCAGCCGAGAAGTTATGTAGGATGATCTGGAGGGAAGGGGGAGTGCCATCACCCTCCCTCCTCCAACCCCCGTCTCGCCCAGCCATCTCATGCCGCATCGTGGAATTTGTTTCAATGTTGGGAATCCCAGCTTTCTTCTACCATTTTACTGTCTTGCCTACTGAACTCAGAAAGGGTAATGGATTTGGGGTAGTGAGGAGACCCAGCCTCCTCCTCATGGTTCCTTTCCCAGGAAGACTCTCTCCAACGACCGCATTAATTCGGCATGCCCAAATGGTAGCCCGCGTGATGATGACCTGCCTCCCTTTCCCTGCACCTCCCTGACTAATTTCCTCTCTGTTGTTGTTCGTCTGTTTAGGTGGATACCCTTCGCCATGTTATCAGCCAGACAGGAGGATACAGTGACGGACTCGCAGCCAGTCAGATGTACAGTCCGCAGGGCATCAGTGTAAGAAAACAAGGCTCCCCCCACCCTTTGTTTTCATTCTCTCACTACCAATTATTTCAAAGCCATGGGGCTCAGAATGCCACTTAGTAGGGCTTAGCTTCACGGTCACCTAGTTTCTTGCTTCTGTATCGGTCACGCCGTCGGCAGCATTCTACCCTCAAAAAAGTGGCGATTGGGCAGGCTTCATGCAGGCAGCTGGCGTCTAGGGCTGTCACACACAATCAGTGTTTGCGTGGCACCTGCGGCCACATGCGTTCAGCCGAGAGGGGCTGCTAAACAGGTGACACCTAGTACAACGGTGGTAGGAAATGTCGCCACGAGCTGGGGTCTGGGAACCTGGGGAGAAAGACCCGTAGCCAGAATCCATGGCATCCAGGTCTGTGGTCTTTTTTTTTTTCTAAAAAAAAAAAAGAAAACCTTCCTCCAATCTAAGGACGATTAAAAAAAAATTAACGCCGAGGCTGGGCATGTTGAAGGGATGGGGAGGGGGACAGACCATCTTCTACTTGTTCTTGGGTGCGCTGGCGGCTCCTGACTAGCATGAAAATTCATAGCGACAAGCTATGTCGCACAGAGTGAAATCGATCAGACAGACACAAGGAGACCCGAGTGTAGATTTGGGACAGCAATCCAACTTGATTTCTCAGATCAATCGTCCGCTATCTCAGCAGCGGTGACAGCAAGCTGGGACAAGAGGGCAGCCTGGAAAAGGAGGCCGTTCTTTCGATCAGGGGTGATTTCCTGGGCTTTTAGAGGTCGTCTGATGCTCCAGTAGAGCTATTGGCTCAGAGCCACCCAAGAAAACTGTGATTGGATGATGGTGGTGATTTTTTGGGGTTGTTTCTGTTATGATTAAAGTAAATTGGGGACGGAAGGAAGGAGAGGTGGGCGTAGCGTATAAGCGTAATCCTAGTTTATTCTAATTGAGGTGTAGTGTCTGCGATGAAAAAGTCCTTCAACTCTGCGTTGGTGAAATCATATGTGAGTGTGGCCAGATTGCAAGGGAGCAAAGAAACACCAGCTGTTTCATCAGACGAGGAATGGTTGAAAGAATTAGGAATTATTAAGCCCACGAAAGAGTAGATCTGGGTGGTAATAGTTTTAAACACGCCATCACCTGTGAGAGAGATTGGAATCATCGTGCGTGACCTAAAGAGGGCAGGGTAGGTCACTGAGGGGAAGATTCAGAGAAACGCGTTTCACTTCAACATTTGAAGGGCCTTTCTCACAGTCAAGAGTTGTCCGAAGAAGGGACTGGCTGCCTCTGGAAGCCAAGAATTCCCCTCATTGGAACGTTCAAACATGGTTTGGCTAACTACTTGGAAAGAATGTTGTAGACGGGAGGATAAGCACCAGGTGGTGAGTGTCTTGGTGACTTTTCAGACCCCTTCCAATTAGGAATTCTCTATTTTCTACCTTCCTTAGGCAGAATCTGCTCTGAGTTGATATAATAAGTACCAGGTTCCTCTTCTCAAGGGAAGGAGGTCAGTCAGAGTTGACCCTGGTAAACATAACTCTGGGTAACTGGGTCCCTTTTTTTTTTAAAGGGTTTCCAGAGCAAATGGGTTCTCTCCTTCCTGTGCTCACACTGATTGTTATTACTGTGTTCATGGCTAACTTGCCAGGCGCCTGCTTAGAAAAATAGGAGATACCATGGTGGAGAATTGGGTTCTCAAAAATGGTTTCCATAGCTCTGTGCGTGGTGGTGGCGGGGAGTTTTCAGGCACATAAGCATGTATGCATTTCCTGAATCTTCTTGAGCTGTAAGAGATTTTTCTAGAAAAAGATCTGCTCTGCATGTAAGTAGAAGAGAGGATCACGAGGAAAGTACGAGAGTTGGGGGACGAGGATATAGGCACATTCGAAAAGGGAACTGAAGAAAGTCTACGTGGCTGGGCAGGAAATGGGGCTGCCGGTTCTGTTATTCAGCACCTTTCTTTCCTAACTGGGGAGCATAGAAGAGAGGGGCCCTCAGCCTCGGGCTTGGGGGTGGGGGAATGGGTCACCGTTGGCCCCTCTGACATCATCTCGTGGGCTGGGAATCATTTCTGAAATGGTGTAACCAAACTCGTGTGGACAGTTATGTCCGATGACATAAGCCCACCACAAAAACGGGGCTGGCAAACGCCACTTGAAAGCATCTCATTTTGTGTTGATTATTTTTCCCCCCTGTGAACTGTAAGTTTATTTGATTTCTGGGTCTTTAATCTGCAGAGTAAATGAATCCAAGGCAGATCATGATACGGGATGTTCCTTTGGTATCAGTTTGAAGTTGTGCCACCTGCAGGAGCCTCAGCTTGGCAGAGGGACATGTATTCTTAGGTATTAGACGCTGCTCCCTGTGTTATGTGCAGAGAGGCCTCTGGCTGCCAGAAGGGAGAGAGAGGGAAAAAAAAAAAAAAGGGGGGGAGGGAGAGAGAAGAGACAAGGACAGGAATGAAAGAATTGAGCCAAGGAGTAAAAATAAACAGTCCCTAAACCCAGGGCAGCAGTGGAATTCCCAGCTGGGCTCTGGATTGTGTTTCATTCCGCGGAGGACGTTTTCTGGGCAGCCTTTCTCGACTCCCCTGGCCGCGTTCTCACAGCACCCACACCTTCTCCGACCAGTGTCTATTTTAAATCCTGTAGAGTTCAGACCACTTGCTTTTAACCCGAGGGGGCTGCAAGGGTGCAGTGGTCAGAGCCCTGTGATGGGGGTTGGGAGACTCCCGCCCTGGTGACTCTCATGTGTCTGAGGACAGACGTCAAATGCTCTTTTATAAAATGGGGCCAGTAATTCCCACTCTTCATACCTCAAGGGCTGTATTAGGGCAAAGGAGAAAATCGGCAGGAAAGGGCTTGGCAAAGCATAGCTTGTTCCACGTGAATGCAGTAGGAAAAAATCGTTCTAAGTGAGAACTTTCCAAGTTGACCTTTTTTCTCCCTTTGTGGGAGCAGTCTTCTCGATAGGGAGTTCCTAGTGGGGGGAGGTTAGGTCTCAGTTGTCACTTTTTTTCCTCTTCTGATGGAAAAGTATGCTTTCAAAAGCAATATCGAGTTGTGCCTGGGCCGAAGGGCCCCCTTCCCCAGCCGTGGTGAGCGTTAAGTGATGCCTCCTTGAGTGCTTTGTGCTCACAAATGACAACGGGCAGTGCTTACTGGGTTTAGAGTAATGGAGGGAGATTAGGTCACTTCTCTGTCGATCGGACAGACTTAAAGACCACATCCCCTTATTCCTGTCCCTTCCCACTGCCACCATCCTTGTTCTAGAAATAGTTCATTCGCTGGACTTTTGTGATTATATCCGAGTTACTGTTCCTGCCTTTATTTCTCCTGCACTCATCCCCTGAGTGTCATCATTCCTTGCCCAGAAATCACACCTCTCTTACCTAGCTGAGCAGGTAGCCTGAGATTCAGAGTCTTTCCAATCCTTTCCTCTCGTCCTGTCATCCAGTAAACTTTGGATGCCAGGCAACGTGGCCAGCTGACCTCTACCTAGTGATGGGTGTTCCCCTACATCCACTCATGTGTGCTGACTATGCAAATGTCCTTTCTTCCTCCATCACCTTCCGCGCCCCACCCTACTCTCAAAATCCCACGTCCAGCTCCTCCTTACTGTCTGTTCTTTGTGTCTTTCTTTCCTGAATATGTGTGTGGTCCTAAAATGCCTCTGTGAGCTGCTCAAATCACATTTGTTGAAGGAATAAATCAGACAGAAAACAAGCTACCACTAAATTTAAAAACACGTTTTGAGGACCAATAGCCACATCTTCTATAACAGCTGTAAAGTATCTAGTGATGATTTTTATTTGAAATGCCTTACTTATCTGCCCATAGACTGTCTTTTTTCAATTCAGAAAGCTTAAGTCTTTCTTTTTGGGAAAAGTTTCTAAACTTTTTGACCAGTGCAGATTCTCTGAGAATAAAATTCAGATCAGTATTAAATAGGGGAGGTTATATAGTGATGCTGTTGTTCAGAATTCTCTCTTTGAATTCTTTAACGCCACCTTTTCCTAAAAGAGTCATCCTTATCAAAACCTGTTTTTTGGATGGCCATCCACGTAGCAATGGAACGTCGTTCCTCATGGGGCTCTCTATGCTGTCTCTACCAGACACGGGAGCGGAACCTGCACGAACAAACTGGTGGAAGGTGGCAGCACCTTGAAGTCAGGAAACTTGGATTCTTCTTGTGGCTTTTCTTCCGGCAAGTCCTTTCATCTCTGTATCGTTGCATCATCTGCCAAATTTACCCGATAAACAAGCTCTAAGGTCCTTTCAACTCAGTCGTTCTGGAGTCCTACAAGGATGCTCTTTGATTCTTACTGTTCACTCAAGGCACACCAGGCTCAACTGTAGGTTCCTGTTTCCAGAAAACTTGCCTCTGTTTAGTCTCCGCCATACTTCCATACGCCCACCCCATCACTTCCCCCTCCAGCTGTATCTTGAGGGAAGGAGGATGAGCTTGCATTACAGGACCTTCTCCCTTTGAATTCTCAGAGATTGGTGGTAGCAGAAACATTATTCTTTAGGGTGAAACTATTTTTAATTATTTTTAAACGTGAGTTAAGGGAGTGAGTTCACTCCAGCCACATCTTAAATGTCAGTAGATACCCGATAAGATTTTTCTTATTCAAGAGTTTTAATGAAAATGAACATACAGTCTTAGCATTCTCTCTATAAAGGCAAAGTGCCATGAACGTCAGTTTATGGCTGAAAAATCTCATTGATTTTGCTTTGTGATAATTAGAGTAGTGGGAAAATAGAGCTGAAGCTTTGATCTCTGTAAACCATTAACATACGTGTTTTTTATTTTTGTTTGTGCTTTCTCCCATGTTAGGCAAAGAGACAAAAGGACATTTATAAATGTAAGAAAATAAATAAAATATAAATCATTAGGACCAAAAATAGCAAACCATTTAAGTGAATGTGTTTCAGGCATTCGGAAATCACGAGGGTTACTTGGTCACACTCGGCCACAGGCCATCATTTTAATTTTTTTGTCAACTACTTCTGTGAGACCTCCTTCCACTTAAAGTGTATGTTAATAAGATGTCGCCACACGTGGCGTTGTAGGACTGGGGAGGGAGGGCGATCATTAAAATCATATGCAGATCTTTAAAAACTCACTTTAATTATATGGCATTTTAATTTTTCTACCAAGCCAAATGTGAATTTTGAAGATATTAAGCCATATTCAGATGTGCTCCCAGTTAGTTGCCTTTGGGTACCTTCTGGTATGGTGGCCAGGGACCAGTGAGTGGCCCTGGGCTGGGGGGTAAAAGGAGTGAGGGTGATGGACAGGCCTGAATAAGGTGCACCAACCTCCACGGGTTTGAAAGCAGCAGTGTAGGGTAGGGTAGGTGGACTCCTGCCTTCAGGAGGTTTGCAGCCTTATCACAGAGCCAAGGGGAAACAGTAAGTCCCTTTAGCTTTTTACATGATGGTGCCTTTAAGCCTTAATACCATATCAACTGAGCATTTGAGACCAGAAAAGCATTTTATTTGCGCCAACAATACTTGGAGCAGCAAAATAAAAAAAAATTTTAAAAAAAAGCCCCCATATCGTAATGTCATATGCCATCCGTTGTTTTTCCCCAGCTGCGACATGAAAGCCTGTAAAAATATAGAGGGTGAATGAGGCTAAATCATTCAATGGCATATTCGTTCATTTATACATTCATGTATTCATTCATGTATTCATTCATTCATTCAGCAAATATGTCATCAGTAGCATTTTTGACCTCAGGGAATGTGGCTACATCATAATACATCCAGGTCAAATTGGAAAAATGCTGATGCCAATGAGGATGTATTTTAACTTTCAGTCTCACTCAGCACCTTGTCTGAGATGAGGTTTCCTGTTCTTGGAATCCTAGGACAGGGGAGCCAGTCAGCTCTGCAGTTCAGGAGGGAATTTGAAATTAAGTTATGTGGCAGAAGAGAGGAAATCCAAGACCAACTAGCGATAGATAGAGAAATCTACCCTCCTCCCCACAAAAAAGCCATCCCGTGGACTGGGAAGAAGTGTCCTTTTGTGGAGACTCCTTACCTCGTTGTAGAAGTAGTCATGACGAATGTCATTGACCTCAAGCCTAGAAATACAGTCACCGCAAAACATCGTCACATTTACAGCGTGAGTGGAGTGTCATGCACATGGGTACACGGCTTCCACTCCTTACACTTCTTCCTCTGGGACTGTGGACAAGTCACTTTCCCTCGATAGGGCTCAGCTTCCTGAAATCTAAAAAGGACAGTTGAGCTAGAGAATGCCAAAGCCCCTCTTCCAGTGCCCTGTTCTACTTGTAAACATGTTTTTCCATTCCCAAGAAAACCCAAGATTAGAGGACATACTTCAAAGCTATAAGTGAAAGAGAAATTTGTGTTTGGGGGGAAGATGCCCATACGTGACATGACAGTAATGCACACAACACACCGTGCTGGTTTTATGGGGACTGATGCCTCAGCGTCCTGCCCAGTTGGGCCCACGTCTGTCCCTGCAGCCGTGCTGTCCCTGGGCTGTGATCAGGTTAGTTGTTCCGGACTCAGGTTGATCCTGCCTTCTGCTCTGTGAAGAAAAAAGTCACAACCGCCAAAAGGCAGTTTGTTTCGTGGTTGCTCCCAAAAGTGGCACGACCCCTTTAGACCTCAGTAAATGTTAAGCTGATTCAATTGGCTGGATTTCTTTGTGGAAAACGTTAGCATTAGCATTGATTTCAGAAGCTGACCCCCTCTTCTTGCCTTCGAGGAGGGAATTCCACATTTTGGACAAGTTTGTTTTCAGGTAAAAGTATTAGACCTCTTTTTAGAAAATCTAATTGTTATTTTTAAATTTGGTGCATTTAAAAAATGCACCTCTGGCTCTAATTGAGTTTGGGGAAATTCTTTTCCATATCTTTAAATATTAAGGATTTAGAGCTCTATAAATATTCTCTGGTCCACCAGAGAAATAAGGCAGAAGGCATGGCTAACTTGACTGGGCAGAAGGCTTGGCTAACATGGAACAATTAACCAGAGAAGTAAATAAATGAATAAATGCTTTATTCAACAAGTTTATAGGGAACCATCTGACATCCAGCACCAGTAATTCAAATATCAACAGGACATGATTCTTGCCCTCTGTGAAGTCACAGAAAGCTTGAAGGACTGGGAGTGACTCACTTCAGTCCACTACTTTCTCTGAAAGGGAAGGACTACACCACTGAATATAGTCAATATAAGATTATTTTTGAAGAACTGGGGGAATGGCCGTTGTAAGAGTTATTTACGTATGTGTAACTATACTCCTATCAACCGAAAATGAGTTGCTTATAAACATGGATTGACATCTGCCATCCTTTTTTAGGTTTGCAAGTGACTATGCCAAAAGCTGTTCTTTCCTTCTAGAACCGTGCTATCCTAAAGACTTTTTTTTTCACCCGTGGTGGAAATGCTCTATTTCAGTGCTGTCCTGTAAGGGAACCATTAGCCACACATGGCTGTTGAGTACTCGAAGTGTGGCTATTGTGACTAAGAAAATGAATTTTTAATTGAATTTAATTTGAATTAATTTCAATTTCAATAGCCACACGTGGCTAGTGGCTGCTATGTCAGACAGCACAGTTCTAGATGCTCTGTCCAGGTGTTTGGTAGCCACTGAAGGTGGCAGGATAGCGCTGGAGCGCCGACCATGCTGTGAAAACAGGGTAGACTTCCTAACACAGAGCACACAGAGGCATGCTTTCTGCTTCAGTAAGCCTTTCCTCATATAAATAGAACTCTTTACTAAAAATTAACCATGTGCAAGAAGTTAAATTCAGACTAGCGTAATGTGCTTTAAACAATGAAATAATATGGAGGAAGATTTAAAATATAAATATATAAGCACCTTGATTTAGTATGGTTCCATTTGCCGTAATTTCCAACTCTTGTCTGCCACTAATTCATCTAACCTAATAATTTTTCAAGCCTAAGCCGGACATCTCTTTGAACTCATCTTCATTTGAACCTTTATTTCTGAAGACTCTTGGGGACTTAGTGAGGTCCAGTCTCTGTTTCAGATCTCCCAGGTGCCTGAAGACTTCGCTGGCAGCTTCTGCTTAGCTGTTCCTTTCTCCCTGCCCTGCTAGTGTGACCTGCAAGTCCGCATCCTTGGCATCACCTGGGAATTTGAGATCAGTGCAGAATCGCAGGCCTGCCCAGAGTGTTAGGTCATTCTGCATTTTAACCAGACCTTCTGGGGATTTCTAAGCAGATTGAGTTCGAGAAGCCCTGTTCTAGCGGCTGAAGCCTTCCCCTAAGACTTACCTAAGAGGAGGAATCATGCTGCTATCTTTACATTAAGGAGCCTACCTTTTTAAAATTCTCCAACATTTTATGTTGAAGTTTTCAAACATGCAGAAAATTTAGAAGAATTTTACAGTATTCCTACCACCTAGATCCGGTCATTAATATATGATTTCACTGGCTTCCTCGTGTGTCCGTCTGTCTGAATCTGCATCTTTACATTCATCTGTCAGTTCATCTTATTTTTTGATGCCTTTCAAGATAAATTATAGACAACAGTACACTTGCACTGAAATAAATACTACTGGTATACGTATCATTAACTAGAGTTCGATATTTGTTCGCAGTTTTTTCCTCTTCTAAAGTAAAATTTTACACAATTAAATGTACAGACCATAAGTGTACATTCTCGAAGTTTTGACAAATGTAATATACTTGCATGTAAATTTACTACCCTTTATTATCTTGTGTCTACCCCTTTCCCATAGTTTACAAAAACAGACAAAAAGAAAGAAACAGGACAGAGCCCCAAGTTATCCACAGAATAGTCTAGTCTTTTCCAACCACCACTCAGGTGTTCACCTCCCCCTCCCCCCCCCCAGCTACTACTGACCCCTTCACTCTTATAGCCAAACTCCGCTAAAAAGGCCATTTTCTAATTGAATAAGATGGTTTAGTCTACATTTGCCTAAGGTTCTGACTTGCTGTGCCTGCTTTTAAAGGGACTTATATCCCTCTTCCATACTAAGAACTTTTCAAAATATATAAAAATAGAAATTAATGGTACTGGACAATTACAGTATGATTTTCTCACTTGTAAGACATTACATCTCTCCTCTTATCTTTTGCTGTTTCTCCCTCTTTCTTCTCTGGTGTCCTTCAGCTTGAAGTCCAATTCCTTTTTGGAAGCCTCCCACAAACTTCTACAAACTTACTATGTTTCAAAGTCACACACCTGTCTGAAATTGTGCTTCATCTCCTTAGGGAGGTGATCTACCGTGGGAGTGTAGAAGCCTATCCTCAGCCGACCTGTAGGCTAAGAGGATGCTCTGCAAGAGGATGAGATTCTGATGAGGGAAGTTTCAGGTCCCTCGCTCTCCAAAGCTCAGGAGTTCTAGTGAGACCCAACATAAAAAAAGCACAACTAATTAAGTGCTTCAGGTTCTGGGGATAACTTGAGCATCCACCAATATCCAGACTACGTGAATACTAACTCATAACATTGACTGAGTGCCCTAATATAGACCGATGTCTCTGTAAACATTCTCATCCCCATCCTAAGGATGAGAAAACAGAGACTCGGAGAGGTTAAGTAGGTTGCCCAAGATCAAAGAGCCCGCTGGTGACAGAGCCAGGCTGTGGACCCAAGACAGTCTAACCTCAAAGCTTCTATTCTTTCCCTTTATCCAGAGGGAACCTTGAACCTTTACTCCTTACGCTCAATGAAGGGAGGTGGCAAGAAACTTACAGTAAGAGAATCCATTATGTTTCCTGGTAATAAATATTTTGGAGCCTGGCTGACATGGAAAAGAATGATAAGAACTCAGTTATGACTGTCGTGTTACATATCCTTTCAGGGCAGCAGATAGAAGGCTTGAGACTGGTTGGTTCTTTTTTTAATGAAAATTAAATCTAAAAATTATATAGAAAGTCCTTCCCTGGGTATAGCTTACTCTGCATGGCTATTGTGTCGTATTTGGTTAACCAACTTAGTCAGGGACCCAGTGATCACACATGAGAGAGAAGAAAGATTTAGATCAAGTGTCTCTTCATGGAGAGATTTGGTGATTCATTAAAATAGTTGGCAAGAAGTGCCAGGAATCTAGGTCTAAAATATCAGTAGAGTTTTTTCTTTCTTTCTTTTTTTAATTTGAAGACAGTAAAATGGAAGAAGAGGAAAATTTTGCCTATTAATTGATTACACGTGTTAAGTATCGTTTTAGAAGATGGATGATCCACATTGAAGAAACTAGGGGATTAACTATAGAAGTAACAGTTCTCCTTAGACCAACAGAAAAGATAAAAAGGGGCCACCTTGCTTCACTGGGCCAGGACTTCGAGCAAGACGGTCCCTCTTTGTCAACACTTAACATTCGGCATTTTTAGTAATTAAAAAGGATGAAAAATAAAAACTGTGAGTTAAAAGAAAAAGCGCAGCAAGGTACACAGATAATATAGGATGAATAAAACTAGAAAAATTAAATAGAAAAAAAAAAGAATGGCAAATACTAAATTGAAAAGAGCCAGGAAATAAGAAAAACAGAACTAGGAAGAAAAAATACACTAATGAACTACAAGGCAATGGAAGGCTGGAAGTGGCAGCAGAAGGATAAAAACCGCACGTGAAGTGGCAAGAGGAAGGTTAAAAGCAATTAAGACACACAGGTACTAAACAGAACAATAAAAACGCAGAATAAGCTAGGATGAGTGGTTAAAACAGACAGCATATCTGCTAAGAACATACTTAAAAAGATTATAAAACAGAGCAAGTAGTAATAAAACAAGGAAGTGGTATAAAGCAGTACATTAAAGAACAATTAAAAAACAATAAGAAGAGAAAATTAATGGGCTAAAATGACATTTAATAATTGTATTAATAACTAACACATATTGACTTCTCTCCATGTGTTAGGCACTCTATATGCATTAACTGATTTAATTCAAGTTTGTGAAAGTAATTAAGACATTTTAAAAAATGTAAACTAAACACTAAAAAAGTTCAGAGGGGGACAAAATCAGGCATCAGAACAACCAAAAATCTAAAGGTTAGAAAAAATAAACCCACAGGTGTCAGTTTTCATTCCTTGTCTCATGTGATTACTTTTGATGTTGAAAATCACCAAGGCGGCAGGAGGGTACAGTAACTCAGTGGTAGGTGCATGCTTAGCATGCGCGAGGTCCTCACTTCAATCCCTGGTACCTCCATTTAAAAAAAAAATTTTTTTAAAGAAAAAGAAGATCACTGAGTACCTGCACTGGCACTTCTTCTGTGGAGCACAGTTTCCAGAAGTGCTGGTAGATATGTTGGTTCTTCCCTCCTCTTGTCCTAGTAAGCTTAGCCTTTCCTAGAGACATTCATTCTGAGTAAAAGAAAGAAAAATGCTTTATGATACTGCTTATATATAGAATCTTAAAAAAAAAAAATGAACTTATCTACAAAACAGACTCACAGACATAGAGAACAAACTTATGGTTACCAGGGGGAAAAGGGGGTGTGAAAGGATAAATTGGGAGTTTGAAAACTGCACCTCTTAGGAAGTGATGGAAATGGTAGCTATCTTGATTGTGGTGGTGGTTTCATTGGTGGATACACAGCTATCAAAATTCATTAAACTGTACATCTGACTATATGTAGTTCACTGTACAGGAACAAACCACAATAATGATGTTTAAAAAAATCCTTAAGCAACAGAATCTATGGCCCAGGAACTGTGGCAGTAAGAAAACATCTCAAAATCCTACTCACTTTACAGGATTTAGACCAGGATTCTTTACTCCTAGACGGACTTCCTAGTTCCTCCAGGCTGCACCTACATAGTACTTAGTGCATTGGGCTTGGAGTGGGAGTTCTTCTCCAATTCTTTTCTTCATTTCCCTGCAGCCCTGGTTTCTTGAGGAGAAGGATGCTAGTTTTGCATCCCAGCCTTCAGTTCAGACTTCGTACACACAAGGTGCTTAATGCATGCTTTTTGAAGTGAGCCTACTTGAACCAGTTGTCAGATTTCCTTTTTTTGTCTTTTTTTTAAACCCAGAAACCAACTTGTGGCTAGATTTTCTGTCCACCTGGAACCCCCACATGTATGCTTTTGTGTGTTTCTGTTGTCCAGAAAGAGTTGCTCCGGCAGAGAATGGCTTTTTTTTTTTTTTTCTGTCTTCTTTTTCTATTTATCACAACCTGGTACCCACCTTTTACCTCCAGCTTATCTATAGCTTAAACCCTATCCTCTTCACCAGCTCACACCAGAACTCTTTTTCTGGGTCTGTTCAGAGCCCACAGATCTGGTGCTGGTTCTTCTCTTCCCCCTACTGTTTTCCTGCGGCAGGTGTTGTCCCTGAGGACTTTGCCTGATCTGCAGTTCATTCATTCACCCATTTACTCATTCCGTCAGCAGACGTTCTCTTGGAATGTATTATTAACCAGTTATTGTGGACATTAGGGCAAGGAGAACACAGAGGGGAGCAAGAGCTTCTTGTCAGGCAACTCTCCATCCTGTCTAAGTTGATTGCTACGTTTAGCCCCCTTCTTTTGACCTCATTTTTTGTGGAATGGGGAAAACAACTGATTAATACTCTTCACAGGTAATTACATTTTGAGAAGAGTTATGCAGACACCTGCTAACTCTGTTCTCCAGGCAAAGGTGTCCCACTTACCTTCGTCTTTCTTCCTCAGACCTATACCTGACCATTTAACTGTGTTGCTCTTTTCTCGGGTGAATCCTAGACATCAGCCAAGACCTTTCAAACACATGAGACAAAGATCTAAATTAGATGTGGGCTTGCCTCCATATGCTTTGTTTATGTTTCCTTTTTTTTTCTGATTATAAATTAATGTTTAATGTAGAAAATTTGGAGACTGCAGGAAAAGCACACAGAAGAAAATTACTGCTCCCTTTTTGCTCTGCAGCCGTCTAGCATTTTGTGTGTAAGTACATTGTGTGGGTGTAGGAAAGTTACGATCATATCGAACGTATCATTTTACTAAAATGCTTATTTTACTAAAAATATATTGTGAATATTTTCCATATCATTAAACATTCTTCTCAAACATAAGTTTAATAACCGCATAGGAGTTTGTCACCAGGGAAGTCTGTAATTTATTTAATCAATCTCTGCTGTGGAACATTTGAGCTGTTTTCTTTTTCTTTTCTTTTTTTTTTTTTTTTACTATTATTAACAACACTGTGGCAAACATCATAGTACAGAAAATATAGTGCATATTTTCTATTATTTCCTTGAATAAATTCCTAGAAACGGAGTTGCTGGATCAAAGGATGTGAACAAATCTAAGGCCTTTGTGATGTATTGTAAACTCTTTCTCCTGGACACTTCCATGAATTGATGGTTCCCACAGCATTTTTGATCATTTCCCGTTTCCTCACACCCTCAGTAACAGTGTCTTAGTGGCTTTTCGATCTTTTGTCAATTATCACATTATAAAATGCCAGCTCATTCTTATTTTAATGGAATTTGTATCTCTTTGATTTCCTAATGAGATTGAACCTTTTTTCATCTCTTTGTTAGTCTTGTTATATGTATTCTTGAAACGTTCATGTTTTTCTTATTGACTTCTAAGAACTCTTACACAAGAAGGACATCACTCCA
Source organism: Camelus ferus (assembly GCF_009834535.1). Classification (NCBI taxonomy): domain Eukaryota; kingdom Metazoa; phylum Chordata; class Mammalia; order Artiodactyla; family Camelidae; genus Camelus; species Camelus ferus. The sequence goes on along the minus strand of NC_045716.1, from coordinate 15,405,872 downwards.
TTTCTCACTTGGCCAATATTGAGAAAATAGAGAAAATTGTATTTCTCACTGGAGGAAGGCTCATGTGGAATAGGGCCCCAGGTCTCATTCCGTCTATTTCTGTGTAAAGTTCTCCAGCGGGAAAGCTGGATTGTTAGCCTAAGAAAATGAAAGGCAGATAGATCTATGTGTGATTCTGATAGTAATCTTAAAAAAAAAAAAAAATTAACCCTGCAATCTGAATTGGCTTGACATTTTCTATATTTCTTATAGTCTCTGAAAAAACACAGGACTGTAAAATAGAACCCAAATTGTCTAAAAGAACCTGCAGATACATTAGTCAGTCAAAACTTTCCTTGAAGATTTACCCTGTGTCTAGTATTCCCCTAAGTATTAGGAATTGCCGAGTAAGTCATTGGCTAGTTTATAGCCAGGTTGAAGGAATGAAGCTACATATAATTTAAAAGCTTTCTTACAACCTTAGCTAAACTCGGGTCTAGAAAATGGTCTTTTGAGTGACTAGATGTTTTCTCATATTTTGGATGCTCTGTCTCTTTGCATCTTCTTTTACCATCTGACAGGCAGCACATTCTTCTAGGTTATTGAATTTTGACATCTCACCATCATCCTTCCCTCTGCCCCTTGCACCCACCTAGCAGAACATGTACAGAAAAGCCACGTCAAACTCCTGGAAGATTTCCACTGCAGAGATTACTGGGACAATCTAAAAGGGAAAAAAAATTAAAATTAAAAAAAAAAAATCAACCCATTCTTATCCTTGGATGAGCATCTCAGGATAAAAGAGGCCTTGCCCCAGCGTCCACTAAAGATACCTGGGATGGTGTCAAAAAAGTTCAGAACTCTTGAGTACATAGTTTCCAAGCACCTGCCCTCATCTCACAGGTAAATAGAATTCTCAAAACAGGACCATCCCCTCAATAAGGCTCAGTGGAGCCCAGTGCCCCGTTCTAGCACATTCCTCTCAACATTCTCTGTCTGCCTTTCCCCCACAACTTCCCACCACATCTCTCCCCTCCACCACCCTTCTGTTAGCTGTAATGACCCTGCAAACACTAAATGGCATTTGAGTGCATTAAGCAGCAAACTCTCCGGTGACATAGCAATTATGGCTCTGAAATAGATTTGGTGCGTCACGGAAGATAAGGGTTTTGAAAGTTTCTGTTGTGATTATAGCCTGTAACTCCCACAAATAATAGGCTTCAAAATAAGAGGCTGCCAGCGGAGCCTTTATGGCTTTGTCTCAGTGATGGCACGTAAATTGCTATTAATGTCCTAAGTGTACTTGAATATGCCAGTCTTGGGGATGTGGAGTTGGCTCGGTGTCTCTCTTTACACGGCATGTCATTGTGGGTCTGATAATCTGGGGTAATTGCTGTCTCTTGGATGGTCAGAAAAGTCTAAGAGGCTTTAGCTTCCTGCGTGATGGCAAATAGCCTTCAGGTTTACACCGCGAGTTATGTGTGTGTTCCGGGGCTGGTCGCCGTTCATCGTCAAGGTGTCTCTATGATCCCTGTGTGTGCCCTGAGTAGATAATAGTCCTTCAGCAAAGCCAAGGCAAAACTCAGAGGTTATGAAAATAAAATGAAGAATCTGGTGCTATACAGAATCAGCAAAATCAGATCATTTATACTGAGAGTGAAAGAAGAAAAATACTCTTTGCTTGAATTTTTCAGATTTGGCTACATGAGTAAAGACAATCATCTGTTGTCTTACACAGCCCGTTTTCCAGCATCTGTGTGTGTGTGTGTGTGCGTGTGCACGTGTGCACATTTTTTAGGTGCTGTGAGTATTTTCTGAACATGTATTAGTTCTACGTCAATATGATAAAGTATGTGGAAATTATGCGTGTTTTTGTATACTGTGTGTGAATGTATGTAAGCGTGTGTGTTTTGGTTTTGCCAGTCTGGGTGTAGAGGATGTTTATTCAGATATAAATGGTTTTCTGCACTAGGACACCTCTATTTAGTAAAGCAAGCCGAGCTGCTTTTTCTTTGTCTCTGAAAAGTTAAATACAACAAATCTCAAGCCTGAACTTCCTGTATGGACATTTAACCGAAGGACTCCCTAAGTCTGTGGGACATGGAAACGTTTTACGTTAACTGTCCTATCTGCACTTTTAATAGAAATCAGAAAGCAACTGAGTATGCTGTACACCAGAAGTTGACACACTGCAACTGACTATACTTCAATTAAAAAAAAAAAAAGAAAGAGAAAGCAACCAACCCTAAACCTGGAGGCGTACACGACCTCCTATCCTGTACCAGCCACAAGAGGTTCAACCAGAGCCATCCTCTGTGTCTCAAGTGCCTTACGTGGCAGTATTAATTCTGGGCCTTCACAACAGATGAATTAGGGGAGGATGATGTGAAGAAGGTGCCAAAGTAGATCTTGATCTCGGAGCTGACCTGTATGTGCACTTCGGTCATGTGGCGCTGGGCGCTGGCAGGGTATCACACTGTGATAGGTGCCACAGCTGAGTTTTGCAGTTGCATTTTGACTGAGCGCCCTTGAAACAGCAGTTAGAGCGCATGCCAGATAAGGCTGGAGATAGTGCCTTGTAGTAAGAGAGTTCATATTCATACCAAGTGAACGTGGATTAGGTTTACCATCTGACTGCGCAGATCTCAGACCAGGACTTCGCTCTGCCAGTATAACATAAACTGTATTAACCAGCAAGGTGGCACCACACATGGTGATGGCTCAGATGTATGACCCCAGAGGAGTAGTTTGTCTGGTCCAAAATCAAGTTTGATGAGGTAGATTGAGGCTTAGGAGTGAAAGGTATTAAAACCCCCTGAAAGACTTCTCTGAGGCTGACCTCGTGGTTCATAGATCCTAGCATCTTAAGAAACATCACAGTGGAATATTATGCAGCCATAAAAAATAATGAAATAATGCCATTTGCAGCAACATAGATGAACCTAGAGATTATCATACTAAGTGAAGTCAGACAAGACAAATACCATATGATATCACTTACATGTGGGATCTATAAAAAAGGGCACAAATAGACATATTTACAAAACAGAAACAGACTCACAGACATAGAAAACAAACTTACAGTTACCACAGGACAAAGGGATAAAGTAGGAGTCTGGAGCGGGAGGGTATAGCTCAAGTGGTATAGCACCTGCTTAGCATGCATGAGGTCCTGGGTTCAATCCCCAGTACCTCCTCTAAGAATAAATAAATAAACCTACTTACCTCCCTCCACCGAAAAAAAAAAAAAGGAGCTTGGGATTTGCAGATACTAGCTACTGTATATAAAATAGGTAAACAACAAGGTTCTACTGTTTAGCACAGGGAACTATATTCACTATCCTGTAATAACCTGTAATGATAAAGAATATGAAATATATGTGTGTATAACTGAATCAATTTGCTGTCCAGAAACTAACACAACATTGTAAATCAACTATACTTTAATTATTAAATAAAAAAAAAATAGCACAAAGATTCCTTGAAGGTGAACTTAAGAGCATAAGATCAGTAGCACCCACTCTCTACAATTTGCACCCCGCAGGCATTTGAAACTTGAAATGTCCAAAAGCAGTGGCATATAGTGGGGACTGAGTTTGGCGAATTCTAGCTTCTGAGCCCTAGCTTCCTGGCTTGAGAAGTAAAAATAGGAGTTCACACTTTGTTTAGGTACCTTATGTATTCAGCAACCAAAGGCAGAGAATTATCAGTGAGTCCCGCATAAATACAAAGTTACAATGGGCACCAGCAGCCAGGCGGCCTTACGGTCACAGGGACGGGGACCAAAGGAAGCAGTTCAAAGCATTCACTTCTCTGTTCATTCAACTCAAGTGCTTAACTGAGCAGCTGCTCTGTCAGACGTGATCCTCATCTTCCAGTGACTTGATTTGACTGAATGATGTATCATCTCACTGAGGATAAAAATCAAAGCCCTCACATGGCCTGCAGGCCTTGGCGTGATCAAGCCATCCCAGTCTCCAGCCCATCCTCTGCACTCCCCACTCTGCTCCTATGCTCCATCCTTTCTGGCTTTCTTGCAGTTCCTTGCAGCCTTTGGGCGGGTTTCTGCTTCCACCTAGAGGGCTCTTTGCCCCACTCGTTACTTGTCTATTTTCTGTTCACTTTTAGGCTGACTTTCCAGAAGCCCCCACCTCAATGAGGTCCCTGCTTTTCTCCCTCACAGCACTTACCCATCTGGGGTCTTTACTTGTTCTTTGGATGATGTTTTGAATGTCTGCTTCCCACAAGACAGCAAGCTTCATGGAGCAGACACCAGATTTTTTTTTTTAATGTGTTGTATCTACCACTGTATGCCTAGTATATCACATGAGGGAGGCACTGAAGACCTATTCGTAGAATTTAAGAATTAAAGGATTACAGTGAGTAAGTCCTGGCGCTCACATGGGACATCGAAATAAGTAAGAACTGCGCCTGGTTAGACGTCAACGTGAAAGGGCGAAAGGTTGGTGGTACCAGGATTTAGGGAAGTGGGTGATGGTTTGCCCTGAAGAACCTTGCTGGAAGGGAGGTAGTTCTCTCGCTGGGCCTTGAAAGAAGACACGGATTCCTAGAGACCAGAGGAGAGGGACAGACAAAGGCAGAAAGCCTCTCGCCTGACTTCTCTCTAGAGTAAGAAGGAATCTCACTTTGGCGATGGGAAGTCTGTTGTTTCTCCACAGCAGCTCACACCATTAAAGTCTCTTCTCTCCCAGGAACGGCTGATTGCACAGCTGATCTTTCTTAACCTATGGACCGTCACAGCAAAATCTCAGGGCTGCTGGGAACCAGACGAGTAAGGAGTGTGGTGGTGTGACTTGGATGTAAGGTCCCCAGGGATCTAGTGGTAGACAGCACTCAGAGAGGACAGGGGGCCGTGGGAACAGGAATCCTAGAACCAGTGGCTTCGGATAATCTAGGCAGAGGACTGGCTTCTGGGAAATGGGATGGCAGGTCGTAGTTGGTGGGCTGAAATTCCAGAGCAGGATTTCAGTTGCAAGAGAAAATCATGACCTCAGTCGTAAGTGAGCTGCAGTACATAGCAGGGAGCTAAGCAGAAGCTGGGCCTGGGCTTGGTGGGGACGTGCTCGGCCACAGGGGAGACATTCCCTGTACGGAGATCCAGGTGCAAAGAGTTCAAAACAAGAAAAACAGCAAAATCGACTCCGAGTTACCTATGGTACCAAACTAGACTAGAAGAGAAATTGGAGAGCTGAAAGAACATGTTTTTCCCAGACAGGGTTGACCAGATTTAGCAAATGAAAATACTGCGTGGGCTATACTTAACATAAAAAGTATTTGTTGTTTAAAATGTATATGTAACTGGGCGCCTTATAGTTGGCTGCAACGCCATTCCCAGGCCCTAAGGTGGAAGAGGACTCTGCAGGTGGGCCTGAGCCCTGGAGAGAGTCAAGGCGGGCAGACAGCCTGCCGGCCACTGAGGGGCTGTGCCTGTTCTGCACGTCTGTGGGATTCCCACGGTGCCTGGGCTGTTGCCTAGGAGACCGTTCCCGCTGCAGGGTGGGACCCCTTCCTGCTCCTTGCTCTCTGTGCAGAACACTCCTTGCTGAGATGGAGCTGCCACAGGCAGGGTGCCTTGTTTTTCTCCACTCTTTTCCCTAAAAAGAAAACAGAATATAAATATTTATCATGGTTACTTGTTTGGGATAAGCTAGGAAGTACTGGGTCTCCTTGACACCTACTTAGTAAGAGAAAAATTGACTTTCTAGGTGTAAAACTTACCCTGAAACCTGGCACTGCCTCTGTTCTGCCTCTTGAATATCTTCTAGGTGTGCCCTGCTCTTTACCTACAGTCAGACTGAACTGTGGAGGTCAGGGACCTGATACTCAGGGACCTGATCTGTCCACACCTGGGGAATGGATGGTACAGTGCCACGAAACATTTATTTACCTCTTATTATATTCCTCCAAGAGATACTAAATTCTGTGCTGTGTCATGCACTGTGGTAGGCACTTTGGAATCAAAGATAAGTCCCATAGCCCTGTTCTCATGGTCCAGTAGGTAAGACAGATGTGTGATGAGCAAATGCAATACGGCGGCACATGAGAGAGAGGGGTACATCCTGGGGGGACAGCCCAGGGGGCTTGCAGGAGGAAGAGAGGTTGCTGGGGGCAGATACGGGTGGGAGAATACTTACACTCAGTCTTGAAAAACGGCCAGGGTGAGAGAGGCACGTAGGTGGATGAGCGGGACACTGTATTTAAGGGGAAAGAAACAGGCGTGAACTGGCAACCCTGTTACGGGAATTTCTAAGTATCCTGACACAGTTGAAGTGTTAACCATGAGCATTGAGCTGGAGAGTCAGCAAGGTCCAGGACGTGGTAGGCCCTGACATTGAACCGCATCTTGAGGCCAGTAGGAAGCCACTGGGGGTTTAAACAGGGAGGTGACGTGATCGGAACCACATCTTGGAAAGATCTGGTGGCAGCTAGAGGCAGGACTAGGGGGTGCAGAATAGGCATGGATCTGTTTACTGCTGTAAAATCTCCCAGGGAAATTTTGACTCCTTTCTCCCTAAAGGGGCTTTTCCAATAGCATCGTTCATCCCAGAGCCTCTCTTGGTAAGCACCCACAGTATAGTCTTCGGAGAAGCATATGCGTATCAGGGCAACCTAGTTCTATCTGGATGGAACAAGGCTGGGTCTAGGGTATGACTCCACTCTGTGAGCCGGTGTCTCCCCTGATGAACAGTGGCTGCGTGTGTGCACGTGTGTGCATGTGCGTAGAGCGAGGCAGAGAGGATGTATCCATGTTTCTCTGTTTTTCTTCTGGCCGGCCCCACCAGGGCCTGGGTGGTTGCAGGCCTGGAGCACGTCCACCTTCTCACCCATGCTGAAAGCATCTCTGGTAATGGCATCTGGCCTGTATGCAGATCGAGCTTGGCTCGGTGCTGACATCAGCCAGTTTGTGGCACCTCAGCGTATTTCTGGGTTGCAAATGAGAGTTTCTTAGTGCCAGGCTCGCTTGGGCTGTCACATCAGGTGATGAATTCTCTGCATCAACCGTGTGCTGCTAAGGTAAGCTCAGAGGAAGAGCGGGAAAGGGAGGAGGATGGGACCAGCCGTTCTCAGCCCAGCAGCAGCCGCTGCTCTGGGCTGAAAGCAGCAGTGAGGGAGAGGCGGGTGGCCCCTGTTCCGGCTCAAGGAGGGTGGCAGAGAACAGAGAAGTCAGGGCTTCAGTTGCAGTTCTGAGCTCTTGTGTTTTGTTAGGAGAAACTCCCCCAGCTGTGCCATCAGCCATCGCTCCATCCCCAGCTCCGTGGCTCGCTCCGTCTCCCTCCTCTGACAGGCCTTATCCATTAGATGGGGTTCTGGCGAAACTTGGTGTCCATCAAATTATGCGCTAAATTCATTAGGGCAGGATATAAAGTAAATAGGCATTTTTTGTTCCTGAAACATTGTGTTCCAAAATACCTTGAATCTGTGTTTCGAAAGTCTAGATTTTCTTAACTAGGAAACCTGCTGCACTTCGCCCTAATTGTATATCCTAGGAGCTTCCTCTTCCAGGAGCTTCCAGGGTGAGCCTGCTGGTGGCTTAGGATTCCCCTGGTGGAATTAAACGTTAGCTCAAGTCTTGCTGCCCAAGCCACAGGCTACAGAATTAGCCCGAAGAACTGGGTGTTAATGTGCACTCTCTCTCATTATGGACGCTGTGAGATAAAGAGTGCATTGACTTTGCAGATTCCCACGCCTGTAACCCCTCAAGGCGTTTCCAGCATCAGCATTTTGCAAAGTGAGTGTGTCCGTTATATAGGACAGTTGTGCATCATCAGAGAGTGAAGGAGGAAGTTGGGGTGCAGGAAGAAAATTAAAGCGAAAAAGTCTTATTTCCCGCCACCCCCACCCAGTTGTCAGTGAGACAGTCTTTGACTTGCACTGTGCCCAGAGATAAATAAACACACAAAGGCAGCGTTTCCTACTTAATATTCACCCGCGGTGGCAGAAGAGGGAAGGAATCGCTCCCCGGGGTTAACGTGGCAGTAAGCGAGGTCAGCTGTTTCCCAAGACGGTGCAGCCTCCGAACGTCTTACATTAAAAGCTTACATCACAGCCGAAGCAGCCGAAGTGATTTATGGGAAACCCCTAAGGTCGCGTGGGATTTTTCTCGCAGTTTCTGATCTCGTGGACATTTTGGCAGCAACAGCAGCAGACAATATACCATTGTATAAAGCACCTCCAGAGAAAAGCATCCTTTAAGGTTTCCCAGTGTTCGACTTGTTTGTTGTTCGTTGAAACCTGTAGGCTACCGTGTCCTGACTTTGGCAAGAAGTAGAGGGTCAGAGCTGGGATGTCCTGGGGTAGGGTGACCAGGGACTGAATGTCCCATATTCCATTAATCCCTGAGTCCTGGGCAAACTGGGACAGCTGGTCACCCCATCCGAAGCGGGTGCCTGTGTGTCTGTGAATGGAGGGGGAGTGAAAAAAAGGCAGTTAGAGAGAGTTGTTTATTTTTAGTAAGATTTTGTTAAAGGTTTTATATATTCTCTTC